>NW_025333977.1:13282500-15910000 GCF_019186645.2 Phyllostomus hastatus | reverse complement strand
CTTACATAATAGGAGAAAATATTTGTAAACCATATGTCTGATAAGAAGCTAATATCCAAAATATATAAAAAATGCACCAAACACTGCAGAAAAACAAAACAAACATAAAAACACCAATCTGATTTTAAAACTGGGCAGAGGATCTGAACACATATTTTCCCAAGAAAGACATATAGATGGTTAACATGCACATGAAAAGAAGCTCAACATCACTAATCATTAGGGAAATGCAAACCTAAATCATTATATCACCACAAACCCATTAGAATGCCTATTATCAAAAAGACAAAAATTTATTGCCAAGGATGTAGAGAAAAGGAAATCTTTGTGCACTGTTGGTGGGAATGCAAGTTGGTTTGACCACTATGAAAAACAATATGAACATTCCTAAAAAAAAAAAAATAGAGCTAGCCTATGATGCAGCAATTGAACTTCTGGGTGCATATCGGAAGGAAACAAAGTCATTATCTTAGAGAGGTGTGTGCACCACCAAGTTCATGACAACAGTGTTTACAGTAACTGAGACATGGGAACAACCTAAATGTTCATCAATAGATGATGAATGTATAAAAAATATTTTATGTATATGTATATATACACACACACACAGGTCTATCCAGAAGGTATCCAGCCATGTAATATAAAAAATAGAGACATTTATTGGAGCTACAAGAAACATTGTACATAAGACAATGATGTCCCAGTCCCCTTCCAAGTAGGCACCTTGGGACCTCACACAGTTCTCCCATTTGCCACCAGCTGCCCCGTCATATCTTTCTGAGTTTCATTAATGGTTTGAAATCTCTTCCCTTTCAAAGGTGATTTAGGTTTTGGGAAAAGTCAGAAGTCTCAGGGTGCCAACTCTGGGCTATAAGAGAGCTGAGTCACCTGGGTGATTTGGTGTTTCTCCAAAAAACTCTACACAGACGTTATGCCTGAGTGGGCAAATTGTCGTGATGAAGCTGCCAATCACCAGTTGCCCATAGCTGTGACCTTCTGAATCATTGGAATAGTTTCCATGGAGGAATATTCAAGCTTAAAGCAAAATTTGATACAGATTTGTTACTCTACTTGCTCAGTAATTTTGAATGTGATGGCCACAAAAGTTGCCATTGTTCATGCATGCTCAATCTGGTCTACTCTCCTTGGCTGCCAGGTTATATTGACATTGTGCAAACTGTTCTTATTATATTAACAATGTCTGGACTTTTTCAGCACAGACCTTGTGTTGTGCATGTACGTGTATAAATAATTTGGTCATAAATAAGAAGATCCTGCCATTTGCAATAACATGAATGGACCTTATGGGCATTATGCTAAATGAACTAAGTCAGAGGCAAATACTGTACAATTTCACAGATTGGTACTTGACAGGGGTAGGTGTATTAGGGGCAGGGGGCAGAAGGAGTGAAAAGGTAAAAACTTTTGTTACAACATAAAAAAGACTTGGGGATGTAATGTACAGCATGGTCACTGTAAATAACAATACTGCATTGTATATTTTAAAGCCAGTGAGTGTATCTTAAATGTTCTCATTGTAAAAAATTATAACTATGTAATGTGATGGATTTATAAACTTTTTATTGTAATTATTTTGCCATATATAATAGCAAAATATTAAATCAATATGTTTGTGCCCTGAACTAATAAATGTTATATGTCAATTATATCTCAATAAAACTCAAAAAAATAATTAAACAAAATAATAAACTAATTTTCTGAGTTATTATCCAGATTATGGCAAAATACCATCCCAATATCTAAATTCTAAACAATGCCAAGTGTAATAAACTTATTTCCAAGGTTTCTGGGTCAGTATGATTTCAAATTTTCTGTCCCATTTTTCCTATATTTCTCCCTGTCAGATTTGGTATCTCAATTAATTTTCTAAAAATATACAGTCATCAATATTATAAACTAAAACCAAGAATTTTTAACATTTTACTTACATTCTATGACCTTAAAAATTATAAAGCCTTACATTTAAGAAAGACCATAGACCGTTTTCTCTCCTAAAACCAGAGACCTTTCCAACACGCCTGAGAACTACAGCTTTCACTGAAACCCTCTATCCCCAGGATGCTTAGTAACCCGGGCAAGTGGCCACTTGTCCTCCTTGGCAGACCCCTCACCATCAATCACCAATTTTCTATGACAGTCCTTGCCTGCTGATTGCCTCTGAACCCATAAATATTTACTCTTTTTAAATGATTAAAGTAATTAATGGAAACCTACTTATTGTAAAAATACAAGTATTCAAAGAATGCAGGTAAAGGCAAAGACCCCAGTGACCACAATTTACAGTCATCCTTTTAAAATTTTGTTCTCCATCTAACTAGAGACAGAAGTAGGCCTAACATCTTTTTTGCTCATAAACAATGGCTTTTCTCCTTGAAGCTTTGGAAAAGCTTTTAAACTCGATTTAAAGGTTTGGAAAAATGCTACAGAAACCTTAACACCTATCATTTTTCTATCTACTAATTTATTATTACAAAATTATTCAGTGACTATTTTGCTTGGAGCCCTGCGCAGTACACTGAAAATATTACAATGAATGTAGACATGTAGAGATGTAAAGTACAGCATAGGAAATAGGGCTAATAATATTATAATAACTATGTATGGTGTCAGGGGGACACTAGACTTATCATGGGGATCACTTAGTAAGTTACATAATGTCTAGCCACAATGTTGTAGCAGACTAATATAATATTGAATGTAAGGACTAATTAAAAAAATAAAATAAGTAGTCTACTTAGCATTTTGTTAGCTGAGAGAGAGAAAGAGAAAGAGAAATGTTACCTGTTCTTAGAAGCTTAGCACCTAGGATAAGAGGTAGGTCTAAAATGAGTCATGTATCTGCCTATAAAATTATCTGTCAAATTCATAGTTGTCAGTCTGCACATGAACAAATCTGTCTTACTTATGTTGTTCCTAATGTGTCCTATTAAAGCATACGAAGATGAACACTTAGAGTGAACCACCCCAGGTGATACTATGCCAGGATTCTTCAGAGCCAGAGCCAAGCAAATACAACCACAATTCCTAGTTCATATTGTACAGAATTTTAGTTTCACTGAGTCTTGTTACAATTAAAATGCCTCTATTCTGAGATACATGTCACTGTTGGAGATTAGCTCATCCATTTATTCATTGCAGGAATCATTTTTCCAGCATAAACAGTACATTTGTATATCTCCTGGGAGGAAGTCACAAACTTGAGAGGGAATCATGTCCATTGTTAAATGGATATGGATCTCTAAATTGAATGGAAATACGTTTTTCTATGACTTTGGTCCATTTTTCCCATTTTATTACTTGAATTTAGATAAAATAAACCTACTTCTATTATTTTAATGTTCTTTAGACTCTTAAATATGTCAAGAAGCAATGCTGCTTGAATACGTGCGTGTGTTGGCACAGTCAGAGCTTGCTGAGCAAATATTACTGGCATGCTGGATTTAAAAAATGTATAGATGGCAAACAAGTCTTGAAAGCTAAAGACAGATATCTCCCCTGGAGCTATTTATTTACATTTCAAAGGGTAATATACCTAGAAATCATCACCTTTTCCCCCTAGAGATTATTTATATTACAGAGTAAAGCTCTGTCTCACACTGCTTCCTCCTCCCATATCTCCCTTTCCTTCTCTCTTCCGTCTGTGCCTCTCTCTCTATCCTCCCAGAGATAAAGAAGAACTTTCCAGACCTAGAGATTATTATGCTAAGTGAAATAAACCAGTCAGAGAAGGGCAAATACCATATGATCTCACTAGTATGTGGAATCTAATGAACAAAATAAACTGACAAACAGAATAGAAACAGAGGCATGGACACATGGAACCGGCTGACAGCTGTCAGAAAGGAGGGGCCTTGGGGAACTGGATGAAAGAAGGTGAAGGAATTGATGGGACAACTCAGTGATAGGGGAACTCAGGAGTTAGAAAATTTGAGTTTTAGATAATAGTTAAGCTTAATAGTTAATGCATGTAAAAAGGTATTGTTTCAGAACTGAAGGTACATACAGCCCACTCCGACTCCAGGAGACCACAAGTAAGTCAACATTTGTGCTCTAGAAGAGACCATAAGCAATCAAGATGGTTTCTGAGCCATTGTGTTCCAGGGCGAGACATCCCACCACCCAGGACACAGATAAAGAAAACCACCCAGGACACAGGACACACGACCCAGATAGAAAATCACAAGTCAATGGATGAAAAGATGTTAAGGAAATTGCTGAACTGCATCTTTTATCTGATTAACCTCTGACCTTAACCTCTAACCTCTGAACTAACCTTTTATCTGATTTCCTGAATTCCAAATCCTTTACCTATACTTTTTCCTCCTTATAAAAAAGGCTGGATTAAAAGGAAGTATAAAATGGCCTGTTAGGGTACATAACCCACTGTCTCCTCAGATTGCTGGCCATCTGAATAAAGCACCCATAAAGATTTGATCCCTGCTCCTGTTTATCAGTTCTGGTAGTGACAGGCAGCATGAATGTCAACTTCTCTGTTTTCAAAATCAGCCAAAGGATATATATGCGTAACCCATAGACACAGCAATAGTGTGGTGATGGCCAGAGGGAGAGGGGGTGGTGGGCAAAGAGAAGGAAAATGGAAACATCTGTAATAGTGTCAACAATAAAGTAAAGTTGAAAAAAAGGGAGTGGGAGAACAGCTGTGCCATCAGCCCCTAAACAAGCCCAGAGATTCATAATTTTGGAGTACTTGCTCCTACTGTATGTTATGGTGACATCTTCTCTCATTATGTCACCCCATGGGAGTTTGGGTGGTAGAGAACTGATTAAAATGTTCTGTGAGTAATTCAAAGTCTGTCTCTGAGCCAGAAACCTCTTATTTCCTGTCAGAATAAAATAAATATAATGACTTAGCAAAAGATAGCTAATATTAAGACCTCTCTTCTTCAGGCTGAACATCTTGAGATCTCTCAAGCCTCAAGCTAATTATCATTCTCCTGAGCACATTAATAATTGTTTGCTATTAGCTTTCTAGTCTGCCAGCATCTTCCATAAAATAGGCCTCTGGAATAAAATAAAAGGAAAACCTAGAAAACTTTATGTCAGTCTTCTTATTGCAGCTTTACCTGTTTTTATTAGTATACAGAAAAGAATACAACTCAAAGAAGACATTTTTCTGTGTCTTTGCGTTGATGAGGCACAATATTAGTCTACCTTAAACTCTCTAAATTCACTTGAAAACCTGTCCCTGGCCTTCCGCAAGTCCGACTGTGTATGTCTCCTATTAGACATTTCTTGGCAGTCTTGGAATACTGCCTATAGACTTCTGGAAAAGATCCATAGCATTTTGAGTCACAGTATTGTCTCAGGAGATTGAAAATCAGTCCTAACATCTGCTTTCATGTTCTCTTCAAATATGATTCAATAAAATAAACTGAATTATGAATTCAACTTTTAAGCAAAGTTATGCATCTGTGCAAGGTGGACTCTATGCAATAGTAAATGTTATGGGAGAGGGTTATTTAAGAACACTTGTTCTTATTTAACAGAAAGAAAGTAAAGCCAAAATAAAAGTTTGCCTAAAATCTCTGAGTATGTAACATGATGGTTTTGAATTAGAATTCTTTAATTAGAATTAGATAGTGTCTCCTGTCTAAGGCTAAAATTTTAGCCTTAGACAGGAGACACTATCAAAATGGTTGGCCAATAACTATCCATAATAATTATTCTTGAACATCAACTCTTACTCATTTTGTTACCTACACAGCCAGCCAGAGTGCTCTAGAGACTCCCCCATTGGCCAAGATGGCACAGGGGGAGGTTCCTACACTGAAGGCCGCTGAGAGCTAGAAAAATGAATGGACAGGACCTTAATGCATGCAAAGCTAGCAAGACAATTGGATAGATTAAAAAAGCCCTCCCCTGCCTATTTCTAACAACTGCAGGCTTGGGCAAGAGTTGGGGAAGGTACCCCCAGGTCACAGCACCTGAATAACCTGCTTCCTTTTGCACCAGAACCTGTGCCACAGTTTGGCTTTCATTGGCAGCAGGCAACTGAACCTGCATTTTGTTTATAATTTGATGAACATTTTTATGTCTCCTAGAAACATTTCGGGACATTTCCTGGTCTGACACATCAGGCGTTAGTCTGATAGCAAAACATTGCTATCTCTGAAAGAGACAATTTACTGAATGGCTATATTTATCTGCAATACAAATTTCAGTAACTAGAAAGCCATCTTTTAAAAATATATTTTCTAATAGAAAAATGTACCCATTTATTACATAATCTTTTGCTTATCTGACCACCTTGATTTTTCTGCTTTTTTTTGAAAAGTTTTCCATTCTGTGCTATAAACAATCTAGTCTGTAAACTTTCAGTGATATGATTAAGTATCTTTTAAAAAGCAGTTCTTATCCTAGGATTCTTGTTTTAAATCAATTTGATATTAAAATATATCAATATATCAATATATTTGATTGATATATTGATATACCAATCAAAATAACATTAAAACATTATTACTTCTCCTCCCTTAACAATAATTATTGGCAAGGATTAATTTATTGATACATAATTATTATAAAATAAAACAATAGATCAATTTTTATGTATAAATGTAGGCAATACATCTTTGCTCCTCATCCCCAAATTTCTTACATCTCTATAGCCTGACTTTATTCTAAATAGGGGTAACAATTTTATTATTTTAACTGATAATGTCATTCTTCTCAGACTTGCCTCTATTTGTTACTTCTATTCTGGTGTTCTTTTTCAGGACTTTGCATTTGCAATGGAACAGGTTCAAAAGGAGAAACTTCATATCTGAACAGTGGGCTCCCTTCTGTAGTGCCCTGGTTGACCGGGTACGAGACACTTACAGCAAGTTCACCTAGCAAATGCACTTCTGGCTGAACTGGGCAACCGTCCACACTTCTACTGCCAGCAGTGCCTGCTGAGCCCTGAATTGTCAGCTAATTTCAGCTAAAAATAATTCCTACAGTGGGTTTCTCCCATTAATTATGCCTAAGAACCAGTTAATTGTCAGCACGGTGTTAAAAGCAACTTTTTCCAAAGGTTTCTCTGTTGTATAAGCGCCCTTTTGCACTTCATTGTCACTGAGACCCACGGTACTCACTCCAGTGAGGTGTTCAGCAGCAGGTCACCGGCTCCTGTCTTTGTGGCAGCTGGTCCACGACGGATGTGACAACATGGCACAGTAACCCCAGCCTCTCCAAAACCATCCTGCTGGATGTCTTTTTCTTTTTCAAGATCAGGCTCTTCGGAAGGAAAATATTGGATGAGATTATTATCATTATTATCATCCTTATTACTATCATCAATCTCTGAGAATGAGGCCATATATATTTTCCTGAGGTTATCCCCCCCAACAGCAAAAAGACAACAATAAAAACAACAACAACAACAAAAGGGTAGCTAAGCACCCACATCAGCACTTTTAATATACCTCAAATTAGTTTAGCTATAGCTCAAAAAATGTTTCACTGTTTCATGTTGTTAACCACACTGTCTTATAAAATGCAGCATGTTTACTGTCATTTTGCAAAAGTCATTTCTTCCTTTATGAATTTGGTAACAAAGAATTTCAAAGATACCAGTGTGGGATTGTTATCGTGCACCCGCCAAAACCGTCAGGCCTCATTACCTCCAAGACAAAAATTATAGACTAATGTATTAAATGCTTGAATAGAAATGCACCATGAACCATCTCAGCTGTGTGGTAATGGGATGACACGAGCAGCCCACAGGCTGAACTTCAGCCGCCTCCCCTCCCCCTGCGCATCGCAGTGCACAGAAGTGGAGAGATGATAAACATACAAGTCAAAATCGAATTGCTCGATTTATTGCCAGCAGGACCCAGCAGTGCTGCCGTTCCTGTGAATGCAATGCATTCATTTTAACAAACCCCATTTCAAGGGGTCTGTCACGAAAGAAACACACTTATCTAGCTGAATATTAGCATAGCAGCTCCCAGCCCCGATTTATCTCTTAAAAAACAAACCAGAAGTCAGTTTGAGGGGTTTATTCTGATTCTATAAAACAAATTGCTTTCAGTGATTACATAATGATGCCATCCCGACTGAAGTAGATTCTTTTTTCCTAAGTATTTCTAACTTTCCAGTCATTTTTTTAGAAGTTCATGTGTGTTTCTCTAGAAGGTTTCTATTTCTAGATTTCACAGATAAGTCCTTGAACACATTTTGCATCCCTTAAACAAATAGATGAGGTCACGTTTTAAAATCCATCACAGTGACAGTGACCTTTCCCTCCTCCTGCTAATCCATCTAGCATACACACCTGGCCAACAAAGATCTCAGAATTATCTTTTCCAGCCTGCACTGAGGCTGTGAACCCCAGCCTTCCTGTTCTGCATTGTCAGCCCGTTCGTGATGCACAGGGACTATGAGCTTCGTGCTCAACTGGGATGAGTCTTTCTCTTCCCCTGAGCAGGCAGATGCATGAGCATGCCTCTCATATTTCCATTCTGGAAATTTCTAAAATTGTCGAATTGTGGAACACTTTCAGGAAAGCTTAGATTGTTTGGAAGAATAAGGTAAAATAGGAAGACCGTGAGATTTAGAGTGAGGCTGATCAGGTGGGACTCATAGCCCTATTTCCTATCAGCCTTAGGTTCCTAACTTCAGTTTCCCTGTCTGTAAAGTGGAAGGAAATAATGCCCACTGTACAGGGATGTTGAGAGGAGTAAGAACTATAATGAATGAAATTCACACAGAAAAATTCAATGGCATAAGAGGGTATTATTATTTGATTTTGAGTAATTGTTTTAATTCATGCTATTAAATATTGTCATTTGCCAAAATGTTATGAGCTTCACAGTCATAGAATAAAAATCTGGGCTATTACATCTACTTACAGCAATGTTTTCTAGAATCACTGCCTACCTTCCCCCTCCTCTCTTTCTTTTAATGTTGTTCAGTTACATTAAATATCTACTCAGCTGTGGACAGATTCCAAGTCAGAACTGGGAGGCTCTGGGTGAGCACGTGACACCGGGCTGTTACAGGGACACGCATTTCTCTCTTCCCCGAGCATCACCGCTTGCCACTCCATGGCCCTACCAAGGCTGGTCGTGAATCTATTAGAACACAAATAAAACTCATTATTGCTCACTCGTGTTTTACTTCAACATTTCATTTCTCTATTAGAATCTAGTACACTTTTTCTTTTTTAATTGAGCATCTAGGATGACCAATGTACCTTATGTTAGGTGCCAGAGTAGACACAACCTCTTCTTCCAGAGGATATATTTGAGGTGAGTGAAATAAAATGATACCCAAACAACTAAAATAGAAGACAAAATAGCACAAGTGCCATATGAGAAAAATAAAACCCTAAGGAAATTTCATATACTCAGGGAACCAAAAATAACTTCTAGGAGATGGTGTTTGGCATAAGTTTTGATGTATGTTTAGATGCCTTTTAAATTGGAAAAAAAAAAAGAGGTGGATTTTGGGATGAAATAAGCACAAAAGAAAAGACAACAGTTCAGGGCGAGGAAAATGTATGTGTGGGGAAGAGTAGATGTAGATCAGTTTGTAGAGGATCTGGAAAACTTAGGTAAGATTTTATCCATTGTGAGCAATTGTTAAACACTAAACGTACCCTGGCTGGTGTAGCTCAGTGGATTGAGCGCGAGCTGCGAACCAAAGTGTCACAGGTTCGATTCCCAGTCAGGGCACATGCCTGGGTTGCAGGCCACAGCCCCCAGCAATCGCATATTGATGTCTCTCTCTCTCTCTCTCTCTCTCTCTCTCTCTCTTTCTCCCTCCCTTCCCTCTCTAAAAATAAATAAATAAATAAAATCTTTAAAAAAAGAAGGTAAAGTACATTGATTTAAAAAAATACTAAACGTGTTTGAACAAGGAGATAATATGATTTTTATAAATGTTGCCTTCAAAGGATGATCCTAGTAGCAATGTGAAGGTAATACGGAAATGGGGATGGGCAGGTTATTGCAACATGAATAGAATCCCATTTCAGGAAATAATTAATGAGGGCCCAAACCGTTATTAATAAGCTTCCAAGTAGTACTGCACAGTTCTTCTAGTAAAATACCTATTATAACCCTGATTGGGTGACTAAAATAGTTGGAGCACTGTCCTGCACAGCAAAAAGTTGCCGTTTGATCCCTGGTCAGGGCACATGCCTAAGTTGCAGCTTTGGTCAGGATGCGTGCGAGAGGCAGCCAACCGATGTTTCTCTCTCTGCCTTCCTCTCTTTCTAAATCAATGGCCATAGCCTCGGGTGAGAATTTAAAAAAAAAATACCTATTATAGAACTTTCTTAAATTAGGTAATTAATAATTTTGAAGGGGATGAATTCCTGTTAAACAGCCAAGCCACCTCATCCTTTCATGCATGCCAGCTCCTTATCACATTTCTTTCCCACACACTCATAGAAAAGCCCGTGAGGGCAGCCCTGGCTTGCCTGGTCCCCTCGGTGCGGCGTGGTGCCCTTTGCTTTTCCGCACTATAGAGGAGCTCGTGATAAGAGAGCAGGCCTGGAACTGACTCCCCTCCCAGGGTGCTCTTTTCTCAGGTGCCATTACAGGCCGAGTAAGGCCATAGGCATTCATGAAATGTGTCGCCTTTTCTCCACTCCTGGGGAAATAACTAAATTTTTCTACTTTTCTAAAGCATTTTTTCTTCAGTGGACTCAAAATGCTCTTTTAATAATCCTTTCAATAGCCCTCTGTAGGAAAATTTTGTGCAAGAATTATCATTCTGACCTTAAGGGTAGAGAAAACTGAGACAGCAAGATTGAGTGTCTTGCCTGAGGACGCGCAGCAAGTCAGTTTCCAAGCCAGGAACAGTCATCTTCACCACGTCTCCGATGCCGGGGCACAACGCTCTGTCACTGTGAGTACGCTCCCTGTGAGCTGTGTCAGTGGCGATATGAAAACAAGGCACCAATATGACCAGTGCCACAGGAGACAAGGAAGCTCTCTAAGAGGAAGACCATTGGACTACACTCCCGTGGCTCCCTCTGCCCAAGGTAATGTATTCTTAACCTTTACATTTTCACTTACTTTATCTAATTCCTCACCAAAACTGAAGTGTACATAGTATAAGATTCTGCCCAATGGGATAATATGCTTCTCAGAATCGGTTTTTTTCTTTACCTTGTGTCTCTTACCATTAAATGGACACAAAAATATTGTAAGCTTAGATAGGCTTTTTAATGAATTCAGTACTTATTATATTCATTAGAGATTCTTTAGGCTAAAAGTAAAAGGAAATCCAACTATAAAAGGGACTTCAACCATAAAGACAAATATTGTTTATTCAGTAACAAGTGTGGAGGTAGGTGGTCTCTGGATTAATTTAGTGACATAATGATGTCATTAAGTACCCAGACTCATGTACTGACACCTTTCCCATAATTACTCTTCTTGTTACCTCATGGTGATAAGGGAGCTGCTGTAGATCAGACATTGAATCCTTGTTCATGAAAGGAAGAAGTAGGAAGTGGCAGTAGCAGCAACTATCAGGTAATGTGTTTCTTTTTACCAAGAAACAAGAAGCTACCTAGAAGAAATTTGTTTATATCTCATTGACCAAAAGTAGATCATGAGACTACCTCTAGCTTAAAGAGTAGCTGGAAAGAGATTATCTTGATTTTCTAAGCAAAAAGAAGAAAGGAAATGAGGATAGGAACCAAGTGTCAGCCACAATCCTCAGGTTAATCAGTGGAGATTTATAAAACATAATATACACGTTCTTCACTTATTTATCTTTATAAAGCTCCTCTTTGGGTAAAGAGTAAAATTACAATTGCCAAGAAATCAGAGATATGAAAGAAATAAGGCTAATAAGTGAACAAGTGTTGAAGGGAAATGATTTACAGAGAGAGAGAGAGAGCTTTAATGTGATCAGATAAACAAAAAGGTGTCTTTCACAAGAAAAATGCCTGCACACTTTTGAAATATACCATGAAAATCATGCACAGAAATGAGGCATGCAATTCAGTATATCTGAGCTCACATTCTGAGCTTTCAATTTTTTACTCCTCCTTTAGCAAAAGTGTCATGTGTTGGCTAGGACTGCTTTACATAGATAGTGTCACATTGTACTACTTATGCCCTTTGAGCAAAATAACCCTTACCTCTCCAATCATTCCATAAAACATCAGAAATGAATATAAAAAAAAACTCACTTAACTTTCTTACCTGTTTCCAATATCTGCTCCAAGTATACCTAAGAGGTTCATGATGCCCATGTATGCTTAGGGCCACAGCAGATAATTGAGTTTTCTGTCTATAGACCCTGGGAGTCAGTTTTCCCCTGGGTAGCCTTAGCTCATAGAATGGCCAATCCATCAGGATTCAACAATCCTCCAATTGGCAAATATGCAAGGCATAGCAAAAAAAAACAAACAAACAAACAAAAAAAAAAACACATTTTAAATGGTACCTCAGAGCTGACAATGTAACAATTTCCAATTGCTACTGCCATTCTGCTGTTTGCAATTTAAATAAAAGAATTTAACTTTGTAGCCATGCCCCGAGGGAAGTCCATCAAGGGTGGCATCAGGTTATAAATTTAATACATGAAATAAATAATGTCCATGGTGATATCTTAATGACAGGCATATGCAAAGCTCTTTCTCCTCACATTCCTAAGCTCCAGTAAGTGCTAAATGCTCTCCCTCATAAAGAGAAAAGTCAGGCTGAACTGCTGTTCCTCTGCACTGTTCATATTTACTCCTCTGGTAACACAACATAATAGCAAACCTTTATGGAGCAATTATGTGCCAGGCCCAGTGCTGGGCATTTTATGTGCCTCTTAATTTATTCCCCACAATAACTCTGTAAGGTAGACAACATTATCCTTTTTATAGATCAGGAAACTGAGGGTCAGAGATATTAAGTAATTTGTCTAGGGTAACACATATTAAGTCACTGGTCACAGAGCTAGCTCTCAGACCGGTTATACAATCAGGCCATTTCTACTAAAGCCATTCCAGTTCGTTCCAATACTCTATAAAACTTTCCTTTTGTATTCTACCCTTCTAGGAATACTAGAAACCTCTCAGTTCAGAAAACAAATGAATTTCTAATGCAATAGGGCTTGCCATTGTGCAGATTCTTAATAAGTGGTTATTAAATTGAAATACACTCTTCAGCCACATGTGTATGTTTCTTTATTTTCCAAGGAGCATTGCTTTATCAAAATCAAAATGAATGCTCTGGAATGGAGCAACAGGGGCAGTTCAAGTTATTGACACCAGGAAGCCTTTACATACCATCTGCCATAAGACGTATTCTCTAACAATGCAGACCCAGTGGGTACAGGCAACCAAGTGGAGTCAAACAGTTCATAGCTTAATTGCCTTCTAAGTTTTTATAGCACCAAGAAAAGGCTTGACCCTACCAAGCAAGCTGGCAGGAAAATATGTCTTCTTAAAGCCTTCTGACCTTGAAGCACTCATTTCAAAAAAACTTCTTCTACCCATAGGCAGATGTTTATCCATCAACCTTTGGGTGAGGGAAAATGAGTCTATGGAGACGCATTTCACTAAAAGAACTGTAGTTTGTTTTTTTTCTAAGCACTCAGTACATGCACAGCCCATTTCTTATTTCCAAAGGAAACTGATAGGAAACCCCACGGAAACACTACATTGATAGCATTTCCAGGACCTGACTCCTTGGCTGTCTATACATCGAAGAGATATCTGACTTCTATAGAATATCTGCGTGCCAAACAGCAATTCACCCACTTACAAAATAGAATAAAAGCTTCAAGCTTCAACAAATTTTGACTCTGCTTTATCCAAATTCTAACTTCTGAAGGTACCTATTTTTACAGGATTTGGTATCTCTTGTCCTTCACCTTCAAAAAATACTTTAAAAAATGCTATGTCCCTGAATATACACACTGACACACACAGACACATGCTTCACATGTAAAGGTGTCTGTTGCAATTAAAAGAGCACTGTTTTGGGAGTCTTTGCTGTGCTGCTTCCACTGCTGCCACTCTTGCCAGCCACTGCTCACCTGGTTCAAATCTGTTTGTTCATGTGTATAACTGAGGTAAAAGTATCATCTACACTTGATTGTTATCATTGGTAGTAAATATGTTCCATAAAGTTGCCACAAACACTGAATGAACAAATACAGGGTCATCGTTCCTGGCAAAAATACAGGCTTCAGTTTCTGCAAGTCTCTGGTCACATTTCCATCAGTTGATGATTACATAAATTTTGTATGTGTGTTTCTGTTTATGGACAGCATATTCAACATATATTGGTGATTCATTAACATTGAACTCACAGCCTACGGGACTATAACTCAAGCCTGAGTGAAGCTTTTCTAACACTCCTTTTCCTCCAGAAGTCACATCACAACCTTCTCGCAGTTAGAAACATTAGACAGCACTTCAGCACTGTGCGTGTGGACCATAATAAACAGCAAAAGCACCAACAAAGAGTATGAAAGCGTGAAAGACATGGCACTAAACTAAACAGGCCATGAAAGGGACACTTGTTTGGGTCTGAGATCTGAAACAAGAAAGCAGAGCGGAGCCTTGTTCGACCTCAGCTGGGAACGCTAGCATGGGGCAGCTCAGATTTTCACCACTCCGTGCATGGCTATGAGTGGCCTGGCAAGTCCTGAGAGTATTATCTGGGGGTTGCAAATAAATTTCAGCATGTAGGTGAATGCACAAATACAGAATCGGCTAATAATGAGGATCTACTGTACTTGGGAATATTTAAAGTCAAGTTTTGATATCCTTAGATATAATTGTTTAGATGGAATAAAAGCCCTAGGAGTTGTCATTAACATGCTGAGGGTGTGTGGACTTCCTGCTCTGCCTTCTACATGACCTTAGGGCTCAGAAGATAAAGAGAAGGCAGTGCTCCAACAAAGATTGATGAAGATGCTGATTTGCAAGGGTCCAAGGAGCCAAAGCCAGAAAGAAAATGCTGCTTGTGAATTGTTTATGTCAATGCTTTTCACTCACTCATTTATTCAGCAAACAATATTATAGAAACTTGGCCAGGGAACGTGTACAAGAAAAAAAAAGAATGCAATATAGTCACTCCCTTCCAGGACTGATCTCAGCTTCTTGGGGAATATACACAAGCCAAACTCTTCAGTTCTGCCTGCTCATGCAGGAAATGGCAACACAGGCTTGGGTTTGCTTTGATGTGTGTCTTCTCAGACTAGTATGTACTCCCGGAAAAATCATACTGAGGAAGTGGGATGAAGATTGAGACAGAACAATGAATATGCCCCCTTCCCTGAGGGTTAGTATAAAGATGAAATACATGTGAGAGCAAGATGGAAATTGTCAAGGAATTTGACATGTTAACCTATTGTTATTATTAATGATGGGAACAAAGTGAGATCATCATCATAAGTCACCGACCTCATACAGTAGTAGTTTGTATTCTTTGAATAAACTACTATTTTGAAGAAGCAAGACAGACTGATTTTTGACATGCTGAAAACTGCTGGCATGTACCCTCACTGCCACAGTTTAAAGATTTCAGATCATCAATACACCTATGTAACAAAGCATTGATCATGCCTTGGCTCACAGAATACGTGTTGAAATTCAATGCTGGTACAAAAAATTTATATTCCTGGAATTAAAATTTTAATGTATAAAATTAAGAAACTCCAACAGTAGTTCATATGTAGATGATCTGAGTCTGAAACTACCTCATCGAAAGTGATTCACATCTTCCCCAACTCCCATTGTCAGTGGTGGTAGCATCATCAATCCTTCCAGACTGTGGGTGACAGAAAAGGGTTTTAATCATATTTTAAGGTAGTTTTTCATTATCCTTTTATTGACCCCAACTATCCAATTCTCAAGAATTGGATATTATGCACATTTTGGTTCTAGGATGTTCATTGCAATTAATTTCATCTTTTTTGTTACACATAAAAGTGAATTGGTCAGAGAGGAAGTAATTGTACTGTTTTTTTTTCTCATGTTAACAGAATGCTAGGGCATTTGTAGGCTCTTTGCAAAAGCAAGGGAATAGCATTTTTCACTTTAGAAATTTTAAATTCTGAGTGAAAGAGGGCAACATCAATAATCATGTGACTATAATTTTATCATAGCATTAAGTAGCACATGTGTTCACCTACACATTTCTTACTAATTTACTAATAATCATTCTCTAAGATCTCCAGAAGTTCAACCATCCACCAAAACTATCTAAATTTGATCTGAATGAAATGATAGTACCCAAGCCCCCTTTTTACTTTTCTTTAGATCCCTTTCACATATTCCAAAGACCTATTTCTCATTCTTATTTAGGATGTTAGTCTTGATTGTTCCTGGATAAGGAGTGAATGAAGTTACAAGAGAAAGAACCTATTTAAGAAAATACAACTCAAAGATGGAAGCATAGGTAGACATGCTTATCCTCCTCATGCAACCACCAAAAGAACTGCAACTAAATCTCAAAAACAACTTAACACCCAGGACTGTCAGAAAATTGAACTGTATGGAAGTCTGAAAACCAAGGATTTAAAGAAGCCACATTTGCCCAGAGCAGTAAGAGGGGCAGAGACACAGAGACAGGGCAGAGAGGTGAGGAGATGCAGTGTGCTGTGGAGGCAGGAGGACAGGCATGAGTAGTCCCACATTCACAAACTGGTGGATAAAAATAGGGAGGGATAACTCAGGAGTGACTAATCCCAGCCCCAGGCCAGACCACACAGGCAGGATTCCAGCACCAGGCAGATAAATCCCCATAATTTCTGACTGTAAAAACCAGCAGGGGATGGGGTGGTGGAAGAAATGATGGATTTTCAGGAAATTCCTTTTAAAGAGCCTGCACAGTCTTAAAATATATGTGAACCCACCCATTCTGGGATTCGACACCAGGGCAACAGCTGGAAAAGCTCCAGGTGCATGAGGAGTGGGTGAAGTGACAGGAAATAAGGCAAGTGTCAGGCAAACAACCAGAAGCCAAGCAGCACCATGGTCCTCTCTCTGAGCCCTCTTCCCACACTGAGCCTCAAAGCAGTGAAGCAGGTTACCCCACCCTGGAAATTACCTAAGGCTCCGCCCCACACAATTATAGGGAGTCAAACCACCCTACCTAATACACAGAAAAAAAACACAGAGAGGCTTCCAAATTGAGGAGACAAAGTAATATGGCTCAAATGAAATAATAAAACAAAAGCCCAGAAAAAGAACTAAATGAAATGGAGATAGACAACCTATCAGATTCAGAGTTCAAAACACTGGTGATCAGTATACTCAAAGAATTCATTGAGAATGTCAGCAATATAAAAGAAGAAGTGAAGTTTACACTAAGTGAAACAAAGGAAAATCTACAGGGAACCAAAGCTGGGATATAAATCAATGATTTGGAATATAAGGAAGAAATAAACATTCAACCAGAATAGCAAGAAGGAACAAGAATTTTTTTAAAAAATGAAGATAGTACAAGAAGACTCTGAGATATCTCCAAATGTGCCAACAACCAAATCATAGGGATGCAACAAGGAGAGGAGGAAGAGCAAGAAATTGAAAAGTTATTTGAAAGAACACTGAAAGGAAACTTCCCTAATTTCATTACTGAAAAAGATGTACAAGTCCAGGAAGCACTGAGAGTCCCAAACAAGTTGGACCCAAAGAAAAATACACTAAGACACATCATAATTAAAATGTCAAAGGTTAAAGATAAAGAATCATAAAAGCATCAAGAGAAAAGCAGAAAGTTACCTACAAAGTAGTTCCCCCAAGACTATCAGCTGATTTCTCAAAAGGAACTTTGCCAGCAAGAAAGAAACTGGTAAGAAGTATTTGAAGTGGTGGAAAGCAAGGACCAACAACCAAGATTACTCTATCTGGCAAAGCTATCATTTAGAATGGAAGGGCATATAAAGTGCTTCCCAGACAAGGTAATGCTAAAGGAATTTATCATCACCAATCCATTATTACATGAATGTTAAAGGGACTTATTTAAGAAAAAGGTCAAAACTATGAACATTAAAATGACAGCAAATTCACCACTATTGACAACTGAATCTAAAAACAAAAACAAACTAAGCAAACAACAAGAACAGGAACAGAATCATAGGTATAGAGATCATTTGGAGAGTTATTAGCTGGGAGGATGAAGGGAGAGAATGGGGGAGAAGGCACAGGGATTAAGAAGCATAATTGGTAGGTACAAAATAGACAGTGGGATGTTAAGAATAGATAGGAAATGGAGAAGGCAAATAACTTATATGCATGACCCACGGACATGAACTGAAGTGGGTGGTTATTGCTGGAGGAAAGGGGGATACTGGAAGGAGGAAGGTAAAGGAGGAAAAAATGGGACAACTGTCATAAAATAATCAATAAAATATACTTTAAATGAAAGGAAATAAAATTAAGAAAGAGAACCATGACCCAGAGCAGTAAATAACAGTCTGCGTGCAGTCCTACATATTTTTAAAAATTCACAATTTTCTCAATTTTCACAAAACCAAAGAGAGGGTATGGAAAAAGATTTGAGTGACAAATTATTATCTAGAACACTGTTACAGAAAAAAATAAGTTTGAAAAACTTTAAGTAATAACAAGCATCATCTTGATAGTCTATAAAAACCAAACTGTTGCATAAATCTGAAATGAATTCTTAGTTTAACAACTCTATCTTAAAATATTATCAGAGTATCTCCCCAACTACTAAGGATGGTTCTGAGTGTTTACCATTAAAGTTGAATACAGGCAATTTTTTTACAAACCTAACCATGGAAAGATATTTGAACAAAGTTTTCTACTACATGTCTAAACTGAAATAAAAGGTGATGGAGCATCCTGTGGATTTTGAGACCTGGGAAATGGTTATGTACAGTTTTCAGATGAGCCTGCCTAATCCTGATACATGAACCAAAGGAGGCAAGCCCAGTCATCCATTCAGTGTTTAAGTACCTAGTCAGGTTCTGCTGCTTTCTAGGCACTGTGCTGAGATAGTGCTGGCACTCGGAAATGACTGGACATTGTCTAATTTGAATGGATACTAGGTAGGGTTTTATCCTGGATGTGATGTCTAATTCAGCCACACATTACCTCACCCTTTAAAGGAAGAATAAAAACTCACATTCTGAGTGGTAACTATGTGTCGGGCACTATGCCAGAAGTTTTTACAAGTGATCTCATTTAATCCTAATATTAACCCTAAGAGGAAGGTTATTCAACTCATATAGAAGAAGAAGCTGAGTCTCAAAGAGGCCAAACAGATCTGAATAGGGACATGCAATTTTAAAATGGTGCAGCTAGAAACAAAATCTAGTTTAATCTGAATTCTGATCCGTCCCATTCTTCTGTGGTCTTTGAGTTATGAAGACTTCTCTACCTTCAGAAATCCATCCACTATACTACAGCACACACCCTCAGGGGGATTGCAGACCACGTTCCTGTCAGGGAGAGGATGCTTTCATTTCTTAGTAGTACTTCAGGAAGAATCCTCTGTCACCTGTATGCTAGAATAAAAGCCAAGAGTGGTATCATAGCTGGCAGACAATCGGGGCCTAAGGTAAAGGAAAGAGGGAAGAAAATTTTTTGCTTTTATTCCCCGTCTTGCCCAACACCAGGCTTACCTATATGATTCTTCTTTCCTGATATCTCAATAGAATCGATTTATCAGAAATCAATATATTCATGAACTATAGAAACCTACAAAATACCTAGGAGGGGGAAGGATTTTCCCCATTTTGGGGATACTGATATACACAACTTCCAATGTCCCTGAAAAATAATAGATGAGCCTATTTTTCACATGCTTATATTTCTTTTCTTTCATTGATTGCAAATGGCTCCAGGTAGAGACTCTCCAATGTGTTCTCTGAGTGTTTTTCTTCTGCATAAAACATGAAATGTCAGGCGTTGAGGACTACACAGTTCACTGCAGCCATCAGAAGTCATTGATTCCCGCATTTATTTCTTCCAGACTTCAAATCTATTTGTTACGCTGCTTGTCATAAAGGGTTGGCATGTGTCACAAGCTGCTGCTACATATTGAAGTGATGCATAAGCATCAGACAAAATTTTCAAAGAATTTTGCATTTTAAGTGCTTCTCTATTTAGTGTTTAGTGTGATGAACTCAAGACAATTGCCAAAAATCAACATTTATGGGAGCAATGCAAATACAATGAAGTTATCTCTCAGTTGGACCCCAAAAGACTAATAAACAACAAAGATCAAAAGGAGAGAGGGTCTCAGTTTAATTATTTTGGTGACGTGAATGTGCGTAATTACTAATTTGGTTTATTTTTTAAATTATTTTATTGTTGCTCAATTACAGTGGTCTGCATTTACTCCCACCACTCCCCCTGCACCCCAGCAAAACCCACCTCCCTCCCTTGCTTCCATACTGCCCCCTTGGTTTTGTCCATGTGTCCTTTATAATTGCTCCTGAATAATTTGTTTTAAAATGTCATTGAAAGATGAATTGATAACTTTTCCACTCTCTTCTTGGTATCTCATAATCTTAGATTTCAGGCCCCTAGGATTCTCATTTAATTGTGGCACTGATTTTCTCTGCACTATCTGGAGACCCCTTTATTTTCTAAAGATCAATTTTCCTTATCTTTTAAATCTTGCTTCTTCTCCAGAAATCATTAGGCTCAAAGAAAATGCATAGAAGAAGAATGGTTTTTATCTAGCAGCACATTTATTCGAGTATTCCTGTAATAAGGTGAATATGTGTGTACACATGTGTTTGTGTGTGTGTATCACATACTACATTTATAGATGAAGCAATAATAGTTATGTCATAGGATAACACTGGTACAAGGTGGCCCATGGTTTAGGCAGGGAATCTGGATAGATTACAGATGAGTCATTATTCTCTGCCTCACTGTGAAAATGTATAAAGTAAAAATAAAGAACCAGCATGCCACATTACCCTCTCTGTCCTAACACAACGTATACTTTTATCCAGAGTCATGTCCCCTACCCGGCACAACATTCTTAATAGGCAAACTTCTTTGTGTAGAATGGTGCAGTTAAGTGAAATTGACTTAAATATTCATAAGGTTAAATATATATATATATGTCATTCTTTCTAACAATCAACTAGATGCTACCTTTCTATTTGAATATAGTGTTCCTACTTGACTCTTAGCTTTGAGTTATTCAGAAAGGAGGTTATGTAATTCATCCATTCCTCAGGACTTACACAGTATGTATTTGGTGGCTTTTAATCTGTCTCAATGCTTGCCACTTGCTCTCATTATTTCTGCTGCACAAATACTAACCTATTAGTTTGAGCTAACAAAATTGCCAATATCAAACCTTGCAGACTATAAAAATGGCAATTTCGTACTTCTGTCCATGACTGTAGTTCACCAGTCTTACCACACAGCCTTGCTCTGGGCTCCAGGCTGTGCTCAGGTAAGCTCTGCACTTGCTTTCCCGCTCTCACACTCTTTCTGCCTTTGCTCGGCTAACTCGACTCATCCTGCAGGGCTCTGCTTCTATGTCTTTTCTCTAGAAAACTTTTCATTGAAAAAACAATCACTCTGTGCTTCTAAAAAAGAGAGGGGAGAGAGGAGGGGGTCACTGAGGAGAGAAAGGGAATGGGCAAGCGAAAGAACACAAATAGAGGACTCATGGGTACAGACATGTGGGGGGTAGGGGTAGGAGTGAACAACTGGGGAAAAGGCAGGACAGCTGTAACTTAACAATGATACATTTTTAAAAAAGGAAGAAGCATCAATAGACAATGAAAAAAATATATATATGGTCAAACCTTTGTTTTTCTCACACATAAAGTTATCTATAGTATCCCCTGTTTCAAACATAACCCCATTGAATTCTTCTGTCTACATTGTTTATCATTCTATTGCTGACAACTCACTTCAACATTTGTATTGTTGGGGATTTATTCAACCTTTGTGATAAAGCTTTTTTTCCAACGGTATTCACCTTCCTCATTCAGATTAGCAACCCTAAGTACTTGCTGCAAATGTGGTATTCTCTAAATTGCACAAATTCCCCAACCTTTACACTTACTACTCAAAACTAGTTCTATATACAAACAATTGCTTCTGTTGAAGTCATTGGGGAGCCTGTATTTTTCACCTTATTAGTTGCCTGTACAATTCCAGGTGCTGCCAGTCCCTAATCTGATTCTAATCAATATGGATCAATATCTGTTCTGACATGAGAATGCTCCAGTAAAAGAGTCCCTCAAGGAGCAATTATAGATCCAGATATTACTCCTACTGTAGCCTAGGTTAAATCTTTTGAAATAGATAAAATTTTTCTAACTCAGTAAAAAATCTATTGCTCATTATTAAGGGGGAATTTCTAATATTGATACATTCCCAGTAGATCAACAATAGCATAGACATGACTTGCTTTTTTTTTTTCCAAGAAAAGAGATCACCACAGGAATACAGCAATCATTGATATGGGATAAAAAGACAACCCAAATGTTGTTCCTCTAACAGAATATATCTTGAAAGATCTTTTAAAGTAATTATTTCCAGACTAAAGCTACACCATGAAGCAAAGATACAGGGCTATACTGAAATTTGAACAATAAAACAATCTGGACTACCAACAAGGTAATCACTTCAGGTTACTTAAAGTAATTTCTGAAAAGTTTAATATTTAGCCTAAAGGAGCTACTAAATCTATTATAGTTATCAATAAAGTTTAGTACCCAGAAAAAAAGTAAAATAAACTCTTACACGTATAAAAACATAATTCTTGAAATATGTCCATACACATATCAAAATAAAGAAATAAATTCTCAAACTACATGTTTTTCAGTGAAAGCAACCTAATTAAATAATCTGATAAGTGAAATACATTCACTCACTTCATTTAGCAACTATTTCTCAATGCAAGCATTGGCAAAAGTATGTGAGTATGCAACACACAGAGTTTATTTTTGTATTATTATTTATTACATTATTGCACTATTTATTTGTATTATAACTTTAAATTTACTTTTGCCCACTCTTGTATTTATCAAATATGCCTGCAACTGTACTTACTGGGCATTGAGAAGACAAAGTCAATGAACAGAAGCTGAACACATACAAGGTTTCAGCCTAGTAGAGAGTAAGAAGAAAAAACAAGGAAAAGGTAGCTAACAAGTACCATGATTCATCACTCCACCTACTGTGACACTCGACAAGTCTAGGAGGACACATTTCTGCAGGACCTCAGCAGACTACACAAATTTACACCATAATCTTAACAAATCTCCCATCACACTGATTTGCTTCCACCTACCAACATATTTTACCAAGAAGCAAATAGTTAACAGAGTCATCTCTGCTACATCTGGCCACACTAAGGGATTCAGGTTTTTGTTGGCGTTTGTTGTTTAATGGTTTTTGATTAATTAAGCAGAGATGCACCACAGTGGACAAATGGTACTGACATTTATGTGTATTATAATTTTCCCATGCCTTGTACATTCCAAAGTTTCATGGAACTTTATTTTCTGTTCAACCCCAATTCCTCCCTGACATACTCAAAGAGCTTAAAATTAAAAGGCCTTTCACGTGTTGGTGAATAACAACAATAATGATCAAAATCACCCAACTATCCAGAAAAGATAATTAAAAAAGATTATTACACTATAATATAATAAAAGGACATAGCAGGCAAAGAAAATAAACAGGAAACTTTAAGTACATATTTTAAACGAAGACAGAGTTGAATGATTTTTTTTTGTAACTAAAGCATTTGAGATAAACTTAATTTTTGCACAGAAGAACCCAGGTTAAGAAATTTCTCAAGTCAAGAAGGAACTTTTATTTGTCATGCAAGCTTTGAACTTGTTGAGATGAACCTATCAATGGGGTCAATTCTATTGTACCTTCAAAGTAGATATGGGTAGTTTTTCAATTTAAAGTGAGCTCTTACCTTTAACACCAGAAACCACCAATAATGTAGAATTGGATTTTGCCCAAAGGGTGAAATAAGAAATTACTCTTTGAAGGTAAAAACTACTTGTCATCTACTATTTTTAGGATTGCGTATGTGTTAACTTTTACAAAAATAAAAAATTCAAATTAAAATATGTAAGGTCATCATCTGGAATAGAGGCAATGCCCTTGCCAATGTTGCCAAAACAAAATAAAATTGCATCTGTCAGAAGATTCTGGCTGATGTACTAAGTTGTTTTATCATGAAAATGCATAACATGGACTTCCTGTTCTGGCCAAGGTGAAGTAATGAAAACCACATTTACCTTCCTGACTAAAACATAACAACATAGACTAAACTTTTAAAAGAATAGTTTTTGGACACTGGACATCATGCAGTACAGAACTGTGATTCCTGGAGGAATGAAACAAATGACGTGAGCCCTGGGATTGCCCCAGCTTACTTTCTTGAAAAAGTTTCCAATCTTCAGCAGCTGGAGTGGGGGTCAGAGAGAGAGCCTGGAGATCTCACATAATTGAGGAGACAGAGCTGGGAGTCCAGAGAGGACAGGTGGCTTTGAAAAGCTGAGGACTGAAGAGGAGAGAGATGCACTAAAAGAAAAGTACAAAGATCTGCAGGGCTCCTAACCCAGTCTTAGAACTAATGATAACTTCACCTGTGTGAGGAAACTACTTATGTCCAGGATAAAACCTACTTGAACTGATTAGGGGGAACAATTTTCAAAGCTTACACATGGCTGACAATAATTTGTATTGCCACCAGTCAGAGTGACAAAGAGTCTTGTAAATCACAAGAGTTTGGGTAGAGTACTCAGACTGTGCTATAGAGTGCTTCATTAATGGAGAAAAATCTGGACTTAACTAAACACCGATCTGGTCCCACCTAACAAATATAAAAAGTAAGACCTAAAAGGATCAAGGAACTTAACTGTCCCAGAAAAAAATTGAAGAATATCTACAGAAATATAAAAATTTCCATTACTCAACAAGGTAAAATTCAATTTTGGCTGATAGTCAAGGGTACCCAAACAAAGGCATGAAAGTGTACCCCATAACAGGGAGAAAAATAAATTGATAAAAAACAGACCTAGTAATCACATAGATGATAGAGTCGATAGACTAAAACAGCTAGACTTATTAAATAGCTATTTGAACTACATTACATATATTCTAGAAGACAGAAAGAAGGAAAATTTGATAGGGGACTTAAGAGTTGGAAAATTTTAGTTTAAGTGATAGCCAATAAGCTTACTAATCAATGCATGTACAAGCTTTTGTTCCAGGAACTGAAGGTATGACCCACCCTGACTCCAGGAGACCATAAGCAGTTCCACCTTTGTTCCTCAGGACTGCAAGCAGCTCAAGATAATATCTGAGCCATTGTGCTCCAGGGTGAGATGATCACCACCTAGGACGCAGCTTAAGACCACCTCCCAGGATACAGCTAAAGACCACCTCCTGAGGCACAGCAAAAGACCACTGCCAAGGACAAGAATGCTATTTTTTAATCCAAGTTATTTTTTAATACAAT
The DNA here is from genome assembly GCF_019186645.2 of Phyllostomus hastatus. Taxonomy (NCBI): domain Eukaryota; kingdom Metazoa; phylum Chordata; class Mammalia; order Chiroptera; family Phyllostomidae; genus Phyllostomus; species Phyllostomus hastatus. The sequence continues at coordinate 15,884,573 of NW_025333977.1, read as the reverse complement.
TAACTTTTTCCTGAATTTCAAAACCCCTCACCACACCTTGTTTATTCCCTGCTATAAAAACCTTGGCCTGGATAGAAAAGAAAAGATGGCTGTTAGGGTATGAACCTGCCATCTTCTAACATCGCCGGCCATTTGTATAAAGCACCCATAAAGATTCAATCCCTGTCTCTGCTACTCTGCTTATTAGGTTTGGTAGTTACAGGCAGCCAGAATTCCGGTGTCTTTTCCAGTTTCAGAGTGAGCATGTTAAATAGAGACATACATGCAAATCAAACTTTTAGTCATGAAGACTATAGTATCTGAGATGAAAAACACAAGACATTAGATTGGTATCAGATTAAACACTGCAGAAGAAAAGATTCATTAACCTAATGACATAGCAAAAACACAGTCTAAAATGAAATACAAATAGAAAAGAAAAATTAGTATAGAAAAAAAGGAATAAAGCATCAGTAAGCTGTGAGACAACTTCAAGTAGTCTGTTATAGATGTAACTGGAGTCTCTAAAAGAAAGGAGAGATAAATGGGAGATAAAATATATATATATTTAAAAAATAATAGCCAAAATTGTTTCAGGGGATTCTTTGTACTAAAGAACAAAGAAAGGCAGTGTATTTTTCACTTTAAACAACCTAAAACAAAATGCAGTGGGGCAGTAACTACATAGTAAATGAAAAAAAACCTACCTTCCTATAATTCTACATACAAATTACTTTTCAGAAATAAAAGTGAAATAATTACTTTTTCTGACACCAAAATGTTGAAAGAATTCTTAGTCAGCAGATGCTAAAGAAGTCTTTCCCACCAAAAGAAAATGAAACCAAATTGAAATACAGACCTATGCGAAGAAATGAAGATGGAAGGAGGATAAACCCTTTAGAGCATGTAAAAGGATGCTAAAAAAATGAGACACCAGTCCCATAGATAGATACTAAAGCATTAGGCCAATTCCTATGTGCAGCATTTATAATGGAAACAATCAGTTACTGCTTTTATGTCCCTTGCACCCTCAACCAGGTAAGACATGAAAAAGTAGCCAAACGCTTTGGAGGGAAGATTTGCTGCAGACCTTTTGGGAAGAGAATACTGTCACATAGTTTTCTGCCACATCCTTTAGTGGGAAATGCAGAGTACTTTCCACTTCATCTTAAACTCAGGGAAAGGGATGCTTCCAGGAACCCCTGGAGAGTTGGTAGTTGGAGTCATGGAATATTTGTCCCTAACCCATATCTGAGAAAATTTTAAGTCACTTAATGCTATGAATAGAAGTGAATGTACAGTTTGTCCCAACTCCCAAATTTCTAAGAGTGAGGGATAGGTGGATGTTTTCTAGGATGAGCACTAATTACAGGGGAAAGGGAGAGTACGCCATGACCTTGGCTGTTCTACAGAAGGACCACAGTGGCAAGTACACGAAAGTGAACACCAGATGCCAGAAAGGGTGTTGCAAGCAACTATGTGGCATGGAGAGCCATCTACCCAGGTCAAGAGAACTGCAGAAGAGTAGTCTTCAGTGCAGCAGAGGGAACTCATGAAAGTGCCCCAAGTGTCTTCTTTAACCATCTGCTAAACTGAAGGGATGCAGTCACTCAGACAAGAATTGCCATACCCCTTATCTCTCTCATCAACCATCCCCATCTGCTGTAATTTTACCAGGGCATAAAACAATAGCTAGCAAGTAGGGCAGGAAAGGAAGTAAAACCCCACCGCACTTTTTCCTGGAAGTTAGAAAGCCACAGCTACAGGTCAAAACATGGGAAGGACAAGATGTACCTTTGGATGAAAATTGTGTTGAACTATGCAACATATCAGCAGATATCCTGTTTAGAAAAAAATCTAAGCCAAGATTATTAAGGGGAAAATTATACTTTGCATCACTTTTAAATGTTACTTTGAAATCTGTTGAGTTTTGAAAAAACCAAATATATACATATATATATTTACATGTATACAGATAATTTTTGTAAACACATGGAAAATGATAAGCAGTTGCCTCTAAAAAAAAGACCAAGCAATGAGGATAGAAGAGTTTTTCTTGTGCATCACTTAGCCTGGACGAACCTTTTTCTTTCCATACCATGTGCATGGTGGCAGTCAATCTCGGCTGCTATCCAATCCCTTCTGGCCCCTTCCTGACAAGAGAATCCTGGGTTTGTTCAGACAGCAGCAGGCTCAGCCCCAAGTGATAGATCAAATGATCTACAGTAGTCGTGACAATTATGTTCCATGATTTCCCAGCTCCCTTGAAACCAGAGGGACTAGTTTCACATCACGTGACTCACTTCCTTAAAAAAACTTCGACAAATAGATTGCATGGCACTGCCTTATCTCTTTGTCCCCTCTCCCTGCCACAAATGCAGACTGATGGCTGGAGGTGGAACAAACATCTTAGAGCTTTGGGAAGTAAAAAAGAATCATAGAGATTTTGACCCTGCCATTATGAAACTTGTAAACCAAAGCTATCACCCCCTGAACTCATGTTATCTAAGATTGCAAATGTGTTCCTACCAGCTCCAGAAGCACCAGTTGATAGCTTGTTAGAAATGCAGATGCTCAGGACTCATCATGACCTACTGAGTCTGAAACAGCATGTTGACATGGTCCTCAGGTGATTTAAAGATACCTCAGAGTATTAGAATATCTGCTCTACAAAAAATAACCTCCTGCTTCATTAAGTTCCTGTCAGGTATTATGTTAACTGGAGCTGAAATTATATCATACATGAATTTATATCATACATGTATGTGCTGACTCTCAATTTCTAAAAAAAAATGACTACTTAAAACATAAATAAATATGTGGTATGATAAAAATATTTACATAAAGTTTAAAATGTTTAAAAGCTATTTATTTTTTTAGATGGGTATAGAAGAGCAAAATCTAATAATGATAAATGAGGCTTCTATCCCTTTCAGAATAAAATATAACTTCAAATTAATTACAAATTCCCAAGTTTTAATCTGTGAGCCACCCTGTATGAAAGCTGTGACTTAACATTCGAAAGACATCAGTAATGACATGTTATAGCTACAGATAAATATATGCATATAATAGATCAATTTTAAAAATTTTTGCCAAATAGTTTTTGTTGATTCTAGATTTGAATTTTATGAAATATATGTTCTGCAATAATTGTGTCAATCAAAGGAGATTCTTTGTCTGTACAGATTGATTTTTTTTACCAAGTGTTTAAACCATAGATGCTATCTAAAAATCACAGACTGAAATCACCTGCATTTGGTAAAAAACAAGCTCCAACCACTAGCACTTTCCATTTCTTCCCACTGCTCAATTGAACTGCTTATGTTTCGTGGCTCTGCTATAAAGAAATTGTAGGCTCCAACCCCAGGATTGATTTCAGTGCAACAAAATTGTCAGCTACAGAATTCTGTAAAATTTTCCTTCCTTCTACATTTATTTAACCCAAAGATTTGAAGTCTCGGTTGCCAAAAGTTTTGCACTTAACAAAAATTTCACAGGATAACTAAGAGAAGCAAAAAGAAGTGACTGAATCCATCTGTTTTGTGCCCATACTCAGAACACATTTATAGAATAACAAATTTATCTATTTGAAAAACCTCCAAGTTCTACAGTGTCTTCTGTAAATACAGTGTGAAAATCTGCATGGAAGGCTGAAGTGGGACAAGGTTCAGGGAAATAACTTGGGCATGTAGTTGTCATCAAAAAGTTAAAGCATCACTGCCACGGAGATTTCATAACCACAGTTCATGTAAAGAAGAGAGGAAGTGATATTCAAGTAGCTACACCTTTTGGTTTTACAATGATACTGAAAATATCACAATGATTAAAACTCCATAAAAATCCCAGCAAACTGATTGTTCATTGAAATAGTATATATATATTTTTACTTTATTTCTATTGCTTATAGATGTCTCCATTTTCCCCTTTGCCCACCTCCACCCAGCCCTCACCCTGCCTTCCCTCTGGTCATCACCGCGCTGTGGTCTGTGTCTCTGGGTCAGGCATATATGATCTTTGGCTGATCCCTTCCCCTTCTTTCACATAGTCCCGCCCCCACCCTTCTCCTCTGACAGCTGTCAGTCTGTTCCATTAACTTATGACCACTGTGGGTGGAGAAGAGGCCACACACTAACCCTGACAGCCTCAGGGGAGACCTGCACAGCAGCTGCACAAACTCAGAGACCTAAAGTAACCACATGGGAAGGTCTGGACGTAAAGATTTCTAACAATAAAATGAGTCATAGCAGATAGTCGTGTTCTAGGCCAGTATCTTCCTTGGCAAGGTCAATATTTACCTTAACTGAGCTTGTCTACTGTTGTTTTGTTTCTATGCTAACATACCTTCGGAATGTCAGAGTAACCCCTTTCTCCAGACCTCTCAGGTCACAATCTCCCACCAGAGCAAGGAACCCCTCATTGTTATCTTGTCCCCCAAATACCATCTCTGTGTGCTATAAATGTTCATTGTTAACTAGCTTATACCTACCAATGTAAAAGAAGTATTAGTCTCTTCATTCTTACTCTTTATCCAGTCTCAGAGATTTCCCAGCTTTGCTTTCTCCCACCTCCCTAAACTACCATGAATGGATTTCATGCAACCCATTTAGGGCTCCTCCTTAATAAACTGCAAAACTATCATCCTCCAGAGCTTTTTCTCAGTTCATTGAGATTTTGCTTCCCAGCAATTGTCACCAGTTTGATTCAAATAAACTCATAAAATTTCTCTACAGGTTTGAATGTTTTTTGCTTTGACACTACACAACTTCAATACCTATCTTTAGTGGCTATTTTTCAACAGGCAAAACCTGAAAGATACTTTCACCTCACAGCACTCTATCTTTCTATATTTTTTGCATGTCTATATCTGAGTCTCCTATTTGACTATGAACCTATTCCTAGGACTTTGCCTGGTTTATAAATACTCTTTATTTTCCATTTAGTTATATGTTGGCCCCACTCAGCTTCTAGTGCTCATAGAAATAAAGTTGTTCTGCATGGAACAGCTTGTGTTGTTCCATGTCATCCCTGGATGCCCAAGAATTTTCTGGCTTGCTTCTGAGAGACCAGTTCTAAAGGAGGAAATCAGATATGAAATAACCAAGCCACCCTGGGGCCCAGTGGAATTAAAATATAAGGCCTTGGATTCCTGTCTGCCAAACGTTAGCTGAAACATTTTGAATAAGTCTCCTAACCTCTCTGGGCTTTGTGTTCTCAGTAAAGAGGGGATTTTGCTCTAGATTCCATGATCTTCAGGGTTCATTTCATGCCCACACTCCATCCTCAACCTCTGAGTTCTCTGCTTTTCCTCATCCTTCCACCCCACGGTAACTACCCCTCATTGCCATGCACAGGGCACAGAAAAGTTTTAGGTGGTACTGGTAGCTAAATATTAGTAAAGGAAGAGAGAAAGAGAATCAGGCATTATTAAGCATAATCAACCAAGGAGCAAAAGCCTGTGTAATCAGGAAGCTAAGGCTCCACAAGCTCCAGGGAACAACAGCATTTTCCCGCCTGGGGGATTAACACCACTCCCTCCCTTGTATAGGGAGGTAGGACCAGCTTTTCAATCTGCCCAGTCCACTCACCCAGACCGTGGGTGGGGCAGAGGAGATTGGCACCTGTGCAATAGGAGCCAAGACGGCAACTATAGAGGCCTGTCAGTCTAACCTGGAACAAGGATCAGATTGGATAAGAGTCACAACCCTAGAAGATCTAGGAAATAGATTGGTTGGTGGGTGGACCCATCAGAAGCTCACAGAAGTGAGCTCACAAAAGTAGAAAGTTGATTGATTATTTTGCAAAAGCACCTGGTCCTTACCAAGCCCGAAATAATACAACCTGAGCCTGACAAAGGCAAAGGCCTTTTTTATTCTCTCTTGTTTGATAACATGCGCTCACCCTGTTCATTCTCACATTCTCTCTGTAACAGCCATGTGGCCCCAGCAGACGTGGAAGAGCCCCGCTTCCACCAGCAACAGTGCCACTCAGCCCACTGCGAGCTCCAAGTGTGGGCCTGGACACAGTGCCAGCCAAAGCGCAGCCAGCATCACAGACTCAGCTAGCCAGATGGAGAGGAGGGCTGGACTGGACTAGCCTTGGCATGGCACATAGTTTCTGGACACTGGCCCTATTTCTAGGCCTGGTGAAGACAAGACTGGAGTTTTTCCATGGTGGGTAGGGCAGAGAGGGAACGTTGGGAACCCAGGGATTTTACATCTGGTGCCATAAATGAAACTTACCCCACCACAGTTTCCCATACATGAGTCTCCCGGAGTTCTTTCCTTGTGACACTGCGAGAGCCCCACTTCCACCAGCCACTGTACCACTCAGAGTACATGTTTAACAACCTTCAAACTCCAATTGCAAAGGCCTTTCTAACATGATTATTCTTTAAACTATAGGTGAGAGGTAGAAGCTCATGAACAACTTTTAATGAGTAGACACCAAATTGTCATACCTTTAGGTGATGCTCCAATTCAGAAACAGGTTTCTCCTCCAAGATTAATTATGGCTGTCTGACACTATTACCCGCTGAAATGTTTTATAAGCTCACAATACCAAGAGTTTCAAAAAGTGTCACACACCAGCAATTCCTATTACTGACGACATGAATATGACAATTGAATATAACATGAGTGGGAAGCTGTCCCCAGGTGGTTTTACCTGGCCCACCTTGCACTTCTGCAGGTGATAGTAATGAAAGCTGGCACTGACCTTGGTGGGACTACCTAGGACACCTTTCTATTAGGTTAAGGTTTCTTTTAAAATGCTTTGGAATATAGAAAATAAAGAAGAATTCCCTTGTCAACAACCAAATGTGCTCCTTAGTGTCACCTTTTCTGTTTCCTGACACACACATTTAGAAAGCAATTGCCAGGCAGAAACTCTCTTTGCCCTTCTAATTGGACTGAACTGCTCTTAGATCTTTCTTCTCATCCCCAAAGCAATAACGAGGGGGTGGAATTCCTTAAGCTAAAAGGCAGAATTATTTAAAGCACTCACAAAATGATTCTAATGCCAAAAGAGGTGTTTCCATTCTTTCTCTGTTTTCCTCCTTCTCACTTGATTATAGTTTTGCTTACGAACATCCAATTATTTCCTTCACTTTGTCCTTGGGTGTGTTGACTCTGTGAATATGTGTCACTGAACCATGCTACAGTACAGGTCAGCAGGAGCCCCTTGATTAGGAGAGCCTTGTTGTATTTTCTTGTAGGAATGCTGTCCCCACTTTTGGGGCCAGCATAAACCTTGGGTATAGAGGGGAGAAAGGAAGAAAACTACCCTGAGTCAAAGCCTTTTCATGGCAATTTTTAGAAGACTTTCTCAAGGTATTCCACTTGCTTTTCAATGCCTCTTCAACATTCTTTTATCCCCTCCTTGTCTCTCTCTCATTCCCCCACCCTCACCCCACTGGAGATTTTCTTATCACACCCCTTCTGTAAATGCGAAAAAATATGGGCACATATCCATCAAGAGGATAAGTTTGTAATGTGTTGCCTCTCCCGAAGGTATTATCAATATTTAAACTATATAAATAAATCATTAATAGTGAAGCTTTAGATTCTGCTTTACCTGTACTTTTTTAATGATTCTTGGGAGCAGGATCCCTTTCTATCCACTCTTATATCACTCTACATACACAGCTATCTACTCCTCTGGCTTGTTTTGTCTAAAACTGTTTGGAGTGGTGGCTGGTACGAGCCTCTACCCATTTTCTTTAATACCTCCTCACAGTATCTACATCCTTCATAGCAAACCACACCATTGAAGAGAAGCAGCGTTTGCCACCCAAAATATGCCTCTTTGGAATATTGGTTATTTTAAGCTGGTTATTTTTAAGGTCCAGGAGGCCTGTGAAGAGCCTTTACCCTTCCCCCTAACTACCTATGAGCATTTAGATAGAGAACCTGTTCCAGGAATGCAGCAGCTATCATCAGAGATAACAACAGTTTAATATGAACTAGTGTGATACACAGGGAGACACCTAGCAAGGATCCTCTGATCAAAGTCCTCCCTGTGTCCCATTGTTAAAGAAGTTCGGCAGGCACCTGTTTACCAAACATTTGCTTTTCCATCTCCAGGTGAATTGCCTTCCTCCCCTTTGAAGTCCCAAACCACAGCCCTCCTTTCTTCTCAGCTCAAGATGGACTCTAAGTCTTAACTGCCTGATTTGTCCTAGGGCCCCATAGTCTTATGGAACCTCCACCCATACAAATGTAATTAACTTTGCTTATTTCCTCCTGTTAATGTGTCTTATGTCACTCTAATTATTCAACCAGACAAAAGAACTAAAACCCCCACACCTCTATGGTCCGTTTACTGGGTAGTTCCTCATTATCCCTCTCACCAGTGTTGGTTTTGGTTCCTTTGCCAGAGCAGGAGAGAAACATGCAAGTTTCCTTGAAAAGGAGCACAGTATTTTGGGTTGATAAACAATACAATAAAGATATGCCATCAGTGTTACATTGTTCTTTGTTGACTTTGAAATCCTCTGTAGGTAGCATGAATTAAAAAATAGTTTCATTATTATACATGAAATCCATTGTATAAGATTATTTATTGATAAAAACAAATAAACAAATAAAAACTTCATGCTATGTGTTTTCTAAAACCCAACTAAATATTATTTTGCATGAAATCTCATAAAAAGATAAAGGAATAGGAAGAAGAGCAATTGTCCAAAAGTCTAGAGTATATTAAAGCATTTGGGAGGTGGTGAGAGGAATTGATAATGGAATAATTCTATTATATTCCATTATGGAATTGATAATTCCATAATTAATTCCATGATAATTCCATTATCAAGGAACTGATAATGGAATAATAAAAGAAAATTTATCCTGAGTTATAAAAGATATTTTTCCACATTTAACAGATATTCATGAATACATACAGATAAAATGGTGAGTCAGACAGTTCCTGCCGTCAGAGAGTCTTGTACCTAGTACCCAGGAGAGAAAACAATCTCGCAGGTAATACCCAATGGGTAGCTTGGTAAGGACTCTGCAGACAGAGTACAAGGTGCCATGAGAGCATAGGAAAGGGGGTCATGACCTAGTTTGCCAGGCCCAGGAAGATGAAAATGAAAGATTTCAGCTGTGATCTGAAGGATGAGTAGCTGAACTAGATAAAGAAGGGGTCAGAGAGAACTCTCTTGGCAGAACTTAAAAGGCTCTGGGGAGGAAGAAAACTTGGACTATTTTAGGAATGGTAAGAAGGTCAGAATGGCAATGTTAAAGGAGACAGGGCGAGTGTGGCATTGGATGAGGTAGGAGAAGTAGGCAACAACCTAGCCATAGAGGGGAAAGAGTTTAGAACAAGCATGCCTTAAAATATGCCGCTTTGCTGTGTGGGTTATTTTAAGATGAAGGCAATCAAGACCCAGCCAACTCAGGAAGAATGTTTACCTCTCCCTGAATGGCTTAAAGGAATTTAGATATGGGCTTGACATAGAGATAAAACTATTACCAGAGATGATTTTTATCTGAATGGTCTATCTGTAGAGCAGGACCAACATCTAATTACCAAGCATCTGCCCTTCTTACTATCTGGTGAATGACCCTCCTCCCCTTGAAGGGCCCAGGCCCCTGTGCCATCTTTAGCTAAAAATGGCATGTATATCTCAACTGCCCAATTTGCCCTTGGGGATCATATTTTTATGGGACTCCCGTATATATGTAATTCATTTTTTCTTGTCCATCTATTTTGTGTCAATTTAATTAGTAGACCAGCCAGGAAGATATAAGGATAGAAAGAATTTTTTTTCCTCCCCAACAGAGGCCTTCTGCATAGAATAGGATTTTGACTTTTTAAAATAGTGCAGTTGGAAGAAATGGAAGTGTTTACACCATTTGAGCACAAAAATGGACATTCAGACTACACAATGGACAATAAAGGGTACAAAATGTAAACATGGGAAAAATGCTTAGCAGGTACAGCAAGTTCATAAAATAATTCACTTGATATGTTATAGTTTGGAACATAGTGATGCTTATAAAAATAAGTATATAAGAAGAAACTGGGGAGAGATTTAGGAGATAAAAGGTCTATTACTTGACATGGATTGAATGTGGGTCTAAGGATAAAGAATAGCTGAGGTTGTGGTACTACTTACTGAAACAAGGATCGCTCATGCAGGGTTTCGAGGGCTTGATACTAGACATATTGAACTTGGGATAACACTGACAGCATAGGTAGATATATCAAATAGTTTACTATGGAGTTTTAGAATTTAAGAAACAAGTTTGATTTAGAGATTAGTAGTTGGGAATCGTTGGAATATAGATGAATTGGAACTGTGTAAAGGAAGAGAATTTGAAAAATTTGAGAAAGCTAAACAGAGATAATCCTAAATAAGAATATATGCAAAATAATGGGTTCTAGCTGCAAATCAATGAAGAAAACCATCTTTTAATAGTACTAGGCTTAGACCTTAAAGAGGCACATACAGATCTATACTACTCATGTGTGGGACATTTCAAGAGAATGAGAGAAAATCATTGTGGACAGGGGCCAACTGGAATTTTACATTCTTCATATCTCTCACAACAAAGAAAACTGTACCATCCACAAAGCAGAAGTTCAATAAAGACAAAGAAAAAAAAACAATAAAGAAAGATCAAAAGAAAGAAGTCTAATTTGACAGAGGATTCTTAAATGGTGTTTGAGAAGACAACTTTCAATTTAACCTAATGTGTATCCAGCTCTCTACTTTAATAGAAGATTCTAGGGGCTGATCTGAGTAACCTGAAGCAGCGCAGCACATTTATTCGTGTCCAGTTAAGACAATGACAACTGTTCTCTTAACCACTGAAGAGGATATCAGGGAATAAATTAGAGGGAAACTTCAGTCACAAGAAAACTATTATTAATTTTAATATAGATCATATAAGTGAGTGCATCTCATTTCCTCAGTTTTAAAAACATATTTGCCTCAGTTTATTTATCAATTACTCATTTACAGTAAAATATTGATAGGTTAAATTGAATTACAGCTCCCCTTCAGTAGAGGTTGTTATCTCAATATTCCACTAGAAAGTTTGTTTTCTCACTCAAGTATGCTATTACAGCAATAGATGAGATAATGCCACTCCACAGCATGGAGACTAAATGCTGAAAATAATTTTTTGAAATGCCAAACATGTTTACTTCACTTCTTTTAAATATTCTACTCATTGTTAAGAAGAAAAATTACCTTTCAAAAGAGAATACGTGTCTTATATTGAGGAAATACATTTTCTGCATACTGTAATTGAAATCCAATATTAATATTATCCAATGCCTACTGAAAATAAAATTAAACACACACATTGATGTGTAGGTCACTACATATGTACACTAACCCAGGGCACACTGTACTTAGTCAGATACTCTACCATCAGCTGTGTCACCCTTTCTTCCTCTTCACTGCTCTCTGGACTACTGGCCAAGGCAAATTTGCTGTCATTGACTATATTGCTGCAATGGAATTGGAAAATATTATACACCAAAACTTTGGTGTTTTTATGTAACCTCGATGTCATTGATTTCATATACAGCCAGCACTCAATGTTTTCCCCCCTGTTTATTCCTTCTCATTTTTAGTTTTCTCCCCCACTACCTCCTTCTTGGTAAATATTTTGTATGCTTCTTGCTTCATGCAGTATTTGGTGCAATATGTATTCATAGTAGGAACTTAATAAATAATGCATTATTTAGTATGTGTGTGTGACAACATGCACATAAGTTGAAGGCAATTATCATATATTATAATCAGAAAAAAAATATGGAAAAACCTTGATGTAGTCATTCAATACCAGGCTTAGGAGTTTAGATTTGATGCAATACACAGAAGATCACTATTGCAACTTCTGGGTAACGGTGTTCTGTATCAAATTCATTTCATAAAAGATGTTTCATTCCATGGAGCTTAGATGTAATTTACTTTAAATCATGATAATAAAAATAGGTTCCCTTTAATTATTTCCTTGCCCCAAGAATCAATCACCACTGTAAAATACTGAAAATAGCAATGTCCAGCCAAAAACTGTGCATAACCAGAGGGCCCTAGCAGCCAGTTGACACTGGAGTTGACTCTGTCTGGATTCCTGTCACACTCCGACCCCCACCACGGCGAACCCAGAGGCCAGCAGAGCAAACTGAAGCCCTGACTGCAGTAGGCGAGCCCAGAAGCCTCAGTCCCCTCACCAAAAACAAATGCTCATGGAATGCAAAGTGACCAAGGAATGAAAGTAGTGAAAGCAATCAAAAAATTCAGGTAGAACTATTTGAGACAAGATTTTCTACTTTGAATTCTTGTTTCTATTCATTACTTAGAAGGAAGTTTTAAGGAGAAAAGAAGCAGATGTAAGCATTTTATCATACCTAGAAAAACAAGTTTCCTTTTCATAACACCCTATTTCTTATGAAAACCCAATATACGAGGGAAATAAAACGTTAGAGCATGTCATATAAAAAAAGAATGTGCCTGGTCTTTGTCCTTAGGTCCTGGAAGGGAACACTGAGGCCTTCGGGATGACATAGAAGTTCCACGTTAGGGACTCTCTGAGACCGCACCCTATGCCTCTCTTTATCAGGCTGGCCCTCATCTGCACCCTTTATAATAAAACTATAATATAAACATTGCACTTTCCTGAGTTTTATGAGTCATTCTAGGGAATTATTGCAGTTGAAGGGATAGTGAGAACCCCTGAATTTCTAGCCTGGGAACCCAGGACCTTGTGGAGGGTTTGTAGTGAGCGGGCCCTGAAGAAGACTGTGACCACAACCTACAGAGTCTGCACTAACCCCCAGTAGTTAGTGCCCAAACTGCATTACAGGACATTCAGCAGATTGAGGGGAAAATGTATTAGGAGCTTAATTATTAATTCCCATTATTGAAGATTTAAATTGAGCTCTTTAAAATCATCCATGTAAAAAAAATTATCTGGAGTATTTATTCTATTACCATGTATCATATCAGGTTGTGTTATTCATGTGGCTTCATGTTTTAATCTTCCTCTGCAGCCCCATGAAAATGGGATAAATAACAATCTGAATAATATTCATCTTGTGATTGTTATACTGGTAACTGTGATTGTGATCACAGGTAACTTATAATAAAAAGAAAAATTGTCAGCCTGACCCTAGCCACAGAAAAGAAAGAAAAACTTGCTTTACCTCATAATTTTTGATATTCTCATTTCTCTGCTGAAAAGGAGCAAATCCTTATATGCTTGGAAAACCCTTTTCAATGACCTCATAATTATATTTAATTTACTCAGTAACCTCAGCCACTACCAAAAAAGTAAGTGAGCCCTGGCTGGTGTAGCTCAGTAGATTGAGTGTGGGCTGAGAACCAAAGAGTCGTGGGTTCAATTCCCAGTCAGAGCACATGCCTGGGTTGTGGGAACCAGGTCCCCTGTGGGGCCACATGAGAAGCAACCATACACTGATGCTTCTCTCCCTCTCTTTCTCCCTCCCTTCCCTTCTCTCTAAAAATAAACAAATAAAATCATTTTTTAAAAAGTAGTAAAACTAAATTCTGCATAAGCAAAAGTCAGCATTTCCAGATCTTATTTAGGCCATAATCTGTGTGCTCTGTTTGTATTACCTAAAATTGGGGTGATCAGAACACTTTTCAAAATTATCGTCAACAGTTCCATAAAATAATACAATGCCTTTATGATCTAAATTAACAATAATCTAATCTTAACTATAATTTTATTCAGTTTTTATAAGTAAACATCATAACTAACTTTGCATTTAATAACAGTTTACTAATAATAAGTAATCAGTATATCACACAAATTTCTCCTGATAAATTTTGCTATTTCTCCTATTATAATTCTTATTACATTTTTCTTCCTACAACAAATCTGTACCTTGTCACCTTTCAATCTCTTTTTCACAAAATCTATGTGTGTATGGGTGCATCGTCACACACACACCCATGCCAGTTCCCTACGCCATATACTTTCTATAGTACTTGAATGTATGAGGGGGGAAGCCTCAAAAAAATTATCCTCTGGAGGGTGGGCCTCTTATAGTACAGGCTTCCCCCACTAGGTGAGTGTTCTAGGAACCCATCTGTGTCAGTGTACCAGCTGGTGTTGCTATGAGAGGCTGACTTCCACTTCAGTGAGCTTTTTTTTTGAACTCTTTCAACAACACATTTGCCCATTACATGATGGGTAATTTATGAGCACACCTGCCCACATGGTGCTGAGTGTTCAGCAATTTTTGACAAAAAGGCATGACCCCCATGCCCCACCTTCACCATTCACCTGATCTCACCTCCAGCAACTTTTTTAGTTTCCCCAATGAAAAAAATCCTCAAAGGGAAATGGTTTGCTGATAGAAAAGAAGTGAAACAAAAAACAGCAGAAGCACTAAAAGACATCAAAATAACAAGTTCAAAAGTGTTTTGAGAAGTGGAAAAATGTCTCAATAGGTGTATTGCATCAAATGGAAAGTAGTTTGAAGGTGACTGATGTTTAAACATGTAAAAATAAGTACACAGTTTTTAATAAATAAATTTCAGTTTGGGGTTCCAGTTCCTCATATGTGGGGTAATGTTGTTCTAAGCAAATCTTCTAAGTTACTAATATGACAAAATCACCCATACTTAATCATAGGCCTTTATAGAAATAAATAAATAGATAGATAAATAAATAAATAATACTGCTGTCTTCTTTAATACCCTAATACTGCCTTTGAAATGTAATAAATCAAAATTAGGGATAAGGACACTGTGCCACCAACCAAGTATTCCTGATGACTGACTTGCAGTCATTAGTTCCTGGGCTGCAAGGAACTTGGGCTTCCCTGGGCTGTTCTGCTTTTCAGAGCAGAGCCCTTCAAAAGATAACTAATAGGCTTCCAAAAATTCTTCTCAGAACACTTCAGCGACAGTATAGTCTTCACCAAATTACTCCATGGCTGTGGTGTGCAAACTTCTTTTCCGTCCATCTCAGTGGAAGAGAACTGTTAGTTTGTCTTAAATTTCATGGGCACATCCTATTATGGAAAGGCAGAGTCATGAACACAGAGGCCACGTACAGTGTGTGTGAGATTGGGAGTGGCTGCAGAGAAAGGGACCAACTGTTGGAGAGTCTGGTGGCAAAAAATATATATATTTAATAAATTATCAGTAACTGCAAAACTATGGTGGCAGACATCATGCCAAGGCCTTGGCATATTTTTTTCAGCCTCACTTGAAAAATAATTTTGATCAATAATCAAGAGGAAGAAGCAGGCATAGGTATGTGAGAAGCTGAAATTATATGTTGACATTTTTCTTTTTGTAAGCTGGAATACCATTAGCCAATGCCCATAAAATAGTGCCTGGCACCCTCCATAAGGGGTGAGAGCCCTGTGTGACAGACTGGAAAGGGTTTAAACTATCATGCAAAGTTTTGGACATTTTTAGTTAAAGTAAATGAACATCTGACATCTCAAAACTTTACACTAATTTGCAAGTAGAGGTAGCATCAAAAATTTCACCTTTACTACTATATACACCACTGTATATTTATAATAAGAAAGTCCATATTATTGACAAACTTTAGCAATTTGGACTGAATTATAGGCCATTCTGATTTAGGAAAAGATTGAGATTATGAACTATCCTTTAGAGCTAGATGGTTATAGTAAGAAGGAGATGAAATGCTACCTCATCTAGGTCCCTGGGAGGCCTGTGCTAAACGGCCAGAACAGAATTAAGGGGCACTTCCAAGGCCACCCTCACTTCTGATAGCAACTGCCAATTTGGGGCCCCCAAGGCCACCCTCAGGTTTAGTAATTTGCTTAAAGGACTCAAATAAACCACTAAAAATGGTTATAGTTATAGTTATGGTTTATTATATGGAAGGACACAGATTAAAATCAGACAAGAATGGAGATGCATGGGACAGAGCCCAGAAAAGCCACATGCTGAGCTTTCAAGTGTCCTCTCTGAGCAGAGTTGTGGGCAGTGCTCATTTCTCCCAATATGTGGAGTACTGCCAACCAGGGAAGCTCACCTGAGCTTTGTCATGCAGTTTTTAATAGGGCTTCAGCACACAGACATGGCTGAGTGCCCACGTAGCTGACATTTAGTTGCTTGGTGTTGCCAATACCATATGGCCCAAAGCCCTCACCATAAATCACAGTCTTCAACTATGGACCAGGACCTTGAGCACACAGAGCCACTCTAACGAGGCAGGACTTAGAGATCACATCCCAGGAACTAAGGGCAATGCCAGATCTCGTCTTTGGGTAAGGCTCATTCTTTACCGCACAGCTAGGGGTAATTTTTTCTGATCCAGATGTTAGTCTTGCCTTTAAAGTTTCAGGGGAAATTAAAATTGCTGTTTAAATACTTCTTGAAAAGCATTCTTCAATTATATGTACCTATTATGAAGAAAATCTATCAAAATAAGACATTATCCATCTTTCTTTCTTATTTTGCATATACTCTAAATTAGTAAAAACCTACATCAATTAAGTTTTGCTATTTTTTAAGAGAAAATTAGCATTTTTACATTTCCGAAGGTATCATCAAAACAGCTTATCTGTCTGCTATGGAGATAATATAACAACTAAGTAGAAAAAAGAAGTATGGTTTTGTATTTTTACCAGAAAAGAAAGTTTACATTGTGGAGAATGTATAGCACTAATTCATGTAAAAGGCCCTGGAGGCTCTTAACACTACACACACACACACACACACACACACACACACACACTGTGTTAAGAGCCTCCAGGGCCTTTTACATGAATATATATATTCATATGTATATATATGAAACTAATCCATATGAATCTGCTTTTACCATGATGGCATCAAATCAAAACAATGACATATTTTTGCTTATATACACACAAATGTGTGTTTCTTTTTTTTTTAAGATTTTATTTATTTATTTTTAGAGAGGGAAGGGAGGGAGATAGAGAGAGGGAGAGAAACATCAATGTGCGGTTGCTGGGGGTTATGGCCTGCAACCCAGGCATGTACCCTGGCTGGGAATCGAACCTGTGACACTTTGGTTCACGCCAGCCAGGGCCCCAAAATGTGTGTTTCAATGTACATTAATTCATTTTTTAATTTTTTGTTTGTAGTATTAATTCATTTTAAAAATATCCCTTTTCCAGAGAAGAATGCTATGTATATAAGAATTCCTAACACAGCCTATCTAAAGCTATGGCAACTGCTCCCTGAAAAACTGTTGTATGTTTATGTATGCGAAGAGAAAATTCATTGAGTAGCTAAATACAAAATGAAGTGAGAGCAATTCCAATCAAAAGAAATCAAGGACTAGCGAGCTGCATGCACCAACACCTTTGGCAGAGTAACCCAGTGAGGAAGTATCATTATCATTGCAACACTGTGTTCTTCATACATATTTTATGACCTAAGTTTTCCAAACACTTTAGAGGTTAGCAATGCATTACATTTTTGTATGCTGCTTGATTTAACAGAATGAAATGCCCTAAAGGCATTTATTAAAACCAGAGGAGGAAAAAATGTGATTACTGTTAACCTCTGCCTGTAACTTATAAAGGCTTTCATGAAATAAGTATCAAAGTGCACTCCAATCGCAAAGAGAAATACAAGCCGCTCTGTCACTTAAGGCTCATTGCTACTTAGCATTTGAACACTAACATTGAATAGGCCTGTGTCTGCTTAAACCATGGTACTTATGATTTAACTGCTAATTTCCAGAGTCCAAATACATTAAAATATTTTAATTACCAAAACTTTGTCAAGCACTGAGTTGTTTCCTGTTTGTTTGTTTGTTTGTTTGTTTGTTTTACTGAACTTGTGGAGCACCCCCCAAAGATCACTGAAACAACCTCTGTTGATAAGATAGTTTGAGGTTTTTGCTCGCTATGATAAAGACTGCCAACTATTTCTTGATGTCTCAAAGGGGAAAAGGCAAGGTCAGAATTTATTGAGAATGTAAAGTCTGGTTCAGCTGGGTCTTTCAACGCAGGGGAATTAATTAGAGTTGATTGTGTAAGAGTTGTAATATCTCAGTTCAGAATTGTTAGAAACAGCAAGTTCGGATTTTGAGGCCAAGGGTTTGAGGAGATTTCGGGCTTAAACTGATGATGCTTCCCATTGAATAATTGATAAGTGTTTCTGGAAATTTCCCTTATCAAATGTCACTTGGAATAGTAAGGTTACACTAAGGAAGGCCATGGAATAGTAAAATTGTGTTAAGTAGACACTAAGCTGTACTGGGGGTAGGGAGTTTGAGCTTCAGTGCCCTACGAGTTGTTGAAGGAAGAAACAATATTAATGGCACTGCAAAGTCTGTCTCTTAAAGGAGTTTCACTAAAATTGAATTAGAGCATAAAAAATTATAGCAGGGTATAAACAACTTAAACAGATGTACAATATGAAAATTGAATTAGGCAGGGTTTTCTAATTTTCATAATAAATGTACATTTGCAAAAACATCTAGCATGGTATTATATTTAGTAACAAATGTCTATGCTTTCAAAAATAGAATCTGAGTGTATCACTTCATTTCACACCTATAGGCAGGATTGTTTATATTGCATAAGATGATGTTTGAAATGCCCTGCTCTACAGAAGCAGTATGAGAAAGAGAAAGTCAGATAGAATTCACTGGCAATGTTCAATAACGGAAATTCAGATTGAGGGTAATTTTGAAAGTAAAGTGTGGGAGATGATACCTGAGAAAGTACGGAGTAGCTCAAATATGTGATGAGAAGGCTTTCCACTTAAAGGAAAGGGCAGGCACCAGAGTAGAGGTGAAGAGCAATTTATATGTAAGAAGGGTGTAATCAAGAGTTTGATCTTTTGAAATGGACACTTAGGAATTTTAACCTAGATAATGATGTGACTGGCTGTCATGAAGGGACCAAACAATGTGAACGCTGAGGGAGAAAGACAGAAGTCTTCTCACACTCTCTCTCCCCACACCTGCTCAAGAGGGTTCTTTCTGGGGACCGCATGGCTCCTTTTTCATGCAGATAAACAATGAGTAAAACAACAGAATAATGGGGAAAATGGCCAAGTTTTTAATTTATTATATATAAGAATACATATAAGAATATATATAAAGAAAAGACCTTGAAGGAAAAAGGAAGGAAAAGAATTATTGGCAAAGACAGGGAAAAAAGAAGGAAAAGGGGGAAAGGAGAAAGAAAAAAGAAGAAAGAAGCAGAGACAAAGAGGCAGAGAGAAATCAGCAGGACCTTAATGAGAGAGAAGCAGTGGAGTAAAGATTCACAAGAGTTGTTAAAGAACCACAGCCATTGCTGGTGTGGTTTGAGGCAGTTTTGCTGTGTGATATATAAGGACTTGGGGCAGTTTGTTATGTGATAATATAGTGCTTTTCCATCTCCATACTAACCCCAGGCACACACAATGAATGTATCAAGATGACAACAGAGGTTTTTCTTAAAGAGAGAACAATTTCTGTGCAACAGAGTTTGCAGGGCAAGGAGAGTCCCAATCAGTCATTATGGAGCTGATAAGGAAAATGAAGTCCCCATTGGAATAAAATACAACACTGTCCAAAGCTGGCAAAGAAGAGTTTCTGAAAAGGTATTTCTAGATGATAAAATTGGGAGGTAAGGAGAGGAAAGTTCATCTATTATGTGTATACCATGTGCCAAATACTTTTTATTTTTGTCCTATTTCATTGTTACCACAGTTCTATGAAGTGAGTGTTGTGAGGCTTTAGAACAAGCCACCTCAAGATGTACCTCAGTAGTATGCAGATAACTTTGAGATAAAACCCACTTTAGCCACAGGCTTAAGAGAAACTTCTGTTCCTCCCTTTAACTACATAGGAGAATTTGAATTAGAGGCCTTGCCCATCAGAGGTGATCAGAAATGACTTCTTTTAACATCTATAGGACAGGGCAAACTTCTGTTTTCTAGTCAGTTCTTATCCTGCATGGCCCTTTGAAGCCCCCAAGGTGTATCACCTCATCCCTAGCTCAGGAGGTCTTACAGACCTTAACCCCCTTTCTACCTCTGAACCTCTTGTGCTCTGGGGTCTCTGACTCTCCCGGGTCTATGGAGTTCTTGCACATACGTACATATTAAATTTTGTTATTTTCTCTTGCTGATCTTCCTTATGCCTCTTTGATTATTAGAGCAGCCAAGAAAACCTTGAGGGTAGAGGGATGTTTGTTCCTCCCTACAGTATTGACATTTCCATTTAGAAAAGAGGAAACTGAGACCCCTTGGGCACCACATTATGCTATCCCAACTTTTCTGAGGATGATGAACTTCTCATAGAGAATAAACTTGCAATGAAACAGCGACAGGGGAGTAGCAGTCATTCTTCTTTTGAATCTTTAATTCACTGCTCTCAACATATAACAATTTGTCATGAAGAGGAGCAGAATCAACCTCCCCAAAATGTGCCACTTTGGCGTGTGGACTATTTTGAGCTGAAAATAATCAACACCCAGCAGATTCAAGAAAAACTTGTATTGCTCCCTCAATTGCCTAAAAGATTTGTACAATGGGTACATTTGTTCTAAGGAAAGTACTGTCACCAGAGACAGCTGGGCTAGGTGTGGCAAGCTGGGGGAAGCTAGGCAGGGACTGTTGTTTTCAATTTGAATACATTTTTCTCTTTTTCCTATTAACCTGTCTTACATTAACTTATCAGACCAGCCAAAGAAGCTGGAAAAATAGAATGAAAATTTTCCCTCACGAACAGTCCACTGCCTGAGTACATCAATCTTACCTTCGAGCAACTTCTCTCACTAAAACCACAAATAGCAGATGAGAAGGAGGCAATCAATAGATTGAAGGAAATAAGTTTTTATTTAAAATAGGGAAATTACTTTTGAATTCTGTCTGCAAACTCCTTTCCTAAGCCCTCCTTCCTCTGCCACAAAAGCCTGTTGGTAAGTGCTCCACTCGGAGCTGGCAGAAAACGCTGCAAGGCAGTGTTCCTCCGGAGCATTGACAACACATCAAAGCAGGGAAGAAAGCTCGAGAGGAAGGGAATAGGGAAGTCACACTGAACCCCAGTCTGAAGAGAGATTGTGCTGACAAAGAGTTCTAGGAAATGAAAACCTACACTAGGGGCCACAAATCAAAGGGCATTAGGATAAGGCAGAAGGAGAGTTCAATTTCCATAATGTAATTCAGCCTATGATAAACTTGGCAGAATTATATACATTAGTTGGATTTATAAATATTCCCATTATGGGAAAAAATTAAAGGTCGCACTTTATTAAATTTAGTCATAACCAAATGTGTCTTCTCTGTAAACAACATGAGTAAATACATAAATTAAACATATGACATTTACTCTTTCTAAAAAGTGTATGCTAGAATGATCAATAACTTCTTAAAAGTCACCTACATAGTAGTGTTTCATGGTACCTTATACTCTCTGAAGAAGGAAGAGCTATGTATAGTTAAGGAAATGATAGGGGGAAAGGGTGTCATGGCTGAATCATAAGAAATAGAAAGTTATATTATTACTGAGGATGTAGGTAGGGATCATATTATGCAGGGTCTTTGGGGCCACTGTTAAGGATTTGGGGCTTTGTCACAAGAGCATCGGAAAGGCATTGTAGAGTTTTAAGCAAAAAAGTAACAATATTAGGTGTGCATTTTGAATCGTTCTGACTGCTTTATGAACAATAGATTGGGAAAAGGTAAGAAGAGTGTGGTCTGATGGGAAGCACTTAGGGGACAATGGCAGAGTGGCAGAGAGAGGTGACATTGGCTTGAACTGGAGATTGCCAGTGGAGATGGAGAAAACAAGTAAGACCTGAAAACATTACTTACAAGTTTGAATTCACTTCGATTTGATAGCTTCTTATACACGTGGGGCGAGTTGCTAAGAATGGACTTCAAGTTCCTGGCATGAGCAAGTGGATGGATGGTGCTTCAACACCCTGAGTAAGAAAACACTGACAGAAGGTCGTTAGTACAGTTCGAGGATGAGGAGTTTGAGGTGCTTGAAAGTCATCCAAGTACAGATGGGCGGGGGGGGGGGGGTAAGTTAGAGACAGAAACTTGGAAACCATCCTAATAGACAGGCAGCAAAATCATGTAAATAGATGAGAAAACCCAGGGAGACAAAAGAGAATGGGGGAAAAAAGAGGGCTAAGGATAAATCCGAGAAAATCCAACACTCGGATTTGGAGTAGAGAAGTTTTCGGCAAAGGTGATTAAGAAAGAGGGTCCGATGCACAAGAGAAAAACAGGAATCACAGAAACTGCTGCACGATGTGTTCCAGTATTTTTATGTTTTTGTTCTAATCTTTATATCAGTTGTATGAGATCATATGAAAATATGTGAAACAATAGTCATAAAAATATTTGCAATGTAGAGAAATGAAGACTAGGGGTCTTCTTATAAGGTAGATTCCTTCTAGGTTGCACACATCATGTTAAGCTTCCCCAAAACCTGTGTAACAGCATAACCGAGGGAGGTTAGACTGTGCAGACAGCGCCTTTGGTTAGTACCATTGTGAAAATGTAGAACCAGTTTATGTATAACTAAAAATATGAGTTTTAATACACCACACAACATGATACATACTTTCATTAAATATGCTAAAACTAAATACATGAGGGAAAAAACACTTTTGCTTTTTTTCTTTCCTTCTATTTTGATATCTTAATTATCAAAGCTAAAAATCTCTAAAAAAATTAAGTTGTGGTATTTAAATATGTCAATTGCTTTCCATTGGTGGTAGATTTATGGATTTCACTATGCTCATCTGTAAAGCAAATTTAAAATCTTGCTTTAAGGATGAGCACAGTGAAATCTATGCAAGCATAACAATGCAAGGAAAACAGCAAAAGGTTACTAGAGCTAGGTGCAATAAATCTCAGAAGCAGAATGCTTTCTTGATATAATTAGAGAAGAGAGATCTTTAATTGAGGGTTTTAAACTGGATGGAAGATAATAATGAGCCTTTATCTCAGCTTCTCTCTCATAAATCTGAAGTAATACCACCACAAGACAGGGCTAGGGGGGTCAAAACAAATGATATTGGTAAAACCACACAGTTAGTACCAGGCTCACAGAAAGCACTCAATAAATATTCATTTTTTAAAAAGTCAAACTAAAAAAAAAAATTCCACTGGCAGGCGGAGAAAATAATAGATGAAGAGTAGCTGGCCTTTTAAAATTTAGACAGGCTTCACTAGAGATCTTGGGTGGGGTGGGGCTTATAATAATAGTGTGGCTAACAGCCATCACACAGGCACCGGATGACCAAGATGCAAATCCCACCTCTGCCTATTACCTGCATGAAACCTGGCTAAGTAGTTCAACTTCTCCCTGCCTCAATTCTCTTATCTATAAAACATTAACAATAGTATCTATTTCACTGGACTTGAGGAAATGAATTTACATATGTAATGTAAATATATGTAGAGGTAATGGATATAAAGCACTCCAAACAGTCCTGCACAGGATAAGTGCTCAAAAGCGTGACCTTTTATGATCAACACACGAGCCAACAGTTCTGTGGCAGGATATAAGATATTAATTTCTGTCTTGGTCTTGTTGGTGCGGGAGAGAAAGAGCAACAAATTTTCTCCTTTATCTTTCTCTTAGAATAACAGCCAAGCCTTGCATCCAAGGTCTCCATTCCTTGTTATCCGTAAGGAACATGAGTAAATATATAAATGTTATTATTATCTATCCCAGTGACTTTCTACCTTCTTTTATCTCATGGCATGCATAAACTAATTACTAAAATTCTGCAGCACATCAGATAATACATTTTTTGCTGATCTGACCAAAAATAGGTGTGGGTTTGATTCATTCCCACTGGTTAGCTATTGTTGTGTGGACTGTTGTCATTTTTTTAACTTGACAATCTAAGGGAAAAGAGGTCAGTGCCCCTGACTAAATAATCAGGTATTGCATATTTTAAAAATTCTCTCAGCACACACGTGGAAAATTGCTGATCTACTCCTTTGAGGGCAGCTTTCCGCTGCCTTGAGATCATAGGCATAATTGAAGAAAATATCTACTGATCTCTTTAGTCGTAGTTAAGCATACAAAGCAAGTAAGCTGAGGTTTCCCAAAAGTGATTAGCAAGTTTCTAGTGTTTAGATAGCTAGGAAGGAGTGACATAACCCGAATAGGGACCAAGATTTCCATAGACTGGGAAAATAAATAGTTTCTACAAAAGCCATGATTTATATCTTAGATGCATACAGCAGCCCAGGTGTGAGCTGGTGGAAGGGGATAGAGGGAGCGCTAGATGCCCTGGAGGCTGAACACCATGAGCCAGCTCAGTAGAAACTGTTTCCATCCAACCAAACTTGTGTGTTCCAACTGACCGAGTCTGCCATAGGTCTACGGGCCTGATCTAAACATGTCAGTGCCCCACAAATTTCAGAAGAGTAATGTTGAACAGTGGCTATGGTGATAAAATAGTAATTAACATAGCCACTGCCACTGGGGGACACATGATCCTTGAGATAGTTTTATAAGCCAGGAAAGACATAGAAAGAGCCAATACTAAGTAATACAGGATGTTCTCCCAACACTTCTGCATGGGGACTTAAAACCAGCTTTATTTTAATTAATTTTTAAATTTAATTATCTCTATAATATCTGCATTTTGGAGGCTCAATTTAAACAAATAAGAGTTCTAAGAGTGAAGTACCCTATGACATTGATCTAGCGGAGGCTGTTCTAAACTTGTCCTGAACTCATTGAACATCGACTGGTTTACAATTCTTTTGGAAGTTGCACCTAAGGATATATTGACTGTAATGAAATGGTGCGATGTCATAACCTTTCTGATAGGGCATTTCTTTTCTTATCTAATTCTGTTACATACAAAGTAAGAGATAAAATATTTATTTTGTTAGTTATGTGTTCTGTACTTCAATTGGTATAATAAACACTTCAGTAAGGAACACAGCCATAATATATACTCTGATGTCTATATTGAATTTTAAATCATACGAACCCTCAAAAATAAAATGAACAGATAAGCAGTGACAGTATGTCTCTAGAGTTTATCTTAGGGAAGAAGACATCGTGACTCATGAACATGAGTATACATATATACGGTCCTTATGTCAGCTTTTACCCTGCAGTAGAGAGAGATGGATGGGTCAGACCAACTCAGATGGTTGCACCAGTTGTTAAGCATATACAAATCACTGTCCTTAAATGATTCTACACTTGCAAATCAGCTTTTAATTATATTTTGCTTCCCAGGAAAACTGGTTTATAGGCAGTGAATATGCCAAGTCATGAATGCTGTTATATTTCTGATAATATATTAATAAACTGGAAATCAACATGTATGTGTGTGTGTTTATTATAGTTAGACTCTTTCAAAAAGTGACCATCACAAGAATCTTAAAATATTTATTCTCTGATACTCAAGTTCTTGGTTATCAGGATTGATTCATTTGGTAGCAGAAACAAAACATTTCAAAGTTAGGAGTAAGACTGCAGAAGCATGTTTTGATATACTATATGCATTTGCAAAAGAAGTGCAACTGAAATTCCAGGTAGAAATCATTTATGGATGAAAAATCTGCCAGTCTGCAATAGAAGTTAAATCCACTTACATAAGTATGCAATGACAATGTTAAACATGCTCAAGAAGGCAAGATGTCTAAACAAGACAAAGTCATTGGAGTCATATACATTAAGGTTGTATGACTCCCGAAACAGCAAAATTTAGTGGGAACTTTAAGAAAGACAATTCTGACCTGCACTCCTTGGAATCTTCTAAAAGGGAGCACAATTTGCAAGTTACTAAGAGTTACACTTCAAATCTGTAGATGATATTTCAAAATTAGACAGCTAAAGCCAAGCGTTTATTTTTAATAAGCATGCATGTTTAGTGTTTTAAAGTGAATTTAGCCTCATATAATAGCTAAAAATCTTTGTTTAGACAGAAGCTTTTCACCAACTGCATTTTTAAATTGCACCAATTCATTAAACTATGCACTGAGCTCATGAATGTTTGCAAAAATACTTGCTATTGTTGTCTTGTGTTTCATCATCTATGTGCAGTATTACAGTAATACCAACATTTATGTTAATTCTTGCTGAACCTCAATAGCCCAAGTCTCATTTCAAAGGTTAGACTAATACCTTCTGGAAATCTTCCAATAGTTATAGCCATCAAGAACATTTACTGTATTTTCACACACTATATTCTCACATGTTCATTTTAAGCAGAATGCGCATTAAGGAAGAAAAGTCTTGCCCATTAATCCCTCCACTCATCACACCGTTATACATACCACACAATTTTTCCCCTGCTTGGAATCCAGAATTATGTGGTCAGCCCCCAAAGCCTACCTAAAATACTCTTTTATCCTTGAAAGAATTTCTAAAAAGCAAAATCCAGCAGCTTATCTCTGGCCAAGAAGAAAATAGAAAATGTTTGCAACTTTTCCTCACACTACTATGTCTGTGCACTTCATCACTTAAATCACCAGCTGCCATATGTGGGTCTCTCAGGCTAAGACAGAAAGCTATAGGTTTTCTGTGCACCCCAATCTCGGGAAAATTCCAACAGCCCTCTGTGGCTGAAGAACTCTGCACAGAATAAGTCTTTCCAAACATACACACCTTATCTTCTTCTCACTTGCATTAATGCAGCTAGTCTTAGTATGAAAGTCACATGGTTTGGTTTTTGGGTTCAGACGGTACATTTTGAAAGTTCCCTCCTTTACAAACCCAGAAATGATAAATAATGAAAATATATTTTGATATTCTAAATATATCTACCTACCTACCCTTGAAAGGAAAAAAGAAAATTTTTGTAAATGAAAAACAAGCAATGTGAAAGAAAAAAAAAGAAAGGAACAGCAGTGGGAGAAGAAGTAAGAAACTGAGAAAGAAAAGAATAAGAGAAGTAAACCATAAGACTCCTCCACATAGAAATTCTTTCCAGCCCTGGCTGGTGTAGCTCTGTGGATTGACCGCAGGCCTGTGAACCAAAGCATCACTGGTTTGACTCCCAGTCAGGGCACATGCCTGGGTTGCAGGCCATATCCCCAGTATGGGGTGTGCTAGAGGCAACCACACACTGATGTTTCACTCCCTCTCTTTCTCCCTTCCTTCCCCATCTCTCTAAAATGAATAAATAAAATCTTTTAAAAAAAATTCTTGCCACCCAAAACACTCAAAGGAGAAACATTTTCTGGAAGTAGTTTATAAAATACTGTTAACAGGTTTATGAGAAACACCTGTAACATGGAGGTTAGTAATTAAAGTCTATAAATAAGAGATGTTTTGTCTAATAAAATAAAAATTAGAAATCTGCAAAGAGCTTTAAAGTACATGTCTTTGAAAAGCCTCATAAACAAAGGTATAAATAGCATCTGCAAAATGGGATGTTATAAGAGATGAATATATAATTATTAAGTAAGTGGAGTCAAATACTTAAGAGATCAAATTTAAAAACTTAGAAAGCATTATCAACAAATTAAAATTATCAACATTATTTTAAAAACAATACATAAGCTAAATAATAGAATTTAATTGATAAAACCAGAGTAAATTAATAAACAGGAAAATAAAATAAATGCAATCTCAATGAAAAGAAGCCAGAATAACAAGATCAACAGTTTTAAATATTAAAGAAACAGGAATAGACAGAAAAATCACAACTATAACAGAATAGAATTTCAAAAGGACTGAATAAAGATAATGGTGAGTAGGAAGATTATGGCAGAGAATTTTTCAGAATTAAACAAAAGGCGCATGTCCTTAAATTTAAAAAGAACACTTGAGTATTGAATGTGATACCAGTAATAAAGAAAGATAAAATAAAATGCAGACACACACTCATTTAGAGAAATAGTAGAGAAACTGAGGAATATTAAGGATAAAGGGAAATTCTAAAAGCTACTGGAGAGAAAACACATGTTACCTACAAAGGATTGAGAATCTGACTATTAGAAGATTTCTTATTATCAACAATCTATTCAGCAAACAGTGGTATAATATCAAAATGTTTATGGAAAATAAACAAAAAGTTAGAATTTTATACTCAGTCAAAATACCAAAAAATTAAAAACAGTTGTATTTAAACATATTGGTTTTCAAACATATGAGGTATAAGAATGTTACTAAGACCTTGTTTGGAAGAACTACTAAATGAACATAGTTCACAAAAGGAAAACAGGAACCCAGAAGTAAGTTAGAGGATACAAGATTCAAGAAACCCACATAATTTTTTTAATTTAACTCATAAGTATTTCATTAATTTAAAATCTTTTATTGCAAATAAGAACAAAATGAGATGGTCTAATTGACCTTGCCTTGCCATTGATTTTTGCAAAATTAAAAATCATTTTATTATAGACTATAATGGTCAAATTATTAATACTTTAAAACTTCTGGTGAAAGATCCTAACTCCACTTTGTTCTTGCATCTTCTAGCATGATTTCATCTAGTAGCAGGTACAATTTGTTCAATGATCGGCTCTCATTGCCATACATTGTTAATTCTGAGCAAGATCCTATAAAAGCCCATCTCTGTTGTCTGAACCCCTTGCAGACACATGAAACTAACATTCCTGTCAGCACAGCATGCCAGGTGTTAGCTGATAAAACAAGTGCTCGGAGAGGCCAGAAACTACAGACACCAACCTCCTCTGGTCTGGGGTGGTTGTGGGAGAAGTCTTGCCCCATCACCTGATATCCAGTGACTTGTACAATGGCAGGCTCCATAACCTGTAAAATGCACAAAATTAGCAGTCAGCTGGGTAAATGGAAAACATAGGAAACTGCATGGTAATGTTTGAAATATATGCATGATGCAGAGACTGACCAATCCTTCTAAAGTATATATAGAGTAGTATAATGTACATAGAGTAGTATGGTTACAGTGGTTTTGTCATTATTTGTGGTTAATATATAATTATTTATTTATCTCACATTGGCAATTTCATTTTTATTTCTCAGTAAACCATTTGAAAGGCAGTGAGCCAAAAGAGGGATGCATTTATTAAAAACTTAAGTACCGAATTTCCATTTCCTAAGAAAGTTGATGACAAATGTGTAAAATGTTTATCTACGTTTGCCTAAAATGTTTATCTATGTTTGCCATCTACCACAGAAGCCACAAAGATATCACTAACCATGTGAAAATCAAAAGACACAATCTGCTGTAGAATATCAGTATCTATTTCAAAAGCTAATAGTGATTTTAGGAATGATCTAAGGCAATGATTTAATGACAATGACAAAAGGCAATGATTTAACAGATTTAAGATAAGTAGCTACAGAAGGTGTACTTATATATCACTCTGTAAAACATGACTTTTCATTTAGATCAAAGGACTGTTCATTAATATTTATTTTGTTCATTTTGTATTCTAAATTTTCTTATGCATATAAAATATGTGACATCATAAGTAAATATGTTAGCTCTATTAGCATAAAAACTAAAAACTGTGAATTAATGTAAATATTAAAGTACAAATCAGACAAAATTTAAAAATTGAATGATAACAAATGTTAATACCAAAACCTGTGGGTTGCAACTGAAAACAACATTTAGAAGGAAATTTATAAACTTAAATGCATTCATCAGGAATTCAAAAGGTTTCAAAATTTTAAAATGTTTAAGTCAAATAAAGCAAAAGAAGAAATAATCAACTTAAGAAAACAAATCAATGAAATAGAAAACAGACTAAGAAACTAATAGACTAGTTAAGTAGACAAACTTTTCATAAAATTGATAAAAGGAAAAACTGA
The DNA here is from genome assembly GCF_019186645.2 of Phyllostomus hastatus. NCBI lineage: Eukaryota > Metazoa > Chordata > Mammalia > Chiroptera > Phyllostomidae > Phyllostomus > Phyllostomus hastatus. The sequence continues at coordinate 15,854,910 of NW_025333977.1, read as the reverse complement.
GAAGGCACAAAATATGTACATATAGGTATATGTTAGAGATTTTGTTATTTTAAACCATATTTTATTGATTATGCTATTACAGTTGTCCCATTTTTTTCTATCCTTTATTGCCCTCTGTCCTGCACCCCGCTCCCACCAGCATTTCCCCCATCTTAGTTCCTGTCCATGGGCTGTACATATAAGTTCTTTGGCTTCTCCATTTCCTATATAATTCATAACCTACCCCTGTCTCTTCTGTACCTACCATTTGTGCTTCTTATTCCCTGTACGTTTTTCCCCACTCTCCTCCCTCCCTCCCGCACTGATAACCCTCCATGTGATCTCCATTTCTGTGATTCTGTTCCTGTTCTAGCTGTTTGTTTAGTTTGTTTTTATTTTTGTTTTTGTTTAGGTTCAGTTGTTGATAGTTATGAGTTTGTTATCATTTTACTGTTCATATTTTGTTCAGTATCTTCTTTTTCTTAGATAAGTCCCTTTAACATTTCATATCTTAAAATAAGTTAATAAAATGAGATTTTAATCATAATTTTATTAACCTATTTTAAAATATTAATTTTGAAAACTTAAATAATACATATACTTTTCTTGAAGGTGTAACCCACCAAAACTGACATAAAGAAAAATAAAAAATGCTAATAAATTTTTAAACATTACAAGAAAATCAAATTTTTACTTAAAATTTTATACATACACACGAATAAATACTCATATGCACAATCCACAGGATCCAGATGGTTTTATAAATAAGTAATTTGAAAGATTTAAAGACCATAAGACCAGTATATTTTGTATTTTGCTACAAATACTAGGAAAATAAATAAAGAAATAAATCTTACCACTGAGGCTAATAAAATCCTTATACAAGAACAGATAAAGACAGCATGAAAAGGAAATTATAAGGCAACCTCATTCATGAGCACAAAGTCAAATCCAGCAAAACATGTGTGTTATATATCTCTTTATAAATAACATATATTATTGTTTTGTGAATTTTAAAAAATCTATAAATGATATTATCATTTGTATTTCCTGGGTTAATCCCAATTCATCATAACTGAATATATATTAATAATGTATATATCATATTCACATGTATTCACAGCTGAATATGTATTAATAATTCATATCATCTTATCTATAAATATTCATAATTGATATATTCCTAACCCATATATGCATAATTAAACTATTCCATTATAATTAATTGGGTTAATCCAAGAAACACAATGATAATATCATTTACAGATATTTTTAAACACAAAAAGCAATAATATATGTCATTTATGGAGACCTATATATAGTAAAAATACACGGACTTGCACGGGAATGATGGAGGACAATGTCAGGAAAGTGACTACCCTGAGGTGAGAGGGAGGAGCTGAGAATGAAGTCAGAAAGATACCCCTTTATCAGCATCTAATTTCTTTTTCTAAAAGGGGAGACTCTGAAGCTAATATAGCCAATATTAGCATCTTTTAAAATTTTTGTTAATATTCATCGGTGTGTGTCATGTCATTTTCTGTACTTTTCCACTTGCTTAAAATCTTTAAATTATAAATACATGCTTATATTTAGTTTTAATAGAATGAACTAAAGACTGTTGAGACTGCTGAACTTAACATTACTACATGGTTGGTCTGTGTCCCCAAAATATCACTGCCTGTATATCTCTTTGAGAGGATTTATGCTTCCCAAACTTCAAGTCTGCTGCCTGGGACATTTCTCCAACTACCAGCATCTTGGAAGCTGAACACCTGTCACAGCTCAGCACCTCAGCCTCTCCTTATGTGTCTGGTGTCCCAGAGTCCAGAGTGTGATTGTTCTAGAAAATAAACAACCCGTTTTCTTGGGACAGGACCGGGCTAGTAACTACGCCCTGTGTGGAACAGGAAAAGGTATCCAGGGACGGTAATTGGCCCTTTCAACCCTTCCAAATAACCTCCCGGTTTTCATCTCTTCCTTCACCTCCATTATTCTAGAGACTCTGCTCTTTGAATTTCTAAGTAACGTCAAGGTTTTGACATGTAAATCCACTGGCATTGTTAGCACTCCTCTGCTATGTCCTTAGACTCGGCATCTTCCACTTCCCATCCAACTGTCTACTTTCTATCTTCAAAAACTGTGTCTTAATCTTGCCAATGATTACCCAGTTCTGCCCCCAACCATTTCCTTTGCTCTTGTGGACGCGTACTTTTAAAAATGTGCTTACTTTACAGGGATTTCCAAAGGAGCAGAGATGAGTGTGTCTTCACCATTTTTAACCAAAATTCATTTACTTTTCAATTTAAAAACAGCATAAAATAAGTGTATCTTTCCATTTTAATGAAAAAAATATTCCATATAGTACTGTTTAATGCAAAGTCCAAGAGTTCTGAAATAAACCCAATAACAGGGTGCTGTAACTCCAAAAAAAGTTCAAAGCCCTTGGCTAAGACCAAACAGTGCTTTCAAGTCATGAATGTACCTTTTTTAAAGTAAAAAAAAAAAAAATCATAATCCGCCCCACTAGGCCAATACTTAAGAAGGAGAACTTCTTTTCTTGTTTAAACCCATTTCCTCTCATACTCTGGGGAGATAGGGTGACTTTTCAACCACTGGTTCAAACTGGTGGCCTATCCCCCTAACCAGGGTCGTCCAACCTGCGGCCCTTGGGCCGCTTGAGGCTCAAGATGGCTATGAATGCAACCCAACACAAAATCATAAATTTGCTTAAAACATTATGAGATTTTTTGTGATAACGTGTCACAATGTATTCAAGGTGTGACCCAAGACAATTCTTCTTCTTACAAGTGTAGCCCAAAGACACCAAAAGGTTGGACACCCCTGGGACTGTCCTGTTTGGCTTGCATGTGTCACATACAATTGAACACGGATTTAGGCGAGGCTGGCCCTGTCCTGTTCATGCCAGATGTCATGCTCCTTATTGCTGCAACCCTCTTGTTGATTTACATGTTAACATGGTCTCCCCAGACCCTACAGGTCATTTGAATTCACAACTTCAGTATGGAAATTTCAGCAAACTGAAACCAGGGCCTTAAAAAAAACAACACACCTACCCCTTAACAATGACAGAAAAATTGCTAGCCACCTGCATCACAAAGAAATCTTAACCAATACCTTCTTTTCATGGATTCTAATAACATACACATTTAAAAAATATGAACGTGGTAAGTCCCAACAGAGCTGCTTTTTATGAGTACTTTGGACATTTTCAGAGGAACACGGAGCAATTGTTACTTTCTTTGTTCTTAATCCAAATTAATTAATGAATCAGCTTTAAATATTCAGATCGAAGAAAAATGGTCTATTTTGTTTGAGGAAAAGCCTGAGAGTTTCAGTTAAAAATTAATGCTTTCACCTTGAAACGTCTGCCATCTCAACCAGCAGCTGCTGGGGGCCCAGGGCTCTGAGGAAAAGCCTGGCTAACCGTGCAAAGCCCAGCCAACACCCCTTTGCAAGTTTTATGACTTCTTCCTGGCTTGAATCACTTGTAAGTATTTTTAATACCTGCTGTCAGTTTGGAAATGTTCCTCGCTTGGCAACTGGATAAGGACAATAAACTTGTCAAGCAGGCAACTAACTATTCAATCCATTATTAAAAACATAAAATCCAAAGGAATGAAAAAGCTGTTTAAGTCTGTTACTTTTTTCACAACCACTTTTCAGCCATAATGTCTTTTAAAAGCACTTCCTGAAGTTTATTTCCTTATTAAGAGAATTATCAGAGAATAAATCATCTGGTAATAATCTGGTGCTCTTTCTAAACAACAAAGAGGAGCCATAAATATGAGAAGATATTTATATTACGTGCTTTTAATAACTGCTGGTAGTCAATAACACATTATTTTAATTAAGTGAAAGCTTAGCAGACATCAGTTATAAAAAGTAACCGGTGGCTAACCCTTTTCTTTCCAGTATAATTCATGGCTGTGGCCTTGTCTGCCTGGAGCAGTGTGGGTAAAGTATGCCTTTCCCATTTTTTTCAGGACCTGGGTTCCCGTGTTAGGTTCAGTAAGGTGGAAAAGGAGACCCAGAGATATTATTACACATACATAAGTGGTGGGAGGTTGAGTCTATTTGGTTTGGTTTAGTCAATCTGCCTAAGTAGTGTATATGTGTTTCTCAAGGCTACATTCAGCTTCACTCCATGCCCCTATGCTGCTGAGGGGTCTCCAGGGAGGAACAGCTGAATCTCCTCTGGCCTCCTACCAGTGGGCTATACCTAAAATGCCATCTCCAGGTTGAGAGATGACTTCTTATCACCCATGTGTTGAGAAGCCCAAGAGCTGTTTTCTAACCTCCTATACTTCCCCAAGGGGGAACCCTGGGGACTTAGAGGTTTTCTTATACGGCTGCTGAGGTTGTGGAGAATTGAGAAGAGATGAGATTGCCCCCTACTCTTGGCATGTTAAGCTGCAATACCTTCAAGCCCTGCTGGAAAATCCCTTTAACTCTCCTGCTTTTAGAAATTTATACAATGGAACTAATCTTTAAGGTCACAAATGTCCTCCCACTACAGGGTACCTATAACCGGCTCTCTCACAAAATCGGGGAACAGTACCACGTTTGGTTGACATATATTTTAGCTTGGTACTCACCCAGGCAGAGAATAAAAAGAAATTTTCCTATTTAGGGCCCAAATACTGTATTTCATTGGTACCTTCCCTTAGAATTTACAGCACAAGAGAATTTTTCCTCTAATTTGAGCTTTAGCTAGACTTCCTGGAAAGTAGAAAAAGTCTCAGAAAACATCATATTGCATAATTAATTTATTCAAAAGAGTGAAACCAGATATTTGAAGAGGAAAAAAAACTGTAAAGCTTTAAAGGCCAGCATAATCTATATTCGTTTTTTCTTCCTCTTCACCCATAAAATATGCTTATTCACCATTCATAGAGCAAGCTGTCAAAAACTTTCCATCAGTTTTTCCCTACTAATTTTATCAAAAATAGAATAAAAAGGAATAAACGCAGTCTCCAGGTTTAAGACTCCATACAGTGAACTCTCAACCAACGATATAAACTAGACTCAGGTCCACTCAAAGAAAACAAAAGCTTACATGACGTAACTACAGGCACATTGATCTCAGAGCATAGGCACCTTCTGTCTGTGAAACTCCTAAAAAAGCCTCAGGTGTCCATGGCAGCTGCCCCAGTTAGGAATGAACAAACCTCCAACCTGCAAAGCTGCATATCCACTCAGGAAAGCACCCGTTTCCAATGCCGCATCTATTTTTTTAGTTCATAAATTTCAGTTCCAAGAGAAATTTTAGGCCTTCAGCAAAATAAAGTGAAAAGTACAGAACTCTGCCCTGGCTGGTGTAGCTCAGTGGATTGAGTGCCAGCCTAAAAACCAAAGTGTCAGTGGTTCAATTCCCAGTCAGGGCACATGCCTGGGTTGTGGGCCAGGTCCCAGGTAGGAGGTGTGAGAGAGGCAACCACACATTGATGCTTCTCTCCCTCTCTTTCTCCCTCCCTTCCCTTCTCTCTAAAAATAAATAAAATAAAATCTTTTTTAAAAAGTGCAGAATTCTGATATACCCACTGCCCATATACACACATAAACTCCAGCACTACCAATACCCCCACCACAGTGGTAAATGTTATCATTAATCAACATACATTAACACACCATCATCACCCAGAGTCTATAGTTTACATTGGAGTTCACTCTTGGTGTTCCACATTCTGCAGATTTTAATAAATGTATAATGCATATGTCCACCATTACATTATCAACCAAACAGTTTCAATGCCCTAAAAATCCTCTGTGCTCCATCTATTCAACTCTCCCTTTCTGCTAACCCCTGGCGACCACTAATCTTTTTACTGTCTCCATACCTGAGAGCATGTAGTACATAGCCTTTTGAGATTGGCTTCTTATACATATGTGCAGTATCTTTTCAGAACAGCTTCTTTCAGTTTGTAATATTCATTGAAGGTTCCTCCAAGTCTTTTCCTGGCTTGATAGCTCATTTATTTTTAACACTGAATAATATTCCATTGTCTGCATGTACCACAGCTTTTTAGGCATTCACCTACTGAAGAGCACATTGTTGTTTCCAAGCTATGGCAATTAAATATAAAGTTGCTTTAAACATCCATGTGTAGGTTTTTCTGTGAACATAATTTTTTATTTTTTTTAATATTTTATTTATTTATTTTTCAGAGACAGGAGAAGAGAAGAAGAGAAACATCCATGTGTGGTTGCCTCTCACACACCACCTGGCCCACAACCCAGGCATGTGCCCAGACTGGGAATCGAATCATTGACCCTTTGGCTCGCAGGCCCTCGCTCAACCCACTGAGCTATAGTAGCCAGGGCTGTGAACATAATTTTTTAATTCATTTGGGTAAGACTACATTTAGTTCTGTAAGAAGCTGCCAAACTGTCTTCCAAAGTGGATGTACTATTTTGCCCTCCCACCAAGAATGAATGAGAGTTCCTGTTGCTTCACATCCTCTCCAGTATTTGGTGTTGTGTTTGGAATTTTGGCCATTTTCATAGGTATATAGTGGGAGCTCATTGTCATTTTAGTTTGCATTTTCTGAAGAAAAATTATATTTCATATGCTTACTAGCCCTCTGTGTATCTTTACATGTATGATGTTTGTTCAAGTCTTTTGCCCATTTCTTATCAGGTTGTTTGTTTTCTTACTGTTGAGTTTTAAGAGTTCTTTGTATATATTTGAATAATATCCTTTATAGATGTGTCTTTTGCAAATATTTTATCCTAGTATGTGGCTTACTTACAAATTTTCTTGAAACTGTCTTTCATAGAGCCTAAGTTTTTAATTTTAATGAAGTCCAGGGTATCAATTATTTCCTTCATGGATTATGCCTTTGGTGTTATATCAAAGGACATCTCCTATCCAAGGCCGTTTAAGTTTTTTCCTATGCTATCTTCTAGGAGTTTTATAGTTTTCCATTTTGCACTTAAGCCTATGATTCATTTTGTGTTAATTTTTGTGAAGGGTGTAAAGTCTAGTTGTTTTTGATTTTCGGGGGGGCATGTAGATGTTTTGTTGTTTCAGAATTATTTGTTGGAAAGACTAATTTTGCTCCATTTTATTGCCTTTGCTCCTTTGCCAAAGATCAGTTTACTATACTTACTTGGGTCTCTTTTTGGCCTCTCTATTCTAGTCCATTGATCTCTTTTTCTTTGCTTTACCAATACCACACTGTCTTAATTACTGAAGCTTTGTAGTAAATATTGAAATCAGGTAGTGTCCATCTACAACTTTGTTCTTCTTCAACATTGTGTTGGCTGTTCCAAGTTTTTGGCTTCTCCATATAAACTTTAGAATCCATCTATTGAGGCCTACAAAATAACTTGCTGAGATTTTGATTGGGATTTAATCTGTGGATTGAATTGGGAAGAACTGACACTTTGACAATACTGAGTCTTCATATTCATAAACATAGAATGTAGACTCCATTTCCTAAGTTTGTTTTGATATCATTCATCAGATCTTTATATCTCACCCCAGCTAAACTCCTCAAGTTAAAGGAGTTCATCATCACCAAGTCCATATTACATGAAATGTTAAAGGGACTTATCTAAGAAAAAGAAGATGATCAAAATATGAACAGTAAAATGACAACAAGCTCACAATTATCAACAACTGAACCTAAAAAAAAAACCCAACTAAGCAAACAACTAGAACAGGAACAGATTCACAGAAATAGAGATCATGTGGAGGGTTGTAAGTGGGGAGGGGGTTGAGGGAGACAAGGGGGGAAAGGTACAGATAATGTGAAGCATAATTGGTACATGCAAAACAGACAGAGGGAGGTTAAGAATGAACTTATGTGTATGACCCATGGACATGAACTAAGCTGGGGGAATGATGATGGGAGGGGTGTACAGGCTGGAGGGGAATAAAAGAGAAAAGGTATGGGACAACTGTAATAGCATAATCAATACAATGTATTAAAAAGAATTATATTGAAGTATTTCATTCTGGGGATAGTAATGTAACAATGTGTTTTTAATTTCAAATTCTACTGGCTGATGCTATATATAAGAAAGCAACCTTGATTTATGTACAATTTTTATCTATTTGTTCTTCAACTTTCTGCCTTTCTTTATTTGGATCCAAGTTAATGATCTATATAATTTTCTTTTACTATGAAGATCTTTTAATAGTGCTTGCAAGGCTGGTCTGTTGGCAACAAACCCCCTCAGCTTTTGTTTGTCTCAGCAAGCCTTTGTTTCTTCTTCACTTCTGAAAAACAGTTTGGCAGGATTCAGAATTTTAGGTTGTTTTTTTTTCTCTCAGCAATTTAAATATTTCATTCCACTCTTTCTGCTTGCAAAGTTTCCTAGGAGAACCCGGTATAATTATATCTCTTCTCTTCTAAAGATAAGGTAGGTTTTTTTGTTCTGACCATTTCAAGATTTTATTTTTGATTTCCTGAAGTTTAACTAGAATGTGCATGCCTGGTTGTACGTTTTTTTGGAGGGGGCCATTTTTTTCCTCTTTGACATTCTCTGAGCTTCCTGGAATCTGTTTTGGGATCTCACATTAATTTGGGGGAAATTCTCAGTCACTAGTGTTTTCAATATCGCTTCTGCCCCTTTCTTTCTTTTTCCTCTCCTCTATTCCCACTGAGCATGTTGTCACAACCTTGGGCAATTGTCTCTCAGTTCTTGAATATTCTGTTCTTATTCCATCTTTTCTTCTCTGCTTTCCAGTTTTGGAAGTTCCTATTGTCATATCCTCATGCTCAAAGATTCCTTCCTTGGCTACAGTCTGTCTACTAATAAGCCCGTCAAAGGCATTTTTTCCTTCTGGTACAATGTTTTTTTGTCTTGTTTTGTTTTTTATCTCTAGCATATCTTTTTGACTCCTGATTAAGAAAAAAGGAAAGTATATGTTGTTTCCCTTTTTCATTAAATCTCTTAACATATTTATCATGGCTTTGTTGTCATTATTTAGTTTGTGGTCCATTTCAACATTCTTGCCATATCTGATGTTTATTCCATCTCTTCAGCCTGTGTACTTTACCTCTTAGTATGCCTGATATTTTTGTAGTTGTCAAAAGGTGGACATGATGTGCTGGGTAAATGCAATAACTGCAAACAGGCCTTCAATAACTTGGTGGTGTCGGGTTCAGGGAGGAGATTTCTGTAGTCCTGTAATTCAGTCCTAAAACAGCATGGCTAGAGAGGGCTGGAGCTGGGCATTTCCCTTTCCCAAAGTAGGTTAGGCTCCAGTACAACAGTTTCTTCTAAGAGCAGACCTTGTTAAGAAGAACAGAATGCTCTGCTGTATTTCAGAATGGTTCCTTTCCCCCTCCATCCACTGGTAGCATGAGAGGCTTTTCTCCAGTATTCACTATGAGGACCTGGTAGAGCTCCTTGAAAAGCTCACCAAAGGTAGTGGTTTCCCTGTGACTGAGTCCCTCCAGAGTTTTCAAGTGTCGACTTGTCCACTCTAAGCCTCCAGCAATTCATAAATTCCTGTTTAAGGATTTTCTGCCTCAGTAGCACTGGTTCCTGTGAAGTTTCTATTTTGGAGTTTCTGCTCCAATACCTTATGACTCTCTGTATCTCCCTGTCTTTGTCTCCAGTTTGGGGGCAGTAGTGTGCCCTGTAACCTCACTTTTCTTGTAGATCTAAGAGGAATTGTTGATATTTACTATTCACCTTTTTACTTATTGTTAGGTTAAAGCAGAAACTTTTAAGACTCTTACATTCTGGCCTGCAAACCAGAAGCTCTTCTCAAGTCTCTTTTTTTTATAAGCACTCAATATGCAAGCATAGTCTCAAATGTGATGAAAGTAGCAGATCAAGATACACTGATCCATCGCTTTCTCTAAACCTGTGCATTTGCTCCTTACTGTCTTTTATGTCCCGTCTGACACCGGTTAATTCAGCTTTGAAATTTAGTTGTGACAGCCACCATCTTTGTCAAGAAGTACATTAATTCCGAACTCCCCTCCGAGATTGTTCTTTGCCTCCAGTCTCTCCTTGTTCCGATATATCTTGTTACCAGATTTATCCCTTCAAAGCACAACTTGAATGCCACCAAAAATTCAGCTTTCCACAGTACCTAATTCTTCTGTGCGTAAATTACAGGACACTGCACAACAGCAGCTAAAACAACCTTAGCAGTCCTAACCTTTACAGTATCCCCAGTGTCTTACACTCTCATCTCAGTGGCCCAGTCACAGTTTCTCCAGATGCACCTTATATTCTCCCAACTCCACTTAGTCACCTATAATGCTCCCCAGACGTGTAAAGCTCATCAGAACATGGTTCATTTATCAAGGTTAGTCTGAGGCCTTTCCCAATATTTCAAATAAGATGTATTCTCTCTCTTCTTCAGTGCCCACAGAAGTACACTTCTAAGGCAGATGACTCTTATTGACACCACACTATAGTGGATCATGTCCTAATCTTATTTCATAAATTTAACGGGAATTTCTTCAATGCATTTAATGCACCTTGAACATGTTTTTCTCCCATGCACCACCTAGTATACCATCTGGCACAGAACAGACACAAAACCAGTCTGCCTACCTGGGAAGTATATGAAAGCAAGCTGTTAAAAAACTCTTCAGATGAAACTCTCAGTCCTCAGGTTTAATAACCCAAATATGTGGTTGAATAAATACATCATATACCCCTTTAAGAAAAATCATGTAAAAAGTAATACACTTCAAACTGATGGTGACCAGCATTGAGTGATTGAAGTCAAACAGTTCCACAAATAAGAAACATTTCTGCTAAGTACATAATTATATACACACCGTTTAAAAATTTGAACTGTCTTCGAATAATTCACTATCATATGAGAATCCCTCTGATTAAACTATTGTCCAGAGAAGAAATAGCTATTTTTAAATATATTTATCAAAAGTATACTTGATAATTGCAAATCTCTTTGTGAAATATACCTTTAATGTCACGGTGAGGAAAACTAATTCTGACTATAAAACAATGTGTGATAATTTTGATAAAACATCAGAATATCCATTCTTGAAAGACTGATATCTTTTGGAATATTAATTATAGGATATTATAAACTGTTTTCAAGAGAAATCCAAGTTCATATCATTTTGGAAACCAATTTTGAACTGACCTTGATGCCAAAAACAAAGTCAGTCATACTCTTATTTTTTTAACCAAAATAACATTTGTTAGATCCTGTTCCACCCCTTTTAAAAATTGCATCACTCTGATATTTTTCCTAATAATTTTCAAAATTCAAATGTATTTGCCAGAAATGAAAACATCCTTTCTGACAAAGGAATGTGCACATTCTACAATTAGGAAAAACCCTTCAAAGCAAAATTCAATAAGTTCCTGATTTTACTTGCTGGCTATAGCAGCTTTAAAGGCGGGTGCTTTAAACATGCACCTAATGTGCAAATTTTGTTCAGCATGTTGAACTATTAGTGAGAATAGTGATCATGAGCCACAGTGAAGTCGTATGTACTTTGTAGGAAGAAACTGTTGAAATGCTCATGTGTAGCAATGGGAAACAAACTGCATAAACTGTGCTGTGAAAATTAATTAATAGATTCTAATTCTGTACAAAGGATGACATATGGGAGGGGGAAATTTGCTAATATGGTAAGTTCCCTCAATATTTCACTTAACCCCATATATTTTAAATTCACACATGTCATGCAGGGCTAGATAAAACCTAAAAATAATCATGCATATATTTGAGTTATATCATTTTACTTCCACTGACTAAAAAATAGTTAAAGAAATACTCAGTAAACTGGACTAATTCCCCAAAATGGCATTTTGTATTATGGAAATACCTTAATCATTTCTGATCTAACCTTGTTTTTCTAATTTTCTAGACTGGACATTTAGAAAGTAATTTCCAAATTTGACCAGATTCGTGGAAATTATAACAACTTATTTTTCAGGTATTTTCTTCTCAAAGCTTCTAAATCTTGACAGTTCAATACATAAAACCCATATTCAAGAGTTACGGCCATAGCAAAGCAAAGATGAATAGCCCAAAGCCTGAACAACCCCCACAGCAAAAGCCTTCTGAGATAAACTTTTGTTTGTTATTCCTCTGTGGTCACTGATTTCGCCTAGGTGGCTTTACACACAGAAATAAAAGCTCTTTCTTCCATTGTTAGCATTGGCATCTGCACAGTATTTTATGTCATATTGATTTTATCCTAAGTGTTTACTGTAACCTTTATACAAAGTCAGTCAACATTTCAAAAAGCTATTTGGGATATCTGATTACTTGCTCTCACTGAAACGTTTAATCGTACTCCTGCCTCAGAGTTTTTGCATAGTCCACCATTCCCTTTGCTTGTAACGGTCTTCTCCCAGATATCCCCATACTTTTTCACTCGCTGCCTTCAGTCATAGAAGGAAGCTTCTCAAAGAGACTGCCTTATTGAAGACAGCAGCCCCTGGCCCTGGTGCTGCCTAGTCGCTCCTATTATTAATTCTCCACTGCTCTTGCTAGGCTTTAAAATATTCTGTTAATTATTTACTTATTTAGTTATTACCTGTGCCCTCCCTGCTGGCACGTCTGCTATATAATGCACACTTACAGGTAGGTTTTTGAAAATAAAGCTTTTTTTTCTTTAGAAAAGTTCTAGATTCACAGAAATTTGAAAGATACAAAGATTTCCCAAGCACCCCCCTTCTCCAACACATGCATAGCCTCCCCTGTTTTCCACACCCCCCACCGGAAGTGATGAACCTATGCTGACACATCGCAATCACACAAAGTTTATAGTTTCACGTGTGGTGTTGTGTATCTGTTGGTTTGGACAAATGCATGACACGTATCCATCAATATAATGTTATACAGAATATTTTCACTGCCCTAAAAATCCTCAGTGCTTTGCCTATTTACCTCCCTCCCCCAATCCTGACAACCAGTGATGTTTTACCGTCTTCATGGTTTTGTCTTTTCCAGAATACACCTGGTTGGATTCACACACAATGTAACATTTTAAGATTGGCATCTTTCACTCAGCAATATGCATGTAAGTTTCCTCTGTGTCTTTTTATGGCTTGATAGCTCATTTCTTTGTTGTGCTGAATGGTATTCATTGTTTGGGTTCATTATTTTTATCCATTCACCTACTGAAGGACATCCTGTTGTTTCCAAGTTAATGCAATTAAATATTGTGTAAAGCTGTTATAAGCATCTGTGTGCAGGTTTTCTTGTGGGCATAAATTTTCGATTCATTTGGGTAAATACCAAGGAGTAGGATTGCTGGATTGCATGGTAAGACTATGTTTAGTTTTGCAAGAAACTGCCCAACACTCTTACAAAGTAGGTGTACTATTTTGTACTCCCACAGAGATTGAATGATTGTTCCTGTTACTCCAAATCCTTTCCAGCATTTGATGCTGTGTTTGGGAACTTGGCCATTCTTATAGGTGCGTAGTGGCATCCCATTGTTTTAGTTTTTGTTTCCCCGATGACATATCATGTGAAGCATCGTTTTATGTGCTTACTTGCCGCCCATATACCTTCTTTGCTGAGATGTCTATAAGGTATTTGGCCCACTTTTTAATTGTGTTATTTTCTTATTGTTGAGCTTCTTAAAGGGTCTTTATATATTAGAATAATATCCTTTATGAGATATGCTTTTGAAAATATTTTCTTGCAGTCTGTAGGTTACTTCTTCATTCTCTTGACAAAACAGAATTTTTTAATTTTAATTAAGTCTAGTTTATCAGTTCTTTTTTTTTTCTTGGATGGTGCCTTTTATATTGTATCCAAAAACCATACCCAAAGTCATCTAAGTTTTCTCCTAGGAGTTTTATAGCTTTATACAGATTTGTTTGTTTGGCTTCATTTGTTGATTACTAAATTAGAACCTAGTGCATAGCATGCATTTGATTTTTACTGATGCAAATTTATTTACTTATTAATTTATAGTATTACAGTGTGGATATAATAAAGACTTTGTCCAGCTTCTGTATTAAGTTCCAGGGTGGTAGGAGTCTTAGTTATGCTAATAAAGTGACTTATATGGGCCCCTAGATAGCTTTCAAGATGAGGCTGCTTACCAGGAAGACCGAGGCATGGCCACAGAATTGGGAATTTCAGTGCCCTTAATGTCTAGGGAGGGCGGGCAGGCTACAGACCAAGACCAATTACATGATCAATGACTCTTCAGTCGCATCTATATAATGAAACTCTGGGGTACTTCCTGGTTGGTGAACACACTGATATATGCTGGGAGAATGAATCACCCCAACTCCATGGGCAGAGGGCATAGATCATCAGTATTCAAGATCCTCTCAGACCGCGCTCAACGTGTATGCTATATGATAAAGCTATAAGTATAGTGCTTTCTTAATTTTTCTGAGTTCTTCTAGTGAATTGTCAAACCTGCAGAGGGTGTAGGAACTCCCTAATCAGTGGCCAGTTGGTTAGAAGTGTGGATGGGTTGGAGACCAAAGTGAAAGCATCCTGTTGGGGACGGTGCCCTGGAATCTGTGGAGTCTGACAGTAACTGTGCACTGTTGGCATCAGAACTGCATTGAATTGCAGTACCCCAAGTTGGGAATAAAACAGACTGCCATGAAAAAAAATCAATTGAATTGCATTTCCATAAGTGTGTACATTTTATATGTCTGGCATCTACACTGAAGGCCCAATTGCAATCAAATCGCAAACTTTGACAATTAGTGTACAGAATACTTCTTTAACTGTTCAATGAAATGACAAACAGGAGTCCAGTGAAAGCAATTAGTTCTTCCATGCTGCTGAATATTCACCCCATTTACATTTTAGTCAGTGACCTATGCATATATTTGTTTGTCTGAGTAGTACCTTAAGGAAAAATTTATGAATATAAAAAACAGAATGAAGATGCCAGGAACTAAAACTTTGAAATGGATTAAAGTAAATCAAGCTATCATTAACATTAGCTGAAATATATTGTTATGCATCAACACACAATAGAACACTCAGTTTTATGTGTTCCATTAACAGTATATCCTAACAGTTTCTAAGTTAGCGGGGATAAATAAATTAAGCAAAACATTAGGCAGGCATTAGGAAAGCAGGTGATTCCCATTACACTGGATTTTCATAAGCTGAGATAAGGATCTACAATAACAGCAATCAATTATTTCAAAAGAAATTCAAATTCAAAAATCAATAACTGGCTCTCTTTGCACAAAGGGAATATCTAATAGCGGCAATCAGTAACTGGGGCAACTGCTAACCTTGCTAAACCTGATACAGTTAGCCAAAATGATTCCAATTTCTATTTCCAAGTATATTTTAGTGCTTCCCTTCCATCTTATTACTTTGAAAAAATTTCATTAGAGATCCAAGGCTATTCAGAACGGAAAGTCACCATAGAAATCATTAGGACAGAGAACATCTGTTGGAGACACCTTATGAAATTAAATTTGAATTCACATTTAAATATGTAATAAGAGTGATTGTTATATTACACTAATCCTTTTGCTTAATGAAAGCAAAGTGAGTAATTATAGGTGTTGTGTTTTGTTGGTAATAACTCTTAAGAATTTATGCTATTTTAGAAGTGCTGAGCAGATTTTACCTTATACCATCATGATATAAAACAGATTTCTTAGCAAGTCAATAGTGCAAAGGAAGAAAATGTTCCTTCTACTCAAATAAAGGGACCACCACTGTTTCCACAACCACTTCAGCAGCAGCGTTGGCATCCAAATCATGAACCACTAATGACAAGTCAGTGTTCTTTTGTGTGTAAAAGCAAGTTCTCAAAGATCTCATGGTCCATCTCTTCCTTTCCCAGTCCCATCAGCAATGTCTCTATGCCCTTGAACCTAAAGGAACTTTAACACATTTTTTAAAAATTCCACAAATTTGATTCTTCATAAAGTCGGGTTACCCTCTCCATCAATACAAAATCAGAAAGTTTTTTTAATGTGTGAGAAGAAGAACTAGCTGGATATCTCATCTTGGTTACTATTCTTTCAGTTGAAGAACTACTTTTAATTTAACAATACTTAAAATAAACAGAATCCAGAAATAAGCCCACAGTAATTAATCCCAGTCCCAGAATGACATTTAAAAATTAAAATTCTACATCTCCTGCATTCTCAGTAAAGGCCATTTAAAGAATCTTGAAAATGAATGTGTGACTGAATGAATGAACAGTGAATGAATAAATGAAAGAAACTACTGTGGGTCAATGCCAAAGACAGCTGGTACCTGCTAGAAAAGCAGCTGTTCAATTCTTCTGTTTATTATCAGGATTTCTCAGCCTCAGTGCTATTGACTTTTGGGGCTGGATGAATCTTTGTTGTGGAGGGCTGCCCTGTGCTTTGGCTCATTTGGCAACACTGCGGGCCTCTGCCCATGTACCAGTAGCATCTACTCCCCTACCACAGTTGTGACAACCAAAATGTCTGCAAACATTGCCAAATGTCCCCTGGAGGTGGGAACAAAATTGAGAACCACTGGATACTTTGTTGAAAATACAGATCGCTGGGTCTCACCCCCAAAAACTCTGATTCAGCAAGTCTAAAGAGATCTGCATTTTTTTAAGACCATCCGGCATTGCCCTTGCATAGGTAAACTGAAACTCATTTTGAGAAAACACTACTTATTTATTTGCTAGCAACACTAACAGGGACGGGTGCGACATTCACAAAAAGCAAGGAAGCATTCTGCAATCTGACCCCTAGGGCTCTTTATAAAATACCAAAAGCTAAGAGAGAGGCAGGAGGGGAGCCACGAGTGGCCTCTTATTAATCAGAAACTCTTGTAGCTTTTTGAGCATCACAATATTTAAAGTGTTTCCATGAGCTTGGAATTCTCCCAACAATCCTCTGAGGGAGATAGGCTAGGTATTTTACAGTAGGCTCCTATATGCATTTTCACCTCATTAAGGTGTATATTTCCAGTTTCCGCGATCACGAAAAAGAACACAACCAAAGCTAACCAACCCCTTTAACTGTAGGGCATCCCCAGAGGAAACAGGGTTGTCTTGCTTCAAATTACACACCAAAGCTTAGGACTTTTCACATGTTAAAAAATTTTTTTCATGACCCACATACCTCTCCTCCTCAGCAGGCCTAACTATATATAAATCAGGCATTAAAGAGTTCTGTACCTTGACCTACACGTATCACTAGAATTATTGTGCATATGTGTAAACAAGTTTCCTTTAATGAATTTTGTATTTTTTTTCATCAAATGATTTGCAAGTATAGTACTCACTTCAGTAAATGCCTCATCTTCGCCGCAGCTTGAATGGAATGTGTGCTCCTTGTTTCTAGCACTCACATCATCCCTTATCTAGCTGAGGGTCAAATAAATGTTCCTTTTTCACGGCCACCTGTCAAACCTCTCCTGCACTGCGCAACTAACTTTTACGAACTAAATACAAGAGTGAACATCTATTCCTGTCAAATTTATCCTCTTGGTCCAACCCAAATGCCCACTCTATATAAACCAAATAATCAAATGGGTGACAAGGCTAGATGTAAATTATTGTACAAGCTTGATATAACTTTTATCTTTCCTTTTAATCTTTTTCCCAATCATTAATAAGAGACATTTATTCTTCTAAGATTCTCTGCACATGATGGAATTATAAGGGCATGTCATGTAAATAGAGCAGCACCATAAATAACTCAGTGGATCAGCACAGAGTATATCGGCTTTCAACAGCCCACTAAATAATGTCCATGGTATTTCAAGTACCTTACTACCAGCTTCCACCCTTTCTTCCCAGACTCATCTCACCTTGATTCTCACTCTCTATATATTCACTGATTGAATTTAACAGGATTTCCTATCTCAAGTCTTCTACTCACTTTTTGATCCATCTGCTTATGAGATTCTACTAATCCGTCAATGTCCAACACAACCATCTCCTCCATAAAGCTTTATCACCATCGTTACCTCCTGCACTTTTTTCTTTTCTTTTTTTTTTGGAACTCAATCTTTCCTTCTACTACATTCTCACAGTAATATATGAATACATCACTCTTAAGTTACTCATCATTTCCTGATTCCCTATTCATGTGTCACCTCTACCCAATACCTAGCATGAAGTTCCTTACTTGGGAATGTTTTGTTGGCTTAATTAATGAATATTGTACCTCACACTGGAAACTTGGGTATAAAAACTAGAAAAAAGTAGTAGCTAAAGTTAGCACAAATTAAAGAGTGAGCAGTAAAATTGGGCAGATAAAAAACACTTAATAAATAACCCTGCATTGGGAAAGAAAAGGAATAAAAATGCACATCTTTGAACCCAAGTTTTAAAAATAAAATTAACTAGTCTAATGGGCTTCCATAACCATTTTTAGCTCCTTGGGATTTACCTTTCTGGCTCCTGTGATCATGAATAACAACACAGCGAAAGCTAGCCGACTCCTTCAACTGCAGGGCATCACTGGAGGAAACAGTTTTCCCAAAAGAGCACTTCAGAAGTGAAGTAAGGCCTATGGTCGTTACAGGTGAAAGAGTAGGTTTGGGCCAAAAGAGCAAATTGTTTAACCAGTCCTCATTTAATCTTTGCAACCTCCCTACATACTTTGTAGGCACATTACTGTTATTATATTTGTATTACATTTGACTCAGTAAGAGATATAGGGATTGAGTAGTTGGTAAGGGATAAAGCCAAGATTCTAAGGAGCATGTCTTAGAAGTGCATGTTCTTCTCCACTATATGTCATCAGCCCATAAACACCTGTTGATTCTGTCTCCTCCTCATTAACCCCACTGCCTGGGCTTTATTTAGTAGAAGGACTCATCTTCTCCTGACTGAGCTTTTGCAAGGGCTGTAATCACTTTCACCGTAGCCACCACCTGCGCTTTCCAGAATAATCCTTTTGTCCATGCTGATACCAGCGTGGCATTGAACACGAAGCTCTTGAGCACTTAAAATATTCATATTCCAAATTGAGATGTGCTCTAAGTATAACACTTGCACCGGGTTTCAAAGTCTTAATATTTAAAAAAGAATGTAAAATATCTCATGAATAATTTTCTCATTGATTACATTTTACTGTGTCTTCTCACCTGGGACGCAAAAGAGCTAGCAGAATCCACAAACTATTCAATCTCTCTAAAGAAAATGATGTTCAGCACTAGGCTGTGAAAAAGTCCTTCAACAGGGAACATAAGAAACCAAGGACAAAAACACCCAAGATTCAGTGTCTTGTCACTCCATGTGTCCTGCAACACAAACGTCAGCCTGTTGCTAAGAAAATGACATACTAAGAAAGACAAGGTAGAGATCAGAGAATCTGCTAATCTTTTGGCCAAGACAATGAAGGATGCTAAAGAAAAGCACTACAAACAGATTGCCAAGAGACAGAGGCTGTCCTTTCTGAGAGAGTCTACCTATGAACTCAAAAAATGAGATTTTTCTAAGATTAGCAAGTAAATACAATCAGATATCAAAAAATGGAATCCCAAAAAGTGCTAATCATGGGCAAGAGGGGCTATTTTCTGAAGGAAACACATTGTATCAAGGTTGGGTGAAAGGGGTTCCTTCACCTAGCCACTTCTCTGGGTGTTGAACGCGGCGCTAATGTGCATGCTGAGACCATGGTTTGCTGGACCTCCCTACCTCCTTTTACTCTGGCGGAACCCGTATGTGTCTAAATACATCTAGGAGCACTCCTGCACCAGTCGCCTTGGCCTGTTCTCAGTCCCCTGTCACAGGTGCTCTTGCTAACCCAGTTTATACGCCCTCCCAGCAGCAAAGGGCCCCACTGGCCCCTATTTCCCACCTGCCTGCTCAATGTCACAGGGAAACAAGACAGCCCTCTGGGTCTCCATCCCTAAAAAAAAGTTTAAATTTTGAAATTATAATATTTTTGAAATATTAAAATTTTTGATATTTTTGAAATTTTAAATATATATATTGAAATTGATTTTACACACTTGGTAAGGACAGCAGGGAGGAAGGGAGGAAGGGAGGAAGGGCAGTACACCCAGTGAGCAGCAAATCAGTAAAAAAAAAAAAAAGGTTAATATACACAGAAAGTCTTTGGTAAGGGTAATTGGCACTGAGAAAGACCACTTGTTAATTTTTATCTTGTGTTTTAAAAAGTATATTATAATTTAAACTATCCTGGATTTCTAAATGAACCAAGAATGTACCGACGATGGGGCAGATCTGAATTTTTTCAAAATTGGTAGCACCACAGAACCCCCCTTCACTTTTAATTTTCTGAGCAGAATCATAAATAACATCAGTTTTACAGAGATATTCAAGGGCTTCATTAATTTTCTCAAGTGCCTCTTTTCAAAGTCAAATCATTCTCTCTTAAAATAATTATCGTGTTCTCACCCTTATCAGTTTTTATCTTACTGTCATCTGGTTTAACTTCCACATCCTTCCCTGTCAATACCTTTGTTTGGATTTAAGTAATTGGCCAATAAAACCTTCATGTGCTTAATCCCATAACTCCTAAAAAACTGTAATTTTACTCTATAATTATTTAATTTCCATTCCTTGTTGTATTAGCCTAAATTGTAACAAGAGATTAACATTCAAAGATTTTGGAACAATGGGCCGGCGACACTAGCATTGAGTAATGTGGGAAGTTTGAGTGAAGACTAATTCTTATGTCATCAGCCCAAACTAAGTAATTTCTGATTATAAAAACTACTGTTTCTTTGTAAAATGTAATATTAAGGACTCAGAAAGCGAAAGGGTGGTTATGGAGGACCTCTGTTGGATAGAAGGGCAAAATTCAGATTAAGACAGCAGGTAATTATATATAACAACGTAAGAACTCAGGATATAGAATCTAGTGTATTTGACAAAATCCTTTATTTAGTAATTAGGAAAATGATCTGTCAAACTTATAAAAAGAAACCTTCTCACGGGAGGGAAGCCTCTGAGAAGAAAGGCAGAGAGCCGCAGAGAATATCCTTCACCAAACACCCCTCACTCCTGCATGAAACAGGGAGTGCTCAGCTGGGAAATAGAACACAGGGTTGTTCTACGCACTGAACTATATTCTCTAAGCAGAAGAGTAAAAACTGTCATCATTCCACAAAAGGCTCAGAACTGCAAATCATGTATAAGGCCTGAAGCTGAGGGAAAAAAAATGTTTCTATTTTAGAATTATAAAATATCAAATCTGAGAAGGTGTGGGAGGGGCAACTCAGGACACGGTTCCCTGGTGTCTGCATGAACATCAGGCTCATTAACTGTGTTTTTTTTCCCTACAAAAGTTTCCCCTGCCTCAGGCTGAGCAGGCTCCTAGCCCAAGGTGACACTGAAGTGGATGGAGAAGACAGCTATTATCAAAGACCTGTCAAGGATTTGCTGTTGGAGTTGACATTGCCTCAATAACTAACCATTTCTGCAAAGAGTTATTGATAAATTTTAAAAAACATAGCTAACAATGAAATTGCAGCATTTTCAGAATAGTTTAACCATATCTACTCATCAGACCAAAAAATGAATGATTTATGAAATATACAAAAAATATCTGGGCTGAAGTATGTAAGAGTGAATTGTCCCCAATAAATGTATTGCACGTCCATTTCTATTTGTCTGGGTCTGCTTTCATGCACTTGGCAAATGCTGACTCTGAACGTGCAAAGTGTAAGACACTGCTAAGAGCTTCGCAGCACAGATGAAAAAGGTTCAACATCTCCTTCATACCAATCAGCCCATGCATAAATCAGTTTGACCAGATTATCAAGCTCATAGAGCACACAGTTTGATTGTTTCTCTGTTGATTTGGGATTGGCCTCATATTAATCTGGGAGACAAATTCTGCAGCATGGTCTGTGTGACCCTTAGTCCTATATGCTCTACCTTGACGTGTGCAATTACTCAACCCCACCTATAGGCTGAGCTGTCTCTCCCAATACCTGGGGTAGATAAAGGGTCTATCTTAATCTTAAATTTTAATTTGAATCTTAAAACTTAACTTGAAATTTTCTTCAAATCAGCCATGCCATTGATTCTGCCCAGCCTTGGTAAGCCACTGCCTGGTAAGTCTTGTTTCCCCAAGCTTCAGGCCCCTCCTCACCTGTCCTTCAGCTCTTCGTGCTGCATTTCCTGTCACTGAACCATCTGGACAGGCCATCCGACTCCCAGAATCGTTCACCTGCTCAATGTTGGATAAACTGTGTTTGGTGAACACATGCGTCAGCATCACCCAGAGTGTGTTTGGGAGTGGAATGTTGGCGTCTGAACATCATGAAATATCCCCAAGTTGATTTTGACACTTCAGAGGACCCAAGTTTGCCAGGTTTTCAACTACCTCCATTGCTGCTTCTATCTCAGTCTTGTCTGCTGGTCGTTTTTATCTGGTGACTGCAAAGTCATTGTAAGTTCTTTGTAAAAATATTTTGTAAACCCTTTGTAAAAGCACAGAACGTATCCTTGGGATTCCTCTCCTTTCTAACTATATTTGTTTCCCTGCTCTTTCATGGTTTTAAATACCATCTGGTTACTCCCAAATTTATAGTTCTAGTTTGTAATTTCCCTTGAAATCCAACAGCCTACTTAACATCTCTCATGACTGTTTGGTAATTATTCAACACATAACATCCTTGATCTCTTCCTATCTCAGCAATGACAATGCCACAACCCGGTTAGTCAAGTCCGAATGTGGCATAATCTACTAACTTCTTCCCCCTCCTGTATTCCTCTTACATCCTTCTCTCCTTATTTTCTCCGTAGTCCTTATCACCTTATAATGTGACATATAATTTATTTATTTTACCAACTGTTTGCCACCCACAGCCCCATTAGTAACACTAAGATTATTATCTTTTTTTCCCACTGTTATATTTTTCAGTTCCCAGAATAATGCCTGGTACACAGCAGGCACTCAAAAATATTTGTTGAATAAATGGAACAGTGCCTAACACATAGTAGGTACCTAGTAAATATGTGGTATAAAAAATAAATAATTTTTTTACCTGATCATTTTTAAAATATTTTTTTGCAATCTCCCAAATTCCTGAGCAGTCCCCCGTGCCCTGCAGTTCCAGGATTACCTGCAGCCTGCTCTGTTTATTTTCCTGCCAACTCCTCGTTATGCCAAATCCCAGTGTGCAGCTTTATGGGAGAGTGAATGTGAACATGATGTCAGAGTCTACCTGCTTGGCAGCAAGGCAAACAATAACTGCATCACTACCACCATCATTATGAAGGTATTGATAAGATAATATGTAGCTGGAAAAATTTTGCCATAACAAAACATGTATATGAACCAAGGGGAGAATATTTGACTAACTTCAAAATATCTATTTCAATCAGTAGACATTTAGTCTAAGCAATAGGTTCAAAGCTGACAGAATTTATACTGGATATAATTTTCTTGGTCCATACCGTGTTTTAATTTTTTTAGTGCCATGTCAATATTTAACTATTAGGAGTGAGCATGTACAAATCCAGATTTCCAGCTTATTGCATGTGATGGATAGGTCTGACAATGCCAGGCCTGCATTTCTGCACAAGTCGTCAGCAGATCTGCTTACTGCTCCCTCCTGACAGGCAATACTCTCTCCAGGTTGCCACAGTTGCTATCCTTCCTGATTCACTAACTCACATTTCCTCCCTGGTCTCTATGGACATTACACTGGCAACTACGATTCTTGCAAAGATAATTAGTACTTAAGACCCAGACTTCTTAGTGCTGCGAAACAAAGAAGGGAATATATAGGCTAAAATAGTATACCTCTGGGAAAAGTCCATATACTACGCATTCTCTCATGCAAGCTTATGACTTTTTAAATGAAACCACACAGAAGCACTACATAATATTCAAATGATCTCTCACTGATGACATTCTGTGAGAAAAGAAACAAAACAATGCTTCTTTTGCTTTTACCCAAAACGGTGACGATTCAGAAGGTGGGAGAATGCCTCCTATCACTTTCAAAGGAATCTGCAGTGAAAAATCTGATTTCTCTTACATTCAGCACACAGCACACATCTGGTGACAGATGGTCATTATAAGTGCTGTGGTCTGTCTTAATATATAATGAAAAATATATAAACCTTCTGTTGCACAGCATAGGCATGAGGCTTAACCACCTGTTTCAAATTACTCTGATACCATAAACACTTTTGGAAATTGGAAAACCCTGTGTTTTAAGAAAGTGAGAGATGCCACGGCCAACTACACTAAATTGTGTAGGCTTGAGTCCAGTAAGCAGTAAAAAAAGAAAATTATGCCTGCAGCTACTGGCAAACAGCTGATGGTAATAATAATATTACTGAGTGGGATTACAGTTAAAATCTATTGCCGTGGAAACGCTGTACATTCTCTAAGGTGTACTTAAACTAATGCTGTATATTTTATATTTCATCTCTTTTCTTTTCAATGTGTTACCTCTGGAATGCTCCTTGGGGGGAAATGTTTAAGGTGGTGATGTTTTGATGTTCTAATTAATAGAAAGGTTAGTAACACTATTATTATTTCTTCCCATGTCCATCAAATGCTTAATTGTCAATATTACACACTTGAGAATCTGAACCGTTAACATTTCAGCTCATCTAAAATTCCATCTGAAAAACAGATCTGAGTTCTTGTCAGTCTACAATGAAGTTGTCACTGCACTTGCCTGATTCCTTAAGGGAAACATCTGCCTACTTGAAGCTCTTGTAATGGAACACTGTCAAATTCCTGACAGGCTGCACATCATCTGGTAATCAACCTGGAAGACCGCTTGCCAATGGCAGGATGCCCTGACAAACAGATGTTGTCCCTATTACCTGTCTGAAAAAAGAGGTCAAATGTCCTGAAACACACATACTCTGACTCCCACCTTATGGCTATACATTAGTCATTTAAGAAGCTTTTCTTTTCCCAATGTGTGAAAATCAGAAGTAGTTTTCAGTTTACTGCCTGACTGATTAGAGCATTTTAAAAGCAGGCTTATCTTTAGAGTAATTATGCAATTGAGTCTGACTTCAAGATTGGAGGGTTGCAAATAGCTTGTCGGAATGCATGTCAATTGCCGTTGCCTTTTACCTTCATGACAGTTAGCGATATATGAGCACTGTAATTAGAGACTCGCCAAAATGCACAAAAATAAATTCAGTGTTAATAAATGAGTGTTTGAAACTCACTTTATTTCCCATGTGAAAATACTCAGGGTTGATTATCACCATGGATCAGATTGGACAAATTATTTCAATCCTGTACCACTAGGCAAATATTTGAAGAAATGATGCTCACTAGGCCATGGCAAATTCAATGAATTAAAGTACCATTTACTAAAATCTATTAGAATCAGAACACTATGCTTGATCTTGGTGGACCAAAAATACAATTTCTGCTCTTATAAACATTACTTCTAAGCAAATAAGGATTACATTGATGAATTAAAACTCTGTAGGTGCTCGTTAAAACTTGAATCCATAGAATGAATATTTGCTTCTACAGTAAAAAGGGCTTTCCCCTTTTTACTCAGTTTTTCTTTCAAAATATTTTACGTGTGTGGTTTTAAAATCAGACTGCCAGAAAGATGTAAAATGAAATAACAGAGCTCCTCGCAGCTCCACACTCAGGCCCCAGAGATAAGCAGTGAACACCCACTTTGTGCATCTCTCTAAAAATGTTAACGTTTGTATTATGAATGATACCATATTCATTGTTCTACCATTTTCTATTTTTATTTAACTATGTATTTGGACAGCTTTTCATATTAACATGGGCAGATGCATCTACATTCCGTCTATCAGATGTCGACCATTCCACTGAATGGACATACCCTATTTATTTAAATAGTGTCTTACTGGTGGCCATTTTGTTGGTTTCCCATTTGCAGCTGCTACAACAATGCTGCAATGAGAAAAGAATGGCTTTCTAATCTCATCACTTAAAAATGGAATGAATTTTACTGAGAAACTGGGGAAATTGCCCAAGTTTCTACAAGTGAGCAGGGCCAGAAGAACTTCAATCTTCATAATTTCTCCCAATAGCTTCACTCTCAGCATCAAGACAGGCCCATAGAAATTACTTCCAAATGTTCACTGATGTCCTGTCATTGAAGGTCTCATCCTAGTTGCATCTGCAAAGTAGGGAATCCCATGGCTATTTGAGACAGGAGTATTTGAAGGTTCTTCAAAGTTCCTCTCTCTATATATATCTATACATATATGGAGAGAGAGACACACACACACAACATATATAGATATACCTACACACACGCATGCACATTTCAAATATATTTGTGGAATATTTTTATTATTATTGTATTGCTTATTTTTTGTCCCCAAACCTTTTGTATGTTCCTTTGGTGCTGAGAAAACCTAAAGGAAGGTAACAGTAGTCTGGCTCACAAATCTCTGGATGTGGTAAAATTCCTATGATAATATGGTCATAACAATATGGATGCAGCCAAGCGAGCTCTAAAATAAACATTTAAATAAAAATCAGAAAATAATTCTCTTCAACTTTACAATGACCTTTCATTTTGCAAATGTGCTTTTAACCAAATCTTCTGATGGTTATAGGAGGAATGTTATAAGGAGATATTGGGGAAGATTAGCTGGCCATTGTTTTTAATTCGGTGACTTTAATTTAATGACTTCTTTTGAAAGGTCCTCTTTGCCATCTTATGATATTCAGACATCTTATAAACTCCACTCACACCCCTATCCCCAATTTCTAATATCAATCAATCAGACAAATTCATTGAGAGGAGGCATTCGTCACTCCTGTGAGGTCTCCATCTATTAATCAAAGCGCAACCACGCTCCTGCATTATAGTAAGCACCCTCTGGAATGAATTTGTTACCATGAACCCAAAATTTGAGCTGCCTGTCAACATGTAGATGACTCACTGAGTCACAGAAACTTTCTTTCCAAGTGCACTATATCTGAAAGACTTTAGAAAAAAAAACCTGTGAACTTTTTAATATGCCACTTTATTTCTTTATATATGTGAAATCCATATTGCAATGTATGCACATCTTTTCCCACAAACATGATTTCCTTAAGCAAATATGAGATCTGGCTTATTCTTGGTAATCTCTTAAGGATTATTATGCAATGCTTTGGCTTCAGTAAGTTTTCTTTTTCCCCAAGTCTCTGGCTTTGTTTCAGTATCTCCTTCTGTTTTATCTGTTTGAGGTCTTTATATTTAAGAAGGCTCTATAGCGTTTATTTTGCCTTCACCATGACATACTACCTGTGCTTTACATGAAGTAAAGCATACCATTTGGGGTCCTGTTAGTTCGCTGACCCCAACAAAGAATGAACCAATTATTTCATCCAGTGACCTTTGGCTGGAGAGGAACCAAGCAGGAGCTTTGGTAAAAGTTATGACTCTGCACACGAAAGCAAAATGTCATGACCCCTTGAGTACACTACTTTAGCAGAAAAAAGAATAAGTATGCATTAGATGATAAGCAAGACACCCCCATCACAATCTTTTAGACCTTTGCTTTTAAATCTGAGCTGCATTAAACTCATCTCACATTAAAATTCTGATATTTAGGTCATACCTCAGACTAAAACTACCCAGGTGGTTCCAATGTGCAGCCACATTTGAGAACCAGTGTTTCAGGGTACAGTAAAGCTGCCCTCTGATACAAAAACCTCAAGTCTTTGGAAAGGAAGGCCACACACCCACAGTAATTAGTCCAGACCTTTTAGTAAGGAAGGTAGAATTTCATTAACATTGGTTGAATGCCGGTGATATGACAGAATCTGAAGGCACATTGCTCGATAGTCTCCTATATAAGTACTTGACGAAGATATTAGATCTCTGTTTTATTGATGGAAAGGCTGAGGCTCTGATAACTTGCCCAGAGCTGCCAGAACTAAGCTTCTATCCCAGGACTGCAGTGCACCAGAGTCCGTGCTCTTTTGTGCTGCATGGTGCTTGCACTGCATGATGCTTGCACTGCATTGCAAAGCAGAGAGGGAAAACCCACCACCACTACAGATCCTACACATTTCATTTCAGGCCTCCTAGGATCCTTGTTATTGGGTTTCTTAGCTGGCTCCTGAAAATTCCCTAGGAAGGGAGATGAAGAAGTGAAGGAGTTCTAAACACACAGAGAATTCTATTTTACTCAGAATAGCCTTTCAATCCACCAGGCTCTGTGTCTCTGACATTCCAATAACAGAAAACAATTCATTTTTTTCCTTTTTGCAGGCTCCCTGGAACATCAGTACCAAGTGTCTCGTGTCACGTCCACTTCAATTCCAAATTTACCCTAGGGCACATGCACCTCAGCATGGTCAGCTCCACAGCAGGTCAATGATGGCAAAATTTAACAGCCTTTAAAAGTGAGTTGGATGAAAAGGATTCCTAAATGCTTTTTAGCACATCCATGAATCATCTGCTTTCAATGGAGTGATATTTTAGGATGGCCCACTCAAGTTGACACCAATTCTGAATGGCGAGGTCTTACCCTTCTTACAAAGATAAGTTCCACTGCCATTAGTCTCTTTAATGCAGGCTTAATACCAGTGAAACTATTTCTGCTGCTGCCTGGCATGGACAGATAGAAGAGTATTTTCTTTGGAAAATACTAGAAATCACTTTAAAGCTATAACTCCAGTTTAACAAAGCTCAGCAAGCTATATACCTTGACTATATCACTCTGGCTTCTCACAGAACTGTCTCTATAGAACTACGGAACTATAGAGACAGTTCTGTGAGACTTAAAATTATGTTTTCAATATTCAGTAAAGGCCCATAAAGATCTGCCTAAAATCCTTTATTTTCACTTTTACACTGGGGAGAGTACTAGTATATACTTCACAGATTTATTGTAAAGGCCAAATGAGGACTGAGAGAAATTAAGTAAATTATGTGGCAATTAGTAAAATTCAATACATATTGGCATTATTCCCTCAATTTGTTATAAGATACTGAAGTTTCCATATTTAAAGAGCCTAAGGGCAAATTTCATTCAAGAAAAAGATTTCAGTAAAACTTCCTCTCCTTCCACATTGAATATTCACTGCTGCCAAACAATGAAAGCTGTGCAATCCACTGTATTTCTCTCTTTATCTTAGCTACCAGGAATTGTAGTGGTGTTCATGCTAAATTACTTTTTCTTAGTTCAGATGGGTCATATTCTTCTTCTACTAATCTAAATATGTCTACCCCTCTTTTCAAAGCAATATAAAACAACATATTATAGAAGTGTGAATTTAATAAAACAAAAATAAAAGAATATACAAAATAAATCATACAATTTATTAAGAAAAATCATTTCTTGTCCTTTAGCTCTGGAAAATAAAAGCCAATAGAGAATTAAAATAAGAGAAATTGAACCTTTACCAGTGTGCTATAAAAATGGAAAGATAGACAGATAGATGGGTAAATAGACACAGAGTTCCTTCTTCCTGTCTTGGCCTTTGTCTTCCATTTAGTATCAAAGATTTGACTTAACACATCACTAATTTTATTTTCAACTACCTCAATTCTTTTGGAAAATGCAATACATACCCAAAAAAAGTTCTCTCTCTTTCTTATTTTCATTTCAATATGACAGAATGAGAACCCAGCCCCATCCTATCTATTCAACAAATACTGCATGCAAGGCTCTATCCTGCACAGTAGGGTTACAGTAGAGAAGAAGACAGGAAAGGTCTCCTGAGGATAGGGTACACCAATAGCTAGAGTTGTGCCAAAGATGAATCCTCTCAGTCTTTTGCATGGCTAGGACAGGGATAGAGGAGGCTGGAAAACTGAACTCAGAGTCACATATCCAATTGTGTACATGACATCTCTACTTGATGTTAATAGGCAGGCAAACCACAAGTTAATTTATCTTTCTATGCGATGCAAATACAGTCGATCTTCATTATTCAATAATTTTGTATTTGCAAATTTCCCACTCTTAATTTTATTTATAACAGCAAAGTCAATATTCCTAGCTTTCCTTTGGTCATTCACAGACATGGACAGGGCAGTAAACATTTTGAATCACCTGACATGAACATTACAGTCTGTGGGTGAACAAGATGACAGTCTGCTTTTGTATTTCAGCTCATACTGTGAACAAGTGTCCTTTCTATGATCTACTCAGTGTCACATCTTTCACACTCTTCTGCTTTTGGTTGGTAATATGCTATTTAATGTGGCCAACAAGCACGATGTCATAGTGTTATCTAATGTTCTTAACTGCCATATACTTTATAGAGGAAAAATATATTAGAGAACCCTCATTCAGGCATGAATTATAGTGCTGTTGGCCAGGAGCTCAATGTTCTAATTCAACTATATATATTAAATAAAGTATATTAAACAAAATTTAAATAAAATAAGATTATCTATTAACAGGTTGATAAGAATGCTGGAACTGGAAGCTGGTAGGAACCTAACCAACCCTATATTTTCTGTAGGAGCAATGGGTTAGCATTCACTAATTCAGCATTCACAGCGACTTTATACAACATAACTACCATAAATAAGAATTAATTGTACTATTTCTTAGATGTGCTATCATGTAAAAAAGGTTTTGAAGAGTTTTTTATATGAGAAAATACAGACAACAAGTAAATAAAAGCATAAATAATCAAAGTGGTTTTAAATATTAAATCCTACAAAAAATTAATTTGAGTAAAGACAAAGAAGGTAACTGGGAGAAATGAGACCACTTATGATTAAATGGTCAGAAACTCTTCTTGGACAAGGCAGTATTTGTGCTGAGCCATGAATATCCAGAAGAAGCCACTCACGGATGGAGAGAAGAGGCTGAGGATTCCAGGCAGAGGTAGGAAGCATAAAAACCTTAAAGAATAATTAGGTTTATTCCAAGAACAGAAAGGCCAGTGTGGCTGAAGCATAGCTTGGGGGAGAGTTGATGGAAGGAGCAGAAAGGCAGGGGCCAGATCATAGAAGGACTTTTGGGTCATGATAAGGAGTTTATATTGCAAATATAAGCAGAAGCTCTTTGGGAATTCTAAGAAAGCAAATTATATGATCTATTAAGCATTTTTAAAGCTACCTTTGGCAGCTATAGGAAGAATGAATTGTAGCCAGGCTATGAAGGAAACAGAGAGAGCTGGTAAGTAAGAGGCTATGGCAAGATCCAGATCAAAGATGGTAGTGGCAGGATGAGGACTATAGCACTAGGGGTGCAGAGACATGAGCGGATGCAGGATGCTGACAGCCCTTGAAAGGAGTAAGAAAAGGTTCGGCTTTATGGCTTGAGCCATTTGACAGAGTGATCCTTGGAAAAAAGAATATTCCTGGATGAAAGAAATCATTCTTCTGGAGATGTCTAAAATGCAGCTTGAGATATGACTCTATAGAGTTCAGTAATGAAATAAGAGCTGGACATACAAATTGGAAGGTTATTAGCAAATAGGTGGCATTTAAAGCTTTGGTACTGGATGTAATTGCCTCGCAAGTGGAGCAGAAAACTGAACAACAAAATACTGGATCAAACTAAATTAAGCACAGGTACAAGAGAAAGGAAAGTCAGAAAATGAACAAACAAATGAATCTCCAGATGAGGGAGGAATGTAATTAGGGATTAAAAATATATTAATTCTCTTACAGGTATTAGAAGAGTCCTAGTTCTAGATGGGATAAATTTAGCTGTCTATATTATGAAAGTTTTATTATAAAACTGAATGACCACTACATCAGCATACTGTTATTCTTGTTATTATCATTATTTGATTAATCAACCACTACTGGTATTAAATATTTGCCTCCATTAATATGATAAATTTGCTCTTAGAATTTTAGACTGGGGTGATTTTTGTAATTTGCTTAAGACAGCAAATATACAAAATGAATAAATGTTCTTTTGCTGCTAATTATTCATTGCCACAAATTGCTGAAGACCTTTAACTCACAGGCAATAGAAAGGAGCATAGCAAGTAAGGTCATTCCCTGGAACACACAGCTACGGCCCATATGCTGTGTATGGTCCCCTATGCTTGACATTCTCACTTGTTCTTGGCAGCTGAGGTTATATATTTCTGTATTAGCGATAAAATGCAGAAACATGGCCACTGTTTTGGTATATGTTTGGCACTTATTTTATACTAAATTATCTTAATTATTCAATAGATGGCCTGTCAATTCCTGGAGGTAGGATTTCTGTAAAAGCTACTATTCCAAATTTGCCATGGGCAAATACAACAAACTTAATGAAAGCTTTCTTTGTTTTATTATTCTTATTATCATCTTACAGCAGAACTTAGGGGATTTTTATTCATTTTAAATCATTGGTTGTTATGAACCATGGATAACCATGCTTGCTGGCATCAGCTACGGGCCTGGGTTAGAGCTTGATAAAGATAAATGTAATACCACACCCAGCATCACTTTGCTCCCTACTGAAACCAACTCGAATCTGGGCTGACTACCTTCAGGAAGGAAAATATCTTCTCCCTCTGGCAGCCCGCTGTGTGACCTCACTCTGCCACCCGCCTGCACCCCACACAAACTCAGGTTCACACTCAGAGGCTTCATATTTTCCTTCTACTCATGTTTTTCATTTATATCCATGACAGTGTTTCTAACTTACTGTCTATCCTCAGCACCCAGAAGAGTGGCCAGCGAATTGAGGGTTCTCATAAAATGTTGACATAAAATGGTACCCTCAATTTACAATTGCCCTGAGTTCTAAAACCTTTTGTTTTGATGCAGAACCTCTCATTCTTTCAGTTTAACTGGTTAAATTATGATTTCTGCTCTTTTGTTTTGTTTACTTTTTAGAAAGTTCAGTACATATAGAGTTTGGCAAAAGTAGGTTTACAGTTGAGAGTATGCAAAACATATTTTTTCTTATATTATTACTTATTATTTATTGTATTATTTACTTGTATTACAAGTGTAAGCCTACATTTGCCCACCTCTATATTTTGTAGCATTTGCTATAGCAAGACCTAAGTCTGTAATAGTAGATTTTACAAATACCCTACCCATGAGGAATAGATAGACTAAATGTCTGTTAAATAATTAAAATAATTTAAAATACCAAATTAAATGCCACACATATAGAATATATTTAAAATATTAAAGCAGTGTAAAAGGAAGAAGAATCAGCATGTGCAGAAATCACTAGGGAACATTTTTTCAAAAAGGCAGAATTTAAGCTAAATACCAAGGATAGGACAGAAAAAGACAGGGAGTATCTTTCTAAATAATGAACTGAGCAAGGGTCCAGAGCTGGGAATACATCACAAATTTCAAGGACTAATGAGCAGAACAATGCATAGAAGTAAAACATCAGTGCCCAAGAAAAAAAAAAGAAAAGGTAAAATGAGAAAGAGAAGTTGGGCCCATATCCTAGAAAACTGCTTTTCATGCATACGCTGAAAATCTCTCTTAAAAGCAGCAAGAAGCGACCAAAAGTTTTGTAATTATTAAAGAAGAGAAAGATCAATTTGTAAGGAGGTTTTCAGATGACTTGCAAGAAAGAAAATGTTACTAAGGGCAGTGAATCCAGTGAGTCCAGTGAGAATATGGTTAACATAATAGGGGAATTAGGAATGGTGGAAACTCGTAAGATGTATTGACTAATTAAATAAGGCTGCAGGAGAGAGCCATGGAAGACAGCGCTGTAGTTACCAGCTGGGGTAGCTAGAACAATGAGATCCTATTGACAGATGAAAGGAAATAGGACAGATCAAAGGGAACCTGTTTTTGGAAGGAAAGAATTCTAATTTAGACATTTTGACCCTGAGGTGCTATTAAAGTACCTCAATATAGCTGTTAATAATAATAAAAAAAAAGTACTGTAAAATAAGAAAGTAGAGTTAAAGGACTGGAGATTAGAACAGAAAATTTGCCAGGCTCCATGAAAGATACAGGCAATGATGACTGGCTTCACATTATAGGTATGTATTGAATGAAGGCCCCCTTTTCAGCATTGAATACGTTTTGATAATATATTGAACTAATCTGTAGGATGGTTATTCCATATGGTGCCTTTGACTTCCACCCTCCTAAAATATACAAATTTCTGACCTTTAAAATACCTTGTTTACCCATAAGAAGTATTTAAAATAGCTACCAATTTAGGGGAAATTCTGTTCCGGAGAGATTGGAGGACTAGAGAAGGTCTGGGAGGTGTGACTAGCTGTGTGAACTAGCTGTCGCTTCTTAGGCAATGACTAAGTTGCTGGGCCTGTTCCTCACCTGTCATAGCTACATTAGGCCAGAAAATGCAGAACATTCCTTCTAGCTTAAATCTTTGCTTATATCAGATCTTTTGTACTGAAGCGACAGTATCACACCTTACAAAGAAAATTACATATACTATAGAAGAACAAGGACACAGAGACAAGAAAGGGAGGCACTTTATTTCAAGAACCACCTGCCCATCAGGGAAAGCTGCCTCCTTCACATTGCTTCTGGCATTTTTTGTGTTTCTGCTGACTAGTTAGAGTAACCAAAGGGCTGCTTAGACATGCGACAACATGGATGGAGTAAGGGTTGTAACAGAAATGGTATGAATGTTATATATTAACACATGTGTATTTAATGAGTAAAAGTCCATACATGAATTTTTTCTTGATGTGATGGATTCTTCCAGGGAAAAGCTAATGCATTCTGTATTTTTACTGCAGTAATGAGAGAATAACTAGAGGAAGGGAAGCAATATCCACTGTTAACATTTAATGTTTCTGGTTCTTTATATATATCACATATAACTACAATGAACCCTTAGAGTCATGTGAGTACAATTTTGATATTAGATATTTTATAAATAAAGAAGCTCAGGCTAAAAAGTTTGAGTAACTTAGTACATGCTAGAAGCAAGATTCAAATGTGGATTTTATTCCAAAATTACTTCCCTTCCTATATCTCTACCTTACCCATACTTAAGGAATCAATATTACTTA
This sequence comes from Phyllostomus hastatus, assembly GCF_019186645.2. Classification (NCBI taxonomy): domain Eukaryota; kingdom Metazoa; phylum Chordata; class Mammalia; order Chiroptera; family Phyllostomidae; genus Phyllostomus; species Phyllostomus hastatus. The sequence goes on along the minus strand of NW_025333977.1, from coordinate 15,820,176 downwards.
ATTTTAAAATGTTCCATAAGAGGCACTAGACAGCCAACTCTGGTACCCGACTGCTTAGCATCAAACCTCAGTTGCATGACCTAGGGTAACTCTACCTCACTGTGCCTCAATTAAAATGGGGGTGATGATACTAATGCCTACAACATAAGGCTGTTTTGAGAGATAAATATGTCAATATAAGTAAATAATTTACCTCATTGTGCCTGGTTCATGTAAATGCTAGCTATAATTATAGCGGGCATCTAGCTAGATTTTTATATACATAATTTTTTCTAATGTTTACAGCAACCTTATGATATAGGCAGCATTATCATCCTCATCTTTCTGAGAAGAAAAGCAAAGCTCAAAGAACTAGCCTAAGATCACACCACAGCACATGACAGAGCTTGGATTTTAATTTATATTTTCCTAAGTCCAAAGTCCCCATTTTTTTTCAAGTAAAGCATAATTAAAACAGATTTATTTGTTAGGGTAATTAATGGTAGGCGCCACAATAGAAAAACCCAGAATTTAAGAGACTTAAATAGAAGTCTGCTGCCATTGTACAGCCTAACAACACAGAACAGGTGGCCTTCCTCCAGCCTGAAGCTATACCATAAGGAACACATGGACTCCAGAATCCCCATGACAGGGGACAAGAGAGATGGAGAAGGTGGTACCTAGATTATAAATGACTTAGCCCAGAGGCACACAAACATGCCTATATGCAACCCATTAGTTCAAATGAGTCACATGGCCCAAATGACTGCAAGGGAGGCTGGGAATTACAGGAGAATAAATGGATATCTGATGAAGTTTATTTCTGCCAAAATAAACTATTGCTGAAAGCAAACATTTGTATTCTTGGTCTCTTCTTTAAAGTGAAGAGTTTTTATATTTTGGAAAAACATTTTATCAAAATTTTAATGGCAAACTTATTGTAATGGACGCCTATTATTTCATCTGCTCAGCAAAATTTCCTTTCCTGGAAATTTGCACTAAAACAGAGTAAAATAATGAGTCTCTTTTTAGTTTGGTATAATCCCAATCACTTGTTTTTGCTTTTACTTCCCTTGTCTTTGGAGTCAATTTCACAAAAATCTCTGTGAGATCAAGGTCCATGTGTTTAGAACCTGTGTTTTCTTCTATGTATTTTATTCTTTTACATCTTATATTTAAGTGAAGCTTCTACACAGCAAAATAATCCAACAAAACAAAATGGCAACCAACCAAATGGGAAAAGATATTTTCAAACAATACCCCCATAAGTGGCTAATATCTAAAATACATAAACAACTCATAACTCAACAACAACAACAGCAACAACAAAAATCTGATTAAAGAATGGCAGAGGACTTGAACAGACACTTTTTCCATGAAGACATACAAATGGCCAACAGATATACGAAAGGTAATGAACCTCACTAGCTATAAGAGAAATTCAAATCAAAATCACAATGAAACACCATACATCTGCTGGGGAGGCTATTATTTATAAGACAAAAAATAAGTGTTGGAGAGGTTGTGGAGGAACAGGAACCCTGTTACACTGATGGTGGGAATGTAAATGGCTACAGCCACTATAGAAAACAATATGGAGGTTCCTCAAAACACTAAGAATAGAGCTACCATATGACCCAGAAAATCCACTTCAGCATAACTGCCTGAAAATTTTGAAAATGTTTTTTGCAAAAATATACACATCCTTATGTCCATTGAAGCATCATTCACTGTGACCAAGACACAGAAACCACTGAAGTATCACTTGACAGATAATTGGATAAAGAAGACGTGGTACTTATATGTGATGGAATACTGCTCAGCCATAAGAAAAGGTGAATTACTGCCATTAGCAACAACAGGTATGGATCTTGAGAATATCATGCTCAGTGAAATAAGTCAGAAAAAGTCATCACTATATGATTTCACTCACATGTGGGAGATAAAACTGAAAGCAACAAGTGAACAAACAAAATAAGCAAACAAACTCATACACACAGACAACAGTATGATGGTTGCCAAAAGGGAAAGGAGTTGGGGAAAAGTAAAGAGGGTAAAGCGGGTCAAATATATGGTGACAGAAGCAGACTGGACTCTGAGTAATGAACACACAATGCAATATACAGATGGTGCATTATAGAATTATATACTTGAAACTTGTATAATGTTATTAACAGATGTCAACCCCATAAATCAATTTAAAAAATGAGAATCAGTCTCTATCCAATGATAATTTTTATATGTGAACTTCTTCATCTGTCAGTAATCATAGAGATTGAGCCAGTCTTCGATGGGAGAAAAATTAGGGGACAAAGACTAAAGGAAAGGTAAGAGGTAAAACAGTCCCATCAAAGTCTATGGCCCTATTTCCAGTCATTTCTAGAGCCTGGACTAACTAATATTCAACATTGCTTACTAAGTGTTGGTTGCTCAGCTCTAATCAGGTTGGGTCAGCCTCCATACTACTGGACAGCCTCTGCACCACTCAGATGGTTACTTATTTTTATTAGTGACCCTGCCTTGGGCCAAGCTGCAGTCTTCCCCTGTTTACTTGGTTGAAATCTGACCAAATCCCCTTTGTCTTTTAGTGTGAATTGAATTTCTCTTATTTTTAACCAGAAATATCTTATTACCTCATTCTAACCAAACCCATATAAAAATGTTTCTGTCTTGTTGCTTAAGGGTTAATTATATAGTCAGAGTTGCAAATGAGCCCTTTATTCATTTAGTTATTCAACACTGAATATTATTGGATCACAAATGCTGAGGAATAGACCGAAATCACTTTACATAGTTTAAACTAGTAGATTTATGACTGTTTTCACAAAAATCATACTTTTCTGTCAATTTCATAGCAGCAATCATTCTACTGTGTGTGCTACTCTGCCTCAAGCACCTGGGATACTGTCCAATTCATTGTGAGCGCTCAATAAATATTTATTAAATGAAACGATTAGGGCCACGTATTGATGGAGAGAGAACAAGGCAACCATCACACACACACATATTCCCTGAATAATAAAAGCAAAACACAGTATTCCTGGCAGTAAAACGTTTATATTCCTTCCTAATAAGTAGCATGTCTGCAGTTTTAGTGCCAGCACCATTCTCAAGTCCCACATGGGGAACTCGAAACGGGTATCAGTCATGGGCTCCTTCCTCCTGAAACATTGAAATATTCTTAAGTAGTCTGGCCAAGGTGATCACAAATGAAGAAGCTTATGAAAAATAACTTAATAGCATTTTCACAAGCCGAGCCTTCCCTTGCACCCTCACGTATATATTTAGTGACTACATCGTGTGTGTGTAAATATAAAGAAAGCCCCGAGGTGTGGCACTGCAGAAACTTTCAAGTCAGTGGTTGAAGGATATGTCAGGTCCAATTAAAAATAAAATAATGTTTTGCCACATTTAAAATACACTTGACTGCTATATTTCAAAATGTTACTTCTTTCCTAGAAAAAAATTTCTCTTATGTTTAAGATATAAAGCTTTAGAGGATTTAAAAATAAAGGTATTTATGCAAAGTGGTTTATGCAAAATACATATTTAAATTACATAAGCCTTAATGAATAAGAAATACAAGAATTCAATCTTTTCTAAATTACATGTTACTTCTAAAATTATGGTGATGGTGCTAGATATACATATCTAAAAATAAAGTATCCAATACTCAACCAATCCTAACTTGATGGCTTCTCTCTAGGATTAATGACAGGCCAAGATTTTTAACTTCTTTTCACTCAGCCATACAGGTTGAGTTTAAAAGTTTTTATTTTTGTGCCAACAGATTCACATTTAGAGAATTTCTTTTCACTGCGCTGGAGCATCTTGTCTTAAACTATCATTATACACCACTCATCACTATCAATGTCAGACTGCAATAACACCAGCTGCTCCTGCCACAGGGAAAAATCCTCCAGCTTCGGAGTCTAGATGCTGACCATCCTATAATTTCCATACTACTTATTAGGCTGTCAGTCTGACTGGTAATGAGAGTTTCCAGCTGGACTTAAACAACAATACTCTTTTATTTTATAAATATGATCTGATATTAGAGCTCCACCAGTTCCTTAGCAACTGTCTTCTCTGCCAGGTCTCTCCCACACCCCGAGGGTGAAGATTCCATTTCCTTCATCCAAAATGACTGCTGGAACTCCAGGTACCATATCCTTATTCCAGGTCTCAGAGGGCCTGCCTCTTTTCTTTAAGGAGATTTTTCCAAAAGCCACACACAGTATGCTCGCTGAAAACGCACTGGCTCACATTCGTCACATGGCTGAGCCTTGATTGCAAGGGACAGTGGAGTGCTACACACCTTATTGACTTTCACCTTGTTGACAATATGCCCAAATAAAAATAGAGGTCATTTCTAGGAGGACAAGGAGAATAGGTAGTGGGAGGCAGGCAGAACACCTAACAGACATTTGTACAAAATTTTACACTTTAAAAAATATACACATTCATATCATACATGAAGATAAAAAGCTCAAATTACTTTTACTGTATTGACATGATTTAAACTGAGTCATAGGGAAACGTCATGCATTAGAAACCTGGTTGGAAACCAGGTTAGAAATCTATGTGTAGAGAGAAAGCGGGTCCATAGTGAAGCAGAGATGGGAAAAGAAAGGATTTGTAAAGATCAAAGAGAGTAACTTCACTTTTTCCTAATTTAGTGTGCTTAGTTACCACAAGGACACTAAATAGATTAGGATATCAGGATAATGATAAGGAAAAGAGCAACTGATTATTTTTTGAGTACTTGCTGTGTAGCAGGTACCGTGTCAACAGTTTTATGCCTTAAACCATAGAGAGAGAGAGAACATCTACTGAGTCATCAATCAGCAAAGCAAAGGATGCACGCAGGTAATATAGTTCCAACAGCAATGAAACTATTTTTTTTCATTTTGCATTTTACACCAGCGCAATGAGTAGAAACCCACTTTTACCCACATCAGCTCACACGTAATACTGTGTTCTGTGCAGATCAATGATGTTTGGGCTGTGTGGCAAAATGGTGCACTTGTTTCCACCAGTTTCTCCTGCAGCCCTGTCTTAGAGAGCCTGGAAAGCTGAACATTGAATTTCATTTTCACTCAAGAGTAGTCATGTGGCAGTCTTGGACAGCTCTCTACATGAATGTTTCTAAAAAGGGCTTTCCTTCCTGAGTTAAGAAAGAAGAGAAAAGAAGAGGAGGGGAGGGGAGGGGAGTCCTTTGGAGAAGAATGAATTTGGCTTTTCCACATTCTACCTTTCCAGAACGTTAATGCAAGGTTTACAGGCTCAGCAGACATCCTAAGACCAAAAGGAAAAAAGAAGACCCACCAGGAAGGTCTGGTTGGAAAGACAGATGATACTTAGTTACCTGGTGACATTTTGAACTCCTGCACCAACCCTTGACTGCCCGCTATGAAATTTTTATTATGTGAAAAAATATTCTGCATTCAAATTACTCTTGGTCATTTTTTTCTGTTGTTCACAGCTAAATATTCCCTTATGAACGGGTGGGTGGCTCCAAGAGCTCTTCTTCATGTCACCGCCTCCTTCCCAGGTTACCTGCAAAGCTGCTTCTGCCTCCCCCACGCGTGCCCCCACTGCAGTGACCACCAACAGGCTTACCACGGGCTGCCCTGTTCTGGCATCAGTAGGCTTTTTGCCAAGAGAGGTATTACTCAAATACTGGTCTGGACATGTTCCACATCTTCACCTCTCCTGAAATTATAAAACTTATTGTTGCTTTGCTTTTCTATACAGACCAGGTACCATGGAAGAACAGAGACTTACCTCTGTAGTTTCTATGGTTTCCTCCATGTGAGGTTATCTTTCCCTCCCTCATGATTGCAAACTAGCTGCTGCTCATGTAGAAATTAACACACACACACACATACACACACACACACACACACACACACACAGGAGCAAGTTATTTAGAGATGCACTTCCCCCTTTGTTTTGAGGTCACCTTTAAATTTAAAATGGATAGTTTAATCATGCAAAAATCTTGGATTTAAATTATTTTTCTTACTTTAAAATAATAGTATGCATAAATTCAAGCAACTGGTCATTGGAGAAAACAGAATTAAATACTACATGTGACCCAAAATGCTTTATTTTTTTCCAATTTATTTCATTTCCTCCACTGCCGAGCATACTGTTTCTGCTTCTAACTAAATCACAATTGAGAAGAACAACAAAAAAGAAAATACAGGAAAAGTTAAGTGACTTTTAAAGCAGCAAATAAATGCCAAATGTGTAATTCAGACAATAAGTTACCTTAGGAACTCAGAGGAAAAACAAATGTCAGAAGGAAGATTGTTTCAATGCTTAACAATCACCAATAAGATGAGTCATAATTACTTTCCTAAATAAGATTTGGTTTCTCACGGCTCATGGTGTCCTTTGAGTACTTCTCTAGCAAGTACTAGAGCCACAGGATGGGCAGATTATTTCACCCACTCAGGCCACTGGGTACCGATTTGAGAGATGATCCAAGGGGCAGAAACCCGCTTGAGTTTCTGGAAGAGAAAGCAAAGTTGTTGGACATGTTGGGGACAGGGATCCTCAATGACCTTTGGCGTGTTGCTGTTCAAGTACCATCCATCCCAATGTCATCTGTGTCACAGTTTATAATAAAGAGCTCTGAAATCTGTGGCAGCACACTTCACAGAAGGAGTGATAGTTATTAAATAAATGCAGATGATTAGAAATTAAATTTGCTTAGGACACAGAGTATTTTCCAGCATGAAGCACTGTGAGCATGGTATGAGATTTCTTTGCTTCCTCATTAAATAACATTAAGTATCTTTTATATGTGACACTGTGCTAAGTTTCAGGCATTTGGAAATTAAGATCTTGTCTTTAAAAATAAAGTGTATTAAGCTCTGGCTGGCATAACTCAGTGGATTGAGTGCAGGCTGCGAACCAAAGCATCGCAGGTTCGATTCCCAGTCAGGGCACATGCCTGGGTTGCAGGCCATGGCCCCCAACAACTGCACGTTGATGTTTCTCTCTCCTCTCTTTCTCCCTCCCCTCTCTAAAAATAAATAAATAAAATTTAAAAAATAAAGTGTATGAAAGAATGAACGGAGTAGGGAAAGAGAAGCAAAGGAGGGAAGGGAAAGAGAGAGAAAGGAAGAGAAAGGGTGGGTGGGAGGGAAGAAGGGGGGAAGGAAGGAAGGAAGGAAAGGAGTAAATGAGAGAAAAAATATTTTATGTGGAACAAATATGAATAAATGGTTAATTCTGTGCAGACTTTTTAAATAGTGGGTAAGGAATAATTTGTGCATTTATTCAATACACAATTATTAAAAATCAGGGTTGCTGGTACTGCATTTTAAAAAGTTAGATACGATTTCTATCCTGGTGCAGTTTATGTTCAAGTGTAGCAGGAAGGAATAAAAGTGTCTCCATGTTGGTGGTTCCCTTCCCAATTTTTTCACCTGATGATTCTTACCTTAAACAGTTCACACAAGTGTCTGGGCTTCAGTTTCTTGATATAAAAAGAAGTAGCTCTACCTGCCTTTCCTAACTTGCCAGGTTTTGAAAATAGCAGAAAAAAATGTTTTAAAAAATATTTCTCCTTTTGAATTATAAAACATTTTACAAATAGAAATAAATTTTTTCCACCTGACCATCCTGAACCCAATGGAATTTAGTACTGAAGAAGAAAATTATATGCTAGCAAGAGTGAGTTCCGCACTGTAAGCTCACTGTCAACTAAGAAAATCAGAGAGAATAAATGTGAAAGTGAAGCTTTCCTAACTTTTGGCTGGTGGCAGTTTATATTCAAAGCCTTTCCATAACACATCAAAACAAAAAACACCCACTGTGACATTCATCCAATAAGCCATCTGCCCACCTGCTTGTATACGACTACAGGAAGGTTTACCCTCAAATGTCCTAAAAATACGCCACATTCAGCTTGAAATGTGGTTGCTGTGCCAGAGCACATAGAAAAGACAAGTAAATGGCACATTTCTATGCCTAGTCAATCCAACTTCCTGGATGGAACATTTACCGCCCTGTGATTGAAGATCCATGATCTCCAGGTAAAACCCCCTCTCCTAGAAAAAGCAGTGGTATTTTTGAAATCTTGTTTTAAATGATCACTTTTCAACATATTCAATTAATTACTTATTAGAGTGCATAAATTTTGCCAGTGAAGTCTCAACTAACCTGGAGATCTTATATTCCTGGAAACATTTCCATGAAGACATGCTGATATTATTTAGATACTGATAATAAGACATTAACTCCTTGCCCTTGACCTTCTTAAGATACTTCTTCCCTAAGGTAGGAAAAATATGAGGAAAAAAGTCAATGTCAACAGAATATAGATAAATGGAAAAAGCTGCTATAGTTCTAAGGAATAGTAGAAAACATTTTTCCCATTCAGTCTCAACCCACTTTTATTTATTCTTGTTTTGATTGTGTATCTGGCTCTCCTATTAGACTAGAAATACTCTTAAAGGCAATGGCTATACTCAACAAATAAATACTGAATGACTATTATATTCATAGAACTGGAATAAGATCTGTTCCAAAATACACAATAGAGTGTCTTTCTCACCAAGAGTCTTATAATCTATTGACGGAAATATTACTTGTACTCAAATAACTTCAAACTAAGTGAGCACAGAAGAGAAACCAAAATGCTGTGAGGATTCAAAGGGACAGAGCTGGCATCCCGGCTGAGACGCCAAGATGCTGGATGGAAGCAGAATGCCAGTCAAATTGTAAAACATGGATAAGACTTCAAAAGGAGAAATGGAGAAGCTCAATTTTTTTTAATGTGCAAAGAAATAGAAGTCAAAACCTCCAAAAATCAGTTTTTGAAAGTAGTACAAAGTAAAAATCCTTAAAGGAGAAATGGAACTTGAGGCTGAAAATCAAGGTACCTAAAAATCTCAGTTAAAATAAAAGATCTGATTCTGATTAAGAAAATGAAGAGCTTAGCAAAGGTCTAAATGTGAATCAGTGCAGATCAGTTCTTTAATTCCAGTATAATTAGAACATCTCTGTGGAGTTTATTAAACCAGAAAATGGACATGGAGCCAGATATTTAAAGAAACTAAATATCTCAGTATAGAAGACCCTCATTGCTTGCATAAAATAATTTCACATATAAACACAATTTCCCCATTCACCAGTAATAATATTGATAAAATGTTTTCAAGAATATATTATAAATTTACCTTTCATGATAGAGGGATGCTGATTACCTGTTGATTATAATACATCAGTTGAAAACTAGCTCATTTCTCTTTGGTGTTCATGTGCAGAAATTCTTTAAGACATAAACATTTAGCACAGAGTTTTTTATCACCCAGTTTTAATGTTGCAACAAATTAAAAACTGTAAAAACTGTCATATAAACTGGCTTTGAAAAGGAATTTATGTAAAGATTGAATGCAAAAAGAAGTGAGGTGAATATAAGCAGTAAAACTAGATGATTTTACAGGCAGCTTTAGGAAGCATAAAGGAAACTTAGGTCAAATATATCTTGACTTCCTGCATCAGGTAATAAAAAGACAGATGACAAAGGCAGAAGAGTTGGTTCTGCCATATTTGGATAAAATTATTAAGAATGAAGCTAAAATCAAACAGCTGTGTATAGTGGGAAGAGGCTTTGAGATAACCTGTTAGGCAAATATGAAAAGCTTCTCCACTCAGGATAAATACAGTAAAAATTGTCCATAAATTTTAAGGTGATTTGGGTTTTCCTCCCACATCTCAAGCATAGAAATACTCTGATTTTCTGAAATAATGATGGGACCCAGAAGGTATAAGTCAATAACATAAAGACATAATCAAAATCATCCTTTACCATTTTAGCATAGTCAAAACAAAATCATGCTCAATGAATGAGATAAAGGTAGTAAAATCATACAAAGGTATAGCACTCAGAAAGAAGGTAAACACTGAAATTTTCTTCCATGTCAAAGTTTTGACAGTAGCATAAATTAATTCCAGAGTTATTTGGGTATTACTAATTTATATTATTTTTGAAACCTTCTGGTCAAGATGGCAGCATAGGTAAATACAGTACTCACATTCTCCCATAACCATATATAAATTACGACTAAACTACAGGATAACCATCATTCAGAATCTCCTGAATGCTGGCTGAATAGAAGTTCTATGACTAAGGAATTAAAGAAGCCACACCAAAATTAGTAGAAAGGCAGAGACATGAAACAGGCTGGTCCCACACCTACAAGGGTCAGATAAAAATTGGGAGATCTAGGCTGCAGAGATCCACTCTGAGATCCAAAAGGTCCCAGCCCCACACCAGGCACCCAAGCCCAGGGTTCTAGTGCCAGGAAGAGAAGTCCCCATAATCTCTGGCTATAACAACCAGTGAGAATTAAGGCTGAATGAGACAGAGAGGACTTCTGGAGTCCCAGGTAGCTCCTCTTAAAGGACTTCCTCTGACTCATGTCCTCTGAGCTCTAGCACTGTGATAGCACCTCAAAAAGCACCAGGAACGTACAAGGAGGAAACCAATTGTCTGGCATCACAGCAAGAGCAGGGGAAGACAGCTTTCTTCCAGAAAAAAGTGCTGCCAGAGGCCACTGTTCCTTTGATGAGCCCTCCCCCAACAGAGACAGGAGGCGGGTGCCATATCTGAGTCTCCATCAACCTGGTGCACAATGTTTGCTCCACCCTGGTGATTCCCTGAGACCCCACCCAATCAAACTTAAGGGCCCACACAAGCTGTTTCCAGTGGCACGTCCATACAAATGGCCTCTTTTGCCTCATGTTATGGACTTTTCTAAAATCTCTGAAATAAGCAGCATCTGGCCTGTGTATAACCCATACCTTTTACTAGTCACCCCAGGCCTGGCACTAGTGGCAACCAGCCTTGGTTCAAAGCTTGGCTTCTCCTGGGTACCTCCAAGCCCAGCACAAGTAGCAGCACTTTGCAGATCATTCTGTAGCTTGTGCCAGGTGGCCCCAGGTAGGGCACAGGTGGTGGCTGACCTTGTACCTCCTGGGAAGCCCAAGAGCCAGTGGACCTAGTGGCAGCTTCAGACCATGCTCTATTACAACGCTACCACCACTATGAGGTGCACACTAAAAGCACAGACTCAGGAGCAACAAATCCCCACTAAAGCAATTACTGATTTGTAGGGTTGATTCCAGCACTGTAGCTCTTCTGCTATAGTTGCAGCTGGTTCCCCTAACCAATCAGCCTGAGGGTTAATTTCTCCCAGTGATGCCAATAGCCATAAAGGCTAAACCACAAAAGAATAGTGCACACAGCCCACACAGGGGTGCACCCGGAGCATCCAGCTCGGGTGACGAGGGAGGCTACACCACTGGGCCCTACCGGACACCTACCACACAGGCCACTCCACCAAGTTTAGGAGACATAACAGCTCTACTTGATAAATAGAAACAAACACAGAAGGAAGTCAAAATGCGGGAACATAAAAATAGATTCCAAATGAAATAACAGGAGAAATCTCCAGAAAAAGAATGAAATGAAATGGAGGCAAACCAACTACCAGGCACAGAGTTCAAAACAATGGTTATAAGGATGCCCAAGGAACTTAGTAAGAACTTCAAATGCATGAAAGCCCTGGCTGGTATAGTTCAGTGGATTGAGTGCAGGCCTGTGAACCAAAGGGTCATTGGTTCGATTACCAGTCAGGGCACATGCCTGGGTTGCAGGCCTGGTCTCTAGTAGGGGGTGTGCAAGAGGCAAACACACGTTGATGTTTCTCTCCTCTTTCTCCTTCCCTTCCCCTCTCTCTAAAAATAAATAAAATCTTTAAAAAATAGAAACATCAAAATGTCAGAAATGAAGGATAATACTAACTGTAATGAGAATAATTACAGGAAATCAACAATAGAGTAGATGAAGTTGAGAATCAAATTAGCAAGTTGGAATATAAGGAAGCAAAAAACACCTCTCAGAAAAGTAAAAAGAAAAATGAATCCATAAAAATAGAAATAGTGTACAGAGCTTCTGGGACAACTCAGGCATACCAACATTTGCATCATAGGGGTGCCAGAAGGAGAAGAGAGAGAACAAGAAACTAAAAACTATTTGAAAAAAACATGAAAGAAAACTTCCCTAACCCCAGTGAAGGAAATAGACATACAAGTCCAGGAAGCACAGAGAGACCCAAACAAGATAAACCCAAAGAGGCCCTCACCAAGACACATCATAATTAAAATGCAAAATGTTACACAAAGAGATACTCTTAAGAGCAGCAAGAGAAAAGCAGTTACTTACAAGGTAGCTCCCATAAGATTGTCAGCTGAAGATTTCTCAACAGAAACTTTTCAGACCAGAAGGGAGTGGCAAGAAATATTCAAAGTGATGAAAAGCAAAGATTGCAACCAAGATTACTCTGCCCAGTAAAGTCATCATGTAGAATCAAAGGACACATAAAGATGTAAAGAGCTTTCCAGACAAGAAAAAGCTAAATGGGTTTCATACCACCAATTTAGTATTATATGGAATGTTAAAGGAACTTCTTTAAGAAGAACATCCAAAATTAATAATTTAGTGGCAATAAATACATGTTTATCAACAATTGAATCTTAAAAATACAAAACAAATAAGCAGAAAAGAATCAGACTCATAGATACAGAGAACATTTTGATGGCTGCCAGATAGAAGGGGTCAGGGGGATGGGTGAAAAAGGTGAAAGGACTAAGAAGTACAACAAAATAGTCATGAGGACGTAAAGTAGAGCATAGGAAATATAGTCAATAATATTCTAATAACTCTGTATGATGTTGGGTAAGTACAAGACTTATTGGGGTGATCACTTAGTAAGCTATATATATAATGTCTAATCACTAGGGTGCACACTTGAAACTAATATACGTCAACTATAATTGAAAAATTAAAAATTATTTTAAAAAGTGAATAAATTAGCTTTGGTAGAAAAAGAAAGGAAGAAAGAAAGAAAGAGAGAGAGAGAGAGAGAGAGAAAGGAAAGAAAGAAAACTAATCAATGACTCCTGTCTTGCTATAGTAACATCAATATTCTACATTAAGATTATTTGTTATAAAAGATTTCCTGACTTTTATATATTTTTTAAAGTTATTATGCAAAGGTGATTTATTGAGTAATTTATTGAGTGTTTCTCCTTGTATTTTTCCTTCTCTTCCAATTTTAAAAATTAGCCAGATTTAAACTCTATAGCTGTCTGAAAGACAATCTTTATTCTTTTGTTTCTGGAAACCTAGGTTTATTAAGGGAAGTATACCAGATTACCCCAGAGAGGGAAGAAATGCACCATATGCACCTGAGGGGAAGAGAAGTGTTAGATAGTCAGTCCCTAGACTAAGGAAAGAAGATTGTTTTGGAAGTACAATATCACACCAAGGTTTTTGCCTTTCCAAAGATAAGAATTGGCTGCATCTCAAAAGCAAATTCTTGTTCAATAAAGCTAGGGAGGCTGAATGTTAGATATGAAAACCTCAGTCTCAGTAAATGTTGCCTTCAAGAGACCCTGTGGGTCTTAGCATGACCATCAAATCCACAGTGACTGAAATACCTCCCTCTGCATTATATCCTCCCACCCCGTCACAAAACCTGGGGTTGCAGCAGGAGAGAGAGAAGCCCAGTAGTAGCTGAGATGGAATTTTTCATCAACCCAATGGAATGGGAACTTAAAGTCAGACTCATTTTATTTATATAATGCACTGTGACACTCCTGGCACTTTTTCTTCTTCAGTATAATGTATGCCTGCTATTGAGCACATGCATCATGTAGCACAAATGTGCTGTCTTATTTCTAATTAAATATAATAATTTTAACCTATAGTTGTAAGACTCTGAAGCTGTGGGATTATGAAGTAGTAACTTTGGCTTATATATATCATTTAAGAGGAGCCAAAATATTAAGATAAAAGAAAATTTGACTTTTTCCTAAAAATAGTGACTTTTATGTTGCAATTTTTTATATTTATTTTTTTATTTTTTATTGTTATTCAAGTACAGTTGTCTCCATTTTCCCCACATCAATCCCCCCTACCCCAGCCATTCCCACTTCCCACCCTCGATCCTAACCCTCTTTGGCTTTGTCCTGTGTCCTTTACATATGTTCCTGACAACCCTTCCCCTTTCTCCCCCCATTATCCCCTCCCTCCCTCCCTAGAATGTATTTAGTTATCTTTTTGTGCTTTCTACCATCAATCCTTCCTTACAACATACGGCTGCTGGAAATTCCAAATTGTCACCTTTAGCCATTCTTGACATGACTATTTATCATTATAATAAATAAATACTCAAATATTATAATATATGAGTGCTTATTATTACCTCAAATGCACAGGAAAATTTCTCTTTTGAAGGCACTTGTAGTGAAAAAGATTATATCTAAATGATCATGGATTTCTGCTAAGAAATCCACAGTTGTCTTTAGAAACTACTGGAAGCAGCCAATTCAAATTTGGAAATCAATAGTACTGTACACTAAGGCTATTTTGTTCTAAGACCACCATTATGCGCAATTACTTTGTTAGTTCCCTAGGAGATGCATGTTTCACAGGGCATTTATTTATGGTATTAAAATTGATAAATGAGTTAATAGGAGAATTATGTATTACTAGTTATTCAGAGATAACCATTTTGTCATCACCTTGCTGAGATCTCAGGCAATTTGCAAATTTCTGGACCTCATTTTGTAAAGTGAACATATATATGCTAATATCTCTTCCAGATCTTATATTCAAATTCTATGATTATATAGTAGCCAAACCAAACTGATCTACTATGAGAGGTTCTGTAGAAGAAGTCTCAGAAAGTACGGATAAAGTGGAGTCTGTCCATCTTATGATATGAGACTATGGTTGCTCTCCAATATCCAAGAGATCTTCCAAAAGATCCGAGAACTTCAACATTATTTTTATTTTTGTTATTACTTTGTTTCCCCAAGTGACACATTCAACTACATTTTATATTTAAAGCATTAAATCATAAAAATAACATTATAGGAAAAATTATCCAAAATCTGGAAATATGGCAGAATGAAGGTAATAGTTTTTTATTATAATAGAGTACTTTTAATAATCTAACTTATTAGTTATTTTTACTGTCTTGAAGATATATAACTTTGTGTTACATACTACTCATAAGTGATTCAGGCCTAAGCATTTCACACCCCTATAAAATCAGGAGCTAGTTTATATGAAACTGATAAGGGGTGATCTTTTTCCCTCGCCTGGTAGAGAAAGCAACCCCAATATTTATGGTTGCATTTTCCTTTGGACATAAACCTTATTTTATCATTCCTTTCCTCACTGACTCTAAATCCTAGTTCCTCATAGCATCTTCAAATCAGTTCTTGTCATTGTGCTTGTTACCTCACTAACAAGTTAAATAAAAATTTCACCCATGTAGGTTATGTTTGTATGAGACCATTTTTTTTAATTATTTTTATTCACTGAATTGAGAGAGAGAGAGAAACATCATTTCATTGTTGTACTCGTTTATACATTCATTGGTTGTTTCTTTTATGTGCCCTGACCAGGGATGGAACCCACAACCCACAACCTTGGTTTATCCTGATGATGCTCTAACCAACTGAGCTAGCAAGCTAGGGCCTTTAACAGTTTGAAAACTATGCTTTCAGAAGTGAGATACTCCTGCAAAGACTAACTTTTTTCTATGAGGAAACACTAACAAAGCCCCCTCTAGGCTACTTCTATATATTCTTGAAGCTCCATTCTGTTAAAACAAGTTCAATAGATGCCACTAATCAAATGTCCATGCAATTTGGTTTCTCACTGTATTCACTCCTCTAGTACAGAGCATATGTCTAAGTGAGAGTCTTTTAATTTCTGCCAGAATCCACTGTTCCTTCTCCCCTTAGTTCAAACTGGAACAAAGAGCAAATCCTGTCGATTCACCCATTATAATTGTATCTCTTTTTATTTTTTGTTTAAGAGAAAACAGCTCTTCTCCTTAACAGTAAAGGATAAAGTGACAGAAAATAAATGAGTTTCTAAATTTAAAGCAAGCATTTTGTTGCCAAAGCAACCAGAATCTAAATTATATAATGCAGATAATCTCCCATCATAAGAACACAACCAAATATATGCTGGAAATCCATTGATCTTAGAAATTATAATCACTGAAATGAAAAAATGACATTTTATAGTTTACTGAAAAATATAATAACATCCTAAAGTGACAATCTGTACCTGCTATTTTTATCTTCATGAAAATGAAAATAATTTTTTACAACATGGTTTTAGACCTAGAGGAGATGAACAGGAAAACAAAGGGGACTCCAGGAGGAAATCACATATACTTCAGGATCAGCCACATGAATCACATGGCAAAGTTGCTATGGTAACTCCTAGAGTCACTGACAACAAAGCTGACTCTGGCTTCATTTTATTTTAAAGTTCAGGTACATGAAACACAATAGCCATGAAAAACTTACTCTAAGTATGTTCATGAATGCACAAATATAGTATTAAAACTATAAAGAACTAACGACTAGCAATGACATTTTCAATAAAATTTATCTAACACTGGTTAAATCTTGTTTGCATGATATGTGGTTATTTTTATTATTAGTTGTTTAATTTTTAGTTACCTTTTCAATATCTTTAACTGTATTTTATTTTTTATTTATTTTATTTTATTTTAATTGTTGTTGTGGTACAATTTTCTATCTTTTACTCCCATCTCAGCCCACCCACCCAGCCCTACCCTCCTTCCTCCCATTCCCACCCACCCCTAGTTTTTGTCCATGTGTCCTTTATACTTGTTCCTGCAAACCCTTCCCCTTTTCCCCTGAAATTCCCTCTCCTCTCCCCTCTGATCACTGTCAGCCTGTTCTCTATTTCAGTGTCTTTGGTTATATTTGCTTGTTTCTTTGTTTTGTGGTTTAGGTTCCTGTTAAAGGTGAGATCATATGGTATTTGTCTTTTACTGCCTGGCTTTTTTCACTTAGCATAAGGTTTTCCAGCTCCTACCTTTTGTGACAGCATGGATGGATCTTTAACTGTATTTTAAACTCCTCTCATTTCCCTTTTCATTTTAATATTAAATCCAATGGACAAATTCAAGTTCACAGTTACAGAATAAAAGAGTGGGAATTATACATACAATTCTCTTATACTCTTGTAGAATTGTAAGGATCTAAGTATATTTTGTTATTTGTTTTGGCTACTTTGAAATATCCTTTTTTTCTTCTTTCTCAGATTTCCTTATTAGTACCTTTGTTGAGATGGATGACTTGTCACAGGACAGTTTAGAAATTTTTGAAGATCAAAAGCAAGATTAAAGTCAAACATCAAGTTTGTACTTGGTATTAATTGTATACTATTTATGCATCATTTTCAGGGGTAAATGTGGTTCCTGATACTACAGGAGGTATTTTGTTTCTTTTCAAATGATATATTGACTATATTAAAAAGCACTATATTGCAGCTACCTAATAAAAGTTTCCACACTGCTTGATTTCTTGTAAATATTCCGAGGCTTCCACTTGGGAAGGGAAACATACTAAACACGAGTAAGCAGAATAAAAACAATGCAAGCCTCTTCCTCTTCTTCCTCGTTTCCCTTCACAACTAACTTAAAGCCAGGCCACTAGATGGGGCCAAGCAAAGTAGATATCCACCCAGAGGGGGTGGGGAGGGGACTGGGAAAGGCCATGGTCACAGTGACAGGGAGTAGGGTTTACGACTCTAGTCAGAGGCTCAGAGGAGACTGTCAGAGCCCAGAAGGGCCAAATAAAGGCTTCTGCATAGGAGGGTGGCCAAGTACTTGGTTTAAAAGACTATGAAGTGAACATCCAAAAAGGTCTTGAAGTGTCAGAGCCAAAACACAGTGAGAAAGGCATTTAATTAAACAGGGAGGGGTGAACTGGTGGTGAGTGTCAGAGCGCAGGCTGGTTGGGATGGCCTCCAGGAAGGGGTCCCTCCAGAGTCACAGCCGGGTGGAGAGGGTTCTGTCTGCGTGAGGGTACAGTGGTAGAGACCAGAGATGGGTTACACAGGAGGTCGATCCAATTCGTCAAGGTATTAAACACAATGGAAGCAAGGTTCTCTTTGTTGGAAAAGACAGTTACAGATATAGAAAAAGAGATATTTAGAATAAACTCTTTAGTGTAAAATCAGAATTGGATATATCGGTGGGAACTCAGGGCTTTTAATATACAGTAGTATAGAGAGAAATACAGATTTAAATATGTATATGTATGCTGGTGTACATGTATATAATGTATGCATGTGTATTTATTTTTTCCTATCCAGCTCTGTCAGCAATGACACCCCAAAAGCAATACATATCTTGGTATTTAAATACCATTTTCAACTAAAAGCAACAAGAGATCCTCAAGAAAAAGACTGATCCCAAGGTTGGAATGTAGCAGGTACAAAAGTACAAAAGAACTATTGTGTTGTGCCAAAAAGCAGTAAAGTGCTCCAAAAATTATAGGGACATGTCAAAAGTACCAAAAAAAAATCCAACTTGAAGGCGCTTCCATTGGCCAAATTGGGTCAATTTTTATCACAAAATGTATGATGATAACAGGTTATAAACCTCTGGATAAAAATAGGAAGTCATTTGAGAACTTGATGAGAAGATATATACATATGTATATGTAAATATATATATAGCACATATATATACTATATATACAGCATGGAACAAAAGTAGGTTTACAATAACGTGTACACAAAACACAGTTTATTCTTGTATTGTTAGTTATTAATTATTGTATTATTTTCCATACAAACAACTATAAACCTACTTTTGCCCCATCCTGAAGAGCTGCAAAGTACCTAACCACAAAATATATATTAACTGTAAAGGAGGGGACTAATTTTACAGAGAAGTCTGGCAGATGCCACTGTGAGTGAATATAATTGGTAATGGAACAAAATGAAATTGTGCACCCTTGATAGATGCAATGACAAAAATACAGTATCATATCTAAAAGTGTTCCTGCCAAATGTATAGCCAGCATCTAATTATGATGCAAAGTCAGACAAACCCAAAATTCAGGACATGATACAAAATAACTGGCTGTACCCTTCAAAAGTACAAAGGTCACAATGTAATAGAAAGATGATGTACCACAGAATTATACACTTGATTCTGGACTGCATCATTTTGTTTTAAAAGGTATTGTTGGGATGATTACTCAAAGTTGAATGAGATCTGAGAATTAGGTGGTATCATGTGTCAATGCTATTATTCTGACTTTTATGGTTTTATTGCAATATGTGGAAAAACATCTGCAAAATACACAACTATTTGGGAAGGATAAAACATCACATTAGCAGCTTCACTCAAAAGCTCCAGGAGAATGAGGTTCTTTGTACTTGCAACTTTTTTAAAAGTTTGAGATTTTCAAAATACAAAAATTGTATTTTTAAAATTTCAAAATGAAACAGAGCAATTACTCTCCCTTCCTCCCTTAAATTCTCTCCTCATCCTATCCTATCACCAAAATTATAACATTATGAAAGTGTTATAGCTTAGTTTCATGATAGGAAACAGGCTTTAATTACCTAGGGATGAGAGTGAAATTTAAGACCTTGAGTCAATTTCTTTTAGAACACCAAAAAAATAGAAGGTAAACTATAATGTTATTTTCATGTGTTCTCTTGAAGCTCTTAGAAAAATGTTTAAGAAAAGTGGAAACTATTGAAATAAAATATAATTCAGAGCTTAATGGTAGAAAATGTGTAGCAATGGAGCACTATTTTTTATTGTTCCAAATAGAAATTCAATGTAATTGCTTTTCCTGCAATATTTTTACAAACCTATTTGAGGGGTAAATACTATGCCAGAACCCAAATGTTTGGAGCAGAGTCATTCGTTTTTATGGAATCAAGTCAATTCTTCCAATCACTTACACAAAGCGTTGGAAGAGCTTGACTCATATACAGAAAGATAGATTTATAATGATAAAGTGAACTTTAAGAATCAAAAGATAATTATAATTACATGCAATTCAAAAGTTGCATCAAGATTAATTTCACAAAATCAAATTAATATTAGGTTAATTAGATAATTTATTGTAACAATCAGCTTATGCTATATTATTTCTCATTAGAAAATTGGCTTTTTATATCCTGTTGGGTCAATATTTTTATTTTTAATGTTCAATAACTGAACACTATTATATATAATCTTTTAAGATACCAGTTTCATTTAATAAGTTAAAAATATATACACTTGTGTTTTCAATAGTCTTACTTTACAGGAAAATGCTATAATATACCAAACCCAAATTTTATTATGACATGTACATTTTCTCTACTCTTAGAAATAACACAACTACTAAGCTCAATTCATCTTTCAACACAACTACAAGGTGAAAAATCCACAGAACACTGAGGTAGGTCAATGCAGTTCAATATGTGGGATGGAAATATGAGCCCTGTTCATATGCAAATAAAAATATAATGTGTAAGTAAATACTGTTATATAAAGAGAATGAACCATGTTGTCACATGTTCCAGAATTTCCTTTTTTTTTTTTAAGGCTCAATAGCATCCCATTGTATATATTTACCACATTTTGGAAGAATCTTGAGAACATTATATGACATGAAATAGCCACTCACAGAAAAATATTGTATGACTTCACTTATATGAGGTATGCAAAATAGTCAAATTCATAGACTCAAAGAAAGAAATGGGATTGCTGGAGGCTGGGAGTGAGGTGAAATTAGAAAGTTACTAATCAATAGGAATAACATTTCACAGTTAACCAAGATGAATAAATTCTAGAGATCATTGTACAACATTGTAGTTATAGTCCAGAATAAACTATTATATACTCAAAAACATGTTAACCGGGTATATATCTCATGTGGGATGTTCTTACCAAAATGAAAATAACTTACATCTATTTAAAAAGAGAGTGCATAGAGTAATCTAGGTTGTAGGTCCTTGCTTTTCATGACTTTGAACACTTCTTGCTAGTCCCTTCTAGTCTGCAAAGGTTCTCTTGAGAAATCAGCTGACAGCCTTATGGGAACTCCTTTCTAGGTAACTACCTGCTTTTCTCTTGTTGCTTTTAAGATTCTCTAATTATCTTTAACCTTTGATGCTTTAATTATGATGTGTCTTGGTGTGGTCCTCTTAGGATCCATCTTGTTTGGGACTCTCTGCTTCCTGGACTTACATGTCTATTTCCTTCACCAAATTAGGGAAGTTTTCTTTCATTATTTTGAAGGGCAGATAAAGTGCTTCCCAGACAAGCTAAAACTAAAGGAGTTCATCATCACCAAGACATTATTATATGATGTGCTAAAGGGAATTATATAAGAAAAGATCAAAACTATGCACATTAAACTGGCAATAAATTCACAACAATCAACAATTGAATCCACAAAACAAACTAAGCAAACAAGCAGAACAGGAACAGAACCATAGATACAGAGATCATTTGAAGGGTTATCAGCTGGGAGGAGGAAGAGGAAGAATGGAGGAAAGGGTGCAGGAATTAAGAAGTACAAATTGATAGCTATAAAATAGAAAGGTGGGACGTTAAGAACATGAAATGGAGTAGCCAAAAAAACTTATATGCATGACCCATGGACATGAACTAACAGGTGATTGTTGGAGGGAATGCAGGTACCAGGTGGAGGGGAGCAAAGGGGAAAAAAGTGGGACAACTGTAATGACATAGTCAATAAAATATATTTTAAGAAATAAAAATTTTTTAAAAAGAGTGTGAGTAATGAGCATTGTGCTAATCTTACAGGTATTTTTCCAAACATAACTTACTAATTGGTATGAGCAAGTTTGATAATCTTTGCTGTTCTCCTGTTTAAAACACATCAAATTTGTTTTAACCACCCAATATTAGTATCCAGATATATGTGTGTATACATGCATGCATGCGTGTGTGTGTGTGTGTGTATGTTAGAGGCAGAGGAAAGGGTAATTCTTCAAACACAGTATTTCCAAAATCATTTCCAAAATAATTTTGTTTGTTAAACCTTCAAGGCTTCACTTTTCTGCTTAGTGTAAACTTATACTTGATAATTCATTTACCTATTCTACTTTTTAAAGGACAATAACTGATCTCTATTAGGAAGAAAGTATCTGGACAAGAACTTGGTAAATCCCTTCACTATTTTCACTCAGCACCCCACCCCCAGAAAAAAAATCATACATACAGACAACAGTTTGGTGATTACCAGAGGGAAAGCAGGTTCCAGGGAGGTAGAAGAAAGTATGGGGGGGAATAAATGGTGGTGGAAGGAGACTTGATTTGGGGTGGTGAGCACACAATACAATATACAGATGCTGTATTATTGCATTGTATACCTAAAACCTATATAATTTCATTAACCAATGTCATTCCAATCAATTCAGTAAAAATAATAACAATAATAAAAAGAACTTGGAATAAAGAAGGAGTTGCTGAAACTGTAAGTTTATAAATGCAGTAATAGTGCACAAAAGCAATTTCCTTCTTGGTGTTTTGAGATTAACACACATATAAAAGAATCACCTCTTGCCAACTTTATTTGGAGAACCCAGCCAACATGTGTGATGGAATAAATTTAAAAGTCCAGGTGATGCAGAACATACTTGGAAAGATCAGCCAGAGCATTCAGTTAGCTTTCACATTTATTTCTCACACATGGATGATCATTCAATTTAAATGAAAGCAGAGAAACACAACTCATCTACAAATATGACACAAAAAATGTTTGATGTGGTTTAAAAATATATCACTTTTTTCTTTGACTCAACTGATTTGCCTGGCACACCTGAAAAGAAGTACTCAGTTGTCTTAATACAATAGCAGTATATCAGATTTTAGGTTGTTTAACATTGAATTCACAGATGACAGTGCAACATCTGACTCTTAATGTTTAAGTGGAAGACATAAAAATACACACCAGAAGAGAGCAAAAGAAACTATAGGTCAAATAATTCTTGTAGAGAATCCCCTTCACAAAAGAAATGAAAATAAACTAAACTGTGTAGAAAACTCTTCCTAAAATTAGTGGTAAAATCTAGTATTACATGTTGTAAAAGTAAGTGATGACTTCTAGATACTCCCTACACAACAAAGAATTTTTCTAAAGTTTTTGCTAAGATTTTTTGAGGTTGATTTCCAGGTTAGTGAGAAAATAAAATTATCCAGAGTTTATTAAAAAAGAGAAATGAACCCCAAAAACATGTTGCATTGAATAGAAATTGAAATAGAAGAGGTAAAGAAAGAAAATTGGTCTTTTTGCTAAATTGGATCAGTAAAGCTATCAATAAGGAGTAATTTAAACATGAAAAAAAAAACACCCTACATTTTACATTGAATTTATTGGGATGACATTGGTTCTCAAAACCATACATGTTTCAAGTGTACAATTCACCAAAACATCATCTGCATACTGCATCATGCACCCATTGCCTCAAGCAAAGTCTCTTTTTATCGCCCTTTCCTCCCCTTTATCCACCTCAACCTACCCCACCCCCTTTTCACTCTGGCTATCACCACACTGTTGCCAGTGTCTCTGTCTTCTTTGCGTATGCTTTTTGTTTAACTCCAGCATCTGCTTTCACCCAACCACCCAACCCACCTCCCTCTAACAGCTGTCAGTTTGTTCCATGTATCCATGCCTCTGGTTCTATTTTGTTCATCAATTTATATTATTTATTATATTCCACATATAAGTGAGATCAGAGGGTATATGTCTTATCTGACTGGCTTACTTCATTTAGCATAATAACCTGAGGTCCATCCATACTGTCATCACAAAAGGTACAATTGATTGACTGATTGATATACAGTGGAGTAGCATTCCCTCGTGTAATGTACCACAGCTGATTTATCTGTTCATCTCTTGATGGACACTTGATCTTGGCTATTGTAAATAAAGCTGCAATGAAATAGTGGTGCATTATTCTTTTGAATTAGTGTTTCAGGTTTCTTAAGATACATTCCAAAGCATGAAATTGCTGGCTCAAAAGGCAGATGCATTTTTAATTTTTTGAAGAAATTCCATATTGTTTTCCTCAGTGGCTGCACCAGTCTGCATTCCCAGTGCTCCACCAAGGGAGCACTAGGGCACCCTTTTCTTCACATCCTCGCCAGCACTTGTTGATTTATTGATGATTGCCATTCTGACAGGTGTGGGGTGATGTATCATAGTTGTTTTAATTTGCATCTTTCTGATAATTCGTGACATTGAGCTTTTTTTCATATGCCTATTGGCCATAGGTATGTCCTCTTCGGAGAAGTGGCTATTCAGTTCCTTTGTCCATTTTTTAATTGGGTTATTTGTCTTCTGGTATTGAATTGTGTAAGTTCTCTATGTACTTTGAACATTAACCCCTTATTAGGTGTGTCATTAGCAAATATGTTCTCCCATGCAGTGGGTTCTCTTTTCATTCTGTTGATGGTTTCTTTGCTTGGTTATTCATCTGTTGTGTATTAAAGTTTTAGACATATGAATTAAAAAAGAAATAAACTGCCTTTTTCTTCACCTTAAAACATAGAGCAGTATAAAGAAAAAACAAAACAAAATTTTTCAAATGTAAAAGGAATATAGATTAAAATAAGTACACAATAAAGAAAAGCACCAATTAAAAATGAAAACAAAAATATTAATCACCCTCTGACCATTCTAACACAAACACTCATTCATGGCGCGTGACCTTGGAGCCATTTCTTATGCCAATGCTATTTAATTAAATACACTATATGGCACAAATATACCTTTATGTCCTGCATCACTCAAGATTTTAAGCAAATTTTTATATTTTTATTATCAACCCATTTAATGACTACCTAATATTCAAGGGACGTGTTTTCAATTGGCCATATTTGTTATCTGTGGACATTTAAGTTAAAAAACATATTTTAAATTTTAAAAGAGACCAGGAAAATTTGGTTTCTCAAACAAATATTACACTGACAATGTTAAAATGGCCCAGATAGGAATATACATACATATATATATATATATATATGTGTGTGTGTGTGTGTGTGTGTGTGTGTGTGTGTGTATGTGAATATATTTGTGAAAATATTTGGCTTCCTATATTTTATAATGTTTCATTCAATCAACAAGCACCTGTTATCTTCTACACCCCACATCATTTTTCTAATCAAGGTATATGTTTTCAGTACTTTGAGATGGGACTGGAGCTTACTTTAGGCACAAATAAGTACATATCCATTAGATACGAAGGTGAGTTCATTATTATGACTCAAGGATATGATGGAAAAGGTATCATCATACAATTTAACTGAGCAATGAGAACAATTAGAAGTAAAGTATAAATATCTCTCACATTTTAGACAGGTAGACAGAAGATTAAGAACTACATTGAGAATCAAGAAATCTAAAATCTGGTTCTAATTTTCTACCTTTTAATTCAGTGACTATCCAGAAATCATTTGAGATCTCTGAACCACAGCTTTTGCATCTTGAAAATAAAAACAGTAATAGCTGTAAGCATAAAGAGAAGCATAATCCAAATAATATATGTGCAGTCATAAAGTAATTTGCTACAGTTGGTTAATGAAAATCTAAGCTCAAATATACTTTCCACAGAGCAATGTAAGATTTTTTAAAGAATTATTAGATTATTACACTAGGCCTATGTGTGACATTCTACTCAGACTCTAATTTTTTAGAACATTTTATAAAGGATCATAGCTCCAAGAATTAAAATATGCAAATAACCCTTCATTTCTTCATATTGAGGTTAGGGGGAAGCTTCTAACAGCCACTAATCTCTCTTTTTAATGATTTCTGCTTTTAAAAATCTATGTCAAATTCATTTTTTTATTTCATCATAAAAGTTGTGCTTTTAGAAGGTACAATTATAATTAAATGATTTTACTCTTATCATTCTTCTCTTTATATTGAAACTGCAAGGATTATCTTTTGTTTAATTATTTCCCTCATAATTACTGGGTTACTGTGAATTAAATTAATAAATATTATCTTTTCAGGTAGAGAGATTATCACATATAAGATCATGAATGAATAAGCAAGTATGACCACTAGGTTTTGTCATTCATCAGTCTCTGGAAAACACTAGCTCCTTGGCTATAGCACTGTGTTTATATGATAGCTTATTTTGTGTCTATTTCTTCTATTTGTATCTTAACCTCTTATAAATCAGGTTTGTGCTAATAAAACAACTACATTATTTCCCTAATGCTTCCCTTAATAGTTTCTAAACTTTTTCAGTAAACCAAAATAAAAACATAAATAAATAATTATAAATATCAAAGGAGGAATGATACATATTCCACCCAAAACAGATTGCCTTGTAGTGAATGGAAAATGGAAAATATGATGACCATCTCTACTTACCTTAAAATTACTATCTTTTCTGATTATAAGATGCACATCCCTCCCCCAAATTTGGGAGAAAAATGCAGGTGCATCTTATAGTCCAAATGTAGCTTTACATTTATATTGGTGAAATAATATGTTATTTATGTTATTAAATATTTTACCACAGTTTTTGTTTCAAAATTTATTTTCCTCCTCTAAAGGAATGTGGTCTTATGGTCTGAAAAATACAGTATAATTGTCTCATGGTGCAGAATGTATTCTAGCATTAAAGTATATGTAGTTGTTGTATAACATGGTCCCTAAATACTAAGTGATAGCTGTGATAAGGGTACATCTCCATCAATCATTTAAATATCTTTCCAGGCAGAAGATAAGACTACATCTTCCACACCTTACTGTATGTACCTAGGGCCACGTGACTGAGTTCTAGACAATGCAATGAGAATGGAAGGGATGAAGGCCAATTTCAGGCCTGACCCCTAAAACATCCCCATCCCCTTGATGTTCTGTGCTCTCTTTCTTCTGTCATTCTTCCAAAAGGATGAATATATAAATGCCAGAGTGGCCTAGAGGCCACACAATGGTGAGGTGGTATGGCCACAAGATGAAAGCAACCTGAGTTACCTGAGTGGCACTTGGAATAGAGCTACTGACCCAACACTGGACTGTAATATGAGCAAAATATAAATTTTTAGTGTGTTAAGCCACTGTGACGTTAAGCCTATTTGTTACCACCTGTTCTCACAAGAGAAGAGATAGCCTAATCTAACAAAACCTAAATAAAATTGGTCAACTAAATAAAACAGAGCTCCCTGTAAGAAGCAAGCAAATGTTTCAACAGTGAAAGAAACTAAATCAACAGTAGATCCTTTCCTATGGGATTTTATAGGATAGCTTTCACTTATTTCCTTACTACCCAAATTTAGAACCTAGCGCATTTGTAAGACATGACTCCACTGTGTTAAAATCAAGGAGATAGAGGTTTTTACCTCTGCACTGCCATTTCTCCAGGCCTCAGTTTCTTCATCTATTAATATAAAAATGTTATATAAGATAATCTCTAATGTTTATTCTAATTCTAAAGCTAAGTCTATAAATCTAAAATATATTATGATAATCAGCATCTTCGGAAAATAATAGGATTTCTAAAAACCAGATAAAGCAAGAAATTTGTACAAATTTATTGAGAAAAAATAAGCCAACTTACAATTCATATTTTAAAACAATTTTCAGAAGCTCTTAAAAATATGAAAATATGTGTGTCATTGAAGATTTAAGAAAGCTTATACTACATACAAATTTTGAACATAAACTTGCTGTGGATCAAACACAGGCTTTCTCCAAAAACAGGCAGGGTATTAAAAGTGGGTACACTCATTCAGTACCTTTTCTAACACAGTCTAAATCACAGAAATCATGGAAAGCATGTTTTGCCGCAGGGAAAATGCAACAACTTAACATGGTTGAGACTGGGTTGTGGATATCTGCAAACTGAGTTTTGTCCTCTCAGCTCTGCTCTAACCAGAGGCCCACTTGGGCCAAACTTTTTTACCTCACTGCACTGTAGTTCCACAACTTCAAAGTGGAACTACTAGTAAAGCTGCTTCATCGGATGGCTATTATGTGTATTAAATAAGTGCACACATGTAAAGTGCTTGGAACAATGCCTGAAGATAGTTGGTGCTGTATAGGTTTGTTATTACTATGCATTGAATTTATATTAAAAGTAAATTCCTTCTTGTCCAATTCAAATAACTTTAATATACAACATAGTTATTAAATTAAAAAATATTTTTTTAAAATTTAATATTATTTCCCACTGCTATCAAAAGCTGAGAATTATGCATCATGAAATACTAGTTTCATTCTTTTTAACTAACTGCGTAAATCTCTCTGAGTATATTACAAATATTAGGCTAATTCAAATAAAGATTCTCTCATTAACAATTTTATGCTTTGGCATAAAGCAAAACAGTTTTTAATATGAACACTTCTAAGAAGAGAAATAAGGCAGCAACTTGAACTTATAGTCTAATAGAGTGCAGTAATACTTTCAGGGAAAGACCAAGATATTTGTATAGGTCACAGTTTATATGTTTACCAAATTATTAATTTAAAACAATTTATGTCAGGAACTAAGCCCATACACAATGAAAGTAAAGAATTTTTAACATAAAATCAAAGTAATGTGTGTAAATAAACATAATATCAAAGAATCTGAGGTTGTAAGAGAGTTCAGTAAAACAAATTAGGGAGAAGTTAATTCATGGCTGCTTTGAAAAGTGAGGCTCAAACAGAAGAAAATTCCCAGAGCCCCAACTACATGTAGAAGCTGCACACTAGAGTGAAGTTGGTATGTAAGCATTTGAATGCCTTGAGTTTTGAAAGAAGGAGGTGAGGAATCAGAATGCACACTTTATGTGAGAAACCCAAAAGGCCGCACACTCAGTGAACGGATAGAGAAAAATAAATTTATCAACAAGCAAAGGACAAGGAGTAAGTCTGTCTGTCAGAGCCAGTGTGCTCTGCACGACAAGAAGGCAGAGTGGGGGAAAAAAGTAAGAAGAGAGCAGGGGAATAAAAAAGAAAGGGAAGGTAAAAAGGAGGGAGATGATACCACAAGAAAATCATAACCAGAGAATAATCATCACATAGGTTTGAGGGTTCAGATTTATATGCTAACCTTGTCCTAGAAACCCTAAGCTGAGAAATTATCATTAACACATTCCTTCAGAAGACATATAGATGTCCAAGAGGTGATCAACATCACAAATCATCAGGGAAATGCAAATCAAAGCCACAATGAGATATCACCTGACACCTGTTATCAAAAAGAAAAGAAGTAATGTGTTCATGAAGGTGTGGAGAAAAGAAAACTTTTGTGCACTCTTACTGGAAATGTAAATTGATGCAGCCGTTATGGAAAACAGTATGGAGCATCCACACACATGCACAGCACATGGAAATAGAAAATAGTGTGGTGAAGGCTGTGGGGGTGGGGTAGGGACTGGGTTGAGGTGGGCAGAGGGCATGGGGGACATTTGTAATGGTGTCAACAATAAAAAAAAATTTTAATGGTTAAAAATACAACTAGCAAATTCAGCAATTAGACCTCTAGGCATTTCTCAAAAAA
The DNA here is from genome assembly GCF_019186645.2 of Phyllostomus hastatus. Classification (NCBI taxonomy): domain Eukaryota; kingdom Metazoa; phylum Chordata; class Mammalia; order Chiroptera; family Phyllostomidae; genus Phyllostomus; species Phyllostomus hastatus. Next base: position 15,790,787 of record NW_025333977.1, on the reverse strand, counting down.
AAATGAAAACAACAATTTGAAAAGATGTATGTACCTTCATGTTCACTGCAACATTATTTACAATAACTATGAGATGGAAACAACTTAAGTGTCTGAAGATAGATGAATGGGTAAAGAAAAACGGAATATTACTCAGCCATAAAAAGAAGGAAATCCTGCCATTTGCAACAACATGGGTGGACCCTGAGGGCATTATTCTAAGTGAAATAAATCAGACAGATAGGGACAAATACTGTGTGGTCTCACTTATATGTAGAATCTGAAAACAAACAAAACCCAGATTCACAGATAACAGATACAGAAAACAGATTGGTGTTTGCCAGAGGGGGTTAGAGTGTGAGCAACATTGGCAAAGGGGATCAAAGGTACAAACTTCCAGTTAAGAAATAAGTAAGTCCTGGATGCAAGGTACAACATGGTGGCTAGTTAATAATACTGTATATTGTGTACTTGAAAGCTGCTAAGGGAGTAGATCCTAAAAGTTCTCAACACAAGAAAAGAAATAAAATTATGTTTGGTGATGGATGTTAATGAGACTTATTTGGTAAGCATTTCATAACATATACAAATATTGAATCATTATGCTGTACACATGACACTAATATAATGTTAATGCCAATGATGTCTTAATAAAAATAACACCAATAATAAGGTGCCTTGAATATAAACATTTTTGAGGTCTTAGAAAAAGCAAAGTCTCTCTGGGAAATACAAGAATAATTTAATATTAGAAACTTGATTACTATAACTCATCAAGTTAAAAAATTAAATGAAGAAAAATATATATCTCAATTGATGAGAACATGCATTTAACAAAAATTCTATACTCATTCATGAAAAAATCTTTTCAGTTATAAAGATGGAAACTTTCTGAACCTGATAAGGGTTACCTTGGGAAACATACTGCAAACAGCATATTCATAATGGAGCTTTAGAAGTATTTACATTAAAGTCAGGAACAAGACAAGTTTCCTTCTTAATTCTGCTTTGTCTATTCACATTTCATCAAAGGTTGTCTTGGCCTGCACAGCAAGACAAAAATTAATCAAAGTTATAAGGATTAAGAGGAAAAATAAAAATATCAATAGACAGATACTATAAAATTTCAATATCCCAAGAAAATCAACAAGTAAATTGCAAACATGTTCCTACACTATGCAAATGTTAAAAAATAAAATTTGGAAGGAAAGCTTTTAAATTTAAGTAGTTGTGGAATAAATTTAACATAAGATATGTAACACTTAAAGGAGAAAATTACATATAAATAGAGATTTACTATGACATTTAACACATAAATATAGAGATTTACTATGTTCATGGTTGCAAAGTTCTAATGTATGAAGCAGTCAATTTTCCCTCAAATTTTTGTAGACATTCAAAGCAACTCTAATAAACACCCTGAAAGAATTTTTTTATTAAACTTGATAAAATTATTCTAAAAGTTATAGGGGAAAAGCCAAGAACTAAGCTGAGTAAAGACAATTCTGAATGAAAATGTGATGTGGAGATTTACTATACCTATGAAAATAATTATTTTAGACACTGACCTCTGTGTATGTGGAAACTGGGTAGCATTTCATATCACCAAAAACAGAATAAATTGTTCAGTAAAATGTGCTGGAACAAGTTGTTATGGTCTATGTATGCTGGAAAACATGAATATAATTGAATCCCTACCTCACAAGATACAGGAAAATTAATTCTTCATTAGACATCTAAAAAATTTTTAAGAATATTTTATAAAACCTTTATGAACCCATGACAGGGAATGATAATTTTATCCTGAAATAAAAATTAACTAGATAGCCCTGGCTGGTGTAGCTCAGTGGACTGAGCGCGGGCTGCAAACCAGGCATTGCAGGTTTGATTCCCAGTCAGGGCACATGCCTAGGTTGCAGGCTATGACCCCCAGCAACCACACATTGAGATCTCTCTCTCTCTCTCTCTCTTTCTCTCTCTGTCCCTCCCTCCCTTCCCTCTCTAAAAATAAATAAATAAAATCTTAAAAAATAAAAATTAACTAGATAATTCACACTTGTGGTGCAAAAATTTTAGCGTACGAAATTGTATCCAATATAATATAAAGTCTTCCATCAATGATTATCAGACAAGTTATTTCCCCCTTGAAAAGCATGTGGTAAGTTGCTTTGTGAATTTTCCAACAAGATCATATACTTTCTTGTATAACTTTTGAGTTTCTTCAATATCTCCAAAGTCATGTTACCACCTCTTGTGTACACATACATGCACACACTACTTGTTTTGTCTTATAAATGGTAATTGAATATATATCCACTGTTCAGCATTTTACTTTTTTCAATTTATTAGAGACAATTTAATATCAATATATAAATTAATTAAAATAAGTCCTCATTAAAAACATTACCCACTGCTCCACACAAGAGCAAAAATACAGAAACATGCTAAGTGTGTCTCAATGGATCAATGGATAAAAAAGAAAGATATGTGTATATACATATGAACACACATATATATGAATATATACACATACATATACACACACATAAACACACACATAAACACACACAGTGGACTCTTATTCAGTCATGAGAAATAAGGAAACCTGCCTTTTATGACAACAAAAGTGGACCTCAAAGGTATCTGCTAAGCAAAATAAGTCAGAGATACAAACAGTGCATGGTATCACTTAATATGTGAAATCTAAAAAAGTTTTTTAAGTCAAACTCATATAAACAGAGAATAGAAAAGTGATTTTGAAGGCCTGGGAAGTGAAAAGGTTGAGGCTGATAAAAAGTTATAAACTTTCAACTATAAAACAAATTAAGCCCTGAAGATCTAATGTAAAGCATAGTTGATAACATTGTACTGTATAATTGTAATTGGCTAAAAGAGTAGAACTTAATCGTCCTCATCAAATTTACATATATAATGAAGTACATATATATGTGTATATATGTAAATACATTACATGCATATAAATACAAGTATATATATAAAGAGGAAAGGTGAGAAATCTTTTTGCAATGTATGCATATATCAAATCACCATGATGTACACTTTAAATGTCTAACAATTTTGTCATTTATAATCCAAAACTAAAATAAAATCTATATAATAGAGTAGCATGGTTTATCACAATGTATTTAGCCACTCCAATTTACAGTTAGAAAGAATCTGTATCAATTTACACTTGCTTGAACATAATATAGTAGCTTTTGGTTTCCAATAGTTTCACCAACTGGATACTATCAAACTCCTTAATATTGCCAGTGGGTTTCTTATTACAATATTAATGAGGTTGAGCATTTTTTTCTTTCCTTTACTTAGGAACACTCTGTGTTTTCATTTATATAAATTGTCTGTTCCTTTGTTCATTTTTCTGTGGTGTCATTTCTTATCAGTGTGCAGAGATTCATTTTTATTGAGAAAATTAGTATACTGTGATATTTTATATGAATTGCAAGTGCATTCCCTGTTTATTCTTGATTTTTGTTTATAATAACTTTCTCATGCTGAATTTTTATAATTTATGCAGTTCTATTTATCACTTTTTTGTGCTTTCCAGGTTTTATGAGGTGTTTGGAAAGGTATTTTTCATCTATTATTTTTTTTTAATTCCCATGGTTTGCTAAAGTTTTGGTGAGGTTTTTTTTTTTACTATTGATCTTTGATTAGCATTAATTTAATTTAACAACATATGACTCCAACTTTTACTTTTTTTCAGATGATCACCCAGTTGTCCCAAAACTTGTACTGAATATTGAATTTTTCTTTTTAACCTTGTTGGTTTGAAATGTCACTTCGTGAAATAATTATATGTATTTTATTCTATTTCTGTCACTTTTTATTTGATTCCATTGATCTCTCTAGTCATATGCTGGTACTATATTAACAGCTGGTAGAGAGTTCCTCCAAGGAGATAGTTCCTTCTTGCAATTCTTTATTTTTTATTTTAAAATTAATGTCAGCTTCCTATATTACATTTTGCTGTTTTCATTGCATTGAACTTATAAATAGCATAAAATATATAGATTACCTTTGGAGAATTGACATCTTTACTATGTTGGATGTTTTTATTTTGACATTATATTAGTTCAATCATTTCGGCTCCTTCTAGAGAATTTAAAACTTGTCATCATCAGGATCCAACACACTGCTTACTAACGTACTCCTAAGTACTTTATTTTTGCCATTGCTGAAATTATTTTAAGTTAGTATTTTCTTCAATATTATCTTCTAATTAATTGATATATGCTTATATAAAAAATAAATTTTGTATGTACCCTTGTACTTATTAAACTTTGTTATTATTGAAATAGTTTTATATATATGTTCTTGAGTTTTCCAAGTATAAAATCAAGCCATCTGAACGTAGCAATATACATATTCCTCTTTAAATTTTATACCTTCAGTTTATTTCACATTTTAATTGTATTTTCTACACCAATATTATATAACAATGATAATAATACTGCTTTTTGTTATTCTTAGTAGATGAGAATATCTCTACTGTTTTCCTATTTAGAATATATATGTATTTATATATATATTTAGTTGTTCTCTTTATAGATATTTAGCTTTTTCTATATATGTAGAGAGAGAATACTACTAGTACTAAAAGATAAAAATACTCAAATGCAGAATTATGTATAGAAATATGTATCAATACATATAAAATTTATAATATTGCCATTTTAAAAAAATAACATTCACATATGTGTTAGAGTTAAATTTGGAATTAGTAAATTTTTAATGATCCACATTAGTCCTCTTGTTTCAGTTATCTTTTGATTGAATCAATTTCTTTATCTAAATTAATCAAGGACTCATAACAGCAATAGTACTTGCCTTTCTGTGTGTTCAAAAATGTTTATATGAACAAAATGGACTCAATAAATTCTAGGGTCATTCTTTCTGTGAATATCTTACAGAAATTACTCCAATGTCTTCCAGAACTATCACTGCTATAAAAAAGTCTGAAGCAGCAAGGTATTTATTCCTCTAATGAGTTAATTTGCCTAGCTATCCAAATAATTCTTTAGTTCTTTTAAATGTTCAATATCTTTACTGGGCTACATCAGTTTTTCCTGAAACATAGCATGTCCTTTTATAATCTGTAAATTAATTATCTTCATTTATTTCTGGAAAACTTTAGTAAACAGTTTTTTGCCTTGTTATTTGTTTCATTCTTTGTGAACCAAATTATATTTCTTTGCTTTCCTTTTGTTGTCTTCAACATCCACCATTTTCTCTTCAATCGATTCTACTTATATGACATTTTCTTATCTTTATTCTTAACCTCTATGTTCTCTTCCAACTGTACTTCTTCCAACTTATCAATTTCTATAATTATTTGATTACTTTTTTTACTTTTACTTGAATTTTGCCAACTCATATTTCATTTTTTGTTGTCTCACCATCACCTTTAATATCTACTTAAAGCTCTCTGCTTATAGACTCAGCTGATTTGTATACATAATTCTTTAATTCAGAAGAAGTGTTTGACCACAATTTCTATCTACTCAATAGCAAGAACAGCAACCCTTTTCTGTGGGATAATGTTTATTGGATACTTTGCTTCCATTGAAAGTGACTGTTGTTTCTTTCCTCATTGTTCCTTGTATCTTTGAATATATCCTGGGCCAATCATTTTTGATTACACATATTAGGTAATCAGTTTTTCTTATCAAATTATCTGCATATGATTTATGATGTGGGGCAGACCCCAATTTCTTTTTTGCTGAAATTTTCATAATGACCATGTTTTGTGTACCTTCTTTCAATCTTTATTTTATCCCAGAATGCAAAGTATATTTTCTTCCTCCTCCCATTGACAGACTATTTCCTAAGAACATAGATAATCCTTCTTCAGCTACAATTAGGCATAGAGAAACTCTCAACCCAGAGTATGCATTTAATTTCTTTCATTACAAAGAGATATAACATCTAGTAGTAGGCTCCTCGTTTTTAAAAAAAATTTCTCCAAAAAGGACATACAGATGGCCAATCAACATATAAAAATAAGTTCAATGTCACTAATCATCAGAGAAATACAAATTAAAACTACAATGTGGTACCACCTCACATTTGCCACAATGTCTACCATCAATAAACCATCTATCAACAAGCACTGGCAAAGAGAAAAGGTAACCCTAGTGTCCTGTTGTTGGGATTGCAGACTGGTGAAGCCACTGTAAAAACAGCATGGAGTTACCTCAAAAAATTAAAAGTGGAACAGCCTTTTGACCCAGCAATCCCTATTCTGAGAATATGTCCTAATCCCAAACACTAATTCAAAAGAATATATGCACCCCTATGTTCATAGCAGCATTATTTACAATAACTAAGAACTGAAAACAACCCAAATAACCATCAATTAATGAGTGGATAAAAAAAGCTGTGGTACATTCACATAATGCAACACTACGCAGCCCTAAAACAGAAGGAACTCATACCCTTTGAAGAGCATGGATGGACATGGAGAATATTATGCTAAGTGAAATAAGCCAGTAAGTGCCATATAATCTCTTATAATACCATATAATCTCATTTATATGTGGAATCTAATGAACAAAATAAACTAATGGACAAAATAGAAACAGGCACAGATCAAACTGAGAGCCACTAGCAGGGAGAGGGGTGGAGGAAACTGGATGAAAGATGGTGAAGGGATCAGTAAAAGAACATGTATGCACAAACCATAGACACAGACAACAGGTGATAAGCAGAGGGAGGGAGGGGCAAGAGTCAGGGGTAGTGGGTAAAGGGGGGATGGGAATGGGGACATATGTAAAAGTGTCAATAATACAAATAAAGTAAAAAACAAACAAAGAAAAGAAGGTTTTTTTGCATCCTCTTTCAGTAACTACAGGTATGTTCTCTCTGCTTCTTCTCACACCCCTGCTTGATCGTCACCAGGCTTTGGCTCCATTTGAACTACGCTTTGTTTGTGTTCAATTTTGTTCTAGTTTCACTGAATGGATTAGAGAAAGCATTTCTGCTTCTCAGTATCCTGCATGTTTTTTAGGAAAGGACTAAAAGCTGACTTTATGTCCCTATCATTAAACCAGAAGTCCTATAAATGGATTTCTTAAGCACTACTTTTTAAAAATAGTGAAAAGACAAGCTATAGACTGTGAGAAGAAAGTTGTAAGTCATATAAATAGATACAAAAATAGAATACACTAGTTTATAAGAGCAGTTTTTGTAACAGTAAAAATTTGAAAACAACCTAATTATACATCAACGGAGGAATGGATAAACACTTGTAGCATCCTCAAAAAATGAATTATTATAAAATTGTAAAGATAAATTTTATATATAATTATATTTCAAAAAATACTGAACATAAAATCAGCATAAAAGTATATATATAACATGATACCATTTAAAGTTTATGATGTATAATGATGTGCTATATATTATTTAGAATTGAATATACCTGCAATAAAAATATGAAGAAAATTATGAGAATAGTAAATGCCAAATGTAATGTTTACCCCAGGAATCCCAATTATTATTTGGAAATGTGAATCAAGTATAAGCCTGGGCTCTATGCAATCAGGCTCAGGCTCTAATCATGCAGACATTGAAAGAAAGTGGTTAAGTCACAAGCTGGTGATATCTAAGTTGTTTGATGCTAACACCACCCAGAGAAGCCAGATGAACTGCTCCTCTAAGAACACATCATTTGGACCACTCGCACATGTATCTGCCTCTGTCTCTGTTGCTCTTTCATTTTATTCTACCACAGCAAAACATAACAAAAGCTTGAATACCAAATTGGATTGGTATATACATCTATATATGGAAAGACAGAAACAAGAGTATTAAAATAATTGGGAGAGACGCAGCCAGAGCGATTCCATTTTTTAGAGGAGACAGCATGATACGGCCACTGCCATTGTCTTAGACTGTGGCCACATTCAGAGTTTTTGTAGCATGTCTCCATAGAATGACTGATGACAGATTGGTCTGCCTCCTGCAGAAGTGAGACCAGACCACACTGGATATGAACCAGAGAACCACACTAGAACCATGCTATACGTTCAATTTGTATTTCCATTATTTCCTTTTATCTCCTAAATTGTATTATAAAGAAAGGTCTCAATTGAAGACATCCAGAGTCTCAACTTTATTATACAACTTATAAAAATCTTATAATCCTAGCTAATTATTTATAATTAAGATTAGTATTTGTTTCAATACAAAGAAAATCAAATTTTAGATTGGTTTATTTCTCTGCAGTAGAAATTTATTAAGCCTGTAGCTGCTCATTATCTTTTCATAGTAATAATGAACCTTGTCAACCTGCACAGCAATTGGAGGCAAATGATCAGAAATCACATACATTAGACCTTCTAGGATGGCATTCTTTTAAGTAAACGCAGCAGTAGGAGAGCCATTTTCCCATTGCACTTCACCCTCTGGGGTAGTTTACCAGGATTTAGCATGGACAGGCATCAAACTGTCAAAGAATGTCCTTTGTAATTAAGCCATAGGCACTTAAGCTGCACCAGTAGGGTTACCAGTCTATCCCTTGGCATAATCAAGGATGCAAGCCTTGTTCATACTTCATTACTCAGGCCCCCAGACCTGACTTTGCCTTTCAGCATTCTACCAAGGATGATTACCTTAAGCAATGAGCTTTCTCCAGATTCCATGGAGCAATGTGTAGTTCCTAAATCACCTGCCAGGAAGGAGGTGAATTCCTTTTTTCTGAAGACCTGCTGGAAATCAGTCTTACGCAATTAGCCCCTTCCTCTCACTACCAAGGTTAAAAGCCAGAACTCACTTCCCTGGCACGACTGCAGGTAGATGTGTCTGATTGGCCTGGTACTATTACAGGCCAAGCCAATCAGATACATCTACGGAAAACTTTAATTTGGAAACAAGCAACATGAAGACATAGCCAGGATAAGGAATCCATCTTCTTTCTGCTCAGAATGATGAGAGAAAAGTTAGGCTTTAGGAAGCAGCATGCACTTTCTGCACTCCTAGGCCTCATGTCCACAGTGCAAGCCAGGGTCTGCCTCTCAGGGCCGCAGCCATGGTTGTGTGCTGAAGCAGAACTCACAGCACCATCTGTACAGTTTCTCTGGCTGTGCAGCTGCAAAGCCTGCATGTCTCACCTCTAAAAGATTACATAATCTACGTAATGCATTTTACCAAATTCTTTTTCTGTTTAAGTAGCTCATCTTGTTTCCAGTCAGAATGCTAACAGACACTGAATGAGCTGCAGGCATGGCTGCAGATACCACATCTGAGATTGGTTAGACAGGTTGGGTTTGCAGATAGTAAGGGTCAGCCTCTGGCATCCCATAAAACACAGTGATTAAACATTTAATTAAATTATCAAGTATAGTTACCTGAAATAAAGAGCTAATTGAAGTCTGGCTTCAGAAGACCAAGAAACCACTGCCATAGAACAGTATGAAGGACATAAAAATACAAACCCTGTGGGGTGAACTGTCTACTTCTAATTACATGAGGGAATTACACACAAAAAAATGATACTGTAAGCTCAAAATCCAAACTTCTCAGCTCGAAGTATAGTGAGAGAAGCAGGAACTTTCTCCATCACTAGCACAAGAGAATCTCTTATCCCACATAGTCACAGGGAGGAGGTAAGCAAATAAGTCAATTTTGTTAAATGACATCCTCTGGTTGTACATCCTTCCCAAGCCTCTTAGGTAAAATTCAGACCACTGACTGGTAAAAAACAAAACCCAAAAATTAAAATAGGGTCACACAAGAGGACTCAAATGACTCTGAGTACTCTGAGTTCCCAAACCTTGCTGAGTGCCCCTTACTGGTGAAAGCCCTTTCTCCTTCCCTTTTTCTAGACAGTGTTTCTCTATAAAAATATCTGTCCATGCCCTGGACTAGGACCCTTGCCTTGGGGAAAAAAAGGCAATTCTCATGTATCATCACCCCCATTATCAGCATGTCTAAGACCAAAGTCAGACCCTGCTTACTTACTCTGTTGGGGCGGGTGTGAGAAAGGAGAAATGTTCAATTCCAGGTAAAAAAAAATTTACCCCATGAGGAAATTCCAAATCTTGCTAATTTATATCAGTAAAATACTGGAAAATATGTGGAGGTAGATTCTGATATTATACTAAGAAAAGAAAATTATTTTAAAATAAGCTAAATTTTTCATCGCAGCTACATTCAGCAGAGATTTATAAAATCTAAGTAAGCAGCTGAAAATTGGTCTAAGTGTTTCCAGGTTGACTAAGTGAAAATGAATTTCATGCTAGTAAATAAAATTAAAAGAAAAATAAATTTGGGTATGCACTAAAGAAGGAACCCAACATCTTAGGGAGTTACTAAAATTGAAGTGGATTTATTATGCGTAGCCTGATATCTGCTTCCCTGGTATCTGCAAGAACCCCAAACCATGTCCCTTATGGGGATCCAAAAGAAGAGCCCTTCATGAAGGTACTGATAATAACATTGCCCTGAAGAGCATCAATATATCTTAAAAAGTACCAAGGTGACTATTTTCTGTTGGCTGGGAATGCATAGATATGCACCTTATGCATAGATAAGGTGCATTTAAAATGGGCTATTTTAAAAACTGATGGACATTCTGGGTGGCAACGATGAAGTGGTGCCTTGTAAGCAGAAGAGGGAATGTGAGGTTACGCACACAAACGGCAGGGTCAGTATGGTTATCAGGGTGACCTGACGTAGGGTAGATGTCTGATCACTGGATTCTTAGGACTTCAGGAAAGGGGCAGTTCACTTGAGCATGTTCACAGACTGTGTACTTTTCATAAGGAAAAATGTATAATTAGAGAATATTTTGCAATAGCATCAAAAGTATCTACTTCAAAGTTTCCTCCAAGAGACCCACAGCCAATAACCAGGCTTAATGTGCACTGGGGAAAGGAACAGAGCAAGGTATTTCAGGGATTATTAGATACTAGCTTTCAGCTCACAGTCCCCAAAGGTCTTCTACTAGTGAGAATAGAATTTTTCAAAGAATAGAGTTGTGGCAGGAGAACATTTCAAGTGGGTCTATGGAATGCTAATCCTATCCATTCCAGCAACAAACTATGCAAAACATTGTGGCTTACTACAATATTTGCATGCTCAGAAATTTGCCTCTTGGGCAGGACTTGGCAGGGAAAACTCATCTCTACTCTATTCAGCATTAGCTGAAGGCTAATTATCTGTAGACTTCTTCACTCATATCTGGCAGTTGATGTGAGCTATTGGCGGGAACTTTAGCTGGAGCTGTTAGCCAGAGCATCTACAAGTGGCTGCTGGATGTAGTTTGACTTCCTTACAAGATGGTGGTTGTGTTCCAGCCACCATGAGCATCCCAAGGAAGAAAGCCAAGAGGAAGCCGTATCTCCTTTTCTACACATCCTTAGAAACAGTGGTGCCATTTTTGTCATATAACACTCAGGAAGATCTGCCTCCTTTCGAGGGACAAGGTTCTGGAAGAGCATATAGAACCAGAAATATAATTGCAGTCATTTTGGAAAAACAAATTTTCACCCCTCTTTTCATTATTTATCTGGTTCCACAGTATATGGGTAGAATAGATGTACTCAGTAACTAGAAAACATTTTATAGTTGCTCCCAAATGAATAAATATTTTTGAATGACAGACATTATAATATACTCAATCAGGTGATTTGTCTCATTGAAGCAGTTACCTTAAATCTGGACTCATTTGAGGAGCAAATAAACACTGCCCCTGCTTGCCTGCTGGTTCTTAAATATTGACCTGACAATTTTTTTTTAATTTTTGCTATCCCAATAAATAGAGAATATTAGAAGCAGTTTGTTTTACAGGGTAGGCCCATAGTACATTTTCACTGTCTTACCTCTGAGCTAAGTCAACTCTCTGGCTCTCTGTGACAATTAAATATAAAAACCTTGATTTCACCATCTCACTGAACATCGTACTGTCCGCTATACTGATGACATGTGTCTAAGTCCTGATGAACAGAAAGAAGTCAGTACTTCAAATTTCATGGTAATACATGGGTGCTAGTGGCTGAAAAAACAAGCTCAGAAAATTTCAGAGACCTGTCACCCCCATGAAATGTCATGTGTATAGCAGTAGCCTGCGGGCAGTTAGAGAGTGGTTGCTGTGTCTTACAATACTAACCTCAAAGAAAGAGACATGACACTTGACTGTTACTAAATTTTAAGAAAAAAATATCTTCATAAACCATGTTCTATGTGCTGCTGGAAGTCATGTGCTCAGGGATCAGGAGTGTTAATTTGAAATGGGGTCACAGTCAGGGATGGTGTCCCAGGTGGTCCAGACTTCTGTGGGAGCAGATCTTTCTCTTAGCCCATATGACCCGACAGATCCCCCAGTGCTCAGAGTATCTGAGGGAGCTCATACTGCTGGAAATTAACCCCAATATGAAATTCACAACTCAAGCATTAAAGAGAAAGTGTGCCTTTTTGGCTACAAATTAGTCTTGATTGGCTTTATATTGGTCTGCATTAGGCACTGAACACCTTGCCCATAATACACCAAGGTGCACTGCAGCCTGAGCTCCCTATGACACTCTGGACATTTGTGTTATATGATACGTACCCATCTACATTCCATCAGCAAATATAGGTCATGTGGTCATGAGTGTACATGAATGGGGGCTCCATTTCTCAGCTGCCTACTCCTATAACAGTGTCATCACTGCCTCAACCTTCATTGCTCCTATGACAACATGGAAAGCAGTTATTTGTGTCAACTTGATCACAGATGGAACTTTGTGACACAAAAAGAAGCTCAACCCGATATGCTGGCTTTAGTTTAAAATAGACTGCTGTGGCTTTATAGCTACATTCGGGGTGGCCCCGGGGAACTGAGAGAAGGATAATGTTCTCGGTGGGCAAACAGCCAGGGTACACATAGAGGTCCACAAGTGGAAGAGAGTGCATGAGGCAATGCATGAGTTCAAAGACAATGACTTATTGTTTAACCAGATAGTCTAGGACAATTAAGAATATTTTTTCCGATGCAAATATTCAGCAAAAAGTTCCCAATAAAGAGGAAGCCTCAAAAATTAGAGGGAGAAGTTGTTCTAACATGAGGATACCACTCAGCCTCTCTAGCCCAGCTCCAGTGGTATTTACTCAACAGGCTCATTTAAAAGTGGTCATGGTGGCATAAAGATACTCTGAATAAGCTCAACATACAGACTTCCCCTCACTCATGCTGACTTGGCTATCATCACAACTGAGTGCCTTGTTTTCCAGCAACAGCAGGCGTCTCTGAACCCCTGATAGGTTCTCATTTCCCAAGGAGACCAAATAGCCACTTGGCAGCAAGTTGATTATTTTGGACCCCTTCCCCACAGTGGACTTTTCCTTATTGGTACAAACACTAATTCTGGAACTGGATTTGACTTTTCCAACTGCCATGCTTTGCCAGGTATACCATCTGGTGTCATGCTGGATGTCTAGTTGTCAGGTTAAACCAAACAATATTACTTCAAACTAAGAAAGCTCCATTTACAGTGAAAGAAGTAAAGCATTTGGTTGATGTTTGTTGGATTCCCTAGCCTTGTGCCCCAGAAATGATTGGCCTTATGAAATATTGAAAAGGTTTTTTTGAAGACTCAGTAATAACATCAACTGAAAGACAGTAACTTTGTTAGATTTAGATGCTATTTTATAATATACTGTCCAGTTTTTGATATTGTTCTCAGCCAGTATATAAAATCCATAATGCAAGGGAAAGAAATGAGAATGGTTTGTGTAATCTAAGAATATGATTGATAAAACATCTATTTAAATTGCAGAGTTAAACTTTAAAATTTATTTATTGATATTACTGCATTTAGTCACATGATCATTGATTAGGAAAAGCTGTTTTCAGAAAACACAATATGATTACAGTGTCTTTAAGCTCTTTATATGCATATTCTACCTTATGGAACTCACACTTACATACATTAAACATAAAATATTTATATAAGGATAAGATTATTTTACTTGGCACATAATTACTCTATAGAAGTATACTATATCTGATAAATATATATTATTCCTGTAGAAAATAACTGCTTTATAGTAGGTTCTCAATAAATACACAAACTCATCCAGTTAATTCTCAATATTTTCTATAAATTAAAATTCAATTTGCACATGACTTAAGAACATATCTAGTGTGTTAAAATATTGTTATTCAACAATTCCTACTTTATTTCTTTTGTTGAAGTGATTTTAATCATTTCTACAGCTAACGGTCTCTAATATTAACCAAAACTTGTATTGCTATAAAATATGGACTGAAGCAGTAGACTACTTCAGTCCATATTTTATAGAAATAAACTATATCTGATGAATATTTATTATTTCTAGTCATGACACATCTTTCTGTCCAAATCAAAACAAGTCAGTTCGAGAAACATGACAGAATTTCTTTGGAATGGAAATAAATGTTATTCTAAGGAAATAAATATATTTTACTGCCATTCCCAAACAGTAACTTAAATGTGTTTACCCTCCTTAGAATTATGAAAAATCTCTACCTTGTTCCTGGGTTTTATTTTTAAGGGTTTAACCTGTGAAGTAAACAAGACTATCTTTCTCTTTGTGGCAGACCTTTTTAATCCAGTTCCTATAATAGTGAAACTGTAGGAATCTCAAACGGATATGGGCTTACATGTTTTAATGGGAACTGATCTCATGAGATAAGATTTTTGATTTCCCACTTGGCTACCAGATAGGAAAAGGAAAACAGAGAAAGTAAAACTAAACTCTATATGTAAATTTGCATCAACTTTTTAGACATCTACTAATTTCATGCAACAAAAATGACAGCCTGTGAATAATGCTAGTTCTTATCAGAGAAATAGATACACATATTAAAACATTTGTTTTGAAGCTCAAACACCCATTTTTGAAATGGTTCACAAAACTCCAAACTCCAAGTGATGGGAGTTTTGTTACAAAAGTAATAAAGAAAAAAAGCCATGTAAAAGTTGTTAAATTACTTAAGGATGAAATATATTCAAATTTCATGTATTAGAGTAAAAAAGAAAAAGACATGACATATATATAAAACTACTAGACATCCTAAACAAACTATATTTTCTTCATATAGTGTAGTAGTCATAACTCAGACAAAACTCCACTTCCATTAATAATACAAAAAATACTCAAATTAAATAAAAGAACCAGACATCAATAGCTCACATTCTTACTTCAAATAAACATTTCTTTGTCACCCAAACATTCTGACATCCTCAAAATTAGAGTTATTCTGATGATGTAAATTAAATCTGTATATAATGCAACTCTACCATTTATGGATTTTCATCTCTTACTAGATAATAATCATTTATTTATTTTATTTACTGTGTCATTACACTTAATCAAAGCACTAGGAAATACTATTGAAATGCAAGGCCTTTCTCAAGAAGTCTAGTGGAGAAGACAGATGTATAAATTATTAATAATAATATAAGAAAAAAAAGTGTGTCTGCAATAAAGTTATAAGTTAAGTACTCTGAGAACTAATCAATATATTCTAATTTGATTATTAAGGAAAGTTCCTAACAGGTAGCAATTTTTAAACTAAATTCTAAGACTATTCTACATTGTCATATGTCCCAAATGTCTAACACTGTTTTGTGTATGTAATAGTTACTCAGCAAATGGTTATTGAATGTATTTTTTGGAAAAAAATTAGAGTATGTAAATATTAAGCTTTTACAAACAAAATCAGTCTGTCTTACCTAGTTACTAACAGCCATGGTTAATGTGTTGGAAACTGATCCCACAATGCTGTGATCGTGATACACAAAGACTCAGGGCCACTCCTCCATGGGACACAACTTGACCTGAAATGCCACACTTTGAGCACAGCAATGTTAGCCTTGACTCAGTGAACACAACTCTCAGATTTTAATGTCTTCCAAGCTAAGTCCATCAGAAAGCTTTTTAAGAGGTGTTAACATCTATCACTGCACCAGAAAATATTGCTTTCATATGTTAAAAAAAAAGAAGAAGAAGAAGCAAGTCAAAGGAATCTACTCTGGCTCTCATCATATGGCTTTAGCAGCTCTTATGGTCTGGTAGCAGATTGCCTTTTCCCAGAGGCCCCTTGTCTTTAAACAAGCATTTTTGTAAAAGTATGACTTAAGAAATTTGGTCCAGGCAGAGACTAATGAGTAGGGTAGATAAAAAAACATCTACTCTCAAAAGCTAAATGTTCTTCACCAAGTATATGTTTTATCACCCCAGATTGTCAAAATCTCCTCACTTGACCTTTCAAAATTTCAGAAACATGAAGGGACAAAGCAATCCCTAATAATCTACCAATCTCACCGCATCTGCTGACACATCTTGGTATCCACCATTAGTGAGATGGATGATGGAAGGTGAAAATCAGTAGCTCATCTGAGAAGGATCATGTTCACTCCTCTGGTGATGGATGGCAGCTATTTCTTTGTTAGCAGCAATGCTCCTTTATTGTCATGCAAGTCCTGCTGTGGGAACCAGCCATATTTTTTTCTAGTTTACCCAAGTAAAGTGACACATTCATCCCACCCAGAACAGATTGCTGCAGGGACTACTCTATGCCCCTAAAAATTGTATTTCTCTGTGTGCTGTGGATTCTTCCTCATGCCCCTCTGGCTGAATTTAAAGACTGACTCTCCTTGAAAAATGCAGGTAACATTTTAAATTTCTAAACTGGGAGTCAAGAGATCTGGATTCCAGTTGTGAAAGTCTCTAGCAAATTAGGTAGTTCTGTAAAAGTAATTTGGTCAGGCTGTGAATCTGTTTCCCTGTATACCTGCTTTTAAGGGCATCCTTAAACATATAAAAGTGATACCATATGTTCAGGTATAGGAAGTAAAACAAAACTAAAAGCAATATTCAACTACAGGTTGAAATAAGTCCTCCTTCAGCTTGTGAAAAGAAGAGGATATTTAAGTCAGTTTTGGAAACTAGATATCTGTGACTGGTATGAAACTATCAAAATCAACAGCTTCAAATAAAGGAATGGACAATGCTGAAGACCCAGATGATACACAAGCAGAACTTTAGGAATTGCACTTGGCCTTATCTAACTCACCTTCAATATTAAATCACCTCAATATACTTAAAATTTAATTATACCATTTTGCTTTTAATAATACTCTTCATTCAAATACATATAAAAATCCCAAAAGGGTGTGGCTGTACATTCTAACCCATACTCACTATTGTTTTATACCTTCTCACTTTATCAAGAATAACCCACAGACTGTCCCCAAGAAAGCCATTCCTATCTAGAACTACATACAAGAAATACATTTCTCTTTCTCTTCTGCCTACTGATAAGGTTCAGATCAAGGAGGCACACCTTTCTTAGTGACATAAGACATCACCCTAAGTCTCAGAGACCTCTTCCTCTTTTGTAATGAATAATTTGCAACTGGTCTGGGTGCTGAAGAAATGTATACAAGAAAATGTATACATAATAAAGATAAAGGTCTTACAGGTAACATAAAACACTGCCTAAGGAATAAAAGAACTAGGTCACTCTAATGAGGGATCCTTGAAACTAAATGGGAAACCAAGATTCATTCAGATTGATCATAGGGGGAAGAAAAGTACTTATATACTAACCAAGAGATGAATCTGAAATGAACAGAACCTTTTCCTTCTGTAATTCTTCATGATTTTCCCTCTTTCCCATATTTTGCTTAACTTATCATGCCTGCAGAATAGAAGTAAAATAGAAACTATCTAAAAATATGAGTAAAAGTCAATGATGTGCCAAAACCATGCCTAGTGCAAGCGGAATATAGAATTATAAGGTATGATTCCCCACCAGAAAGTAATTTATAAACTAATTTTAAGTCATTTAAGCAAGAAATGACCATAAATTAAATATTAAAATCAAAACGATGCGATACGGACCTCACATGTTGCTCTTTCACCCACAGGCCAGGGCACTATGCAGAAGAGATGTGCAGTGATTTTGTGAAGAAGACAGGACAGACTGGTGCCCAAGAGATGGGGAAGATAAGGAGAGGAGGAAGAGATGGCATTTCAGGTTCAGGAACAGTCTGAACAAAAGCCAAATCTGAATGCACATGCCATTGTGCAGGGAATTACAAGAGGTGAGTAGAGGCTACAGTCCAAGTAGAGATAAGATTTTCATTTCGTTCATATCATATCCGGAGGATAAGACTCCAGCTAAAAGATGAGAGTTGATCTTCTACTGGGCAAATTGTTTTTTTTTACTTTAATATCTTCATTTATAATATGGAATAGTATCTAGCTTTCAGATATCAGAAAAATAGAAATAATATGTTTAAAGCACCAAGTTCAGGGCCTACTCATGGTAGGTGGAACTTTACCTACCACAGAACTTCAGAAATTATTTTCATACCAACAGAGGCAAGGACTTTCAAAAAACTTAGAGTTGTTCACTCTTACAGAACAAACTAACTCTGAGGAATTCACTCCCTATCACTACACATGTTCATATATAGCCTGGACCACTAGTTCTTTCCAAAAATGAGTTTTGTGCACAAATGATCTATTAGGTAAAGAAAAAAATATTTTATGGTTATTTTGATTTTACTCTTTTCAATTTCTACTTTTGAATATAATCTGTAAAGTATATACCACATAAATAAGAGTATACTGTTAATTATTTTTAAAATAAATATACATATAGTAGATAATGTTCTCAAAACTTGTTGAGTAAGAGAAGAAAGTGATACAAAACTATTTTATTGCCATGTATCAAGGATGTTAAAGAAGGAGGGGTAAACAAGGATAAGGAATAAGGTAGAAATAAATCTAGCTTGGTATGAAGGACTCAGACCATGGAAGACTTTGAAAGCTAAGCCAGCCATCTAACTTGTGTGGCTTTACATTTCCATAAGTTGGATCTTTATATGCCTCTGTTGATGATGTTTCCTCCAATTAGAATTGTTTTCTGTTATTTACCTGATAAAACGGTATCCATAACTGCATGCAAGTTGAATATTAAGCACGCACCCCTCATATGCTAAACGTTTTATTACCTACACACAGCTTTAAAATCCTCCATGTCTATGCACATGCCTTCTGCAACTATCTCCCTCACTTGCTAAATTTCCATAAATATTTCAAAACCAACCCAAAAGTAACTTTGTCTAGGTATTCTTCCTGATCAATTAGTCAGTTCCCTCTGTGGTATCTCTGTACCTTGTATCATAGACACTTGTATAAATTCAGCACTTCATAATTAATAGACTTACATATTTTTCTCTTTCCTTATATTCTGGGCTGCCATAAGTAATATTGTTTTTAATTTATCTATTAACAGTGCCTGGTATAGTGCTTAGCAATCAGTATTTTTTAAATTGATCCTGTGCTAGGCGTGGTATTCATAGGAGATAGATAAAAAGACAAACAAGAGATAATCGTAACATCCAGGAGGCCAGAATCCAGAGAACCAACTGAACAATGTGTGGGCTACAGTAAAGGAAAACACTGATATCACAGGGAAGAATGCCAGGAAATGGAGCCCTGGGCAGGACATTAAAACTTCACAGGAAAGACAAGACACAGTAAGAATTTCCAAGAGAAAAGATCACATAAAAAAGACTCATGAAATAATGTAAGCTTTGGGAAAACACAAAGCTCAAAATGGCTAGAGTACCCGATGCATAGTATATAGAAATATGGCTATAAAAAGGTTGGAAAAGTGAGCAGCAGTGGATTATAAAGGGCCATCCTCAAGGAAACTCTCCATGAACAGGCAATGCTTTCCTTGAAGCAGGATGCTGTCATTTTATGCACCCCAAAGTCAGATCCACTGCAATAATGTACTAATAAAAAGCATTTACTGAAGATTATATGATTAAGTAATTACTATAGGGATTAAGATGATTAAACATATCAAACTATTTTATAAATGTTCTTTAAAAACACCTCTAGGCAGTAAGCATATTGTCACCTGAATGAAGGCACATGGATAATTTCCCTGGATCCATATGTGTATAGCAGAACTGTTGAGAGAAACCAGGGATGTTTGCTCACCCTGCCCCTTTAGGCAATTCTCTCCCCCAAGCTTTCACCTTGTACACTGATCACCTGTTGTCTCTGTCCCCAGTCTCCCTATGACACCTTCCCCAAGTCTTCCCCTCTGTCACTCTTCCTTCCATGTAACTACCTTTTCTTCTTTCACCACCTATTGCATGTGTCACTGTCTCTTTTATTTCAGGATGAGACAGTTAGTTCTATATTCTTTTCTTCAGTTTATATCCTTATACTCAGTAACCTCTGAGCAAGGAAAGGGCCATTCTTAGTATGTATTCTCCTTGGAAGGTAAAAAATACTGAAACAAAAAGTTTCCTAATGACAGATTCTTTTTCTGACACCTATGAGGGAAAGAAAAAAGAAAAAGGAGAAGGAGAAGAAGAAGAGGGAGCTCTCATTAGGACATATACAGATGAATAATATAACATGAAAAAATATTTCATGTAAGTCATAATTTTAAAATTATCCAAAAAAATCAAGATTGAAAATATTTTGCTAATGATAATATTTGGTATTGAATAGGGCATGGAAAACCCAGCCCCCAAACACTGCTGGTGGAAGAACAAAATAGTGCATGCTTTCTAGGGAATGTTTTGGCAATATATGTTTTTTTAAGTCTTAAAAAAGGAGAAGAATTCAAGATGGTTGTGGAACAGGTGGAAGCTACACTCACTTCTTTCCAAGACCAAACTGGAAAAAAACTAAAATATAGAATAATCAACCTGAATAACCAGCTGAAGACTAGCTGAACAGAAGAAGTCTTAGAACTAAGGATTTACAGAAGAAGCCATATTGAAACTGGTGGGAAGAGCAGAGATACGTAAAGGACTAGCCTTACTGCCACTGGTGGTGGCTGAGATCCTGGAGGGATATCTCAGTTGTAAAGCTTCCCCCTGGGGAGTGTGGGATCTCAACCCCACCCTGTGCCAGTCTCCCTAGGCCAAAGTACCAGAGGATACTGGTATATACCAAGTACCTTGGAACAGGAACTGACATAACATATGGCTGTGAAAATCAGCAGGGATTCTGTCCAGGGAGAAACAGTATTCTGCTAGAGACACAGGCACCCTCTTAAAGAGCCAATGCACAAAATCTCATATGCAGCTACCCACCATTAGCTCTGGTTGGGGGAGGGTGAAGTAGACTAGAGTAACTTGAGGAAAGACTTAGTTTTGAGGCTCTGGAGAAAGCTGAAGGGACAGCCACCAAGATCCCTGTGCTAAGTCATACTCCCATACTACAGATGCCATCTTTCTTAGGTGGAACTTTCCCTTCCTTACAGCATCAGCCTGGAGAAAAGCAATATCCCCATGCTTTGGACTCCCTATTGCCACACTCTGTGGGGTTCACACCCTGCTGAGGAGTCAGCTGCCTGAGCAAGGGTATAGAGACCCAGAAAAATACTAAGTTGAGTGGTTCTGTGATGGGGGTGAGGGAGCCATTTTTCCCTTGCATGCCAGACTAGTGCAGAGGCATCTTTTTACTGAAATTTTGATCTGTTTGAGCCTGATAAATTCTGCTGGCCTCACTATGACAATTTTCTGAGACCCTTCCCCACCACAAAGGTCTGCAGGCATCCAGTGGGTGGCATTTAGTTTTGGTATGCCCTGGGACTTTTGTTAAGTGTCCTCAGGCACTGGCACTAAGATTGAACCTGTATCAATCTGGTGAACACTACTTTCCCCTTTCCAGGGACTCACTGAGAACCTTACTTATGAAACTCAAGTACTGCCAGAGACCCTTTCAGTGACTAAGCCTCACAGGCAGCCAGCAGACAGAGACAGGTGGAGGAGGATCTCGGGTGCTTTGGGCCTTTTGCTGATCTGCCCCCAGACTAAATGCTAGTGGAAGCCAGCCTTGGTGCACACCTTGGTCTTTCCCATGCACACCAAGGCCCAGCAGAAGTAGCCACAAACTATGGATTGCTTTGTAAGTCCAACCAGGTTGCCCATGACCAGTCACAGTCAGTGTCTGACATTGAACTGCACCACAATCCCTCTCAAAAGACCAACACACCCACTGGCCAGCTTTAGAGGATATCAGAACAAGATCAGATTAGCACATCCAAAGGGAAATCTCAGCAGGTCCCAGACCCTGATGAGGTAGAGTGCTGTGTAGTCAGCACCTATATGGAAGCCTGTGTTCTGCGGTCACGGCCAGTCCTCACAGCCAGCCAGCCTGAGGGTCAAACCCACACATGAATGGACCAATAGTAATCAAGGCTCAATGATAACAGGAGGACTCACATGACCCACACATAGGACATTCCTGGAGCATCCAGCTCAGGTGATCAAGGAGACTGAGCCACTGGATCCCATAGGACACCCATTACACAAGGCTACCCTTCCAAAACTCAGAGAGAGAGAAAATGTCCCTAATACTTAGAAACAAACACAAAGAGGCAGCCAAAATGGGGAGACAAAGAAATGTGCCCCAAATGAAAGAACGAGAGAAATTTCCAGAGAAAGATCTAAATGAAATGGAGACAAGCAACTTACCAGTTATGAGAGTTCAAAAAAATGGTTATCAGGGTGCTCAGGGAACTTAGTAAGAACTACAACAGCAGCATAAAAAAGGACATAGAAACAGCATAAAAAAGGACATAGAAACTATTTTTTAAGTCAGAAATGAATACACTGGAAGGAATAAAGAGTAGGTGGAATGAAGCAGAGAATCAAACCAGCAATTTGGAATGCAAGGTAGCGGAAAACACCCAATCAGTGCAGCAAAAAGAAAAAAGAATTTTAAAAAATGAAAATAGTTTAAGGGACTTTGGGACAAGATGAAATATAACAACATCCACGAGAGAGAGAGAGAGAGAGAGAGAGAGAGAGAGAGAGAGAGGGAGGGAGGGAGGGAGGGATTAAGAACCTACTTGAAGAAATAATAACTGAAAACTTCCCTAACCTGACAAAGGAAAAAGACACACAAGTCCACTCTCACAATAAATCTGGACTTACAGATGTCCAGATTATTGGACATCTGTAAGAGTCCAATACAGAGTATTGGTATGTGACTTCTGAGGCTAAAGCATTAGAAACATTGGAGCTTTCACCTTTCTCTCCTGGACTGCCTGCTATAGGGGAAGCTGACTGTCTTCCCCTGAAATCACTCATCTATGTAGAGAAGCTCACATGTAGAGCATCCTGGACCACAGAAAGCACCAACTTACTAGCCATGTGAGCGAACCTCCTTGGGAGTGCATCTTCCAGCCACAGTCAAACCTTCAAATAAGGGCAGCCCCGGCAGCCCCGGCAGCCCCGGCAGCCCCAGCATATGTCTAACTGTACCTGTACATAAGTCTAACTGCAAGAGGTATCTGAAGAGAGGACTGATAAACAGCCCTCCCCAAGTTCTGGCCCAAAGAAATTATTGTCCATGGTGATGATGGTTGTAACTACTAAATTCTGTTGTGATTTGTCGTAAAACAATAGATAATGAAAACACTCTTTCGAATTCATTGTGACCCGGAGTATCTCCCTGAATCTCTGATTCTCAGAAAATCCTTAAACCTCTCAATAATCTGAACTTGCATCATTTCTGCCAGAACTTATTTAATACTCACTCCTTTGCACTATTGTACATTAACAAAGTCTGGTTTCCTTATAAAACTGAAATATCTTTCTCTCCCTGTCACACAGATATTTAAGAGCTTATTTTTTAGTTCTTGGCCATTTATGGTTTTCTGAACATATCAATCACCAATATTTAAAATGACATTCAAAGGAACAATTGATTAAAAAATAAGAAAAAAAAACAAAAGCAATTATCTAGATGAAGACAAGGAACATTATTTGCTAAACATGTTAAGGCTTCTGAAAGGCAAGGAAAAAAAAATGAAGTGACACTGACATACTGGAAACATTTCTATTTTTTCATTAGGCTGTGAGATTAGAAAACTCAGGAAGCTGGTTTTAGTTCCTCTCAGCTGCTTATCACCTTCTGCTGCTCTTCTCCCAGGACCGTACCAAAATCTGTTTAAAACGTGTTATTATTTTTGTTTGATCATTTGTTTCATTAGGATATCATTTCAACCAATGAAATAGAATGGCTCAAAATGAAAGTATTTTCAACAAGATACATTATTTCTCTTTCATATAGCAAGTCTGAGTTAACAAGGCTACTCTTCTCTGCAAAAGTATAACGGCCCAGGCAGCTTCCCTTATGTTTTAGGCATCACTGAGGTACCATCTTGTCCATATGGTCAGTCCACAGTACAGCACAGCAGAGTAGGAGGAAGGGGAGAAATTGTTCATGTAATACTTTCACATCCAACTGGGCTGGAACACAGTCACATGTACATGAATACCTCAGAAGGCTGGGAACTTGATCTCTCTCAGTATTTTATCCCTCTGCAGTATCTGTCATACATGAGAGGCTCTTCAATGGCTATATGTCAGTTTTCAAAATCCTTCCTTATAATCTAGGATCAACTTCAACTCTTTTTACTCTACATCCCTTCTGACTAATAGTAAAAATCTCAATCAGCTCCCCCTCCTCTTCACTCAGCCAGGTATTGAGAATCACTACCTCAAGACAATGGCCAGTACAATGGCATTACAATTGCTGGTACCTTTCAATTATTAGAACTACACCTAGGTTATATAGATGGAATGTTGTTAGTTGATTTCCTGTGCAAGAAGTTTTTTCTTCCCACACAAATGCTTCCTAAAACAACAATGGCCATTTCATTGGCAAAGAACTTGAGTGGGTATTTTCTCCATCTGTAAGATTCACATTAAACAAAACAACTGGAGCTGTGTTATTTTTAATTTGCAAATGATGATTCAATGATCCAATTACAAATAGTGTAAGTCACTCATTATCTCATCATTCTGCTTGGATCTGTAACTGCTCTTATAATAAATATCTCTAAGAAACAGTCCCTATAGTAGAATGTGATAAAAATACAAATTCAATGCAACAAATATTAATAGCATTCACCATTCGATGGGCACCGTAATTTGGGAGCTACGAATAACCACCCCACCCCTGAAGCATTTCAACTAAAATCTGAATAAAAAGGATTTAACCAAGCAAATACAGATAATAAGGGCAATCCACTCAAGGCAGTATTTCATCAAAGGTACAGGGAAAAGAAACTCACGCATTCAAGTATGCTCAGTACAGATCCTAGAGAAAGAGAGATGGGCAAGGCCTGAGGCTGGAGACAAAAACTGTCTGTATCACACCGGGGCTTTGGGGATTTTATTGCAAGCTCAACTGGAAGCCACTTAAGAATATCAGGCAGGAGACTGAAATAAGGAAAAGTTTTGTGGAAGAAATCATTCTGTCTCATGAGAACAAAACTTATGGAGGTAAAAACAGACGCTGGGCATGAGGACGGGAAACACTATATGTGGAGAAGCAACTGCAATAAACCAACCAAATGGTTAGACACGCTAGTATCTTAGACCAGGGGTGTGGGAGGAGGGAGAGAAAACGTGAGTGAATCTGAACACTGTTTAGCAGGCAGAATAGTTAAGACTTGCATAGCAAAAAATAAAATAACTCTGAAAAAATATATAGATGTTGATACAGTTATTCTGTGTAGTTTTCTAGGCAACTTTCATTTTGGTCTTTACTCTCAAAAATGTGTACAGTGAGCAATATGAATCACAAAAACTGAGCTAATTGGAGCATGCCATTTTGTTTATATTAAGTGATTATAATAATGCAAATAACACAAGCAAATAAGTCTGTAAGACACACCAAAAAGGGATACCAAAAGTGTGACAGAAATACTAATTTATTTTTTTCCTCCCTTTTTCTTTGCTGGACTTTGCAAATACTCTATGATTTATCTTTTATTTATTCAATCATTCATTCAGCAAATATTTATTTAACATCCTCACAATGCCCATCACACTCTTGGGCCCCGGGGATAAACAAGCAAAAATCCTAACAACCCCTGCCTCCATGAAGTTTATATTCTTGTGGGGTGGGGTAGGGGAGGGGTGTCATAAAACAATAAACAAGGTAAATAAAATATATAGGGTGGTATCTGGTTATAAAAGTAATAAGTGGTAATACCTACCTATTTAAGAACTACTGGAAGTTCAAACAAGATGATTCATTTGCCATCTGCTCATTTCTTCATTGTCCCCTCCACCCAATAATAAAGATTTCATCCCTACTCACTGACCTCAAAGCACTCTGCTTATACAGCTGTGTCACTCACTTGGTTATGTTAGTGTTGCTAACCATGTCCGAGTTCCTCTTTTCAAGCCTAGGCTTGTGAACAGACAAATTTTGGAAATAATGGAGACAGTTATTATTCTTATATTTTAGTAGTAAATGGTACAATATAGCTGATACTGTGCATAAACACTTGATGTATGAACAATATTCATTTATTATTAATTAGGCAACATCCCTATTTCTCAAAGAATACACGTTTGTACATAGAACTTTCTATTTTGAAAATGTGCTCTCAAACATTATCTATTGAACCTCACAAACTTAATGATACTCACATCTGACTGGTTGCGAATTTTATTTGGAAGTTATCTCTGGAATGGACAGAATTTGTCTGTGCATATGACCCACAAATAAATCACCCTGCCATCCATTATCATATTGCAAGCTAAGATGCTGAGAAGCAATTGAGAATTTACTGGAGCTGTGAACGGTGAAAAGCAGATGTCAGTGAAGATAATCACAGTTGTGCTGAAGTTTTTGAATGCCTTTAGGTTTTTGGGAGAATTACCTTGTGGTTAAGTGACAGGAACCATGTATATTCTCCCTGTCTTCTGATTCATACTGTGAAGATGAAGTGTCTATCCTAACTACAAATGAATGTGTGTGTGTGTTTTTAAGGGCAGAACAAATGTGTTCACTAAATATTCATGACCCATTTGGTAATGCATCTTAAAAATTAATAGCATGCATAACATTGTGTTTTCAATGAAAGGATTTGAACATTCTTTATAATGTGTAATGACTAAGTTTATTTTATATAATGAAAGTAATTCACCAAGTATAGTATGATTAGCTGTTAGCTGCAAAGAGTCCTCACAAATCCCTGTGCTAGTGGAATTATGATTTGGGGTAAGCTATTTCAAACCTCAATAACTTTGTTCCCTTTGGGTTATGGTAGGAATGTGGTATATTGATTTTCTCAAAACATCCAGTGCTTTTCAATGAGGCAGAAGTTTTAAGTACCTTCATGATGCAGTAATTTTAAAACTCCCCTCAAACTATAAACAATGATTTTTCTCATATAGATTAGTGACTGAAGCAATACATATTATAATGAGGAGAAGGCTCTCTGTGACAGCAAAAAGGAAATGTAATTATAGATAAAAATCGTCACCCGGAGTAATACCTTTCTCAGAGAGCCAGGAGCATGCTTCCACAGCACATGGCATTTAACCCTCGCTTTCCCAAGACACGCAAGTTTTATAAAATGTAAGTCCGTATGACATTAAGGAAGAACAAAACAGATAAGGTATGCTTCACGCAAGTGTGCAGTCTTTCCACTAGACTGGGAAACAGCAATGAAGTAGTTGTCCTTTCACTTGCACCTTTATTTAGGAAGAAGAGGAAAAACAGAAACTTACTGTTGTTTATTAATCTTACCAGAGGTTTTGATCCAGTTACTGTCCAGAGCGCAATAAAATGTTATTACCGGGTACCATGTAATCACTACCTTTAATGTCTTATTTGCCCCAAGGAAGTGCTGTATTTTGAAAGAAACCCTAAAAATGTCAAGTAACATAAGTATGTTGGAAGGACAGGTTCCATAGCCATTTGTCTTGTTTCAGCCCAATCTGAACTTATATGGTGATATTTGTGTATAAAGAATAGTATGTGCAAAAATTTTATACATACTTTTTATTACTAGTAAAAAGACCTAGAAAACCAAGATGGAGAAGGGAAAGAGGGAGGAAGACTCGAGATGAGACTCCTAATACTCAAGAGGATTTATGAATTACCTGGCAACCTGAGTGAAAAAAGGACCAGATTTCCCCATCCCCTCAATTTCATTTTTGCTCGATTATCAAAAACAAAATCTTTTCTTTCTGGCAATGGATAGTACCTTCCTACTCTTCAAACATCAAGAAGTTAGCAAAGATGTTGCATAAGTCAATGTAACAAATTTGCTAAAAAAAAAACTCTTAGACAAAATAAATCCTGGAACAGTAAGACCAGATTGGGTCCTGCTTGAAGATATTACCTTGTCTTAATAAAGAATGTGACAGATAAGAGAGAGAGGAATGCCTATAATGAAAGAAATGAAAAAGGCGAGTGAGCGGGCATATCTTTCATTGACCATGCAAATGCTGGCCCAGGAGCACTGAGTGTATGCGACAGAGATGCAAGCATATGTACGGGTGGGTGGCATGTACGCCCATCATGGAGGTGCACCAATCATAAAACAATCAAAATCAGATACCATTAAATATCCTTGTTACATATTATCCCTAGTTATACATTTATGGTCATTAAGCAAATTTTTTCAAATCTGACATCTTAAAGGAAAGAATAAACTGTAGTGACTTTATAGTGGCCCATTGGGCTAGGCTAAACTACATTTCCAAGAATCCTCATCTCTGTGTGTGTCCTGTTTATTGCAGGCCATCCAATCCAAGATTCTTAAGGCAGATCTGAAGGGTGGAATTGAAGCAGTGGTCATTTTGCTGATTGTACATACCAGGTATCTTCTGACTCATGTTGTTGCGTGAGACCTGCAGCCAGGCCTGAGACTGTCCCACCTTCCCTGGTTCTCCTTCAGCAGCAACAACTCCTGGGCCAGGTGTGTATATTTAACAACATGATATGGGCTCCTTGATTTTTGCAGGAGACCCATACTATCAAAGTCAGAGCAACAAAACTGACATTTCAATCAGCCCTCAATGATTCCAGTTTGTATGCTACAGCCTGATCTTATTCTCTCCCAGGTTATATCTATCTTCCTGTCCCAACTTCTTGTCCTGTGGACTTGAAGCTCACACATCAGATCAGATGTAAAGACAATGAGCAGTACAGAGACTACCTAGTAGATTTTAAAATAGCATAAGGTATAATTCATGTGCATATGTATATCCCAATGATCCTGATTCTCTGATTAAACCTTGACCAATTTATATACTGTCCAAGTCAACTAACATGGGTACCCAGTCTAAGAATTCATTCATTTAACCAAGAGTTATTTAGTGCCTACTATGTGTCAAATACTTGGAACACATGGAACACAGCAAGTAACAATACAGATGTCCCTTCCTTCGTGGAGCTTGCATACTATCAGAGAGATTAAAATAAATTAGCATATAAATAAAAGAGCATAAAACTTTTTAGATAAGGTACTAGATAAGGAAAAAAATCCCTTTTTCCTATTGCTTTTATAACAAACTTAGTGGCTTAAAACAATACAAATTTATTATCTTAAGTTTCTGGAGCCCACAATGAATCTTGGCTAAAATCAAGGTACCAGCAGAGATTTGTTCCTCCTGGAGAGTCTAGGGGAGAATCCATTTCCTCGCCTTTTCTGACTTCTAGAGACCATCTGTGTTTCCTGGTTCATGCCCCTTTGACTATCTTCAAAGTGCATTACTCCAACCTCAATTTCCATTGCCACGTCTCCTCTTTCTGACTCTGCTTCCCTCTTTTGCAAACCCATGGGATTACATTGAGCACACTCAAATAATCCAGGATAACCTCTCCAAGTCCAGATCCATAACTTAATCACATCTGCAAAATCCCTTTTTTCCAAGTTAGGTATCATTTGCACAGGTTCCTAGGCATTGTTCAGCTTATCACAGGTAAGCTGTGTTTCACAGCTTACCACATTTGTGTTTCAAAAATAAATAAAGGAATAAAACATAGTTTACTTTATATAGTATAGCCAGGAATATCTCCTCTTAGATAAATTTGTTTGACCAGAAACCTGAATAATAAGGAGAATAGTATGCTAATCTAGAGAGAAAGACTAGGGAGTATGAAGACCCTGAGGTAGAAAAAGTTGGATGTGTTCAAGGAAGAGAAAAACCACTTTGGATAGAACATCTAAACAAGTTATAGTAGGAGCAGACATCACAGAGGTTTGAGGCCATATTTTATAAGATCTTTTGTATTAAGCAAGTTGGATTTTATTCAAAGTACAATGGGAAGCCAAGGAGATGGAGGGTTGTGAGGAGGTTAGACAGGGAGATACAAGAGCTAATATACTTTATAAAGAGAATGAAAAAAATAGACTAAAGGGGATTATAAAGAAGTCATTTCTATTCTTTGCCCTGTTTTCTGTCCCTCATAGTCCAATCATTATCTGAATTTTTTATGCTTGATTATTTATATTCTAGTGAGGTCCTCTGACTAGCAACAGTCATATTACCTAAGAGCTTGTTAGAAACACAGAATCTCATGTCATATTCATGACTGACTAAACCAGACTCTGCATTTAATATCCCCAGGTGATTCACAGGTATAATTCTGTGATGCACAGTTTTAAGAAACATAGAAGTAGTCCTAGAAAGAAAAGACAGTGGCTTGGGCTAGGAAAGAGCAATGGGAATTGTGAAAAGTAATCATATTCAGGATATATGCGGAAGGTAGAAGCTAATAAGAATTACTGTCAAATTGGTTGTAGTTGAGCAGAGGGAGAGAAACATCTGCCTAGCATATAAATCTGGGGCCTGAGTAAATTAGACTTCATCATGGCTCTGTTTACTGAGAGGGAGAAGACTGAGAGAATAATAGGTTTTGTTTTTTAGGGAAGTTATAAGGTGCCTATTAAACATTCAAGTGACAATGTAAATCATTCAATTAGCCACATTACCATCGAGTCACCCCTAGGGCATGTGTGACCAAGGGCAAAACTTTATTTCAAGTGACTAGTGACAGTTAACAATGAGCAATAAGTCTATGAGTGCCTGTCAAGAAAAATGTCAAGTAAGCAGAATCTTTCCCAGGACTCTTGCTCTATAAAGAACCAAAGTTATCAGAATCTGGAATGGTCTGGTCTCACCCAGAAAAATTAGGTGGCCTAATTTCAGTGTCTCCATATCCCATACAACATAAACTGTACGAGTAAGTATGGTTGGCTTGGGTGTGGGGGTCATTCATAATTACTTTGTTTTATTCTTGTATTTAGGTCTAAGACTGTTGCAGAGTGATGTGAAATTCAAAGATAATGTTACAACTGGGGATACAAATTTGGAAGACATGAGGGTTTAAAGCCTGCATTCCCCCATTTAAAGTCTTGGGACACTGGAGGCCATCATTTTGTGAGAGAAGGTAGACAGAGATATTTTTTAAAGCCAAGAAATCATTCCAGGAGCACACTGCCAGGTAGAGGCAGGAGAGAAGAAGGAGAACCATCGAAGAAGGAAGATGTACAAAGGACACATGGACAAAGCCAAACAGGGGTAGGATCAAGGGTGGGGGGTGGGAATGGCTGGGGTGGGAGGAGCAGTGAGGGGAAAATGGAGACAACTATACTTGAACAACAGTTTTAAAAAGAAGGAAAATTAAAAAATAAAACAACTCTGTAAGTCCTTTTGCCATGAAAGATAACACATTTACCAATTGGGGACATCAGGGCTTGGACATATCTGGAGAAGGGTGTTACTATGTTCAAAATACCAGAGAAAAATCCTCTTGCTCTTGTCCCTGAAAATAGACTTTTTAACTTTATTTCCACAAAGTATCTCTGCATTTTTAGATTTGTTTATAATTACATCAGCAAAAATAAATAATAAAATTGTGATTTACTTATTTTAAATATCTCTTTTTACAGTTCAGTCAAGTTCTCATGTTTTATTTTCCTTTTTAAGAGCCAAAATAGTAAATCTGTGTCTTTAGATGCCTATAAGCATGTGGCAATTTCTTAGAACAGCTATAAAAATTAATATCCCTGATAAAATTTCCAAATTAAGAACCAGATACAATATTTTGGCTCAAATACAAATGGCTATGAAACTTAAGACAATTATGTTTGATGCATACATTTTTAATTCTCTCAACTCTAGTGATCCACTGGTCTGCAAAGTGTGTATAGTAAAGACCACATTTCACAGACATTCATGAACCAAAAATGTGAATCTAAATAACTATAATTAAAATATCAGATAAAATGTAAAAGAGAGAGAGAGAGAGAAATGAGAAACAGTGACCAATGAGGTTATTTGGTAGCCCCGAGGGAAAAAAAAAATGAGTCAAGCACAGCAAATGCTCTTAAGATGTTAAATAAAATGAGAATAAAGAATTTACCTTTGAATTTGACAGTATGAAAGTTGCTGATGACCTTGAGTGGAACAAATCACAGAACAGATAATGACTGACCTGGGCTCAGTGTTAGCAAAGGTTTTATCGTTGCGGCACTCCGTAGGAAAGCCTTTTTCTAAGGCAGTGTTTTCAACCAGTGTGCTGCAAGAGATTCTGAAACATTCAATGCCTGACTACTTAGTCAGGGGCACTGACCTCTTTTCCCTTAGACTGTCAAACAAAAAAATGACAGCAGCCAACACAGCAATAGCTGTCTAGCATGAATGAATCAAAATTATACCTATTTTTTGTCAGATCAGCAAAAAAAATGTATTTTTTTTTGGTGTGCCTCAGAATTTTGGTAATTAGTTTGTAAGTGCCATGAGATGAAAAAAGTTGGAAACCACTGACCTAAGGCAAAGATGGAACAGCTTCAGAAGTGAGGCAATGAGACTTACATTGTGCAAATAAGCATGGGGTTTATTTCATGTCGCTGAATCCAGGAAAAGATCTGTAGGAATCAGAAGTCACAAGACTAGTACAAATATCTGCATTTCACACATTTCGCAGCTGGCTAGTTAGCAAACTGAATCTCTGCAAGTAGCTCTCAGCAAACACAAGAAGCTTAAGGGACAAATCTTGACTGAACTTCTATCCAGTTCAGCTAGGCTATTTATTTTTAAAGGTAATGACCTTTGTACCTTCAAAGGCAATTTGAAATGAGAATTATTTTTATAATATAGGTTTTCCTTTGGGGAAGAATATATGCCTTCACAGTGCTAGATCTTTTTGTCTTCACACTTTTCTATTTTGTTCTAGCGGGGTGATGGAAGGGGGATCCTATTTGAAGCAGGTTGGAGAGAGAATGGAAAGTGAGGAAGTAGAGACAGGAAGTATGTATATTGCTTCTTCTGAGGCATTTTGCTGGGAAAAGAAACAGAAAAACTGGATGATACCTGGAGGAGAATATAAGATCTAAAGAGGGTTTTCTTAAGATGGAAGGTATTACAGTATGCCTATTGATGATGGAATAATAATGAGGGGAAACGCTGATGGAGGAGAAAGCAGAAAAATCACAGGGGCCAAGTACTTAGAGCCAGTAAGAAGGGATAGGACATGTGTGCGGGTGAAGGCTTCGGCCTCGGATGAGAGTAAGGACAGTTAAGTTGAAAATCATATTTCTCATTAACTAAAGGATTGACATTCTGTTTTTGTACCTTGATCTCTTGCGAGTTTTGCTGACAGGAAACAGCATCATGAATCAACCCATCCAGACACGAACAAGACTGAGTTTCTAAGTCTGTACAACTGGCAGCAAGATAGGGAACTGCGGCAAATGCACAGAGGAATTTGTAGGGGACCCGTCGAGGAGGCCAGCTGGGTTTCCTCTGGTGACCCACCTTCCCTCTCTGTGAGGTAAATTCATTACCTTTAGATTTCAATTCACACGAGCATATTTCTTAAATTAGGTGTGCCTTTAGCAAATAATTATGTGCATTTTTAATTGATATACTAAATCAAATAGAATGAAAGCAGCTACTTTTCTCCACTCATACTTGTTGAGTAGGAATTTTGTAAGTGTCACGATTAGCAAAGTAAAACCAAGTGGAAAAGGAAGTGACAGTAGGCTGGCTTCTATAGTTCCACAAAACTGTGTAGAAAGGGATTTCACTACCAAGTGTATTGTTGAACTTAATATATAAACCTTGTATTTAGTATCATTTTATTGCTGATTTCTGAGCTTAGTTGGTAGTTGACATATTTTTTTAAAAAGGAGTGAAGAGATCTAAGCCAGAATGTGTTAAGGAATTGCAAATCAAGGTTCTCTTTTAGTGGGACTTGAGCAAAAAAATTGTGGATGATATTGATGCTGTGGGTTATGCAAATCAGAAAAGCATGAGAAGTGAGAGTTGTATCATTTCCATGATGGACAGAAATGGCTTTAGGGTTGACAGGCAATCTAAAAATTACTATTACTTCTCATTATATCCCTCCCAGCATTTCTGTGTGTGCAGAATAGGATTTTAAACACCTTGATCAAGGCACAGGGATCTGCCTCATCTCCTGACACTGATGACCATCTAGCAGGGCAATATTGTTGCTCTAACTGGCATCCTGATGCTGTTATGAAAGTGCAGGAGGCATTACTCAAGAACTGGATTGTGACTGAAAATAGCCAGCATAAATTTAAAAGGAAGTATCATTTTGCCACTCATGAAAATGATCAAAAGCTTCACATTAGGGTTATGCCTATTAGGGATGGTATACGGTTTAAGATTCTCTCTGATATTCCAGTCTCAAGATATAAATCGAATTATCTCCAGCCATCTTAGATTCATAGAGTTGTAGGGCTTTAGAGACTGTCCGGTTCTGAAATGTCCAAATGAGAAAATGGAAGCCGACAATTGTAATACAACCCTCCCCCTATCTCAAGGCGAATGCTGGATATGGAAATCAGTTGTCATGAGTCACAGACCATTGTTCTTTCTATCTCATAATTTTAGGGCAAAAATATGATAGGTGATTCTTCGATCTGCAAATTCAGTCTCCTACAGTTTTTTAAATAATTTTGGGATAATTTATTTAAAACACTTGAGGCCTTCCGGCAATAAAGTCATACCAATCCCAAAGTATATCTGAGAAGAGTAAGGGTGACAACAATTCTCTCCAAGTTTTATTTCCTTCACCTGTAAAATATGAAAAGTAATGTCTACCCCCTGCCCCCACAGGATAGTTAAAAGGAGTAATTGGATTGTAACTGTAAAATATTGAGTTCAGAGTTTGCTATATGATGATCCATCAAAAAAAAGGTGATTGTCATTGTCTTCATTATTCTGTATAAAAATCAAAAGGACAAGGTTTCCCATAGATGCAATGCCTGAAAGGAAGTTTTCAAAGATATCTATCTTTTCATCTCTCATGTTTTGTGTATGAGGTTAAAATCCTGCTTATCCATCCTGACTCATCTTTTAAAGGATTCTAAGAAAGAAGATAACACTTCTTAGTGTATTATTGTGACTATGTAAATAATGTTTAATTTTTATGATTATATATAAGTGTTTTCTTCAAAAGAGATTTCTGTCATCTTAAATGACAGCAGCTGACAGCTTCTAGGGACAGTATCTTAGTTAAGGATCATTGTGCAGAAATCTTTTCTCTAACTATGAAGGGGGAGAGAGGTTGTTAGGAGGCAGGCAGAAATGTATTAGAGATATCCAAAGACCTTAGGGCCTTTGTGATCTAAAGGGGTCCCCTCTTTGCCTAAGAATGCTCTCTTATTAGACAGAAAACTGTCACAGAAACATAAAAGCCATTATAGCACTGTGTAAAGCAGTCTTAAAAAAACTTTAGTTAAACCAGTGAAAGCAGGACACCTCTGCAGTTACAGCTGCCAATTATTTAAGAAGAGGGAGACTCAAGAAAGTTGGAATTAAGTCTCAAGCATGAAATGATAAAGTTGCAGCCAGAAGTGGGTACAGCTGTTGTTGGTTTTATGTTAAAATTGAGCTTCAAGAAGCCAGAAATAAACTCCATCTTTAGTTAGTTGGAAGTAGATACCTTGATATGGGTAAGAGAGTTCTATTTAAAATTAACTCTTGCCAAGGATGCAGAAGACAAAAGTCACTATGTCTCATCCTTATCAGGCATGGACACTAATAAATGAAAGGTGGCACTTGAAAAAAAAAGAAATCAAACTCAGAAGAAAGACATGAACTCAAATACAAGGTAGACTAAAGATCCTAAGCACAGCTGAGAAAGAAATCTAACCAAAAGATAAGATTCAAAAAGGAGTTGTATTCCTAGGTCCATCCCTAGCTAAACTGTAATAGTGGATTATGTGAGACCCTCTACTGGATTTAGGTTACATTTGTCATCTGTTCTAAATAGGTATGATATATTACTAGTGTTATAAAAGCACAAGTGTTTTAATCACTGATAATATAACAAATATTTAGGACATGCTCAGTGCAGGCCAGATACTGTGCATGACACCAGGGTTACAGAAGAGGCAAAAAAGCACGCAGTCCTTGACTTGAGGGAACCTCAAATCCAGTGAGAGAAATGAACAGAGACAAGGCATACAGCTTGTCCCAGTAAGTGCATGACAGAAGCTTATAAGGGGGAAACCTGACTTAGAAGAAGTAGAGATTTTAAGCTCCAACCAGAAAGACCAGTAATAATTAGCAAATGGAAAGTAGAAAAATAAATACTTTGAGGCCAAGGGCTTCAGGTAGAAGAAAAGTCAAAACAGCTAAAGAATCAAAAGAAGGACAGTGAGGCTAGTGTTGACCAAGTCAAGGGACAAGAAGAAGAATATAGCTGGAGATGTGGACAGTGACAAGGTCGTACAGGCCACGGGAGGAATTTTTAATATATCCTAAGTGCCATTGCCAGTACCATTGAATGGGTTCAGACAGACGGAGAGATTAGAGTTACATTTTACAAAGACTAGCTTGGCACAGTTCTGCATACACTGTCACAGCATAAGACAGCAACAAGTTAGGGAACTGCCGTGGTCTCACTGAGGCATGGTAGCGGCTCAGGTGAGAGATATGGAGACAATTGGATGTATTCAACACCTACTCTGCAGGCCTGGTGTTCAATTAGATGTAGGCTGTGTCTGAGAGTAAGGTGGGATATTTCTCTGGCTCCTAGTTCAAATTACAAAGTAGTGGATGGTGCCATTCACTAAGATGAAAAGCATAGTGCCACCGAGTTGGAGGAGAATTAAGGAAAGAAGAGGAAAAGTTCAATTAGAGGCGGACTTCCTTACAGACTTTTTAAAAAGGAAAGGAAGAGAGTGGCTCCAGGGCAATATCAGAAACTTTGGGGGTGGAAAACACTTTGAAAAAGTATATCCAATTTCATAAATACATGTAATCTTATACACACACACGCCCACACCTTTTGTTTTGGAATACAAGCCACAAATCTCAGAAGGTTTTTGACTAAAGGGAACAGCATGTCCCCTCAGGGGAGTGAATCTAAAACTGCAAGGACTGATGGTTATCAGAAGGGGACATAAAATTTAAAAGATTAAGGAACTCTAAGTAGGAAGGGCTCTCAGGGCCAAGCAAATAGTCAAAAACAATTATGAGGTTTAACAAAAAATAGAGGGAGTTAAAATTTGGATAATATATTGACAGAAAGCATAGGCATTCAAAGAAAGAAAAATTAACAAAGACAATTGTCAAAGATGGCATTGGGATCAGCTATACAAGCAGAAAGAGAATTTTTTGTAATTATTCAGTCTTGAAATGAGAATGTGGCAATGATGCACAAATTAGTGTAAAGCAAGGTGACATGGGACACACTGAAGAGCTGCCCCCAGAACCATGGGAGGACAATTAAGGTCTCCCAAGGGGAACCTCCAAGTAAGGGTTCTCACCAGTCCCTGAGTGAGGAAGCCCTGAAAACTGGTTACAAAAATGACTGTTTGTCTTTACCAAGTTCTGTGTAAAAATAAGCCTAGGGAAGTGTGTATAGAGTATGGGTTCAATCAATCTCAACAAAACCTTTATTTGTCTTCATAAAATCCAGGCTTAAAGAATTCCTCCAACTGTTCTTTTTAAAGCTGGGGACTGAGCAGATACTACCTGATTACTTCAATCAAAATGTGAGTGCCAGAGGGGGAAAATTTATATAAATCTCATCCTTTACAGAATACTGCCTTAACAGTGTTTAACGGGGTAGTCCTGTGGTGCTACCCCAATGCCTCATAAACTGTTTTAGAGCCTTATATTTCTTAAATTTCCTAAGTTTTCATCTGAATGCCTCCACCATGAAATCCCCCCTTTTGACCTCAGTGGAAATGGCTATCCTTTTTTCTGTGAAATAACCTAAAGGCTTTTGCGTCTGGTCTATAAACAAGGTGGGGAAAGAGTAGGTTTACAGCTGTGAGTACGGGAAACACAGAGTTTATTCTTACATTATTATTCATTATTTTATTTTCCATATAAACAACTGTAAACCTACTTTTGCCTCACACTGTATATTACTTAATTTCCTGTATCCTTTCTTCATAAGTTCCTGCCTTTAGGCCCATTAATCATATTTATTATTCTTCTCTAGTTTATCCCATGCAGCTGTGGAGCCCAAAAGCGGTTGGTCAAGGGCGAGTCTAATGACATGGCATCCTCAGGAATCCTGAACACGTGAGGCTGGCATGAAAAAGTGATGAGACGGATCTCAAGAAAGGTCTTCAGGTGCTCTCTGAATCCCCGCTAAAAATCAGTATGTTCGCTAAAATTGGAAAATTTTGGCAAACAACCAAACTCCAAATCATGTACCTCAGGTTCTAAGACACTGATCACCACTTCAATCCTATCCACACACACATTTATTCTTGTCAAATTTCTATAAAGATGACTGGGATTTCCCATCCCAGTTGGATGGGAAAGCTAACATCTGCAATGCTCAGGGACTGGAACCTAACGTGAAGAGGCCAAGGCAGAGTATGTGCAGTGTAAACCACAGAGGGCTTCCAAGGGAGAGAGGAGAGTCTGGCCTGATTACAAAAGATTGTAATGCTGGAACCGGACTTCTGGGTCTGAACTCTGACTCCCCGCTTACCAGTTGTTTGACATTTGGCAACTTCCTCAGCCTCTTAGCCTCAGGTGTGTTTTCTGTGAAATGAGGCCAGTGGTGGCACACACGTTACTCAGTTTTACAATTAAATATGTCAAATATTTGCAAATATTTACTACATCTGAGACATAGCCATGTTACATATTCATATGTTTATACTTTCTGAATAAATAACTACAAGAATTATTTGTTGAGTTGATTAATGTAAACATTGTTAGGGGAACTCAGAACTTCTTTGCTGTTGAATCATTGGAAAACACCCCAGGCGATGGTCAGCTCTCTGTCAGTGTGTGCCAATCTGTAACTAACACAGTAGCCATGCCATTGGCATCAGGTTGGCGGTTGATGTAAAGCAATTCAACATACACATTAGGTGGCTGGGGTGAAAAACAAGCACACGTGACACAGAACAAATGAAACTCCCCGCCCGTGTCCTGTGAGTCAGCATTCCTGTCCGCAAGAAATAGCATTCACTTAACTCATACCTTAATTGAAGTCATTTCAGTCAACTAAAAACAAAGTTGAATATCCATAAGTATTTCAAATTTCATGTTTTCCACAGAATGTTATATTTCGTAGAGAAAATACAGGTTCATTACAATTTATATATGAATACTTAAAGATAAAACACTTCCCTTTTAAGCCTACCAATGATTAAATTAAAGTCAGTAGTGTACATCAAAGCAGATATTCATAAATTTTCTATTAGTACTCAGCTAAAATTGACAATGTTTATTTATAGACCTTAACATTTAAAGTTAAAATTTTATTTTGTGTCATTTAAAAGTCATAGAAAGTGTGAAAGAGGCCCGATACAAATAAGTGTATGTGTATGAGTCTGTTTATCTAAAATTCTAGAAAGCGCAAACTAATCTATAATAACAGAAAGCAGGTCAGTGGTTGCCTGGGGCTGGGGCGGGGTGGGGCAGACAGTGGACTACAAAGGGTCACCGGGACACTTTAAGGTGATGAAAATGATCTATGTCTCTATTGTGGTGGTAGTTTTAGAATATACAACTGTCAAAGCAAACAAAATTGCACAATTTAAATGTATACAGCCTATTATATATAAATTATATCTCAATAAAGTTAACCTGAATAATAAATGTCACAGAAAAATGTTTAGAACCGCACTCAAAATACAAATGAAAGTAATCACAAAATGTCTCTAGCTAAAGTTCAAATTCAGTTATAGCTGACTATCTAAAATATAGATACATGTTTTTTACCAGCACAAATTAAATTAAAACCAGCATCTTAAAAGGAGTTTTAAAAATCAGGATGTTATCTAAGAGAAAATAAAAGTCTGGTTTTTTTTTTAATAAACCTCACACCAAGGGGTCTATAACAAGGAAACGAAGAGAAGTTAGAGGTGCCTGCCTGTACAGAAATGAACTGGGCTATTGTATGCAGGGTTGTCAGGAATATTATTGTTACTGATGATTCAACCTGAAAGTTTTATGGAATCAGATGTTGAAACTCTTCACAAAACTGTTCAAGGAAACAGCATAAATGATACTTGCTGAGTATTTTCCTTGTACTTCATAAAATCCTCCATCCCACATCAAAATTTTAGAATCTGCATTATAATTAATTATGCCTACAGAATGTTGGCACAGGCAAGAGGTCACAGAGAGAAGCTTTTATACCTGACATAAAACACCATCACAGGATTACAGCCTACTATCTCACTTGTTACAATTTACCACAAGCCTGATAAAATAATCAAACCACTGGATTAAAACTAAATTATTTTTCTCATTTAACTAGTACAGCCTGCTTCACAAACTCAAAGTTTAATTATGGCTATATTTCTTTACCCTCTTCCAATTCATTACTCAATTCATTATATACCAAATAGCTATAAGGCTAGTATTTTTCACTTGAAGTTTCTCCCTCCCTCTAAATTATTCGAGGAAAAAAATTGGTTAGAGCACTCTAGAAGCAAGGTAAGGGGTGTGCAATCCAGAAGAACACATGGTCCCCAAGAGTCCACGGCTGCTGCTGTTTCTTGCGACCACCCTGTGTCGCACCATAGTACAACTGTTTTGCCTGTCCAGTTCATTTGCATACACACAGTTCCTTAGGAATGATCAACCCTTCCTTCTCAGTTTTGGGCTCTCAAAGGAGTTGACAGGCTTATGCTCAGGCATTCCCCCCCCCCCCATCGTTCAAGTGTGTGCCTCAGTGGCAGACTCAGAGGGGGCTTTCATTATTAGCTATGTTTTCTGCCCAAAGCTGCCTCCTTCATTCACTGCAAAACTCTTGTTTAGAGCCTGAAGGCATCCACCTAGAATCTGCCTCAAGCTAATTTTGCACAAGACCATTTTATTTCTGGAGCCTCATTGTCCTTCTTTGCATCTGAGCCTTGTGCAGAGCCACTCTAGTCCAGCCTTACAGGTTTTCCTAGCATCATATCTTACCTGGAAAGGAGAGGTTGAGGTACTCCTCAACAACTCCTTCCTTTCCAGAAGTCCCAATGATTCTGATGCAGAATGATCCATCTCTTCTTCAAAACATTTTCATACCAAAAATTTCAAAGGAAGAATACTCTTGGGGAAAAAAGGTAAAACTAATCTTTCTAAACCCTAAACACAAGAAAATGGGTACCCACAATAATGAATGCTGCTAGTACCCTCTGCATATCCCCTTGGAAGTCATCATTTCTGGGCACACCTGCCTTTCTTTCAACTGCAAGTACATTTCCTGATGGCTTTCGCTGGACACTGGTGGGTACTCTGCCCCTACACCTGACAGGCCGGAAGTCCTAGGGAATTCCATGCTCTCAGAACAGCCAAAAAATGCTATGCATGTAACCATGCAGAAACTACACTTCTTTAATGGGACACTTTCTTCTGTCTGTGCATCCACTCCCTCCCTTAATCATTAAGCCTTAAAACATCAAATTCTGGTAAATATCAAACTGTCTTAAGAACAAAGCCTCAGGCCTGTTGACCACAGAAACAGTTTCAGTCTAGCTAAAGATAATATCTCGACTTCAGTTGTGTTTTACCCACAGGCCCCTGAAAGCAGAATGACCCTTGGGACTGAACCTTCATGAAACCAGACAAAACAATGCCATAGCTGGCATCAGGACCTAATATAATAATCCACCAATTTTTAACAGGTGTGCCACAAGAATTTTTAAAACATGCAACACCTGATTATTTAGCCTGGGGGACTGACTTTTTTTCCCTTAGATTGTCAAATAAAAAAAATGATAACAACCAACACAATAACACCCATCTGGTGTTAGTGAATCAAAATTATACCTATTTTTTGTCAGACTGGCAAAAAATACATATTTTTTGGTGTGCCACAAAATTTTAGTAATTAGTTTATATGTGCCATGAGATCAATAAGGTTGAAAATTGCTTCACTAATCAACTACTCCCTAAGCTGGCCTGACCAATCAGTAGATCCCACAACCCCAGCTCATCATGATGAATGATTTTTCCCCCAGGTAACTTATCCCCTGGAAGCCAAAGGAGAGCTAGGTCTCTGAGAACCAGCTCACCTGTGACTCCAGGAGTGGGAATCCTCAACTAATAAATTCTTATTTTCCTGGCTGCAAACTCCTTTTCACATTTGATTGGGCTTTGATATGAATAGGTAAATGAACTCCTTTATTCTAGTACCAGGTGGGGCTCACTGGATGCATAACACAGCTCCCTTGTCCCACAAATTGGTACTCAAAAAAATGTTCTACAATGTTCCCAGCATTCTCCCAAAGAATTGGGCTACCTTTGCCTACAGTGATAATTTGCTTGAGAAGTCACTTTTATTGGCTTCCCTTATTTAATACCTTCCACGGTCCCTTACCAATGTTTCCCGAGATCATCTCCCAGTAAACTACCTGCACTCAAACCCTTCTTTCAGAGTCTACTTGTAGGAGAACACGAACTGAGACAGTCACTGGTTCAGCACAAGCAAGAGGGCCAAGGCTGAGGAGCACTCGGAAAAAGTGTCAGACATACAATCTCAGAACATGCAGGTCATTTGGAAATACACAAAAACCAAAGCAGGAAAATCTTAAGGAAAGCAGGGCAGGTGGTCAACAAGCTCTGGTCATCACTGGAGAAGTTAAGAGAATGGCTGAGCACAGAGGCAGCATGGAGGAAGAATTCTTTCATACATGATAAGGGCTGTTAGGACTATCCCCAGTTACCAGGCAAAAGAAAGCCCTAGGAAAGAGTGCAACAGGCTCCTTAATCCTGAATTCATGCTTTTCGGAGCAGCAGTAATGAGCTACCTTTGTAAGCAGGAGGAAGAGCTGCAGCGAGTTATATCTGAATTGCTTCTCTATATTACCAAAGTGTGCTCTCTCATATTGTCCCCAGAGACCTTTGAAAATAAATCTTTCCTGTAAGATTATACACTTAAATAGATTCTTTGTCCTAAGTATAGTCCAGGGTATTCAACAAAATTAAACCAGACATATAATCGGATGTGGCTTGAATGTTTATGTGGATACCACTGTATAAAAACAAACCAACCTCGAATAACAGCAATTTACTATTTTGTCATTTATAGATCATTATAGGGAGTTATTTAATCCTCAGGGTCATTTTGTAAGGTAGATAAGAAATATCATCTTGCCCGTTCTTGGTGTTATATATATAGCGTCTGTGGGTTTGGGTGGTGGTGGTAAATTACTATGTACAAACTAGGTAACTCAGAATCACTGGAATCACAGCAGAAGTCTAGCAGTAAATCCTGGCCTAAATCAGAAATGCTAATATGCCTTCAATTGATATTGACCTTCACCAATCTGAACTTCTGAAATCTGAAATACACCTCCAGCTCAGAATAATATAAAGGTAACCTTATCTGGGGAATTTAAAAATAGAAAGCCTCTCCTTTTACTCCCTCCCCTTTCTCTTGAAAATAGAACTTATTTTTTCAAGCACAAAAATGCAAATTATTCTTTAGAAAATGTATTCTGTTGAGTTTATTTTTCTATTTTTAAATCACTAGACATGTTTGATGTGACTGTCACCAGCTAAGGACTATCACATCGATAACTATAAAAATCTGGTCATGACAATTTCATAGGTACAAAAACAAATTAAGGCACTTGAAAACTGAGAAAAAGGTGAAATGATATTTGCTTAATGATATTTAAACAATTGTTGTGGCAATCTGTGATGTAACTATTTAGATAAAATTAAGGTACAAATACCTATTAATGTCTGTGGGTTTCTTAATGAGAGTTAAAGAAAATGATTAAGTGTTTAGCTTTGGTCCTGAAACAGGTTGTGTTTATTAGTGTCCAGTAAAACATGGTTTTAGTATAAAATGGTTAAGCTACATAATTAAAATCATAAAGTTGAAAAAGTGGATTTCTACAGGACTCATTGAAAAACAATTTTTTTATCCTTACCCAAGGACACTTTTTTCATTACGTTTAGAGAGATGGGGAGGGAGAGAGGGAAACATTGACACAAGAGAGAAGCATTAATTGGTTGTCTCCCATACATGCCTGGACTGAGGATTGAACCCTCAACCAAGGTATTTGCCCTGACCAGGAATCAAACCTGCAACCTTTCACTTATGGAATGACACTCCAACCAAGTGAGCCACACTGGCTCGGGCAAAAACAATTGTATTATTTTCCCTCACTCTACTTTTAAGCTCAGTATTTGGACTTACACTTCACTGTCTTTACAATAAGATCTTGGCCCAACCTCAAGTTTTTCCAGTCAATCTTAGACCATTTTTAAGTCCTCTGGTCACATTTAGTCACAAAACACTCTCATACTAATATTTAAAAAATGTATTAATCATGTCATAGTCAAAACTCCAATCTTCACTGACAGTCAAACTCTCCCCCTCCTGCAGTTTGGGTCAGCCACAGCGGGATGTCTCCAGTGGCAAACTGCTCTAATTTGGGATTACCCTACTCCCCCACTCGAAGATCTCCAGCCC
The DNA here is from genome assembly GCF_019186645.2 of Phyllostomus hastatus. NCBI lineage: Eukaryota > Metazoa > Chordata > Mammalia > Chiroptera > Phyllostomidae > Phyllostomus > Phyllostomus hastatus. Next base: position 15,746,075 of record NW_025333977.1, on the reverse strand, counting down.
CGGTTTCTGAGCCAGTCTTTTGTCCAGAGGTAATCAAGTTAACATGGAGTTGTTAGGGTGGACCCGATCCAACGTGACAAACGTCTTTATAAAAAGGGGAAAATTTAAGCCTAGAGACAGACACACACACCTGGAGCAGACCGCATACAGATGAAAGCAGAGATAGAACGGTGCTTCACGAGTGAAAGAAAGAAAGCCAAAGATGGCCAGCTAGCTGACCAGAAGCTAGAGGCGGGGCCTGGGACAGATCCTCCCCCTCCGCCTCAGAAAGAACCAACCCTGCTGACACCTTGATCTCAGACTTCCAGCCTCCGGAGCTGTGAGATAATGAGGTTCTCTTGTTTTGAGATACTCAGGTTATGGTATTGTGTAAGTGCAGCCTCATTGCTACATATATACGTACTAGTTTGCATATATAAGCACATAAACATGTTTCACATATATATACATGTATTATATAGAGATTATGTATATAAAATTAAAAAAATACTTTCAACTCTTTTAAAATAATTTTTAAACAATCTAGGAATTTTTTATTTTTAACAGAATTTTTTCAAAGTATTGTCTCAGTCAATACATTTAAATAGTTGTAAATGAAGAAAATCAAAATTTGGGAAGAAATTTGTCATTTATGTTAGTTATCACTTTCATGTCAAAGTTTTTAACTCACTTTTAAGATAAAAGTTATGATTTGAAATAGGTGTGGCAGACATTCAAGTTTGATGACATAGAAGGTTCTCTTCCATATTGACAACTTGACACCACAAAAAGCATAAAAACCTGCACTTGAACAATTCTTAAGATTCATGGGTTGCAAATTAACTAAAATTTACTCTGGGAAGCCAGGGTTCACTGCTCCCTATTAACAGGAATACATCACTATTTAAAGAGATAAAATAATGGGACTGCTATTTTCAAAAAGTGACTGAGTTGAAATAATTTCTTACACCTTTATTTGAGCATTTCCTGCTCACGTAGTGAACACCATCCAAACACAAGTGTGGAAAACAGCCAAATGAGGAATAATGAGGTTCCGGAGAGTCCAGATGGCTCTCCTTATCAAACCCCAACTTCAGATCAGGCATTCTAGAAAATCACTTACTAAGAAACCGTCGTACTTATCTTTCTTGAGGTAACATCAGTCATTTATTTTTCCTAACTTGGCACATGTTATTTTCCTAAGAAAGGCACACAAAGAATTAATTTCTTACTTATTTAGATATCCACTCTAATAGTGTTGAACTTTCTTAGCCAAATAGAGAAATCATTTTTCTAGTCTTAAAATAAAACAGCAGCTTCCCACACCCCCAGAAGAAAATTAATTCAGACCACAAAAGGGCTGCACTCCAGTTCAAAGGGATGTGTGAGTTAATTAGTGTGGGAAGAAAAGTCCTTTTTCGTATTCACATACCATTTGTCTTGGTTCTCCCAAACAATGACTACTTTTGTTCAGTGTTTAAAAGGAATGGGCGAATATTTCTCAGGCACATTTGGCACAGAGGAGAAGAGCATTACATCTCAGAGTAATTTCTATATGTTTGATTTAATAACTTTCTCAAGACATAAGTCATAATCTGAATTCTCAACCAATCAAAACTGAAATTACAACTAAAAACTTGTTCTGATAAATCAATAGTGGAATTTAACAGAAGTCCTTCAGGTGTTTCCGACAAGACCAGCCGAGCCTCATTAAAACAATCAAGTCCTAGTGTTTCATGTTTTGTTTTGTTTTGAATATCTGTGGTCCCCAGGCACATAGAAATTAAGGGTTGGAGAAAAGGCACAGAGAATAACAAACCCAAGCAAGAAGATTTGGTACATTATCTCAAAGGATTCAGCAAATTACCAGTATGAGTGCAGCATCTAATTTCCCAATAAAGTCTCAAATACACAGGGCTCCCAGGAGGCTTTCGTTTCTGAAAACTATTGGCAAAAATCAAATGTTGTAAAGTTAAGTCATTTCCATGCTAACTCATTTCAAAGTCCCTGAGAAAACAACTTTTGAGTATAACACATGAATGAAAATTAATCTTATATTACTTTGACTCTCCAGGGCAGCTCTAAACCAGGGAGAGTTAGTGGTTCCTCCTTTCCCTAGAAGCTGCCTGTGCCCATGGGGAGCACCACATTCCTATGTGCTACCCATGCTGTTTGTAAGACTCAACCCAGGATTATACCAATTCCAGACGAGTTCTTGGGTAAATCGAACATTACTTACCTCAACCACCCGAATTTCAGCTGCTCTTTACTGTAGCCAGAATAATTCTAGAGAAAATAATGTTTCCCTAATAAAAGTTAAGAAACACTTGGCTTTTTATTGCCAGTTATGCGTAACTGTTCCCACATAAAGCAAGAGAGTACAATGGCCGCTCCCAATGTTTGCCAGAATCATCTGGGGAGCTTTAAAACTCTCAATGCTCACATCCCAACCCCTATCAATCAAATTAGAGTGTCTAGGTGTGGGGGCCGGGCATCAGAAGTTTTTAAAGATCTTTAGGTGATTCTAATGTGCAGTGAACTTTAGCAAACAATGAAGTACAATTTTGAAGGAAATAGCAGAAGCACAGACAAGGGCTAAGGGGGATAAAGGACAAGATTAGCCTATGTAGAAACCATAGGCCCAAATATTTGGATAGGTTTTCTTTTGGAAAGGAGTGTGAACATGCATTAGAAATATGATGCACACAGCTATGTCCCCCAAGCCAAGTGAGAGTTAAATGCCCTTTTATAATTCTACAGAAGTTGACCATAAATACCAAGTGCTTGTGCATACATTTTATGGTGTATCAAAACTCGACAAGGAATACAAAGGGATTGATTGGTAAATCAATAAATGAATGACCTAGAATAAATGACCTTGCACATTTTTAGTATTTAGTTCAAAAAGTAGCAGCAGCCACTTAGAACTGCTGATACTGTTTGCACCTGCTCTGCTCTCCCTGTGAAGAAGGCATCCTTTGAGACCTTGGACCAGAGCACAGCTATAATCAGTAGATTAATTTCCAAATATAACCAGAGGTAATCCTACTTTTCAGAACATATTGGCAGGAAACAGAAAGAAGAATTGCACCCAGAAAAACATGTTTCCCTCTTTGAGAACTATCTCACAAACCATCTCCCCTCTCTACAATAAAGGTATGAAACATTGTAAGGACCAAGACCATGTAAATCAAGTAGATCAAGGGTGTCAAACTCATTTTTACCAGGGCCACATCAGCCTTGTTGTTGCCTTCACAGGGCTGAATGTAATTTTAGGGCTGTATAAATGTAACTACTCCTTAACAGTTAAGCGAGAGATCAGCACTGCCACCGGGTAGGAACAAGGTGCTGGGTGAGATAAAACAAGGTGGAGGGCCAGATTTGGCCTGCAGGCCTTGTGTTTGCCACCTGTGAAGTAGAGTAATCCACCATCTTATTTTGGGGTGCAATACAAAAGTAAATTTGGCAAATGATCAAGCCATACAGAAGAAACAGAGCTGAAACAAAAATCACATACAAAAATCTCGTATAGTAGATTATCAACCTAGTTTTGCAAATTGGTTATAGAGCCATCAGAATTAGTGATCACTCTAATGCATGCTGGTCTGCAGTGAGACAAACAAGCTCTGACGATGCCCCCTGTTAACATCCCCTAAACCACTGGCTTTCCTTCCCAGCCTCTAGTCATACAGACAACACCAATGAGCCTGTACCATGGCCAGGGGCCCCTCCACTTTGGCTGCTTCTTGGATCATATAAACACTTGACTGCTCCTAGGCCCCTTTGAGTCTCATGGGGCCCATGAAATTTCCTCAGGACTTTCTGCATACATCCAACAAAATACTCAATGACAGGGCTTTCTACCTCTCAGGTCCCAATGAGGAAGCAGGGAATAGGTCCCTTCTACTCTTCAAACGTGTTCATTCACTCAGTCACACGCTGTTGACAGCTTCCCTCTCTATTTGCATCTCTACGTGGTCTCCCATGTCACAGGCCGAAGGTTGTTAAGGGCTCACTCTGCTTCACTTGCTCACCCGACGACCAGTCATTATGATAAGACTGAGAAGTGGAGTAGGTGAGCTCTGACATGTGGGTCAGTGGGAGTATTCCAAACGTCTGAAACATATTTGAGGTCACATACTTTACAGACTCAAAACCCCTGGCATTTTGGTTCCTTTTTTACCCTACTACTTCCCTTAGGGCCAGCTGCTTCATCTCCTGGGCAATGCCATAATGCTATACAATACAAATCAGTTTGTACAGCCCATTCTTATTTTATCATTTTTTATATGATGGAGAGTAGTTTAGTTTCCTAATAAATCACGACTGGCCGCTATGCAGTTCTTGGTTGATGATACTCATGATGCCAGTTTATTTTTTCATGTTATTGTTCACAAAATATACTTCTATGACCCAAAGTTTGGCAAATATCAGCTATTTACTTTTTGTTACGTCTTATTTTCATCAACTGGCATTAAACTGACCTAATTTTTCATCTCCTTGCAGTTCTTGATCTGTCTTTCAGGAAAGTCTTTTTCTTCCATAGTAAAGTCTACTGGTTTCCAAGATTTGATAAAATTTTGATTGTACTGACATAAATTTTCAAATTACCTTTATTTTTTAACCTCACAAGTTACTAAGCAAACATATATTGAGCACATTATATTTGCCATAGGAGGTATCTGTCTAGAGATACAAGTTTATAAATCACCAGCATACAAATAATGATTCCTTCCATGAGACAAGAAGGTGTCACCTGAGAATATAGTGTTGAAAGAGAAAAACCAGGTTTCAAAGTCTGATCCCCAAGCCACTGGAACGATCAGGAGATCATCAGAATGAGAACACTCTACCAAAGGACATTGAGATAGAAGGCTAACCAAAAAATAACAGTATTCTCAAGGCAAATGAGAGAAAAATTTTCAAGAAAGCTGGAGTGATCAGCTGTGGAAAATGCTGCTGATAAGTTGAGTGAAAGGAGAACTGAAACTTGATTATTAGATATGGCAATATAGTATCACTGGTGACTTTAATAATCATAGTTTATACAAGAGAAAAAAATGAGTTTTATATGTTCTGGATGTACAGAAGTAGTAAAATAGCCTCTTTCCCATTCTCAACTTCTCACTTCCAATCTGTGATATACTTGATATTGAATGAAAGATACAACGCTCAGCTCTAAGGAGTCTGTTTATTAACTCAGAATGACTTGTCCACACTCTGTGCTACAGACATTTGTATCACAATTCCATCTGAATAGGTTCACCTGATCCAAATGGCTTATGCTTTGCTACCTTCTGTTCCCAACTCCTGGCAATGCTCTTGACACTTAAGAGAACTCTATGCTCCAGTAAAATGAAACGTGGATAGCTCCATGCCCTACAGCCCCCTCCATCAACTTCAAAGGCTGTAAGATCCCAATGTGCAAAGGCCATAGTACCAGAGAAGACAGGTGTTCTGCTTTTGTTGTCATCTAGACCATGAAGCTGGATACCAAAAAAGTGCTTAAAATATTATGGGAAGCCATCTGCCCTTGGTGACAAGAGGAAATTGATCTAAATAGACTTATTTCAGAATGTGATAAATAATGTACTTCCCTATCAATATAATTGGAAATTATTCCTCTAAATCAATCACATTTTGTGATGCTCCAGAACCGCATTATACAATGAGACACACCCTGTGTCACAGTCAGGAGCCAAGAATTCCAGCTCTGCCTTTGCCACTAAATTACTGAATGACATTGGACAGGTCACTGAACTGTCCTCTGGCTTCATTTCTTTATCCATAAATACATCTGTAATAATAGTTGCCCTTCTTTGTAGAATAATTGTGAAGATGCTAAAATAAAATTAATGTGAAAGATTCTATAAAAAGCATACACTGCTATACAAACATAAAATGGCTATAAGGTAATGATTAGATACAAAGACATTAATTCTAGAGACAAAAGTATATAAATATTATAATCTATAAATTACTTCTTATATGCCAACAAATCCTTCAAATTATGGCCATACAAAATGAAGAAAATTCTCTAAACCAAGTTTGTATGTCTGTGGATTAAATATGTTTGTTCTAAGTTTTTGACAAGCTTCAAATGTTAAGAATATATAATGAGTTTAATATTGTAACTATGAGAAAAATTTCAAGAAAAACTCAAGATAAAGATGAAAATTTAAGATAACAGACAAAACAGATTAGAGATGGAAATTTTTTTATTAAAAGCTTATATTTGGGTAATGAAAAAAAACTTGTACTATTTTAACCAACGCTGATATTAGATTTTTAATTTATGAATCAGTTCTATATTATATGTTGTTTATTTTATTATACAAAGCCTTGAGGTGCTTGCATGAGAAGGTATCCCATAAATTATACTATGTAACTTTATACAGCATAGCCATTAATCACCAGCATTAAACTTCTTTTCCTTTTATTTTGGCATTGAACAAAGAAATCTTAGAAACATAAAAGAAACAGGTCAGGATAAGCTGCCATGACTATTTATTTCACTTTAAAGAGTTGCCTTGGACCAGGAAAAAAGGTGTCAGATTTATCATTTCCGACATCACTAACTATCCTAGGTTTGGGCAAAAGCTTTCTAAAACATCTCCTCCCATCCTAAGAATCTTAATTGCTGCATGAGGTTTTCAGCATTCAACTGAGAATAATTTTTAAAAATTGTTTTTAACTAAAGATTTTCACTCTTGATGTTTTGCTCTCTTGGTGTTCTGGGACACAGAAAATTACAATTCACATAATAAGAACAGACACACAATATTAATTTCTTATGGACAAAAGTTTTAATGGAATACCCAAGAATATCCATGTCCCTTAAGACCAAAACATGTCATTTATGCCTTATCTATATATGAAGTGTACTATTCTATTTCCTCACTGGTAAGGAAAGGAATTAAATTTCTCATGCTTGAATGTTTCAAGATTACTTTGATGTTACCTTTTTAATAACCCCTGGAGACAGTATTCCACATTGTAAATCCTCATTTAAGAATACATGTAACAGAAAATAACAATTGTTGGTGGGAATATGGGGAAAAGGGGGCCCTTGTGCATTACTGGTGGGACTGTAAAATGGTGCAATTGCTATGGAAAAACATTATGGTGTTTCCTAAAACAAAATAAAAATAGAACTACCTTATGATGCAGCAATCCCACTTCTTGGTGTATACCCAAACTGAAACCAGGTTCTTGAAGAAAACAGGTATTTACACATCCACATGCATAACGGCATTATTCAAAATACCCTTGAGGTATAAGGAACCCAAATGCCCATCGACAGACAAATGGATAAACAATGCATGGTGTATGCATACAATGAAATATTATTCAGACTTAAAAAGGAACAAACCCTGTCACATGCTACAACATGGATGAAACTTGAGGACATTGTGTGAAGTCAAATAAGCCAGTCCCAAAAAAAGGGAAATAATATATGATTTAACTTACATGAGATAAAGTAGTCAAATTCATAAAAACAGAAAGTAGTGTAGTGATTACCAGAAGTTTGGGGAGGAAGAAATGGGAGTTACTATTTCATGAGTAGAGTGTTTCCATTTTGCAAGGTGAAAAAGTTCTGAAGATCTGTTACACAATAATGTGAATACAGTTAACACTAAGCACTACTGTTCTGTACACTTAAAATGGTTAATAGAGCAAATTTTATGGTATGTATATTTTACCACAATAAAAAGAATATATGTAGCATCTATTTTTTATAAACATTGCTACTTCAATCCCCAGCATTATCTTGTATGAATTTCCTAAATTTATATTAGAATCTGAAAATGAATAATAGATATAAACAGTTTTTAAAATTACCCAAGAAAAGGGTAGGCTTGATGAGAAAGGAATAGAAGCTGAGCTGGGGAAGGAAAAAAACTATTTGGGTGATAGATAATCTAGCAAATTTATTGTAATAGCCACTGCCTTAGGCTTTACAAAAATAGAAGTATATATATTATAGTAGCAGTGCAAAGGATAGCAACCATGTAGTTTTTATATATAATTTTAATTATTTGGTTGTGAAACTAAAATATTGTTTGTAGAGGGTTGTGTTGTAGCTGAGACAATATTTTAATGAAACATTAGTAATTTCTTGGTAGTTTATTAATTTGCATATATGTGTATGTAGATATGTAAGACAATAATTTCCTGATTGTTATTTGTTACAGTACACATATATAAAATGATAAACATTTCAGAAAACAACTTTTAATTACTTTGTGAAGCTTCTTCAGTTCCTTTATTGCTTGCTATATTCTTTAATAAATAAAATATTACCAAGAAAAGGATAACCCTCTAGCCCTAGAGAGCCAGGACTTGATTATCATCAACCATAACTGCAGACTATCCATAAAGAATGAGAGGACTGTGACATAAAATTCCTTTTTTTTGCAGAGATATTTTAGGGAAAGGAGCAGATGGGAAATTAATCTTCCTATATGAGAAAAAGCACTGAAATAGGAAATTTATATTTTCATACAAGAAATTTTACAGTAAAAAATAATTAACAGGTGATATCAAGATGCAATAGAATATAAAATATAACAAAGTTTGAAGGTCTAAATATTCTTTAGACAATAAGAAGAATGGTAAGGACAGAAGTTAAAGAAACATAGTTTTTTTAATTATAAATTTAAAAAATATAAGGGGAAGGCTAGAATAGGAAGTTACAAGGAAGGAAGGAAGGGAGGGAGGAAGAAAGGAAGGAAGGAAGGAAAGAAGAAAGGGAGGAAGGCTAAATCACAAGGACAAGTCCTATCAATTACCAAATCATCATAAGGTTTGCTCCATATAAACATGAAGGATATTTTGTGCTGTAAATTAAGCAATCATACGTAAAATAAAAAATGTTAGAGCATGTGTAAAGATGGAAATGTCAGTGTGTGATTCCTAATAGAATTTACCCAAATCCAGTGCAAGGCATTTCTGGGACTGGGTAAGAGGTGCTGTTCTCAAGGGGATACCTAACTGCTGATGGCCATCCTTCCTGCCTGGTCCTCCAGAAGTAACCCCAGGAGATATCTGAAGTCCTCTGCAGCAAGTGATCATGCAGCTTTTGCTGGCTTCATCTTCCAGCTTGGATTCCATCCCAATCCCATTCTTGCCACTGGAGAACACAGCAGGGTTCCCCAGACACTTGACTCACTTGTAAATAAAGGTGCTACTTTGGTCCTTGATGTTAATCTTATTTAAAGCATCTTAGTGAGACTACAGAACACATACACAGGGATAATGTCTTCCATGGGAAGATATGGTTACCCACAGCAATTACAACACGTTAAACTCTGAGTGGATACAAATGAAACTCCATTACTCATTTTTTCAGTGTCTCTCACCTACTGGGAGCTGACAGTGATTTTGTGAATCTAGGTATTGTTTTCTCACGCTTTTTTATGACATTTCACTTCAAGTGTCCAGATAGAAAATGGGCTTAAAATAGCTATAGTTGGAAACACCATTCTCAATCATTTGATTGCTTTATAAGTACTTACTTTTACAATTCTTTGGACAACAGAACACTAATCAGGATCAGAAACATGATTTGTCTTCTCAGGCTACATCCCTCCTCAAACATACTAAGTAAATGCGGGCCTATGCCTGAATCTCTTATTGGCCATGCCTCACTCTTACTACATCTGGTAGAACTGCCATAGTCTAAGAATGTATCACATCGTACCACTATAGTAGGCTTCTATATTGTCGCATATTTACCCTGAGTATTCTTGAAATTTTTCTTTTAATACCTGAGGAGTTCTGGTAACCATACTTCTACTTTGGCATGGTGGTTATAAAGGAGCAGATGCAGAAAACAAAAGGACTTTGTTTGGAGTCTTAGTTCCGTCGCTTCCTAGCTTTGTAATGTACATAGCTCTATCTTCTCAAATTTTTAAATGAGCCCCAGTATTCTCCTGTGCAAAACAGAGGCAGTAATACCCATTTCAAATATCTTTTGTATATTAAATGATATAATGTATATAAAGCAGTTAACAGGAATTTTAAAAATCAGTTATTATTTTTTATTAAAAATTGAAAAATAACTATTACTCATAATGTAACTGAGGCAAAGAAATATCCCACAGTGTTTTCAAATTATTAAAAAATAATAAAATTACTTTTAAATTTTAAATGTACTTCAAATACTTTCTTATTTTTTTTTCCTTTAGAATTTAGCAATTCTGATAAATTATATCAGATAATTTTGGGTAAGCCAATATATCTGACAAATTAAAGTAAAGAAATGTTTATTCACACAAATGGTTGGTTGATTAAATATTTTCCTCTTATTCATGAATAAGTGTTATCATTTTTTTTAAATATAAAAGCTCAATTCTTCTAATCATGTTTTTAAATGTAATGTTTCTAACTTTACATTCCCAGATACTAACAATACAAAAAAAAAAAAACAGTTTTATCAACTTATGGGAAGCAGGTGAAAATGAGAAAAATAATGCAGTGAAATTATAGAATTTCAGAACTAAAAGATAACATAAAGATTCTAGTTTCCTTCATTAAATGTTGTATACTTTTATCTAAATGAAAGGAGATTTTATTAATGTTTTAATTTTAAAAAAATGACAAAATTTAGGTGATTTATTTTTAATCCCATGTAACTAATAATTTGCTAAAAGATATTAAAAAAGCTATTATGGGCTGAATTGTATCCCCCTCACAACACATATGTTGGAGTTCCAAAACCCAGTACCTTAGCATGTGGCTGTATTTGGAGACAGGGCCTTTAAGGAAATAACTAGTAAGTTAAATTAGGTTATCCCTAATTTAGTATGACTAGTGTCCTTATAAGAGACAATCAAGAGCCCTGGCTGGCGTAGCTCAGTGGATTGAGTATGGGCTGCAAACCAGAGTGTCTCAGGTTTGATTCCCAGTCAGGGCACATGCCTGGGTTGCAGGCCATGACCCCCAGCAACCGCACATTGATGTTTCTCTCTCTCTCTATCTCCCTCCCTTCCCTCTCTAAAAATAAATAAATAAAATCTTTAAAAAAAGAGAGAGACAATCAGGACACAGACATGCACAGAGAGAAGACTGTGTGAAGACAGAGAGACGGCAGCATCTACAAGTCACGTAGAGAGGCCTCAGAAAAAATCAAGCCTGCGGGAACCTTGATCTCAGACTTCTAGCATTCAGAATTGTGAGAAACTACTTTTCTGTTGTTTAAGTTGGTAGTATTTTGCTATGTCAGCCCAGAAAAATTAATGCAAACATACAATACTGCGATGCTCTTAATTTAATTAATTGATTAAGTTAAAATTTTGGACTTTTATGATATATTAACTCATATCAAATGTCAAGACACACACACACAGAAGTAAGACTCACAGCTTTCTGCAGTACAGCTAACCTCAGGTGCGTGTGAAATGAAAAGACTTATATAATTACTCCATCTGGTGAAGGTCAAGTAAAAACAAACTATTGAAGTTTAAAACTGGTGTGATACAGATCTTGAAGGGGTACTATCCTATAGCAAAGAGGTTAAAAATATATATAATTCTAGAGAGCAGTAATTCATAGCTGCAAAATTTCATGTAAATTGTAGGCAATGTTTTAGGTGTTAACAAATACTAACAAAACATAAAACAAAATTAACTGAGATTAAAAGGTTGTTTCTGGACAAAGGACAAAATTATTCACTCCAATCAGTATGGAATTATATATATTCTAAATACTTAATACATTAACTTTAACATCTAGCATTTACTGAACTCCAGTTTTCATTTACACTTAAATTTTACCCATTCTATTTTGATTCAATTTTACTAATTAATTTCCTTTATTCTTTCTATCAGAGGTCACAGTTAACGTTTCAAGGAGCATCTGTGATAATGTCTGTGTCTGTTAGTCGTTGGCATCTTACAAACTAGTCAGAAGCAACAACAATATGAATATGTGCATACGCCATACTGACTGTTCTGTACATTTCAGATCTGCTCTTTCTACAGATGTGCCAAAGCTAAATGAAGAAATAAAGGTAGGCTTTGAACAATCTTAATTTTATCCTTATATACAGTATGTCTAAATACTATGTAATGCAGTATAATATAATACAGTATAATATTAAAAACATTTTTAGAATTCTCTATTTCATAAAGCCATTTTCATTATTTGTGATACACACACACGCAAATACATACTGAAAAGTTTGGAATTGGCACACTCATCCGTCCTTGCATAAATAATTTGACCTTTATCAATGAGGGCACGAAAATTCATTCTTAGACTAAGGAAATGTATGCAAGACACTTTACAAAAGATCCAAGTCTCTAATGTTAGATCATACCTGCCATGCCTATTTCTGACACATGTCACTACTACAATAATGCTGGTCATTCCAGATTTTTTTTAATTTATAATCTTATTCTTTTGAAAATCTACACTAATTACACTTCAGTTTCTAATCTTTACTCTAATAGATAGGTAATTACTATTGTAATAATAATAAAGCAGCATATTGTATAAACTTAGTGCATGTCATTCAGGCTACAAAAGATTTGGAGTCAAACCTAGCCCCACAATTTTGATGCAAGAAGATAGCAAGACCACATCTCCCTTACATACTTAAGTCTCTCTCTCTTACATGCCTCAGACTAAAAAGAATTATATGCCTAGCAGGAATGATAGAGAAAAAAGATGTTTAAAAAAGATGAATTGAGCATAGTGTTAATAAACTAGCACCCAGAAGCATAACTTGGAAATACTCTAAGTCAGGAACAAGGTGGGAAGATTGCCAGTTGTTGGAGGAGGGAGAACAGAGGAAGAGACAATACAGAGCGTAGGAGGGAAGACGGCCTTCCCCCAAGGAACCCCACAGAACTCGAACACAGAGTTGAGGTGGAGTTTACCCCAGAAATCAGTGAGTGGTTCACAGTGAGGAAACCTAGCAACATAATTCATTATCTTACAAATTAAAGAAGAAAGAACATTTTTCCTTTAATAAGATATTTTATTACTGGAGCAAAAATAATATTTGACAAAGTTAATCAAATAATCCAATATAAACCAAACAATAATAGAGAGAAATTAGTTAGAAGGGGTTTACCAAAATACAAAAGCAAACAACTTTAAATAGTAAGAGTTTATTATAATCACAAACAGGAATGTCCTTTATCATTATAACAATTTGGCATTGCTTTTAAGTTTTGAAAATACAATAAAAATTAAATATTCAGTATGAAATTTAAGAAAAATAGAATTATATTTGCTGATTATAGGAATGTGTATGCGTAAAAACTCAAAAATTATACAAGAAGGAAACTTATCAGAATAAATAAAGGAATTTGGTTAGATGGCTGCCTCAATTTAAAGATATAAAAATACTTAACTCTCTGCCTTCCCTCTTTTATTGTCTAGATGTGTAATTAGAAAGAAAAAATTTTATTCTTCACATCATCATGCAATACCTAGGAATATATTCAATAATTAAGGGACAAGATTTATATAAAGAACACTAAAGATTTAATTGAAACATGTAAAGCAAAATCTCAACAAATGAAAAAATACAGTTTTTAATAGTAAGATCAGATATAAAAATATTAATTATCCTGCATTATAAGTAAATATAATAGAATTTCAAATATAATCCAGTGGGTTATTATGGAATTAGAGTCAATGATATCAACACATGTGGAAGAAGTAAATGTCAGAAATAAACAAGAAAACTAGAAAACACAAGGCTAGTTGGGGCAGGATAAATGTAACTTACCATGTATTAAAATATATTTTAAAACCATTCTAACAAAGCAATATAATATTAACATAGTAATAGCCAAACAATTCAGGAAAACCAAAGAGAGAGCCACGGAATAAATGCCAAATACCAGTATGTGAATGCATGTGCGTGTGCTTGTATGTATATACAGCTGACCCTGAAACAATGCAAGGGTTAGGGGTACGAACCCCCCTACACAGTTGAAAACTTGTGTATAACTTCTGATTCCTGTAAAACTTAACTACTAATAGCCTACCGTTGACTATAAGCCTTACTAATAACAAAAACAGTTGATCAACACATATTTTGCAGGTTGCATTACATACTGTAAACTTACAATAAAGTAAGACAAAGAAAATGTCATTAAGAAAATCATAATGAAGAATACATTTATAGTACTGTACTTATTCATTGAAAAATATCCCTATAAGTAGACCTAAGCAATCTAAACCTGTGTTGTTCAAGGATATATACATATGTATTTAATATAGCACAATATTAGCATTTCAATTCAGTGAGAAATGGTTTCCAAAAAATCATCATCATGTTTAATAAAGCTAAAGGAGTAATAACCTTTTTATATGAAGAAGTATTATCAATGGCTATAAAAGGCAAAGAAACCAATAGAACTATGGGCAATAGACCTGAATATAAAAATCACTGAAGAAAAACCTCAAAACGCAATGTAAAAATTTCTCATTCTCTGTATTAAACTAGAAGTATATTAGATTACCAATAATATATTACCTTATGACAATATGAGTGTCATCATATTGTCAAACTTTAAAACTGTAAGAAAGGAATTGCCATTAATTGAAATGAAAAAACTATATAATGAAGAGGTTTGGCAAGAGGAGAATATCCTGAGATGTGCCAGGAGCTCAGAGTAGACATGCAACATTTGAGGTGCATGTCGGACACCAAAGCTGGTGGTGTCATTAACTTGGCAGCTGTACATAATGGTCTGGAGTTCTACACATGGGTTTGGATGCAAACACTTATAGAATAAGTAAGAAGAGATACAAGGATTGACCCCTCTAGAAGATGTGGTTTACAGAATCATAGATCAAAATACCAAAAGGTGAGCTTAGAGATGTAAATCAAGAGGTAAATTAGCAACACACAGTGGAATAACACAGCTATTAAAAAGAATGAGTTGGCACTATGTAATTTACTTGAGAGGAATTTCCAGGAAGTATAGTTAAGTGCAAAATCAACATGCAGAATAGTTAAATATTATGCCATTTATATGCAATGAACTATGACACCCACCCAGAAAAAAGCTATGTGTGTGCATTCACATATAAGTATGTAGGCAAGCAGCAGAAAGAAGAAAAATATGTACTAGATAGTTAACTTTAGTCACCAAGAGAATATAGGAGAAAATGGAGGGGGAAGAAGCCAGAAATTAATGTGATTTTGATATAATAATTTTATATAATTCTAAGAGTCACCTGTGATTTTTTAAATTGACTTGTATGACATTGTGGTAGAGGCTGCGCTCATGCATTCCTCCATTTGCCAGGAGTGATGCCTTCTGACACCTCATGGCTGATTCTTCTCCCTGGAATGGCCCTTGGCAGAATAAAACTGCCTCACTCCAGGTGTGATACTGTGATACCATAGGAACTGTATATTGTAATCTTTGACTTTGGTTCCTGGCACACAGCTCCTAAAACTCTTGTAATTTCCTGAGCAATAGGAGTGTTAGAAACATCTTTTGTTCTAATATTTGGTCTTTGACCCACTTCTGACACAGAGCCCCCAAATCCCTAAAAAATTCCTGGATATTTTTTGTGTTAATGAGGTAACTTCTGATGGGCACCTTGATAGGTTGCATGAAAGTTGGTCACCAGAAATACCAAGCCATGATTAAAAGGGGAGAGGTGATGAAGACTGAGTTTATTAACAAATGGTCAATGATTTAGTCAACCACACCTACATAATGAAACCTCCATAGAAAACCCTAACCAAAGAGATTTGAAGAGCTTCCAAGTCAGTGAACACACGGAGACACTGATAAAGTCATGTACCCCGAGAAGACTCTGTTACCCTTCTCCATCTCCTGTCCTTCACATCTCTCCCATTTGTCCCTTCCTGAATCGTACATTTTAAAATAAAGGCATAATAGTAATCAAAGTGTTTCCTAAATTCTGTGAGCAATTCTGAAAAGTTATCCAACAAAAGAAGATTGTTGTGGGAACCCCCAATTTATGAATGGTCTTTCAAAAACATGAAGGGCCCAGACCCACAATTGGCATCTGAAGTGTGGGGCTGGGGACAGCCTTGTGGGGCTGAGCCCTTAACCTGCAGGGTATGTGCTAACTCCAGACAATTAGTGTCAGAATGAGTGGAAGTATAGGACTCCCAGTCAGTGTTCACCAAGAACTGGAAAATAGCTTAGTGTGGGAAAAACCCATACTTCTGGTGTCAGAAGTAGTAAAAGTAGAAAAAGAAAAAAAAATGTTTCCTTTTACAGGATTATATTCCTTTGGGGACCCAGTGAACAGCCGATAAACGAGTAAACAGTCCCAGCCCTCCTATTTTAATATGTCACAACAGGGAGCTCCACAGCTCCCTCCTGACTGGTTGAGTTCTTTGTGGTGATTATGTGACAGTTAAATTTCCCCCACTGCCCCATCCCACTTTCCTTGCTCCTTCACGTTGTGTCTAATTAATTTCCTTCACACAAACCCCTTCTCAGAATCAGTTCCCCAGGAAATCTAACCCAGGGAACATGTGATGCTAATTATGTGAAAATAAGCATATATTTTGAACATATGTGTATGTTAATCAGTGACAAAGAATGACATGAAATACAGCCCCTAAAATATTGATGTATGCTATAATAGAGACATAAGATTTCAGGTGACCTTTTCTTCTTCCCTATAGTTTTACCTGTTTTTTTCAATTTTGCAATGATCATATATCATTTTTACAATCAAAAAGTTTATATTTACTATAAAAAGTTATATAAGTAATAAATAGAATAATTAAAATCATATAGTTGCAAATTGAGAGGAGAATGAAAAAATAAGAAACTAGTAACATTTAGTCATAAGGTGCTATGTAAGGATAATTAATCACAAATTGGGAATGGTATTTTTTTAAAGTTACTAAGGTAACCTCTAGACAAAGCAAACACTAGAGTTATTAAAGTTATTACTTCTGTATATAAAGTTTGGGGTATGAAATATGAGTAGTTATAGAGTATTTTGTTTTTCATTTATGTTTTTCTGTACTGTTTAAATTTTTTAAATCATATATATTATTACTCTGGTATTGATTTCTTAATTCTGAAAAAGAGCACACATTCAAAAAGACAAGAAATATTTTTTTAATTATAATAGTGATATTAGTGATATAGTAGAATTGTGGGTTACTTATATATTTTCTGTCAAACTGCGTATAGTGTTATTTCCCATAATTCATATAAATGCATAAAATTTAAAATCAGTCTTTGGCACCTACTAACATGGAATCTTGGAGAAATTATTTAACATCTGTAAGCCATATTTTCTTCATTGAAATATGGCTACAGTAATAACCACATTATGTGAGACTGAAGTAAATGAGATAATACATGTTAGTAGAGTCCTTGCCATGTAGAAATGTTTAGTAAATGATAAATTAAAATCAGGCCTGATTTTTTACTTTTCTTACCAACTGTAGTTATCCATGTAAATTTATCAATAGGTACCTACTTCAAATCTATATCATTCCTAAATAATTATTAAACCATTTTCATTTGCAAAAGTGTCCCAATCTGGTTCATAAGGTATATGGTTCTTTACTTATCAATAATGACACTAATGTGCCCTGGCTGGTGTGGCTCAGTGGATTGAGTACAGGCCTGCGAACCAAAAGGTCACTGGTTTGATTCCCAGTCAGAGCACATGCCTGGGTTGCAGGCCAGGTCCCTGGTGGGTGGCGCACAAGAGGCAACCGCACATTGATGTTTCTTTCCCTCTACATCTCCCTCCCTTTCCCTCTCTCTAAAAATAAATAAACAAAATCTTAAAAAATAATAATAACACTAATGTAAGAAAGAAAAAGAACTCAAATACTCTTTTCAATTTCATAAGGTATTTCTCTCAGCATACTACTTAGCTAATATATAGTGAATGGTGAGTGGAGATTGCCCATTATATATAATCTATATTTTACATATAAGTCATATAATCATTGCAAGTTTCAACTCAACAGCATCTTTGAGCAATCAAAGATGACAACATCACTATTAAAGTTATGTAACAATATGAATAGTTTTGGATTTGAGTTTACTGTCAACAACTCTAGAAAAGGTTAAATTGAACAGTCATGATTGTTTTTCCCATCAAAGAACATCCTAAATCACCCTTAGTGAGAAGTAATCACTCACAAGTATGTAGGATCGAATCCCATTATTTCTGTCCTCCTCACCATCACTAAATGGCTTACAATGTTGCTTTGCAGCACATTTCAGCTTACTGTGATACAAAATTACAAAATGAACTTTTTTTTATTATGATGAAGCCCTATGTGAACACTAGGACATTATGAACTAACTGTCTCCTCAATTTAAATAGACTGCATCTTTTGAAAGATTTTATTACCAATTTCTTATTTTAAAAGATAAGCTACATTATCTAAATACTAGGATTATACTGACTGAAGAAAGAAAATCAGAGTTTTATCTGCTCATTTTTAAGTGACCTACCTGTAATGTCTAATTACCTCAGACAAAGATATTATGTTCCAACAAAGTTGTACCTGGCGGTGGCTCTGCAATGCTGGTCTTAGTAATTAGGACTCAATCTTCCAGCCATTATGCGCACAACTACCAACGACCCAGAAAACTCCTGCTGACATTGGAGGAGCATAATGAATGTAAAATAGGCCATTTCCAATTAATCCCCTTTTCAGAGTCTGTATACCTCTTTTTCAAATGCTGGGATACATGCAGCATAAAGAGAATAAAATTATAAGGAGACAGTGACAGTAAATGATCAATGAGATTTAAGTGGGTCTCAAATAAGATTTACTCTGAGCAGCATTAAAGGTCCTCTGTTCCATTCCAACATCCCTACTCATCTTTAATTTTTTTTTTATCTCTAAAACAACTCTGCCATAACCAAGCAAATGCTCTCACTGCCCCTCAAACAAGTCAGAGTCATTTATGAACGTTTGCAGCCAATGTTTCCTCCAACAGGAATATTTTTATTCACAATTTCTATGCATTCACTCTGTACATTCTACTCATGCTAATCTTTATCTAATACACAGGGTCCAGCAGGAGTGAGGCCCACTTGCATGTGGTTGGTAGGGTAATAATATGGGTGTAATAATCTATAGTTGTAATTTGAACATTTCATCTAAAATGTCATATGGTGTGCTTGAGTGTGATATTGTTACAGAATTAAAGGCTTATGATTTTGTAATAACACAGGGGCGTTATTTGTGCCGGACCCTGTGTATCATAACTGACGTCTCTTGCCAATCATTTCTCCAGTCACTCACAGGCTGAGCTCGTCCATCCCTATCTCTGGCACTGTCACCTACTCCCTGATACTGCCTATGGCAGGGGTGTCAAACTTATTTTCACTGGGGGCCACATCTGCCTCACAGTTGCCTTCAAAGGGCCAAATGTAATGTTAGGACCGTATAAATGTAACTATTCCTTAACAGTTAAGCAAGAGTTCAGCACTGCTGCCAGGGAGAAACAAGGTGCCAGGCCAGGTAAAACAAGGTGGAGGGACGGACTTGGCCCATGGGCCTTGTGTTTGCCACCTGTGCTCTATGGCGTTCTGCTCACCTGTTTGTCAACCTGTGTGCTTGAAAAAACACAACTGTGGCAGAGACTAGCTAGCTTTTCATCAAATTCATTTCCTTTTATTCCTTGGCTAATAGCTATACCATATTTTCCAGGCTTCTTGCAGATTTCCCCCATATGACTGAGTTACAGCCAATTAAATACAAATGGAAGTGATGTCTGCCATTTTAGATAAATAAATAAATAAATAAATAAATAAATAAATAAATAAATACCTCATGCAGTTCTCTAAGTTCTCTATCCACAACCCCCAGCTTGAGTCAGATGGTCATATCAACCTTGAAAGGCAGGTATTAAAAATAGTGGAGTCACATTATGGATTCACCTTATGGAAAAATGGTGGTCACTAACCAGGAATGCCTGCTTAGATGGTTACACAAGTGTAATATAAACTTGCATTATATTAATCCAATGGCATTTTGTAGTCTTTGCTCCAACAACTGGCATCACTCAAATTAATACAGCAACTGGAATCAAAAGTGGGGTTACCTAGCGGCCAGGCAGTAAATAGCAAAGGAATTGGTATTGGAGGTTGAAAATGTAGAGACCTATGTTATACAATGACAAAATAGCAGAATCATCACCTAGATAATCTGAAGTGAGTATAAATAACATGCCTATTGAGCCTGCATCTCAGGAAAATGGTTACAAAAGAGAGTATTACTCTTCCTTTCTGCTTTTTGAAATGTTTTATCGCTTATATATGTTTCATAACAACATTCACATTTTGAAGCCCTATTCCTCAATGTGGTGGCATTAGAAGACAGGGTCTTAGGGACATGGTTAAGCTTAGAGAGGGTTATGAGGGTAGAGCACTGATGATGGGATTAGTACCCTCTTAAAAAGAATAAAAGACTAGAACTCTCTCAACCATGTGAGGACACAGAAAGAAGGCAGCCACCTGCAAGCCAGAAAGAGAACCAGCACCCTGATCTTGGACTTCCCAGTCTCTAGAACTATAAGCAATAAATGTTTGTTGTTTAAGCCAACCAATCTATGACATTCGTTATAGCAGCCTAAACAGACTAAGATCCATATATAACATACAAGAGAAAGAAAAAACTAAATGGTTTGAAAAAAAAAAACTAAAGAGAAATAGATAATCCAGAAATGTGTGGCCTTGAAGTGTTGAAGCAGCTTTTATACCTCAACTATAAGAATAAAAGATTGAAAATGATTTTGAAGAATAAAAGATTGAAAATTATTTTTTGGACAAAAATAACTCACCTAGATAGTATGAAGCAAAGTGTCTCAGCCTTTATTTAGCAAATCTGATTGAGAATATTTCCTTCTTATGCAAGTGTATTGGGTTTCAGATGCCCTAAAGATCATCCTATTAAATACATAACTAGAGGAAAGAGGAATTGAAGCCCTCTCTCAAATGCCACCAGGAAAACCTAGTGATCATGTTAAGATGAGTTTATTAAACTTATTGCAATACGTTACAATGCCAAGTTGACTAAGTCTTAGTAGGATCTCAAAAGAAGGAAATTAGGAAATGATAGGAAAGTTTTAGGGACTAGGTTGAGTGAGTGTAAGGCAGATTTTATAGTGCAGAGATCTGGTTCAGAAGGGGTAGATTATGACATACTAGCTTTGAATTTATGGGCACAGTGGGGCAATGACCTTGAAGCAGTTTTGATAAGCAAGTTGTTGATCTTAATGAGCATGTTAGTTGGTTTTAGTCTTATATTCCAGGAGAAAGTATTTTCTGGAGAAATAACTAACTCGTGCTTGGTCTCAGTACTATGTAAATGAAGAGAAGGATATATGCTTAGTTTCATCATTGTTAACTAAGGGTAAAATACTTATGTTTACAGGCAGAGGAAAGTCTGGTTTAAGGTTTGTTTTTTTTTCAAGAAATTATTTTGGTTTTAGTTATCAATTCCCATTTTTGGTCATTCTCCAGCCTATTCTAGATCATTTTTCACCTTGGGTCAAGATCAATTCAAATGTGTATTGTTATTTGATGAGTCATGATTTTTTGTTGTTTTCTTGTTGAATGATAATTTATTGGATTATTTGACAGAAAAGTGGCTATACAAGATCATTTAAGATCCTGAAGAAAATACATTTGAGCATGAAAATACAAGTAAATACTAACAAAAGAATGATGATCAAAGTGTATAATTCACTTGTAATCCAAGAGCAAAGAATGCTCAAAATAAAACAAGAAAATAGATCAAAATCCCATATATTAAATAATTTAGTTACTTGTTTGCCAGATGTTTTGGAAATAATAAAGATTCTAGAAAAGTCTGTAGGACTAAAGAGACTAATATAATACCTACACCATTTTCATCTCATGAACCTTTTAGGCAAAGAAATCCATGGCCTCAGTGGCGCTGTCCTGCTCTTCTGTCAGTGTGTGAACTCTCCCGTGTAGCACACGCCCTCACTTTACAGACACACCGCTCATAAAGCGGGAAATGAGGACACTTTAGGAAAGAAGAAATAAGCAAACAATTCCTTCTAAGTAGTTAACTTTTGGGGTCTCAAATTGATACCCAGCTTTTCTTGTTTTTACTAACCTAAAGATTTCCTTTAGGTTATTTTTGGTTTATTTTTTGAGAAAGGAAAAATGGCACATCAAAATGGACCCCAGGTGATTTCAGGTACTACACTGAACATAGGCATCAGGTACTGAGATAAGATACTTGTCCAGTTTTGCAGGTAGTAGCCAATAAACTTTCCATGCACAAATCCAATACCATTCGTTGGGAGTCACTCAGTGCTTCTTTTTGCTGAGCCCAGACACCCATGGGGGTTGTGTCATTTTTTTGCAAACGTTTAGGACCATTCAGTAATAGTGAACTGGAGTCAGTTGATGAGATTTAAATTAGGTAGGCCATGAGTTAAATCCATAGTAAAACAGCATGAGGTTAAATTTGAAAATTAAAGCCTCTTGCAGGTTTGTGAAAATGAAGTTGTGTCTTCGTGGGCTTGGGCTGTCACATTCGAAGCTCTATTTCTGTGTGAGTTTGTCACAAAGACCAACTACTATGAGAAGTTCCTAGATATTTTAACAAACACAGAATCCTCCTAACCTAGATGTGTTCTGCAAGAGTTTTACACTTTTAGCAAACTGGTCTGTTACAATTATTTGTAAAATAAGTAGTTGCATAGTAGTTGATTCAGTCAATCAAGGCACTGTGTAATTCATTACAAAGAACTGGCATTAATAGCCAGGATTGGTTTCCTTTATCTTTTAGCCAAATCACAAGATTACAGCCAGGTACTAGACACATTGCAAGGAGTTGCTGGTGATACAAAGAGCAGAATTAATGACAGGGGCTTTATGGATATTATAGTTAGAGGACAACAAGTAAATATTAGAAAATCCAGAAATTTAAACACGCATAGATTACATAAAATAGCTGGATAAAATAAAGAACAAGAGCATGCAGATTAATCATGATAATCTGTGGTTCTGGTCAGCTGGGTCTTGTTCCGTGGTTCTCAAGCAGAAACTGTCTATTTCATGCTGTTGTCAACTTGATCCAAATACCTAGAAACTGTGTCTTCTCAAACATCATCTACTGCTGGAGGCTACCTAAGGATCATCAGCTTGAGGCCTTTGGCCAGAAGTCTTCCAATGAGCTATAGATGGTTTATATCACTTACTTTGGCAGATATAAATCAAGGATCAACCTTCCCAAAGTTTTTCTATGGCAAAAATGGCAAACAGTGGCCGATGATGTCTATTCCACAGGAATTCAAGGACTGTCAATCTTTGACACCTCTCCCAGAAAACCAAAGCTCCACATTTTAAGTTAAGCTGGATGTTGAGAAAAGGCTGCCTATACCTGGTGATGATAAGACTGAATGTACTGCACAAATCCCATGAGGTATTTGGCCATGTATGCTTATAACAGGACAGAGTATAAGATTAAAGGTAATACTACTAAATTCAAGCATCAACCTGTTTCTAATCCACAACAAAAAAGTCAATTATTATGAAACCTCTATCCCATTATCATTAAAATCATTGGAAATACCTTAGACAACTTTTTTGGTGCCAGGGACCAGTTTCATGGAGGGGTGGGGAGGGAATGGAGGCCGAGCTCATGTGAGCCTCACTTGCCCACTGTGGATGGGGTGGGGGAGGCAGGAGGCAAAGCTCAGGTGAGCTTCACTCACAGCCAGTTCCTGACAGGCCAATGATGGGTACCAGTCCACAGCCAGGGGTTGGGGACCCCTGCATTAAACCATGTCCTGTTATGGTGTAATGCTCAAAGGACTTTGAGAACTTTGACAATTTTCATTTTAGAGTCCCATTTGCACTTTCCTCCTTTCTCAAAGATTGAGGGTTTTAGAGACCATGAAGTGTCTCAGTAAGTAAGGAAGCCTTGAAAATCTCTTACATGAGAGCTACAACAAAATGGGTGCTTCATCACAAGAGATCGCAGATGAAAATCAAGCAGTTCTCTCTCTATCATCACAGCTTAGCTCTCTGAATACAAAACTTCCTGAGTAAACAAATCCTGAAAACAAACAAATGATTACCAAGATATGTTTAAAATTATGTAAGGTGTTAGCTAAATAAAATGTGTTTGGGAATTTCCAAAGCTTCAGGTTGCTGGGCACGGTGAGGTAAGGGCCTTGATGAGCAAGCTGTGAGATGTGGGTTCTTTAGCTGACATATAGTATTATCTGTCAAGAGCAAGAATGTCCTGGAGCAAGCAACTAAGTCATTTCTGCTTGATCTCAACATTATTCAACATAGGAATAGGAAAGTAGGCTTGGTCTCAATAATAATACTATAAGGACAAGAAATTATGTTGCTTCCATTGTTCAGGAGCAAAGAAATAAAGGAAACGAATCAAATCAGAGAACTATATCTAGAAAAAACTTTGGGAATTGACCCCTGGCATTGGAACCTACTAGCAACAAAAAGATCAGAAGTCTACTGTTTCTAAGATAAATACATTGCCAAAAAACTTTGAGCTGGTTTTTTTAAATACTTTAATTTCTTTAAAACTTAATGAATACCTTTGGCACAGTGAAATTGCACTAGCCTGTAGTGATTGGAAAAGTTGTATAGCTTCCAAAGAGGATATACTCCCCAATTCCCTCTTCTGTGATGATGATGAAAGATAATGGACAAGGAAGAATTCTTTATCAAAATCTAATAAACAAACTTCCTCCATGGGTCAGATTGAGGTAATTCGCTATGCCTGGCACTAGAAATCACTATATGTCTTTCCCAATATTCTATTTTGGTAATAGGTATTTTCAGCGTGCTATGGTGTCTCTGATTTACCATTGTCTATGAGACATGTATGGCACCATGGATATGAATTAGGGGGTGTCTTAGTTTTTCTTTTTAGTTCACAGACCATCAGACAACATGGAAGCACATCTAGATCTGAAAAGAGAGATGCTGCCTAAAGAAATCCTGAGGTTGAAGCTGGATGACTCCTTAGGTGGTCTCCTTAGGTAGTCTCCTTAGGGAGCTGTAAAGGCACAATTTCTTGTCCATGTATTATACAATGTTGAGACAGTTTTATTTTTCTGTCCCTATGCTAAACAATATTGAAGCCAAAGCAAAATTAATTGAGATACTTACTCTGGGACATAACTGTACCGTAAAGTTAAGATTGTGAGGTAGCTACCAATTGGCATGGAGATATAGATAGATACACAGGGAGGGGGAAAAGTAGGTTTACAGTTGGGAGTACAAGTACATGGAATGTGGGGTTTATTCTTGTATTATTATTTCTTAGTCATTGTATTATTTCCCATATGAACAACTGTAAACCGATGTTTGTCCAATCCTCCATGTGTAGGCATAAATATTGACATAAACACAGACATGGATGCAGATGAGATATAACCAGAAGAGCAGAGTATGGCAGAGACTAGCCAGCTGCTCACCAGACCCGTTTCCTCTTCTTCCCAACCTCACAGCCAGACTACATTTCCCATCCTCTCTGGATGGTGGGGGCAGCATTTTACTTAGTATTAGCCAATGGAACATAAGCAGAACTGATGTGTGCTTGGGCCACTATACTCTTCCTACATGATCCTCCATGCTCTCTGGGCCTGTGTAGCTTGAGGTGAACAACCACAGTGATCTTGGAAATAAATCATTTGGTGAAAATGGTAAAATCACAAGATGTAAAAAGCATCAGTACCAGAATCACTACCTGAAAGAAAGCCACCTGCTGACCAGAAATAAGAATTGGATGGCCTTGTAAACTGGAAATAAACATTTACTCTGTTAAGCCACTGAAATTTAGGAAAATGTTTGTTACAACAGCTGACACTGCCCTAATTAACAGATTAGTAAAGTACCCTGAGGGGCAGATTTAGACCCAATGGCACCTGGCTTGACAAGCAGAACAAAAGCAGAGTTCCCTCCCTATACCTCTCTCAGACGTGCACCTTGTGTGGGCTCTCTGAACAACTATACACAGTGACCCTAGTGGGGGATTAAAAAAATTAATACTTTTCCTTCAGTCTTCTCAGTTCTTCAGGCTGGGCCAATAGCCAATAAAACAGAGACAAATTAACAAAAGAAAATAGAAACTTAATACGTGTGCATGGGGAGTTCACACAGATATGGTAATTCCACGAAAATTCCAAAGACAGCAAGGCAACACAGGGTATATAAAACATTTTGGAAAAAGGAGAAAAGAGGGGGAACAGAGTCTTAGATTTCAGACATGAGAATGGGCGACACACGAGTAGTTGAGGAAGAGCAGTAGGCACAGGGCAGGAAAATCCTTCAGAAAAAATGGGACGCGGGGGTGTCCATCTAACAGGCCCACGACTAAAGCCATCTAGTTTACCATATTTAATTCAAATTAGACTAAGGCAACATCTTAAAATCTTCTTCCTGAAACAGCTTTCCCTGTCTGATTTTTGTAGGTAGGAGAGTGGGGAAGGTCAAAGGTTCTGAGTCCTTTGTTTCTTAACAAGCAGTCGAAAATCAGTATTCCCAAAAGCAGCTTTAGGATGGCAGAATTTCGGTCCCTTCACCCTCTAGTCTTCTTCATTCACTATCTGTGGTGCAGGAGCCCCAAACCAGGGAGCTGCTCAAGTGCTCATGATATTCCAAAAAAAGCACCCAGAGGACCAGCACATGTGGGCATGCCGTTTACTACTCACGGAGAGGGAAGTGAGATGGCGGCAGGTTGGTACAAGACAGGCTGCACCCCCGGTGTCCTTTGTGTCCTAGGCTTGTTTAAAGGGGTCCCAGATGAAGGAGGCACTTTTCCTTTGCATGACTCTAAACTACATTACTTCATTGTAAAGAAAAGGTCAAGAAGCAGTCGCAGGACAGGAAACCACTCTCAAAAGGTGATAAGGAGGAAGTTACAATCCATTTCCAAAACAAGATACATTCCCTCTGGCCAGGGACCTTCTGACTAGCCCTCAGTCAAGGGAGGGAGAAGGGCCATATATTGACCCCACACCACCCCTCTGCAAATCGGCCGTTGGAGCCTACAGGACCAGGCCATCAGCGTGGAGCATGGGCCAAGGTGTGCCGAGAGTACCCATCTCTCTTGGTAGGCCTGAGTAGCAAAGTCAAGTTCCCACTTACTTCACTGTTTTACATTTCTATTTGTATTCTGCCCAGGAAAATACGTGGTAAGAGCCCAATAATACCACTGAATTCCATTTAATTTCTCAGTGCTTACATTATGTCAACATAAGAAATGTTAAACCTGTAAGAATTTTTATGAGTTTATTTAAGCCAAACTGACAACAGCTGTTGGAAGCAAAATCTCAAAGGATTGAGAAAATGCTCCCGAGAATGGCAGTCTTGCTCCTTATTTTATGCATTACAATCAAAGGAGGAGGCCTGAGGGAATTACATAAAATTCATGGGTGGTAGAGGGATGGGAGAAAGCAAAGTGAGGAAATTTCTAGGATTGGGTTCAGGGGTAAAATTAATACTTCTTTTACATAGATGGGTATAGGATAGTTAACAATTAACATGATAACAATAACAATGAGGGGCTTGGTGGTCTCCTGCTCTGGTGGGAGACTGAGCTCTGAGGGGTGTGGAAAAAGGAAATTACTATCATATTCCAAAGGTATGTTATCATAGATGCAAAAAGACAGTAAAACTGGTTCAGTTAAGGTAAAGATTGACCTTTGTCAAGAGAGATATATGCCCAGGACATGACTACCTACCATGACCTACTTTTAGTCAGAAAGTTTTCATTTCAGAGCATCCTATGTGGTTACTTTAGCCTCTGAGTTTGTAAGACCACCATGCAGGCCTCTCCCGAGCCTGCCAGGTTTGGTACGTGGCCCCTCTTTCATCCACACTTTCAAACACAAACTGCTTCTCCTTATCAGCTTGAGGCCTCTCAAACCATCTGTCCAGCAAAGACTATGCCTCACTCAAGTTCTTCTACTTTCGGGAAAAGCATGAATTCAAAAAATTCTAGTAGAGAAAAAAATAGAATACCTTATCAGGAAAACAAGGCTTTCAAATTGTTCCTGGTGGAAATGGGGTTCTTTCAGTGACACACAAAAAACATTTCAGGGACCGCACGTGGGAGGATGAAGCATACTCGTGGTGGTAAGCTTTACTGAGGCTGGCTCAAACTCAAAGCACTGCCCAGAGCATGCATCTCATCCACGGCCAGGAAGTTCAGCTTTGTCCTGCTATGGGAGAAGGCCAGCCTTGTCTTCAAGTCTAGAAGAAGGGTCAGGGTCCAGAAATTCTCTGTCGTTGTTTAAATCCATGCCAGTCTCTGTCCCCACCCAGCTAGCTTAGTCTCTGTTCTCAACATTACTCTGTCCTGCACTGCATTGCTATACCCAGGTTTGCACTTGGAGCTGGTGCTTGGGCCCAGCCAGCTGTAGGCCACATTGCTGCTATGGAGAGAGTATGAGTGAACAAACTGAATGTGTGTTACTAAGAGACAGGCATTTGTTAAACTTTGATTATATTACCATGGGCTTTCAAATTGAGCAATCTCTTTCCCAATCCTTTGCATGCTTGTGCTGGGCCCTCCCCCGATCAATCTCATCTTATTCCCAGATTAGACTCCTCTCCATTATGGTCACCATCTTGGCTCTTACTGCGCACGTGCCCATGAGAGTAATTTTTCCCTGCTGCTTTATTCCTCCCCCTTGTTAATCCTGGCTGATAACCAGTAAGTGGTTCTTCCTGCCCACTTCAGGGATTAGGTCCTGAGGGCAGGGGATGTGGTTCTCCCTGAGGTATCTTATGAATGCTGTGGCTTCTCAGTGAATGAGGCTTAATGTCTGACTCCCTAGTTTATCAGGCTTGTCTAATTTCCTTTGCTGCCTCTCTTTCTTTCTCTCTTTCTCTCTTTCTTTCTCTTTTTCTTTCTTTCTCATTATTTCCGATTTTATTTTTTATTTTTAAAGAGAGGGGAAGGGAGGGAGGAAGAAAGGGAGAGGAACATCAATGTGAGAGAGAAATATTGATTGGTTGCCTCTCGTATACACCTCAGCAGAGGACCAAACCGGCAACCCAGGCATGTGCCCTGACCAAGAATCAAACCAACGTCCCTTTACTCTGCAGGGTGATGCCCATCCAGCTGAGCCACACAAGTCAGGGCTCTCTTCCTTTATTTATAACTAGCTATCTATGCTAACAAATACCTGACCAAGTACTAAGCTGTCAAAATCCACCAAGCAGTTCAGAAAAATTCCCAATTCTTATAAGTTTTGTAATAGGTGTCCATCTCAGGTCAGGATACTCAGGTCAACATTCCTAGAAAGTGAATGTGCATCAGGAATTTCTACTTGTAACCACAGGAAATTCTCTATTTAAAAAATGAGTCAAAAATCCATAGATATGGTCATTTAAATTTAGGTTTAAAGACCTGGATCCTTCATTTTTAACATATTTTCCATTACCTCATAGGTCGATAGTTTGTGAAAAATGGTACTTTAAAAGGTACCAAACAGAACTAAAAATTTATACCATGTAACTGGCTCTGAACTAGTTCCAATAATAAGAAAATACAGCAAAACCATAGTTATAATTAGTTAGCCATTTCTGTAAAAACATATGCCTCTAGAATCAGCCAGAATGCTTTTCCACTTTTTTTTGTAGTCTTCTAGCAACCAAATATCAAAAAAAAAGCTATTTTAGTCATAATATTTCATCTTATTTCTAGCTTTATGTATCAACCAGATAATATAAGTAAGCCACAACTTGTATAAGCATTCTGGGGAAGGCAACCACGGAATATCAGACTATCCGTGCCTTTAAACTTTATCACATTAGCCAAGAATATTTATAAGTAGTCTGAAAGGAATTGGTTGTGTTTTTTTTAATGCAACAATTCACACTTCAGCATTTATGCAAATTTGGGTAATTTAAATGTATGAGATGATTAAGAAAGAATCTTTCCTTTAATTCCCCAAAAGTATGCATGTTATTTTCTCCTTATGCAAATTTCTAGGATAGTCTGTTCTTTGATTCTTTTCTTAGATCACCCCACTGCTTAAAATAAAACATTGTAAATATACACAGTAGAATCAGAATCTTGCCTATGGCTTCATATGAGACTATGTAAACTCTTGGCAAAAGTGGTATTTTAACTATTTTTGAATTGTGACATGCTTATTTGGAAAAATGGTGATGGAGAAAATATAATGGTAAATATCTATGGAAATGCATCAAGATAATTTGTCAAGTCTGATAAATGTGGTGGCCTCATCTAAACGCTTAAGTGCTTTACTGCTTTGTGCCCTTGCATCAATTAACATTTAATTTGACTTAACAACCTCACTTATCACTAGTTTTTTCATACCTGTGAAGCTTACAAATGTTAGCTTTTCAAAGCTGACAGTTTATGATTGCTTATAACCTACACAATTTCAGGCTAATGCAATAGGAGATTAATGGACCACAGGGATGAGGCAGTCACACGGCTTGTTACAAAAAGAGAGATGAACTACAATCCTGGTGAGTGCACCTTTTGAATAAATATATTTGAAAACCATCTAAACCAATGTCAAGGGAAAACTTCAGCCTAATTATATCAACAGTGTTTCTAATGGTATATTTCGGAAGTGATTTCAGGCCCTTGTTTATGAAAAGTCTTTCGCCAAATAACATAGCTGGCATTGGAAGTGAAACGGAAATGGCGTCAAGGAAAAGTCTGCTTAAATTAACATAAAGAAAAATAATTTTAGACTCAAATTAATAAAACAGGGTCACTTTTGCTACAGGAAAAAGCAATAGATTTGAAATTATTGCCTTGGTGTTTAGGAAACATACTGAGGTATTAACATAAAACAACAACTGGAGTCCTAAATTAGTTCATGCCTAAGAGGAGTCACTTAGCTGCCTTTTCAAGGATGCTCAGAGCATTTTCCATTTCTGAAGGAAATTTCTTAAATAAAGGACCAAAGTTACAAAGAAAAAAGATTCATATATGTATTTGGATATCACCTACTTATAAATATATAAAGAGCATTATTTTATAGGAAGTCAATTAACTGGAATAGCTACATGTTCAGGTTCTTCTTATCCTTCACAATCTATCCAACGAATATTAGCTTTTCAGTACCTTTTCACTACCTCTCTGTCCAAAATACCTAGGGCTTTTTACCTATTCTTTCTTTGTATATTTTAACATCTATCATAATTATTTATGTACAGGTTTTCTCTCCATTATTAAACTGTAAACTACTTTTTTCCAGGGCCAACAATATTAATTGTTTTATGAGTAACAATCGATAGTATATTTTTGTTAAATGAAAGAAGAAATATATATGATATATTTGAAATATATATGAAATATATATAATTGGATATTCAAAGGGATGTATGAGCACTGAGTACTAAAACTCAAAAAATGACTATACTGGAAAAAAATTTAATTTAAAAATCATGGTTTAATTTAAATGACCTGAATAGATTTGCTTTAGCAGTTTATAGCATGTATATGCTATATAAAACATTGTACATAGTCATTCAAAAGGATAAAAGACAGCTGTTTTCAATTTAGACATGTGTTGAATGTCCATTACCAGTCGGGCAGAGTAGTGAGCGCTAAAGGATCTAAAGACACATAAGACAAACTCCCCACCATCAAGGAGTGTTGTTTAGTTAGAAAAGAAGTCATTGATTTATATAATTAATCAAATCCCCCTCCCAAAGGACCCTCTCCCCAAAAGTCAAACTTTAGCTCAGGAAAACAAGGAAACTTGTGATCACAGATAAAAACAATGTGCTCCTTCTGAAAGCCGTATCGTGAATACAGACAGGCATAAAGAAAGCAACAGTCTTGAATAGGAAATCAGCTTGTAGCAGTTAAGGGTACAAATACTGGTATCAAATGACCTAGGTTCAAATTCTACCTCTGCTACTCATCAACTCTATTATCTTGAGCAAATTCCTTATGCTTTTTTTGCTACCAGTTTCCCATCTGTAAAATGGTATCATTATAATATTAATGAACCATTCAGCTAGAAAGCTACTAAAATTAACTCTAATAATAAATACTTTCCATAAAAGCTCCAGAAGAGTAAGTCCTTATATAGTGGTAGGGAATATTATTATCTATTAGTATTTTTTATCATAATTTATTTGGGGAAAACAACACCTTGGGAAAGACTAGATCTTCCCAAAGAACACTAGAATTGCCCCCAAATCAAAGAAGTAGTGGCCTAGAAAAGGACGTGGCAGAGACTGTGACAAACAGGAGCCAATGCTGGATCTGAAAGATAGCTTAGTTCCTGCCAGTTGTCTCCACTCAGCAAGACAGACCCTAATTTGCTAGAGCTCTGTATTTTTTAAGAAAAAAAAATATCTAATTTTATATAAAAGTTTCTAATTTTTACAGCAAAACCACTCATTTTTGAGTGGTTTGTGACCTCTGCCATGAAGGAAAACTGACTGCTATATTACGCTGTAGGGTTCAGGATACACTGCTCCAAAATATGGCACCTTGGCATACTGAATATTTTAAGGTGAAGGAGTTTAAGAAAACAGCAGCAGCTTCCCATGCCCTTCTCTCTTGAGGAAGGTCATAAGACCCTCACGTGAGAGGTGCCCTCTCTGTACCTAGAGGACAGGAGCATCCTTACCTACATGACTAGTGGATACCAAGAGGAATCCAAACAAACAGGCCTTGCTAAGTTTCCCCTTGTTTACTGTTTACTCAACTTATGTTCTTTGTCCTCTCCTTTTTCCCCACAACTTTCCGCTCTTCATCAAACCTAGCATCAACACACTCAGGTGTAACCATTTCTTTGGGTCTTTGTTTCCTTATGAAAGTTCCCATGCCATGTAGAACTTATATGAAATAATTTGTACATTCTTCTCATGTAAATCTGTCTTTGTCAGCTTAATTTTCCAACCCAACCAGGGACATTAGGAGAATTAAGAACAACTTTTTCCTCTCCTCCAGCTGCAGGAATTTTCCTGTGCCTCACACTCATTAAAATCTGCCTTTCCTCCCAGAAGACTAGGAT
The DNA here is from genome assembly GCF_019186645.2 of Phyllostomus hastatus. Classification (NCBI taxonomy): domain Eukaryota; kingdom Metazoa; phylum Chordata; class Mammalia; order Chiroptera; family Phyllostomidae; genus Phyllostomus; species Phyllostomus hastatus. Next base: position 15,713,109 of record NW_025333977.1, on the reverse strand, counting down.
TCTCACTGGAGTTCTAGAAATATACACCAGCTACTATTAGTAAGTGTGAACAAACAAGTAAGAATCACCAAACATGTGAGAAAAAGCAACTGATGGTACCAAGCCTCACAAAGAGAAAGGTAATTTCTAAGGGAGCTTTATTATTTCAGAAAAGTAAAATATTCAATAATAATAAATATATTTAGAGATTTGGAAGAATTACAAAGAAAAATAGGAGGGGTGGATAGAAGAGGAGAAGGAGGAAGAGGAGTACTAAAATAAGAAGGAAAATGAGAAGAGGATGCTACGAAAAAAATGTAATGAGAATTCTTAGAAGTTATATATCTGATTTCTAAAGTCAAGAGATCAATAGATAGATTAAATTGTAGAAAAGTCTAAGCTAAAGATAAATTATTTCAGCTGAAAAAGCAAACACAGAGATAATAGTCAAACACATTATAAAAGGACAAAAAATTGGAAAATTTTAAAGTATTACCATTATGTCTGGAAAGTTTGCAATAAAACTAATTGGAGCTCCAGAGAAAGAAGGCACAGAGAGGGAGGGAAAGAAATAGACCGTAAAAGAAAATTTCCCTGACTTAAAAATGATCAAAGACTTCATATGGAAAAGCCACATTTAAGTGAAAAGCCACAATTAAGTGAAAGAAGTTTACCTTAGACATATGAAGGGTAGCATAATATACCACCTTCAATACATCTCTTTATCATAAGAATTATTTTGAACTGATGGTTTTGAGAAACAGGAAATGCAGGAGAAACTCCGAAAACAGAGATTACCCTTTGGAAGGAAAATTTAATTTGTAATGGAAATCTCCATTTGTAAGGGTGTCTCCCTCTTTATATGAGGAGAGGAACGACCGTCAATCATGAAAGATTCTTATCAATGGAAAGTCACAAATTTCTATCTACATACCAAATGTTATTCTTGTTTACCACATTTTTTTCCTGGTCAGCTCTCCATGACTGGCCTCTCCCACACCATTCTTTATTTTATCTTTAGCTACAGTTGATATTTTAGCCAGAGTTCTAAACTATCTTGAAAAGCTACTCATTTTCCCCTGGGTATCTTCTATGTATACATGAGGTATACATGTTAATAAACTTCTGTTTGTATTTCTCCTGTTAATCTTTTATTAGAGGGCTCTCAGCCAAGAACCCAAAACTGTAGAGAAAAAATTACTTGTCTTACCCTACATATATCTTGGAGAAATCACTGAATTCAAAGGATAAAGAGAAAATTCTGATACAATGTATAAAGACAAAACAGGTTTTTCTAAAAACTGACATCATATTTTTGTCCTGGCTGGTGTGGCTCAGTGTGGCGCAGAGCACCAGCCTGCGAACCAAAAGGTTGCAGGCTTGATTCTCAGTCAGGGCACATGCCTGGGCTGCAGGCCAGGTTCCCAGCCGACACTTGAGAGGCAACCACACACTGATGCTTCTCTCCCTCTCTTTCTCCTTCCCCTCTCTGTAAAAATAAATAAATAAAATATTTTAAAAATAAAAATTGATATCATGTTTTTGAAGAATATTAAGAAGAAAATAGATGTCATCAAAATTCAAGTATAAGAAAAATTTTAAGACCTTTTTAGATAGTTTATTGGATATTAACTCTTCTAGAAAAATTCCTTGAGAATTTATATTAAGTATTATTCTTACCCAAAATGATAACTAAACACAAGAAAAAGTAAGACATAATTCAGGAATATAGAGATATGAAAATATTAATAATATAGTCCCATATACCCATTTATTACAACACATGGAATATAAAAGTTCAAATAGATTGTTAAAATTTTAAGATAATTCACTAGGAAAGGAAAAAATTATAGAAAGAAGTAGAAGTAGAAAAGAAAATAAGCATAACAAAGAGATAAAACAAAAAATACGGGGTTTTTTGTTTTAGAAATTACTTTTTCTCCCTTAGAAATTACCTTTTCTCTTTGTGAGGTTTGGTACCATCAGTTGCTTTTCCTCAAATGTCTGGTGATTATTAGTTGTTTGTTCACATGGATGAGAGTTTTGCTTACTAACACTAGCTGGTGTATATTTCTAGAACACCGGTGAGAATCCTTTTGGGAGTACAAGCAGATTTTAATGAGTGTGAGGCACAGGAAAATTCCTGCAGCTGGAGGAGAGGAAAAAGTTTTTCTTAATTTTCCTAATGTCCCTCACTGGGTTGGAAAATTAAGCTGACAAAGACATATTAACATGAGAAAAATGTACAAATTATTTAATATGTTTTACATGACAAAAAAGAGAATAAATGTAGAATGATCATAAACATTAAAAATGTGAATGGGTTATATTCTACCATAAAAATATTGTCACATTTGATTCAAACTATTTATATAAATGTAGACTGATAACAAGAGATGATAGTAAAAACCAAATTACACAGATTAAAAATAAAGAGATTTTAAAAATATATGTATATAAGAAAAATATATCTCCAGACACATGCATAGCTCCCACCAAAAAAGGTACTGTGGTAAAATAGAATTTAATGTCTAGGAATTATTTAAAATGGTTGAAACAACTTACAAAAAATATTTTAGATAGTTACAGTAAGTCCTCCCTTCATGTCGTCAATAGGTTTGCAACTTTAAAAGAATGGATAATGAAATCAATTTTACCATAAGCTAATTGATGTAATCAAGAGTTAAGTTCCCAAGGCGTTTCACCAACAAAATTTGATATATCAAAGGTGTGACAAAACAACATTTAATGAAATAATGTTATTTGAGGACCTGTTGTAGATACCTTCATGTACCCAAAAAACTAGCATCAAAATATAAGACAGCCTACAACTATATGGAGAAATTTACAAATTGGTATTCATAGTTCCAAAGTTACCACATATGTCTCAAAAAAATGGTCAAAACAAGGTAACTTACAAGCATGATATAAGATAGAGATTTTTTAGTCATAAAATAGAGTGTACTATTTACATAGAAACAGAGTTTTCAATGATCAAAAAAACTCTAAAATTTCAAGTACAAATTATAGAAAACTATAAATTATAGAAAACTATAAATTATTTGTTATTTGGTAAGAAATTATAGTTACTAGAAACTAAAAACTAAAGGATAGACTGAAAGATCTATGCATTTGTAAATTTTAAAACATTCGTATGTTTTTTTAAATCATCTCTCATTTACATATTTCAACTGCAGGGAATGCTTAGAATTTGAAAAAAAATCTATTTGACGGTGATTCTCAACACTTTGGGAACTTAAAAAAAAGGAATTAAAATCCATGCCCCAACCCATGAGCAGCAGTATTTTTAAAAGCTTCCCCAGGTGATTCTAAAATGCAGAGGGTTTTCAGAAGCACTACGTTATGCAATGGCCTGTAGACAATCTGCCATGTGGGGTTGAGGCTTTGGGGAATGGCCAACTAGAGATCACAGATTTGGGAATTGAAAATAGGAAGTCAGATGCTAAGGGATAAATTTATCTGGCAGACCCTTTTACGGTGGGTTTTTATGGTGGCCCAGTATGGCGGGATTTTTCCCCCTGAGTGTAACTTTAAATGTCTTTAGCTATTTCCAATGTGCCACAGGCCTCATCACTTCCTATTGCTTGCACTGATCCAATTCACATATTTAATTACTTGCTAGTAGAGGTAGTAAAAATCATGAGAGGATGTAAGTTCAGAGAAAAGGAAGAAAGCTGGAGAGTCCTACAACTACTTTAAATTAAAACAGCCTGAATGCATTCAAGCCCCTGGTTTCAGCTTCTTAGTTTCCATTGCTGAGTTGGGTTCCAGTCACTTGATCTGTTAGAATTCCGATTAACACATTATTCTTTACCTTGTGAAATGTCAACTGTGAACTTTATTCATTCAACAAATATCTGTTTAGCATCTACGGTATTTCAGGTGCTGCAATAGGCACTACAGATACAAAGATGACAAAGCCATACTCTTTGCCTTCAAGTTGCTCAACATTCAGAAACATGTATGTGTCAAGATCATTACGAAATAGGATATTAAGTGCTTGAAAGAGCTGTAGAAAGGGCGTGATGAAAGCACGTATGGAGGCTGTTTTCTCTAGTGCAGGGCCAGGGGCTAAGCAACAATTTCTCAAATGGGATGACAAGTAAAAGTCTGAAAAGACAAACAGAATTTAGCCAGGGAGATTCCAATCAGGAAGTAACTGGATCATCAGAACTTAGTACCAGTTAAACAGAGGTCTGAAATAAACTCTACTTTTAAAACTTGGCTTGACTACTGCCTCCATTACTAAGTTAGAAATAATAGAAAGAGAATAGAAGTAGCTTGTGGGAGAAAAGGAGATAAATTATGGACACCATGAGTTTTAAGCACATTTGAGAAATTCAAATGAAAATAGTAGGAACTTTGATATATGGGCTGGAACTAAATTATTTAAAAGTGGCTCAGCCCACAAATATATATTAAGGAGTTATCAGCATATAGATGACAATTGGAGTCACGGAAGTGAATGACACTGTGAGAAGAAAACGTGGAGGAGAGAAGCACAGAAAGGGAACCTGAGGGAACACATCGTGCCTCGCATACCAATAAAGGAGAATTTCAAGAAGAGAGTGGTCAATAATTCATACCCAGAGAAAGAGTAAAGTAAGATTAGTACTAAAATATGTCCTTTGATTTTAGCAACAACCTTGACAATAGCAGGTTTAGTTTGTGGAATATGATTATATGAATTGAATAACGAACATAAGGTATGCAAGTGTGGACAGGATTGTCAATTACTGTTACTGTTTTGAGAGGCTTATTTATCAAGGAGAGGAGAAAGATCAAGTAGTACCTAAAGGTTTTTATTTTGTGGTGTGTTTATTTAATATAGTCTACATGCTTGAGCATGTTTATATGCTCAGAGGAAGGTTCATTAAATAAAATAAAAGATGAGTCGAAGAAAACAGGGCAGGAATACTGAGGATGAAGATGATGTCAACAGGCATCAGATCAAGCTGGGTTCAGCCATTCCTCTAATGTAACTCTTCCAGTCTCTGAGCAAATATCACCTCATCGGTGAGAGCTTCCGTGACCACCCTCGTATGTAAAGTAGCAACAACGTCCTTGTCCTGGTGCTCACCGTAGCCCTCTTAACTCATTTTATATTTTTCCATACCTCTAACCACATTCACACATATTATAAATCTGCTTGCTTTTGTTTATTGCCTGCTGCCTCCCTTAATACTTAAACTCCATAATAAAAGGTGAATTTATTTATTTTTAATACCATATATCTCCAGTGGCTAAACAGTGACTGGCACTTGATAGGTGCTCAAATACATAATGCTTAAACAAATAAATGCATGATTGAAAAGGATGTTTCAGAGAGTATAAGATAATTAGAAGGAAGTGCAGGCATAGTGCAGTGTCAGATAAAGAGGAAGCGAAGGAGTGGGTAACCAAAGAGCAGACCTCCATGAAGTAGGAGACTCTAAGCCATGTAGAGAGATCAGGGTTGTGGCCAGAGCTTAGAGCACTCAGGTTTAAGATCTCAGAATGCATATAGTTATGGGAGAAGCCAACATCCAGCCTGGGTCCCCAGAAGTGGATACCTGGAGTGTGGTGACAGGGAAACTTTTTGGGGTTCAGGGAACCAGAAGGTTTTTATGCTATGTCATTGGATGGGTTGTGGTCACAGTAGCATAAGTTTCCAGGGGTAATAGCAGGAAGTACAGTGGAGAAGCAGACATCAAATGAGTGTCTATCATTCCTTAGTGAACTAGGGATGTCCAGGGAATAAGTGATCAGAGGAAGGAGTGAGGTGGAGGATGGGGACAGAGAGTGTTGGGAGGCAGCCACCCAAGAGAGACTAGAAACAAGGTGAGGATGGTTGGCCTGGATTTTCTAGGAAAACACAGTGTACTGACGTAAACAACTAAAAGTCCAGTAAGACTAAAAGTTCTTGTTTTAATTATGGTTTTTGTTTTTACCATGGTTTCTTTTCTTTAAGTTTCAAATAAAAGAAAAAGAATAACGTATTTTCTTGGTGCCCCTATAGAATAGAATCCAGAGGAACCTCATGTAACAAGAAGTCTGACCCTATCTGACCCTACTTTTCACCTTTGACTGTTGACAGCTTTTAACTTTTCTCCTGCCCTTATGACCTTCATCTGAGCATGCTGCTCAGAAAGCATGGGTTTTTCTTTCCTTTGGCACCAGCAAGAGATTCAAACCAAGAAAGCCCCTGCCCACAGCTGCCCTCCGTGCATCCCCATGCCCTGACCAAAATAAAAACCTCACACCAGTCTCCTTTCCTTGTTCTCCCAGCTGTTTTCTGATCAGCTTGGAAAACCTATCCTACTCTCCCCCAAAAGACTTGTTCTGTAAATAACAAACCTCTTCATACCTGCTGTGTAGCATCCTTAGCCTTGCCATCACATCCAAATTTCCTGTCAGGGTCCATCCTGTTTCCGCAACGCGCCCACAAGAACTCAATTACTAAGGAGAGTTTTCAGCAAAGCCCTCACTGACCTCATCAGGCAGCATTAGTCACTCCTTACCTCATGCTCTCATTTATGTTTATTTATATCTTTAGTGCTCACTACAGTCTAATGTGTATTATAATTGTGCAGCTATTACTTTCATTAAGATTCTTGAGGATAAAAATTATATCTTCCATAGAACTTTATGCAAGAAGCTTAATAAATATTTGATTTATTGAAATTTTCAGGAGATGCAAGGGCAGAGTGGCATCCCATTGGGGAACTGAAGTTGCAGTTTTGATCTGAAGCTTTAAAATCACCTCCTAAACGTGTTTTCTCTCTCCTGAGCTTTCAGAGTTCATGATATAGATTAAATCATGACATACCAACAGCAAAGAACAATATAAAGACCCCTTTAAAAAGATCAATTCCTTCCAAACTGCTTCCATTCCCCTTATGGAATTACTAAACAGAAGGCTTAGTTGAAGATTGCTGAAAGTTCATTCATTTTCTGTGAGAGCTATGAGAATGCTCATAAAACCAGTTTTAAATGGGAACCCACCCATATGTTTTATGCTGTTTTTCAGGCAGTTAGCCTAATTAAGCCTTCTAGGCAGGTTAGAGTCCCCCTGTAGAAACTAAATAGAGTTTAAATACAGAATTATCTCAAAATCTATGAGCTTTTGATTGATGCCCCAGTTAACTTTGACAATTCAAGTGGCTTCCTGCTTATCTTCACTTTAAGAAGATGAATAATTATGGAAATGACCTCATTAACTCTTTGATGCCAGTCTGTGGAATTTATAGAAGTTATTATGCCTAAAGTCAAGGTCTAGAAGAGAAAAATAACCAGTCTACGAGGCACATTTTCTTCAAATTTTTTGTCTTGCTCCACTTCACTGTCATATCTGCAGACACTACCAGAGATGTTAAACTGCGTGTCCAATGACATAAGAAGGGATTTAGAAAACAATAATCTCCATTCAGATGAACACACCACTCACCAGTACCAGGACCCCTTACATCTCAAGATTTTTTTTTAATTTCAGGTTGGAAATAAATGTCATCCTCTGTGCTCTCATGTCATTTCAGTCCTCAGTCACCATAATAGAACCTGTACTCTGAAGAAAGGAGTACTTTATAAGCCATCTAGAAAAACAATGTTAATACATACATGCAGTTTGGGGGATAACAAAATATTTCTTAGAATTAATTTTTAATAGACATAAAAGGAGTGACAAGGTTAGACAAGGAACTGAACCAAATAGTGCAACTGAGTTTATATAACTAACATCTTGTATGTTGGTTCATCAAGATTAAAGTGCTAGAAGTTCTCCAGATATTTTATTCATCCTTAACTCCTTATAAGTAAATATTACACTCATTTTACTTTGTTGAGAAAGGAAAGTGTATTAAGGGAGAAGATGATTTCAACTAAAACTCTCACATATCATATATGGTCCTCAATTTTCTCATTTAAGAAATAATATCAATAATAATACTACACCAGAGAGGTTCAGGACTGATTTTAACGCATGTGAAAGTATTTTTAAATGGAAAATTACTAAATCAATATTTGTTATGTAGAATAATCACTAGGCAGATCTGTTTATTAAATACTCAAATCACTGAAAATGCAACTGGGGGAAAGGCAAAATCTTCGAAGATTTAGAAGATTTAGATTCTTTTAAACTTCGCCCTAAGAGCAAGTCATTTACCCTCTCAGAGCCTCAGCTCTAAAGAGAGGTTTGAGTATCATAATTCCTGTGCTAGATTCAACAATAGTCCAAATTTTTCATCTTCATGTATCCATGCCCTCCATCCTGGTAAAACTTTCCCATTCAACCTCTAGGACTTTGGCTGTAGGACTTGATTTGGTCAATAGAATGACAAAGAAGCAGTAATGTGCCAGGTCTTAGCCCAGTTCTCTGGAGGCCTTGCATGCTTCCATTCGCTCTTCGGCACCCCCATCATCACTGTGAGAAAACACCGAGATCGCCTGCTGAGGGATGAGCAACACGTGGAGCAGAGTCCAGCCGAGCAGCTTGCCCGAGCCCAACCCATCCCAGCTCAGCCAACAGCCAGCCAACACCCAGTCCTGTGAACGAGCCCAGGCAAAATCAGCAGAGTCTGCTAGTTGACCCAGACTCATAAGCAAGAAATAATTATTGTTACTTGCCACCGAAGTTTTATGGCTGTTCATTCTACAGCAATATTGTGGAGACAGATAACTGACACAGTCACCAGTGTCCCGGGCACAATCATAGCATTATTCTGTATCTCAAATAAAAGTACATAAGTAAAAACTGCTTTAGAAATCATAAAACTTTTCAAATGTATAATTAATAGTTACCTGGATGGTTTATCATATTTAAAGTGAGGTAAAAAAAAAAGTCTACTGTTCCCCTGGTATGTATGTTATCAATATTTCATAATGCAGTTTTATAAAATGTATTCATTTATTTCCTCACATATGAAAATTCCAGAAATATTTCAATCCTGGAATTCCAATAAAAATATAATAAAATTGCCTATAAAATAATTTTATGGGACTGTTACCTACTTTTTGGATTGGAAATAAAATAGTAATTCTAGAGAATGATGACTCCCTTCTCATGCATCCTTCAGCAAGAGTGCGTGTAATCCTTCCAGACAGTTGTCTGTCTTTTTCTTTAAAAGTCATCTGGGAACAGAGTCTGTATCTCCTTGTAAGTTAGGTCAGGTTTAACAATGCTTTCTTTCAGATATATTACCCACTCATAACTTAAATTTCATCTGCATGCATCTATGCTACAATTTTTTTTTAATTTCAAATTAGAAACTAAAATCGCTAAGTAAATTCTCACTATAATTATTTTACATATGCTTCAGGACAACCAGCCTTTTTGTCTGTAGGCTTACAACTAACTGATTTTATTTTCATTGTGAAAACATGTATTCAAACATCTATAGATATGAATCAAGGGAGGTTTTAATATTCTATCACATAACCTCACATTTCTAGTTCTAGAGCCCATTGTCGATCAGATGGAGATATGATGCTTCCAGCAACTTCGGCAGCACAGGACCTGCTCTGATAGTTACAGTGAATGAGATTCTCTAAACCAAATTGAGAAAAATAATGTGCATACTCACAAAGAATTTGCTGGAATTTTTGGAGCAGTTCTGTTGGCCAAATAGCAAAACTCAAGGCCCCTGCCATAGTCACGATTCATGAACCTACTATCATCAGCGCTCAAGGACAGAGTGGCTGTCTTCTCCCCGTGCATGGACACTCCCCATGTGTTGCACTTTCAGGAATGCTTGCTGCTTCTTACTACGTCAAGGACCATTTTTCAAGGAGATGATCCAACACTTGCAATGAGAGATTTTGCTTAATGAAGTCAAGGGGAGTTAAAAAGAATATTTCTTTTCACTGCAGAGCGTGGGATCAGACAGAGTTTTAACAAAAACATGTTAAACAACAGTGTTGAACTCAAATTGAATTGTATTTAAAATTTTATTCAACTGGTTAAATGGCTTGCTTTATGTAAAACAGAATACCCCAAAGAAATATAAGCAAGGATAATGTTCCCACCAAAATATTTAGCTTGCTTTGGGCAACGGTATAAGAATTCATAGAAGTGGTAGAATTATACTTTAATGAATCACACAGAACATCAAAATTGTTTTATCGCATTTGAATTTCACTTAAGCAGAGAATTACAATTGCTGGTGTATAAAACAGGATGTTTTTCTCAACTTTGGATTGTTGGGTTTCTTTTTTTTATTTTTGCTAAAATAGATAAAGCACACTCTTCCCCACCCCATATCCTCTCCCTAAATACTGAAAGTATCTTGAATCAAACTCTGTTGTGTGCCCTGTAATGTCTAAAAAATAGAAATGTCAGTTTCTATAATATTTGTCAAGCTTCAAGATTCATGTCTGCATCAGTAGCCCTTTAACCTTCTTGTAAGTTCCAAACCTATATTTTCAAATGTCTGCCTATGCAACTGACTAAATATGTGATTGTAGAGGAGGACATTTATCTTTCTGGGCTTTGGTTTCCTCATCTGTGAAATGAAGGCAATAAATAATGAAATAATCTCTATGACCCCATACAACTTCAATAACCTGTGATTCTAGCACCACCTCAATGATGTGAAAGATACCTCACACTCAAGAAGACCAAAAATACAGTTAGGTATTTTATAAACCTGATCATCCTTAGTTACTTTCAATTTTGATAGCAACCAGGAATTTCTCTGTGTTTAAAAACTCAGTGTGATGGTTGATTTCTTATCCTTCTAACAATTCTAAGAGGCCACAGTTGTTACCAAGCCACAATGGGGTTTCGCTGCCTGCCACCATGAAAAGGCAAATTCTTGAGGCAGAGGCTGATGATAAAGGAAAGGGGTTTTTATTCAAATACTCAATGATCTAGGAGGACGGGGCACTCCCCCTCTCCAGGCTCATCAGGCTCATCTCTTCCACAAGACACAGGCAAAACCCAACTACTCCCAGCAAGACCAAAACCAAAGGCAGTGCCCAGAATTCCCAGTCCATTTTAAAGTACTGTCCTCTGGAGCCCTAGGCAGCTAAGTGGGCTGCTGTCTGGCTTCCAGCTCCCTCCTGGAGACTGCGTGGTGCAGGTGCCACCATTTGCCAGCAGCTTTTAGTAGCAAGGTCCCTGCTCCTGGGCAGTGGAGCCAGTGAAGACACTAGTGAATGCTCCAGTACGTCAGCAAGACAGAGAGGCTCCCTCCTGGAGGCCATGGAGTCGTCGGCCCACAGAGGGAACAAGCCAGTACACCGTCCACGCACAGGTCTCAAGCAGCAGCCACAAGCCCCTTGAGCTTTCTTTGTTTATATTAGTTTCAGGTGTATGTCTGGCCAGGTGCTTTTTCAGAATCCCCAGTTAACTTTCCAAATGCCCACACGCTCCAGGAGGGTCTACCCCCTGACCAGTCCCTTCTTTTCCTCAGGCTAGACTGACAGGCAGGCTTCTTCTATCTGGCACCTCCTCTCGCTTCCATTCTGATCTCTGTGGGGCATGTGCTTGCATTCCTCTGGTCCCACCCCCAAACAGGCATTGGAAGGGGATAGGAGTGCTTCCCCCCGCCCACTCAATTACCTTGTGAGCCTTGAGTGTGCTCAGTGTAATGCTTCCTCCTGCCACCATCCTGCTGGGGGGTAGGCATCTGCCACCAGGAGCAGGACACTCTGCACTGGGGCAGAGCACCCGTTAGGCTGCAGCTCAGGTTACCCACCCCAACCTAACCTAACCAGGATGCTGTAGTCCCACCTGTTGCCTCAGGCAGTTCAGGATCTCCTCCAACAGGTCAGGCTATTGGTATCATCATGTCCCTCGAATGCCACTCTCTTTTCCATCTTCTTTGGAGAAACCTACTATGTAGCAAGTGAAGGAAAGCAGAACACATGACTCTGAAACTTCCACTTGGGCATGTGGATTATTTTGAGCTGAAGACAATGAAGACCCAGCAGACTCCAGGAAAACTTTTATAGCTACCTTAACTACCTTAAAAGAACACAGATGGGGCCCCTGGCTCAGAAAGACAGCAATTATCAAAGTTGTTATTGTTGTTGTTTGTTGTTGTTTTATCCGAATGGCCTATCTGTATGGCAGAGGAAACATCTAACTACCAAACATTTGCTCTTCTTACTGTCCTGTGAGTTACCCTCCTCCCCTAGGAAGGCCCAGGCCCCTGTCCCATCCTTCGCTCAGGACGACATATAAGCCTCAACTGCCCACTTGCCCTTGGGTCTCAGGAGCCCCATGTGTATGAAATTAAATCTGGTTTTCTCCTTCCTGTTACTCTGTTTTATGTCTATTTAATTATTAGACTAGCCAAAGAACCTCAAAGAGAAGAAAATTTTCTTTTTACCAACACCAGCAGTGTTCAAGGTTTTAGATGTTGCCAACGTAAATGTCCAAACCTATAGAAAAAATTTATGAGTTTGAGCCAAACCAACAATTGCCAGGAAGCAAGAATCTCAACAGACTGAGAAAATACTCTAGAGAATGGCATTTTTGCAGTTTATTTTATATATTACAGTCAAAGGAGGAAGTATAAGGAGGGCTACATGAAATTCATTAGTGGTAGGTTAGGGAGGTAGGAGAAAACAAACCTGGGAAATCTCTGAGATTGAATAAACAGTATAAATGAAGTAGGCCTTTTACATTGGTGGGTATTTAGATATTTAACAATGAACACTTACAGCATATGGAGATAGTATTTGGTACAAGATAACAATGAGGGTTTCTGTGCCCTGGTGGGAGATTGAGCCCTGAAGGGTCTGGGGGTAAAGGGGGTTACTTTGACATGTCAAGACGTATGTTATTGTAGATGCACAAAGATAGAGGACAGACTCAGTTAAGGTAAAAATTGACCTTTGTCGAGGCAGATACCAGTCTAGGACATGACTACCTACCATGGCTCACTGTTAGGTAGAAAGTTTTCATTTCAGACCACCCTATGGGGTTACTTTAGGTCTCTGAGTTTATAAAGACTGCCATGCAGGCCTCCCCTGAGCCTGTCGAGTTTAGCATGCAGCCCCTTTTTCATCCACAATATAAAGGAAAAACAACAACAACAAAGTGCTTTCTGCTTTCATCAAGCTCATATTCTAATGGGGAGACATGGATAAACAAAAAAGTAAAGATACAATACCACGTACGTTATGAAATGACCAGGGAAGAAGCAGGACTAACTGTGTATATCCACTCACTGCTTCCACACTGGAAGTTCCTTGTGTCCTAAAACCACCTCATTCTCCTTCACTGCCTGTCATCACCTGACTGGGTTTGGCATCGTGTGCAATGAATGTGCATTGGATTGAACTTGAGTTTGTAGTGAAAACAACATTTTTAAAAAATGCCTAAACTTTCTACTTCTGAAAAAGAAATTAGCAGTACATATATATTTACATGTTATTAGGAGATAAAATATCCATAAAATACTGATATTTTATACTATCTATAAACAGGCTTTATCAGATACCATTATTATTGTTTTTAACAAATATTTATAAAAGTCTTATAATAGGTGACTCACAAAAATATGACCTGGTAAAAATATTCATTTTAGGCACTATTTTAACACTTTTTAATGGAATTCAGTAAAATATTGTAATTCTGGGCCACCTGTGAAGATGTGGAAATGTTGTAATTATATCAGACTAGACATTTTTATGGGGTTTATGAAAACCAGATTTTCCTAAAAATTTAAATATTTCTATCAGATTTTAAGACAAAAAAATCAAAATTTATCTTTTCAATAAGCTGGTCAACAAAATGACAATCAAGTTCAGGAGTAACAGGAGATATTAACATAGATCGTAGCAGAAAAGCAATCCACCCACATCAACGGCTATTTATGATGAAACAAACCTTAAAAATCTTTTGGCCTAAACTTTTATTTTACAGATGAAACCTATAGAGAAGAAGTGACTTGGCAAAAGTGTCACAAAGTGTTGGCAGAGCCAGCACCAAGCCTAACTTCCAGCTGTCCCTTCAAAGAAAAAACAAAAAACTCTGCTTTTCCTCCCTTCTGACTAGACAGGAGTCTGTTGCCTCACAGATGAAAACTATTTCAGTCCACCACGTTCTAAGACTTTTCCGAAGTACATGCGTATGTATTTCTGTAGCTCCCTGTCCTTGGGTACATGTATGACCCGTTCAGGTGTTTAAAGGTTTTCTTGAACTATTCCTACATGGCAAGCATGGTGAACCATTTTTCTGACCAGGGCTTCATGTAGCAATCCAGCACATGTTAACTCTAAATGTTCTTTATTAGGCAGCGTTGCTAGACACTGCCTCGCCAAAAAGCCAGAAAATCGGCTCTGAAGGACATAAGCCTTTTACCCACATAATAAAACCTTGAGGAAGAACAGAGAAGCAAATGAAGTTTAATATAGATACTGGATCACAGATGAAAGAATCCAATCAAATGCTGACAAAACAAAAACATCTGAACAGGTAGGTAAGTAACAACCTCCATAAAACACCATAACCACCTGACAATTGAGCTTTCACATCGGCTCTGGGGAAATTCAACACCCCATTAAAGGGGCAGGAAGCAGAGGTCCTGAAGGAAAACTCTATAACCAGTGAAGACAAGATGATGAGACAGCTTCAGAATCATCATTACCTACATGACAACAAAGATGTTTACACTCCTTCTTTTTCAGAGTTGTTTGGGGGTTTTATAATAAGGAAATATGAGAAATCACAAAAGTAATAAGTCTCATTCCCATATTGCTATGAGAATAAAATATATCCACTTCATAAAATTTCTCCTGTATGATACTTACCTTTCTAAAGTACCAAAGAACCTCTTCAAAAATATTATTTTGGAAAAGGTTAACTTGCATTTGTGTTGCTGTGAGTGAAATGAGAGCTGTTTCATGCTAACAATATTACAAGGTATAATAAATAATACCAGTGACAATATTTGAAATCATCAATCACAGTCACTTCATCTCCATCGGTCACTGCCATCATCATTTGCCTCATTTTCTGAAAGAGATCACTCTGGTTCCAACCCAGCCCTGCCAATGATGGAGATTTAAATGAAAATCAAATTATGGTTTTCCTGTTTACATATGAAGGCAACCAGAAGTTACCACCCCAAAACACATCACTTTGGAATGAGGATTATTTTGAGCTAAAGGAAAGTAAAACCCAGCAGATTTGGGAAAAGCTCTTTACCTCCCCTTCAACTGCCTAAATTTACATTGGTAAGGGGGTGGAGGCTATACTGGGAAGAGAGCTATTACCTATTTTTAAACTAAGAAATGTATCTGCAGGCCTGGCTGGTGTAGCTCAGTGGATTGAGGGCGGGCTTGTGAACTAAAGGGTCGCCAGTTTGATTCCCAGTCAGGGCACATGCCTGGGTTGTGGACCAGGTCCCCAGTGAGGGGCTCACGAGAAGCAACTGCAATTGCTGTTTCTCTCCCTCTCTTGCTCCTTCCCTTCCTCTATCTCTAAAAATAAATAAAAATCTAAAAAAAAACAAAAAATGTATCTGCATAACAAGACAACCTTTGTTTTCCAAAATTCTCCTCTCTTACCTTCCTATGCCTGGCCTTCTTCCCTGTTGTATCCCCAGTTCGCCATCCCTTTCCTTAGCTCCAGGTAGTATATAAGCCTCAGTTACCAAGGCTGGGAAGCCCTCTCAGTCTCTTTTTTTTTGGGAGCTCCTGTTTATACATAATTAAATTGGTTTTTCTCCTATTACTCTGTTTTATGTCAATTTAATTATTAGACCAGTCAAAGAACCAAGGAAAGAAGGAAAACTATTTCTTCCCTGCACACTTTGTAATGGCTCCTACTTCTCCTTAAAAGAAAGCCCAACATTTTCCCCTGAATAGCTCTGTCCTACCTGACCTCTCCCCTGCCTATTTCTCTGATCCCTGTCCTTCCCCATTACTTGCCTCTCTCTGACCACACTGGGTGTTCCACTGTTCTTCACACGTGCAAGCTCTCTCCCATCTCAGGGCCTTTAGCCTTGCTACTCCTTCTGCCTGGAATACTTTTCCTCCCAGGGTTCTAAGCTTCTAATTCTTCTCATCTAGTCTCTAAATAAATGTCTTACCCCATCCAAAGCCACCATCTCAGCCTTCAACCACTCTTCAGTCCTTACCCTGGCTTTACTATTCACCGGGCTTCTCACCTCAGTGCACTCATCACTATCTGACATTAGACCACATATGCATGAGTTCATGTGTTTATCACATGTCTTTCTGCACCCTAAGGTAACCACAGACCGGAGGGACATGTCTTATTTAACACCATCTCTCCAAAATCCAGAAAAATGCCTGACTATAAATAGTTACAGAATGAATCAATGAACAATAATAATGATTTAATAAGTATGTACTATAGACTGGCTAATTTATTTATAGTATTTCTAATTCTAAACACAAATAAACCTGCCAAAGATCATTACCATTTTCTTATCTAGAGAGAAAAGAATTCAAAGAGCTTGAGTAATTTCCCTGAAGTCATACAAATAGTAAGTGGTGAGCCAGGGATGAAATCCAGATCTCCCTGATTTAAAAGTTCTTTCCATTACACAACACAGCGTTGAAGACACCAATAAAGTCAGTTATGATGACAGTAAATATTTATAAGGTACTCACCAAGTGTCAGACACTGTTATTAGGACTCTACATGTATCAGCTCACTTAAAGCTCAGGACGGCTCAATAGCACAGGTGCTTTTATCTCACCTCATAGACAAGGAAGCTGAGGCTCAGAGAAGGTACGTCCTTTGCCCAGAGTAACAGCTTGTCAGTGGAAGAACTAGAATTCAAACCTAAGCCATCTGATTTAGAATCTGCGTTTCTAATGCCAGCCATAAAGTGAAATCAGATGTTTCCTTTGTGTCATTTCCAAAGTCAAACATGAGAGGCACAAAGTGATGTCAATGTGTCCATGAAGGTCACACTGCCATGCTCCTGCAGCTGCACTGTGCTCACCCGGAGGGTCCAAGACCCAGAGCACACACAAGCGCTGGGAACTACCTGGAGAAGGTGGGATCCATTGTGCTGGGAGCCAAAATGGTAGGAATAATAAATATTTTGGAGAGCATTTCAATGTGTATTTTACAAAGCACTTTAGCATAAACTTCCTGAACTAATTCTGAGAAGGTACTCATTTTAGATAAAATTGTCATACCAGCCAACCAACCTACTTTATAACAAACTGCTCTGAATTAAAGTGCTTTGTGCCAAATCACTGGTGGCTGGATTGCAAACCCATTCTCCAGATGAGAAAGTTGAGAATTGGGGAAGTGAACAGGCAAACATCAATTATGTCTGCAGGACTCAAAACTAAACTAAATCATTGGTTTCAACACAACCCATAACTGAAGTAAGACGGTTTGCAGGGCAGAGACAACGGACCGTCCTGAGGCTGCTCTCTCTGGGTCTTATTCTCACAATCAGCCTTCGGCTGGCATCTGGGGACTTGGCTTTTAAAATGTTCACTAAGTGGTGAGGTTTGACTGCTTGGCCAGCTCGCTTACACTGTTTATGCAACGTTTTTTATAGGAAATGCCCCGTTTCTGTCTGAGAGTCTGCAATTTTGGTGGCTTGGGTGTCTCTGTGATCTGCCCCCAGTAAACATCCTGAGCTCGGAATCACAAACAGCCTTCCCTGGGCAGTCACAGGGCACATGTGCAGATGCATTTTTGCTGCTAGGAGAGTGTGCTGTATGTGCGCAACCCTTCACAGGAGGGAAAGGACACGGGAAGATTGGGCATGGATTTCTCCTGACTCTGCCTGATGCATTCTTTCCCTTATTGATCTGGCTGTGTATCCTTACTGCGCTGCTGGAATAAATCTTAACTGTGAGTGTGATGCTGAAAATCTGTGAAAACTTCTAGCAAATCATCAAATGTGTGAATGGTCTTGGAGGTCCACAAAACAAACAGGGCACTAGGAGAGAGAGGGGAGCCCCTGGCAAGGGGAATGGAGACAAAGGGAGAGTAGAGGCACCTCTGTGGGTGGACCTGGAAGCCAAGAGATTCACTGGGGTTACACAGGCCCTGTAATCAAAACCCAAGGTAGAGAGCCAACACTGATGACTATGGAATTCACGGATCCAAAGATCAGGACTGTGTCTCTACTGAAGAAGGGTTAGTATTTATCCACCACCAGTCAAAAGAAGAGAGGTCACCTGAGCAATTGAAGTACAAACCCCAACACTTTCCAAGAGAGTTAAAATTATAGGAAAGAAATGAGCTTTCCTTGGCTAAAACTCTGCATATTCATTAGCAGCACAAAGAGGCAAATTTATTCAAATCTACCTCCCTAAAACAAATGTCATCTCTCCTAAGGGAGTAAAATGGTGTGGAACTAAATATAGGGTACACCATTAAAATTCCTTTTACAGAAAAATTTCTTGACACACTTCTTTGCATTAGATGCATTTGTAACTTGGATAGCAGCTGACCCTCATTTTAAAAGTGATGGCTAACTGATCCTTCGGGTCTCATCCCAATAACATGCTGATAACATGCTGTGAAATCTATACACACACTATGCAATTTATGTTTTGCAATCTCGTAATAGATATCTACCTGATGGCAAATTCATTTTGGCCTTTTAATAATCAAGCTCATTTCTTATCCAAGACATACCAACTTTCTTTTAACACCTCTACTGTATTAAGCTTTTCAGAAAGAAACTGACCTCCCCACATACTTACACACATTTACATGCAGGTACACATCTCTTTCATCGGAAGAGATTTGGAATCAGAAAGCACTGAAGTAGAGTTGGCACCACCATTACAAAATGGTTAAGAGAGAGCCAGTGAGAGCTAGAATGGGTGACTCGTGCAGGATGAAAAAGACCTAGGAGTCCACAGCCCCCACCTCAGTATTTACAGAGGTGTTACATCACAAAGAGCGAGGCTACAGGCATGCCAGTTGGAGAAACATTTTTTCCATATTTTAGAGTACACTAGTTTTTCTTTGGGAAAAAAATGGATGTACAAACTGAAAACATGTGTTCTCTTCTTAGGTAGCTGGAAGGAAAAGTGAATGTAATTCAGGTCATAACACCCCCTTTACCCATAGGACTGTAGCCTGCTAGTACCCTCACCTGACCTTTGGAGTCATCGAACCCTGTGCTGTGGACTGCATGTGTTCCCCCCACCCACCCAAACATTCACACGTTGAACTCCTCACCTCCAATGTGATGGTATTGGGAAGTAGAGCCTTTGGGAGGTAATTAGGCCAGGAGGGTAAAATCCTCATGAATAGGACTAATGCCCATATAAAAAGAGATACAAGAACTTTCTTCCACTTTTAGCTCTCTGCCAGGTAAGGATGCAACAAAAAAAGTGCTATGCACCAGTCAGGAAGCAGGCCCTCACCAGATACAGCATCTGCCTTGACCCTGGACTTCTTA
This sequence comes from Phyllostomus hastatus, assembly GCF_019186645.2. Lineage (NCBI taxonomy): Eukaryota > Metazoa > Chordata > Mammalia > Chiroptera > Phyllostomidae > Phyllostomus > Phyllostomus hastatus. Next base: position 15,693,766 of record NW_025333977.1, on the reverse strand, counting down.
GTCTCCAGAAATGTGTCCAGAGGCAGGGGGTGGGGGCGAGGGGAATCTGTTTAAGCCACTGATCATGGAGCTTTGTTGCAGAAGCCCAAGCTGACTAAAACACCCTGATCATAAAAGGAATATCAGAAGCTATGAGAATGTTCAGAATGAGACAAAGCCTTCTCCTTCGGTGAGAAGTGAAACTCCCCGTGAGAGGGCCAAGAACCAGGCTCCATGGGTCTGGACATGGGGCTCTGGAGAAAGAAGGGAGAACTGAGAAGTAGAGACATCAGAGCTGGAAGAAAATGTCCATGGTTCACATTTTTGTAAAAGGTCCGTTACTGTCAGTGTTTAGCTAGATATTGATAAGGAAACAGAGCAGAGGACGTTGGACATTGAGTTTAATAAAATGGGGAACACAAGCCTGCTTGCTGAGCCAGGAAGCTACAGCCTCATACCCTAGGGCAGGGGTGTCACACTCATTTTCACCAGGGCCACATCAGCCTCGAGGTTGCCTTCAAAGGGCCAAATGTAATTTTAGGACTATATAAATGTAACTACTTTTTAACTAGGGGCAAGGAGCTCAGCACTGCCACGGGGTAGAAACAAGGTGCTGGGCCAGATACAATAAGGTAAGAGGGGCCAGATTCAGCCCTCGGGCCTTGTGTTTGCCACCTGTGCCCTAGGGAAAGACAGCATTGCTCTGCCAAGAGGATTAACACTCCTCCCTTAACCCCTCTGGTACCAGATTGTTGGGGGGGGGGGCACAGAGGGAGGTACTGGACAACAGAGATCTGTCAGTCTAACTAGGGAGTGTGGACCCATCTGAAGCCCACAAAAGTCTCAGAATTTGATTGGTTCTTTGGAGAAAGTACCTGGTCCATCCCAAACCCAAGCTTCTGGGTATAACCCCAGGAGGAAAACAAAGCTCTCTCTCTCTCTCTCTTGCCCACCCTCTGACCCAGTGATTGACCTGCCCATTCATTTGTGTGCTCTCTCAACTGAGGACACATGACCATGCAGGTCTAGCAGCTACCAGACCTGCAGCAGATGGCGTGGACTCCAAAAGGACTAAGCTCTCCAGCAGCCACATGGGCTCTGCCACCAGAGCAGCCAGGAACAAGCTAAGCTACCTTAACAGGGACTGCAACCACTTAGTAGATGCCTGTGGACTTCAAAAGACTAAGCCATAATATGAAGCAGAAACTCCGGACACTGAGTTTTGTCTTGGCCTTGCAGAGGACATCGCTGGACATTTTTCATGGCAGGTCAGAGAGAAAGGCTTCACTGAAAACCCAGGGAACAGCTTCTATCTCCACACAAATAAACCACACCACACCACAGTCTCCTTCTCACGGGTCCTCAGAATGCTTTCCCTGTGATCCCGTGGAAGAACCTCATTGACAATAGGTCTACCTGCCATCAAAAAGCCTCCTTCCCATTACAAATCTCCATTAACGTGAGGTAACTGGTTTGAAGGAAAACTAGTGAGTCAGGACATAAATTGGATAGAAAGGCTGAGAGTTTCCCAACCATCTTATGAAAACTTTGCAGGTGGAAATTGGAAGGATTTTCCCCCCATTGTGATTACTTGGGGTACCACTCCAGCAGCATAGATCCCCAATAACAGAAAACACACCTCCTGGAACACAGGCACAAGACAAGTCTGCTGGGATTGGAAGTTTCTAGAAATCAGAAATCATGTTTATTCATTTTAGGGTGCCATTTCCACCCAAGGCAGGTATGCAGTAGATGCTTAACAATTTGTTATGATTCCTATGTCTAGAACACTGCCATCTCTACCTCTATTTTGGTCAGTTAAAAATGTATCCATGTTGTAAACACTTAGCAAAGTTTTCTCTGAGTCTCCTGTCTATAATCAGTTTCTCTCTCCTTAGAATGCCAACTGCATTCTGTTTTCTTGGTGGTATATAACTTAATTAAGCTTGAAATAAAGTTGTGTTTATTTCATTCTCATCCTTCTTGCCACCTTACACCATCCTTGTCTCTATACTATAAGGATCTTGAATATCATATACATCTTCTATTATGATGTGGACCAACATGCCTTACCTATAAGGAGTTCAGAATTCTTTAATTGATTTTATATTCACGCAATAAAAGCTGCAGGTTATTTTTGCTGTTTCCACTTCTCACATGACAGAGTTATCATTAAATAACATCACAATATTCATTCCCAATTTTATTTTTAAAACAAGTCATTTCTGTCACATTTATTATGCATGTTCCACAGTTGTATCATAACATTGCACATTTTTCTATTTCTTCCCACTAACTACAATCTCATCATTTATGAACACTTTTACCATTTTGGGAAAGATCTATCTCTTCCATCCTGTGCTGGATGGATATGCACATTTTATCTGCTCACCTGATGTGACACCCCGGGTTGAACTGGATACACTCTGAGGGGATCCTGGGGAGAAAGGTTGACTCGATAGATACCTCATTAATCTGCATCAGCCGAAACACTCTGACTCCTCATTTGTAATATGAGATTTTAAAAACCTTCACTATTATTTATTAAGCATCCACTACATCCAAGGAATCTAGTAAAGAGGCTACACTCTAAAAGCTTAAAAATAAGACCTCCACTTGCAATAAGGGGATGCGGTAGGAACTCACCTGGGATTATTCCATTTCAAGTGCTTTACATATTAAAAGGTTCCAATCATATATGGGTTTAGATGCACACTTTCTAGGAAGGATAGCAAATCATTCCTAAGGGAGAAGTTGTATCCTAGCGACAGAGAAGTTGCCAGTATCAGAGAGCCTACAGCTGGAGCAGCCTAATAACAGAGGGCAAAAGGGAGACAATAATATTAGAGGTTGGTTCAGAGTATTAGACTTTTGCAGGAAAAATAAGGCCTTTTCCTTTGCAGAAATACAAACAAGTTGTATATGTTAAGATAAATACTCTAAACCCTCTCTTGTGTCTCCTATAAGAAGAATCTGTTTAGTTTATACTCACAATGAGTACAATAACCATCAACTCTTTAATCATGCCACAAAATTCCACCCAGAACAAATCATGATCAGATTCCTAAACAGGCATATGTATTTTTTAAATCCTAATTTGTTTACTCCTGAAATGAGGCAGATTCTTTCTACCTTTAGCTCGTCACATTAAATCAAGTCAAAGAGTGTCAGCTTTATTTACAAAATTGTTTCATTGAAAAATCTCTCTTATAATTGATAACTTATTTGTATCTTTGGTCTTATTTCCTTTATTTCTTTCCATTTACTGAGTGGGGTATTTCTTATTTCTTGTAGAATGACTTCATTAAAACCTAAGGTAATTGTTTTCATGTAGGCAGCACCAGTGGTGCAAGCGCCAGATCGTTCTAATAAGCATCCATGGGGAAGTCAAAGTTTTTCAATGTACAACTCTTTTTACAGTTTCCTTTTCAACTTATAGCTTAAAGAAGATGCATTATTTTTATTGTTTCTCCCCTATTTGTTTTGTAGTCATAGAACTAGAGCTCAAGGGGACTATGGATATCATATAATCCAATTCATTCATTTTAGAGGTAAGATAAAGAAAAGCATTTAATAGCAGGACCTGGTTCTGTGATCCCAGACCTGGGTTTTTATTTCTTTATTGCACCTCCTCCTGCTCTGTAGTGCTCCTAAGGGACAAATCTTGAGCTTTATTTCTAAGTCTCATTTGGAATGCAGCTTTCAAAGACAACAATGACTAGAAGCCCCACATAAATCATATCTGAATGATTTGGAAAGTGCCAATGGAGTTTCACCTAGAAGGTTTACCTCTAAGTCTATACTTCGTATTCAGTAGTGTTTCTTAGGCAAAAACATTCCTTACTGAGCAATTAATTAATCCTTATTATCCAAATCCTGCTCCCCAAAACTTAAAATCACACTTATCCAATAGTTTAATTTAGGTATCTGATTTCCTGTTAATTACCTCTTAAAAACACTTACCTGATTATAAAAAAATATTAAAAGTTTCAGTTAAAACTCCAGGAAAACACATACAATTTGCAAAACATAGCTTCTGATGAGATGTTATTTTCTATTTTCTCAAATGTAATTTGCAGCTGTGTATAAACAAACTTTCTAAATGCTATAGAAAGTCTAATTTTTCTTGTCCTTAGATAAAATTCATAGAGTATGAAGCAAACAACTAAAAGGAGATATATCTAAAAGATGCAAATTTTTATTATGTCTTTGTAATACTTTTCTCAAAATAAAGCATCTCGTGTCAAACTCAAGAATTAGCATTAACTTTAAAAGGCATTGTTTACTGCTGAGTAGTAACATAGTGTTCCAGAAAGAAATAAAACCATAGTATAAAAAAAGTAAATCAAAGTTAGCATTAAAAACTTAAAAAATACTCTAAGTGATCAAAATGTTTTCTTGCTTATTTATGTCACTGTCTTTGTTTCTGAATTAAAATGAAAATAGTTTCCATTATTAAACATCTTATAAATAAAATACACACATTTACTTCTGAAACAGTATTTCAGAATAACTAGCTTTGTGGTATACATGATTAGTATTCACTAAATATAATGGAAGGTAGCAGAATATGCCACCCCAAAATATGCCACTTGGCATAAGAACCATTTTGAGTTTAAGGCAATTAAAAAGTAACAGATTTAAAAAAAAACAAAAACAAAAACATGCTCTCTTGCCCTTCCTCTACTTGCCTATAAGCAGGACACAAAATTTATAAAGGTGTCCACCCCTCCTCTTTCTACCAGGAGGACAGTAGGTAATTGGTGGAGAGAAACGTAGATCCTTATCAGCCCAGTTTTGTCACCAGAAGAACCTACATAACAAACCTTACCCACTAGCCCCATATTCTTTAGTTCGCCCACATATATGTCCTCCTGCAGTTTGCCAACCTGAAACTCGAGGTTCTTTCCTTTTACTTTGTCAATTCTCTAAAAATGTGTTGTTCTTTTGTTAAGATGCTGTATAAGCCCAGTCTTAGCACCCCCTTGATTTACTCGTCACCAAGCACTCCCATGTGTATGTGCAATGCATGATGTTAATCAACTTCTATTTGTTTTTCTCCTGTGAATCTGCCTTTCACCACTCTAATTTATCAAGCTCCGGCTGGAAAGCCTAAGAGGGGTAGAGGAAAAAACTGTCCTCCCCTATAATAAATTCATAAATATCTACAGAAACAAACTTAAAAATGGAGAGTTTAAGCCTCTTGAAGTCAAAGTCCATGCCTGTCATATTCACGGCTGCGTTTTCAGGATCTGACCGAGTACCTAGCTGACACTTAGTAAGTGCTTGCTAAAAAGGTCTCAATGAATGTAAAAATATGCATAAGTCTATTAGTCAGAATCCTCAAAGAAAGACAAAAACCACACAAGGCAAGTTTAAGCAGAAATGAGATTTATTGAATGACATTAGTTAGCTTCCAGAACTCCCATGACACCAGATTAGACTTCAAGCCTCTGCAGCCAGAAACAATGTCCAACCCACAGAGTGGGACTATTCCAGGGAAGAACCCTCTGCCACATTCACTGAGTGCAAGCACTGTGGCCTGAACTGCTGACACTGGGTGGCACTGGTCCCTGAACTTATACATCAAAATTATTATTTTTTCTTATTCTTGCCAATGCAATCAACAGCAACCAAGACACAGAGCTCACATTCTACTTTCTAACCTCTTCCCCTAGCTCAATAATCACTAAGTATATGATCTGCTCCCTATGTGAGAGTTTTACCACATATTTCCTTCATGAACATGACACTTCACCATGGTTTTAGCTTTTTTCTCCCCATCACCAATCAATGGACCATTAAGCCAACACCACACAACTTAAGGTTTTATTATAGCAATACCTCAGTTCTAGTAACAAACTTCAATACCAATCAAGATAGTCTAAGTCAAGCTGCAACAACCAAAACGTAAAATATAACAGTTACCTAACACAAAAAAGATTCATTTTTTTATTTTTTCTGCATATTCAACTTAAGTCAGCCCATTTCAATCACTTTGTTTGAGGGTGCATATAATTTTCCTTCTAACCTTCAAAGTTCTACTGGCTGTCTAATCTGACATGAGACAGATTAACAGGAGAAAATAACCAAATTCATTACCTATGTACATAAAGGGGTTCCATACGAATAGGAACCAGAAGAATCTAAGCCAATGCTTTCCATGGCTAAAATTAATTAATTAGTTAAGAAATAAGAGCAAATTTGTCTCATAGAAGGAGTCACATTAGTAAAGAGTTACTTCTTAATAAGCTAAATTAAAACAAATCATTCACATTTTTCTCCCCATTATATGCACAAATGTCATCAAAATCCATGAAAACCACACAGATAAGAATGCAGCTAATTCTAGCTCTAACTTACTGTCCCTCCCAGGGCTCATAAACCCCACAACAGTTACTCAGGAACAGGACGACCATGTAATAAATACAGCAGCTCAAGCCAATTTATGGATGAAGGGTCCGGACCATTGTGTTCTCTGGTCTATTAGGCAGCTGAGAAATCTTAAGGTGATAGATGCAAGCATAACCAGAGCCAATGAACTCCAGGGAATAATCCTAAATTCAAGGAGGAGCCACTGCACTTATAAAAAGTTTGATTCTCCCAATTATTATGTGCCCTGTATTTACTGTAGAAAATATGAAAATGTAGAAATCTATAAATAAAAACATTATCTGTGAATTCATCATCCAGAAGCAATTACTATTATTTCTTTGTCAGACTTCTCTTTGAGTGAAATTACTTACTGAAAATCTTTCATTACATACAATTGTTCCCTGGCTTTTTCACAGAGCATTTTCCAATGTAATTTTTAAATTTTTTGAAGTATTTCTTGATGTGCACCCTAATAGTCAGTCGCCTGGTTTTATCATACTTTTCTCTTTTTTTTACCAATTGTTTATTGCTTGTTGGACGGGTGACAGTAAGTATCAGCATGGATATTGAGAACTAGGAAATGACCTAGTGAGAGGAACAAGCTCTCTTTGATGGCCTAAGGCTGAGTATTTTCACTTATGAAGCATTAATTCCAGGAAGAAAAATTGTTTTGGCTACTGTTCCATTTACCCCATTCTCCACCTTGGATCACATTACACCAGCCCTGGGAAGCAGAAAATGGAAGGAAGACTGAAAACAGAAAGGAAAGCTGGAAAGAAGAAAGATGAAAGATAGACTTTAGGAAACAAAAACATATCAATAACATGGAGACAGAAAAAGCCTTCAAAACAGCGCAGAGAGTTAAAGATGGGTTGGTCTTGACTAGTGTCTTACAATCTTAAACTTACCTGTGATCTTGAGACCCATCTTGAGGTCACGAGCCATATCTCAAATTTTATTTTAGCTCATTGTAAAAAACTCAGTACTTTACCATAGTAGTATGCACATTTTTTCTTCTGTGGTAGAGTTAATTTATTTAATAATTCATGAAATATCGGTTGAACGCCCACCGTGTCCCCAGCACCACTCCAAGCAGGCGCTGGGAAAAGAGCAAAGAACAAAGCAAGGTCTCTGCACTCTTCGATCTCGGAGTCCAGTGTGAGTGCGAACATTTATTGACAAAGCAGATAGTCTTTTGTTTGGACGACGGTTTGCCAATTTGATTTAAATGGCCTTTAGGTCTTGTCTGAGTAACTCGGTAGACAAGGTTGTTTTTGAGATGGGAAAGTTACAAATTTAGGAGAGAAAAAATCCGGAGTTCTCTTTTGGACTGGTTCATTTGAGAGGCCCATGGGAAATTCAAATGGAGATACAAGTCTGGAACTCAAGAGAAGGTTAGTGCTGAAGATATAAATTTGGGAGTCATCTGCATACAGTTGCATTTAAACCCAGAGGATGAGAACAGATCTGCTAAGGAGACAGTATAGATAAAGAAGGAAAAAAATGTCAAGGCCTGAGCCTTTGAGAATGCCAAATTTAGATCTGAGGAAGAAAAAGGACTTAGCAAATAAATTTAGAGGGAAAGTCAGGGAGATAGAAGTAAGCAAGGAGTGTGTGGTATTACGGAAACCAGAGAAGGATCCCAGAGTCTTAACCCATACACATTACTTTATAATGAATGGTTATACTTTTCTAATAAAATAAAAGTTAAAAGCACAGAACCCATTTCAACTTCTTTATAACAATACTCTGTATCAATTTCAAAATGTTGCAATAAAAAAGTTAAGGAAACACCTTGTAATTTGGTTTGGGATATTTATTATTTCCTAGCTCAGGAAGAAAGCCTCAGAACAATTTCTCCAGAACTCTGTAAATCACTGGAGTAGAAGATAATAGATGCAATAAATAGAAATTATCATATAAATGCCAAGTCCTATTACTATATATAAAATAAATTCCCCATGCGACTACAAAGATATGAAAAAACAATGCATAATTTTAGCATTCTGTTTAGAAAGATCAATAGAAAAGATTGATAGCATTTTTATTGAAAGCTAGATTCCATGTGGTTGTTAGGTAAAGGGAAGCATCTTTGGGGAATGTACATTATAGAAAAAGTAAATAAATTCATGAGCTCATACCTCAAAAGTCACAGACAAAGAAGACTGGAATATGAAAATGTGCTATTTTAACAAACACCCCAGATCAGTCTCATCCAATTGAAATACAATGTGAGTCACAAATATAAGCACCCTATTTCATCTCAAATCTTCTTGTAGCCACATTTAAAATAGCTAAAAGAAATAAGTGAAATGAACTTTGCTAATATATTTAACCCAAGATATCCAAAATATTATTTGAACAGATAATCAATATAAATATTATTAATAGGTATTTTACATTTTTATATTAATTCTTCAAAGTCCATGGCTCAATTTACACTGATAAGCACACCATCTCAGTTCAGACTAGCAATGTTTCAAGTATTCATTAGCCACATATAATAAGTGGTAGCCATTTAGGACAAAATAACATAGATGGTTCTGTTACTATAGGCAAATTACCTGGTTATCAATAAAGGAAAGAAGGAAAAGCAAATCAAACACTGTTGAGCCTGATGGGCTGGGGATCAGGAGTCCGTTTGCCTCACTAGGAAGGTACAGCCCCACACACTCCAGAGGATCACAGCACTGCCCCACCAGGGAACAACACTCTGCCCTCCCCCTGCTGGTACCAGATTGCTGGGGGGAGCAGTGGGAGGTAGGCACAGGCACAATAGAAATCAAAATAGTGCAGGGAGAGCTTGACATGGAGGCCTATCTGTCTAACCTGGGAAAAGGATCAGTTGTTTGGGAGGCAGGCACATCAGAAGCCAACGAAAGCTTGGGAAATTGAATAGTTAATTTGTAAAAATGCCTGGTTTATCCAAAACCCAAGATAATATAAGCCAGCTTACAAAAAAAGAGCTCTCTCTTTCTCTCTCTCCCTCTCACTTGGGAACACGCATTTGCCCTATTCCTTCATGTGTTCTCTCCATAGTAACCGTATGGGTTTAGCAGCCACATGCCCCCACACCTAGAAGCTGTGTGGACTCCAAACACAGGCTCCCAGCAGGGGCCTGGGTGAAGCAGCACAGCCAGAAACAGCACTAAACTACCTGAAAGGGGACAGAGATTGCTAATGCCAGAACAATGAATCAGAAACTCGGACACTGGCCTTTGTTTTCGGCTTGCTGGAGACATGGTTTTCCATGATGGGGTGGATGGAGATGCGACAAAAGTGCAGCCTTCCATTTCCATCCGAATAAATCTCGCCACACCTCATCCTCCCTTGCGGGTCTCCTGGAATGCTTTCCTTCCACACCACTCACACCCCACCCCATTTCCACCTGCAACAGTTCGGCCATGGAAGACCAACCACTGAGTAAAAGAGACGATGGCTGCCTTTCATACATTTTTAACTCTAATACACATGCCAGGCACACAGCACACAATCAATTAATGCTTGTTTTGCTGTTGAATATCCTGAAGAAAAATGAGAATAAGAACCAATCCTTAAGAGGGTAGTTTGCAATATGGCAAATAGCAATATCACAAAGCTAAAATAAAAATGTGTCTGTTCCCACATTCACATTCCTCTGACTGCCACATGGCCCAATTATATAACTCAGAGCTCAAAAGCAGAATGGCCACTCAAAAACACCCTGAGCTGAAAAAAATTGGGATAAGAAAATGGTAAAAGGGCAAGACGAACCTACAAAGTAATTACAAATATCACTAAAGGGTATAATGAAAGCACACTTGTTCACACATTATTTCAACAGCATTCTTCTCTGTGGCCTCTAATTTCCATACCACAAATCAGGCTTCCTTTTTTGTAACATGCTTCAGCTTCAAGGTTGATGACTATTTACCCAGAAAGAAAAGAAGCAAGGAATTATGATCTAAATAATCACCATTAATTATCAAACATTCTGTTAAATCTCATTCTAACCTGGTAAATTTCTTTTTTCTCACCTTCTGGGAGAAAAAAAAAAAGAGGAGAAAGACAAGTACCATATGATTTCACTTGTATGTGGAATCTAATGAACAAAATAATCTGATAAAATAGAAACAGACTCATAGATACAGAGAACAAACGGAGAGCTATCAGAGAGGAGTGGGGTTCAGGGGCTATGTAGAGAAGGTGAAGGGATTAAACAAAGAAAAGAACTCACAGACGCAGACAACAGTACGATGATTACCAGAGGGGTGGGGGGAGGTAGAAGGTAAAGAGAGAATAAACGGGAGGGAACTCGACCCGAGGTGGTGAACACACAATGCAGTGTCCTGATGATGTGTTATATACAATTGTACATCTGAAACCTCTATAACTTTATTAACCACTGTCACCCCAATAAATTTAATAAAAATTTTTAAATTTTTAAAAATTAAAAAAGCAGCAGCATTATGCTTATATGACTTATAACAAAGAATCTCATTTTTTCCAAATATCAGCAGACACTTTTCACAGCTGCCTTGAGAAAGGGAAAGACTGAAGAATAGAAGCCCAGCTGGACCCCAACTTTGTTTACGTCTATTATTGTTAATGTGTAAAATAGCAGTAATAGGGAACAATAAACTTTTCTTCATCCTGTTGACTTCAATGTATCAAGGGGGAAAACCTTGTCATTTTCCATATGGTAATCCAGTTCATGTGTTGTTTATGCTATTTGGAGATGTGAAATGCTTAAAATAACCATCTTCAAAAGTTCCATCAACATTTCCACAGTCAAAGGGAGAGAAGCTTATTTTAAATTGACCTCTGCTACTTCAGGGGTCATGAGAAAGGAGAGAGAAAGGGGACAAGTCTCCCTCAAGGTAAACTCAGAAACACTGTGAAATCCTAGCTCTGCCTCAGTTTCCACTCTCTCCCACCCCTCCTTCCTCACTCTGCATGTACCAGAACAAGGACTGGGGGTGTGAATCTCCTCTCTCTGCTTAGCAGGAAGCTCCTAAAAAAAGCTTATGGATAGATGAGAAATTTGCTGAAGAATCAAGGATTTCTTTATTACTGCTACCTGCTCTTCAGACTGCTTTCTTCAGCTGTTTCAGCTATGAGTCTGATTTCTAAATTTGTGCCCACACTTCTGAACTCCGTTCATGGTCCTCCTGTTCATCTTATGCCAAATCCCAAGGCATCAATCGGTCCTGGAGGCTGGAGGCCTGCAGTGTCTTCTACACCTAGTTCTGACTTCTTTCTGTGGACTACACCCACCCCTAACAGTTCTAGTGTTTCTGGAGAAAGATTGGGACTAAGGTATGTGTGGCCTGGAATGGTCTAGAAATAGGTTCTTGTGGTGTTGCAAGGAAGGAATTTCAGGGATAGTCACAAAAGACAAATTTAAGCAATGGTGGCAACATTGATAATACATTATAATAGCCTGGGATAGTGAAACAAAGCAAAAGCTTAAGATAGAAGAGGCAAAATCACAGCAACAGAAGTGAGCCTAGACTGGGTTGCATAAACTCAGGAAGAAAAGTTACAGAGACAAAAGGAGAGTCTTTAAAGCCCACTGCTCGCCTTGTTGCAAGTCTTCTGGGGACCCTTAGAGTTTAGAATAAAAGAAGGTAAAGTACAGCCCAAGAGGAGGAAAGGGAGGGTTGCTGCAAGGAGGACACGCAGATCCTAGCTGCCCCTGAAGAGGCTGCTGCACTGCCTCATCCACAACCAGGTGGTTTAGCTGTAGGAGAAAGTCCAGCCACTGGGGCCACAGGTCTGTAATTGTCCCCAGCCAGCCTAGGAGGAGAGCCAGGGCCCAGAGCTGCCACTCCATTACCTGGTATCTGAGGCTCCAATAGTCTAACTTCGTCTCTTTTCCCATCTGGCTTATGATGGGAGCTGCACCTGAGCCCAGGCAGCTGCCGAAAAGAGCCTGAGGCCTTTGTTAATTTTCCTTGGGTTTTCTTGGGCCTGGGAGAGAGCAAGATTTCTTTCTAACCATCCAATATCTTTCCTGGATTTCCTCAGGCTTGCATCCTTACCCCATCCAGTGTTTCCCCGGATTTTCCCAGGTTCGTCTCCTCCCATTTATGGTTGTCATTGTGGCTTCTATCACCCAAGCATCTAATGAAAGGACTTCCTCTTGCACCATCCTCTCCCTTCCCTTGTAGGGGCAGCTGCAAAGCTGCTACTTCCTACTTAGTCAGGCTTCGTGTCTGAGTCCATTTGCTCCTTTCCTTTGTTAATAACTCCAGGAGCTATCATAGATAACTGTAGTGTATTATATTATAAACTAGCATGTGATAGACAGAGAGGAACCTAAGCAAGGATCCTCAGATCAAAGTCTTCTCTGTGTCCCATTGCTAAAGATGGCCCAGCAAACATTTAACAAACATTTGCTTTTTTCATCCCATGTGAATTGCCTTCCTGCTGTTTGAAGTCCCACTGCCCCCTTTCTTTTCAGCTCAAGATGGCAGATAACCTTCAACTACCCTATTTGTTTTTAAGAATACCCATATATACATATGCAGTAAGTTTAGTTATTTTTCTCCTATTAATCCATCTCATGTCAACTTGAATATTAGACCAGCTATAAGAACTTAGAAGGGTAGAAGGAAGATTATATTTCCTCCCCTACAAGCGTACATTAAACTATCACAAAAGTTGTGGAAACAAAAATAGTCTGAACAGACAAAGCTCCTGTGCTGAAGGGTAAAGCAAGGCTAAGGGCCTGTCAGACTGAGTCAAAGCCCCGACTTTGCCTCTGCACCCTGCTCCCAGCAAACAAGAGGCAGAGGTACACGGAGCAACAGGATGTGCGGCAGTGGGAGCCAGAGAGCTACTTCACTTCATTTCACTGAAGATACGAAATTAGGCAGCAAGGATTTTATCGTAACTTGGTTAAATCTAGGATAATAGATAAAATTCAATATTTGATGCCTTTATTTCTCCTGAAATATATCATCTGTTGTTTCTCCATTTCCTGTCACTTCAGTATTATTTTAAGACTTATGTAAATTAATAATATGCCCTGACTGGCATGGCTCAGGGGTTGAATGCTGGCCTGCAAATCAAAGGGTCACTGGTTCAATTCCCAGTCAGGGCACATGCCTGGGTTGCAGGTCAGATTCCCAGTAGGGGGCAAGCAAAAGGCAACCACACACTGATGTTTCTCTCCCTCTCTTTCTCCTTCCTTTCCCCTCTCTAATAAATAAATAAATAGATAAATAGGTAAATAAATAAGCAAAGGAAAGAAGGAAGGAAGGAAGTTAATATTTTCTCTTTAAAATGAGACTTATAAAAGAGGATATATATTCTTAAAGCGGAAAATCTATTTAAAAGCTTTACTTTCCAAAATGTAGTTACAAACTGAGACCAAGGTGGGACAGAAGGACTGAGCGGGGTCCACTGCATGTGGTAATTATGGAATTACTAGCAACTGGGGAAGTGAATGGAAGATGTGTAGGCAGACCCAGTAACTGTTCACTCTTTCAAGAGCTTGGAAACTTCAAAGTTGAGAGACTGCATATCTAGAAGAGGATCCCAAAGTCCCGGATGAGGTTTAAGAACATAGACACTTGGGCATAATTATGAACTCAGTGGAAGGACTCAGTTAAATAATAGGTCTTAAACTATAATAAGCCTTTAAAACATCCATAAACACAAATAATAATTGCTTATATATTTATGTATGTGGAGGAGGGGAAGTTCTCCCTTTCCCCTCTTGGTTCTTATGGTTAATCAAATAATTAAAATAACGTAAGGCAGATGTGAATTTTTTAAAAGTATTTTGTGAAAAGTCACCTCATAGGGTGATGGGATCATAAATTTCTAACTGGTCAGAACACAGTGGGTAGCCATGCCGCAGTCTTATAACTTCTTTAGTAAAAGGTTCATCTTTGCCTTAAGCAAATCCTCTCCATTGTTTTTGTTCATGTAGGTTAACACCCTTTTGAAATAAGCCACAACCCCCTCAAGGAAGCACATAATCTTGTTAACTACCCTGTAATCCAACTCCCATCTTTCTGTAATCTTTCTTAGTTGTCTCCTTAATCTCAAATGCATAAAAGAAACTGCAAACCTGTTATTCTGGGGAGCAATTGGCATCTTGCTCCCTGGCATATATTGTCAGTCTGGTTCATATAAACTTGTAAAAGCTCTCTACAGGTTTGGACAGTTCTTACATCAACAAAGATTAACAGGAGGAAGTCAAATTGAATACATATGCATGGAGAATTCACATAAGCATAAAAAAATCAACAAAATGGGATATAAATCATTCTGGACCAAAGAGAAGGAGGTAAGGTTCTGGGACTTCAAAGGGAAGTAAAGCAATTCACAAGGAGATGACAAAGTTAATATTTAGTAAATGAATATTTGCTGGGGCCTTTAGAGACGATGGTTCACATCTCTGGTCCAATGGGCCTTGCCAGGTTTCCTCCCTGTCTGTCACAACTAGTCCATATCATCCTGTGGTTATCTATGGTGGTTCTCTCCAGACAAGTCTTGTATCTTAAATTCCTCTAGGCAATTTGTGGGAAGGTCAAAGGTTCTTCCAGAGTTATTTGTTTCTTAAAAATAAACCATTTTCATTCCGAAGAAACACATTTGCAAGTGGCAAAATTTGCTTCCCTGTATGTACAAGCAAAAATTTTAACTCTAAAGCATAAACATTATGAAGGTGTGTGGGAGGAAGAAACTTTACTCCACTCTTAAGCTTTTTTGGCTCTAATAAGCAAATGGACATCAGATAGATTAACAATAAAAAAGAATCAATTTTAATTACATACATATGTGTGGAAATTCTGCATACATGAGAAAGCAATCGTACATACACAAGAGGTTCAAAGGTAAAAGGTTAAAATTAGGTGTATATAGCATTTGAAGCAAAGGAGAAGGTAAAGAGCCTTGGGTCTTCAAAGGGCCACTGCAGGACTATAAGAAGAGCAAATGTTTAGTAATTAAAAGTTTACCCTGCCCTACAAATAGTTCATAAAAATTATTTTTGGTGATAAATCACTTTATGGATGGGCCAAGACCCCTAATTCAAATTCTAGGTAGTTTTGGTTGGCAGAATTTTCTCTTAAGACTATAAGCCCTTGGCTGCCTTTAGCTCAAAACAACCCATATACTGCAGAGTTACATCTGTGATGCTTCATTCTGACCCCTTCCCTACAAAGGCCAAATATTCTGGGGTTTTTTAAAGAGTTTATTTGTTTATTTTTAGAGAGAGGGGAAGGGAGGGAGATAGAGAGGGCAAGAAACATCAATGTGTATTTGCCTCTCATGCACCCTGCAGAGGGGACCTGACCCACAACCCAGGCACGTGCCCTGACTGGGAATCAAACCAGTGACCCTTTTGTTCTCAGGCCGGTGCTCACTCCATGGAACTACACCAGCCAGGGCTAAATATTCTCATAAAATTATAATGCTCCCTCCTTACACACACACAAATATCTATCTACCAGGAAATTATAAACCTCATTCTAAATCAAACTATAAAGTTTTCCAAATGAATGACAGTGGAAGTGCTACATATCAAAATCTATGAGCTATAGCTCAACACCCAGAAGAAAATAGGGGGACTAAAATAAATTTAATAAAAAGTAAGAAAGATAGAAAATAAATGCACAAAGCAGAATTCAATTAGAGAAGCCAGATAACAGAAAACTCAAATAAGCATAAATAAGGTAGAAGAAAATTAACTTAAAGAAAACATCATATTTAATGGTGAAATATTAAAAGAGTCTGCATTAAATTTGGAAACACTGTTATTTAACATTATCCTGGGGATTACAGTTACTGCAAAACAAGAAAGAGAGGAAAAATATAAGACATAAATGTTGAAAAGGAAGATAAAATTGTTATTATTTGAGGATGGTGTAATTGTCTCACTACAAATGCAAGAGAGATTAAAGTTAAGGTATTAGCCTTGCATGGGAAACCATCTCTTTAGCAGACTCAAGAGAAGGAGGTAAGAATGCGGCTGCAGGAGGTTGAGGCAGTGCATTCACCATTTCTTCTGTGAATTAGATGGGCATCTCCTAAGAGACAGGAAGCTGAGGGTGAGTGTAGGACTTGGGAGTTTGTAAATATCCAGAGTAACCATAGAGCATGGTACTGGCTGACCCAATTTCAGGAATCCAGATCAACTTATATATCCTGAAAATTCATTGATGGATACATTGCACTCTATAGGATTGCTGATATTTCTAGAATATTTGTAGTGAGCCTAGAAATTTAGAAATTGGTGGGGTACAAAATATTTTGTTTGGGGGACAAAAAGATTGTGAAATGAGAGATTAAAGAAAAGGTAGAACTGATGGAGAACTATAGCAAATGCCGTAATCATTGATCTGTGGTCATTATCAATCTACGCGACTGCCAAGTCATCACAAGGAAGCAAAACTCCCCATAGCTATCTTTTTCCTCTGTTCTGGCTAATCTGCAATATAGACAATCTATTGAGAATTTGCTTTAAATAATACTATTGTGTAGCTGCTAAGCTTGTAAGATGTGACTTCTACACTGAGAACAAGATGGTGAATTTGCATTCTTTACATTCTATATACACACAGGAGTTCTAAATAAATGTTTATTTTAATTAAACAAAGCATCCCTTTTATAAATGTGTAAATAGAAGTGTATAAATAGAATTTTTCTGATCCTTTTTTTCTGAGGATCAGAGATAAATTTTAAAATTTACTTCCTATTATCCCTATCCTCCCAGATACAGTTGAACTGACCTTCATGGACCCGTGTGTGTCACACACACACAAGCACACACAAACACACACGTCTTCTCATCCCTACACGTGAAGGTTACTGATATGGCTGCTCACTGCACAATTAAATATACTCACCTTCTCCATCTTATTAGGCCATTAAAATTATTTCAGCAAATCTAGTATATTCCCTTTCCTCGTAGCACATTGCAATACAACCCCCACCTGGTGACAAGTGTGACGATAGCAGTCATTATTTTCTATTACACGTGAAGGTCATGGAGTATGGGTGAATTCACTGGGGCAATGATTCCAAAATTTTGATGGAGGATTTATGTGCCCAGGTTCTCATTTTTGTTAACTAGATTCATGCATGTAACTCTTTCTGAACTCTCTGGAATCTAAACCTCAGGCACTGGTTTGCATCCAGGTAAATACCACATACAGTTTGCTATGAATTTCCCAGTTCCCAAATGGAGTGGGGACACAAGAGGAAGCAGGCTCATTGTAATGCATTTGTAATTCAGTGATCTCATGTGAAACAGTATGCTGAAAATTCGAAAGTATCATCTGTACTAGGAATGCTCAAGCTGTATTGTAAATTCAATCTCATGCTCTCTAATAGGAATTTATCCTGGAGATGAGTACAGTGTCTGCTGCCTGGCTGTGTAATTGAATGGGACAGGGTCTAACTGAAAAAAAAATCTGCATTTAGATAGCCACACATATATAAGAAGTCAAGATGATATCATACATTTAGAGACAAAGTAATTTTGCATGTTTACAGAAATGTTTAAATACTAATATCGCTTATAGTTCCATATCATGAGAACAAGTTTCTCACCTTGTTTTCAAGGCAACAGGAAAATGAAGGTCAACAACAGTGGTCTTTGTTAA
Source organism: Phyllostomus hastatus (assembly GCF_019186645.2). Taxonomy (NCBI): domain Eukaryota; kingdom Metazoa; phylum Chordata; class Mammalia; order Chiroptera; family Phyllostomidae; genus Phyllostomus; species Phyllostomus hastatus. Next base: position 15,675,809 of record NW_025333977.1, on the reverse strand, counting down.
AAAATGGCAGACTGTGAATCCCCTTGCTTTAAAGGTAACTCTATATAGGGTACGGCTGTTAAAACTACTTCTATCATAGTTTATGAGATACAAATTTATGTGATAAACTGCATCAAGCTGACTGCTAGGAAACCTCAGTCCTCTTATTGACTGATTTTTACCTATTATGTTATAGCCTTGAAAAAAGTCACAACCTTTTGTTGTGCTTATTAATTTTACCTCCTGGGAACAAAGCTGCAAGTCAGCTATTCTTCCTCCTAAGACTAGCGGGAGAGTGGTCTATACGCTATAGATCTAAGCTTCTCTGAAAATGTTCAGAGTGACCAAACACAACCTGGCATGAGTACACGGGTTATATAACCCAATGTCAGCTGGGGTCATCAGTGAGCGCTAGAAAAGATTAGCTCAAAGCCCCATTCCACGTCCTGCAGAGCTTTGCTATTCAAAGTGCACACCGCAGACAATAACATCAGCATCATGGGGGGAAGGGTGGGCACAAGAGGGAGAAAAACACACCACTGTTAAATCCAAGTCTGCATGTTAACAAGCATGCCTTCAAGTTTGAGAGGCCCTGTTGTGAAGCCCTCTCTAAGATCCCAGAGGACTCCCAGGGGCTGCATGCTCTTGGCCACTTTCCCTCTGATTTCTTCTTAACGCTGATACTTAACATTCTCTCTTTAACCTGCAACTGTTCTTTTATTTCTCTTTAAGTTAGGAAAAGTGGAGATCAAATCCTTTTATTGATTTACACACACACACACACACACACACACACACACGTCAAGGTCTGTAATTGTGAAGCAGTGGGCAATTAAAATTATTTTATCCAAGGTATTGCAATAGGGAGAACATCCATTAAAGAAGCATGTATCAAAGAAAAGGAAGAGGGCCTGGAGTTTTATGGTTTTATGAAGGTAAGTGAACAAGGGAATTATCCTCAAGTCTTCTGATTGTCATGACGCAGGAGAGAGGTGGATCTTATTTTGGAATATGCAAGGACACGGTGGTCCATTGTGTTAGGCATTTAAGGAACACAAATGGACTAGGTATTACTTAACCACTGTTGTAAAAAAATAATAGAAATTATTATGTAAAATATTTTTTAAATAACTGAAATGATGACATGAAAATGTAGTAACCCTACACTATGGCCTGATACAGGCAGAGCGGTACCAGGACTCTAATGGAAACATCCCATGGAACACTATGGGCATTAACAAATCTCTAGGAGCTTCCCATACAGCACAAGATTTCTGAAATATTTGCTTCAGTAACACTTACCCTACAAATATAACCAAGGGAAGGTTAAACATCTCTCCTGATTTGATCATGCTTCTTCCCAAGCAACTCATCAATAGTAACAGATTCCTTCCCCCCACCTAAAATAATGACTGTTTCTAATACCACTCTTTTCACAACATAAAAGAACAAATTCTTGGTGATTGTTCAGGTCCCCTCTTGGAAATCTCAGACAGTTTCAGGTGAAAAGATAACACTCAATTTAGGGACATAAAAAATCACAAGTGTCAGAGATTTGAATACTTAGTAATTGGAGTAAGGGTGCCTGAATGGCAGTACTTTGCAACTCACTTTAAAGTTGAAACAAAATATTTAAAAATAAACATAAAAATTAACATGATTGTAGAGAATGTTAACATGAAGAGTTTTTGTTTTCCTAAATAATCAAGGATATAATAAAGTCAACATGAACCCTAGGAGATTATTTTTGTGACATAAAATCTTTGTTATCTAAGTAAACTAAACAGAAGGTAAAGAAAAATTATTTATAATTTATTATTAAGGGCAGACTTGCACCTAAAACTATTACTACACCTAAAACTAAAAATAATATTGAAGGTAAAGAAAGAAAGGCATCTGAGACACAAAAAGACAAACCAAAATCAAAGAAAATATTGTCATTTTGACAGAATATTAAATTCCAGTTTTGCATTAGTATTTGATACTAAAACTGTTTATGAAAATCTCGTAAATAAATCCATTGAACATTAATCAGCTTTGATCCCAAAACCTAAAATTCCCTTTCTGGGAACCTCTTATAACTTCCTACATCCATGCGGCTTCTCCTACACTTTCCACTTCTCATTCTAGAACAACCAGTTATGCAACTTTAAGACAAAGCTATGCTCTTTTTTTGTATAACAAATACACATCCTGTATATTTCGTATACAAAGTTGCTTCTTTTTCTCAGTATTGCGCCTAATTGAGTATCATTCATGCACATTGATTATAGGTTTCTACTACAGTAGCTTCTGTTTCACAGAGAAAACTAGGAAGTAGATAATGGAAACTGTCGGCCACACATCAGCATTTTATAGCAGTAGCTGCGGTGATGAGTAAACCTCTCACGACCTTCTACAGCTCTTACAGTGTAGCTTCTCAAAATGCAAGAGTTAACATATTTGAAAGACCCAAATACATGGGTACAGACTCTCTATCACATATAAAATGAGAGGCAAAAAAAATCAAACTTAAAATTATTCCTAATAATTAATGTTTCAGTATTCTATCTTACTTAGGAATGAGGTAGATATCCAATGAATATTCATTAATGAACTCAACTTGGTGTAAGGTCCAAAGTTTTAAATTACCAAATATCTTAGAAACTATTTTTTTTGAAACTTACATACTACAAAACATGATTATTATTGCAATAAGTTCATCAGAATAATAACTCAATTTGCCTAAATACAAATTTACAATTTTAATGATAGGTGTTAAGTAGAAGCAATGATAGTTTATTGTATCAGTGAACTTATATAAGTAGAATAAAATTACACATTTGTGTTATACTTAATGCTGCTGTTAACTGAGAGAAGATATATCTTTTTTTATGTATCTGATTTTAATCAAAATTATTAGTCTTGTTTGCCAAAGATTTACCAAAATTATGCAAACTTGAATTTTTAAAACATTTCTTAGTTTTATAAGAACACTTCTTTTCATATTGACAATATCTGAGGTTCAATTTCCCTAATTTCTGGGAGTTTTAGGAGTATTCAATTTATGTAAGTACTATTTTATATCTAGGCCAAGAAAACAAAACTCTTTTAAGAAATTTCATAATTTAATTTAGAGATACCATTCAGAGACAGAAAAACATTACACACTCCAATAATGAAAGGTAAAGAGCCTTTCTAATCACAAACCTAAGAAAACATAACTAGAGGGAGAGAAAGCTCACAACTCCAATTTCAGCCAGGGGTCAAGCATAAACACAGAAATGCAAGACTCACAAAGGAGCTGTTGTGTTTCCAATGGGTACAACGTCTAACTGATTTGACCTCACAATTGATAAGAGACAAACAGAAAAGACTAACATATCAGACTCTGTTGTCTTTTATCCGAAAGAAATAAGACCTCTTCAAACTATTGTGTACAAAGATCATCACACATTTAAGACATAAAACCAGAAGAAAGTCGCACTAGAAATCAAGAAAGTACTCCAAAAAAAGTCAAAATCAAAACCTTATAATTCAACCAAAGGACAAGAGTCCAGAACATAGAACCAGGAGCTAGTTGTACCTGTGACTGAGGCACCCCCCCACCAGAGGGTGGGTCCTGAAAGAGCCTGCAGGGCTCACAGAGGACACTGTGAGTCTAGATGGAATGAATGAATCTGCCCAGGGGGCCAATTCCACCCAGGTCAGCACAGCAAAATGACTGTTTCTGAAAGACAAAGATGCACGGGACAATTAATTACAATTGTAACTTTTGCAGGTTTCCAATCCCTTAAAGACACTTCCTCTTCCCTAAATTATATTTGTATAAAATACGATCATATTCAGGCTATTTTAATAGGGAAAACATTCATTAATGCATAGCAGCTCAAAGAAAAGAAACAGGGTCTGGGATTTTATAAAGGTAAGAGTAATCCATGAATGTTATGAGAGTTGTGAAGAAGAATGCAGAGGGGTATATCTGGGAATATGCAAGAGCTAGCTCTTATTTGGGGGTTAGCTATTTCCTGGAACACAAAAGAGTAGGTATGTCTTAGGCTACCTTCCGGTAGCACAGGGCTGGGGTAAAGTGTAACACTATGACTGTGTAAAAGTCATTACAAAAGGTGTAAGGACAACAGGCATTCGGGGGCGTGCAGTCCTCTTACGACAATTGCGTTTCCCTTAGAGGGTCATGTTTTCTTATCATCTCCACCCCTTCCCAATCGAGGTAAACAAAACTGATTGGATGTCCCTGCTCTTAAATGCTTTGGTCATTCTGCCGTGCCGTACGGTCCTGTACCTTTCTCCCAGCTCCACCTGACTCTATTCTGTTTTCTACCAATATCCCCACCCAGGAGAAAAACTAATTTTCCACTTTCTTATGCAGAGTAATTTAGTTTGCCATTTTTAGCACCAACAGCCAACTCAGCTCTGGGCCTCCCTCTGCTGAGCACAGATTTGGACAAAGCTCCAAAATTACTACTTGCCAGATCCTCAATAAACTCTTACACCACATGGCACATTCTACCCCATCTCGTTTGGGAAGGATAAAAAGGTTTCATTCTCTTACTTACAAGTAATAATCCCAGAAGGGAAAATCATATGAGACATAGAAGTCATGTTGGTACTTGGAGTCAGCAACCTACTGTGGGAGCCCTTCTGCTCCTCCTTTCGATGTAAGCTCCCCACCTTTCTGCACCCCTCCAACATTCCTCAGGACGCTTAAGTAAACAGCATTTCCCACCCTGCACCCCACACCCTAACCTTCTCGAGTTCTGCCCCATCAGAATGTACTGAAGCCCGTTCTCTTGATACCCAGATCTTAGAAAACCATTGGCTGGAAAGGATTCTCACAAACTAGTCCCATCAAGCATTGCTCAAAGATGATCTTGGAAGCTGCTAGAAGTGAGATAGAGCAACTGCAAAAGTCTTTCCAGGTAACCTTGTCTGTGAGAGAATCACTGAACCATTGCCCCGTCTCCCCTTGCTCCTAGCTTCACGCATAAACTAGGTGTTCCCTGGTTGCTGCTGATGCAGGGCTCTGCTTTCTGAAATGCTCTCTCTCTCTCCCCCCCGCCTCTCTCTCTCTCTCTCCCCCTCCCCCTGTCTCTCCTGTGCAATAAGGAGCATTTTTTTCTCCTCCTGGTTTCAACCAATCCTGTGGTAAACAGAGATACAGACATATCGAGATGTAGAACACTCCCACTGCCAGGGAAGACCCACAAGTGGTCCCCAAAGGGCCTGAGACTGTGTAAAATATTCAGTCAAGGGATAGGAATGGGAAGACCAATTTGGTCTTGGATCCATAAGCTGCTCTGCAATTCAGCTTCTGAGATTCAGATCCTCTCCTACAGTTTGAAAACTCAGAATGGAAAAGGACTGATTATTTCACACCCTTAAATCCCAACATCGGCAACTTCTGACCCCATTTTTTGTACCAGTCCTCACACATTTGTTTTAACCAGCACCCTATGTGAATCCCCCAAAACGTGACCACCATCATTTGAAGAAATGCTCACTTTCCCCCTTCAGTTTGCCATTTCAGTAATGGTGTTTTCCTTATATTGCCTCTTTTCTCCAACCTTGTAGCCGTTGTTTATTAAATCTTCAGCTCACCACTCACTCACACACCCTCCCCATAGTAACCAGTCGCTGTTGAAATCAATTTATATACTAAAGTGTTAATGACTGATTTGATGTAAGGTAATAGTGCTTAGAATTTTATTATAAGAGAGATGTCTTCAAGATTTAAAAATGATGCCAGACAGTATATTATATATTCTTTGTGTATTAACTAATTTAGTGTTTTGTGTGTGAAAAAATTATTTTTAAAAACTGGCGGGCAGAGAAATGAAGCAATTTCTGAAGGCCACATAGTGAGCAGCACAGCCAAGCCTGGGACACAGGTCTTCACAACTCCAAAGCCTTTTATCTCTCCCTCCAACTAAGGGGGTTTCATCTAGATGGAATTACTTCCATATGCATCTTTTCCTGAAGAGTGTGAATTTTTTGCCAGGACTCACACTCACACTCTTTTGAAAATAGCTGAAAATATTTGGAAATCGGGAGATGAAGGGAGAGGAAGAAGGTAAGGGCTTTGCCAGTGGCAGCCAGCGGGGGAGCAGCCGGGCCCCCACTTGGTCTGGAGTGAGCAGCCTGAGCCCCATGCGGAAAGGAAGGTGACGGCCATACAGTTCGGTCTGAGGTGATCATGGACCTAATTCAGAGCATGTTTTCATGGGAGGGTTTAAAAAATCCCCAACCAGCCATGCCAAATAAAGTATCCAGCCATTTTTTTTCCATCTCTAACAGCTAAGTAATTGGCCTGTGGGTTCACCAAAGAACGCAGGAAGTTAAAATTAAAACTGAGCTATAAATTCAAAAGCGGAACAATTGAATAAGGCAAGACACATGACTCACATTAAAGTGCCTTATAATACACATGCTTTCTGCAACATAGAAAATCACATATAAAGATCTCATCAAAATCATGAGGGAAGGAAATCCTATAAATTTCTAGGAACCAAACTAAGGTATAGAACATTGGGAAGTTCCAGTTCTCACTTCCTAGTATGTTTAAATTAGTTATAATGTTCATTTCATGTATTGCCTTGTCAGATTTATTTTAATAAATATAGCAAACACAAGAGTTTTCATTTGTTTACTTGTGACCCTGCTCTCTCTGTTCTCCCTCCCCTCTGGCAATGCAAATTACCAAGTGTTGAATTTTTTTGCATAGAGTTTTGCTTAGGAACCTCAGCTTTGTGGTTAGAATTTAATATATTTGTGGAAGGGTTTAATATATTTGAAGGCTAATTTCCTAGTTACTAAAATGGAACTAAAACCAACTTATTTTTCTTTCCATAAAGTAGAAACAACATAAAAAACCCTTACTCACCACATATGTTAATATAAAGCAAGTTTTAATGTCACTTTCCTAAACATTTGAGCACTTAATTCTTTCTTTAAAATTGTTATTTATTGATTTTAGAGAGGGAGAGAGAGAAACATCAGTTTGTTGTTCTACTTATTTATGCATTCATTGGTTGATTCTTGTAGGTACCCTGACCAAAGATCAAACCCACAACCTTGGCTTATTGGGAGTATGCTGGAACCAACTGAGCTACTAGATCAGGGCTGAGCACTTAATTCTATAAGCCCTTTCTACAGGAGAGCAACAAGTGTGGTGTCAGTCCCAGACAGAGTTTGCACACACAGATGCCGGGGGGAAGCATAAACATCATTGTAGTAGCCTCCAGAAAGAAACAGTGAATCTTCCTGTGGATCTGACATGAGCAGAAGGAATGAGGGTCTTTCATACCAGGCTGTCCGGACAAAGGTAGAGTTTTAAGAGAGCAGGGATTCATGGCCCTTGTATCGGTAAGCTACAAGCCCCTCCTGCTCCTCTAAAACCACCCAAGTCTCTCTTTAAGAGAGTAGGAAGTCAAAGGAAGAAATTAGAAATGCTCATTACAAGGTAACACTTTCCAAGAGAATGGCATTACAAAAGAGGGTTTTCCCATGGGACCCTATAATGCAAAGAAGGTCACAGACGAGAGCCTTGGGTGGTGAGTGGCTGGGCCGCCCAGGGTGCTCCTTAGATCCCTGCTTCTCTGTGAAAAATCTTAAATGCTTTTTTAGATGCTTACAGATGAATCACAAGAATTTTCATAATTTTACATAAAAAGTGCTTAGGCTACTTACTAATAACCAATTAATTGCTAAAACCTTATAAAGGGAAATAATAGTTTGCTAGAGAATTTTTAACTTTCCGCTTACTAACTTAAAGATAGCAGGTTATTTTAAAGATATTGTTCCATAAAATGAAATAGTGCTAAAGTTAATAAGTGCTCAATATATATTGCTGTCAACAAGTTTACTGCCATTTTTTTCTTTTTTTAAGATTTTATTTATTTATTTTTTAGAGAGGGAAGGGAGAGAGAAAGAGAGAGAAACATCAATGTGCGGTTGCTGGGGGCCATGGCCTGAAACCTAGGCATGTGCCCTGACTGGGAATCAAACCTGCGATGCCTGGTTCGCAGCCAGAGCTCAAGCCACTGAGCTACACCAGCCAGGGCTACTATTTTTCTTTTTAGTTTCTCTCCAATGATTTGTTTTGATGAAGTTAATCATCACTGGACAGTAGTAGTTACAAGGTTAGGGGACCACAGGTCTCTTTGATGGTCCCAAAAGGGCCATGGCTTTCAAAGTTTGAGAATTATTATCCTTGAAAACAGTTAGTCATGCACTTCATTCTCTCTGTGTATAGAGGGAAAATACCAAATTGAAAACAAAAATATAATTCTTCCATTAAAACTTCTCAGCTGAGATAAATGTGTTTCCTAAGGAATTCTTTTTATCACCTAAGGAGCTCCTCTTGGCTTTCTCAGGTCAAATCCTAAATCCAAACTTTTTCTATTTCTGGTCAGAAAATGGTCAGAATGCCTAAACATGTCCTATTCATTCTTTCTCCGAAAATGATTCTATCTAGTTCTGTGGCTTTGTGTACCATCTATGATACTCCCAAATATTCCCAAATAACGATCTCCAGCCCTGGCCTTATCACTGAGCTCCAGATTCTTATACTCAACTTGTTGCTTGATATTTCCCTTTAAATGCTTAATATATTCCTCATATAAAACATGCTAAAAAACTTGGGCCCTATTTTTGGGGCCCTGGCTGGTGTGGCTCAGTAGATTGAGTGCTGGCGTGCGAACCAAAGGGTTGCTGGTTTGATTTCCAGTCAGGGTACATACCTGGGTTGCAGGCCAGGTCAAGAAGCAACCACATATTGTTTCTCTCCTCTTTCTCCCTCCCTTCCCATCTCTCTAAAAATAAATAAATAAATAAAAATCTTAATGTATATATATTTATTGTCATAATCCCCACCCCCCAACACACATGTGCATGCACACGTCCCACTTCTCATTTTTCCCTGTTTTTTTTAAATTTCATTCATCTCTTTGGCATTTCAATTCCTAATGCCAAAGATCCAGCAAGATTCCCAGATTTTTGTCTCATCTAGGCCCTCCCACAAAGTCTGGCTTTCCCAAAAGTTCTTGCAGTTCTAGCTCCAAAAAATAACCCAGATCTACCTGTTCTTTTTCTCCCCACTGATGCCACCCTGATCCAAGACACCGTCTGCTCTTACCAGGATTCCTATACAGCCTCCTAACTGACTCTCCAGTGTCTTACTCTGAGCACATCCTTCCTCACACCCAACACACACACACAATCCATTCTCTGTACAACCACACACATCTTTTCAAAATGTAAATAAGATCATGTCACTCCCCTGCTTGATGCACTCCAAAGACTGACATCACCCTCTTAAAAACTAACACCTTACTTACAAAATTGGACATTGAATTGATGAGGCTTAGATGAGATTTTGAACTTGAGTTCATGCTTTAATGAGTTCAAAGTTTTAGAAACTTGAAATGGTATACATGTACTTTTTTAAAAGATTTTATTTATTTATTTTTAGAGCGAGCAGAAGGGTGGGAGAGAAACATCAGTATGCGGTTGCCTCTCACACACCCCCACCAGGGGCCTGGCCTGCAACCCAGGAATGTGCCCTGACTGGGAATTGAACCAGTGACCCTTTGGTTCACAGACCAGCACTGAATCCACTAAGCCACACCAGCAGGGCCATACACATATTTCTCAAGTGGGACAAACATGAATCTTTGAAAGGCAGAGGTCAGACTGGGTAAGGGAGAATAACACTCATTCAAAGATTCTCCAGGCCTGTGAATACATTACCTCCATGACCAAAGGAACTTTGCTGATGGGATTAAATTAAGGACCTCAAGATGGTGAGATTGTCCTGGATTGCCTGGGTGAATACAATGTACTCACAAGTATCTTCATAAGGAAAAAGAAGAAGGCAAAACAGAGTCAGAGAAGGCAATGTGGCAATGAAGTCAGAGATCAGAGAGAGAAAGAGAGAGTTTGATTAAAATTTGATGACACTACACTGCTGGTTTTGAAGACAGAGGAAGGGGCCACTAGCCAAGGAATTCAGGTAACATATAGAAGAAAAAAAAAGAAAATGAATTCTCTAGAGCCCACAGAGGGAATGCAGATGCCAATACCTTGACTTCTGCCCAGTGAGACTGATTTTGGACTTCTGAAGTTCAGAGGATAAGAAATGCATTTGTTTTTCCAAATTTGTGGCAATTTGTTACAGAAGCAATAGGAAACTAATACAGGTCCTCATAAAAAAGGTTATTTTATGTGTGTTTGTGTTAGTTTTATACTGTTTTCTAACAACTTTGAGATTTAAGTGGCTTCCTTATTTGACGCATACCTATTCTTATTAAGTATTCTGTTAGAAAAAGATTGAATGGACAAAGAGAATAAGTATACCTTCTCAACTGTTCCAAATGAGCCCATTCATAGTTCAAAAATACTTTTTAAATTATATCATTTTAACTTACAAATTTATATAAATATTTAGTTTTTATTGTGTAATAAATTTGTGCCCATGCATATTAAAAAAGATTTAAAATTACTTATCTTCAAGAAAAAGAACTGTTTCTTATTAATATATACAAAGTAATACATATCAATTTTAGAAAATGGGTTAATGAAAGTTGAACCACATATCATATTTAACATTCAAATTTTTCTCCTAGTTGATATCACTATAATTTAAAAACTCATATTTATAAATAGGAGAATAAAAATGGTAAGTTTTTGTTTTGTTTTTTTGCCCAGGCTGGTGTGGTTCAGTAGATTGAGTGCTGGCCTGTGAACCCAAAGGTTGTTGGTTCAATTCCTGGTCAGGGCACATGCCTGGGTTACAGGCCAGGTCCCCAGCTGGAGACATGCAAGAGAAAACCAATCAATGTATCTCTCACCCATTGATGATGTTTCTCTCCCTTTCTTTCTGTCTCCCTTCCTTTGTCTCTAACAAATAAATAACTAAAATCTTTTTTAAATAGTAAGGTTTTTTTTACCACTATACACTAAGTCAGCCACAAAGGAGAGAAGTTCAGGATTTGTCAAAAACTGCAGTGGAATAATAATAATATATGTTTAACGAGCACATCCAAAAGAAAAGAGGATGGCAGGGGGGACCATCCTAACAGCTTCCGCCAATTTCTATGGTGTAAATATCCCTACCATGGCTGATTTCAAGACATCACTATAATTTCAACCAGCTTGCCAAAATTTCTGAAAACTTTACAATTGATTCTTGCAAGCTAAAAGAAGTTGTCTCCTATACATCACCAGTTATACAGCACACAATTGTTTAGCTGCCAATAGAAATATTGTACTATTTCCATCTACCAAGGAGTCAGGTAACTCAAATCCACTGGATATTCTTTTATCTCAGAAAAATACTCATGCAATGACATTTTTTTACTGAAGATGAATAATTATCTTTTACTTCACTAATGCTTTATTTTTAACATGAATAAAATTAACCACCTATTTTTTGAATGCCTACTTTATATGAGGCATTTCACTTTATATTCATTAACTCCATTAATTCTCACTATAGCCCTAGGATCTCTAATAACTCATAGTTCCAATAACTAATTGCCCGCATCCAGTGCTCATATCTCTTTTATTATTATAGTAAAACAGCTCTTCACAATTGTTGGTTGAGTGTATTTAGTCACATTAAATTAAATAAACAGTAGATTCACTCATTTTAGCCATTCATCCTTTAGACTTTGTCTTAATGCCTTTCTTTTTTACTAGAAGAAAAGAAAATGTACCTTAAATGTTAAGTTCTTTGCACGGTATGGTAAAGCAGCCCTTCCACATTACTTCTTTGATTATAAAGTTGTCCACAGAGTTAATCATTCAAATAATTATTTTCCCAAAATGTATAATGTTTGTCCCTCTCACCTCCCCTTCAACCCTGGTTTACAAGGAAAAGATCACAAGGCAGACCGTTCGAGGCAGGGTGTAAGTGACAACGGTACATTAGGGGCTCCTAAAACAGTTTTTCCGTATATAGATGTGCTCCCTCTGTGCATGTCTGGGAAGATTTTTTTTATTAAAATCTCCTTACTGAAAATGTATTTATCCATGAAGCACTTTACAAAATAACCTCTCTTCATAGGCATTGTTATAAATATAGGAAACACAGCCAAATTTTAAAAATAAGTCAAACTACTATTATCTATGCTTTTATCCATCCAAGTGAACCTCAGTCATTCCATCGGTGTTGAAAACAGGCCTTTTGAACACACTAGAATAGGCAGTGCTTCATGGGGGATATTTTTTGTTAGCTTGGCTGCCTAGTTTTGATCCAAAATAGATTCAACCATTTCTATCACACAGAGACACCTATCACAGGAGTGTAACCTCTCAAGGTGAAAGGAAAACTGACTGTAACAATTTTTAAAACACCGTTATTATTTGGACTTTTAATTATATTCTTCAGAGCCAAGATGTTTCTCCTTTCATTAAATTCTCCTACATTTTCATAATTTGTAAATGTTACTGCAAGACCAATAAACTTATACATTTGCCACTACTGAGGGTTTTTAATCTTTTTTTAATATATAAATAAGAGCTACCAAGGCTTAGGCTCACCTGTTTTTCTATGATGATAATTCCACATTTAAATTTTTAAATATATTGTACATTTTTTAATCTGCCACTTCTGTTCAGTAGTTATGGTTGGCCTGGTGTTGACACGGTAATTATTCTGAAGCTCATTATGAATTTTAGAAACAATGTCAGGTCGGGTTCACCCTTGTTAAATTTTGCTGTGAATTTTCCCCCATTATCTATGTTATTTTTAATGGCTTTAACCTATACTTAAAAATATTTCTTTTTCATCACCAAATGTTGTCACTAGTTGAAAATTTAATCTAAACAATTATACTTTAAGAAGGTAAATGAAGAATGACTTTAAAATCACCGGATACACAGTGAGAGATAAAGATTTGGTTTATAAATCTGTCAATCAGAAATGCACACAGGGAGAGATGGACCTTTATCATAGTAGTACCTATGAAGGCCAAATATGTCTGGGTACAATTGCAGCAAGAAGTTGAACTACTGTGTAGAATTATTTTTGGCATAATCAAAAGCTTAAAACACGTGGTTCAAAAGAAGGAAAACTTCTGTTTCAGAAAAATAATGTACAGCTTCTGCGGACTCCCAGGGAACTCATAACCCTCCGCTCCTGAACTCCAACAGCCAGAACACAGGCACTAGATGGGATGGTTATTTGGGCTACCCTGCAGGCACAGGCACTGGACTGCCCATCTCAGGCACCCATTATTCCGGATGTTCACTCTTGCTCTTCTGTCATTTAATTTCTCTCCTCGCTATCAAAGCAACTAACAATCAGATTGGCCAACAAGGAGTACTATCCAGCACTATCTAGTGAAGAAGCAGAACAGAAACAAAGTTTCATTGTGGCCAGGGCCTCCCATTTTAAACCTTCAGAAAAGTGGCAGGAATAATATAACCCACATGAATATGTCCTTCACCTAAAGTTTTTTTAAATCCTTCTTTTCAATAGCACACATCCTAAAACCTTAGATGTTTGTCCCTCATTGCCAACCACCACCACCCAAAGAAATTTTAATACTATAGAAATATGTACAATGTATCTGTTTATGTACTGTATGTATATTTACAGATAAAAGGAGTATGTTTTTTGACTTCCTAAGAACCAACCTCAGCCCTGGCTGGCGTAGCTCAGTGGATTGAGTGCGGGCTGTGAACCGAAGTGTCGCAGGTCTGATTCCCAGTCAGGGTAGATGCCTGGGTTGCAGGCCATGACCCCCAGAAACCACACATTGATGTTTCTCTCTCTCTCTCTCTTTCTCCCTCCCTTCCCTCTCTAAAAATAAATAAATAAATAAAATCTTCAAAAAAAAAAAAAAGAACCAACCTCCACTCCTTGGAGGTGATATTTCCCCATTTAGGAATGCATTTCCTAGATACATTTACTTGTTAACATTCCCATAATTGCTTTCCAGTGTTTCTTTATACACATACACATTCATGCACGCACAGGTGCACACACAGAAATACATATGCACATATGCATCACTTTACATTAATTAAATTAAATTCAGCAAGTATATCATTTTATAATTAGCAAATTTAATGGTTTTTTCCAAGAAAAATTGACACTCCAGAAAGAACTACCATACTCATCGTGGAACATATGAGCCTGGAGACAAGGCTGGCCCAGTTAGAAATGCACCCTGTTCCATTAGACCCACTGTAAATTCAGTACCTAATTTTAAGCAAAGAATTGCCCAGGTAAATCCTCCAATATGAAATAGTTGCAAATTATACACCTATATAATTGAATAATCAGACCAAATATACAGAATGAATAGAAAGTACCTCCGTAAGTGATCATTTCCGTTCCACATTGACTGATCTGAGCATATTATTTTTGTCCAAAATTAATCAGCATAACCTGTTCATACTCAGTAAATTACTTCATGTCTAAAAAGTGTGGGAATCTTTTCTTGATAATTAAGGTCAAATAAATGGTGTTCCAGATGACAAATTAGAACTGGGAGTTCAACTAGGTCAGTCTTACCACGGTGCTTATATGCAAGCACCTCCTCATTGCTGGTTCTGGCAGCTGAGCTCTAGTCCTAATACAAGGATTGAGTTGAGCTTTCTAGAGGTTATAAAAAGTTTACAATATACAGCTTGATAAAATCCTAAGTGTTTTCTTCGAAAATCTATTTCCAAAAAATTTTTTTCATATATTTAGAGATGTACATAAGATTTTGTTTGAAAACATATCTCCATGATCAAAATATATTTAAATTCACTGCCATATATTGAAAGCTATCCTGTCTTTCATAATGATTGTGGAAAGAGATATGTTAAATTGTAGGTTCCTAAAAAGAAGGTTATGCGTTTTATGCAAGATAAAATTATACAGGAAGTAGGAGACAGCACTCCTCAGTCCCGATACTAAGAAGCATTTTCCTTAGTGACCAGAGGTGGGAGTGGCCAATCCACCCAACTCCTAGCAAAGTGTGTGTTTGTTTGTTAAAACCAGAGAGAGGCAAGAAAGAGAAAGAGAGGTGCTAGTAACAAGAAAGGGAAAAAAAATTAAATAATAATAAATTAAGCAGCATGAACTGTTCACAGAAAAGGAAATGCAAATGGCTCATATTTAGTGCATATTAAAAATGTACAAAATCTCACTCATTACAACCTAAATATGAATGAAAACTGCAATGAGATTCATTTTTTCTCTACCAGAAAGAAAATACAAAAAAGTTTGAGAACACTGTGTTGGCATATGGATGTGGTAACAGGAATCCTTTATACCTTGTAGGCAGAGGTGTAAATTGGTACCTGCTCTATAGAGGGCAATTGGGCACATTAATCAAAAAATTTCGGGCACACAGATCCTTGAAGTGTGAAATGTGCTTTCAGGAAATTATCCTAGAGATATACGTGCATTTGTGCACAAAAATATATATACATACTAAAAAAATGTGCACAATTTTGTAACAAGAACAGCCATAAACAAGGTGTCTATTAACAAGATGCTAAATAAATTATAATTAAACATTATAGTGAAATACTATTCATTATTAAAAATAAAAGGCAGCTATACATGTGCAATTGTGGAACAACCTCTAAGATACATAGCTAAGACTTTTTTATAAAAGGAGTATGTAGCCCTGGCTGGTGTGGCTCAGTGAACTGAGTGCTGGCCTGCAATCCAGAAGATTTCAGGTTCAATTCCCAGTCAGGGCACATGCCTGGGTTGTGGCCTAGGTTCCCCAGTTGGGATCATGCAAGAGGCAACCAATTGATGTATCTCTTGCACATTGCTGTTTCTCTCCCTCTCTTCCTGCCTCCCTTCCCCTCTGTCTACAAACTAAATAATTTAAAAAATTTTAAAAAAGGAATATGCACCTGGCTGGCTTAGCTCAGTGGATTGAGCTCGGGCTGTGAACCAAAGTGTTGCAGGTTTTATTCCCAGTCAGGGCACATGCCTGGGCTGCAGGCCACGGCCCCCAGCAACCGCACATTGATGTTTCTCTCTCTCTCTTTCTCCCTCCCTTCTCTCTTTAAAAATAAATAAATAAAATCTTAAAAAAGAAGAATATGCAGAAAATAATACATATGTTGTTATCTGTCCAAAAAATATGATTATAATCATATAAGATTATATGGACATAGAATATTTCTAGAAAAGCACAGCAAAAACAACAGGTAACCATGGTGGCCTCTCAGAAGGGAAAGTGGAAGTCAAAGGGTGACAGAGAGGCTAACTTTCACTGCATACTCCCTCATACCCATTGAGTTTCACACCATATACATGCACTGTCTGGTCAAAGATAGAGAAATAAATATAATTTTTTAGACAATAAACAGAATTTAGCACATTAAAAGTGTAATCTTCGGTGTCCAAGTAAATTACCCTCCAATAAAGTAATCAAACTAAGGGCTGGCAACCTTTTTCTATAGGTTCTGGTCTAAATATTTTTGGCTTTGTGGGCCATACTTCTCTGTCTCAACTCTGTCAACTCTTCCAAACAGAGCAAAATCAAACACAGACAACATGTATACAAATGAGTGTGGCTACATCCCCACACAACCTGACAAAAACAGACAGTAGACTTGACCTGCGGGCCACAGTAGACAGACCCCAGATCCAGCTCACTGTGCTCATCGCCATGGATGATTTCTTCTCTCCCAGGTAAGGAAAGTCCTGCTTAGAAAAGGCAAGGTCTACGAGATGATGTTGGTTAAGATTTCACGAGCATAACTGAAATTACCCCAAAAGCAAATCACCAAACATCAATAAGTTGCTATGAATCACAATATCATATCTATTAAATATGGTATGAGAGAAGGTTTATTTTTTTCTTGAAAGAATCTGTGAATGTCATGTATTTAAATGTTAAGTAACTGAATAGAGAGAGTTAGACAGGAATATTAAACCTTAACATTTTTTAATTGCAGCACAGACAATAATTTAAGGACCCTGTTGAGAGCTAATAGCTCTAGGCTAATAAAAATATTGCATCTCAAAATAGTAAATATTGACAAATAAAACCAGGAGAATTTATGAAACTATAAATTATATCCACTCTTTCCACAAACCCTAATGCAGTATATTGAACAGATAGTAAAAGTTTTGAGTAGATCATAAAAGGTAATGGTTTGGCTTTAATAACTTGCCAGCTGCATGGACCTCAAGTGAGAATTGTTTTATTAGCACTAACCTCAGTGTTCTTGCTTATTAGTAGGTTTTGCTTAGTCATGATTTCAGTGATTCCTGTTTCCTTGTGCGCTGAAACCATTGTCAAGGATTTTTGTGCCTCTCACTTGACAAGAGAAACAGTGTTTACTTTGATTTGCTTTCCTTGCAAGTTTGCAGTGTGCATTTCAACAAAGTTATCAACACCCAAGGCTGTCTGTAGGTCACATGAAAACACTTAAAACTTAGCAGAAACTTAATAATGCCCATGTTGGTGAAAATGGGAAATGTCAGACATCACTGTTACAAATTTTAATAGGAATTCAGGAGAATATACGTTATTTTTATAAACAATTTAGTAGGTGGTGTGAAGGTAACTTCACAAAACAAAAAGATATCATGTCAAATATCTTAACAGATAAAGTGATAGCAGGAAACCACCAAGGTCAAAGCAGGTTCAACTGTTCAAAGGACAGTTGCTAAGAAATAGTCTATCATTACAGTGGCTCTGAACACTTTTATTTGCAGCATCTTTGCCTGGCCAGTGAAAGATGACAGATAAAAGCTGTGGTACAGACAGACGTCATTTCACTCTGAATCAGGCCTTCAGCAGCACATTTCACTTTTAATCTCTTGGCCTGAAATTGGTGGTAAAGATCAAAGCATCTTTCTTTGACTCCACCATTTGGGCATCACAGTTCCGTTTAATATTACCGTAGTATTTCACCAGCAGGCAGCCAGACCTTCAAGGCTGTCAAAAGCTCCACATTTTCTTACAGTAAAAGAGTTGTCTAAACCTTTTTGGAGTAAGTGTGCTCAGAATCAGGATGTGGTATGTCCGGAATTCTAAAAAACACACCAGCTACCCGTACACTTCTGTGAGATCTGCCAAGTTACATCTGCCAAGGATCCCACCTTGGGCCCCTTGAAGGACCATGGATCTATAATTTGAAAACATGCCCACTGTAGAGCACTATAAATCCTTCTGGAAGTGAAGGGATGAATACTAAGTCTCCTCTTCAGGCCAAACTTAAAATTGCAAAAAGATTGATTCATTCAAAAAGTAAAAAAAACTATCTAAACATCAGAATAAACATTAACAGAAAACAGAACAGCAAACCTTCAAGAAAATACTTAAATATAGATCAATTGATTCAATCACGTAAAAGTTGTAAAAAAAATGCAGATCATAAAAAAAACTACAAAGGCAAAGATAAGTTGGGGGCATGAGTTACATATTATACAAACCTATATATAATAAACACATTTATATGATGGTGTGTTTACAGAGGATGAGAGGATTCGTATAACTTCTTCACACCCAACCAAGGAATGATACAACTACTCAAATCCAGGTCTAGCTAATAAAAAAGATACTGGCCGGAACAAAGCAGACTACAGAATGATGAGTCAAGTTACATAGATTGGTATGAGTTGATATACCCATGAGTCTACACCAAATTGTTAAAATGTTTAAGAACCTTTAAACTTCTGTCATATACTTCTGAATCATTTGATTTTTTTAATGTCACACAGTATTTTTATAAACAAAATTCCTGTGCTGTAGTAATGTCAATTGAAATCATGAGATACCATTGTTCATCTGATTTGTTTTCCAAAGACGTAATAACCAGTTTGGGTGAAGGTTCGGGAAAATGGACGTGTTCATACATTATTTCTGCATTTTGTATGATTGGGGATAATTTTATTTTATTTATTTAAAGATTTTATTTATTTATTTTTTAGAGAGAGGGGTAGGGAGGGAGGAAGGGAGGGAAACAGCAATGTATGAGAGAGACATCAGTCAGTTGCCTCTTGCGGGCCCCCATCTGGGGACCTGGCCCGCACTTATGCATGTTCCTGACTGGGAATTGAAACTGTGATTCTCAGTTTTGATTTGCAGGATGATGCTCAGTCCACTGAGCCACACCAGTCAGTGCTGATTATGGATATTTTTAATTTAATATTTTTATTTCTAATTTTTCTACTATAAATACATGTTTTATAATTTAATGTTTTTCTTGTTTAATTTTTTCTTTTTTATTTGAAGATTTTACTTATTTATTTTTAGACAGAGAGGAAGAGAAGGAAAAAGAGGAGAGAAATATCAATGAGTGTTTGCCTCTCACATGCCCCCAACTGGGGATGTGGCCCGCACCCCAGACATGTGCCCTGACTGGGAATCAAACTGGCGACCCTTTGGTTCTCGGCCTACACTCAGTCCACTGAGCCACACCAGGCAAGGTAATAATTTAATTTTTAAATAAAGATATAGGAGATAATATCAACATAAGCAAAATCAACAAAAAATATATTCAAGTGCAAATATAAGAACCCTCCTGGCTCTTTCTTTCCTTCTTTCTTTGATAAACAATTATTGTTTTACTATGGTGTGGTTGTCAGGAATTCCTGGCATGTGAGGTCTGCATGACACTCCTGTCCCCATTGCCTCCCTGCAGAACAGTGGAGCAACACTCTGGCAGATAGGGAAAATTTTCATTATTTGACGTACCACACCTTTAGCACAGCTGTCTGTGCACTCCCAGCATTTCCCAGCTTGCAGTTAGATGTGAAGCCAGTCACCTAAGACACTGCCTCCTGATGCTGTTGTTGATCCCACTAGTAGGCACTGGAAACCACTGCTCTAAAGTGACATCAAGTTTCTTTCCCTTACTCAGTGTTTGGTGCTCTTCCTCATCTGACTTACCTGGCCCACAGACGTGGTTAATAAGCAGTAGTTCTGTTTATTGTGGTGATCAGCTGCTATCGTGGCCTTAAGTGATAAGCAAACAGTGGCCTCCATTACCTACCACTCCAACCGTGGGCTCTGGATCACAAACATTAGCCCCATTGGCAAGATTTTTAGACCTGCAGGATTTTGGCCACACTCTACACTCCTGAAACAGAATCTGCATTTTAACCAGATCCCCAGGTTATATGTCTGCACATTGAAATATGAAAGGCCCAGGCTCCATTTCACAACTCTCTTCCCACCTCAAGCCTTACAGCTTCAGCTTGAGTCAAAAAAGAATTCCTTCCTTGAGTGCCTGTGGCACTTCTCATATGTTGAGGCTTTTTGCTTTCATTTTTGTTTTAATTCATTTTAGAGTCAGGAGCAGGAAGAATCAACAAAATTTTTATGTAAAAGGTCAGTGTCTAAAAATTTTAAGATCTGTGGATCCAATATTCTCAAAGTGCTCAATTTGGTGGCTATAGCAACAGCAAGAAAGCAGCCATAGACAATATGGGGACATGACTGTATTCTAACAAAACTTGATTTACAAAAACAGACAGCAGGCCACTTTGGCCAACAACCCTGTATCTAGAGGCAACTCCTTTGGTGTGCTGTGTATACAAATAACCCTTCAACTTTGTGGTTTACATTCCAGCTAAGGATTAGAAGATGATGGCATCCAGGCTATTGATGCTTGGGTGGCAACATAGTATAAAGTTGTGAACATTAGAATCAAATGATTCTGGCTTTTTAAAAATACCAATACCAAGTCAGATTAAATCAGATTCTTAGGAAGGCAAGACCCTGAAATTTGTACTTTTTCTTAAAACCTCTCTCTTGTGGTTTTAATGTGCAGCCAGAACCACTCCATTTCGCTGTGGACTGAGGGGTTTCCCGGAAGGTGGGACTTTTTGCGCTGTAACCAGAACCATTCCTAGCCAGGCCAGATGGTCGCCCCAGGAATGGAGAAGCACAGGTGTGTAGAAAAAGTATAAAATTGTGTCACATATAAAACTGGGTTCTTTCCTTTATGGCCTGGAGAAATTTTGCGAACTTAATAAGACCTTTTTCTTCCATTTTAAATGGGGATAAACCTATCTGACATACAAGGAAGGTTTAATTGTGTTTCACAAAACCCAAAATATGGTAGATGCTGAACAAAAGTTCTCTGACTCAATTCATTTGAAACATAGCCAGAAATCTTTAGGGCAATTTAAACTTAACTTGACTAAGTATAATCTTTTAAAAAGCAATTAAACTGCCAGTGAAGCTTTGAACATGATTTTTTACATTTAAAAAAAGTGTGTGAACCTATGTGGACAATGAGAGCAGAAGTGTAGACAAAAGCAGACAAGAATTTTAAATGGAGAAGAAGAACAGTAGTGGCTCATTCAGGACAGTAGAGAAAGCTGCACCTTACATGTACAGGAGAGACCATGAAGAAGCGAGCCAATTTGCTCCTGAGAGGGTAGTGCTGGGACTCTGAGTGCCACAGAGGAATGGAGAGAGACCAAGAACCACAACGCAGGACTGGCTGACAACTGTATAGGATCAGACGGACCTCCAGCGTGCCCCTCCATTGCATGTTATAGATAATATCCCCATACAATGTGACTTGCACACTCCAGCTCACTTCAGACAGGAGCCTGAGGCTTTATTTTCAAGGGTCATAAAAAAGAAGGAGTTTGATGCTCAAGGACATCAGGAGAGTAACAAGAGAAACAGGCAAGATGAAACTAGAGACTGAGAAGAAGTTTGCAAAGGAATCATGGGAGTCTCCAGACGCCTTTCTGCTTTGCCCAAATCCTGCTGCCAAGTTAATCCTCCCATGAAGAAAACTAAAGATTTTGGAGGCAAAAAAGAATTGGTCTCAGAGAAAATATATAAACATATCTTTTCACACTGACCGTTTAGAGCCCCCCAATAAAGTAAATTGGTTCAGTGACAAGCACCCTGCTGCAAAGGCACACCCCTCAAATATCCAGGAGGTAACACACTGCTCTGCAGTGGCTCACTCTTAAATATGAATGGTCAGCCAAGGAAGGATCACCAATAACAGTAAATACACCAAAATTAAAAAGATAAGCAAAAAATAAAAAAATAATTCACACAGACAAAACAGATAATGACAAAATTAAAGTTCTAAACATAAAATATTAATAGAGTATATTAGATATAAAACATTTAAAAAGTTTTTCAAAGATTAAACATGAATGTTTAAAAGAAAAATCAGAAAGTACTCTTGAACATTAAAACTATGAGAGTAAACTGCCCAGAAAACAAGTTACACACACACACACACACACCCCACACACACAATAACACACGTTCTATTTTTTAAAAAAGGAAAATGATAATAAGTCATAGAGAGTGAATCAAGGATGCTAACACTAAATTAACAGTAGTAGAAAATGGAAGAAAGGTATTAGAGGAGCAAACATTGCTGAAAAATATAAAATATAAAACTAAAGGTTACTAATCTCTAGATGGAAAGACCAAGAAATTCCTCCCACAAGAAGAAAGACACCAACGTCCACCACCCTGAAACTTACACTCATCAGAGACAAAGACACGATTCTGATAGATGCCAGAGGTATGTTTACCCAGAATCAAAATGCCATCACATTTCTTGATATACAACACTTGGTGCTAGAAAACTAGTTCTATGCCCAGCAAAACTATCTCTAAAAAATGAAAGCAAAATACTGATGTTTTCAGAGATGCATGAACTGAAACAATTCATTACCAACAGACCCACATTACAAAAAACATCAAAGGAATCCTCCAGGTAAAGAAAGGGAAATGGCACTGGATGAAAATCTGGATCTATGCAAAAGAATGAAATGCACAGGAAATGTTAACCATGTGGGGAGATATACAATATCTGACCTTATTACTTAAATCTGGTTTAAAGATAAACATTTAAGCAAAAAAAATAGCAATGTATGGTGGAATTTACAATAAATGCATCATTAACACGTGATAATAGTGGCACAAAGGTCAGAAGTGGAGAAATGAAAGTATACCATGACAAGGATCTTCTGCCACACCTCAGGTGACATACAGTGACGAGGAGGAGACTGTGATAGACTACGGACTCTAATGCTAGCACCAAAATAACAAAAATTTATGAAGGAGTTAGAACTAATAAGTCAAAAAAAGGGAGTAATGTAGAAAATACTCAATTCAAATGATGTAACAAAAAGAGAGAAAAGTTAACAAAGAACAAATGAGACAATAGCAAACAAATCATAAGATGATAGATTTAAATCTAACCATATCAATATTCACATTAAATATAAATATCACCAGTTAAAAGTCAGAGATTATCATATTGGTTAAACAAGACAAGATCCAATATACACTACCTATATAAAATGCACTTTAAGATCAATAAAACTTATAAATTTCTAACCAGACTGATCAGGGAAAAAAAAGAGAGATAAATCACAAATTGCCAATATTACAGATGAGAGAAATGACATCGCTGTAATATAGATATTAAAAGAATAACAATGGAATATAATGAATAACTTTATGCCAGTAAATTCAAAACTTAAATAGGAAATTTCCTGTTTCCTATTTTCCTATTTAATTTCCAATTTAATTTAATTTCCTATTTAATTTCCTATTTCCTTGAATGATATATCATTCCTTGAATGATATAAACTACCAAAGATTGCTGAGAATTAGCTATCAGCCCTAAATCTATTGAGGAAATTGAATTTTGAATTAAAATTTTTCTGATAAAGGCAACTGCAGATTCAGATTGCTTTCCTGGTAAAATAATGAGCTGGAAGATATATTTTTAAAATATTTTAAGACAAAAATAACAATTCTATATAAAATTTTCTAGAAAATTGAAGAGAAGATAATAGTTTCCAATTCATTCTACAAGGCCAGCATTAACCTGATCCTAAAACCTAAGAGATGTATTACAAGAAAACTGGAGACAAATATCCTTCATGAAAATAGATACAGAAATTCTAAACCAAGGTTTAGAAATTGAAATCAACAATATATAAAAAGGATAATTCATCATGACCAAATGAAGTTTAGCCTAAGACTACATGGTTGGTTTAACATTTAAAATCAATCAATGTAATTCATTATAAAGGGTGGGGCAAAAGTAGGTTTACAGTTGTGAGTACGTGAAACACAGAGTTTATTCTAGTATTATTACTTATTAATTATTGTATTATTTTCCATATGAACAATCATAAACCTACTTTTGCCGCACCCTGTATTAAAGAATTAAAAGGAACAATCATATATACTTTAACAGACACAGAGAAAGCATTTTGCAAACTCCAACATTCATTCTTCATAATAACCCTAAGCATACTACAAATAAAAAGAAATTTCTCAGTCTGATAAGGATGTCAATGAAAAACCTCCCATTAACACTTCTTTTTATGTTTTGCATGGTTTTTTATTTGCTTCAAGTGGGGCTTGAACTTCCACTTTCCCACACTCTGGATCATTTCTGATCCCACTGCAAGGAGCCCTGGCATCAGCTGACATGAGAAACTGAAAATGAAGACCCTCATCCCGCCATCTTGCTGAGAGAGTCTTCAAAATGTTATTGAGTGAGACTGGATGAATCCCGCTGTCAGCTGTCCACCGCGCTGACTGCCTCATCTCACCTGCTTTTCGGCAGAGAGGAGCAGGAAAACGCTGTTCCCAAATTCTCCTTCACCTCTTTAATCACCAAGGCGGAAAACTCCACCTTGGTAATGGTCCACCTGGAAGCTATCTCCCTCTCTTCTCCTCGGTTAAAATCTTTAGCACATAAGGCAATGTGCGAGCTGATGAGGGGTCATCTCGCTGTTTGAAAGCAGCATTATGAAGTCAGTTTCCACACTAGTTAACAGTACCCTTTATATATGTGGCTCATCTCTATCATATATATATATATGATATATATATGTATATATATATATATATATACACACAGATATATACTGTAAAGAAGAGGTAACAGTGGCTTCTAGAAACTGATTTTATTCAAGGTTTCCTGTGTGGTAGGCACCTGAAAGCTGGATAAAAGGGTCTTGCGTGATCCTGCTGTTAGTTGGGTTCTGTTTTGCAGGACCAGGAACAGTGCTGGCAAGACAGCTCAGGGGCTGGGAGGGAATTATGCCACCTGAGTGTCTCACTATTTTCTGTCCCCTATTTTCTCTCCCTTCCTCATGCTTCTATCTGATTAGGCTAGAGACAACAACAAAAAGATACACAGAAAAAAATTAATACCTATACATAGAGAGAGATTTCTATAGAATTTCCTTTATTTGCATTTATCTTTCCTCTGGTAGGTATTGTTACCTTTTTGTTACTGATTTATGCTGCAGTAAAACCTCTTCTTTCAGTCACAGCAAGAAACCAAAGCCCAAACAAACAGAAAACCCCTCAAAAAAGGTAGAAAACAAAAGGTTTGAACAAAGAAAGAGGGGGAAGGGGATCTAACATATTTAATAATAACAGACAAATGCTCTACCCCTAAGATTACAAACAATAATACAAGCATGTCCACTCTTACTACTTCTCTGTGTAAAATTTAATGAAATCTATAAAAATGCTGTTATAACTAATAATTGACTTTAGCAAGTTGCAGGATGCAAGATCAATATGGAAAAATCAATTGTATTTTTATAAACCAGCAGCAATTAGAAATTAAAATTTTAAAATGATACCATTTAAATAGCATTAGAGATAAATCTGTCAAAAATATGTAACACTGAAGACTACAAAACAATACAGAGAGAAATTAACTAAGATGTAATTAATGGAGAGATATACCTTGTTCAGGGTCAAAGATGAGGAGGAGCCAGCAAAAGATATGGAGAAGAACTGTCTAGAAGGTCCAATGAGAAACAAGAGAGTATGTTCCAGAGGCTGAGGGGTTATTTTTAAACATTTTATTTATTTTTAGAGAGGGGGAAGGGAGAGAAAAAGAGAGGGAGAGAAGCATCAATGTGTGGTTGCCTCTCATGCACCCCCTACTAAGGATTGGCCCGCAACCCAGGCATGTGCCCTGACTGGAAGTTGAACTGGTAGCCCTTTGGTTCACAGGTCTGTGTTCAACGCACTGAGCTACACCAGCCGGGGCAAGGCTCTGGGTTTTTTAACGGTGACACTAAAATCAAATCAGCTTTAAAAATGTAATAATAACAGATCTGAATACAAACAGATTGGTTGAACTGAGAGTAGACAAATTTGTTTTCAGAAGTCAATTAGAAGAAAGAAGAGAAAGGAAGGAAGAAGGAAAGAAGGAAGGAAGGAAGGAAGGGACGGAGGGAGGGAGAGGGAGGGGGGAGGGAAGGAGGGAGGAAAGAAGGAAGAAAGACTAAGACGAGCCAAATACCTTTAATTCATGGTCCTTGAAACATAGAAATGGCCTGAAGGAGTTTATCCAAATAATTAATTCTAAATAAAGTGATAAAATATAAAATTATTTTCTAAATCAAAGGGTTTTTCAGCCCTATGGTTCTCAACCCTCTCCTCCTATTCTCTTGATTAACTATTTTCTCAGTTTCTTCTCATTTGTTTTATTTTTCTTCAGCCTTATTCATCATTCTCTTTTAATCACTCTTTCTTCTCAATGTGACTTATTTCCATTCACTTTATGAGGCTGTCAATGATACAGTCAAATTTAAATAGGCTGGCACAAAACAGAGACAAGTGCAAAAATCAAAAGGAAATTCATGCACGATGAAAGTCTTAAACAGAAAGGACCTCTTCATGCATGGCTCGGACTTGTCCAACATGCATCTTTCAGCCACATGTGGACAATAAAGATGAAAATCATATAATGTTCAAATCGGAAGTGATCATCTTCCTCAGAGACACCTGTGTCAGCTTAGAAATAAAGAGAGTGAATTACAGACTGATTAACCAATTTGCCTGATGTCATTGAGCCAACTGGAGGTTGATCTGGAATAAACCTGACTCCCAAAAGTGTAGAGAAAAGCCTTTTTTCTTTCTCTACACTGAATAATATTCACTGAATAATATTCTACACTGAATAATATTCTCTACACAGACGTACTAATTTCAAGTAAAACCGAAAATAGGCAATGACTCACTTTTCCAAATCCTTGCGAGTGAAGTTAATTTTCTTGTATAAACCAAAAGTAAAGATTGAATTATTTCATTCTGCTTGATGTTTTACTATGAATGCTTTCATTCTTTTCCATGCTAAGGCCAAGGAGCATCTTTTGCTCATTTCAGTAGTTTCAAAATGTGAAAAGGATGTTGAAGTAACATAATTATTCAAAAATCTAGGCAAAACAGTTCAAGTAATAGAAGCACCAGACTAGTATGCACTTATCAGCAAAATTTTTGCATCCAGTGGGTCATATTCCTTCATCCACTTTTGAATCATAAAATCTTTGTGTTTTCCCAAGCCTGTAAAACTTTTTAAAACATTCCTCCAGGATGAAATTGTATACAAATCAGGATGAATATCATCTTAATGCTAGAATGTGTATTTTTTAAAATAGTCTTATATAATGAGCCTTGGCTGGTGTGGCTCAGTGGATTGGGCACGGACCTGTGAACCAAAGGGTCACCAATTCAATTCCCAGTCAGGGCACATACCTGGGCTGCAGGCCAGTCCTTAATAGGGAGTACTCGAGAGGCAACTACACATTGATGCTTCACTCCCTCTCTTTCGCCCTTGGTTCCCCTCTCTAAAAATATAAATCAATAAAAATCTTAAAAATAAATTTTTTAAAAGTAGCCTTATATAATGGAATAGGATTTCTTCTTCTAAACATACACTAACTTGATAACATACCTTATACATTTTTTCTATCTATGCCTTGTCTTTGAATCGATGAATTTTTCATGGATTTTCAGCCCTAAAAATCTTCATAAAACATTTCTTTTTTCTCACTCTGTATCAGATGCATTTGATCCTTACAAAACCATAAGAGGGAAAAGTCAGGTTTCATCTAAATGTGAAATTAATTCACATGATTATAACATATCTTGTATAGTACAGGTTGCTCTTTAACAGGATGTAAGGTAACTTTAAAAATACTATGAAATTACATAAATACTTTTAGAATTAGTAGTGAACACGATGAGACAAAAAGAAAGAAATTTTAAAAAATATATAGAGTCAAAAAATTAGTACCCATGTAGTGAAATTGATGTGGTCACATGTGTGGCTGAGCTTTCTAGATCAGCCAAAGAGAGAGAATAGTAGGAGTAGCTATGTAACTCACAGAGCCCCTACAAAGGAAAAACACACAGCTATTCCATATGAGCATGTGTGTCCCTAGGACTGAGACCTGAGAGATATTTCTTCTGTGAGTTATCCTGATGAGACCCTATTTACTATGTGAACAATATCCTTAGCTATCTTACACTAAATAAAACCAAAATTTTCATGGGGTTGTTTGCTCTGATATTTCTCAGTACAAATTAATACTACATAGTTATGGTGTAGAAGACAGAGATGGAGATAAATAAGACACTTGAATTCTTCCCTCCCTAAACTTCACGTATCTAAACAGTCACAAAATCATCCCAATTTCATTCTCATAATTTTTCTAACTGGCTACTCCAGCAATTTCACCCTTATTATTTCTCACCTGATTTATTTTGAGGCTCCCTAACTGTTCTCTCCACCGCTAATTTCTCTCTTTTCCCATCCATCTAAACTACAGCTCCCATTTGGATCTTTCTGAAGCATTTTTCTGGTTATCTAACTCCTTTCCTCAAAAAGCACTTTCTCGGGAGGAAAAAAAAATAAGTTAAATTTACTAGCTTGTTCATATGTGATCCTCCACGATTTGGTCCTAACTTGGTGGTGAGGATCTCAAACACCAACAGATGCTAGGCAGGCTACATAAATGAGCCAAGTGTCGCTGGGGTAGATCACTGAATCAGTGCTCAGATATTTAAGAATTAATTATCTCAAGACTGTTCATGGAAAAGTTAAAATATCAAGCTATATCCACTACAGTCTCGATTTGTGTTTTCAGTACTTGGAAGTCATGCATTAGAGACATGACTTTCTTTTCCCCTTCACAGCGTGTATACATACTTTAGATAGGGAACTTTCTAGCATAACATCAATTTCCTTAGCACTGAGTGCTTTATTTTTCCCATGAAATGAAGGTTTGCACTCCCTCAAGCACATCCTTAAAATATCTTGACTCTGCATGCAATGTTTAGATTGTTTTATAAACCAATTTTTAGGCCTGTGATATATTTGTGCCATTTGTCTGCAAATGTAATATTTTCAAATTGGTGTGAGTTGACCTGCATATTTTCACAATCTGAACAGTAACGTTATTTCAAATTTACCCAGTAACTATTTTACAGCCTTGGATACGTTCCTAAATTAGATTAGTTTATATTGAAATATACTTTTCAAAAGATTCATTTGTTTGAATTCAGAGATTAAGAAATCAAATTTTCTAAAAGCCACTCCTCTAACCTGGCTTCCCCAGGGGCCCCACACAATGGTGATGCCAATATTTGCATTCATTTATCAACTGTCCCAACACACAACACACCTCCTGGGAAATTCGGGATACACTGCTGATCTGCAAGGGCACTCGGCCCTAGTTCAAACTTTGGAAACAAAGGCAGAAAACTGAGAGAAAAAAATACAGTCTCCAGAATGATCCAAATACCAGACTCTCCCATCTCTCAAGCTGAAGAGTACAAAGGTAAGACTTCCCCGAATGTCACATTAAAAAGTAGGGATTTGACCAAAGATGAAATATCATAGGAGCTAAGAAGATTTTGGTTGATATTTGAATTTCGAGTAGCTGAAGTTCAGCCTGCCATTTTCACAATTTAAGCTGCATATTTAAGAAGAAAAAAAAAGCCAAGTGCTGAAAATTGAAATCCTCTCATGAACAGTCATTCTATTTGAAAAATTAGAGACTTGTCAAAGAACAGCCATAACATTTACATAAATGTAAGGACAGAGAAAATTAAATGACAAAACCTGTGAGCAGTTTTTTTTTTTTGGTCCTTCCTGCTAAGTGGAATAGGCGTACAAATGTGCTGTCATGTACTCTTCAAGTTTAAGGCTTGATATACAGAGCTGTAACTCCAAATCAAAATCTCTGTGTGAAGGAGTTAATAGGAGCTCTAATATAACAGGCTTGTACAGTCTTTAAAAATAAACAAGATTTATCATTCGTTGATGACTATACATTTTACACGTTCTCCTGTATTTAAACTCCCAGAACTCCTTTGTACTTGGCAGTCTGTCCCACAGGTAGTCAGCGGCCAGGTTATAAGAAAATGGGAAGAGATGACAAGTGAAGGTTCATAAAATATACATATCTATATTAGGTATATCTTTAAATCAGATAAACATTCATTTATTCATTTTAAAGCTGAGACTTAACCAAGAACGCCAATAGAACTTTAATTGTATTTATCTATGACCTCGTTTTCATAAACATCATATGAAACATCTGTACCTTTTAGAAGTTAAAAAGATGTTGGTGTCAGAAAGTGAAATAATCGGGAAGCAAATAAAAACAACTGTGATGAGTTCCTCCTGTGAAGCAATAACAAGCCGGTGCAATGAAAGGCTAAAACCTTGGAAAGAAAATGTCAAGTTAAGAATTGCTTTGACATAAAGATAATGCACAAATAAAAGGAAAGAATACTTGGGGAGAGGAAAGAATTGAAAGAAAAACAATTTATGGGCAATATAGAAGTTTCTGTACACATTTAAGGCATAACAGATTTGGTAAAGATTTCAGAAAATGATGAAATATCTTGTTGATTTCATAGGGGGGAGGAAAGGAAACCTCATTGAAGAATCACCATTCAGAATGCCAGATTCAAACCAGCTCCTAACTTTTATGTTACATTGAACTTTTTATGAAAATTTGAACCTGAAGGCAATTGCCTTCTAAAAGAAGCACAGTGTGCTAAACAGAACCATGCCCAACCTGAAGATCTTCACATCCTCCTAATCCTTAGAATCGGTGAATGTTCCTCTCCTGGCAAAAGGGATTTTGCCAATGTAGTTAAATTAAGGACCTTGAGATAGACAGATATTTTTTCTGGATTATTTGAGTGCTGTTCTTCACATGGGTACTTACAAGCAGAGACTTGACCAGCTGGGGTCACAGGGATGTAACTCCAGAAGGATGGTCCAAGAGATGAACATTGCTGGTTTTGAAGGTGGAGGGAAGGAGCCAGGAGCCAAGGAGCAGGGGCAGACTCTAGAAGCTGGAAAAGGCAAGGAAACAAATTTCTCCTGCGCCCCCTGCAAGGACGTGCAGCCCTGCTGACAGTGTCATCTCAACCCAGCGAGACCTGTATCAGACTTCTGACCCACAAAACTGCAAGGAAATAAACTTGTGTTATTTTAAGCCACTACATTTGTGATAACTTGTTACAGCATAAATAGAAAACTAATACAGCAAATGCTAGAACGTGGATTTCAAAGCATCAAATTTAAAAGTTTTATGTTAAAAAAAACCAAAGCCAAAGAAAAATATGTCTCAATTTTTCCATTGAATGGCCTATAATATCATATATAAAATGTGAGATAAAAATAGCTCTGTGGAAATAAATATCTAAAGAAACTTAAATATCTTCGGAAAAGCAGATGCCTATCTCCTCTTAGATGGAGAGCCTAGTGAAAATGTTTAACTTTGAAAAACCTGCTTGAATTTCATTTCATGGTTAGTATGTTAAATTTGATCATGTCCAGCCCTGCTTATAAATCTTCATAGTGTCCCATTTTATGTGGAATTAAATGCAAACCCCACCCTATTGTTTATCAGGCCCTATGGGGCCCCAGCCCTGCGATCACATTTTCTACTCCTCTCCCACATCTCACCAAGCCACAGCCACACTGGCCTTTTTTTCTGATCTTTAAACATGAAAATCTTATTCTTACTCTACCCTAGAGCCTTTGCACTGATGATCCCTTTGCCTGAAATGTGTGGAAGAGCATTGCATAAAGATCAGAACTAGAGATTCAGCACTCAGAGAAAGACCAGCATCTAGAAAGAAACCTGCATAACATCAGAACCAGCTGGGCATAGTCAAAAGTATGCAAGTCCCATGCCCTGGCTGGTATATTATAGCTCAGTGGATTGAGCACAGCCTGTGAACCAAAGGGTCACCGGTTCAATTCTCAGTCGGGCACATGCCTGGTTTGCTGGCCAGGTCCCCAGTAGGAAGTGCGTGAGAGGCAACCACACATTGATGTTTCTCTCCCTCTCTTTCTCCCTCTCTTTCACCCTCTCTAAAAATAAATAAAGATCTTAAAAGAAGAAGTATGCTGGTCCCAGAACTCCAACTCAACCTGCTGAACTGCCTCTGTACAAGTCCCAGAATCACATTTTTAAACACGCCCAGGGAATACAGAGGGGAAGCATCACCACACTTCTATGATGGGAGCAGAATGGGGCATGTTTGGGCAGACCCAGCAGAGAGAGCTGCACTCTAGGAAGACGTGCTGCTGTCTTTACACCTAACTCACTGGTTGGTGTAAGTAAACTTGACTGTTAGAGTTAGTAATATCTTTGAGAAACCACAGTATGGTACAGTGGTTAGGAGAACAGATACCTAGGTTTATAACCGCAGCTCAGCCCCTTACTAGCTGATATACTAGGGCAAGCTACTAAACCCATTGGACCTCAATATCCTGATCTATGACAAAGAGTAAAATAACAAAGAGTTGTGAGGAATAAACTGTTTAATACACATAAAATATGTAGAACAGTGCTTGGCCAATAGTGGGTGTGCACTAAATGTTGGCCATGATTTGTAAAAGGTGCCGTTCTGGCCAGTCAGCCATGGCTTTCCTGTGACATGATCCATTTCATGCCATTTGCCAGTATTTGAAAAATGCTTTCTTAATGTCTAAACATATCTACTTTTCATCTTTCAAAGCCATTCCATGAAATAAAATGAAAAAAATCTACGCTCTTATCATTGTCTTTCAAACTGCTTAATCTGTGAATAGTGTTAAACATTCAGGCCATAAAACCTTCACAGTTTTATAAAATGGTTACTGTTTCTTTGCTGATATGTACTGGATTATCTATTCAAAGCCACAGAGAAATCAGAAAATAAAATATCAGTAAGAATCTCCTTTTTTATTCTCCAGACTCTCTGCTGATTTAGCTCCCCCTCTGGTGGCTAAATGAAAAGGGCAAAGGTTACCCACAGAAACTGTCTATTAAAAAAATAATAACATTTATTTCAAAAAACATCTAAATTCAGATAGAATTTCATCCCTGGGTGTTAGGCCCTAGATCCACCAAAAATGTGAACTAGTCAGTTCTAATCCTTAGTTCTTCACCAATGTAAGAGATAGATGGATGTTTGAGCCTGAAGATTTGGGAGAAAGAGTTGTTTATCTTCACCCTGTAGAGGCGGGCATTCAACTGGTCTAGCCATGAAATGTGGGAGACCTGAAGATCAAATGTTTGGAAATTCCAGTGGCCTCCTTATTCCCATAGGAATTGGCTAGGGGACAGAACCCACAGATGTGCCCTCTGATGCTGGGCACTAAGGAAGGGAGGCCAGAGGGAATGTCAGTATGACACAGCTAAGCAGAAAGAGGGGAAAAGGGCTTATGAACTGTTTGGGCCTGGTCTCTCTTTCCTTTCCAGTTGTGGAAAGGATCCAGCAGTTTTTTTGTGCCTAGAGGATCCTCTTTAAATGGTAAGTGGAAGCAAGAAAATGGTGGCAGTCAGCCCCATAACAAGGCAAAAGAAGCACACAAGCATTGGCCATGGCATGGATTTCCGAGAAGCCTAAGGAATAAGGCAGCCAGGTATTCCACCATTAACTAAGTGCCTTATGAATAGAATAACCAAGAGTCACCTCCCAGGTCACTAGTGGTAAGATACACTCTGTACCAAAAACCAAGCTATGCTTGCTGCACACATCATTGATATGTGGAAAGATGAGGAAGGAGAAAGGGAGACTCAGAGAGAGAGGTGGGGAGAAGAGGGCAGGTGGAGAGAGAGAGAGAGAGATTCAGAGAAAGAGACAGAGAGAGTACTTTCTACTGAACAGTGTTGGGAAGCAAGGAGTGACTGAGCCACTTATTCCCAAATTGGACTATACTCGAATCTGACAGACTTAGGTCAGTGCTAGAACAACTAAGTTTTAAATTGGAAATGATTTAAATATGCAGAAATAGAGCATATCAATTTTCTGCTGATGAGCAGTAATGAAGACTCAGAGGAAAATAAATTATTGGGGAAAAAAGTTCTATTTTGTACATATCTGATGTGAAACTATAGAATCTATACATATTAAACCATTAAATTCTAGTCACTCTTTCCCAGACTAAACTTTCATTTTCCAAACAATAGGCTAAAATTTGGGGGAAATTCACATAAATCATTTCCAGTTAGATCAAATTTAATCATCAGTGGTTTTCCCCATGAAATAAGTACCTTGTTCCTTATAACCTTGGTCAAGTCATGGTTCCCATTTTCTTGGGTGTAGAGTTAGAAAATAGATGGATCTACTGGTCTAATACCTCTTGCAACTCAATAATTTAATGATGGGTCAAGTTCCTCTCAGGTCTTTGTTTCAAATCAAGTGCATGATTAAGGCACTTTAGAAATCTGGAACTAGCTTAATTTAACTATCCCTAGGTTCAGAAATGCCCAAACACTTTCATATTTCACTGCAAGGTGTTTGTGGAATAACTTTTCCATAAATTTACCTAGGTTTGCCTGCCAGTCTTTGTTCGATCTAGATTAACTCCTGGAGCAGTCAAGGGTAAGTGCATCCTCGCCAATGGGCCTCTTAAAAGAACTGAACTTTAGCACGTCATTAGCCAGCTTCTTCAGTTCAATGGAATGTTAAAGCAACATTTATCCCTCACATAGTACTTTCCTCCTGCAAGTTAAAGTTTCCCTATGGAAAAATAAAAGGTGTTATTTATTTTGCTTAATAAAGACTTTCTAGAATAATAACATTTCCAGTATTAGCAAATTTGAAACTTTATAAATCCCCAGAGCTGCTCTCCTTTCAGTCTGTTAAATCAGGAGATTCTAAGCCTCTTTTAAATCTCAGAGAATACGATTCCTGGTGACTTACTATAAATGCCAATGCAGCTAGGAAGTGTTAATGCATTTTGTTTGATAAGACTTCCTTCTGAACCCCCAGCTATCGTGTTTTCCAATGTATGATTCTGTTCACACCTGGTATAGGGTTCGGAGGGGACAGGCAATATTGTAAAACATTCTTGAAGCAATAGAAAAGCAAAAAAAAAGTCATCATTTCCTATGGAGATAATGTCCATGGTGCACTGACACTTTCTAATGTTTTCCATAGTATTGATTTATGGGGAAGTTACACAGGTAGTGCTTAGAACCAGCTTTCCCCATAAAAGCTCAGTGACAGAGAATAACTTTTACATCTTTCAAACTGTCCATTGTAAAAGATTTTTTCATTACGACGAAGGTGTTTAGAGGTTTCTGATATAATGTAGAATGATAACTCCCTTGAGTCTCAGACTCCTGGAAAGAACAAACAATGAAACGGACCCTTCCCCTGAGTGAGCTCCATAATGAAATTCGTTTGACTACCCGTGGCAACAAAGTGCTTCCCTGACGTGCTGGAGTTCTGTAATGTGAAATTCTGATTCTCACAAATTAAAATTTATTTATAAATATATTGCTTTGACCTTGTGCTTTCAAAACAAGAGAAGCTGTAACTCCTGTCTATTCATCACTGTTATTGCACTTAATTCACACAGTTTCCTGTTTAACTCTTGGGGTGAGCAAACACAAAGGCAACCCTAGGAGTTTAACATTCTGGAAGACACTTTGATACAAAAGCTGACTTTGGTGTGCTCACGTGTGATGAAAACATGAAAGTGGAAAGTTCAGAGAGTACACCAGGGGTGCCAGGATATCTTGCAGAGGTGTCAAACTCAATTTCACCGGGGGCCACATCAGCCTTGCGGCTGCCTTCACAGGGCTGAATGTAATTTTAGGACTGTATAAATGTAACTACTCCTTAACTAGGAGCAAGGAGCCCGATGCTGCCGCCGGGTAGAAACAAGGTGCTGAGCCAGATAACACAAGGTGGAGGGCCAGATTCGCCCGCCGGCCTTGTGTTTGCCACCTGTGTCTTAGAGATAGCTGTTCTAATAACTGGTCTAACATTTCCCAGTTAAATTAAGAGAGTTGCTCAAATGCAATTAAAATTTGGTTTTCTCCTTTTAAAAATACCAATTTATAATTATTTTTGTCACTAATACACCCACTCCTAAAAGAACCTTCCAGGCACTGTAGCACCTGTTCCCTGCCTCTCAGCACCGCCTCCTGGAATAGAGGGGCCTGGAATAGGGTGTCCTGGTTTGTCCTGGTTTGTCCTGGACTGAGGGGTTTCCAAGATCCTGGACTTTAATGCTCAGACAAGGAGAAAAAACCAGATAAGCTGGTTGCCTTACAGATGTTTCCAGTCTTTAGTGTGCTCAAAATTACCTGTAGAGCTTGTTAAAACTCAGATTTCTGAGTCCCACAGCCAGAATGTCTTATTCACAAGATCTGTGGGATGGTGCAAGAATTCGAATGTCTAACAAATTCCCAGGTGATGTTGATGTTGCTTGTCTGAGGGCCACATTTAAGAAGCCACTGCTATATGCCAGGACTCCAGGATATAAACCAAATTAATTTAATGGTCTATATTGATACACATAATCTTATTAGACTATCTCTAGCAAGAATTTGCATTGGAACTCAAGGTCTTATATCAATTAACTTGGTAGTGTAGAAAGGGTTCTACATTTGACACTAGATACACACAGAAAAGGGACTATAGGGGGGGAATTCTCATGGTACCTAACACATTTCCATTTCCTGATTCCAGTCCTTCAAAAAGGCTCAGCTGTGCTTATCCCCCTCTAGTTCCACTAGGGTTTCTCATTGTCTACTGATACATTATTGTTTTGTCTTCAGCTACCTCAAGTGCTTTATGGTACATGAGGCAACATAACCCTAATTAAGACTAAATGTTCCAAAGAACTGCATGCAACAAACTATTGATCAAGAAAACTATTGATCAAAGTCCAATCAAATACTATATTGGCTCTGCACAACTTTATAGTCTTTTCCATAACTTTGTAAACTATCAGAAAACATGTTATAATCATTCATATATTGACAGAGCTTAAAAATTTGATGCATTTCTTATGTAAATGCATCCCACTAAATATGGAAAAGGCTGTAAGGAGAGGAGTAAAAGGAAAAATTACCAACTCATTTAAGGATGTCCAAAGAGAAAAATTTTAACACAATGCCTGGGCCCATTGAATCTCATAAAATAGAATTTATGAGTAAACAGTAGATTTGAGCAACTGGATTTACATGCCATGGAATTTTATAGGCCAATCCCACAAAATTGAGACTATTACTTTCTTTTTTCAATGAAAAATAGAAACATGTTTTAAAGACCATTGAGGAGGATTTTAGAAGCACAGAACCCATTGCAGCCTAGGTCATTCCTCTCCCTCTCTCTAATGACACAACAAAATTACCACTCTGGTTTTGAAGACCCTTAGGAGAATGATTTTAAAATCTCCCCTAATAAAGTTTTTCTAAGAGGTAACAGAATTCAATGCCTGGAAATATCATTATGGCTTTTCCAAATCTCTTCTACTCGAATTATCGTTTGTTTCATTGAACCCAGGGAACAGGTGACCAGGATCTCTGACTGATGAAAGCATGCTGTTGAAGGCCATTGTTAATTTTGTTAATTGTTTGGTTAAATGGAATATGAAAAAATTTAACAATTTCTTTCAAGTGGAACAATTTTTCAAGTTAACAATCTTTCCCATATTCCATTTGATCCTGTATGTTTGTAACTGTCTGGAACTACCTTGTGTGGTGTATTGTTTATTCAATCCAAACCTAACAGTTTCTGAATTTCTTGATTTACCATAGCACTCAGTAATCTATTCTCCTAAGTACAGTATTTTCTGTTATGGATTCCTGGTTACTTTTAGTCTCTGCATATTCAGTATCTTTCTAAAATGCTTCTCCATGAGTGTGACCACTGTGTTTTTTTCTTTTCAACCATTCTGCCTGATCCTGACCACATTTTCATGGGTTATACCACCTTCAGTTAATTCGAGCAATTTGGAATCCCTGTTCTGTCATCTACCAAACCACCTACCTCGAGTCACCAAAAACCCAACATCTTTCCCATTTTCAGATAAATATATCACAATTTTCAAAGGTCTGGCCTTAGAATTGAGCCCTAACATTTGGTTTTTGACCCACACACAAGGCAGTGTGTCAGGACTCACTGATAATAATACACAGACATGGTATTTGTTATCAGGTCCTCTTACAGTAGAGAGAGTGATTGCATTGCTTTGCCATTTATGCTGCACACTCTCCTTTAGCCCTGAGTCACTCTCTTTCAGTAGTATTTATCAACGTAATCCTCATCGAGTTTCATTATGTCCTCGTTAGTCCTTCCGTGACTGTTATCTCCTCACAGCCAACTCAAGAGTAAAGGTTCTTTATGTTTTATGATCCCTGTGGGCAAATGTCATTCTTGGCTGAACACATGAAGTGCCCATAAGGTTCTAATAGTTGAAGTGCTTCAAGCACCTGCCATGCATCAAGGTTTATGATGTGGTTACCATAGCTACCAAAAACCCCATGCACTCCTGATCCCGTGGAATCTATTTTGTAAAAGAGAGAGACAGGGAAAGAGAGCTTTGCCAGGGAATTGTCCGCCTGAATTTAGTTCCCATTCAACAATTAAAATTAGTCAATAAATGATTCAAAACATAAATAAAACAGAACAATAAACTCAGGGTCACTAAGATGAGCTGAAGCCAAAACAAGGCTATACTAGCTTAAAATTTTAAGACAAAATGAGCCTATCACTTTTCCTGTATGCTGCATCATTCCAGCAGATGGCCAGGTAGGCAATTTTCAAGACTTCCTTGGAGATCGCCTTTGAAAAAAAGCACTGGAGTACATACTTTTAATCAAAAGTTACTGTGGGAGCCTTCTTACTTTCCCCAAAGAAAGTTTGCTTTTAAATAACAATACTAGAGTTGTGTTTTATATGAAACCTTTTATCCAAGAAGCACATAATGCCCTATAAACACATTAATCCTCACAACCTTCCCATAAAGCACAGGGGTAGCAAACTCCCCAGATGTGCATATTGAATGTTTTAAAAAGCAGTTTAAGTTGGATCAATAGTGTATTCAGAAAGGAAAGTTAAAAAAGTAGGCTTTGCACTGTCTTCATAATCAAAGTCCACTAGGAATTTATTAGACTGTGACAAAGTAAAAAGAAAGAAGAAAACTTAAACTCTTATACATTGCCTCTTTGACTTATATTGAATGCTACCTTCCATACTTCCCACAACATTGGGAGGGAGATCCTAACTCAATATTACTATCTTTGGCATGGTGCTACATCAGTTTGCAAATAAAAACTTAATATTGCACAACCAAAAATTAACTCCCAAATAGGAAATTAGAATCTACAATTTCACTGGGGTCCTGTTTAAAAATAAATATATATTTAAATTTGAACTATTGAAACACCAAATATCCTGATCCATATTTGGGCACAATGTATCAAGAATTTTTTAAAAAGCACCCTGGCTGGTGTGGCTCAGTGATTGAGTGCCAGCCTGCAAATCAAAGGGTCACTGGTTCGATTCCCAGTCTAGGGCACATGCCTAGGTTTGGGCCAGGTCCCTGGTTGAGGGTACGCAAGAGGCAACCACACATTGTTGTTTCTCTCCCTGTCTTTCTCCCTCCCTTGTCCTCTCTCTAAAAGTAAATAAATAAAATATTTTTTAAAAAAATAATTTTTAAAATATCTGTACTATACATTTTTGCCACAGTAAGTCCACTTTAGGCGATTACTTCTATCCATAAGAAAGAATGCAAGATTTAACTAAAGATTTATAATATTGCTTACAGAATTGCATATGAACAGTAAATTAAAACTTTTCAAATACATAAATAAATGAAAAGATTAAATATTATAAATTGAGTCATTTATTCATTCACTTACCACTTATTACATACCCTATGTTCCAGGAACAAGAAATGCACAAACAAAAGACACATGTTCTAATAACCATGATCCCTGCCTTACAGTGGGTTATAGTCTAATGCAGAAAGACATGTAAGTACAATATGATTGTAGGTGCCCTGAAAAAGGGTGTATGGCAGAGAATCAAAAAAGGGTGTTCAATTTTACACTGGAATGATGAAAGAAAAAATTCATAGGGCCGACCTTTAATCTAAATCTTGAAATTCAAGTAGGTGTTTGGCAAACAGACTGACGATGACCAGCATTAATGAAAAGGAGGAAGAGAGGAGAGGCAGCCAGGAATACCCAAGCTGCCAATGTCTCAGGACTGAGCTAAAACAGCAGCTTTGGAGAAGGAGGAGAAGCCGACACGGATGATGTAACAGTGGCTCTCTCTTGATATTTTATGACTTCCTGAACAGAGGAAATGAGACGGATGAGACAAAGGAGCAAAAATGACTCCCAATATTTTGATGTGGAACCAGGAGGGTTAGAGAGGGAATCTAAGAGAAAATAAAGCCAAGAGAAAGGGAATAGCATGAGGAGTATTTAAGTGATAATGAATGGAAAGAAGGTTGGACCTGAGGTTTGTACATCAGAGTCATGGCCACCTGGGTTGTGGCAGGAATCACAGGTGAGGACGAGGGTTTGAAGACTGAAAGGGGAAGCAAGCACAGAGCCCTGCAGGACACCAGCACACTGTGGGCTGGCCAGAGGAAGGGTAGCCCTCAAAAAAAATGTGACACAGATAAGAATAAGAAACCAGTGAGCTGAGCAAGCCAGCTGTCAATAGTGCCATTTTCCAGAGCAAGTTGTACAGACAAATGGAAGCAGAAGTCAGAATAAGATGGTTTTAAAAGTGCTGAGAAATTGCATCCCAGAAGAAAGAAAGGTCAGGGGAGTGGGACATGGGATTACAAAAAGATGTGCTTAATATGGAGAGACATGTAAATACTTTCAGATGACAGAGACTGAAGTGATTGAGAGGAAAAGATTAAAATTATAAAACAGAATTAAGAATAAATACTGAAATGGTGCAGCCTTTTCTAAGCTTTTAACAAATGGCCCGCTTTTGTGAGGACAAATAACTTAAGTAACACTTGCAGAGATGTCCAACCTTGTGGCATCTCTGGGCCACACTGGAAGAAGAAGAGTTATCTTGGGCCACACATTAAACACATTGCGACACATAATCACAAAAAAATCTTGTAATGTTTTAAGTAAATTTACGATTTTGCGTTGGACCACATTCATAGCCATCCTGGGGTGTATGTGGTCCATGGGCCACAGATTGGACACCCCTGCTTTAAAGAGTTTTTATAAAACTATAAGATACTTGACATAAGTAAATGTTTCAAAGATATAAAATTGGATGTATGTAATAATTTCAACTGTGTAAAACAAAATATTTGTTTAAAAATTAAAGGGAAATATATACAAATATGAATGATGGTTGACTTTGAAAATGGCACTTTTATCTCACCCTTTTCCAATTTCATTAAAATTTTCCAGAATAAGCACGAACTAAAATTAGAATAATTGCTTGAACTCCTCAGAAGTAAAGAAGAGGAGGAGGAGGGAGAGAGAGAAAAGAAGGAATAAAGCAGGAGAGAGGAAGGAAAGAAGGAAGAGTTTGTGGTATGAAGACCTACCCAAACCAGCCTGCGGGAGTCACCCATCAAATCGCACACCCAGAGCAAGGTACAGGACCCAGATTATGGGTACTTTAGAGACAAACTGTTTTCTAGAATTTTACAGAGAAAAAATTAGATTTATGTTTGTCCTCTGTAAAAAGTGGGGTTTTTTTATGACTAAACAAAAGATGTTGCATCCTCACAAGTTAGGAATTTGCTATCTCATAAATGTTTATCCTTTCTCCAAGGTGATGGTATACTGTGTTAATGAAAACTCTCCACCATGGGGAAGAGGAATCAGGGCTTCTGTTGTTAGAAAAGAAAAATGTGGATAGCATTAACAATTATAGGCTGAGGACGTTATTGATCATAAAATTTACCTGAAATAAAATGTGATACTCATGAATAAAACAGACTAAAAAAAACTGTTGAATTTAGGCATCTGTTCTACCTAAAATCTTTTTTTAAACCTGCCAATATATTCACACAGTTGACATTTTACAAACCAAGAAAATTAGAAGTCATTGATCCAGTCATATCATTACATATTGATCAGGGTGTTCTAAACCAGAGGTTTCTTCTCTTTTAAAAATTGTTTTAGATCTTTTGACAGAAACAGGCCTGCACAGGATGGTCATTCCCCAGAAGGCTTTCCTTTTGAGCCTATAAATAGAGAAAACATCCCCAGCAAAATGCATCCAAAACAAGGCTTCTTTGCATGTGGCCAAGCCAACTGCAGCTCTGTAGCACTACTGGGTTATAAAAAATATTTCATTTTTATTATTTAGCACTGAAGCACAATGGGAACTTGGAGCTACAGTCTGCGTCATTTGATTTTCCTTGACAACATTTGAAGTTGGAATAGGGAGATCACATTCAATTAAGTATCTCACCATTTTCTTGCACTGTTTTTATTTTTCCTTTAAGGGAGAAAAAAGAAGTTATATACTGAAATAATTGCAGCAATGTCTTTACAAGCGAAATCACTGAAACAAAGCTGTTTATTGTTCTGATCAACATTTTAAGTCTAGGCAGCTTTGCTGATATATAGGGGCGGGGTTTTTTTCTATTAAGTACAGGACTTGGATATACTTTTCAAATCAATTCTGCCATGTACTAAGTCCTAAGTGGGAAAATGATGATGCAATACGCAAAAGTTTACTCTCTGACTGCTGCAGGTACAGAAGAGCTCAGGTCAAGACAGAGTTATTTCAAACACATTTGGATTAAAATATAAGGCAAGACTAAAGAACATTTGTCTACAAGCAGAAATCTACTTAAATTTATCCTACTATGTAAAGAAGTCCACGACAAAGAATGCTTTGATGTGCTGCATTTTGGTAGAGGCTATAGTACAAAGTTATTAGGATTTTTAATTTTATCTGGAGGTGCTCTGTACTTCTTTGAATTGACATTAAAAGATGCAAGAAAATCAGTTTCCTGGGACCTGGACAGAATTTCAACTCACAGTTGAAAGATCTATAACTAAACAAATAATAAAATCTGTTGTTGAATACAGTACCCTATGTACTGTGTCTCAATATAAAAAGTGGTTTCTTTGTGCAATCAATAAGGAACATAAATCCTTTCCACTTGAGTGCCAGAAATTTGCTCAAATCCAAGTGGAAAGAAATCTATGTCTTAATAATTAAATTACTCTTACTCTATAAGAAATAATATGCTAGGTTTGAAATTGAGACAGAATTCTAGATTTGATTACTTGGAACATGAGTTGCAGGGAGAGGAAACAGAAAGCTAGCTTAAAAATATCTTTCTGATATTTTCTTAACAAATGAAAATCAGTCTTAAAGTTTTACTTTTCAAGAAAATGAATAGCTAGCACAGTCTCGATAATGAGAGAATTTCTCTCTAACTCCTTACACTGTCTCCTGAAACTAGCTGGATTTGCCTAATCCAGCTAATTAAATACCATGTTGATTGCTACCTTAATGTAGCCCTTTCTTTGTATGACTTTTATCTCACCTTAGCTTTCCAACCAGACCCATCATTAAGGTCCAAACTGTGTTTTCCTTCCATGATATGTTTCTCAACAATTCAAGGCAACGTTCATTCTCATTTCTCCTGACCTCCTCCAGCGATTCCCCTTTGTACTATACACACTGGGAAATACACTGTACTACTTTATACTCTTTTACAGTTAAAACATACGAGAACTTTTTCACCTTATAAGTTTGACAGCAAAGTTCCTCTTATGTATGCTTTTTATAGGTGCATAATATTTTGAGTCTGCCTTTTGCAA
The DNA here is from genome assembly GCF_019186645.2 of Phyllostomus hastatus. Lineage (NCBI taxonomy): Eukaryota > Metazoa > Chordata > Mammalia > Chiroptera > Phyllostomidae > Phyllostomus > Phyllostomus hastatus. The sequence continues at coordinate 15,631,996 of NW_025333977.1, read as the reverse complement.
ATTTAAGCAACGAAATACAAATCATTAAAACTGATTTTGCAATAAAATTTGCTGTATTTTTATTTTAAAATAAACATACTCACTGTAAGAGATTCTGTAATCTTATGACACTGAATGAACAACAGTTTTAAAAACTGGGTGTTTCTCTTCCCAAACCACTGGACAATAAATGACAGACAAAAACACAGAGGAATGTTATTAGTAGTAGTCCATTGGATAAATATGCTATTTAGTCAGTCTCTCATTGGTGAATATGTAGGTTGTTTCATGTTTTTTTATATGTAGGTTGTTTATTTTTTTAAAAAAAAGTTCCCATGGAAATTTTTATGCCTGTGTACACTTATTTCCTAAGGATAAACTCCTAAAAGTAAGCACTAAATGTAATAAAGTGTGCAAATGTCTTAGTACAGTATTCAGTGCATAGTAAGAGTTCAGTGGAGTCATATAGCTAAAATTGCTGAATCAAAGCAACTGTTTATTCATTAATTGTTTAAACGACCACCTATAAAAATCAAATCAATTCATATACATCCTCAGTGTACAAAGAGCCCATTTCTTCACATCTCTGTCCATTTTTTAAAATACTTGATAATTGTGGAAAATATTACCACCACTCTCCTTCCAACCACTGGAGAGGATTTCACTGTTCCACCCTCTCGAAGTTAGCTGCTGCCACATGACTTGCTTTGGTCCATAAGTGTGAGTAGAAATGACTCCTATCACTTCCAGATAGAAACATTTACGGACTGGTACAAAATGCTGCCTGCTGTGTCTTCCTCTGACACTTTATCTAAGGAAGTCAAATCTTCAGGACGGTGCTTCTATTTGCAGCAGAGAGAACAAATGCCCAGATAGTCTCCCAGACCTGCGGAGGACTCCATCCTAAGCAAAGAATCATGTTGCACTGAGCCTCTAAGATTCAAGGATTGTCTGTTATCTCCACAAATCTAGCCAATGTTAACTGATAGAACTATCTAGAAGGGGAAAAAAATCTTACCACTGGATTCCTTTAGTTACTAATATTGTTACATATCCTTTCTTATCATTTTGAATTGTGAGTGGTGGGGAACTATATATCTTTTCTAGAAGAGTGTTTGATTTTTAACCACTAATTTTAGCAACTCTGCATTAACCCATCCCTCCCCTCATTCCACACACTCAGGAACTCCATGATACTTGAGAACAGATAGAATATCAGGGATCTTTGAGACAGTCATGGTTTTTCTCAAAAATAAAAGTATAAAATATTAGGTTGGCCAAAAAGTCCAATTAGGTTTTTTCCATAAAATAAAAGACACATTTTTCACTTTTACCAACAACATTATTGGTTTGGATATTTTGAGTATGTTAGCTATCTCCCACTAGTGGCTTCCAGTGGTTTGAGGCCAGGGGTGCTGCTAAACATCTTCCAGTGCATAACACAGCTCCACAGCAAAGAATTATTTGGCCAAAATGTCAATAGTACCAAGAAACTTCACAAACCATTTTTTTATAACATACACTTTTTTAAAGATTTTATTTATTTATTTTTAGAGAGGGAAGGGACGGAGAAAGAGAGAAAGAGAGAAACATCAATGTGTGGTTGCTGGGGGTCATGGCCTGCAACCCAGGCATGAACCCTGACTGGGAATCGAACCTGTGACACTTTGGTTCGTAGCCCATGCTCAATCCACTGAGCTATGCCAGCCATGGCGCAAACCATTTTTTGACATGTTTGATCAGTCACAAACCTCCTCAATACACTGCACAAATCGTTTTTTGCATTTCAGTCACATTCATAAATTTTTGAAATAATAAAGCATAGTATTCTGAAAATGTTGCATATTTTCTTCCATCTTCAATATTAAAATAGCTGCACAAAAAATCACCGATTTTGATGTTTTTCTTTAAATGTACACTGTATATGACAGTTGTCACAATACAATCCAACAAAATTGTTTTGAATGAAATTGAAGACAATTAAGCACTACTAGAGCCGTAGTACAGAAAAACTAAACAAACTTTTTGGTCAACCCAATATTTCATTTTTATGTTGAGACAACTATTCAAATGGCACGTTGGTAAGTTTGCATGCATCAAAATACCTTATTCCTCACATGTGTATTCTTCACAGCATCTAGTGCTTTGTTTATTATCTAATAGGTATTCAGTAATAATTCAAACAGGATTTTCATAAGTTGAAAACTAAAAGAGATCTTCGAGGTGTTGAAGTTCAATAACCTTACTTTATAAAAGTAGGAACCCTGAGCTGCTGATGGAGGAAGTAGGGTGGCTCCCCTAGCAGTCACTGTAAATGGAGCCATCGTGACTCTCCCACGTCACTGTAAAGCGGGCATCCAAAACCAATGTCCAGGGTTAGAAGGAGCAAATTAGGTAATGAGCTCAAAGTGCTCTATCTAATTTTTAGTCCACCCTTGAATACTTAGATTCCATTATACAGTTTGCTGATTTTTGAAAATAAAGATAGAATAAAAAACTCAAACTTACTTTTGTTCTCTACCCAGCTAGCCTTCCATGTGATTATAGAACTACTGGGCACACTACACCAAATCATCTCATTTTGGGAGCGATGACTAATCACAAACAGCAAGAATTAAGCCGATTACAAGTACATTTTCCCCAAGGTGATTGGTGTTACCATACCTACCAATAAAATCCACCAGCTTCAGGCACATTTTATGAGGCCAGCTCTCACCTAGGTGTGACAGACTGAATCTTTGAACATCATCATTAAAATCAATGGGAGCTCTAACGGAGTCAGAAGTATGGAATTGGGTGCACCGGCTCTGAAACTGCTGATGTTCATTTAAGGCCCCTGCTCATTCTTCGAGCAAAAAGATTTATCCCACCTGACAGAGCAATCCAAAGAATCTATCCAGTCCAAACTATTTGGCGCTGAGATGAAAAATACAAAAAGCTGATAACTGCATGTTAATGTATATTTTCTTGCACTTGTCTGCTCCCTTCTTATGTTAGAGTCACTTCTTAACCATGTTAAAAAGAGGAGTTCATTACCAAGAAATAAGCCTGATATGCCCTGAATATGGACACTTAGAGAAGAGAGAACAGGGACTCACCCGGATTAGATTGTTCCTGATCTACTCCAGTTGCTAAGCAAGACACTACAGTCTGTCAAAGATTTGCAAGTCACTAGCTGTTCTGTTCCTATCTGTTTGAGAGTCTCCTTGCAGGATAAGATTAGCCAAGAAGCTGAGGAGCATGTCCTTGGGGCCCAGAGAGAGACAGAGTGAGCTGAATATCTAGGAAGAATTTACATTGTATGCAATTTCAAAAAATATTTTAAAGTTTGGCATTTTTAAATTTTAAATTGTGCATAACATGAGGAAAAAGCATGAATTTTCAGAGCTTGAGTCCTCTAAAGTCATGTTTCCATAACCACCAGTGATGAAGAAATAGTTTTGCTGTTTTTCTTTTTCAATCCATCATGGACTAATATAATTGCAAAGCTTAATACAAATTATTTACTAGAAAATAATTTAAAAGAGACACATGTAAAATGTAAGCTCCAATATTTCTCACTATTAAGTTTAAGCTACATAAAATTGTTCAAACTGCTATAAAGTTTTCTAAACACTCACTCTAGTGGGTGGGGCTGAGGAAAGTGGTGGCAGGAAAATGGAGACAACTGTACTTGCACAACAAAAAACAAAAAAGAAAGAAAAAAATAAACACCCTCATTGAACACCAGTGCTGGTCTGCAGACCGCACTTGGAATACGGCAACTCTGAAGATTTAACTCGGCTCTGGTCCAGAATAATTACAGCTGTGAGTTGTTTCTTTAAACATTTTATTAGTCTGATTTCACTACCAATAGGATTTAAATCACCAATCATTAACTATAGTTCTATTTTTTCCCCAGAATGTACCCAAATAGCGAAGTCAATTTGTTAAACATGTTTGTGGCTTCTATTATCTCTTAATGCTCTTCTTCATTCAACATTTACTGCACACAGCTCTCTGTGTGGTGCACTGCTGGGGCATAGCAATAAACGGCACAGTTGTTACCCTCAAGGAGTTCTGCATCTTGTCTAGTCAACTGATAGCTCCTAACTGCATTTTGGTCTTTCTTTCCCAGGAACTTTAAAACCTCGGGCTTACCCTGCACAAAACTGAACTGAGGTCATTGTTGGCTGGTGCCTTGTTAATTCCGTATCTGTTTCCTTCAAGTCTTGACTCGCCTCACTCTAATTCCCCTAACTCTGATTCTTTGACCCCACTGCCGCACACCCTGGTGGCATCCACCCAAACAGCTTAGAAGAAACAACAAATCACGAATATTAGTGATTCAGGAAGACCCTGGAGGGGCCAGACATCTGCCAACTCCATCAGCCACGGCCAATCCCATTAAAACCACGTTTATGGAGCTGACTCAAATAACCATTCATGTAATCTCAGTTCTTTCTATAGGAGGCTAAGGGTTATCAAGAATCTTAAATTCTTTATGTTATTCTAAGGGGAAAAAAGGCCCAATATTCTTTTCAGGATTAAATGTAATTTGGGATGTTACATGTGTTCTGACAAACCTCATTTTTAATGCTTTACCATAAATTTGTTAAGTTCAACAGTTAACATCTTCCTAAATCAATGTTATGTCTCTAAAGCTCTAGAAATTAAATCCTAAAAACAAAGGGTTAAAAAAGGCTTCTAAACATACTGTCAACTTAAAGTTTGGTTTTGCTACAGAAGAAACAAAAAAAAAAACAACAAATAATAATCTCTCTATTTTTAAGTCCAGTGATGCCTAAAGTCTAAAATGCAAGTGTTAGCACCATCATTTTCTAATTAACACAAAAAGAAAATGTAGACAAAAGCTATACTGTACCCATCATAACAACATCATTACTGCAGATAATATCATTTTGACCATAAATTTACATTCAACATAGGTCATTACTATGCCTTTTTTTGCCTTTAAACTTTTAAGTTCAAGCCAGTTATAACCTTCATTGAAATAGTTACCCCAGTTTCTTTTACCTCATGGATAAATCCACCATAAATAATCATCCTGGTAATGCATTATTGCCAGACATACTATATGACCTCATAAATATTCCATCCATGCTTTGCGTTATTTAATCTAAAGCAAGCCCTCAAATATTTTTCTGTATTGAAATTATATAAACACAGCATATATTTTATCAAGTTTGGTCCTAGGGAAGTCTAATGAGATGCAGGGGATTTTAAAGAAATGAAAAGTAAAATCCAACCAAAGCAAATGTGCTCCTTCTCTATAGGCCCAAAATGTCCGTCGACCTTTTCAAGTTAATTTAAGCAGCAATAGGGTACGTTAAAGCTTTACAGGCATAAAGAACTGGAATTTCAGAGTGACCACTGCAAAAGTCTGGGGAATGCTCGTTCAATGTGCACAGGGAAGACGCTCACTTTGTATTTCACCCCCTTCACACTGACACAATTATATCTCTTGCACAAATCTAACCCAAAAACTTCCTTGGTGTTCCACACTGCCACAAATCACACCTGTGAAAGTATACCCCCTCCCTGGGGTATACTCGTGGGTAATGATTTTTTTTTTCATTATAAGTTAAGACTTAAACTATAGATGAGGTCATAAGTTTCTCTCCTGTATATTCCCTCTCCAGCATCTCATTTCCATTTTTAATTTTCCTGCTATCCACAGGCTACAGTCATTCTGCATCCTTCCCACCACTTCTCTGGATCTGATTAATCTACATCATCTTTTTATTTATTGGTTTTTATTAATTATACTTCCTCCAGAATCTTCTGTGGGAAAACTTGACTTAACTCAGGTCAAAATTAAAATTCAAGATTCAGTACCACTTCAATTCAATCAAAATTATACCTAATAATAACAATGGGTGATAGTCATTGGACACCAAGTAGATGTATCAAAAAAATTAAATTGTTTTCCACTAGGAATATATTTCTTTTTTAATTTTATTTTAATCATTGTTCAATACAGTTTTCTCCCTTTCTAAAATAAAATAATCTTATAGAGAAGAGTTATGATTGTTTAAATGTGACAGGCATTTTTGAAGAGAGCTCTGCTGTGTGGGGGAACCATTTTTGTTTCATGAGAGTTATTTATTCTCTGTCATCCTGTGTCACAGTGTCCTCACCTCATGTCTCCTTGTATCTGTCCATGTGCTAGCAGGTCCCTGTCAGTCTACACCTTGCCGTGGATTTTAGAAGAGAAAAATATGTGAAAACATTTCTTATGGGAGAAAAAAAAACAAACCTAGATTTGCTCTTCTGGTTAACTTAGAGCAGATAATCCCAAATGTTTTATTCATGTGGTCCCTCGCCACTCCCATTAAACCGCCATCACTTCTCCAGTGGAAGTTCTTATTCTGACAAAGTGCTAGAGAGTTACAGGGTCACTATTGTTCCTCCTCTCTATTGAAAAACTATAGCAATTCTGTTCTTGTCTCATTAGTTAAAAGCCATCACCGATGGCTTGGGTCTCTCCTGTTAGCCATCAGCATGACCGTAGGCACATTGTCTGCTTTCCAAAATAAATGAGTAAATTTATATCCTTCTAGAGTCCAACATTCACTTTGAAAACAGTTACATTTTATATATGTTTTTATGAACTCAAGAAAACACCTATAAATGCATTCATTTATCCATGAGAAAGAAAGAAATATCCTTATCTGCATATTTAGCATACATAGTAAAGCCAAGATCAGGGCTGCCAGCAATCAAAGATCTTCTCACTGGATTATAATCTGTTGCAAAAGTAGGCCTTATCGTGCTTTTCATTTTTAGGGGAGGTTCCCTTCACAGCCTAAAAAGAACTTTTGACATATTTTCTCCTGCTCTTAATTGTAGATGTGGAAATGTAAATCCTTCAGAGGAATAAAAGGCATTATTCTGGAATGTTGCAAAGTCTGCCCAACTGGCCTCACCACCTTATCTCTGGCTTTGCCTCTGTCCACCAGACTCTTTCCACAGCTATTCTTCTCCCTCCTTGAAGGCGCTCATCAAAGTAGCACTCATCCTATCCATTTGGACCCATTCCTCAGAGCAGGAATCACATAGAAACACATTCAGGAGTCTAGAACTACTCTCTAAGCTTCACCAGGGAGATCACAGACTGAGAAAATACCTGTTTCCCTCAGGCAAAACCCTAACCTTCTTCTTGAGGAAGTCCTACTCATTATTGTATCAATCCTTAAATTGTCAAGTCTAAGACTTACCATCAGCATGCCCAAATATGCAACCCAGCAGCCATTCGGATGTGAAAGGCGCCCATGATGCAAATAAACAATTAAGAAGTAAATAAAACTAGACATAAAGATGAAAAGTTAAGCCTAATATTCTTTGTTAGCTATGTGCTTTTTGGGGCCATTGTTCACTCTTATTTTATGAACGTCTGGGACATTAAAGTAAAGGTTATGGTGTTTATGAAAGCATTTTTAAGTACCTGGCACTTACTTGAACTAATAAATGTATGATTTATAAGCAAAGGAAAAAAATCAAAACTAAAAGATTCCTTTTACCTTTCATGTATAACAAGAAGGAACCACAATGAAGCACCTATTCCTAGTCATTATAGAGTTTCACTTTCAAGGGAGCCCCCGTTTTGTTTAAACCCAAAGATATGACTATTGGGAATGCTATTTTGGCAACCTCACTTTGAGAAATAGGAGAAAATTTAGGAGGCCAGCCTTAGGAGCCAGGCTAAAATTTTATATTTTTATGATAGAACTAACATAAATTTTTACCTGCCATGTTTAGTATTAATTTCGGGGCTTATTTCAGAAAACAAAAAAAGGTCAAAGGTATTACATAGAAAAAAAGCCACCAAACTTCAACTGTCATTTAAATGGGAAATATTTTTACAGCAATATACCTAGGCAACGACTTTTGTCTAGGGAGTATTGACATATTTTAGAGATTGCAAAGATATTGGTCACATACTTTTCCCTTTTCAGAGGTATTCATTACAGTTGTATATACTTGGAAAATAGAGAAATATATCCTGCTAGTGAAGAAAGTACAAGATGGCAAGGTGGGTCTTGAACACTAACTACAATCTTGTTTGTATAGCACTAACGTGTAGTGGATCCACTTCACAAAACGTTTTAGCAGGTGCAAATGTACTTCATTTGCCAACCATGGTATCGTGATTTGTGGTATGTCACTGGGCGCAATCAGATAAAATATTAGAAGCCATGTCTATACTAATGAGCCAACTTTAGAATACAATTTTATTATTTGTGCTCAATTATTTCACGGTCATAAGATTTAAAAAATAGAAGTGAGCAGACCCCCTTATCTCACTTCATTTCACTGTAATTCTTACTAAGTCCAGCTGTATTTAATTGCTATATCTAGTTACAAAGTAGGCTCTGGTTCAACTCTGTTATTTTCCCTATATGACCAAGAGTTAGTCTATCGTGTTTCTTCCCCCTCTTTTAAAAAGCAATTTACCTTTAAACTTTCACTGTGAACTTACATTTTTAAATGAAAGAATGAACACCCTGGATACCTCTTAAGACTGCACACGTGGGAAGTTTCAGTGAACCCGAAGGCCATCCGTTCCCCCCTCTCTCGTGCTCATGCTGCAGTGGGAGCCTCACTCATAGCTCCCCTTTTGTCTTCACCACTTAGCCAAAGGCCAGGCCTCCATCAGCCCACTTACCAGTTAAGGAACAAGGCACTTCATGCAACACTGAGAAAGGCTAAAATAATCAGGTTTTGAAAATATGAGAAGGTTTTGAGAAGCTGTCATGCTTCTCAAAAATGCTAAAATCTGCAATTCTGGGCCTTGTCTCACCAAGATATTAACAGATTTATAAATTATAATAACTGAAGGTGGATGGGGATGCTAACTACCAGCCTTTTGCCCCGTGTGGCACCTGTGAGCTGTTCTATTCAGGAAAGCAATGCTGAGGCTACAATAAATGTTGCGGAGAGTAGGTCAGCCGACCTTTCGTTCATGTATCTGAGGTCCTGTGGGCACAGCTGCATTTGGTGACTACAACAGTCTGCACTTCAGAATTTCATAAAATTGGATTTAAATCCTGCTTCTGAAATGAAACTTCTCTGATCCTCAATAAAATGTCACTAGTGTAATATCTACTTCAGAATGTTGCTGTGGGGATTAAATGAAAAAGAAAAAGACATCTAAAAACACTTAATGCATAGTAAATATTTGATCATATTTTTATTTCCAAGGTGCAAAATGCCCAGCTGACTCCCTGGGGCCTGGAGCGGGAGCTGGACGAGCAGGAGGCCACGACAGGGCACGGCACCGTGCAGCACATCTAGGCTTGTCCCACTCGCAATAAGTCTAATCACAAAAGCTCACAAAACTTAAAGTCAACCAATTCACCTTTTTTTAAAATAGAGATCTCATGTTCAGTTCTACATAAATATCTGTTGTGAACATTTCCACAAAAGGCCCACAAGGCTCCCCCAAATCTCTCAACATCTCATAACACAGATTTCCCCATAGGCTGTAAATTCAGAAGCTATCTGCTGGCATCATGAGCTGATATCTCCCCTGGAAAGCAGGTTCCCCTGTCATGCCAGTCTGGGCTCATGGTACAGCTGCAAGGTCTTCAAAGCTGATCCAATAACTTCCAATAAAGTGCAGACCTATCACCTGTCATGGTTTTCAGACACAAATAAAGGGAAGCTTTGCATCTCTTCTCAGGTCACCTGCCATGTCCGCTCTCATGCCCTCCCTTCTCAGGTCACCCACATGTGAGTAATTCCCAGAGGCTCCTCTCCTCTGAGACAGATCTGAAAGCAGATTGGAACAGACTCCAAAACTCGTGCTGCCTTTCCTGTGCACTCACCCTACAACCCCGACATCAGGGAAGCAGCTGTACGGGCAAGGCCAGCAGCCCACAGGGCCAGGCCCACTGCAGACCCGTCATCAGTGTATGTTGAATGAATGAGCATCACTCATGGTCATTGGGATGAGTTCCAGCCAGCTGTGAATCATGGCCTGGCCCTTCCACCTTGTTGAAATTCTGTCAAAGGGAGACTCTAATCCAATTAAGGAATCAATATGCAAAAAAATATCAGAGCAGTTTTAGCCATGCTATTTTTGTTCAAGGTTATTATCCTGTGGCATTTTAATGCCTGCAAGTGACATAGGAACAATAGCAATGAAATGAAGCAACCTAAAATTAATGAACAGATTTATGTGACATAGTACAGGATGCACAAAGAATCTCAAAAAATAACACCACAAAATTAATTTGAAAAGTTACCTTTTTTAAAATCATAAACTAATATAAAGGACACAGAGAAGACCTTTAGAAAGGACAACCGAATGTAATATAATTTTTAAAATCCTCTTCCTGGGACACGTTTTTTAAAATAATGAAGTATAAACTAAATATATCAACACCAAAACAACTAGAACAATTAATGCCCTGGTTTGATAAAAATCAAATTTGGTCATCCTGGACCCCAGTGGGCTCCACCATCACTCACCGTAGGAAACACAGAATGGAGTCAGGCATGCCACGTCAGTCTCCCTGATGCCTCGGTCACCATCACGTGCCATTTGGACACAGGTCCCACTAAGTAGAATCCAAAGGCCAAATAAGACACGGCATTGAGAGGTATAGAGTTCCATGACTTTCCTCATCCCAGTATGATTTGAAGGACAGTTGTCTGCTTTGCAAACTCTGAAAGTGTAGAAAGCACCAGGGTATGTGAAAACGTTCACAAACTTCTAGAATGTCAGAGTGGAAAGTGACCTCGGAAGGTCGTTATTCCTGTCTCTTCATTCTATAGACAAGAAAAGTCATCAGTTATGTTTCTTCTCTGTGTACCTGCAACAAGAGACTTTTACTTTATAGCATCAATTATTGGCCTGCTAGGATGTCAGTATGCAGTATGTATAGGATAGATAGATAATATAGATAGATTGATAGATGATAATTTTTTCTATATTTAGTGTATTATAGCATCATCTACATATCTTTTCTCCCTCCAATTCTCCTTACCTCTCACAAACACACACAATACACATATACACACACCACAGACACAGCACATATATGCATGCATACACACCACCCACACATACACACACAGGCACATGCACATACACCATACAGCAAACCATTGTTTGAACTATGCTGAAGGCACTGATCATAGTATTCATGTATGTGGTTCTGAACCTGTCAGGAACTCAATAAAGTTTGCTTGTGCATAAAAGTGCAGAAGGCTCAAGTGACACCCATATTTTGAATTCACAGCTGTTGTCAGTCTCAGTGAGTCTTTTGAACTTTCCTGGGACCCTGCATCCTGTCTCTGTCCAGGCTCTTATTTTGGGGGGCAGCCCTTGCTGTGGAGCCCACCCGAGAGTCTGGGGGAGTTTTTACTCTGGTTCTGCACCAGTTTTGCCCAGTGGTGTCTGCAGAGCCACACTGCCACCTGCTGTGGCATCCTCAAAGCAGTGGAGGAAAAGCTGCCAAATACTGTGGGATGCCTTTGTTCTTCAAAACACAAGACAAACTGCAATTAACCAACATTTATTAAAATTAATTCTAACACATTCATTAACTTTTAAGGGAACTACAAGGCACACAGCATTACCGAATGTGCACATGAAGCGTTCCCTGCAGGAAAGAGGACAACAGGAACAGGATGGGAGGCGCTGAACCCGGGGGCCTCAGCCTGGTGGCTTTCACAGAATATTCTTGATGTCCCCTTTAGTTGCATCTTTAGGAATCTTACCCTGAAACCTCACGTGTTACCTGGCAAAAATATTTACCCTCTCACCGTCTGCAAATACATGTTCCCCATCCTCCCCAAACATGACATTCTCAGTTTCCAAGACTCACACTTTAAGAGATATGAGATGTCATTTTAAAATGTACCCTCAAAGAACAGGACCTCCGAGGATCGGATGAGTTATGTCTGTATGCCGCCATAACCTTATCTATTGAGGAAATTGATAAATATATGTTTAAACTTCCTGTAACAGTTAGTCCGCATAGCATTCTCAATGCACTTTAGAAACAAGAACCAAACCTCAGACTTTCTCCCCTACATAAGGAATTCTAGTTTTTTGTAGACTCACAGAGAGAATTTTATTTCTCTTCTACTGGGAAGGAAAATATTCAAAGATTTGAACATAAAAGAATAAATGGTTGAGGTAGACAGAGCAGGAATAGAAAGAACAAGGTGGCTTTCTCGCTGGTTGGGGCTTTCTAATTTGGGAGTCTCTAGGCCTCAGAAGTTATACAACAGCTCCACTCCAGGGCTTGTTGTGGAACAGCAGGTCAGCCTTTTCCAACTTCCCCCTTGGCGTTCCCCTCGTTTTTTCACAATGCAGTGACACAAAGGGTTAAACTTACACAAAATATGTTTTAATATTAGCTTATTTTGTCTATTTTATTTTTTAAGTATGAAGAGTTTAAAGACATTACACTGAGATACCAAGCAATTACTATTTTATTCCCCAAAAGGTTGTGACTAATCTCTTAGATGGCTTGAGTCAACAATGTGCCCTTGGACAAGTTCCGGTACCCTCCCTGGGTCCCACATTTCCATCTGGAAAATGGAAAATGGATGGGTTGGTCTGTAATTCTACACCATCTAACACAGCGGTCAATAGTCACACATGGCTAAATTAAGATTAATTAACATTAAAATGTAAAATTCAGTTTCTTGATCATATTAACCATATTTCAAAGGCTCAATAGCCACATGTTGGTTGTGGACACAGAACTGGACAGAACAGGTATAGAACACCGGCCTCTCACAGAAAGTTCTAATGGATAGCTAACATGCACGCTTCCTTCCAAGTTGAATCCACATGCTTACAGCAAAAATATTTTAGAGACCAATTTGATCAAAGTGAACCATACAAATAACAATTTGAAAGGCAAAACAGAGAAAAGGAAGAGGAAGAGAGAAAAGAAAAGGGAAAGGAAAGGAAAATGAGACCCGGGTTCTAGGCCGCCCGCCACATTCAGGGCTGCAATCTGATAAGCCACTCATGTTTTAATTCCAGTCCTCAAACCAACTCATCTGCAAAATGAAAAGAAACCAAGTGCCTGCATCCGTAGTCAGCATTACTAACAAGGGAGGACCTAATGTGCAGCATAAATTTTCAGTGGTGACAGCTCAGGAAAGAATCTGCTGACAATTCCGTGTTCGCTCATGGAGCACAGCCCACACAGCAGGCTGCCTGGCTGCCTTAAGGACATTTAGGTGATTTTTCTGCCATTACACACCGAAAGTGTTTCCTTACACATCGGTAGTGTGCTGGAATTACAACAATGCCGCCACTGTGGACCCTGGCCATGCTTTAGAGAGCAACATGCTCGGGACTGACGGCATGAAGCAGAGGTCTTGCTGATGGTGCCTGCGTGTCCTCTGGTGCCACAGCAAGGCGTCTGGGCTGCACACAGCAGTGCCATAAAACTACTGGGCTCATTCTGAAACCACGCAGAGTGCTTGGCCCTGGCCAGCGCACGCCTCAGGCAGGAACCTGGCCAGCCCTCAAAGCCACTGCAGGCAGCTTTCTCAAATGTCCCCTCTGGTGAGAGCAGAGGTAGGGTGAGAGGGAAGTTGTGGTATCATCAAAATCTGGGGCGTTTCCCCTAGCCATTGCAGCCCCCTGAGAGAAACCTGCTGCAGATGTCTAGATCAGTCCGGGAAAGGGTTGGAATGTCTTCAGGTCCCCACAGCTCTGAGCATGGCCATGGCCTCTTAAAAGGTGGGGTGAGGTCAACAGTGTGGTGGTTTCTCCATATGCTATGAAGCCATCATCTGTGATGTTAGATAAAATGTGCAGAAAGTCACCAAAGAGTGATTCCCCTCCTCTAGGAATCCCTCTGAACCTTTCTGGAACACAGCCAGCCAGGCTGGACATGATGTTCGCTGCCAGCCAGCCAGGCTGGATTTGGCAAATGTGAGGCATGAGTCCAGCAGGGAGACTGGGAGCCGAGTCAGGCGAAGCAAGTGGAACAGCCATAGTTGGGGAGGGCAGAAAACAGGCTTTGAAGACCCCTTAGGCACAACCTCCAAGACACTGGGTAGAACAGTCTATGAGAAGCATTCAAAGGGAGAGGGAGAAGCAAAGGCAGTTGGCAAGTTGTGCTCCACCCACAAGGCGTGGCCTCGCTCCATGCAGAACTGCTGCCTTACTGGGGGCCCTGCGCTGGGCAGGATGTGCTGCCACCACCCCTCAGACCTGCAAACCCAGCAGAGAGTGCGTTCATTAGCACTATTAAAAGACAACAATAGCCATTCAGAGTTTTCAAAATCCTCCCCTTTGGATACCCAAGTTCTTCTAAGGATTGATGCTAATCACTTATGTTATCTGGGTATTCTTAATCTCCCACTTGGAACAAAAGGACAAGAATAGACTATTCCAGTAGAAGGGATGAAGAGAGCAGAGAGAATGGCAATGAGAATAAATATGTAAATGAACTCAGACAGGACGTAAATGTGAGCAGGGCTAGGAAAGCGCTGGGATCAAGTGCCTGGGAACTCCTGTTCCAACAGCTCTGTGCTTTCTCTACGGTCACAGAATGACCCGTGTCCATAGTACCAGGATCAGCACAGCTGGGTACCAGACTGTGGAGCAAAGCCTATCCAGAACATTTTCACATCCAGTCATCAGGGACTTCGGGTATTAAATCCACACTCCAAAAAAGGACAGAGAGAAGCGTGAGCTGGGAGAATGAGTATATAGACACACATACAAAATGGAATACCCACTAAATGATGAGAATTATGCCCTGCCTCAGCAGTGATGGGAGCATGGGGATTAGAACCATGCAAATCACAGCTAGGATCAAGAGATGAAGGTGTAACAACCTCGTTTGTCTAGGACACAAGCAAATTCCCCTGCCATGCCTCAGTCTTGATGCATGCAGGCAAAGCAGAGATCGCATGGCTGAAATGTCATAAAAATAGCCTTTGCTCAGAGCCCTGTTTTCTAAGTCAGTGGGAAGATAATGCAGGGATGTTTCCAAAGGCTTCATCAATGGCGTACACAACTGATTTTGACAGAAAATTCTCCAGCAACTCACCAGATCATTGAACTCGGTGAGATGAAAAGAGAACAGATAAACATTGATTTTATGTAGCCACTGTTCACTTGCTTTTGCTCTTCTTTTTGCTTACCAGTACTCCTTTCCTCAGCTGTCTTCCCCTTTTCTTTTCAAAAACCCTAGTTTATGTTAGAAAATACCCCTAACACTGTTCTCTTCAAGGAAAACACAAGTCAGTCTTCCACCATTATAAGGAACCTGTTGGAACTAACAGGTTGGGTAGGAAATAATCTGTTTCCACACCATCTTTTCTGTCCCCAGCAATACCCCTAGTCAGCAGTATTTATCTGAATGGTATCTGCCCTAAAGATCACGCAAAGTTGGCTTAAGTGTGAGAAGATGGGTGGGGTCGGCAAGATGACTTAGAGCAGGAGGGAATCCAGTGTAGAAAGCACACATCTCTAAACCCCTCTGATCTAAGTGGATCAAAAAGTGTGAGAAGGGCATCTTAAACATAGAGAATGGGATGGGGAAAACCAGCCATGATTTCTCAAACAAAATACAGAGCCTGGGTTGGGAGAAAGGGCTGAGAGATGAGCATGCCATCTACATCGGTATTACTGTTGTTCCCTACCCTGACTTCCGCCTAACTCATCTAACAGGTGGTAGTTCCAAAATAAAGATCTCTGACTTCTCCCCCAGATTATTGAATGAGATCCCTCAAGAGCTCCATTACAGAGCCCTGTTCCGGATGGTGAAAAGAGAAAGGCATTTATCTTCCTCAGATAAATCGCTAGGCTTGTGACAGTGACAATCTGAAATTGTTACTATTCAAGTAAAGACCAGTTTGGCAAAATGCTATGTTTTTCTTCAAAATATATTTAGGTACTAATCTGACATTTCTCTGCATGTTCTCTTTTTACACTCTTCTTTATCCCACTGTAACACGCACTCCTGGATGCGGTCCTTTCAAGTCAATCTTCATCTCTCAGCTGCTTATCCCTTCATTTTCCTTGGGCAGATAATCAGAGTACCTGTCAATCCGCTAGGCGGGAAATCATTCAGAAGAAACACTGAAAATAGAGGTGTTGTCTGCTCTCCTGAAGGATATGAAGAACAAAGGTTAAACAGCGCAATCCCTGCCGTCTAGGCATCCTGGGCTGTCTGTCTCTGACATGAATACAGTGGCTCTGAATGACGTGTGTGGGGACTTAGAGTGTGGAGCAGCACCGCCCCCAACATGGCAACTCCAGCCGCTTTTTCTTAACCATGGGGAATCTGTGCTCGTTCACAACTTGAGAGCTCTCCTCTTCAACATACAGTGAAAACCTAAGGGGAATTTAATTTTCTTCATGAGAATAAGTACCAGCAAAGAGACGTACATATCTGCCTTGTGCTGCAAGGAATGATCGCTCCTTTATGCTTAAACATGGTGGGCAGGGCCGCAGCGGGTGGTTGAAAGGGTTCGGAAAAGCTGAAAAAGCATTTCCTGGAATGCATTACATTCTGGTTGGAGATGTCCTCTGTGGATTTAGAATCTGACTTCACATCTGCAGGGAGGACGCAGGCGCATGAATTGCACCAGTGCGAACTGCCTGACCTCAGCTCTTCCTCCTGCGTGATCTGCCCAAGGAGCGAAAGTAGGGCAGCGGCCCAGGAGCAATAACAGTGTGAACTCCCTCCACTGCAAGTTGTTCTTTCCCATTTGCCATTTGTCCTCTGCTTTCGGGGGCCATGTAAAGACCAAGGACCCGTCACTGAGAGTGGTTTCATCCTGCAATCTGGGGCCACATACCCCGTGAGGGCAGGGCCATTTCACAGGGTGAATCTTCGCTGACGGCAGCTGTGCATTGTCTGCGGCTAAATAGAGAATCCAAGGTGGGGAATACAGTTGGGAGCTTGCTGTGAAACTGCCAAGAACTCTCTTGAGCTCATTATTTGGGAAAGAACCAGAATGAAGTGAATAAAGAGCCAGGAAAATGTAGCCTGTGTCCTTACGGTGCTTCTCTTTACCACCTCGTCCAGCGTAGGTGGCTTGCTTTACAAGTCAGTGCAGTGCTGCTTCTCCCTTTTTCTTTAGAATCAGGTTACAAGAGGTTTCATTATGGGGTATCTTTTCCCTAAATGCAGATTGCCCAGAGAAGTTACATCAAAACCATATTCTCCACAGTTTCCTTGAATGCATTGGCCTCATTTTAATACAAATTTATTTTGTATAAATGTCTTGATAATTCAGTGAAAATAGATCTGTATCTGCCTTTTTTCCTTTAAGAGGTTTGTTTTGGGGATTGTTTGTTTCTAAGTTTCTAAACCTCAGTGATGATTTAAATAATCATGCCATTCATTGAGCACATACTGTAGGCCAAGCAAGATACTAAACAGCACAAATTTTGACTACATTTGATGTACATGATGATTTTGTAAGACAAGAATAATCACCACAGCCTCACACATGGATAACCTGAGGTTCCTAGAGGCCCTATTAATTGCTTAAAGTCTCAGAGCTTAAGGGGTGGATCTGGAAATTCAACCTGGAACATCTGGTTCCAATGTACATATTAAGTACACTACATATCACCACTAAAAGAGAAAGACTAGGCCCTTGGGAAGTGTGGTATACCCACTTGGATTTCCTTTCTCTCACCTCACAGAGATAGGCAGAGCCAAAATAAATGACTGGGTGCTTTAAAATTTCTTCACTTGAAAAATTCAGAGAAAAGATAAATCAATTAATATTTGCCAAGAAATATTTACTCTGTATCATCATCAAGAATTGTGTGTGTGGGAGGGGTGAGTGTTGGAAGGAGTGTATGTGGGGGGTGTGTGTATGTGTGAGTGTGTGGGGGTAGGGGGTGTGCACTCACACACTCACATGAGGGTGTGAGCTCATTATGTCCTTTCACTCTCTGCCCACCATGTGTCTAACCAAGAAACACCCAGGCTACTTTTATTTTCTGTTCCTTCCTTTAAATTCCAGTGAAAGAGTGAAAACTTATTTCCAAGTGCCAGAAGTGGATAGATTACACACAATTCAGCCCTAAGAGTCTGTCTAATCAATGTACTGGCCCGTATTTTTCACATTTTATGGGACAGCAGGGAAAATTGTTGAGAAGAGCCAATTTGCAGCTGTGTTCTTAATTACGCCTTCTTTGTGAAAGCAGGCGAATTTTTCAGCAATAGACTGCAGCTGCATTCATAAGGCAGGAAGACCCGGTGTTTACAACAGATAATTGAATGTCATAATGGTCCCAGATCCCAAGGTGGACCGAGCAGACGCCTCTCTGTGCGGCCCGGTCAAGCCACTTGACTCCTTTGTGCCTCAGTCAAGCCTGCTGCCAAAGTGTGTTCGAGCAGCAGGAGCTGACGGAAAAACAGATGCTATATGTGGGTAGAAGTGCCCTAGATAATTATATTCCCCCAAGTCACTGTCGCTTGCAAAACAGTGAAGTTCAAAAGTTCCTGCCTGCGTTGTATGTCTTTGAGCAGCTCCGCTGCCAAGCCAGAATGGTCTCTTTCACACACTGGGCAGTTTACTTTAAGGCATCTTTGAAAGGCAAGTATAAAATCCTGGTGTATCTGTACTGATGAGGACCAGGTATAGAGGAAAAGACTGGCAGACCATCAACTCAGCTGGGCAAGAAATGTAACTTTATTTTTTATTACTGAAATTAATTTCTATGGCAATCCCCACCACCTGAACGGAAGGCAGAGGGCAGTTCACAGATTACCTCCATTTTCCCCAGGATGGCATTTAATCATTACATCGCTTATGTCATTTGCAACAAGACATTGGGACAGCCGTTGTGTCCGAGTCACCATCTTCACGTGTCAGCATACCCTAAGATGTCGTCACCCATGTCATATGTTACATGGTGGTCATTATTGAGTTGTCCCTTGTTCTCTAATGCATGACACCTTATACTTCTCATGGGGCATGAAGATGATTCTGCTGTTAGAGGCTGAATGAGGCCTTTTGCCTCTCCTGGGCATTCTTCAGGCATGAGGGAATTACTCTATCCCACTGTGGCTGAGGCAAGAGGAAAAACAGGGGTCCCTCTGAGGAAGCAGAAACAAGGCCTCTCTCCTCTCAGGTCCCCCAGTCGAACCTGAATTGCTGTCCTCTGCTCTACTCCTGGTCTCAAGAGGGACAGCAAAGGGCACAGGGCCCGTCTGTCCAGAACACATCTGACTCCAGTATCATTTACTCTCTATCCTGTTCTCTCACTCTCTCTCTAATCCAGGAAAACGTCACCTGGGCTTAGAAAGAAGAAAACTTTTGCCAGGGTATTGTCTATCTCTCGGGGCCCTTCACAGCCTGGAATTTCTCTGATTCTGCTGTAACCACCTAACAAAGCAACTGTTTTTCTCTTGATCAGAGAAGAAGAAATAAGAAGTTAACATCTCAAACACTCCCGTCCTACCATTAAGTTTATTGGTTTACCATGAATAAGTTTTTCCATTTCCTTCCTCTCAAAACCCTTCCCAGTGAAAAGACTCATGACGATGTCCGCCTAGCAACTGGAGGCCTGATCTCCATCCAGTATGCACACGACAGGCTGTACTAACTGTTAAAGTATTGAAATCATCCCATACTGGCTAGTAAATAGTGGCCATTCAAGGCCACAGGTATTGTCACTGGGCCCTCTCGGCTCCACCCTCTCTACCAGCAACCCCCTGAACCTGGCAAGGAATAAAACCCAGCATATCAGGGGGCTACAGGATTCTTGCTCCAGCACTATAACCCATGTCCACTCTTATTTGTCGGTCCTTGTGCCTGACTAATTGTTGAGTGTTTTGAACTTCATTCCTGGCTATGTCCTTGAAACTTAAAGAGGGCAAGCAGGTGATTGCTCCCAAAGTTCCCCTGGCATGGGGAGGTGGATATCTCAAGCAGTATGGTCCAGGCCTGTGAGTCACTGTGGAGCTGCTGGAGAGGAGCCACTAGTGATAAAACCCAGGGAAGAACCCTGTTTAGATATTGCAGCTGATGTTAACTTAACAGGCACTGGAGTTAATGTCAGAACAATCTGAGTATAGTTTGAGCTCCCACTGGTCACAGGTCTTATGACTTTGAGCAATCACATAATCTCTGCATGCCCTTATCTCCATAAGAGGTGGTAGTAGCTCTTGTATCGTAAGGAACAAATAAAATACCAAAAGAAGGTAATGACATTCCTTCCTTTCTGGATAACTTGATCCAAAAAATTAGGTAAGAAAGAGCAAAATGTGACAGGGGGAGGGGGAGGGCACAGCCCCGCTCAGAGTCAGGGGCTGAGTGGTGAGGTACTCAATCGTGTGGTGTGACACAGGCAGGCATGCTCCAGCAGGCGATGGCGGTGGCCCACGGAGAGGTCTGGGGCATGAGTGGGGTTGCCAGTACATTGGTTCAGAACCAGGGGTGGGGGGGATGATTGTATATAAAGGATTGAGCATATAAAAATATATATATATTAAAAATAATAGAAGCCAAGTTTTTCACTGTTGGAGAAGGGAGTTACAAAATATGGACAGAGGGGAAAAAACCTTGAATAAACCTTGCAATGTTAAGTTAGAGTTGGAAGCAGTAGTATAACTCATGGTTTTCAATCATATGAATAAATATGGAAATATATATACATATATGTATGTATATATATACATATATATGTGTATATGTGTGTATATATATATATATATATGCACACGCATACTTCATAGCTCTGCACAATGAGAGGCTCTGAGAGCAGGGATACCTCAAGACCACTGCGCACACCTACTGCCAGATCTTGGCTTGTAAATGCCATTCTCCTCTTAAAGGAAGCAGGCTTCCTTGAAGAAATAGCTGGAGTAGAGTAAGTACAAAGTAATCCTAGGACACTGTTCCAAGAAGTGAAAAAGGGCTGAAAAAAGTGACCTAGACCAGTTAAGAGAACAGAGTAGTCAGCTCAAAGGAGTCACACTGACCAAAGCTGGGTCAATTTGACCATCAAAATAAATAATGATAGTAACAGATCATAACCCATTAAATAACACAGGAATCCTTTAGATGCTACTGGTATAAATGGAGAGAAAGAGAAGCTTTCCCTTATAATAGAATATCAACTAATAAATGTAGAAAATAATGGAATTTGAAAAATTACCATTTGGCAACTGCCATAATAATAATCAGCTTAATTATTAATTAATTAAACACCAATGTATGCTAAACTAGTGGGTGATATTGAATAATAAGTAGGCTATTTACCAAGTGTCAAAGTACCTCCCCACAAAATACATAATTGTAAAGAAAAAAAGAACCATTCTACAGTGGATAAACTTGACAAGCACCACCTCAATGAAGAGATTAAAGTGAACATCACCAGCAAAGGAACAAATAGAACTTGTGTAACTCTTGACAGGATGCAATGAAAAGAACACAGAACCGTGTCTGTGATATTCTTACCAAAAAAAAAACACATAAACTGATGTTTTCATAAAGAAACATCAGACAAATCCAAAAACAACCTGCCTGTAATCTTGAAGCATCGAGGTCAAGGACAGACTGAGGGTTCCAGATGAAAGTAGACCAAAGGAACATGACGATTAACTGCAATGCATGATTCTGAACAAGATCTTTCCATTGGAAAGGACACCATGAGGACAATCAGTGAAAATTAAAGGAGGTCAGAGAACTCCATGGAGGTAATACATCAACATCCAGTGCCTGATTTTGATGATCGTATTGTGGTTATACAGAAGAATGTCCTTTTTGTGGAGAATACAAACTGAAGTTGTTTAGGATAGTAAAGCGACTTACACTGAAAAGAGTTCAAACAAAAAAGTTTCTTGATTCTTGCAGTTTTTCTATAGATTTGAAATTATTATAAAATAAAAAATTATTAAGCTAAAAAAGAGAAAATAAGGATATAATATATAAATAAAAGAAATAGCCTATGCATAGGAGAAGGAGAAAGCACTAGAACTGGCTTACAACAGACACAAAAAGACAAATAACACATGATCTCATCTGTGGAATCTAACAGTCAAATTTACAGGAGCAGAGAGTAGAATGGTGGTGGTTGGGGGCTGCAGGGAGGAGGCATGGGAAGGGGATGGTCAAAGGATATACAGTTTGAGTTATGAAAGTCAAATAATTTTAGGAGATATACTATGTAGCATAGAGTCTTCAGCTAACAACACTGTATTGTATACTTAAAATTGTGTAGATCTTGTGTTAAGTATTCTTACCACACACACAAATGATGATGATAATAATAAGGAGGGTTAGGAGGAGACTTCAGGAGGTAGTGATTGTGTCTGTGCCTGTGCTGATGGTGGCAATGGCTTTAAGGGTGTGTCTGTATCCTCCAACTCACCACGTTGTACATATTAAACATGTACACAACTTCACCTGTCAATCATACCTCAATAAAGTGATTTTAATAAAAAGAACTAAAACTGATCCATTGCTGTGTCAGATTGCAAAAGGCCTCTTGAGCATGTTGCCCGACCCAACCACATATTAAAACAAGAAGAAGATGGAGAGGGGGAGACAGAGAGAGAGGGGGGAAGGGGGAGAGAGAGAGGTCTGGAGAGCCAAGGACCAATGAAAGTAACTTACAACATGCACAGGACACACCACTGTATCATTTTAAACAGCTATGGTAAACGTACCCAACATCATGTATTAGAAATACACATACAAATATAAATCTATAATATTAAAATGTGTTCTAACAATGGCTCAAATCATTATCACTATTATTCTCGACCAGAAACAAAATCAATTAAAGTGATTTTAGTATCTCTCATTCCTTTAGCCAAATAAAAGCAGCAAAATTTGTCATTATGGAGTTAATTACCTTTTCATTGCAGCACTGGCAGTGACAATCTGACTTCTACTCACTTGTCCAACCTCTACGTCCAAAAGATTCCTTAATTACACACGCAGCTCATGCAAGGCAAACCCAGCCCAATTCTCACATCTATTACCACAGAAAGAACTTCAAATTACTTTCCATGGCTGAATAGAGAGACTGCCTGAAAACTGCTGACCCAAGACCTTTTCTTTTCTAATGGTAAAGAAATTGAAACAGATCCAGTAGAGTTGTCAAGGAGACAGAAAAATAAATTAACAAAGTATAATGTAGTGGTTAAGAGCACAAAGCCCAGAGCCAGACTTCCTATCTACAAATACTGGCTCTTCCACCACGGAGCTCTGCGACCTTGAGCAAGTTACTCAACTTCTCTGTGCTTCAGGCTTCTCATTTATTGAATAAAAATAATAGTACTATCTACTTTATAGTTATTGCAGGATTTAATGGGCTGTTTTATGCAAAGTACTTCAAACAGTAATTGGTGTGTAAGTGATCAATGAATGTCAATCAATGTTTACATGGTTATTTATCACTTTCATACATGGTAGAACCATTGATCCCAAAACAGAGTCCTAAGAGTTATTCAGATTCTTCCACACCTCATAGCCAAGTATCCTAACAGAAACAGTAAAACCAAGTTATACTCTAAGCAGGCCCATTTCATTACTTTAACTGATTTGACTAGTTGTGTCAAAGTGAAGAAACTAAGCTGGTCTAGCGGAAAAATTATACAAATTGTTAGAATGACATTCAAATTATGTTGTATATGTCTGTCTAGATAATCTGAATAAGTCCAACTATTCTGACCAATGAAGCCATTAAAAACACTGTCCCATTTACATAGAGGTGAGCAAAAGTAGGTTTGCAGTTGTTCAAATGGAAAATAATACAATTATTAATAAGTAATAATACAAGAACAAACTGTGCTTTCTGTTGGGGACCACTTTGTATGGTTTTGGAGACTGTAGCCCTGTGAGAGCAAGCCCTGAAAGGGGATAGTAAGCCTCCCTGGAAAACCAGGTAAAAACGCAGGTGGCAGACGTGACCCTACTCTAACACTGAGAGTTCCCGTGGGAGTCAGGCCTGAAATGTATGTACATTGTATCCTGTGAAGCTTGCTCTGCCTAGCATAGCCCTGTGGATATAAACCGGATGTTTAAATTCATGGCATAAGGAGTAAACACCTTATCTCATGAAACATGTCTTAAAGACCCTCTGGTGTCAGCATGACTAACAGACCCTGACCTATGACAGATCTCTGTGTTCCTTCAATTGTTATCTACAGATAGTACCTGTTTTTGTATGACGATAACCCTTTGACATTGATTGATGAGCTATGCACATATGCTGTATACACCTACATGTACCATTCCCAATAAAAGCCATTTCAGAGAAGGGCTCAGGGCATTCCCCATTAGAGGGAATCACCACCCCCTTTACCAACATAACAGCAAGGTTGTTTCCAGGACGACTTATTTCTTATCTGCAGTGCTAGGAGGAGCTCTGTGGCACAGAGCTCCTCTCACAGTTTCCCGTATTCACAATTGTACACCTCCTTCTGCTCACCCCACTACATTAAAGAAAAAGCAACAGGCTAGAATTCCTGGAGCACTTCAACCCAGATACCAGTGGGAACAGTATTTTAAATTCAACATCAGATATGCTCTTCCACACTACAGAACCTGCATAGGACTTGGAGAGAGACTAAAAATAGTGACAATGGCTTTACTCTTCATATTAAAACAAGACTTCTTGCCCTAACCAATGTGGCAGCTCAGTTGGCTGGGTGGTGTCCTGCAAAGCAAAAGGTCACCAGTTCAATTTCCTTTCAGGGTCGTGAGTTCAGTCCCCAGTCAGGGACGTGTGAGAGGCAGCCAATCAATGTTTCTCTCCCTTTTTCTCCCTCCCTTACCCTCTCTCTAAAGATAAATAAATAAAATCTTAAAATAAACAATCAAATCAAGAGTTCTCTACCAGCAATGTTGTCATTATATCTTTTGTCTCTCGGGCCCCATCCAGGCCCACTAAATCAGAAACTCTAGGGATGGGGCTCAGCAATCTGTGTTTTAAGAAGCCCTCCCTGATTCTAATGCACACTAAAGTTGAAGAACTTTTGCTCTCAAATGTTATGAAACGGTTCTCTGTCAAATCTCCTTGTAAAGTATCCTTTGATGGCCAGTTTTCTCCCACAGATGTCCAAAGACTCCCTTTACTCACCTTCCTTAGAACATGGTAAGTTCTTAAGATGTTTGTACCTGTTGTTCCCTCTGCCTTTAATGCTCTTCCAATCGCTTCTTCACATCTCTGGGGTGACTTCACGATGTAAAATAGGGGCCTCCTAATATTCTTTGTCTCATACTTTTTTAAAACTAAGAATAATCCTAAAGGTAAATGAGGTTATTTTCTATATCAAAAAAAATAAGACAAAGAAGTCATAAAGGAAAAGATAGATTTCTCTGATTATATAAAAATTTTAAAAAATTAAAATAAATTTCTAGGAGAAAAGAATACCAGGAATAGTATTAAAGGAGGACAAATAAAGAGAGAAAAAAATATATTCATAATCCATAAAGTAGGTTAAGGATCAACTATAAAGTGCACAGTTCCTACCAATTTATAACAATAGAATAATTCCATTTTTAAAAAGTGGACAAAAGTTATGAATAGTCAAATAGAGGAAATTCAAATGACCCATAATATGTGAAAAGATGCTCAGTTTCACTCGTCATCAAGAAAAATGCAAATAAAAGCTAAATTGAGGTACTATTTTTCACCTATAAGGCCAAAAATAATTAGGAATATAATACCCAATGCAACACATCTCAGAAGTGTGAATTGCTTTGCCAATTTTGGAAAGTGATTTGAAATTACTAATTAAAAGTATAAATATAAACCTTTGTTTCAGAAATCTCCCCTCTATAAAAATAAAAGTACCAGTGAGTAAATATACATGTGTGTGTATAATATTAGTGTGTATATATACACACACACATAGTATATATGTATATATAGTATATATTTGTATATACTATATATACACATGTACATATACATTTATGTACATACTATGTGTGTGTGTGTATACATATAGGGACTATATATACTATATATGCATATGCATATGTGTGCATATATACATCCACATGTATATACAACTTATATACATATGTATGTGTGTATACATGTATGTACAATATATTTGCATGTATGCATGTGTGTGGTGTGTGTGCATGTGTGTGTATATATACATTTGTATATATGTATATAAATACATTGGTATTAATTTCATATTGCTGTGACTAATTATCAAAATCTTAGAGACTTAGAACAGCACAAACTTATTAGAACACAACTATAAGTCTAGAGGTCTGAAGTCCTAAAATCAAGTTGTCAAGAGATCTCTGTTTCCTCTGAGGGCTCCTTTCCAGCTTCTACATGCTATTTCCTCATCCTTTCTACCTTCCAAAGGTTACCTGCTTTGCCTGGGTCATGGCCTCTTCCTGGCATCGATTACAGCTTTGCTTCTGTTATCACATCTTTCCTGACTCTGATCCTGCTGTCTCCCTCCTATAAATACCCATGTGATTACATTTGGCCCACCTGGATAATCTGGAATATACTCCCATATTGAGCCTTAACTTAATCATGTCTGCAAAGTCCCTTTTGCCACATAAGTCAGCATATTCAGAGGTTCAGTAGATTAGGACCTATATATCCTTCAGGGAGCATGATTATGCCTACTACATTTACACTCTATTCAAAAATGGCAGCTGGGGCAGTCAGCTCTCCATAGAACAGAAATTAAAGTTAGATTCCAACAATACACCATCACCAAAAATAAATTCTGAGTAAATTAACAGTGAAAGTTTATTAAGGAAAAAAAAGGGGAATATCTTAATGAAAACTGGTTTATAGAAGTGGTCCTTAAACTAGACCCAAAATGACCCAGTATTTGTATTGTACTTTTGAGATCATGTCCTGGAAGAATTCTCACATATGGACAAGGAGACATAGAGCATTTCATTACAGTAAGATTTATAATGGCCAGAATTTATAAACAACCTAAGTGGCCATTAATAGAGTGATAGATGAACCAAAAATAATATATCATGTGATAAAATATTTTATAGTAATTAAAAGAAAAAACTTTATATGACTAGTTCTTCAAAAGAGCATTAAATGAAAAAATTATTTTACTTTTCTGCACAAAACCCATTTACTCAAAATAGTTAAAGTTTCTACAATAGCCAATAAAGCCCTCCACAATCACACTGTTACTGCTTCTCTAGCCGAATCACCATGCAACCCACTGCAGCCGCACTGGCCTCCTGCCTGCCCCTCTGTCTGCCCCAAAAACACAGGCACACTCCCTCCTTAAAGCTTCTGCACTGGCTCTGCCCTCTGCCTGGAGCTCTCTTCTCCCCTATTTCCCTCATCCTCTTCTCATTCTGGTCAAATTTCTCCTAATCAAGGTGTATACCCCTCAAACTAAAATTTCAGCTTAACTCACCCCAACCTCTAAAACTCCCAAATCCCTTTCCCTGTTCCACTCTGTCTCTTTTCCATGCCGATCGGGCTAACACACCTTGTGATCCAGTGTTTACTGTGTTTATTGTTTACTGGCTATCTCTTGTCGCTCTAACATATGCTCCATGACAGCTGGGGCTTTCTTTTGTCCACAGGTGTTTCCTGAGAGGACAGTGCCTGATACATGGTGGATACTGAGTAAATATCTGTCAAATAAATGAATACAATGATATTTATTGCAGTGGCAAAAACTAGAGAAAACTGAATGCCCACAACAGGGAAACAATAAAACAAATTCTTTATTATGGAACATGAAGCTATTTAAAAAGCATGGGTTAGATCTGTATTTGCTGATTTCAAAGAGGTTCCTGATAGAGAAGGGTAGAATAATATGTACCAGGCTTCTTACACTAGTGCCCTTGAGAAAGAGAAGAAAAAAACACTTAAATAATAACAAAAAAATAATAAAGCAGAAAAAAGGTTATGATATAATATTAAAATATGGATTGCAAAGTTCTATTATTACTGCATTATGTGAATAAATAAATGGATATGATCAATAATTACAAAATAAATGAGAGAAAATGTTGATTAGGTTTCAATGAGCAATTTTTGTCTCAGATCTCTTATTTTAAGAGTAACATTTTTACAAGTTACTTTAATAGAGTAACATTTTTACAAGTTACTTTAATAAAGTAACATTTTAAAAGAAAGAATATAAAGAAAACTTGACCAATTATATTTTCACAAAAAGCATCTAAAAATAAGCATTTCCATTGAGTTCTGAAGTAGAAAAGACTCCCCGATTAGTGAATCTTTTTCCGCACGCGAGCACACTCAGTCCTGGAATGGATCTCCTTCAGTCTTTCCCCAGCATCACTAAAGAAATGAATGTTTCCCAAAATAACCCTCTAATGTGCTGCATGAATCTGCCACTTAAACCTATTTAGCCTTGGTAACGGTAAAAGAAAAATCACTGTTTTTCTCTCAATAATATTATTACTTTTTACACAAAGAGTATACTTTATAATTACTTTTGAAATTACTTTCATGTAATTTTTTCTTATGATCCTCTTTTGAAAAAGTCATAAGTAACTGGTGGAGCAGATCTTCTTAGCTTGATCTTACAAATGAAAAGGAGGAAGTTTGAAGAAAGTTTGAATAACTATCCAAGGTCACTTGGCTAGTTACAGGGGAACAATGCCCAGTTACCCTGATTTTACTTCAGTGTTTTCTGGTTTTGACAGTCAAAATGGCAGTCACATTCTTTCAATAGTTTTAAAATGTACTAATGAAACATTTTATCAAACTCTCCTGTTTTCAGCTGAGGTAATCAATCACCAATCACTTTTCCTTTGGGGTAAAAGAAAAATTGGATTGTGTAACCACCAGCTCACAGTCACTTCCTAAAAGTCCCCAGTGGGAATAAGGATCAGAGTATTTAGAATGGTGTCTACGTCTCGGCTTATATTCATAACCACCAAGAGAAAGGAAGCTGATGGCAAGCTAATAAAGAAAAGTTGATAACACAATACAGATGAATAAGTAGGCCTAAATTAGTTCTCATGATACTAAGGAAATATTTTCACTAAGGTGTGTTAACAATGACCAACTGCTTTCTCATGTACTTTTCAGTTGACAAAATAGAAATAAATGCCAGTATTTTTTCCTTTTTTTTCTCCCAAAGGGAATTTACAGAGAGAGCAAGTCAGTGGCAAAGGTTAAGAATAAAAGATAGGAAGACAAGCCACAGCTGGTGGGGTTCAGTGGGTTGAGTGCTGGCTTGTAAACCAGAAAGTTGGTGGTTTGATTCCCACTTAGGCACATGCCTGGGTTGTGGTCCGGGTGCTGGCTGGGGGCCCTGAGCCAATGTTTGATGTTTCTCTCCCTCTTTTTCTCCCTCCACCCTCTCTCTAAAAATAAACAAATAAAGTATCTTTAAAAAAAAAAAAGATAGGAAAACACAAAAGGGATGAACAAGTATGATTAGGAAAAATTTTACCCTCAGTGTAGTGTTATCCTAATTCATCTAACAGTCTTTTCGATTACTCTTCCCTTTACATGTGATAGACTTGCAGCTGATGCTTTATATTCTCACACTCACTGGTGAAGGATGGCTGCATTTGCAAGATGAATGACTTGTCACAGAGCTACTCTCTGTGGCCACATATAGAAGGGAGAAGCCTCCTTTCCCAGTGTTAAAGCCTTCATTGTTAATTGGCTTCATTACTACTACATGCTCTTGTGCCCACAAACTAAAGAGAAGAGATTTAAAACATTAGCAAAGATAAGAAGAGAGCTTTGGAGTACAGAGGCTGGGTACCAATGGTCATAATCTTCTACTGAGACCAAAGGGGAATGTAGCACATGTCCCAGAGCACATAGCCGACTTCTAATGCTCCTGACAGTGCTAGCACATCACCTTGAGCTACTGCAGCAATGGGCTCTACCCCCTCACCCCATCAAAAAAATATTTTTCATCTGGGAAGTTAGGTTAGTGGAGTTTGTGCTAAACCTATGGGAAAAAAGAGAGAGGGGTGTGGAAACTAGAGAACTGAGGCCTCCAGAAAATTGAAAATGATGCAGTGTCAGAATTTATCCCCAAGAAAATGTTATAAAAAGAACCCCTACCAAACACAGACTTTGCCTACTCCCCTGAGCATACACGCACAGTCACATGTCCACACGCACACATGCTCTGAAGGGCTGGGAGCTGCTTGTGGTGGTGGTGGGTTTTAGTAGGTTTGGTTTTTTCCTAGTTTTGCTTTTTATATTAAGAGCTGGAAATTTAGCCCTGGCTGGCGTAGCTCAGTGGATTGAGCGCGGGCTGGGAACCAAAGTGTCCCAGGTTCGATTCCTAGCCAGGGTACATGCCTGGGTTGCAGGCCATAACCCCCAGCAACCACACATTGATGTTTCTCTCTCTCTCTCTATCTCCCTCCCTTCCCTCTCTAAAAATAAATAAATAAAATATTAAAAAAAAAGAGCTGGAAATTTAAAACCCCTTTAAGTTGCCCCTTACATTTTTATGAACAACATAATTAGGTGGATATATTATAAGTGTAATACAAATATATTAAGTGGCCATGAAAAAAATATCGTGGATTTTGGAGATTTATTCTGAAGGTGGTCATTGTTTTCACACCCTATGATTTTAATGGTATGGTCAAAACATCTCCAAAAAGTAATTCACTGAATAATTCCTGCAAAGATAGCCCCTATGAAAATTGTTCTGACCATTACTATGAATAAAACCAAAATAAAAACTTAATACAATCAAAAAAGATAAAGTTACTTCTCTGGAAAATGGTGCACATGAAGCAGCATGTGCTGAGACTGGGGAGACAGAGGCCACCGCCCAGCTCAGGGCCACCCGGGCCGGGCTCCATCCCCAGGTAAGGTCCTGTCCCATCTGGAGGGTGGTGTCTTCATTTGTACAATGACAGAGTAAACAAATACAACTTCTGGGACTTTCATAGGTTAAAAATAAAGTAGTGTGGTAAAAATAATCTCTAGAAATTTATAAATTTATGTCACTAGTATTTATTAATAAAATTATCAAAAGATAAAAACCATTCTTAAGATATCCTGGTTATTGAATACTGGGTGAGAAAATGAAATGAGAGCAAGGAATGTTATGAGAGTCTACACTTTTATGTCTTATCATTAGAAGATAGGAAAGGGGGATAAATGATTATGGAAGGAAACTTGACTTGGGGTGGTGAACACACAATATAATATGCAAAGGATGAATTATAAAGTTGTACACCTGAAACCTATATAATTTTATTAACCAATGTCACCCCAACAAATTCAATAAAAAGGGGATAAAAAAACTAAGACAAAGCACTCCATTTAGTGAACTAGAGTGATTCAGCACCTGCACCCCGTAGGTACGTGCAGGTGTGTGATGTGTGATATATCCTATCAGTTCTCTTTCTCGGGAAGTCCTTGATTAATATAGTATCTTAAAAAGCTTAAGGAAAAGTGAAGTCTTGAAATAAAAACTAATGTATTCAATATTATTACCCAGCAAAGAAACACAAATTAATACCACAATCAGATAGCATTACAGACCTATCAGAATAACTAACATAAAAAAAATAGTGGCAGCACCAAATGTTGGCAAGGATGCAGAGAAGCAACCACCCCTCCATGGCTGGTGAGAATGTAGTATGTTACAAACACTTCCCCTGACAGAGTTTGGCAGTCCTTTTCATAACTAAAAATGTACTTATTACATGATCCAGCAAGGGTACTCTTGATCATTTACCCCAGAAAAATAAACACTTCAAGAATGTATACACAAATGTTTGTAGCAAACTACCCAGATGTCTGTCAAAAGATAAAAATTTTCATAAACTGTGGTACATCTATACCATGGAATACTATTTAGCAATAAAACGCAATGAACTACTGCATTCAATAACTTGAATAAACCTCAAAAAATTATTCTCAGTGAAGAAAATAAATCTCAAAAGGACTCATATTGCAAGATTCCATCTCTGTAACAATAATGAAATGACATCATTACAGAGATTAGCGGTTGCCAGGGTGTTAGGAATAGGGAAGAAGATGAGTACGCCATAAGGAGGAATCATGCTACCTACTATCAAACAACACTATAAGGCCATAGTAATCAAAACAGTGTGGTACTGGCACAAAAACAGACGTGTAGATCAATGGAAGAGAATAGAGAACCCAGAAAAAAAACCCACACCTTTATAGTTAGTTAGTATTTAACAGAAAAGGCAAAAACATACAATGGGCTAAAAATAGTTTATTCAATTAATGGTGTTGGGAAAATCAGACAGATATGTGCAGAAAAATGAAACTAGACCACCTTCTTACACCACACACAAGAATAAATTCAAAATGGATTAAAGACTTAAATGTTAGAAATGAAACAATAAAATCCTAGAATAAAAGATAGGCAATAAAATCTTGGACATTGCTAATAGCCATGTTTTTTCTAATGTATCTCCTCAGGCAAGGAAACAAAAGAAATAATAAACAAGTGGAACTACATCAAACTAAAAAGCATTTTCACAGCAAAGGAAACCATCAACAAAATAAAAAGACAACCCACTGAATTGGAGAACATAGTTGCCGATACGTTTGATAAAGGGTTAATATCCAAACTTTATAAAGAACCTATAAAACTCAATACCAAAAAAACAAACAATCCAATTAAAAAATGGACACAGGACCTGAATAGCCACTTCTCCAAACAGGACATACACATGGCCCATAAACATACGAAAAGATATTCAATGTCTACTAATCATCAGTGAAGTGCGAAGTAAAACCACAGCGATATACCACCTCACACCTGACAGAACAACTATCATCAATAAATCAACAAACAACAAGTGTTGGCGAGGATGTGGAGAAAGGGGAATAGTTTAGTGCAGCCACCATGAAAACCAGTATGGAGATACCTTAAAAAATTAAAAATTGAATTGCCTTATGACCAGCAATTCCACTTCTGGGAATTTATCCAAAGAAACCTGAAATACTAATCTGAAGAATGTACGCACCCCTGTGTTTACTACAACATTATTTATAATTGCCAAGATATGGAAGCAGCCCAAATGTCCATCAGTAGATGAATGTATAAAACAACTATAGTACATTTACACAATGGAATACTACTCAGCCATAAAAAAGAAGAAAGTTTTACCCATTGCAGCATAGATGGACCTGGAGAACATTATGCTAAGTGAAATAAGCCACTCAGAGAAAGACAAATACCATATAATTTCACTCATATGTGGAATCTAATGAACAAACTGAGCTAAGAGGGAAAACAGACAGGCTCGTAGATGGAGAGCAGGCTGAAGGGGAAGGGGTAGGGAGAGTGAAGGAATCAAGAAAAAAAGAAAGAGAACCTATGGGCAACAGTGAGGTCATGAAATCCTAATAATCCCTATGGATATGCAAATGTTTTTGGTTAGCTATTGTTCTGTGTTTATATGGGATATTGGCATTGGTTCAGAAAAAAATTCATGGGACTTCCCTACAAATTTCTTTGTAACCTCTTATGAATCTCTAATTATTTCAAATTAAACATTAAACTAATGAAACTCCTTTGTTTTTAAATATCAATATAAATTTTCTCTATATGGGAAATTAGACACTGTTATAAATAAGTTCTTCATTCTAGAGTTTCTTTAATAAACATGCATTTTCCTGATATACCCTAAGACCAATTTTTGTCCATTTAATTTGTCAGCAATTTATTTCCCCCAATAAATGCCTGTGTAATGAAATAAAATTATTAGTTGGTGAACTTACATCTGTTAAGACTGTTTACAGGTTTGTGCAACAAAATGCAGCTATAGAAAAGATATCAAACTTAATGAACAAAATAGTCATTCCACTCATACAAGTAATGAGATTCTATTATTTTAACAGTTTATGGTCCCCTTTAAGGCAAATAAGTTTTGAGACTAGGAATGCCACAGACTGTTTCACCATGAGAAATTTTTATTGGCTGAGTTGGTGCCCTTTTAATACCAAATTGATGAGCAATCATGGCAGACAATCTTATTAAGCTAGTTTGCATATTTATGAAGACCCAATAGCTTAATAAATTGTTATAGGGCAATGAAAGTTTATGGAGATCACTATAAATGTCAGAATAGTACTCCAAAGACACAATAAAATTTAGTAATTCTCATTTAACTCCCAACCCATCTAAAAATAGAAACCAGTAGTTTTTTATCATTTTTAATTTTTTATGTGTGTTTTCATTATATTTTTTTCATTACCATTTAACCCCATTATGCCACCTCCCCTGTGAAAACACCCCATCTCACTGATTAAAAAATCCAGTTTTCTTACGGTGGTGTTCTGTTTACCTAATATTTAGTTACATAGAAGTCCTACTATGGGACTAGGGTATATGCAATAAATTTAAGGGATTTAGGTTTAATTTCATGAAAGTTGACTACTACTCTCTTTAGCCATACACATAAAAGTTGATGGATACAGAAAGAAAAGTGGAATTGTCGCTAAGACTATTAATAATGCACCACCCCAATGAAACAGCAACAACACTACCCCACAAATTAAAACATTATACTATCACTCTGTGGTTCAGAACTAGATGATGAATCTAATCCTCTTGTTTTAAGCAGAGTATTTCTCATCTTAGAGTTTATCTCTACTGTGATGACTATGGCTGCTCAAACTGGAATTCCATTTAAGCCTTTATGTACTATATGAACTGAAGAAACTGATAAGTTTGTAATAATAACAACCCTAAACAGCTAGATTCTGTAAGTTACTTTTCAGGCTCCAGCTATAGTCTGGCCCTTTTTCTCCCAGTGGCAACGTCCGCCAACCTCTCCCCATCCTCTGTGGACCACATGGACCATGTTTACGGCTGGCTGAGAACAGATGGAAAAGACAAATTTCAAAATCGTACTATATATCCCAGCCCATCACAGCCTACAGGACTATTAAAATGGTCTCTGCAGAAATTGAAGAAATCTTGCTAAAAATGTCATTCTTTATAATTTTAAGTATCATATTTTGCCATGTATAATGTACACCCACATTTTTGGCCCAAACATTCAGAAAAAAAACTTACCTTTTAATTCAATTTTTTAATATTTATACTTAAAAATGAAACCAATTATCATATTCTAGGGTATTGTTTTGATTATGGATATCATTATTGATTTCTAGAATTACACTTTTAATACATAAGCATAAATAAAAGAATTTTAAATATTTATATAAAAAATAATAATAAAAAAAGAAAAAAATACCTAAAAAAAAGAAAAAAAAATATTTATATAGATACAGAATTAGTACTACCCATGTATAATGCACATTCTTATTTTTCCCTCAAAAATTTGGGCAAAAAAGTACACATTATACATGGCAAAATCCAGTAACTCACAAACAGAGATTGCCCCTAGGAAAATTAAAATGGAATTAAAATTTCTGATTAAATAAGGTTAGGTGGAGTTTTTAAATCTAAGTGTCTATATATTTTTTTTCAAATGGATTCTCTACATAGACCCAGCCGAAAGTGTTCATACATACAAGCCAAACTGCCTCAATCAAGATCTTTTTGACATAATCATATCTACCCGTCAATGGATGATATTTGAAAGAGCTAAGAGTAGGCAGAAAAAAAATCTGGATCTAAAATAAACCAGAGGGAAAATGGATACTAGATTTTTGTGGACTTTACTTTCGGCTAAATAAATAATTTTTGAGAAGGCTCAGTTTACAGTTGGTATTAGAGTGGAAGCTTTTCTCTTCCATATCAAGCTTTCTTCATGCAATCACGCCACACTCACAGAAATTAAGTGATTCCTCAAACTCACACAATTAATTAACAAAAGAATTAACAATGAAAACTTAGCATACAGCTTTCTTCCTCATTCGCTAGGCTTAATCACACATAATCACAATTCACAAATATATTTTCAAATACACTTTAACTTAAAAAAACATTTTGAATTAAAACACAGAAACCCATAGCATACATTATCGACTTCCCTTTTAAACGTCAGCTGCAAAACCCCATATGCTGTTATTACTGTTAGTGACAGCACTATAATCTTAAATTTATCTTTAATTAATTCAAAGTAGGAAATCTTTGAACAGACAGACACCTTTATAATGACTTCAATTGATTCCGAAGCCAATTAAGCCTTATTTTTAGTCTCCCACAGAGTCCAATTCTTAATACTCTTCCTTTTGTACAACTTAGCCATCTGCATGAATCCTATCTGACTTCTTAGAAACTAAGTGTGGATGCTCAGTGGAGGGAGTTCAAACACATCACTCCCCCAGAGGATACCACATCTATGGAGGCACCTTTCACATACAGAAATGGTAGGTTGTGGATTTAATAGGAAATGTTTTGAAAAGGTGGCATTCAAGTGACTTGCCCTAACAAAAGCATTATGACTTAATAATTTTCTAACAGATGAAAATATAAGATCTTACAGCACGAAGACTTTCTCTATTTTAAGAAAGGTGTCTTATGGACGAGCAATGGTCCTGTAGAAATCAAGTATCTACACAGAAATCTTCAAATGTTTCTCAAATGGGAGCTCTCAAAACCAAAAGGAAAAAGGGGAACAGGCAGCAGATGTAACAAAGAGAGTTAATACCATTAATTTTTAAAGAGAGCTTTTAAATGTATAAGAAAACAACTTTTAAAAGAATATAAGTAGAAAAACTCAGGAAAATTATTAAATAGGACACAGGAAATGTTCAACCTTATTAGTTAGTGTTCGAAGAATGTGAGCAAGGTAGTGGTGAGAATATATTAAAGGTTTGCTGTTAACGGCATTGTAAGCTGGAGACATTCTTTTGAAAAGGAACTGAAAAATACGTATTTAGTAAGAGACATAAAAAAATTCATGGCAGCTTGACCTAATCATCCCACTCCTGGGACTGCATAGCTGTGTTGGCAGGTACTGTGGAGTCACCAACCCATCCCCAATCCTTTCTTCCATGCCATGTGTCACAGCACTAGTCAAGGAGAGTAAGAGTAAGGCTGTTGGGTGTGTTTCTTCATTCTTATTTCTTCCTCCTTTAAAGTAGCAGTTGAAACTGTAGCAGCCATCCTCTGAACAGAAAAGACCAAAAATATTGCAGAGATGTGGGCCTTGAACTCACTGAACCACCAGATCAATGCCAACGACCACCCTATAACCTTCTTCCTCTGTAGGAAAAGCAAACCCTGGTTCGTTTGAGCTACTCAATGATACACAAAGGGTTGAATTCAATAGGTGAAGGAAGTAATATGCTTTTGACTATTTATTACAAGATTTTTCTATAAGAGTAAAAAAAGGAAAGCAACCAATTTCCTATCTGCTAATTGGGAGAGGTTTAGGAATAGTGATGAAAAAATCAGATTTAAATGATCAATGTAAAGATCATGTGTGTGGTGGATTAGTTGTATTGATGACCCCAATTATTTTTTAACTTTTCTTAGACTCACACCCTTTGCCAGAAGACTTTGCAGTTACTCTCAACAAAAAGGCAAGTCAATTTTCCTGCCCCTTGATTCTATGTCCAGCCATGGGACTAGCCTTGGACAATGGGATGTTAGCCAGCATGGCCCAGGAATCTTGAAAAGGACTCATGTGCAGCTGTGCTTGTCCTCACACCCGCAACTCAGCCACCTCTATGAGAACAGCTCCAGGCTGGCCTGGTGGAGGCTGAGACATGTGGAGTGGAGCCAGGTCTCTCAGTTGTCTGAGCTGAGGCCATTCTAAACCATCTCACAGCCAGGCAACTCTCAAACACACCAGGGAGCCCAGCCAAGGTCAGCAGAGCTGCCAGATGGCCCGTAGCTGCCACATGAGGAAGCCCAGATGAGATCAACTGAGCCCATCCCAGACCAGCTGAACTCGACAGACTTGGGAAGTAAATGAGTGTTTACTGTTGCATGTCACAGAGGTTTTGTGGATGTTCCACGGTGCTTATGTGGCAATAAATAACCACTATGATGCAAAAAACAAATTTTGTTAAATACCTATTGATCCATTTAATATTTGTTGCACATCTACAATATACCAGGCCTTGTGTTCAACAAAAAGAGGCAGGATACACAACTGCACTATTCTAGAAGGACAAAGTTGGAAACAATGTGACATTTCCAGAGAAAAGCTTGCACGAGTGCCAATACCACACATTGTCTTTATTTTGTTTGCTTGTTTTTGCTTTCCTTTAAAATGGCCTGTCAAGTGCCATGCTTGTAGGCTGGTGGCATGCCAAGCACAGAGGAGTAAATGGGAATTGAAAGAGTAGACCGAATGAAGGGCAAGAATAGTGTAGGTGTGGGTAAGGAGACATTCAGGTGACTGATCAGTCTTTGTGGGATTAAGAACACAGAAACACATGTGCAGGTTCAGGTGAAATCACTGGGGGAAATGGCACGTTAGAAGACACGAGAGATAGGAGGGCTGATGTGCACAGTCAGGGGGGAGAGGTGGGAGGACACGGGATAGCCAGCACCCATGAGGGCTGAGCCAAAAAGAGGCCCCCTTTCTCTCTAAAACAGCGGGGAATGGTGGAGGAGTTTTACGTGCTTTTAACTGTAGAAGGGCAGAAAGGTGATAAAGCTGCCACCTCAAGGTCCCTATTTTCTTCAGGCACAAAGCAGCAAAATTATCTACTAAGAGCAAAGAGAGTGAGAGGAGTGGGGCAGGGCAGTGGGGGGGAGGGCGGGCAAAAGGGGTTTTAAAGAAACAGTGAAGATATGTGACAGGAGGCTGAGGTTGGGAAACGCAAATGACCCCCAAATTATGTTTAAACTGATTATTATCTGTCTTAAAGGTGAAGTTATGCCTAAGAATTTTGGAAAGCACTTTAAACTGACAGCAGAGAAAAACCTATATAAAAATAATACCTTCATTATTGTCTTAATTATTTGTATTCCTGAAAAGTTTTGTTTTTAAAACTCCATGTTCATTTATTCAGGATTCAGCATAAATTCGGTATGACATGAAAATTTAAGTGTGAGATATAAAGAATTAAAATATAGACTAAAAATGCCCAGATGAGAAAAAATTTTAAGTTATCATCATGCATTCGATTTACAATTATAACTTTAATTAGAACATCTTAACTGCTCCATTACTCGATGTGTTTTTTTCCTAATTCTATTTCTGCTGCCTTAATAGTTTCTGCCCTGAACTACATTAAAAGATTCTGTAGTTTTAAATTTTTTAGTAGTCTTTTGGGAATAAAATAACCAAAAAAAAATAGATCTAACCAGAAATAGACATAAAAGAAATAATGATGTTTTTTGTGAAAAACATGATTTAACTCCCCTCCTTCCACTGCTATCATATTGCTTTTTTTAAGCATGCTGAAAGAAGCTGATATAAGTGATTTTAAACTCATTTAACTTTGACAACCCAGGAATTAAAAGCCTTAATTTTCAAGAAAAGGAATGGAATGGGGTCCGAAGTTATTAACATCTATACTTTTCTTGACTTCACCAAGTTAAAGCACGCCTTGAGTAAGCAGTATGGCTACTTTAATATTCATGCACGGCTGTATTTTCAGGGGGAAAAAGTACTTGATATGAACAAACTCAGCAGTGTTTTCCCAGAGGCTCCTAACCTGCCTGGGGTCATAAGCCCCCGCAACAGGATGTACCTTTGTTCACACACGCTGAAATTCCCACACCGAGCGAACGGACAGGTCACACAAAGCCCATCCAAGGGTCCTCTTCGAGCTCCTGTGTTTGAAGGTTCCGCTGGACCGACGAATCCCAAACCGAACACACTGCAGTTTGCCCTGTTCAGTGCTGCGTCAGCCTCACTTACAGGGACGGTTGACTGCTGCCAAACTGACATTTCACCTTAGTCACCAAAATGTAATAGATATCAAATCACAGTGTAGAACTGGCAGAGAGAAACGATGAAAACTAGTCCCCTGGCTCTAAGACCAGTCAGCCAGAAGAAGAATTTTGAAAAAGAGGTCAAAGAAAAGATTTTTGTCAAAGGATTCCTTCGGACAAAGCCATAGTCTCAGCCCCAACTACCCCTCTTTTAACTGCTCCCTCACCTCAAGTCAGTGAGCAGGGTTTGGAGGGGCTTCGATGGGACACTCAGAGAGCCTGGTATGTGTGATTCACGTGTGCCTACTGGGAGTTAGAACGACTGAGAGCTGACTTCCAACCTGGGAAACCCAGAGGGGCAGAAAAGTGAGCACCTCCGAGGGGAATTGCTGACTAGAGCTGCTGCTCATGGGAACTGGCCTGTGCTCCCAGAAATTATCAGAAGATAGAAAGCAAAAGTGTTGTCATGTACCGGAGTTGACCGCGCACAAGAGCCAGTGTGGGGTCCGCCTCAGTTCAGTCCAGTAGGGGGGAAAAGACTCAGCAACAAAAAGCTATGCTGGCGTTCAGAGATCCTGGGCTTACAGAGGGAGGCTGAAACATCCGCTGACATCGCTTCTCCTCCGCCCAAGGTAATGCCGGTGCAACATCCCTGGTGATGGAATCGTGGACGGAGCTATACAAGAACCCTAAGAGAGTAACCCTTTAGCATCCACCTCAGCCGGCTCACAACAGTACCCTTGCAGGCAAGAACTTCATTTAGTCTTCCCCCCCTCACCTCTTCTTCCTCTCTTCTCTCCTTTATTCCCTGTTAGGAATAACAGGAAGTGGTGAGCTGAAAGAATAAGTACAGAAAGAAAAGAAGGACCATAACTTTCTCCCACTGCAGGAGGCCAGCTGAGGGGAAGGGGAGGAAGGGTGACAAGTTGGTTATGAAATTCTGACTCTTGTACAGGACTGTGTCAGAACTGAGACTATCCGCGGCCTAAATCCATGTGGGCATGTCTTTTACTTGAGAAAAGTCCACTGAGCCTGCCCACATTTTATAGTGGAAAAGCCTTTTGCACTAAACAAAGTTTTAGAGACATCAGGGGAGACGAAAACAAAACTGCATGTTGCTCGTGCTTCTCAAATCATTTGTTCAATCTATAGCATGAATATATAACAGCATTTCAGAGGCTGCGAACTCTTGGCATCCATGCCTGAGAAGGGTGGAAGATGAGCTCGTTTAGTGGACAACATGAATATTTTAAAAGGTAATGTGAATGCCTTTGGGCCAAACAGGCGCCCTCCACCTCAGCCTCTACATGGCTCCCATCCCCTCCCACCTGCCCTTCAGACTCACCCTTTCACGCCCCTGCCTAGGCCACGGACATTTGAATTTGAGGTGGAAAGGCCTCCACTCTAGAGTTGGCAGAGATGAATTTTATTTGGATTTAAGCAACTCTTAAGTCAAAATCTTGTCTCCAGTATATATTGGCTTAGTGACCATGGACAAGATATTTAACGTTCCGGAAAGGTCTTAGCTATAAAATATAGTAAATGTCTACCTTACCAGGTTACTTAAAAGTTAAATAAGAAACTGTGTGCAATGCAGGGCACCTACCTGAGTAATGGCTTAATGAAAATTAACTTCCTTCCCCCCTTTATTTTTTTATTGTTAATTTTATCAGATGAGAAAATAAGGTTGCATAAATAACTGTTCATTGCATGTACTGCTAGCTTTTCTTTTGGCTGTTTTGAAGGCTTTAGCAAAATTACAGTAAGAAAAAGTTTTACCTAATTATAAATAATAATCAAAAATTGAGTTGGCCTCAATTAAAACAATTTCTTCTAAGACTCTTCAAAACATTAAAGTTAAAATATGTGGCAACAGTATAATTAAAAAGTCAAAAGCCTTGTAATTGCCTTGTTGTTGCAGTGCATATAAGTAAATGCATGAAGTTTTTAAGTTCTCTTCAAAGGACTGTGTTTACCTTTCACTTGGCTTCATCAATTTTTATTTGTTTTTTTTTACTGTCATATTAAGGTCCCTTTCAATGACTACTTCAATAACTGCAGCTTCAGGGTAATTAAGCTTTGTCTTTGAGTAAGTCATTTTAACTGCTGGGTTTTCCAAGGAAATACCCATTCTGACTGGCATTAATAACTCACCAAGTGAAGAGTTAGAATGGTTTATTGATAGATCGAATTCTAAACAAGGGATATATTTATGTTGGCACAACTAGAAATTAAGACACAATCAAAGTAGCTCAGAAGTAAGTGCAATCCAAGCAGTTACCTAGTCCAACCCTGCTTTCAGGGTGTGAACCTCCCAATCATGTCTCTGATCGACAGATGCACCCGCCCCCACCTATGTTTGGAAACCTCCAGTAAAACAACTCACCAGGAGCATCTAATTAAATTTTAAGACAGGTGTAAATGTTAGGGAGTGTTTCCTTACACTGAACTGAAATCAACTGGTTTCATTTGCAGAGACCCTTCCAGTCTCTGCCCTTTAATCCCTGCATGCAGAGCCATTGCAATTTCAGCAGCTCAGAGACCTCAGCTAAATGTCATCTAAGATGAATGTTGCCCAGCGGGTAGTGTGCTGTAGTCAAGCCACTTGATAATTGTTTCTAATGATGTCAAAATTGATCTCTTTTAAAGTGGTGTGTGTGCACATGGTGTGTGTGTGTGTAATTTCTTTATGAATGAAATCTGGGAAACAGAAAGTTCCTGGTCAGTGCTGCTGAGGGATGGCATCCAGTAAAAATGGAGATCTCAACCTATGAGAGAAAATAAGATCTCTTTTCCAATGTCACTTGAATGTTCTTCAAAATGCATAAACTGGTGGAATAGAATCTGGGGACCCAGGTGACAAGTAGTGACCTTCCTGATGTTAGCTTTCCTATGTAACAGATGCCATACTAAATGCCTTATTCTTATTTAAACCTCCCACAGAGTAGGCACTATCACGATTGCCTTTAACATTGGGGAAACAAAGACGGAGATAGAGAAAGTAAATACCCAAGTTTACACAACTAGGCAGTGGAGAAGGCAGGATTTTTTTCACTATCAGTTGGATACTAGAGCCTGACCTCTTCACTTCTGTGCAATTGGTGTCTTGAAGCATCTAGTTACCCAAACCATTTAATGCACAGTTCCTGGCCTATATTCTGTGTATTCTTTTTCAGAAACTGCCTGTGCAATCAGTAATGTACGTAAGTTCTTCAGTCCTGTCTTTTATAAGTTAAGCAAATGTTAAGTCTTGGTCAGCGGTGGGTGACATCAGAGAGCAGCTCAGATGGGCTTCCAGCAGTGTAGATGGTGCCTACACCAGGTAATGATTTCCTTTACATTTCTGAATCCTGGGGGAAACAATTCTGACTGCTCTTCAGCTAACAAACCAAGCAAGCTTTTCTCAATGATGCCATCTGGAGGAAGGAAAACCTTGCCCACCCTACCCACAGCAATATAATCACTCCCTCAGCACCCATGTGCAAACAACACACTCATTTATACATGCAAGTAAATTAAAATCAAAACCAAATGCATCAAGTCTGAAATAACATCTATCATTGAGTCTATCCACTCCATCCCAGGCAAACTAAGAAGCAAAATGACCCCAGGATTACGTGAGTGGACTAAATTAGTCAACTTTCCTCAGACCAACTCAGTTACACCAATGAGAGATGTTGCTTCTAATGGATATGGTTGGATCAATCATTCCTCACTTCCTACTAACAGAAGCCCCAACATGAGCCTCTACTGATAAAAACTTCTACTGATCCCAATAGGCTCCTGCTCCAGGAGTGGTTCCTGGGATAATCTTCACCAATCATTCTAATTCCATCCACCTTGCCAGCAATTAGCTCAGCAACCTAGATTTAAGCCCATGAGCACACACAGACCATAGGTTCCCTTAGAGACCATTTCTGACCCAGGGCTGAGCAAGAACATCCGTTCGGAACACTTAAACAAAAACTTGAAGTAAAACCAATAGTTTATTATCCTTTAATATAAAATTCAAGCTAATAAGGTAGCTCTCCTTCCAAAGCAATCAGATCCTTCCACCTTATTGCTCTGTCCTTTACCATACCAGACTTCCATCTCAAGTACTAAGTCCACCAACAAACTCTCACATGGAGATTTGAGAGTAGATAGATAGATAGATAGATAGATTATAGGAACTGACTCCTAAGATTATGGCCATGTGGAGAACAAGGAAAGCTAATGGTTTAATTCAGTCCAAGTCTAAAGGCCTGAGAGCCCTGGGAGGCAGAGGTAAAGTCCTATCACAAGTGCAAAAACCTGAGAAAGGGGTGGTGGACAGGGGTATAACTGTACAAATCCTGGTCTAAGTTTGAAGGCCCAAGAACCAGCAACACCAATGCCTGAGGGTATCCCAGCTCAGGCAGAGCGACTGCAGCTCTCCTCGTTTTTGTCCTAGTCAGGCCCTAATAGATTGCCTGATGCCCACCTGCCCTGGTGAGGCTGCTCTGCTTTACTCAGTCTACTGATTCAAATGCTAATCTCTTTCAGAAACATCCTCCAGATACACCCAGAAACATGAGTTTTACCAGGTATTGGGGCATCACTTAGCCTAGTCAACCTGACACATAAAATTAACCATCACAGTATGCAAAAAGGAAAAATAGATATTGGATAAAAATTCAAATACCTGACTTATTGGGGGACAGTGATTGTCTTCTAGACATGATTAAAGAAGTGAGTTTCCTTGAATGCTGCTGTGACCATGAAGAGAAGCCAGCCTGAGAATAACAAGGCAGAGAAAAGGGAAGAACCAAGAGAGTAACAGCAATAGAATGAGCGTCCTGGTCTCCTTATTACCAGGACCCACACTACTTCTTGACCACCTGTCATGTGTGACAATAAGATTCTTTATTAGCTGAGTTAGGCTTACCATTACTTGCAGCTGAAAAGACCCTGACTACTAACTACAATGGCCAAAAGACAAACAAAGGTGGAGAAGAAGAGAGAAACAACTGGACCTCAGTCACCTCATA
This sequence comes from Phyllostomus hastatus, assembly GCF_019186645.2. Taxonomy (NCBI): domain Eukaryota; kingdom Metazoa; phylum Chordata; class Mammalia; order Chiroptera; family Phyllostomidae; genus Phyllostomus; species Phyllostomus hastatus. The sequence continues at coordinate 15,587,316 of NW_025333977.1, read as the reverse complement.
ATAATTTAATGAGTGCTTTAATTTATCTCTTGAGATATAAGATCAAACTTCTTCAGTGGTTTTTTCTCTATCTCCTCAACAAACTCTTAATGGCTCCAAGAATACTGACAATTAGTTTTCTGTAGGAATGTTTTATATCATCTGTATTTAAAAACAACTGATTTGATGCACATAACATAACAGGATGGTCTGCCTTATGCTGAATTGTGAGTCTAAGCAAGGTACAAAGCGATACTCTTAATTAGAGAGCTTCCTTGTGATCTCTAAGTCTATTGAAATTGCTTGATTGTTCCATGTTAAGTAGTGTTCACTGAAGCCACAGAAGTGTGAATAATAACCTAAAATCCTCATTGCACACTAAAAACAATACCTAATACCAGCATACAATATAAAAATGTGAGAGTAAATGGAAAATATGTTTTCATCATGCTATGTAATATCCTACGTAGGATATTACATATCCTATGTATCCTACAGTCACTTAAATGGCCACACAAAATGCACTGCATTCAAGCTAGTCTAAGTTTTAATCCATAAATCTATAAACAAATTAAACTCATAAGTTTATTCCTCAGATAGAGCCACATTTACAGTCTCACTGCAAGGACTGATTTATATTTTTTCCACACACTGGGAAAATGACTACTCCTGTCATTTGTTATAGCAAAAATCATAGCAACTAACCACCTGGTTTTGCACAGGAAAATCAGTTGTAAGGCACACTCTTTAACCAAACAGAATGTAAAGACTCTATCAGTAGCATAGCAATTCTATGTGGCTTCATCTCCACTGTAAAATATTCACCATCTCCCCCATCCCATCAACCTCCCCAAAAGATGTGTCCCCATGTGTAAAGACCCATGGGTCACTCTAATCTTTCCTGACTGACTAGTATTGCCATGTAAGTTCTAAATTAATGAATAACTGCCCAGTGGTTTCTCACAAATGGATACCTCCAAATTATTATATTGTGAATTTCAATCTTTTCCTGTAGCAGTCTCACCCCAAGTATTGTAGATCATTGCTATGTACCACTCTTTTTAATTATATTTTACTGATTACGCTATTACAGTTGTCCTGATTTTTCCCCCTTTGACCCCCTCCACCCAGCACACCTGACTCCTTCAGGCAATCCTCCCACCATTGTTCACAACCATGGGTCATGCCTGTAAGTTCTTCGGCTGCTCCATTTCCTACACTGTAGTTGACAGCGCCACAGCTATTCTGTAACTACCTACTTGTACTTCTAGTCCCCTCACCTCTTCACCCATTCTCCCACATCCCCCTCCCATCTGGCAGCTATGTATCCACTTCTAATATCAACTCTTCTAGTATAGCATGAAAGAAAATCTTTTAAAAAATTTCTTTTTAAATGTAGTATTTTCTAATAGTTTCTGATCACAATACTTCTGATACTTCCATTTATCTGTGGGAGTTATTTTATAAAACCAGTACTAAATACATGCATTATGGCAGATTGTGTTGATCAGTAAACACTCACACTACCTTTTCACTCTCACCCTTATCCCATGGAAAAAAGCATACTTTCTGGGTCCGCTCAAATGACTCTTTGCAGAGCAAATTTGAGCAACTACAATTTCTATCACATCTATGCAGAAACTTTTAATGGCATTGAAAGTTTCTACCATTTGTTGAGCTTCGGTACTTTGCCACAAAGAAAATTATCCCAAGATACTAGCTGCTCCTTCCCCTTGGGTCCCAAAATAAAACAGACTTGAACCCACTTGCCTGGAGCCCAGTCCAGTAGAGCCAAGCAGAGCTGAGCAAAAGCACAACCATCCTGTAAACACACAAGTGAAAAGTCAAGGTTGCAAGCCACTTGTTTTTTTTTAATTATTGACAATACTACAGATGTCCCCCATTCCCTCCCTTACCCTCTTCCACCCAGCCCACCTCTCCACCCTACCTTCACCACATCGTTGTCTGGGAGTTGTTCGTTACTGCAGGAAACACTGAGAAATATATGCTTGATGCTTCTGAAAAGCATTTGGGAGGATATAATAAATGTAACCTTAAACTGGCCCTTTTGAATCTGATACTTACAAGTCATTTGACCAGAAAACAGTCCATTGGTAACCACAAGGGCCGTTTTCTTCTTGACACTTTACTAGGTCTATCTTTTGTCTGCTCTGACACTTCTCAGGAGAACTGAATAGCCCAAAACTGCTACACAAGTCTTTGAACACCTGCGGGTAAAGGATGGGAAATCCCTATCAAAATTCTAACATGATTATTTTAGAATGGAGCCACGTTGAACCTTGAAACTAGTTCCTTCCATTTTAATCCACCTCTCAGCTTCCTTCCCCTTAATATCATTTAGATATGATGTTCCTGTATTCCATTATAAGAAATTTCAAGGCTAAAATAGGGACTCTGTCATATTCATCTCTATATGAATTGCCCCACTGCTTACTAGTACCATCAACAGAATGGATCTCACATAAATAGGGTGAAAAATAGACAGGCAAATAAATCTAGCTATCCCAGCTTGGGTTAGATTTCAGCTGCCACACTTTTGGAAGAATCTACTTCACTGGATCCTCATCAAATGCATTCCACATGATTTCACTCACATCCCACTTCAGTTTTCCAAATTCATCAACCTCTTTCTAACCCTGTGATGCTATTTATAGGAGCCTCTAGCAAGAATGGCCTTCCTTTTTCACCAGAGAAGTACTTCAGGACATAGTTTAATGTCAACTCCCCTGTCTTGCTAAACTGTCAGCTCCATGAGAGCAAAGACTCCTCTCTTCTGTCCAAAGCTGTATCCTCAGCATCTAACACAATGTCTAGTCTGAAATAGACACTCAGTAAATATTTACTATATGGATAGATAAATTAATGCAAAATCTCCCCTAGTCCCTCCAGACTGCTTTCAACCTCTCTTTTGTATAATTAACAAATGTTCTAATTAAAGAATTTACAACATTGCATAATGATTATCCATCACAGCACCTGACAGTAAGTGACCAATAAATATTTGACAAGGGGAATATTTATGGCAAAAATAGACGAAGATTCTCAGATCTGTGCCTCCTTTCTGCTTTTAGTGCACACTTGAGAACAAGTTTTATAGTGAGAGATTTGCTGAAGTTGGACATCTCAGAACCACGTTTTCTTTTTTTTTTAAGACTTTATTTTATTTATTTATTTTTAGGCAGAGGGAAAGGCAGAGAGAAAGAGGGAGAGAAACATCAATGTGTGGTTGCCTCTCGTGTGCCCTGCACTGGGGACCTAGCCTGCAATCCAGGCATGTGCCCTCCCTGACTGGGAATCAAACCAGCAACCCTTTGGTTCAGAGGCCGACACTCAATCCACTGAGCCACACCAGCCAGGGCAGAACCATGTTTTCTTGAGGATGAGCAAAGACTGCATGGATTTGACCAGGTATACCCACCTCTCTTTAATTTTTTTTTCATTATCTTTGGTCCCTCCTTATCACATAAAATGCCTTCATTGATACTTCTTCTTTTTGTTGATGTTGTTTTATTGCCCTCATTTTCAGCGTCATCTTAAATCATTCTCTTGCCTCTAAGGTGTTAGACTTCACTTCCCAATCTAACACCACTCATTAACTTTATAAGCATGCTTTGCAATCTTCTGGAAAATCATTGTTGCAATGTTGCCAGTGGTTTCTAATACAACCGCCTCCCTGGAACTTTGCACCATAAGGTTTCCAGCTGGTAGTAACCCTTTGATGGTCAATCTTTGAAAATAGTCCTGACACCAGTGATCCAAGGTTTTTTGGTTTTTTTGTTTTACCAGAGATAAAGTTCTTTCTTTTTTAATAGTTCATTTTTCTTGTATTTTTCCATTACATTTATCCCCCCATACCCTCTTCCACCTCCACTCACCCCCTCTTCCCTGCAATCACCACACTGTTATCTGGGTCTCTGAGTTTTTTCCTTTTTTGCTCAATCCCTCCACCCCCCTAATTTCCCTCCCACCGAGAGCTGTCAGCCTATTCTCCATCGATGAGTCTGTCTCATATTTTTTTAATGAAGCAATCCTTTGTTGATAAATACTTTTTTTCTCTGTCCAACATTTCTTAAAGATAATTGTCCCAAACTCCAAAAAAAATTACAGCATTTTCAGATTTCAGAGATGTCAAAAAATGCCTTTCATTGGGCATTCTTGTCTCCAATCTACCTCAAAAAAATGTATCATCAACATTCTCAGTTCTGAAATTCCACCCTCAGACATTCTGTTGGTTGGCTTCACTTCCTTTTAAAAGATAAATACCTAGGGGCTAAAGTAGCAAACAAAGGATTTCAATCACTTATCTAAGCATTAATTTTATATTTTGGAAGCAATTTTAGTCCTACAAATCTAGAGCACCTTCAAAGAACCTTGTGTTTGAGAGTTTGGGAAACAAAGAGGAAAGAGTGGAAGGGAGGAGGGTCCTCAAGAAAACAAATCAACACACTTGTAGAAAAGAGGATTGGATTAAAACTCAGGAGTTTGGCAAGAAGACAATCTGAAGAACTTCTATACATCAATGAGAAAAACAAACTAAAATTTGGCAAGATTAAAAAAATAAAACTGGATAAGTGCTTCACAAAAGAGGATGCACACATGGTCGATCATCATGTGAAAAGCTGTTCAACATTTTAAGCACTAGTGATGCACACAGCATCATGGATGACCTCCCAGAAAGACTGTTGGGGAGAAAAGCCAGACATAAAAGACTATGAATTGCATCATTTCATTTATATGAAGTTCAGGAACATGCACAATTAATCTGTGGTAATGTGTTTGTAGGGTGGAGTGATTTACTGGATGTGAGCATGTGGAAGCCTTGCCAGGTACTGGAAATTTTCCATGACGTGACCTGGTGCTGGTTTCTCGGGGCAGCCATCTGTTTAAAGTCACTGAGCTGTACATTCAACATTTGTGCTCTTTTCTACAAGTATATCATATCTCAATATTTTCTTTTCTGTTTTAAATCAAAAGCATCTGATTGGAATGTGAATGTTACAATCTGTGCGTCTTTGGGTCAACATTTTGAGCAGCAGAATCCAGGCCTTGGATTAGAGGATCCAGGCCTCTTATCTTTCAAGAGGAGCTGATGAGGTGATTATTGAGATCTTTTCCAGACTCAGGTGAAAGCTTCTGTCTGCCTTCTTTGCCCCTGACTTTGCCTGGTCAACTTCTGGCTTCCAGATAGAGCTCTTTAGTCTTCTGCTTATCAATCCGAAGTCTCTGAAACAAGATTTAGGGTGCCACATGGTAACACCCAATTGTGAAAATGTTGTTTTTGAATATTTTGTTTACATTTTTCTCCTGCTGAGGATAAACCTATTGAAATCAATTGCTTGCCTAGTACTCTATGGGGTAAATAAGAACATCAATCAATTAACTTACTGGATTAAGTATTTTCTCAATTTCCTCTATAATAGCTATGGCATTAGGTCTTTGACCATTTTTGAGACAGAAAAGATGAAACTATTGTCTTTGCTCACTCATCTCTTCCATTTGACTGCGACTTCTTTGAAGACAAGAAATTGTCTCCTTCATCTTCGTTTCCCTGGCATTGATCCCAGTGCCTGGTACATAGTAGGTGCTCATTAGTTTGTTTGAATTCAAATGAATGAATAAGACCTTCACAAAACCTTTTTCCAGAAGCAATTTTAACTTGCATTCAACATCCAAGGAGAGTGAGTGTACCACTTTGGAAATAGTTCTGACATTTAATAATCTGGATGTTCCAAAATGTTTGTCCCTCATTTATCCTCAAAGAAAAAAAGGAAGCAGGAGAGGAACATGTCTGTGGGCCCTGCAGACACATTTCAGACTCATCGCCCTGTGAGGCAGATCACATGAGGCAGCAGTGAGACCAAGGCCACTTGCCCGCTGCTGTCTTCTGACTACTGATATTGCCTTAATCACTCAGCTGATGCAATTTCCTGCCATTACCCCTTGCTATAGTCCACTGGGAGGTCTCATGTGTCACTGCCATTACCTTTCAGATCAGGAAAACATGTTAGGCTCTCATCTAGTGCCTTACTCAGGTGTCTAGGAAGCTCACAGTTATCATGGCAATCCAGTGGTCCTGGGTACCTCAGTAGGAAGATGAGTCTCTGCACTTTGGCATATTACCTCTATTAACAGTGATTTTGAGGAAGGGGTGAACCTCAATCTCATTTCAAAGGAGTAGTACTTTATTTTATATATCCTTTATAAGACATTATATTTTTAATAACTCAGGTGCTCTATAGAAAGACCTTGATTAAACGCACAACTTCAATTCACCCAACACTCTCACCTCTGATACTACACTGAGCCCAGACCAGTCCTGATTTCACCTCCCCACTTATAAGCTTATCAGCTGAAAAGCTAATATATACCTGATACTGTATACAAAATATATCTTCTCTCACATTTGACTCAAATAAAGCTGGCTTTCTTATTTAACAAACAATCTTTTTAGCACTTACTATATACCCAGCATAAGAGTTCTAAGAGTTTTTGCAAATATAAACCATTTGTAACACTAGAAGTCCATTTTGTAGATGAGAAAACTGAGGCACAAATAGAGTAGGTGTCTCACCAAAGGTAACTTGGTTAGCAAATAAAATTCTAACCCAGTTCATCTGGTTTCTGAGTCTGTGCTCTTAACCCCTACAGCCAGAAAACAGATTCTTTGCATCTAAATATCAGGCCCAAAGCTTCCAATAGTGTTATGACAATATTAATCAATTAACTAATTAATTCCTCCAGCCCTGACCTAGAACAAAATAGAGGGGTATGTGTGAGTGTGTGTGTGAGGTGGGTATGTGCACCTGTGTGGATGTACGGTGAACAAGTGGTCTACAAAAGCATACCCTCTATGACTTTCTTTCACATATTATATCTCATGATTACCAGTTGGGTCTCCAGAAGCAGATGTGCAAAGAAAGTTTGAGGTACAAGATGATTATTCGGAATCTGCCTTTGGAGAGAAGGGAAAGGAGGCAGAACTGGGCAAGGAAAAACTGAACTAGAGTTTCAAGCAATGTGTGGCCCCCTTACCCCTCTGACCTCACCTCCATGTCCCATAGGCCCACTGACCTTTGGCCAGGCAAGCACCAGCCTTAGGGATATTCTTCTTTTGTTTCTTCTGCTTTCTCAGAAGAAGCCATATGGCTTCCTATTTTGCCTTGTTCACATTTTGGCTCAAATATGACATTCTCAATGAGACTTTTTCTGACCTGTATTTTAAATCCCTCTCACCCCCCACACCTATCCTGATTCTCCCAATTCCCCTCCTTCTTAATTGTCCTCTATAGCATTTATTGCCTTCTGAAGTACTATATAATTAATAGTTTACAGATTTGTTATTCTTTCTTATCATAAGCTCTATGAAGAGAGAGGGGTTTTTCTCCCTGTTGTGTTCACTAATTTATCCTCAGTACCAAGAACAGTACCTGACACTAACTGAGCCTACATGTACGAATCATTACACACAGAGTAGGAGAGGGAGGCTTCTGCTTCCTCAGCTCCTTCTACAAGCTCAGGACAAGAGAAACATTTCCATGCACTTCCTACCTCAGAAGGAAGGACCCTAAACATGCAAATCTCTCATACTATCTCTACTAGATGCAATGTGATTCTTAAAATTCAAACAACAATAAATATGCTCTAACTGTAGTTCCTAAAACAACCAAGTACTCCTACTAACTTTTTGCACTGAAGTCACACAGATTATACACTAGGCTGATCATAGCATCCAACTACAGTCTCTGTTATCAGCATTGGTTTCATCTCTTGTCCCGCACCACCTGCTCAGCTACCAGTGGATTCTTGTTCCTCTTCTCATCTTCTTTCCAACTTGGGGTGATAGCCTTGAGAAACAAGGCCACCACTATTCTTTTCCCTTTATACCAGGTTTCACCAGTTAAACTTTTTGGTAAACTCTGCTCCATTGGTTAAGAGCGGGTTTCATAGCTCCCCACCAACCACACTGGTATCTTTGGTACATTGCATAACTGCTCTGTGCTTCCATCACCTAACGTGGTACATGTTATTTAAGGCACTTTAGACACACAAAACTCAGTGTCTGACACATTGTTAGGGCATAAGAAATTACAGTAATTATGACTTCATAATTCCAATGTGTGTGTCTCTCTCTTGACTGCCCCCCGCCCTTGTCACTGGCAGACTCATTGCCCTCAATTTTTTCTTCTCCATAAGAACTTCTTCCAAGTCTTACAGCATCTTTAAACCTTTTTATAGTCTTCTTGCCTTTTTTAAAACCTTCTTATAAGTGGAATTATAGCTATAGAATATAGTGTATCCCATGACACAAGATGACCTATTTTAGGCTTGAATGGGAGATGAAAATGAATTGGATCCCCATTCAGAAGTAGCATCATAGACAGATATCAAGAGACATGCTCCACTCTCATGATTGTTCTGAAAACCCACAGAATGGCTCAGTAGTCCCATGTCCCAGTAGAAAAAAAAAGCATATAGGTCTTTGAAACACTAAAACATGGTATTTCATGAAGCAGGTTTCTTAGTTGTGAAATCTAAACTATCATTTTATTTACTTTGCAACATATTGGTTTGGTTGGTTTTTGTTTGCTCATATTTAACTAAGATGAAAACCAAAAGCAAAGATGATCTGAGAGCACCACCATATAAAGAGATCCACAACTACCACATCGGTGTAGACCCTATCAATCTGTGTTCACTAAACCCATATTTAATGTCCTGGTGCTGAGGATCAAACAATAAACAGACAAAAATTCCTGGCCTTGTGGAACTTACTGTCAGTGGAAAAACAGAAAATAAACAAGGTCTATAAGTGCAATATAATACATTTGAAAGTGATGAGCTCTGTGGAGAAAAATAAAGCAGGGAAGTGGGGTGGGGCATGGGGACTGCCATTTAAAACTGAGTGTCAAAGAACACCTTGTTGAAAAGGTGATATTTAAATGACCCAGCAATTCCACTGCTGGGCATATACCCTAAGAATCCAAAAACACCAATTCAAAAGAACTGATGTGCCCCTATGCTCATAGCAGTGCTATTTACAATAGCTAAGTATTGGGAAGAGCCCAACTGCCCCTCAGTAAATGAGTGAATTAAAAAATTGTGTTACATTTACACAATGGAATACTACATAGCAGAAAGAAAAAAGGAAGTCCTACCTTTTGTGACAGCATGGATAGAACTGGAGAGCATTATGCTAAGTGAAGTAAGCCAGTTGGTGAAAAATAAATACCATATGAACTCACTTCTAAGTGGAATCTAATTAGCAAAATATACTAACAAGAAAAATAGAACCAGAGACATGGAAACAGAGAACAGACTGACAGCTGTAGATCCTCCCTAGGGGAGGTAGGAGGCAGGGAATTGTGAAAGGAAAGGGAAGGGAATAAACAAAGAACATGTATGAATGATGCATGGACATGGACAACAGAGAGAGAATTGATGGTGGGATAGAGGGGTGGGCTGGGTGAAGGTGGGCAAAAGGGGAAAAATAGGGACAGCTATAATAGAATAAACGAAAAAGATGAGAGAGAAAGAAAGAAAAAGAAAGAAAGAAAGAAAGAAAGAAAGAAAGAAAGAAAGAAAGAAAGAAAGAAAGAAAGAAAGAAAGAAAGAAAGAAAGAAAGGAAGGAAGGAAGAAAGAAAGAGAAAGAGAGAGAGAAGGAAAGAAAGAGAAAGGCAGGCTTGGGAGAGAGAAAGGGGTCTGTCACGCAAGTTACTTGTGGGAAGAGCCTTTTAGGTAGAACAGTAAATGCGAAGCCTTGAGTGGAAATATGCTTGGGGAATTTGAGGAACAGCACTGAGGACAATGCCCAGAGCAAGTGTGGAGGAAATGGCAGGAGGTACAGTGAGAGGGAAGCAGGCACCAGGTCACATGGGGCCTCTCTGGTCATAGTAAGGATTCAGCTTCTACTCTGGAGGAGATGGAAGCTTCGAGAGGCTTTGCCCAGGGGAGTGTGATGATCTACCTTCCTTTTAATAGAATTGCTTTGATTTAAGGGAGTCAGAGCAGAAACAGGTGATACTGCCTTTGGAACCAAGCAAGAGGATCCCGTCTTGGGCCCCATGCTTTAGGAAGTTCTACATAAAACAGACAACAACATGTAAATATATGATAGTAGCCAGGGTGCATTTATTAGGCATCAGGGCTCAATTCCAGTACTGCACAGCCTGCGGTCCAACCATGTGCTCCTACGATTGACACCTTTCAGGCCCCAGGGAAGCTCTTCTCCATGTCTCTTGCCCTATGTGCACCAAACAAAAGGTGATTGCTTACAAATGGCCATTGTGACTAGTGGGCTGTACTGCTGTAAACTTGGGAGATAGACACTGCTTTGGAGTATGGGGAGGATTTGAACATTGGATGTGCTTAATTAAGAGAAGTACAAGTAATCTACTTCCTCTTGGAGAGTAGAAATGCCATGGATCACAAAGTATTACATCTCAGTTGTGCTGAACATTCATTTTCTTGCTTTTTATTGTGTTCTAGTTCATCATTCTTGAGATGCTCGTGAATTGCCTAGTGTTTGTGACAGTTGCAGACTTAATGGCTAAACATATTAAATAATTCATATCTCTCCAAATTTGTATTTGTGCAGGTCCAGACTGACAACTCATGATAGATTTAGATTTTAGAATATTGTTTGAAGAGATGATGAAAATGGCAATATAGTGATCATAGTTTATATGATGAAATTTAAATATTTTGCAGTATTGTTTACAATAGTGATAATATATCATATGCAACCCCAGTTACAATATTTGAACATGATGCAAAATTCATGGTTCATTTCCAAACCTGATTGCTAATTCATCTGAGCAGTTTCACCAAATTGAAATTAACTTTTAAAATATAATGTTAAAATACAATGACTCAACAAAAGTGGTCTAATGCGACAAAACTGTCCATTGAACATAAATTATGTGGAAATTTTGATTTTAAAAACATATTTTGATAAAATTAAGTTTTAAAATAATATCTATAGGATAAATATACAGTAATTCATGAGTTAATGTTTTTCCCTCTTTACCCACCCAAACCTCACCTGCCTGCTAATAGAACTCCCAGACATACACAACAGTAGTTCAGTCATCTTTGGTGTTTTATTTACTGTCAGTCACATAAAAACCATAGATTTTTTTTTACTTTATCAATATAAAATCATATGTTAAAGTAGGATAATCCACAATGTTATAAATAACTATTTATTAGCTTGGTTTATAAATTTGAAAATTTAAATATATGTAATGTTGGATCCCATTTGCATTTTAACCCTAGACACCTTTTATTTTAGGGGATCCAGTATGGAGGTTATTGCTATAAATAATCCAGGTATAAATGATGGTGGCTTGACTGGGGTGACGGAAGCAGATTCTGGATACGTTTTGAAGAAAGAACCAAAAGGATTTCCTAACAGGTTGCATTTAAGTGTGAAAGGGAAAAATCAAATGACAGGTTTTTGGCCTGAGCGACCCCAGAAGTGGCCATTCTGTGAATTCCCACTCAGGGAAGGATCTGGGAGGGGCGGCTGGAGGGGAATTTCAGAAGCTTGGTTTCGTTGTGTTAAGTCTGAGATGTCAGTTTAACTCTCATCAGTTTAATACTCAGGGCAGGCATCCAGGGTCTGGAAATTGGTAGTCACTAGGGTAGGTGTAGGTAGGGGCTGTATTCAAATCCTGGGGATGGGAGAGACCCAGTCTTTATTTGTGTGCTTTCGACAAGGTGGGAGACACAACAGAGCTGAAAAAGGGAACACGGTTGTCTCACTTCCCTCTCACAGCAAAAAGTGGCAGAAAGCACCTAGAAGCCACCTCCCAAGCCACTTTAACAGCTAAGAACTTCCTTGGGGCACATACCCTGAAAAAGTTCATAATTAACCACCAATCCTGGATCCTTAACTTCAGACTTCCTATGAAATGTTTACCACACATGGAAGACACCACTGGATGGCATGTATCCTCCACGTAAGCCACTGCTCCCTTATTGGTCCTCTGCCCAGCTGCAGAGTTATATTGACATCACATCTTTTGATGTGGAATGAATACACACGCGCACACACACACACACACGTATGCACACATGCGTATATATATATATATATATATATATATATATATATATATATATATATATGAATGTCTTTGACACCCAGTCCTCAAAATGGAAAAGAAAAAATTCTAAGTAAAAGCATCACTATTTTAGTCATGTGAGTTATCTTATTCTCCCTCTGACAAATACAAACAAAGCCTCAACTAAACAATATTGCAGCCTAAATAGAGAAAAACTGGTCATGGAAGGGGAAAATGTCAAGACTGAACTTACCCCAGCCTGCTGGGTAGTCTTCAGATAAGAAACTAATGCAGCATATCTAAAATTAGCATCCTACACAATGCTGTTCCACAGCATGTTATTTGATGAGTCTATACTCAGAATAAAAATGGGACCCTTAGAAAAAATGAAATTATATTTCTTTACTGTGAGAACCTTGGGGTACAATAATGTACCTTATGCATCTTCAAGAGGAAGATGTGGAAGACAGCATTGCCAACGCACAATAACAGCTGCCAGATTTGTCCATCCAGAAGGGCAAGGCCAGAAGGCTCCCCATCACCCACTCCCTGATGTGCAAATCTGCCTAACTACATGCATTCTTGACTCCAATTCAATTTAGATTCAATACATTCATTCCTTTCCAAATGAGCCTGTTGTATTATTATATATTCAATTATTAAATATTCACACTGCAAGTGAATTCCCAGATGCCCACCTGTTCCAACAGTGTTATCACTGAATAGTAGGAATTAATTATTATAGAGACGATGATAATAAAGCCAAAGAATTTATCCAACTTAAATGTTCTTCCATGAAGAAAGGGCTAAATGCTCAGATCAGTAATAATCTAATTTCACTTTGGAATCATTGGGGGGACATTCTGTTCTTCTCAGCACAGTACTGTGAAGAATGGCTGGGTCCTCGCTATGATTCAACTGAGCAACATTTTTATTAACTTTCTTTTTACCTTTTACCCATCACATAAGTCCATATAATACAGGTTTTTTATAAGCAAACCTTTACATACTGATTAGTGGGAAAGACAGGTTAGCTAGTCTTTACCATTCTTTCTGGGGATTCTCCCCGAATTAAACTAATATGGCCATAGTTCTATTCCGCTGGAAGGCAAACCTCCTAACAGAATTAGAAACTTTTCAGTGATACCTGCCCATCGTGATATGTCAGCTGGTAGCCTCGTGTTCACACAGAAAAGAATTTCATGCATTTATATGAGATATAAAAGATGTTTAGTAAGAATATATTTATTAATTATAAATCTCATTTGTTTTTTGTATACAAATGTTAATTACTTAAATGTCTTGAGAAATACCATTATAATGCAAAATGAAAAAGCTATCTACTGAGTGAATAGACATCTGCTCCCAAATATGGAGGGGTACCTATTTTTAAAGGTGACGTCTTAAAATAGCAATGGCAATGAACCCTAAGTGATACAATTTTTTCTGTATTTTTTATAGTGATAAAAAATAATGAGAGTTATTTTCTCAATAGCACTATTCTATGTTACCTGCCATATTCCACTGACTCCAAACTACAGTGTTAAGACACAAGTTTAAGGTGAAATTCCAGAAGTTTCCTCTGGGTACAAAAGGAACCCAGTAAAAATGCTGTCATCCTCGGGGCTGACATACACTCCGTTCCAATCTTTGGAAACTTCCAGCCAGACTTGGTCCCCTGCACTTAACTTCAGGACAATGAGGAGAGAGGCCTGGTCTATTTCATGACCATAGAGCGTTTCTCTGGACTTGACCTGCTTCTTATTCCAGGCCACCAGGCTGATCCGAGCGGGTCGGCCACTCACCGTGACATGGTAGGAAAATACATATGCCCCAGGAATACTGCAGTTAAATTTCCCAGTGACGGGGCTATAATTCCCTTGGTCATTATAGAAAACTTTGTCAAATTTGATAGGGACATTGGGAGGAGGGAAAGGCTTTGATAAAGCAGCACTGAAAGCCGACCGTGGGACTCTGGCCACCTCCCCTTTGGAGCCTTTAAGGCCCCGAGAGCCTTTCTTTCCAATAGACCCTCGGACCCCTTTGCTCCCAAGCTCACCCTTTGGCCCCACAGGTCCCATGAGACCAGGAGGACCTAACTCCCCCTTTTGTCCTTTAGCCCCTGGATCACCTTGGGCTCCAGGCAGGCCCTCTGGACCCCTTTTGCCTTCCATCCCCATATCTCCTTTGCTACCTTTTTCTCCTTTCATCCCCACCTCCCCTTTTTCGCCCTTTCCCCCCCTCTCCCCAGAATTCCCACAGTAGCCCTTATCCCCCATCTCCCCCTTCTCTCCCTTGTCCCCAGGCTCTCCATTCAAGCCTGGTGAGCCCACAGCCCCTCGGTCTCCTTTCTCTCCTTTCGTAGCATTTACAAATGTGTCCCCCTTTGAGCCTTTTTGTCCTTTCACTCCCTCCAGTCCAACGTCTCCTTTATCCCCTTTAGGACCGAGTCCACCTGAAATGGAAAATTCAAATGATGTTTAAGGACCACATAGACTATGAACAACATGCTATTAATACAGAGCTTACACAATAGGAACAAAACCTACCAACTGGGGCTGGAAACCTGGAAACCTCTTGTCTTTTCCCTCCTCTTACTGAGGTGAGACCCTTACACTGAGCCGTTCACATCACACATCAGTCCCATAATGGGAAGAGCTAATGCTACTGATAGCATTATCTAGATAGCTTATATCTAGATCTAGTGTATCTAGTTTTATTTTTTTTTACTTTTAAGATAATAAAGAGTAGTAAAACAATAGTTGCCCACTTTATTCCACTATATTTGCATTTTAGCCCAACCCAAGTATTCTCTTAAATCTCTGTATTGTCCAACCAAAACTAAAACCTTTCAGGCAAAGAAGTCAAAACCCAGAATGCAGGGGTCTTTTCCCAAAGACAGCTGGAGAGAGGAACAGGGTTCAAACACCTTTACTTAGTCTCCACATTCCTAGCCCTGTACCCACACTCCAATGTAACCAGTACGCTGCATTACCAGAAGAATAATAGCAATTTATATATATTTATATTTATAAATCAGGAGGCATATCTCTTACCTCCTGATAACTTTGCATACAAACAAGAGAAAAATTAAGGGCTACACTGCACACATGATACAGTTCACACTCTACAATGGATACGGTTTATACTCCACCTGGTTCTCCTGGTTTTCCTGGGTATCCTGGAACGCCATTTGTTCCTTGGTCCCCACGTTCTCCCTTAAGTCCTAAAATGATGCCAAGATTAACTTTCTTCTAATTGTATTAGTTATGATAAAGCTAACATCCATTCACAGCCCTGTTACATTCCAATGCTTCCCTCACCAAAATGTGTAGAAGTAAAACAATATGATTGGCCTGGAGAACACTCCATACAAATACACAGGTGATGTATTATAGAATTGTATACCTTAAACCTATATAATTTTATTAACCAATGTCACCCAAAAATTCAATAAAAAATAATAAAGCAAAACAATATAGGAAAAGATTACTGAGCATCGTTAGGAATATTGTATTCCAGCTGATGTTAAGTCATTTAAAGGAGATTTGGGGTTAGTGCCAACCTCCCCAGACAGAGCTCAGCTATCCCCTCAGCGTTTCCACAGCTCTTCAGATCTCTCATGAAACTCACAGCACTCTGCCTTGTGTTATATACATACGTGTTTGTGTTTTTCCTATCGTGAATTTTGAATGACAGTTAAAATGTCCTCTTCTTTACATTCCCCACAGTGCCTGAGAGGTTGTGCCATGCCCCACATAAGTCTGACACAGAGCATAACATTGTGCAATTGGCTAAAACAAATCCTGACGAAACCTGTCTAGGAGAAGAAGATACTGTCCTTGATACAGAGCATCAAGAAAAGTCTATTTTTATTTTGTTTGGAAAACTTTTCATGTACTCTTTGGACAAATTATAGTACTGTGAGAAATTTTATTTAAGAAGTTTTAATCAGGGTTTTCAAGTATTTGCCATATACCACAAAATGGATTTTTATACTGGACCTGGCTGAAGGCCCATCCTGTTGGTGTTGCCACACTAGACTTATTTTAATTATTAGCAATAATAATAGCTAACTGTTATTGATCATCTACTCTGCACGAGGTAATGTTCCAAACTCTTAACATGACTTTTAGAATTTAATCCAGCCTTTTGAATTTAATGTTAATTTTTATTTGATATCAATATAGTCTCTCATATAATGGGGGCCATATAACAGAGCACATTCCATCAATTAGATCACTTTTAATTTAAGAAAGTTCATAGCATCTCCCTTCAAGAATGGTAAAACAGATATTTTTGTCATCACTTTTATCATAGAAGAAACTGAAGTACAAACAAGTTCAGAAATTTGAACAGCATCAAACATGACTGCATAGTACATTGGTTGGCACTGATTAACCAACCACGTTATTTATATATAACTAACATTTTGTGTTCTCATTTTGTCAAGAAAAAGAAAACTGTAAATTAAATTAAAAATCCTAAGAGGAGACTCCCCCAAATTTCACGAGCGGTGACAGATATCCCCCCCTCAGTCACCCAGCAGCGTTTTCCAAGCAGCTAGCTCCTCCGTCGCCATTCCACCTAAAATTCAAAACTTGGAAATTAACTCCAAGGCCATCAGGAAAATGTCTGTGAACATTTGGAGAGAAACTCACCCTGAATGAAAGTGAAGGGCCATTTCTATTCCCAGCCCTTGTCCATGCTCATATACTGACCCTCACTGCAGAGTTATTCTGGTTCTCAAGTTCCTTTAAAGGATTTTAGATGCTTATACTGCATTTCCTCAATGAGGTTGTGATTAGCCAGAATACAGTCACTCAGGTCATTTATTTAAAAAAAAACTTTAGATCTTAACTAAGAGTTTAGACTAAGTCTGGAAGTGAAAGGGTAGTGGAGTCCCCAATCTATGGTCTGGCTGAGTGAATTTCTACCTTTGATCCTTCATCAAAGCATATTCTTCAGAACCTTATCTTAGGATACTTCCCTGTTTTTGTCTTCTACTTCCAGAAGTCTGGCTAATGTATGAATCACTCGGGAGGTTCATCACTCATCTTTATTTCACAGAGCTTTCTGCTAATATAATGCAGCAACAAAAGGATTAAATGTTTCCAAGAATGAAAATCACATAACTGACAAGTGTGAAGTGGCTCTCTCTTACCTTAGCCTCTTTGCTGAGTAATTACCTCACTGAACGTTCCACAGAAATGAGTCAGGCAGTTCCCGAGCCATGTGGAGGGTGATGTATAGATGATATTAGGTCTTTTGACATGTGACACTGAGGCTAAAATATTTAACTTGATGGATAGATGATATTTGTATGAGCTGGCGGTATTCACTGAGGGATTTCTGAATGTCCCAGTGAATCTGCAACCTTCCCTCAATCCCTTGAAGCACTTATAGAACCAGGATTTTCCAGATAGAATGCCCTCTTTACTGTTACGTCTATAGAATTATAGAATTTCTGAGCTAGAAAAGATCTATGAAAGATCTATAGTTACGTGACTATAAATCTCTTTTAAAAGTAAATGGTTTAAACAAATATCTAGTCTATCTCCCTCAATTTTCAGATGAGGTGAAGCGACCGGTCACTGCTACATGCTTGACAGCAGCCACTTGCATTTGGCTCCCTTCCCCCAGGGCCACTGCCCTCCATCTGAGTGTAAGGCGAGGGCTACGTCATATTCTCCTTTGCAGACAGGCTGTCCAGCCAAATGGGATAGGATGGCCTACTGTAGTTAGTTCTGTCCAGTATGTAATTAACTTGTATCATGAGGAAGACACAGGGAGGGGCCCTTCTGTAGAGAGGGTGCCCAGTCCCTGGGTCAGCTGTGAGGCCAATGAGAGACAGAAAAGATGTGTGTGCCCACGTGGGTGTGATATGTCACCAGACAAGTTTAAAATTTCTCAACTGGCTATTTATAAATTAACATTTTTATATAAAATATAACTCACAATATGCTTAACCAAATTTACATTTTTTTAATTATTCCACCTGCAAGAATCTGGTATTTACTTAGCAAATTGCTGTCCTAAGAGTGATTCAGAACATCCCTTGAGTTTTGACATGAAATCTCTATAATTACCTACCTTTCTCTCCTTTCTGGCCTTTTGGACCTTGGGGTCCAATGGCTCCTGGTGGCCCTGGGATCCCCATATCACCTGCCTTTCCCTCGGGACCTAGAAATGAAATTTGAAAAGCATTAAGGTCTAAAAATATTCTCTTTCAAAATATCATAATTCAGTGGAGAATAAAAGAGTCATTTATTAAGACTAATGACCGTCAGTGTCCAAATGATAAAATCTGGGTTAGAATAAACTATTAGAGAGTTCTGACGACAATATTTTTGTCCAATTTGCAATTTTGTACTACCTGAATAGATAAATTGGGCACATTAGTACTTGTCACTGGATTCATGGCAGTGATTTAAGGATTCAGGGAAGCAGTGCTATGTCAAACAACAAGAATTGAATGATTACCTGACCCTTAGCCTCGTGTGGACCACACTTTTCAACTGGAAGTAAAACCACAATACCTGGCACTTTTGGTTTTCCCACTCACTCATGTATGCATTCATCCAGGAGCTACTGCTGAGGCTTTCTATAAACCAAGCACCCTACCAGGTATCAGGAATCAGCTATCAACATTCCAGGAGTCCCCAGAACAAACTGAGGGTTGCCAGAGGGGTAGGGGGGAGGGATCAGCCAAAGGGAAGAGGATTGAAATTACAAACTCCCAGGTATGAAGTAAACTATGGGTATGTAATGTACAGCTAAAGACAATAGTAATATCATCACTATATACAATTACTAGACTTACATGCTGATTACTTTGTAAGGTATATGAATGTTGAATCACTGTGTTAAAACTAATACAATAGTTTATGTCAGCTATAATTTTTTAAAAGATTTATACAAAACTAAAAAAAAAACATTCCAGCAGTCCCTACCCTCATAGAGCTGAGAGTCCATGAAAGATAAACATTGAACCAATAGCCACACAAATACAGATATCACTACCCTCTAGTTAGTGATGTAAAGAACCAAAGGATACAGCTCTAAGAAAATGGCATAAGCTAATACTCAATGAACAGATTAGGATATGAGTTATTTTCAAGTTTATTTAATGATGCTCTCATACTAGATTTCTAATTTTTAAAAAAGTTATGTTTTTGAAAACACTGATAAAGCCAAAATAAATACCTCTCTAGTTATCTCAAAAACAGGATCCTATCAGGCTCAGAGTATTTCATGAGGTAGGGAAAACCTCCTGGCACAGCTAATTGAAACAATAAACCCAATTGCTGAGCACTTATTCTATTCCAGGCACCCTACCGAGTCCTTACACACATGAAGTCATTCAGTTGTCTTGATGACTCAGTGCAGCTGGGATTACTCTTACCCCCATTGTACTATTTTAGAAACTCAGAGAAGTAAGGAAGTTTCCCCAAGGTGGGACCATGCGAGACAACATGCTTAGCCTCTAAGCACTGTGCTCTTTGCAGACTAAGTCACATGAGCGCCCTCAGTAAGCTAATGACTTGGCACACCCTCAGAGTATCTGTCACACGTATTTATGGGAAGGGCTGAGCTCTGAGAACAAAGCTGCTAAATCCACCAGTGAGTAAAACACAAGCCTTGATGTTACAGACGCACAACATCAGAAGACAGTTTAGCAACCAGCTGTGTTTACTTGACCATGCCCTTGAGGGTGTTTACTCCTAAGCAACTTGCCAACCAGATATGATACTAAGAGAAATCCTGGTAAATATAATTTTCTCAGTCTCATTACATTTCCAATAATGTTCTTGCAACCCTGAACTCTTGGTGGCCCAGACCACTGCCCAGCTCCCTTACCCTTTCATTTCAGCTCTACATAACTATTGAGCACATTTCCAGAAAGGTTCCCACAACAGGATGAAATGAATGCCTTAATGAGGATGTGTAATTCCTCATTTTATAACTTTAAATTCTTCAAGCAAAACACAATAAATATTTATGTGTAATTTTTTTCATGGCATAGTGAGATTGCATAGTGGCATTCTGATCTCATTCTTACCTTGAATTCTCTGCTACATGACATGTAAAAGCTGAAATATATTACAATAAAACTGAGAGTACATTCATAATGTATATATGAAAGACATCTGAAAGTTTGAAATATGTAACCATGACGTTCAATGGAGAAAATTGCTGGGCAAGGATCCAGTGTTGACTCAGAATTTCAATGAGAAGCAAACTGAATCCTGGCTTTATTCTCCACCTCAGAGGCATTCCATTTCTAATCCTAACTACAAATAGCACTCCAAAAATCCATCAGTCAGCGTACAGCCCTACCAGATAACAGAATTTTCATTTTCCCTTTTTACATTGGCCTTTAATGAAAAGATTATCCTGGTCGTGAACACGTGTAACTTGGAGAGCTGCATACCAGTGCTGGGGTTGGTAGGCCCGGTCTCTGCTCTAGCCAGCACTGCCCAGCAGAATTGTCTGCAGTGATGGAAATGCTGTACATCTGTGCTGCCCAATAAGGTAACCACTGGTCACACGTGGCTAACAAGCCCTAGAAATATGGTTAGTGTGATTGAGGAACTGAATTTTTTTTATTTAATTTTAATATTTATTAATAGCCATGCACAAGGCTAGTAGCTGCCACTTTGGGCCACATGGTACCTATTTGCCTTTGACAAATGTTACACCTAGGCCCATCCCCCTGTTCATGACAATGTAGAAACCCTTGGGGCATTTGTACCTCCAACCCACCTCTCAACTCTAAGGACATGTAAGGGAGAAACATGGCTTTATGTATTTCCAAATACCTGACTTTCCAGCCTCGCCAGGTTCTCCTTTCTGCCCTGGTACAGATGAACAACAATCACAACAATTCAAAAGGAAATCAGCCTTATCCAGAGTGAAGTTTTCAAAGGGGAAGAGAGTGGCCGTGCCAAAGACAGGACCTTGGACTGAGGGGTCGGGGGTTGGCTCTGCCGTCCCGGCCACTTCTGTAAAGGGTGTTTCTTCTTCTTCCGGAGGTAGGGCACTGGATGGCTTTAGTCCCTTCAGCATCTCTTTCTCCTCAGGTTTCTTTGTAAACTTGATATATGGTGTGGTCTTTGCTATTGTGTCCATACCAGCCATAGCCAAAATAATTAAAATAGCACAAAGCCAAGAGAACATCCACATAATTGGAGCTAGAATGGGAAGAAAGAATGGGAATACATACACAAGTTACATGAGATCCAAGTGAAAAGTAATATGAGCAAGTACTTACACAAGAGAGTATATATACATATAGGAACCATAAGAATGAAGAGTATATATAATATTAAATGACATTTTATGTATTTTATATGCAAATTTGTGTTTGAATCACAACAAAATATTTACTTAAAGCATTTATTATAAGGAACATTTGCTTCAATTCTACTTTCTGGTTGTTTTCCTTGTATTACATGTTCTAAAATATTGTTCTCAGTCATTCTAATTATCTTGCCAAATAGCAAACATGATCTATAATAAATGCAACATGACTTAATAGCTCATATACCCCATGGAAAACAAATATGTATAATTTCCTGACCAACCTCACTCAGATTTATAGGAATCAAATACATTTGTATTAGAGAA
Organism: Phyllostomus hastatus; assembly: GCF_019186645.2. Taxonomy (NCBI): domain Eukaryota; kingdom Metazoa; phylum Chordata; class Mammalia; order Chiroptera; family Phyllostomidae; genus Phyllostomus; species Phyllostomus hastatus. The sequence goes on along the minus strand of NW_025333977.1, from coordinate 15,565,620 downwards.
AGATGAAAAATATCGAGCTGAATAGTTTATTCCAGCAAACTCAATTATTTCGAGAAATATACAAGTGAACTAGTCCTTAAATCTACTAGGGATAATGATCCTGTTGTGAGAGCAATCTTTTAGACTCCATTGTGATAAATGGGGAGAGTGAATTTTAAAAAAACATAAATTTAAATATGTTCTATGTTCTTAGATTCTTCACATGTCATTTAGTTCTCTAGTTCTTTGTTTTATAATTTGAGGAGTTTTTTTTGCTGAAAACTCATCTTTATCCTTGTATTATTTTAATGGGGTAAATAGTGGTCATTCTTATTATGGCTTTTATCAATGTTTAAAGTGATATAAGGGTTCCTGCAAATCGAAAGTTTGGTTGTTCACAGTATTTCATTCCCCAGCAATTCCCAGCATTCCAGAGGCTGCTAGCAGAAGAGCCAGGGGTAAAAATTAATGCTTTTTCTTTAATTGGAAAAGGAAGTAGTAGTTAGAATAAATAGCAAAAGAGTCGAGAGAAGGGAAATAAAGATTGTAATAACCCCTGCTTATCCATAGAGCCCCTGCTATGAGTAGGAGCCTTACATTCACCAATCCAATCAGTTTCGCAAACAGCTCCGCCAGGTAGACGACACACTACCGTTCACCTTCACGGATGAGGAAACTGGCACCAAGAGCAACTACCTTGCTCAAAATCACACACCCAGTAAGTTATAAATTCAGAACTTAAATCGAGTCTGTTTAATTTCAAAGCCTCAATACTTCCCCACAAATCATGTGGCATTTATGAGATTAAAAAACAATAAAGCCAAGGGTAGGATCAAAGGAAGAGCTACAGAGAAGACCGGCATAAATCAGAACAGAAAACAGATGAACAAAGACCAAGATACAAAAATTCAAAAAGTGTTAACTTTCTTTTAACCAGTAATTACGGAAAATTAACGAAATTAACGTTCAAGCCCTGAGAAATTATATGTGGTGAGTGAATCAAAGCCATGGACTCTGTCCTCAGGGACTTTGCAATCTAGTAGGAAAGACGATGCACAGCAGCAGCACAGAGGAAAGTGTGAAGGGCAGGTGGTCACACTGCACCCCTCCAATCACAGACCCCACAGACTCACTGCCCACGCCCGCGCAGCACTGAGCACTGAAAACGTGGTTACTACGTGTCAGCCAGCCCAACAAAGTCCCAACAAAAACCAGACAACGTAAATACTAGCTTTCTATATAAAATAATTAAAACTTCATTAGTTCATATAACTCCATTCAATGAAACATTCATTTGTTCAACAAACATTTATTTGAGCATCTGAGATGTGCCAGGTCTTGTGCTGGGTCATAGAACATAAAGAAAAGTAAAAGCTGGCCCAATCTCGAAGGATCTTGTCTGAAGTAAACCTCAAGCCAAAGCAAATATCCAATGTGAAATGTTGGTAACTTTTAATTCCTCACCACTTTGCCATAAATTAATGGTGAGTGTCAATGCTCTAAAACATTGCTTGTGTTCTCTTAAACATGTTCAAATGAGGTCATATGAAGACACACCTGTTATTAGTCTATGCATACAAATTAAGTTTTACTCTAAAAGTATATGATGGCCTCTTGATAAACCAGTCCTAAGGTGGCACATGAGAGATGCATGTTGGGGCAGGGAGAGAAAGAAAGCTAACAATGAGAACAATACAGGCATTGTGCAAGTGCTTTGTAATTGTTACTGCAATTACAGCATACATGAATCATGCTAAATAAGATTTACTTTGCCCATATAACAGATATGAAACTGAGGTGCAGAGAGATTAAGTAGCTTGCATGAGATCATGGCGTTAGGAAGCAGTGGAGCTGGAATTAAAACCTAGGTCCTTCTGACCCCCAAGTCAGCCCGTGCCCTTCCCACATGCTGCCTGGGGATTAAGGAGTGGTAAGATATGCTGCAGAATGAACTGAGTTGAACACTTCATGGAGCTCAACTCTAGACCCTTCAGTGGAAGAAAGGACACAAGAATGTAAAATTGGTAGACGGGAAGGAGAGGGCAGATGAGAAGTCTGTCTCTGACAGTGGAGCATACTAGTGTGGGACAGACACAGTCACACAGGGAACATAGCATGGACGACAAGAGAACGAAGGGCTAGAAAAAGGAATGAGCAGAACTAACCACTGTTGGGATAGTGTTCAGCATCCCTGTTTGGGGTGTGCTCTGTCCTCATGTATGTTCTCCTTGCATGGCGGCTTCCCGCTTCCCAATTTAAATACAGATGTTAAAGGATAATGTAGTCACTACTTGAGGACCATCATGAGGCTCTCCAAAAATCCATAGATGAGGAAAGCGTGAAGCCCTTTGGAAATCAGTGGAGCAAATATTGACAGCAACCTGACTGAGAGTGCATATATGTCATTAATTTTTCACTGAAAATGTTTTCATGTTTGGGGGAAAAAACATAAAAACATAGACCAAAAATTCCATGACTCAAGCAAGTAAGGACTTCTTACCAAATTTTAAGCCACTAAAACAATAAAAACATAATTCAAATGCCAAGTCTGAAGTTTAATGCAGGCATAAATCTTCAGAGCAAGGTTAGAAGTAAAGAACTAAAAGGAAGTTTAGGTCCCCAATCAACCTAAACACAGTAAGACCTTCATCCTGAAGGCTGCCTAGACTGTAAGCATTTAAAGAGCAGAAAGTTAGGTCTCTTGTTTTTTGTGTTCTAAGTGAATAGCATAGTATTTGCAAATAACGTATCCCATAAGTGTTTGCTAAACTAAAATGAAGTAAACAATTGCATTATTGTCTCCAATTGTCCACCTCTACCTGTACTCACACTCTTAGATAGATGGATCTTGCACAGTCTCCCAAAAAAGAAATGAGGTCTTTCCTGAAATCCCTTGACTTGGAGTTTAGCCATGTGACTTCGGCCAGTAGAATGAAGTGGAAATGACAGGGTGCCATTACCAAGCCTAGGTCTCAAGAGCTCTGCTTTGTTTCAACTTGCTCTCGTGGACTTTGGCCATTGCCATTGGAAGGCTATGTAAGACCAAGCTTACTGGTCCAAAGAAGATAAGAGACACATGCGGCAGAGCTGTCTCAAGTAAGCCACCCTGGCCAAACACAACCTAAATGAAAGTTCCCAAAGGACCCACAGACACTGGGACAAGCCCACATAAGACCGGCTGACGCCAATCTAGATCAGAAAACCCTCATCTATCCTACAGACACTTTCCAGTTACCTACTGCTGTGTAACAAAGAACCTCAAACTCAGTGACTTAAAAGTAACCTTTTTATCATAGCTCACAGTTTTCTAGGTCAGGAGTTTGCTCCTGATCCGTGAGGTTATTCTTCTGCTCCATGAAGCATCATCTAAGGTCACTCAGCAGGATTCAGCTGGTGCAAAGGCTGGTGTGGAGAGGCTTAATGACACATCCAGGGCCTTGTAAGAAATGGAAAACGCTGGGCTTACCAGTCACATAGTCTCTCCAGCATGCCAGCCCCAAATAGTCGAACTTCTTCAGTCATGGCTCGTGGGTCCCAAAGGCAATATTGCAAGAACAGGGAAGCTGCCAGTCTAGTGAGGCTGTGCCTGGGAATTAGCGCTGTAATTCTGTTGGTCACTGCAGCCACAGAAGCCAACTGACTCCAAAGGAAAGCGCCTAGACTTCGCTTTTTAAGGGGAGGAGTAACAAATAATCCCTGACCATCTTGTACCCACCACAGACACTCAAGCTATAAATGGCAAACCTCTTACAAGTTGGCAAGGTCAGGCAGCAAAAGCCAACTGGTACCAATACTTGCAGCCTCCGGCTTAGCACTGCACTTGCTACATTGAGACAAAACTGAGTAGGCAGCCTCCAGGCAGCGCAGTCCTGTCTTCGTCCAGCAGCAAACATCCTGAGTGCTCTTCCCTCCACCCCACCCCGGGGCAGTCCGCCCCCAGAGTTCTAAGGGTTGAACCCATTGGAAGTTCTTAAGCAGAAGCTGGGCCACCCCTTGTTCAGATGCTATTAGAAGGGATCTTGAAGATTCTTCAAATGTGAATGTCCCTTCTAACCTTCAGATTCTGTAACATGGTTTTATAATAGAAGACACTTTATCAGTATATAAAAATTAGCTCATACCATGAAATTCCGTTCTAAATACAGGAGAGATTATATTACATTTCTTCTAATAATGTACTCTCTTCTCTCATTAAGATACTGCCTATTTGGAAGGACTTTTTCTTTTTTTTTTTTTTTTTTGTTACGTTTGGGGTTTTTTTCCCAGTAGAAGTGAGGTATTTACACAAACTTAATAGTGTACACTTGTAAGATGACTGGAAAGTTCTATGCTGAGGCTTGGGCCATGGTTAATAAAGAAATTTAATTACCAACTAGCAAGTAGCAAATACTGTAGTATAAGGACTAAAAGCCATTGGCTTTGTAGGCAGGTAGTCCTAAGCATAAAGTTCAGATCTACTTACTAGTTCTTCAATGTAGAGCAAGTTACTGTACCTTTCTAAGTCTTGGTTTCTTATTTCTAAAATAGAGATACCAGCTTCATTTTGTACAGTTGTGAAACTTAATGAGGTAATGCATGAAAAGCCCTCAACATAGTGCCCTTAGTAACTGTTGGCCATTACTTTTTGTGAGGATTATATCTAATGAAATTAACTAACCAGAAATAGTATTTTCATGTGGTGACAAGTATTTCCTATTCTCTCATATTGTGCCATATGGTGCCATTTCCACCCTAGAGGGGTACCATTGCACTCCCCTACATCTCAGGGACTCAAAGCCTAAGAACTGCTTTCCCCAGAATCTCCTGCCGTCTGGGGTCCAGTTTAGTTTCTTCCGGGGAGAGACACTTGCACGGGACCAGAACACACCGACTTCAGCAGAACTGAATTTCTGCGGAGTCCTCTGGTACACCTGCATGGTTGCCTGCCTTGGTTCTGCCGGCGGCCGTGACCACTGGTGGATGTGTCCTGTCTTTCCTACCCTGGGCATCAAGAGCAAAGCCCTGTTTCTCTGAAGGCCAGAGGCCTCCACCTGTGCCTCTCCCCCTTCCATCACTGCGTAAGCACCCAAGGACCGCGTTAAATCCCTCTATGCAGGGCATGCCTACAGCAGCCCCGGACTGAATCCTATTATCTTCTTCCTCTTGATTTTCACCTCCACGTTCATCATAAACTTTCAGACGGCCTGCCTTGTTCTGTCTTACATCCAATCCTACGTTTTCTTTTTTTAAACCCAATTTCTCCTCAACCATCCGCGTCTTAATCTGTTAGAAACTAGCTGTATCCAATTATATCCCAAAAGTTTTGTCAAAATATCCTCCCACAATTTTCTGAACCTGCAAATATATCTTCCAACTAGTGTTGTATTCCAATTGCATTCTTGAATGCTGAATCCAGTATAAATATTTTTAATATGCATAAAAATATAATTTTTAGGCACATGGATATGTGTGGATACATTGCTGGGCTGCAACAGTGAGGAAATATCTTACCATATGTAGAGCATGCTTCCCTCTGAGTTATAGTTACATAGACTCATAAGATGAACTTTTATATATACAGTATTCCTTTCTTAGGTGAATAGTTACTTTTAATTTTCCACATTTCATTATGACCAATAGTCCTTACTATGTTCTTTTCTCACTCATTCATTTTTTCTCCAGTCAATAAATGTTTATTAAACACCTACTCTGTGTCAGACACCATAGTATATGCAGGAGTTATAAAATAAAATATCTGCTCTCCTAGAGTTTACATTTCAATGGGAGTAATAAATACCAGAGGGTAAAAAAAATCAATATTTTAGACTGTCATGAGTGCAATGGAGGAAATAAATAGGTATTTGACAAAGAGAGACAAGGAAAGATTATTTCAGACAGGCAACTGGAAAAAGCCTGAGGAAGTAGCACTTAAGCTGAAAGGAAGGCCCGAGGAAACAGCGTGGTTGAACCGAAAGCAGCATGTCTCGAGTTTCCCAGGCAGCAGGAACCAGCTGTGCCTTTGCCTTTTCACAGGAGAGAAGGAAGGTCAGGAGGTCTGGAACGGGTGCAGTGAGACAGAGAGGGACTGGCACGGGCATCCAGCATCTGAGACACACCTTGTAGAGTGCTATAGACCACCTTCAGGATTTGGGGGTTATTTCACAAGCTGTAAGAAGTCATTGAAAGTTAAAGCAGGGGAGGGACCCCCTCCCAACTACCACCCCAGGCTGTTACATGAAAGGTGGTTGCAGATGGGGCAAAACAATAAGCAATAAGAGCTCATGGGAGCGCTTAGAATCCGGGCAATAAGAGACGAGGCCTACACCAGTTTGTTGGCGTTACCTCACAAATTGAAAGATCGACCCATTCTGGAAAGTAGTCATTACTGCGCTTAATTTCTATCTGAAATCTTCAACTTGGTTAAATTAGGATTTAACTCTATATTTTGACTCCAGCAGATTTCTTAGAATGATGGTTCTAATGTATATCATTTTGAAAAAATGAGAAAAAGTATGAATCTATGAGTGGGAAAATTCCTAAACAATATGATTAAGAATTATTTTTCTTAGAAACTCAGGGTGAGGCTTAGTTATGGGTCAAGGTTTTAGGTTTAAAATATACAATGAATCAGAGATAATTTTGCACTAGGCAGACCACCTAGACATGGAAATGTTTGCATAGAAATGGGGCTTGTTAAATTTTGTGTCCCTGTGACTTACATAATTAATTCCTAGCTTTTCTGGGTGGATTTTAGGAGCAAAGCAAGAGCTTCACCCCAACCTCTGCTGTAACAGCTGGGCGAGATGAGTGTGCCTGGTCTGAGGGGGCTTTCCTGCACCGAGGTTTGGAAGGAAAAGAGGAAGTGTTGTAAGAGACCGGAGCCCCAGTCAGGAAATGGGATGACTTCATGGCTTGTTCTGAGGATGTCAGCAGCACCCCGTGACTTTCCCATTTAAATAAGTAAGCAAAAGTGGACGGGGAGAGTTCAGAGTAGCAGCCAAGAGGGATTACTAACACCACATCCATTTCAGACTCTAAGGCAGAATGTCCCACAACAGGAGCATATTAAATAAGGATGTCAGGAGGAAATAAAAAAAAATAGGGAGAGAGACGGTTGCTGCCACTACTTCCTTCTCCCTCCATGAGAGGTGCATCGGCCAAACAACCCTCTTCTTTTTAAGGTGCCTGGTATTGAACTCTCGGTGCTACGTAACCACAAGGGTGAACTGTTAGAATTTCTAATAAGCTGTTTTCTCCTGCCCCAACGCATCCAGCAAAAACAGATAGGCCTTCTAGAGCTCAGATCTTTAGTTCACTAGTAAATATCATACCATAAAAAGGAGGAGAAATATCGTAACTGCAGATTTCCATTTCCCACTCTATTTTTAAGAGCAGTTCCAGACGATTGTAACCACTCTGGTTAGCTTTGCTCATCCGTTTGTGTTGATAGATGCACCAAAAGCATCATAATTTCTATTATCCAGTGGGAGGCTATTTCTCCCAGAGTGTCTAAATAAGTGAATCCATTACATTTTTATTAAGTGCAATGATTATAACATTACATTCTACCAAGTTAAATGTTTCTGGTATTTAACAAATGAGTAGTAAAATAAACACCTTCTCAGCATATTTTTGTTAAATAAAAGGGATTGACTTTGATTAACAATCTAACGCCATAAAAAATAAAGTCTGGCGGCAAATGTAGATACTTCTCTTTTCCTCTGTGCACTTTTTCAGTTGCTTCTCTTCTCCTCCCACGCAGCCTTAAATCAAGGTAGCGTGACAGACACCACGCAGAACCATCCAAGTGGCAGGTGAGGCCCAAAGCGCCAGATTGGGCATGGAGGAGAAGCACTGCACTCAGGGGAACTGGGAGCAATCAGGCTAGGGCCGGACGAAGTAATAACTCAGGTAACTGGTAAGTGGAAAGCGAACTCACCCACATGGATGAGTAGACAGGTAAAAGTGTACATTAAATGTAGGTATGAAAATAAGCCCTGGCTCCATATTTCCAAAACCTAAAAGAAACCATTCAGGATGGGACTCTGTTTCATCTTATTTCCCCACACCGGGATTCTGAGCATGGCTGCTGTAGGGTTTCTCATTTTAGGGATAGAGAGAAAAGAGGTGGGAGAAGCCACCGGGTGAATGTACGGCTGACACTGAGCCTGCGGTCAGCTTTGCAGACGTGGTATATTCCACCGTTGTCAACGTGCAGCGGGGATCTGTGTGTGGAGGGTGGTGGAGATGGCGTGTGTGGGCGTTCTCCATGCTTTCTCTTCAATTATTCTGTAAAACTGAAACTACCCTAGAAAATAAAGTCTGTTCATTAAAAAAAGAAAACAGCAATGGGGTCCAAACATGATTGATTTGTTCACTTATTTTCTAATTAGTTGGTCCTGGTGGCAGTTCATAACCTATCAAAGCTGTTGCTGAAAAGCAGAATTTTAACTAAATGTTAACAAAAATCTACATGGAGCCAAACTGGGTTTCATGTTGGAAACTCTCAGAGATTTCACTGACACTTTTCTACTTCCTTTATATAAATTATTTATACAGTACACTCATTAAAATAAATATAACCCAACCTAAGCAAACTGCTTCACCTTTTTGGAGACCAGCAGAGTGCAGGTTGTGGGGTGTTCCTCAGCAGGGAAGCAGGGTGGAAAGGGAGTGAAAGCGAGCTCCCTCCTGTTCTATCAGCTCCATCCAAAGTAGCAGAGGTTCCCTGGAAGAGAGGATCCAGGACAGCTTCATGATACAGAATCTAACAGACTGGAGGTCTTAACCCTCACCCAAAGACATTTTTTCATTGTTTTGTTTTGTTTTTTTTTTGAGAGAGAGAGAGAAAAACATCAATGTGAGAGAGAAACATCAGTTGGTTGCCTTCTCACATGCATCTCAATCAGGTTCCTGACCAGGAATCGAACCTGCAACCTTTCGGTCTAGAGGACAACACTCCAAGAAACTGAGCCACACTGAGTAGCCGGGGCAGACTGGAGGTTTCTAAAGAAAAGGAGTTTGTCTTACAAGCAAAATGCATCTCTTGGAGAACCTGAGAGATAACGGAATTCTCATCAGTCACAGCTTACCTTTCATCGACAGCCTTGCTTCTCAACGCCGAAAGATGTGTCAACCCTTTTATCAGCTTTCTCACATACTCATATGGAGGGAACTCAGATATGAAGCAAAACCACTAAAGACAAGACAAGGAATAAGTGCTTTATTATAAAAATGTTTTCGCCTACCCAGTAAGACTAAATTATTATTAAAAGTATTTCCACTTGTCTTTGCCACTTGCCAGTATTGCCACTTGTCTTTCAATTCTGCAATGTTTAAAATCTCCCTTTTCTCTCTTTTTATTCAAAGTCTTGAACTTTTTGCAGTGCTCTGGATGTCTTATAAACTAACAGCAGGGAAAAACAGAAGTTTGAGGACGCCAATAAGCATTACATAGATCCCCCAAGATATCGGTCCCTGTCTTGCCCACCAGAATCCAAACTCGTTTCAGAACTGTTTAGCATCTTAGACTAAGGGTAGAGCAGACCCTACTGGAACATTTTAATCAGAGTCACAAGAGGAATCAGTCTAGGCCTATAGGTACTGGAGTTGATTTTTACCCTATCTCCTCACCGGTAAGGCCGGTGTCACTGACCTGTACCTTCATCAAGAAAAGGTGAGAGACATGGAAGGGTATGGGTCACGCTGCATTTTGGGGGTTGTGATGATATGCTGATATGTTAGAACTTTCCTGCTTTCTCTGAGTCCATAATTTGGCATTAAACTCCAAGACCTCATCATGGATCTGGATTCTGTTAAGTCCATAAAAGGGATCCTGAGCCTGCCGCTGAGAGCTGCATGAGACCTGGGGTGAGTCCCTTTACCACTGGGGTTCAGTGTCCTTCCGTTAAAAACAAAGAGTTTGGACTAGATGAGTCAGTAAAAGCCCTTTTCTAATTCTAAAGCATTAAGATTCTTGTCCCAACAAATCCTGACTAACCGTAGCACTCCAGGATTAAATATTGTTCCATCCTTATTTTGTCACCTTGCCCCATTCCAGGACTAATCCAGGAGTCGGGTCATGGAAGTCTCTACCTGTGGCAGTGTATCTGGAAGACCCTTTAGAGGTCAAGGGCTCTCCTAGAGAGAGCTGAAACCCCAGAAAAACAGGTGTCTCTGATAAGCATCAGCTTTGGTATCAGCCCAGAGAAAGAACAGAAGGGGGTCTGTCCCTGGAAAAACTATCAGGAGGTTACTGCTTCACACGAAAACAAGCAGCCACTTCCTCTTGCAGAGCAGTCTTGCTATTTAATACCCCAAAAGACCAAGGACACAGAATGGCATTGTATAAGCACTGTAACTCAAGCAATTAGCCAGGTAATGGTCTGTGGGGTTCATTATAGCAGAATGTCAATTAAAACACTTGGAAGGAGATTATGCAAAGCCCTTTGATTTCAAATCTTATAAACTCCCACTAAGACTAAATTATAGTAAATGTCATGTAACTACGGTAGGTATCACATAAATGAAAATAAAGTTTCTTTTCTAATATGGCCTCTTGCTTAATATCTCATAAATCCCAGAAATTGAAAAGAGCAGCCAAGTATCTTCAACCAACAATAAAGGAAATGGGATAAAGGATCTTGTGTTTTAATTGAATATTTTCTTCCCTGCCTTAGCCTAATTAAATCATATTTTGTATGTCTCCAGTTAATTGGTTTTATTTTAAGATTTAAAAATATAGCTATTAGTGTGATTTTGAATTCCTACCAATAGACTTAAGGAGGGAGAAGAGAAGAGCAATGGATGAAATGTGAATTTCAGAAGGAAATTATTTCTTAGAAAGATCTTCAGATACAATATCTGTTTAATGACTTGCCTGACTTCATTTCCACAGAAGCATAGCATCTTCTCATTTTTTAGTGCAGATGCATTATGAGAAAAATTGACTTGTTAAAAGTAGAAAATAAATTACAGAGTTCTCTATGAAATTTCAAAAATGCAAATATCATTAGCATCCAAATATATGACCATAATGTTTTGCCCTGAACACTGGTAGGAAGAACAGAATACATAAAAAATTGGTTTCTGTCCTAAAAATCCTCAAGTCAAGTTTAAGCTAGCAGTTCATTTTTATTCATGAATTATAAATCCTTTACGGAAGGGAGTAAAAATAAAAGGACCAATAGATCTAGAAATGTAATGTTCCAATAATCCTATCATTAGAAACTAAATGCATATTAAATTTTTATTATCATTCATAATTACTCTGCAAAAGACCACAGGCATAACATATTTTTTAAAAGCAAAATATTTTTTCTCCTTACCAGATAATTGTTATGATAGAAACCATATTTTTGATACAACTACCTAAATCATCTTTACTAAAGATTTACCATGGTATTAGAATCGAAACAAAACCTGATTTTTAAGACCTTCATTGCACCTCATTTCTGAAAGGGGATTAAATGCAAGATGGGGGAAAGGTAGGTTTACAGTTGTTTTTATGGAAAATACTATAATTAATAACTAATAATACAAGAATAAACTCTGTGTTTCACCTTCTCAACTGTAAACCTGCTTCTGCCCTACCATGTGCTGCATGGAACCAAATATACACAGTTCAACCCCAGCAATGCCAATATATTATCATCTCCCTTTAGAATGTAATTTTACTTATCTCACAGATATTCACAAAGTTTGTGGCTTTAAAATTAAGAATGATTCTATACCATATACCACAACCTTCCACATTTCAAAAATCAATACAAAAAGATAGATTCATACCAGGGAGAAAAGATTGCCTTCTATCAATTGCATGCTCTTATCATTCCTATTCATATTCTTATTTCCTGGAGGCAAATCATATCAATAGGACTTTCTAAAGCCTGTATCTTATTCCAAAAGACCAGATGGAAGATAAAATAAATCAATGTTTGTAATCATCTCCTACCTTATAGACGTTTCTTTATCAGCAATCCCTCTCCTGGAGGACACATTGGAAAATTCAATCTCACTTCCAATTAGACAAAGGTCTGTTTTATTTCTTTCCAGATTTGCCCCTGCCCAGTGAGAGGTGAGTTTCTTATGATGGCAGGAGTGGTGACTTTTCTGAATCTGAAGAAAGACTCTGAAATCTGATGAAATGCAAATGCCTCGGGAATATTGAAGTCTTAGCTCTCCACTGGCTGGACCTTGTCTGGCTTTCCCTTTGGCTTAAGGATTTTCTTTTATCCTAATACTTTAAGGGCATGGCACCATAACATCAAACAACTGTCCTATTTAGAAGATTCTACAATTGTTTGTTTGCTTTTGAAGGCTCCTCACTGGAATCTATTGTTTGGGCAGCATTTGAGTGTTCGGAGGCATCTGCTTCCATTGCTGAGGAAGCCCTAGCGGCAGAACAGCCACAGGGGTGACATTTCTGAACACCCCACCACACAACCCTTTCCTTTATTGAATGAGCCTGCCACCCCACTGAGAAGTGGCTGGGACTTGCGCATCACTGGCCAGGTTCATTGCTAAGATTTCTCTGTCATTATTAGGGGCCTAAATAAGATGTTTCCAAGAACTTATAAACTGCAAACGCCTGACTGGCCTCTTGATAGATCATTCGTTCAGTCACTAGTGAGCAAGAATTCACGAGAACCTACCAAGTGGCAGACCCTCTTCCAAATGGTAGGCACAGAGCAGCAGAGAGATCGAAAAGGCCCCTACTTTCATAAAGTTTATATCCCAATGGGAGAGACAATCAAAAATTAAAACATAATGATGTAAACAGTAAGTATCAAGTACCAAGAAGCCTTCTGCACAAATTAAAATACAGTGAAGTCTAGAGAAGGACTGAGTGGTTTCTTTACACTTGGTCCTCTGGGAAGGCCTTTCTCAGAAACCAACATTTAAGCTGCTGCGAGATCTGAATGACAAGGGAACCTTTGAGCAAGAGGAAGTCAGGGAAGGGGAAGGGCATGCCAAGTGCAGAAACTGAGGTGGCAAGGAGACTGGAAGAGCAACACAAAAGGGACCAGAACTAAATCAAATCCCAGACAGGCAAAATGGTATGTGATTGAGTATATTAACATATCTAAGACCTATGGAAGAGGACTGATCAGCCATCAAAACACAGAAAAAGGAGCTTTTGAGTCACAAACAGAATTAGCAGCCATCTAGCCAAGCCCAAGGAGCCTGAGCCAATGGGATTTAAATGTTACAGACACATTAGCATGTTGATCCACATTATGACTGGATGCAGCTGATTAACTTAACCAGATGCCATGAAATATTTGATTAATGCAAATCCTTTCCTTCTGATTCCACACTCACCAAGTGCTTCCTGATTCTACGCTCGGAATGTGCTGATGTGCTGAGCATATCACTCTTAATAATTCGACATCGTGATTGCTCATGGTTAAGTACAAAGTGAGTTTCTAATTATCATTTGGCTTCCCCTGTAGTGTGATGACTTGGAAAGAACTCTGTGGACAGGATGACACAAGTACAACCGCCTGTGTGGTTGTATTTCTTGTCATATAAAGGGCATCCTGGAAATTATCTATCTCCTCCTCCTTAGTGTTTCCAGGGCCCTGATTACTTTTAGAAGTTGACAAATGCATGTTTAATCAAGCCACCACCTAAAGCACAGGTGGCAAACACAAGGCCCTCAGGCCAAATCCAGCCTGGCACCTTGTTTCTACCAGAAGCACCGAGCTCCTTGCCCCTAGTTAAGGAGTAGTTACATTTATACAGTCCTAAAATTGCATTTGGCCCTTTGAAGACAACCATGAGGCTGATGTGACCGCCAATGAAAATGAGTTTGACACCCCTGATAAAGTATCCCAGCCCAGCCCTGGCTGGCCTTTTCTTAGCAACTACTGCCTCTTGATGCTGAGGATATACACAGTAGTCAGTCCCCTCTTATTCATAGAGGACATGTTCCCAGACCCCCAGAGGATGCCTGAAACCATGGATAGTACTTAAGCCCATATACGTTGTTTTTTCCTAGGCATATATACTTATGATAAGGTTTACTTTATGAATTAGGCACAGTAAGAGATAAACAACAATAACTATAACAAAACAGAACAATTATAACAATATACTATAAGAAAAGTTGTGCAAATGTGGTCTCTCTCTCTCTCTCAAAATATCTTATCATATTCCACTCCCCTTCCTGCAATGATGTGAGATGATACAAGGCCTAAGTGATGAGAAAAAAATGATGTGCTCAGAATGGCACGCAGTTTAAAACTTAAGAATTATTTCTGGGATTTCCCATTTAATAGTATTTCCAGGCCATGGTTGACAGTGGGTAACAGAAACCACAGAAAGCAAAATAGCAAATAAGGGAGGACCACCTTACGTCTACAGCCACTGCATCTTCATTGAAAATGCCTGATGAGATCATCTGGGCGTGGCAAAGAGAGCCACTGCTCTGGACAAAGCAATCACGTGCATTGGCGTCTGAGTGTAACACGCATTCTGAGATTCTTGGCAAGCGAACATCCCTTTCCTCACCTATGAAATGGAGGAGTCGGGCTTTTTCATGGATTTGCAATTAAATAAGTAACATACAATACTGTATTTTTTCTGTAAATGCAAAAAACATCACAGGCAACAACCCCACCGCTGCTGTCTCCCACTCCTGCTGCCCCAAAGTGAGCCTGTGAAGCTCTGTTCTCACCTATGAACCCTTCCAAACGTTTCTAAGCACTGATATCATATGTCTACATATGTATGCCTACTCATAAAAAATAGACAGTATTGTCTGCTTTATGTTTAATAAATAGTCCCACCTTGTACATCTTGTTCTTTACCTGCTGTCACTGACAGATTTTTCCACACCAGGACGTGTCTCTCTCCCTTCGTCTCTTTTATTGCTGTGTAGCGCCCCGTTATGTGATTATACCACCTTTTGTCCACTCTTTATCAACTGCAGGCTGCTTAGACATTTTCCAGTTTTTAACCCCTACAAATTATTGCAGTAAATGTCTAAATACAGCTTTTTTTTTTTTGAGCACGTAAAACAGAATTTCTCTGGAATAACTCCAGGAGGGAGAAGCACAAAACGATTGCACCTGAGTCTGAGCTTGGGCTATCGTCCGCAGACCACCCAACTGTGGACAAACCTCAGAGGAAAAGGAAGGGCGTGTGAATGCATCCAAGACAACATGAAGTAGTTTTTAAAGTCAGTTTTAAAAAATCAAATGAAGCTCTCCTGAAGATATTATGGTATGAGGCCCAAGCTGATGTGGCCAAGTGCATGAACGCTCTTTTTCACGTTGACCGTTGACAGGGGAGTGTATGCGATGAGATAAGTGATTTTAGCCAGGAGGGGCCTCCTTGAACACCACTGGCTTTCCAGCCATTCAAGGTCCCAGGTAACACAGGCCCCAGGCTGCTGCCCTGACTCGCCACACCTGCAGTCATAACTTCATCAGCGACTCTGGAGTAAAAGTCAACCCTGAACTGTGTGCCTCTGACTTCTAATTTGTTCCACAAAAAACTGCACTTTTTCTGTGACTGATCATAATAAGCTGAAAATTTGCATTTTTGCACTAATGCAGCTTGTACATGCTAACTTTTCAGTATTGGCCATCACAGCCACTTAAAGAAGTCTTT
Organism: Phyllostomus hastatus; assembly: GCF_019186645.2. NCBI lineage: Eukaryota > Metazoa > Chordata > Mammalia > Chiroptera > Phyllostomidae > Phyllostomus > Phyllostomus hastatus. The sequence continues at coordinate 15,550,044 of NW_025333977.1, read as the reverse complement.
TCATTTATTAAATTCTGAAAAAAAAGTATCAAGGTGAAATTCAAATTGTGAGTGATAAAAAATCAAATATGTAAACATATTTGTATAGTGTGTATATATATGTGTGTATACATACACATCATACACATATATTACACATTTACATGTAATGTGTATATTATACACATAGTACATATTTACCATATATATTGCTATGATTATGCATATTAAGCCAGACGACTTTATAAAATATTTTGTGCTCTTCTTTAGGGTAACATTTATACTCAAAATCATTTATTAGGTAGAAAACAATAAAGACTAGAATAAAAGTTCTTTTATAAAACAGCTACCTCACCAAGCAGATTATATTTCTGACCCTGAACTGAAGGAGCTTGTAGGCTTTCTTTCTTTCCAAGTAAATCTGCCCGGTTGGGCTTCGGTCCAGAAACGCTCTCTGCTGTGGCTTACTTTATCTTTCCCTGACCTTCACTCGCCAGATGTGTATCTCATGTAGCAGGTCTGTACACTTGACCATGACGACTTTGATCAGACACAAAAGAGAAAGGAATTAAAGGGAAAAGCTTCCCTTATTACATGTGCAGCAGAAAGTCTTCACATTTCAGAGTCTTTTATTTTCAACAATATAATTTTTCCTTAAACTTACCTATCTAAAACATTAAAGTTTCATGGATAACAAGGAATTTTGAAAGGTCCATACAGCTTGAAATTAATTTTATTCTTTATAAAAATTTAATTGCTGTGAAGTTTTGTTTCATCCTCCCTCTCATGGAAAAATCTTATATAAATTTTCATTTGTTTTCAGCTCTGGTGAAATTATTAATGACAGTAGGAAATGGCAGAGAGCTTTCTCCTATTTTGTAATTTAATGTGTAAATAAAGTCAAATTTTAACAACTAGACACTTCACTATACTTGGTCATCATTCAAATTGACTACCAGAAGAAAACAAATTATCTTTTTGGTTGCTTTAAACCTTTTTTAAAAAACCATTTAGTTTCTTGCCCATTGAGTCAAGCAATAAGAGACCTAATGTTCTCTCTTACCATTTGCCTTTGTTAGTCAGACCTCAAAGCACTCACTCCCAGGAGTGGCCTCAGTGTTTTACAAGGCTTTCTCTGACAGAGCTCTTCCTAATTTCTCATACCTTTTGGGGTGACGTGCGACTCAACTTGAATCCAGTAACCAATACTCTCTATTCAGGGCATGTCCTTCTGACCAATGACTAAGTTTTTTTCACTGGGTGTTTTCAGCAAACCTGGCTTCTTCTTCCCCAAATAAGATTCCTCAAGCCTCGCACAAACCGATGTCTGGCAGGCCCAACTGACAATTCACTCCAGTCGTATTCAAATCCCACTTAGACCCAAGCTTGAATCTCTGCTTTATCAATATTTTAGGTAGTAAAGTTATTAAAGGATGTTTAAACACATTTTAAAAATTTTAATAATCAAATAAGCAAAGTGTTCCGTTTTAGTATTTTTAGAGTAACAAAAAAGTTCTTTTCACTACTAGTGTGATTTCAGATTTGTCTACCATTGCCAGAGGCCCCATATTTATCCCAGTGTTCTTCTGAGATGTTCCCAAGGAACTCCAGCATTGTTTACTTAATCTAAAGATTTGATTTCCAGTTATAACTACCTGAGCCTCCTCAGACAGTAGGACAGCCCCTGAGGTTTCTGCCAGTGGCAGTAGAAGTCACCCACAGCAATGCCCAATTCATTACTATCATTGCAAGTTTCTCTAGGTGCTGGGCCAAACAAGTTCAAGGACGAGCTGTACTCTGTGCCCAGAACCAGCCTCTCATACAGTGGCTCTAAGCCTGGCCAGACTACACCCAGAAACATGACTTAAAAGCAAGATCTATGCTACTGACAGACCATCTCAAATTCTCGGTTATTCAATCTTTAACAAACCCAAATAGAGGATTAATAGTCCCGATTGAATACCTTTTAAGAAAACTATTTCTATCCCCTCTTTTAGAAGTAAAATGTGTACATCTCTGATTGACATTACTGAAGAGAACACAATGTGCACATTCTCAGTTTCCAGGTAACCTCAGACCTTTATCCAAGAGCAACAGGTGGTTGTTTCCTTGTCTTACAGACCTGGAATAAAAGAGTCTATTTTGAACAACTTCCTTAATAAAAATAGTAGGTTCAAAAGGGAAAGACCTCTTTACCTCTGTAAAACCAACTGCCAGCAATCCTGAAAAGAACAGTTTTCTCAGTAAATCTTCTAAAAGGTAAAGTCCCTACTGTGTGAGCACTTTTTCTTTACTCTACAAACAAATCATACTTTGTTAACTAAAGATCATTCAATTTTTTAAAAAGATTTAAAAATCATTTTAAGGATCATTTTTAAATTTTGTAAAATTTGTTAAAGATCATAAAATTTTTAATTAAATTTTATACATGTATTTTTCATAAATCTGCAAATAATACAGAATTCAAAATATATAAAGTAGAACTCTCTTTTGTCCCATTTGCCTTTTCAGATACAAATACTCTTAGTGATATTTTATTATTTCTTCCAGAAATTGCAGAAGAATCAATTGTTTGGAAGCTTCCTGAGTCAACTTCTTAATTTTCAACTTTCTATGTGTTAATATTCTATTATGTTTCAACTTCTGTATTTTCTTCTGGTCCCTATAATTGTTTTGATCTACTACCTTGTCATCAAGAAGGCTCTTTCACTTATCTTATTCTTCCCCAATGCAAGATGGTGGTTATTTTGCCCCTGTTCTGCAGAGTGGGGAGGCTGTATTTTTAGTTAGATTTTGCTTGTTTATTTGTTTTCCTTATCTAATACAGAGGTGGGTAGAAGGAGGTTTACAGCTGTTCATATGGAAAATAATACAAGAACTAATAAATAATAATGCAAGCATTATTCACAACCGTAAACCTACTTTTGTCCCCACCATATTGTTGGCTACCTACTCCAGGGTTTTAAGTTTCCTGAGATTATGCACTTTAGTGCAAAAAGCATGTTTAGGATATCAAGAAGTGTGAAGGGTCTGAGATTTTAACCTACTTGCAAACTAACACTTAGGCTCCCACAGTCTAATGGATGCTGGCAGACACACGAGACTCCTGGGTCAGAGACAAAGGAGAGTTTACTCCTCGTAGCAATAGCCAGATTACCATCATTTGTGCCTGTTCCCCAAGCCTCAGCTCCCACAGTGTGACATCAACAGCACAAAATGAGCCCTGACTTGTGTGGCTCAGTCGGTTGGGCATCATCCAGTGAACTGAGGATTGCCAGTTTTATCTGGTCAGGGAACATCCCTGGGTTGCGGGCCAGGCCCCCACTGGGGGCATGCAAGAGGCAACCCATCGATGTCTCTCTTGTACGTCGATGTTCCTCTCCCTCTCTTTCTCCATTCCCTTCTCTCTAAAAATAATAAATACATAAAGTCTTTTAAAAACACAAAACAAAGAAGACAAAATGATACCTGCATATGCAATAAAATGCACTACAGGAGAGAAACCCTTGGCAAAAGGATCACAAAACTTTTACAGTGGAAAGTGAACTTGCCTGGCTTTTGCTCCAAAAAGAGACACGTTTATTATGATAGATAATAAGCAAACCTCCCATTGCTCTGAAGGGAGACACAATCTCTATCTCCCAAGGTTGTGGACTACACAAACATCCTTGAAAAAATAGTTCATAACAAAGGTAGTCCATTCCTATGCTCACCAGATGTGCAGATGTGAGAGATTATAGAGAATTATTTCCACTCAGTGCCTACAGGCTGCTAGGCACTAGTAGTAATCTCAGTCCCTTCATTTAGCGAGCTTTTATTGAGCACTTACTTCATTCCAGGGTCCTTGACTATTATCCATTAAAGGAAATAATGTATGTATGTGAAGCAAGTTTTTCAGCTGTGGAAAGATAAGTGCTAGCTATTTTTCCTGTTACCATGGTTGATTTTGCATTTTAGTATTTACCCGTAGTAAGTGTTAGGTCCATTTCTAGTGCTGGTTATCTCCCCGTGTTTATGTTGGCCTTTTACCTCCACAGCTGGGGGTCAGCTGATCAGTCAGAGCACCAAAGCGCCAGCGCTGTGGTTTCCTCTGCCCAGAACAGACTGGCTTCTCTCTGCTCATAGCCAACTTTCCTGGGGCTTTCAATCTCCTCCTTTCATAAAGGGATGAAGGGAGAAGCTGATTAGGCTGGAACTCAAAGATGTAAAAATTCTCATCTGTGAATTCAGAAAATACTGTACTTAAGTGCATTTTAAAAATGTTAAGCCAAAGATTGTTCCATTGGATTGCTTTCTAATTTGAGTTAATCTATTTTGCTTACCCCAGAATTTGAAATAAGTTTAATTATGGCATGTTTTATAATGAATAAGAAACTACTGGTAAAAAAATAAATAAATAAATAAATAAATAAAATAAAAAAGAAACTACTGGTAACTGAATGTTTTTAGCATATTCATGTAACAAGATTTTTAAGATGAAGAAATCAACTATTTTGTAAATTGATATATAATATATAAATAGCTTATGTAATACCAAACAAAGAAATACTGCAGGAAAAAAAAAACAAAAATTTCTGGGGTTTTGTTATGTTTTTGTTTATATTTCCTTTTTTATAACTTATTAAAATACAACTGACATGAGGCAAACTGCACATATTTGAAAGTGTGCAGTCTGAGGAGTTTTATCACATGGATTTTTGTCATATGTCCATGAAATCACCACCATACTCAAGATAATAAACATTCACCACCTGAGATTTTCATGTGCCCCTTTGTGATTCCTCCCTCCAAAAATGAAAAGGCAACCTGTGGAGTGGGAGAAAATAGCCACAAACCATATATCTGATAGGGGATCATAACTAAAATATATAAAGAACCCCTAAAACTCAATAGCAAAAGATAAATAAATAAATAACTCACTTTTTAAAATGGGCAAAGGACTTGAACAGACATTTCTCAAAAAAAGAGATACAAAAGTATATGAAAAAATGTCCAACTTCACTAATCATCAGAAAAATGCAAATCAAAACCACACCACAATGAGATGTCACCTCATATCTGTTAGGATGACCTTTATTTTTTTTAATCAGGAAATAAGGGGTGCAGAGTATGTAGAGAAAGTGGGAGCCTTGCTGAGAATGCAAAATGGGGCAACTGATATGGAAAACAGTACATGGGTTCCTCAAAAAATTATAAAATAGAGCTGCCATGTGATCCAGAAATCACACTTCAAGGTACTTATCCAAAAGAATTGGAATCAGAATTTCGAGGAGATGTTTAGACATCTGTGATCACTACAGCATTATTCACAATAGCCAAGAGATGGAAACAACCTGTGTGTGCCCCAAGTGACAAATGAGTGAGAAAATGCAGTATATACATACAACAGAACATTATTCAACTACAAAAAAAAGAAATCCTGCTGTACTCCACAACAAGGATGCTGAACCTTGAGGACATAATCTCATTATGCTAAATGAAATAAGCCAGTAACTAGAGGGGACATATGCTGCATGATTCCACTTACATGAATGAGGTACCTGAAGGAGTCAAACTCGTAGAAATAGAAAGTAGAATGGCAGCTGACAGGGGAACGGGGGGAGTGGTTGTCAATGGGCACAGAGTTCCACTCATGCAAGATGAAAAATTTCTAGAGATCTCCTATCCAACATTGCACTTGTAGTTAACAACACGGTGCTGTACGCTTAAAAACTTGTGAAGAGAGATATCATGTTATGTGACTTTTTATGACATTAAACATACTTAGGAGAGGCAGACAGTTATTAAATAAATATATAAAATGTCAGGTAAGGAAAAATGCTATGAGAAGAAACATGCAGGGTAATAAGAAAAAGAGAAAAAATTGATTATACACGTCTGGGTGGATCTTTTCCTGGACTCTCCACTCTGTCCCATTGATCTACTTATCATGATGCCAATATGCCTTTCTGAAAATTTACTCTAATAAGGCATGTTTCACATACAGAAATCTCCACATATTTCACTTTAAACATCTTACCATTTTATTTCTCAATTATACCTCAAAAAAGCTAGAAAAAACAATAATTGGAGATGTCAGTGAAAATAAAAAAGAATGAGGAAAATCTGTACATAATTAATGTATACGACTTGATGAATTTGGAGATAAATATACATCCATGAAACCATTACCACAATCTATACAATAAACACACCTATCTATCAATTATTTTTTAAACATACCCATCACCTACAAAAAATTCCTCCTGCTCTCTTTATTTATTGTGTGTGTATGTGATTAGAATGCTACACATAAGATCAATTCTCTTAGCAAATTTTAAGTATACAATACAATTTTATTAATCATTTGAAGACTCCAAGGTAGTCAAACTCACAGAAGCAGAGATGAGATTGGCAATTGCCAGAGCATGGGGGTGGGGGTGGGGCACAAGAGGGTTAGTCGAAGAATACAGAGTTTCAGGCACACAAGATAGATAAATCCTAGAGATCTACTTTTTCCCCTTTAAATGTGTTTAAGCTCTAGGATGTTGTTAATTTACTTGAAAACATACTCTTTTGAGATTTGCTTCTAAGCTCTATTAGGCATGTTTAGAACAGCCTTTAACCTAGAGCAGGGCTTAGCAAACTTTTTTGGTAAAAGACCACATAGTTAATAGTTAGACTTTGTGGGTCACATACAAGGGGGGACTCAAAAAACCCTGGGATTTATTTATTTAAAAATTGTGTATTTATTCTTATATATTTGAACTTCAGTCATCTTTAAGGTACTCTCCATTTGATGCAATACACCTATCAAGATATTTTTTCCATTTCTCAGAACAGTTTTTGAATACATCGATTTTGATGTCTTTTAGTGCTTCTGCCATTTTTGTTTTAGCTCTTTTCACATCAGCAACACCTTACCCTTTGAAGAGTTTTTCCTAGGGGGAAACAAAACAGAAGTTGCTCAGAGTGAGACAGAGTGAATAGGGAGGGTGGGGCATGGGAGTCATGCCATTTTTGGTCAGAAACTACTGACACTCAGAGCAGTGTGGGCAGGTACACTTGCCAATCACCCGTCATGAAATGGGCAAATGAGTTGAAAGAGTTTTAACAAGAAAAATGCACTGAAGCTGAACGCAGTCTCTCACAACAACGCCAGCTAGTACACTGATACAGGTGGGTTCCTAGAACCCTCTCCTTAGCAGGGGAAGCCTGTACTACAAGGGGTCTGCCCTCCAGAAGATAATTCCAGGATTTTTGGGGTCCCCCCTCATATAATCTGTTGCACAGCCTTATTTACTTTCAACTACCCTTTAAAAATGTAAAAAACAGAAACAATCTCACAGATACTGAGAACAAACTGATGGCTGCCAGAGGGGAGGAGAGTGGCAGAATGGGTGGAAAAGATGAAGGGGAATAAAAATGACAAAATTCAAGTCATAGAATAAATAAGTCATGATGATGGGATATCCAGCACAGGAAATACAGTCAATAACATAACAACTTTGTACAGGGAAAGGCGGGTTGCTAGCTTGTCATCGTGATCACAACATAATATACATAAATGTTTTACCTGAAAGTAACATAATGTTGTATATCAACTATACTTTAATAAAAAATAAATTTTAAAAAATGTAAAAGCCATTCCTTGCTTGTGAGTTGTACAAAAAAAGGCCAGATTTGGCCTCCATGCCATGGTTCTTTATCCTTTATAGAGGGCTAATTTGACCCTCTGCTCCTCCAGGTCCTGGGAATGAAGAGCCCCGTCCACTCTGGCTGGTAGAAACACAGACTATTTCAGACACTGTGTGCATTCCATGTACTACCTGCCTGATCTCTTCTGGACAAACATATGAGAGCCGGGTGTCCGCCCCAGTAATTTACTCTTCCCGTTGTAAGTACCTGGCTTCCCTGAACTCTGCGCTCGGCGCCCTCAGCTGAGGGAGACTGCCCGGTTCTGCCCAGGCCGCCCCGCCTGCAGTGCAGCCCGGACACTGGCCTTGGCCTGCAGCCTGAGCAGTCACAGGCTCTCCTTATTCATTCGCTCCTCTCATACAGCACTCTCCTGCCTGCCTGCGGTCCAATAAACCATTGTTTCATAGATTTGCTCTCGTTACTTAGTTGCTTAAGATAAATCTTGCCCCCATTAATCCATCATGAACAGAAATGACAGTCAAGAATACAATTTTAAAATATTTATCTGCATAAAATTAAATATTGATTTAAACTCAAGCAAAAGTGTCACAGGTTTTTTCCTATAACTTATGCAAATCAATTATGCTCATATATCACAGGAGCCGCAAGAAGATATTTTCTTTGGACAACACTTTTGATTCAAAATATAATATGTAAGTATAAGAAAATACCTACTATTACTGGGATGACAAATATTTATTTCATTATAATATTTCCTGAGAATTAGAAAGCTGTTAAAAATTATTATTAGCTAAAAAGAGGAAACTCTAGTATGTGCCTCACTTAGACATTATTACTAGAACATATTCATATTTGTTTAAAATTTCTGAAATGTGGGCTGACATCATATTTGAGAAGTGAGTAAGCTTTATTTTCAAAACAGAAATAAATAATTTTAGGGTTCTAATCAACTTGGTTTTTAGACACAATAAAAGAGTTTCACTTATTTAAAAACTAGGACAGCGATGTTACCATTATATATTTAGAGCCTTTAAATGTAGAAAGTAAATAAACTCAACTTATATGGGTCTTTTAAGAACCATTAGGTAATTGCTCTAAATACCTCTAATGACTTCTTGCAGACTTTGTTTAGAATGGCAATTATTCCAAATGACATGTTCACCATAATTTTGTCTTCCTCTGTTTTGAAACTATTTCAACTTGTACTGATATTGCTTTCCAGCAATTAAGCTAAAAATGTGCCTTAAATATTCAACATTAGAACCTAAATTACACGAGCAATAACATCTCATCCATGAATTTCCAAGAAAAAGTTTTCTTAGCATTTAACTAACAACTTCTTCCATCAACTGAAAAAATAGTAATAGTCCTGACAAGAGTCATCCATGAAAATGTTGCTGCTAATATGGAGTAAATTCACAGAAAATGAGACTACTTTCATTAGACAATGTTAAGGTCATTCTGTTGCTATAATCAAGTAATGCAATTTCATATCCCCATTTATCAATGAATCATACCTTTTCACAGAGAATAACTAGCTCACGCTAGACCCTCCGGAAAGTAAGGACGTGTAATATGAACAGCTCCTACCTTCATGGAATTTACCATCTGATTGTAAGGCAAAGCCTATAAACAGGAAATTAAATAATAATGCGGACAATATAAACAATTAGATTTAGTAAAAGAAAATGCCATTTATTAAAAATCTACACTGTCAGCAATTTTACACATAGTATGCCTACTCCTCTTTAAAATTCCTTAAATGGGCATGTTAAAAAGAACTCTTTAGTTGCAAATAAAATCTCTCCCCTCCCCTCCCTACCTATTTTCTCTCCTGTCTCTCCCTCTCTCTCTCTCTCTCTCTCTCTCTATCTCTCTCTCTCTCTCTCTCTCTCTCTCTCTCTCACACACACACACACACATACTTTTCCTCTTCTTTCAGGTCGGCCTCATTCTCTAAAGATTATGGACTACCAAAACCTAAAACTGGTCAGAGTCATCTTAGAGTTTATATCCTTATAATCTCACATAAGACAAAAGATAGCTTTTCCCTCACAGCTTCACTTTCAAAAAAAATGAGGGAAAAATTCTGATTCATCTGCCTTCAATCTAATGTTCATGCCCTGGGAAGATTATTGTCACCATAGAAATTAAGAACTGTAATTGCTCCCAGCAGAGGGGTCTTTTACCACTAGGGGACACAATGAAGCCACAGGAAAATACACTGTAAACCCAGGCGTTCTTTCTGATTCACCCAGGCTTCCTCTTTATATCTTGCTCAAGAAACGTGCAGCATGAGATCAAAGACAGCATTTGCAGGAAAAATAGAATGTGAGCCTTTTCCATGCCATTAACGGTTTGGTTTGGTTTGGTTTCTAAAAAAAGATGTCTGTCTTACTAAATCTCAAACAAGGATTGGCGCTCTATGACTTGTGGGCCAAACATGACCTGCTGCCTGCCCAGTCAATCATGTTACCGAGACAGAGTCATGCCATTGATCTCCACGTTGTCTGCATGTCCTTTTGTCCTACCACAGCAACACTGAGAGGCTGTGACACAGACCACGTGATCCACATAGCCTGAAATGTTTGCTGTCTGACCCTTTACAGAAACAAGTTTATAGGCTCCTGACCTCTATGTTTGATTATATTCAGACTCACTCGTTTTGACTAGAATACTTTATGGGTATGCTATGTAAATTTTTTCTTGCATCACATATGAGGCACATAAATACAAGATTTTTCCTACAGTATTGACAGGATGGAATTACCTCAAAAAGTTAAACATAAATTATTGAAAAAACAAGCAATTTCATTCCTAGGTACATAAACAAGAGAACTGAACATCTATGTCTGCAGAAATACTTGTACACAGATGCTCTTAGGAATGTTATTCGCCGTAGCCAAAACAGAAACAACCCAGTGTCCATCTGCAAGTGAATGGGTGAACAAAATGTGGTGTATTCATACAATCGAATGTCATTCGACTGAAAGGAACCACTAGAAGGACCAAAGTGCTGAGATGTGCTGCAGCATAGATGACCATAACAACACGGTGAGTGAAAGAAGCCTTATTACATAATTCTGGTCAATGAAATGTCCAAAAAAACAAATACATATAAAGAGAAAGTGTAGCCCTGGCTGGTATAGCTCAGTGGATTGAGTGTGGCCTGTGAACTAAAGGGTCGCTGGTTCGATTCCCAGTCAGGGCACATGCCTGGGTTGCAGACCAGGTCCCCAGTAGGGAGCATGTGAGAGGCAACCACACACTGATGTTTCTCTCCCTCTCTGTCTCCCTCCCTTCCCCTTTCTCTAAATAAATAAAATCTAAAAAAAAAAATAAAGAGAAAGTATATTAGTAGTTGCCAAAGACTGGTGGGGAAAATGGGGAATTATTGCTAGTAAGTATGAGGTTTCTTTTTGAAGTGATTTAAAAAAAGTTCTAGAATTATATAGTGGTGATAGTAACATCACTCTGTGGCTAGACTCAAAAGCACTGAAATTTACCCTTTAAAGAGTTAAGTTTATTTTATGTGAATTATTTCTCAATAAAGCTGTTATCTTTTTTCAAAAGGATGAAATCAGAGGGTTCAGGTAGTGTCAGCCTAAACCCCCATTATAAAATTCCTGCATCAACCTTTGTCTCATCCTTTATCATTTATACATGATCGTTGCCTAGAGGTATTCCTTCACTAGAAGTTGCGGAAGAGTGGTTTTCTAATTCCACCATCTTTTCTGCATCTATTAGCTATCCGTATTTCTATAAAGAAGGATTTTCCCTCATCAACTATTCAGTTACATAAATATACAATTCAGACAGGCAAGGTAGGATGAGCTTGGTTCTTTTCCTTTTCCAGTTTTTCAGAGAAATGACTGGTACTCTGGCAACCTCCAGTGGTGAGTGGTGAGATATTTGGTTTTGTTTTATTTTGCTGGCATTACACTCACTGGTTATATGTATGTGCTATGTTTCAATTCAGTGCAGTCAGTCTTTGGATCCTTAAATTGTCCTGTGCACTGGGACCTCCTTTCCAGTTGATGCCTATGTCCCGTGGAGCTGATTTCACTCGACTTTTATTTTTAACAGTTTTATTAAAATATAATTCACATACTCTACATTTACCTACATACAGCATACAATCCCATTGTTTCTATTACATCCACAGAACTGTGCAACCATCACTGCAACAGATTTAGAACATTTTCATTTCCCTAAAATGAAACACCATAACCATCAGGAGTCAGTCCCCATTCCTCCCACTCCCCATTCCACCACCTGCCCTAGGCAACTACTAACCTTTCTGTCTCTACAGCTTTGCCTATAAAAGACCTTTCATATAAACAGAATCACACAATATTCAGGCTTTTCAGTCTTCTTTTTTTCACATTGCATGTTTTCAAGGTTCATCCCTATTGAGCATTATCAGTACTTCCTTCTTTTTAATGGCTGAACAATCCACTGTGGCTACACCACATTTCCTTTGTCTATTCACCCGTTGACAGGCATTCAGGTTGATCCAATTTGTGAATACTATGAAACAATGCTGCTGCGAATATTTGTGTACAGGTGTTTGTGTAGATCTGTGTTTTCAATTTTCTTGGATATATCTCTATTGCTTCTTCTTTTTGTTCTATGATTGCTATACCTATTATATCTATATGTTACAAACCCAGCAATACATTATTCTAGTTATTACTTTATATAATTTTGTCTTTTAAAGAACTTGAGAGAATAAAGGAGAGCAAGTATGTATCTAGAGTTCATTAAATCAATCTCCCTGTTAACCATTTCTGGTTCTTTTCCTTTGTTTCCATAGATTCATTACCATCTTGTGTCATTTCCTGACTGTAATAATAGCTTTGCTCACACCCACTTCCGTTGTGCTATTTTTGTCAAATATATTGCATTATGTGTTATAGGACCGATAATTCAACTATATACATAGTTTCATACAGTTGCATTTAAATTGCAGTTAAGGGAAGAAATAAACATTAGTACTGTCTTTTATAATTGCATAATTACCTTTACCACTACTTTTTGCTTTTTGGTGTGCAACTGAATTAAGGTCTGGGGTCACTCACTCTTAGTCCAAAGAACATTTAGTACTTCAGATAAGGTGGATCCTAGCAACTAATTGTCTTGGTTTTTATTCATCTGGAATGTCTTTATGTCACCTTTCTTGCAGGATGCAAGATTCTTAGTGGACAATTTTTTTCCTTCAGTTTGAATGTCATCCCACCACTTCGCAGCCAACATTATTTTTGATGAAAAGTCACCGCTAATCTTATTAGAGTTTCCTTGTATGTGAAGAGTCATTTTTCTCTCACTCTTTTCAAGATTTTTCTCTTTGTCTTTGTCTTTCACCATTTTTACTCTCATGTATCTGGTTAGGGGCCTCTTTGTTATGCTGCTTGGAGAAGATCAACGGTTGCCTAGGGCACATATATAAATCTGTCCTTAGATACACCTTACTAAGAAGGTACAATCAAAAGACTATGGTTTAAAGTTATATTATATAAGGGCTGCTGGTTCGATTCCCAGTCTAGGGCACATGTGTGGATTACAGGTGCATGAGAGGCAACCACACACTGATGTTTCTTTCCCTCTCTTTCTCCCTCCCCCTCTCTAAAAATAAATAACATTTTAAAAACTCTTTAAAAATTAAAAAAATAAAGTTATATTACATAATTCATTTGTGTGTGATTATGCTACTAAATTGATATGCAGCTAGATTTCTTTCCATTCATTTCCATGTTTAGGGGTTCCTTTTCATTATGTAACTTTGTTTTTAACTATGTAAACCAAAGCACCAAAATGAAAAAAAATACAACAAGGTATGAGCACATTCACAAAAGTCTCACTTCAGTCCTGTCTCCTCCTCCTTAGTCCCTGATTTACCCTCTAAGTAAACCATTTTTGTTTATTTTAGTTAATCAGTCCACCATTTCTTTTGGAAAATATAAGCAGTGATCTCTATATATGCATATTTCCTCTTCTTATATAACAGGTAGCACATGAAAACACCATTCCTCACCTCAATCCTCTTTATTCCTTTTTACAACTACGGAACACCCCATGTGCAGCTGTATGATAGCCTACTCAATCTGTCCCTTATTGATGTACATTTTGGTGGTATTTCCTATTAGTTTTCTATTGGTTCATAATGAACTACCACAAAGTTAGTAACTTAAAGCAACAAATGTTTATTACCTCACAGTTTCCATGGGGCAGGAGTCTGCACAGAGAGGTCAGCATCTGGGTCCCCGGCTCAGCATCCCACAAGGCTGAAATCAACGTGTCGGCCAAGACTGTGATCTCATGGGAAGCTTAGAGTCCTCTTCCAAGTTCACTGGTTGTTGAAAGAATTCAATTACTTGTGCTTATAAAGTGAGGTCCCCATTTTCTTCCTAACTGTCAGCTGAGACCACTCTCAGAAACCAAGACCCTCCCTCAGGCCCTTCTCATGGGACTTCTCCCAGGGGTCCTCTCACACGTGGTAGCTTATGTCTCCAAAGCCACCAAGAGAATCTCTCTTTAAAGGACTCACATGGTAGGTCAGACCCACTCAACTGTTGCGCGTGGGTCACCGGCCAGCAGTGACCACGGAACGCTGTGGATGGCTCGACGATAAACACGCGAGAAAAAACAACACATGCACAGAGACAGACTAGTTTCTGTGGAGAAGTAGGGACGAAATGGCCACCCCCCCTAGTGGGGAGCGCGCTGATTTACCGTCCATACCTGCTTTTATTAGGCTCATTTTGCATAATAATTCAGGTAAAGTACAGTACTCATTAGGGGGAAGTAAGGAACTATAGAAAACAAAGAACTCTGCCGGTCTCTTGAGTTGGGGGGTCAAAGAGCTGTAAGACTGAGGAACAAAATAACTTCCTCCTAAGACCCTTCTCATTCAACTGAGAGCATTCTAAACAAAGGAGGTTTCACAGTAATTTACATATTCTTTCTTAGGCCTGATCACCCCGGGAAATCCGCACTTCTCAGTACCGAGCTGTACCACCCTGTCATTGTTTCAGGCTTAGGTGGAGCAAGGGAACTAAGGCAACCGAGAGATAAGGAGATTTTCTTCCAGACGCTGAGAACTCAGACTTTGTCAAAGCCGAGGAGTGAGGGTCCATCACCCCCTTTTGCTGCAGCCCCCCAAGTCCTTCTTTGGGGGGCCTCCCAAAGTGATCGTGCCTGGCTTAGGTCGTTCCCCCCGTGGGGAATCTTACCCGCCTTTGGCTAACCGACCAAGCTTTTTTGGGGTTCAGTTATGAATAAAGCAGCAGAAGCAGTATTCCTGCCAGGAAGATAAGCTTTTATCTCCTTGCTGGCTTACGGTTCCCAGGGCGTTCCCTTAGCCTTAGCTAGGCGGGGGTTTCAGCCTCTGATACCAGTCAGGGTGGTTCCCAACACTCAACATAATCTTTCTTTTGATTAATTCAAAGTCAAGCGATTAGGGGCCTTAATTACATCTGAAAAGTTCTTTTACCTTTGTCATATAATGTAGTCTAATCCTGAGAGCAATATCCAATCAAATTCACAGACTCTGTCTGCACTCAGGAGGAGGGGGTTATACAGGCATGCATGGGGGACCGAGAGGGGAGTGAGAATCTTGGGTCAATTTTAGGATTGTGCCTACCACATTTAGCATTGCCTGTAATGCCACAATGAATAGCTCTGTGCATATACAATTTTGTATTTTTACCAATGTATCGTTGACACTGATTCCCAGGATTACGCAGGTGTCGTTTTGCTGCATGTGGCCACACTTTCCTCCACAGGAGTCAGGCGATTCTTCATTCCCATGAGCAATATAGGAAGGAACCAGTTTCCCAGCAAGCTTCACGAATAGATGATGTTGTCAAACTTTTAGGCTTTGCCAATCTGATTGGCAATAAATAGTATCTTACTGTAACTTAAATTTTCATTTTTCATTATGAGGGAATTTAAGTATGTTTTCCTATGTTAAAGGAATATTTTCTGTGTGATGTATTCAGACTCTTTAGATGATGGAGTTGAGAAATAAAATTTCGCATTGGGGACAGTATGAGAAAGAAGACACTAACTTTTTGAAAAGTTCATGAAACCTATGGATCTGCACCCAAAAAAAATATTATCTAAAAATATCTGTGTCAATTTTTATGCACAATTTATTATTCCTTTGAATGCTTATCACTTTTACATGGGCAACATAGAAAAAGAAATACCTTTTATAAAAAATAATTTCTCTCAATATTGTATATAACTGTAATTTCTATTTTTCTTTTGACTTCTTCCCCCATACTAACCCCAGGTACTGCTCAACTTTACTGTCCACCATGGAAGCCACAAAATTCACACGCTTGCCCCCCAGACCCCTGGACAGTTAGAGAACAGACTGGCGGAAGATCTGACCGGTTAGATGCAGCATCCCAGCGTTGCCATTTTGGACAGAGGCAGAAACAGTACAGAGAATCTGTTCCGGTGCTGGGAGCAGGGGCAGATGGTGCGGTGGTCAGTGCCTTTGGCAGCGGTGGTGAAAACGGAGGTGCCCGGGGCCCTGTGGAGGCAGCACGGTGCCTCCCTGAGTTCGGTCACGTGGTGCCATCTTGGCCATGGCTCTGACTGTGTGGTCTGCCACCGTTCCTGCCGACGTACAAGGCTAGTGCGTCAGTCCTCCTGGAAACCCTGGGAGCGATCCCATACTTCTTCAAGAAAATCCTCTTCTGCTTTATCAGCCCTGACTGGCACGCTGTTGTTGTTGGTTTTTTCTTGCAGAAATTAATGGCAACTTCCTGAAAACGTGAAATAAATCAAAATTGTTCAAATGAAATGAAAGGTAGCTTGATGGCTACTCAGAGATGAGAATTCTGAAGTTATCTGGCAAGAATAAGAAATTAAAATTACAGTGATCTTTAACATAACAATCTTGTCATCTTTAACATTCAACTGACTTCCATTTCTGATTTTGAGTAAGTGCTTAATCACAAAGCTGTGAATTATTATAACTCTCAAGTCAGCTGGCGGTCTCACTGCACCCTTGATCTTCAGGTGAGATTTGCTTGTGCTCGATAACTTCATAGCTCATGAAATCCAAAGCTCCACCTCAAGGTTTCTGCTCATACTGCAGCAACTGGCATCTGCCCAGCCTCACTTCTAAGTTCTGATGTCCTTAGAGTCTGCCTTGTCTCAGCCAACACTGACTCCATCTCAGCCCCTTCTCACACACAAGCTTTAGAGACATTAATACATTCGACTGAAACTTTTGGGGGGTGGGGGAAGGAGTTCCACAGAAGGCTCACATAGAGCCATTTTGTCAGCTAGGTATTCTCTTTCTAATGCACAAAGTAGTGTGGACTCTTCTGTGAAGCTTTGGGACTCACTGATGCCTGGGCACCAAGGAGCTCCCCTTTAACCAAGGGAAAATCTTTGTAACTTGTTTTTGCTGTTCTTCCACCACTTGCTTGTACTGATCCTCCCCAGCCAGCCAGAAGCAGACACTTCACCTCGGAAAAAAGAATAGAATTATAAAGACAGGCATAAAAAGCAAAGAGCATACCATGTAGCAGGGTTTTTATTGTTGGATTCCTGCTTTTCATCCACATTCTGATTTCTGTTTTACATTTACAATGGGCTGCTAAGTGGAAATAGGAAAGCCTTGAGGAAAACGGCATGGAATTAATCATAGTAAATCATTAGAAAAAAAATTGAAGGAGAAGCGGAAAATTCCACCCCCAAGTCTCCACGGGAACTAAATGAGAGTTACCTGAGTGAGGTGGTGACAGGGAGAGAGCATGTACTAGAGCATCACTTCAGAAGAGGCAGGAGGAAGGGCTGAATCACAAAGCGAGGAGTGGGCGGCGAGTGAAGAGCAGAGTCAGCATCAAGGGGAGTCATATCTCTGAAGTGCCGTCTGCAGGGAGCCCGATAGAAGCTAAGCCGGTGCCCACCCACCACCCACGGGCATCCCAGTCAGCCACAGACAGCTCAGGAACTCCACCAAGAGGCTATGTCACCTTTCTTCCCATTGCTAATTGGGGCAGGGCGGGGCATGCCATCTAATAGTAGGACATTTATCTGGACTCCCCCACATCCAAAATGTCTCATATGAACTTCATTCTTCAAAAGTCTAAGATATGCAGAAGTACCCCAGAAAGAGAGCTAGAGATACAGAGGGGCAAGTCACCAGGCCCAGCATTTGGGCAAAACTGGGCAGTGACAAATCCATCCCAATCACACATTTATCAAAGTGTGATTCCCAGTTTATTTCTAAGAGAAATTTGGGGGCCAATTCTTAACATTACAGCATTTTCTCTGTAGTAAATGGAGTCAAAAGTGCCATCCCTTGATTTGCCAGATTAAAATCATCTTCGGTTGAGCAACACCAGGATTCTCCAGGGCTTGACCATAAGTCAGGCAAGTCATCTCTTTCATCCTCACATCAGTGATAATATCAGTATTAGTTAGGGTTCTCCAGAGAAACAGAACCCAAAGAAGGCAGACCTGGACATAGACACAGACCTAGACACAGACATAGAAATACACACAGACACAGACATGACATAGACATAGACACTGACATGGCATAGACACACAGAAACATGACACTGACATGGATACACACATGGCATAGACACAGACATGACACATACATGGACACAGGCATGAATAGACATGCAGATGTGACATAGACACCGACATCAATATGACATAGACACAGACACACCGATGTGACATAGACACAGACATGACACAGGCACAGGCACAGGCAGCTACAGATGTGGATAATAAGAAACTGGCTCACATGATTATGAAGGCTGGCAAGTCCAAGGATATCCAACGATGCAGTTGCAGTCCAAAGGCTGGCAGGGTTGAGACCCAGGAAGCAACAATGTTTCTATTTAAGTTCAAAGGCAGAAAAAAAGGGCAATATTCCAGTTAGAAGGCAGTTAGGCAGGAAGGATTCTGTCTTATTCTTCCTTTTTGTTCTATGTGGGCCTTTACTCGATTAGATAAAGCCCACCCACAGTAGGGAAGACAATCTGCTTTATCCAATCTATCGACTTTAGTGTTACTCTCAACCACAAACACCCCCACAGAAACACTCAGAAGGATATTTGACCAAATATCTGTGCACGCCATGCTCCAGTCAAGTTAGAAACATGTCACTAACCACCACAGTATCTTCAGCAAAATCTGAATTATTGGTGCAATCTTTAGCAGCAAGGAAGGAATTTCAAATCCAAACTCTTATTTTAAGGTTATCTAAGCAAAAAAACTTTCAAACAAACTCTACCCCACTGCCAGGAATCTATATTCTGCTACCTCCTCAGCATCCTCATTTTCTGACTACAAAAGCGTGTCTTCATCCAACATCATAAAATTCACACACTTGGCTGCCTCCAGCAGCAGCTTGGTCAAAGAGCTTGCAATTTTTCAATGGCACCATAATTGTCACTGCAGAACCTTGAATCAAAAGATTTACTCAAATATGTGACCAAAAATCTTTGCCAGGTAAGCCAGGCTATAAATGAGCCATTCCCATGCCAAAACTATTATAAAAGTGGATTTATTTTCTTTTTCTCTCAGAAAAAAAGGAAACTTCCATCTGCTATCCAACACTTCTTTCCGTATTAGCCCTTGGGAAACCAGTAGATTACATAACAGAGAAGAACTTTCTATCTGGCTCCCATTTCTTCACAAAACCTCTTGGAAAGATACTCGATACGAATGTGACACTTTTTATAGCAGTAAGCACAAATTCTTTTAGGATCTTTGACAGGATTTGGATGCCAACGCATGCCCATGGTGAAACCAATGAGTCACGCTGACATGTCACCAGGCAGCGAAGCCCAGGGCAGTGCCAAGCACCCAGGGACTCCATCTGTACACGGGGCGTCACGATGTTCTTCCAGGCAAAGTTTTGCTTGGCTAAGAAACGCTACTCCATTTTGAAGCTGTTGACAACCTCTTCAATTTCCAAGAGAGAAATGGGACTTTTTCCTTTGATAGCATCGGCTTGCACATAAGAGACAAGAAGCAGGAGCTGGATGCATGGAAACAAAACATTAGTTTTGTTGAAGAAACTACTGTGGCAGCTCTGTGACCAGCTGTGAAATATCAGGAGAAATGTCAACAGGTGCACAGTGAGTCACGCGATCCCCCGGGGGAAGGGCGGACTTTGGGCTCCCAGGGACAAGCTGGGGCCTGGTAAAATGCCATGGCTGCAATGCTCTAAGGGGCATGCTTAGTAAAATCCTTCTCAAACTCCTTTTGATAGGTACATAATTCATTTGTATTCAGAAGAATAGACAGCATGCCTAGGGGGAAACCCATGTGGTTTAGTTATCTCCTTGGAAAAATCACTAAAAATTCTATTAAAAATAATCCCTAAATATATTCCACTCAATACTTTTGTGGAATAAACCTGGTGATGAATGTCACTGATGTTGTGATAACCCCTATCCACAGAAAACAGGATTGAGACAATACATGTTTCTTTGGTAACTCCAGGGTGCCGTCTCTCCTTGGAAATTGAAGCTTCTCATTGAAAAGATACTAGACACACATACTTTAGTCAGGAAATGTGACCGAAAACCTGTGTTCATGTTCAAGGCTGCTAGGCAAAGTTTCTAACATCAGCAGTAGGAAATGCAGAAATATTTCGTAGAGTTCATTTAATCATCTTTACCCCAGCTTTTATTTTCATGGAAGTACACAATCCAATAACAGTAAACTGCCTCAGTAAAGAAAGCTGGGATGTAGGCAGTCTGTGGCCACCGTCTAGACACAAAGGGGTCTTGACACTTTCTCCTGGTTCCTCTGTGTTCTCAGGCACAGCGTGGTTTAAGCTGTGTTTCTGGAGCACAAGCAGATTGATACGCAATGGTTTAGCTGGAACCAGCCAGTTAAGTCATTAGGAAACAGATTTCTTCTGTTCTATATCGTGTATCTCTAAAATGGTGTCCAGTTTGTGCTGGTAAATTGTTTTTAAGTGATTGGTTCTCTGAGACCAACAATGCATGAATTCTCCTCTTGAAGAAGAATATTATTTTCCATTCCTTCTATCTCATGGAGGAAAATGGTGCCGCGGTGGAAGTTACAGCAGGCTGGGAGCGCTGGTGAATCCTGGCCATCTGCACCTGGCTCCTTCTCAGATCAGAGCTGTTATTTAAAGCGAGTCTGGGTGAACAGGAGAGGTTTGTTTAAAACGCTTTGCTGCGCTGCGAGGCTAATGACTAGTGGGGCAGTGCTGAAAATAGGAACAGGGTTATGGGCCCCCAGACAGCTCATCAGAGAACCTGCATTAGTAAATTGGAAATCACACACCTGAAAAAAAAGGCAGCCATCGCTATTGTAGAAGGGACTCAAAGGCACACTCTACTCCTCAGGGAGGGCTTTAATGGCTCCTCATACTTATTCACATATGCTGTTATGTAACAGAAATAAAGGAAAAAAATATTGCTTAGAAGTCACTTTGGGACAAAATTACAGATCTCTCAAAATACGTGAGAGAAGATCATGAGTAAATATACCACTATTATGGGGTGTTAACATATCACAAATTTGCCAGATTTTAATTAGGTAGAAGTAGTGAAATTTTAAATGAAGTATCTATGTGTCTTTTTTTCTTAACCTTACTAATGACCCACAAAAAAGAAAGGTGCAAGACTTCTGGCCAAGATGGAGGCATAGGTAGATACACTTTGCTTCCTCACACAACCAAAAGAAGGACAACAGCAAATTTAAAAACAAAAAATATCCAGAACTGCCAGAAAATTGAACTGTAGGGAAGTCCGACAACCAAGGAGTTAAAGAAGAAATATGCATCCAGATTGGCAGGAGGAACACAGAGAATGCACAGCAAGGTGGCGGCCAGAAAACCAGGGTGGGCAAGAAAGCAGCTCGCAGACTGGGTGGTCTCACATTTGTGTGCGGATAACCAAGAACAACAACTGGGGAACAAGACACACCACACAACCCAGGGTTCCAGTGTAGGGAAATAAAGCCTCAGAACCTCTGACTGTAAAATTCTGTGGGGGTTGTGGTGGCAGGAGAAACTCCCAGCCTCACAGGAGAGTTTCTTAGAGAGACCCATGGCGTCCTAGAATGTACACAAAACCACCCACCTGGAAATCAGCACCAGAAGGGCCCAATTTGCTTGTGGGTAGCGGGGGAAGTGACTGAAAGCCAGCCAGAGCTGAGTGAGCAGCATTACTCCCTCTCCGACCCCTCCCCCACATACAGCACCACAACACAGCAACATGGGTTGCCCAACCCTGGCGAATACCTATGGCTCTACCCCTCAGTATGTAAAAGTCATGCCAAGATAAAGAAAAATGGCCCAAATGAAAGAACAGATCAAAGCTCCAAAAATAGAACTAAGTGATGAAGACATAGCCAACCTATCAGATGCAGACTTCAAAACACTGGTAATCAGGATGCTCACAGTAATGGTTAAGTGTTGGGCACCACTCTGTGTGGTTTCTGAGACTGTAGCCCGCAAGAGCAAGCCCTGAAAGGGGCTAGTAAGTCTCCCTGGAAAACCAGGTAAAAACACAGGTGGCAGACATGACCCGACTCTAACACCAAGGGTTTCTGTGGGAACCAGGCCTGATAAATACATTGTCTCTTTCAAAACTTGCTCTGCTTTGTTTTGTATAGCCCTGGTGATAGAAACCAGAGGTTTAAATTCAAAGCATAAGGAGTAAACACCTTATCTCATGAAACACATCTTAAAGACCCTCTGGTGTCAGCATGACTAACTGACCCTGACCTATGACAAATCTCTGTGTTCCTTCAATTGTTACCTATAGATAATACCTGTCTTTGTATGACTATAGCCCTTTGACATTGATTGATGTGCTACACACGTATGCTGTACACACCTACACATACCACTCCCAATAAAAGCCATTTGGGGGAAAGACTCAGGGCACTCTCTATTAGAGGAAATTGCCACCCTCTTTCCTGCCAGAATAGTAAGATTGTGTCTGGGACAACTTACTTCTCAACCACAGCAGATGGGAGGAGCATGCTGCTGGACAGAGTTCCTCCCACAGTTGAGTCTAGTTGCAAAATAGATGGGGAAGTGAAAGTTATGCAAAGTGAAGTAAAGAAAATTATATAGGGAACCAACAGTGAAGGGAAGGAAACTGGGACTCAAATCAATGCTTTGGACCAGAAGGAAGAAATAACATTCAACCAGAACAGAATAAAAAAACAAGAATTTTAAAAAATGAGGAGAGCCTTAGCAACTTCCAGGACAACTTTGAACATTCCAACATCAGAATCATAGGGATGCCAGAAGCAGAAGAGGAAGAGAAAGAAATGAAAAACCTTTTTGAAAAAATAATAAAGGGGAACTTCCCTGATCTGGCAAAGGAAATAGACTTCCAGGAAGTCCAGGAAGCCCAGAGAGTCCCAAAGAAGTTGGACCCAAGGAAGAACACACCAAGGCACATCATAATTACATTACCCAAGATTAAAGAGAAGGAGAGAACCTTAAAAGCAGCCAGAAAAAAGGACACAGTTACTTGCAAAGGAATTTCCATAAGGCTATCAGCTGATTTCTCAAAAAAAAATCTTGCAGGCAAGAAGGGGCTGAAGAGAAGTAATAAAGTCATGAAAGGCAAGGACCTACATCCAAGATTACTCTATCCAGCAAAGCTATCATTTAGAATGGAAAGACAGATAAAGTGCTTCCCAGATAAGGTAAAACTAAAGGAGTTCATCGTCATCAAGCCCTTATTATATGAAATGTTAAAGGGACTTATCTAAGAAAAAGAAGACGGTAAAAAATATGAACAGTAAAATGACAACAAACACAACTATCACAACTGAACCTAAAAAGAAAACAAAAACAAACTAAGCAAACAACTAGAACAGGTCCAGATTAATAGAGATCACCTGGAGGATTATCAGAGCGAGATGGAGGGGGAGAATTGGGGGAAAAGGCATAGGAAATAAGAAGCATAAATGGTGGGCACAAAACAGACAGGGAGAGGTTAAGAACAGTGTGGGCAATGGAGAAGCCAAAGAACTTATATGTACGACCCATGGACATGAACTAAGATGGGGAATGCAGGCGTGTGCAGGGCATGTGCAGGGCGGAGGGGAATAAAGGGGGGGAAATGGGACAATTGTAACAACATAATCAATAAAATATTTGTAAAAGAAAAAGGAAAAGTGCCTACAGATGACAAAATAAATTAGAAAGTATAACTGAAGGCGAACGCAAATGAGATTTCATTTTATATTTAAAATAACAATGTTTTGCATTTCAATAAAATTCTACCTAAAATATAGCATATGTTAAAGAGAGAAAAGCAAGTTTTCTCTTATCTTGGGGGGGCGGGGCTCAGATGTGCTCAGATGGTGACTATTCTCAAAACATTAAGTATGATAATTTGTATATCATTTTCTCATAGTCAGATGATAACATTCTATGAATTCTATTACATTATAAATGTTAACATTGTGTAAGAACGTTGTAGAAATGGTGGGATTTCAATTTGATGGCTATCATAAAAATTTTAGAAATTTCCCACCCTGGGTGGCATAGCTCAGTGGATTGAGCGTGGGCTGTGAACCAAAGTGTTGCAGGTTCGATTCCCAGTCAGGGCACATGCCTGAGTTGCAGGCCATGACCCCCAGGAACCGCACATTGATGTTTCTCTCTCTCTCTCTCTCTATCTCCCTCCCTTCCCTCTCTAAAAATAAATAAATAAAATCTTTTTAAAAAATTAGAAATTTCAAGTAGCCCAGAGATTCTGCGCAACAAGTGAACATAAAAGAAAATAACATTTCTTACCCAGGGAAGTCCACTGGATCTGATAAAATGATGACTTCAGGTCACAAAATCACCAAACGTCACTAAGGCTGCCCTAGAGTAGATAACCTTCCCTTCATCCTTCAAGTGATGAAAAACAGGTTAAAGAATTGCAGCCAAATTCTTTAGTTTCATAGAAAGTGTTAGTTTTATTAGGGGCACCTCTCCCTGTCACTATAAGCTCAGACAATCACTGTCTACTAAACACACACACACACGCACACACACACACATCACATTCACACACAATCAACAGCCCCTTTGCTGAGCTTCTGGAGGGTGGACAACCACTCAGCCTGTCCCCACTGACATCCTTGCCACCCACGCTTTCCCTGCAACAACGAGTCCGTAAGTCCTGCGCACTTGGAAAAGGATTGGAATGAGCGTCCTGATATGACAGCTGGCCAACTCCAGTCCCAGTGATTCTGAACCTGACGATGTCTGTCACACAACTGGGACCCAAGTCTTGAGCTCGGGACTTACTGCCTGCACCACCTTGGGATCAGCACTAAGTCCTCTGGACTCAGTTTTCTCCTCTGTGAAAAAGAGAGAATCATATCAGCCTTGCGCCTTGTTGAGAAGGGCTGGCACCTGGGCTTGCTGTTCAATCAATCACACCTGTTAAACTCTTGGTACTCTGGGAACCAGATTCTCCATCTTTGCTATTTGCACTTAAGTCTTCCTTGACCATTAAAAAAGTTATAAACTTTTAAAAAGAGATGATTTTGTCTTATGTTTTCGAGGTTTATTTTGCTGCTTGACACCATTTGGATTGGAAGGTTGTTTGTTTGCTAGAGCTGCTGGAACGAAGCACCACAGACAACTGGCTTGAACGAGAACACTTGTGCTCTCACAGTTCCGGACCCTGAAGTCCGAGACCCGCCGTCAGCAGGGCTGGTTCCTGGGTGGGAGAGTCTCTCTTCGGGCCTCTCCCCCAGCTCCCGGTGCTTTGCAGGCAATCCAGGGAGTCCCATGGTTTGCAGAACTATCACCCCCGTCTCACCCTTATTGTCACACGGTGTTCTCCCTGTGTGCATCTGTGTCCAAATTTCACCTTTTTATAAGGACATTAGTAACATCGGATGAAAGCCCACCCCACCCCAGTAAGACCTCATCTGAACCAATTACATCGGCAAGGACCCATTTACCAAATGAGGTCACATTCTGAGGTGGGGGGAGCAGAGCATAACATTCATCCTATAACAGAAGGTTACAAGACTTTCATCATTGCTGTGAGTTTTCTGGACTATAAACTCCAAAGAAAACAAGCAGGACCTAATTATAACTTGGGTCATCAGCCTTTTACATCACAAGCCATTTTGCTCAGGGGCATGAATGTGCAATGTTATGGACAGTAAACGAAAGAATCTGAGCCTCCTACGGATCAGCAGATCTTCCTAGGATTTTATCTGGGGTTTTTTTTTAAGTAGAAACACCACAATTCATATCTTGAACTTACTCTTTACTTCCATCTATTACAAGTAATAGTTTAGCTAAAAACCACTTTGTTGACAAGATGGGATTTCAGAAATCCTGCAATGGGAGACAAAAAAATGTGGCACAGCTTGACCAAAACCCTCATGAGGAGCTTCGGTCAAACACGTGAACATTCTGATGTTGCTCAGAACAAGAAGCCAAACTCTGAGGTCTGGAGGTATTCTTGTCACGACAAAACTCTTTCATTGTGGTTTTCTGTGTCTGTTCTTTGAAGAAGTGACCCATACGCAGAGTGTTTTTTTAATGGGGGAGCACAAGATGCACAAAAGGCTTGCAGTAAAAATAAAAGGGGCCTCCCTGCGTGCCTCCCAGCCCCCCAGGACCCCTCCGGGGAGACAGCTGATGCCACCAAGGCCTCCAGTCCCCACAATTAAAAACACTGATGCACAGAAACTCACACCAAAGGCAGCGCTGTGGACTGTCCAGCACCTGGCTTTTTTTCTCTTTACCTGGTGACTTGAAGAACCTGCCCTACCTGTAGGTGTTTCATTCGTTGTAACTGCTGCGTTTATGGAGTTCCACAGTCAGGATTCCTCCTTGGTGGGGGTCTTATCCATATTAGCAGGGCAGTGTTTCAACAACTCTGTAATGTGCCCCCTCACTGCCCCGGCCTCTGCTGAGGACCGAGAAGGCAGGTTCATGCATAAGACACAAGACCAAGTAAAAAGACAGACGAACTTAATTAAGGTCTTCAGTGGTGCCATTGTACTAAAGAAATTCTGCCAGGTGACTTTCAGTTAACAAAAATTAAAAATCAGATTTAGGGATTGTTGTTTCCCTACCCAAACTCCCTCACTACTCCTTTGCTAGTAATATTTACAAGTGAAAAAGTTATTAATTCTAAAGCACAGTTGCTAATAGCCACAGTGACCCCATTCTGGGGCTGGAATCTATTTGAAACTTTCCTGGTTTGAACATTTTAGGTGGCTTGTAGTTCAGCTTTGCAAAACAATTCTGAAATGCTCATACCGTGGCTTTTTTTTTTTTTGACAAATTGTGAAATTTCCCCCAGAAATAACTTGGACATTTGTTCTTAACATTTGGGAGCATGGGCCCCTTTGATAATCTGAAAGAACTTTCACCTCTTCTCAGAAAAAAAAACAAATACACACAAAAATTTTCATAAAATTTTAGAGAATGACATCCCCCCTCCAAAAGGACACCAGGTTAAAAATCCAGTACTAACTTTAGCTCCTACCAACAATGTAAGTGCCTCTTTTGCTCACACCTTCACTTTATTTTCAAACTTTTTATTGATTTTATAAATAAAATACCACCATTTTATTAATTTATTTTTATAGCTTACAAAATGTGAACACTTCAAAAAAGTTGATTAATCATTTATGATTTTTGCACATTACTTATTTAAATCTTTTATATAATTCAGATTTTAAATATTAAGTTATAAATTTTAATCCAACATTATAACAGCAGATGATAAATTAGAAACATCAATCCCTATAGGTCTAAAAGAATGGAGTCTTTTTTGATCTTTTGAGATTCCAAAAGTGTATGTCTCATGTTTTCCACTAGAGGGCAATGTTAGCTCATCTACAACTCTGGCTTCTACAGCTGGCAGACAGCTCAATTTATTTTCCCTAGAAAGTCTCTTTCTGAAGAACGTTTGCAAAGAGTGAAGAATTATAAATACTTATTTTTGTATATAACACATTTCCTAATGTAAAAATTACTTTACATTTCCTATTTAATTTGTTTCAACGCAAGAAAATGTACAAATTGAATTTCAATAATTATCGTAATCAGTGCTTCAGATGAAAACTCTGCCTGTATTAGCGTTCATTATTGCATGGATGTATTGAGTCTATCATTAAATCTGACTTACAGAATGGTGTGTACAGTACCATTTCTAATCGAAACTTCATAAACCATTAGCCTAAACTGAGGAAAGACAACTGACTTATGAAAAGCATCTTAAAAGATCAAATTAATTCTTAATTCCAAATATTTTATCCCATTGGCTGACCATGTACTACAAATTGAGGTTTTTTATTCCATAAATATTTACTGATCACACACATTTGCAAGGCATTCTTCTGAGGTCTGGAAATACAGTAACGACGAAAACAGAAACCCCGTCCCCCCACCGCCAGGAGCTTGCGGGCTGGAGGAGTAGAGTAGGGAGGATGGATATGCACAGTGTATGTCAGACATGCACACGAGAAGGCTTCAGGTGCTGAGGGGAGAGTAGAGCTGGGAAGGGAGGTAGGACGCACCGGGGAAACGGGGGTAGCCAGGGGAGGCTTTGCACGTGATCAACATCTGAGCGGAGAGCTTAGGGAGCTCGGAAGAAAAGATCTTCCACATGGAGAGGGAACATCAAGCGCAGGGGTCCTGAGGCCTGAGTGGATCTGACTGGCGAGACACAGCAAGGAAGCCAGGGTGGCTGGAGAGCAGTGAGCTAGGGGAGAGGGCAGGGCAGAGGGAGGCCGGAACGTGGAGAGCCTTGGCAGCCAGCCTCAGGACTTGGGCTTTTACTCTGAAATGGAGAAAAGTTGGGGTTTTAAGCATAGGCAGGATACCATCTACATGCATGAAAAGAATCACTCCGACTACTGTTTCAAGAAAAGACTGTAGAGGGAGACGGTAGAAATAGGAAGACTAGTTAGGAAGCCATGGCTCTTAATTTGCTGAGAAAGGGTGGGGAGGTGGAGCAGAGTGAGAGCAGCAGTGGGAAAGTTGGAGGCAGACTCATCTGAGGTGCAGAGGCCCTACCGAATAGGTAGCTGTGTACGGGAGCCTGGCATTCAAAGAAGAGGTTGGGTTGGAAACATATTTCAGAGACATCGGAGCTGGATTGAAATGATGAACAGAACAAGTGTGGAAAGAGAAGAAAAGCGGTCTGAAAACCAACCCCTGAGACATCTGTTTTGAAGTCAGGGCAACAAGGAGACACCAGCAGCCGGTGCTGAGACAGTGTGTCCAGGGAGGTAGGGGAAAGCCAAGAATGAGGTGTCTGGAAGTGACTGCTTGCAGGAGCAGAGTGAGTGACCCATCGTCACAAGCTGAGGGCCAGGGCAGACCCTGCTGTGGGCAGGGTGGGTCAAGGTGATGACGACCCTGACAAGAGCAGCCCTGGGGGGGGTGAGGGGGCAGAAACCTGCCTGCAAGGATTACAGAGATGATGTGTGAAATAGGAGCCAACAAGTATTACAGTTTTTCCCAGGAATTTTGACAGAAAGGGGACCCAGAAACAAAGCAATTGCTGGAGAATGACAGGAGGTCAAGAGATGGCTGACAAAAGATGGGCTAAGCGACAGCCTGAGGTCATGCTTTCAGCCGCACAGAGGGAAAACTGGAGGTCGCTGGAAAGACACAAAACTTTCCGAAGGCAAAGGCGATGGGATCCACGTGGCCCAGAGGCCAGGAGGTGCAAGCACTTCTGATTCAGAAAAATCAGCTCACTCTTCCTTGTGGCCCTTTATTCGGTATTTTATTGGGAAATATGCCTTATGGAGGGTGTTTACATGTTACATAAGCTAGTTCCATAACTCATTGATTAAGTTACACCACACAGCTGCTTGACCACTCAGCTCTGATGTTCAAAGACTAGCTCATTCTCCACGGCTGCCTGGACCCAGATTTCACGAGGTGGGGTCCCTGTGAGTTAGTTAATGAAGCTGCTTCAGAAGACATTGCCTCTCATTATCATGCAGGCTTTCTCAGAGAAAAAAACGAAAACAAAAACAAAAGCTCCCTGCAAGAACAAGCAGGGTTTTGCCCATAACACCACCTCTGCTGTAAGCAGGCCAGTCCTGTCCGAGGGTTGCTTCATGTCCTCTCTGATTCCCCCAGAAAATGGACAGTTAAAAATAATTGCCAGGGGGATCAGAACAGAGTACTGCTAAGAAATGAACCGTTTTTAAATTTTTCTAAATTGTATTAGATTTCAGAGTGACTCACTGTCCCCCTCTGACAGTCTTGTCCCCGATGTCTACATGACTCACATTTTCACAACGTTCTGTCCTCTGATCAAATGTCACCATCTCGGAGGTGTCTTCCCTGAAGACGGACTTAACCATACAGTGTGCCCCCCACCTCTTTGTGCCCATGGTCCAGTCCGTCCTTTGCCTTTGTTCAGCTGTGATGTTCTTCAGTGCCCTCCATGCGGGCAGCAGACGAGGTGAGGTGGGCTTTGTGCACTCTTCTCCCAGCGCCCAGAACACAGCACCCAGAGAAGCTGCTTAATAAATATGCAGTAAGTCCATGAGTTGCTGTGAACCAATTCAGATGGGGAAAAAAAAGGAATAAAGTGTTTGAACAGGCAGGAACCATGTACTATTTGGGATATACTTACACTGAAAAAACTGCTCCTTATCTGAAATTCAAAATTAACTGGGCATCTTGTATTTCATTTCATAACTCTCCCCCCAGATGTTTTAATGTTTGGCAAAGCACAGGGGCGCTCAATCAGCGTGGTCGGGAGGGGCGTGGCACAGTGGGAAATAGATGCGGTAGAACCAGGGCCCTTTAGGTAGCGCTCGGGGCAAGTGGCTGCTGAACGTTGGTTTTAGGAAACTCATGTTCTGTGTGCTGTAGGGAAATATTCTTCAGTTATTTGTTCAATAAATACCATGTGGCAGGCACTGGTCTTGCACATTCTACGCAAGTTATTCTATGAGGGAAAAGCTTTCCTCCATCTCACTTTTTATACTTTACTTTATTGGCATCTTGCAGATTAATTGCCCTCTCAAAAATTTTATCCACTCATTCTTGCACAGAACCCTGAAAGAAGTCAGTTCTTTCTTTCTCTACTGAAGGACGCACGCTCCTAGGGACAAGGATTGCAGGGACCGAGTCTGTCAGTCTGACTGTTTCTGCAGGATTTCCTCGGCCCTCTTCCCAACCCCTCTGGGCTGGTGTGAGATCACAGTCTCAGAACCTGTATGGCATCTACGTATTCATCAGGAACATACGTCATTATTAAAAATGCATAGATTTCCACTGCCATCAGCTCCCTTGGAAAATATTAGGGAGCCTTTATCACTCAAGTTTTCAAGGGGACATTTTCAACACAGCTGCCTTTTTTCTTGTCTAGATCTTTTTTTTAAATCTGTTTAAATATGAGCATTTTGTTAACATTGGGTTATTTCGGGCTCCATAAACCACCTATTCCTCGCTGTGTGTCTTTCATGGAGGAAACAAGAAGATGTAACTTTTAAGCAGCATAAATTCCTTAATAATCACCCATGAGATTAATATCATTTGCAATCTCTCAGTGGAGATCTGTGCTTTTGTACTCACACTTGACAGCGAAGATAAAAAGAGTAGAAAAAATCACTTAAAAGGAGGAAGAAACAACAGTCCCTAAAAAACTAGGAATATTGCTCTCCAGCACAGCATCAAAGAACAATTGAAATGAACAAACCAAATTGCTTGGTCAGACTTTGCTTATCCTATTGTTTTGACTTTGGGGGCAGGTATTATGAAGAAATGTACTCCTTACAGGAAGTGGTGGCTGCGTTTGAGTCATACAAGACCCTTGTGTCTGAGAGGTCCTTACTCTGGGGCCAGCGGGCCCAACCCCCCACCTGGCAGTTCTGACAAGGAACAAAGGGTCCACTGGTATCACAGGAAGAGAGGAAGAATCGGCTTGGAAGTGGGAAGGGGAACTTGAAGAGCAAGAACACCGCAGAGGAGTGAGGAGCCAGGGCAGCCTCCTCCAGATCCTCTTCTTAAGTCTCCATCTAGGAAAGACTGAAATGTGCACCCCACCATCACCCCCGCCCCACACACACACAGCAGCCCCTCCACCACAGGGAGCTGCTTTCCACAGGGTCACAGGGCTGACCTTCTTCCTGCAAGAAGTTCAAACACTGCAGCAATACAATTACATGGTCTTGTCTACCACCACCAATTTACTGTATAGTTTTACAACTCAGAAGTTACTGAAGCTGTGAGAAAACCCAAGTGATGTACGTTGCATCCATAGGCCCCAGAGGGTGTGGGCCAGCCCTGGATGGCAGCCTTGCAAATTTTGTCACCCTGTACCTGGCTGTGTACAGAAATCCCTCTGCTTATTTATGCTCTAGAATCTCTGATATTCCTTGTGGACCCCTACCCCACTAAGAGAAAAAAATACAAATAGAATCCCATTGGTAAACTCCATTAAATAAATAGTGTCTTTGGGTGGCTGGGGCTTTGCAAGGGGAAGGCTGAACATTTTGAACTTCTTCATTTCCTCTGCTCCGTAAATAGTGTGGGGCACCTGCCACTTGCACCTTCTCTGCCTTCCGTCTCCTATTCCTGGCCGCCAGACCCCTGCCCAGCAGCTACTGTTCAAGTGGGGCCTGAGGAACTGCCAGGTCTTCCTCAGATGGGTCTGATGAGGCCTGACCTTCAACTTCCATTCTATCTCTAGCCCAGGTAGGCCACCCTGCCTTGATTAGATTGTCACTTTGTCCCAACCACGTTAATAGATAACCCCCCCCATTAAGTTCACGCATCAGTGCCTTTAGCCCTCTAGATAGTTCTCTGTAGCATTCATAGAAACTTCTAGAAAAGGACTATTCTGGGGAATCAGTCCTCACTTCGCTACTTGACCCTGTAGTTGCCCACGTTGTTATGGGAAGAATCACATTGTGAGATGCCCCCTTCTCAAGAAGGAAGTAGGGCAAAAGCCATTCTTCTTTAACCTGTGCTCTCACATTACCTGAAATATGTCCACATTCAGCCCTTTGGCCTAAATGAGGCCACTCAGGCCCTTTGTCCCCCCATGTGCTCCCTCTGCCCATTACCCCTTCTGTTCGGACCAGGGCGTCCCTGGCAGGATATGGGTGATGCATATCCCCTCCCCTCCCCCAAAGTTTTTGTCATCATGGTTCAGGCTTCAAGGTAAAAGACTAGCAGAAAAAGGAATGATCTTTGTAAAACAAAACAAAAATACATCTGTCAATATTATCCAAAATGTGCTTTGCTTACATCTGTTTTCAGAAGCAGAATTTCTGAACTCCTGTGGAGAGTTTCTTTACAGGTTGTTAGCTTCCTAATTTGCCAGCACCCCTACAGGATTGCAAAGATGCCTTTTTATTATCTCATTGAAAAACAACAAAAACTGAAACACACTCCCCTAACCAGTTCTCCCAGCTTTGATGTCTAATCCAAAGCAGTGAGGGGCAGGAGGCTGCAGGAAAGCCATGTGTGGAAATGTAAACACAGGATGCAATTCAGAAAAAACGACTCGCACATTTGGGGCGAAGAAAAGTATGTCTGGAGGATTCAAGGCCAGCATTATTAATGAAGTAGACTGTTTCATAGGGTAGTGAACACGCACCCGTGATTACTTCAATGATCTTCAACATCTTATAGTGAGAATACACCTGCCTGTTTGAAAAGGTGAGCACTACCCTATAAAATTTATCTTCTAAACCTAGTTTTATCTAGCTTCTTTTAAAAAGTAACCTCCCAAAGTGGTTGCCTCACTGAATAAAGATTAATATGACTCAATTTCATTTGGGTTTCTTCAGCAATTCAGTCCAAATACTGATGTAATTTTGGCACAGATAGTCATTTGCAAGGTCATGGGTAAGAACAAAAAGACTTTCTCATTACCTGTCACTTCCAGATAGTGTATATCTTTTTGAATATTGATTAGCTCTCAGGAAAAGTTGGAGATCATTTCTAGAAATTTACTATTCAAGTCTCAGATATATTCATGCACTGCTTAGTGACAGGGGTATGTTCTGAGGAATGTTTCCTTGGGTGATTTCAGCATTGTGCAAACGCCACAGCATGTATTCGCACAGACTTCGGTGGTATGGCCCACTACTGTCATTTTCTGTGCTGTGTTTCTGTATGACGGACAGTACCGTAGGTATGTTTATACCAGCGTCACCACAAAGACAGGAGTAATCATAACATGAAGCCTGAAATGTGGCTTTCATTTGAGTAATGCAAGTGCCTGACTTCACTTGGCTTGTCTAGGCCTCCCCTACCTCGAGGCTCCCAAGTCCAGGAAGGCCAGTCACACGAGCAGACACAGAGCCAGGCTACCTTGCCCCACGGATGCCCCTCTGTACTAAAGATCCTGGTTAATCTAGAGATCTGATTACTTGGGCTACTTGGTTTTCTTTTTCTTTTTTCTCTCTTCCTGTGCTTAAAATTTTCAGTTACATTTTTAATTCACCAATAGAAAGTGAGCCCTCTAAAATCTCAAGGGAAAGGATGATGACAGGGAAAGTACGAAATGGAGTCATGTTAATCAGGCTGCTAAATTGCTAATATTATGAAGAGTGAGCCATGAGGAACTGACTTTTTTGGTCTTAACTAACCTGGGACCTTAAACTTTTGAACGTTCTAGCCCTGTGTCAATGCCTGGACCTACATCAAATTGCAGATGACCCTCTGATTACCCACTGAAGGACGTAGAATTCAACCAGGCCCCTGGTCCCATCCTCCACACCACCTGGCATCCGTCATCCAGACCATCTGACATCTGGCGGTTAACCATCCTGAACCAATCCTAGGACTAAGAATTCAGGATTGGTTTTGCAGTAAGAACTCTTAACTTTCCTTTCCTCTGAACACTTCTGGGTTTTGCCCAGCTATGTTTCCAGTTTGTAAACTCTAAGACCCTTAAATAAATCTTCATCCTTTATTTCTAGCTAAAGCCTCCTGACTCTTTCTGAGTAGGTTCAACACCCTTGGGTCCCACGCTCAACTCCTATAAAGGCAGAACCCCAGGCTCTCTCTTTCTCCATCTCTGTCTGTGTCTGTGTCTCTGTCTCTGACTCTGTCTCTGTCTCTGTCTCTCCCTCCCTGCCACTGGCATCTTGCAATGGTAATAAGAACCACCAGAGCAGGTCCAGCCTTAACTTTGTTTGGGGAAAGAGAGGTGCCTGTCGGAAGCTCACTGGAATGCAGGGGAGTGTCCCAGGCATTTGCAGCTGATTGCATTGCCGTGAAGAGATTGAGACAACTCAAAACAGCACCTGTTGCCCTATGACATTATGACAGCTGTGACATCACTGGGTAACAGGAGTTCCTTAGCTCCATTTCATGTTATGGGACCACCATTGTAAAGGTTGACCAAAACATTATTATACAGCGCATGACTGTAAAGGGATTTGCTCAGTGATTACCACAGGCATTATTTTTAAAAGTCCTATGCAAGATAAATGTTGTTTAATTAAATTGATAAAAATTCCCGTGACATATTGTTTTTAGCAGATTGTCTACAATGTTTACATAATAGTTTCACTATCTTTCATGTATGACTTAGACCCACAATCAAAAAGAGTAAATCTCGTCCTAACAGGTGCGGCTCAGTTGGTTGGGCGTTGTCCTGCAAAGCGAAAGGTCACCAGTTCAATCACTGGGCAGGGCATATGCCTGTGTTGCAGGTTCAGTCCCTGGTCAGGGAATGTAAGAGAGGCAACTGATTGAAGTTTCTCTCTCACATTGATATTTCTCTCACTATCTTACTCCCTCCCTTCCCCTTTATCTAAAAATAAGTAAATAAAGTCTTCAAAAAAATAATGAAGAGTAGATCTCTGCTTTGGTATTACTATAGTTTTAAGGGAAAAAGAAAGAGTTATGGAGAAGGGGTGAGATGTGCTGAGAAACATAGCTGTGAAGCAGCTCTGGGGAATCCAGGTGCCAGCAGGAGTAATAAACCAAGAATCTCAGGCCTAAGTGAGCTCCTTAGTTAAACTTCCCTGAAATTTAACATAATTATTAACCAGGATATAAAAGGTCACTGAGAAAACCACAGCTTTTTAGGAACTGCAGTCTATTCAGTCCCTTTCTAAAAAATTTTCAAAATCTACGTTTCTATAACAAAGAAAAATGAACATCTCTCCATAAACTCTGGCAGTTCTTTGTTGGTGTGCGGATTAATATACTTACCGTGAGCAAACTCCTGCATGTGCTTATCCACCCCACGACACACACACACACACGTGCGTGCACACACACACACCACACACCAGGTTATAAACGGGCAAGGACTGTATCGATATTTTTTTTAATTTTCCGAAGTTCCTATTCCAGTTTTTATAATCATGAGTGCTTAGTGAATGTTGTTCATGTTGGACTGATGTTTGCTTAATGGTTTAAAATTTCAGCTCAAGGGAGAATTTCTGAGTAAGATCTCTGAAAGACTCCATGATTTTATGGTACACTGGCATAGTGTGCAGACTAAATTTTATCTTTTCATCAGTTCTGTTATTATACCTAGGTTCAGCAGAGTTTCGCAAATAAGTCAGTCTGGTAAATTTCCAGGACTGTAGGTTGCCTATTCAAAACCTAAAAGCTGTGCTGACAAAAGGTGTATCAAAGAGACTGATGGCACGGGGCCTCTGATTGAATTAGAGCTGGGTAAGCTTTATTGCATCCTTTTTATTTTCTCAACACAGAAGGCTCAGTACAGAAAAGTTGACTTTAATTGTGTTATATCAGCTTCCAGAAAGTATGGCTGTCATTCCAAATTCTACTACTTTCCCCCCTAGAACAATTTCCTTCAATTAAAGAGATAAGTGTTTGGTTTGTGTGGCATTTTGTTTTCTGTTTTGTTTCTTTCTGTTTTCTACCAAGCTTGGCTCAAAATTAAAGACTTAGAGAAAGCAATGCACATGCATGAGAGGAAGACAAATCGACACTGCTTTGATAAAACAGAGTACCAAGAAGAGAAGCAGGGGAGGAAGCAAAGAAGTGGGTGAAAGATACTTCAATGAAAAGGAAAAACAAAAATAGATGAGTAGTGAGTTTCTGTGAATTCAAAGACCTTATCTCGGCAGGGCCAGGACTATACCTCTTGACTTAGTCACCCAAAAGCACTTATCACACTGCCTCGCCCTTTGTAGGTCTCAGAAAACATTAGTCACGCCTCTCACAATTAAGCATACCTAAAAATCACCCAGGACCTCATGAACATGCAGATTCTAATCCAGGGAGTCTAGAATGTGTCCTACGAATCTGCATTTCTCCCAAACTTCCAGGCGATGCTGATGCATAGTAAAGTGTTACTTGACACACAAATACACAGAATGGAGTTCCTCGCTCTTGGCACTCTCGACATTTTGGAGTGGATGATTCTTTGTTGTGGGGGACTGTCCTGTGTATTGTAAGATGTTTCACAGTGTCCCTGTCCTCTACCCACTAGATGCCAGTAGCAAATATCTTAATTATGACAATCAAAAAATGTCTCCAGATGCTGCTAAATGTCCCTGGGAGACAAAATCACCCCAAGTGAGAGTCGCTGAAATATGAAATGTGTTGGGGATGTCATAGGAGGAAAGGCTGCTAGATAAAATGTACATGAGCAGCCTTATGTCTTTCACTTCTGTGCCAGCCCTGACCCTCGTCCAACCTGGGCCTTCCTTTAAAAATAACGGGGTGGTGGGGGAGGACAGTGGTGAAAGCCTTCATGCCAACACCTCAGTGAAAACACTACAACTCGGCCAAGTGCAGCCTGGCCTCCCTCCAGGGGAACCTGCCATCCAAGAACCAACCCCTCCATTCGCTGCCAAGCTGGCAGGATCTGAAAATAGTCCTAGCATCTAGAAGAAATAAATGTTTGTGCCTATTCTTAGGATTTACATAAAGGCTATATTAGTAGATTTTTACTTTATCAGCAATGTTCACTCACACACACACACTCATGAGCATGTTATTTTAATATAACTTATACCAGGGGTCCCCAGCCCCTCAGCCACGGACAGGCATCGGACAGGTCCATGCCTGCTAGGAAGTGGGCACACGGCAGGAGGCGAGCTTGAATGTAATGCACTTGAATCATCCCGAAACCATCTCCCACCACCCTGTCCATGGAAAAATAATCTTCCAAAAACCGGTCCCTGGTGCCAAAAAGGTTGGGGACCACCAATCTATACGATATATATCTCAGAGATGCCTTCCTTCCTTGTATTTGCTGGGGAGCAGGAAAATCTCCCCCAGCTTTCTTCAGTGTTTATGGCTGAACTAAAAATAATGAACTTGACACAATACTAGGTCAACAGGAGAAAAACCAATGGAATACAGGCACATGGGAGAATCAACACCCAATGCTCAGATCATAAAATGAAGTTCAAAGAAATGATCAAAGGAGGCACCACTTTATAGTTTTTAGACAGAGAAGCAATAACTATGTGAGAAATTGAGAGGACAGAGAGAGTTAGTGCTTGCTGGAAAGTAACCTCAGCAAGGCTGGGGCTTAGGTAGAAACTTAGTAAAGGGGCTACCAGGTCTGTGTATACAGGCTGACTCCGGATGTTTTAACCCTTGTGATACGGTTGTCTGCCGGCCCGGGAGCAGGAGGGGGTTTGCTGCACGTAGGGCAACAGAGGACAGTCACAGCACTGCTCCTGCTGCTGCTGCTCCAGTGATTTGGACTCAAAATAATATGCCATTGCGGGATATCTTGGGGTGGCCTGCCCTGGGTCTTGGCGTATTTCAGGGAGCAAATAGCAAATAGTTTTAGAATGGTTCAGAAACAGATTTCTCTCCCACCCTGACAAATACAAATATTTCAGAAACACAGGAGGTTGTAGGATGTATTCTAGTTTTTCCTTCCTGTCAAAAGGCCAATAAAACCATCTTTTATCATTTCAGTGTTGTTGTTGTTGTGTCTTCTCCACTGAACTTCCAAATTAGTCCAATTCTGTTCCAAAGTGTTTTCTTTTACTTTCTTTACTCTGTATTGTTTAATTACACTGAATAAATTCAGTTGAATATTAATTAGGTTCTACTAGTTTACAAACTGGTGGGAGACAGAGAGTAAGACAGTGTCTTTCACCCCAAAGAAGTAAAATATCTACTTAGTTACGGTAAGACTGACACAAATAAGGCAACTAGGAAACAATACAAAGAGTTCTAAGATTCCCTGATGCTCGAACTATGTCCAGCACACAGAAGACTCCCAAATATTCATGAACATTAATGCTCCACTTTCCAAATGTCACCAAAGACGACAGGTGGAGCCCTGGATGGTGTGGCTCGGTTGGTTGGAGCATCGTCCCAGGGCAGAGAAGTGTGGTTTTGATTCCCAGTCGGGGCACATACCTAGGTTGTGGGTTCAGTCCCTGGTTGGGGTACATAAAATCCCCAGTCTGGGAGGGTACAGAAGACAACCAATTGATATTTCTCTCTCACATTGACGCTTCTCTTTCTCCCTTCCTCTCTTTCTAAAAGCAATGAAAAAAATGCCCTCAAGTGAAAAATTTTTTAAACAAGTAAATAAAAGAGGACAGATGGAGACCCACGAGCAGTCCTCCTTGTCGAAGAAGGCCTCGCGGTGAGAACTGCAAGAGCTCCCTGCAAACCTCCGCACTGGGACGCCAAACTCTGGCCCGGCTTTTAGCAGCATAAGGCTGTGTCCCTAGGACGACTCTGATCTCCATGCAAATGTCCACCTGAGAAAGCTCACCTGCCAGGAAAATTTACTGTTGTTCTACCCAATACATGCAAAGAGGCCTGACCCCCCTTTCTTAGAGCATTTACTAAAAAGGGGTGACAACTGTGAATCCTTCCTCTCTCCCTCTGAGATGTTATATGTGTCTCCTACAACTCAGGGGCCTCTTTCTCAAGGACCTGTGAGCCACTCCTTTGGAATGTCACCCATTGGGAAAGATAAGACAGGGCCTCTCTGTGACAGGATAGAATCCCAACTTTCCTCACTGCCACAGAGCACTCACAGCTGGCCTCATCTCCTTCACTGACCAACTCTTCATCATTCTCTTCCTGAGTCCCCACTCTCTCCCCATTCTTACTGGACAAGAAGGCAGAACGTTCCTGTCATCAGTCAGTGTGCCTCCTTCCAGTCCATTTCTTAGAACATCAGTCAGTGCCCCCTAGTCCAGCTTGTCATTGCCTGCCTGCTCTCATTGACTTGTTGAGTCTCTCTCCATCCAGCGACAACACCTGGGGAATGTGCTCCTAGGGGCAGACCAGTGAGTGGTACACGGCTGCAGGAGTCTAGTATCTGAAGTAGCCCCCGTTGTCTCCAGCTCCCCAGAGTGCTCAGAAACTGTGGCTCATACCAGGAGCCCCTGTCAGCTGAGGAAAGAGTGAAGTAAAATGGAGTCACTATTGGCATGCTGTTTAAAAATACTAAAGTCAAGTATGCTGAGGCATAAGGAAACAATTCTACTCTTGCTTTAACTTGTTTGGGAACTTAAAGTTTTCAACTCTCCAGTTATGACGGGATCCATATCTATATCTATATTTATATCTATATATCTCACATATCTAGACCACCAGACAAAACACATCTGGAAGGTGCTTATCTCACACCAGCCCGGACACTAAGAATGCAGGACTGATTCTTCCCAAGAGTGTACTTGTTGCTATAAGAGCTCTTCACTTTTCTTTCTTCTTCAGAACACTCTGGATATGTCCAGTTTGCAAACCCTAAGGGCCTAGAGTAAACCTTGGTCATTCATTTGGTTTCCATGACAAATTAACTGAAACCCCTGCTCCTCTCAGGTGTGGTTGGGAGGGGAAGGCCTTCTGTGGTGGGAGAAGATGAAAACACTGCTCTCCACGCTTCCTCCGTCCCCTTTCATCCTGCATCCACAGGATACGAGAGGTCAGAACTCGAGATGGCCTTGAGCTCCTTTAGTGCATCTCCTCAGGAGAGTAAGACCAGGGCTCACTCCGCCTGCTACCGTCACCACCTGCCTCTTTTACCTCTGCAGGCAGACTCTGCACCAGGAATTCTTTCAAGTGCTTCAAAAATGACACTATTCTTCCTCCCATTTTTTTTTAACAGAGGAAGACAGTTAGGCTCAAGAAAATTAACAGTCATGCCTGAGGTTATGCAGCTAGCTAACAAGGGGCAGAGCTGGAGGAATTCAAACCACTTAAAAAGAAGTTAACCAAATTTCCAAATACTTCACATATATGAAATTTAAAGGAAGCCATTGTGTTATCCCTCAAATTCAGAAAAAAATGAGACCACCACCCCATTTTATTAGATACGTCATGTAAAAATGTGTTCAAAATGATCAGTTCCGAAGATGTAGGTACAAAGGGCTATGGCATATAATTAGAAATCATACGAAGTATTCTGTGGACTTACCCATAATCACATTTCCCTTAAATTTGGCAAAATTTCAGTAACAGCTGATTTATTACACACAAAAAAAGGATAAGATAACATGTTAATATGGTAAAGAATTGTGCAAATATTGAAAGCTCCATAAGGGGGCAACATGGGGCTGTCACATAGGTGAGTCATTTCCAAAAAGGCTTGATTCCTCTCTTTAACCTCAAACATTTCTAGAGCCCCAGCTCACTCCAAAAATAATATTCTATGAATTGATTTTAAGAATAATTGCCAGGAATGCCAAGGTCTGTGAAACCGTCACAGTGACAATCAGCTAAATATCAAAATCCAGGAGTGTAAGAATTAAAGGT
The DNA here is from genome assembly GCF_019186645.2 of Phyllostomus hastatus. Taxonomy (NCBI): domain Eukaryota; kingdom Metazoa; phylum Chordata; class Mammalia; order Chiroptera; family Phyllostomidae; genus Phyllostomus; species Phyllostomus hastatus. Next base: position 15,508,745 of record NW_025333977.1, on the reverse strand, counting down.
AGAACGTGGGCCGATTTCTTGCCCTCTTTGGATCTCCATATTTGTTTTTGTAAACAGGGCTAACTAATATCACATGCATTGCTTACTACAGAAGGCAGTTGTGAATTTCTAATGTAATGCTATGCCTGCACATGTAAGATTTGAAGAAAAATTATTAACTAAAATAGATTGTGTCACTACACGTTTGAATCCAAAATCCTCAAAACCACATGTGCCCAGAAGCAGAAAAGCAGAGAGAACGCCCTGCAACATGAGGCCCCAGAACCCTGATGTAGCAGGACACTGTGGCCTCAGGTAACACCCCGCCTCAACTACAACTTTCCCCTGGCAGGGATGAGGGGCCACGTGGACACATCGCTCAACACCCCTGGAGCCTGGGGGGCCAAGCTCCATCAGGGATGGGGTAATTTCCCGTGGGTCTTGAGAAACTTGGTAGCCTAGATCCACACTCGGGGCCAGCAATAACAGATACATCCTAGATAAAAATTACACATTTTAAAACGCCTCTGATGTAATAAACTTTTTGAAGATGATTTTACAGGCTTTTGTGAAAATGATGTGCCAAGTAGGTCATCTAATGATTGACTTGCCTGCTCTTCAGTTTCAAGATAGAATCTTTAGGTGTCATTAAATCATTGCGCTCCCTGGCACTACCACTTGCTATGAACGGTTCAACTATGAGTACCTTGCTTTGTTCTGTTTATATTTAAGAGCAACTAACTTTGTATTCTGTCTTAAAGTTTATGATTTTGTGAAAGTATACCACTTTACAGTTTAGGATTTTGTATATATGTTTATGTCCAGAATTAATTCTGTAAGCATTTTGAAATTCCATCGCTTGAGGTTCTTTATTTATAAGAGGGCAGATTTTTTCACCATCCGCAAAATGCAAATACTAAAAGCCAACTTGGAGAGTCTCACCAAGTCCCCTAGTGACCTGATGTGACTCATCAATAGGGGTCACTAAAGAAGTGACGGGATGAGACCAGGTATTTAGCCTCAACCATAAAATGAATTTTCAAAGGGGGACCTGGTGTGATAAAATCTTTTTAGCATTTTTCACAGTTGTTAAATAATCTAGAGACAGGGCAGGAAATGATCTCACTCCAGAAAATTCATCAGCTGAGGAGGAAAAATATGTAACCCTTAGTCAGACTCACCTTAGAATCATAACAGGCCTAACCCTTGTGGAAAACAAAACAAAACAAACAAAACAAAAAAAGAAAACAGTGCTTGTTCAACCTGGGTTCATCCATCTACTGAGTCAATATTTGTACCTTCAAAACTTTTAGGTATCAAGTGTACATATTTGCTTTGAAAAGAATGGCACTGGAACAGATCCTATCACTAACAGCAACCATTTGACGTCTCCCGACTTTTGTTCTACCACACATGAAAATTTCTCAAGAGAATTTTAATTCTTATAACTTTAAGTGTTCTTATTATTGCAGTGAAAAACCCATAGGTAAAAACAAAAGAATCGCTATGCCTCTGGGTGCCCCACTCCTTCACAAAGCTTTCTCTGAATTCCATTCTGAGGGCCAACCTGGCAAAGAGCAAAATGAAGTTCTCGGGAAGCAATAGAGAAGGCACAGTGGAAGAGGGAAAGAGAGAAGGTGAGGGGAAATGTTCTATTTGTATTTTAAAAAATGCCATAACAATGGTGTTTTGATAGAAAAGAGCTAAGTTTGGGGCACCAGAAATAAAAGCATAGAGTATAATGAATATAAATGCGCCCTGGCTGATGTAGCTCTGTGGATTTGAGTTCGAACTGCAAACCAAATTGTCACTGGTTCGATTCCCAGTCAGGGCACATGCCTGGGTTGCGGGACGGGTCCCCAGTGGGAGGCAACCACACATTGATGTTTCCCTTTCTCTTTCTCCCTACCTTCCCTCTCTAAAAATAAATAAATAAATATAAAAAATAAATATAAATGCTTTTAAAAAATAAAAAATAAATATAAATGCTATTTGGGAGAGAGTTAAAAGAATGTAATCAGGGCTGTCTAAGACCCAAGTTTTGGCTTTGGAATCAACAGGTCCTTTCACAAGGCTCCTTCGTGTGCAGCTACAGGAAGTCTTAGCATCATCTACAGCCTTCTTTTCTTCCAATCCACCTACATACACATACACAACACGTACACGAAAACAATGGCCAAATTTCCTCAAACACTGGAGTATCTTAACTTAATGCTTATTAAAATTTTCAGATTAGTTTTCTTTGCATGTAGATGAGGATTTAGCCACCAGCAATCCCTGCTAAACCAGTCTTTGCCCTAAAAGGGCATCAATCTCCAAATTGAGAAAGCTGGCCATCAGCCTGCTTTGTGCCTCTCAGCTCTCAACCTACAGACCTGTGTGCTAGTTTTCATTAGGGTTTCTACACACCTGTTCCTTCTCCCTGACATTAGTTTGAATGCTTCTCAGTATTTCTCATCACATGCCAGTCTGTAAACCTGCTGTTGTACCACACCAGAGAACACCGGGGTTGCCCACAGTGATCCGACACTTCCAAGAAGTGCATCTTCACATAAAATGTGTCTTCAGCACCAGCTCTCCCCACTTGCCCATCACCCTCCATCCTTTCCTCCTTCTTTCACGTCCCCTGTCCCCATGTCTCAGCATCAGGGACAGCCCTCCATGTCCACATCCTGCATGCTGCACTCTCCTGCCCTAGGACCCCATGGGGAAGCTGACACTGGATTCACTGGTGGGCATCTCCACAGCGGTATTTGATGTATTGGAGAATAAATTCAAAGATGTGCAAGACACATCCCCTGTCCTTGAGCTGATTACCATCAAGTGTCAAAGGTAATCTCACAATTTAACCCACTGTTCTCATACCATTTCCTCAGGCATGAAGAAATGTTGTAAAACAACTAGATTGTCAAGAACAGGTTTTATGTCTGTGGCTTTGTAGATAAGCCCAAAGGTAGGTTAGAGGAGAGAAGGAAGTTTTTCAATACCAAGGAAAGAAGTTCAATTGGATTCAATGGGTCAGAGCCATCAACAAAGGTTCGGGGGCAGGGGTAACGCATGTGATGTGTGAGTTAGTAATACTATCCTGAGGACAGCCTGCAGGAATACTTGGAGGGAAAGGGTCTGAAAGCAGAAAGACCGACTGGAAGTCTAGTATAATTCTCCAGCAGGGAAACCACCAGAGTCCGAGCCAGAGAAAGGGAGAAGAAATTAAGAAATATAAAAGACCTTGAAAAGAAATAAGCCACAGGAACAGGACACAGAATGGATAAATGTAGTAAAGGCAAGACTCCAACCCCTGCTTCCAAGGACAGAGGAAGTACCATGACCAGAAATCCTCTGTGAGTTCTTGTGAGTCTTTCCCCAAGACACAGAAAACTTCTGATTCCCCCAAACAGAAATCACAGTGACCTGAGATGTACATCCTCCTTTCCCCAGTTTTTCACTGGACAAGCATTTATTTAGTACATCCCATGTGCTAGGACATTAAGCCAGAAATCAATAATATACAGATGCCCTAGGCGTTCTCATCAACCAGTCCCATACCTTACGGGTAATTATTTTGATTTCCTTATCTGTAAAATATAGAACTACTACTCAATTTTCAGTTATGATTTTCCCCATGGCCAATTATTGTGCAACTATCATTATTGAAATGCACGCTCTCCTTGAGCTATCACTAGGTGCCACTAAAGTGTGAATAATTTATTATGCTCCCTTTTCTAGCCTGCATTGTCAAGGAGAACACACAGCTTAAAGAGCACCATTTCAAATGGAATTTCAGACCTCACGGAAGACCAGAGGCCAGGGTCCTTCCCAGGATTCAGCAAGAAAGTACCCTTCGGTGCTGTTGCTCAGATGGAACCCTGAACTCTGGACCATGCCCGTGGGAGTGAGTAGTCCATGCTGTACTTGGAGCCACAAGTCCCAGGGCGCATTATTCGGGAACACCTATTGTACTTGAAGATTTATGGTAATTTGTTGATTTGAAATGGCTTATATTAAAACACACCAACACAGTGTGCAGTAGGATATAAATGTTGGACACATTTTTAAATTAAAACAGGGAACTAAAAATAAACTCAGTGCTGGGCTGTTTGGGAGCATATAAAAGAGACTGAGGGCAAAGGGAGAGGGAGGTAAGTAACACTGACTTTTGGACGCGTTCCAGGAGCTTCAGTGAGTTAGTCCTCACACAGGTGCAGGTGAATCCGGTCTCAGCCAGGAGTCCCAGGCCCGGTGCCTGATTCCACCCCGCCCTTCCTCAGCAGACCTGGGCAGCCACATGGGCACTTAGCAGTCAAGGTTGGCCCCAGGGAGCATGAGACTTCTTCAGCTCCAAGAGGGGAGAATAGCCAGCTGACCGTGGGCATAGCATAGTTTGTAACTTTAAAATATTGAGATATATGGTGTATGGACTGCTTTCATATTGGTGAATTAGATCAAGTGTTCTTAATCATAATCAATTTCCAAGAAACATCAAGTCAGGAAAAGATGTAAAAGCAAAGCCCAGTGATTCAACCTGCAAAAAATCCAGAATATAGAAACTCGACAAGACAAATAACAAATTGGAAGGTGGGTGGAGGTGGGGAAAGAAGGCTATAGAAGCCACAGATTATGTATGAGAGACCTTAGATATGATTGACACATCTACACTGTGCAGCCCTTGCTTGTAATGAAGTAAGGGGACTGACTAGGTATTTGACAAATCTGAGGAATAATTGTTAATTTTTTTAAACATGTGATAGCAGTATTGAAATTACATTTTTAAAATAACCTTTACCTTTTGGCAGTATACAATGAAATACTAATGAATGACATGGTATGAAGTGTGGGATTTGCTTCAGAATAATCTTTGGCAAGGAAAGAAAAAGATTAGATAGAGATAAAACAAGATTGCCAGGACCTGACCCTTGTTAAGGCTGAGCATGGGGTATGAGGGCTCATGATACTATTATCTCTAGTTTTCCATAGTTCTTTCTCCCTTCCTTCTTTCTTCCCTCCCTTTTCTCCTCCCTCCCTTCCTTCCTCCCTCCCCCTCTTCCTTTCTTCCTCCCTTTTAGCTGTATCTATACACTAGACCAGAAGAAAAATACGAGTAATTTGTGGAAATAAATGCAATGCATTCAGATATTTGAGGCATTTAATTTTTAAGCCAAATGTTTTCCCCATGTTAAATAGGGATATTACTTATATCAAAACATTTACTATATTGAGAGAGTGTATGAGAAAAAGCAATTCTGAATCCAGAATGGGCTTTAATTTAAATCTCACCTTGCCAGCTGAGCGACCTTGAACAAATCATTCAACCTTGCAGAACCTCACTGGAAGTTTTCTCACTTGTCGAATCACCCTAAAACAGTTTTGTTTTGCTTTGTGGTGAAGATTAGCAAGAATGGTTGAAAAGTTCCAGGAATATGACAGGTTCTCAGTACATAGAAGTCACAACAGTTCATTATAGACATTGTTATTCTTATTTCTACAAAGATTTCCATTTTTTGAGAAAAAAGCAAGACTATAATTCTTGTCTTTAAAGCTTTCACATTTTGCCATTTTATTAAGATTTTATAGCATTTACTATTATGGAAAATTCCTTCCTCTCAACTTATTCTTGTACCAGTTCGTGACTGAATATTTTCTTTTTTATTTACTCTTCATTGTATTTTTTCCATTACCATTTAGTCCCCATATACTCCCCTCCTCTGGGCAATCACCGCACTGTTGTCCATGTCCATGAGTCCTTTTTCCTTTTTGCTCAGTCCTTCCATCCCCTAACCTCCCCCGACCCCAGCTAGCTGTCATCTGCTCTCCATCCATGAGTCTGTCTCTGTTTTGCTTGTTAGTTCAGTTTGTTCATTAGATTCCACACGTAAATGAAATCATATGGAATTTGTCTTTCTCTGACTGGCTTATATCACGTAGCATAATATTCCAGGTCTATCTCTACTGTTACGAAGGGTAAAATTTTCTTCTTCTTTTATGGCCAAGTAGAATCCCAATGTATAAATGCCCCAAAGTTGTTTTATTCACTCATCTATTGATGGACACTTTGCCTGCTTCCATATCTTGATGACTATAAATAACACTGAAATGAACATAGGGGTGCTTATGTTCTTTTAAATTAGTATTTTGGTTTTCTTGGATATAATCCCAGAAGTGGGGACACTGGGTCAAAAGGCAGATCCATTTTTAATTTTTTGAGGTGTCTCCATACAGCTTTCCACAGCGGCTGCACCAGTCTGCATTCCCACCAACAGTGCAAGAGTTCCCCTTTCTCCACATCCTTGCCAGCACTTGTTGTTTGTTGATATATTGATTATAGCCATTCTGACAAATGTGAGATCATTTCTCATTGTGGTGTTAATTTGTATTTCTCTGATGATTAGTGACACTGAGCATCTTTTCATATGTCTATTGACCATTTGTATGTCCTCATTGGAGAAGTGTCTATTCAGGTCCTTTGCCCATTTTTTAACTGGGTTGTTTGTTTTTTATGTTGAGTTTTGTAAGTACTTTATGAATTTTGAATATTAACCCCTTATCAGATAGATCAGTCATTATGTTCTCTCATTTTGTGGGTTGTCTTTTTATCTATTTGATGATTTCCTTTGCTATACAAAAACTTTTTAGTTTGATGTAGTCTCATTTGTTTATTTGTTTGTTTTTGTTTCCCTTGCTAAGGGAGATATATCAGACAAAAAATTTCTATTATATGCCCAAAATTTTGCTGCCTATGTTTTCTTCTAGGATATTTATGATTTCTTGTGTAACATTTAAGTCTTTGATCCACTTTGAAATTATTCTTCTGTGTGGTATAAGTGGTCCAGTTTCAATTTTCTGTACACATCTGACCAGTTTTCACACCACCAATTATTGAATAAACAATCTTTAGCCCATTGTATGTGGTTGCTTTCTCTGTAGAATAGGAATTGACTGCAAAGGAGTGGGTTTATCTGGGCTCTCTGTTCTGTTCCATTGATCTTTGTGTCTGTTTTTATGCTACTACCAGGCTGTTTTGATTACTATGGCCTTGTAGTACAGTTTGATATTAGGTACCGTGATTCCTTCAACTTTGTTCTCTCTCAGGATCACTGTTACTATGCAGTGCCTTTTGTAGTCTCATATAAACATTTTTAAAATATATTTAATGATTATACTACTACAGTTGTCCCATTTTTTCCTCCCCTTTATTCAACTCCACCATGCACTCCCCGCCCACCAGCATTCCTCCCCCCTTAGTTCATGTCCATGTGTCATGTATATAAGTTCTTTGGCTTCTCCATTTCCTATACTACTCTTAACCTCCCCCTGTCTATTTTATACCTACCATTTATGCTTCTTATTCCCTGTACCTTTCCCCCCATTCTCCCTCTCCCCACTGATAACCCTCCATGTGATGTCCATTTCTGTGATTCTGTTCCTGTTCTAGTTATTTGCTTAGTTTGTTTTTGTTTTCGTTTTTTTCTAGGTTCGGTTGTTGAGAGTTTTGAGTTTGTTGTCATTTTACTGTTCGTATTTTTTATCATCTTATTTTTCTTAGGTAAGTCCCTTTAACATTTCATATAACAAAAATTTGGTGATGATGAGCTCCTTTAGTTTTACTTTACCTGGGAAGCACTTAATCTGCCCTTCCATTCTAAATGATAGCTTTACTGGATAGAGTAATCTTAGATATAGGTCCTTGCTTTTCATGACTTTGAATACTTCTTTCCAGCCCCTTCTTGCCTGCAAAGTCTCTTTTGAGAAACCAGCTGACAGTCTCATGGGAACTCCTTTGCAAGTACCTGTCTCCTTTTCTCTTGCTGCTTTTAAGATTCTCTCCTTCTCTTTAATCTCAGGTAAAGTAATTATGATGTGCCTTGGTGTGTGCTTCCTTGGGTCCAACTTCTTTGGGACTCTTTGAGCTTCCTGGACTTCCTGCAAGGCTAGTCCCTTTGCCAGATTGGGGAAGTCCTCCTTCATTATTTTTTCAAATAAGTTTTCGATTTCTTGCTCTTCCTCTTCTCCTTCTGGCACCCCTATGATACAGATGTTGGAATGTTTAAAGCTGTCCTGGAGGTTCCTACGCTTCTGCTCATTCTTTAGAATTCTTGTTTCTTCATTCTGTTCTGGTTGAATATTTATTTCTTCCTTCTGCTCAAAACCATTGATTTGAGTCCCTGTTTCCTTGTATACACTGTTGGTTCCCTTCATATTTCTCTTCACTTCACTTTGCATAGCCCTCACTTCTTCATCTATTTTGCAACCATACTCAATCATTTCTGTGAGCATTCTAATTACCAGTGTTTTGAACTCTGCATCTGATAGGTTGGCTTTCTCTTCATAGCTTAGTTTTATTTTGGGAGCTTTGACCTGTCCTTTCATTTGGGCCATATTTCTTTGTCTCAGCATAAGTCCTTGTTACATAATGAGGCAGAGCCTTAGGTATTTGCCAGGGTAGGAAAACCCTGCCCTGCCACCACAACCCTCACAGCTTTTTACAGCCAAAGGTTTAGAGGCTTTTTTTCTCATGCTGGAATCCTCTGTTGCATGGTCTGTCTCACTCCCCAGGTGTTCCTCCTGGTTTATCTGAAGGCAAATGTGGGACCGCCAGCTGCCACCTTGCCACACTTCCTCTCCACCCCAGCTTCCCATTTCTGCCCCTCCTACCAGTCTGGATGAATGTTTCTTCTTTAACTCCTTGCTTGTTGACATCCATGCAGTTCAATTTTCTGGCAGTTTTGGTTATTTTTGCTTTTGAATTTCTTCTTATCCTTCTTTTGGTTGTGCAAGGAGACAAAGTGTATTTACCTATTCTTCCATCTTGGCCAGAAGTCTTGAAAAATGGTTCCATAAAAATTTTTGAAATATGTGTTCTCATTCTGTGAAATCTATCATTGGAATATGATAGGAATTGCACTGAATCTACAGATTGATTTTGGTAGTATAGACATTTTAATGATGTTAATTCTTCCTGCCCATGAACATGGTATGTGCTTCACTTATTTGTATTTTCTTCAATTTATTTCTTCAGTGTCTTATCATTTTATGAGTACAGGTATTTTATAGTCTTGGTTAAGTTTATTCCCAGGTATTTTATTCTTTTTGTAGAAATTGTGAATGGCATTGTCATTTAATTTCCCTTTCTCTTACTTTGTTATTGGCATATAAAAATGTTCTGGATATTATTTTTGTATGTTGCTACTTTGTTGAATTCATTTATTAGATCTAGTAGTTTCTTGTTGCAATCTTTGGGGTTCTCTGTGTATAGTCTCATGTCATCTGCATATAAAGACATTTTTCCTTCTTCCTTTCCAATTTTGATGCCATTTATTTCTTCTTCTTGTCTTCTTGCTTTGGCTAGGATTTCTAGTGCTATGTTGAATAAGAGGTGAAAGCAGACACCCCTGTCTTCTTCCCAATCTTAAGAGGAATGCTTATAGTTTTTGCTTTTTGAGTATGATGCTGGCAGTGAGTTTGTCACATACAGCCTTTATTATGTTTAGGTACGTTCTCTCTATTTCTACTTTGCTGAGAGTTTTTTTTCATAAATCAGTTCTGGATTTTACCAAAAGCTTTTTCTGCATCAATTGATATGACCATGTGGTTTTTATCTTCATTTTTTTGAGCTTTTTCTTTTTTTTTTGTTTCTTTTGTTTTTTTGAGATGGGTGTGTAATGCTATGAATTTCCCTCTTAGGACTGCTTTCCTTATGTGCCCCAGATTTTGTGTTGTTGAGTCCTCATTTTCTTTGTTTCAAGAAGACTTTTGATTTCTTCCTTGATCTCATTGTTACCCCATTCACTGTTTAATAACATGTTATTTAGCTGCCATGTCTCTGCATGTTTTTCAGTGTTTTCCTTGTGACTGATTTCTAGTTTCATAGAATTGTGGTCAGAGAAGATGTCTGATATGATTTCAGTCTTGTTAAATTCATTGAGACTTGTTTTTTTGTCTTAACATGTGTCCTTACCCTAACCCTATCCTAAAAAACATTCTATGTGCACTTAAAAAGTATGTATATTCTGCTGCTTTGGGGTAAAACTCTTTGAAAGTATAAATTAAATCTATTTGATCTAGTGTTCATTTAAAGCCACTGGCTCCTTGTTGATTTTCTTCCTGGAAAATTAACTACCTTTATGTCCTCTTGTTGGATTGTTCCCTTTATCATTATGCAGTGTCCTTCTTTGTCTCTTACTATAGACTTGGTTTTAAAGTTTATTTTGTCAGGTATAGGTACTGCTACCCCAGCTTTTTTATCTTTTGCATTTGCATGAAATATCTTTTTCCTACCCTTTACTTTTACTTGGTGTGTATCTTTCAATCTCAGATGGGTCTCTTAGTGGCAGCATATAAATGGGTCTGGTATATTTATCCATCCAACTACCCTCTGTCTTTTGGTCAGAAGATTTAAGCCATTTACCTTTAAGGTAATTGTTGACAGATACATATGTAGTGTCATTTTATTGTTGGACTGTTTTCCTCTGTTTTTTTTTTCTTTATCTTCTTCTTCTTAAAGAAAGCCCTTTAACATTTGTTGCAGTATTGGTTTGGTGTTAACAAACTCCATAGCTTTTTCTTGTCTGGGAAGCTCCTTATTTTGCCTTCAATTTTAAATGATAGCCTTGCTGGAAAAATTATCCTTGGTTGCAGTTCCTTGCTTTTCATCACCTTGAATATCTCACACCACTCCCTTCTGGCCTGAAATGTTTTGATGAGTAATCAGATGACAGTCTAATTGGTACTCCCTTGTAGGTAACTTCCTCCTTTTCTGTTATGACTTTCAAGATTCTATCCTTATCTTTAAGCCTTATCATTTTAATTATGATGTGTCTCAGTGTAGGCCTCTGTGAGTCCAACTTGTTTGGGAATCTCTGAGCTTCCTGGATTTGCGTGACATTTTCCTTCACCAGATTAGGCAAGTTTTCAGTCATTGTTTCTTCAAATAGGTTCTCAAACCCCTGCTTGCTTTCTTCTCCTTATGGTATTCCCATGATGAGCATTTTGTTACACTTCATGTTGCCCAAAATGTTTCTTAAGCTCTCCTCATTTCTTTTCTTTTTTCCTTTTGCTGCTCTGCCACAGTGTTTTTTCTACCTAGTCTTCCAAAACACCGATTCTATCCTCTGCTTCATCTAACCTACTGTTTATTCCTTCCAGGGTATTATTTATTCAGATATTGCATTCTTTATTTCTGACTTATCCTTTTTTATAATTTCTATTTTTTTCATGCTGTTGAGTATTTTTATAATCATTGCTCTAAACTCTCTATCTGATAAATTATGTTCCTCCATGTCATTACTTCTTCTGGAAATTTCTCTTGTCCTTTCATTTGGGGTCTGTTTCTTTGTCCTCCCATTTAGCTGCTTTGTATTTTCTACCTTAGTTGTTAAACTAATCATCTGGTAAACGAATGAGTTGTTAATCTATTCAAGCTGTCATCAGCAGCTTAGCTTAAGCACAGGGGCGGGGGTGCAGAATAATTCCTGGGGTTGGGTGTATTACTTTCCCTCAGGCTGATGCCATTCAGAGAGGAGTGCTCTGCCTGAGAGATGGCTCCTATGATATGGGGAATGACTCAGCACAGGGATCCTCAAAGCTGTTCCTTCAGTTTTCTCCCCAGAGCCACCAACCCCAGACTCTCCCCATGTGTCTCTAGACCACTCTACCTTCCCTTTGCCAGTGCCCAGGATAAGTGACTGCAAGTGGAATTTTGTGCTTTGGCCCTTTAAGAGGGTCTCTGTGTCTCCAGCCATCTCTCCATGGCAGACAGAAACCCTGCTGCTTTTCATAGCTGAATATTACCTGGGTTTCTTTCCTTCTCTGGTGCTGTAGGCTGGAGAGTCCAGCTTGGGGTTTAGACCCCACTTTTCTCAGGAGAATTCCCCACCACTGAGATATTGCTCTGGCACTTCAGCTGCTGCCTTTGGGAACCCAGCTAGCCCTCTCACGTCTCCTCCCCACTCCCTACCAGTCATGTGTGATGAAGTGGTTTCTTCTGTCTTTCCAGGTAATATTCATTTGGTTATTCTGGTTAAGTTCTCTACAATTTAGTTGTAATTCCAGATTGGTCCTGGTAGGAGGTTAGCACAGCTTCTACTTATTCATCTGCCATCTTGGACCCCAATTATCTGAATATTTTCTGTGTGTATATTTCTCCATAAGAGTAAACATACCAGTTGGCATATGCAAAATCCATCAACTTTTAGAGTTTAACAATGTAATGTAAAGGTTCTCCACCACCAGCACCACCTCAGCTTCCTTCCCTCCAAAAATATGGAAAAGTGTCATCTCCCATGTAAGCCCCACTGTCCACTGGGGATCTGTTCCCTGCCCCTCTGTCTCCTCAAGGAACTCACTCCATCCAGTCTCCCTCCTCACATGCATCTTCAATTTCTAATCTCATTACTAGATCATTCCCCTGGGCAAGAACTATACTGCAACATCACCTATTTATAAAATCTCCCCTTTGACCCTATGTTTCTATTCAGCTGCTGCCCCATCCCTTAACAACTCTTCATAGCAAAACTCTAAAGGATTGACCGATCCTCACTCTCCACTCTATTTCCAACCACTCTGATCTTCTGACATCCCCACCATTTAATCCACAGACCACCTTTTATCAAGGACCTTCAGCCTCACCAAACACTGTGATTAGTTCTTTGTTCACATGCAACCTCATCTCTCATTGCATTTTGACCCAGCTGTGCACACTCATCTTTCTGAATCATTTTATCTCTTAGCATCCATGGTTCCTCCTGATGCTTCTATTCCAACTCACTTTTTTTTTCCATTTATACCCAGCTGCTAACTATAGATGCCCAAGAAGTCTTAAGCCCTATCTCTTCCAGACCTCTGCACCCACCACACATCCCATCCTCACCATACAGATCACATCTAGGTGCATGATTTTAAATGCTACCTATCCATTCATGACAACTATAATTTTATCTTTAGCCTTGACTTCCCCCTAAGCTTTGGCCCCATAAGTACAATTATTTAACCAACATCCACACATGAGTGTCTAATTGGCATCTCAAAACTAACATTTCCAGAAAGGATTCCAAATTTTCATTTTATAATCTCCACGTATTGATTATGTTCAGGGTGGGGAAATGGGATCCCAGGACACCAGTAGTCTTGCAAAACTTGCTTTAAAAATGTTTAGGCTATGTAAATCATTCAACAAACATTACATTATAGGCACTGAGCTGAGTGCCAAGGAAACCAAGAAGGATGAAATGAGACTTCTACCATGCAGAAGGTTGATACAGTAGAAAATCATAGCTAAATGCTCTGACTTTGACATCTGCAACTTACCAGCTGTCTAAACATGACAATTTAACCTTGCCTTCAGTTTCTTCATCTGTAATATGGGGATAATAATGAAAATAAAAATTATACTTTCCTCATATGATTCTTATAAAAATCAAATAAAGTAATATACATAAAAGAGAGGATTTCAGTGCCTGCCATGTGAAAAAACACTCAATTAATGTTAACTTTTAAAAAATGGCTAAAATGGCCCTGGCTGGTGTGGCTCTGTGGATTTAGCACTGGCCTGTGAACCAAAGGGTCACTGGTTTGACCCTCAGTCAGGGCACATGCCTCAGTTGTAGGCCACGTCCCCAGTTGGAGTCATGCACATGGCAACCACACATTGATGTTTCTCTCCCTTTCTTTCTCCCTCCCTTTCTCTAAAAATAAATAAATAAAATCTTTTAAAACTGGCTAAAATGATATGTTCTATTGTTGCCTGAAATTCAAAGTGTCTTTTTCTTTATGCCTTGAAGGAGGGTAGACATAGAAATAAATACAAAAATGATGCAAATACACTTGTCAGTAATACATAAAAGAATGTAAATTCTGAAAGAATGTGTTCTCCAACAAAAATTCCAAACCAAATAATTGCCAGGTAAACATCCACTGCAAGGAATGCCTTTTTCTCTATCTTATGGTTACTCCTTTTGATAGGGGCTTAAGACTTGGGAAAATTTAGCTTAAGGTAAATAGTCATAAATCTAGCAAGTAATGTGTATGTTAAGTTTTTGTTTCAGTAACTACAGATAAGGCCTATCTTGGCGCCTAAGAATAAACAGATGACCTCTTGGAGACGTCTGTATCAGGAAGAAGCAAGTGACTACCCTTCCCGCCTTGGAGGCAACTGTTGAATTTCAAAGGCTTTCGCTGACACCTTGTTTTGCCCTCCCCCAACCCCCTTATAAAAGATCTGGCTGGGAAAGAGTGAGGAAGATGGTTTTGTTAGGATATGAACCTGCCATCTTCTCAGATCGCTGGCCATCTGAATAAAGCGCCTATAAAAGATTCAATCACTGTCATTGCTTATTGGATTTGGTAGTGACAGGCAGCCCAAACACCTGTGTCTTTTCCAGTTACTTTTACCTTACTCATTTTTGCCTTATGGCCATCTCTTTCTTCTCAAGTATTCTTCATTAAAAAAGGGACCCCACATTTAAAGACATATTCGTTCTTCCTTCTGTAACAGGGGCGTCTGCCCAAGTGACTGGGGAGTGGGGGAGACCTGGTCTGGGGTAACCCACATCCATCAGCACCTGCCTCCTAGAAGGGTAGATTGAAACAGCTAAGGTGGCAGATTTAAGTAGCCTCCGTTCTTGGAAGAGAGATACTGCTTGCTGGAAAAGGGCAATTGCCCCAAGGCGACTGTAAACAAAGGCAACTGTAAACAAACCACTGTGCACAGCTCTAGCAACAGAGCAATGCAACCAGCAGAAGGAGGGGTAGAGAGGCAGTGGGAGAATGAAACGAGGGGAGGGGCTTGATAGCCCTCCCATACCATAGGGCTACTATAAACAATCAGTGTGGCTCCTGACACAGGCTGCTCAGCCCCTGCGTGAGCCGCAGGGGCTTGACTCCACTTGCCAGGCCAAGAAGCTTTCGTGCCTGTGCGTGACTGGAGATTCTGCCCTGCTGTGGAACCGGCTGCAGGAAGAGGGGCAAAGACAAACATGGCTGACGTGGCCCTCATTGGTTGAAAAGCTGAACACTCCCACTGGCTTCCAACGAGTGGGATTCTGAGAAGGGACTTTAAAACGGAATGCGGGCAGAAGCCTCTCACTTTCTGGCTTTGCTCCGCATGGGCAGGAGCATTCAGCGCTAAGGCCTCACAAAATTGGAAGCCAGCTCCAGGAGGCCGAGCCCCATGCTGGGATGTGTGCCTCACTGGGTGCCAGCCCCTGTGCAACACACTGCATGGGCCCTGGACTGTTTCCATTTTGTCATCCGGAGAGCAGTGCATGGAGGCTGGGAACAGCACACAGAGGTATGAGCTAGGAACATTCCTTGGCCCCAGGGCTGTAGACAGCCTCAGGCACCCCAGCCCCACAGATGTAGCTTCCCCTGCACGACCATCTGGAGTAATCTGGCAGCATATTCCAAACCCGGAGAGTGAGAGAGAGAGAGAGAGAGCAGCATGAGGTGATGGTGACTCTGGCACCAGAGAGGGAGAGAGCCTGGAATTGGAGATATAGAGACCCATCTGAGTAACAACCTTGGACTACAGATATGTAAGAATGGGGAACTTCTTGGCATGGGTTTAGACTTTAATCATTTTGAGAACAAGGGAATTTCTATACTTTGCAAATGAGGCTGCCTTGGAACAGGGATATTCCCAGCCTCCTCAAACTGGGAACCCTGTTAATAAAAGCCTATTTCCTTCCCCCACAGATCTTTGTGCTATGCACATACATGGCAGAAGTGGCCAGACTGCAGGCTGTCCGGCTACAATCCTACACACAAAGGATCTGTTATATTGAAAAGCTGAGCCAGCAGAATGACAGTGTTGAAAGTCTGATTATGAAAAGCCATAAATGAAGCATACCATTTACTTTCCTGCATAAATACTTTGCAAGCATGCTGATTTCCAGACTGCTAGGATTGTTCTTCCAAGTACAAGCACTGATTCTTTAGATACATCTTCTTTTTTTGGAACTATTGAGGGAAAAATTACCAGTAGGTGCTATGAGGCAGGGGTGTTCTGCAAAGCAGCAAGGACTCACCTAATCACTTGAGATCATCTTTTTAAAATCTTGGTTGAAAAAGCTTAGTCATGTCATGAACTCTTTAAAATTTCCATTAGGAGCTCTTACTAACCAAGCTAATCATCCAACCCTAGGTTATTCTATGACTCTTCCCAATTTTCCATGATCATAGTTTAATATATTCTACCATTACATCATCGACATACAATCTTCTTATACATTGTAAGGTTGTCTTGGACACACAGTTAATCTCAAATTATGTAGTATACACATAAATACCAGTCTCTTTTTTTAACCAATTAGATTCATGTAAATTATTAGAAAACTAAACTCATTTAATTTCACATCAAATCCTGAGGCTTGTGACAAAGAGTACTACTTATGGGTTACAAGTAGAGAAATTGAGATCCAGAAACATTACCAGATCCATAACAGGGCAAATACAGGGTGATGCAAGCCTGACAGTAAAACACTTTTGACCTTTTGCTTTTCCCACAGGTCTTTAACCATGCAGCCTACTTAGCATCTTAAACAAGGGGTATCCTCTTGAATATGTTTGCACTTTTCTTGAGGGGATGAGAAACAAAGTGACTTCAAAGAACACTAGCTGTATTCCTTTCCCAGC
The DNA here is from genome assembly GCF_019186645.2 of Phyllostomus hastatus. Classification (NCBI taxonomy): domain Eukaryota; kingdom Metazoa; phylum Chordata; class Mammalia; order Chiroptera; family Phyllostomidae; genus Phyllostomus; species Phyllostomus hastatus. The sequence continues at coordinate 15,492,143 of NW_025333977.1, read as the reverse complement.
TCTCTTAGAGCAAACAAATTCACTGTGTCCTTCCCCATTACTTCATATTTTGAGGACTTTACTGACAAGTCAACTTTCTTGTCTCTATTCAGAGTTTACAAATAATGATTTAGTATCTTCAGTGATAAAGGGAGGACTAGTTCTTCCATTTAATGGAACTCCCGTAACAAGGTTAAGGGCACATTGTAATGTTCCCTTGATAAATGCAGGTGGGAAAAGTCTGAGCTAGGAACTTCCTCACCAGGACCTGGGAGCAAAGCATTAAACGACCTCTTTTACAGATGGAGAAATAGACTCAGCAGCTGAGTAGCCTGGGAGGTCCCACAGCTAATGCATGGCTGAGCTGGTGTTCAACAGAGGCCTGTCTGCTACACGTCCATCCTATTTCCCCTTTGCACTATGGAAGACAAAGCTGCTTTCCTAAAGCATCCTCAGAACACCCAAAGGTCTGTAATCTAACCCAATGTCATCCAGACCTCCTGCTCTGCCTGTTTCGACCCTCGAGCCAGGCTCAGAAATCATTCACTCCACCTGAAAAACTAAGGTTGCCAAGGGCTACCCCAGGGTGGGGCTGAATTCATGAATTTTGACACCCTGAGTTTTTCTCAAATCCTGGAGTCAGACAGACCTTGGAACTGAGAGTGAAGCAGAGGCCCTGGAACCAGAAGACTTGATCCTCCTGCTGGATTCATCATTTGCCAGTGGTGGAACCTTACATTGCCTCACTTCTCTGAGACGTAGCTTCCTATTTTGGAAAATAAAGGTAGTAGGACCCTCTACCTATCCAACATCCTTATATTGTTGATCAAAAGAAATAATGGAAACAGCCCAGGTATTCCTCAACAGGAAAATGGGTAAACAAACTATGGTTTATTCATACAATAATATATTACTTATCAACAAAAAGGAACAAATTACTGATATATAAACAACACAGGTGATTCTCAAAAGCATTATACTAAGAGAAAAAAGAGACACAAAAGACTGCATGACTCAATTTATATAAAGTTTTCTATCAAGAAAAGCTAACCCAGGATGATAGAAATATATAGCAGTTGGATGGGACTGAGGTTGGGGGAATTGACTGAGAAGAGAAATGAGGAAACCTTCTGGGTGATGAAAATGTTTATACCTTCACAGAAGTGTGTGCATTTGTCAGGACTAATTGAATGCACACTAGATATCTATGCCTTGCACCATATGCAAGTCGACGAGAGAAAAATTCTAGTTTGTCCTAAATTAAATTACAGCGGGCTAGAGAGTGGGAGAGACAAGGAAAGTTAATCAGTTAAGAGGTCCAGAATGGCTCACATTTATGAATGTATGTTCAAACCCTGAATCAATTTCCAGGCAGCTATTTCAGCTGTTTTCTAGAAAGAATAGCTAACCGCCAGTCACCACCGCAGCTTGCTTACGCATCAACTTTCCAGACTGTTGCCCACAACTAGTCCAGAACTATCAAATACTTCTTCCTTATGGGCTGTTCACCTATCCCAGAACTTATTATGCTTCACATTTTCCCACACACCCCCCCTTATCTATATCCAATGTAAATTCATTAAAAATAACTTACATCTTTCTCCCAAAACTCATTATATAAAAGAGCCCCGTCAGCCCCAGGAGAGCAGACATGTTTATCTTTTCCAACCAGGCCTATTGCTGGTGGCTCACACGGTCTGGCCCAGGGTCTAGTCCTATTTCTGGTTAGCACGTGGCTCAATAAACCCTTTCTTTGAAGACAACTTTCAGTGTTGAAGGTTGTTGTTTAACAAAGTAGTACCTCAATTGAAAGGAAAATAAAATGTACAAGCCTTGGTAAGTAGAAGAGTTTTGTACAAATGTAAAATGCCATGGTTGCTCGCCAACAAGTGAAGTCCTCTTTACATCCCTGTGTGGGGGACCTGCAGTGGTTCCCAAAAATGTAGTTCATTGATGTTGCTTTCTTTTATTATCCAAAGTTTATAACTAGATCTGAACATAGGGATTTCTGAGAGAAGCAAATAGCATACAAGTCAAGCAACACTAAATTTAGAAATAATGAGTCATATTCTAATAGCAAATTGGCATATGGGCGATTCCACAGCATATACACATTCCCTCTAAACCAGACTCCCTAGATTTCCATAGGAAAGGGAAGTTGCTATTTAAAATTTAGTTAAGGAAGGCAAGCAGCAATAAATGGAATAATGGCCTTTGTACTAAGTGTACCAGCCTCTTCCAAAATGTTCCTGTTTCTGTTCACAACAGCCCCACAGAGCAGATAGCATTTTCTCCATTTCACAGATAAGAAAATCAAGGTCTATGAGCAGCTAAATTACTCACCATAAGATACATACCAAAAAATCAAACCTGTGGGTGTCTGACTTCATACCTTCTTTACTCTGTCTTGATAGACTATATATATTTTCCATTATTACCTAGTGTTCAGATTAGTTATCTTTACAGTTGTAGGTTATTTTCTCACTACACAAAAGTCATAATAGTAATATCTAACATTTATTGAGCATTTATAAAGTGTCAGGAATTTAGCATGCATTAACTCATTTAATGCTCAAAACTTGGTAAGAGGTAGGCATTATTACCAGCCTGATTTTATGTATAAAGAAACTGACCAAGAGGAGTAAAAGAACTTTCTCAAGGTTGCACATGTGCCAAATAGCGGAGCCAAGACTTGTGCCCCCACAGGCATGCCAGCCATTTCACTGTCTTTTCTCAATGCTGGTCAAGGAGGGGGCAGAGGGGCTTACCTTTGAGAAACCTGAAGTGCAAGGCATTATACAATATGATTAAAACCTTTATTTCAGAAAAGAGTGCAAACATTTTCAAATTTCCCGGGAAAGGTCTGCAACCAGAGGCTAGTCCAAGATTATAAAACAGCTGACATGTTCACCTATTTCCAACTCACAAGAACAGTTGGAGCTATCAGTATATCAACAGCAGAGGCGAAGACAACGGAACTTTACACATCTTTATTAAACAAGTATCCTACAAAGTATAAGGTCAGGATATGACCCCTTCATGATTGTCTCTTAGAAAATTTCATTCACCTAGTACAATGGTTCACCCCAACGCCTCCAAAGGATGTGTCAGAGTCTCAGAATCATGACTCACTCTGCAGTAATAGGAGGAGGAGGGGCGTAGGAAAGGAAGGAGAGTGTGTGAGCTTGGAAAAAGAAGAAACCCAACTGTTTTGATACTCTCCTTCCTCTTCCTCCTCCTAAAGAATGATTGATCTAAGGCTCATATTCCTGTACAGGGCCCTCAAATTTTAGCATGTATCAGAACCACCTGGAGCAGGAGGAAGTTCTAACAAGTCCCTAGGTACAGCTAATGCTACTACTAGTCTAAAGACCATGCCTTGAGAACCACTGTCATATAATATTAACCCCTACAAAGCCTCTGCTTAAAGATCTCCAACCACAATGGGCACTGAACTGAAGTTAGCACTGCCCACCCAACAAAACAGGAAGTCAAATTTTACTTATTGACAATGAGGATATATTACCAAATGTTAAGTAGAAAAATACTTTGCAAGAATAAATGCTAAACTTACTTACTTCTGTAATGCAAGAAACAAAAGTTGCTATATTTCAAAAATAGAAGGGCATACTTTTATATATCAAATGACTAGCAAGCCCAGTTTGAACTGCGCATGTACAATGTTTATGCCTGGCCAGAAGTAAGCCACTGCAGACCCACAAGCTAATATGCAGGTTCTGCATAAACATTGACAGCCAGAGTCTCAGCTGAGCTCATTTAGCTTAACAAGTCTCTAGCTCCAGTCACAGTGAGAAGCAGAGATCAATAAGAGCTCTCTAATACCATTCTGTTAGTCTCCAGATTGCAAAACATGATAAAGGATGAGCAAGGGTCAATACCATGATAGACAGAGCCCGTGCCTGCCAGCTCATTAGAGCTCACTGCGGCTACACAGAGTCACGTGCATTTTGTAAAGGGGTCTCTGTGTTTTCCTGGGGTCGTTTTGGAAAGACACCCTCCTTGGTTTGTTACCAGTTCACCAAATCATAGATATGAATGGGGCCTTAGAAATCTTTATAGTTTAACTCCCTACCAGCCTATATTGCAAGAATCTTTCCTATAATATTCTTAGAAGACATAAATATGACAGTCTTCAAAAAGATAAAAACAAAGATCTTCAAGACTTCTGTCTTTCAGAGTGACTTTACCTGGCTCCCTGGCCTATTGTTCACATGATATGATTCTTATTACAAATGAATCTTTGAAAACTGTAGTATCTAAAACAGCCTTGGAAAGTAGTCAAGACTACTCAATTAATTTACCATCACAAACATAAAAGCTCCATGAAAGGAGGAAGTCAGCCTGTGTTTGTCACCACTGTATGCCAGTATGGGCACATCAGGACATAGGCGCTCAATAAATGCTCCTTGGATACATTAATGGGTGAACGAGATCATCTTATGTATTCATAGTTACTAAAACATTTTGAAACTTTCCAGAATAAACCTAAATGACTTGTTCTCTTACTGAAATTCCCATGAAGCTGTAATGCACAAGTTTTGGCTTCAGGTTAGAAGGAACTGAATTTTATACCTAAAATACTTGCTAGTGATACCAAAAGGACATTTCAAAATAGAGGAAACTTAAAATGTGTGAAGCCCTCGATGCAAATATGAAACCTTAAATTAAATATTAGTGTTGTAAAAATAGAGCTGCCATATGACCCAGGAATTCCACTTCTGGGTATTTATCCCAAGTAAACAAACAAACACTAATTTGAAAAGCTATATGCACCCCTATGTTCATTGCAGCATTATTTACAATAGACAAAATATGGGAGCAATCTAGGTGTCCATAAATAGATCAATGGATGAAGAAGATGTGGGACATGTATACAACAGAATATTACTCAGCAATAAAAAGAGTGAAATCTTGCCATTTGCAATGTGGATAGACCTAAAGGGTACTATGCTAAGTGAAATAAGTCATACAGTGGATAAATCATACTGTGTGATTTTACTTACATGTAGGATCTAAAAAGACAAAAATGGATAAACAAAACAAAACAAAACAGAAACAGACCCACAGGTATAGAGAACAAGCTTATGGTTGCCAAAAGGGAAGAGTGAGAAGAGATGTGCAGAAAAAGGATTTAAGTAAATAGAAGCAAGAAATCATTAGAAAAAAACTGATGCTTAACTAAGTGTCTTGCACGTGACAAAATGTATGCACAGCTCACTTTCTTTTCTTTTTTAAAGATTTTATTTATTTTTAGGGAGGGGGAGGGAGGGAGAAAGAGAGGAGAGAAACAACAATGTATGGTTGCCTCTCACACACACCCTACTGGGAACCTGGCCCACAACCCAGGCATGTGCCCTAGACTGGGAATAGAACCAGGGACCCTTTGGTTCCCAGGCCAGCACTCAATCCACTGAGCCACACCAGCCAGGGAGCACAGGTCACTTTCCTTGTGTTCTGACAACAAGGGTAGGAGAATAGATAGTGCTCAACCACCTCTAACTATTGGTGTTTGCCATGTTTGGATACCTGAATAACTTACTTTTCTGGCTGAACACACTGGCTTTGGTCAGCTCACAAACAGCAATTCAGAGAGAGAGAACAGAGCACTGGCATGTGCAGAGGGATGCTGGGGGCGGGAAGAAAAATCCCCACAGGGTCTCAGTTCCTGTGTGTTGCAATTCTCTTGGGTTCTCAAGGAAGCACCCTGACCTGCCTTTTCCTTGAGCTGTTTTAATGTGTTCCCTGACAGGAGCAGGCTGGGCTCCGACATACGAAGGTGGGATGAAGGACATCCTTGGCAAAGATGGCATTCCAGGTACCTGGCTCCCAGGGTAGGGGCAGGAGCTAGAAGGATAGAAGGCAGGAGGCCTCTGAGCAAGTGATTCTGAAAGGTAATCTGTGACTTCAGGAGGAGAAAAATTATATATGTGTGTGTATGAGTGTGTAAACTTTTTGAAATTTTAACTTTAGTTGGATCTTAGCAAGGCTCTATTTACATATGAACATATATCTACTCAGAATGCACATTAAAGCTTTAGTTAACCCATTTAATCCTAGATTATAGTCCTGCCAATTAAAAAAAATCCATCATCAACTTCACTGTTAAGGAAGAAAACTATTGGGTTGGCTAAAATGTTCCTTTGGTTTTTTTTCTGAAAGATGGCTCTAGCAGTGCTTAGTTGTCTTTATCTTCATTCAAAACAGTTCTGTTAGATTGTATTGTGGTAGCCATCATATCAGCATGCATGTAAAAGAATATATCAAAATTGGTGAATTTTTGTGTAGCTGTTTTAATATTGAAGATGAAAGAAAATACACATTTCTGGCATATTGCATTTTATTGTTTCAAGGAAGGTAAGAACACAACTGAAACTCAAAAAAAAAGATTCATGCAGTGTGTGGAGAAGGTGCTGTGACATCAAATGCATCAGAAGTGGTTTGTGAAGTTTCATGCTGGAGATTTCTCACTGGAGGACGCTCCAAGGTTGGGTGGACCAGTTGAAGTTAATGGCAATCAAATCAAGACATTAATTGAGAACAATCAATGTTATACCAGGCAGAAGATAGCTGACATACTCAAATATCCAAATCAATAAAGCTATTGGTGAAACTGAAAAATGTGATTCTTATTTTATGAAAAAAACTATACAAACTTTTTGGCCAACCCAATGATAACTACTGAGCACCTGCTAAGGTGCAAGGCCATGGGAAAGACTCCTTTACCAACATCATCTTATTCATCACATCGATAGGCACCAACTTTCTGATAGTCAGGTAATCTAAATATCCAGATAGCTAAACCTACAGAAAATCATTTAGGCCACTTTTGTGTTAAATTTGCCTTGCATATGTATTAAATAGCTAGACTTGGAGAAAATAAGTGTTGGCTTTAGTAGATACAAGTAGAAAAGGTATTTCCCAGTAAAGTCAGGAATACTATTTGATATAGCTGTAGAGGACAGGCATTGCAAAGAATGTTAATTAGATCCTCAAAAACAAACAAACAAACAAACAAAAATTCAACTGTAAGAGCTTCAAGTAATATTTTAAAGGAATACAGGGAGGGTAAGAATGGTCATTTCATCTTTCACAGGCCGTACAGGAGTTCAGAAATCTCCCCTAATTACAGGAGGACACAAATAAAACTGTAATGTTTACTAGGATGGTTAAAACGCATGTCACCTGAGTGCATTTGACACTAAATCTTCCCTCCCATCTCTCATTCTCTATCGTGTCTCTCTCCCTAGTTCAGCCTCTTCTTATTCCTCTTTTCATTCAGTTTTCATTCAGGGGAAATCTGTCTGCTTACATCTCTTCCTAACTACCTTCCAACAACCCCATCCACATTTTCCCACTCTTTTCCTCCCCCTCTCCCGTAGTGGTCATGATGCAGAATTGAAGCTCTTTTTTCTTTTTCTTCTCTTTTCTTTCCCTTTTACTTTTCTTTTTTCTTTGAATTTGCAGGTGTTTATTAAACTGTCAAACCCACTAAATAAAAGAATCCAGGTAATTCATAAACCAATGGTGACAGGATATCATAAAACAAGGAATATGATTAGCGAAATAGTGTACACCTGAGTCCAAAAGGTAATAAATCAGTAATGTAGAATAAAGTCAAGCAACAGACATAGGTATAAGAAGACTATAATGACTAATAAAAATGTCATTTTAAATCATCAGGAAAGAATGAACTGTTTAACAAATAGTATTAGCATAATCGACTATCCATTATATATAACCTCACAACATGCAACCAAATGCATTCTAAGTGGTTTTTTAATTGAATTTATTGGGGTGACATTGGTTAATAAAATTATACAGGTTTCAGGTGTACAATTCTACAACACATCATCTGTATATTGTATCATGTGTTCACCACCCCAAGTCCAGCCTCCGACTGTCACCATTTATCCTGCCTTTACTCTCTCCTACTTCCCTTGACCCCTCTGTCCCTCTTGTACTCACTATACTGTTGCCTGTCTATGTGTTTTAAGAAAAAAGAAAAGAAAGAAAAAAAACCTGGAGTTTTCACTTTTATGGTCCTTGATTGGAAAATTTCATAGCTCTCCCTTAAGACTGTCTCCACTTCATTTTTAATGAGCTCCAGTCTTATTTAAAACTTCAAATTTTTATAATTACTACTAAAATTGCCTTGAAATCTGCTAAGACCAGAAAACCGGGTTCTAAGCCTCCATGAAAGATAACTTTAAGATGGATTTGTGAAAAACAGGATTCTGCAGACCTGGAGGAGGAGTACACACTGAAGGAGGGTATGTATCTGGGAATGCCTGACCATGTGTATAAAACCAATCATTGAATTAAAAAATAAATTAATTTAAAAATAAGTAAACGGCATGGTGAAAGTAAAAATCTCAGTATAGGAGATTTGGTGCAAATAAACTGTAACATCACTGAGATATAGTGAACCAAAACTATTAGATTGTTTCAGTATAAAGAATAAAAACCTGAAGCAGAAAAGAAAAAACAATACTGTGTCTTAATACAAGACATTTTTCAAAAATAAAGGGAAATTCCAAATGCTCATTTTATTTCAGTTATTGATCTACTCTTAATTGCTCCTTCCTTCTTTATTATTGATTTCAAAGTAAAAAGGAGGGCTTAGCATTTATTTATTTGTTCATCTCTAAAATGTCTATGGGGAGGGGGGCTAATGGGGAAAGGATAGTAACTTCTTACCTCTGCAGTTTCTAAACTTAGAGATAGTCTCAGAGCCAAAAGCCTCAACAGGGAGGACACAAATGTTCACATACTGCTGACTGAGATGACTGGCCCTGCTTGTGTAAATCAAAGAACCAAAACTTGTGCTCCAAGACTCCTAGCAGCTTCAGAGCCACCATCAGGCCCTACCATGGGTCCAGACTCACAGTCCTGTTATTTGTTCCTCAAAACCAGATCTTTGATTGCTAGAAGCAATGAGTCCCACTCTGGCTCTGTTCTCCTGGGACCTGGAATATCCTTGGTCCTTAGAAGGATTTATGTTTGGATTTGTAGTTTCCAAAGACACCCTAAAGAGACTTCTGAGTACTCTTCACAGCAACGTGTTGCAGCCAAAAGCCACCATAGTAAAAATAGTGTTTCCACTTTTATAACCTGGAACTGATCATTTATTGTTCACACAACAATCTGAGGAAAATATGTAGGTAACCTATTACTCAAAATTGTATCTCTGCTTTCCTTAGCAACAACAATAATCTGATTCTTTTCTTTTTAAGAAACTCTGAGCCTACTTGACACTAACCTGAATAACCGAAGTCTTATTTTTATTTAATCTTCTCCTTAATTAGACTTGGATACTTACTATGGAAATGCAACCTCATGACAAAACTGTCCTAGTGTTTGTAAGTGCTAAAAAACTCCTAAAAAGAAATGTGAAACTTTTCTATCTCCTCCATATAAACTCCATTATCTATGTTAGTGAAAGATGAGGTTAACTTGAGGTAAAACCCAAGTAGTTCACATATGTTACAGTAAATATTCATATTACCTACTACGTATTTCCACCAGAGTTGCTGGCAAATTAAAAAACAAAACCAAAACAAACAAAAACTACAACTTCTTAAAGATCACCTCTTTTTCACTAGCTAGATCACTTTCTAACTAAGCAATCTGCTCTTCCATTCCAACCTGAAATTCAGAAGTCAAGCTTGTGGCTCACCAAAATTACAAATTTCGTGGACCTCTAGAATGATTTGCATATAATGGAATTACAAATACACACTCACATAGGCCATGGTCTTATTTTATGGCCTCCATTAAATATTTACCTCTCCTTTATATTCATTGGTGTGACTCTCAGACAACTGACAAAATAAGAAAGTGTGGTTGAAAGCTTCATCTGCAAGTTCTTTTGTGTTTCACTCCCATGTCAGAAGTCCCCTGTCCCTCTATTTACATAGTCTAATAGAGAACAAAATACTCCATTATCACAGGCATTGACCTGGCTTCCTTGGGGAATACTTCCTGGAATATTAGGTCATTTCTTTTTTAACAACTTCTAATTGAAAGGTTCTTCATCTTGGGCCCAGGAAAACATCATTCTTCCAGTTCAGACCTGAAAAGCATCAGTCAACCAAAGTGGTGTCTTCTGGGCCACCAGGCCTGGTTCCCTAGGTAAAAGGCATCATCTTAAAGCACCTCCTGTTTTCATCATCAAGAAACTCTTGGTGGTCCTCCTTTCCAGTTTCCAATGAGAATTCTGTAATCAGAAATATCTACCATCCAGGTCTAGCACTCTCCTCTTGGTCCATCTGGTCTCCTGACCTTGACAATGTCTTCCTGGTTGATGGGTGTTCTCAGTAAATGTTACACACCTATTTCCTGCTCTCCTTTCAATTGCAGTGATGTAACACTGGTTTCATCCCATCACAAGCTTCTCTACTGAATGCTCAGCCAAATGCTTTACTGGATGTTCAATTCTAAGCCTGAAGTAGAGACAACATTCTAGGAGGTGTCATCTTGTAAAAAGATCCCTACTTTCAAAACATAAGTAGAAAATAGAGTCTAGAAGTTTTGCTGCATCTTCAATTGAATCTCTGGTAGTCAGACCTTAACTTCAGGTTAAGATTCTTGTGCCCTCACATCAATGAGTCACTGAAATGTGGCATGGAGATAACTGCAAATGGCTTTCCAAACTCTTTGCTAACTTACAAGTTTATGAAAGAAACATATTTCCTGAGTGAAACCCTCCTTTTAACCCTAAAGGAGGTAGATGATATGACAATATGCATTTTTAATATAATTCAATAAAAATCACTTAGTGCCATTCCCTTTTCTTTCTCAATTTTCTCCATTTGCTTCTTGGCTTAAAAGCTTTTAGAATTAATACAATACTAGGATGAAATGTTTAATTGTGCCCTAATTTTATATTTGACATAGACTGAGCATCTTTGGCCATGCCAATTAACCTTCTTAGACTCAATATATTATCTGTCAATTAACTTTCTTCTTATTAAATGTGGTTAGTACTTTTCCTGTTTTCTTAATGAAATGTTGTAGTAAAAAGAAAATAATATCATGAACTTCCCATATATATAACAAGTATTTTCTCAACTTGCTTTAATAAGCACAGGTGTTGCCAACCACAATTCAAGACACTAAGTAGGGAATGAAGGATGAAAGGTTGATCAAGACATAGTTCCTGGACATTGCTAAGCTTTATTCATATTTGGGGTTTAGAAAATGTGTTTAACAAAAGAAATGTAAGAATTGCACATGGAAAACTACAAACAGTGTTGAAAAATTAAAGAAGACATAAATAGAAATATACCCTGTGTTAATGAATCAGAAGACTTAACATAGTTAATATTACATAGTTCCCAAAAATTGGGAACTATGTCTACAAATTCAATCTGTAGAAATGGATAAAAATCCCTATCAAAATTTCAGCTGCCTTTTTCACAGAAATTGACAAAATAATTCTAAAATGCATATGAAAATGCAAGGATCCTGAATCGTCAAAACAATCTTCAAAGAAAAGAACAATGTTAGAAAACCTATAAATCTATAGTAATCAGAACAGCATGGTATGGCATATGGCTAGATTTACTGGTCAGTAGAACAGAATTGAGTGCCCAGAAATAATCCCTTACATACGATTGTAAGACTGGGCTGCTATAACAAAACACTATAGATTAGATGGCTTATAAAAACCAGAAATTTATTTCTCACAGTTCTTGAGGCTAAAAGTCCAAAATCAGGATGCTAATATGGCTGAGTTCTGGTGAGAGCCCTCTTCCAGGTTGAAGACTGTGAACTTGTTACATCCTCATTAGGTAGAAAGAGAGAAACCTAGCTCTCTGGCCTCTTCTCACAAGGGTATTCATCTCATTCATGAGGGCTCCACCATCCTGACCTAATTATCCCCCAAAGGCCCCAATTCCAAATACCACTGGTAATCCATCACAATGGGGCTTAAATTTCAACACATGAAGTTGGGGACACAAATGTTCAGTCCATAAAAATGGCCAGTTGATTTTGGCAAGGGTGCTAAGACAATTCAAAGGAAAAAGAACAGTCTTTCAACAAATGGTGCTGGGACAATATGATATCCATATGCAAAAGAATGAATTTGAGTACCTACTCATGCCATAAGCAAAAATTAACTCAAAATGAATCATACACCTAAATGTGAAATCTAAAACTTTTCAAAGAAAATGTAAGAGTAAAGTCTCATGACCTTTGTTTAGCAATGGTTTCATTGAAAAATGTAAATCAATATTAATTCATTAGAAAAACATAAATTGAAACCACTGTGAGATATCACTTCACATCCATTAGAATGGCTAAAATCACAAAAACAAGTGTTGGCCAAGATATGAAGAAATTGAAATCCTCATCCATTACTGGTGGGAATGTAAAATAGTGCATCCACTTTGCAAAATAGTTTGGCTGTACTCCAAAAAGTTAAACATAGAGTTATCATATGACCTCACCATTCACTCAGGAGAAATGTGAACATATGCCCACACAAAAAGGTGTACATAAATAACAGCACTATTTTTAATAACCCCAGAGTGTAAATGACCCAAATGTTCATCAAATGATAAATGAATAAATAAAATGTGGTATAGCCGTGGCTGGTGTGGCTCAGTGATTGAGTGCCACCCTGTAAATCAAAAGGTCACCAGTTTGATTCCCAGTCTAGGGCACACGCCTGGGTTGCGGGCCAAGTCCCTGGTAGGGGGCATGCAAGAGGCAACCACACACTGATGTTTTTCTCCCTCTCTTTCTCCCTCCTTTCCCCTCTCTAAAAAATAATAAATTAAAAAGTCTTTGAAAATAAAAATATAAATATAAAAATATTTTTATATTTGTATGATGTGGTATAGATCATATCCATAGATATGGAAAAAGGATTTGATAAGGTACAGCACCCATTTATGATAAAAACACTCAGCAAAGTGGGAATAAAGGAGCATTCCTCAACATCATAAAGGCCATATATGAGAGACCTACAGCCAAAATCATACTCAATGGACAAAAACTTAAAGCTTTCCCACTAAGATCAGGAACAAGACAAGGATGCCCACTTTCATCACTCCTATTCAACATAGTACTGGAAGTCCTAGCCACAGCAATCAGACAAGAAAAAGAAATAAAAGGCATCCAAATTGGAAAGGAGAAAGTGAAACTGTCATTGTATGATAGTGTACATAGAAAATTCTATAGACCCCACCAAAAATCTACTCCACCTAATACATGAATTTGGCAAAACAGCCAGATACAAAGTCAATACTCATAAATCAAAAGCATTTCTGTACACCAACAATGAAACATCAGAAACAGAAATCATGAAAAAAATGCCATTTGATATAGCAATAAGAAAAATAAAGTACATAGGAATAAACCTAACCAAGGAGGTAAAAGACCTGTACTCAGAAAACTACACAACACTGAAGAAAGAAATTAAGGAAGACACAAACAAATGGAAGCATCTACCATACTCATGAATTAGAAGAATTAACATCATCAAAATGTCCATACTACCAAAAGCAATGTATAGATTCAATGCAATCCTTATTAAAGTACCAATGACATATTTCACAGAAATAGAACAAACACTTCATAAATTTATATGAAACCAAAATGACCCTAAATAGCTGCGGCAATTTTGAGGAAGAATAACAAAGCAGGAAGGATCACAATACCTGATATCAAACTGTATTACAAGGCCACTGTAATCAACACAGCCTGGTACTGGCATAAAAACAGGCACATAGACCAGTGGAACAGAACAGAAGGCCCAGAAATAAACCCAAGTCTCTATGGTCAATTAATATTTGACACAGAGGGCAGCAACATAAAATACAGTAACAATAGCCTCTTCAACAAATGGTGTTGGGAGAACTGGAGACCTATGTGCAAAAAAATGAAACTCAAGCACCAACTTACATCATATAAAAAATAAATTCAAGGTGGATAAAAGATTTAAATATAAGTCATGACACCATAAAAGGCCTAGAGGAGAACATAGGCAGGAAAATCTCAGACATTCCACACAGCAATATTTTTACTGATATGCCCCTTAGAACAAGGGACATAAAGGAAAGAATAAACAAATGGGACCTCATCCAATTAAAAAGCTTCTGCATGGCCAAAGAAAACAGCATTAAAATGAAAAGAGAACCAACTATATTGGAAAACATATTTGCCAATGACACCTCGGACAAGCGTTTGATCTCCAAAATATATAAAGAACTCACATGACTCCACTCCAGGAAGATAAACCCAATTAAAAAATGGGCAAAAGACTTGAGCAGACACTTCTCCAAGGAGGACACACAGAGGGTCCAGAGACACATGAAAAGATGCTCAATATCGCTAGCTATCAGAGAGATGCAAATTAAAACCACAATGAGATACCACTTCACACCAGTAAGAATGGCCATCATAAACAAATCAATAAACAACAAGTGTTGGAGAGGTTGTGGAGAAAAGGGAACCCTAGTGCACTGTTGGTGGGAAGGCAGACTGGTGCAGCCACTGTGGAAAACAGTATGGAATTTCCTCAGAAAACTAAAAATGGAATTGCCTTTTGACCCAGCAATTCCACTGCTGGAATTATACCCTAAGGGCCCTAAAACACCAATGCAAAAGAACCTATGCACCCCAATGTTCATAGCAGTTCAATTTACAATAGGCAAGTGCTGGAAGCAACTTAAGTGCCCATCAGCAAATGAGTGGATCAAACAACTGTGGTACATTTACACAATGGAATTCTACACAGCAGAAAGGAGGAGCTTCTACCTTTGGGACAGCATGGATGGAACTGGAGAGCATTATGCTAAGTGAAATAAGCCAGACAGTGAGAGACAAATACCATATGATCTCACCTTTAACTGGAACATAACCAACAAAAGAAAAAAGCAAACAAAATATAACCAGATACACTGAAATTAAGAACAATCTAACAATAGCCAGAGGGTAGAGGGGAGGGGACAGTGGGAAGAAGGGTTTTCAGGAACTACTATATAGGACGCATGGACAAAACCAAGGAGGAGGATGGAAGTAAGGGAGGGAAGTGAGTTTGGTTGTGAGGGGTGAGGAGAAAAAGCAGACAACTGTAATTGAACAATAATAAAGTAATTTTTAAAAAAGAAAAAAACTAAAAAAAAATAAATAAAAAATTAAAATGTGGTATAGCCACACAATAGAATATTATTCAGCAATTAAAATGAATGAATAACTGAGACACACTACATGAATAAATGTTGAAAATATTATGCTAAATAAAAGAAACTTGTCACAAAGATCATATGATTTCATTTATATGAAATGTCCAGAATAGGCAAATCTGTAGTGACAGAAAGTTAATAAGTGGTTGCCTAGGTCTAGAGGTGAGGGTAAGAGAGTGGGAAGTGACTCCTTATAAAATATGGGATTTTGGTGGGGCAGGGAGATCAGGAAAATATTCTGGAACTACACAGCAATGATATTTACACAACCCTGTGAGTACAATGAAAATCACCGAACTGTATCATATAAATGAGTAAATTGTATGGTGTGTGAGTTATATCTTCATAATGCTGTTTAAAAAATGGAAAGTAGAAAAATATGACAGCCATTTAAAAAATAAAAAGATGGAGATCAATATAAACTTTTGGTCATTATTTATGGTGAGATTCTGCTTTAATTCACACAGTCAAGACATGTTGTGATCTGCCTGATTTTTAAAAGTCAGTCCTACTAAGAAGGAGGTGAATAGTGAATATTACATGGTTTGTGAGATGCTTCTCATAAGGCCCCTGATGTCTCCCATAAAGCTGTCTATCAATTTCAAATGCAGGTCACCAGATCAGATGCTGAAGACTGGGACACACTACACCAGAAGGACCGTGGCTGCATTTCTGGTTGCCGCGTGTTTCCATAAGCTTCTTTTCCTGTTGCGTACTCTTGACATCTGAATTTTCTTGTTGCCTTATTTTCTTACTTCTGGTTTGTTCTTTTTATCCTTAATAGCAACCCTGACCCAAAAGTTTAATTTGACAGTAATTAAAACAATACCTCTACAATGAATGCCAAATGTTCCACTGAAGAACGTAACAATGCTAGAGCAGCTGTGAATTTTCATAGTACATAAGAGCAGAGAAAATTGTTTTGTTGAAGATGGTGACACCTCAGTGGGGGACAGACAATAAGTGGATGGAAGTCCCTTTCTCATTACATAGCTATCATTATAGCTGAAGAGTTTTACTCTGACTAATTAAGGATAAGAATAGAAGTCTGAGAAGATTGTTGCTTATCAAAAGCCTGAAAAGAAGCAATGAATCCTGTAGCAAAGACAGACAAAGGAAGTTTGTTCTGGGCAGATATGCAGTTACATGTTAAAATCCAAAGTAAAACAGTTGGTTCATTCAAGATATTTGGCCACAGTGATAATCTCTTTTATATGGCAATTTGGCTGGGCCATGGGGCACCCAGAAATTTGTTCAAACATTATTATGAGCGTGTCTGTGAAGGCATTTCTGATGAAACTGGCATTTGCATCAGTAGAAGACTGAGTAAAGCAGATTACCCTCCGATGTGGGTGGGCCTCATCCAGATGAAGACTCAAATAGAACAAAAACTCTGAATGAGAGGTAACTAACTCTTCCTGCCTGAATGTTGACCTGGGTGTCAGTCTTTTCCTGACTTTACCCTAAAACTGAAAAATCAATACTTTTTGAGTCTCTAGCTTGCCAGCTTTTAGAATGGAATTTATACCAATGGTTCTCCTGGGTCACCAGCTTGCTAACTGTAGATCTTGGGACTTCTCAGCCTCCATAATCTAGTGAGCCAATCCCTTAAATCTACCTCTCTATCTCTATCTCTACCACTCCCCATAGAATGTACACACACACACACACACACACACACACACTCTGTTTTTCTGAAGAATGCTGACTAATACAGCCAGCCACTTTAGACCCATCTCTATTTCAAATACTTAGTTTTATTGTTATCTTCAATTTACTAATCTATTAATCTGTCTCTCATAAAATAGGAAGTTTTTATCTCTAAGCTAATGTCTACTTTCATAACCCAAATATTTCTATTTTTTATCAACTACTATTTGAGTAAAAATCTTTAAAGAAATAGAGGAAGTAAAGAGTTCTGTCTCTGAATATGTGATACTGAATTAAAGTATGTTTTATATTGGTCTGGAATATTATGGTAAACAATGTATCTCCTTGGGGGGGGAATGGTTCCTAGAAAATACAGCTGAGTAAGTCACAGGTACTTGGCACAAAAAAAAAAAAGAGGAAGGAGAGGAGATAGGGAGGGAGAGGATGAAAAAGAGAATGATGGGGGGAAGGAGGGAGGAAGGAGAAACTAATCATAGTCCTGAAAGACTAGTTTAAAACTTTATATGTTATAAAAAATAAAGCATTTTAAAAAGTAAAATAGATGTATTAAGGATTTTCTAAGGGCAGACACTGAGCTAATTGCTGTGAAAAGCTGAGTAAACAGAGCCTTTTCCAAATGGAGTTGGAGCGCCCTTGCATAGGAACTGCCTTGCACAGCCCACTCCTTGATGCTTTAGAATGTTGAAACTGGGCAAAACAACCTTTAAACCAGGCTAAAGCAACACTGCATTCCAAACAACTTCATAGAGTTAATAGGAAAACAGACATCATGACTACAAGGACTGCAAATTAATTCTTTAGAATCAGTAAACAGCCATGTATAGCTAGCAAATAATTTAGCTTATTACTACCAAGATAAATTCCCCTCTTCTATTTATAAAATTATTTCCCTTCCTCTTTTCATAAAAACCCCTCTGCTTTCACCCCATTGTTGGAACACGATTTAGGTTTCTGCCCAAATCAGTGCTTCCCAGAATTGCAATTCTTTGGACATCACAAAAAAATGCTTGATTTCTTCTCACTTTTTTTTTTAATTTTAAGGTTAACACTGCTTTACATGCATTATAATCTCACTGAATGCTCACAACAAAAGTAGTTTACACTTATGGGATATTTTACTCAGAGCCACACCCTCTTCATCCTTTTTGTTTATTAACTTAAATAATTCAACATGTTTATTATCCTTTATGGCAGATGAGGAAACTGAGGCTTTTAGGGAGGTGTAAGCAAGCTGTCCTCGTCCACAACTTAATTTCACAGGTTAAGTGGTCAAGTTGGGATTTAAATACGGAGATCTGACCCTACATCTGTTCTCTTACTCAGGACAACGTACCCACCTTCTCTCAGGAAAATGATACATGAGAAGTCATCCAAAGCGAGTCAACAGAGTATAGGGTTCTAGTTTTGGTGTCCAAATCTTGAAGTTGTGTCACCTCACAAAAAGTTACATTGTCTGTGATTCTTGGTCTACTGTCTATAAAACTAGATAAAAGTGCCCATCTTGTCAAAAGGTCCTACTTATATGGAGAAAAAGAGATGGTTTAAGGAAAACTTGGTGGTAGTAGTTCGATAAATAATAGTCATTATTTTTATCATTATTAGTATTCTTTTGAAGCTTGACAGAGTTCACACATCCAAGCCATACAACTTTCTTGGTTTGTTTCATTTTTAACTTGACAGTTCTAACTAATGAAGAAAGTAAAATTCTACACTGGTAGAGGGAAACCAAAACAAAAGAATTGATACTAATGGAGGATACCAGTTTCATCTCTTTAACAATGTAACAGAAAGGGGAAAAATATTTTCCATTTTACAGAAGACAGAATTACCCACTTATTCTGAGAAAATAAAGTAAATATAAGATTACTAATGGGCTTTCCTTAAGCTAGCCAGAAGTAAATTGATATTGATTCCTTTCATTGATTAATGCATTCCAGGAATTTATCCAAGTACTTGGTTTAACTATGATATACTTCCGGAGAAGTTAGCTGGTTTAGCCGAAGGTACATAGGTAACTGGTGACTCAGTGAAGACTACCTTATGTAAACTTCATTAATGTGTGACAGTCCCTTCAAATACTTTTGGGATTCTATTGAATAGTACAAAAAGTTCTAATCTAGGAAAGTAATAATAGTTTATGCCAGAATAAAAATAAAGAGTTTATAATTTTTCATTTGTGCTTCTCTTCAATCTAGATTTAAAGCATTTAAAAATTTCCAGTTGTATATCAGAGGAAATTTTTGTTGTTAATTTTATCCTTATTGCATTTTGATGAGTGATGTAGCCTTTAGGATTTCTGCCTTTTAAAATGTGTCCATCCTTATTTGGTGATCTGGTTAATTTTGAGGATGTTCTACATATGCATAGGAAAAGCATATATTCTCCACTTGGGGGTACAAAGGTACACACATACAGGTGTATCTGTGTATGGCTGTATCACATATTGTCATTGAAGATTAGTTTTAATCGTTTGGACACTTCTGCCTCCTGTACCAGTTTCTCCCACCCTCTGGTTGGGGTAATTGCAAGGTCTCATATCCATGCCACAAACCTTTGGCAGGAAGTCAGACTTGTTTCCATACTTCCGCAAAAGTGCAATCACATGGGGGCGGTGGGGGTGGGGGGGCACATGTCACAATCAAGTGAGAAACTCGATAGTGGATGAGACCTACAAATTAGTGTGAACAGTATCGGCCCTACCACAAAATAGGTTTTGTGACCCTAGACAAGTCACTTTCGGGTTTTCAGTTCCTCATCTCTCCGAGTGGGGGCGACCATCCTTGTCCTGCCAACATCACCAGGTTTGTCAGGAGAAACCAGGAGATAAGGAGCGTAAACAACAAAAAGCGATAAAGAAATTTTAAAAATACTAGCATTGGTTGCTAATACTTAGATACAGGAGAAGGCAAAGATAACGATGGAAAACTGCCAACACCGGCTCCAAGGTGCTCAGTTTCTATTGGTTCTCGTCCCTGGCCCCAACCACCTTCAGCTTCCTTTGAGGACACCCTCCCTTCTGATGGAGAAATCCCTGCCCAATAACGTGAGTCCCCCTCTACTAGCACCAGCAGCTTGGAGCCTGCTTGAAGAACATTGTGAAAATTAGCAGAAACCTGCCAATAGCTAAAATTCGCGCTTTACTCCCGTCAACCGTGGCCACGAAAGTCCAGTGCCTCCTCATTAGGCAGTGGGGGCTGTGGGGTGTCGCCCAAAACACGATTTAGCCCCTGAGCACACCTGGGTCTTGGGCAGAAAGAGTCTGGGCTAAGGAGATGTTCAGGGTGGAGAGCCTCAAGGGCCTCTGTGCTCTCCGCAAGCAGCAAAGGCGTTAGATCTAAGCACTCTGTCTCCCTCGGCGGGGAAGGGATCGATGATGTTCTGGTTGCGGATTTCAGGGACAGATGATCTTCGCGTCCGCACCTCCTCGGGAAGATCATTGAGCGAGAGCGCTGAGCACGCCCGCCGGGGCGCTGAGCCGGGGGAACCGGTGCCGTGTCTGCATCGCCGCGCCACTCTTTCCCCAATTTGCCTTCTAGCTGCAGTCCGAGCCCAAATTAATTCTCTCCACTTGTGAGTGAGCACACACAAGTTCCCTGGGCACGATCCTTCCATCTGTCTACCAGGGGAGTCCAGCTTTTCAACGATTAACCAACCCCCCCGCCCTGCCACTGGGCGAAAGAAAGGTGGCAGGCTGGAGGGATGGGGGGGGGAAGTTGGCTAGCTACCGGCGCTGAAAGGATTTGCTTTCTTCGGTTTTTAACCAAAAATGCAGTGGGATACCTGCTCAGCAGACTGCTGCCCCGGCCTGGAGCCCTGGGCTCACTTCGCAGCCTGCTGCTGACTTTCACTCCACAGCCCTGCTCGGTGTCCGCAGGGTTTCGCCCCCTTGCCCAAGTCTGCGGACAGATCTCTGCCCAGGCGCGTTAACGTGGGCTGATAGGCTACAGCCCCAAAGCATCCAACTTGCGCCTCCAGTTTATCTGCCCCACCCCCACCAAAGGACGTGCCCCTTTGGTAGTGTCGGGGCTCCCAGCCCGAAGCTGGGGGGTAGGGCGCTCCCTATCCCCTCCTCCCCATCCCCGCCGCGCTCGGGGTTTTACTGCAGCAGCCGGAGGTGACAGCGACGCCTAAGCCTCCCCGGTTGCTCTCAGAGCCCCAGCTTCCCCAGCATCCGGAAAGCGCCCTCTCCTGAAAGGCCGATCCGGGGAGAAGTACCAACCAGCCGCAGAGAAGCACATTTAAAAATGTAAAAGTCGCTGGGCTGCATTCCTCCGAGGACGAGCCTGATCGCCCAGGACTGAGTGGTAGTGCGTGGGAAGTTGGGACCGAAGAGCAAAGGGGGAGGGGAGTGGTGCAGTCGGCATTCTCTTCTGGAAGGAGTCACTGGAGCAGTGCAGTTGGACACAAGTTTTCGTGGGAGTGTTTTCCTTTTGTGAATAATTAATCGCCGTGATCAGTCTGGCAGAATTGGAGTTTTGGCAACAGTGCGGACCACGGGCCGAATACCCAACTCTGACAAGCTCCGAGGCGGCCAGCGCAGGGGGAGCTCGCAGCGTCTGGAGAGGCGCCAAAGCGTTGGTGCTCACCTAACCTGCAGAGAGATACACCCAGCCAGGAGGTAAGCATCTTCTAAAGTATCTGCTTGAAAGGTAGTTTTGGT
Source organism: Phyllostomus hastatus (assembly GCF_019186645.2). Classification (NCBI taxonomy): domain Eukaryota; kingdom Metazoa; phylum Chordata; class Mammalia; order Chiroptera; family Phyllostomidae; genus Phyllostomus; species Phyllostomus hastatus. The sequence goes on along the minus strand of NW_025333977.1, from coordinate 15,470,618 downwards.
AGGATACAATTCCTGCCTTTCTAGGGTAAAATAATGCTGAGCTTTAATGCAATTTATCAGTTTATTATTTAACTGCACTAAAATTTTAAGAATTGGATGGGTTTTTCCATTTGCCTTTATGTTAGAAACTATGCACTTTCACTCAACAGAAACTAAACTTTATTATAGTAACTTTCCAAGCCAAAAAAAATTACTTTGTAAATGACTTTCATGACTTATCTTTTTGTAGTGCATTAATAACTATTCAGAGAAATATCATTGGGAGCTATTCAGTTTCATTCTTAAAGTATTCCTCTTTATCTAATTTCATGCTCTTCTACAATATAATACTTTTTGCCCATATGCTACTTCGGACAATAATGCACACAAGTCAACTGCCCCAAGGGTGATGAATTTTCAAGGAACACATTTTAACATTTTCTCATAAGTATTAAGCAGTATATATTTTCTCAAAATTGTTTAACTGATCATTTGTAAGAAACCAGACCTCTAAACCCCAACAGAGAGGTACAGTTAACTTTGCCATGGGGGAGAGAGGAATGGATAGGCATGAACAGAGATTCCAGGTCTGATTCAGCTAACATGATATTCAACCGGTTGGCATTTGGCAATTAACGTATGAGCTCGGCCCACAACCAGATAAAGATTTTGAATAACTGTTAAATGTAAATGTTTACCCTAAAACTACAAATAAATGCATCGGAGAAGTTCGGACAGTTGTCTTTCTAAAAGACTTTGTGGCTCAGTAGTTCTTTTGAATGAAACAAAAAATTAAGAAATACATGGTCAGTTTTGCTTGTGAACTTTTTGGGTTATTGCCTAAAACTAGTGAGGTATTAATGACTTGTTTTCCACATTATAATTATTCCTATGCTTTTTAAAATAGCATCATTTTGAACACTGTTTCAATGGTTGTGATGGCTTTGCACATAGATTACTTGAGTAACAACAAATTCTCATATGCAATGCAGTCATACCCATTATTCAAATATTTCCATACAACTATTTAATAACAATTAATTACAAATGGCTTGTCAAACCAAATGCATAGGCAGTCTAGAATTTCACTGGATATTACATTGAAAGTCAACCAGTCATCAACTTCAAAGAGTTTTCTTAACCCACTGTTTGTGAATTTGCAAATACTTCTGTAACAATTGTTCTTGCTAACTCTATATCTACTACGTCAGCACAAACTTGTTTACCACCAAGTACATAAGATGCAAAATCTTCATTAAAATGTATCCAAATGGGACTAAACCTCCAGAAGGCTGGTATGAGGAACTACACGAACCCACTCTTTAGCAACACAATAACTGGTGAAAATTATGGATAAACAATATTTAGTTTCTAGATATTATCCTCAGAGAATGCAACAAATGAAGAAAATGTATTCAAGACAGTGTACTAAACTTCAGTATAACAGCAAGAGTTTGTAGCATTTGAGCCACAACCCAGTTCCCTGCCTTCCTCCAGGTGGGTATGATAGGACTCCACTTCCAGTAGGTACAGCTAAGAACAGAGGGCTCCCTCTCAAACTTAATCCCAGTCCAGGGCTGTAACATATAAAATGTGTATCTGGGAAAAGCAGGCCACAAGCATCTCACCCACCCCAGCTTTGTGTTGCAGAAACTATTCTAGTCAAGAGCAGGCGAGAGGGCTGAGGCTTTCTTCTTCCAACCATCCCTCATTCTTAAGGCAGAAAAAGGGAAACCCAAAAACTAATAGACAAAAAAAAACACATTTAAAAATGAGCAAGGAGTTTTAGACATTTCTCTAGAAATAGAATTTCTTCAAAGGAGATGTACAGATGTCTAATCAACACATGAAAATGTGCCTACTATCATTATTTCTTAGGGAAATGAAGATCAAAACCACAAGATACCATTTAAAAACAACCAAATGGCTATAATAAAAAATATATATAATAACAGTTGTTGGAGAGGAGGTAGAAGAATTGGAACCATCATATATGGGTGGTAGGATTATAAAATGTTGAGTTGCTATGGAAAATAGTTTGGTAGTTCCTCAAAAAAGTTGAATATAGAGGTACCATATAACACAGCCATTTTACTCCTAGGTATATATGTGTAAATGTATATATATATGTGTGTGTATCCAAGAGAATTGAAAACCTATGTCCATACAAGAACTTGTGCACAAATGTTCACAGAAGCACTACTCAAACTAGCCAAAAAGTGAGAGCACCCAAGTGCCCATTGACTGATGAATAGATAGCTAAAATGTGATATGGAATGGAACAATGGAATAGTATTCAGCAGTAGAAAGGAATGAAGTGCTGATACATGCTACATCATGGATAAAGATGGAAAAGATTATGCTAAGTGAAAGACCACATATTATATGACTCCATGTCATATAATGTCATGTATAACATGTCCACAAGAGGCAAACCAAGAGTCAGAAAGCAAATTCATGTTTGCCTGTGGCTGGAATTGGGCGGGGGGTGGCGGGGAGCAGGGGGAGGAGTGAGGAAGAATGGGGAGTGACTGCTAAAGAGTGTGAGGTGTCTTTTTCTGGTGATGAAAATGGTCTAAAATTGACTGGTGATGGCTGCGTAACTGTGAGTACACTAAAAGCTACTAAATCGCATACTTTAAATGGGTGAATTCTATGGTATATGAATGACATCTCAATAGAGCTGTATTTTTTATAAATTATCCAAGGTATTTTGAAAAACAGTTGGGTTTATAACTTGAAGTTCATGAATCCCCATGTACCACTAGATCAATAGTTTATATAAGGCTTTTTCCCAAGGGTCACATGAAATATGTGAAATAATTAAGTGTAGCACAGATGTGACACAGCTATATGATTTGCATACATTTACATGCCTGCTCAAGCTTTCTTCTGTGCGACTGGGTGGAAGAGAGTAAAGGGGAAACACTGGAACAACTGTACTAGAATAAAGAATAAAAAATAAAATTAAATTAAATTAAAAAGTCAAATGTCATTAGTATAGTCCTATAGAGAATTTGCTTGCAATGTCCTATCTTCTTGGACTCACTCACTCAGAATATTAATCTAAGCCCAGTGAGGTCAGTTGTTCCTTCTGCTTCTAAATATGTATAGCCCTTTCTCAGCTCTGCAGGACAGTTGTTGAGAGAGGTCACACTGGATGAGAGAGGGAGGTTATCTGACACTCAGATTAGCCCAGTTTCACTTCCACTAGATTGGCCCTGGAGGTAGGAGTCTTGGAAAAAAGGGAGTGCTGGAGCAGCCGCTAAGGTCCTCGGAGCATACTGGCATGTCATTGCTGGGAAGCATCTCCTGTGATTACAACAATGTCAAGTACAAGAAAACTCTCAAATAATTAATATACTCCTCTATTTGCCTTTTGTGTTTTGAGTTTTGATGAACTGTCTGATCCTGTACTAACAATTTTGGAATGGGATGATAATGCTTTGTCCAAAAATAGGAATACAAAATTAGTGACTGAGTTTCACGGGGGTGGTGAGCAGCACCTGAACTTGATGCCAGGACCAGTTACAAGAACACTGAGCCAAACCTTACCCTTAGCTTTAGAGATTCCAGTAAGTCTGTCTGCACCAGGAAACCTCCAGCTTTTCCATTCGCACCAGCACAGGCTTATCTTTCCATGACTATGTTTAAGAGAGGCTACCGTGCTGATGCACATGGGTTCTGGGTGGTTTCTGGCCTAAGTTCCAGTTGATGGTCCTGTGACCGTCATATTTTGTCCAATTAGAAGATCTCCGTAGAATAATTTTAAATGTCTAACTATTGTCTAGAAATTAAATACATCTAGGAAAAACTTGATCAGAGTTATTATTTATTAACATTGCTCTAATCAGGATTAATAATTCATTTGTTCAACAGATATTTACTGCACATTTACCCTTCACCAGGACAATCCTAGGCCCTGGGTGAATGAACAAAACAGGCAAAATGTCCTGCTCTTGTGGGAGCTTAAATTGTAGAGTGGACGTCAAACACCTAAAACATAAAACATCATAATAATAAGTAAATGATACAGCATATGAGAAGGAGCTAAGGATCTGGAGCAAAATTAAGCAGAGAAGCAAATGAAGTACAGTGTTAAACTGTGGCATCAAGCTGGAAAGTCAAATTCTGTGATTATGTCACATAAAGACTGCACACCAACCTGGCCATGTGACTCTGGGATGGGCGGTAAGGATTACCAGCTCCCAGGTAACTCCTCCCCTCAGGAGCTTCGGTTTCCCCTCCCATCAGCAGTATTTTGCTATCTTGGATTTGGTGTTTCTCACTAAGGAAGATATTACATTAGCTCCAACACATTTCAAGCTGGCACAAGGAAGATATAAATGTAATACCTGCTCTACAGCCAAGAGCTACAACCTAAATAAAACACCACCTTAAGATAACAAACATTCTTGTTGAGGGAAATCATTAGCCTGGGCTTTTGGTTTTCTGTTGGCCTTTCTTGCTTTGCCTTGGATTCTTGTAGCCTGCCAGCGGATTGTGTAGTAAGTAATTAAGAACCACTTGCCCAAAATTAACACCATTTGAAGAGTGAAAAGGTAGGGAAGAGGTTGAGGGGAAGAAAAATTTCCAAGCCATCCTGCAAAGGTGAAGAGAGAATGAATCTTTCATCACTACAGAATAGAGCACGGAATCCCACAGATTAACTGGCAAAGAAGAAGGGGAAAAGCAACCAGAGTCTCCACTCTCCCAGGCTGTCCCAAAATCTCTAGTCAGGGCACCTGTTTTAAAAGATCCTTGAGGACATATTGTTCTAGTCAAATATAATGGGTGTGGCAGCTTTCCTGGAATAGAGCTTTGAGAAAATGGCTTAAAAGGGAGCACTGACTTGATTTTTTAAGTCGAAAGGTAATATTTATTTCAGGCTTACAGCAGAAGCATTTAAGAATGTCAGAGCCCTGGTGGGGTAGCTGTGCTGATACACCAAAGTTGTAGGTTCCATCCCTGGTTAGGGCACACACAAGAAGCAACCAATGATTTTCATAAATAAATGGAACAACAAATTGATCTCTTTCTCTATTTCAAATCAATTTTTCAAAAAGAAGAAGAATGTTTGGAGTCATTAGAAATAAGTTAAAAGACACCCTATAATAGTGGAGTTATTATGGAGCATTAGAATTTTCATTTATTCAGCACATTTTAATTGAGCAGCCATGATGTGGAAGGCCGGAAGGGAGCAACACAGAGGAGGACCTTGCTTCAAAGCCCTGTCTTTCTAGAGGTTACACTGTATGCCTTTTGCTACAAAATAGTTGAAGCACACAGTGATGAGGACAAGAACTCTTTGACCTGCCTGTCTTAACACCCCCTTCCCGACTGGGTTAGAGCCTCTTTCTGTGCCCCAGTGCACTAGGCTTCCCTGTCATAAGTAAGTGCTAAGTAAGTGATGTTACAGCACTTACCACACTGTGTGCAGATGCTTGCATAGCTGTCTCTTCTCCTCTCTAGAAAGCGGCCCGAGGAGGGTGCCTGTCAGTCTTGTTCATAGTTTATGCTCCTACTACACGCTTGTTGACTATTTGATTAGAGGAACGGACAGATGGATGGATGGATGCTTTGCCAGATTATGACCAGAGTTCTTTGCATAGAGCGGCAGTCTGGCAGAGTAATGAAGAGTGTGTGTTATACATTAGCTGTTAGACTTTGGATCAGTTTTTAAATTTCCCAATGCCTCAGTGTCCTCATTTGTAAAGTGGGTAGAGAAATAGCGCCTCCATTATAGTGTTATGAAGTGAACTGCATTAGGTAATACATATAAAGTGGTTAGTGAAGTTCTGAGAGTTGCTCAATAAACATCTATTATTACCTATGTAGAATAGCAGTTTCCTTGGTGACAGTATGCTATTCAAATATTGCATCCCTGCCCTTTCAGTTCTATTATAAGATCAAAGGTTGTCTATTAGGAATTTCAAGCTAAAGTTATCACTTTGAGTTCAAGATCCTTGAAAAGATTAAAAAGAGAATTTGGAAATGAGCAAAAGTAGGTTACTGAACAACAAAATTTTTTAAAAAATAGAAAGAGAAAACAAAGGAAAAGTTCAAGGTGGCACAGCCAGAGCACCTCTTCGGGGGCAGTACGATGCCTCCACAGTGCTCGCACCCACATCCCGCAGACACTCCAAGCACCAGTTCGTCTCTGTCCAGTAAGTGCTCACTGATGCAGAAGGAGAAAGAAAAGTGAAAATAAAACTTTATTTGAAGTCGAGTCTTATCTAAACTTGCATGCTACATTATCTTTGTTTCTTTTGAAAATCTAATAACCCTCTTTTTGTGTAAGACTTGAGTCAGAATTATCACACTACTTCCTCATATGCGTTAGTTACCTATTACCTCCTGAATGAGACGAATGCCAACCTGCGACCCACCTATGCAAACCCGGCAACTTTAACACTTCCTTCTACTTCTGCTGGAGAGAATTCACTTACCTCCTCCCCAGCCATGGGGGAAATACTGTGTTTTTTATCTTGTAAGGATAATAAACCGCTTCTCTTTTATTCACCCACTGAAAAGTAATTTTTAAGTAAAATTAGCTTATTGTCACTTTATTGACAGAAAAAAATAGACGTAGAAAGAACATGTAACTGACCCTAATACTTCAGTTACCAACTCTTTTTATTCCTTAAGGCTTTATCTGCTCCACAGGGATAGCTTGGCCCTTACATTTTTAATAGGATGTTCCATTGCCTAAAACTTTAAACAAAGAAAAAATCAATCAGGTTGGCCTAGTTCTAGTTTTGATGGGCAGAAAAATTAGTTTATAATATAAGACAAAATTGTTGTTTCCACAAGTTTCCTCCATTGAGCAGGAAACAAACTCTGGTGCAAACACAAAACAGGTGATACGGTCCCCGATGGCCTTCGGCACATTCTGTCTTCCAGACCAACGGGGTCACCATTTCAGCTTCCTTCATCCTAGTCTCTGAAGGGCTCAATAGGGTCACCTAAAAGGTATCTCTTAGAAGGAGAGGAAATAAAATGCGTGTAGTGAAGAACAGAGTGAAGAAATAAAATGGGAGTTTCTATGGTCAAGCTGCTAAATTGTTAAAATCAAGTCAGTCGAGGCTTGAAAAACAATTTTATTCTTGCTTTTACCAGCCTGGGAACTTAAACCTTTGAACCTTCCAGTTGTGCCTGGAGCTGTATGTGTATAAATCCTGTAAGATAATGCTGTGACAGCCCCTAAAGGATTTAGGGAAAAAATGTTCACCTGACCAGCCCACCTGGTGTCTAGCATCCTCTCCGCCCGACATGTGGCTGATAACTCTCCTGCATCAATACAAGGACCAAGAATCGAGATTGATTACTCTCAAGGATGTGACTTTTACAGCAAGAACTTATAACTTTTCTTTTTCTTCAGAACGGTTCTAGGTTTTACCTAGCCATGTTCCTAGTTAGCAAACTCTTAAGACCCTTGAATAAATCATCATTGTTTCTAGCTAAAGCCTCTCGATCCATTTATGTTCAGTCAACACTAGCAAATAAGAGAAACAAATAATAATTGTGATAAAAGCACCCTCAGAAGGTGTTGGCCAGTATCTGCTTGAACAGTTTCCCTAACAGAATTCTCACTGCTTCAACCAGGCAACCTCTTTCCCTTTAGGTAGCTCTTATTACTTAAAGTTTTTCCTGAGATTCTCCTCTGAGAACAAAACAATTCCAAACCTTCCCCTCTACAACAGCCTATAATACCACTTAAAACCTTTTAGGTTTTTTAAGACCTCCATGACACATTCCTCCCCCAAAATCTTCTGTCAACATTTCCCGTTGGAAACCTTCCAGACTTTCTCCATCTAGCTCCCTAGGGATGCGCTCCACCTGATGGAGGACTGACTTCAACATCTAGGAGAAGGATGCTAATCAAAGCCAAGAGCTGTAGCCCCCTTTTCTCATCTATGGAACTGTACTTCTGTAAACAAATAATGTTGGTGCTATGGCCAGAATGTATCCCCTTAAAGTTCATATGTTGAGTCCTAACTCCAGAGGTGATGGGAGGTGGAGCCTTCATAAATGGGGCTAGTGATCTTATAAGAGAGGCTCCAGGGATATCTTTGCCCCTCCCACCGTGTGAGGACACAGCAAGAAGGTGCTGGCTACAAACCGGGCAGAGGGCTCTCCCCAGAATGCAACCGTGCTGGCAACTTGATCTTGGACTGCCCAGGCTCCAGAAATGTGAGAAATAAACTTTTGTTGTTTATAAGCTACCCAGTCTGTGGTATTTTGTTATAACAACCCAAATGAACTAAGATGACTGGATCACTTGTTTGTTTATTTGCCAACCATACCACAACATTGTTGACCCATAATGAACTTGCAGTCAAGTAAAATTCCTTTCTTAGTGTTTTTTACTTCAACTGCTCATGGGCCACATTTTCCCCTGTCTTTCCCTTGGATAATTGACTTAGTGAAGTAAAGAACAAGACTTTGTATTTCCTCAAAAGTTTTACCCTTAGTCATTCTGTAATCTGGTCTTTTAGAACTCCACTCCATAACTTGGGTATATCTGCAATTTGATCTCATACTTTCTGCGACTTAACTCAGGTGGACAAAAATGCTACAAGCATCAGGAGAAAGTACATAGCCCTCGGGCTCCCCACTAAAGACCCACTCACCATCTTTGTGATGCTTTCCCAATTCAAAACACTTTCAAAGAATTATTTTATTTAATTCTTACAACTCTCTCATGAATAAGATACTATCATCATTCTATATCTGAGGACAGAAATTCAGAGAGACTATCTGACTTGCCTAATGTGACAAGCTAATAAATAACAAAATAAGAGACAATCCCTAGGGTTTCTGACTGTTTCCAAGTGCTTTTTTAAAGACAGATTTTTAAATTCAGTGATTAACATAATCTACTTTTTCTTGTTTTCTCCACCGATATCAACAGAGACTAATTAAAATCAAGAAACATTTTCTACAAACAAAATATTACCCAGAAGCCCACTATTTAAAACAAGACTGAAAGCAGGCTGCTCTGATAGAAGCAAGGGGCAGGCACTTAGCCTCATCTCTCTGCCCTACCTGGGGCGCCCTCTCTACCTTGCCATAGGTGGTAATATGACACCTTATGGTCCTTCCTGAACATTGGGAAGTCACTAGGCAATCCTCAAAATGTTACCTTTTCTAAAAATAATTTTTAAAATAAGGCTAGGTTGTCATGCCTTGTATTTATTACACATTCTAAAATGTTGTGGGAGAACACCCATCTAATAGGTTTAATAATCTTTTACAAGGAACATGTTTTAAATTTGAAAGTATCTTTGGGTTTATTCAAATGTGTACTTTACAGATGAAGAAACAGCCAGTCAGAGAGGCAAAGTAACCCAGGATCATTCTGTGGAAGAGCAAAGACGAGAATTCAAACCTGGACCCTCCTAGGCAGGTAAATTCTTCTGATTATTTCATGGAGTCTTGCTTTTAGAAATCTGACCCTTTTGATTACACCATCGTCAACAAGATGAAGCTTCTGGTTCTCACTTAAGCAGCCAACAAACATTTATTATGCACTTGATATTGTAATGGCATTTAAGGTGACACAAAGGAGGAAAGTGTGGCAATTTTAGCTTTAGTAATGAGGCCTTGAAACATTGGTTCTTAGCTTACATTCATTGTAGGTTCCTTTGCAGTTTACCCAGAGAACTGTATATGCAAAATTTGCAAACATTTCAAGGAGTTCTTAGACATCCCTCACCCCACCTCCCAAGTTTTGGCCTCCAGGTTAAGAACCTCCAGCCAATTCCAGTGCAAGTGCCAATGTCAGGATTGCATAGCACCAGCTACTGTCTTATTTATGAGTCTGTTAGTTTAAAGGCTGCTTCTGTTTCTGCACCCTTCATCTTTTATTTAAATGGAGCAGCATCTTATTCTGGAAGACCTTTGATGCAAGAGAGGAGTAATGTGTTCATAAGTCATTAGTTAACCAGATGGGACAAATTAAGAGAGAAATATAATAAATGAAAACTTTTCTTTAAAAATGGTAACAGTGAAAGTGAGGATGGTCAGTGTTCATATTAGGATGTTCATTTTCTTTCTGTTTCTTTTATTTTTAAGAAAGAAAAAGAGAAATAGAATTTTTTAAAAAACTAGATTACCACTAGCTGCCCTCCCATTTTTATTAAATCTCCAGCAAGTGGAAAAAAAGACTAGTGGGTGTGAACAAAAAGATATAGATTTATTTTTGAATGATTGTTTCTTAATTTTTCCCTTTTGCTATAATTTTTAAGATATTTATGGTTCTGAAATGGTTGACAACAGTTTCTTCATTTCAAAATAGTTTGGGCAGCTCCAATATTACTTTAAAGTTATTGATAACAAGGCTTAATTTTATTAATTCAAAAAATACTTCTTGGATAGTTAGCATTCGGAAAGCATTGCTATAGGAGGCAGTGTGGTGTGATAGATCATTTTGGAGTGAGAGAATCCAGGACTGAATACCAGTATTATTTCCTCCTTGGCTTTGACAATAGCAAGGTACAAAAACTTAATGAGCCCCATCTCTGTAATGAGCAAATATATATTTTTATCTCCTTTATGACAGCCACGCCAAAACTGAATAAATATTCAGAAGAAAAATCTCTCTGAAAGTGACTTCTAGTGTAATAACTAATAAAGTTCACTTGTTCTGCCTTTACAAAATCTCATTCTCTTTTATTCTTTGCCTTAGCAATTATGTATTAGCATAGTGTATAATAATCATAACAGTTAACATTCCTTTAGCCCTTCTTATGCATTATTCCAAATACTTTATACATTTTAATCTTCCCAGAAACTGTGTGAAATTCTATTATCATTCCTATTTTCCAACTGAGGAAATTAAGTCCAAGCAGTGGAGCTCCTTAGCCAGTGAAACCCAGACCGAATCCAGAGCCAGAGCTTCACTACTCTCCAAGCTACCTCTTGCCAGGATTCTCACCCAGCTCCCCATGTGTTCACCATGGGGTGAATTAAGTAAAGGGATTCAAATATATGCTGACAGGTGGAAACTAAACTTTTGCCAGTGAATGTTCAGTACAGTACACCAATACCAAATTATAATGTTGTATACCTGAAATTTATATGTTGCCATTAACCAATGTCACCTCAATAAATATAATTAATTTTAAAAAATTAGGAATCATTGAAGTTAAGCAGCTAGCCAGTGCTGCCACAGTGGTTCTTAATAAATGCTCCATCTGTTCCCTGAAGGGTTCTGAATTATAAGACTCTAGTGCTTTTAAGGAAGAGATCTAAATGTGTTTCCTAGGTCTGCTGTAACAAAGTGCCACAACTCTTGTGGCTTAAAAGGAAAAATTTACTTTCTCACAGCCCCGGACGCTAGAAGGCTGGAATGAAGACTCCACAGGGCCATACTCCCTCCAAAGGCTCCAGGGGAAAACCCTCCCTGGCCTGTCCCGGCTTCTCTCGGCTCCCGGTGGTCCTTGGCTTACAGCTACATAATGCCAGTTTCTGTCTCTGTCCTTGCATGACTTTTCCCCCATGTCTGTCTTCTGAGGACACTTGCCATTGGATTTAGGACTGACCTGGTTAATCCAAGGATGATCTCTTGCTGAGATCTGTAACTTAATTACATCTATGAAGACCTTTTCCCAAGGAAGATGACATCCACAGGTTCCAGGATGTGGACATATCTTTTCTTGGGGGGGGTGGCAGGTGGCAAATATTTTTAATCCAAATATTTTTATGTCTTAGGATATTTCTTCTGTTATTCTTGATAAACAAGCCCATATTCACTCAAAGAAGGAAAAGAACATTTTATCTCTCCCAGGAGGCCTGTAGTTCTATTGATTACAAAATCTGTTGGTTGAAAATATTGTTCTTACTATGCTCAGTTGCCATGAGCCTTCTGCACATTTACTTGAGAATCAAGAACATTTTTAGGAAATAAACAATTGTTACCCATCTAAAAGAACAAGCCTGGAGTTCAGCACTTCTCCCCTTGTCACTGCAAGCACGCATGCAGCCAGCCATGTGCTTGGGAGAAGGCAAAAGAGAATGAAGCCAACAGCATGTTCACACGGTTCTTCCCAGGAGAATGAGAAAGCTACTTGGCTAAATTGTCAGTAAACTTTTTTCTTTCAGTACAGTTCATCATTTAAGTAACTCACCTCTAAATACAAGATTACAAAATCTAATTAGAGTACATAATTTCATTGCCTAAAAGCAAGTTTTGACATAACCCTATGAACTCCTGCCTTGTGCTTCTCTCCTCCCTCGTCTGCCCTCCCCCCACCACCACTCAGAAACCACCTCACCCCGAATGTTAATCAGCCAAGGAGGGAAATGTCCCTACATCTGTGGGCTGGTAGAAAGAACACTTCGTCCATTGCTGACCCTTAGAGTAAGCCTAGCTCTCCACTCATTCTCCTAAAAGTAGTAATAAGATACAGAAGCAGGTCAGTGAGGGCAGTGGAAAAGCAACAGCCCATGTTACTATTGTCACAAAAATCACACCTCTGAAAGATCAATGTTGCTAGCCACCAAAATGTGAAAAATACTGAACTCATCACCAGAAGCTTTCGGACAGTGGCATAAGAAATAAAGAATAAGCCAGAAAAATGAGAAGGAGGAAAAAGAGGAAAAGGAAGATGAAGGACAGAAAAATACACGAACAAAAACTTTTATGAGCAAATGCATTCAGTGTTACCAAAATAATTACAAAGAAAACAGAGAAGTAATATAAGAAAATACTATTGGAAGAGTCTTGATTGGCCAGCTGCCTAAGCAGCCAGATCACCTTTAACAGAACCCTGGGAACAGGGCTCAGCAGGTACGCCGTTGACAAACCAGCACTGCAGTAGTAACTCACCTTCCTCACCCTCAAACTCATCCTTGGAAAAATGTCTTCTGTTTCTGAAGACTTTTTACATCAATTATAATGACAATAGGTAGGGAAGAGATAAAGTTTTCCTATTTCACGGTCTGGCTTCTAGCTCCTAAGAAAACCAAGCCCTTAGAAACAAACAGTAAGCAAGTAAGTTCATTTACCACATTGTGGGTTTGATGGGGAAGAGCGAGAGGTGAAAAGAAAAAGGCAGAACTTGTTACAATACACATAGAACACAGTTTTTAGGAAAGTGGTTTGTAAAGACAGAAAACTAATTTCAACTGAACGATTTAGCCACTTTTTCACTCTTACTCCCTTTTAAGTGCAGTGGGTGTTGGGGTCTTATGAGCCCCTTAGTTCACATCCTTATTAAAAGCAGATAGGCATATCAGAGAATTTATAACTGCCACAAATACTATAGAAAATTAAGCTACTGGAATTTCACAGATGCCAAGAATAAACCTAAACATGTCAACCCTCCTCTCAGAAGGATGTTTATAGTTTGGTAGTTCTCAACTTTCCCAAGAAGAAAGAACCCCAGTTGGGAGTTCACAATTATTACTTGGACATCTTTGGGGTTGTCTACTCAGCTTTGGACAATACATCTATGAAATTTTGCTAGGCTAGTAATGCCCCATTAAAAACTAAGAATCTCAATGGCTTTTTAAAAATATCACTCAGACTATTTGTAAGTACATTTTGCAGTTTCAGTCCTTCATAATTTTTAGAATTATTCACTGACATTTAACTTTTTAATTCTAGTAAAATACATATAAAATAAAAGGTTATTATTCTCAACCATTGTCAAATGTAGTTCAGTAGTATTAGGCATATTTACATTGTTGGGCAACTAGAGTGTTTGCATCTTGCAAAACTGAAACGCCAAATCCCAATCCAACAACTCCCAACTTCCTGTGTCCTCCAGCCTCTGGCAAGCAGCATCCTACTTTGTTTCTACGCATTTGCCTACTCTAGATATCTCAGGTAAGTGAAATCATACAGCATTTATCTTTGTTGGGACTTATTTCACTTAGCCTAATGTCCTCTAGGTTTTCCATGTTTGCCACATCAGAATTTCCCTACTTTTTAAGGATGAATAATATTCCATTGTCTGAATATACTCGATTTTGTTTATCCATCCATCTGCCGATGGACATTTGGACTGCTCCCACTTTTTGGCTACTGTGAATAATGCTGCTTTAACATCGTGTACATTTAATGACTTTGTAAAAATAATGTTGAATGACTTGAAGGCCACCATTAGTGTTACAGCTGTTTTCTTTTTACTTCTAAAAACAACTTGGTAATCCTCAGAGAAAATATCTTCCGAAAGAAAAGGCTACCCAGAAGTTACACTCTTTCCTCTTTCCTTATTGGATAGCAAGGTTTCTTTTCTTTGTTATTCTGAATAAAATAGTAATAAAGAGTTTATTCTAAGAAATGACATTATAGTTTAAAAACTCGGTCCAGCAGCCCTACTCTCCCCTCCAATATTGGCAGAAATAAACAGAGGTCATTGCTTTGTTTCTCTCTGAGTAGATGAAAGATCAGTAGGAACAAGACAAGATATATCATACCCCCGTTACAAATTTCTCTTCCTATTTATAACATCTACTCAGCATTAATGTACTTGCTGCTGTTTTCAGTTTCAAAATATGTATCTTCTTTTTGATTGCCACACATTGAGATGGATCTAATCTGAATTTAGTAGTTCTTAAATTATAATGAAAATTCTGCTCAAGTCAAGTTCCAAGTTTTTTCCCAAGCCAGAGGTCCTTCATTCATAAATCCCTCTGGAGTCTGTCATAAAATGCAAAACAGTAACTACAGCTTTGAATATACAGTTACTCAACACGTGCCGTGTTGCCCAATGGCCTCAGTTGATAGCTGAACTGGAAATACGTGTTTCCCACTGTTCCGCTTTTGTCAGTGTTAATAGAAAGGAGAGGCAGTAAGGGGATCAGAGAGCCACAAAAACACTCTGCTCTTCATGTAACCCAAACCGACACTGTACCAACAAATTGATAAATTGTTGGTGAGACTTTTTCTTTTTAGTACATTTCAGTAATTCACTTCTATGTATAAGATTATAAAACTTAGAATAACTTAGTTACCTAAAAGCAATAACATGCTTTGACTTACAATGATTTGGTTTTTCCTCTCTGAGGAGTATATAGAATTGTCCAAATATTTCATGATTGCATAAAGTTCCTTAACTGCCCTATGATTGTTTGATTTTCTTCTCTGGCTTTGTTTCATTATTATCTTTTTAAAAATATATATTTTATTGATTATGCTATCACAGTCGTCCCATTTTCCCCCTTGACACCCCTCCACCCTGCACGCCCCCTCCCACCCACACTTTAGTTCACGTCCATGGGTCATACTTACAGGTTCTTTATCGTCTACATGTCCCATACTATTCTTACCCTCCCCCTGTCTATTTTCTACCTACAGTCTATGCTACTTATTCTCTGTACCTTTTCACCTCCCTCCTCCTCCCACTCCCCTGTTGCTAACCCTCCATGTGATCTCCATTTCTGTGGTTCTGTTCCTGTTCTAGTTGTTTGCTTAGTTTCTTTTTGTTTTTGTTTTAGGTGTGGTTGTGAACAATTGTGAGTTTGCTGTCATTTTACTGTACATGTTTTTTATCTTCTTTTTCTTAGGTAAGTCCCTTCAACATTTCATATAATAAGGGCTTGGTAATGATGAACTCCTTTAACTTGGCCTTATCTGAGAAGCACTTTATCTGCCCTTCCATTCTAAATGAAAGCTTTGATGAATAGAGCAATCTTGGATGTAGGTCCTTGCCTTTCATGACTTGAAATACTTCTTTACAGCCCCTTCTTGCCTGTAAGTTCTCTTTTGAGAAATCAGCTGACAGTCTTATGGGCACTCCTTTGTACATAACTCTCTCCTTTTGTCTTGCTGCTTTTAAGATTCTCTCCATATCTTTAATCTTGGCTAAGGTAATTATGATGTGCCTTGGTGTGTTCCTCCTTGAGTCCAACTTCTTTGGAACTCTCTGAGCTTCCTGGACTTCCTGGAAGTCTATTTCCTGTGCCAGATTGGGGAAGTTCTCCTTTATTATTTGTTCAAATAAGTTTTCTACTTGTTGCCCTTCCTCTTCTCCTTCTGGCACCCCTATAATTCGGATGTTGGAGCATTTACAGATGTCCTGGAGGTTCCTAAGCCTCTCCTAATTTTTTTGAATTCTTGTTTCTTCATTCTTTTCTGATTGGATGTTTCTCTCTTCCTTCTGGTCTACTCCATTGATTTGAGTCCCAGTTTCCTTCCCATCACTATTGGTTCCCTGTACATTTTCCTTTATTTCACCTAGTGTAGCCTTCATTTTTCATCTAATTTGTGACCAAATTCAACCAGTTCTGTGAGCATCCTGATTACCAGTGCTTTGAACTGTGCATCTGATAGGATGGCTACCTCTTTGTTGCTTAGCTGTATTTTTTTTCTGGAACTTTGATCTGTTCTTCCATTTGGGCCATTTTTGTTTGTTTTGACGCACATGCTAGGTAGTGAGGGGCGGAGCCTTAGGTGTTCACCAGGGCGGGGCACCCCAGTCACTGGGTTGTGACACTGTATGTGGGGGCGGGGTCAGAGAGGGACCAGTGGGGAGTGCTCCACTCTCTGCCAGATTTCAGTCACTCCCCCTGCTTCCCCCAAGCAAACTGGGCCCTTCTGCTGCTGCTTCCTGGGTGGGTGGGCTTGTGTACATCCTGGGACCCTGTGGGTCTCTCCAATGCACTCTCCTGTGAGGCTGGGAGTCTCTCCCACACCTCAACCCCCCACAGGTGTTTTCAGTTGGTGTTTTGAGGCTTTATTTCCCCACCCTGGGGCTCTGGGTTGCGTTGTGTCTCCCTCCCCAGTTTCATCTGGCTTATCTGTGCAAGAATGTGGGACCACCAGGTCTGCCAGCTGCCTTATGCTCCACACCCCTTCACAATCCGTCACCTCACTAGGCCTGCTAGCCGCTGCCTTGCACACCCGGGGTCTGCCAGCCACTGCTTTGCTGCAACCCCTCTTAGCCAGCCGCCTGACTCCACCCCTCCCACTGGTCTTGATGAATGTGTCTACTTGAACTTCTTGGTTGTCGGACTTCCATACAGTTCAATTTTCTGTCAGTACTGGTTGTTTTTTGTTTCTAGATTGTTGTTATCCTTATTTTGGTTGTGCGAGGAGGCACACTGTGTCTACCTATACCTCCATCTTGGCCAGAAGTCCTCATTATAAACTTTTTAAGTTGGCTCTCTTAGCTCCCTCTAAAGATATGGACTCTAAGACCATCACTTCTGGTCTGACTTCTAATTTCACCCTGTATCAGCATGACAAATTGCTTACCAAAGGATGGCTGGAGAGTATTCTAAGATGGAAAGAAAATTCCCAGGAAAGTGTTAAACAAGGATGGAACCTTTTAGGAGCCCAGAAAATATTGTAGTCACTCACAGAAAACTTAGAGCAAGATATCTGGAAACTCTGAAGCCAATAAACTTATACTGTGCTCAGTTCTCACAGGAGGTTTTGCCATTAATCACATGAACTGATTCACAATAAAGAAGCAGTTTTCAATTAGTTCCCCAAGACAAGAACCATCACATATGACTGTCCTTGTGGGCAGTACACAGCCCACAAGTGCTATCTGGTGGCCCTGTCCAAGGCACATTTGAAAATTTTTTCAGAGATTGTAGGGCCTTTCAAGTAGTGTTTGTGGTAATGGCTATATATAGGCACTGGTTTCTTTGTTTCTACTGTACTAGGAATTCAATTAGCAAACATAAAAAATGGCTAAGGTTTTTTTCCCTATAAAACATACAAAGCACTCCATTATTGAAATAACCATTATAGAATAGTCCACAAAGACTTTTTTACTTTATAATTTAGTAAAGTCTTGCAAATAGTTTAAAGTTGTACTGATTTATGAGAAACAACAATAAACACTATTACTATTACTTCCAAAGAGCTCAAAACCTATCTCTACACTTCTTACCACATCACTGAGACAGACTCGGAGGCAATTATCAATTGTCTTCATTTTACACAGGAAAGCTGTAACACAAAAAGATTTTAGAACTTGCGCAAGGACACAAAGTATAATGAATGAATGAATGAATGAATGAACAGAAATAAAGAAAAAAGAATAAAGAGAAGATAAAAGTAAGTGGAGGGAGAAAGTAAGGAAAAGGAAAGAATAAGAAAAGAAGAAGCTTCAGTAGAATTCAGGTCTTATTCCCATCCTGGAATTTTTTCCCATTGGAACCACTTTTCTACCCACCAGTCTTAAATTATTACTCACACAGAGTAAGCACTGGTAAAAGCCATTTTAATAGAATTTAAAACCACTATACAAGTGTTTTATTTCCTTAATTCCCCACAGAGTCCATGAACTTTTCACAGTGTGAGAAAGTAGAAAAGCATTTGTTATATTAAAAAATGATTTAGTACCAGTTCCCTTTCATCTTACAAAAAGAAAAATTGTAACTGGATGTGCAGAAAAGAATCTAGAATGAATTGTCTAAAAGCAGAGAAAAATAATTCATAAGCACCCTTTATGTGCCTCAGATTATACTATGGAAACATCAAATAAGTGCAAGTATGGTCCCTGCCCTCAACAACCTGAGAACTCAGTCCACCAGCCGGCCAGCTCACCAGTCAGTGCACACGCCAAGCACTGGGGACAGAGAGATGACTGTGGCATGTTCCCAGTAGTCAAAGGCCTCTCCTGTTAGAGGAGAAACAGTTTGTGCATGGCTAATTATAATACAGTATAAGTTCTGAAACAATGCTACAGTGGTAACACATTAAAGAAAGCAATATATTTTCCTTAGGAAGGGTGGTCTCCTGAGAATGTTTCCAGAAAGGAAAATATAGGAGCTAGTTCTTAAAAGTATTTTAAGGATTTTATCTGGAAGAGAAAGGGAGATGAAAATGTTTCTAGAAAAGAAAAAGGAATGAAAACATGGAAGCTTAAGAGCGAATGACATTTAACAGGAGAGTTCAGAAATGATGCTAAAGAGGTAGAGAACCATGAATGAATGAATCAGTGAATGAATGAATGAATGTTTTATTTCATAGGAAATGGAGAGCCACTGAAAGGTTTCAAGCAGAGAAGTGTCTGTAACTTTAGAAAGCTAATTCCAGCAGCAGCATGAGAGATTGTAACGTAAAAAGGAGACACACTGGCAGGCTATTTCATTAGTCCAAGCAAGAGACAGAGTCCACAGCACTGCCCGACATTTTCTGCAATGGTGGAATTATTCTATAACCATGCTGTCACATAGGGTAGCCATAAGCCACATGTGAGTAGGGGTGCCATACTGGGCAGTGCAGATACATCATAGTGTGGCATCTGAGTTAAGCCTTAAAGTAAGGTTTTTCTAACTACAGATTGCAATTTGTAGATTAAAAAATTGATGTGGTAGCTCACAATGGAGGTATTTTTTAATGAAAAAAGAGAATAACATAGAATACAGTAGAAACAATTCAAACAGAACAGAGTAGAAAAGAAACTATCAGCATGCACCTCAGAGTATTATTTTGAGACATTTATTTTAGTTATGTGGCTATGTGTATGCGTGTGTGTGTATGTGCCTTGCTTCACAGTGTGAAATGTACTTTTGCTCTCTACTGTGTTTAAAAATGTTTGAAAGCCAGTCCTTCATGGCAGGGTATTATTGAACTCTGTTAAGAGTTTTTAAGAAAAGTTTTCCAGAAGGTCACAACAACATAAGCGAAGTTCACTGGAGTTTGAAACGGGGATAACTCTGGACTTTAAATTTTTTCCTAATTTTTTGCCTTCAAAAAAATTTAATAGAGTTTATTATTTAGAATAGTTTTAGATTTACAGAGAAAATTTTGAGAAAATAGTACAGAAAGTTCCAATATACCCTATATCCCATTCTTATATTAGTATGACATGTGTTACAATTAATGAACCAGTCTTGATACACTATCATTAAGTAAAGCCAATACTTTACTCAGATTTCCTTAGTTTTTACCTACTATCCTTTTTCTGTTCCAGGGTTCCATTCAGGATAATACATTACATTTAGTTATGCTTCCTTAGGCTCATTTGGGCTGTGACAGTTTTTCACACTTTGCTTCTTTTTGATGACCTTGAGAATTTTAAGGAGCGCTGCTTAGGATTTTTGTAGGATGCTCCTCTGTTAGAACTTGCCTGATTTCCTCCCCCCCATGATTAGACAGAGGTTGTAGGCTATTGGGAGGAAGACCACCAAGATAAAGCACCATTGTCACAGCAGGATATCATGGATACATACTATCAAAGTGATTTGTCCGTGTTGATGTGGTCCTGGACCAGCTGGCTGGTAACCATAGGGTTATCAGTCTTCTCCACTCTAAATTTACTCTTTTTTAATCCCCCTTCCCATACTGTACTCTTTGGAAGGAAATCCCTCTGCTTCTTTTTAAAATAAATAGTATAATTTAAGGAAGGTTTGAACTTAAGTAAGTCATATTGAGTTCTTTCCAAAGGATGCTACTTCTGAGTACACAGTCCCTTTTTAGATACAGCATCTCATTGTGCAACAGTAGGACACTTTTTTCACTTCTCAGATTTTCAGGTTCCAAATATGAAGCACAAAAAAAGCTGAGTGATTGATGTAGAATAACAAAATAAGTTCAGAAGAAGTTAACCCAAAATCAGTTGTAGGTCTCTCTGCCTTTTCTCTTCAGCCCCAGATTCTGACATTTTAGAAGGAAATTCCTGGTGTTTTTATTTTCCCAAGGAGGGAACATTCCTTTTTAGCTAGAGTTCAGAAAGGGAAGTGCCTTACTGGAAAAATCCAATAATTTGGAATACTTTTTCAAGTGGAAGAGGGCTATAGGACCAACTCTTCTGAAATATTCCCCAGGTAAGTGCGACCCTACCAAAACATCTGCTACTCATCATACATTACAGTTGCCTAACTTCCCAACAGTCCTGTTACTGTGGACAGAAAACAACCACCAAGGACCTGCTGAGCACACCCAGACTCTACTCTCATTACTTCCCTGCATGTTCCCTTTATGGCACTCTCATTTTGTGAGTCACAAATGGGTTCGTGCGAACACATGATGTTTTTATTGCTCTATTTGTTTTACCTTTTGTCTCCATTCAGGCCAGAACAAAGCCCTCCCCCTTGACTAATGTGGATCATAAGTCCCAGGTCTTCTCCCGCTCGTTCTGGGAAAGGAGATGAAATTTTGTATCCTTCCCTACTGTACACAAATCTACTGAGAGAAAAAAAAAATCATTACCTGTTGGTAAAAGAGCAGTGAGACTCAGAAATAAAAAAAAAAATAGACTATTACTCTCCAATCAATTGGGAGATAACTTCTTCGTGGGCTTCCAAGTCCTTGCTATTTTCCACTGTCCTAGTGTCCTTGTCCATTCACAGGTTCCCTTTAGGACTCGGTCTATCCCTCTGGCTCCCCAAACTCATCATCCTTCTCCTTCTTCTTCCCCTAATCTGAAAAAACTCTTATCCATGCTAAGATGAACATTACTAACAAGAACCTTAGTTTTGCTGGTTCCCAGGAACATTTGCAATAAATTAGCCTTCATACATTCAGCTAGAGGAGAATCTGAACTGTGGGACTGTGGGACTGCAGGAAAGAGTCTGGAGTAAAGGGGGAGAAGAGTCTGGAGAAACAGAGAGGGTGGAGCTGAGGTCTTCCAGATATTCTACACGCCTGATCCCATTGTCTTTGCTCAACTCTGAGTCTTCAAAGACCACAGAAAACCTCCATGGGAATTTCTACATCTTTCATCCAGTGTCACTTCACAAATACAGGATGTATTCCACTTGGTCCCATTGCTTCAATTTGGTTTGAAAAACCAATTTAATTAACATTAACCAATTCAATGTTAGCCCATACGCTCAGTCATTTTTTTTATTTTTTTATTTAATCATTATTATATTTTTTCCATTACCATTTAGTCCTCTTATACCTCCCTCCCCGCAGCAATCACCACACTGTTGTCCATGTCCACGAGTCCTTTTTCCCTTTGCTCAATCCTTCCACCCCCTGACCTCCCCACCCATGCTAGCTGATGTTTGTTCTACACCAATGAGTCTGTCTTTCTTTTGCTTGTTAATTCAGTTTGTTCATTAGTTACCACAGATGAGTGAAATCAATCATGTGTTATTTGTCTTCTCTGAGTGGCTTATATCATTTAGCATAATGTTTTCCAGGTCCATCCATACTGTTGCAAAGGGTAAAATTTTCTTCTTTTTTATAGCTGAGTACAATTCCATTGTGTAGATGTCCCATACTTGTTTTATCCACTCATCTATTGATGGACATTTGGGCTGCTTCCATATCTTGGCGATTATAAATAATGATGCCATGAACATAGGGGTGCTTAGGTTCTTTCAAATTAGTGTTTTGGGTTCCTTCAGGTATGCTTCCAGAAGTAGGGACACTGGGTCAAAAGGCAGAACCATTTTTAATTTTTTGAGGTATCTCCATACTGCTTTGCACAGTGGCTGCACCAATCTGCATCCCCACCAATGGTGCAAAAGGGCTCCCATTTCTCCACATCCTCACCAGCACTTGTTTTTTTAATTTATTGATTATAGCCATTCTGACAGGTGTGAGATGGTATCTCATTGTGGTTTTTATTTGCATTTCTCTGATGATCACTGACATTGACCATCTTTTCATATGTCTATTGGCCCTCTGGATGTCCTCTTTGGAGAAGTGTCTCTTTGGGTCCTTTGACCATTTTCTGATTGGGTTGTTCGTTGGGTGTTGAGTTTTATAAGTACTTTATAAATTTTGGATATTAACCCCTTATCAGATGGATCAGCAAATATGTTCTTCCATTTTATGGGTTGTCTTTTTAAACTGTTGATGATTTCTTGCTTTGCAAAAACCTTAGTTTGAAGCCCTGGCTGGCATAGCTCAGTGGATTGAGTGCAGGCTGTGAACCAAAGCATCACAGGTTCAATTCCCAGTCAGGGCACATGCCTGGGTTGCAGGCCACGGCCCCCAGCAACTGCACATTGATGTTTCTCTCTCTCTCTCTTTCTCCCTTCCTTCCCTCTCTAAAAATAAATAAATAAAACCTTTAAAACAACCTTAGTTTGATGAAGTCCCATTTGTTTATTTTTTCTTTTGTTTCCCTTGTCTATGGAGATATAGCTGATAAAAGATTTCTACAAGCAATGTCCAAAATTTTGCTGCCTGTTTTCTTCTATGATTTTTATGGTTTATGGTCTAACGTTTAAGTCTTTGATCCATTTTGAATTTACTCTGGTGTGTAGTATAACAGGGTGGTCTAGTTTCATTTTTCTGCATGTATCTGTCCAATTTTCCCAAAACCATTTATTGAATGAACTACTGTTAGCCTACTATATGTGCTCATTTGCTCTGTCAAATATTAATTGACTCTAAATGTGTGGGTTTAATTCTGGGCTCTCTATTCTGTTCCATTGATGTATGTGTTTGTTTTTATGCCACTACCAGGCTGTTTTGATTACTATGGCCTTATAGTACAGTTTGATATTAGGTAGCATGATTCCTCCAACTTTCTTCTCTTTCTCAGGATCACTGTTGCTATGCAGGGCCTTTTGTGGTTCCACATAAATTTTTGAAATATTTGTTCTAGTTCTGTGAAATACATCATTGGAATCTTGATAGGAATTGCACTGAATCTATAAATTGCTTTGGGTAGTATGAACATTTTAATGATGTTAATTTTTCCAATCTATGAACATGGTATGTGTTTCCATTTATCTGTATCTTCAATTCAGTGTCTCATAATTTTCCAAGTACATGTCTTTTACATCCTTGGTTAGGTTTATTCCTAGGTATTTTATTCTTTTTGTAGAAATTGTGAATGGCATTGTTTTCTTAATTTCCATTTTTGTTACTTTGTTATTGACATATAAAATTACAACTGATTTCTGGATATTATTTTTGTATCTTGCTACTTTGTTGAATTCATTTATTAGATCTAGTAGTTTCTTGGTGGAATATTTGGGGTTCTCTGTGTCAGTATCATGTCATCTGCATATAAAGACAGTTTTACTTCTTCCTTTCCAATTTTGATGCCTTTTAATTTCTTCTTTTTGTCTGATTGCTTGGCTAGGACTTCCAGTAGTATGTGGAATAAGATAAATGAAATCAGACATCACAGTCTTCTTCCCAATCTTAACAGGAATGCTTGTAGTTTTTGCTCATTGAATTTGATACCGGCAGTGGGTTTGTCACATATGGCCTTTATTATGTTTAGGTATGTTCTCTCAATTTCCACTTTGCTGAGAGTTTTTGTCATAAAACAGTGCTGGGTTTTATCAAAAGCTTTGTCTGCATCAATTGATATGATCATGTGGTTTTTATCCTTCATTTTGCTTATGTGGTGAATCACATTTATTGAGTTGTACATGTTGTACTATCCTTGCATTCCCAGAATAAATCCCACTTGATCATGCTGTATGATTTTTGTGATGCACTGCTATATTCAATTTGCTGATATTTTGTTGAGGATTTTAGCACCTATGTTCATCAATGATATTGGCCTATAATTTTCTTTCTTCATAGTGTCTCTATTTGGTTTTGGAATTAGGATCATGCTGGCCTCATAAAATGAGTTTGGCAGGCTTCCCTCCCCTTGAATTTTATGAAATAGTTTGAGAAGGAGATGTGTTAGTTCTTTTCAGAATGTTTGGTAAAAATTTCCCTATAAATTCATCTGGTGAAAGGCTTTTGTTTGTTGGGAATTTTTTGATTACTGCTTTAATTTCATTAGATGTAATCAGTGTATTCAGATTCTCTGATTCTTCCTGATTTATTTTTGGGAGATTGTATGTTTCTAGGAACTTATCCATTTCATCCAGGTTGTCAAGTCTGTTGGCATTTAATTGCTCATAATGTTTTTCTTATACTCCTTTGTATTTCTTTGGTATCAGTTGTTATTCCTCCTCTTGTGTGTCTCATTTTATTTATTTGGGTCCTTTCTCTTTTTCTTGATGAGTTTGATTAAAGGTTTGTCAATCTTGTTATTTTTTCAAAGAACCAGCTCTCGGATTCACTGATCTTTTGTATTTTTTTAGACTCTATTTTGTTTATTTCTGCTCTAATCTTTATTATTTCCTTCTTTCTACACACTTTGGGCTTTGTGTGTTGTTCTTTTTCAAGTTCCTTTAAGTGTGAAATTAGATTGTTTATTTGAGCTTTTTCTTGTTTTTCGGAGATAGGCCTGTAATGCTATGAATTTCCCTCTTAGGACTGCTTTCCTTATGTCTCCCAGATTTTGGATTGTTGTGTCCTCATTTTCTTTGTTTCAAGAAGTCTTTCGATTTCTTCCTTGATCTCATTGTTACCCTGTTCACTGTTTAATAACATGTTATTTAGTTTCCATGTCTCTGCATGTTTTTCAGTGTTTGTCTTGTGATTGATTTCTAGTTTCATAGCATTGTGGTCACAGAAGATGGTTGACATGATTTCATTCTTCTTAAATTTATTGAGACCTGTTTTTTGTCCTAGAATGTGGTCTATCCTAGAAAACATTCCATGTACACTTGAAAAGTATGTATATTCTCCTGCTTTGGGGTGAAATGCTCTAAAGACATCTATTACATCCATTTAATCTAGTGTGTCACTTAAGGCTGCTGTCTCCTTGTTGATTTTCTGTCTGCAAGATGTATCCATTGAAGTCAATGGAATGTTAAAATCCCCAACTATGTATTTCTGTTGATCTGTCCCTTTATGTCCATAAAGATTTGCTTTACATAGTTAGGTGTTCTTATGCTGGGTGTGAAAATATTTACTAGGTTTATATCCTTTTGTTGGATTCTTCCCTTTATCACTATGTAGTGTCTTTCTTTGTCTCTTACTATAGACCTGGTTTTAATGTCTATTTTGTCAGATATAGGTACCCCTACCCCAGCTTTTTTTCTTTTCCATATGCATGAAATATCTTTTTCCAACCCTTTACTTTTAGTCGGTGTGTATCTTTCTGTCTCAGATGGGTCTCTTGGTGGCAGCATATAAATGGGTCTGGTATATTTATCCATTCAGCTACCCTCTGTCTTTTGGTCAAAGCATTTAAGCCATTTACATTTAAGGTGATTATTGATATATACGTATGTAGTGCCATTTTATTGTTAGACTGTTTTCCTCTGTTTTTTTTCCCATTTCTCTTTTCCTTCTTCTTAAAGCAGGCCCCTTAACATCTGTTGCAGTACTGGTTTGCTGTTAACAAACTCCATCAGCTTTTTCTTGTCTGGGAAGCTCCTTATTTTGCCTTCAATTTTAAATGATAGCCTTGCTGGGAAAATTATCCTTGGTAGTAGTTCCTTGCTTTTCATCACCCTTCTGGCCTGAAATATTTCTGATGAGTAATCAGATGACAGTCTAATTGGTACTCCCTTGTAGGTAACTACCTGCTTTTCTTTTGCAGCTGTTAGGATTCTCTCCTTATCTTTAAGCCTTATCATTTTAATTATGATGTGTCTTGGTGTAGGCCTCTGTGGGTTCAACTTGTTCGGTACTCACTAAGCATCCAGAATTTGTGTGACATTTTCCTTTACCAGATTAGGGGAGTTTGGGGTCATTATTTCTTCAAATAGGTTCTCAATCCCTTACTCACTCTCTTCTTCTCCTGGTACTCCCATGATGAGGATGTTGTTATACTTCATGTTTTCAGGATGTTTTTAAGCTCCTCATTTTTTAAAATTCTTTTTGGTTTTCGTTGCTCTGCCTGATTGTTTTTTTTGCCTTGTCTTCCAAAACACTAATTTTATCCTCTGCTTAATCTAACCTACTCTTTCTCCCTTCCAGTGTATTATTTATTTCAGATATTTCATTCTTTACTTCTACTGATGTTTGTATGGTTTCTATGTCTTTTTTCATATTGTTGAGTATCTTTTATAATCATTGCCCTAAACTCTCTGATAAATAGCTTACTTCCATTAATCTAGTTCTCCTGGAAAATTATCTTCCCATTTGGCTGCTTCTTTGTATTTTCTGCCTTAGATGTTAAACTAATCAAGTATTTAAACTGATTAGTTTATTAATCTAAGCAATCTGTATTCACCATAGCTTAAGGACCACAGGGTAGGGCAGAGTAATTCCTGTGGTTGGGGCTAATGCTTCCCCTTAGGCTGATGCCATTCAGAGAGTAGTGCTATGCCTGAGAGAGATGGCTCCTACAGCATGGGAAATGACTCAGCATATGGATCCTGGGGCTGTTCTCTCAGTTCTGTCCCCAGAGCCCCCAACCCCGCACTCTCTCCTCAAGCATCTCTAGTCCATTCTTCCCTCCATTTGCTGGCACCAAGGGTAAGTGACTGCAAATGAAAGTTTGTGCTTCGGCCCTTTAAGAGGGTCTCCGTGTCTCCAACCACCTCTCACTGACAGATGGAACCCCTTCTGCTCTTCACAGCTGAATGTTATCTGGGGTTCTTTCTGGCTCTGGTGCTGTAGGCTGGGGATCCCAGTTTGGGGTTTAGACCCCACTCTTCTCAGGGTAACACCCTGGCCACTGAAATATCCCTCTAGCACTTCAGCTGCCACCTGTGGGAGCCCAGCCAGCCCTCTCACATCTCCTCCATACTGCCTACCAATTTCGCTGTGGGAAGTGTTTTCTTCTGTCTGTCCATCTGTGGTTATAAGGCTTCTCTCCAGCTAGTGTTTACTTGGTTATTCAAGATGATTTCTCTACAATTTAGTTGTAATTCCATATTGGTCCTGGGAGGAGGTTACTGTAGCTTCCACTTATTCTTTAGCCATCTTGGATCTCCCTCCATTTTTTTCAAATACGTGATTTTGTCTAGGCGATCTCTAGTCCATCCAGCCACTACCATTCCTGGATTCCACTTTAGCTTCCTAATATATGTGGGAAGTATTGCCTAAAGCATACATTGGTGAGATATATTCAGCTGAATTGTAGTCCTTGAGGGCAATGGCCATGACTGTTCCCATCACCAGCCTCCAATTCTTAGTGCAATTATCAGCCTGTTAATAATTACTTTTGATAAATAAAGGGAAGAAGAGGAGAGAGGAATGTCTTTCTCCAGTTAGATTCTCTTTCTACTTATGTATCTCCTCCATATGCAAATTCTTAAATTAATGCTTTGTTTGCACTAATCTCACAGCAACCCTAAACAGTAGATTATTATCTCCATTTTACAAGTGAGGAAACTGAGGCTCAGAACAATTCAGTAACTGGACCAAGGTCACAGAGCCAGTGAGTGATTGAGTCAGGACTTGAACCAATGTCTAACTTTGTTCCCAACCTCATATTCTACATTATGCAAATGCAATGAAAGCACTTTCTATACTACAAATAATCCTATGGAAATATTTTTTTGTTTTTATTACTACAGGAACTTTGATAAATCAAATCCATTAAGCATCTTAGAATGTGGTACTACACTGGGTTTCCTGAAGAAGGAGACTTGATTACATTTTTAAAACAATGGCTCAGAGAAAGCCTTTCCTCAGGCTTCACAATCATTCCTCTAGGTACCAATGCCAACCTTTGCCCAAGCCCCCGCTTCCTACAGGAGCTTCAACTGCTCTGTGCATCTCATGGTTTCTAACCCTTCCATCTACTTGAGGATGTCCTCACACAGCCTCCTGTGTGAGGTATATCCTGAAGATATACCACAGCCTACTTAGGCAGCACCACCTTTGAACGCACAACCTCAAACATCTAAAAGCATTTTTTTAAATTTTCAAGTTTAGAGGAAAACTTAAAAAGAAACCAATAAAAAACATTTCTATCTTTTCCATATATGGAGAACCATCTCTTAAAAATCACAATCAAAAACAAGATTTATGGTATGCTTGAATAAACATTTTTAATATTTTGTTTAGCTTTGCTGGGATATAGCATTAGGTGTTTAAGAAAGTGGGAAAATTAATTTCACATTTCATTGTGAAAAAATAGGACTAAAATGTTTGCTGTCATCTAGTTCTAGTTACCTATGGACAGTTGATTTTGTGGCATCTCATCATTATTTCTCAAAATTCAGCCTCATTTCCTAGCTTCCTCCTTAGCATTTTTCCATGTCCTTTCCCCCATTTAGTGCTCCTTCTTGGTCCCTCATTAACCGCACATCTATTATGAGGGGAAACAGAGTTTGCCTTTTGATTATTTTAAGGTAGTTATTTTTAAGACACAAAAGACTCAGAAAGGACCTTTGACCTTCCCCCTTACCAGCCTGAAGGAACTCAGAAAAATCTTCTTAGAGGAAAGGAGCTGTTACTTGGCATAATACAAATTAAGCAAGAAAGACAGGGAACCTGCAAAGTCTGTTTGTTAGACTCCACTTCATGTCCCATTCTGTCTGGTGGCCATGCAACAACTTGTTAACCAAATGTTTGCCCTTCCTAGTCTACCTGTGAATTGCCTGCCTTTCATCTGAAGTCCCAGGCCCCTGCCTCCCTCTCCTTAGTCCAGAAGAGCATACAAACAGCCAATGTCTGATTTTTCCTCAGGCCCTATACTCTTGTGGAACCCCCGTATGTACCTACATAATATATTTGGATATTTTCTCCTGTTAATCTGTCTCATGTCAATTTAACTATTAGGCTAGCCAGAAAAAAAACTTAGAAAGGTAAAGTGAAAATTATTTTCCCTTCCCTATATTTTCGTGGTCCAGTTTGCTGCTGCCTAGAAGAGCATAATCTGTCTGCAATGAGAATGATTCCTTCTGTAGCCATTACTATTCGGAAGAAACCACACAGCAATACTCAAAATACATTTGTTTAATGAATTACATTTGTTTAATGAATTAATAAATTCTCCTGCCCACATTACTCATCTTAAATTGTCCAAAATAGTTTTTTTTAATCTTTCATGTAGTCCCATAGGGATTATACAGACTTAAAAAGCAGTAAAAATATATTACTTGAGACTGTGATTATCAACCAGTGTGTGCAAGAATTTTTAAAACATGTAATACCTAATTATTTACTCAGGAGCACTGACCTCTTTTCCCTTACATTGTCAAATAAAAAAAATGGCAGCAGCCAACAGAGTAATAGCCATCCATTGTGAATGAATCAGAATTATACCTATTTTCTTGTCAGATCCACAAAAAATATATAATTATTGGTGTGCTGCAGAATTTTAGTAATTAGTTTATGTGTGCCATGAGATGAAAAAGGTTGAAAATTGCTAGTTTAAGCAAACATAGAACCTAAATATAATTCATATTCTAACAATAGCATGTAGCAGATGGCTTACCAACAACAAAACTCACTTCTTCACGCCTTTTCATAATAAGAAACAATGAACAAATAATCCTTACAATTGCTTGTCATCAAAAAGGGGGAAAAAGAATCAAGGAAAGGGGGAAATCAATGCTTTTTATTGACTGACTCTTTGATTTCATGAGATTAAAGTGAGATGTGACCATCTAAAGCACTTTTTACATGTTGGAAATGGCTACTGAGAAGGCTGGAAAATGATACAGGGGACTACAGAAACTGGCAAGAAAAGAATGTTTTTTAATCTTAATTCTTTAAATCACTAGCAGTATGTGTCCAAGGTCTTACAAGGTATCCACCTCTGGCGTAATGAATGTTTCCGTGGCTCAGGTATCTGGGCACAACCTAGCTGAGCACCCTGTCTCGGGTCCTCGCTCTCACAAGGCTGCAATCAAGGTGTCCATCAGAGGTGTTCAAGCAAGAAATTTAATTTTAGAACAGAAAGCAATGGTCAGGCAATTAATTTGTGCATTTTTCAAAGCTCAAATGTATAGAGAAAAAAGTCATTATTTCTAAATGACTAATTTATTTTATTTATAAAGTTGAAAAGAGTATTAAGACTATTTTAAACAGATTTTCAGTACACAGTGGATTCTGAGTAAGTAACATCCATAAGAGAGCGGAGGCATAGATTTTTTCTAGACGATTATTACTCAAAATCATTTCAGCATGGCTTTAGACTCATGTAGGGAGGCAATGTGTCCATAGGAACTTAAAGCTTCATCCCCTCAGCATTCCCCTGTTAAAAACCTCTGGAGTGCCCCTCACTCACAGGATAAAAACCAAATACTTAGCCTATCCAGCCAGGCCCTACAGTGTTAGGCCTCACTCTAACCATTCCCTC
The DNA here is from genome assembly GCF_019186645.2 of Phyllostomus hastatus. Taxonomy (NCBI): domain Eukaryota; kingdom Metazoa; phylum Chordata; class Mammalia; order Chiroptera; family Phyllostomidae; genus Phyllostomus; species Phyllostomus hastatus. The sequence continues at coordinate 15,439,704 of NW_025333977.1, read as the reverse complement.
CTCTTCAGTTTCCTCATTCTCCCAGCCTCCCTCACTAGATCTCCATGTTCCATTACCTGCTCCCCTTGACCACCTACCGAGCTCCTTCCCACCTCTGATCTTTGCAGAAGCACAAGCTGATCCCTCTCTCTTGGCCATTCTCCTCACCTGGCTACCTATTTCCCTGTTAGATTCACAATCATCCCTCTGAGCTTATCTCAAATATCTCTTCCTCAGAGATATGCTCAGACTGGATCAGGTTTCCCACAGCCTCTTATGATTGCTTTTTCCTTTTAGGGCATAATGTAGTTGATAATTATATATTTGTTTGATTGTTTGATTGCTACCTGTCTCCCCAACTGGCCCAAGCTTCCTGAGTGGAGGCTCTCTCCCTGTCTGAGCCATCACTCTCCCACGCTCACCCAGCACAGCCGGACCCTGACACCTGAGGAAGGTACTCTCATGCTCCTGGTCAGTTGCCTCGCACCACCCCAAACCCTTTCTAGATAATAAAGAGGAAGCAAGTGTGGGTAGCCATGAGTGAGATTTTTTTAAATTAGGTTCAGTTTTGAAACATACAGTTGTCTAGTGGGATGGCCTAAAAGCTCAAACAGTGAGAACTAATTTTCTGTGGAAAATCTCAGTTGCTTGTAGAATTTCTCCTACTAAAAAGATCACTCTTCTCTTTCCTCTCCTTCAAGACCAATGCTATTGGTCATTGCTCTTTCTGTGGAACCAGAGCCAGGAGTAAACAAACGCCGAGTTCCACCCACCAGGGCAAGGCATTTCAGTCCAGTTACTTAGTTCCCACTCTGGCTTTGCAGAAAGATGGGAGGCTGACTTTTGTTTTCATAAGAAAGTAAAACAACTTCAGTTGTGTTATCTGCTTATTTGAATTATCTTGGCCATTATCACAGATAATTATGACCTGTTAACACAGACTTTCCATTTTAAGATTTTGTAGAAATTATCCTTATCAGAAAGTGTGACTTATCAAAACCAAGCTATTAGAAGTCAACAATAGTGAACCATATCTTATTTAAGTTGAGACTATGAGTGATCTATAATTACTTTTTTAAGTTAGTTACTTGGCATTCATTGCTTTACTCATTCATTCATCAAGTATTTACCAATGGTCATCTTTGTGCCAGGCATTAGGATCGTGAGAGTCTCCTCAAAGGCTAAGAAGTCCACAGTATGGAGCAAAAATATCTTGCTTTACTCAAAGGAGATTCAAAGAAAGTAAGAAACACTTTCACATCAGAAGATAGAAATGATCTCCAAAAATTTTAGCTGTTATTTGAATAGCCAAAGTTATCAAAATGGACTTAGATGATGTGGCAACCATTATTCTTAGAGGCAAACAAAGCAGGCACAAAGGTCACCTTGTGTTCCCATAGAAACCTACCCATAGATACCTATAATGTCTCTGAAAGTCTGCAAAGTCTTCCCAAGGATCAGTTTAAGATAGGATGCATGCTCTTCTTTCTAGGATGATTTACACATGATTATAAGTTTTTTATCTGAGACTAAAAAATCATGTTATGTAGCTTTCAAAATTTCTGTATCCAAAAAAACAAATGACTCTCCAAAGGTATACTTTGAGCTTCCCATTTTTTTCAGAGGTCCCCAAGACCACCCACATGCTCAGTGACTCACTAGAAAGACAGGATTTATATGTATTATAAATCCTTATAATTTATAATTAATATAAATCTTATTTATATAATATAAATCCTTTTATATATATAAAATATATATATTTATATTTTTTTTACTCACAGCTATAGCTTATTACAGTGAAAGGATACTCAACAGGATCAGCAAGGAAGGAATACAGAGGTGAAGTCTGAACAAATCCATTTACAGGCTTCCCATTCTCTCTCCCTCTCATGAGTGGACACACCGGGTATGCCCCTTTCTCTACCAGCAAAAGCAAAACATGTACAATGTTTCTGCCCAAGGAGACTCAGAACCAAGCTTTTTATTGGGATTGGTTATGCAGCTACCCTCTGTCTGGCAATGGGCAAAATTTCAGACTCCCAGAATAAAGCAGGTGTTCACCATCGATTACAGTGCTTGCACAATCTAGGCACAGTGAATCATTTTTAACCATTAGAGGATGGAGAGAACATTCCAGAACCCAAGATCCCAGATGCCAGCCAAGGGCCAAACTTGCAAGTAGACCCTTCTAAAGATAGCAGTCTCGGACTTGTTATATTCTCTTCAGTACACAATTCTTTTTTTTTTTTTAATTTTTGTTGTTCAGGTACAGTTGTCTGCATTTTCCCACCTCTCTCCCCTGATCACACACCCACCTCCACCTTGGTTGTGTCCATGTGTCCTTTATAGCTGTTCCTGAAAACTCTTCCTCCCTTTATCCCCACTATCCTCTCCCCTCTCCCCTCTGGTTACTGTCAGGTTGTTCTTAATTTCAGTGACTCTGGTTATATTTTCCTTGCTTGTTTGTTTTGTTGATTAGGTTCCACTTATAGGTGAGATCATATGGTATTCGTCTTTCACTGCCTGGCTTATTTCATTTAGCATAATGCTCTCCAGTTCCATCCATGCTGTCCCAAAGGGTAGGAGTTACTTCTTTCTTTCTGCTGTGTAGTATTCCATTGTGTAAATGTACCACAGTTTTTTGATTCATTCATTTACTGATGGGCACTTAAGTTGCCTCCAGCACTTGCCTATTGTAAATTGTGCTGCTATGAACATTGGGGTGCACAGATTCTTTTGCATTGGTGTTTTAGGGCCCTTAGGGTATAATTCCAGCAGTGGAATTGCTGGGTCAAAAGGCAATTCCATTTTTAGTTTTCTGAAGAAATTCTGTACTATTTTCCACAGTAGCTGCACCAGTCTGCATTCCCACCAACAGTGCACTAGGATTCCCTTTTCTCCACAACCTCTCCAACACTTGTTGTTTATTGATTTGTTTATGATGGCCATTCTTACTGGTGTGAAGTGGTATCTCATTGTGGTTTTAATTTGCATTTCTCTGATGGCTAGTGATGTTGAGCATCTTTTCATGTGTCTCTGGGCCCTCTGTCCTTCTTGGAGAAGTGTCTGTTCAGGTCTTTTGCCCATTTTTTCATTGGGTGGTTTGTCTTCCTGGAGTGGAGTCGTGTGTGTTCTTTATATATTTTGGAGATTAAACCCTTGTCCGAGGTGTCATTGGCAAATATGTTTTTCCATATAGTTGGTTCTCTTTTCATTTTAATGATGTTTCCTTTAGCCGTGCAGAAGCTTTTTATTTTGATGAGGTCCCATTTGTTTATTCTTTCCTTTATGTCCCTTGCTCTAAGGGACATATCAGTAAAAATATTGCTGTGTAGAATGTCTGAGATTTTCCTGTGTATGTTCTCCTCTAGGCCTTTTATTGTGTCATGACTTATGTTTAAGTCTTTTATCCACCTTAAATTTATTTTTGGGTACACAGTGCTTTAAATCTTTTTTCAGATTATATGTTGAAAGAAATAGAAAATTCATGTTTATCTCTCTCTGTATACATGGCTAAAGAAAATGTGGTTAGTCTCAAGTTTTAGATATTATATTACTAGAATTATTACTAGGAATTATCATTTCAGATGAATGTTACTATTAATAATGTTGCTATCTACTATTAATTATTAGTGGCAATATTATTAATTTCTATGATACATTGTGCATACTTTGATATAATATTGATATTAACCCATTCAATGATTGTTAACCTTCTTTGAAACGCTTTAATATACTGGAATCATGAAAATCAAAGGAGATTCTTTTTTGGTTCCTTATTTTAGTTTTCTCCTAATCTGTTGCTTTCTTTAACAGGACAGACTTTCTGCAGCTTGAAGGAGCCAACGATGGATTTCAAGCGTGTGAAAGACTATTTCTCCTGGCTCTACTATCAATACCAAATCATTAGTTGCTGTGCTGTCTTGGAGCCTTGGGAGCAATCCATGTTCAATACCATCTTACTAACCATTTTCGCTATGGTGGTGTATACTGCCTACGTTTTTATTCCAATCCACATCCGCCTGGCTTGGGAATTTTTCTCCAAAATGTGTGGTTATCACAGTTCACTTTCTAATTGATCCTGTTTGCATTCTCCGAATTGGCATTCACATGTTTATGCTGCTTTTTTGTTCTAGCTGAATACTGTGTCCTTTTTCACTATCTGACCTAAAAAGCTCTCACTTCTCTATGCACCCTTATATCCTGCCTGAAATTTGAGATAGCTGTTTCTTTCGGTTCTTTTGTACACATTACATTGTGCATCAGACCATAGATAATACAATGGCCTTACCTCACATACCATATTTTCTCAACTTAAATAAATTTTCTTTGAATCAGGAAATTTCATATAAAATTTTTGTGGAAAGTAGGCTTATAAGAGACCTACCAGAATCATGTTTAAAATGCTCCCCTGATACCTATTCTATACTAAAGGATATATTTTTAAAAATTTGTTCATAGGCTACTGTCAAAAGTGTCATACCCTTGTTTACAATATAAAGATGTGAATAAATTATATGGGTCCCCTAAAGTATTGTTTTTTACTAAACTACTGATACCTAAAATTCTTTTACTTCAAGTGCAACAGAAGAGCCTGGAGGCAATTACCTCCTTTCAGACATGGTTCATGAATTGTTTCAAATGCCTCTAAATGCCTGGCTTTATAACAATTTAAAATCAACAATGTTGATTTTAGATAATCCAGTAAGTATTATACTACAAAATAATTTTAAGTATAGGAAACAAAAAAATATAATCAAAGTACATTCAGATGTGGTAACTCGTGATGTTGTCTTACCTTGCATGACACTGGGAGGGGAAAGAAAAAATAAATTGCTTTTTGTCTGTATTGTCACCCAGCAAAGGGGTAGCAGCCATTGGGCTACAGGAAGAAAAGCTAATAAATAGGCTGGAAGTAATATTCTAACAGCAGGAACTCAACAGCTCCAGTTAAATGTTTTGATATAGTGGCTCCTTTGTAGAGCAAAAATGAGATTTATTAAATTTCCTTCAAAGTGTTTATCTTAAAAACATTATAAGTTTTTAATTATGCTGCTGAATCATATGTGAATGCCAAAGATCAAGCATTGTAGTTTTTCTTTCTTCCCAATAAATATTAATGTTAATAATATTGGAGGGTAAATATGTAAATAGTTTTTGGACAATATTTGCACCTTTGTTTGTGTTATGAAAAAAGAATTTCCAAAAAGAGCTGGAGAGAAAGATGTTTGGCATGCCAAATTAACTTGCATGTTTGCCAAAAACAAAAAGTAAAAAAATACATGTTTTGAAGATAAATCAGATCGGAACATGTATTTATTGTTTTTGCAAAATAAAATTAGGTTTAATTTTATAAATAAAATGTCCACCTCCAGATTTGCTTTATTCCTCATATTATACTATCTAGGTGCTTATGTCCATATTTCTCCCCTAAATTATCATTTCTTACTAATCCAATGTGGCAATTAATCTTAAAATGGTAGGATACACCTAACACTTACCAAGGGTCTTTTCTGTAGTGAACACGTTTTACATGTTGAAGTAGGTATAACGTCTCCCAGTTTCAGGTAAGGAACCTGGACCTTGGAAAAGGTACATTTCTTGTTCAAGGTCTTTAGATACTACTGGCAAAGCAAGGAAGCAAACCCAGGTCAGGACCACCTGGGCCCTGAAATGTTTGTCACACAAAAGCCCATGGAACAAAAATGTGAGCAAATGAAAGCTGGTGGAATGGGAGTCACCAACATGGTAGAAAGTAGAACCCTATCAAATAAAAGGGGTAAAGAAAGGTATTAGGAGACAGCTGAGGTCAGAGAAACAGCTTTTGCTGCTTACCCAGTTCCTATGCTCACCATTTCTATGCTGTCCAGGCCCACATACCTATTTTGAAAGATTGTTTTTGCTTTTAAATATTTAACAGAGGATTCTCAGTGAAAGCATGAACTTGGATGCATTCCCAGTTCACAGTGATTCAACACCCTTATTACTACCTGGACCCCTGCTAAGTATTCTTGGAATTCAACCACAAAGATAATGCACTGACCTTCTTAAAATCCTCCTTCTATAAATAAGAATTAAAATAAATGTGAATAGACACAGCAAGCCTAATAAATGATATTGCAAACCACTGCCCCAGAATGTCACCTTAAAGGTAAGCATTTCCTCTAAGCAATCAAAATAATAAATACAGGGTATAAAAAATATAATCAAATATAGTTTGCTGGGGAGGGACAATCTGCAGAAGAGAAGACAGCTCTACCTGCCCTGCCTACTCTGTCGATTTTCTAGACTAGGCAGAAATGTTCTTTACCTTGACCATAGTTAGCCTAGATTAGAAACAGCTTTTATATGCTTTTCCTTTGCTTCTATTATCTGCATGCTTCAGAAATTATACAAAACTGAGAAAGAAGGAAGGAAGGAAGGAAGGAAGGGAGGGAAAGAAGGAGGGAGGAAGGGAAGGAGAGAGAGAGAGAGCCAAAGTTTCATGGTTTCAATGGGCTTGCAGTAACCTTTGTCACTCACTAAACCAAGTCAACAATTGCTTTTATCTACTTGTGTAACCAAATACACACACACACAACGCCAAGAAATAAGGCAGTTTGAACATCAAGATAACACTGGACAGTCTTTATTAAGTCATGTGTGCAAAAAGAAATCACAAGTCCATTTTCTACTTCTTTCTTCTTTTGTCACTAACTTTTGTCTTCCTCTCACTAGTAGAGTGTGTGCTCCTGGAAGGCAGGAAATTCAACCTTTTCTCTTAATCTCCAGTGTCCACCCCAGTCCCTGGTATGGAGCTTAGCAGATACACATCCTCAGGAACATAACAGAATGGCCAATCTCAGAATGGACAGTTTCCAGCTATTGACCAAAAGAGTTGTTCATTTATTTAACAAATTTATTAAAGTCAACTGTGTATTAATAGCGAGAGAAATGGAGAGATGGATAGATAAGTGATGAAGACAGCAGAGTAGAAACTAGGTAATAGGTATTCAGGTATTCACTGTAAAATTCTCTCTACTGTATGTTTGAAATTTTTTATTTAAAAAATGCCTACCATACACTATTCATTGAGCTTACCACTAGGAAACAAAAATGAACAAGCAGAAACAGAAAACTCCCTGAATTTATGGATCATACAACCCTATAGGCAAGATTACTCAAGAAAAAATAAGCAAACAAAATATTTGCGAACTGTGCTAAGATCTTATGAAACAAACAGCAAGAGTGCTGGAGAGAAAGCAACAGAGGGTTGGGGACAGTGGCACACTTTGGGGCTGGATTAGAGTAAAATGCAAATTTCTCTCAATGCAGGACTTGAAGCAGGACATCAGTGTGAGAGGGAGGTGATGTCACACTGCGAGGTGATGACATTGGTGACTATTGTGTGAGAGCAGATGGGACAGGGACCTGAGTCTCAGCAGGGAGACTTGATGCAGATGAGAGCTGAGCAAGGTGGCAACCTCGAAACAAGCTTACATGGTCTGATTTGATGCACATTTTGGGGACAGAAAAGTCTTAATGGTTGGATCAAAGTGGTAATTCCATTAAATGCACAAAATCTTTCTCTTTAAATATCTAACCCATTCAAAGGAAACATCTCCCTCACTTTAGGAGTTAATTCTAGAGCTGATTAGCTCTCCATAAGGAAGGATAGAACATTTTTGAGAGGTTGAATTAAACAAGCTTTATATATTTTGACTTTTTTCCAGCTTTTAAAGCTTCACCATATCTCATCAAGTTCTTATACTTCTGATTGGAAGGAAGGACTCCAATATTTCCCATGAAATAGAAGTTTATTCTCTAGGTACTTTCAATCATCAAAACTGACTAACCAAAATATCCATAGCACAGCTTCTCCTAGGGCTTACACTTTCCCAACATGCATTCAGATCTCAGAAAGTCTTTGAGGACAAACTTGAGAGTTTGGGTTCTTTTTGATTCATTCCCACACTATTATGCCAACAATAATAGAAGTAAGAGCACCAAGAAGATTTCATAGTGGATTAGCAAGACAATGCTGAACAATGTTTAATTTTACTTATTCCCTTAGAAATTATAAGGAAATAGGAGGCAGAAGAAGTTCCAAAATAAAATGATAGTGACTTTACTGTAGTAACAAAGCCTATTTCTGTAGCTTTTCTGTGAGCAGCAATAACATATTCCCTTGGCAATATTCACACTTCTAAGCCATATGAAATTCCGTATGAAATTTAAAATTCAAATTGCTCTTTTTTATTATACATTTTTGTTTCTCTCTAACAGAGGCATCACTTGATCTATATGTTTGATTGTGGGGGCAGGGGGTGACTGCAAAATAGAGGAGAGATCCCTATACCTCAGCCTCCCAGCCTCTGCTGGCACAGCCACACCCACAGAGGGCAGGTAAATTCCCTGGATGGCATTCAGTCCTGACCACTAGGACCAGTGACTGAGGGGAGACCCACGTCCCTTAGCTTGAATTCCCACTCAGTGATGAGACTGAAGAAAGGGGAGGAACCCCTACAAAGAGGAAGGGGAGAGAGGAAAACTGGGCGAGAGGAGGGAAGAGGGAAAATAGAAGAAAAAAACATTATCTTTTTGTTTTCTAAGTTTATACTGGAAAGGCCTCACTTCCAAGAAAATCACAATACTTCACTTCTGTCTTTATCCTTCAGAGAACTTCCCTGATCTCACACATTTTTTCCTAGCATGAGCCATATCTAAATTACATCTTGTTCATATTAATGTTTCACTTTCTTTTGTTAAAATAACTCACTTTGCCCAAGTTAAAAAAAAATCTTCTGAATAACCAGGCAACTGATTTTCACTCCATCCCCCCATGGCCTTTATGACTCCCCACCATGGCCTAGTTTATGAGGATCCCTCTGCCCCACACCTTCCCCAACCCCACTCCGTCACTATTTCTCGAGGCTCAATAACCTCATTGGAAAATTAGGGAGTGAAGTCTCTCCAGAGATTCTTCCAGTCAAAAAGTCTACAGTCTATGAAATTCTAGTGACTCAGCATTTCAGCTTCCCAAAGCTGTTCTGAGTTATTGATAGAAACCTGATGTTTCTCTGGCGTTCCACGGCCTTTGTGGCCCTAACACTGACCACCATTGCGTGGGAGAAAGGTCATACAGTCCATAAATAAAAACGAACAAGCCAACAAATACACAAAAGTCCCAAAAAGCAATCAACTGGTCCTTTGCCTGAGATTCAGGTGAGAAAAATCTAGTTCATTCAGTGTGTGGTGGGTTTAAGGGAGTGGCCTCCCTGGGGCATTCAGCTTGTATCTCAGTGGCCGTCCCAACTCCCTCCTCTGATTGTCCCACAGGCCTTTAACCTTTTCATGGCCCTCACCCTGCCCCCTCTTACATGCAGTGCAAGAAAAATTTACTGTCATTTTCTGCAAATTCAATTTTCACCACTGGATGGGAGGCACAAGGGATTGAGGGTGAGGAGGGGCAGCTCTGAGAAGAATCCCCAACAAGGGAACTAGTCCATGCCCTGATCTAGCCAACAGACAATGTATCCGAAAAATCAGTTGTCCTATGTAACCATGGAGTAGCTTCTCTCTTGCACCTTATAATGCAAAGGGGACACCATTCTCCCAGCCATGAATTACACTTCCCTGAATCAGAGAATGAACCCGGCTCCAAGGAAGGAGAGAGAGAGAAAGAAGTCTATTGCCCACATAAGTCCATTCTGCGTGGCTGCAATGTCAGTTCCCACGCAGGTATACGGGCCAGCACAGACCATGTTTTCTTTTCTTTTTGCCCCATGCATTCTTGTAAGAGCTCATTAAATGAACAGATTGATGAATAAATTAATAAATTTACCATTCCAGTTCAGGGTGTCTGGAGTCATATTCCAGACATGATGTGTCATTAGGATTTGTATCAAGTGGCTGATGCACCTATAAAGAGAGTTTTTAAAGTCCGAACGAGCAGCAAGGGTTTTGTTGCTGACCCTTCCTTGTATTCTCCTGCCTGTCCCTTCTTCTCTCCTGTTCTACATTGCCTCTCACAGCAACCCCCACGTGGGAAGTGTTAAAAAGGAGGAGAGTCAGAACAAGGCTAATTGATACATTTGTTACCCACATATCAAACCATGTGTTCTCAGCCGTGGTTATATATTAGCATCATCTGACAGTTTTAAAAGCCACCAATGCCTGGCCCTGCCCAGAACAATTAAATCGCCATCCCTGGAGCCCCCCGCCCCCTGCATGGTAGTTGAAAAAGCTCCCCAAAGAGATTCTAATGCTCAGCCAAGATGGAGAAGCTGTTTACTAGGGTTTCAGTGAATGCTCACTAACCAAGTCTCTAAAATCCAGCTTAGAGCTGGATGCTCCACTCACGACTCGCTCCCACTCGCTGGGTTCCCTGAACATGTCTGTGATACGGTCAAGGCTCCACTGTTTCTCTAGATACAGTTTTAATCGCAACAAACACGACTTCCCTCCAGCTCCTCAGGAAAAATACGGAACACCCTGCTAAGAACTGGAAATACTAACTAATTAAGAATATCACACTCCCCGCTGGATTTTATTCCATGTAATAATGTCTTCGAACATTTCATCATGCATCATTTAAAAGCAGTAAAATATCACAATTCACGCTTATGGGCATGAAGCTCTGAGTACACCCACTCGGCGGCCGATGAACCTGGTGGGGCTCCTTCATTTGCTCCCTGAGCACCAGACCATGTTGGAATAATTTGGAGCAGCCAGACAGATGGTGCCGCCAGCACCGCCGCAGAGCACTCGTGGCCGTGCATCTCACTGCAGTGCTATAGGGCATCTCGTGGGTGGGTGCCTGTGTCACACCTTGCTTCCTTGTGTTTTTTATTACATTCAGCTATACACTTTAATGTGATATATTTATTACATATATGTGCATGTACCATATATATGATAGTGCAGAAATCAAAAACCAATAGAGACTGGCCTTGAAAATTCCCTGAGCAGAGAGAATTAGTTTAGTCATACAAGCCACGCTTAATTTCACTTATTTTGCAAGGCTAGCTGGACTTGGGTCATTTCTTGCTTGTGCCTCTGGAACTGTTTCCCTAAATTGATGTGAGGTAACCACGAACCAATTTCCTATCATTTAAGAAAATTCTAATACAGGAACCAGTCACTGTGAAAAACAGTCACTGCCTCCCCACTAGATAAATGCTTTACAACAACACGCTCTGAGCCCTATTCCATGCTTCGGGTTGAGTGCTCTCAGTTCACAAACTCTCTTTTGGTGTGTGCACAAAACACTTTTACTAACTACTACTTTGGTGATTCATTAGTTTTACTTGTGTTATTTATAAACTTTTAACTGTATATATGCATATATATGTACACAAGCACATATATATACACAGACATATATATTAACCATCTAAAACTACACCAATGTAACTGGTGGCAGAAACCATTCTAAATAGAAACTAAGCCAACCAAATGATATGTGTGATAGAAAAAGAAATACCTGACATGTATGATGGAAACATAAACATTACCAGAAAGCAATAAGACCCAAGTTCTAGTTCTTGCTTCACCTTTCTAGGCTGCAGGTTTCCCTGCTATGAAATGAGGGACTCACTTGGGAAAAGGATCTGTGTTTTTATCTTTTTGGTTCCTCCAAACACAGAGAGGACCTCCCTGAGGGCCATGTTGAGAAGCACTCTGAGGCTGCATTAGCTCACTGGAAAGAATACCATTATCAACATGCATATAAGCATCTGTTGTGAGGCTGGGAGAAGGGAAGTAAAGTTCAGGTTCCACTAAGGCAAATACCAGAGAATTACTTTTCCAACCCAGTGCAATGGATGGAGACCATAGAAATAAAATGAAAGCAACTACTTACCCACCTTAACTGCTTATCCTTTCAGCCATATAAAAACGTGCACACACACTGGTGCACAGCTGTCTTTACCCAGCCACACGCATCCTGCAGCTCCAGTTCAAATTCTACCTCTTCTTCTAGGCCAACCACATGCCATGATAATAAATGGTAATTATGTAGCTTGTACTGTGTGTCAGGTACTGTTGTAAGCATTTTGCATATGTAACTCATTTAATCCTCAGAGCAACCCATTAGGAAGACACTACTTCAATAAATACTATTATCCCCATTCTACAGATGAGAAAAGCCAAGGCGTAGCTTGTGTAAGAGCTTTGCTCAAGGTTACTCAGTGAGAGAGGGCTAGAATTTGAACCCAGGCCATCAACTCCAGAGAAAATGCATTTAACCACAGGATGAAATGGCACCTTCTTCTAAACATCCATAGCAACCATACCCTGCACCATAGGTTTTAGGATTTGGGGGTTTTTTTTGGGCGGGGGGCGGGCGTTTGCATTCTATCATTTACTGACGCTCTGTGGTTGCAGGGGATCAATCAATGGGGTAAGCACTTTGAGATTTAGACAGGTCTTTCTAGTGACCATGCATCCTGCTTTGCCCACCCAGGCTTCTTGAGTGTGGGTGGAGACATTCAGGAAAGGCTTCCTCCGTGAAGTGATGCCTGAGTTACATATGAGAAGATAAATCTCAATTAGCCACATTAAAGTAAGCAATTAAAATCAGTTTGTTCACTGATAAATATTCTCCCTTGCCAATTGTGTAGACCCCAAAATACATCGTTTTGTAAATGGAGTTGACCATCCCGTCCCAAAACTCAAAACATTAAATGCCTGCAAGAATAAAGTTCAGTCTTTTTGTAACCATGGTAGCCTGTTTTACACATGAAAGGCTTAAAATGTCACTTCAAGGTGATATTCTTGGGTTATTTGGAAGGGAGAAAGAGGTTTAATAAAACTCTTGCTTAGGAGAGGAAAAAATATTTCATGGCACCAGGAAGTGAGGGAAAGAATTCCCTCTTACAGTGGAGAGCTTCAGACTCTTCAATAAATCGAAGGTAATGAGCCGATAACTCCATGTAAGGGAAAGGATGTTACGTTCTGGTGAGTTTCAGACAAATACGGACTGTTCCCGCTTATACACTCTGAGGCCCAGTTTAGGGATGGCTGGGCTAACAGGAAAGCACACTGATCAGACAGAAAATACAAAGGGACCACATTGGAATCCTACTTTCATTTGTTTCTGGTTTGGTGATCATGCTTTGCACTGAACAGTCATATTTTTCAAATGCATTATAATAATGAGTACTTCCCAATGAGGGTGACTTTACTTCACAGTCATGCAAGGATACCAGTCTTGTAAGACACATTTCCCTGGAAGACCCGAAAGGACCTAGAAGCTCAGAAATGTCTGACTGGCTTCTCACTTCTTCAACCCATACCAGGATAACCCTGGATTAATGACCATAATAGAACACTCAAACCAAGCTCAAAAGTCTATCTGCTTTCATACAATGGTGCAGGTAAGGGGCATATATTCGTAGGTAAAGGTTGGGGAAAAGTGATGAAACCTATCAGGGTGGGGGAAGCCTGATCCTCCAGAGACAGAAACCAATGTAGAAAAAATAAGAAACCAGTCAGAGGTTACAAGCAGAGATCAAAATCCAAGCAAAAAGAAAATAATTAAGAGCTAGAACAGAAATAGGGTGTCAAGACCAAGTGAGAAATTCCAGAGGCTGGAGTGGAAATGCTGCCGGAAACTCAATGGTTGTCAGGCTGCTAAGGAATGTCTTCAGGTTGTAAACTCCAGGCTGCCACTGGGAGGCTGGGGAGGAGGGGACATTTGGTTAACCCGATTCAGCTTCTCAGGCTCAGTGCTAAACCAGCTCCGTCACTTTCAGGGTTCACTCCTGGCACCATTCTTGACTTCGAAAAGATGCCCTAGATAAGTCAAAAGATTCAAGAAGGCAGCAGGACAAGGTTCCACCTGAAGTCACCTAACATCGATGCCCACAATCAGAGTGGCCCCAGAAGTTCCAGCAAACCCAGTGTGCTCATCTGCACACTTCCCTGCAGACTGGAGCATGTTTCATAGAGATGTCGCAGCCTCTCCTCTGCTAATGTGTTCAGCGGAACTTTTGTTCTCAGGACAAAGGTGGACTGGAGCACAGCCCAGTTTGAAGGACCACAAGTCCCCTACGGTAGTACACTTTCTTCCTTTCACAGTTACTCACCCTGTGTCACATTCATTCAATGTCAATTCCCCCCGAGACAGTAAGTACCCACATGGCAAAAACTGTGTCTATTTTTGCCCACCATTGTTGCCTCGTCCCCTGAAACACTGGTACCAAGTGGTCCCCAATAAATGTTTGCTGAATAGACAATACTCACTCAAAAAGTTATGAGGATAAAGGAGGAAGTGTTTATATTCGAAGCACTGATCACAGTGTCTGGCAGTGGAACAAATGTTTTGAATGGAGTTAACAAGTGGAGAAGACTTTACATCACTTGTTCTCGGTGCCTCCTCCCGCCCCCACCACCATAACCTTCCTATTTTTTTGGCTTTCTTTAACTCATTTCACTATGCTTTCAAATGAGTGCTTTCAAATGTTTTCATTCCCTCTCTACTTGTTCTCACACTGCTGCCTGTTGCATTCCACTGAAACAACCCCCTCGAAACTGAAAATTCAAACAATCGGCAAACTCAACTCCTTGAAACTGTCCCTTCACTGTCTGTGACTCCTCTACAGGTTCTCCTGCAACTTTTTCAGTCCTTCTCCCTCTGTCCCTGACGCTTGCCTTTCTCCCTTTCTCTCTCAGCATTAATCCCAGCAGCACCCACACCGTGACCTTCTGCCTTTTTTCTTTCATCCAAATTAAATGCAGCCAATCTGGGCTTCCACTTTCTCCTTCTTGTTCATGACTCTGAAATGTTCAGATCTACCATACTTTGCCTGACCCATGGTCCCATATTCCCAGCATCTTGGGGAAACCGTGCCTCCTTTGTGTTCCTAGAACCTTTTCACCCTCCCTCCAAGCACAGCCTATATGTCAGTCTCCACCAGACTCCCTGAAGGTGACACGCACACTATACATAGGTTATTGTACCTCCAGCATCCAGCACAAATCCTGGCACAAAACAGGTAGTTGTTGAACAAAATAATGAGTTTAAAAAACTATTACTACAACATTTTCACTTGAATCTCTTACAATATCAGACTTTATACCAAAAGGATGCCCTTTCCCCCCTAAATTTCTTTGCCTCCTGAATTTCCTGCTGTTAGTGGCACTGGCTGGCATCCACCCACCCACAACTAAGACCTTCAAGTCCTCTGTAACTTCTCTCCATTTCCCTCATATTCATCACATTCTCCAACCCCACTATGAAGGTGCAAACCTGGCAAGGCCTCAGGTCCCATCTGGATTGCTACAACAGCCTCCCGATTCCAAAACATACAAAGATTCTCTGTTATCTGCTGCAGGTTTATAGGCTAATATACTTGACCTAGTTGCTAGGAATGTCTATCATTCACTCTCCCCTCATCCCCTACTACTGGCTACTTGATCCGATCAAGCCAACGTCCACTGCTCACCCCAGCAGGCCGTGTTTGTCATTGACCATTTCAGTGGTGGCTTGTTCTCTCCTAACCTGGAATCCTTTCCTTCTCTTCCATCTATGGAATTCTGCCCACAATTCAAGACAGAGAGCAAACAATTTCTTTTTTTTAACAGCTTTAAGATATTACTGACATATAAAAATTGTCTATATTTAAGGTGTACAACTTGATGGTTTGCTATTCGAATAATTTCTTATACAGGCAACTTATTATGACCATTCCAACCCCTGAGCACCTCTCCTCCCACAGCACTTAGATTCTGCACCATAACCTCATCGGGAGCTTCATCTGGGGTCATCCCCTGATTACTCTCTATTCACCTTGTTTCTCCAGAGAAACTGCAAGCTTTCTGAAAATTGCAACTATGTTCTGAGCTCTCAGCAAGTGGTGAGTAGACATTTGCTGATTAATTTTATCAGATTTAGATACAACTGTGACTCACTTAAAAGATGAGATACAGTCCCTAAAAGCAGACTACCACACGTAACTAGGGAAGTCAAAACTCATTTTCTCTCCCTCTAAAGTGGAAAACGAGTTCCCAATAGGGAAAATTGTGTGCTCAGAATTCTGTAATGATAACATTTAAAATACAACACCATTTTCAAATTGCACTTATCAAGTTAAAGCAAGATATTCTGGTGGAGAATGGGAAAGAGAGGACAAAATCAAATCAATAAAACTCCTTGCCCAAACTCCAATACGGAAGTGTTCCCAAAGGTCTTTAATCCCGTCCACTTGCCTGACCCGCCAAAGACGGTCCTAAAAATTTCAAGCTTTTCTTCCCTTGTCAAGAGGAGAAAGTCTCTGCCCTGAGTTTTTCTTGGGTTTTTTAACTTTAACTTTTTATTTTGAAATAATTTTAGACTTGCCAGAAAATTGCAAAAATAGTTCACAGAGTTTCCTGTTCCAAATATACTCTCTTCACTCGGCTTCTTCTAATGTGAACGTGTTGTGTAAGCGCAGCACACTTATCCAAGCCAGGAGGCTAATATGGTACAATACTCTTGACTGAACTACAGATCTTATAGGAATTTCTCTAGGTGTTTGTTTGTTTGTTTGTTTGTTTGTTTGTTTGTTGGCTGTTCCTGGATCAGTCCAGGATCCCACATTGTATTTGGTTGTCTCCTAATCTCTTCCAATCTATTCCTCATTCTTCCCTTGTCTTTCATGACCTTGATACTTTTAATTAATGTGGGACAGTTATTTTGTACAATATCCCTCAGTTTGGGTTTATCTGATGATTAAACAGCTATGTCCTTCTCAGTGCCTCATTTTCAAGAGTTACGCCATATTGATAGATAGGTCTCAATGCTGTAGCTTTGGAGATTAACTCTGATCGCTTGGTTACTGTACCATCAGCTGGGCCTCTCCATTGCAAGTTACTGTTTTCCCTTCATAATTAAGAAATGCCTTGGGGGAGACACTGAGATTTTGCTAATAATCCTGTTTCTACTTCAACTTTCACCCACTAACTTTATTCATCAACAGATCTTGCATGCAAAAGTTATTACTATGGTATTCGCCTAAGCTTTTTATTTCCTTCATTCCTTCTATTTTTATTAACTGCAATTACATAATGCTGAGTGTTTCTTAATATAGGGGTGATGTATGCTCCTCGGCAGATGTCTGGTATGGGGAGCACAGTCCTGGGAGTCTTGGAGATCCTTGTCTAGTGACAGCTCTGACCCTAATGAGTTTCATCCACTTGGGAATACGTCTGTTTTACACTTCTGAGTCCAAAAAGCTACCTAAAGGATATCTTTCCGCAAAAAAAGGAGAGGGAGGGAGAGGAGGAGAAGCAGGATCAGAAAGGGGGGAGAGGAAAAGGGGGAAGGTAAGGAGGAAGGAATGGAGGAAGGGAGGAGGGGAGGGACAGAAGGAGAGAGGCAGGTGAGAAAAGGGAAACATTAACCTCTTGTATCTTTTTTCCAACTACCAGTTAATTTGAAACAAGTAATATTTTAAGGGGACACATTTCTTTCAATGAGCTGTACCCATATTGAATCCTAAGGAAAGGTCTAGAAACAAAACCCATTTCTGGCACCCATGCCAGCTGTGAGTTACACAGCAGGTGATGCATTTGTGAGGTCATTACACACCACACAACCACCGTGTTCTGTGGCTCTCCTTCTGATCTTTTAAAGGGAGCAAGTGTATCTCAGAACAGAAAAAGAAAGGCCTCAAGCCACAGCATGAATTTAGCAGAGTGGTAACTTGCAAGGTTGGCATCAATCTAGCAAGGTCTAAAAATCCGAAAAGAATTCTAATCGCAGAAGGGAGAAATACCTCCTTGGCCTGGGGGCTGGGAAGGGATAAACACACACAGACCACAGTATCCCATTCTCAAAACTAACTTCCTTGCCAGCAACAGACAGAAACTCTGTCAGAGCTCAGTGAGGTCTGTTTTCTCTCTCCTCCAGCAGTTCTCGCCTCCCTGCCCTCAATCTTGATTGCCTTGGTACCCCATGACAGAAAGTAGAACACAGTGCACAGTGACTCTGAGAGTGGGAAATTCTCACTTACACAGGGTCAGGGTGGCTATCCACAAGTACCCGGCGATTATCTTAATTCTTCATGTTCATATGTTTGATATTCTTGAAAAAACAACTAGGGTATATTCTGGATCAGACTGGATCCTTACCTAATACCTACAAACAGCCCCTAATTCCAGGATCTGAATTTTTGCTCTGATGTTTATAACCAGGTTATTATTAATTGATCATTTGAAGGGATAGCATTTAACTTCTATATGTTAATAGGCATAACTGGATGCATTTGAGCTGGTGTGTCCTCGTATCCAAATGACAGCATTTTATATTTGCTATTGTATTGGGTTGGCCAAAAAGTCCATTTAGCTTTTTTCCATAAAATAAAAGACACATTGTTCATTTTCATTAATAACTTTATTGATTTGGATATTTTGAGTACGTCACCTGTCTCCCACGTGGTATAACACTGAGTGTCCTCAATGAATGTCTCAATTTGATTGCTGTCAACTTCAACTGGTCTGCCCGACCAGGGAGCATCATCTAGCAGAAATCTCCAGCACAAAAATTTGCAAACCACTTTTGATACATTTGGTCACAGCACCTTCTTCATACATCTTCATACACTGCACAAATCTTTTTTTGAGTCTCAGTTACATTTTTACCTTCCTTGAAATGATAAAGCATAGTATGCAGAAAATGTTGCATATTTCCTTTCATCTTTAATATTAAAATGACTACACAAAAATTCACCAATTTTGATGTTTCTTTTTAAATGCACACTGATATGACAGCTGTCACAATGAATCTAACAAAATTGTTTTGAATGAAGTTAAAGACAACTAAGAGCTACTAGAGCCATTGTGTAGAAAAAAACCAAATGATCTTTTTGGCTAACCCAATACATAGGTGATTTGTTGTAACCAATTATAAAGATAAATCTTAAGATTTGCAAAGATATTCAAAATCGAAAGACATTTTCATGGACTAAAACTTGAGTTTCTTAAGTTACTTAATAAACTGAGATTTTGATATGGCATCGTGAAAATAACGGTGTGTGATAATATGGCAGCAGCTAATGAGGAAAGGCTTAGTTAGGGCAGACCTAAATAGGAAACAAGCCCTCAAGGTCAACTGGAGGCCAAATTACCTCATCCTGTGCTATTCAAAAGCTTAACGATAGTTTGAGGAAGGAAGACTTTGTTGGAGAATTGAGTCCTGCTATACAGAGCAATTCACAGATAATGGTATAATTGTTATTGCCATTCAGGAGGCAAGTGGATTCTTTGTATGTATCTCCTATAACAATCAGCTGCAAAGGTCTATTACCAGAACATGTATTTGTAGAGATACATAAAAAATATTTTTGTTAAATGGTCCTGTTTAAATTTTAAGGTTTTGGGGGCATGCACTATTACACTGATTTATCATAGAATCAAAAGAGAAGGTAGTTTACTGTTTAAAAGAAAAAAAATAATAATGATAATGATGATAATGATGATAAAATAAATGATGGCCCATCATGCTCAAAATTTAAAGAAATTAAGTCAAATAAAAAGTAAAATATCTTTCTATCATTAAATCCAACCACCTACAGTTTTATTTCATGTTAAATTGCACTGCATTAACACTGGTAATTTAATTTTCATTTTGAAATTCTGTTGGTCCTTAATTTATTTGGGTTTTATAGTTGTGTACCACCTAGATGCACAAGTAAGTTTTATACCTAATTATATACCTGTGTTTATATGCTATAGGATAATTAAATAATTCAAGCCACTATGGTAGGGAGGGGTCCAAAGTAGAAAATAAAGCCCAGAGTAAAAAAAAAAAAGTTAAAGAAAATTATAAATAAAATTCCCCTACTTACATTAAGTAGAATAGCTATGTATGTGCTTATGTACATGTAAATTTATTAATTCATAGGGAAAAGGGTCTGGAAGGAGACATACCCACAGTTAACAGTGACAAATTTTGAAGACAGAAATGTTTTGAGAGACAGAAATGAGAAGGACTAAATCGAACATTGGACTCTATAATTTCTGTAGTGTTTCAGTTGTGCACATATACTCACCTGAGTAGAAAATACTTTAAGTAAACGCAAAAATGAAACGGGTCAGTAGATTACTCAAATGACAAGAACAACAAAACAGTTGTGGCGGGGGGGGAATGGACTTTGGCTTCAGAAAACTTGGGACAAAACTGACTCTGGAGCTTCTTATGAGCTGTGGGACCCTGGGCAAGTCACTTAACTCCTCTAAGCTCTAAGCCTCAGTTTTGTTCATTGCAAGGCCGCAGTGATACTAGCTGTGTGAATATTGCTAGGATTAAATGAAATCAAGTATGCAATGTGATGAGCACAATGCCTGGCCTACAGATAAAATAGATAAAAGCCACATTCTTATTGTACCAATTATTACTATTAATATTAATGCAGTTGTTTTATGAGATCAGGTTGACTTTGGAAGTAGCCAAATGATCTTCCCACTGTGTGCTTTGGGAAGGCTGATGCTTACGAACTGGATCGACGGGCTCCTATGCCTTCCAGCTTCCATACAGGTTCAGCCAGTGGGTGCACAGGAGACTGAAGGGTGAGGTACGAGGAAACTCCGCCATTTGCTCTCACAACTCCCTCCTTGCCAAGGAGCAATCGGTTGGATGCCCCCACTATCAAAGCCCACAGGTTCCGTCCTTGGCCCTCTCCAGGTGCTCACAAGCCCTTCCTGCGATTGGCCCTTCAGGGGTAAATGGTGGTTGGGTTTCCCCAAGATTACTAGTCTCTGCACGGTCCTTTGTTGTTTTGCCTAACTCTGTAAATGGTCCTTGAACTGACCAATTTACAGTTGGAGTGTAATATCTGTTTCTCCCCAGATCCCTACCTACATACTCACTACTCCACAGTTTGGCTCCAGTGGGATAATCTAGCACAACACAGATGACTTCACTGGTGGAAATTTCCACTAGAAATTCCTGCAAATCTCAACAGAGCAGCCTTACACAAAGGCAACAGAGAGACTTTCACATTGTGCCATCTCAGTGCGATGGAAAAAATTCCTTCCTGCAGGTCTGAAATTCCATCACTATAATAACTACGGTGTGCTTCACTGTCTGATGGTTATAAAAGGTGAAAATTTTCTAATTACAAGTTATAATTTCAAACTGCCCATTCACAACTTGTGTGTGGAGGCAAAGGGTAGGATCTTTGAAATCTAATTCTCTCATCCCATTTCTAACGCTTTTCCCTGCATGCGGTGGCTCACCAGCGTTTCTCATACAGCAGCGCGCCTTGGGTCAGTGAGAATCAGCCTCCCAGAAACAGCAGCTGTAGCTGCACCGCTGGTCCTGCCTTTATTACAACATCAACACCCTGCTCCCAAAAGCCACTTCCATGTTCAAAAATCTCTGATGGACCTTCACTTCATTTAACAATGACTGCTGTAGAACTTACTATCTTCTGGGTACTGATCTAAGCAATGTATAAATATTAAACTACTTAATCTTCCAATCTCCCCATGATAGCCATTTTTAGATAAGGAAACTGAGGCACAGAAATATGTTTTTAATTTTTGTTTCCTGAGGAGTCTCAATACTGTTTTCCATAGTGACTATACCAGATTACATCCCCACCAACATCAGGCAAGGGTTCCATTTTCTCTGTATCTCTTGTCTTTTTGACGATGGCCTTTCTGACAGGCATGAGGTGATATTTCACTGTGGTTTTGATTCCCACTTCTCTAATAGTGAATGATGTTAAGTATGTTTTCATATACCTGTTGTCCATTTGTATATCCTCTTTGAGAAGAATTTCTATTCATGTCTTTTACCAATTTTTTAGCTGTATTACATGGGGGTTTCATTTGTTTGGTCAGTTGGTTTTGTTTTGTTTTGTTTTGTTTTTGCTATTGAGTTGCTTCAATTCTTTATATACTCTAGATATTAACCTCTTATCAGATATATGGTTTGCAAATTCTTTCCCTGTTCTCTGGGTTGTCTTTTTATTTTGTTGATTGTTTCGTTTTTTTCTCTGTGCAAATAATTATTCATGTTCATTTGTTTTCTCACTACAATACTTTTATATTTGATTATTTGTATAACAAACAATCATTTATGTAGAAATTAAGACTTAGTTAAGGCTTACAAGAATTAATATTTCTTCTAACAATAAAATCAACACTGGTTTTAATTAACTGGTGAAATCTAAATTTTTAGAATAGATCCAAACTATTTCTTTGAATAACGATGTTTATAATACAATCTGTATATTTTTATAAATTTCCACAGCATTAAACACATCATTTTTTTAATAGAAAAAAAGTAAAAAGGGATACATTCCTTATAATTTTATTTCTATAAAGCTCAAAAAGCAGGTAAAATCTTTCTATGCTCAGAGGTCGAAAGAATAATAACCGTTCAGGCTGAGCAGTGCCTAGAAGGAAGCCCCACGGGACTTGAGGGTCCGAGTCACATTCTGTTTCTTGACGTGGGGCTGGTCACGTGTGTTTCATTTATAAAAAGTCACCAACCTGTATGCTTTTGATTTGTGCTCTTTCCTATATATGTATTCCAGTGAAAAGTTTGCTTAGAAACACACACAAATTTATAAGTATTCATTTTAGTGCTATGCGCCAGTCACTCTCTTTAGCTCTTTATGTCTATTATTCTCTTTGCTGTCATCACAAAATCCTCTGAAGTAGGCTCTGTCATCAACAGAGTTCGTCCTGTGCTGCCAGTGCCCAGGTTTCTCCCCAGCAGATTACCCTCTCATTTCCTAGCATTTAACACAACAGGTAACTACTTTATGTTTGTTTGTTTGTTTGTTTGTTTGTTTGTTTGTTTATCTCCTGTCCCCTTATCCAAAAGTACAGGCATGGGTTTTGACTTTTTTATTCACTAAGCTAGCTAGTAGGTGAGTCCAGCACCTGAAATAAAGCTGATCTTCCACAAATACTAACAACTGTTAAACAAATGAACATCTGAACTTTGTAAAAGCAAAGAATACTGTACAGAGAGCATAGCAGGTGGGACTCACATGAGTCTGGCTACCCAGACACATCTCTCTGAGGAAACGATATTGCCAGGATGGCCAGCAGACAGGAGAAGAGGACAGGCCAGCGAGCAGGAGGAGAATCACGTGTGAGGACGCAGAGCTGGGAGAGAGGCCAGCGGGCCTGGAGCATGGGCGCAGGGAGCTGCAGCTGCCCAAGGTGTTCTGTGTTTCTGCCTCGATGCCTCTCCTCCCTCCACGCCCTCTCCCTAGAAGGCAATTCTCTAAAATGGAGCCCAACATTCAAAACTTATCTCCATGAAATCTCTCCAGAGGACTTCAGCCAGAAACTAAGTGCAGTAGAATTTAGGTCACCACACTTTGAACACTCCGTAACAACTGCACTTCTTCCATGACATTGCCCTTATTCTACTTTCTGTTGCAGTTATGTGTGCACTTATCTCATTCTCCCTTACAGATAACAAGCTACTTAAAAACAAGGAATTTATCTTACTCATCTTTGTGAGACCCCCATTCCAAGTGCTAGCACCATGTGTTGCAAATATTGTCCAATGGGAACTGAACTGGGTGTTGGCATAATTTGGCAGATGTGAGGAGTGCAGAAACAGAGGAAACCATTGTGCGTCTATCAGTTAAGGGAAGGGAAGAGGAATGTATCAATTAGGAATGCCTCTGTCTGCAAGTAACAGAAAAGCTGAATAACCATGACTTAAACCAGTGATTTTCAACCCTTTTCATTTCATGGCACATATAAACTGATCACTAAAATTCTGCAGCACAACAAAAAGATATAGTTTTTGCTGATCTGATAAAAACAGATAAAATTTTGATTCATTCACACTGGATGGCTACTGTTATGTTGGCTGTTGTCATTTTTTTATTTGACAATCTAAGGGAAAAGAGGTCATTGCCCCTGACTAAATAATCAGGTATTGCATGCTTTAAAAGTTCTTGCGACATACCAGTTAAAAATCACTGACTTAAACAATGAAGGATTTCTTTTTCTCATATAACCAAACCTAAGCAGTTACTGTCAATTGGCTTAGCTACTCAACTGCACCCAAGGGCCCAGACTCTGGCTTTATTTCTGCTCAGTATCCTTCAAAAACTGGCTTTTGCCCTTGTGGCTGTCTCCTCATGGGTCCAAGATGGCTTTTGCATCTCCAGAGAACACTTGTCCACTTCAAAGCAGGAAGAAAGGGGGAGTGTAAAGGTCAAGGACCAAACGAACTGCATTTGTCCCCTTCTCAGGAAAACACAATTCCCTGGTGTGTTGGCATGTTCTGCCTACATATCACTGATCAGAACTGGGTTTCATGGCTGTCAACAGGGGAAGCTGAGAAATAAGGGGATGTGATTAAGCTCCTGGCATGGACCTTGCTGTGGGCACTTTGCCACCATAAAAATACTCAGAGTTTTACTGAATAGAAAGAATAAGGGAACTGTCTCTTGGGATAAGAAACATATTATTTCAGGATCTGAGGTGATCTGTGCCCAGAGATGAGATCACAGGTAAAAAAGAAAAAAAACAGGCATCTTAAACCTAAAGGCTACGAGGGAATAAATGAGTAAAAAAGGCAGATGATTTCTGTACAGATGTATCTTATACACATATGAATCCTAGGATACTCTTCCCTGACAGAAGGAAATACGTTTTCTCCTATAGCTCTTGAATCATGTGACATCTTGGTCTACATCCCACTTCTGATACATACAGACAAGGTCACAGGACATATTCTAATATCCTACCAATTCTACCATTAAGACACACGACTGTGCGATCCCATGGATGGATGGCAACTGGCACTCGGCCTTTATGTCTGAAGAGAGTGGGGCTGCGAGAAGGAGGTGGACAATGGAGAGCCCTGTCCCTGGTAGGGCGGCCAGGGATAGCTGCTATGGTGGAAATGCTATCACGTTTCAAGAGAAATCAGAAATGTGGATTCTTAAGAGAAATCTCACGATTAAATGTTAATAATGCATGTAGGAATTTCCAGATGTGATAAGGGCTAAATGTTTTGCGCCCTCTGAGGGCAGCTGTCAAGGATGAGAGCTCTCAGTACAGGCCAAGGCCAGCCCGCCCCACAGCGCTGCCTTTCCCACTACAGGTCCCAGCACTTAGCACTTCCCATCGGCTTGTTCCTTTCCCACGTCCCGGTATCTACATATTCCATCAACTTTGACAAACAGAGACATTGAAAACGAGGACACTTTTCATTCTGCAAATGGAGTTCATGTATGAGAAAAAACCTCTTCTACTGTTGGGACATCCTTTCCAATTTTTTACTAAAGATTGAGCTACTTTTGTTTAACCTTTAGTAAAAAATTATAAAATTTTATACCATCAGAATTAAAAAACCAAACCAGATTTTTCTGGTCACCATAATGAGCAAATAAATAATGACTCACTCCATGGTGAAGTGACTGTTTCATTTGGTCTCATTTAGAAAGTATTGTTTGCTTCAGTTCAAGAAAATGCTGAGCTTTACTTTCTCAAATTTTCCAAAGTAGAACTTTAATAAATAAAGTTCTGCCTCATCACCAAGCATTTTGATTTTCCTCTTCTCTCCTAGTGTTTCCTGCCTTCCGATTTCACTCTGGCCTTGGGCCTTTTGGTAGGAATAATTTGACAAAGAATATCCTCCTCACTTCACAACATAATATCCTTGTTGGTCTGTGTCACTGTAATAGTCAAGGCAATCACTCCCCATCTCAGATCAGATGCTCTTTTTGTTCTCGGACTCTGCTGTCTGACATTGATGCATGTATCTTTCATCTGCTTTTCCGATCACCAGAACACCGTGCAGCTTTCTCACTGGGTTTATGATGGTCCTTTTGCTCTGAGAAACCCTTTGGATTTTCTATGTTCTTTTTTCTTTCTCCTAGATATCAAAATACCCATTAAATAACTAAAGATAAAGTGAATTTTTCAACATATAGTTCTTCTAGCTACATAATATATACATCTGTGCCAAGGCAACTTCAGCAACTCCCCCGTTTCAAATGTACTTATTTGTAGTTTATACATCAGCTGCCAATTCTTTGAATAATCCCTATTTTTCTTTTCTATTTATAAGCATAATACATACCACCTCCCCACATTTATCTCACAGTTACTGTCCCTTGATTTTTCTTAGTGTTACCGTCATGATGGGTAGGTGCACTGTCTTCCTTAAACATAAATCAGAGATGAACCAAAATTTGCTAAATATGTTTATATATAATTTATGCATAAACATGTTTGGCAAATATGTTCTAAAGAGCATGTGTAGTTCTAAAAAGCATTTGCTATCACTTACAATAAAAATATGCAGTCAGGTTAATTTCAAGAAAACTAAAAACAGACTGTGCATCAAAATTTACATTTGAATCAGTCCTACCAAGAGGGAATTTAATCAATACAAACTCATCAGTGTCTTCATGATGGATGGTGACAAACCCAAATACGCACAGCCTCTCCCTCAGTGTGAAGCTTAATTTTACGTGTCAGTTCGATTTGCCGTGGTGTCCCCAGATTCAACATTATTTCTGAGTGTATCTGTGAGAGTGTTTCCTGGAGAGATTTGTATTAGAATCAGTGGACTCAGTAAAACACATGGACCTCCCCAATGTGGATGGGCATTATCCAATCCACTGAGGGCCTGAGTAGAACAAAAGGCAGAAGGAGAAAATCACCCCCTTTTTCCCCTGCCTCAACTACTTGAGCTGAACACCTAATCTCATCTCTAGACCTCAGATTGGGGTTTATACCATCAGCTCCCCTGGTTCTCAGG
This sequence comes from Phyllostomus hastatus, assembly GCF_019186645.2. Lineage (NCBI taxonomy): Eukaryota > Metazoa > Chordata > Mammalia > Chiroptera > Phyllostomidae > Phyllostomus > Phyllostomus hastatus. The sequence goes on along the minus strand of NW_025333977.1, from coordinate 15,413,006 downwards.
CATTTGGACTTGGACTGAATTATACCATTGCTTTTCCTGGGCCTCCACTATGTAGACGACAGATCATGAGATATCCCAGCCTTCATAATTATGTGAGCCAATTCCTCATAAGTCAATCAATCTTAGTTAATCTCTGTATGTGTGTGTGTGTGTACACCCATACACACACACACACACACATATGTGCATATCCTACTGGTTATATGTACATGTACAGGCATCCTACTGGTCGGTTTCTCTGGTGAACCCTGACTAATGCACTTAGGAAGGGTGAATGTGAACACGGACGGAGGAAGCAGCAGTGGGGACTGCCCGATTCTGATGCCTCAAGCTATTGTTTCCTCACAGTGGGCACTAGAGCCACTCGGGCTTCCTGACCAACACTGAGAGGTGTTCTCTCTGAGGGAGGCCTGCTGACCATTCCGGCTTTGGCCGTGCTGGCTGCTGGGGGATTGCCAGCCTGCCAGGTCACTGTGGGCCTTCACGGTAGGCTGAATAATAGTCCCCCAAATATATCCATAGGCTATTCCCCCATCCCAACCTGTACTATGTCACCTTACAAGGCCAAAGGGACTTTGCAGATGTGATTAGGTTGAGGATCTTGAGATGAGGAGATGACCCTGGATTCTCCAGGTTGGCCCAATAATCACAATGGTCCTTAAAAGAGGAAGGCCAGAGGAGTCAGAATCAGAGGGAAGGTGATGTGATGTCAGAAACTCAGACTGAAGTGGTAAACTCAAACAATGAGGAAGGGGCATGAGCCAAGAAATGCAGGTGCCCAGAGAACGCTGCAAGAGGCAAGCTAATGGGGTTCTCTGGATGTTATCCTAGTGAAACCGATGTGGGACGTCTGAACTCCAGAACTGTAAAGGATATAGTTGTGTTGGTCTTTGTTTTGTTTCATTTGTTTTTTGTTTTTTAAATTTTTATTTAATTGTTGTTCAAGTACAGTTTTCTGTCCTTTACTCCCATCCCAGCCCACCCACCCATTCCTCCCCACCTCCCTCCCATTTCCACCCCCCCTAGTTTTTGTCCATGTGTCCTTTATACTTGTTCCTGCAAACCCTTCACCTTTTCCCCTGAAATTCCCTCCCCTCTCCCCTCTGGTCACTGTCAATAAGACAAACAAACAAGCAAAATATAACCAAAGACACTGAAATAGAGAACAGGCTGACAGTGATAGTTGTGCTGTTTTAAGGAACTAAGTGTGTGGTAATTTGTTATAACACAAATAGAAAACTAATACCAAGATCTTTGTCCTCTCTCCACTTCCAATGCTGTGGACTGCCTCATGCCTTGGCCTCAGTTAGGAAAAGAGGAGGCAGCGTGACTTGACGGGAGTTTCTGCATGAGCCCACACCAGGAAGAGCAGGACACCCACTTAGCACCTGTGATAGCTGCTGAACCGGAATGCAGAGAACTGGAAGTCACTGGTCCCTGCCTGGAGGGAGTGCTAGGGGCAGACAGCCAGTGTCAGGGGGCTGGGCCACAAGCAGGGAATGAGGAAATGAGATGGTGGTGAGTGTGGACCATGATGAGTTCATACTGCTTATCATGAAAGGAACTCAATATGTCCGTAAGTTCTAGAAGGAACAAAGCACTGTATTCTTACATAAAGGAAAATTTGGAACACAACAGACAATGTCTTCAAGCAGCAATTTTATAGAGACATCTTTACATCTCTATAAATGAGATCGTACTCTTCAATTCAGTCCAGAAAAACCACGTTTTATAGGCATGAGAGAAAATGAGTTGTATATTTGTGGTAATCCAACTGCATAAAAAAATCCAGAGAGTTTAGAGCACATGGGTGAATTACTCAAAGTGATTCAGGGGAAGTGGCCCCATACCTTAAAAAAGTTGGCTTTAAAAATCAATGCATTAGAATGACTTCTTTTTTATTAACAGAGATAAATTGAACAGGCTTCACCTGTACAGGCAGGACCCGCATCTGTTTATGCAACTACTAAATCTTCAGAATATGACAACTGGATAGATTCGAAAATCTTTTCCCCACGTGGGCAGCTCAGGGCACTGACCCCAAGCAGCTCCATTCTAACTGCCTATTGCAGGCTTTACACTCTACTGCAAATCCTGATTTGTATTTCATGAGGGAGCCAAATAATCTGATATATTTGTACCGATTAGAGAGTAATAGATACACAGAGTACACAACACCCATGTAGAATTCTAACAACTCATTTCTCTAGAGAAAAAAAAAATGAACGTATGTTCTGACCTGATTAGGTTACCATCTCCAGCAATCATGAAACCCTAGGTCTTCCTTTTACAGTGATGCCCCATCCAAGGGACTGTGGGGAGGCAGGCACACAGTTCTCTGCAGTCCCACACTCTTCAGAATATGCAGCTGGACCTTAGCCCACAAATTCGGTATTACAGAAACATATTTATTCTCTTTCTTAGTTTTTTTTAATTTTTTTATTTTTATATCTCTATTTTTTTAACTGAGTTTAATTTGTTTTGAGTTTCCCACCTTCTGGGCAGAAAGAAATCGAATTTCAGGGTCTTTCCACTGCTGCCCCAACCCAGCTGGTGCATGGGAGTCTCTGAGAAACTGCCCCAAGCAGCTTTCTCAACTCCAGTGTCTTGCCACCCTCCCTAAGCCCTGCCTGAAAATTAAGCAAGCGGTTAAGAAAAAATTTACCCAGCTTGTCTGGGTTCAATAATCAAATCTGATACTTGCTAGCTGTGAGATCAGCAAATTATGTAACCCTCTCTGTCTCAACTATTCATTTGTAAACTGGGAATATCGTGTCTAACCCAGCTGGTTGGGAGAAGAAAATACAGGCCATGCACTTTGAATAGTGTCTGGCATATCACAATCTCACACATTTGATATTCACTAAAATGTAAGCTCCACGTGGACAAAGGTCTTGATGAAGTTGTTCACAGCTCTTAGAACAGTGCATGGTGTACACAGGAGTCGAATGAATGAGTGTTGAAAACTTCAGGACATGTTTCATCTCTGTCCCAGGACTTCTGAGCATTATGTTCTCCTCCTATTGCCCCTTTCCAGGCCTGGAATTCTCTCTCTAGTGTTAGAGAAATCTTTTTTTTGGATGAGGTTTCCCCTGATATATTGTTTCTGTGTTTTCTGACCCACAGCCTGCCCACTTCCCTAAAGTCAGAAAGACATACTTTTCTCCCAAACATATCCCTCCATGGAAGCAAAGGACAAATTTAATTTAACTACTTGCTTCAACAGAAGGAAGAGAAAGGAGGAAATACAGAAGACAAGACAAGATTATAAATCTCAAAGTAGTATCTTATCCCAAGAGCTTTAACTTGTTTGTTTGTTTGTTTGTTTTTAACATTTAGTTTCACATGAATGGGTCCTAGGATTGTGCGAAATTATAGGGCCTTTTCTTGTAATCATTATATGAAATGCAGCTCACGCCTGTGCGCATGTCAGCTGAACTAATCAGGTGTGATTCACATACTCGTCACCCTATTGCCTTGTTGGTCAGGACAGAGCTTCCTCCTGGCTCCCTTGGACAGGACAGGGCTGGCTCTGGGGCCGCCATGTCGCTGGAGTCATATCAGTGACCAATTTGCCTTCTTTGATAAAAGCTCTAGTCTGGTTGTTGGGTACACACACAGCCCACACCCAAGCACGCCACATACAGTTTCTAAACAGAGGTGGGGATGGCAGCACCATAACCGCAATTTGCTGCCAAGTCAGACCTCACAGTAATGCTCTCCCCCTCCACCTTCCCTCCCATGTAGTTTATCATCTTCAGCTCCAGGCAGTGCAGATAGTTTCCAGCCTCCTATTTATTAGCCAAAGCAGTCTGGGTTTCTTTGCAAAAGACACACCCAGCAAGGCTCATTTGCCCATATCCTGTTACACTAGCCCTGATGCCAGCTGGAAGCCTCCTCAACCTTCGCCTCCATGAAGAGCCCTAAAATTAGGCTCCAAAGGCACCTGGGCTTCTTCTGGGAAAGCAGCGCTGGAGCCTACCATTTCCCCCTAACATTTATAAGATTGTTAAACACTCTGTTTCAACACAGACCTGAAGTTGGTTCAAGGTTTTGTTTTAAGCAAGATGTATTTTCTGGCACTTAGTTTGTGCAAGTATGGCTGAGATTAAATTTCAGCCTAACCCGTGCTGCCTAGAGCTGAAGATGGTGAACTTTCTTACTAGTGAAGACTTCTCTCTCTCTGCCTAAATACTTTCTAGGGTTCACTATTATACCGTACTCACTGTTAAAGACTGGAAGTGACATAATGTAGAGGTAAGAGCCCTGGAAGAAAGTCAAAATCATATACTTGTCAAAATTGCCCTTGGGGGAGCCAGTGACCTTGTCTAGCCATTTTCTCCATCTATAGGTAATGAGATATTTTTGACATACATTCATATCCTGTAATCATCTTTACTTATCATAGCCCACTCATTGGCTTTGTAGCAACCAAGACATCCATTGGGAGGACAGATACCATCTAGAGCAAAGGGTCAGCATCCATGCTCAAAGCGTCTTCTTCTTAAAATGCATAGTAATACACAGTAATTCCAAAATCTCTACATTCTTTCAGCTTCCTTTCTATATATAACAAAAGCAAGCCTTGGAGTAGGGTGGCCAACTCATCTCAACTGGCCCAGGATTTTCCCAGTGTTAGCACTGAACGTCCAACATCCCAGAAACCCCCTCTGTCCCAGGCAAATCAGGGAAACTGGTCATTCTGCCTACTTAAAGGTCTGGACCTGCAGTTTACTTAGGAGCCAGAGTGTACAGATTATTTAAAATAGAAGAGAAACACTGATAAGAATGTAATCTCTAGGAGGAGTGAGTACTCTAATCAGCTATTAACAAAATACCCTAAAAGAATGATTTAAAACAAGAGCAATAACTTTTTCTTTTCTTTCTTCAGGAATCTGACCATTGAATAATCTTAGGTGCTTCTTGCTCAGGGTGTCTCTTGAGGTTTTAGGGAGGCAGGAGTTGAAACTGATATAATCATGAAGCTTTAACTTGCATGTCAGCACCTGGGTGGGGCACACTTACAGCTGACAGCTCAAGCTCCTCAGCTCTCTCCCTCCTCCCCGCCCTCCCCCCAGCACACAGCTACCCTGGTGGCCTAGGGGTAGCCGGGCTTCTCACAGGATGGCTAAAGGCTCCCAGAGCTAGTCCCCAGAGAAACTGGCATAGCCTTTTCTAATCTGGCCTCATGTCATGCTGCATCGCTTCTGCCATATACTTTTAAAAAAATTTTTTAAAGATTTATTTATTTATTTTTAGAGAGGGAAGGGAGGGAGAAAGAGAGAGAAAAAAACATGAATGTGCAGTTGCTGGGGGCCGTGGCCTGCAACCCTGGCATGTGCCCCGGCTGGGAATCGAACCTGCGATACTTTGGTTCGAAGCCCGCGCTCAATCCACTGAGCTATGCCAGCCAGGGCTCTGCCATATTTTTATGAAGGAACTTACAAATTCAAGGGAAGTGACAAAGACTCCACTTTCTGATGGAAAGAGTATAAAAAATTTTGCAAATATGTTTTTAAACCACTATAAGGAGGAAGAAGGACGCTACCTCTTCCAGCTCAGAGAATTTGCTAGGAAGAGAAGAGACATAAGGAGAGCAAGCTGCTGCACGTGTTATGGATGACCGCCATCCCTCCCAGACCACGAGATCAGAGGGGCTGGTGTCAGAGGGGACAAGGGTGGAGAAGAAAGCTAAGAGTAGAGAAACTGCTGCCACTTCCCATCTACAGCCCTGGGAAGATGTCTCCACATAGGACATCTGTGACAACAATGAGTATCTGCAACAAAGTAAAAATGACAGCACATCCCAGTTATGTAGCGGGAGCCCTTAGTGACCCAGAGCACTTGGCTCTCATGTAGCACAGAAGGGACCTGGGGTTCCGGTCTGCCTCAGGAAGGATGTGAGAAGAAGATGATGTTGCCACTGGTCAAGATGTCACAGAGCAATGAGGGGATGACTCTGAAGTGCCTTAAGTTGGGAGTCACAGGAGCCCTCAGACCTTAAGGAGAAGGAACTGTGGCATCACAGTGAATGGAAGTAGGGGCGAGTCTGCAGGAAAGACTTCCAGGCCAACTAGCCCAGAGAACAGACTAAGAGTCCTCCAGAGACAGTACCCTCAACGTACCCTCGACCCCATCACCTGACTAGACAAAGACAAAAGCTTTGGCTCCTCCTGTCATGGAGAGCTGAACTGTGCATGGACCTGAGGCCTCTCTTCCCCGCCACCTTGCAAATGCAATGGAGTCATCTGAAAACAATGAGTATACCATAAATCGACAGGTTTACACTCTGTCTTTGCTTTCAGTCTCAGCTCCTATTCGGGACATCAGCTGTGAGGAAAATCAGGTCAGTTAAAAAGGGAGAAAAAGCAGTATTTCTTTTTTTCTAAGTTACAGTGTTAAACTTGTCTCTGAACAACATGAAAAATAGAAACCGCTCTTTTTGATTACTTCACTCCCTGCCCTGTAGCCACAGCAGCTTCTTCGGCTCACCTCTGACTTGCCGCTTCCTCCCTGTGCCTTTGCACGTGTGGTTCCCTCTATCTGGAATGTTCTCTCAGCTGGCTCTTTGCACCTTTCAGAGGTTAACTTCTAAGCGAGGCCTTCATTTACTGCTCTACCAAAATAGATCTGCTTCTGTTTTTCCCAATCTCAACAGCTATTTTTTATTTTCAAATACATGACTCCTCACCCCACCGGCACTCTCCACAACCTGCTCCTCTCCAGACTTCCCCTTCTCAGGAAATGGTCCTACCCAAGTGCCCTAGCCAAAAAACTCCATCCTGATTCCTCTGATTTGGCCTTACACACGAATCCAGGCCAACCAGAGTCCTAAAATATATCCCAAATCCATTCACTTGTCTCGTTGCCCTTTGCCAACACCATGTTCTAGGTCATGACCTTCTTGCCCGCCTGACTACAGTGCTAGTCTCCTGCTTCTGCTCTTGTCTTTCTGCCATTCTACATCACACTCAACAAAACACTTGAAAATTATAAACCATGGCCTGCCACTCCTGTGTTTAATCCTTCAACACCTCAAAAGTCTTTTCTTGGGCCCACAAGGCCTTTGGGGTCCCGGGCCTCAGGCTCATCTCCCTCCACACCCACAGTCTGCTTTCCACTCTTTGAACCTGCCAGTCACCTTCCTGCCCCAGGGCCTGGGCACCTCCTCTCCCTGTGACCATCTCGCCCAGTGTCTCCAACAGATGGCCCCTCATCCTTCAGACCTCAGCTTAAATGCCATCCCCTCAAAAAGGCCCTCCCTCAGCTTTCCCACCCCACCAGAAAGTTCCTCTCCTCAGACTTCCTTTCTTTACAGCACTTAACACTGTGATGAAATTGGCAGTTTGCTGGTTTACTTTTTAATTATCTAGCCCCTCCTTCACAAAAATACTTACGTAAGCTCCTGGGGAGCAGGTCCCTGTACCTCCAACACCCAGAACCATATCTGGCTCACAGGTGCTCAGTAGGTATTAAAGAAACAAATGAATGAATGAACAGCTTGAATACCACTTATTCACTGAAGAAGAAGGAGCATTTTCTCCTGGTCCCTGCTTCCTTGACTGTGACATGAGACTGTTGAATAAGGTGGTCTCCAGGGCTCCTTCCAATCAAATGTCTGGGGTTTTCTGTTATTGCCCATGAACTCTAATGGTTGGCCCTGCAATAGCATCTTTTCTCAACATAGAGTTTAAAGGGCTCTTTCAAGCTTCTCCTAAAGTATGAATTTGTGCGTGCCAGAATACAGTAAAACTTCACTAGGTAAATAATACAGTTAACACCTGCCAATAAGGAAAAGCAGAGCCAAGTAAAATGTAAGTCCCTTATTGCAACAAATGATGGAATAAATTGCTTGTGCTTCAGGGCTATTTGTATCTGGCACGTAGCTTTCCTTTGGAATCTGGCTTCTCTGGGCTGAGGCCTAGATTTAAGTAAATGCAAGAAACTACATAATCAAGACTCTATTAACTGAAAACGGTTTGCTGTGCCCCTCGCCTACCAGGAGCAATATTCTTTATTGTCAGCAGGACATCGTTTTCCATTTCAATTCATCTTTCAAATTCTTTCTAATAAAAAAAAAACCATGAGAGTAAAGAACTACTCTTTCATTTTGGCAGGGTTCCTAGCTCCGGGACTGCAGCTTGGTACCTCCAGGCAAATGGCAATAGAACCCGGGACTTCAAGTTCTCTCGCAAAGTAATTCTCTTTGAAGAACTATAAAGTGACTCTAAACGTTCTTTGAACTTCAAAATAAGCACATTTCAATCCAGCCCCCATGGCACATTTTTACCATATATAAACACATCTAGCTTCATAGGCTAAAGGCATGAAAGAATAAATTTGAGGGAAGAGTGGAACTTAGATTAAGAAAACCCTAATCAAAAAAATCTAAGATGTACATTAAAAAAAAAAAAAACTCCTTCTTCTCTTCTGGACCTTCAGAATCGGACTCATCCTTCAAGGTTCACTTTAGAAATCACTTCCTCCAAGAAACTTTCTCCCAGTCTCTCAGGCCACTTGAAAGTCCTCTCAATTCCTCTCAATTCCTATCGCACTGGGCTTGGAGATAAGTTGAGTCAAATTAAGTTAAGTTAAGTTGGAGATAACTTGGAGATAAGTTAAGTCAAATAAGTTGAGTAACTTATTTGACTAAGAGATTATGTGCATTTGTTTGTACACTCACCTCCGAGCGGGCAGCGCGCCATTCACGGAACTGTCCGCCCCGCTGCCTGGAAGCCCCTGAAGAATGGCAAGGAGCCCTCCAACTGGCCTAGAATGTTCAGCAAGGCCTAAAATCTTACTTTCTTTTTCATGTTCAAAATCCTTGTTGCCTTTACTGAAATGACTAATAAAATACAGACTTTTGTAAGCATTTTTACTCACTACTTAGATTTTTTCACTTTTTATTTTGCAACATTTATAGTACCTTTCACCTCAAAATAGAAAATGTACATTGGTGCCATACTGTAAACTACACCACAGATTGTGCCCAACTGTCACCAATATTTACACACACTCATGTGTGTTTGTATGCAGTTCCTTTGCGATACATGCGTATGCAATCCCGAGTATGTATGTAGCCACCACCACAATCGATTCACGGAACCATCCCATCGGCACACAGGAGCCCTCTCATCCTCTCCGTTTACATTCACAACCCTCCTGGCGCCTGTCTCTGCCCCATCACGACCCTAACCTGTTTTCTATCTCTACAGCTCCATCATTCTGAGAACATTACATAAATGGAATCACATAAAGATATATAAAAGTACACAACCCTTTGAGGTTGACTTTTTTTACTGAGCACAATGCCTTGAGACCCATCTAGTTGGAGAGAAGAGAAGGTGCAAAGACCCTGAGGTGGGGATGAGGCCTCTAAACCTGGAACCCGCTCCTAACGGGCATGAAAAGTACAACGACCAGCTGAGAGTGAGCCAGACTGAGAGCCCACAGACCTGGGTGTGAGGCTCGAAGACCCCCCTTACTGATTACATGGCTTTAACTGGGTTTCTAATCCCAAGTCTCCAGTTCCACATTTGCACAATCGGCACCTATCTAACAGTGTGGCCATGCCACTCCAGCAGGGCGAGGGACTCTGTAGCCTGTGCTCCATGAACTGTGAAGATTACAAGTGTCAGTTGTAAGTATCTTCTCATACACCTTGTCTTCTAAGATTGCCATGAGTGTTAACTAGACAATTTAATACCCTAGTTATAATGATCTAGTTTTGAGAAAGCAGCACTTGTTATATCTAAATGCAACATGAAATTATAAAATTTTTAGCTTTTCATCATAGGTTTACATTACATAGCTACTTATTATTTATGCAATGTGACTTATTTAACATTTTTTTCAATCTCAGGATTTCTGATCACTAACAACATCTAGACTTGCTATATCATTTCAGGTTAAATATTTTCAAAGACTGATATTTAGGTTTGTGGTTGCTGCATACATACATCTTCTGTCAAAATGACTTTGATCCCTGATTCTAGACATTGATCAGATTATTCTCATCATAATTCTATGATTTAAAGTTAAATCCAGCTATTTACTCCTTAAGTACTATGTGGAAAAGAGTCCCTAACATTTTAACTCAGATAAACATAGTACAAATGAGCTTCAGTCTGAGGACTGAGTCTGCTGGATGTCTGGGACAAGACATCCAGGAGACGGTTTTTTGTTGGTGATCTGGTGGGTCAGTTACCTAGAATGTGATTCAAGCTTTCATTATGATTCCACATCAGAGTTTTGTACTGTCCATTATGACATATATTATATCTATCACAATATAGTTACATATGCAAGGCTACATTTGGGTATGTTATGAGGGATCTTTAAGTGTAACGTTGTGCTGTACGTGTTGTTCAGAAAACACCCAGGCACACGTAAAAAGACAGTTCACAACATAAGACAGCACGTGCTGAGTGACAAGTGAGTAGCACAGACACCAGGAGGTGGAGGGACTTGGGGGTAGGGAGGATGGTCTGCCAAATTGGATAATCAGGAAAGGCATGCATAGGGCTGGGACTTGAATTAGGGACACATGATTCAGAGGTGAAGGAAGAGGAGGAAGATATTTCCAGAAAGGCATGGTGAAGGACTAGAGGTGGCATCATGAAGGATGTTTATGAAACACTGAACAAAACAATGGAGCTGGAACTGAGGGCAGATCTGCAGTGGAGGCTTTGTATAGGAATACATCCAGAAGGAAGGGTGAAAAGTTGGCCAGGAGAAAACATGGGAAGTCTTGAATGAGTTCATCACTGATCCACATACTGTGGGTGGGAGAAGTAAATTGATAAAAACTTGTAGGGACAGTCCAGCAATATTTCTGAAAATGCATATTCCCTTTGACTTAGCCATCCAACTTCCAGGGATTTATTTTAAGGATATAATTAGAGAAGATTTCAAAAGATTTTTGTGAAAGGATGTTTACTGAATATAATAGGAAAATAAAATTCTCTCCCATACCAAACTGGTTACAAATAATAGCACCTCCACCTACAGAGTCGAGCGTGACTCGGAACCAGGTATCAGGATGACTAAGGAGATGGGAAGGTAACATAAACATGAAGTGATGAAGGCAGATCACAAAGTCTTTATATGTTATGATGCTGTAGAGATCGAAAACTCTCCCCTTCTAGGTACCCTTCTAGGGTCCTTGGCTGACCTAATAATTAAATTGACCTAAGACAGGGTAACAGAAGAAAAACACATTTAATTTTGTGTATACAGGAGCCCCATAAAAAAAATGTAAGACTCAAAGAAGTGACCAGAGCAGGCAGCTTTTACACCTGCCTGACACAGAAACAATGAATCTGTGAAGAACTGACAAGATCAAGGCATTTGGGCTCCGGGCAGTAAATGAATGAAGAACCAACGGAGTTTGCTTATATGACTTCCTGGGCCCTAAATTCCCCTTCTCTGGTGGTAAGGATGCTTTCTACCCTCCTGGTACAGGGAGGGAGCCTTTCACAGGACAGACTCATTTCCTGTTCTCAGGGGAAACAAGGGAGTGTCCGAGAGTCCTTCCTGCATTGGCTGTTTCTTAAGTAACTTTAATTCAAAATAATCAATATGCTAAAGTGGCATATTTGGAGTGGCATATAGTCCTCTCTTTAAATTATAATATTTTGGAGGTTATATAAGAGAGGCAAGGAATACACCACAATGTTAACTAGGTTAATAGCTGATTTCCCACCCATGCCCCCCCAGCCACGCTCCCCGCGGAAACAGTCACCACTCACCTGTCTCGTGCTCCATCTCCTGGGGCAAATCTGATACACAGTGATAAGCTGTGCACAGCAGTGTGCACGGTGGTGCACACTGTGGATGACTGCTTCTTCTGTGGAAGATACTCCCTCACGACAGAGCCTTCCTGAAACCAGTGCCTGACGCCCAAGGCACAGTGAAGGGAAGGCAGTGCAGACCTGTTAAAAGGAGGTAAGCCTTCAGTTTCGCAGATCACACCAAGCAAGAGGAGTTTTAGTTGGTGTTTACAAGCCAGGCATTGTGCTTGTCACAGATGGTTTCAATTATGCCCCAAGAGTCCTATGAGTTAGGCACCAATATTATTCTCATTTTACATGTGGAGAAACCAAGGCACAGAGAAGTTACATAATTTCTTCCATGGCACACAATCAACAAGAGATGGAGGCAGGATCCAAATGCAGACAATGACACAGAGTCCATGTTGACTACTACACCCTTCCACTCATTTTAATAGAAGACAGAACAAAAACATCCATCCTGTACTTCTCCTCACATTAGGACACCCCACTGCAACGTCCGTGCAGGAGAGTCGGGCAGTGGACTATCTAACAGGAGCATTCTGGGTGGCACCTGTAGATGCTATCTCTTACTGGGTCTGGTACTTTCTAGTTTCGTGACTTTGGACAAGTCATCCACCCCCAGCCTTGACTTTCTTGTGCATAAAAGGGAAATAACATTACTTTGTCTGCAGACCTCCCAGGATGGCTGGGAAGATCCAAGGAGGCAAAACGCACCGAAGTCCTGTGTTTACAAGTGCCATAAAAGTAAAAGGTATTATTAGTCATAATGCTAGCATGGAACTCTCAGAGTAGTAAGATTGAACACCAGATTGCCCTGAGAAACTCCCCAAGCATCATTCTCAAGGAGTATGCCACAGGATCCCACGGACGTTTGCTCCGGCTGTGACCCAACAAGAGCGATGTGCCATTGGCAACAAGGCCCCTGATTTGCACCGTGAAGCAACACATGGTGTGGAAACAGCCACCAGTGAGTCATGGACCCTGAGGTGAGCTGAATGGACACAACCCCCAAATCCTGGCCTGGATAGCCATTCGGAGAACTTTCTCTGATATTCTTGCAGTAGGTCTTTTTGCTTCATGAGGCAGAGCGTAACAGGCAGATGATGATGGTGCCCACCACACACCCTGCTTGTGCTAGGCGCCCCCAAATGTCTTTCCTAAACCGCACAGCACACCTGTCATTATCCCATTTTATAGTTCAAAACATTGAGGCTCAGACAGGGTAAGGCACTTGCCCACCAGACAGCTAAGAGATAGAGAGAAAATTGAGGGATGATGACACAATTTTGCTTCTCCATTTCGATTCCTATAAATTATGTAAACTCTTTTTTGGCTCGGTCCTTCCAAAATGTAGATAATTAATAAATCACATTATTTCTAGGTTTTCTGTTGGCATGTTAGTTGGACAAAACTGGCATTGATTCCACATATTTCATTATATATCACTATTTTGAGACCAATACATGTGAATTTAATAGAAAATAGTTTGTCAAGAGGGAAAGTTTGTTAATTTTTAATTCTTAGAAAAATAAAAAGAATGTTTACAACAAATATGACACATTCTTCATGTCAATAATAAATGAACAACTCATATAATTTCATGTTTGTTTAACATATAAAGTTGCCTCCCAAAATAAGCAGACAGTTCACAAAGAAAAAATATAAATTTCTGTCAAATATATGGGAGCTCAATAATAAATTGAAAGTAAAACAATGAGATCCCACATTTTACATATTAAGTAAGCAGAAATTTAAAAAATTTTAATATTCAATGTTGGTGAGTGTGGTAGGGGCATTCGCATGAGCTGCTGGTAGAATTGCATATTGGCACGCCCTTTCTGGAAAGTGACTTGGTGATGTATTAACATCCCTCAACCACGTGCTCTTAGCCACAGAGTATTTGTCACTTGCCCCAGGAAGAATGTGGTCTATACTACCTCCCTCTGGAATCTAGCCTGCGACTGCTCTGACCAAAAGAGCATTCTAGAAGAGACTCTGTGCCAGTCTGGGCATAGCCTTTCGGAGTACAGGCAACTTCTACCTCCTCCATCTTGAAACCCCATGAAGAAGTCCCCCTGGTAGAGGACGCAGGCCCCAGGGGACAGCCAACACCAACGCATTAGTCACATGAGTCACCTAGGAGGTGGACCCTGCGGCCCCAGTGAAGCCACCCCAGCCAGCTAACATCACACTGAGCAGAAACAAGTTACTCCCAAATTGCACAACCGTGAGCAAATGCATGATTGCTGTGGTTTTAAGTAAATAGTTTTTGGGTTTAGAGGGCATGTTACACAGCAAGAGATACCTGAGGTTGACCTAACAAGATTACTTCCAGAAATTTGTCCTCAGCACTAATCAGAAATGCACACAAAGGTTTACATTCAAGAACATTTTTGGCAGAGATGCTTTGAAAAAACTTTATGTCTAAATTAGGAAAAATAAATATACAGATCAGAGTATATCCATTATGAAAGTAATTTAAATGTTAGCGGTATGAAGGAGCATTTATAATATTCTTTTAGGCGGAAAAGTCATATAAAGAACTACATGTGTCCTGGCTAGCGTAGCTCAGTGGATTGAGCGCAGGCTGCGAACCAAAGCATTCGATTCCCAGTCAGAGCACATGCCTGGGTTGCAGGCCATGGCCCCCAGCAACTGCACATTGATGTTTCTCTCTCTCTATCTTTCTCCCTCCCTTCCTTCTCTAAAAAGAAATAAATAAAATCTTAAAAAAAAAAAGAAAAGAACTACATGTATAAAAAGGAAAAACATTAAAGTTAGTATGGTTATTTCTAGGCAATTAGATTATAAGCGATTTTATTCTGATCTTCACATTTCTGTGATAATTGCATAAGAAAAAATAAAACCTTAAAAAAACTATGAAGTTGTGAAATCTGTCCACAGATAAACTTTAAAAAAATAAAGTTTCATTTTAACTACAGTTTTAAACTTTTTCACAAAACCATTTTACCAAAGCATTCAGCAACATTGATGTCGAGTCATCTGCTATTTCTGATCTTTGACAAGCTGATAGGCAGCTACATAGCAATTGCAAAACCCAGCAAGAGACAGATTTATTAGCAACGGGCTTTGATATCCATAAACTGGATGTTAACACCCTGAATAATTAAGCAATCCTAATGATGTGACAGAAAGTAAAATAAAATTTTTAAAAAGCTTCAAAAAAATCAGATGAAGATCACTGAAAGTTTGGTACCTGCCAGGAGCTTTCCCACAACCACGCCACTTTGTCCTGGCAATGGCCTCGTGAGGTGGGCGCTGCCCCATGTCACAGATGAGGACCCTGCTGCCTTGGCCAAAGTCCCTGCAGCGGCCACTGCACAGCCCAGAACTGGGCCCAGCGTGCCTGTGCCCTCATAGCACCACACCACTCCACGAAGGTCAGGGTTCAACATTCCTATTGGTTAAAACAAAATTATCAAACATAAGGACAGTCTGAAAAAAACCTTTTTTTTTTTAAATCTAACACAGTTAATTAAAATACATTTAATTAGAATTCTTAAACCTTTTTAGTGGGATCATTTTCTTCTTGCAGAACTTGAAGAGATCCTAACAAGTCAGGGCCAATTTTATGAGAAGCCTAGACGACTCTTGAGCAATTAAAAAGGGCTCAGGAGAGGGGGACCAGCTTCCAAAGCAGAGGTACCTGTGGCACAGCCCCTCTCCCCCTCGTCCTCTCTCCCAGGGCTTGGTGGACTGGACCTTTAGTTGAAACCTGGCTGTGCTTGTTTTATTCCCCATTCATATTTTGTTACTGTTTCCAATAGGCTGTATCTAGTTTGGGAGCCAAGATGCGAGGGATCAGTACCACAGAGGTTGGACAGGATGAGATGGAGAGTCAGATCTCAACCAAGCCCAGTGGGTATTTGTTCGTTGTACTTCAATGAGAATAACTAGAACAATAACAGCTACAGTTTCCACAGTGTTTATATGTGGTCAGCTCTGTGCTATACGCTGTACATATATACATGATCCTAGTTAATCCTCCCAACACCTAGAGGTAGGCACTGTTTTTCATCTTCATTTTACAGTGCAGATGCACAAGACTGGACCCCAGATAGGTAGTGGTCGGGGAGTGAACTGTTGGATCTCAGCCCATTCTCCTCACTGCCACATGCACTGCAGCCGTCGGAGCTGGGGGTTCAGAGAGAAGCTGCTTCTCTTCCATCAGCTACAGAAGGAATCAGGACTGTGAGCCACAGGAGAAGGGCCGTGGCTGGGAAAATGGACAAATGGGAATTCTAGTCGCAAAGACCGAGCTGGAAGAGCAGCTTTTCCCAGGGCCAGGGCTGCTGGCTTCCCAATTCCAAACTGCTAAGTATCATGAGCCTCCTTTTAAAATGTGTTTCTATTCATTCATCATTCCCTATGTCTATAAGAATATAATACAGTAGTTTATAATGACACACAAAATATAAAAACGTGAAGTAAAGAAGAAAAAGACGTGGGTAGACCTTGAACTATTCAGTCGCCAAAATAAAATCATGATCAGCAGAGGTCACAGTGTTCATTAGATTGAAAAAAAAAACCCAGCAGCTCCAGACAAGCACAACTGATATCAATATTAAGGTCAGGAAAGTTTCTCTCCTGAAAGCAACACAGTGCAGCGTGATGAGCAAGGACTCTGCCTCTCGAAAGGGTGAAACGCCAGGCAGCAGGGTGGGATCGCTGAACACGCAGACTCTGGAGCCAGACTGCTGGGTTCTACCACTTTCCAGCTCAGTCACCCTGAGCAAGTTCAACCTGCCAGTGCCTCAGTCTCTTCATCGATAAGTGGGAACCGGGGTGACACGGGGGGTTAAACAATGGATACAAAGCCTTCAGAGCAGCATCCAGCCCGGCGTGTAGGAAGCGCTGTGTCTATGAGCTGATGTTTTATCACCAGCCTGGTCTGGAGCGGACCAGACATCCTCCCTCGGGGCCCTGCCCGCCCTGAACCCCTGCGCCCCTGCGCCCCTGCACACCCTTCCCCCTCATCCACGCGGCTCACCTTCTCCCTCTACTCAAGCCTTTGCTCTAGTGTTATTTTCTCCGCAAGGCCTTTCTAGACAATATTTAAAACTGAAATGCTTCCCCTACTTGTCTCCCCCAAACTAGCAGCCTACATCCCCTGTCACAATTCATTTTTCTCCTCAGGAGCAATTCTCACGCACAAGTAACTAATTACTTTATTTCCCTTTTTTTGGGGGGGGGGTCTACCTTCCTTCACTAAGTGAGGGCAGGTTTCTGCTTTACTCACTGTTCTCTTCTCAACACCTAGAACCTATGACAGAGAGTAGACACCCAATAGACAAGTGTAGAATGAATCGACCGCCACGCTCATCACTGTACAGCCAGTGCAGGTCCCTTTGAAATGCCTGTAGGATAAATTAATAAGTCAAAAAGGAAACTTGTAAGCTGTCTGGACTTTTCATCCTCTGGTAATAATTCAGGAAAGACACTGAAAGTTCAACACAATTTAGTGCTGACAAAAGTAGTTTCCACTGAGATTTTAGGTGCCGTGAACTGTTTCATACTCTGGGAATGAGCTTAAAACTAGTTCCTAAGAGTCAATTCCAGCAGGGACACAGCTAGATGAAATAGTCAAAGCCGAGTAAGAATAAAGCATTATTGGAATCAAATCATCACTCTGTCAGTTCTTGATAGGGCCAGTCCAAATACATCATAGGCTTTGTTATCTAATTCTCTCCTGACAGCATGGCAAGGACAGGAAAGCCAGTTACTGAAGAGAACATCTTATTTCATGCCCCAGAGGAATTCAAAAAGTTTAACAAAGGCAGGTGTTGAATGTGCAGAACCTGGGAGAGACCCTCGGCCATGTGGGGTCCCACTGAGCACGCAGAGGTGCCTGCCAGTGCAGGCCTCAGTGGTGAGCAGCCGTGTTTGCAAGCAGTAGAGGGCGATGTAGCAGAACGGAAAACATGCCACAGCACGGGCAGCAGAGGCCGGCGGGGTGAGTCAGGCTGCGGGTGGAGCTGGGAAGCTCTCCCAGTTGCAAAGGCAGACTGACCCGTGTTGCCCATGTGTGGGAACGTGCCAGCCTTACGGCAGTGGCCCTTTCCATACACCACTCTCTAGCCAAACAGAAAGGTTCGGGGAGCCCTCATTTCCATGGTAAATGAGATTTCTCCACAGGGTGTTCAGAAGAAGAACGTTGAATCGACTAAGGCGGCATTCTGAGCATTCTGCTGCTGTCCTCACCTTTATGCATGCCGACTGTGGTCCGAGCACAGACCTCATGGAAGCCCCCAGCATGAGGGGGAACAGCGTGGCAGGGACTGCTGGTTGTGAATGAGCCGGGGTCTGTGCTCATTCACAGACACCGGGGCGAGGCCCTCCGCTCCCCTCAGCTCTCACCCAACCACCGTCCACTTATAGGCCTTCACTCTAGTGCTGTGGTCCTTAATTAAACTCAGTCTCCTCTTACTCGGTTCTGTTGCTGTTGTTTTAAAGTGTGCTTCTTCTCTCACAGTTAAACTACAGATTCCTTAAGGGGCAAAGACTACATTTTCAAATCCTTCTTTTGCACTCACAGAACTGAGCGTTGTTGAACTGATATTTAACACTGTATGAGTTTAAGGTGTACAACACGATTCGGATGGAGTCAGGATCCTATACCTTCCCACTCCCACCCTCCCATCTGGAAATGCTTGTACTGCAAAGTGGTTACCACAGCAGCATTGGGTGGCATCTCCATCACTTTTGTTTTTGTTCATCTTTTCAGCTCTTAGTTTCATTGATCGTTTCTGTTATTTTACTGGTCTCTATCTCATTTATTTCCACTCTGATCTTTGTCCCTTCCTTCCTTCTGCCAGCTTTGGACTTAGTTTATTCTTCTTGGTATAGTTCCTCAAGATGTGAAGTTAATTATTTAATATATTTCTTTTCTCTTAATGTAGGTATTTCTCACTTATAAAGTTCCCTTCTAGACCTGCTTTTGCTCCATCCCATAGGTTTTGGTATATTGTTTTTGAATTTTTGTTTCAAATTTTTTTTTAATTTTCCATTTCATTTCTTTGACCCACTGGTTTTTCATAGGCATGTTGTTTAATTTCCACATATTTATTCATTATTCATCTTTCTCTTGTCATTGATTTCTAGATTCATATACCACTATGGTCAGAAAAGATACTTAGTATGATATTAATCTTCTTAAATGTGCAAGATTTGTTTTGTGAACTATCATAGGATCTATCCTGGAGAATGTTCCATGTGCACTTGAGAAGAAAGTGTATTCTGGGGGTTGGGTGAAATGTTCTGTACATGTTTACTAGGTCCATTGATATGAAGTGTACTTCAAGTGCAATGCTTCCTTGTTAAGTTTTAGTCTGTATGATCGATCTACCCACTGTTAAAAATGGTGTATTGAAGCCCCCTAATATTATTGTATCATTGTCTATTTCTACCTTCAGATGTTAGCATTTGCTCAATATATCTAGGAACTCTGATGATGAGTGTATATATATTTATGATGATTACAACTTCTTGATGAATTGACCTCTTTATCATATAATGATATTGCCTCTTGTTACCATTTTTGGCTTAAAGTCTGCTTGTTTATTTATTTTGTATTCATTCATCCATTCTGTGTCTTTTGATTGGTGAATTCAATTCATTTACACTTAAAGTCATTATTGACAGGTATAGACTTACTAATGCCATTTTATTGCTTTCTCGCTATTTTGTAGTTCTAGCATTCCCTTTATTCTCTCTTTCTGCCTATCTTTGTGAATTTGTGTTTTTGTTTTTTTGGTTTTTTGTTTTTGTGGTGGAATGCTCTGATGCTCTGATCTTTATCTTCTGTGAATCTGCTGTAGGCTTTTGCTTCATGGTTACCATGATGTTTACATAAAATATTCTATGGCTAAAATGGTACATTTTAAGTTGATAGCAACTTCTATTATACACAAAAGTGGTACTCTTTTATGTTTTTGACGTCACAATTTACCTTTTCTTATATTTTGCATTTGTTAACAAATTATAGTAGCTATAGTTATTTTTTAACATTCTGGTACTTTAACCTTTATAACCTTTATATTAGAGTTAAATGGTTAATATTTAACCACCATATTACAGTATTTGAGTATTCTGAATTTGACTAACAGTTTCCTTTACCAGTGTATTATATATTTTTGTATGTTTTCATGTTATTAATTAGTATCTTTTTGTTTCATCTGGAAGAATCATTATCAGCACTTCTTCTAAGGCAGAGCAAGTGGTGATGAATTACCGCAGCTTTCTTTGTCTGGGGAAGCCTTTATGTCCCCATTTCCAAAGGATAACTTTGCCAGATACAGTATTCTTAGTTGACAGTTTGGGTTTGTTTGTTTTTTAGCACTTTGATATATCATCCCACTCTCTCCTGGCTTGGAAGGTTTATTTTGAGAAATCCACTGTTTCCTGTAAGTGGCAAGCTTCCTTTCTCCTGCTGCCTTTAAGATTGCTCTTTGTCTTTAATTTTGAGTTTTATCCTAATGTGTCTTGGAGAGAATCTCTTTAAGTAGAATTTGTTTGGTGACTTATGAGATTCATAAACTTGAATACCTAAATCTCACCCCAGATTTAGGGAGCTCTCAGGCATTGTTTCTTAAATAAGCTTTCTGCCCCTTCTTCTTTCTCTTCTCCTTCTGAAACTCCAATAACTTGCAATATTTTTTCATTGTTCCCTAGGCGTCCTCTTCTCTTTTTCATTATTTTTTCTTTGTTCTCTTCTAACTAGATAACTTCAAAGTTCCTGTCTTTTAAGTCACAGATTTTTTTTTCTTCTGCTTGATCTATTCTGCTTTTGATACTCTTTATTGAAGTTTTCATTTTATTCATTGTATTCTTCAGTTCCAGATTTTCTGTTTGGCTCTTTATGATTTCTATCTCTTTGTTAAACTTTCATATTGTTCATGTTCATTTTCCTGGCATTTTTGAATTGTCATTCTGCATATTCTTGTAGCTCATTGGGCTTGCTTAAACAGCTATACTGAGTTCTTTATCAGGTAAATTGCAGATCTCCGCATCTTTGAGATCGGTTCCTGGAAGATTATCATGATCCTTTGGTGATGCCATGTTTCCTTGATTCTGCATGTATGTGAAGTTCTGCAGTGCTATATCCTCCTTTGAAGTAGCTGTCTCCTCCTACAGTCTTTACTAATCTCCATCACCCCTGCCAGGACTCTGCGGCATGCTGTGGATGCATCTGCCCCACACTTCTTGCTCTCTCATGGAAGAATTCTTAAGGTTGTATGCCTTCTCTTGATCCTAAAACATATCATGGTGGGTGCTGATAGTTTTGCTTGCTTTTCCAAAGGTGGTGCTAAAGTTCAAGTTTGTGGTCTCTCCCTGGCCCATGGATTCAGGTCAGCTTTCTGTATGTGTTCCCGCTGCTGCATGGGATCATGCTCAGGGAGTCACACTGAGTGGAGGGAATGAGGATGATGTATGCAGAGCTCAAGGGGCACCTGTGGGTTTGTTCGAGAATCTACTGGCAAGGTATCCCCAGAGGCTCATGGCCGAGCTCCTTGATAAAGTGTGGAGCACAGTTTGTAGGATCCACATTCTTTTAATGCCCTCTCATATACTTATTATCTGATGCACAAGTGTGTGCGACTCCTACTAGATCCCCTTGGCGTACGGTGCTAGATCTCACAGCTCCTAAAAAGGCACTTTTGTCCATGGATGGTTGCCAAATCATGGTTGTTGGGGGAGGGACATCTTATTCAGCCATAAGGATGACATCACTCGCCTACCAGCCCAGCCCTGTATCTTTCAGCAAATCAAGCAATTCAGGAACAGAAAACCCTGGACAACCCAGCTCTTCTTACCACAAAACTCTTGGATCAAGCAACTACCTCTTAACCTCCAGCTCCATTCCTACAATTTCCAGATTCATCTCTGTCCAACAGTACCTCTAAACTTTGAACTTTGTCCCCCATTATCCATCCCATGCTTGCTCTTTGGATCTGAAATGGACTTGGCTTCTCTGATTTGATCCCATCCTAACTCCCTGGGTCCATCCACCCTAGGTATTGGCTCCAGCAGATAAGGCTAGGCTCCCAGCACCCAACTTGGCATTAGTTAGATGCACAAAACTGCCACTGAGCTCTGCTAAAGTTCGGCTTGGGGAGAACAGAGCAACAGTAAGTGATAACTGGACATGTTACTATTATCATGAGAATAATTGGGAGGAGGGTATGATCCTGCCATGCTCTCTGCTGCTTCCACCACCAGCAGCAATGCTGTTCCGTATCTTGGGTGAGCGAGGAGGAGTGGTATGGCTTAGCTTCCCACCTCCAGAAAGAAGCAACAACTGATTTATCAGGGACAGCAGAAATGAACGTAGAGACCAAGACATGAAAGTAGAGAAGACTACAAGGTCCCTGAAGGTAAGAACTATGGGTGCCTGCTTCATAATTGCCTCTTCAGGGCATGCCAGTACCCAACACATTAGTAGGTTCCCAATAAATTTATTAAAATAGTTAACTAGGAAAAGAGTAGTACTGTTTTTGATTTCCATCTTACTGCCCTTTAAACAAATTTAAGTCAATAAACATATATTGTTCCAATTATGGTGTTAGACCTTGCAAATATATAGATGAAATGAGTTACAAATAGGTTTCACCCCCAAGAAGTTTACAGCTCCCTTCAAGCACAAGGCACACACTTGAGGGGCCTGCATGCTATGAGCTGCACTAGAAGCACGGAAAAGCACCATGGGCAGGCCGACGGTGCTTTATGGAATGACTTAGGCTGTTCAAGTTGGGAGTCCTTAGGGAAAAAAGTGACATTTGATCTGGGCCTTAAAATAGGAAGCAGTATTTCGAGGGAACTTATAATGATGAGAACAAAAGTGACCACACAATTAAGACGTTATGGAGAGCAGCCCAGATGGAGAGCAGAGCGCAGGCCGGGGCTGCCAGTGCCCCTGTGGAGGACAGAGCTAACTGCTGACAGCAGTCTCTGGTACAAAGGGTCCAGGCCACACTGGAGATGTCTTAGAACACAGGGGACATACACTGGGCAGTAGAGGCTCATGACAATGCAGCTCTCCCCCAAAGTGGGCCACATGGCTGATGCCTCAGGTCACACTGATCAGTTCTAAGGCTCCCTCGGGTCTCAGGGGTTTCTGGGCTGATCTGAGCAGGCCCTGGGAATCTAAGTCTGCTTACATGGGTCAGAGACAAGATGGACAAGTATGGTGTCTCAGAGAGGCCTTGCAACCTCTTGAGCCTGCAGGAGTATCCAACCTTTTGGTGTCTCTGCACCACACTGGAAGAAGAGTTGTCTTGGACCACACATTAAATACATTGTGACACATAATCACAAAAAAAAACCCTCCTAATGTTTTAAGTAAATTTACGATTTTGTGTTGGGCCACATTCACAGCCACCCTGGACTGCATGCTGCCCACAGGCCACAGGTTGGACACCCCTGCTTTAGAGCATGGCTAGGTCTCCATGGTCACCCCAAGCAGGCACCTCCCATGGCAATTTCCCCAGCTCCTGATGTCACCAGAGAACAGAGCCTCTCTGGAGACCTAGACTGGCCTGCACATATGGGTGCATAGAGTGGGGGGCACCCTCTTACCTGCACCATGCAGCCACCAGCACCCAGCACCAGCACCCTCTTACCTGCAGCCACCTATACAATCTACAGGACATGGGCTGCGACCCAGACACTGAAGCCCACATGGAAAGAAAAAGTCCATGACCACTCAGGATGCTCTGCGGATGTTTTAAAATCAGAAATTTGCCTCTCTTGACTATTTAGAAGGGAAAATGGCACCTCCACTGAGAAAGGAGCTAGTTATATAAAATTAGAGAGGAACTGAACCCCCAAGCAGTGCTGAATGCAGGTGACCTGAAACCCCAAGGGACGCACCTCAGACTTCCTGCGGGCCCCAGCGGCAGCATAGCTACTGACTGTCTGTGGACAAACCACGACATTTTGTTGATTAAATAAGCACTACCAATAGAATGTTATCATCACAAAAAATCCCATTGCTAAGGAAAAAGCAGCCTCATTTAAATTATTTGCACTATAAACTAGAAATTAATGAGTGACGACAATATGGTAAATGGTACAAGTTTCCGTTTTCAAGATCATTTCCCCTTCATTGCTGTAGATGCCCACCATTCCTGACGGCACAGGCACCGGGGCACTAACAGACACTGAGGCATTCAGGGCACCGCCTTGGCTCCTCAGGTTTCACAGCAAAGCAGGAATCAAGCCCAAGAAGGCTGCTTCCAAATTCTGTGGTTTCTCAACCCTGGTCAAGTGTGGCTACCAGAAAGCCACCGTGATCCACTCATTTAATTTAGCCTTTTCCAGAGTTCATCTGTCAGGAGCTCTCCATCTGAGTATCTCTGGTGACAAATTCCTATAGCTGACTGTTTACCACTCAAAGCACCTAACTTCTTAATACCAACTACCTACTTTATGAAAATGTTTTGTAGTAGTGTTTGAAACAAATCGTCCTCATCTTTCTTTTCTGTGTGGCGCATGTTCCCTTTTGCACATAGTAAGAGGAATGTAAAAAAATACTAACTGTACGTCTGGCTTGTAAATGTCACTATTTAGATAACTTCATGTGTAGGGTAGAAAAAAATGCTATTAAGGAATTCTAAGGAACAATTCATCACAATTGAGTTTTAAAAAAATTATCTACTGCCTTATTTTAAAATCTGAATTCAGGAATATGGAAGGTTGCCAGTGAAGTCATTAACCTGTTTGCCATTGTATTGGAAGTACCCAGTGCCCAACCCTGAGCAAGCAGGCACTCCCTTGGTACCTGACCACTGGTCCCCAGCATTTCCTGGGCTGGTCCCACTGCACCTCATCTGTGGTCAGCCGCATGCTCACCACCACCTCAGGACACGACATGAGTTCCCTTTCTCACCCAGCATTTCACCTGCAGCTTTGCCTGGTCTGAGCACCAGCTCTGGTCTCCATTATTAGTTAGCGCAACCTTGAAAAGAAGCACTGCCCCACATATTGGGTGGGTAATGCATTTACACTAAAATGGCAAAGGGACAAATGGAAAACCCAGCATAATAGGTTAGTGAAACTTGGCAGCAAGCATCAAATAAAAATATCCTGCTCCTCTTTTTAAATCTATTCTTTGTAGATATTTGCTGCTCATGTAACTTGGATGGAAGCTACAAGTCAAGCTGAAGAAGGGGAGAGGAAGGAACAGGGAAGGAAAGAAGGAAGGAAGCAAGCCAGCTGGAAGGCTCTGTCTCACCTCTTTGGAGCTTTGCTCAAAACTACTAGGTCACTGATACATGTCTCAAAACTACTCTAATACAGTAGTCTTTTAAGAATACTATATCTTTCCAACAGTTAAACCTGAAGAAAACTCAAAGATACGACCCTTTAGGGATAGAATCTAAGAGACTGTGACACCTGAGTGGAGACACTTAGGGGTAGAGAGTTCCTCCTAAGACCTCTAATGTCTAAGACCTCTAGAGGTCAAAACCAAAGCTCAGACTTGGTTATATCTTCCATCCAAGTTCTCACAACACTCATCCTAAAGGAAAACCACAAGATTCAACTGTCCTGTTCTGAGTATATATTCCAGTCTGTTCTCTTTGGTAATCCATAACCTTTTCTCTGGCACCAGACTGCCCAGGTTCAAACCTCGGTTCTGCCACTTACTAGGTGTATATGCCTTGGGGCAAAATACTGAGCACTTCTCCACCCTTTACTAGCTGTATAACCTTTAGTGAGTGATTTAACCCTCTTTTGCCTCAGTGTCCTCATGTGAGTGGAGATAATATTATTACTTACCTCAGAAAAATCTTTGTAAAGATTACACAAATTAATGCACAGAAGACAGTTAGACCATTGCCCAATATGTCGTAAGCCCTGCCTGCTGTTATTATTTCCGCTTGAGGATAAAGACATCCTATGATAGGCCTATGATCTCAGCTAGAAGTGGTATTGACCATAAGCCCCAGGAAAAACAGAAGGTAACAGGAAAGTGAAGTAACACAAAGCAATGCCAAATCACAAATGCCACAAATCACCTGGTGGTTTGAACCAGAGTGCAGTTTCACTTCCTCTCCCTTCCTAAGATCACCCTTCTGATCAGAGATACAAGAAAGACAACGAACTGGAAAGGCACGCAGCCGAAGAAGGAATCCGGAAGCAAGAAACTGGTGCGCTTTAGTCTGGACGATCAGCCCTCACTGCGGACTGCTTCACCGCCGGTGCTGCTCTGATCAAAGGTTCGAGCCCTTCCCCACCCACTCCGGGCTGCCGCAGCATGGAGCCAGGGAGAGAGCTGGCCTAGGACTGGCAAACTTTCAAAGCCACGAGATGTAGAAGAAAGGGAAGCAGGCCTCTCATCTGTGGCTCTGCTACAGACCACTGCGTGACCTAGGAAGTCACTCAGTGACCTGAATTCTCTCGTTCCATCCACAGAATGAGAATACCTGTGCTGGGCACCTCATACAATGGTGTTAAAATAAGTTGATATAAGGCATGGGAAAGCCCTTTGAGAAATATCAAGTACCATATAAAGTTTCATTAATGACAGGGTTTGCATTAATTTTAGCTTTCCTTAAAGTCAACATATATTCTATATTACACAAAATATTCTATTATCAAATTAACTTAGCAAATGCTAGGTTAAGAATATTCTCCAGCTTCTGTACCGAGAGCAGAGATTCCCAACCCTACCAGATACATTGTGCCCTTGGTGTAAACATGCATCTTTGTCTCCTTTACCATCCAAAAACAAGTTCACAGACATGTCCTACACAAACATGACATCCAAAAAGGCCACCACCAGCAGCAACATGTGCGAATGCTTGGGAATGACTAAACTGAAAGACCTGCATAGCCAGATGCTCGCATCTGTGCGGAGAACCAAGGCGAATGTGGCAGCTACAGGCACAGTCTACAGCGTCTTGCTGTGCCAGCGACTCGAATACAACCAGGGGCATTTTCTTGTCATGTGCTTTCCTGAAATAGCAAAAACAATTCTTTGTAAAGCTCCAAGCAAAACAAAATACAACCTGCCCTTCATTTATATAGTCCCTGTATTCCTAAGACATTCAGTGTCTACGATTATAAAATCACAACTACTTGGTGTTTATACATAGAACAGTTCCGTCCAAAGCTTAATGATAAACAGATTTTTTCAGCTTCACGACTATAGGGACAAGTCCCAGGAGGTCAGGGACAAGTCTTGCTTTTATGGGACTGTCTGTGCACTGCAGTCTATCCAGCACCCATGACCCCTGGGCCACCAGAGTGATGACAAAAACACTTTCGCAACGATTTTATAAAAGGTCCCCAAGGGGGCAGTATCGCTCTACTAAGAATCACTGCTTCCAAGGCTTCATAGCCTTTTTACCAAGACAATGAGATGAGAAAAATAGTTTGCCGATGCTAAACCACAGAACAGTTTGTTACCCAAGTAGCTTCTGGAAAAACTATAGTTTCACTAATCACACTTTGGGAAATATTGGTATTAAGCATTTTTAAAAGAGCAGATCAAACAGCGAAAGCACCCTGAGTGCCTGCCTCTGGTGAACAGCAGTGAGAAGGTTGTGGAGATGTTTTCCAGGGATGAAAAAAGCCTGGTGCTTTGTCGGGTTCTGCGGGTGCAGCAATGATACAGGATAAATCACCTCAGAAGACGAGATAGAGGGAGCTCACAGAAACTTTTCTAAGAGACTCAGACATCCCAGACACAGAGCCTGACTCATCAGTACTTAGGATAAATGGTTATTAGTTTTAGATTTGGAACCTAGGCTGTTGCTTGGAAGTCACTTCTATGGTCCTTGAACATATCACTTCATAAATTTATTTTTCAAGGGCTGTAAATTTCTCTATGCCATTTTTCCAAAAGGAAAAGGATTTGTAGACCTGTCCAGTGAATAAGGTGGACAATGTTGGCTCTTTTCATTTTCAATTCAATGTACAAAATTACATCAATGAAGCATTTATTTCCATTATTCTCTAAAACATGCAGGTTTTATATGCACTGAAATATATTTCTAAATTGGACAGCAAACCTGGCTCTACTCAAAACATAACGATTATTTTTAGAAAAGAAACAAAAACCCCACCATTCAGGGCCTAGTGAGGCTCAAAATGCTCTGCTTTCTACTCGAGTGAAATAAACTTCAGTAAATAATTACACAGCAATCAGATAAGTGCGTTTAGTTACAAGACCACAGAACCCTAATTACATTGTCAATATGTTTTTATTTTTACAGATTTTAAAGTAAGTGTGAGAATAAATGCTTCTTATTTTCCTAAGTATTTATCAGGCATTGGCGCCATCTGGTGGAAATTTTTAAGTAAAACTAAAATGACAAAAAAATTGGGGGCTTTCCTCCCATCATTTAAAAAAGAAGTAGAAAAGCACATTTTATTTCTCAACATACTCTATCTTACAGTTCATGTAATTTGGGGATGAAATGCATCAGTCCACTCCTGCTAGGTTCTATCAAACTAAGATCATGCACCACACAGCCACACCTCATCTTTACCCAGATTTGTGAATGGACTGTTACCACATTATTTGTAAAATAAGTATTTGACGGTACTTGAAAAATTAGCAATAAAATGAGTGAATATATATTCGATGTCTAAAATTAACAAGGTCTACTTATATAAGGCATTTCTTCAAATCAATGAGGTAAAAAAAGCAAAAAATATCTATAAGCACTGACCAGAATGAGATATGACATACTCCATGTTATTTAAAAAATTAAAATGAGATCATTTTATGCCTATCAGGTTGGCAAAACTTATTTTAAAAGTTTGATATTAGCAAGTGCTAGAGAAAGTGTGTTGAAACAGGAGGCCTCAAGCATTGCTGGTAGAAAGGAAACCCAGCAGTGCTCAGTCAAGTACGCATGCATACACTCCACAACCCAAAAATCACAGGCCTAGGTGGATTAGTGACTTATTGCTGTGTCGCAAATTACCCCAAGATTTAGAGGCTTAAAAAGACAAACATTTTCCTCAAGTTTCTGTGGGTCAGGAATCCAGATGGGGCTCAGCTGGGTGCCTCTGGGTCGGGGTATCTCCAAAGTCTCAGTGGTCAGCAATCACGGTCAGCTGGGACCACAGGGACCTTAGCCTAAGTGGGAAACCACTGGTTTCCAAGCTCATTTACGGAGCTGTTGGCAGGCTTCGGGGTCTTGTTGCCTTTAGGTCAGAGAGTGAGTTCCACGGAGACTCTCCATAGGGCGGTACACAACATAGCCCTCTGCTTCCCCGGAGGAGAGAGAATGAGAAAGAGCAAGACAGAAGTCACAGATCTTTAGTAAACTAATCTCAGAAGTGAGATCTCATCACATTTGCCATATTGTTTTTATTAGAAGGTAACCACTAGGTCCAGCCCACATTAAAGGGAAGAGATTAAACAAGGGCATGCGGCTAGTAACTAAATTCAATGTATGCAAATGTGAATCATTATGGTGTGCACCTGAAACTAATATGATGTATGTCAACTATACTACAGAAGGGGGTGCGTGGGTACAGCATGAATATCAGGAGGCGGGGACACTGGGAGCCATTTGAAAGGCTGCCTACCGCACTGGGTAGATACCCCAGAAACTCCCAACAGATAGACTAAACAGGGATGAGATTGTTCATTGTAGGATCGCATTGGCATGGGTGACAGAGGAGAAAGGAATGGACATGATGACTCGCACGGACCAGAATCAATGTGCCATGAAATAAGTATAATCAATTCAGTTCTGTGAATCTAAGGGCACTAAAAACAAAGCCCAAAAGACAGAGTAAAACCAGTGCATCCTTCCACTGCTGTGTTCAAGCCCCCCTGAGAGTTCTTCCCAGAGACAGCCACAGTTATTGAGATGTGTGTGTACGTATAAAATCTTTGCACAAGCTATTTTTTTCAACCCACCCACCCTTCTATGTGCTACTCTCAACATCTGAGACTGGGAGACATCAAACTACATTTCTCAGCTCTCTTACCAGGTGGCAAAAGGGCACTGAGGAAGCTCAAGACTTCAGAAGGAAGGAAGAAGGCTCTGGCTCCCAGCATGACAGTTGCTGGCAGACGCTCTGGCTGCCAAGGGAACGGGGCAATTCCAGATGGGCGGCAGGGGGGTCACTCCCACCCTTTGGTGGAGTGACACCTCTTCAGCAGACCCAGGCCTGCCTCCAACAGTGAAGCAGCTGGTCCACCCAGGGCTGCAGCACCTGCAGCTCTGATCTCTGGGTATCACCCTTCCATCTTCCTTTTTATTGCTCCAGCCCCACTTGTCTTCCTTTTTGCACTTCTTTCTGGTGCTTCATATCAGTACAGAGAATAAAGACCATCTGAAAAACACTGCTTTTCTATTAATTTCATAACAATAGGACCCCACAATTTTTTAAACAACTAAATTCCCATTTTACAGATAAAATTATTTAGGTAAGTATTTGCCTTCGGGTCACCGCTGGGATTTGAACCCAGTACATCCAGCTCCTAAGCCTATCACTGAACTCTATTCTATACTTTGTTTCACACACGTGTAAGTAAAATTGTATTACCCCATGATGTCATATAAAAGAAAGAAATGTGATAGCATGATAAAGATAGCTAAATAATGTCAGGGACCCTTTCAAGTAAACATTTATTTTGTATCCTCATGCTTTACAAAAAAGAAAATGTTAAAAAAGAAAAAACAGTTATACAACAAAGAACATGACCAGCCACCCCTCCTTCTTGAAAGAGTCGTTCATATGCTTAGGGTAAAATTATACACAGTTCCATACGTCATACTATAGTCTGACACTAAACTTCCCATGCTCAGGGAGAAGCACCAGATAAGGGAAAGGTATTACCAGACCTGTAACTCTTTACACTGTTTTGCACTAAGAACTATTTTTTAAGTAACTAAATGAGCTTCTGGGACAAGTCACATCACAACTTTTAAAACTTTTGTAAAAAGGCATTTCTATTATTCTTGCTTACACTGGAAAGTCTCAAATCATAGAACAATGGGGGTAAAATACAGGACACTGACAATGCTGTCATAACTGAATTAGGTTAGAGTCCGAAGCGAGGGGCTGTCATGTGATTTTACTCCCCAAATTAGGAAGTCTCTACCCAACTGCCGTGAGCTCTGGTGTATTCCCAAACATCCGACAGTAAAGAAGCATGTTAGAGTGGACATCACAGCTCTGAATACTCCTAACGGAAAGAAACTGCTTCCAATGTCTAACACGGAAGTCTCTCCAGACTGCCAAAACTGAACATTGCTAGTCCCCTTTGTCTTCCCCCTAATAACCTCACAGAAATTGACCCTCTCTTCTGTTTTCCCTAACCTAGTACCCTCCTCTTCCTGTTTGCTAACCACAGCAACAAAAAGAAAAAAAATGGCCCTTCTGTAGGGAAAAAGGAATAAATGAATTCACATAAACACAAAACCCCAACTGCGTTATGTCAAAAAGAGCCCAGAAGCCAACCAAAAGAGCTCCAATGACCAATGGTAGAACAATTTAAGCAATAAAGTAGTAATAGATAATAACCCACAGTTTAAAATAAGCATTCATGAGCCCTGGCTGGTGTAGCTCAGTGGATGGAGTGTGAGATGGTGAAGCGGTCACCAGTTCCATGCCCAGTCAGGTCACATGCCTGGGTTGTGGGCGAGGTCCCCAGCAGGGGGTGCTCAAGAGACAACCACACTTTGATATTTCTCTCCCTTTCTCCTTCCCCTCCCCTCTTCAAAAATAGATATTTTTTTAAAAAGCATTCATGAGTCCATATTGCTTTAAATGATTGAACAAATTAGTAAATGGGACAAATATCCCAAGCAGAAGAATTCCAAGTAATTTATGCAGATTTCCCAGCTCTCAGGAGGGGCGGCATGACTCACTCCTTCTCGGGTATGGGCTGTGCAGAGTGACTTCATTCCAAAGTGTGTTTTACAGAAAGGGGAAATGGAAGGATTACTTTACAGTGGAGAAACATGATAATCACTACCTCAGTCAGGTGACCAAAGCCAGTTGCAACAGTGTTAAATCATGTTGGTAGTATGTACCCTCAATATAATTGCAAAAATGGCACTTCACTTGTGGTCTTCCTCCCAATAACCCATAACCCCAGTCTTATCAGAGAAAAATATCAGACAAATTCCAACAGTGAGCCATCTTACAAAATACCTGACCAGCTCTCCTCAGAACTGTTATCAAAAACAAGGAAAGTCAGAGAAATTGCCACTGCCTAAGGACACATGACGGCTAATTGTAGCATGGTGTCCTGGGTGGGATCCTGGGGGGAAATGTACTTCAGGTAAGAGCTAAAGAAATCTAAATAAACTGAACTTTAGTTAATAATGATTTATATCAAGTCACTCTTTAAGCATAACGAATGCATCATACTCATATAAAATGTTAATGCGAAGTTGAAATATGGGAACTGTCTTATCAATTTTTCTGAAGATCTAAAGAATAATTTTAAAATATTAATAATTCCATTAGAAGAGAAAATAAATTCCAAAATATTGACAGTGACAATCTCCCCAGTGTGGGAACATGGGCAATTTATGCTTTTGTCTTCACAGTTCTCTGAGACATACACATATTTTCTAGCATGGGCTCTCTGCTGCTCTAAAAAGTATATACATGCAAAATGTTTTTTCTCAACTTGTTTAAATGCTGAGCACTAAATCTATGAGTATAATCTTTTAAAGATTTTATTTATTTTTAGAGAAGGAAAGGGAGGGAGAAAGAGAGGGAGAAAAACATTGATGTGAGGGCAACATTGCTTGGCTGCCTTCCGCACATGCCCCAACCAGGGACCGAACCTGCAACCCAGGTTATGTGCCCCGACCAGGAAGCAAACCAGCGACCTTTTGCATTGCAGCATGATGCCCAACCAACTGAGCCATGTTGGTCAGGGCTGTGATTATAAATTTTAAATAAATACTATTTACTGAATGATTACAATTTGTTGCATACTGACTATGCTTAATAATTTTACCAATACTCTGTGTAGTGAGCAGTATTACCCCCTTTTAAAAGATAAAGAATTAAAGTAGAGGTTCGGGAAGTTTAAGTCACATACCTAATAGGTAGCAAGTAAGCTGACTCTAAAACGTGCTTATATGTCTATATAATACAGCTTCTCTAGAATTACTTGTTCAGCATTTTGTAAACTAGTGCTAGTACATATATTATTTTAAAGTGCTTCACCACAATGCTATGAAGTGAGTTATAAATACCCACTTAGGTGAAATTGGTTGTGTGATAGGCACCCCTGCAGTGCAACCCCCCCACCCAAAACAAAACAAAACCTCCATCAAATACAGCAACATAAACAGCATTGCCACGTAACACAGCAGCCAGCAAACCTACTGGTAGTGGATTTTAAATACTATAGAGTTCTTGTTTCACCACAAGGCACCCTGAATTGTGCCTCGCCCCTAGGCAAACAAGGCAGTTCTTTCACACTGTATAAAGTCACAGAACTAAAACTGAGCATTCTCCTTCACTATTTTGAAGTTCAAAGAGATCATGTAGATGGACTCCCTGCCGTCAAGGCTCGCCACCACCCGGCTCCAGTCAACCCTACGTGTGACGGGACAAACGGGGAACGTGTAGCCTCCATCTGTTCTCACGACGTCATTCCATGAGCCCTTCATTCACAGGATGATTCGACTGATGAGGCTGGCCTATTTTTAAGTAAATTGCTCTATTTTAGGTAAATTAGATCCTATCATGAAAATCAGCCACAGTAGACTGTGTATGGGGCCCAGACAAGGAAAATCCAAACCCTGCCCAAAGAGTTACATTACAATATCAGCACCCATGAACAAGAGCAAATAGACACAGAAGCACACCTGTCCAAAGGACACAGGAACCAGGTGATAGGGTATCCACCGACCAACTCTGGGACGTGGCAAGCATCAAAATAAAAAATCAACTCATACAAAATAGCCGTGGGATATGAAGTAAAGCACAGGGAATATAGTCAACAACATGCAATATGGCGCACTATGCAAAGTGTATGATTGTCTAACCACTAAGCTGTATACCTAAAATCAATACAAAATAAAATGGAAAGAATACTAAAAAATTAACTCAATCTGAAAATAAAAAAGTAAACAAAAGACTTGAGATATACAGATAATAAGCACATGAAAAGATGCTCAACACAATTAGCCATTAGGAAAAAAAACAAATTAAAACTACAAAAATACATCATCATCCACTTACTCGGATGGCTTAAAAAAAAAAAATTGACACCACCAGGTAGCGGTGAGGATGCAGGGGAACTGCAATGCTCATACAGGGCTGGCGGGAAGCAAAACGGTACAAACCACTTTGGAAAAGTTTGGCAGATTCTTATAAAGTTACATACATGAGTATATACACTTACAGGACCTGGCAAGTTTTTTATTCACCCAAATAAAATGAAAACCTGTACAGAAATATTCATAGCAGCTTTACTTCTACTCACCACAACCAGAAAGTTCAAATGTGCCTCAACAGGAGAATGGAGAAACTGTGGTATGCTACATCCACTTAATGCAGCATCACTCCAAGTACCAAGAACAAGCTCCTGATGTACACGTCTTGGATGAATCTCAAGTACACCATGTTAAGGGGGCAGGGGCGGGAATCATGCTCAAAGGCTACTGTATGATTTCACTTACATATGTTGGAAAAAGCAAATCCTAGGTCAGAGAACAGATCAGAAGCTGCCAGGGTTACGGTGAGGGGAAGGGTTTGAAAACAAAGGAATGGCTAATGCAGTTTTGGAGCAGTTGAGGAGAATGACAAAATCGTTCTGTATTTTGATTGTGGTGAGGATAGCATGAAGCTGTGTTAAAATTCATAGAACTATCAATCAAAGGAGTAAACATCACTGCCTCTAATTTAAAAATGAATTTTTTAAACAATCAAGTGCAAATAACAATTACACAGGATTAAGACCTTTAATTCCTGAAAACAGAAAACCAATAACCCGAGCAGGTTTGAGAACGTCTGGACTGACAGCACAGTGCTCCCCACACAATGCACGGAGGATCTGGCATCTCTTTGGGGTAGTCCTGCCAAGAGGGCTCAACCTGAATCTGTTAGGAGAAAACATCGGGCAAACCCATATTGAAGTTGGCCTCTTCAAAACTGTCCATTACATAGAACATAAAAACTCAGTAACTGGCCCAGGTAAAGTCCTGAGAACCCAAGGCAATACACAATCTTAGATTTGTTTTTTCTATAGAGGACTGTGTTTGGAACTGGCAAAATCTCATTATGATTCTCCATTAGATGACAGTATTGTGCTGATGTTAATTTTCTGATTTTGATCAATTCACTATGGTTATATAAGAAAACTCCTTGGGGGAAAAAGAAACAATGAAATATTTATGGTTACTCTTCAATGGTGCAGGAAAAAAATAGTAAGAGAGAAAGAAAGCAAATGAGGTAAGTGTTCACATTTGGCAAATTTTAATGAAGGGTACCCAGGAATTCCTTGTACCAATCTTGCAACTTTCCTTTGTCTGAAAATGTCAAAATTAAAAATAAATTATTATAAGAAGTAAACATTCTTTGGACTAAGAATATAGATGAAATACTCTAAAGGATAAAATGAACACATTTATTAAAAGTAAAAGCCCAGAGCAAACTCTGGCCCCAACTCAACGCTGACCAGACAGGTGGGTTCCAGCCTCGAGTTCTGGGCTCGGCCATGGCCAGGAATCAGCCTGATGCTCTGAAACATCTAATTACACCACCAGCAACTCTCCCTCATCTGTTCCCTTGCTCTTTGGTTGACTTTTGCCTATAAAACAGCAGCTTCAGGTACAGATCTGGCTCCAAAGACGACAACTGATCATACTGATTTAGAAATTACTCATTTATAAACTGGGTTAAAAAATCAGCTTCCAGCCCTGGCTGGCATAGCTCAGTGGATTGAGCACAGGCTGCGAACCAAACTGTCGCAGGTTCGATTCCCAGCCAGGGTACATGCCTGGGTTGCAGGCCATAACCCCCAGCAACCCCACATTGATGTTTCTCTCTCTCTCTCTATCTCCCTCCCTTCCCTCTCTAAAAATAAATAAAATCTTTAAAAAAAATTTAATCTTTAAAATCAGCTTCCCGTGAATTTGATTAATACCAGCGTTCCCAAATTGTATCAGCTCTGGGACATGAACAAGAGGACTCTGGGGCCCATGAGCCTGAAAACTCTATTCTAAAATGGGAGATTTATCAAGGTATATAACTGTGCAATTCTTACAGCTTTTCTCTTAGCTACATTCCTGCACCTGTCACAGCCTATTTCAACCAACAAGTTTCATAACTCAGAAAGA
Source organism: Phyllostomus hastatus (assembly GCF_019186645.2). Taxonomy (NCBI): domain Eukaryota; kingdom Metazoa; phylum Chordata; class Mammalia; order Chiroptera; family Phyllostomidae; genus Phyllostomus; species Phyllostomus hastatus. The sequence continues at coordinate 15,376,909 of NW_025333977.1, read as the reverse complement.
CATGACATCCAAAAGAGTAAGACGAAATAAGATGAACAGGAGACTGTATTTTTCAGTGGGCAAATCACGTGACAAGTACTTAAATAACATAATTCCAGTTTGGAAAACTGTATGAGATATGTCATTTAAATATGGCACTGATGCAATCAATCACCTCAAGGACACAAAAAATGGAGAAAATGTTTTTATTTTCATGTTTTTCAAAGTCTTGACATAGAACAGGTAAACACAGGCCACAAGTGGAAACTTTAAATATGCAGACAGAAAAGAAGCCTTACAGAAAGTTCAGGCCTTTATTCATAACTTCAGAATTAAGGAGCCCAGTCTTTAAAAAAAGGAAAATGTTCCATTCAACACTTACTCAATTTCCTTATGTAGTGGTATAAAGTTTTTAAATTAGCTCTTAGTTCTGGCACACTTAGTAAGTACGATCTTCTCAGAGAAATACGATCTTATTATTTCATTCTCAAAACACTTCAAACCCCAAACCAACTTTTTTTTTTTAAGGATGTGGAAGGCACTCCTTATTCAAATCTGACAACCACGAAGATGATTTTTACTGCTTCATCATCTACATGCTGGATTCTAATACTCTTTGTGATGGTTGTGTTCAATGATAGAAACTTATACAGAGAAAATTCCCTCCTTCTGAATTTGTACACCAAAATTTTATAAGGAAAATCCTTGAAATGACAGGAAGACATTTTTTGACATAAGCAGCTACTGTCATAACCTGCTGGCACAGGCAAAAATAACAATGGTATAAATTGTTATTTAACCTTTAAATAAGTAGTCTATGTTTGCTACAAGTCCACAAATAATTCAAACATATTTTGTTCTGCAATAAAAATTAAGATAACCCCCAATTTATCAACTTGTAAAGACGTTAACAACCCCTGGCCAGGTAGCTCAGTTGGTTTTAGAGTGTCGTCCCAATACACCAAGGTTCCTGGTTCAATCCCCAGTCAGGGCATATATGAGAAGCAACCAATGAATGCATAAATGAGTGGAACAGCAAATCGATGTCTGTCTCTCTTTCCCTTCCTCTCTCTAAAATCAACAAGTAATTTTTTTTTGAAAATTTAAAGATGTTAATGAAAAAGATTAACTTTCCCCCTTAATGTCCAGTGATACACTGAACCTTAACTTCCTACCTCAAGTGAATCAAGGTGAGTAACAAGCTTATATTAAAGATTATTCTTCATATGCTTTTTTATTAAAGCAATCAATATAAAAGAATGTAAAATCTTGGTCTATGCTTGCAGATTTAGGTAACGTCCAAGGAATCACAACTTTTAGGCTTTTAAATCCAGCACTAATGTTATGTGAAAATACTTGTGTCTCAGAAAACAGCAAACCAATAAAACCCTATACCTAAAGTGGCCTAAATATAAGTAATAGTAATATTCTCCATAACCTTTGTTATCTAAAATTTAAAAGCCATCAATCTTCAGTACTTTGAGTGAACAATCAAAATAGTCATATTTATTTATTCAGGTTTAAAACTAAACTTCTCCTCTCTGAAACGGAGGCATAGATGAAACAGAAAAATTGTTTTCTCCAACATCCCGAGCCTATTACGTCATCATCGAGTCACCTTCTCCACCAGTGGCATCCTGGGAAATGTGAAGGTCTTCAAGCATCTCAGCCAGGCTAATTCGAGGTGCTCCTTCATCATCAGTGTCACCTTCCACAGGAATGGTGGAATCTAAGAAAAAATACATGGAGGATTTCAAATAAATACATATATGGAAATAAGCAAACGCCTGTCCCATCATCATTACTATTATTGAACCACTTTATATCCACAGCTCTTGTATCATATCTACAGTGGGCATTTAAACATCCACTGAATGACTGACTGCACAGATAGATGAATAAATATCTACCAGTGTAGGGGTCCAGAACTTGAGGGATCAAGCAAAGATGCAAATGATATCAAAATGTGGTAGAGCAAACATTTTAGTAAGTTTTACTGTTCTGAGAGATTTTTTAAAATAAATGATTAAGTAGAGTAGTTTTTAAAAACATAAGAGTCATTTACAGTACCAAAGTTAAAGATACCAGAATATTCACTGTGGGGGAATACAACTTCAATACTCAAACACCTACCTCTGTAAATGTTGACATTTTTTCTAATTGCCTCATCTTCTTCAAGATCTTCAAGGAAATCTTGGTATTGTCTATAAAAGAACGAAGAAAATTTAAATATTTCACCTTTACCAAGAAGTATGAAGTTAAAAAAAAGTATGAAGTTATCTTTCCTTCATTTTCAGCACTATAAGATGTAAGATTAAAATATTTAAAATAATATCTGCTTGTCAGTTATGCATGTTAAGTATTCTAACAATTTTTTACATTTTTGCTTTTAAAATTACAGGACAAAATACACAACTGAACACAGGTGATGTAAATTTTAATATAATACAATGAGAAGGCTCCTTCCCACTTCGCCTTTCCAAAAAAACTCTTATGACCAAGTTGAAATATATACACACTTTTAAGACTAAAGATGCAATAGTCAAAAGTGTACTTACATCTAATTAACATTACATATTTAATACACTTATTTTAAACTACATTATGAGATTATGTTTTAGAAATACACTGTTCTGCACCGATAGTTAATGATACAATTTTACTTAAAATTTCAGTTTTTCAGACATCAGTGTCTTTACCATCATCAGTAAGGCCACTTTACAAATCAACCAGTTCACTTTTCTAGAACACATAATCTCCATTTCTCCTTAATTTGAAAAATAGTATATTTGATATCAAATAGTATATTTGAACTATTTTCTTTTCATCCCAAGCTATAAGTATTCATTTGCTATTTGTGATATCCACAAGGTAATTAATTACTTCTTACATTTTGACTTTTCAAATAAACTATTTTCAGTAACACTGCAATTGTCAGGTCATAACCCAGGAAATAATAACTAAAATATGTTAAATGTCATAGCCTGTTATACTGATTCTATCAACACACTGGTAAAAACACAAAATTAATTCTGAGTTCAAGAATAAACTGTGTGATGGCTACTTCTTTGTAATATAAAAACCATGAAAGGTTTAAAGAAAAGTGGGACCTTTCATCATCTGTATCCATGTTTTCTCTATCTCTTGCAAGCTCTTTCAGTTTCCAGTTTCTACGACGCTGACGTTTCGTACGGTCATAGCTCTTCTTGATTAATACCTACAAGTAACAAATATTTGCAAAGTTACAAAGTTTCTAAAGATAGAAAATGAAAGGTTATGAGAATGCCAGCAAGTCACCAAACTGATGACAGTGGTTACACCTTCAGGGAAAGAAGGAGGGAAGGATCAAGAGGGGTCAAGAGAACTTTTAATATTTTTCTCCATGTGCTTACTATTTTATGAGAATGCATTCAGCCATCATTTGCATAAAAGTTAAAATTTACTAACTGTAATTTTTAGTGATTTAAAATTGTTTTTCCTTTATTCTCAAAGCTTCAGGTGTCTGGTGTGTTTTTCACACCATTGTTCAGTTTTTAGCTACCGTTCACATAAGTCCTTCTGAAACATTATCATAGATACTTTTCCTTCTTTGTATTCCTACTAATAAGCACTTATAGAACTATATATATATGTCTTTCACAACTGTATATCCTAGAACAGTTTTAAAAATTGCAGCATGAATAAAGAATTTTACACAAAACAAACTCTTGTAAGACCATCATGATCTCCTATTACAATCTATTTAGAAAGAACTACTTAGACTCACACCTAAGCTGTGCTCTATTTCCTAATTTATTAACTAACTAAAGCACAACTGGGTGGTGAGAAGAGGAGTCCTTCTTACACCATGACTTTATTTTTGTCCACGGCTAAAGAGATCAATGTTTATTTTAAAAGATTAAGGAAGTGGGAGATAGGGTCTTTCACATTCACTGCTGCTCATGACTCTACTTATAAATTCATATTAGAATTTTACAGGTTTTTCCAAAAGTCAGATGCTTTCCCTCAGATTTGCTATTATGAAGGTCATTTTCATTGCAATTTTATTCAAATTAGAAAAACAAGTTAACTCTAAATGCCCTCTTAACTGAACAATACATGAAATAAGCTGAGCCAAAAGAATGAACCTGAATAAATTCTAAAGGTCATCAATTTTAGCTGCAAGTGTATTTTTTTCTCTATGAACAGTATCAAGCATTTTGACAGAATATGAAAACTTGATTATAAAAGCAAAAATAAAACTCTTTAAATCTTGGATTTTCTCCACTAAGAAAAATGATTTAAAATGAAGGCCTCTGCTATTATACCTTAAGTGCAATTTCAAAAGAAATCTCTAAATTAACTTGTTATTTTTAAAAACATGACCTTGTGTATCTTACCCATAAGAGTTACATCAATCCTCTTTAACACAGGATAAAAGGGAAAAATCTGAAGCCTTACCACATCTGGGACTCTATCTGATTTCATTTTGTTGACATACTCATCATTTAAGTTACAGTTCGCCAAATCAAATCTGAAATGAAAATAATAAAACACTTAATATCAAAAAAATGTTCCCTTTCCATGTAACTTTTTATTTTATGGATGATCCCCTCAAAGTTCCTTCTAAGATCAAACATGCAATGCATTCCCATTTCCAAAGTTTCGGAGTTCACTCCACAGGGAACATGCTTCTACAGATCACAGTCAAGATGATAACGCACTCTGTCTCTGAGTTTCACACATCCATTATCATCTACCTTACATATATTTATAAAGAAGCAAAACAGACTTACATATCAATCTGAAAGATTCAGTTAGATGGTTCCATTTAGCTCACAATAAACAGAACAAACAAAAGCCCCTCATTCTCTAGTAAAGGAACTAAAACCCTAAGAGCGAAAGGAATGTGTAAGACACGATGACGCGCTCGGCAACTGAACGGACTGTCCTATATGCCTGTGAAGACCCCTAACACACATGGCTGCCAGTTTTTAAAAGTGAATTATCTGCACAGCAGCATATGCTTAATAAAAAAACTACCTGCTCCCCCAAAGAGCTGTAAAGATGATCTGACCACACAACTTCAGAGTTTGGTTACTCAAAATCTTGGAACAAATGACGTTTCAAGATGATGGCCAAAATGGAGTTAAGTATGGGCTTCTGTCCAATCCACAGTTTTAATTTACTTATTAATAGTAAAATAAGCTACAAAGCTCCTGGGAATTCTTTTTGGAATAAACAACTTTAGTATTTTAGAAAGCTTTGCTGGTTCCAGAAGAAAATCTGCGATGCTAATTGACAGTTTAAAATACTATAAAGGAATACAAACCCCAACACCAGGTCTCCAGGATTCAGAAGATGTCCCAAATGAGTGCGACAAAAATACTGTTTATCTGTATTCATTTCAGATGTTTTCTGTACCCAGACTTCCCCAAGGGTATGCTTAACAGGAAAGAAAATGAAACTCAAAAATGCATTTCATAGAAAATTTAAATACAATGCCGATTTTGGTTTTCTAATTTTCATTTTAAAAACAGACATTATTTTACTTTTCAGATCTCTGAAACACTTGTCAAAATTATCAAATTACTTGAATATAGAAAAAGATTCACAATTTACTCATAAATATTTTTAAGATTTTCACCAAGACTTTCATAAAACATTAACAAGTCACCTAAAAACAGACATGTAGAATTTTCATAAGAAATGTTTCCACAGGGAGATGGGCTAATACAGACTGAGCAAAGAGAGCAAGTGAAAAAGTAAAGGAATCTTAAATCCAATCCTAAGCAACCTGTGTGTTTTACAAATAAAGTTAAAAAATTAGGGTTCAGACAAAACAATCTAGCAATCCCATTGGCCCCATTACTACTAGAATTAAATTTTTGGATGTCTATTTTGAGGTACTACGCTTAAAAAAAAACTATTGCAGAAACAGCATCCCAAGTTTGAAATTTTAAACTAGAAAACTATTCAAGTACCCCTCCAACACAGAATTTTACAAGAAATTTTAATTGACATTCAGGCTTCTAGACTGAATTAAGTATAGCACATGCCAACACCTTTTACTAACAAAAACAGACCCATTAAGATCAAGAGCAATATTAAGAGCTATAAATAAAACTAGGGAATCTTAAAGAGATGAAAATAAGAGGTAGGGATAAAAAGAGAGACTGCAATAACAGGTCTCAGATTTGGGAAAGAAATGATTTAAAAAAAATAAAAAGTGAGTTGCCAAAAGGAGAGAGACTAAATCCTATGTGATAGGATTCACTTTCTAGCTACTAGACTGCTTCTATTTAAAAGGGACTTATGGCCCTGGCTGGCATAGCTCAGTGGATTGAGCTCAGGCTGCGAACCAAAGTGTCAAAGGATTGATTCCCAGCCAGGGCACATGCCTGGGTTGCAGGCCACAGTCCCCAGCAATCAACCGCACACTGATGTTTCTCTCTCTCTCTTTCTCCTTCCCTTCCCTCTCTAAAAATAAATTAAAAATAAATAAAAATAAAATCTTTAAAACTTGAAAAAAAAAGAGACTTATGAACATGTTTTAGCTAAGCGTATTTTCTGAAAACACACACACATATATATATATGTTATCCCATTTTATATATGCCTAGGGAAAGGGATATTCTTGTACATTTACTATAAATAATAAAAGTGTGTTAACTATATTACTAAATTTTGTATTTTAAATAAAAATGTGAAAAGTAATCCGTCTTAGATTCCTATTGATTTTTCCAAATTATCGGAAGTTATTTTTTTTAAATATGTTATTTATTTATTTTTACGGAGGGAAGGGAGGGAGTGGGAGAGAAAGAGAGAGAGAGAGATCAATGTGCGGTTGCTGGGGGTTATGGCCTGCAACCCAGGAATGTACCCTGGCTGGGAATCGAACCTGGGATCAGAAGTTATTTTTATCTCAAAACACAATTATTACCTCTGTAGAAATGAGCACCACTAGTATACAGATAAAGAATCTCTAAATATTAATTCACAGTAAAGGAAATCAGACTTACATCCTTGAAGAAACACCTGATTTCAGACACAGGTAAGAACTATACAATGTGATTCTCTAACACAATGTAATTCTAAACATTGTGGTGTTGTGCCAAAAACGAAGGATGTTTTCAAAGGCCAGGAAAGTCATGTCAAAAGGACATAGGAACAGAAATATCTATTTAGGAAACTGAATCAACAATTACCTTCTAAAACAGAAGGCACCAGGCCCAGATAGATTTACTGGTGAATTCTGCCAAACATTTAAGGAAGAAATTATACCAATTCTCTACAATCTCTTCCAGAAGATGAAAGAAATAGAATACATCCTCATACATTTACAAAGCCAGCATCACCCTAATACCAAATCCAAACAAAGACATTACCTGGCAAGCAAACTACAGACCAATGTTCTCTCATGAACATATACACACAAAAATCCTCAACAAAATATAAAACAATTGTACACCATGACTAAGTGGGATTTACCCCACGTGTGCAAGGCTGGTTCAACATTTGAAAACTACTTAATATAATCATCAATCACATCAATAGGATAAAAAAAAAGTCGTATGATAGTATAAATACAAAAAAGCATTTGACAAAATTCAACACACACCATTCATGTTAAAAACTCTTAGTAAAATAGAAACAGAGGGGAACCTCTCCAATTGATAAAGAATATATACAAAAAACCTACAGCTAACATTATACTTAATGGTAAGAAACTCAAAAGATTTCCCTCTAAGATCAGATACAAGGCAAGGATATCCTTCTTACCACTGATTTTCAATAACCTATTAGAAATCCTAGCCAATGCAAAGAAAATGAAATCTATATAGGTTGGAAAGAAAAAAATAAAATTATCTTTGTTTGTAGATAACATGATTGTATGTGTAGAAAATCTGAATGAACAAAGAAACTCCCAGAATATAGCAAGGTTACAGGATACGAGGTTATAAACAAAAGTCCATCACTTTCCTATATATCAACATGAACATGTAGACTTTAAAATTAAAAACACAATACCATTTATATTAGCACCCCCAAAAATGAAATACTAAGATCTTTATGAGAAAAACTACAAAACTCTGATGAACAAAATTTTTAAAAATCCTAAGTAAACAGAGAGAAATTCAATGTTCACGGCTAGGAAGACTCTGTTGGGGGGATATTAATAATGGAGAAGGCTATCCATGTATAGAGTCCAGGGGTATATGGGAAATTTCTTACCTCCTCTTAATTTGTTAAAACTGCTCTAAAAAAGTAAGTCACTTGTAAAAAAATGTTTAAAGACATAGAAATGATTCTGTAAGGGTTCCCAGTGACTAAATTTGGGGCAATCTAGGTGGAAGGAAGGAAGGAAGGGAGGAAGGGAGGAAGGTAGGGAGGGAGGGGGGGAGGGAGGGGAGGGGGGGGAAAGAGTGAAGTCAGTCAGACCAACAGGCTAGTAAAGGGAACAGAATCATCATAGAGAGATTCGCTATCAGTGAACTAGCCAAACGTTACTTGTCTCTTAATACACCATAGAAAATACACAGCATCACCAACAAAATGTTCTGGCCAAAAATAATTAACATAAATTTAAGCAAGCCTTTAGATCCACTGCCCAGTTTAATGGAACTACAAGAGATTAAGTAGCAAATTAAATGACATCTTGAGGAAACAATAAAAAAGATCCACAAGACAAATGTCCAAGTTGCCTTAAAAAGTTGTTATGAAAAAAAGGAGAAGGGGGCTATTATTAAATAAAAGATTTAAGAAGTATAATATTCATATTGGATGTATGATCTCCAAATGGACTAAATAATCCACAAAAGATAATCTGGGACAAATGAGGAAATGTGAATAGACATGACAATCTTTATATATATAATACTTTGATCATATAGAAAATGTTCCAATGTTTTAGAGATGCAAACTAATGTATTCAGTACTTAGTATAATACAGCTTATATTTGATTCAAATGTTTGAAAATTTTTAAAAAGTCAAAAAAGGTGAGCTGATCATTTGGCCCTCCTGTACAAAAGTAAAGCAAGGCAATGCTTTTTTATAACAAACAACATTTAAAAAAATGTTCTCACGTTAAAAGAAACAATAAACTTACCAGACAGTTTAAGTCTGATCATTTTCACCACAATGACTATGTTAAAAGCAAACAACATATAAATATGGAATACATTTTTAACCTAGTGTGGTACTAGCTTTATTCATAAACACATTTTAGAATTACCTGGATCAACACAGTAAGTTAGGTGAGAAAAAAAAAGGTGTGCAGGATGAAACTTACCTTTTTTGATACCATTCCAGCACCTGCTTTGCGTTTTAGATCTCTAACTATGCTGCATTCCATCACAATAAACTCCTCCAGCTGTTTGGGATGGCATAAACTATTGAAAGGGTGACTCCAGAAAGTATTCCCATCTACATCTGCAACTAAGAATAAGCAGAGACTATTAAAGAAGAGAAAGGAAGTACATTAAAGGTCAACAAATGTTATACATAACTCGGGAGAAGCTGGTGCAGACAAAGTGGGACACATCAGATCAACAGGACCCACCATGGCAGTCCACTCTCTAGAGTCATCATTTACTCCTACAAATGAGTCCAAATTTCTCACAACACGAGAAATACCAGGCACTGAACATACCTTAAGTCATTACTATGATCAGAACACCACAGAGCTCAGTGCCTTTAATGTAAAGTCAAAGCAAATCAGTTGTATAGTTTTCACATGCTAGCATTACACTTAGAAACACTGTCAGTCATCTTAGGTACTTTTAGAGAAAATAAAGTTTTACCTGACAGATGTTCATCCAATACCGTACAAAAAACCTTTCTAACTGATGAATTCTAATCTATCTTGACAAAGATAACAAATGACTTTCTAGAGAAGAGCAAAATAAACTCAATTTTTTAATAACAAAACTTACATTACAGGAAATAGAAAGTGAAAAAGATAAAAAATTAAGAGATGCAAAGCCCTGGCTGGTGTAGCTCAGTGGATTGAGCGAGGGCTGCAAACCAAAGCATTGCAGGTTCGATTCCCAGTCAGGGCACATGCCTGAGCTGCAAGCCAGGCCCCCAGTAGGGAGCATACAAGAAGCAACTACACAATGATGTTTCTCTCCCTCTCTTTCTCCTTCCCTTCCTCTCTGTCTAAAAATAAATAAATAAAACCTTTAAAAAAAGGGTTTTTTAACAGACTATTAAAAATTATGTATAGAAATGATGAAATGAGTTAAAATTCATATTTAAATTAAGTGTTCTACTGGATTACAAAAAAGTTAAATGTTCCAAACTTTAAAATATTTGCTATATGCTAAAATTTGGCAATGAACTTAAATAATTAGTCACAAAAGTAAACTGAGGTAAATAAGTCAATTTCCATAAAAAATGGCATAAAACTAGTAAATTTTTGGAAGTTCACAGAATTATCTCTTCAAGTGAAAAAATACAAGGGTGGCCCTGGCCTTGCACCAAAAGGTGGCAGGTTTGATCCCCATTCGGGGCACATACAGGAGGCAACCAATCAATGTTTCTCTCTCTCTCTCTCTCTCTCTCTCTCTCCTCTAAAATCAGTAAGTACATCCTCCAGTAAGAATTAAAAAAAAAAAAAAAAACCAAGAGTAACTTATCAAAAGCTTTAATATTACAGTGTTTTATAAGAATTAATAAAAATGCTAAGTAGTTTTTCATAACAATATTATTAAAAATGTTTGATAAATTACAACATAAATTATTACAGCTTGCTAGACAGAACTGTCAAGGCAAATAGCTCCTAAAACTTACCTTGCAGGGTGTTTGGGTCTATGAGATGGATGGCACTGGTCACACGAATACACACACAAATCTGGTTCATATTTCCCAGGCTTTGTGCCAGTTTTGGAGACAGACAGACAACATTATCCTGGACATAAGAACTAACATTTAGAGTGAAGCAAATACTAAGTTAACAACACTCATCACTGTAAACCTGATCAAGTGCATTTGCTCAAACTGAAAACATTAAATTTTGATTCTATGTATTGACAACGTACCTAAATGAAAGAATCTTTAGAAAAAGAGAAAATAAGCCATATTTTCTCAAGATGATATTTGTTTTAATAAAAATGCTTTTTTTCATTCAGATCCTATTCACCAAACTATTGTTATTTCAATTTAGTTTAAGTGCGAATGCTTATCACTCTATGTTAATACTATACATTCTAAGCAAAACATTAATCATCAGAGTGATTTTTTAAATCTACTTGTGACTTCCTTCGATCTCCATAAAACACAAATTTTGGGAGAGCCACATGTTTCTATTTCAAGGCTACACGTAGCAATATGTAACCAAATATTTAATGCCCCAAAAGGCAGACTTCTATGTGTACACTGGGAAATAACACCAGCAATGCAGTTATCTGTTTTTAAACTGTATTAAAACATAAAAGAATCCGGGTTACATTTTTAAGGTTTATCTATTCACAATCACAGGCTACTTCACTGACAAAACATTCTGCACATCCCTAACAGCATCTTGTCCAGTCCCTTCTTTTTAACTTAGTCTCCAAAGATTAATGAAAATACTCCTTTATACTGTGTATGCATCCAGAGACTTGTATGAATCACTCACAGCACTTAATAATCAAGGCCTTAAATATGCCCTTTCACCTAAATTTATATTTCCCAGGCTGTGCAGCAGTAAAATGTTCAGTTCTAAACCAGGGTTTTGCCAACTATGTCCCTCAGACCAAATTTGGTCCAAGCCCATTTTATAAAGTTTCGCTGGAATACATCCTCAGCTATTCATTTATCTATTATCTATGGCTACTTTGTACAACAGCAACAGAGCTGAGTAGATGCAAAGGAAAATACATGGCCTGAAGTTGAAAAATATTTACTATCTGGCTCTTTACAGAAAAACTTTGCTGACCCTGTTTTAAGCCATCATTTCATCCCTTGGTAATGTACTCTATCATAAATTAGTGGTGACAGCTTTAAAGCTTAAAAATCACAGACCTAGGTACAAATCCTGGCTTCGTCATTTTGTAGTAATGTAACTTTGGCCAAGTCATCTACCCTCCCCAAGCTTCAGTTTCCTCATCTTCAAAATGATAGTGCAATTCACCCAGTTATTACGAGATGTAAAAAGGTGAAATACGCTCAAGTACAGTGGTACCTGGGTACTCATTGTTATTTGTTCTGATACTTGTGATGAGTGCCGAAACCAACGAGTACCAAATTATGAAGAATTTTCTCTTGCAAAGCAGCATCGGGACTCATACAAGTTCTAGCAAGTACAGGGAGTCCTGAGCAAGTGCCAAGCGCTGAAACATTTTTTTCTCACCAAAATGCATCGAGTACACGGTTTGACAAGTTCTGAAGCCAACAAGTACCCGAGATATGTCTATACTTAGATGTTAACTTATATAAAATGCTCACAATAAATTATAGCACTTATCATTAGTGATTTAAATATCAATTATAAATTCCTATATGACAGAAACCTCTAGATACATAATCCTTAACACACAGCCTTGTATACAGTACATCCTCAATAATAATTTGCTGAAATTTTAATCCACTTATGCTTTTGAAGAAGGGTTTTACCTTAGTACAATTAAATAAAATGATAAACTAAATTTTAAGTGTTATTCAGATTATGTTTTTAAATCACAAAAATGATTCTATGGCTTCATTTCCACAATACTGTTTAGTTTCATCCAGCCAAAATCCAATTTGAACATATTCCAAAGTGGTTCACTGATATTTATTTTAATGTCATTTCCTGTATTCAAAGTTTCATAGCATTGTCACGTGTCCACTAGGATCACAAATTTTAAGGAATAAGGACATTAAAAACTGAAACAGGCCTTTTAATTAGTACACCAAAATAAAGGGTATGCCAATTTTAATTTTAAGCATAATTACTTTTAACACCTTTTTAACATAGCTGAGTGTGTTAGAAATCACTTAAGGAAGTTATTCTAAATTTTTAACCAACCCCAGAAGGAAACCAGGAACTAGTAATTACATATAAACCAATTAATTACTTGCACTCTTTTATAGACATAGATTAATTAAATAAGAGAAAGTACCTTGCATATTGGAACAATTTCCACAGAAAAAGTGCTTTTGTAATTGTATGTGTTATTATGGATATCCTGAGAGATTAGTCTCTGTGAAGCTTTGTACCTATGAAGACAAAATGTTAATAGTAATAAAAAGACAAATGCCTTATTTGTACAGTCTCAGAATATCAATTTTCACCAAATCAAATCACTGTCAAAGGTCTGAAACAGCATCCTGATGTCTGCTATGGTGAAGCCTAATTTCATCCAAACTTTCATCAATATGACTACACCCTAACTATTTTCAACATATCTACTAAAAATCTCCAAAACGCGCCTTTGCCTCAGCCAATCTAACCTATAAACAGCATCCACTAAAAGCTACACTAATGTCCACAAATTTTTGTTCACACTCATCTCATTTTTCAATGTAAACTCTACCTCTGAAAATTTCCCACTTTAGGAGCTGAAGTCCTTCCTCCTCCATTAAACTTTCCCCAAAGCTCTCTACCCCATCTTTCTTCCCTCTTATTTAAAAACATTCAATCAGTGCTTCGGTACTATAGTGCTTGTTATCACAGGGTGAGGTGTACATCCCCAAAGTGATTCTTACATGCTCTTGGGCTAATACTTTCCTTAAAGTTACTAAATCCAATAAATGCTTATTAATTGTGTGAGTATCCCCACTACAATTTTAAATGTTTTAACACGAGAGGCTGTCTCAGTCTGAAGAACAGATGTGAATATACCCACTCCCAGCTCCTTGGACTTAATTACATTTAGGTTCAGAACATACCTACAGGGGACTGTACACTGAAGGAACTCTACCATCTTCTGAGCATGCTGCTTTGAAGAATAATAGAAATCCAGTCCATCTTTAAAAAAAAAAGCCACATGAATATAATTCTGCAAAATAAAATTATCTTCTACTAACACAACTATACAAATTAAATGTGTGCTAAAAATCAAATTATCAGAAAATATATAACAAATATATTAAATATTTAATATAAATATATACTAACGACTATATAGCAAATTAAATGTATACTAAAAATCAAATTATCAGAAAATATATGTATTAGAGATATCATATAAGAAAAATTATTTAACAAAATCAGACAAATGCTAACAAAAATAAGGTTCATAAATTTAATTTCAAACAATAATATTTAAGGTCAACAGGAGGGGAGAAAAACACTAAACAGGACATAGAAGAATATTTTATGTAATAAATGGAACAATTTACCAAAATGACAATAGAAATGCACCTAATAACACCACTGAGATGCAGAAAAAAAAACTATTCAAAAGAAATTAACAAATGTTAACACATGCACAATCATTGTGGGGGACTAGGATAAGACTATCAAAGCCAAAATGACCAAACTAACCAAAAATAGGAAGGATTCATAGAACTGAATCCACAATACAAGGACTTAATAACCAACTTTCAAGATTAATTTGAGATTACAGAACACAGTCCCAAGAAATAATACATACAATTTTTAAAAATTCAAAGTTCACCTGGCTGGCGTAGCTCAGTGGATTGAGCGCAGGCTGAGAACCAAAGTGTCGTAGGTTCGATTCCCAGCCAGGGCACATGCCTGGGTTGCAGCCCATAACCCCCAGCAACCACACATTGATGTGTTTCTCTCTCTCTCTCTCTCTGTGTGTGTCTCTCTCTCTCTCTCTCTCTCTCTGTCTCTCTCTCTCCACCCCCCTTCCCCTCTCTAAAAGTGAATAAATTAAAAAAAAAAATTACTGGTTGTAAATGCTTTAAAAAAAAATCCAAAATTCATAAAATAATTACGTACTAAGATTTTTTTAACTTCAATAAATTCAAAATGGTAGAAGTTACTACAGACAACAGTATTTGATCACAATGCAATAGCATTAAAAATCAGCAACAAAGGAATAACTAAAAGTAAAACTACCTGCTAAGAAATGTTTAGAAATATTCTTCCAAACAACTCAGCTAACTGGGAAACCAAAACAACCCAGAGTGGCTAAAACAATTGTAAAGATAAAGTTATCAGGAACATTATACTTCTCAATTTCACAACCCAGTAACTTGAAGTAATCAAGAGAGTGTGGTACTGGCGTGAGGATGGGTATGTAGAGCTATGGAACAGACTCAAATTCCAAGAAATAAACCCTTACATTTACGGTCAACAGATCTTTGACAGAGGATCCAAGGCAATTCATTTGGGAAAGGATAGCCTTTTCCCTGAGAAAGTAGGATATCCATGTGAAACAGATGAATTTAGACCCTTCTCTCACACCAAGAACAAAAAGTAACTCAAAAGGGTTATTAACTTAAAGCCTAAATGTAAGAGCTAAAACTATAAAATACTTGAAAGAAATATAGAAGGAAATCTTGATTAGACAAGAGTTGTTAAACACGACACCAAAAGCACAAGAGATAGAAAAATAAACTGGCAAATTGGACTTCAAAATTTAAAACTTTTGCAATTCAAGACACCATTAAGTAGAGACATCACATTTCTTGATTTCAAAATATATTACAAAGCTACAGAAATCAAAACAGTATGGTATCAACACAGTCCTATAGACGAATGGAACAGAATAGAGGGTCTAGAAATCAATCCACACATATGCAATGAGCTGATTTTAAACAATAGAGCCAAAAATACACAATGGGGAAAGGGCAGTCTCCAATACACGATATTGGGAAAAATGGATATCCATATGCAAAAGAGTGAAATAGACACTTGTCTTATACCATATACAAAAATCAACTCAACTCAAATTGAGACCTGAAACTATAAAACTCCTAGAAGAAAATATAGGGAGGGGAAAAGCTTTATGACATCGGTGTTGGCAATGACTTCAGGGCTATGACACCAAAAGCACAGGCAACAAAAACAAAAATAAACAACTGAGAGGAACTACAACAAACTAAAAAGCTTCTGCACAGCATAAGAAACAATACAGTGAAAAGACAACCTAAAATATAGGAGAAAGTAATTGCAAATGGGATATACCTAAAATGGATTAATCTCCAAAATATATTAGGAACTCCTACTACTCAATAGCAAAAGATCTAATAACCCCATTGCAACACGGGAAGGAGAACTGTATAGACATTTCCCTAAAGAAAACATGAAATAGCCTGCAAGTACATGAAAAACACTCACTGTCACTAATCAGGGAAATGTAAATCAAAACCACAGTAAAATATTTAAAATAAAAACACAATGAGGAATAAAACTATCACTGTTAACAGGTAACTGTTTACCTAAAAATCAAGAGTATCCAACTGTAAACTACTAATGATACTATGAAATCTCAGAAAGATCAACATATAAAATTAATAGCTTTCCAATATGTTAGCAATAATCAATTTAAAAATGTAATGAAAAAGTTGCCATCTGCAGTAACAAATAGTATAAAATAGCTCAAAACACCAACAAGGAACACTCAAAATCTTTATGAGAAAAACTATAAAATGTCACTGAAGTATAGGAAAAAACTGAGCAAGTAATTATGCATCAAACATGGTTCTTAATGCTTCGTATATTATTTAATCCTCACAGTACTCCTATGAGGGAGATGCTATCATCATCCTATTTTCTTGATAGAAAAACCGAGGCTCAAAGAAGTTAAAGAACTTGCCTAAGGTCAGACAGCAAAAAACTGATGGGACAGAGATTCAAACTGACAAATTCTGGTTCTAGAATCCAAGCCCTTACTATCAATCAAGTTTTGAAAAAAAAAAAAATTTAGTAAGGAGTAGACATTAAAAAGTATAATTTATATTGTGGTAGAAGCAATAAGGCAAAATTAACCACAAATGAACCATGTATATAAAGGAATTTAGCATGTAAGAATAAGGAGGTATTTCAAATCAGTGGGGAAAAGACAGACTATTTGGTAGTAGTTTATAAGACAATACAAATTAACCTTCTGGGAAAAACTCCTACCAGGTAAGATTAAAGATCCAAAAGTAAAATACAAACTATAATTTACTTTTAAAAAAATAATCTTGGAGGTGTAGCTGGCTGGCTCAGTCAGTAGAGCACAAGACTCTTAAAAAACAATCTTGGGAGTATAGAAAACTTTCCTCTGTAAGACACAAAAGTCATAAGCCCTAGCTACATAACTAAGAAGGAAAATTAATAGCACATTACACATTGCAAAAAGTATGTGCTCTCTCAGGCTCATGCTCAAACACATACTCCCAAATGCATCCTCGCTCTCTCTATATGCATACACACACACACAAGTAATGAGACTGATATCCTGAATAATAACATAAATGAGGAAAATACATATGTGAAGAACAGGCTATTCACATTGGAGAGAAATATGAATGACTAATACACATACGCAAATGTTAACCTTCATTAGTAATGAAGGAAATGCAAAATAAAACAAGATGCCATTATTGTCTCCTTTAGTACAACAAAAATTAGAAGGCTAATACAATCTTATGCAGTGTTGGCAAGAGTTTGAGAAAAATGTAAACTCCTAAGTGATGGGACTGTAAAATGGCACTATTTAGGAAGACAATCTAGCAGTACACACAAAATTTAGGATTAGCATACTCATCTAGTGATTCCAACTTTTGAACTCAATGCCACAGAAAAACCACTAAATATACAAACACACGGGCATTTATGTCGGCATTGTTTGCTGCAGCAAAAAAGAAAATGAAACATAAGCCAACTACTGTATTTTGCCATGTATAATGTGCACCCACATTTTTGTGCGCATTATACACGGGATTATCATGCTTATGCCATGTAATCATAATACTCAGGTATAATGCACACCCTTACTTCTCCCTCAAAAATTTGGGCAAGAAAGTACACATTATATATGGCAAAATATATGGTAATAGGATATAGTAAATTAAAGACATTGATTAATAAGCACACAAAAGTGGTTAAAAATAATTAAATAGAATCATATACAGTGAGATGGAAAGGTTTCCAACTATATAACGTAACATGTTAAAGTCACAGAATATTTCAGAATTATCCCACAGGAGAGAAACCAATTTTATCACAATGTACACAGAGTACACAGCACACTATCTTGTTTTAAGGGGCTACCTTTAGGAATAACAAGTGGATAAAAGGGACATAGCCATCCTTTATTCATATATACTTCCAAGTTGCAATTTTTATGATTTTAAAAACAGGTACAAATACAGAAACAAAACATTCATTTAAATCAAACCAAGAACCACTGTGGGGATGGGGGGCGGGGGGAATTAACTCTTCTGGATAAAAAAAAAAGGAGGGAAATGGTTAAACTTATAATATTTTTGGTTTTGAAAGTGACTACAAAGTATGTCCTGAAATGTATCCATGTCTTTTGCTATAAAAAAAATTCTGTGTGATAATAATTCTGCCACAGTGATGAACAATAGTTAAGTGTTTACAGCTTCCTTAGCTAGAATATTTGGATCTCCTTACTACCAAGAGTTACTCAAAACAAAGTTACCCGGAACAAAGGTGTGGCTAGCCACAAATAGTCAGACACTATGTTAAACAGGCAGCAAGGTTTTGTCTCACTGCTTCTACCAGTGTATAAACTATACTTTATAATACGTGCCCCTGTACTAATTGGGTTTTGGTTTTTTTTTTTGGAAATCTTCACTGATAGTGAGAATATTTCTAAAACCAGATTCACTAAGCCATGCTTCACCAATTTAGACTATTAACCTCATATCTACTGATAATACACTCAGGTCGGATACAAAGCCTACAAGATTTTCTTCAGGAGACATAACTGATACTCATTTTTCCTCTCCATTTAAAGACCAAGACCACACTTCTTAGCACTTTTCTCAAGATATACAAGATCAGTGATTAAAGGATTCTGACATCACTTCAAATGCCTTTATGTTTTAACTCACCATGAATCTCTTTGATACGAAGTGTATTCTGATACATTCCATATTTCAAAATTAACTGTTCCAGATAGTAGAAAGTTTTTTTGTGCAAAGTCTAAACATAAATACAATATTAGATTAATAGATGAAATGCAAGAAAAGTCACCCATAGATATGGCACACTGATTTTTAAAACTAAAATAATTTTTACAGATTATCTACAATGCAATAACCATCTATTTCTCAAGATCCCTGGTGAAAAAGCCAGGGACCTAGACAATCCCTGGGGCATTAAGAATTTAGAAAAAAGGGATAGGAAAGGAGGTTTTATTAGCTGCTTATAACTGACAAAGAAAAAACACGAGCTGGAGGATTCACTCATCATCTTTCTCTCGTCACCTTTTGCCTCACTTGGACCACGGCCTTCCAGAAATCCTTAGCTTCTACTCTATGGCAATCTGCACACATTTGGGGCTGAACAACATAATCCACCACGAACACTTGCTGAAGGATAGCGCCATTCATCACCTGATTTAAAAAAAAACAACAACAATCATACTACTTCATTCTTTCCTTTCTGTTTAATAACAAATATTTTTCTTAAAGAGACACTTCAATGTTTAACTCAAAATATTTTTCCCTGAATGCTTTGAGAATATCAACAATAAATCAGTTAAATGTAAAGTCACAAGTTATACTATTTCAAGAGAGACATATAGGTTTAATTCATAACATTTACTATATTAACATTTCAAATTTACCTTTAGTTGAAGTGGTTATGAGGAATTTTTTGCAGAATATATATATATATATATTTGTATATGTGTGTATATATATAATTTATCCTTAGAAGAAAAAATAAGACAAAAAACTATCAAAAAAGAAAACATTCCTAATTTGTTTCCAAACATAGCCAATCACCTGAAATCACCTTGGGAGCTTTTTACACATACACGTTCCTGTGTC
Organism: Phyllostomus hastatus; assembly: GCF_019186645.2. Taxonomy (NCBI): domain Eukaryota; kingdom Metazoa; phylum Chordata; class Mammalia; order Chiroptera; family Phyllostomidae; genus Phyllostomus; species Phyllostomus hastatus. The sequence continues at coordinate 15,357,060 of NW_025333977.1, read as the reverse complement.
CCCCAACCAGCTGAACCCACTCTGACTCGGTTACTGTGAGTCACGATAACCAGCCAAGTCTGAGAAGCACTGCCCTGGCTCATGTTTTTACTTCAGTTTTTTTCTAATAAAGTAACTTTGAAAAGATTACTTTAGCCCACTAACTATAAGCAATGGCTGCTATTATGAAAGATCTGATCATCTGTGCCAATGATCCAAAAGAAAACAAAGAGTTAAAATTAAGAATGTATTCATGTACTTTTAAGCTATCAAGTCACAAAATAACTTACCAACAGCCCCTTCATTATCACTGCCTACACTTTAACCACACTGAGAAATTATGCACAGCTTACCTCTTTCTGAATAGTCAGTTTAACTTTAAGTCTCTTAGAATGGGGCTCAGTCCAAACAAAGCCTGCATCTACAAGCCGGACCTTCCATGAAACACAAACAGAAAAAACATGAGTTCCCTTATGAGGAGAAAAATATGAAAGAACAATTTATTAATAAACAAATTTCATAAGATCTTTAAGGAATCTGTGATTAGTATCACTACCCAACATAACCAGTAAAAAAAAAGTATCATAAAAAGGTATGGCAACAAAAACAACAAATAAAAGGATGTAGGAGACTGTTCTGCGTGGCGTGGGCCCAGCTCCCACTCCAGACGCACAGGACTCACGCCCACAGATAAGTTCTCCCATGGGGAATGAGGCCTGCAATGTGCCTAGGCCACTATGAGTCTTGCTCTTGCTAAAAAAAAAAACTCCCTCACCCTGAATTAAGAACATTTACTGCAAAGTAACTTCCTAAAATCCACGCTAAACCTTCCAAGGATGAGTTAACCAGTTCAACCACTTTTGCCTTTTCATTTGCAAATATCCCTCTTCTGTGCTGTGATCAGCGGCATTGGCTCCTTTGTTTTCTGAAAAAGGACCATCATGTAATGTGCTGAGACCCAATAAAGGCCGGTCATGGCAAGGGCCAACGCTTTGCTCCTTTTGAGAGAAAAGTCATGCTATCCCTTTTCCTCCACTGACTCAGTAGTCTGTTGAATGTCTTACTTCATCCATAATGACTTGGACATTGCAAAAAAAAACACAATCTAACAACTACATTAGTGCAACAGATATAATTCAAGTAAAAATGAAATACTACTTGCATAGGACAAAAATAAAAACCTTTTCCCTAAAATAGTATACTATGTCTTCAATGGACCTTTTTTTTGGACATTATACTTTTTATAAGGAAGCAAAGACGTTGTGACCTCACCATCCACCAGAAATCTCATGAACACAAGTTTCTACTTGGATTATCTCTCTAATATAAAGTGTGTGGCTTTAAAAAAAATAAGGAATAAACATTCATTAGAGAGCACCTCATGCACTGAATATTAAATCCGTAACACCAGTGCACTGCTAAACAAGCAGGATCAGCAGAGGCCAAGAACAGTTTGCTGTATGTGAGAGGCTGAACAGAGCTCAATATTGCTAACGTGGATGTTTTGAGGAAGGAGGTGAGAGAACAAGAATGGAGGTTGTTTCAATAATTTGGGCAGGAGTTATAAGCAAGCTGAACTGGGAGGTACTAAAAATAACAGAAGCAAAGAGATCCAAGAGCTATTTAAGATACAAAATCTATAGGATTTAATATCCAGATATGGAAGGTGGAAAAGAACAGATTTTATTTGGTTGGCCAAAAAGTCTGTTTAGCTTTTCTGTAAAATAAAAGACACATTTTTCATTTCACCAATAACTTCAATGATTTGGATATTTTGAGTATGTCACCTATCCCCCATGTGGTATGACATTGACTGTTCTTAATGTCTCAATTTGATCACTATCAACTTCAACTGGTATACCTGACCGTGAAGCATCATCCAGCAGAAATCTCCAGCATGAAACTTCACAAACCACTGTTGACACATTCAACCAGTCACAGCACCTTCTCCATACACTGCACAAATCTTTTTTTTCTGCATTTCAGTTGCACTTGTACCTTTCTTGAAATAATAATGCATAATATGCCAAAAATGCTGCATATGTTCTTCCATCTTCAATATTAAAATGACTACACAAAAATTCACGAATTTCTTCATTTTTTTTAATGTACACTGATATGACAGCTATCATAATACAGTCTAACAAAATTGTTTCAAATGAAGTTAAAGACAACTAAGCGCTACTAGAGCCATCCTATGCAAAAAATCAAACAAATTTTTTGGCCAACCCAACAGAATAATGCTCAAGTATCCAGCTTGGGCATCTAGATAATACTATTTTTATGACACAAAGAACAGATTTAATAGGGAAAAGATGCTGCATTTGGTTCCAGACATTTGCATTTAAGAGGATTAATCTATGAGATATCCAAGTGAACATGTTCACCTAATAAGACATAATATTTAGTCTGGAACTCTACAGAGGAAGGTGAGCTCTAGAAAACAGATTTGGGAGACATCAGTGGGCAGGTGATAATTTAATTCAGCCCTGTCTGGTGAGAGCTAGACTAGTTAGTGTAGCTGCAGCCCTCCAGGGTGAAACTCTCCTCATACCACTGGCCCCTCAAAGCAAACCCTAGAAGTCAACAAGCCACAGCACACACAGAGGGTGACAGGCAGCTTCTATTCCCTCAGTCTTCATCTGCAGGGGTTGAGAGGAAGCCCATGGACACTAAGACTGCCTTTTACCCAGCCCCCAACCTCCATCTGCAGAAATGGAGGAGGATCCTTGAGCTCTACTTCACCATTGCCCAACACAGTCTCACCAAACTGTCTGTCCTCAGACAACCAGGACTAGTCAGGTTTACTGGGACCTTTATCCTTCTTTACCACAGTCCCAAATACCTCAGTCACCCCTCATCGCCCACACTCCAAACTCCATATGGTTCCACATATTCCTTATTCTGTCCCATCTAACACTCTGGAACTAAACAATCACTATCAACAAAACCTCCTGAATCCCCAATCTTTTCACAGAACATTCCCTTCACCTTCTAGATCTCTTGATTATATATGAAGTCTGTTTGGAAAAAGTCCTCATTGTTAATATAATGAGAACAGTTTGCACAACACTGGTGTGACCTGGCAGCCAAGAAGAGTGGACTGGAATGTGCACGGGTGAACAATGACAACTTCACTGTACTAGTAAGTGGAGGTGGTAGATGTCATTGAGTGAGCACATGTACTGTGTGGCCATCACATTCAAAATGACTGACAGAATAGAGCAACAAATCTGCATCAAATTTTGCGTTAAGCTTGAAAATTCCTCCATGGAAACAATTCAGATGACTCAGAAGACCACAGCTAAAGGCAACTGGTGACTGGCAGATTCATCACAACAACGTGCCCACTCATGCATCACGTCTCATGCAGTTTTTTGACAAAACATCAAATCACCCAGGTGACTCAGACCCCCTACAGCACAGGTTTCTTGCCTCAAAACTTCTGCCTTTTCCATAAACTCAAGTCACCTTTGAAAGGGAAGAGATTTCAGACCATCAGTGAGATTCAGGAAAATACTACAGAACAGCTGATGGCGACTGGGAGAACTGTGTGAGGTCCCAAGGTGCCTACTTTGAAAGGGACTGTGGCATCATTGTGCTATGTACAATGTTTTTTCTATCTTCTTCAATAAAAATCTCCATTTTTCATATTACATGGCTGGATACCTTCTGGACAAACCTCATACATTGTTTCTCTGCAGCTAATTAAAGTAATTACTAATATTTTTCTCACTTTCCTCCCATTATTGGACCATGAGCCAGAGAGGTAACCTCCTTGTCCTTAAACTGCTTATTCCAAACCATTCTCCCTGCCTCTTCCTTAAATACAGCTAGGTTTGAACCTGAACTCTTGGGACTATGTCACTACCTCTTTTTATTTTGTTTTTAATTTTTTTTAAAGATTTTATTTACTTTTTAGAGAGAGGATAAGGAAGGGAGAAAGAGAGGGAAAGAAACATCTGTCGGTTGCCTCTGACATGCCCCCAATTGGGGACCTGGCCCACAACCCAGGCATGTGCCCTAGATTGGGAATAGAATGAGCAACCCTTTGGTTCACAGGCCAGTGCTCAAGCCACTGAGCCACACCAGCCAGGACTTTTTTTATTTTTTATTTTTTTTAACCACCTCTTTCTTTGTTAGCCATCTGTTAATCCTTGGGTCACTGCTTTCATTTCTCAAAGATTTTTACATCATGGCTCAGTCACTCCTTTCAATAACATTAATACTTAATGATTTCAATATCCTCAGAAATAATCCCCCAAATACCTTAGCCTCTCGCTTCTTTTTGAGTTCCTCTCCCCACAAGACCTTGTCCTTCCTACGTGTAACTAACTGAATCTCTCACCCGCCTCTCCCCACTCAATTCCAAACATCTGACTATCATCTACATTTTCAGCTCATTCTCTCTAGTTCTGGACATTAAAAACCCTTCAATCTAGTGAAATCCACAAACTGTTCATCCTACCACCTTTTCACTATCTCCCATCCCTATCTACTCACTTCCATCCTATCCCAGCTTAATTTCAAGATCAATCATCACTCATTCCCATGTATACACTCAATTGCCTTGTCCCTCTCTCACTTTACATTAGTCATCTGGCTAAATCAGTTAAATCCAGTGGTCTGCCTGCTCTATGCCTTACCTATGCAGATGATGTGGCTAGAGAAATACACACGTACATCACACTATTCTTTAAGTCTATAACAGTAACTCTCAGCCCTGCCCAGCAACCATCCATCATTCTCGTACACTTTCCCACTTGCCCAGAGGTATTTTTCATACCTTCCCCTCTTCTCAAACACCTGATAATAGATTTTCCCTCAATAACTACTGCTCATGCATCTGTCTTCACAATTTTAAAAAAGAATCAGAAGAGATTTTCCAGAAGCTCCCACATGCCAACACGTTCTTTTCCATTATCATAAATGAAATGTCTGTGCTCCTATTATCAAGACCAATCTCTAGAATGCCCCAATAGAGAGTAGAGATCTTTGTTCTGTTCTGTGAAATATTCCAGGCTCCCAAAATAGGCTGGTAAAGAATAAGTGCCAAGTATTTGTTGAATGAACAAAGAAAAGTATTCTTCCACTGGTATGCTATATCCTATCTCTTTCCTCCCTCTCGAGGACATCTCCCAGACAATTATTCTGTATCTTTGCAGTTTTACAAATGTTTCCCTCTATACCTTATTATTCCAGGACAGCTTACAAGTATACTTAACATCTCTAATCTTAAGAACTGTGTCCCTGCCCTGGCCAGTGTGGCTCGGTTGGTAGGAGCATCATCCTATAAACCAGTCAGGGCATATACTTATGCTGCAAGTTCAGTCCCCAGTTGGGGTGCACATGAGAGGCAACCAATCGATGTTACTCTCTCACATAGATGTTTCTCTCCCTCTTTATACCCCTCCCTTCCACTCTCTCTCTAAAAATCAATTAAGCATGTCCTCAGATGAGGATTAAAAAAAAACAATGTATCCTTCCTTTTTTTAATTTTTGCTAACTTTTTTTTATTGTTGACACTGTTACAGATGTCCCCCATTTCCACCCTCTTTGCCCCCCTCTGCCCAGCCTGGCTCCAGCCATTACCACACTGGGACTCACCAGACATTTGACAAAAGTCTAAAGAATAAGAGCAAAAAGACCAAGTTATACAAAAAACTGACTCCAGAGGAAAAAAAAAAACAGAGAAAGGCAAATCAGGAAATAGAAATGTTTAAAAAAAAAACCTATTAACAAACCCTCAGAATACATCAAGACTCTGACACTTAACAATATTAGTGCTGGGGAAAAAAATCAATACAAAGACAAGAAGATAAAGTTAAGAAAATTGCCAGGAACACAGGAAAAAAGAGACAAAACACTACAAAATAAAAATTTAAAACAAAAGGAAAAAGACAAAGTTGAGCAGTAGTTTTATACATATACTTTCCCCCCAAATTATTGCATGTTAAGAGGTTTCTGAAAAATGAATGACAAATTTGACTCTATATTAAATCTTTTAAAGCAGACTTATTTTCATTTCCATAAAAAAAATATATTTAACTTTAAAAATGGAACAGTATTTGTAGTGGAGTGCTTACCAACAGTAACATTTAATAGTAACTTTTGAAAAACCTACTTATATAAGGATTTACGAAAAATGAGAGATTAAAAAGATTCCTACAAGAAAAATTTTCAGCTATTTGACCTACCTTACTCAGAGGGGCTTTAATTTTTTTCAAACACAGAGCAAGAAGTTCTCTGGATTCTAATGCACATTGTATCCAAGTTCCTGGTGGCTGGAAATATCTGAGAGAAGACAATATACTGAAACCCAGGATCTCTCAAGGAAAAACAAAAATTTCCATCTGCATATCAGATATAACACTGATTATTAGCCAAATATAACACACGGTTAATCTGAAGCGCTTAACCCAAATATATTTTAGTAGTTCTAGAAAACTTTCCATTAGACCAGTAGCTTTACTTAAAAAGGTAAAATTCTGGGCATTTGCAAAAGCTGATCTGCAAGTACCATAAGAATTCTAGTGTGCTTGTCAAAATGACCAAAAGTTCCTTAAATCTATGCTCTGAAAAACAGGTAAAAATCATCTTAAAATAGCATTAAAATGATTTATAATGTATATCTCTAATGCTTAAGAACTGTTTATTTCTCCCACACAAAAAAGATAAATTAATACCTCATACTATGTACCAGAATAGTTCAGATTATTCCCCTATTTCAATTCCCTTTCCAAATTCTAACTGTAAAATTCAAGTTTTGAAATCTTACATAACATCTAAGTTAAAACTGAAATCCTTCATGCATGTGCTATAAGTTTTTGAGCCCAGCCCACCAGGACTTAGGACAATGCCTGGCACAGAGTAAGTGCCCAATAAATGCTTGTTAAATACAGAGTACTTTTAAATGTGTTATGTGGATCCTTTTTCTTTTTCAGCATACTTTTAAAGGTTCATTCAAAAATATTATACAAGTTACATTGTTATAAGCATGCTTTTCGAGTCAGAAAGGGTTTCATATACCATCTAATGAAGCCCCTTCAGTCTGATAAGGAAATTAATGCTTAAAGAGGTTAATTGGTCAAGAGTTTAAAAAAGCTAATTTGTGAGAAATCCAAGACAACCTAGGTATCCTGATTCTTTGTCCAGTGTTTTACTCCACCATGCTTTTAAGATAGAAAATAGTTATAACAGATTAAGCTTTACACTCACAAAGCTTGCAAAATGTTAACCCCCTGAAACGGCACAAACTTTCAGGTGTTTATATATGAGTATGTACATGTGTTAAGTATTTTTCTGAGGCTATATACTTTTCAAATGTGCAAAGATTCACAAACCCCTCCCCCTTCAAAAAGTTAAGAACTGCTACAATCCTAACCCATTTGGGAAATCATAGGCATATAATTTTATACAAAGTTTCACTGGGCAGTGTTGTGTTACTCAATGGCCTACCAGGCAGACATAAGCAGTTTATGGCAGTAACTAAAGTTAATAAATAAGGAATATAAACAATTTCAGAAGGTCTTCTGCCTTCAAATACAGTCTTTATTTCAGACCATTACGGATACGTGAGCTTTTTTTCCCATCAACTATTGTGATTTTAGTTATATGGGAACATGCATAGATGTAATTTTTTTAAAGACGTTGCTATATTACTTAAAACATAAGATGATTTTTTTTTATCATGCATATCTTCTAGTGACTGAGGGGGAAAAAATCTTTCATAGTAATAACAGATGGATGTCCTTAATAAACTGTTTTCACTCTTAAACACATCAGCTTGTTACCTATTGACTGTATACATCGAACCTATTAGTCTCTTAACAGAAACAGAACAGATTCAAATACCTCTATACCTTCTTCACCAGATTAGCAGGGCAAATTAAAAAGTACACTACAAAATTACAAATTCTAAAATCTTTGGCAACACAAGAATAAATAAAACTAAATCTCAATTACATGCACTTTTTTCATGTACCTTGGTAACCTCGGCACATCCTATACAAGAATCTCAACTGTGAGTAGGATGAACAGTATCACACCATACCTTTGGCATTGTTTGCAGAAGGATATGGAGACCTGTTTCGGAATGCCTTGACTGATGTCTACTTTACTTCGCAAACAGGCCACACAAATATTGGCAGGATTTGGACTAATTGCAACACCACATTCGCAGCACAAGCTTAAATAAATAAAGCATAAAATTTACAAATTAGATTTCATAAATGCACTGGTTAAATTTAAAAACTATCAAACAAACAAAATCCTTCATGTTAGGGCCATTAATATCTCTACTCTTAAAGAAGCAAATAGGAAAACAAACAATCTTCAAAGGGGTAGTAGGTAAAGAATCTTAAAACACTGAGATTATAAAAAAGAAAGGATGACCAAAATTCCAAAAACCCTCAAGATATGGTTGATGTCCAAAGGGCCTAGAGAGTCTAAATTATTTCTAACAGTAATCAGGCAGCATTATAAGTCAAAGGCAATTTTTTTAAAGCCTCAGTATAGCACAGGGACTGCCAAAATGTAAACACTTACCCAGAGCAGAAAATGTTCAAAGGATGGAAAGAGTATTATATCATGTCTAGTGATTCAGTATAACTGATGGGAGTGTCATGATCCTAAGCATACTGGGGGCAGAAAATGCTTAAGAATCACTGATGTTGTCCAAAAGAAATGTGCTATAATCTGTGATGTCCAATATGGTAGCTACCAGGCACGCATGGTTCCTGAGCACGTGAAATGTGGCTAGCTAGACTGAAGAACTGAATATTTCATTTCATTTCATCGTAAGTACTTTAGCCACATGTGGCTAATGCAGATGCTATTCGACAATGCCAACCTAGAAGAATATATGGTGAATATATTCTCTTAAGGAAAATATTTGCAGTAACAAACTTTCCAAGGAAAAATGAATTCTATTTTCCCAGGAAATAGGCTTTTCATTTCTTTCACTTAAGACAAAGAATTCCCCCCTTAGAAACAAAAGCGTCCCCCAAAGTTGGTGGGTTTCAGGCTCACTTTAACTTCTTTAAAGGGGACAGGAAAGGGGCGTGACTCACATGTGTCCAGGGGTGCGGTCGGTGGGTTCTGTCATATACTCCATTATGCTGTATGCCCTGATTTTAAAAAGAGATTATCGTGGGATTTGTCATTTGCCTAATCACTTCTTTATACAAATCTTTCTTCTGTCTCTCTGAATAAGACAACTAAGCCTCGTAATACAGCAAGTAAGAAAAACCAATTCCATTTGGTAACACAGAATAAATCATTTCTTTAATATCAAAACGAAGCGAATTCCGGAGTCTCCCATCCGCAAGACCCTCTCGAGCGGCAGACCTCAGCTGTCACCCGAGTGCCAACCCCGGCGGGCCCAGGGCGGGGTCAGCGCGGGGCCGCTCCGACACTCTGGAGCCTGGGACAGGAGCTACAGTAGTCCCCGGACGGGGTCGCCGCGCCCCCGGGCCACCCACCCGGATCCCACCTCCCCCTGGTGACACCTCACAGGGACCCCGGACCCGCGGCGCACACGCGGCGCGCACGTGGCCAGAGGCCGGCCCCAGCCCAGAACGTCCGCCCCAGTGCCTAATCAGGGACCCCCGCGCGACAGCAGCCCGGGTCTCGGTTCCCAGAACCTACTCAATAGCGCCGGGGAGGACCTGGACTTGCCGAAACACCGCAACAGAAGGAGACCCACTCCAACGGCCACAGAAGCCGGCACACCTCTGTGAAGATCTCGCGAGAGGAGAGATCCAAATCTCGCGGCCTGAGAGTTGCGAGTTAAAGGGGTGGGTGGGGACGGAGAGAGGGGAGGGCCCAGGCGAGTGGTGGGGCGGGCCAGAGGCGTGGCGGCTGCCGGGACGCCGGAGAAAAGGTCAGGTTCCCTGGTACGGCGATGCCTGAGACACATGCCCTCCAACTCCTCTGTTGGGTTCTCTTCCTTACCGATATTCTCCGGCCAGTGTTCACTCCAGCCCAGCCTCGCCCACGTTTCGGATATCCTGATTGGGAACTTGGTTCTTGGTGAAATGGTTACCTAAAAGTTATCAGTGAACAGTATCACGTTACACGTAGAAATGACAGTAAACCACATGGAGAGTCCCTTTGTCTCTTTTGTTCACCATCATACCTAATGTCCGCCACGTCCTAAATGCTCGTTTATTCGTTGAACAGATGAAAGAAAAAAAGTAAGGCATAATTATTTGTGAAGAAGTCTATGCTAATTTTAGGCCATTCCAATTGGAATGTGCTTCCTGATAGTACACGAAGTATTTGCTTGTAACTTCATACCTTGAGCGTAGAGCAGCACAGACCATGTCTAACAACTCTTTCTTAGGACAGAATTTCAAGTATTTGAAGAATACAACCATGTTTTTTCCAAGCGTTCTCACCCAAGTTACAAGAAATCAGCAAAGCGATCTTATAGTAGGTGATTGAAGAAGGCCTCTCATCGTTTTTTGCCCAGGGTTCGTAAACAGTCTCCCATTCATCTTACTTCCAGACTCCAATCCATCCTTTGAAAAGGCAAATCTGATTTTGTCCCACTCCCCTGCTTTTAATCTTTCAGAGGTCTCTGGTCGCCTCCTGGATTATTTCCAACTATGTGCATGGAAAGAAGGCCCTTCAGGACCTTACCCTGACAATCCCAGTCACATCCCTAAGCACACAGCCCAAATGGACAGTCCTCACAAGAACTAGTCTACTTCTGCTTATGCCTGGGACTCTCCACCTTAAAGATTAAGCTGGAGCATCTTGTATTCGTTTTCTATTGCTGCCATAACACATATCACAAATTTTGTGGCTTAAAACAACACAAATTTATTATCCTACAGTTCTGGAGGTTATAGGTAAAAAAATAGATGCTCCTTCTTTACATATGGTCCTATAATATCTTGATAGGAGATATATATCACTATAATAATGCTAACAGCATTAAATTGGTTCATAAATGTTCTACTTTGCATGTTCCATGGGTTCAAACTCCTGGGTCTTGTTCTTCTCAGTATTTGCTGTCCCTAGCATGGCGCCTGCCACCAAAAACACCCTCAGGGTATCTTGGTAGGTTAATTACCCATTTGCTACTCACAGCAACTCCTAAAAGAAAATGCTTATCTCCTTATTTTTTTTCAACCACATTGTCATTTCCCTTAAGTCAAATACCACTAGGAAGAGAACTATAAACAGACTGTGTTTATTATTCATTGAAGTGAGTGCAAACAAACCATTTGGTATCACAAAGTGTCTTACTAAGAGTGTGTTAAAAAAAAACTTATCATAGATTTGGCAGGGTGACTTGAAGAGAGTCTAAGAAAGCAAGGATTTGCTTTAGATTGGATGCTGTCAGAAGGCAGAGGCAATTCTATGACTGGATATCTCAATAAATCCAATCTATAGGAAAAGAGACAGAAAAATAAAGCTGCAATTAGTAAAGAAGTAGCAGTAACTCCTTTGGACCAAGAGAGGGAGTGAGTGGCACTTTGTGGGTGGCGCGGTGAGCTTGTCTTCATCTACACTTAGACAAAATTGTGTGGTGGTCTTGCTTTGTCTTGTTTTATTGTGGTCTCAGAGTACCCTTGCCTGAGGCTGGTATTCTGTGAAATTGTTTATGCCCAACAGAATAACGTGTTCTATGGTCTACCTGTGAGTACAGGCCAGCCTCTGAATGTCAGGGCAGCTCTTTTTTTCTTTCTCAACACACTCCTTCAATACACTATTTGATATGGCACTAAGTGCCACCATGCCGGGCTTCTTAGGCCCTGGATATACAACAGTGGACAACACAAACATGGTCCCTGCCTTCACCTGTGAAATGTACTGGGTACATTTGACTTGGTAATTTGCTGAGAGTTCTACAGCAAGTAAGTGGGGGAACCAAGACATGCCAAGACATGAACTGCGTGCAGTCTATCTAACTCCGTACTCCGACCCTCAGCACCGTATCAGGCTCCCTGCCCTTCTGTGGCTCAGGCTGCCTGTTCTTAGCCACAGGCTTTTTTTAAAATAAACTGTTCATTTTACATCAACCTTATTTTCATATTCTGTCTCAGAGTCTGTGGAAAAACAGGTTAAAACCACAGAGTGATTATTCCTAAGTAAGCAAATTTTGATGTCAGAAAAAAGTATTTTCTAAAATGTCTGGGTGTGTAGCTGATTTACCTCAGGGTCCTTTCCGGTTAAGTGAACCATGGCCTTCCAACTAATTGTAAAAATTAGTAATAATGAAGAAATAACCCAAGAAATGTTTTTCAGAATGTAAGGACATGAAATTTACAGGTTGAAAGGATGCACCATATTCTCATCAAAATGGATAAAAATAGGCATGCACCAGAGATCGTGATGCTGAGGTCCAGATCACTGGTGATGAAAGTAGGATCCAGGCAGGTGCCAGGAGAAAAAGCCAAGTCACATACAGAGGATTAAAATCAGAATAGTTCCAGCAATACCAGAAACAAGCAGGCAATGAAGAAATATTTTGAAAATTCAGAAGAAAAATAATTTCCAGCCTTGAATTCTATTCTAGGCCAAATTATCAGTAAAGTGTGAGCATAGAATAAGATGTTTTCTGTTACACCCTTCTAAGGAAGTTACTGACAGATACAAACTAACAGAAAGGAAGACCCAGGACTCCGGAGATACAGAGATACGTTAGGCAAAACCGTAAGGTGACAGCTGTGTACTACACTGAAGAGGCTTCCTTCCAGATTAGAGTGATCACATGTTCTGAGATTTCTACACGGAACTGAAAAGTGATGACATATTCAACGTTTCTGAATACCTTGAAGGTTCAGACAACTGGCAAAGCATTGAATATTGATAAGGGAACACTATGAACAAATTCACACACAAAAATTTGAAAACTTGGAAGAAATAGACCACTTCCTCAAAAAGCACAAACTGCTTAGTCTCACCCAAAATGAAGTAGATAATTTGAATAACCTGATAACTAGTAAGAAAATTAAATTTGTAATTAAATACCTTACCCCCAAAAAACCTACAGGTCCAGATATTTCACTGGAGAATTCTATCACATGTTTAAATAATTAACATAAATTCTATACAGTTTCTTCCAGGAAATAGAAAAGAAGGGAACACTTCCCAGTTTCCTTTATGAAGCCATTACTACCTTGATACTAAAACCAAAGCAAATGCCAAAAAGAAAAAGAAAACTACAGACCAAGATCTTCATAAATATAAATGTGAAATCCATAACAAAACATTAGCAAGTAAAATTCAGCAATATATACAAAGAATTACACACCATGTCTAAATAGGGTTTATTTGGGGGATATGAGCCTGGTTCAATACCAGAATATCAATGTAACCCACCACATTAACAGGCTGAAAGGAAAAACTCACATGATTATAAAATTGAAACAGAAGTATATGACAAAACTCAACACCCATTCGTAATTTTAAAAGTCCTTGGAAAATAAAAATAGAGGAGAATTTCCTCCACTTGATAAAGAACATCAACAAAAACCCTACAGCTAACATTATACTCAATGGTAAGAGATCTAACGCTTTCCCCCTGAGATTAGGAACAAGGCAAGGATGTTCGCTCTCACCACTCCTACTCAACATTGGGCTGGAAGTTCCATTGAGCGCAATAAGGCAAGAAAAGGAAGTAAGAAACAGACGGATCATAAAGGAAAAAAATAAAGCTGTCCTTAAATGTAAATAACATGATTGCCTACATGGAAAAATTCCAAGGAATCTACAAAACACCTCTTAGAATTAGTGAGTTCATCAAGGTCACACACCCAAGATAAACATTAAAAATTAATCATATTTATATACACTAGCAATGAACATGTGGCACTGAAATTAAAAATACAATACCATTCACAATTGCTAAAAAAATGAAAACCTAGGTAGGTCTAACAAAAGATGTACAAACCCACATGCTGACAACTGCAAATGCTGATAAAAGAAATCAAAAAAGATCTAAAAAGCTGGAAAGAGTTAGTAAAGATATTGATTTTCCCCAAATTCACATATAAATTTAATTCAATTCCTGTCAAGATTCCAATAGGTGATTTTTATATGAAAACAAAGTTATTCTAAAATTTACATGGAAAAGCAAAGGAAATGGAATACCAAAAACAAATTGGGAAAACAACCAAAATGGGAGGGATCTTTTCACTCAATTTCAAGACTTACTATGCAGCTATAGTATCAAGATTGCATGGTATTTGTGGAGAGATAGACACATAGATCATTGAAACATAATACAGAAACCAAAATTAGACTTCCCACAAATATGCCAAACTGATTTTTGAAAACAGTGCAAGAGAGACTCAATGGAGGAAATGGACTTTTCAACGAACAGTGCTAGGACAAGTGAACGTCTATCCACAAACAAAAAAATAAACCATGACTTCAGTCTCACATCTCCTATGAAAATTAAGTCAAAATGCATCATTGATTTAAGATAAAATGTAAAACTATAAAACTTTTACAAAAACTCATGAGAAAATCTTTGCGATCTAGGACTAGGGAAAGAATTTCTATATTTGATTCCAAAAGCATAATCTATAAAAGGAAAAATTGGTAAGTTGGACATCATCAAGATTTTAAAACTTGCTCTGTTATAAAACACTTTATTAAGAGGATAAAAAGACAAGCTACTGAGTGGGAGAAAATATGTGGAAATCGTAACCACCTAATGACTAGCATCTCAATTATATAAAGAACTCTAAAAACTTAAATGTGGAGAAACACTCTAGTTGGAAAACTGGCAAAGGACATGAATAGGCACTGCACTGAAGAGAATATTCAGCAGTGAAGTAAGCAGATATGAAGATGTTTCATGTCATTAGCCATTAGGGGTACGCCAATTAGGAGCACACTGACACATCACTACCCATTTATCAGAATGGCTAAAGTGAAAAGTAGTGAGAACACCATATGCCGGCAAAGATGCTAACCAACCGGATTGCTCATAAACTGCTGATGGGAATGTAAAATGGTGAAGATACTCTAGAAACAACTTGGCAGTTTTCTTAAAAAACTAAAAATACTACTACCACACAACCTAGCAATTGTACTCCAAGGCAGTTATCCTAATGAAGTGAAAACTTATGTTCACCTAAAAACACGTACAGAAATGTTTATAGCAGCTTTATTTGTAGTAGTCAAAAGATTCCAGATATCTTTCAATGAATGGATGATTAAATGAACTGTATTACATCCACACCATTCATCAACAAGAAGAAATGAACTACAGTATTGTAATGGGGGTAGATCAGGGGTCAGAAAAAAGTCCTCAAAACCCTCCCCATAAACCAGGCTTGGTGAGTGGGGAAGCAGAGCACAGTGACTGGGAGATTTTGCATATCTATGACAACTTGGCTTGCTTCATAATTATGTTAAAAAGCTGTGTGTGCCCCACTGGTGCGTGATGGGGTCCAGGGAAATGGACATGACTTTAACCCATGATGTAACAGGGAGTTTCCTGCACCTGTGAGAGCTTGGAGGCAGTGCAAGGGCCACACTGCCCAGATAGACAATAGCAACCAGAGAAACACAGAAGATATGCAGAACTGGCAGATGTAGCCCTTGTGGGAGGAGTCAGACACGGGTCGTGGAAGCTCTGGGCCGGATTTAAACTAAGCACGGCAGCCATTCACTCTCTTGACCATGCAGTTTGAAAGAGAGCAGTGAGAAGGGAGAAGTAAGCAAGCAGCTCTGTGGTTTATAGTAAGGAAGGAGGCCATGCAGCCTGGACTGTTGAGAAAGGAGATGCTGCTGCTGTGATCATGCCTGCTCTAGCTGACTCTGGAGCTGCAAAGAATTTCCTTGCAAAATCCTGATCTGCTGCACTTGGATATTACCTGGACCTTTAAGATCTGTGCCTTTCCTGAGTTTCACCATGATCCGGAGTAACATGACACATTCTTTTCTGAACTATTACACAGAGGCTGATAACAACATGTCCCAGATCCTGCACAGATGAGGACATGGGGAACTTTGGGGATGTTTTTGGCTACTAGCCTGGTGGGGAGCATGGGAAGTGCTGGGTCTCATAGGAAAGGAGAGCTCTGAACTGAGGTGCTCTAAGCTTTCCTAAGGTTGGAATGTTGTAAATAAAGACCTGCTTCTTCCAGCATTAACTATTGGGTCATTGACCAAGGCACCACGTGGATGGGCCCTGATCTGCTCAGTAACAGTATTGTACAAACAACAACCTGCCTGACTCTCCGAAGAACTGTGCTGAGTGGAAAGAGAAAAAAAAAGCCAATTCTAAAAGGCTACATACTGTATCTCCATTGATATAAATAACATCCTTGAAATGACCAAACTAAAGAGCTGGAGAACAGATTAATGGTTGCCAGAAATGAAGAAAGAGGCAAATGAAGAAAGGGCAGAAAGGAGTGGATGCAGCTGTAAAAAGACGACATGAAGAATCCCAGTGGTCATGGAAACATTCAGTGTTTTGACTGCATCCATGTCAATATCCCAGGTGTGATATCGTACTACAGTTATGCAGGAGGTCGCCATTGGAGGGAACAGAGGAAAAAGGTCAGAGATCTCTCTGTTTCGTTTCTTACAACTGTAAGTAGATCTACAACTATCACAAAGTTTTTAAAAGTTTGTTTTTTAAAGATATAGTGTAAGGTTTTCCATTTAAGGAAAACAACTCCCTGATTTTACCTTTGGTAATTTTTTTCACAAGGCTTCTGCTCTTTGGTCTTCATCATTGGTTGGCTGATTAACCCCATCCACATCACACTTCTCCCTGTCTCCCCACCACTAAGAGCAGCCACAGGGCGTCGTTCTGACCAGCTGGTTAAAGGGGGACATCTGTTGGGCAATCTTGCAGGAAAACCTCTGCTTTCTTAATTCAAAGGCACACACTCCGTGGGTGTGCTGCTCTGCCCTCACCCTTCTTGCCTTTGCCCTTCAGTCTGCTTCCTGTCTGGAATGCAAATGTGATGTCTGGAGGTGCAGCAGCCATCTCCTGACCTTACAAAAACAAGCAGAAAAGGCAACTGCCACCCTGCTACAGCCGGTGTGCAGGGAGCTACAAAGAGCTGGCCACTTTAGAGTTCTTTCTAGTTAAGGGAGAAAAAAAGGCACTTTATTTGTTTAAGTCTCTATTGGCCAGGTTTTCTATTATTTGTAGTGGAACACACTTCTAACAGATTCCTCACTCACAGGAGATTCTTGGTGGGGCTGATATACTTTCCCTACCTTATAAGAGTATCAATCAGAAGGATGAAAAGCATAATAGCTACTTAATATTTTTTGCGTGTTTCAGAAACCAAATTGCTGATACTGTCTTTTTCCTTTCTTCTTTCTCTACAGTATTTTGTACTTCTTATTCTCCTCAGCTTGGCCTGAATTTGTATTATAAGCAGACTCTTGCCAGTCACTCTCCTAATTGAATTGGGCTTTTGTTGTAGCTCAGAAGCTCAGAATTTTTTTAATGGTCTTTCTAAAACATTCCAGCCCAGGGCGGTCGCTCCCTTCTTCGACCTCAGAGTACTTACTGTCTGTACCTCTGAGTTGCAATTCATCATGCACTGCCCCCTGACGCTTCTCACACAGCTGTCATGGAATAATCGATGTTCAGTGCTGGAAGGGACATTAGAGATCATCTTCTCCAGCCTCCTCCGGCATGTGAATTGTGACTGAACTCCTGGATTTTTCTTATCTCTTCATGGCTTCACAGCTTACCCATCCAACTAGGTCTTAAGCACCTAGATTTAAAGAAATATTGATCACTTTTGATTCCACTCAATAAACCAGTCATAGCTTTATTTTTCATCTGCCCACAACCCATATTTTCTTCTGAGCCTAGAAGATTTTTTTTAATTTGGAGTTTGAAGCCTTTCAGTTGCATTAACTTTTTTGCAGAACTTCCTTAATGCTTGATCGGCGATTAAAATGCAAGTGTAATTTTCTTTCAGTGCCTTTGTAATTGTTTAGGTAACAAGAAAAATATCAGGTAACTGGCTTTGAAGAGTACAATCCTGCAGCTGCCATCCATCTCTCACATGAACTGCATTCAATTTTTGAAGTGCAATAAGTGAAGTGCAAAAAAAGTCTTCATTTTTTTAAAGTTTACATTTCTGCATTTCAAAGGGAGCTTGCTCATAATTTTAGATGCATGCTTTTAATTAATGTACTTGTACATGTCACTGTTGGGAACATACCTTTTCCTGTATAATCTGAGTTTATTTATAACATTCTAAATATATACTGCTTAAATCTATGAACTCAAGATACAGCAGTGAATATCAGTTTAAAAAAAATACCATAAGCTATGGTAATTGGTTGTACATGCTTAAACTGTTAACAAAAATAAATAAATAACCTAGTAAGTAAATAAATATATATAATAGGTTCCTGTGTATCATGAGGCTACCCAGGTCTCTAGTCATGCAAATGATTGTACCTATTAACCATAAGTCTCTGAGGGCAAGGACTGTATCTTGCATAATTTGTATCCACCAGGTCTGTTATAGTAGATTCTAATAAACATTTAAAAGATGAATGAATGAATGCATTCATGGATGAATACGTTTCCTTTAAGAAGACTCATACCTCTTTGAGTTTCTCCAGATTGCTAGCTAGCACAATGTTTTGCCCAAAGTAGATAATGTCTACTGATTGTATGAATGTTAAAAAGAGGAATGGAAAAAGTCTCCTTTGTCCTCCTCACTGGGCTACACTATTATTCGAGGGCTCGTGGAATACGCATTATTCCTGCCCGCTTGTCGCAGGCACCCGGGTGTGTCAAGGCTCCGCAAACCAGGTGAGCTCTACGCACCAGACACTCCACCCCTGACCCTTGCCTTTTCTTTGAACCTATAACAATTTGCTAAAGAGTTACTACCTTTTAAAAAAAGATAGGATGATATATTCCTTGGATAATGAGGAGAAAATAAAGAAGAAACCTAATTTGTATGGATTCTGTTCCTATTACCTACTCCCTTACTCATTTAGAAAGGAGCTTGTAATATACCAGGGAGGTTTCAAACTGGTGCACCATAACGAATCCAATTTACAGACATTTTTGACAGCCTAACACTGGCTTTTTAAAAATGGAATTAATTACTCTACTACATTGTATTCTTAGTGACAAGCTGAAGAAAGTGACTCTGGCTAATTTAGCAGAAAGTGACTCTGGCTAATTTGTGAACATGCTCTCAGTCAGTCCCCTGAATCCAAAGGAGGGTGGAGAACCAGGCTCAGGGCCCCGCAGCCAGGAACAGCTCCCAGAATCACACAGCAGAGCCAGCGCACCCAGTCAAGGCCACACCTTCACAGGACACATGCTACAGCCTACACCTCAGTCAGGGCTACTGCTGCTGGGAGCAAAGACCCTGTTTCCCTGTGGCCACCATAGGTTTCCCATCAGTCCCTGCTTCTTTGCATCACTAGCTCAGAAGTTCAGGGCTGACTCCTTTAATCAACAGAGCCCAGATCCTGTGAGTGGATGGAAATTGGGCAGTAACTAGAGGTGGAGGGAGAGTTGAACCCCTAACCTGCTACCTTGCTAATTTTCAAATACTTCCTTCCTACTTCCCCACCTTTGCTCCTTCTGAGTTTAGAATCCCTAAACAAGCTTAGCAATCTGCACATGCATTGACAAAATTAACACAGTTGGAAGCACTAAGCTAGGAAGTCTAATTGCTGGCTGTTCTTCGTAAATATTTATCAGGCCATTTTTAGACAGTGGTAATGCATTCAATTAATATTTATGCATGTAAAATAGAAAGCCCAAATGGTCTAATACAGCCCTAAATGGTCTAATGGTTATGATTGCACTCTTCCAATAGTCCTTTAAAATTCGCAATTAGCCCCTAAATGGAGTCTGCAAGTGCTCTGAGAAACCAATTAAAATCTTAATCCCTACACGGAGTGATTTTCCTTGCCTGCATTATTGCGCAGGCTTGCCATTTCCTGGTCCATCCACCACACTGTCAGCTATGGCCCCTCTCCAATCACCTTTAATCCATCTAACACAGTGAGCAATCAAACAGCTCAGTGAAAATTTACTTGAGTTCAACAAATTCTTGGATACACTGATTAATTTTCTCAAAAAGCTTCCAAGAGCGTAAGTCATGGCCCAGAATATTGTATTTATTCATGAGCTGCTTGGCATGTAGTCACAGCCTTAACTTCACATACAAGGAAATGCTTTTAGCTGCAAGCATTTTAACCTCTGTTCAGAACACAACAAACTCATCCTCTAAAATCCTAACAATGAGTTTATGGCTGAAATTTAGAGGTTTTTCAATAACACTCATCCACAGCAGTAAAAATTATAAACAATAAAGAATTTTTGCATGTGCTACATTGCAAAAGACTAACCTGTCAAATTTAGACACAATTTATATTTCCTGAGCATAAACTACACGTGGAAGACTTTTCTATGCAAGGTTGCGAACAGTATCTGAACTATAGCTACAAGCACACGAGGCAGACTGATCCCACCTCACTGAGGAGGAAAGCAAAGCTCAGGGCCTGTGGGACTTCACAGAAATCACCAGGCTTGCAGGTGGTAAAGCTAGGGTTTGAGCCCGGCTTCTGATCCAAATCAATTCTCTGTCTCGTGAGAATGAGACAGTGTGAGTAAGGCTGTCAGTATGAAAGAGTAGTTAAGACCGACCAAGCTTTAAGGAGAGATGTGTGACATCAAGCAACTCTTTCCAGATTAAAATATTATGAAGCCAAATAATGAAGCCAAATTGCTGGGACTTCATTGAGACACTGCAACTTGACATCCTGTCATTCAAAACTGGGTTGAAAGGAAGGACATGGCCAGAGCAACTGGGTGTTTCAGCTAATGAAAGGCTGTTCCCAAATGATGAAGGGTGGCTGGGTATAGATTTTCTCATATCTCAATGCATAGGTGTAGAAGGCAAAAGCAAAGTGAAACAAAACCATCACTAAATAATGATGCAGAAAAGTTGTCTTGCAGTGCCTAGTGACTACATAATTTGACAGTCTATGACTGGGGCAGATATTTTTTTCCTTCTTCACTCTCATGCTTTCTTGTCAACATAAGTCTGGACTTGTATATAGATTGGGCCCAAGAGCTGGTCCAGACGTGCATCAGTGTAACTCCCAGTGCTATCTGGGTAACAGATCCTTGCTCTAGCTCCACAGCACGGGGTTCCAGATTATATCTGGCCCAAAGCTGTTTTAGCTTGGAGAGGCTAAACATAATGAATGAGTTTATTTAGGCTTATGATACTGTGTCCTCTACTTCGGCAAACCTACCGTGTCACAGGTGAGGCACACCTGGCCAGGGTGCAGTTGTCCTGAACTGCTGTAGCACACTGTGTGTAAGACTGTTTGAAGGAGCAGCTGAGCTTCAAAAGGCCTGATGAGAGCCTCATTTATTCAGGTTTACCACCTGCCCCCAGCTGTATATCTGTGGTGTGATCCTTTTGAGGGATCCTCAAGTAGAAGCACTACTCTCTGTTAAGAGGAAGTGACAACTGAATACCCCACCTGCTCTGACTACATGCTGCACCTTTGAGTATGTAAACCTTGTTTGATTTACCCAGATGATGTCTTCATATGGTTGTTTGGTCGAGCTGAGCCTCTTAGTCGCATCCATCAGGTTGGTGAGTGTGCAGAGCCAAATGTCTAAAATAGTTCCCAGACCTTTGACTGCTTTTCAAAGGAGATTGGGTAGATTTATTGCAAAACTAATGCTCAGTGATGGTTCTCACCCTTGACCAAAGTGTAAAGCTAGAACAAACCTTCAAGAAATGATTTATTTTTATCACATCCATCTAAACTGATTACTCTTTTAGACATATCACACATTCTTAAACTAAGTTTGGCTAAACTCACATAGAAAGGAAAAAGTCTAGGGCAACACAGGCATAAAAATTTATGAAATGTGAAATGTGCTACAGCAGCAAAGCTCCTAGAAGGAGGGTCTTAGCGCAGAGAGTTCACTGTCCTTTCGTGTGTTACATTTTCATGTGCTGTATAAGGAGAAAACCTTCTAAAGACAGCAATATGAATTTGAAGGTCTAGGTATACAATTTTATCAGAATTACTAATCTCTGGAAAAATATTTTTATCTGCAACATATAATGTCGCATTAACGTCTCAGCAGAAAGCTGCTCCTTGCCTCCCACTGCGTTTGTGGTTGATGGAGGCCTCACTCCACTTCCAGCACTCATTCAACTAGCTCCCCGCATCTTTCAGTAAGAGGCAGTCCTTTGCTTTTCCCTGTATCAGCCTGCAGCTGTTCCCTCTCTGTGGATCCGAGCCATGAAGGGGGAGCAAGGTTATTATGTCTTTCAAGACTTTTAAAAAGGTGATTTCAGTCTTACCATTACAGTCATAATTTTAGTGTCCATGTAGACTTTTTGCAGATACATTACTCTCTGACATCATTTAGCTTCATACAGGGTCTAGCTATGTTTAAGGTTAATACAGATATTTGGTAAACTTTTCCTTTCAATCATTTTTTTTTATCTGTGTGATCCACCGATACTGCTGTTTTGTAGCAGAAAGGACTGAGTCACAAAGGAATAACATTCCTTTCATGGAGTCTTATGGTGAGGTAACGGGACTCCATTACTTAAGCTTCTGGTTTCTACTCCCCTACTCCTTCATAAATAATTAAATTAGCCAACTTACTTTGACCTCGGAATTATGAGTTAGGTCAGTTTTATTTACTTTTTAATTCATGACGTGTGTATTTAAAATGCCTTCCAGTGTACTCTATTAAAATACAACACTTACAGAAAAGCATGCACGTCGTAAATGACACAGTTTGAAACAGTGCTGGCTGAGAAAAAGAGCAGAGACAGGACCCCAGAACTCCCCTTGCACTCCAGCCCCCACAGGCCACGCTCTGGACTTTCATTCTGTAGAGGACTTGGCCTATTTTCGAGGTTTATGTTAATAAAAACATGCAGCATGTATATCTTTGGCTCTGGCTTCTTTCACTCAACATGATATTTATGAGACTCATCCATGTTGGTACATGTAACAATGGTTTGTTTATTCTCATTGAATACACCAGAGTTTATTTGTCTGTTTTATTATTGGTGGACGATTGGGTTGCTTTTAATTCAAGGCTATTATGAATAGTGCTGCTGCGAACATTCTTGCCCACGTCTTTGGTGAATTCAGGTGCGCATTGCTGTTGGAGATATATCCAGGCCTCAAACTGTCAGGTCACGCACGGGGCCTCCCCTGGTTGGTTCAACAGGATATTGGCGTTGGCTCTCACTGGCTCTCGGGAGCCAACTATTAACTTTTCAGTACCTCTGAGAGCTGGTTCTCAAATACAACCATTATTGAAAATTAAATTGCATAAACTTAAATGAGTTATATTAAAACAAAGGTAATAGGTACTCAAAATTCATTACCTCCTAATTATTTGACTACACTTGACTATCATCTAGGCTATTAAGGTGATTTACATGAATTACTGTCTGTGTTACGGAAACACCACCTACGGCGCTGCTGTGCGTCTCTTCAGCAACACCCTGTGGGTAGTTCGAAATTGACCACAGTGGCATATTTATGCCATGGAAACCAGGGAATGCTGCTAATCAGGGCTTGATTTATTGCTCAGTTGATTTTTACAGACTTAAGGAAGTAATAAAAATATTAATAATACAGATTAAACTCCAAAGTGTCATGCTTATAGCTGATAGGATGTGAATTGTTAAAAAAAAATTATCAAAGCCTGATTGAAATACAACCTTAGATATGGATACAAGAGTTTAGCACAATTCAACAAAAGCGTTCTGTAAGAATCAATTAGCTATATGGAATTTACAATAAAAAGTACATGTTGTATATGTTATTATTATTTGTCAATTTATGACACACACAAGTATGTCCTTTTCCACCCTCTGGAAGGCCATTGTCAAACATTTACCAGCACATCTCTGGTTACAGTGCTGTCTCACTGTGATTTGAGTTTACTTTCCCTGATGACTGAGGAAGTTGAACACATTTTCATAAGTTTATTGATCACTGGAATATCTTTTGTTCTAAGGTCCCTATTAAGTCTTTTGTCCAGTTTTCTACTGTGTTCTTTGTTATTGATTTGCAGAGATCTTTATATATTCTTGATAGGAGTTCTTTACTGAATATAGAGAACAAATGTCTTCTCTCAGTGTGTGGCTTGCAATTTCACTCTCTAATGGTGCTTTCACAAAGAGAAGTTCTTAATTTTCACTTAGCACAATTTATCAACCCTTTCTTTTGTAGTTCAGGCTGCATGTTTCCAGTTTGAAAATATTTGCTATTCCTGAGATGCCTGTGTTTTCTGTAAGAAGCTTTGCTGTTTTACCAAACACATTTATGCAATGCACTTGAAATTGATTTTTCCTACACTAAGATTCATTTTTTTGTGTTCAGATTTACATCTAATTGGCCTGGAACTGTTTGTTGAAAAGACCATCTTTTCAACATTGTACTTCAGTTTTCTTTTTGTCACAACCAAAGGACTGTGTGTGAGCCTTAGAGGACAACTTTAAATCAATGAAAGAACAGATTTTCACCTTTTGCAGATATTTTATCACCTCAGTCATTTTAATAACTTATCCAAAAGAGAAGAGATTTTATTTCAGAGGTTTAGGGAATAACTTGTCTCACCTCAAATCAATAATGCTTATTGATTTCTACTATGAACAAGACCCTGGGCCAGCCTCTGTGAATACACCTTCCCCCTACACACAAAAAAATCAACTCTATGCACTCAATCCCTTCATCCTTTTCTTTCTTTTCCAAGTACATTGAAACTGAAAGTCGTAAAATACGCACATCTGTCAATGTCTTCCTTTTCTGGGTAATTATCATTAGAAATTTTGATAACTTTAAATTTTTTTCACAATATTAAGAAAATTTATTTCATAAAATTAAAGCAAATTCTGAAAACAGATTCTCTATTGAACATATCAATATTTACTTGTATAATCATATGAGGAAGAGTAAAGTTAGTTGTCAATAAAGAGAAATTGGCTTTTTTGTGTTGATTTTTAGAGAGAAGAGAAGGGAAAGAGAGAGGGAGAGAAACATCAGTTGGTTGCCTCTCACTCATCCCCATTGGGGGCACTTGTTCCACAAACCCAGGTGTGGACCCTGACAGGGAATCAAACCTGTGGCCTTCTGGTTTATAGGCTGGCACTCAATCCACTGAGCCACACTAGCCAGGCTGTGACTGACTTCTTATCAAAAGGGGAAACAAAAGACTTTGTTGATAATAACAATTCGATTTTTCCTATTTATAGGGTAACGCACCTTAGCAATAATTTAAATAAATTCAATCCATTTTAAAAGAACATATGAACTGAAATATAATTTCTCATGTAAGGGAATTAATTTCTTAGCTCTGTTATTGATTCTATTGTTTGGAGAGAAAGCGAAAGCCCACATGGCAATCCTGTGAGTAGAGCATTTTCTCTTCTTTCAACTCGATTGTAGGAAGGACCTGATCTTCCACTAGAGGGCATCTTTACCCCAGTTGATCTTTTGTAAAAATAAATAATAGCAATTAGTCTTCTGCTTAATGTTTTTATGTTACCTTTCAACTATACCTGACCCTAAGGAGAAAGTCGTGAATGATCCTGATATTAAAAGAGATCTCAGAAACACACACAATCTTTTTCATTAACAGTGCCAGTATTAATAACTTACTCTTAATAAATCATCCTTTGAAACCAATCACCATTCCTCTTTATCCCCTCTCCTTCACAAGAGTAAGCCCCTTTCAATACCAGGAGCCCAATATAATCACAACAGAAGTGTTTAGACATAATTTATTACATACTCTATGAAACAGACCTTCTAAGTATGCTCTCAATGGAAAAATTCACAAAAATGGAAATGTGAATGTATCTGACTCAACATAAAATATAAATATGTAAATCTAAGGTAAAAGTATAAACAAAATTGAAATGCAAATAAACTAGAAAAATAATTGTCACAAGTGTGAAAATGGGTTAAAAACATTAATATATATAAACACCAATTCAGATATATAAAACACTAAGCTCTTGATAAAGGTAGACATAATATATAAACAGGTTATTTAATAAACACAGTTAAAAATTAATAAACATATCAACAAACGAAGAAACACAAAAATATAATACACTTTCTAACCTATTATGTTAGAAAGATAACAGATGTTACTGAGGGTGGCAAGAAGCACAATTTCATGTACTGCAGATGTGTAAGAAAGTGCTGCCTTATAAATGTAAAAAGAATGCTTGAATTGAAAAATTCTCCAGTTTTTCAGCCCAAACCACATAGATTGGTTCAGGCAAAAGTCGTCAATAAATGCTAAATACAGAGAAAACCTTTTAATGAATAGCAAAATATTTTGCATGGTCTCGTGGTTTCTTCCCACTTCAAGGGAGGAAAACTAACTTTCTACCCTTTTAACTTCTGTGGCTAAGAACCTGACCCTTAATAAAGGACAGATTGACAAAAGGAAAATAAACAGAAGTTTGTTAACATGTATGCCTCATATATACATAGGGGACACCCAGGAAAACTGAGTAAAATTCCCCAAACTGTCCCAAGGCACCAACTTAAATACCATCTTCAGCCAAAGAAAACTGTTGGGGCATGGGGAGGCCGGTTGTAGGAGGTTATCAGGAAAGACACAGTAAACAAGTAAGGTTGTTATGCAGATTGTTATTCACAGTCATCTCTCCCTGGTACAGAGAGGTAAACACCAAACAATGGAGACTTCCCTTTCAAAGGGGTAAATTCAATTCTGTTTGCAGAGCTTCTCCTCTGTCTTAAAACATAATCTCCAAAATGTTCCAGAGCCCAGAAGCTGAGTTGGCAGATTCCTCCATCTCTTTGAACAAGTCTCTTAGTCCCCATAGCAGGTCAGTTCAGTTCCAGTGTTGTGTCTATTTTGGGAGGCAGTGTGGGAGAGGAAAATAATTTTCTCTACCCTTATAGGTTCTTGGCTGAGACCCACCCTGAAATAAAAAGACAGATCAATAGGAAAAAAATTGTTAATTATGTATGTACATATGGGAACTCCCTAAAGATAGAAGACTCGAGGAAATAACCAAAGCAGAAAGCTTTTATACATATTAGACAAAGAAACAATACATTCATGGAGAATTAGCAAGACAAAGGGATTTAAGCTTGGGGTAATAAAATGGTGAAAAAGTAGCAAGGTTTGGTTATAAATTCCCAGTGGTAAATTTCCTGTCTCTGGTGATAAGAATGCCCTCTACCCACCTGGTCCAGGGATGGTACTCCTTATGTGGGCGGTTTACTTCCAACTTTCAGGGGGACAAAGGAGGGTCAGAGTATCCTTCTCGAGCTGGCTGCTTCACAAGGACCGTTAATTCAAAATAATCAGTATGCCAGTGTGGCATGTTTCGGTGTCACCTATTCTGAACTGGCGATGATATAGGGGGACTCCCAAAGTTAGCCTTGTATGGTTCAAGCAGTCAGGTATTTAATAAGAGGCATTTCTGTGGAAACAAAACTAAAACAAAGATCAATAACTGGAGCAGACTATAAACCCGGTTTCTCAGTCCTGAGAAACAGGACAGCCAGTGATTTCCAGATGCTGGGCTCGAGACATCATCGACAGAAACAGAAAGAGAAAGAGAGAGAGAGAGAGATCTTATTTGAACTTCCCTCATCTGAAGCAGAGACCCCTGAAAATACCACTGTTATTAACACCCCTCCAGGGGAGTTTCCTGTTTGGGAGGAAACAGACTCTTAGTAGGGGGAAGTAAGAATTTAGCTGCCAGAAATTCCTCTACTGGGGAGTTCCCAGCCAGGAAAGACACCGCTGATCTGCTCAGGATGCGAATGCCCAGTAAAATCTGTTCTACTTCCCCATGGAAGCCTTTAACAACTCCCCCACCACACCCTTTCCCCCTATTAAACTGCTAAATAAACTGTTGTAAGTACTCCCACATGGATGTAAATAAACTTGTCTTTTCTCCTGTGTCTCTGGCTATTGTCAGTTAATTCACAGGCCACCACCACACTCTGACCTAAGCTGGTAGAGAAAAACTACTGTCATCACAAGAGCAAATGCTAAGACAGAGGAGGCAAGATAAGTAAGTGACTCCAGGTAGAGGGTATATGGGTGTTCTTTGTGTTATTCTGGCAAATTTTCTATGGTCTTGAAATTATTTCCAAATAAAAAGTTTTTTAAAAGAACTGCTATGTAAATGATGTCTATAAAAGTGGAAGAGAAAAATAATTAAACAAAACTTTCTGTATCCATTCGATATTTATCATAGTCATCAAAACCGATGTTTTAAAAATGTTCTATAGCATGGAAAAATATTACGCAAATGTTCCTTGAAAAAAATAGAAATCAACAATCTATATAAAGTCGACCCCTATTCGGTCAAAAATGAATCGTTTATGTGTTTGTCCCAGATGTCACCTGCTATAAGAAGATCCTCATAAAATTAATGTGTTGCATTGGGAGGGAAGAGGGTGGGGGAGGGGCTGTTACATTGCTCCTGGTCTTCCCTGGCTCAAAACTTTTGCTTTTGAAAAATTATTTCTGTGAAGGATGCTCTGCTGGGGATGCCATCACTCTTCTCTGCAGAGAGGTCACATCTTTTTCTTGACTTCTTTCTAAAGCACAAAATAAGTGATTTGCGCATGCTGGGGAACTAAATAAAAGTCCGACCAACAAAGCGGGATCCCTGGACGTCAACAAGAACAGAAAACCCCGAGCGCTGAGTAGACGCAGCAGAGTGGTGCACGCACACAAACAGCCCGTGAGTGACTGTGAAGTCAGGGATGAAATTCCACACAGTTAGTTAAGTAAGGCAGAAGAATAATGAAACCTCTCAATTCTTTGAGAGGCAAAGAGTCGCTCAAAATAGATTCACTCCAGAGTCGTGTGAGACATTTCAAGGGGTTATGCGGCATCGAGCTTGGTGACATCTCTGCAAAGGGAAACACAACGAGGGGCTTATCTAGCCCCGGAGAGATTTATACGTGTTCCAAAACGCTAGAGTAGAAACTCAGGGCCTGTTCTGTTCCTAGAGAGACCCTTTCAAAAGGAAAGTATAAGGGAACATTCTTCCTTCCCTTTATAGGCAGAATTTTTCTTTTCATTTATCCTCACACATGTGCAGCAGCTTTTTGGACTTTTGGAATGAGACGTATGAAGGGTGGGACTGCATGACAGTCATACCCAGCAAACCACCCAAGTTGCAATTTAGAAGCCCTTCTCGCTGATGTCTCCTAGCCACGCCAGCAGTCTCTGCGGAGGAGGCAGAGAGAAGTGGAGACATGCTGCGTGACCGCAGATGTGAATCACGGCCTCCTTCCCCTGCACGCTCTGCTCAGGAGGCAGAGATGGCTGCATTCGACCTCGGTCTTAAATTATTATTTTTCTCTGATTTTTCATACTTCTGTGTCCTCAGATATCTATTGTTGTTCAACTCTTATCTAAAAATTCAGGTACACCTTATGTTTGCCATCAAGTGATGAGGTACCACGTTGTATGAAATTAGCAAAGTCTTTGGCTTTGCATGACCAGAGAAGTTAAAAATATGTTGTCAGCAATCAGCTGAGTAGTAGGTTGACATTGATAACCACATTTAAGGTTAGATTTTTACCTAAGTTTGGAGTTCTGATTTTCTTAAATTGTCTTCAAAAACTGTGCACCCAAAGAGCATAGAGACAGAGCTGCAACACTGTTCCCCATGTGAAGTAAATATTAGCAGCTAAGGAATGACCACTCATAAATAAAGCTGTCTTCCTTATTGTCACTAATACAATTGCAAAATGACAGCCTGTCACATGCCAGAACATGCTGTCAAAAGGCTGCAGAAACTGATTATCAGAGTTTTTGGAACAGAGCACAGAATGTGCAAGGTGAGGGGAGGCTAGTGGGACTCTGTGCCTCACTGAGGACAGTCACTGAGATACTGACCATCAATCTGTCAAATGTCTCATGCTGACAGTTAGGAGAAGCTATTTATCTTCCTTCAAAAAAGAACTCAATTCATCTGAAGAGTTTAACCCAATAAATAACACAGTCAAAACCCTGGAATTCCACGATAAGCCTCAAAATAAAACTGTCTGCAACTGTCTACCTGAAGGTTGCCTAAGAAATCACGACCAGGAGCACACATTCTCCACATGACCATGTATCCATGATGATGGGCAGAGAATTTTCACATTCAAACATGGAAAAGTCCTGGACTGGAATTTGCACTGCAAGACTGAAAAGAGGTAATTATGTAGGCACGTTGTACTCGTTGGCGCAAGCTGCCATAACATGGTATCGCAGACTGGGTGGCTTGGGCAACAGAAATTTTCTTCAGTTTTGTAGACTGGAGTCCAAGATCAAGGAATGGGCAGATACGAGTTCTCCTGAGGCTTGTGTCCTTGGTTTGGGGACTGCTGCCTCTCTCGCTGTGTCCTCATGTGGCCTTTACTCCGTGTGTGCTCACCTGTGATTTCTCTCTGTGTGTCCAAATTGCCTCTTAGAAGGACATCAGTCACAGTGGATTAGGGATCCCCACCCTAACAAACCCATTTTAACTTAATCACCACCATACAAGTCCCATCTCCAGTCGAGTTCATAGGTAATGGAAGTTAGGGCTACAAACTATGAATTTGGGGAGGACACAGTTCAACCCCTAACCATGTGTGTGTGAAAGTAAGAAAAAATGTAATACACTATTTCATGTACATAATAAACTATGTCCATCCCATTTTCCTCCAGTTTTATATAAACTTTTTTTTTCTAAAGTCAAAGATGTCATCAACTGTGAAACTTCAAGTTAATTAGTTGAAAGTTAATTATAGAAACTTTGGGAAATAGAGAAAAAAATTAAAGGAGAAAACCCTACCCCATCTCCTTTAAACTTTTTCTCTATTTTCTACAATTTCTGTAATGAACATGTATTGATTTTGCAATAAAAATGTCAACTTTTAAAATAAGAAAAATGAATTGTACTTAAGAACTATTCTGTATTTAAAAGGGTAGCCAAAAACAATCATTCTTCTTTTCTTTTGTTTATCCCACGCCCAAAGGCAGTAGAGAAATCATAGTATTTCAGGATTGCCAAGATTGGAAACAGCATCGTAGAATAAAGAACTGTCTTTAGCATTATGATTTTACTGTTTAACTGCAATAAAATGACTTTACTATTTTAAGAAACTCTTGCCCAAGAAAATAAATCTGTAAATGTTATTGTTTCTTTCAGGAACTTCCTGAAAGTACTAAACTAATAACAACAGTTGGCACAACACGGTTTCTCTAAGACTTGCTTTGAGACTTACCCGTCACTGGAGCTGCCAAATGTAAACTACTAAGTGGGATTTTGCCAGTTTTAATCAAGCCCTCCCCTCCACCCCTACCATCCCCAGGTCCTCTCCCTCATCTCTCTGACTCCCCATTAAGGCCCACCTTCAGCTGTACCCTAAAAATCTTCATAAATATCCTTCCTTTGCTCTCCACACTCTGAAACACCGGTAAGGCTTTTCAAGGTAGCATTCTCCTCTATCACTGCAATGAACTCAGCTTTGTTTTTATCAACAGGCTATTGTGGTAGTATTTTCAGGGAGCCAGTACTCAACATTTAGGAGATTCTTGAGAAGTTGTTCTGTCCTACTTCCCACCATGCCTGTTAGGGATAATCTCCCTAACAAGTCACATTCTGGTTTCTACTCTGACACTTCCAGGGCCTTGGATCTCACTGTCTTCGACATCACTGGAGTTGTCCAGGTGTTTAGTAGGAGGTCATAATGTGATAGTGATAAATATCATTTGAGTGAGTAGAAGTATGAATGGTCAATTTCAGGCTTAATTTGTACTCCTTCCAGTTAGCTCAGAAAACCATGATTAACAATTTTATGTGCATCCTTTCCATCTCTTTTCTTTTTCTATTTTATTTCTTCTCTTCTTCATCTTTGTAAAAAAAAATTTTATTTTTTTTTGTGTGGGATTAATATATTTTTGTATAGAACATTTTTGGAAACTTTTAAAAAAAGAGGAAAATAAACCTTTGGAATCTGAAAAACAAAAGCTTAGGTAATAAATAAAATTTTAGAAATATGTTTAACTTTTGAGGCTTTATAATAGATTTCTGGTTTCTTTGTTAAATTCTTTCTAAATCTGCTGAGTTAAAGAACTAATAAAACTAGATTGTGAAAAAAAGAAAAGGGAAAAATATGAATAGCTCCCTAAAATCTATTAATCAGAAAAAACGCAAACTTCTGACACATCAACAACGAGAATAATGACATTGCTGATTGTCATTTGATGTAGAAATCAGACATTTGCCAAAAGGTCCTGTCAGTAAATCAGCTGAAAATCTTTCTGAATTCTATTTACCAGTGACAGAGGTTGTAGGCTGTCATGTATTCACATGTATATGGTTACAGAGGAAATGTCTTTCTTGGAAATTTTAACTAGTTTTCATCTGGATGAATGAGAGCCCTTGAGGACAAGACTTTAAACACTACGTTTGCCTGATGGTGCAGCATCAGTGCCAGCCTTTCCAGAGAAACCACACACTGGTTACCTGACACCTAGAAATGTGCGCAGCACAATCTTCTGAAACTCCCAGGAGGTACAGACTTTGCCCACGGTGTAATTACTACCATACACCCAGCTTCGTGCTCATCTCTTGGTACCTGGGAACTGGCTCTAGTCAACAGACATTGTATTTGATCTGTGTTTTTTGTTTAAATGATACAATATTTTAAAATAGAAGGTTTTTTAAATTTTAAGTATAAATAACCCCCCAGGTTTCCATCTTCTCTTGAAACTTGGGAGAATCGGGCAACCCGGCATTCAAATTCCTGCATGAGAACACAGCAGTGAGCTGAGTATTTCAGCCCCGAAAGGACCTGTGCTCCCCATCCAGCTCTCTCCATCCGTTCTCCTGGCCTGCTCAGCCTCCACAGGGATCGTGTTAGGGAGCTCCGGGCCTTATCTGATTAAAATACTGCTTGTGAGCATTATCTACCAATATATGTAAAGATGAAGTTTTTGCTGATAAGACCCACGGTTTTTAAGAATCAGGCCCAAATACAGGAGATTATAGAAGTAACCACTCTTTAATTAAACCCTTACAGAGCATATGTAGGTTTTGCTACAGTGACTTTTCAGCATATGAACCAAAAACTAGTTTTTTCTCTATTCATCTATACAAATATATGCAGGTGTTCAAAGAGCATTGAATACTTTTTCAACATAATGTATTTTATGTTTATTGTAAGATCTAGAAATTCACTATTTTTGCCAATTATATTCCCAATATGAAGTGAAAGTAGGAATGTTTCTAACCCTTAACTTAAGAGTGACAGAAAGAAGAATTCAGAGAAGCTAAAAACAAGAGCTAAAAGTTGTCAGAATGCCCAAAATTGAACTCATCAACAGAACTGTGCAATCCATATAGAAAAAATAACTTCCTAACCAGAGTCCTGGCATACCAAACTCGTAATGCTACTATGTATTTACTTGCTCTCATTTACTCATCAAAATGATCTTAGGATGTAGATTGTGTTTGTTATCTGTTGCTGCATTAAAAATTCCCCCAAAACTTCAGAGGCTTAAAACAAAAGCTTTGTTTTTTGATTAATTCTAAATACGGCTTGTCACCCTAGATAAGTTTATGCACTTACAAAACTAAAGTGCCGATATGTACATTCCCCACCATTTATCCAGATGTTGGCTTGTACAAAAATCTTCCTCAGCACCTACATACCTGTGAAAAAAATTTACACATTAGACACATTTTTGAATAGTAACACTACACTAGAAAGAGGCAAGTTCTCCAGGCGCATGCTTCCCCTACCAATCACCACTGGCCTGCAGGGGCTGTGGCCCCCAGGGTGAGGCGAGAGCTTCATTGTTCACCTTATTTCTGTTGTATCCCTTTCCTTACTTTTTCTCCTCTATTTCCCTCACTCTCTCTTCAACCAAAACTAATTTTAAAATATTGCTTGAATTTTATGAGCCTAATTTTGCTTTTGGGGTATTCTACATGAATTAGAAAGTAAATGTGTCCCATTTTTATAGCAACGTTTTGGAGGAAATTAAAGTCACGTTATAACAACAACAAAAAAGACCCTGACAAATTGACATTATAGGCTCTCCCATAATGCAAATTATATATTTGTCTGCAGTGTACATAGAACATCTGCTACCCCAAATGAAAATGAACAAGAAACTAAATTAGAATTGCTTTTTCCTTCTAATCATGAAGTCGAAACATATAAGGACCCAGTTATTCTCAGTGCTTTAAGGCATTACCTATCAGTGAGCTAAGTACAGTAAATGGAAGCAATAACCAAGTAGTGTCCTGGGGACCTGAAGGAGTTAATGACTGTGTCTGCCTAAGTGCTTAATTAAGTGGGGCACAGCCACCAGGCAATGCTAATTCAGTCACACGTAACAAAAGGTATAGATTCGTTCTAAAACCTAAGCCAATATTGACTATAGTCCTTTTTTGTGAGTTGGACTATTTTATGCTTTCTTGCTTTAATTACCTGTTATTAAATGTATTATCCAATATGCATATTATCAGGGTGATTTCAAACTCATTTTTAATTTCTGAATTCTAGACTCTGGATTACTTCCTAACAAGCAGTAGAAAACAGAATATAATTTTTTAAAAACATCTCATTGTCAAATATTTGAAAATAGTAATGAGAGCCCTGCAGAAAGAGCGCCCGTTTCTCTAAGGAGAACAGCCCACTGTGGTACCCGCCCCCGCCCCCACACCCATCTGCCCCCCCCGCTGACTCATGTAGTCATCCCTGAGGGCGATGATCTTGGCGACCTGACTCTTAAATCTTATAACAATTTTTCCTTTAAAATATTTTTCACCATTAAAAGAAAAACAATAGTCTGCTCCCTTCAGTAGCACATACATCAAAATTGGAGCAAAACCCCCAAAAATAGATTAGGATGACTCCAACTAAAGATGACACAAAAACCAATAAAGTACTCCACATTTTAACATTGCTAAGAATTAAATATTTAATAAATGACCTGTGTCCGTAGGAATTATTTTCAACTGTATGTAACAAAAAACTTAACTGAACAATTGTTTAAATAAATTGTGGTAGTGGTTTTTCTTGATTCTTCAAAAGAGCCGTCAATGATTCTGCTAGTTCTCTGCTCTAACATTTCTAACACGTATTTTTCATCCTTGTGAACACCTCACACTACCAAGTTAGCTCTTTTCCTTATGCCTTGCATCTATATTCCAGGAAGGAAGAGTGGAAGGAAGAAACAAGAAAGGGACATGCCTGCTTGGTCAGACCTGAATCCCACATGTAGACTCATAAGGAGTTTTCCTAAATGCCACATGGTGGACTTATACGTACAGCTCCTTGGCCAGAGCTGTGTTATATGTCTGGGGTCCTGTTAGTGAAAAAGAAGAAACTTATACCGGTTAGGCCACTAGCACTGTTTGGTATCTGGCATGCAAGAAAGACTTGATAACATCATAATGAATGCAGAGGACAAAAGCAAAGAGATGAAAGCAATCTCAGAGAACACGGTGAAATAAAGACTAGACAAAGATGGCCTGTTCAATCATTGATGTCCTGAGGTAAAACTCAACAAATGGGAAAAGTACTTAAAATAAAATACAGTAAAATTTCACTGATGTATAAGAACTAAACCTGCAGTTAGGACATATTTTATTAGAAAAAAATTAACATAGATCAAGATACAATGTGGTACAGTTATTAAGCTTTAATAATTTTAAATATTAATTTACAAATTTTTTAAATATTCAAGCATTCTGGCAAAACAATTCATTTATAATAGAAAAAGAGTCAGGGCCTCAGGCTTTGGTATGGCAAACTTCAGTTCCAGAAAAAAACTGGAGAACTGTCTTCCAAGAGCTG
Source organism: Phyllostomus hastatus (assembly GCF_019186645.2). Taxonomy (NCBI): domain Eukaryota; kingdom Metazoa; phylum Chordata; class Mammalia; order Chiroptera; family Phyllostomidae; genus Phyllostomus; species Phyllostomus hastatus. The sequence goes on along the minus strand of NW_025333977.1, from coordinate 15,321,240 downwards.
AAAGAAAAAGGAACCCAAGAATATTATATCCAGCCCAGAATATCACTCAGTCACTAGGCAAAGCAACAGACATTTTCAAAGACCAAAGAACTCAGAGAATGCAGCTCCTGTGAGCTTCTTGTAAAAAAAAATAATCCATTTGATTATAAAATCCATCCAACCAAGAAACAAATCAAGAGAAGAAAAACAAGACAAAAACAAAAAATGTCAAGACTGGACAAGCCATGAGCGAAGGACTGGTAGTAATCATCAGATCTATGTAAGTATAAAATGAAGGATTTACAGCTGGAGAAGCAAAGGAATAGAAGAAACACAGTAAAAAAAAAAAGCGGGGGGTGAGGCCCCAGCAAGAGCAGGTGGTATACACTTAGTGCTTATTACATCCCAGGCACGATTGCAGGTGCTTTTCATACTGTAACTCATTTAATTTTCACAATAATATTTTGGGATATTCATTGCTTCATCACCATTTTATAGAGAATAAAATAGAAGTACAAAAATAAGTCATTTGCCCACGATAAATAGGTAGTAAGTTGAAGACTTAAATCTCAAATGTAGGTGTTAAAATCTAGAGTCTTAGCCTGCCTTCCACGAGGGTGACCAACGATACTGATTTTAGCACTGAGGGTCCTCACTTCCAGGCCAAAGGGGATGGTTGTTCATCTTGTCTTCCCAGTGTTAGTTCTGTAATCGTTCATAGCAGAAAAACGTTCCATGCTAAAATTAAAACATAATTTTAAAAAACATAATAACTGTAAATCTTTAATGGTTTCATAGCCTTCTGTCTTTACCTTAGGGGACATAAGACAGAACATGTTTCAAAGGTGAAGAAGCATTTATCCAAACTCAACAATTCTTTAAGCCCCCGCTTCAGCATTTTTCCTTCCGTAAATGTGAATTTCTTTATTGTCACAAAAAAAGCAATTTAGAGGTAACTTGATTTTAAAAATTAATAATCAATGTATTAATTCATAGAGTCTAATTTAGTTCTTTCTTAAACATTTAAGTTCAGCTTACAAAACCCATTATTCCATTCTAAGCCTAGCAGATTTGACCTGTCACTTTTAAAACTTTCAATTAATACTTGGTTAAGTTTTTTAACTCAGTTAAATTCTTTTAAATATTTTAAACTGGGTTCATTCATTTAATATATTCTTTTTCAGGTCCTTCAATTGTCTGAATGACAAATATTCCCAAGTAATTAAGTCATTCTTATCAATTAAATGAGTTCAACTTAAATTATGTTGAAACTTTAAGGTCTATTGAATATTCAATACTCTATACAAACAGTAAAATTTCTACTTAAAATTCATAAATTTAAACCAGTCCTCAGTTCTAGAGTTGAATTTATAATCAATCATAAGACTACCTTGTTAATCCAATAAGTAAAATTCTTTTTAATATTACAATTCTATAATTTTAAATACACACAGATTCTTTAGCTAAATAAAATGTTAATATGACATGTTTTGGTCTCAATTATTTGTTATTAATTCTATCATTCTTATGGGTATTAAAATGATATCTGGCTTGAATTTGGGTATCTCTTTAGTTTTCTATGTCTATTTTAGTCATACCCTTCAAAGGCATTTTACTAGTTCTTCTATTTAATTCAACTAAATTAAAAACTTCTTAATAGGTTCTGATTTTGTAAGTGACTTCTCTCCTTTTTCCATGTGTAGTGGGTGCGTATGCTTGCGTGTGTGTGCCTGATTGTGCCTGTGACTATGCTTGTTCGGTGTGTGTGCATGTTTGTGGGTGTGCGTACACATGTACGTGCAGGTGGTAGTGGGAGGGAATGACTCCTGGTATTTTCAAATAGCCCTAATAGAATAGTGACCACCCATATGCTGGTTACTTCAAGATAGTGGGATTTAAGGACATGTGTTGCTTTTTATTTCCAATTTTTCCTCAAATAAGCAAGTGCCATTTTTAAGGGAAAAAAGAAAATCTCTCTTTTCAAAATATTTTTAAAAAGGTGAGACAACTCTTTTTGTACTGATGTGTAAAGATGTCTAGGTCACATTATTAAGTTAAAAAAAGGTTCAGAATAATACATATAGTATTATCCCATTTGGGGAAAAATAAATAAAAATTTAATGTTGTATGACTATAGACGAGTGACAAAAGATGCACACTAAAAATTAAGAATGTTTATCTCTGAGGTAGAGCTAAAACTGGAGGTTGCAAGTACACAGTACATAGCTGCCTACAACAGGAACCCTGACACAAACAAGAAAGGGGGTTATTTTGGCCACTTACATCCAAAGGTAGGCTCTCTGGGTTGGAGCACCTCAGGGCTCCCGAAGTGTCTCCTAAGACACGTAAACTTGTACCTCATCGGCCAGAGCTATCATACAGCCACACGTGGCTGCAAGGAGGCCTGGGAAACCCAGCTTTTCAGCTGGCATGCCGATACCCCAAACTTTTTACATGAAGGGGAAAAATATTTTATATTCAAGGAGGGACCCCAAAAAACTGAAATTTATTTATTAAAAATTGTGTCCTTATTCTTACAAGTTTAAATTTCAGTCACCTTCAAAGTACTCTCCATTTTATGCAATACACTTATTGAGAGACTTTTCCACTGCTCAAAACAGTTTTTGAAATCTTTGATTTTTATGCCTTTTAGTGCTTCTGCCATTTTTGTTTCACCTGTTCCACATCGGCATGATTCCTTTTGAGGAATTTTTTCATCTGGGAAAAGAAAAAACTGTCACTCAGGACAAGATCTGGTCAACAGGGAGGGTGGGGAACGGGGGTCACACCATTTTTGGTCAAAAACTGCTGAACACTCAGCACGGTGTGGACAGGTGTGTTTGTAAATCACTCATCATGAAATGGGCAAATGTGATGAAAAAGTCTTCAAAACAAATTCCCTGAAACCAAATGCAGCCTCTCACAACAATGCCAGCTGATACACTGATATAGATGGGTTCCTAGAACACTCACCTAGCAGGGAAAGCCTATACTACAAGGGGCCCATCTTCCAGAAGATAATTCTGTTTTTTTTCTATCCCCTCTCTTATATACTCCAGTAGTGTTTCCATTTTTATGATAAGAATGTATTTATGTAGTATATGAATGTGTGGTTTTAATTTAGAACAAATTCATGTACACAATAAGTAAAGGAAAAGCAACCCAGATAGAGAAAATAGTCTGATTGATATAAAATATCTAAGTGTGTAGAAAATAATTCTAAAATAATTATATGTAATTGTATATACTTTTTTACCACCTTGCAGAGAATGAGGATGCTATCGTTTGATGGAATGCTCCAACTTGTGGCCCCTGGGATTTCTTTTCTTGTCAGCATTTTCATCCAAGATTCAACACTGTCTCTCCTGCTCTGGTGTCTGCATAGCACCTCTTCCCCTCACACCAACCCCATCACTGCCGCACTGCTCCTCGTCCCCCATGGAGACTCCGGCTGTGGCACCGACACACCAGGTGTGGAACAAATGGGGGTCCATCCTGACCCCTGGCATCAGTCCTCCAGGGCCAACAGAAAGTACTTTTTGAACTAAAACCAACCATCTTAACACTTCACCACCTTCATAGTCTTCCTCTTCCCTACCCCTAAAATGATGTCGGATTTTTAAAAATCATGTCAGATTTTACTAGGAATATTTAACATTTTGCCAGCATTCCAGACTCCAGTTATTATTCATACATTCCACAGTAAAGCTACGTCAGCTTTGTTAAATATGTTAATTATTCATGAGCACTGTCTTCCATGGCCTTGTCCAAATTCAGACTCTAATGCGCCTAATGCAGCCTTGCTGATCTGCCAAGCTCCTTTCCTCCTCTAGGAGCTCCCACCCCCACACCACATCAAATTGATCTACCATGTCCTAAGACATCTTCTGGAAACAGAGACTTGATCATGTGACTCTTCTGATCACAAACCTTTGATGATTTCCTGTTGCAGAAGAACAGACCCCAGCTGGCTCTCAAGTAGACCTACATCCACATCACACCTTCGTGGGCTTCATTCCTCACTCCTTACCTCCAGGCTGTCATTTGAGGCATTCCCAATATACTGAGTGTCCAGCGAGCACAGAAGTGTTCCTACATCCTTGTTATCGCAATCTTGCCATCTTCCATATTTTAGGAACTTTCTGTATTCTTATCATGATCTGTCCTGTGTTAAAATGATATATACATAAGTGTATTGGCCTCTTCCATAAGACTGAAATGTAGGGGCCAGAATTGGTGTTTCATTCATCTTCCCAATCCCATTTTTCTTGGATAATTTACCTGTGTAGTGCGTAGAATAAAGGGAACATCCCCAATTATACCTGACCCTTCCTGTGGCAAGAGTTGATTGGAGCAGGAATGGATACTTGCCTTAGGTAGGCCAACAAGATTTTCTTCTTCTGATTTTGGAAATTGAACACAAACACACACTCTAATGTAAATACATAAAACCTAATTGGAAGATCATGTAGACTTAGGATCTGAAGTGATCATTTGGGGTTATCCCTGATGAGTCACATACAAGCAAGTAAAAGAAGAAACAGGAGGGTTATGCAAAGCAGAATAAAGCAGAAGTATGGCAGAGTCAGAATGCCATGCAGGCAGAGAAAAAGGAAACAAGACAAAACAGAAGAGGATCTGTGCGTCAAGGGAAGAGAAAGAAGCTATCTGGCCCCTTTTCCATTCCACTGATGACGCAGACACTGGCCTGCAGTGTCCGCAGCATCATGGATGAGGCATGAAACATTCACACGGACTACCGAGTCCTGTGGAGGAGAAGGGACAGCCCAGCTACCCTCTCAAGGGGAGGGTGCCTTGGAGCGGCCTGACCTCTCACTCAAAGGAGAGTGCCCCGATCGTTCCTTCACAGGGTTTTTACTGGGTTTCAATTTGCACAAAATACAGGTAAAGTTCATCAATCACTGTCAGCCAGTAAAGATCAAACAATAGATAATGTTCAAAGAACTAAAAAGGGCTCCCCCTGAGTTGGAGTCTTATCACCTAAAAAACTACAGAACTTGAGGAGCTAAATTCATTTCCTGCCCAGGTCTTCATAATCTAATTAAGAGCATCTTCAGCAAGCAGGTTTCACAGGATTTTACATAGTCCTTTTTCAGGTCTGATCATCCCAGGAAGTCCGCAGTCCCCAGTGTGGATTGCACCACCCCTTGTTATTGTCACAGGCTTGAGTCAGGCAGAGGAGACAAAGGCAGCCGGGAGATCTGGATGTCTCACAGGCAGAATGAGGTCTCAGGCTTTGTCAAAGCTGAGGGGCGAGGGGCGGTCACCCCCTTTTTCCACAGCCCCCAAGTCCTTCCCTGAGGCCTCCACGTGATCATGCCTGTCTTAGGTGGTTCCCCCCTTGGGAAATCTTACCAGTCATTGGCTAACTGATCAAGCATTGGGGGCCAGGCAAGGAGCAGAAGCAGAGCTCCTGCAGGGAAATAAGCTTGTCTCCTTAGTGGCATCTGGTCCGGAGGTCTCTCACTCATCTTTAGCCAGGGGGGGTTACAGCTTCCTGAGACCAGGCAGGGCGGTTCCCAACACACTGAGGCCTGGCTGCAGTCCTAGCATAGATTTTATGAGACTTCTCTGCAGCCTTACCCTTCACATTAGCAAACTTGAGTTAGAACTGTCTTTCTTCACAACTAAGAGATCCCTTTTAATGCAAACTGGCATTGTGCTTTGCTCATTAAACATTTTTTAAGTTGAAGTATTAGACAACATTACATTGAATAGAATTTCCTCAGGTTGAATTGGGACCAGGCAGCCCCAGGTATACAAGACACGGGCACACCAATGTCTCAGGTATGATGGCTGCTGTTGTTCCCTCTGAGCTGCTCCTCCTGCATGGAGGGGGAGGGCAGAACTCTCTCCACAGTTCCAAACCATATCATAAATTTTACATTAAAAAATCAAGAGTCATTTCTCCGGAACAATATACATTTTTTTACCTATGCTATTAAAAATGAACGATTCAATATTTTATTCCAGATTTTCAGTACTCTTGAGGTTAATTTGACATTGACTGATAGAATGAGCACTATTACTGGAAGCCACATGTAAAATATTTATAAGCACAATCCTATGGACTGAATTAGTCACAGGAGATTTGATTAAGATGTATAGAATTCTATCTTTGCTGACCTTAATAAGTGGCCCAGAGTACAGCTCCCATTATAATTTGACCCTGCATACTGAATCAGAATTCAGCTACAGGAAAATTTGACCATCCTTTAGATATTTTCCTTTTGAAACTTCTTCCTGAATGGGAATGAAGTCAGTGCTAAAATAAGAAATTTAGCTTCCATACAACATAAAGACAATGCTACCAGAAGCAAATTTTAAGAACAGATTTTCCATGTTGTTGTACCTTGTAACTATTCCCATTTTGGAGATATGCAGTTAAATATGTGACCAGAAATGCAACACAATGCCCATGAAATAATGTTGCTTTTACCACAATGGAAATATTTAGAGAATAACTCGATTGCTTCATCAAGTAAAAGGAAAGACAGTATTTTATATGTTCCCATTCTTTTCTCACTCAATTTTATTTTTTATATGCACATTTATGTAACTAGTTATGCAGAGCCAAGTGAAATTCAGGATCTAGGTCATTCGAGCCAAAGAAATGGAAAATGTTAACTGTTTTCTGCACTTGCTTGGTATCACCTCTGGCAAGGAAAAGGAGTCAGCCCAGCAACGTGAGGCCAGCGCAGTGAAGGAGATGCTGTTGAGTGCAAAATTAAGAAAGGCTTCTCAAACACACACAAAAAGATACACTACTCACACAGAAACATACATACACATACCACACACATTGAAACCCACACACATACATACTTCTCCTTATAAAATCATCTATTGAAAGCAATTAGGATAAATTGCACATGCTTTAAAAGAAAAAAAAGAAATAATAATACTGCAGCATTCTTTGGTCTCTTTAAATCCTTTCTGTGAGCTTTTTAGTTTGCAAGGTTGTAGTAGAGACCTGGTCAGTGTGCACAACCAAAGCAGGGCAGATACCCAGTCCACTGACTTACAGGGTACCGGGTCCAAGTTCCCCCCAGGGAGATGTGCGGTGGGAATGCACTCTGCCCACATTCACCAGCTAACCTTCCCCTGCGCTTTGACCTGCCTTTGTGGCAGTGGTCAGGTCAACAACTTCTGCATTGCTGAGGCATGTGACACTTCACTGTTAGAAGTTATTAGGCACTTGGGACCAACATTTCAACTGGATTCATTATAAACCAAGATAAAGTTCAGGGAAAGAGTCAGTATAGCATAAGAAATAATTAAAATTATTCTGTATTTTGTATGTACATTTCAACATAGATGTATTTTTTGCTTTTTCCTTTTCTTTAAGGAACATGATACAGCATCAAAAGATTAATTAAGTAAATCCTGTATTACAAAATGGGATATTTTAAAATGGGTATTATAAAACGGGATAATATACTCATTTAAATTATATGTATAGAGATAAAGAAAAGTTCTTTGATATAATATTAAACAAGAAAGAAATAAAACCCTACATATATAATTTCAACCATGTAAATCTACTCAGAAAAATACTGGAAGGTGAGTTATAAAAAAATTTATATAAGAATCATATTTTCCTATATTTTCAATCTTTGCAAACTTTTCACGAACACTCATTCTTCATTAATAGTGAAGTAAGCTTAACAGTGTGGTCACAAATCTACTCATTATATAATCATATGTTCAGTAAAAAATGTGGCCTTTAAAAACTTCTCCATAACTTAGCTGATATTTTTAATAAGCCCCCAATGCAATGAATAAGAAGAAAAAAGTAAATTTCATTCCAGTCTGGTCAACATAGTCCAATCCACTTAATTAAACTATTTGTCTTATGTAACTCACTCTCTGTCTGAATGACCCAAGTAAAAGCTGTTTTTCAGAGCTTCACTCCTTTCCCCAGATTGTCTCTGAGGCCCGCCTCTGGTGTGGGTCCACCAGAGAGGTGTGTCATTGCCAGGTGCAGACAAGGTCCTGGGGAATACATGATGTTCTCCATGCTCTGAGGTGGAGGGGCTGGTCTCTACTTCTTCCTGGCTGACCCCCAGGGAGACACCATGGAGCGTCCTGCAGCTGCTGGTGCTGTGATCCATCTATTCTCCTAGGTTCAGTGAGAGCACTGGTCTCCCTGAAAGACTCAGCAATCATTGGCATGGTCCAGCCCACCTGAAGCTGGCCCTACCTCCAGATTTTTCCGTTACCATTTGTAAAACGCTAACTTCTCTTTATTGTCTAACCCAGGTTAGGTTTGGGGACATTGAAACATAAAAATGAGTACGTGGTTTTAATTGCTATGATTTGTTCAACTTAGCATTGGCTGTGGCAAGTCAGCATGTTTAAAAATGTTCTGCAAACTATTATAAAAGAACAAAAAAAGAAGTGATTATGCAGGAAACAAAAAAGGCATGAAATAATGAGATCTTGCTTCCAAAGATTTTTTTTTCTTCCCTCCTGCTAGGACCAAAAGAGATGGATAGCAGATCCTCATGGAGAACCAAATACTGGCCTTGGTCTGGTGTTGGCTATTCAACTCCTCCAGTGACAACTCCGTTTCAAAGGCAGTGCCTCAGTGACATGGAGGGTGTAGAACAGCACATTCCAGAGCCTGAGTCCCATACGAGGGGTGGTAGTCAGGGAGCAGGTAGCTCTGATACCTGAGGAGCAGACAATTTTCTCCATCAGTCACAGTGGCTGCCCCAGTGGGGTGGGGATGTGACAGGCAGGACAGGCAGGCCCATTCTGGTGATGATGCTCACCGTTAATACGATGGCATCAGCGTCGGGAGAGTCCCAACAACCTGGGCACAGGTACAGGTATGTACACTAATTGTGTGCCTGCAGGTGTCCTATCAAAGGGAGGGCTGCCAAAAGGATTCACAGACCACGTGCAAAGTTTCAAATCAGCAGGATGGCCTGCTTGTTGGCATGGTGGCAAAGCTAGAGCACTGGCTGCCAGTTCCTCTGATGGCAGCACGTGACCGGCCATCCTGGTAGGACCAGCACCTTTCCTGGGGGTGCTTCTGGGTGACTTTAGAGCACAGGTAGGCAGAGCTGTTTGCAGGCATTAGTTTTCTGCCTGTGCTGGCTGGTCTCCGCCAACCTTCTTCAAGAACAGAAAGTGCATGGGAAGGTGCAGGTGAGCAAGACTCCACATTGCAGCTGATGACTACGAAGAGTCTTCAACAATGGGCAGGAGCTCCCCAGGCGAACAGGGAAGAAAAAAAAAAGAGAACATTATGAAAAGGAGATGTAAAACGATGGCTGATTTGAGGCATGGTGACACTGTGCACACATGGAGAAGTGCAAGGATGAAACCAAGGAAAGCAGGCTGGGTCCTCTTGGTGAAGGTCCTTGCCTGACAGGCATCAGATTTTTCATTTTGTGCTATGGATGATGAGGTATTATCAGAGGATTCTAAATAGAGACATGACATTGTGAGATTTCCATGTTCTGAAGACTGCTTCAAGGCAAAATGGAGAAGAGAGAGACCAAAAAGGGTAGGAAATAATCTAAAAAGGAAAGAGCGAGGTGTGAACCAAGGCAGCCTGGCGCAATAAGGGAAGTCAGGATTATTAGGAAGGGTGTGAGCTAGAACTGGTGACAGAAAAGCTGTGGGAATAAAGAAGAGGGAGGAGTCTAGGCCGAGTCCCAAATGTCTCTATTTGCAACTGAAGAATAGTAAGCAAGAAGGTAAGAGAAGGAGTGTGTTTGGGGAGTAGGTAGAACAGGAAGCTATCTTCACTTAGGGTTTAGGAGAAATCTAGGTGAACATGTCTAGTGGCTAGTAGAATGGTCAGGTGTAGAGAAAAGAATGATGCTTGAGTGACAGATTTTAAAGTTATGAACGTATAGAAAGCAATTCAAGTCATAGGAGAGATGACTTTGCTTGGAGAGATGCAGAGTCTGTGCCTTGAACCTCGAATTTCCTGAAGTGACACAAGGAAATCAGGACTTTTATTGTGAATACATGGCTAGCACTTTCTTTTAAAAAACTCACAGATTTCCCTAGGCAAAATAAGGCTTCCCCTGTGTATTAGTTTGCAAGGACTGTCATAAAAATATACCACAGACTGCATGGCTTCGACAACAGAAATTATTTTATCACAATTCTAGAGACTAGAAGCCCAACACCAAGGTGTTGGCAGGTTTGATTTCTTCTGAGGCCTCTGTCCTTGGCTTACAGATGGCTGTCTTCTCTGTGTCTTCACTGGGTCTTCCCTCTGTGACTGTCTCAGTCCTACTTTCCTCTTCTGATAGGGTGGATTAGGGCCCACACTAGCAAACCATTTTAACTTATCTATTGAAAGTCCCTTTCTCTAAATACAGTCACATACTGAGGTGCTGGGGTTAGGACTTCAACATGTGAATTTGGGGTGGGCGGGGTCACCATTGAGCCCATAACACCATGGCTGGGCTAACTCTGCATCTCTGCCTGCTCTTCCCTGAACACACTTACTACGTTGTGCTATACGCCTTTCACTACATGCCCTTCCCCTAATGAGACTCAGAGCTCCTTCTGAGTGGCAGCGATGTGTCACTCACTTCTGGGTCCCCAGATGCTGGACCGTTACTGCTGGTTTCCAGAAGCTATTTGAAAGCTTGAATGCATTCTAAATTCACGGTAAAACACCTCATTGACAAAACAAGTTTTTCCTAAACCAGAAACAGATGGCCCAAGGACACATTCCAGCCCACAGATGTGCTTTGTTTGGCCACGTTGTTTTTGTTGTATGGAATCAAGAGGTCTCATTTTTAAAACTCTGAAGTTTCCACGTGTTAAAAAAGATACAGCAGGCCCAAAATGAAGTCACTTGTGCTAAACCCATATCACCAGACCAAGACTTAATACCTAACTGATTGCAGTTCCAACCTTTCCTAGATATGCAGTCTTAACCGGTCAGTCCGGAATTTTCCCCTCAGCACCAATGAAGGCATCAGCCACATAACCCCTCTCATCCCCGAAGGGAGATGAGGTGGTGATCCTCCCTCCCTCCCCCCCCCCCCCGCCCCGCACCCAAAAATGCCTTCCCCGTAGCACAGCCCCTTGGGGCACCTATCCACTTACTAGACAAGATGCCATGCAATTCCTGACTTGTTTTTAAAAAGCTAATTAGATCTGCAAGTTAACTTAATTGGATTTTGTTATTTAACAAACATTTCTTGAAAAATGTAGAGATTTGGCAACTCAAGGCTTTGTTCCTGCATAGCAATAATCAGCTTGGGCTTATTAGCAGCTGCCACCTTTATTTCTTTTTCTCATTTTCATTATGAATATTATAATAAATCATCATGTACCTATCACATGACTTCAGCAGTTACTAAAGTTTGGCCAATCTCATTTCACCTATCCCCTTCATTTTGTTTTTTGCTTAAATACTTTAAAGCAAATCCTAGATATTTTGGTATGCTTTTGTAACTGAAAAGGATTTTATATTTTATGTGACCACTATGCCATTATTATATCTTTAAAAATTAACAATTCTGTAATAACATATTATGCACCCTATATTCATATTTTCCCATCTCAAATTTATCTTTTTTATAGTTGGTTTGTTCAAATTAGGATTCAAAATTACTCCTCACATGTGAATGTTATGTCCATTAAAACCCTTTTAAAATATCATTTAACTATTGAAAAAACTTGGTCATGTATCCATTAGAATGCCTCAGACTCAGCATTTGGCTGGTTAGTTCCTCATGACATCATTTAATTTAATTTGTTCTTTGAGCTCTCCTATATCCTATAAACTGGCAGTCTGAGTGAGAGGAGCCCCGTTCAGCATCACTGTCCACAAGGGATGAAAATTTTCTGTCTGTGCCATCCAATAGAAGAGCTAAGAGCCACATGTGAGCACTGAGCCTTTGAAATAACTGAGGAAGCAAATTGTCCGACCCGCTTTGCAGCCATTTACAACTTTCAACTGAGGCTTAGTGGGAAGTAGAGGGAAGTGATGAACTCATCTTTTGGGCCCTGCCTCAAAAGGGAAGGGAGTTAGCCTTCACTTTCCCTTCAGTCTTCAGACTTTCTGCCTGGCGTGGGAATGCAGTGATGAGTCTTTTCCACTGTAAGCTTGCGAGCATGCAGGATTCTTTTCTTTAATTATGTTTTATTGATTATACTATTACGGTTGTCCCAATTTTTCCCCCTTTGTTTCCCTCTATCTAGCACCCTCAGGCAACCCCCACAACTTTGCTCATGTCCATGGGTCACAAGTATAAGTTCTTTGGCTGCTCCATTTCCTATACTGTACTTTACATCCCCGTGGCTATTCCCTAACTACCTATTTGTACTTCTTAATCCCCTCACCTTTCCACCCATTCTCCCAAACTCGCCTTCTGTCTGGCAGCCATCAAAGCACTGCAGTATTCTAGAAACAACAGAGCAATAAGATAGGTTGAACCCGGATCCCTGATACCATACTAACCCAAGACTGTTTATGTTTAAACTATTATGGAAGAGTTAAACTTCCATCTTACTTAAGCCTCTGTTAAATTTCATTTTACTACAAAAGGCAAACTAACTAATCCATGTCCCATTTATACGATGACACAAACCTACAGCAGGAAAGGCTCTTAGTTACCATACGCACTGGAGAACTGTTTCCCTGAATGCCAGTCATCCTTCCCCCTCAGCCCACTGGGTGTATCTTCAATTATCTGACAAGCAAAGTACCAATAGGTGCTTGCAGACATGGCATATGCATGAGCTGAGTCTGGGGTTTTCCCTTACAAAGGCCAACCCTGCCACTGGTGAATACCTAATTTCCAGCAAGGTAGCAAACCCTACCACCAGGATGGTACCACGCCTCTAGGATTCTGACAGCAGCTAGCTACCTTCTGCCAGGCTGATTTTATCTGACCCTTTTCATCATATAGACCATAACAAGAATAGATGCTTACCTCTGCATTTGAATAGGCTTTCCCTACCTATCATTCTTCTGCCAGCACTAATATCTGTGTATTTATTGAATATCCTATACATCATCACTCTTTCTTAATCAATATTGCCTCCAAACAGGAATTTATTTATTGGAAAGAGAATGCAAAGCAGTGGTCTAATGCTCCTGCTTTTCTTATCATGTACTCTGTCCTCAAAAAAACAGAACATTGAAGGAGAAAGGGAATCATTAATACCAAACTAAAGCTGCATGGCCCGTTGTAAAAATAACACGGCCTCTTCTGTATTTTCTCAGTTGGGCATATGGCCACCGGAATTAGATTTACATTTCCAGCCTCTCCTGTAGCTATCTATGGCTCCAAACTAAGGTTTAGAGGATAGAAGTAGAAAAAAGAGGTGGATTCCACTTCTAGGTTGTGCCTCTAGAGGGACAGTAGCTTTCACTTTCCCATCTTTAAACTTTAGACTCTGCTCAGCATGTGAGTGTAGTGCCAGAAGACTGAATAATTGCCCTTTCCCCTGTGGTTTTTAAGAATTAGCATAACTTAAACAAAAGATCTTTCACCTCTTTCCTCTTCCTTTTTCCATGTTGTTGTTTATAGCAGTAGTCTTCAAAACTTTTGCCAGTAAATCCTCCAAAGAATTTTTGAAAAAACTCTATTACACAATTTTAAGTTACCTAGAATGTTTCAACATAAGCTTAAGTGGTTATAATTTGAGGTATATTATAAATGTTGACAATGAAACACCAGTCCTTTAAATAAATTAAGTAGAAACTCAATTTAACAATTTGACAGTTACCAGCATCCATGTAAAAATAGATTAACAAGCTTTTATTTAATAGTCAAAAGTTTCACATCATTCTTTTCTCTTTGAAATCATATTTGCATTTTACTTCCTTTATGAAATTTTACCCTAATGTATTATATGTTTATGCCTGGCATACTCTTCCTTACCTCTGTTGTGGAGTGGAAGTCCAGTTTCCCCTTGACGGTCAGGATCAATCCCCCAGCCAGCGCAGTCACTCCCAGTAAGAACAAAACACTGCCCCTTCCATGATGGAAGCCCTCCACTGGGATGAACCTGCTATCAGGTAACCGGCTGCACACACTGGGGAAGAGCGTCATATCTAAGACTCACTGCTGGTCTCTGCTGCTAACACAGTGGACACTCAGCAGTGGCCACAGCCCAGCTAGCCTTTGAGAGTGGAAGTCCATGTGGTTGAACCCATGCAAGAATCTTCCACTCCTGCCACCATGGCCACTTTGTTCGTGAACCCATTGGGTGATGACAGGGGAAGGGTGGCTGGGAAAGGGGCTGACTGGTACCCACAGGAAGGATCATCTTATCTACTAGATTATTAAAATCCTCCTCTACTGAGGTCCCCCTTTGGTGAGCATTCCCATGGCATTCAAGTGTCTTCATGTTCTCTGCCTATTCAGTGTAGTCTATCTATATACCTGTTTCCCAAATCCCCTTGTCACCAATTTTCCAATGGTGTTCCTTCCAAGTTGCTGACCACTGAGCAAAGCCATTGGCCACAGCCCATGAGGGAGTATACAATCACATGTCTAGCAGTTCCTTTTTCCAAGCAAAGTGAACAACTTAGTATAATACTCGAAGCTACCCTCCACCTCCAGGGATGTCCCAGAAATGGGTGTAGTGCTTCTGCTGTCCACTTTCAAGCGGTGCCTGTTTCCGGGCAGAACCATTAGGAAACCAGACTTGAACCTACTCTTCTTCTGCCAAACGACTGATTGTAAGGAGCTTCCCATAGGGCCATAGGTGCAGGCTGGGAGAGAGAAGGTGGTGTAGCAGAAGCAGTATTGGGGCCGCTTCTTCACGGAACTTACTTGTGCCTTCGGGGCACACTGGGGTCCAATCCCACCTATGCCGCTTCCATCTGATGAGGCGGTGCTGCTGTGCACACCCAGCTTTAGGGCTCAGTGGGTCAGACGACACCCCATTCACGGTGGGCAGCTCAGATCCCAGGCTAACTTGGGAGTTCATGGTCAAGCATTCAGTCTCCACCAAGGCCCAGAGCAGGCCAAGAACCATTTCTCAAAAGGAGAGTAGTTATCACAGAGGAAGGAAGGGCTCCTCTCCACAATCCTAAGGGCCTGCTCTGTGGTTCTCCTCTAGGGGCCCGCCAAAGTCTCCAAACAGCATCCCTGTCTGCCACCGACACTTCAGACACCATTGCATGTGCTGGGTCATATGGCCTGAGCAGCAAGGCAGCTTGCACAGCAGCCTGGAGCTGTTGCAGAGCCTTCTCTTTCCTGGGCCCCCCTCAAAACTAGCAGCTTTTCATGTCAGTAGGTACATGGACCAGAGTAATTCACCTAAGTGAGGAATGTGTTGCCTCTGAAATCCAAAGAGATCCACTCAGCATTGTGTCTCTTTCTTGGTTTCGGGTTGGAGCACTTTCCTTTTCTAAAATTTTGTTCGGACCCCATATATTGTAGGAACCAGTGTGACAGCCACTCATACATTAAGGAATTAACATCCTTCCCAAGGCATCAGCATCTGTTCATGCAGGAGGTTGGGGCGGGGTGGGGGTCGGGGGAATATTATTGGTGGTTTAGAGAGAAATGGAGTCAGCCAGCATGACTGATAGGAAGTGTGTGTTGGGGGGGGGGGGGGGGGGGGGGGTGGCAGTGAGCCTTGAAGTTTCAGACCTGCTTTCCTAGTCCCAGAACTGACCTTGGCACGGGGGTGGGGTGGGGATGTAGGGGGACAGAAGAGTTCCTGAAGCAGCGGATTTGACTTGATGTTTTTTGGTTTATTCCCAGGAGACTTGGAGGGGTTCTCACTATCCTGTGCTGAAATTTACTTTTATTTTCGTTCTCCTGAGCATTCTGTTCTATACTATTAACTACTTTAGGTTTTGGGGAAAGTAGATCAGATTTTCTCGTCTGGATTTCCACATCCAGTGTAAACCACAACACAGGTTTCTCTTTTAAAATCAAATGAAGCAACGGTAGTGAGGTAAACGCAGCCATCTTCCCACCAAATGGCAAAACATTTATCACCAACTTCCCACCGCTTGGAGGGAGCTGGGCATTTCCTCTTCTTAGTGGGTTTTCTTTTAGGAGGGCCTTTTGGTGTATTTGAAGCTTCAGAAATGTCACCGTTTCTTAGAGCATGCGTAAATGAAGCCACAGCTTTATCGTGAGTTTTATCAATGCTGTATCCTCCCAAACATCAGAATTGTCACTCTGGCCTGTGCTTGCCGGAATAGCACCGCGTCCTCCTGCTCTGGAAACCGCCACCACTTCCTCCCCGCATTGCCTGGCAAGAGTACTGCGGGGTGCACAGCTCTGGCTGCGTGCCTCTGACAATCTATACCTCATTTTTAGGAGCCTGCTGGGACTTGAGTCTAATTATAGGTCTAGAAGCAGAGAGAGGTAGTGGGAATAGGCCCCAGGGGAGTCAGTGGTGTCTGGTATGGCAACTGCCTCAGGGAAGGCCAATACACTTTCCTAACAAGACAGGCTACGCCCTTCAGATGCGCGTGGAGAGGCTGCTACTACCACTGGAGATAGGAGAGGTACTTCTGCTGGGGGTGGGGAGTCTTCTTCCACTGGCAAAGACTCATCAGAATTTAGGGGCTCAATGTCTCCAGCTTCACTGGGGTCGTCCCACATGTTCCTATCAGAGTTTACAAGATCCCACTGTTTCCCAATCAATACCCTACTTTAATAATAGACACCCTGCAGAGGCTGCCAGTTTAACTGTGCTGTAATTCAGCTAATCACAGGATGAGATTCAGCAGTTGATTTTCAGCAACCTCAGCCTTGCAGCTACATGAGATTAGGTCCTTCAGGGCACATAGAAGTAAATTTTCAGGTCACTTAGGGGAGGCTTGAGCTGGGACGTTGAATCCCTGCCCTCGCACTTTTCCTTCTCTACTTTGTCCAGCAACACTAGGAGCAGCCAGCCAACCTCGTGGTAGTTTTTAGACGATCTCTCAGTGCTCTTCTAGTGCTCCAATCATTAGCATCTTTTAATCTAGTTAGATTGGAGAGCCATTTCCAGAAACCTCAAAACCAATTCAGAAAATTGATCCTTAACATTCTGGTATCAATGAAAAGCCACCTGTGGTATCAAAGTCTGCATTAATCTGGGCTCTCCAGTGAAATAGAGCCAATGGGTACACCACAGCCTAGTCCAGTTGACACATACAATTCACCGTCACATCTACCGATGCACAGCAGATCATCCCCAAAGTTAGCAGCTTAAAACAGCAGACACTTACTGTATCCATGCTGTGGGCCAGGAAGCAGGGGCAGCTTAGTCTCCTAGGAAGCTGCAAACTCAGGGTGTTGGCCACAGTTACGATTATCTCAGGGCTTGAATGGAGCTGGATGTATTTCCAGCTCTGTCTTGTGGCTTGTTTCCAAATCTCAGGTCCTAAGTGGCTGTTGACCCGAGACCAATGAGTTTTCCACGTGGCTTCTCCATAGGGCTATTCACAACATGCAGCTTGTATCCTGCTCCCCACCCCCCCACGTCCCCACCCCTGCTCCCCAGCAGGGCTCAGAGAGAAAGAGAACAAGACAAAACCTGGTCTTTTATAACCTACTCTTGAAAGTAACATGCCATCACTTTTACCCTAACGGTCAGACACAAGTCATGAAGTCTAGCCCACACTCTTTTAAATACATGTGAAAATCCCACTCTCGAATCGCTCGTGGGGGGAAAGACTTGGAAAGACGTCACAGAGCAGGCCAGGGGTGGTGTCTCCTGGAAGGTCACTGAAATTTTGACATGGTTGGGGGCGAAGGGGGGTGCCAGGGGGAGAGTAGATGCAGGGGAAGGAATGGTGATAAGAAGGACTTTCACAGTTTGATTTTACCTGTGTCGTTTGAATTGTTTTAACAGAATGAATTAAAGTATTACATGTGAAACTGAAATGAAATATGAATGCAAAAAATCCTCACTGGAGACAATAAAACATATCCATTTGTTGTAGCAGAAAAAAAATGTTTAAAGGAACAAAAATGGCAGGATAACTGAAATGTTCTTCTTTTATGAGAAGGTCCCCCAGAATATCTGTAGCTTGTATCAGGGGCTACAGTGAAGCAGTGGCCTTTTAGTTTAGAATTGATTCTTCTAAGTTTAATGGAGCTCGAATTGTAGCTTTCAATTTTTTTTTTTAATTGGATACAGCCGGAAGTATCTGCTCAGGCCGTTAGTGGGAACTAGGAAGGCAAAAGGCAGGAGTTCAATGGAGCGCCTTCT
Organism: Phyllostomus hastatus; assembly: GCF_019186645.2. Lineage (NCBI taxonomy): Eukaryota > Metazoa > Chordata > Mammalia > Chiroptera > Phyllostomidae > Phyllostomus > Phyllostomus hastatus. The sequence goes on along the minus strand of NW_025333977.1, from coordinate 15,303,078 downwards.
TCATAAGCTAATTTTTGAGAAAAAAGAAAAATTGTTGTCATACCCTTGAGATGGGACATAATTTTTCACTGAGAGGCTGGGAGGCTCTGGGAAATTGAAATGTGCTAATAGTGATAAAATCATACACAACTTTTTGGATAGTTAGTATGTGCCAGGCTCTGTACTAAGAGTCTTACATACATTGTCTCATTTAATCCTGACACACCTAAGCAAAAGGCAATATAATTGCCCCATTTTTCAGACTAGGCGAGGTAAGATAAATGGCTCAGGGTCACACGGCATGAAGTGGTCAAGCCCTGACTCAAACAGAGGGCTGACCCAAGGTCCTCGCCCTTGCCCTCGCCCATGAGAAATGAAGCCTGCCAGCAGAAGGCCAATATCTGACCTCAAGAACAGGAGCGGACTGCTTGGCAGGAAGGACTGAAAGGGATGATGAAGTTAAACTATATCTATTTCCACTTGTTCCTCTCCATAGCACAGCACTTACCTGCCCAGGATTTGATCTCAAGGTCAGGGGCCTGCCGCCCCCCAACCCCACTGTGCTGAATCTGGTCTTACTCGGGATCTAGGCCAGCGCCCAGGAAAAAGGCCACCTCTGGCGTGCAGGAATGCCTCAGAGATAGTAAAGGTGTAGTTCCCAACCACGGCAATAAAGTGAGTCATAATCTATTTGCTGAAGGAGGGTTTTGCCTTCAATTTGTGAACAGCAAACAAACCAGAGGCACCACCTGTGAAGTGTGAAGAAGTACAACAGGATGAGGTGTGACTGCATACACTCTATATGATTTCAGTGAGAAATTCCTCAGGCACCAGATAAGGAGAGGAATGTTTTCTTCTATTAAGGTCCCCCAACCAAGACTGACACCAAAAAGGGGGTGGCCTCACACAAATAAATCAAACGTGGTTTATCCATGGAGGGAGTGCCTATTAAGTGTGGGAGGCCGCTCTGCGTGGCGTGGGCCCAGCTCCCACTGGGAGATGCACAGGACACACACCCACAGATAGGTTTTCCCATGGGGAATCAGGCCTGCAAATGTACCTAGGCTGCTATGAGTCTTGCTCTTGCTAAAACTCCCTCACCCTGAATTGAGGACATTTACTGCAAAGCAACTTCCTAAAATCCATGCTAAACCTTCCAAGGATTAGTGTAACCAGTCCAACTACTTTTGCCTTTTCATTTGCAAATATACCTCTTCTGTGATGAGATTAGTGGCATTGGCTCCTTTGTTTCTGTAAAAGGTAACCACCTAAAGTGAATCTGTGCATAGTAATGAGGACCATCATGTAATGGGCGGAGAAACCCAATAAAGGCCAGTCATGGCAAAGGCTGAGGCTTTTGCTCCCCTTGAGAGAAAAGCCATGCTGTCCCTTTTCCTCCACCGGACTCAATAGTCTGTGTGAATGACTCATTTCACCCATAATGACATGGACACTGCAGGCCAGTGTCTGCATCAGCTGGCGCCCACGAACAGGGACCCAGGACTATGAGCCATGGTCATTATGGACAACACACCAACTTAGTGGGAGTAAGGCGCATCAGCCCAGGTAAGGGCCGACGACCCTGAGTGCTTTTCAGGAATGTTGTAGGGTGTGTTGGATTTCAGAGGGAAAGGGTTTTTCTTCCTAGGTTGCTCTCTCTTGCGACCGCTTGGAAAAAATTTCTTTAAAGGTTTCTGCGAATCCTCAACCATGGGGAACGGGCTCTCTAAATAACAAGAGCAATGTTTTAAGCTAGTTCAGCAGTTATGGGGCTATTGAATGTCTCCCAGATAAGGGATCTTTACATTTGGAAGTATGGAAGAGAAGGGACCGATGCATACTAGCTAGGCCCTTCTCCAGTTATCGCCCGCTGCCGCCAGTCTCTTGGCCTGCTCTGGTGTACTTGGCAGCGGTGCAGGTGTGCGCGCTGCTCACAGCACGGCTGCAGCCACCCACGAGTGCACACTCTTAGCGAGTCCAGTGGGGCCTGAGTCTCTCTGCTAGGACGGGCAGTGGCACAGGGGAGATTGGTTTCCCTCGCCTCCCTTTTCTCCCTGGTGCGTGCAGGGGAACACCCTCCCCGCACCCAGCACGGGGTGCAGTTCCGGACACACCGGGCAGTTGTGAGCAGCCGAGCACAGTGTCGCAGGCCTGTCGTCCCAGCTACTCGGGAGGCTGTGGCCGGAGGATCGCTGGAGCCCAGGAGTTCTGGGCTGCAGTGCCCTATGCTGATGGGGTGTCTGCTCTAAGTTCCGCATCAATATGGTGACCTCCCCGGGGCGCAAGGCCACCAGGTTGCCTAAGGAGGGGTGAACCGGCCCAGGTCAGAAACAGAGCAGGTCAAACTCCAATTTAAAAAAAAAACTAAATGTATTTGCCAGTAGAGAAAAAACTGTTTCTGAAAGTTGTACATGTGTTCATAAATTTGTTCATCTAAAGCATGCTACGAGTTGGGTAGGGGGTGTGACGTGTTAAAACAATATTAAGAATCCTCCTTGTTTATGCCAGAGCCGTGACCCTTTATTGTAAAAATGGAATTTAGGTGTACTGTCTCCCGGAGAGAACTAGCCCTTCTCGGTGGAAGATAAAGTACCACTTTTTAACTCAGCACATGTAAACACTGATCGTTTCCTTGGGGAAGAACTGGCTATTCTCCCAGAGGGAATGGTTAGTCAATCAAGTCACAAAAGGCCCTTGGCATGTAACCATTTTTGTCTAAAACATATTTTTTCAGAGCACCCCCTCCCATCTTTCCCACTTTCCTTGAAAACTCTGAACCTAGGAACCACCAGGTCCTGATAATAACAGGGGATTTGCTTCTTAAAGTCATTGCAGCATTCCGAAACAGCAGAGGGCCTGTCTTTCCAAGCTAAGCAGGTTATTAAAGAATTCCTGATTGCCAAACCCTTAGCAAGGCATCTACAGGAGTTAATCCTCAAGGACTAGGTTATCAAATAATTTGGCAAACAGATGTCACTCATTACACTTCCTTTGGAAAATTTAAATATGTTCATATTTCTACTGATACTTTGATGCCCTACATTCAACTGCTGATCTCCTTAACAGGAGAATCTGCTGAAAATATACAAGCCCATTGGCTTGAGGCCTTTAGTCATTTAGGATGGCCTCAACAAATTAAAACTTATAATGGCCCTGGATACATTGCCCATTCTACTCAGGCTTTTCGCTAGTGTTGGAGTGCCCAGCATAGAACAGGAATACCTTATAATCCAACAGGTCAGGCAATTGTAGAACAGGCTCATCATACTTCTAAAAATCTTCTTAAAAAACAAAAGGGGGGAGTCATGAATCCTTCCCCCGAAATTTGATTTTATTAGCCATGTTTACCTATAATTTTCTAAATTGTGATGAATCACTGTGTACTCCAATTAAGAAACATTTTCAGAAGAAAGGGCCAAAGTCATCTTATCCTTGGGTTTTATATAGAGATTCGCTGAGAGATGGCTCTTGGCAAGGCCCTACAGACCTCTTAACTTGGGGAAGAGGGTATGCTGTGTTCCATCCCTACAGGTCCTGTCTGGCTACCAGCCAAAAGAATAAAGCCTCATCATGAGTGGAACAGACACCAAGCTCTGCTACCTGGAGCCGAGAACAAATCGACTGACAGACCAGATGCCAGCTGACCCTGAACAACCAGACACTCACAAACAAACATGGACACTCACCCAGAACAAAATGGACACCCATGCCATCACTCATGGGCCTGGGTCCGCCCCCGGAGGAGGATGGGGCCTGCCCCAAACACAGGGGCCGGGGCTCAGACGCCTCCTGCAGAGTGCAGCAACCCCTCTGTGCCCTATAATGTTTAATGGTTGAACCCTAAAAACTGGATTTATGGGTTTGGGTTATGGTAGCCTTTGGATGCCTCTTTGTCTTGATCCTTATTTGTGCTTTATGATATATATAGAGGTTTTCTTAAGATTGCATTCGGGAACAGCAAGTAGTAGGTTTCACGGGCTTAACAGCTACAGTAGCATTTACAAATGAAAAAGTGGGGAGATCAGATGTTGGGAACCGCCCTGCCTGGCTTCAGAAGCTGTAACCCCAGCATGACGAAGGCTGAGTGAGCAGCCTTGGGACCACAGCCCACTGAGGAGACAAAGCTTATCTCCTTGGCAGGAGCACCGCCCCTGCTCCTTTTACTTCACCCTACCTGGCCCCCATTGCTTGGTCAGTTAGCCAATGACGGAAGGGTAAGACCCCTCATGGGAGGGGCCACCTAAGACAACGATCACAGGGGAAGACCCTCAGGGAAGGACTTGGAGGCTATTGAAAAAGGGGATGATGGACACCTGACCCTAGGCTTTGACAAAGCCTGAGCCCTCATTCTGTCTGTAAAATGTCTCCTAATCTCATGGCTGCCTTACTTCCCCTGCTCCACCTAAGCCTGAAACAATGCTGGAAGTGGGTGTGGCCCTGTGCTGGAAAGGGCAGGTTCTCAGGGACAATCAAGCCTAGGAAAGCAAGCATAAAGTCCTATGAAACCTGCTTTGCGCTAATACCCCCAATTTAAATGATAAGGGTCAAAATCTGAAATGAGTTTGTTTCCACAAAGTTGTGTGGCACTTCAGCTATCTGACCCTGACTCAAAATAGACCCTCAGAGTTCTATGAATGTTATCTACTTGATCATTACTGCCTGATAATAATTGATGGGCTTAATCTGAGAATGTGGGTCTTTGGAACCGCTGGTTGCTTACTGATTGTAATAATGTTATGTGTACTTCAACACATTTGTGAATTATTTTCCCAGGGTCATGTGAAAGACCAGCAAGCAGCAAGCTCTGTGGGATCTATAGCAGTCCTAACAAAACCAATGGGGAGAGATGTAGGACGCCTCTTTGAGTGGCGTGGACCCAGCTCCCACTAGGAGATGCACAGGACCCACACCCACAGATAGGTTCTCCCATGGAGAATCAGGCCTGCAATGTACCTAGGCTGCTATGAGTCTTGCTCTTGCTAAAACTCCCTCACCATGAATTGAGGACATTTACTGCAAAGCAACTTCCTAAAATCCATGCTACACCTTTCAAAGATGAGTGTAACCAGTCCAACTACTTTTGCCTTTTCATTTGCAAATATCCCTCTTCTGTGATGTGATTAGCAGCATTAGCTCCTTTGTTTTCTGAAAAAGGTAGTCACCTAAAGTGAACCTGTGCATAGTAAATGAGGACCATCATGTAATGGGTGGAGAAACTCAATAAAGGCCCGTCATGGCAGAGGCCGAGGCTTTTGCTCCCCTTGAGAGAAAAGCCATGCTGTCCCTTTTCCTCCATCGGACTTGGCAGTTTGTGTGAATGTCTCATTTCATCCATAATGACACAGACACTTCGAGCCGGCATCTGCATCAATTAAGCAGGGTAAAAAGGATATCAAGTCCACCTATAATATAATTGCCTGATTTTACAATAGAGAAAGCCAAGAGCCAGAGAGGAAAGTGATTCATTCATAGACTTCCTGCCAGTGAGGGTGTAGCTGGGAGTAGAGGCCAGAGCTGGCCCCTGGCTCAGTGCTCTTTTTCCATCATATATCAGGATAAAGACCTTGGGTCTGTCCTGGGAGCTGTGTGGTCGGGTTCACAAAAGTGCCAGCTCTGCGGTAAACACACACACACACACACACACACACACACACACACACACAATGAAAACCAGGAAATAAATCATTTAGGAGCATGGGGGATCAGAATAAGGGCACCTCATTGAAGCCAGAGACAGAGGAGACAGTCATTCACAGGAGACAGTTCCTACCCCGCCTGCCAGAGTCAGGACCTTAGTGTGAAAGAATGAAAACAGCACCAGCTGGCACAGGCTGGAAAGCTACGGGACGGTCTGATAGATAAGCACTCGTTGGAAAGGGTTTAAATGAAGACAGCCAGCTCTTAAGATTTCCCAGGCCTGGAGAAAGAAATGGACATGGAATGAGTCAGGAGAGGAGCAAGCCTCTTATGGAAAAATGTCTTGGGCTCTGTCCAGAGCCAAAGTCAACTTAAGATCATTGCCAGGTCAGAGTGACAGCTGGGATGGTAACCCACATCGGGTTTCCAGGGGTTTGAGGAAAAAGCTTTCACTTGGGGATATAGCAAGGACTGAACACTAAAATGTCTATAGCACCTAGAGGGGTAATAAAAATAAATGAGGTGAGCTTTCCAACCCTTTTCATCCCTGTCAAAAAAAAATAACTACTGACTTGAAGGAAGACAGATTCCTAATTTGAGCCTCATATTGTAGTCGATACTGTTTGGGAATGGTGGAGACTGTGTCACAAAGGACAACTGCCCCATTGAACAAAACAGCCGCTGTTCAGTCCCAACAGATTTCCTATCTGCCCGAATGCAGACTAAATAATGTTAGCCTTCCAATTTCCTGGGACACCAGAAGTCTAGACTTTTATGTGTACCTTCTTGAGTTTTAATGGCTGGCCAGTCAGTATTTTAAACGTGTGTGGATCAGGCAAGATCTGTGATCAAGTGGTATACACCAGTTTGCAGGTCCTATCCTAGAGGAAGGTTGTGTGTGTGCATGCGGGGGTGGGGGTGGGGGTGGGGCATTTACTTCCAAAAATCAAAGGAAAGAGGCCCTGATTCCAAAAGGGCCCTAAGGCTGATTTCCAACTTGCGTGAAAGTGAATATGGGCACCAATCCCTTATCTAGGTCTAAATGCATATCCCTTGCTGCCAACAAGTTTTGGAATTCAGATTTATGGGGCCTGTGCCATGCAGCAGGCCAAGAAAACTCTGAGGCAGTGCCCTATTAACAGACACATCAATTTTCTGCAGCAAATCATATAAATATTTAGAAACCAAGTGAGACAAATAAAAGTATATAAATAATCTCATAGAAGTCTTAGTCAAGTTTTGCCACCAAATGAAATAGTTGTAAATGTATGAAAAATATTGATTTAAAAACCATTGAGATTTTGGTAGTATTGATAGGAGATTGCGGACCTGTTATAAGAGGGAGACACAACTAATTAGTAATGGGTACACACTCTATTAATTAACTGACTTCTTTAAAATTTATGTCTAATGACCTGTACACGTTGAAAAACACTTCTGTATCTTTGCTAACTGGGGACAGCTCTGCTACCTCAGCTTCAGCCTTTACCACCGCCTCCCTTCCCTGGGTCCTCACAGCACAGCTGAGGCAGGTTGGCAGGGGAGCTTCATGTAGGTACTCCCAACAGCTCTAAGAAATGGCATTCCTTAGAGGTGCCACCCTCCAGTGAGACCCTGCCTTGACTGCCTCCCTGTTCAGCTCCCAACTCTCTTGATGCCTCAAAGTTTACGCTAAACTCTCAGTGAGGACCCAAGCCAGGAAAAAGTTCTTCCTCTCAAGTTCCTCAGTAATTTGTAACCACTATTCAGGTGGATTATTGCCAGTAGAATTACCTTTCCTCTCAAAAGAATTTCCCTGCTCAACCCTCAGGGCTATGGTTGCCCGGAGCCCTGCCCCCTCCTAAACGTTATGATTACAGCATATCGGCAGCCAAAATCAGCACATGCTGGATTATGGAATCTCACTAAGCACATCCACAATCCACTCCGTGCTGGTCACTTCTTCAAAGTCCTGGCAGAAGATCAGATGTGTATCTCTCCTACAGCTTTAGGGTTCTGCCCCTAAGTCTCTCTGCGTTACTCCATGGAGAAGAACATGTACACATCCCCAGCAATAGAAACACACAGAGCACAATCTAAATTCAAATATGGAAAAGAACCCTTTCTCCTGTGGAAGATACAGTAGGGTATCTTCCCTCTGTAGGGTCTTGGCTTTGCTCAGATACCACTCTATGGCAAGACACATCAGATTTACCTTACAAAATAAAGGACTTGGATTAGCTTTTCAACCCAAACCTCTCTCCTCTGGTAGCCTCAGGTTCCCTCCGGAAAAATGTTTTTGTATCTCTAGATGTAGGACTGTTCCAGAACATCATACCCAAAGATGAATGGAATCTCTTCTTCCACGAAAAATTACTGTTGAAGATCTCCCATTTCTGGGCTACTGAAGCTTTCTAAATATCATGGCAATCTCAACACATTCTGGTGTGTGTGTGTGTATACTCTATTGTAATTAATAACTAATTTGTTGGGTGACACATGATGATATGTGAATATCCTATTGCCCAATAATCCTCAAAAATCTTTCACCCACCAATTTTAGCATCCATTGATGGTAATTGCCTAAATTATTATAATGGTGATTTTTCTAATTCTATATTTTTCTGCATATTTTTAATCCCCACGCAAGGGCATGCTTATTGATTACAGAGAGAGGGGAAGAGAGGGAGAAAGAGTGGAAGAGAAATATCTATGTGAAGGAGAAACATCAGTTGACTCTTGTATGTGCCCCAGCCTGGTACTGAACCTCCAATCCAGGCATGTTCCCTGACCCGGAACCAAATCCATGACCTTTTGGTTTATGGGAGGACATGCTGATCAACGGAGCCACAACAGCCAGGGCAGTTTTTTTCTAAATGTATTAGCTGGCAAGCTTGGAAAGAAGAAAGCTCGCCTCTATCACCATCTTCATTGTGCATGTCCCTAAGCACTCACGGGTTCTTTTCTGACTCGAGAAAATGCAATCCATTACCATCACTGCTCTTCTTGATATTTCACTTAACACAAATCTTAGCCAGCAGAAACAACTTTAAGCTAGCTCCTGTATCTTTTTACACCACCATTAACTTTGAGCACCTCCTCACTTTTGAGCACAAGGCATTTCCAATTCACTGTGTACTCCCCATATCCCAGCTGTTGGAATCAGCTGTTTCTCCCAAGGACCTGGGTTTCTTTCAGTGAAGAACAGCGTTTAGAATTCAGCATCTGTGTACTAGATATGCCCAATGTTATTGGGATATTATTTCTTCTAGGCTTTTTCAGGAGACAGCTAGAAAATAAAAATTTTAAAGAACCATGAATAACACCAATAGCTCCAATTCAAACCACACAAAATTTTAAAAAACATGATTCTCCTTAAACTTACATTCTAGTTGGTATCACTGTTCTACCATGAGGAAAAAACCTTCTGGTTTCCAACAATTGTCTCGAACTTATAATACTTACAAAACAATTTCAGAATTTCTTCACTAATATTACAAAAAACAAACCTACTAGCAAAAGATCAATATTTCTTTGCAATTCTTTTTGTACTTAAAATACATTCCATTAAGGGAGTACTATGCTCAAAACTTAGTTAAATTAGTTTTTTTTCCTGAGTGGTTATGGTATCAACTTGATAGTTTCATTAGCTAGGTTAATTTTTGGCTAACCTAACAATATCAGGGTTCAATATCAGGCTTTGCTTTTTAAATTTTTGTTGATTCCATATGCAAAACATTTACATAGTTCAAAAGTAAAACCTGTATGAAGAGACAAGGTCAGAGAAGTTGAACCTTCACTTTCAACATTTGCATTAGTTCCTGGTTTATCCTTATATTTCTTCTTTTAACAACAAATATATGTAGGCTTAATTCCCTATTTTTCTTACAAAACTGTTTATATTATGTATACTCTTTTACACCTTGCTCTTTCTTCATTTAATATTCTTTGAAAGTACTTCATATAAATTCATAGGAATTTTTGCTGCATAGTATTCCATTATTTGAATGTACCACAATTTATTCAACTAGTTTTAGTTAGATGGACATTCAGATTGTTCTGTTTCTTCTATGAAAATTGATTTCTTTATACTTTTATCCCTACTATGAACACTTTTGGAAATTTTCATTTTCCAAGAGAATTATTTATTTCAAGTAGGTTTTCTAATGTATTTGCATGAAGTTAAATGATGTCATCTAAATGTTTTAAAGTTTCTTCTGTTTTAAACCTTATATATTCTTTGTCATTCCTTATTTTATATATTTTCTCTTTTTTCTTTTTATGATTAGGTTAACTGGTGGTTTGTCTATTTTCCTTTTCCAAAGAACTAATTAGATACTTTTCCCAAAGAACTAATTAGTTTACTTTTTCCAAAGATCCATTTACTAGTGCATTAATTTTTCCTTCTCCAATCACTAATTTCCACCTTTTAATCTTTACTAAAGGCATGCCTTAGTTTATTAAGCTTCAGAATATACTGTGCCCCACAGATCGGTTGTTTCTGTACAGACTGAAGCTTTGCGGCAGCCCTGCAGCAAGCGACCACCTTGCCAACAGCATTTGCTCACTCATGTCTCTGACCAGTTGTGGGGATTCTCACAATATTTCAAACTTTCATTACTATCATACTTGTCATGGTGATCCACTATCAGCGACGTTGGACGTTACTTTTGTCATTGTTTTGTGGCACCATGAACCACGCTCTATAAGACGGTGAGCTTGTATCCACGAATGTTATGTGCGCTGAGTGCTCCACCAAGCAGCTGTTCCCCATTGCTCTCTCCCTTCCTCGGCCTCCCTGTTCGCTGAGACACAATGATCTTGAAATTAGGCCAGTTAAGAGCCCTGCAGTGGCCTCTAAATGTTCAAGTGAAAGGAACCGTCTCACATCTCGCATTTTAAATCAAAAGCTAGAAATGATTAAGCTTAGTGAGGAAAGTGTGTGGAAGGCCGAGATGGGCCAAATCTAGGCCTCTTAAACCAAATAATCAGGCAAGTTGTGAATGCACATGAAAAGCTCTTGAAGGAAGTTAAACATGCTACTCCTGTGAACACACAGATAATGATAAAGTGAGAGTCCTATTGTTGATATGGAGGAGGTTCATGGTCTGAATAGAAGACCAAACCAGCCACGACATTCCCTTAGGCCAAAAACTAATCCAGAGCAAGATCCTAATTCTTTTAATTCTATGAGATTTAGAGAAGTAAGGAAGCTGCAAAAGAAAAGTTGGAAGCTAGCAGAGGTTGGTTCATGAGGTTTAAGGAAAGAAGTTGTCTCCAGGTGAAGCAGCAAGTGCTGATGTAGAAGCTGCAGCACGTTATCTAGAAGATCTAAGCTAATTAATGAAGGTGGCTACACTGAACAACAACAGGTTTTCAATATATCAGAAACAGCCTTATGTTGGAAGGAGATGTCATCTAGGACTTCCATGGTTAGACAGAAGTCAGTGCCTTATTTCAAAGCTTCAAAGAACAGCTGGCTCTCGTTAGGGGCTGACGCAGCTGGTGGCTTTAGGTTGGAGCCAATGCTCACTTACCATTCCAAACACCCGAGGGCCCTTAAGAATCATGCTAAGTCTTCTCTGCCTGCACTATAGAAATGGAACAGCAAAGCCTGGAAGACATCACAGCTGCTTACATCATGGTTCACTGAATATTTTAAGACCATTGTTGAGACCTATTACTCAAAAAAAAATTCCTTTCAAAATATCACTACTCATTGACAATCCACCTGGTCATTCAAGAGCTCTGATGGAAATACACAATGAGATTAATGTCGTTTCCATGCTTACTAACAGCCCATGGATCAAGGAGTAATTTTGACTTTCAAGACTTATTATTTAAGAATACATTCCATAAGGCTAAGGCTGCCATAGACAGTGATGGATCTGGGCAAAGGACATTGAAAACTGTCTGGAAAGGATTCGCCAATACCAATACCATCAAGAACATTTGTGATCCATGGGAATATGTCAAATGTCAACATTAACAGGACTTTGGAAGGTGATCCCAACCCTCACGGATGACTTTGAGGGGTTCAGGACTTCCGTGGAGGACATAGCTCCAGATGTGATCGAAATAACAGGAGAACTAGAGTTAGAAGTGGAGCCTGAAGATGTGAAGGAATTCTGCGATCTCAGGATAAAATTTTAACAGCTAAGGAGTCGCTTCTTATGGATGAGGAAAGTGGTTCCTTGAGATACAATCTTCTCCTGGTGAAGATGATATGAAGATGGTTGAAATGACAACAAAAGATTTAGCATGTTCTTAACCCTGCCCCTGATTTACCAACCAAGTTCATGTAACTTCATGTATCTCATTGTGGCTTTAATTTGCACTCCCCTAATTCCTATGAAAATGCTCATCCATACTTATGGACCACGCAAACTTCCTCTTCTGTAAGTTACTTGTCATATACTTTGTTAATTTTTCTACCAGTCTAAACAGGGCCACCTTCACGGGTGTGAGAACTATGCACTCACACGGGGCCCTGCACTCACAGAGGGGCCTGCACTCACAGAAGGGCCCTGCACTCACACGGGGCCCTGCACTCACAGAGGGGCCTGCACTCACAGAGGGCCCTGCACTCACACGGGGCCCTGCACTCACAGAGGGGCCTGCACTCACAGAGGGGCCCTGCACTCACAGAGTGGCCTGCACTCACAGAGGGGCCCTGTACTCACAGAGGGGCCTGCACTCACAGAGGGCCCTGCACTCACACAGGGTCCTGCACTCATAGAGGGGCCTGCACTCACAGAGGGTCCCTGTACTCACAGAGGGGCCTGCACTCACAGAGGACCCTGCACTCACACAGGGCCTTGTGCTTTGTTAAATGTTATGCTGTTGCTGTCTTGATATTCTTAATAATTTTTTAAGAAGAGGCCTTGCATTTGACTTTTGCACTCGGTTCCACAAATTACATAGCTGGTCTTGAGACTGGGCCATGTTGAAGCTGAGTTTGGATGGATGAAAAGGAATATATAGAGATCTGCATTGTTCAACCTGCTGCCCCCTCAATCACAAATGGCTACTTACATTTGAATTAAGTAAAATTAAAAACTTAGTTCCTCAGTGTCATTAGGTACATTTCAAGTGCTCAGCAGCTACAAGCGATTAGGGCCTACAGTATTGGAAAACAGGGAGCATTTTTCTCATCACGGAAAGTTCTATTGGACAGGGTAGCTCTGGACTCTCGCTGCTTAAAGTGTGGGCATCCAACCAGCAGTATCACCTATCAGTTTGTTAAAGTGCAGACTCTCTTGCCTCTTCCAAGACCTACTGAATCAGAATTCACTTTTAACAAGACTCTCCTCCTCCCCGACTCCCCGCCCAGTGATTCCACCACTATTACAGAAGGTGTGGGCCTTGGCGAGCCAGGTGGGTGTGCTTCTCGGGTGGATGGGATCAAGGGGTGGAACTGCCTTCTGAAGGAACAGTGGGTACAAAGACAAGTGCATGAGAATGCACCCACAGCAGGAAACAGAACAGCAGGAGCTGGTAGGCTGGGGCAGACTGGGAAGAGCTTTGTAGCTCTTTGGATTTTGCACTGTGGACAGGAGCGTGTGAAGAGATCTGGGTTTGACAAGCAAACAAAAACAGACACTGACAACGGTATGGTGGTTACCAAAGGGAAAGGGCTTTGGGGGGTAGTAAAGGGTAAAAGGAGTCAAATACATGGTGATGGAAGAAGATGGGACTTTGGGCGGTAGGCACACAATGCAGTACACAGATGATGTATCTGTGGACTGTACATAGAAATGTACATTTGAAATCTACTTAATCTTATGAACCAATGTCACGCTGATAAGTATAATATTTTTTTTTAAAAAAAGAGCTGGGTTTGAGGAAGACAGACCTCATGGCATCCTGAAGGACTAGAGGGGCAACTTGGAAGTCAAGAGAGCAGACAGAAAGCTATGGCACAAACCCAGGAGAGAGAGAGGCTTTCTGGGGAGCAGCGGGGGAATCAGGAGGTCAGGGGTCTCAGAGAGAGAGAGAGAGACAGAGAAAGAGAGAAAGAGAGAGAAATATATATATAGAGAGAGAGAGAGAGAAAGAGAGTGCACACGGGGTCTTGGTGACTGACTGGACGCATGGAGTAAGGGAGAAGGAAGAACTGAGGGTTAAACTTGGGTGACTGACAAGTGGGGCTGCTTTAACCAAACCAGGAATCCAGGGCAATAAACAGATTTCATGGGAAGCTACTGAGGTTGACATGGGCACATTAAATTTGAGGTATTTGGGAACATTTGCTTGCCAGTTTCCCCACCTGCCAGATGAAGGTGGTGATGGCGTCCAGCCCACAGGACTGATGTATTAATAATCAACTATAGTATAATAATATACTAATATATATACTAATATACTAATATACTATAATAATATACTAATAATATAGTATATGTGAATACACTTTGTGAGTGTGTAAGTGCCACACACATGTCACCTGGCATCAGCCCTGCACCTGTCTGCAGTCCGAGGGAAGGAAGCGGAGGAGAGCGGGAAACACTGCCTGCATCTGCACATCTGCACGCGAGCGTCGCCATCCATCTCGCTCAGGACGACAGGAGACACGGGAGAAAAGTGCTGACGAGTGAAAAATGCGGACAGTCAAGAAAGAAGTGTAAGATAACAAATCATCAATTAGAAATACACCCCAGCTGCTTCAAAACATAATAAAGTGTCAAAGCTTTCCATCAAGTGGAAGAAGACACAGTTACAATGAGATTGGGAGAAAACACATGGTAAAAAATCCATCCGAGCAATTAGTAGCAGCATTTACTACAGATTGGAAACCTCTCCAGGGGTTTCCAAACCACTTCTGCCTTGGAACGTACACGGCGTATATTACAAACTGTTGTTGCATTTCGATTTTCATCTGCAGACAAATCTAAAGTTAAAATGCAATGTATCTTTAAAGGTGATTGTTATCAAATTTATCATTAAGCATATTGCTTCCTAACTCTTGTTAATATGTTTGGAGAACGGCTAAGAAGTGTAATATCTGAGTGATTAGACAGTATTTGAATGTGAAATGTAACTGTTTGATGCATACTGTCCTGGAATTTATAGGTAGAGCTAGAGTCTTAAATTAGTTTTATCTTCATGAAGTAAACAAATAACCTGACTTAAAACCTTGGTGAGGCTAGTCAGTTTAATTCTGTACATATCTTGCTTTCAATAATTATTGAGGGGTAGTGTATTAGGTTTCAATAAATCTAAATAATCTTTATAATATAGTTCACATTCTCAAATTTCCATGTCTTTACTCTGCAAGCCATTCTCCAACTTCTTAAGATTTTTCTGTTTATCATTCATTTTGCTTTTTAAAAAATATTTTTAAAGATTTATTTATTTATTTTTAGAGAGGGAAGGGAGGGAGAAATAGAGAGAGAGAGAGAAACATCAATGTGCGGTTGCTGGGAGCCGTGGCCTGCATGTGCCCTGACTGGGAATTGAACCTGCGATGCTTTGGTTCACAGCCCATGCTCAATCCTATGCCAGCCAGGGCCATTTTGCTTTTTTTTGGTAAAATTTTAAATATACTCAATTTTCTTGCTATAGAAGACTGACAGAGATGAGCAAATAAAATTTATCTTATTAATAAAATTAAATGCACAAATACATCATTCCGTTTTGATTCTTCATTGATTTTGTATTAGGTTTAAATTAGAGTTATTCATTCACCAAGCAGCTATTGACTGCCTTTTACTCATTAAGCATGGTATCAGGCAGTAGACAAAATCGTGAGTAAAATAATGGAACGTTACAGCTTTCACGGAAATTTGGACCTAGATAAGAAGAGATAACTGACCTGAAAATTACAGAAATAAATGAAAAACTGCCCCTTGTGAGGAGTGCTACAAAGGAGAAGTACCTGGTAAAATAAGAACCCCTTGACTTCCATTTGCATTGTGAATATTTTCACCTGGTGTGCAGCTGCATTTCCGTTCTTATTGGAGTCTTTTGATGAGCAGAAGTCCTTAATTTTAATGACACCCCAATTTCACAACTTTTTCCGTTTGCTGCTTATTGTGTCCTATTTAAAATATTGTTACTTATGTCAACATCTTGGAGATACTTGGATATTTTTCTTCTAGAAGTTTAATATTTTATCATTCATATTTATATTTAAAGTCTATCTGGACTTTATTGAGTTGTCTTTGTATACAGTTGGGTTTTCTGCAAATTTAGATAAATTTATTTATTTCTTTCAGTACTAAAAAAAAATCCGTACATATCTATTGAAGATAACTCCCAGCCAGGCAGAGCGGTAGGGCATGGTCTCTTCTGGGGGCTGATGGTCTCATGGCGGAGACACTTGGAAACAAGTACTGAGGGAAATGAGTGTGTGCTCACAGAACTGGAAGCAGGCGGGGCAGAATGGGCAAAGGAGAGAGTAAGAACAATAGCTGCCATTATACATTATAAATTCCATTTTATGACTCTATTTAAAGTTATCTTAATGAGGCTTTCAGAGCCAATCTAACGTCAAGGCTAGCATCAGCCTTTGATCTCCGTTGGAAGCACACGCAGTAGACACCTGCCACTTAGCTCTGCTACCTGCAGCCATGATGTCTGCAGCTCCTCCCATTGAGAAAGAGTCTATTTGCCCTTGAATCCAGATAGGCCTCATGGCTCCCTCTGATCACAGCATGTGGCGTAGTGACTTTGCTTGACTCCCCAGGCTATGTCTTAACAAGTCTGACAGCTTGAGCCTCCACTCTCTCGGATGCTGCCCACAGACCGACATTGTAGCCTAAGGAGGATAAGAAGCCACATTCTCTAGTCGGTGAGGGGATGGAGATCCCCTAGGAAGTGCATCATGGCCTTTAGTGGACAGTGTCAATAACCACCAGATGTGTGAGTGAGGCCACCCTGGACCTTCAGCTCAGCTGGTGCTCCAGTCTGGGGGTTGGCGAACTACAGCCTGTGGGCTGAATCTGGCCCTCGGGCTGCTTTTATGTAGGACCCTTGAGCGAAGAACAGCGTTTGCTTTCTAAAGGTTTATATAAAATAAGTAGATAACAAAGAAGAATGTGAAACAGACACATAGCCTAAAATGTGCATTTCTGGCCCTTCACAGATACTTTTACCAATCCCTGCAGCAGCTAAATATAACTATGTGAGGAGCTCAGACACACCCATAGAGGAACCACCCAACCAAGCTTCAGAATTGTGAGAAACATTAAATTGATATTTTTAATAAATGGGATGGTTTGCTCTATGGCAGTAGATAACTGACTCACAAGCTAATGAATGCTACACAAAGAACAAGAAGGCTGCGTCGAAGGAAACATTCTCTTAAAGGTTTTGGCCCTTTTCTTCTCACTCATATATTTTTTGGGAGAATTTCTTACCCCCAAACTGCTGTCCCTGACTCTGTTCCACATTCTAGGAAGGTTTTGGAAGGTATAAGCACACACACTCACTAGTCATTCATGGGATATGCAAAACATATTTAAAATAGGTTGGGGTAGCTCTGGCTGGTGTAGTTCAGTGGATTGAGCATGGGCTGCAAACCAAAGGGTCACTGGTTCGATTCCCAGTCAGGGCACATGCCTGGGTTGCAGGCCAGGTCCCAGTAGGGGGGCATGTGAGAGGCAACCACACATTGATGTTTCTCTCCCTCTCTTTCTCCCTCCCTTCCCCTCTCTCTAAAAATAAAATATTTTAAAAACATAGGTAGAGGAATAACTTTTCTAAAACAAAAATGGAGAATTGTAAAAAATGACATCAATGCCCTACAGCATCTTTCCAAATGCAGAAGTCTGTTTTTCCATAAAGTAATCTGATTGCAATGGAGCCTGTCTCATTTTGTTATTTGTGGGTTTTCTTTACTTAACGAGGTGAACTTTCAGCCAAGGTGTGGTGAAGAATGGCTCTGATAAAGGTATCAGCAGGCAGCAATCACTTCACCCTTTGCAAAGGGCACAGCTACCTGCCAGGCCGGAAGCAGGAAAAGAATCATGATCACGATTTAGACTGAAGTGTTTATACAGTGCCAGCTAAGTCCAGGTCCTGGACTTGCGCTGCTGCTATCTAAGCACAGCTCTGTGGTATGCCCATTTTAACTCCTACATCCACCTCTATTATTTTCAGAGAGCTTTCAAATTACCATAAATGATTTTTAAATACACATTTCACTCCCTATTCTTTTTTTTTTTTGCAAGAATAAAAAGGCTCTGTTCAGGAAGAAGCTGTTGAACCAAGGAACTGGTCAATGAAAAGAAATGGTGGGCCATCCTAAGAGCCAATGCAGATGTGTGGTTCACAACTGGTGATGGGTGACTATGGCTAGGCTTGATGTTAAACAGATGACCCAGACCCACACGATTTTGAGAAAGGGACCAGGACAACCAATATTATACATCTGTGTTTGCATTTGGCCTAGTAGTTCCTTTTGAAATGTGTGCCCATGCCCCACCAGGAAGCCTCATCTCCTGCTGATCATGTCCTTACCTAGTCCCCTCCCCTTGAATCTCGAATGATCCTGTGCTTGCTCTTTGACCAATAGAATGTGACAAAATGATGCTACAAAATTTTTGAGACTAGCTTCTGCCTTGCAGCTTCTGTTTTGGACTCTTAGAAGGCTGACTCTGATGAAATTAACATCAACTGGCAGGGCCAAGAGCAAACACTGATTTTGCTGATGCAAACACTTGTTTGCTGATGCAAACTAAAACCATTGATACCACCCACAGGCTTAGACTGCCTCGCTAAAGACTGTCCTCTTTTGGGAAGTACAGATACAGGCTGTCTGTTTAGAACACTACATTTGTCTGTGGATTAGATGATGCCTTTGGAGAGTTCTCTTGTGGAAATTGAGGTGGTCATTGTTATATAGAGTAAGCTTGACATAGCTTTTGCCCAGCAGAGTTTATGAGCTTAAATGGATGAGTTCATACCCATAGATATCTAAGCTATGATACAGAGATGAGATGACGACAGGTAGAGATTACATACAGTATTGTATATTCTCGATTTGTTTTTGTTATTAGAATGGAGCTGGGAGTTTAGATCAGGTATGCCCAGCTAAATATAGAAAATTCCTCCTGGATTAGATCACAAAATCTTGTTTTGCCAGAATTATCCACAGGAACTGTGGCCCAAACTCCACAGAGACCAGAGTTTTACTGTTCTTTGAATAAAGCTAGTATTTAATTTAATGAAGCATCTGAAGCAGTAGGTACCAGAATGATCCAGATGATTACTCTGCCAGTAGGTGAACAGATTTTTACCTTCAAAGGGGAAACTGGGCCCTAGCTGCATTGCTTAATTGGTTGAAGCATCATTCTGTGTGCCAAAAGGTTGCAGGTTCAATTCCTGGTCAGGGCACACACCTAGGTTGTGGATTTGATTCCAGTTGGGGGGCGGGTACAGGAAGCAATCAATCAGTGTTTTTCTCTCACATCAATGTTTCTCCTCTCTTCCTCCCCTCTCACTCCCCCTCCCTCCCTCAAATCAATAAACATAACCTTGAGTGAGAATTTTTAAAGAAAAGTGGGGGGGATGAACTTTATAACAAAGAAGTCTGGAGAATACTTGAGATTTCAGTGATCACTGATACTGAGACAACCTAATATTACTCAGTTAAGAATTAACATGATGTGTTCAGTATTTAATATTATGTTCTTCCTGATGGGAAACAATATGAAAAGTACCTCGTAAAGCATGAAGGATTCTTACCATGTAGCTTACAGGAAATGAGGCTGCAAGATAAAAAGTTAAATGACATCAGGAGGGAAAAAAGGCGGGACAAATTGAGAAAGTAAAACCCTCTGTGATAGCTAGCCAAAACTTTTCTCAAAGTTAATACCATGAAACAAAGAAGGTGGAGGATTGTTATGCATTAAAAAAAAGGCAAACATAACAATGAATGCAATGTATGAATCTTCCTTGTACTATCTTTTTACAACATGTGATTTTTTGGCACCTGGAGAAATTTGTATAAGGGCCAGATATTAGATGATATCAAAGTATTAGATTTCTTAAATGTGATAAAGGTTCTTACGTGGTTACATAAAAAAAAGTCTGTCTTTATTCTTAGGAAATGCAAGCTGAAGTATTTAGAAAAGAGACGTAGAAGGAAGCTATGGAAAAATGTTTTTATGCAGTCTTGGAGGAATATATACAGGTGTTCACTAAACTATTTTTTCAACTTTTTACACAGTAATGATGGAGCCAAGCTGTTCACAGTCCCACAGCCAAGTGGCCAGAATGGGAACCTGTTTGCAGATGACACTCTTCCAGGGATGCCATAAAAGGAGAAGAAATATTATTTCTGAATTAATACAACCACTTCCATCCAAAGACTAGTATGGCCACAACT
The DNA here is from genome assembly GCF_019186645.2 of Phyllostomus hastatus. Taxonomy (NCBI): domain Eukaryota; kingdom Metazoa; phylum Chordata; class Mammalia; order Chiroptera; family Phyllostomidae; genus Phyllostomus; species Phyllostomus hastatus. Next base: position 15,283,151 of record NW_025333977.1, on the reverse strand, counting down.
CAGCAAACACCCAGCTCTCATGCCTGAAAGCCTCTCCACTACCTCCCAGGGACCACTACATAAAAGGCGACGACTCCGGGTGGAACTGACCTTCTTTCAATTCCCCAGACCAAAGGAAGGTATCCAGAGAGGTGTTTCCCAAGAGCACGCGACTCCCTACGATTCCTGTTGGTACACCAGACCGTTGAAACCCTGATGTATACCCACCCTTCGTTCTCCATGGATTCTAGAACGCGAATGCGCACTTCTTCTGAAAGACCAAAGAACTTCTTAAATTTTCTGTTTTCCTGAATAGCTCCATGAGGATTTTTAATAAGTAAATCCTTCTCGGCCTCCAGCGCGTACCTTTAAGCGGCCTGGAAACATTGCAAGCAGCCAAAGAGGAGCGAGTCTGAAGCAGAAATCCTTTCGGGAGGTCTGCCCATTAAATCGCCTAACCCCCGCCAGCCTCGAGTGTAAAATGCACACCTAATACCACGGCGATGGTACTTGGGGATGGCGAGGATTGTAATAGTACGCCCAGGCGAGTACGTACGGCGGACCCGGGGCTGCGAGGGGCCGCGAGCGCTCGCCAGAGAGCGAGAGGCTCCCGGCCCCCGTGCGGTGTGAGCGCGCCCGGCCTTGCGGAGGGTGCGTGTGCGCGCGGGGCGGGAGAGTCGGCAGCCGCACGCGATCGAGTTGGGGACGCGCAGCGCGCGGAAGGTAAGAGTGAGGAGGGGTCTAGGGGCATCCCTGAGGTTTTGGAGATCCCGGGCTGGGTGGAGAGCTCGGCCTTGGGACTCGCTGTTCCGGGGACGTGCCCTCTGGGACACTGGGACCAGAACGGCCAGACCGAGAGGACGGCTGGGCGGTGCCGCCCACTCCTTCGGCCCTCTCCTGGAGAGCCGCTGGCGTAGCGGGACGAGTGGCCGAGCCCTAGGATTGGGGCCTCCAGGACGAACAGATGCTCCACCCTGGTGAGCGCGGGAGAAGGGGCCCGGCAGCACGGCGGACTAGAGGGAGGAGCGCCGGGGTGCGTGCTTGACTAAGGCCGCACGGCTGTAACGAGCACTCCGGGCCTTGCACTGCTCTAGGGCTCGGCCCCGGCCAGCCTCTCGTAACCGCGGCAGCTCCGAAGACGAACTCCGGGAGCTGCAGGAGGGAGGGGGCGTTGGCGGCGGCGGGGGAGAGAGCCGAGATGTTATTTTGGTGTTCGTGGATCCCCAACAGGCCCGAGGCAAACGCACTCCCAAGGCCCTGGGGAAGGGCCCGGGAGCCGAACGGTAGGAAGGTTCTTTATAGGGAGGGATTGGGAGAAGGTGGACCTAAGGAAGAGAAGGGACGAATTGGGCGCAAGTGGAAGAAACCCCTAGTGGTTACAGGGTTTATAAGGGGAGATCTTAACGAGTATATTCGGCGTTTTAAAAGAAATCTTCAAGGTGCAATGGAATCTCACTTTCCCAAGCACTGAGAATGATGCCAACAGCAAGGACGGGTTGCGTTCCTTGTCTTCCACTCCGCACTGCCGGTCTAGAAGGGCGATCCACGGGGCAGACAGGGCTTCCTTTTCTCTGAATTTTGTACATCGTGCCAGCTTTTAGGATGTGCCTGCTTTGTCAGGAATATCTACTACCAAGGAACAAATGACCAAACCTTGTCCTCCCCACCCCCCCCACCCCCGTTTTCAGAGATGCAAGATTTGAGTTTGCAGTCCTCAACTGGGAACAACTTTGTGTTTTAGCTTTCCCCAGACGACTTAGGCAGAGGTAGGGCGCTGATTTTGTGCTTTCAGAGTCTGATTTTGTGTGGATGCCTGATAAAAGTGCACATTGAATCTGCATCAATCTTGAGAAGGGAACTGTTTAAAATTAAGCGATAAGAATCTATGACATTTTTCTTCTACACTGGAAGCTTCATTCAAATGAATGATCATTGGGTACTTTCAGCCCTGAAAATAAAGCCTATTATTAAAACAGTGGCTAAATATAATTCCAGATTAGATGCCTTTGAAAACAAAAAAGGAAGACAAGAGGATCATTTTTTCAAAAATGAAATGTCGATATATAATAATTAGCAGCTAGATAGGTATAGAACATTGATTTCAGATGTCATAGTGCCCAGTGTTGTTATGACTCGGATGTATTCTTCTTCTGTTCTTCGGTTCCATAGCCCCCAGCAAATCTGTTTTAATTAAAGCATGGGATACAGAAAACAACAAAGAACTTCAGCTAGTGCTTTGGCCTCATCTGAAATGTTACAGGTAAGCTCATCTTATTTTAACTTAGAAATTATCCTTTCCATGGTTAAAATTGACCATAATAATAGTCTCCCTCACAAAATTAATTTTTTTTTCACTTACTGATTTTACAGAGGGAGGGGAGAAGAGAGAGAGACAGAAACATCGATTTGTTGCTCCACCCATTCATGCATTCATTAGTGGATTCTTGTACGTGACCTGACCATAGGTCAGACCCACAGCCTTCCCATATCTGGATGATACTCTAACCAACTGAGCTACCTGGCTAAGTCTCCTTTACAAAATTTTAAGGATCATATACACACCTACAAATTTTGTTATATTTATTCCCCTCAAAGGATTTGTGAACTACAAGAGTTAATTAAGGTCCATTAAGTCATTTAATAAAATATATATGTGTTTTAAAAATGGAATTATTAAAATATGTTACCTAAGGAAAATTTAACTATATACCTGTAATTTGGTGGTTATAGTCAACTTCAAGTTCAGACTTAATTCACTTTATCCCTAAGAAAATACGCCAGTGGATACTTTCTTCTCTTTCCTTTCCTCTTCAAATGATTTGCCTTCTCTCTGTGCCCAGTTTCAGGCCCTGTTCTGACTCATTGGATAAAATGGGTAGAATCCCATTCTAAGAAATGCCTTTATCCCTTACACCACTATATATAATGTCCAGGCCAAATATGCTTTCTGTTGAGGCTCTAAAAGCTGTCATTGCTTTTTCTTGCACACAGTATTGTTAGATAACCATACATCGCAGCTTCATGAGTGAGGTCAAGTGTGTGGAGTCAAACAGGGTGCTATTAAATGACCTTGCACAATGGATGCATTCAAAAGTTGCAGTTCACTTATCAGTAGGCTCTTTGGCAAATATTTCTTTTGGGACTTTGCACAATGTTCTTTTATTATTATTACTTATTTATTTATTTTTAGAGAGGGAAAGGGAGAGAGAAAGAGAGGGAAAGAAATATCAATGTGTGGTGTCCTCTCTAGCACCCCCTAATGGGAACCTGGCCTACAACCCAGGCTTGTCCCCTGGCTGGGAATCGAACCAGCGACAGAGGCCCGAGACTCAATCCACTGAGCCACACCAGCCAAAGCACGCAATGGTTTATCTTAATGAAAAGCTGCATATTATAAATACTGATTTGGTTTGGCACCAGAGCTTTTGGCACATTGTGAATTAGAGGAGAGGGTAAGATGAGGGTATGTATGGGCTAGAAGCATGGAGATTTTCAGGGACCACATCTGGTTAAGGGGAGAACATCTGTGGGGTAGGGCCTTGAGAGGCTGCAGGATGGAAGATTTAGCTTCAAGAGCTTGTGCCACTTGAAGCTCTGGAAAATGAAAGAAGAAAAACCAGAAAACTAGAGTAGATGATCAAAGTTGACCATTCAGTGTGTGTCTGACCCTGAACACAGGTAGTTAATCAGAAAGCCGAGGCCTTTTGTTGCCCCATATCATATCCACAGCTGAGATGGACAGTTATCAGCCCTGCCTACCCTCCAGGAACCATGTCACTTAGGAGACATGTTGTCAGCACTGAGACCCTGTTTTCCATAGCCTGGCCCTTTGGGAACATGAGGAAACCTAGAGAAGGGCAGTCTTAGGAGAGTTCATTGATATCCTAAGGGATACTGTGTCATGTGATTAGAATAAACACTTCCAGACCAGCATCCTGTTTTATAAATACGATTTTAATACAGCACAGCCATACCTATATGTTTAATGTTATCTATGGCTCTGTTTTTACTGCAAAGGCATAATTGAGTAGCTGGGAGAGAAACCATAGGGCTCACAAAAAAAATATTTGCTGTCTGGCTTTTTATTTTATTTTTTTTTAATTTCCCACTTCTGGGCTAGAACATAGAATTTTGCTAACCTCCTCAGCTGTGCTCGGACAAGCTCCCCACGGTGTGACTGAGGGCCCAGTCCATGTCTCCTCTGGAACTGTATTTGGCTACTGTTTTGGTAACAGACCCTGTTTTCAAAGATGGAGTCACCCACTTTCTCAGATAAAAAATAATCATTGACTCTTACCTCTGAGCATTAAATAGTTCCTAACTCTAAACTGACCCAGGTTCTATAATTTGAACCTTTTTTGAGCATCCACGTATTCTGAGATGGCAAATTCAGCTCCGGACCGTGGAGGCTGACCACTAACTTGGAGGCGTTTGAGGAGAGCGGTCTCCCTTCATCTTCTCCAAGTGAACTTTACCCGTTACTTTTAGTGTGCAGCTTGGTGGTGATGTGAACCTTCCTCCTTGCTCTTCCTGGAGTGTAGCCACTTGAGGGCAGGGTTTGTCTGTTATCTTCCCTGTTGCAGCCCCAGCCTCTGACACGGGTCCAGTATACCGAATGAATGAATGAAATTCCCTGCAATTGGTAAAGCTGTAACCAAACAGACACGGGAAGTCTAGCTTTCAAGTCAGCCTTCTGATGTTCTGCCTGATCGGTGTGATCTTTGCTCTGCCCCAGTTTTCCTAGCGTCTTCGGATCCGGCTGTCCTGTTGCCTCTTCCCACAGGCTGCTGTGTCATGGCATTCTCCCAGAGAGCCCGCCCCTGAGTGCAAAGGTAAGTCCACAGGCCTTTACTTTATAAAGCTCCCTGCCCAGGAGTCTCAAGAGGCTGTAGGATCAGAGGTGAGGCTGGGCTCTTCTGCGGGCACTGCGCTCTCTGGAGAAGGAGCACAGCATTTGGAGGCAGGCCTGAGTTGGGCCTCCCGGTCTGCCTGTACTTTGACTACACAGGTCTCTGAAAAATGGAATGATAATACCTACAGTACAGTGTTGTGAATGTGCTTTGTAAACTGCTCTAGCAGGGGACAGACTTAAGCCAAAAGCCCACCTCATTTAAACCCTAACATGCATTCTTACTAATAAGAGTGGGCTTTTTTGTTGGCAGGTACAGATGGGGAAAAAGCGAAAACTACAGTTGAACTTTCCTCTCATGTCTTGATCATTTTTCTTAGCCCAAAGTACCTACATAGCCCAGAAATCAATACATATACCCACATATTGTCATTCCTACAAGAAACAACTTTGTCTGCCAACAGTGTGTGTGTGTGTGTGTGTGTGTGTGTGTGTATACATATATATACACACACATAATATATCTATTTAAAATATGTTTTAAAAAATCCAGGTGTCTTCTACTTCTACCCACCAAGGCAGGACCCCTCTATTCTAAGACTTGAGTGGAAGACATTCTCCCATGCATCTCAGAATACACCTGAAGGTGGTACTGGTGTGACCCACAGGGGGTCCAAGGGCAGAATTGGGAAACGGTGAAGGGGGGTTAGGTATTTATGCTCACCATCTACTTACAACTGTAACAACCATGGGAAGTTGAACTTAATGGAAGGGTGTTTTCTTTGACTTAGTGAATACTTATATTAAAAATTGGACATGTTTAAAATTACATAAAAATAAAATCCAATGAAACTGAAGCCTTTCCATATATTGCATATTAAACACCCATACAAAGTCATGGAATCTTGGAGTTGGGAGGGGCCTTAGAGGTTACCTAAAATGCAACTCAATGAGTCATTAATTTCCTCAACATTCCTGCCAGCCACTTGGAGATTTCCGTGGGTGGAGAGCAGTCCATTTTAGAAAAGTACATTGGACCCTGTCCTAATTTTTGTCTTTGTGTTTCCATTCGCCCTCTGGAGTTAAGACTGATATATTGTTCAAAATATTTGAAAGCAACTACCATGGCTCTTCCAAGCTTTCAGTTTTCCCAGAGCAGAACATCCCCCAGTTCCTTCAGCCACTGCTTCATCTAGTCCTCGCGAGAGATGATAAACCAAATCCATAACCAACAGGTTACCTTCCTCTGAATTATATCGAACTTGTCAATGGTCCTTTTAAAGTGGAATGTATTATGTGGCTATGGGATAAAACCTGCTTTGCTGAGACATTTATTTTTCTGTTTCTTGAACCCAAGAGTTTACTGGGCTTTTGGTTGGTGTATGTGTGTGTTGAGGGAGGAGGATGCATGATGGTATTAACTCGCAGCACTTGGGGAATGCTTTCTGTGTGCCGGACACTGTGCGTGATGCTGGGGACACAGCCGTGTACAGAATGAACATCATCTGCACTGGTGCAGCTCGATGGGGCCTGAGAGGTGCTCTGGCCTAATCCCCTGATGTTCTGATGAGAAAAGCAACTCTCCAAATTCAGTGACTCAGCACTCCCTCGCCTCACCCGCAGCTGTTAGAACTAAAATGCTGGTCCCCCCCGACTCTCCCGTTACTCCTCTGCGTCACCACCTTTCTTCCTCTTGAACTCCCACTCCACTAGAACCTCACTGTCTTTTTAACATAGGCTGCTGTTAAAATGATCCCCCATCCTGCTCTTGTGCGGTTGTTTTTTTTTTTAACTTTGATGTTGGACAGTAAATCTGTTGTCATCAGATTTTATCATACTTTAGCCCTGTTCCGACCTGTTGAAAGCATTTTAGATTGTAATTATATCCCTATAGAATTTACTATTTTTTCCCTGATTTTTCTTGTTCACAAAATTGAATAAGCCTACATTCGTTTGTCTTCGGTAAGAAATGTTAACCAGGGAAGAATGTTAAACGCTGAAGATAGGGCTGCGGTTAAACCCTGGAGGTTGTCTCTCAGGTTGACAGAGGTGCCCCAACAACTCGGCACCTAAGCGGGAGGGCAGATCTGCGGCTGCTGTGCTCCTCAGCGCCGTATTCTCGCAGTCCCGCTGGAGCCCAAAACTGCGTGTGGAGCAAATGACCGCACAACTCATACACCGGCTCCGAGGGGTCTGACCGTTTCGAAACCATGTAGGCAGGGTCATCGGCCTCACTTCTTTCCATGTGGTTCAGAAGGACCGTTCAGTGTCCTGTCCTCTTCAGCGAAGTTTAATTCCTGTGTGTTATCTAAGGCCGCCCTTGCTCTTCTGGTCAAGGAACCCCACCGAAAACGGGGGTGAGGCTTATCAGATGAAAGGATCTTGTGAATCTGCGCTGGCCCTCGATGGTCACCACGTTTGTGTCTAAGTGTTCACTGATGTTTGCCGAAGTTCAGACGCATATTCCGGGTTATTTGGAAAGCACGTTCATTAATGTTCTTTCTCCTCAGCACATCTTTCCTTTCTGAAAACTGTCCTTGCAAAGTACACTTTCTGGAAGTGTAGCTGTGACTAATTCCCAGGGAGCCAAGCTTGACTTGCTTGGAGATTGAGCGATGTTTGCATTTAGGATTTCTCCCTTTTTAAAGATTCGGGTTTGGCTTTGACAACTCTTCATCCCGGAGGAAGATCCGAGGTGCTACACAACTTGAAGGGAAGTGTGAAAATGCCAGGCGGGTGGGAAAAACCAAGTGATGAAGGATGTGTCATAGTGTAGTGGTTACAGACCCCGCCGAGGGGGTGAGGACACTGGGACTCCCAGCCCTACTCACAGCCCAGCTGGCTGTGACCCTAAGGAGCAGGTCTCCAAATCTGTGTCCTTAGCTGGCAGATAAATGTTATAATGATGGGGCTCTCTCCTAAGGTGGTTTTAATCATCAAACAGATGAGGGGGTGGGGGGGATGGAAAGATCTTGTTGCAGTACCAGGACCACCCAGGAGCTATTGCTAAAATACAGAGGGAGGGGAGTGTGAAGAAATGGATGAAGTAGAAAGCAAGTTCTTTTTAATGCAAACCATTGACAGATTAAGGCAAATTTTATTTTTAAGCATTTTTTAAGAGATTTTATTTTTAGAAGGGAGAAAGAGAGGGAAACATCAATGTGTGGTTGCCTCTCACACGCCCCCTACTGGGGACCTGGCATGTGCTCTGTCTGGGAATCGAACCGGCGACCCTTCGGTTCACAGTCCCTTGAACCACACCAGCTGGGGCTATTTTTAAGCATTATTAAATTAGGCAAATACAGCAGTCACAGTTCATTCATTCAATAAGTAAAATTTGAGTCTTTATTTTACGTCCAGCTGTGTGCTTCAAAGTAAAAAATAAAAATGGAAGCCTATCAAGTATGCACAGTCCTGAAAGGAGCTTGATGTCACTTGAATATCTCACACCTCAATTTGAAAAGGTTAATATGTTTTGTCGTTCTCCTCCAGTGGCTAGAAGTACCTATTGTAGGACTTTTGACAGGGCAAATGATGCATCAAAAAATGATGTCATTAAGCTGTGGAAAGACCATGGGGCAGGAGGAAGGGTCATGAGAGAGGGGAGCCCGGGGTGCAGGAGGGTCCAGGAGGCCCACATTTGGCGTTGAGCGCTGTTCCCAGTGGGTACTGTGGGCTTGTACGTTCAGGGTAGCAGAACATTAGGAACTTTGAGATTCTGGAGGAAACGTAATCCTAGACCTCTAAAAAAAGGCCTGATTTGGAGGAAGAAGGGGACAGACTAGGATTTATTTGTGTGTTTAAGTGTGTTATAAAGCATATGCTGTCCAGTAGGAAACATTGGAGCTATCCCCGGGGTTTGTAAATACAATGTGAGCAAATCAGGGAAAATTGGATGGAGCCTGTAGTGCAGACTTTAATAACAATGGCAGAGCCATCTACTTAGCTGCCAGCGTGCCAGCGCCATCCTAACTGCTTAACATGTGTTAGTTCGTAAAATGTCGCTTCTGATTCAGGAGGTCCGGGGTGGGGCCTGGGGTTCTGCATTTCTAACAAGCTCCACATTGGAGTCACCTGAGAAGCTTTACAGATTCTGCTGCCCGACTCTCAGAAACTGAGTAGGCTGGTCCCGGGCGCACCCTGGGGTACACACGGGGTGACGTTCTCCAGGAGATGATAATCTGCAGCAGAGCTTGAGAACGACTGGGTTGAAAGAAGAGGAGAAGGAGGTGTTGTGGTGAAGACTGGGTTGAAAGAAGAGGAGAAGGAGGTGTTGTGGTGAAGACTGGGTTGAAAGAAGAGGAGAAGGAGGTGTTGTGATGAAACATCACCGGTGGTGTTTGTTTCTGACGTGATCCGAGGTCAGAACAGTTGCGTTTTGTATTGCTTTGTCCGTGAATGAATGGGTTCAGTTCGATAAGTTTTCCTCATGGGTGCGTGTTGATAGGTGGTCCCCCCCACTTTGTAGGAAATGGGACATGATTGATGTGTGTGCTTAGGACTTGTATTAAACTCAGTACACACAGGGCCTTTTCCGAGCATTTAGATTTCCACCCTCTTTGCTGTATTGTTTTTATATAGAAAAGTCAGAATGTGCACAGTGGCAGTAGTTTCGTAATTATCTTTAATAGTTAGCACGTGCTTTCTCCTTGGATGATCCTGAATCTAGCATGCTTGATTTTCATTGAAAAATTTTTTTTTCCTGTGTGGACCTTTTAAACTGCACATGCTCAGAATCAGTGTAGCATATAAGAATAAACCTTTGGCCCTGGCTGTTGTGGCTCAGTGGATTGAGTGCCAGACTGTGAGCCAGCTTGCAAACCAAAGGGTCAGGAGATAGATTCCCAGTCAGGGCACATGCCTGGGTTGCAGACCAGGTTCCCAGTTGGGGGCGCTCAAGAGGCAACCACACATTGGTGTTTCTCTTCCTCTTTTCTCCCTCCCTTCCCCCTCTAAAAAAATAAATAAAGTCTTTAAAGAAAGAATAACGCTTTGTGTTAGAAAAATGGCTGAAGAAAAGGAAAGTATCATCCAACAGAAATTCAGGAGTTTACTTTTGGATTCAGTTTGTTCCTGGGAATATTTTCTCAGTATATTAAGTGGATAAAGAAGCACATTACCAAACTATTTGTACATTATTCAGTTGTCTAGCAGGCACCCACTATGTGCTAGGCACCAGGGATATGGCAGTGAGCAGGTCTTTTCCTTCATGAATCTCACATTCTTATGAAGGGAACAGACAGAAAAAATTCAGGTAGGGTTTACATGCTAAGGAGAGGATAATGAGGGATGTGATAGAAAATAAGGGCTTGAGGGAACTACTTGAAATAGGAGGCCCAGGAAGGACACTCTCAAATAACATTTTGCTGAGACCTGAGGCATGGGAAAGAACCAGACTTCTCTAGAGCCAGCTTTTTTGTTGTCGTTGTTGTTTTTCCCCGTTACCTTTTAGTCCCCTCATACCCCTCCCCCTGAGCCAGCTTTGGAGAGGGAGAGCAAGTGCAGATTCTGCAAGGGTGGGTAAGAGGTGGACACATTCAGGGGCCGGACTGGAAGCCACCGTGGCTGTGGTAGGGATGGGAGGAGGCAGTGGCAGCATATGGGATGGAGGGACAGACTTGATAAACCTTCACTAAAAATGGTAATGTTATCTTTAAGCTTTTATTATCTTTGTGCCTTTTTGCATTCACAAAACTTTCTCTAATGGACATATGTTACATTTGCAATTAGAAAATATTTTGCATATTTTTTAAAATAATTGAATTTGCTTTCCTTTTGCAGAAAAGTAACCAACATTTTTGCATCCCAGGAAAGAATTCAGGAAAGTTACATTGGTTTACATAACTGTACCATTGCAGTAACTCTTTGTTCCATTTCTCTGGAGCATTGATTCTCATTTGAGCTGATTTCTCTGTGTCACCCCAACCCCAATTTACTTCCTGGGGTTTTTGTTTTTGTGCATATTTTTGTTGCAAAATAAAAAGTCTGTGTTTGTATGAATGATTCATTATCAACTATTACTATGGTTAATACTTCATGTTTCAGGAATTTCTTAAAGATTATTTATTTTCAAAGAGAGGGGAAGGGAGGTGGAAAGAGAGGGAGAGAAACATTGCTGTCAATTGGTTGCCTCTCATATGCCCCCAGCTGGGGACCCGGCCCGAAACCCAGGCATGTGCCCTGATTGGGAACCAATCGGACCCACAACCCTGTGGTTCACACACCAGCGGTCAGTCCACAGAGCCATGCCAGCCAGAGCATATTTCAGATTTTGAGAGTGAGAATCTTGAGTCTTTTTACTTAAACACAGTAAGGCTGTGATGTTGCTTTTCTGTTTCTATCAAGATTCAATGGTTGCAAGAAAGTAAAACCCACTCAGACCAGCTCTGGTGTAGGGGCACGCAGCAGACTCCCTAGTGTAGATAGGAGTGTAGTGGCCATGAACCTGAAATTTGGAGTCCTGTTTGATTTTGTCTCCACCACTTACAAGCCTGCAGCTTTGGGCTAGTTATTGACTCTTCCAAGCCTTAGTTTTGTTACCTATTAAATGCAAACAGTAAAGGTTTTAAAAGCGTCTTAACTCATGGGCTCTCTTGAAGATTGCGTGGGTTAGTGCCCGGCACCGCCTGCTGGTGCTCTCACCACGACGTGGGCACCCGGGGCTATCACGTGGCGTAGACACCTGCCCACGCCGACCGCACACAGTCACCAGGTGTGCAGAGTGACAGACAGGATGGCCTCACTTTGTCAATGTGTCTGTGGAAGTGTAACAAACAAAAAGAAAAGTACACAAGTTAGAAGACAAGTTATTCAGGTAAATACACCTGTAGCTGCAATGTAGGTCAAGAAATAGAATATGGCCAGCACCCCAGAAAGTCCCCTTCGGCCCCTCCCAGTTGGTATTTCCCCCCACATCCCCAGAGTCCTCATTTCTGACACTATGGATTACTTCTGCCTGCTTTTCAACTTTGTGTGAATGGAAAAATGTCTCTTCTTTATGTATCTGGTTTCTTGAGCTCAGCATTACATTAGGAGATTCTCCATGGTGTCATGTGAGGTTGCAGTTTGTTCTTTTTCATTTTGTACACTTTGCTGTTATGTAAGTTCATTTCTCTGCTCTGCTGTGGGGTAATTCCGAGTGGTGCTACTATGAACTTTCTTGGACGTATTTGGTGTGCTGACACACACACACATTGTTGAGTGCTGTACCTAGGAGTGGTGTTGTTGTATTGTAGGGTTGCTGTACATGTATGTTCAGCCTTAGTAAATAACACTGAAAAGTTTTTCAAAGTGATTGAACAAATGTGTTCAAAAATTTATTTTTTACTCCAACTACCCTTAAATATTTATTAATTCACAGAAAGTAGTTTCTCAATTCAATGAGTGCAAAGATGTTCCAGGACAGGATTTCCCAAAGTGTGGAATTCTGGTCCTACCAGAGGCTCTGAAAATTAAATAGGTTTTTTTGTTCAGACAAATTTGAGAAACACTGAAGAATATATTCTCTTCTGAGAGAACACACATTAACATTAAAAACTCTGAGAAGCCTTCCATGTAAAATAATAGTGCAAGTTTGTTTGCATGATTTCCTGTTCTGTGGTCCGCAGAACCCCTCTGACGCTCAGACACCTGTAGGCACAGCCTGTGGTTGTCCTGGGCCGGGAGCGGCCACAGCGTTCTGGTGCCTGATAACCGAGGTGCCCTCGTCTGGGGATGGTGATTCCACTTGCTGGTTAAATCCTGGGCACACTTCGTAACCTGGACGCCGACAGCGTGTTCTGTCTCTGGAGGTTTTCTGGGCTTTTCTGTTAGTTGAGATGTTTTTTGCAGCTGTTAGGGATCAACTACCAAGTTAACAAGCCCTCACCGGTGGCCTGCTCTGTACCGAGCGTTGCGCTAGGCTTGTGTGGTAAGGAAGGTTGTTTGCTTAGGTCCAGTTGGTGAACACTTGTATAGTTATGTAATCACATGTTTATTTTTATAAAATGGAAAATTTTAAATTATAATTTATATATAATTGCTTTCTTGATCATGATGTGTGGCATTATTATTTAAGAAGTCAGTGATGAAATAATGGTCTACTTCCCTGTTTGGCCTTTTTGTATTTTTCTATCCACCAGTGTTTTGGGGCCTCTTTTCGTCCCTTCCTCGGGCTGTGGGATTTAGGACAGTGACAGGGTTCACGGGGCCCACTGCTCAGCTATCCCAGGCTGGCCTGTGCTGGGAGGCCAGCCGCCCTGCGCTGCCGAGGTCAGGGCTTGAGCCCGCCCCAGCGGTGAGGCCAGGTGGTTAGATGCCTGTGAGCTCATAGTGCGCGCATCCATCCGCGTGCCTGTGTGTCACTTCATGTCGTTGAGGGCCCCTGAGCTGACTGGTTAATCCGTCTTCTCCCCCACAGTCTTCTAAGTAACTGAGTTAGTATTGTAAGGCTTGGTTTATAGATGAAAAACAAACTTTTATGAAGTTAACTAACTTCCCCAAGGTCACACAACCATGTAGTGTTGCAGCCAAGATTTAGGGTGGACCATTAACTCTGATATCCAAGGATTTTTATTGTGCTTTTTCTTCTCATCTTTTGGATAAATTTAAAATGCAAAGAAAACTATAAATATATAAGAATGCCTATATTTCCATCACCCTGAGTTAGCACCTATTTTATAGTATTTGTGGCTAGTCTATTTTTCCCCTCTTCACCACACATCTCCTCCATTCTTCCACACTGACACCCACACTGCTGAGCGTGGAAGGTATTCCTGCAATCCCTTTAAAAAATCGTTACTGGAATAGAGCACTGAAGAGAGCAGCAGAGTGTCACTTAGAAGTGCTGTGTCTCACTTCTGCTAATGACCCCTGAGCTCTTCGTTGAAGGAAGTGGGACTGTAATAGGGTGACGTAGTCACCAGCTGACGGGAGGACCTAGACACAGGTTTTAAGCCTTGACCATCAACTGCCCTCCTTCCTCGATGAAGCCACAAACTCTCTGCATTCTGCGGACTACCGGCTAACTTTTCATTTCAACTTCTAAGGATCCCTTCCCCTCTGTGACCTCTCTATTCCCTTGACCCCTATGCAAATGCTGTTATGTTTTTTATATCTTACAGAAATTTCAAGCATATTACTACTGAATGTTCAGTTGGTGAAATAGAAGGTCTTTCATTCGGAGAAAAATAAATCAAGAAGAAGGTAAGAAATAGACCTTCAATTATAGACAGTAGTGATATTTATGTCTTTGAAACCTACTTTTCTTCAAGTAGTAAGAATTCATCAAGATTATTTCTTTAAAGATTTTATTTGTTTATTTTTAGAGAGGGAAGGGAGGGAGATAGAAAGAGAGAGAGGGAGATAGAGAGAGAGACATCAATGTGCTGTTGCTGGGGGTTTTGGCCTGCAACCCAGGAATGTACCCTGGCTGGGAATCGAACCTGGGACACTTTGGTTCCCAGCCCGCGCTCAATCCACTGAGCTACGCCAGCCAGGTAAGATTATTTCTTTAGAATAATCCCTTTGACAATAAAAATCAATTTAGAGACACAAATAGGATGGGAAAGGTGCTAAGGGTGGAACACAGCTGGTAATGACAGCCATTCTGTGTTGATTTTTCCAGTCTGTGAGCATGGAACATTTCATTGTGTTTTTTTCAACATCTAATAATGCTTTGTAGTTTTCAGTATATAGGTCCTTCGCATCCGTTGTTAAGTTTAATCCTAGGTATTTTTCTTTTTCTGAAATTTCATTGTTAGTACACAGGAAAGTGGTAGATTTTTACACATTGATTTTGTGTCCTGCAGCTTTACTATATTTGTTTATTGTTTCTAAGAATTCTTTGGTGGACTCTTTATGGTTTTCTATGCACAGAATCACATTGTCTGCAAAAGTGGCAATTTTACTTTTTCATTTTCAATTTGGATGCCTTTTATTTCCTCTTTTTGCCTGATTACTTGGGCTAGGACTTCCAGAACTGTGTTGACTAAGGGAGGTGAGAGTGGGCATCCTTGCCTTATTCCTGATTTTAGAGGAAAAGCTTTCAGTTTTTCACCAGTGAGTATGATATTGGCTGAGGGTTTGTCACATATGGCCTTTATTATGTGGAGGCACTTTCCTTCTGTACCCATTTTATTGAATGTTTTAATTGTAAATGAATGTTGTATCTCACCTAGTGCTTTTTCTGTATCTAATGATAAGATCATATGATCGTTATCCTTCGTTTTGTTAATGTGGTACATTACGTTGATCAATTTGCATATGTTGAACCTTCCTTGTGCTCCTGGGATAAACCCCACTTGATCGTGATGTATTATTTTTATAATGTATTGTTGTATTCGATTTTGTTTAGATTTTTGCATCTGTATTCATCAGAGATATTGGTATGTAGTTTCCTTTTTTGTGTGGTTTGGGGTTATGTTGGCCTCATAAAATGTGTTGGGAAGTATTCCTCTTCTTCGATTTTTTTGGAAGATTTTGAGAAGGGTAGGTATCAAATCTTCTTGGAATGTTTGGTAGAATTTACTGGTGAAGCCATCTGGTCCTGGAGTTTTTGATGGTTTCAATTTCCTCACTGTTGATTAGGTCTATTTAGATTTTCCAGTTCTTTATGATTTCATCCAGGAAGGCTATATATTTCTAGGAACATATCCATTTCTTCTAGGTTGTTGAATTTGGCGGCATACAGCCTTTCATAGTATTCTAGTACAATCCTTTGTATACCTGTATTATCTGCAGTAACCTCTCCTCTTTCATTTCTGATATTGTTTAAATGAGTCTTGACATTTTTTTCCTTAGTTAGTGTAGCCAGGGGTTTGTAAATTTTGATATTCTTCCCAAAGAACCCGCTCTTTTTTGCATTAATTTTTGTATAGTCTTTTTGTTCTCTATTTCATTCAATTCTGCTCTAATTTTTACTGTTTCCTTCCTTCTGCTGACTTTGGGTTGCTTTCTTCTTTTTTAGTACTTTAAGGTGTAATGTTAGGTTGTTTACTTGGGATTTCTCCGATTTCTTGAGGTAGAACTATAGTGACATAAACTTCCTTCTTATTACTGCTTTCACTACATCCCAGAAGTTTTGATACGTTGTATTGTCATTCTCATTTGCCTCTATATATCTTTTGATCTCACCTTTTATTTCTTCTTTGACCCACATATTTGTGGGTTTCTTTACCTCCTTTTTGCAGCTGATTTCTAATTTTAAAGCATTGTGGTCAGAGAATGTGCTTGGTATGATTTCAGTCTTTTTGATTTTGTTGAGGCTAGTTTTGTGATCCAACTGTGTTCTAGCCTTGAGAATGTTCCATGCACACTGGAGAAGAACGTATAGTCTCTTGTTCTTATAAATGTCAGTTATGCCCATTCGGCCTAACATGCCCTCTAAAGCTGATACTTTCATATTGATTTTCTGTTTGAATGAGCTGTCAGTGGAGTATTTAGGTCCCCAACCATGATTGCGTTTTTGTCAGTTTTTCCCATTAATTCTGTTAGTAGTTGCTTTATATATTTTGGTGCTCCTTCACTTGGTGCATATATATTAAGAAATGTTGTCTTATGTAATGTCCCCTTTATCAGTATAAAATGTCCATCTTTTTTCTTGTTACCTTTGTTATCTTGAGATCTATTTTGTCAGATATAAGAATGGTTACACCTGCTTTCCTGTGGATGTTATGTGCTTGGAGAATCACTTTCTACCCTTTCACTTTGAGTCTGTCTTTGTCTTTGCAGCTTAGATGTGTCTCTTGAAGGCAGTGTATGGATGGGTTTGGTTTTTAATCCAGTCTGCTACCCTGTGCCTTTTTTTTGGTTAACTTCATTTACCAATACATTTAGAGTAATTATTGATGTATGAGGACTTTCTGTAGCTATTTTATCTTTTATTTTCTGGTAACTCTGTGCCTTTATTGGTTCTTTTCCTTTGCATTTCTGTCTGTTGTTTTTGTTTGGTGATATTCCATACCACTTTCCATAACTCTTTTTAAGTTATTTGTTTCATTTTTTGTTTTTTTTTTGGTTTGTGGTTACCATTAGGCTTATGAAAAAGAAAGTTTCATATGTACAGTAGTCCTTTGTCTGATCTCCATCCCCTTTTGCAAATGCTGACCCAGTACCTCTTCCCCTTTTATGTTTTTGTTGTCACAAATTATCCTTGTTTATGCTGTAAGTCTGTTAGTCATCTTACTTGTAGTTTTGTGGCCTTTTGTTCTTCATTTTAGGTAGAATAACCCTCTTAAGTATTTCTTGCAGTGGAAGTGTTCTGGTGATAAATTCCCTCAGCTTCAGTATGTCTGGAAAAGTCTATTTCTTCTTCCTATAACTTTGCTGGAGATATTCTTGGCTGAAAAAATTTCTCTCTTTTAGTAGTTTAAATAATTAATTGGTTCCCACTCTTTTCTAGCATGTAGAGTTTCTGCCAAGATGTCCGATGGTAACTGATGGGCTTTCCTATATAAGTCACTTTCTTCTTTTCTCTGGCTGCCTTGAGAATTCTTTCTTTGTTATTAATTGTTGACGGGCTTAGTATGGTGTGCATTGGAGAAGGCCTTTTTGGATTGAGGTGTTTAGTTGTTCGTTTGCTTCTTAGATTCGAGGACTTAGCTCTTTCCCTTGGTTTGGGAAGTTCTCATCAGCTATTTGTTTGAATAGGCTGTCTTCCATTTCAGCTCTCTTTTTTTTCTGGTATACCCATTATTCTTATATTGCTCTTTCTCATGGAGTCAGATAGTTCTCATAGAGGCCTTTCATTCTTATTTATGCTCAAGTCTCTCTCTTCCCTCTGCATCATTTCTAGATTTCTGTCTTTGATATCACTAATCCTTTCATCCATCTGGTCTGCTCCATTTTCTATGCTCATTAGTTCATTCTTGATCTCTTTTATTAAGTTCTCCATCCCCAGAATTTTTTTTTTCTTTTCTTTTCTTTTTTTTTTTAGTTTCAACCTCTTTGGTAAAGTACTTGCTTTGTTCATTGATTGGGTTTCTGAGTTCATTAAACTGCCTGTTTGTATTTTCTTGCAACTCATTGGATTTTTTCAGAACTGTGATCTTGAATTCTCTGTCATTTAAATCACATATTTCCATGTCTTTAAGTTTGTTTTTTGGACATTTTTTCATTTTCTTTCTGAGCTGCCTCACTACTTTGGTTATTCATGGTACTTGATGGATTCCTTCTCTGTCTAGGCATCTATGTAAGAATGACAGTTCTCTAATAGATGTATATGAAGATGTCTTTCTATTATTTTCTAGTAAGTGGCACTGAATCATAAGTTTTTTTTAGTTCTCTTGCACTTCTCTGGCTTTTCACATCTCTGCAGCGTGGTAAAAATGGGAAAATGGGTCCCCTGTGATCCAGTCACCCCAGTCCCAGGGGACCAACCCCACAGGGGAATGAGGTGGGCAATGGGGCTTCAAATCCATGAAATCCCAGTGCTGTCCCCCACAGGCAGACACTGTCATTAGTATACCACAAAGCAGGGAGGCAGGGTGGACTGGAGTAAACTGGCTGCCTTCTAAGTTGCTTTGCCCTCCTGGTAATGTCGACCTTGAACCTCTGAGGAGTACCCCTGTGTTCCCAGATCCCGGGAGTCACAGAGTGCACCCTTTGCTCAGAGAAAAAGTGATTCTAAAGCACTAGCTCTCTGGTTTGCAGATAATGTGCTCTGCAACCCAACACCAAGGGCGAAGGGAGGTGAGCTCTGCAAGGTTAAGAGGGGGCCAGGTTTCCATGCCTTTGTTTCTCTGTATGGGATGCTGACCATCAGATGACCGTGGCCACAGCTCTGTGCATGTGTGTGTCCCTGCCCAAGTCACTTGGCTCAGCAGCAGCTTGTATAGCCCACTCCTATGGGAATGCCCACCAAATATGTGTGGGCTGAGTCCCCCCATGAGCTCTGGGGCTGCAGGGCTGCATCTGTGGCTTGTCCCAGCCCTATTCCCTTCTTGTCTTCTCAATTCATTCCCAATTGCCTACCTTTAGATGTTTCAGTGGTAATCTCTGTTGAATTAGAGCTGTTCAGATTGTTGAAACTTAAAGAGGAGAAGCCAAGGAGATCTGTCTTGCCACCATTTTTCTGATGTCCCTCCAAAATACCTCATAATTTTATTTTTTTTTACAATTCTATTATTTATTTTTAGAGAGAAGGGAAGGGAAGGAGAAAGAGAAACATCAATGTGTGGTTGCCTCTTGCATGCCCCCTACTGGGGACCTGGTCCCTCAACCCAGGCATGCACTCTGACTGGGAATCGAACCGGCAGCCCTTTGGTTCACAGGCCAGCACTCAATCCACTGAGCCACATCAACCAGGGATCATAGATGTATTTTTAAACCCACCTCTGTTACTCATTTCTTTCTGTCTCTCTGGACATTTGGGATAAAAATCATATTGTAACAGTTATTTTTGTCAAGCAAGAAGTATTAATTTGCAAAAATAATCAAGAATATTTTTTAACCTTTCTCCTAATGTAAAAAGCTCAAATATATTTTTGATTGTTGGTGTTCATTTGTTTACAGTTAAATAAAGTTAGTAAGATTCAGGTCAGAATTTTTGGTTTTGTTCAGAGCTTTGTTCTCCTTTCTTGCCCTTTCTCCTTGAGTAGATAATGGGATGTCATTTGAAAATGTGTTGTTTTGGGGGGATGGATTACTAACCCCCAAATCTTTGATGAATCTTCCAGAACCTGAGCCACATATTTCTGAGCTGCTGTGGATGGCCCCGGCCCCCTTGCCCACCCTTCCCAGTAGGATGTCACTGAGATCCCTCAAATGGAGCCTCCTTCTGCTGTCACTACTGAGCTTCCTTGTGATGTGGTACCTCAGCCTGCCACAGTACAATGTGATAGAACGTGTAAACTGGATGTACTTCTATGAGTATGAGCCAATTTACAGGCAGAACTTTCGCTTTACCCTTCAAGAGCGTTCAAACTGCTCTCATCAAAACCCGTTTCTTGTCATCCTGGTGACCTCACACCCCTCAGATGTGAAAGCCAGACAGGCCGTTCGGGTTACTTGGGGTGAAAAAAAGTCTTGGTGGGGATATGAGGTTCTTACGTTTTTCTTACTAGGCCAGCAGGCTGAGAGGGAAGACAAAGTGTTAGCATTGTCCCTGGAGGACGAACACCTTCTTTACGGGGACATAATACGACAAGACTTTTTAGACACATATAATAACCTGACCTTGAAAACAATTATGGCATTCAGGTGGGTAACTGAGTTCTGCCCCAATGCCAAGTACATCATGAAGACAGACACTGATGTTTTCATCAATACTGGCAATTTAGTAAAGTACCTTTTAAATTTAAACCAGTCAGAGAAGTTTTTCACAGGTTATCCTCTAATTGATAATTATTCCTATAGAGGAATCATTTACCAAAAACACCGCATTTCATACCAGGAGTATCCTTTCAAGGTGTATCCTCCTTACTGCAGTGGGTTCGGTTATATAATGTCCAGAGATTTGGTGCCAAAAATCTATGAAATGATGAGTCATGTAAAACCCATCAAGATCGAAGATGTTTATGTTGGGATCTGTTTGAATCTATTAAAAGTGGACATTCATATTCCAGAAGACACAAACCTTTTCTTTATATACAGGATCCATTTGGATGTCTGTCAGCTCAGACGTCTGATTGCAGCCCACGGCTTTTCTTCCAAGGAAATTATCACATTTTGGCAGGTTATGCTAAGGAACACCACCTGCCATTATTAATTTGACATTCCACCAAAAACGGAGAGGAGGACAGGATGCTTGGTGGAGAGTGTCAGAGCTGGTGCTACAAAGCCTCTGATGGGAAGCTCGTGGGAAGGGCACTCTCCGGCTCACACGGAACTGAAACTCACGGAGAGCCCGTGGTCTAGACATTACACAGTCACCCTCTGCTTGTGTTATATTTGGACAGTAATCCAAATCAGGCCCTTTGAAGATGATATTGAGGAGAATTAAACAAAGTGTTTTGTTAATAGGATGAAACAATTAGAACGTGTCATTCTATAGAACTTCTTAAAAGGGTTTCATTGAATTATAAGCTCATTTAGTTCATAAGAACAAAGCAATGTGGAACTTTATTTATTGAATAGTCTCATTTTTAAGGGTTTTGTGTATCTCTTATGTGGATTACCAATATTTAAAAATATATGGTTCTGTATAAAAAACTTAGAGTTATACCAAACAAAATTTCATCTGTTTTGGTCATTCAGGAAGTATTTCAACATGTGGCAGTATTTCAGAGTTAACAATTATTATTTAATATTCTTAGAACTTTCTGGCTGTTTAAGTGTTACGGTTGTTTCAATGCTGTATGAACACAATAGTGAACCACCTTTGCATTTGGACTCTTTCTCCCTTACTTCACTAACGAGTTTTTCATGGCTTCATTAATGTAAGGTCATTATTGTGTATCAGTAAGCTCTTTGACTTCGATAGACATTTTACCGTGGTAATATAGAGAAGAATTAAAGGAAGATCTGAATTATTGTCCTGTTTTTAAAAATATAATCCCCAATGTTTTTTAATGTCACTTCATCAGTCTCCTGTTCCGCCTGGGAATTAGCAACAATACAGAACGCCAGGCAGCGTGTTTCCTTTTGGGAAGGACTCCAGGCACACACGGCCGAAGGTAATGGAGAGAGAGCTGCATTCCAGTGCTGAGGCTGGGAAGGGGAGACTGGAGGTTTGAGTTCGTCACTAATCTGCTTCACGTGTTTTCTCTAACAGTCAGTTTGAGAATAAAGAAAGGAAAAAAAAAACCAATGCTGCTCCATTGTTACTAGTTTCACCTCAAGAGGAAAGCCCTCGTGTGGTCTGAAAACATCTGATTTTCCTGTTGTGTAGGAGCACATTTATTTTTCCGTGGGATGTATCTTCTTGTTGGATCTACTACTCACAGGTCAAAGAGGAGCACTCCTTGCCCCATATTTTTGGGATTGTGCAGTTTCCTATTATGACTGATAGGCCCACTGATTCCTTTTTTTTTTTTTTGGATTACATGATGGCAAACAATCATATCCTTTGGGAGAAAATAGAAACTTGAAAGTATGTAGTCAGCTCTAAGACACAGATATTTGAAACTCTTCCATAAGAGATATTTGCAACTAGAACTGTTATAATGTGTGATTCTCTAAAAAAGCTATTTCCATTTCCTAGTCTCAGGCCTGACCCAGTTAAAATAAAATCAATTAAATGAAATATTCTATAGAATTCATCTAATCCCCTGTCAATCCCTATTCATATAGGAGTTACTTTCTTTAAGACAAATGGTGGTTTTTGTGTTATGATTAGATTTGGCCAATTTTGTAAAAGTTCATATTGATGTTTGGGAAGCCAACAGAAGTTTTTGAAAGAGAACTTTTAAAATAAAAACTAATTTCTCTTCATTTTAAGATAAGATTAAAAAAACCCAGAAATAAAATGTGAATGATTGTCAAAGTTCAGAAATTGTTCCTTCTCAACTAGAGATTGGTGCCTAAAAGAGCTCTAAAAAGTGAAATGATTATGAAAACCATTGAGAGGTTGGGCCATTATATTTTTTGTTTTTAACTAGATGCTTCTTTGTAGTTAAGCTGTCAGGTAGAAAATATTAATCAGCTGTGTTATTAAGATCTTGGCCTCTGATGTTTAACCACATAAATAGCATTTTTTAAATTTTAACCCATAACAAAGTTCAGCACTGGAGCCTAGCCTTAGGCTGTTTCTCTCGAATCTGCCGCAGCCCTGCCAGTCCCACGCCTTACACATTCTCGCTGCTTCCCTCCTTCACTTAGATCCCCATAAGCTTTGATTTTGTAACCCCTCACGCATCAGCCCTTGCCAGATTATACCTCAAGGACAACCCCCAAATCTCAGAGGTTGCCAGCAGCCATGTTTTCTCTCCGTCCACATTGCCCGCCTCGGGCTGCCAGTGTTGGGTGGGCGTCTGCTGTGTGCATCTCCCCTGTCAGGGTCCGGGCTGAAGGGCAGCAGCCGTTGTCTGCAACATGCTGTTCCAACAGAGAGGGGGGAAAACAGCTGGCGGGATCAACGGTGGATATGTCCACAAGGGGAGTGTTCCTGTCGCAGGAAACAGTGTGAGTCATGTTATGGCAGGCCAGAATGTATTGTTCCACAGGATGGAGGCTGACTACATGGTACATCGGCATAATCAGCCGCACCTCATTTGGGAAAGGGCTCAGGGGTCTGCATTTCTGAGGCTGGCTCATGCAGATCAGAGGTTCTGGACCACTTGCAGCTGGGGCTTTGGGCCCTTGACTGAGGACTACACACCCTTGTTAATATTTCCCCGGGTCTACCCAGTGTGGTCTTGGCATGGAGGTGTTCCCATCAACTTTGCAGATGCAGAGCAGCCAGGGCGGGGCTATTGTAACAACTATACTTCCTGAGCATGAGGTTGGAGATAAAGTCCTCTTCTCTTGGGGTCGGAGAGTTATTGCAGGATGGAGGGAGGGAGGGAGAGAGAGAGAGGAATTGGAAAGGGCCAGCTTAGGCGGGGAAACAGGAAATGTGAGAAGTGTCGCAGGCCCATGCTGTTCTTCTATCCTCTAATCCACTGAGAATCTTTATGTTAAGCCAACTCCTGGATTTTGTGTGAGCCGAAGACCAACTCACGGGGAACCCTTCGCACTCTCCAACAACTCCGTGGCTATCCCACGTGTAGGTAACGTGGGAGCAGACCTTCAAAGAGTCTATCAGAACAGTGGCGTGTGCTGATGTGGGGTGTTGGTCTGAGGCAGAAGGAAGCTCTGGAAGCAAGCCTGAAGGCCCAGGGGCAGCTTGAGTGGGCAGTCCTTTGACATTTGTGCCCAAGAGAAGGGCCATTTCATGAGTCTTGTGAGGACAAAGTGCAACAAGGATGGACACCATCACCCTATATTTAAGGTAAGTGATAGAGACAGGCACAGATCTCTGAGTCCTGGGTGCGGTCAGCACAGCCTGGGGTAGTGAAACTTTAGAGCTGAGAGGGATGTTAGGAATCACCGCTCATGCACCCCCTACTGGGGACCTAGCCTGTAACCCAGGCATGTGCCCTGACTGGGAATCAAACCAGTGACCCTTTGGTTCCCAGGCTGGCGCTCAATCCACTGAGTCACACCAGCCAGGAATGAACTTACTGTAAATAAAAAGTTTGAGATGCAAGTGTGTGTGTGTGTGTGTGTGCGTGCTCTGAACTGTGTTGCCCTCCAAATTCTCAAGCTTCCCTTTCCCATCAAGATCCAAACAAAAGACTGCAAATCCCCATGAGGATACAAAAGTCCCCAGTGCAATGTCTTTCAAGAAAAGCCCTGCAGCTTCCACCCAGGCCTTTCAGGAAGCATGCTTCTGTGACAGCCAATACTGAGCCCGCTACCTGGGGAAGGAGGCCCTGCTGGCCACATGGCAAGGCTGTGAGGAAGGAGAGATGCCCAGCCAGCTCCCCTTGCTCCTGTCAAGCCCTGTGAGGCACCAGGCACGTGAGTGAAGAGCTCATTTGGGAGTGGAGCCTTCAGACAACTCCAGTCCCAACTGCAACAGCCCCCAGGTGAGAGCCTCCCGGTGGATTGCCAACAATTCACAGGACTATTAGAAATTCTGCATTTTGCTTGAAGCTATTCCAAGTTTTGGGGTGGTTTGTTACACATAGATAGTTAAGATGTTTCTCATCAGGCAAATTTCCCATCCACTGTGGCCCTCCGTTATGGACTGAATGTGTCCCTCCAAAACTTATATGTTGAAATTTAATGTCCAGTGTGATGACTTGGCAGGTGGGGCCTTTGGGAGGTAATTAGGTCAGGAGGGGCCTTAATGAATAGGAGTGTCTTCATTAGAACATGTTGGAGGGCTGGTCTCTCCTTTTCCACCACATGAAGATGCATCAAATCTGCAGTCTGCGACCCAGAGGAGGGCCGGTGCCAGAAACTGACCCTGCTGGCACCCTGAGCGCAGACTTCAGCCTCCCGAACTGTGGCAAATAAACTCCCATTGTTTATAAGCTACCCACCGCGACAGGTTGTTACAGCAGCCTGGAAGGTCCAAGACACCCTCCGTCCACCCATCGGCCAAGTCTTCTCTCCTCACCTCTGGCCCACTCTTCATGTTTCCAAGCCCTTCCTCTCGTTTCAGGTTATCAAGGATTAATTTCTAAAATGTCTTTGCATTTAGCCCTGCTTATGTTTTACTCTCGCCTTTCAGATCCTGTGGGAGGCAGGGCACAGGTGAGGCACTACTTGTATTTTTCCCTTAAAGAGTCCATTCAAGGCCTTTCCGAGATTTAAAATATCGATTCCCCACAAGATAAATTATGCCATTTTCTTAAAAGGCTGCAGCAGCTGCAGTGACGGGTTGAAATGCCACTCCTCCCCCTTCTGGCTACATATGTAGAAACTGGACGGAAACACGCAGGATGAAAACATACCAGAATGTTAACAGGAATTGCCTCTCAGCCACTTTTTCCTACGTTTAAAGCACCTTTTATGATTTCATTCTCAACAATGAGGATAAATTACTGTTAACCATACATGTTTTAACAATTATATTAACAAACTTAAAAGCAGTATCAGAACGTGTCACGAGGAAAGGCTGGTGGGGGAGGATGGGCCGAACACTGAGCTTGCGGCGGAGCCACCCACCCAGCCTGCACCCCCTCCCCCTCACGCAGGAGAGGCAGCCGGCCCACCAAGGAGGCCAGGGCTGGTTAACCTATCCCAGCCGGCGGGACCCCAAGGGAGGTCTCCTGAAGGGCTCCTGCGAGAGAAGGGGGTGCCCCCTAATAAAACAAAGACAAACGGGGAAGGCTCCTTTTATTTGGTCAGGTGCTGTGTCTGCAATGCAGAGATCCCCAATACCAGGCTGACCCCACAAGAAACCACCGGCAGAATGCAGAAGCCTGGTGTTCGAGGCGGAGGCAGAGACGGGGGGTTGGGAGGAGCCGAGGCTTCATTTGCAGTTCAGAATAACCTTTATACTAAGTATGTACTGGTATCTATCATAAAAAGTCTTGAAATCAGGTAATATAAGTTCCCCAACTTTGTTCCTCTTGTAATACTGCTTTGGCTTTTACGTGTCCTTTGAATTTCCATGAAAATTTGTAATTAGCTTGTCAATTTCTATAAAAGAGTTCCATGCTTTTGATTTGGATTTTATTAAATCTAAAACCTTGGGGGAAAGGCTATTGTAATGATATTAAGTCTTCCGATTTATGAACATCATCTGCTTCTCCATTTACTTAGACTTTCTAAATTTCTGTCAGCAGTATTCCAAAGTTTTCATTATAGCAGTCTTGCCTATGTTTCATTAGATCTATTCCTAAATATGTTATACTTTTGATGCAATCGTCAATGCTTTTTTGTTTTTTATACACTAACACACACAGAACTTAAGTGTTCAGTTCCATGAGCTCGGGCAGCTTTATGCATCTGTGTCACCGCCACCTACAACAAGGTGTAGAACATTTCCATCATCTCAGAATGGCTCCCAACGCTGCTTTCCAGTGGCTCCGCCCCTCCGCCCCCCCGCTGGCCCCCACCCCACCCGCACTGCGGAGCAACCACTTCCTGACAGCTAGCACTGTGGACTTAGTGCTGCCTGTTTGGACTAAGGGTATTGATGTAGTATGTTATGTTGCATCTTGCTGCTGTGACCTAACGTGATGTGTATGAGATTAATCCGTGTTGTTTTGTGTGTCAGGGGTTTATTCTTTTTCTCAGGGAGTGTTATTCCATTGTATGATTAAACAACAATTTCTTTATCCCTTTGGGTTGTTTCCACTTTGGGGCTATTATAGATAATACTACTAAGAAGATTCTTGTTCGAGTTCTTTCATATCTTTATGTTTTCATTTCTCTTGTGTGTGCATCTAGGAGTGAAATTGCTGGGCCATGGGGTAGATGTGTATTTAACTTCACTACAAAACCCCAGAGTTCTTGAAAGAGTTTGTACCATTGTACTTTCCTATGCATTTTTTTCTTTTATGGTTCATACTTTTCTGTGTCCTGCCCAAGAAGTCTTTCTCTACACCAAAGCCAAAGAGATTTTCTCCTATGTTTGCTTCAAAAACTTTATGGTTTTAGGTTTTACATTTAGGGCTATGATCCATCTCAAACTTAAATTTTTATTCAGAACCAGAGAGGGTTTGACATGCTTTTTTTTATTTTCCATACAAATATCCAGTTGTCTTAGCAACATTTAAAAAAAGACTTTCCCTGTTAGAGAGTGTTCAGTTCCTTAATAGTTAATATGATTATTGATACGGTTGGGTTTAAGTATATCATCCTGTTACTTTGTTCATTTTGCACATTTGTTGCACTTTGCTACCTTCTCTTGAGCTGACTAATGATTAGTATTCCATTTAATTTTCTCAGTTGCCTTCTTAATTCTCTCTCTCTTTAAATAATTTTTTAAATTGATTTCTTTAGAGTGGGGCTTCTCAGCCTTGGCACTATTGACCTTTTGGGTCAGATAATTCTTTGTGGAGTGTGTTGTATTTTCTTTTTATTTAGCTTCCTTGTGGTTCATTGTTGTTGATTCTATATGTTGATGTTTTCATAAAATTTGAGAAATTTATGGCCATTATTTTTCAAACAGTTTTCTGACCCATTCTTCTTTTTGTCTCTTTCTGGCATTTGAGTAATGTGTATCTTATATGTTTGAATGATGTGTATCTTACACTGTTTCATAGTGTCCTACATGTCCCTGATGTTCCATTAATTTTTCTTCACTCTTTTTCTTACCTTTTCTTCAGACTGGGTAATTTGTTTTCATCAAGTACACTGACTCCTTCTTTTGCCATCTCCACATTCTGCTAAGCCAATCCAGTGAATTTTTCAGTATAGTTATTTACTTTTCTGAACTTTTAATTTTCCATTTCTCTTTCCTCATAAGCCTATAGTTGCCTTTAATTCCTTAAACCTATTTGTTATAACTGCTGTGAGTCTACTGAGACCAATATCTGCACCTCTAAGAGCTGGTTACTATTGACTGCTGGTTTTTTCTTGACTGTTGGGTGTGCTTTCCCATTTCATTGCATGTCTGGCAATTTCTTAATTTTATTGTACTGGACAATGCGGTATGTTATAAATATGTGAAGACTCTAGATTTTTCTTCCTCTGAAGAGTTTTTATTTTTGATTTTTATTCTAGTTAGTAGTTGGTTATTAGCTGATCATCTTGACCTTGTTTTTTGGAGGGTTATGGGGAGGCTGGGGGGATGTTAGGGTTTATTTCAGCGGATCTGTGAATGTCTAGGGTGTTTCCAAGCCCCTCCACTCTGTGTGAACTCAACTTTCCAACTCTGCCTCCCTTGTGGATCTTGTCAGCACTTGATTTAGACTCAATTAGGCTGAGTCTGAAGTGTGCCTTAATTTAGGCAATGGTCCTTACTCTTAAGGCACAGCTTGAGTGCCTCCACTGGGTGTCTAGGTTGTTAACACTGTGTTAATGAGGTCTTTCCTCTCTGCTTGGGCCAGAACTTGATATTCCCCAGCAATGCTCCCTCTCTAGTATTTCTATTCCACTCTCAATTCCATAGCAGCTACCTTCTGTCAAGCCTCGGAGTTTCACCCTGAGCACATGCAGTAAAGCCTTCATTCAGTTAAGGATGCGTGAGGGGTCTGTGCACTGACTTCTGAAGCTCCCCCTCTGCACAGCCTTCTACAGCTTTGAGCCACATCACTAGCCCCAAACTCTGATTCCCGTACCTTCAGAGCAGCCCAGCTCGGACAGCACTCCCACTGGCTGTGCTGCAGCCAGAAAACGGTCCGCTCACGGGGAGCACAGGCGACAATGGAACAACTTGGGATCCGACTCTCAAGGTTTGCTATCTTGCACTGCTTGTTGTCTGAAGCCTGAAAACAGTGGCCAATACATTGTAGTTCATCCAGTTTTATGGTCATTTACAGTAGATGATGGCCTCTTTCAACACCAGTGGATCAGTGAAAGCTAGGAGGAGGCTTGTAGACTCCCTGAGAGGTTTGCATCTTTGGTGTGAACAGTTAATGAGGCACCACTTAAATACTCACCGCCCTTGGATCCATGAGGTGCCACTAAGATGCTGATATGAAAGTCCTTTTCTGGGAAGCTACCACAGTCTGCTGTTGTGACCTCAGAAAACCAAGTGGATTATCACTACTGTGTTTCTAAAATAAAACAGAAGGAGGGAGGGAGGGAAAGAAGAAGCGAAAGTAGGGCATTTGTAACCTGATTTCTTTTTCTTTGCATCTGTGGATGGTATTGGGAAAGAATAATTCTTCCAGAAGCCCAGATAACAAACATCCATCCTGAAGCTTCCAATCATATCCCTCATTTCTGTTTTAGACCTTTTCTACCCAGAAAAAGGAGTGGAAGACCAGAATTCATGGGCTTCGTTTTCTACTCTGGCTACCAAATATTATTTTTAATGAAAAGGAGAAAAATAATGCAAGCCACATTTTTCAGCTTTGTTACAGCCAGTTCCAAATTCAGCAGTCTGGTGATTAACTTTTATTGTTTTCATCTGGGTGCCATATATACATATATTTCACTGTCCTAGAGTTCTCCAGTGTTCCTTCCTGTGTCCTGTGAACCCCCTCGCAGAGGGGTGTGCTCCTCTGAACCTTTCTCCCACAGGGGTGACATGCCCTGCTGCTGGAGTTTACGTGTACGTAGAGCGCATCTAACCCCGATCGCCTCATACTGGTTATATGATGTGAACTTGGTTGGTGAGATGTAAAGTTGGGTAGATGTGTTAACGATAAACGACTTTTGTTGCATATATTTGTATACATTTTTTAAGTCCCTTGTTTTGAACCAGGGCCAGGCTTATTCCTGTTCCAAATGAAAATGCCCAGTCTCGACACCTCCTATCTCTCCTGCTTCTGTTATGCTTCAGTCTTATCCTCTGCCCATGAACTGTTTCTTTGCTTTCTGTGATTCCAAAATCGGCAGCTACGCTCTAACTCAAAAGCATTAAGAAATTATAAAATTCAAGAGCAGACATTAGAATGGAAAAATGAATTTAACCAAAGAAAGAAGATAGGAACAGAAAAAACCCTCAGAAGTTCCACATATAAAGTCCAATAACCTTAATGTGTTTATTTTTGCTTTAATCTTGTCATCAAGGGTGAATTTTTAGCTGTTCAGTTTGTATACAACGACACAGGATCAGTGACTGCATGAACACATTGTCTCTACAAAGCTCAGTCTTCCCCAGCACACCACAAGGACCTGAACGACTGCCATGCATCGAGTGGCCGCGCACTGCTGCGCACGCTGAGCTGTACACCACACGGACAGTTTCCCTTTGTTTCAAATGTCTCTTAGAGACAAATATAGAAGAGTAGGTATAAAAACCTCTGAAGAGTACCACGAGTAATGAAGTTTTCCCAAGGTCCTGTTGTGTCTATTACGGATAGGTTTCAGAGACTAACTTACCAGAAAGCCCGACTGTTTAGAGCACTCATTTACCAGGGATTTAATTATTCAATATGATTTGAAGATTCCTAAAAGAAAGCGTTGTCTAATAAATTATGGATGCTGGTATCTTTTTATAAACAAACAACCTCTTATGGTTTTTAAAATAGCAAGAAAATGCTGATGGGATAGCTTTCCTGGTGTTGAACAGGTACAGTAAGAGCTTGTATAAAGTAACCGTTTCAAAATGCAGCAGAGAAAGGGATGAGAACTTTTGCTACATACCATTCATGAAAAATGCTATTCAACTCTGTGGGGTTGTTTTTTTCTCTTACCCTCTCCAACCCTCCTTTTTCTCCTTTCCATGCTTAATAATTGGCCTTCACCTATGGTTTTAATCGTACCAAATCAGAAATCAGCCTGACTTAATTTGAGTGTCCTTTTATACATTTTCATGCTTAAAAACTGAACAAAAAAAACCCCACTTCTGATCACAACGAGATAGTCCAAATTTTCTTCTCATTCACTTTCTATTCTTCTAATTCAATAGGATTCTAACGTAATTTGGCAACAGCAAGTATTTCTTGGATAAAGAAACAACTGGCATGAACAGAGAGGTCTAGGGAGCATGGCCAGGCAAAGGACTTAGACAGCAGTGATGACTTCTGTGGTTAAAAAGTCTGGCGTGCAGGTCTGCTTTGCCACACAGAAAATAGATGCTGCTCTTCTTGTTCAAAATATCAAATTCAGATTCCATGTCTAGGTGCTGGAATGTCTAAAGTAATGATGGGTACCAAATTTATGATTTTTTAAAAATCTGGCATTTAGTCTTCTTCTGTTCCTATTCGAAATCAAGAAATAATTGTATTCCTGAAATGTTTACTTTCTACATAGCAAATTCACTAGTTCATATACATTGGTGATCAACACACTCAGTTCTAGCTTCTCTTTTGGAGCACAAGCATGTTTCACTAATAGCCTCATGGGAACACAAACATGGGCCATGGAGAGAAGTTCTCCTTGTCCCCCATTCTCCTTTCTGTACCTCTCCTTCGTCCAGAAGAATCCTGGAGGGAGACCCACCCGGCCTTGGCCCTGTCCTGCTGAGCTCTGGCACTGCTGCTGCCCCCCTTGGGGGACGTCTCCCTGGGACGCCTCTGCCCCTGCCCTGGCCCCACCTTTTTTCTCACCTCCCTATACCATCCTTGGAAAACTTAGGGGACTAAAGACGGAGTAGTTGTCTGATGTAATTTGCTCAGATGTGGGCAAGATAGTCTTTTTACCGTTCACCATTATGGGTAGGAAAGAACTACTCTGATTCTGCCTGTCCTCACAACTCTAAGTCCAGGGGAGGAAATCATGAAAGATGCCAGTTTTCACCCCGTTTGGCTGGTACTGAGCATCAAAGGATCTATGAAGCCTCCGTTCCAAGTGCCAAGAAGGCAGGGATGGTGCCCGAGTGTTCACACTAGGTGCCTCCCTTAGACTGTCTCTGCTTGCCACAGAGAAGGGCTCAGCAAAAAGACATTAATAAAGGGAAGAATAACATATACAAGCAGATTCACTTACAGCAAAAATAGTGTCTTTCCCAATTCAATTTGTTCGTAAGGTAGATCAATCTGTTATACATGCAATGGTGCTTATGTTAAAAGAAATACACCTTGCACATTTGGCATGTAGGAATTATGTATGCGAACACAGTTCACATTGCAGTGTTTTGGAATAGTTAACTGTTTCACTACTATTTTCCAGGCTTATCGAAATAACCATTCTTCTGAACCCACTAGAATTTCTTCTTTTGTTTTTGTTTTCTTTTCTGGCTGACCATGGGAATGTTGGGGCATTGCAAAACAGATTTCAACTCTGTAATCTGAACTGAATCTGTGTTAAGTGCTATAAATCAAAACCATTTGTTCTAGTAATTGAACAGCAAACTGAAGACAGTGTTGTAGATGTTAATATTTCGATGTGAACATGTACTTCAGCTAAATTTAAAGGGGCAAACAATGCTTTCTAAAAGAGAAACTTGTTTTTTTTTTCTATCTTTGTATTTATGATTCCATTTTCTGAATATATGCCTGAGGTAAAAGGGCAATCCAGATAAATCACATAAAAACTGACTGTGGTTGTGGAAACTAAATAGGGATATATTGGTTAAAGATTTTATTCTAGAGAGAAGGGAGAGAGAAAGAGAGGAAAAGAAACATTGATGTGTGAGAGATAGATCGATTGCTTGGTTGCCTCTCACTTGTCCCCACCTGGGGACCCCGCCCGCAACCCAGGTATGTGCCCTGACTGGGAATCAAACTGGCGACCTTTTGATTTGCAGGACAGTACTCAGTCCACTAAGCCACACTAGCCAGGGCGTAAATAGGGATATTCTTGCTGTAGGTTCCACGGTTCTAGATGCCCGCCCCCCCCCCCGCCACCTTGGCAGGATTTTATACCTTTTCATTATTCAACTAAGTTGTTTGTCCTTACATATACTAAGGCAGATGGTAATTTAAAATGTGCACAAGATATCATTCTCTTGGGTTAGAGATATCTAATATATCATTTCTACAGGGTTTTAAAAAATTATATGAGCAAACATGACCATTGGCAGTATGTGGATTAGAAATATCTCTGAGAAGTAAGAACATTAAATCACTTGGCAGTTTGTTTTAGCGAAATTTCTGTTTTAAATTGAATACTCACTGGTAGTCATGTTGGCACATGGGAAATTACCAGTATGTTAAAGCTCACTTTCAGCTGTAGCTGTGACTATGTTGATCTGACCTCAGTTTTATCTGGGCACTCTCTACAAAATGGAAGGTGTCACGTAGTCTACTGTATTCTTTTTTAAAATTCTAAAAAAGTGTATTTCCTCCTAAAAAATGCATCAGTCCTATGGATTCAGGGTAAAACTATGTCTAGGATTTGGAAAGTGAACAGAATCTAGGACAGTAAAGCTACTTTAGGAGGGCAATGAATGAGACCACATATATCTGTTTTCATTGGGAATGCATAAAATAGGGACTGTAATTTTACTAGCTTTACAAATAACTCAATGTTAATTTTCTTACTTTCGTGTTAACTCTTTAATATCAGAAATCATGATTCATGACATAAAATACCATGTCTCCTTAATTTAAAATATTTCCTTTTATATATTATTCTCCTTTGATTTTGTCTTTTACATTTTCTTAAAAGTGTTTCCTTTACATTCTGACTTTGGTCACCTGGGCATTAGTTTTGAATTGTTTTGATTAAAAATGTTCCAAACTATTTTCCTTAAATGTGAGTCTGCCTGTGCCATCAGTCTGATCAGAAGGAGCATGAGATTCTGTCTTCATTAACATGCCAGCAAAGCAGTGGCCAACGCGGTAAATGGGAAGACTTGCATTTGAATAGGTGCCAATGGGAACAACTGCCTTCTACTAATCTATGTGCTGATGTCAAAAATCACTATTAAATATAACCTGTGAATAGTAAAACTCTGATAATCCACATTTTAAATAATCCACTTCTCACGTTTTTAATATCTGGATATTCTAAAGGTTTT
Organism: Phyllostomus hastatus; assembly: GCF_019186645.2. Lineage (NCBI taxonomy): Eukaryota > Metazoa > Chordata > Mammalia > Chiroptera > Phyllostomidae > Phyllostomus > Phyllostomus hastatus. The sequence continues at coordinate 15,249,450 of NW_025333977.1, read as the reverse complement.
TTTTCCCAATATCTTTGCTTTTGCATCAACTCATTTTAAACTATGCATTATCTTACTAATCTATAAGTCTGCTGAGACAACGGTGCATGACATCACATTTAGCCTGTGGATTTCCTCATGATGAAAGGTGACGGGTACACAGTCCCTCTCCTACAGAGGCAGCTGGTCGCCCGAGAGGATTGTCCTGCTCCCCAACTGGCCCCCACTGCAATCTGCCACCAAGCCTGTACAGTAAGCTGCTTTGCTCAGAGCTCGGGACTCTGGGTTCTGGAGGTTTTTGACATTAATTTGGATTTGGCAAATGTCAGAGGCCAGAGTATATTTAGAGCTTCTAGAATAAATGGAACCACACCTGTAAACATAATCTATACCTTTGCTGCTTGCTGCTTTTTGGTGGGGCTTTAAATTGTGACAATGCCTATGATGATTTATTAAATGAACAGTGACTACATGTTCTCTTCAGAGTCCTTAACTTGGGCTTGTTCAAGTGATTGTACATATGATGATGTGGTTATTACTAAACACATAAATATTATTGTAATCAACTCTTGGTTAAACAGGTTTCAGCTTAACACTAGGAAAGAGAATTTGGACATCTAGAGGGCGGTTGTATTCCTAAATATTAGATGTGATTTTAATTAATGACTTCACCCTAAATTCCCTTTGTATCACGTTTTCAACTAGATTGATCTCTTCTGTTATTTTGAGATTATCCTTCAGAGTTTCTCAAACCCATTGTCCAAGTTGAGAGTGACAATAAGCCTGACCTTTTAGGCAGGAGGTAACCTGACAAACTTAGTTGTATACATAACATGCGAACGGTGGGACAGCACAGGGCCGGGGTTTTAGAACAAATGAGCTTTGGTGGATTTAAAATTATTTCATTGAACCTGGACTGAAGGACAGAGGAAAGAGTAAATAAATGTTAATAGTTTATAACTTTTTCCTCATTTTCTATTATTTTTGGTATTTTTTACTCCCACATAGTGATGTGATGTAATGTAAAAATATTTACTGTGATTCGGTCTGGATGGCAAAGAGAAGTTAAAACAGCAACAACGGAAAGCTCTTGGAACGAATCTGAGGAATCCCCAGGTTGGCAAGGCTCCTGCTTACCACCCACACCAAAGAAGGGAGATGGTGGTTAGAGCTTCAGGTAGGACAGCTGGGCGCCTGCTACCCAGGTGAGGCTGCTGCTAACCACATTACACGATACTCTTTCTTAATGCCTCTTCCCTGAACAGATCAGGCTCTTACTCGACAGGATTAGTGCCTCCAAATTGCAAATTATATTGCAATTACAAAGAGTCATAGTGAATGAGAAAACAGTAATATGTCTATGTATCAAAATTTCTCAGAGTGGGTCCTATGGAACATGAACTCTTTGGGATGTTATTAAGCATTACTTAAAAAAAGTTTCTGTGGTCAAATGACTCCAGAAACCACCAAGCTAACTAAAATTACATCTGTGGTGTGCCCCCCGACCCACTATTTACATTAGAAGCTTCGATGGGCATATATATGTACTAACTTTCTAAGACAGCGTGTTTTCCAAACCCCTCTGATCCTGAAACCCTATACTTAGAAGAGTGTCCTTGGAATGTGTGTTCTGTGGAACTCACTTTGGGAAACGCCGGGATCCCACTTCTCCTGCAGTGTGCAGCTGACTAGCTCCAAGGTCTAGATGTCAGTGGTTTCACCCCGGGTAGTAAATGGGCCCCATTGTGTATCTAACAGTCATGTCATTTCTGGGTCAGGAATGCTGGTGTGATGAGCTAAGGTGATTTGGGGGGGATATTAAGGGAAGATCAGTCTAATGATGGGTTAAAAGGAGGAAAAAATTTCCAAAATCATTGGAAAATAATGTCTCATCCAGAGTATGTATTGCTATATTTTCAAGTGTACAATGAAATGTTGCCCTTTCTAAACCTTTTGCATTGACACAGTTGCAAAAAGGTTTGATCTGGCAACAACTCGGGAAGAAAATCAAGGTATCTACCTGGCAAAGAAAAAAGTGACCACTGCCTTTGTGAATCCTTCATGTATTGCCAGATATCCAGTGATCCAATTCAACAGTGTAACCAATTTCCTAAAATTACTTTAGGTAGGATTAAAACAATGATGTCCCCACTCTCATGCAATCCTGCTTGCACAAAAAGTACGTGAGATGACGTCATTCCAGGTGTATGAAGTAAGGCCTGCTTTAAATGATCCAGATTGCATGTGCTCCTTCACGCTATAAAACGCTCTCTGTGATACTCTCATTACAAGAGATTCTAGACAAGATTCAAGAGGCCAGCACCTTCGATCTAATGCAGGAAGAGCATGTGGCCACTTGTAACCAGCAATGTGTACATACATGTGTTAGAGCAGCGACTTCAGAGTTAAGTGCCTTGGACTAATTGGCCCCATAAAATCAGTGCAGGTCCTGGGAACTAGCTTTAGAGTTTTCTGTATAAGTATTGTTTACTCCTTTGATTAGAGAATTGGAAATATGATGAATTAAAAAAAAATTTCCCTGTCTTCACCCTCCCCACCATCACCCAAATCGCAACCCACATTAAGGACTGGACCAGTGGAGCGGTGTGGCAGGGCAGAGCACACTGAGACCCTGGGCCTGGCATCCTGCTGGGGGCTCATAAACATGTGGTCATTCATTCCCAGCTTCATTTCTAAAAGACTATAAAATCATCCCTAATTTGGCACCATGGGGGCTATTGGCAAGGTGAACTCGGGCTACAGAAGTCTGGGCAGCCCCAGGGGGCATCCAGGGCTTTGGCAGTGCTATTTAGGGAAGCTTCACATGCAAACTTCTCAAATCAACTTCCCTAATAGCTAGATGCCCCCTTCCCTGTCCCTAGAAAATGGGAGCAGCTGTGAGCCACAGGGCACCCGAGGGTGATGTCTGCAGACCCCCAACAGCTGGAGGAGGGTCTGGGGGAGAGAGCTCTGAGACAGGGGAGGAAGCAAAATACTCTGGCAGTAAAAACAGGTATTAATTGAACTGCTGCTATTTCGCCTGGAACTTCTATCTTTTAAAAACCTACAAGCCAAAAGGAGAGGACAATGGCAGAAAGGGAACAGGAAATACACATACTACTTGGTTCAGGTCAGAAGTGAATTCATCCTACAAAGCAAAATTCGGAAAACACCCTGGGAACCTCAGTGAGAGGGGAGGTCATGCCCTGCGGCCCTCGGCACCAGCTGCCGAGACACTCGGCAGGGCCCATGCACCCTGGTTTGCCGACTCAGCAGCCTTCCTGTCTCATCTTCACCCAACAACACTGCTTTCACCTTAGACAATCACAAAGACCACGGCATTTAAACATGTCTTTTTCGTGTAACTATGAATTTGGGGGTTAAGTTAAAAATAAAAAAGGGAAATTGACAGTCGCTGTAAAAAGGAAGAAATTGCTTATTCCTGAACTCGAGTTAGACAGTGGGGCTTCGGTCACTCTCCAGAGTCAGAACGCCCTGCATCTCCAGGCAAACCCCGCCACCTGGCCTGACCGTCCAGCCACCTGCCTGACCGTCCAGTCACTGATGACGGTCAGCCCGTCTCCCACACCTCCTCTGACTCCCGGCCCAAACACACACATCCAGTTGTTTTTTGTGTCTTAATAGGCAAATCCCTCCCTCTAAATGGTGGTAGATATTTTGTACTAGAACATTCTATAGCTAAAAAAAAATTCAAGGTTATAATTCTAATGTTACAGTTTACAAAAGTAAGCAAATCTCTGGGAAAACATTACTAATTCTCCTAGTCAAAGAAAGGCAAGTGCTTGGAGGACTCAAGGGAGATGGCAGCCCTCGGTCACCAGAAGGGAACCTTTCCAACCCCCCAGGTTCTCTGGAATCTGCTTCAGAAAAGCTCCACCGCTGGAGGAAGGCAGGGGAGGGCACCAAGGGCAGGAGGTGCCAGTGAACGGGGCCTTCGAGGAGCTGGAAAGACAAGCGCAGACTCGAAAGAACAGAACCAGGTGGATCCCCTGGCACTTCAGACACTGGGGTGCAGGAACGCAACAAAAATCCTGTCTGGCTGTTTGAGTCACCGAGGTCAGGCAAACAGGATGACTGAGCATTTTCTGTCGACTGACTTATAAAATACTGAGATTAGAAATGTGACTTTGGTAATAGGAAGCTCAAAGCAGCAAACCTGGCCCCAAAATAACTCTGGGCAGATTAACAGTACAAGTCTGAGCTGGGATTCCCAAACAGCTTTGTTGTCACCGGATGGTTTTCCTGGGGAAAGCCACCTGCTGGGACAGGGGTTTGCAGCCAGACATTCAGGGCTGCTGCTTTCCACCATCACAGAGAAGCACGTACCAGCAGGTCACCACCAAATTCCAGAGCGTGGCTGGGAACTCCGTACTGAGCTTCAAGGAACACACCTGCAGTTCTAGGCTGCTGCTTCTTGGAACACTCACTTGAAAGCTACTAGAATAGGAGCACAGGGTAGTGGGGAGTGGGGAGGGACAAAAAGCATAAAAACTGGCAGCTGGAGTGCAGTTCAGGGTGGTAACCTCACCAGCTTCCTCTCTCAAGGCAAACAACAGACTTCTCAAGGGAGACGGTGACTTAGCCATTATTTTCCTCTGTCTATCCTTAAAGATGGAAGGAATTATGATATTATGATTTGATTTTTTGACTTCCCTTAATAGGTTTCTTGGCAATGTAAGACAAAAAAAATCACGGTGTCTGGTTGTGAAGTTTAACAGCTGCCTATTACTTAAAGATGTAAGCAAAAGGTTAAGGTCATGCACAATTAGGATAAACGCACAAAGACTGGTCAGGTGGTGCACAAAGTCTATTTAACTAATGAAGGGAGTGAGGGAAGAAAGGGCATTTCTGCCGTGCAGGCCGCCTCTACCTCCCACTCCCCTCAGTCTCCTTGAGCAGCTGTGGAGTAGCAGACCCTTCCAAATCCACTTCTGGGCAGAGCCGAGCTGAAAACCTGGGCTCCGGAGGACAAGGCATCCTCGGGGCAGCTCGGCCTTCAGCAAAGGGCCCTGCCACCCTGGCTCACAGGCGACATGGTGGCCCGTCTCCTGCAGCTCTGGGAGGCCTGCCCTGCTCACTGCTCCAAAGAGAGGACACACAGTCTGAGGCCTGGGAGGCCCTGGGAGGGGTCTTGAAAAGAATCTTACGAGGGAGACTATATCGCACATATGCCATTCACTTCATACATGTGAGTCTACAGCTATGTATTTATATATTTTGGACATTGGATGAAAGAATTGGGGAACATGAAGAAACCTCTTCCAGCCTCTCAACTACGTGGGCCAAGAGCACCTCTGTTCGTCATCACCGAGTAGAGACCTACGATGGCCAGGGAGGGGGAATCCCACGTCTGGGATGATGATCCTAACCGTAACCTCCACTTCTTTCACTACATTAAAAGAGACGAGTGTGTTGAAAGTCCTTTAGTCTAAGGCAGTGGCGACCCCGAAGGGTTCACTGCTCTTCTGTTTTGCTGCTATTCCTGAACTTCACCACCATGACCGTTATATTGTCGGGGCAGCCTCTGTAAAATGACTGTAAAACTATGCTCTTGGCCCCAAAGTGAGGTTCATCCAAGCGCTCCTTGATGAATCGAACAGCTTCTTCATTGCTGAAAGCATCCCAGAGGCCATCGGATGCCAAGATCATGAACTCGGGCTGGAGCTTGTCCAGGTCAAAGGTCAGGATATCTGGGTCTGGGATGACCACGTTCAGATTTTTCAGTGGATAATCCCCCAGGGATCGAGACATGGCCAGGATTCCCTGGACCCTCCAGGAGCCATTGAAACTGATGAAACCACCTGGAAAGAGAATGAACTCATTAGCCTGGCCAACACCTCACACACCTGGTGCAGTCCGGGCCTGCGCACGAAAGGTAGGCCTACTGCACGTGGCATGTCCCACGTGCTCCCCTCACCCCACCCAGGTGCTGCCAGGAAAGAACAGCAGCCCTGCTGCACGGCTTGAGGTCTGACCCTCTACCAGGAGGCGCTCATGCCCTCACTCTTAAAAGACTTTAAGGAAATATCAATAAGAATATTGAGGGTAAGAAATATGTATGGATCGGTTTTAACTTAACAGCAGCTTGATAGCTCAGTGATTGACAGGAGGGCGCACTAGGATGGAGATTGGAGGAGAATGGCAAAAGGCAGGGGGCAGGTACCAGAGACAGCCACTGGGATCCATATTTTAGCTTGGGATGCCTTTGGCTGTGCCTATATAGATCTCAAAACAGCACCCCAAATAGGATCAGGATTGAAAAATAAGGTGTGTATTTTAGCACAGTGTTCCAAGGCTCAGCTCTCGGGTCAGACTGGCTTCGTTACTTCCAGCTATGTGTGACTTTGGATGAGAAGCTCTCTCTCTCTCTCATCAGTTTCCTTGGCTGCAAAGTGGGGACGATAATAGTACACATTCCATCATGTTGTGAGAAATAAAGGCATTATTCCATATAACTCAGTATAATCCCTGGATATAACATGCACTCAATATTATGTATTATTTTTCTTTAATTAGAACTTTGTCCATTCACCTATTATTTGTCGGATAGTTATTAAGCACATACTCCATGCGAGGCAATTTGCAGGCTATAGAGTTATATGAGATCCAGACCTTTCTCTAAAGAAGTAGCCAGTCTGGCGGGAAATCAAATCCACATGTACTAACACTCACAAGCACAAAGCAGTATTCTTGCCAGGAGAGCCTGGCACCTGCAAATGCTGTCGGCAAATGAGGAGGAAGGGGCGGTGTGCAGTTGTGAAGATCAGGGAGGAGTGAATGTTGAAGCTGGGCTGTGAGCGATGGGCAGGACTTCCATGGGCAGGGACGCATGAGGACACGCCAGGAAGTGTGGTGGGACGGGAAGAGCGCGGGCGGTGGAGTCAGCCGGTCTCAACTCCGGCCTCACCATTCACTGGCTGTGTCATGTATACACAGGCCTCTTGAAGGCTCCGTTTTCTTGGTTGTAAAATGATGACATAATTGACCTCACAAATAGGGAGAGAAAGTGCATGTAAATTGCTAGGTGTGGCTCCCAGCACCGAGTGATATCACACAATGGCAGCTGGTGCCCCTGTTGTGGGAAACAGCACCAGGAATGGAGCCAGGAAGACCACCATGTGTTTGGTGCAGACTGGTTGCAGCAAATTATCACACAAAAAAGGGGGAGATGGATGTCCCAAAAGGAAGGCTGAAGTCAGAGAAAATCCACATGAAGGTAATGAAACCAATAATGGTCACTTCAGTTTTGCTATAAACCATCCCCTGGACAGGTTAGATCCAGCTCCTCTGAGATATTTCCAAATTTGCTTCTACAAGGCATCCCTGCAGGGCAGGGTGGAGGTGGTGGGATGGCATGAAAAAAGGAGGGTCAAACGGGAGTAACATTTCAGAACAGTGATGGACGCTAAGATGACATTTCCAGGTGTATTGCATACACAGCCTTGCCTACGCTTACACAAGAAAAGGCTAACTGTATCTCAATTCAGGGTCACCGGGGGCTCGTGGGAGACGGTGTCCTTGTAAGTAAGGAAGCCAGAGCATTTCACTCATACTGCTTGCAGCCCATCAAAGCTTGATGGACGCTCTTGGGACATCGTTTGTTCCATCCCATTAACAGAAAACTCGACCCAAGCTTTCATTAAAAATTATTCTGCATCACATGCAGTCACTGAAGCAGGAGGGTGTAATAAAATTCAACACTTTTTGACTCAATGGTACTGCTTCCTACTGAGAAGACTCAAATGCTGATTAGGTTCTGGGCAGCAGCTGACCTGTAGAGACTGAGAGTCAACCTGCAAATTACCCCTGGCAGCAGGGGCCAGTCCTGGCCAGAGACCCAGGGCACACGCCCAACCCCCACAGCCGGGCCTGCAGCGGGCGCATCATGCACGGCACACAGGCTGCAGCTGTGCGTGTGGAGAGGCCAGGGAAGGGTACCTCCGGTCCACAGGCCGAAAAGAACTGTAGCCCACACATCTCATCATGAAAATGTAACTATAAATTGATAACCTTCCTTCAAGTATTTGTCCCAGTGTCACCTTCGTGAGCCTACACAGACCACTTCCTGATACTCGCCATTCCCTCACCTGCATGTTCTCTTTCCATAACAGTTTTCACCTGGTAATATCTCACCTTGTAATACTCTAGATAATTTACTTGTTTTATTTATTTGTTAATGTCTATTACATCCCCCACCCTCATCCCAGTTCCAGAATGTAAGTTTATACCCCCAATCCCTAGTTGTTGAAAAAAATGAATACACAAGGGATTCTCACCCCTCAAAATATGTCCTTATACCAGGTACTGAGTGAGGTGTGGGATGATATAAATAAACAGAACAAGCTCTTGCCTCAAAGACCTCACAGTTGGGAAGGCAAGACAGATAAGAGAGCTATACTTTATAAAAGGCGGCCCAGAGGCCCACATAGGATGCTGGGAAAAGACTGAAGAGGCACTTAACCCAGCCCAGGGGAGCCCGTGGCTCAGGGTGCCAGGGAAGGCTTCTAAAAGGACATCCCTAAGCTCAGCCTCACAGGCCATGTAGCTGTTGTCTGCTAGGCAGTGAAGACAGCACCTGCACAGGCACAGAGGCATCAGAAACAGGGTCCACTCGGGGAGTGGTTAGTAGTTCGGCACAGCTGAAGGGAAGCAAGATATTTCAAGCAGGGGCCTAAAGATCTCAGCAGCCTTGAAACTAGTAAAGGGCTCCTTTTGGCCCTTTGGAGTCTTTGGCCATGAAGAAGAGCAGATTCAGCAGCCATGTGTTTGATAGGCAATGTTGTGAGTCCAGCCTCGGCTACCTCAGCAGCAGCCCCGGTGCTGGTCTACTGATCACCAGTAACTAAACACCTTATGCCCCAGGGGCTACCCAAGCAAGGACCCCTCCCCCCCCAACCCCGTCCACCCAGCGAGACAGCAGACAGTGCTTGGGGGCGATCACAAGCTCACCAGCTCTCTTTATCCTCTTTCTTTCCTTCAGCTGGTACGGCTTGTGATCATGAGACAAAGGAATGGCGTTCCCGTCCTTGTCACAGAGGACCCCACGGGAGTCACCCACATTGGCCACGGTGAGGTCTTTATCTGATAGCAGAGCAATCAAGCACGTGGTACCTGAAAAACAAGAGAGGCAACGCAGGAGGTCAGCAATGCCTAGGCTGCTTCGCGTGGTAACTGGATTCTTCAGTCATTAAAACCGTTCCTGCCGGGTGCGAATTTGACTCCAGCCACTCGGAGAATGATGGCTCGCTCGCTTCAACAACACTGATCAAATCTGACAGTCAATTTTCTTAACCGTGTTACAATGTCACTGAAATAGGCTAGGATAACATTATCACTTTCCCACATCATTTTTGTCTCTGCTACTCTTAATTTAAACACACATCACATTTTAAAAGGTTAGAGAATCAAAATCGGTTTGAAGCCTCAGGCAATTAATGCATATTTTCTGCTTCTTGCTGGTGCCGAGTTTCTGTGAAGCTCCATTTGAAAGTGGGGATGATGTGGGGCAGGGGGTTCCCCAGCTGGACAGCCCGGAAGAGCCAGTAAGTGACAGAGGCCCGCAGCCGGACCCCACAGAGCCACCGGGAGCCACGAGGAAGCTGCCTGTACAAACTCGCCTGTACAGTCTGACAGGAAAGACTGGGGGTCAGACACAGGTCAGCTCGGGTGTGACGGAGGCAGACAGTCAGGCAAAAGCTAAAAAACCTACCGTGATGGCAGAGATGAGGCCTCAGTAGACAGGAGGTGGGGGTGGGGTGGTCAGAGTCAGACGGAAGCAAGACTGAAGGCCGGCTCGCCTGGAGCCCGTATGATACACAAAGAGACGAGCTCTCGTCACACCCTCCTCTGAAGGAGAATGGATAAAAGCAGATAGAGCTGGACAGTCCGGTCTGGTTGGAATGGCCCGCATCACTGCCTGGAGCCCTCTGTCCAGCTCCTCTGCTTTCTCCTCCCTCCCTTTTGACAATGAGCTGAGTATGCAAATACCTGCTGCAACCCTGTAAGCTCTTGCACCAAAGCGATAATGTCTTTACTTGCTAAAATTATTCATCAATTAGTCTTCATTAATATTTAACCTCCTCGTTAAGAAAAGTCATATTCTGTAACAGAATGTAAATTGCATCTAAATAGCTCTTTAGTCTGCACGGAACAACACAAAAGACTGAATTCTTAAATAGACAAAGAGTAAATACAGGTTGCTATCAAGAGCAAGGAGAATAATTAGCATATTCAGTTATTATAGTTCTTTTTGAAATTCCACTCTTAATCCTGTTTCAACCCCAAACTGTTTCTACCCTGATTAGAATTGGAAACATGAAATGTTGGTCAACTCAGGATTTCTGATATGAAAAGCCTTGTGGAAAGAAAAAAGAGATTAATTTTAGGGACTATCAAAGCAAATCACAGATCTTTTACCTTAGAATGAAAATGTGAAAACAGGAACAACTCATACAATTACAATTTGTTATTCTCCATTTTTGATATTAGTTGTATTTTGGTCTTCAACCATCCTCACCTTGCCCTCAAGCGTCTGACTGGGTTGACACATCTAACACAATCAAAACATAAATTCTCCTACAAGGCACATTCTTAGGATTTGAAAGATGAAATAGAAATGTTATGTTACTGAATACTACATACTTGGGGCATTGTGTCAATATAACTCCTGGAGCTATCTTTCTGGAAGGTCCTCTTCCCTTCTCACCCTGCATGTTCCTACCCTTTGCTCCCACTGCCATCTGAGTCTGTGCCATTAGCCTGACTGACACGCCTGAGGTCCAAGCTAACTGCCTAGGAGGTGTTTCCATTTGCCTGCATTACCAAGGACCCAAGGAAAGGCTTTGGAGCCTCCATGTAAGGGAAGCAGAGGCATCCACTGGGCTGAACTACGAGCCCCTTCCCCGCCCCCATTTCCAGCTCTCCGGCCATCATTAGCTGTCTTGGACTTCCATGTAAGATATTTTTCCTTTTTAAAGATGGGAGAGGTCATTCTTATAGTGAGGAGAAAAATGGAAATGTGATTGTATATGTGATTAAGAACCACTTAAGGGTTTTATGCAGGATAGTGACATCATGAGATTTGTGTTTTAAAGATCACTTCAAAGGCATTGTAGAAGATAACCTGGAAGCAGAGAAAACAGGTGGGGTTAATGAGGATTTGAATTAACATGCTAAACAGAGAAATAGAGCAGCGATTTTCAACCGGTGTGGCCACAGGAATTTTTAAAACATGCAACACCTGACTATTTAGTTGGGGCACTGACCTCTTTTCCCTTAGATCAGGGTGTCCAACTCATTTTCACCAGGGCCACATCAGCCTCGGGGTTGCCTTCAAAGGGCTGAATGTAATTTTAGGACTGTACAAATGTAACTACTCCTTAACTAGGGACAAGGAGCTCAGTGCTGCCACTGGGTAGAAACAAGGTGCTGGGCCAGATAAAACAAGGTGGAGGGCCGGATTTGGCCTGTGGGCCTTGTGTTCGCCACCTGTGCCTTAGATTGCCAAATAAAAAAAAATGACAACAGCCAATACAACAATAGCCATTCAGTGTGAATGAATCAACATTATATCTGGTTTTTTTGGGGGGGAGGGGATTGGTCATATAGGCAAAAAATATATTTTTTGGTGTGCTCCAGAATTTTAGTAATTAGCTCCTGTGTGCCATGAGATGAAAAAGGTTGAAAATTGCTGTATAGAGGGTAGAGAGCAGATTATTTAAGACCCGAATGGATAGATCACAGAGAATAAAGGACATATGGGAGAGGAGGAAAGTCTGGGAGAACGTCCTGGGTCCTCCCTGGACAAAGACTTCAGGGGATATCAGCCTGGGGCTTCTGGGAAAGGCTTTCTCACTGAAAGAGACGCAATGTTGCAAAGGATTCACTTCTTCGGCCTACTGGTGGCTCGTGTGTTTCCCAGCCGTCTGAAACCATAAGGGGACAGGAGCTGCGGAACCAGCCTGGAACCACCCTCTTTTTGTTCTGAAACATGAAATGTCTTTACTACTCAAGGCTTTTTAAGTTGGATATTTTTGTTCCTTGCAGAATCCTAACTGATTCAGGAGCTTATTGTGCAAGGAGAGGCTTACTGATGGGAGACTTAGAGTGGGACCATTTAGCTTCACTCATGTGTTGGATATACTTAAGACAAGTGGCCTGCCAATCCCTTTGTCAAGAACACAGACCTGTTGTTTCTCTGGGTAAGTGAGATCCATCCCATGATGAGGATGTCAGGAAAGCACTGCTTTGAGAAAGTGGGGCTTGCCTGTGCCAACGAGAATCTCATACCTGGTCTAAATGCAAGAGCCCGAGAGCCCCAGAGCCCCAGATGGTGAAATGAAAGCCACAGCAGTATTCGGGATCACCGAAATGTCACCACCGCCTTCTGTAGAAACCGGCCTGTATCCTGGGCTTCACACCCTAGAATGTTCTAAAACAAACCAGGATCCTTGACTGTAAGCAATTAATTGTTTGGGCTTTGCTGTCTTAGCCCAGGATTATAAGAAACAGTTTACAATCGAATCCTCACAGAACAAACTACCTTGTCCCTGAGAATGCATTAAGGCCAAGGCATCATCACGACCATAAGTACCGGCATGGCAAACTTTCTTTGTGGGCTTTGACAGAGGAAGCAGTGATGGGACACACCTACGTAAGCAAGGAGGCCTAGGTGAGTCCTCACACCGGGCATGGACAGAGCCGCCCCTCCCCCAGTGGCTCCTCTGCACCCTGAGCTGCCTCAACTTCCCCCATCACATTCTGAAGGGCAAAGTGGCAGGAATAACAATTTGTGAGAAAAAGGTCAATTACAAATGAGAATTGTCATTTCTTCCGTGAGACTTTTGCATAAGCACAAATATCAAGCATTGAGTTTAACCCTGGCTGAACATGAGGCAGTCAACTTGATGACAAATCCACTATCTTAAACCCGAGCACTACCCAGTTTAATTCAAGATATAGGTATGCTTGGGCTCTTCCTTGGCAAACATATACAATTAATAAAATGACTAGAAGAAATAAGAAGCAGTGTGTGAATGCCAGAGAGGCATTTTTCACAAATGAGGTGTGCCACCCTAACTATAAAAAACAATCTATTTAAGCAGGGAGGTCATAATTCATAAATAGCACCTGACATAGTATTCATTTAATTTTCACACTTCACCGGAGTTAAAATATAGATGTGTCACCAGATGCTCCTGAACACCATTTTGAAATTGAAATGTTCAACTTCACATTTCAACTGCTGTATTAATGTTTATTCCACACTTGAGTGCCGCCTGTGGACACCCTTCTCATCCCTCCTTTTCAGTTAAGCAGGAACATGTTAAAGAGAGTCGCTTCCTATAAAACTGATCACGTGCACTGGGGAGTCTTAGACAACCACAGCAGGCCCCCTTGCAGCAGGAGGCTTGATCTCTACTGCCGGGCATCTGGAGGCACAAGCAAGCAGACCGGCTTTTGTGATGCTCATTAACATACTTCTCATAACTACTGCTGACATTTAGTTCAGATGAGAGCATGCTACTGAAATTAATTTATAATTACATAATCACGTCCTGGATTCTAAGTCTAGTATCTTTTAATGACAAATAAAATTAATTTCATGGTTCTTTGATTTTCCTACATAAGCCAGAGAAGCTCTGGCTATATTTTTTTTCATGTCCTCATGTTGTTTGCTGATTCTTTGGTGAGATACCTTATTTTTCTTCATTTCCAGCGAATTACAAGCAGTGTCTCTGTCTCTGTATAAATCTGTGGGAGTGGGGTATAATAGGAACTTCTGAAACTGAGCTTCCTTAAAAGACTTGTTTGCTTTTTAATTAAAGACAGAGAGAAGAAATGTGGAGAGAAAAGGGGAGAAGGCTGGAAATGAAAGGTACAGCCTGATTCATCTGGTGCTTAATGGAATTATACTTTCTCTGACTTTCTCTATCATAGAATCAATCTTCATCCCTATGATTTCAATTAAAAACAAACTAGTTTTTGAGGTTATGAAGTTATCTTTATTTGAATAAACCTATTATGCATGTGTGCACACTTGAGGTCTGACCAGAAAAAGTCCAGTCATTGTTAATATAACTAGAATGGTTTGTGTGGCATCAATGTAACCTGGCAGCCAAGGAAAGTGGACTGGAATGTGCATGTGTGAACAGTGACAATGTCACTGTACTAGTCAGTGGGGGCAGTAGATGCTGTTGAGTGAGTGTGCACTATGTGGGCCTCATTCAAAATGACTGAGCAAGTAGAGCAACAAATGTGCATCAAATTTTGCATTAAGTTTGAACATTCCTCTTCGGAAACTATCCAGGTGATACAGAAGGCCACAGCTATGGGCAACTGGTGATCAGCAGTTTCATCACAACAATGTGCCCACTCATGCATCACGTCTCATGCAGAGTGTTTTGGTGAAACATCAAATCACCCAGGTGACTCAGCCCCCTACAGCCCACATTTGGTGCCCTGTGACTTCTGGCTTTTCCCAAAACTAAAATCACCTTTGAAAAGGAAGAGATTTCAGATTGTTGATGAGATTCAGGAAAATATGATGGGGCAGCTGATGGTGATTGGTAGAACTATGTAAAGTTCCAAGGTGCCTACTTTGAAGGGGACTGAGGCATCATTGTCCTAGTACAATGTTTCTTCTATCTTTTTATCTTCAATAAATGTCTCTATTTTTCGTATCACATGGCTGGATACCTTCTGGACAGACCTCGTATTATTATTATCATCATTGTACAGATATGGAACAAGAAGCTCACCAAGGCCAAAGCATTTGAGTGAAGGAGCTGGAATTTGAACCCAAATCTGACACATTCAACCAGATATTTAATTTTTTTCCTAAGATGCAGAACTTTCCCAGAAGTGTGGCAAGGAAGCAATCAGTTTTGGCAGCAAACTGCTTTATTTAAGGATTCTTTAAAGTTTATGTTTGCCTATACTAATGAACAATACAGGGCAATAAAAAAACTAGATATTCAAGCCCTGGCTGGCATAGCTCAGTGGATTGAGCACGGGCTGGGAACCAAAGTGTCCCAGGTTCGATTCCCAGCCAGGGTACATTCCTGGGTTGCAGGCCAGAACCCCCAGCAACCACACACTGATGTCTCTCTCTCTCTCTCTCTCTCTCTCTCTCTCTCTCTCTCTCTCTCTCCCTCTCCCTCCTTTCCCTCTCTAAAAATAAATAAATAAAATCTTAAAAAAAAAAACAAAACTAGATATTCAAAGTAACACTTCTGATACAATATACAAATGCTATATAAAGTTTTTTTAAAATTATGTTTTAATTTATGGCTGGGTCAGAAAATATGTGATTTTCTTGGAGGCCAGGAATGATAAGAAAGTGAAAAGCCCAAAGAGAGACACTGATCCATCTGGAAACACCATCAGACACACACCCTCTCCCAGATCCCTGAGACGAAGTCACTGTGGAAGGGGCTCTGGTACATTTAGAATGCAATGTTTCCAGAGCATCAGAGAGAGGGCTGGATAGTCTTCAGAGTTTGTGAAGTGATATCAAACATTCCTTGCCATAAGCTGAGCGATAATTTCCATTTATCAAAAGAGATAACAGGCTCAGGGGCCAAGATCAATGGCTGGTTTGCAACAGAAGCAGAACTCAAGCACACGTCAGCTGCTCAGTCTAGTACTCTGGGCACCTTCCCAGAAGTAGGGTGTGCTCCAAGCTGCTAGCTTGAAATTCTGTTGAATAAAACCTAAAGGTTCATATTTTCCAAGTGTGAAAAGAAAGCCTTAGCTAGCAGTTCCAGGCCCAAGAGTTTAATTGGCACTTAAGGCAGGGGCTACGTGAACACAGCTGATAAAGGGGCTGGCCAGGCCCCTTAAAAATGATGAGGTTCTATAATGAAATAGGGAACACTGCACTCTAAGTGGGTCTAAGTCTCCTCTTGACCCCCAGCTGTTTCACATGGGAACTGCCGGAGACATCTTTGGAACTGAAAAATAACACTTCAAAGGGCACGGCCTCCATTTATCTCAAGTTCCTCTCAGGATCCCCGGAAAGTGGTCCCTCTGGTTTAGGGCCGAGAAGTGACGCTTCTCACAGCCCCTCTGCCCTGTGGATCCACCCTGAGCTGAGCGGAATGGGCATCTGAAGGCAGTCCTTTCACTTGTCCCCAGTCTATTTTCCAGGTGAAATAATGAAGTCCACCTCTGACTTGACTAGAAAATGAAGTTTTAAACATTAAGCATGATTCATGTAATTAAGTTTTGTTTAGGGCTGCACCAGAGGAATGTTTCTCTCTACCTATTTTACTTCGTGGTGTTCCTGAATAAGCAAAAGTTTGCAGGAGCTGCACACCCAGCAGTCCCCGGCCCACCGCGCAGAGCTGCTAGGCAGCAGGGATGTGGGTGCAAGCGCACCTTACCGTGTGGCTTCCTGTGTCGGTCGGGCCTCAGACTGCTCCGAAAGGAGGCCTGCTGCCACCCTGGCTGCAACGAGATCTGGCTTACACAGCCTCTGAACTCTTCTGCTAGCTAGCCTGGAGGCTCAAGTTATTCATTCATTTAGCAGGATTTTAACAAGCACTTTCTGCTTTGCTAGGCATTCTGATAGAAGCCAGGGACTCAAAAACAAAAGATGACATCCACAGGTGAGGAAGTCACAGTATACTGGGGTGCCAGAGGGGAGATCATAGCAAAACAATTGTTACGGTTGAAGCTGAGAGAGGAGCCTGCCGGAGGTATGAGAAGGAAGAGATATATTTCAAAATGAATAGGAGTTACCTGAACAAAATTGGTAGCAAGGAATTCCTGGCTTGGATTTGTGGTGTGTATGTGTATATTCATAAAGATTTTAAAAATATTCTTTTAATATGGTGATAACCAGGACACCTGATTTAATGTGAGTCCAAATATATGTGGAATCTGAACATGGAAATTACTGACACTAAGAAATGCCAAAGCTCTTAAACATCCCTGAGTGGCTAATATGAATATAAAACCACAGGCTATTTAAAAAAATGGTGTTTAGAAAGAAAACATGAAAAAGAAGCAAATTCCCAACGTGACTTTTGAATGTCTACAAATTATCCATATAGAATTTTCTGTGATTATTTAATTAAGAAAGGCTTTGACCATATGGTACAGTGCCCAGTTTCAATGCTGTACATAGCAAATTACTGTACTTGTTTTTCTCTTCTATTTTCAGTGCCCATGTTTAACCTTATAGAGAGGGAACATGTTGCTCTTGCTAGCTTACAAACTGAAATGGAAACTAATATGCAAGGGGGAATTTAAGGATCTTAAATTAAGAACATCTGTTATATTAGTGCCCTGCTACAATGGCTGAATGACATCCCGCTTAGGAAGAAGGTGGGGGAGGAGCGCCCTAGCAGCACTGAAGAATTAATCCCTAAGGCTATAATTTAGAAATGATTATAAAGCTATGTATTGTACTTAAAAATTCTCGTTTAAAAAACGCTGAACTGGCATTCTTTGAAAGAAATATCTTAACGTAAAGACGAAAGTAAAAGGTTATCCAGAGATAAAAGAATGTACTTCGCTAAGCACCAAGCAATTGGCCAGCTAATATTGTACTTTTTAGAGTATAGTCATAAACTCTGGAAAATTCTTGTGGCCTTAAAGAGGGTGCACAAATGGAATAACCCATTTTAGACTCAAATCTGTCCATTTATATCCAGTTTCCACAATATATGCTGCCAAGAACCAGGCCCCCTTTCTGGAAGTCAACTTTTATAGATCCAAAGGCCTGCCACTTTGACATGCTGATTATTTTCAGCTGAAGACAATTTACTCCCAAGAGACTCAGGAAGAGTTTTTGTTTTTTATTTTGTTTTTTTTTTTTAAATCAAAAAAATTTAGATACAAGGTCTGGTCTGGGAAGACAGCCAACACTGAGATAACCACAAAGAGTTTGGGGTAGGTGTGGTACACTTTGGGGAGTCCTCTCTGTATTCCCTCTGTGTCCCATTGTCCCTGGCTGGCAAGGCAAAGATCTGTTTACCAAACATTTGTTTATCAAACTTTTGTTCTTCCACTTTCCTGTGAATTGTCTTCCTTCCTTCTGAAGTCCTGGACCCCAAGCCCCTTCTGCTTAGCTTAGGATGGCATATAAGCCTCAATTACCTACTGTCTTTGAACCTCACATGTCTATGTGAGGATCCTACATGTACACAAATAAATTTGTTTTTCTCCTGTTAATTTGTGCTATATCAATTTAATTAATAGACCAGCCAAAAGAACCTAGAATGGTAGAGGAAAAAATGTCCCTTCCCTGCAATACTCAAGCATGACATAATTTTATCTAGTTGGGAAACACACCAATCATTCTGACAATGAGGTAAGTTTTAGCCTGTACTTCTCTCGTTCATACCATTTTAATTTTGCATCTCCTATTCTTTTTAGTCATCCTTTCAGCAAGCATTTCTATATCAACAACAAAGACACTGTGAGCATGTTGCCTTCCCATAATGAGACACAGCCCTCAGCACTTCTGAAGACAGTCAAAACCACCTTCTGGAAACTTACCAAGCAATTGTAACTTCTCTCAAAATTAGCTCTTTCGTCTTAGTCCAAGGGGCCCTATACCACATAAACCATAACATGCTACATGCTTTACATCAGGCTTGAGAGCATCCTCTAGTGTCTACCACTTTCTTTAGCTTAGCTTACTTACCTATGAAATAAGCAGAACCAAGCTCAGGCAAAACTGAGATGGCCCAATTTTGTCTCAAAGGGTCACATACTCTATCTCCTCCCCAGGGGTACAGATGGGGCCCAGAGCCCACCTCCTAGCACCCAATCCCCTAAGGCTTTTGTCTACTGAGGCACTCCACTTGTGTCTCTTCTTCACAAGCAATGCTCCAAGCCTCCAGACATTCCACTTCTACCCCTTCTCTCTCCACACTTCACTTTTCATCAAGGATTCTGTGACTTCGGTTTGGGGTTCCTAGGTGTTAGGTGGACACTGAATAACAGCAGCTAGATCTACTAACAACAGGTCAGGGCTCTGCAGTGAAAGTAGGTGAGGGTAGGGTCTCTCTTGGGAATACTGGAATACCCAACCCTAACAGAATAAAATGAAGGCAAGTTCACTGATGCCACTTATGGAGAAAGAAACTGGCTCCACTTTAACCATTTTGTTAAATCTACTGATACTATTACAAGGAAGTACTTTAAAATGTGGCCTCTTGTGCTCAAGCCCTAAAATAAAGCAGGCTCAGAATAAATGGGAGATGGGAGGGAGACAAAAATGAAAAAGGTCTGCTCTGTTAGACTTCACTTTCCCTTTCCTACTTTTTCCCCCAAGGCACAGGAAGTTGCTACTGAGGTACTACTCTTGTTGCCACACTCTGGCTGTACAGAAAAGCTGTTTGGGATTCAACAGCCATCAGCAGGTGAGCTAAACCAGCTGAACTCTCATCACAGATTGTTACTGTTGCTGCATCACAGTGCAGACTGCCATCCACAAGGGCCAGAAAGATCTGTTCTGCCAGAGAGTGTGGTGGAAAAGACCATAAGTGTTAGATCAGAAAACCTGGCTTCATAGTCTAGCTAAATGCCCTTAGGTAACCCTTAGGCAAGTGATCTAAGCTTTACTGGTTTCAGCAATATCTAGCAAGGCCCAAGAAATTATCTGGCACATGGCTATTTTTCAATGGTTGCTTGTTCCCTGTGGTTTTCTTTCCAGGTCACTACACGGCCACCACAACCCCTGCCACCAGCGTGCACTTGGGGTTTCTTCCTTAACTGTACCTGACCTCTTGCTGCTCAGACAGATAAAGGACATCTGATCCTTCTTTGACACTTCTCGGACGTCCAATCTTCTGACCTGCCTGAATTTCTGGGGGGAAGGGACCTTAGTCATCAACTAGTCTGTGGTGGCAGCTTATAAAGATAATGAAATAGAATGGGGGGGTCATTTTGGATCCCTATTTCAGGAGGGAGGGTGGGCAGCAGTATTTGGGGTCAAGGCCACTTGACTAAGAGTTCTTTCTCTTTTTGTTCTCTTACTTGGAAGCCTTGTCTGACATCCCATTCCTTTTCTAAGGTCTGGTGTACTTACTACACTGAAGGAATGACCTCTGCATATCTTTTTAGCTCAAGGGCGGCAGGGGGGGGAGTGCGTGTTTCTATAACCTGTATTGTGATTAGAAAACAGTCGATACATTAGGAACCTCCTTTCTCTTATTCAATGTAACTTAGAATTTTGATATGTGGATGATGTATAGGGGAAGGGGCATAGAGAGTTCTGGAAAGCACACTTAGAAGCAAACATCTGGGGAGTGTGGGCCCATCTAGACATATGACTGTAACTGACGCACCTCTAAACGACAAAACACCTGAATTCCCACTCCTGTGTCTCCTGATAGTACATGAGACTGTAACGGGGACAGGAGGAGACCGCTGACTGGGGAATGACAGAGGTCACTGTAAAATGGAAAACAGGAGAGAGTCTGTGAGAGCTTCTCTGAGATACGCATGGCACGGCTCATAGTCAGCTCCCATGCTGGTGGCAGGCATGGGGTCAAGAAATTTTCCTGAGGTTTCACGGGTCAGCTTGGTCCCAGTCCTCTCTATGGCTGCCCAGGACTACAGGAAAGCCATAGGGGGGGAGTGTGTGTTTGGGGAGTGGGAGGGTTCCTGATATGAGGAACATAATCAAGTCATATCCTTTTATAAGTCAGTCACTGAAGCAGAGAGAGGTTAAAGGTTCAGTCTCTTTTTGCTCCTCCTGCCACTACTGTTCTGTATCCTAGTAGCAGAGCTAGGGAGGGAGAAAGGCTATAGTGTGTATATGTGTAAGGGTGCAAGCAGAAGGGTTGATGGCTTGCACAAGGTAGTAATATAAAAATGAGCTCCTGGAGGCAAAGTCAAGAGAAAATGGTAATATATTAAGAGTCTCCTTTGGGGAGCTAATGAAATGTACTTTTAGCAATTATGCTGAAGCATCTTTTATATTTTCAGATACGATTGCTGATCTTAATAGTAGAAATTAAAAATATCCTGGCTGCATATAGCTTTCTCCTCGAAGTTCAAAAGTACTTCCATTTAGCATAGTTCTTTAAATTTTATGACAGTCATAAAGTATGCAGGCTGATTTTATATTGGTCCAATTTTGGCACCATTGATGGAAATAATATAAGCTTTGGAATAAGATCAACAAGATTTTTTAATCTAAACCTCTGGTAATTTATTAGCAGTCTGAAACTCAACTTTATCATTCATTCACTGAGTCCAGCTCTTCCCAATAACCAGGTTCTAGAGAGGATAAAATGAAATAACATGTAAGATGTTGGCCACAATGAACACTCAGTAAATGTTATTGTCCTATGTATGAGACTTGAATCCACATAAGTTTTTTGTCTGCCAGTGTGACACTAGAATTGAGGTGAGAAAATAATAAGCATTATGGTCAGTCACTCTAAGTACCACTAACTAGCTGTATAGGAATGAGCAAGAACCTTAGCCTTTCTAAGTCTTTCTTTCTTCATCTGTAAAATAGGGGTGTTCCCTGCATTGTTGTTTAAAGCAGTTAATGTTTGATACTTTGGCCGTGAGGGCCCCTCCATATGGTTATGTTTTATTCAGTTTCTCATTTCTTCTCAGCTAGACTAGTGCTTTGCATTGAATGCACATACGATTCGCCCAAAAGGCTTGTTGAGCCCTAGACTGCTGGGCCCCATCCCAGAAAATGTGTTCCCAGGGAATGTTGATGCTAACGTTCCTAGGCCCACACCTACACTGCACCAACAGCAAACACATCACAATCCAACTGTCAAAGCCGAAGACCGAAAGACAATCCTGAGAGCAGCAAAACAAAAAAACAACTCATCATGTACTAGGAAACGCCAATGAGATTTATAGCTGATATATACCAGACACCACAGGAGTCAGAAAGTAGCAGAATGACATATTCAACATGCAGAAAGAAAACGACTGTGGACAAGAATTCCACATCCATTAAAACTGTCCCTCAAAATGAAGGCGAAATTAAGATATTCCCAGATAAACAAAAACTGAGAAAAATTTGTCACTTGAAGCCCTGAATAAACAAAAATAATAAAGGGAATTCTTCAGGCTGAAATGAAAGGGCACGAGATGGTACTGATGCACATGATGACATGGATGAACTGTGGAAACACTGTGTTCTCAAAGAAACCAGCCACATATATTATATGATTCTATTGACATGACACAATCGGAATAGGCAAACCTATAAAAACAGAAAGTAGTTTAGTGGTTGCCTAGGGCCAGATGGTACAGAGGAAGAGTAACAGGGAGTGACTGCTAAACGCTATGGAGTTCCTTTTCAGAATGAGAAAAAAAATTCTAGAATTAACTAGTGATAGTCACACAACTCTGTGAATACACTAAAAATCACTGAATTAAATACACTTCAGAAGCCTGAATTTCATGGTCTGTAGAATTATATATCAATAAAGCTGTTTTATATATACAGGGTGGGGCAAAACTAGGTTTGCATTTGTTCATATGGAAAATAATACAATAATTAATAAATAATACAAGAATAAACTGTGTTTTTCATACTCACAATTGTAAACCTACTTTTCCCCACCCTGTGTGTAGTTGACCCTTGAACATGGGTTTGAACTGTGTAAGTCCACTCATAAGTGGATTTTTTCAATAAAAATGTATCATCTCTTCTTTATGATTTTCTTAATGTTTTCTTTTCTCTGGCTTTATTGTAAGAAATAGTATACAATACAATAAACATACAAAATTTGTTAATTGACTTTCTGATAGTAGTAAGGCTTCTAATTAGCAGTGGGATATTAATAGTTAAGTTTGGGAGGAGTCAAAAGTTATATGTGAAGTTTTGATTGCACAGGAGGTTGGTGCTCCCTCCCCCCCATTGGTGAAAGGTCGCTGTATATAAAAACAAGTATGGATACTTCAAGTTAGTCTGGCATTCAATGAGACCTTGACTAATTCTTCCTAAGAAGCATAAGTCAGACATTTGTCCCTTTAGAAAAATAAATCTAGAGGAAGTAATCACTGTAAACTAGAAGCTAAGCACACCAGCTGGGAGTCTGTGATGAATTTCCTTTCATTACCTCATCCTTCCTGTGGCTGCTTACACTGACCGTTTGGATGGTCCCCGTAACCGGGAGTGTAATTCCTGTGCAGACACTGCCTCTTTCTCTCCCTCCATCCCAGTCTCCATGCGGACAGTAGAACAGGGCCACATTTATCCAATTTAAGTCAAACAGAGAAGGAGAACGCACAGGATTGCTACATCAGTAACAGTGTCTATAATTAAAGATTGGATTGCAAAATGATCATGGTGAAATGAAATAAAGGCTCGACGTTAAGTGCACTTTTATGTGAAATCTTATAGGGCACA
This sequence comes from Phyllostomus hastatus, assembly GCF_019186645.2. Taxonomy (NCBI): domain Eukaryota; kingdom Metazoa; phylum Chordata; class Mammalia; order Chiroptera; family Phyllostomidae; genus Phyllostomus; species Phyllostomus hastatus. Next base: position 15,226,103 of record NW_025333977.1, on the reverse strand, counting down.
GTCAGGAAAACCAATTTCTAAATAACAGAATGTCTTCGGGGGCCTCTTCATCTTCTAAATGTTCACTGTCCAGAGGCATCAGGCAATTTATTTCTAAACACTGGTAAAAGGACAACAATAAAAACCAGTCCTTAAACCAAAGGTCGAGATTAAGCTCTCTCCTAGGGCTGTTGTTGGTTTTCTTTTTGTTTTGTTTTTTTAGAAATATCACCTATGGGCATTTGGACATAGGTTTGAGATTTAGAAGAATGGAAGAATGTGTGAATTTGCTTAGTTTTGTACTTGCTTTTCCTCAACTGTGATGCAGGGATTTTAATAGAACCTTAGTTTTACTTGAAAATCTAAGTATTATAAACAAATTCCTTTCAATGGAAGCAACTTATTTCATCATATTCATCTAATTTGTTCATGATTAAAATTTCCCAGGTATGCTACAGCTATCTAGAGAACCTGTTATAAGAGCAGATTATCAACATCCTGTTTAACTTAGCCATTTCCACATACGAGAGTGGTACCAGCATAAAATGCTCTGATTATAAAACCCCAGAAACGGCAGTCACAGAAACAGCAGCAGGCATTAGCGACAAATAGTTGTTTTGTACTCCTGCCACTTTTGATGTTTCAGAACAGTGTTTCTGAAATCATACTTAAGACTATTGGGACAAATAAACTCCGCACTTCGAAAATAAAACAAAAAAGCCATCATCAATGTCTTGGCTCAAACTTACAGGGAAATGCAGGCTGAAAAACCAAATCAGCTTCCTCCACTACCTGCTTTCCTTCTAGGAAATGATTCAGAAATCAGTTTAAAAGAACTGCATTGTTTCTGAATAGCAATTTAGTGACTTAAACAGAAATCAACCTCTACTAAAGCCAAAGATTTTATTTGTAAAGGATCCTAATGAGTGTGTATGAGAGAATGGAGAGTGGGTTTGTAGTGAAAGGAAGAGGTTCCAGCATAATTACTTTCTCTCTCCCACTCTTCAGCTGCTTGTCCAAAAGCAGAGTAATTACCATATGGTAATTTGTCTCCACCATTAAATAGTGAGCTCCTTAAAGAAAAAGGTCATTTTCTTTATCTCTACAAGCATGAGACATAGCACAGCTGCTGCTCTAAAAATGTTTGTGAAAGGAAGGAAGAAAGGGAAAGAAAGAAAGCAGGGGAGGAGGGAGGGAAGGAAGGAAGGAAGGAAGGAAGGAAGGAAGGAAGGGAGGGAGGGAGGGAAGGGAAGGAAGGGAGGGAGGGAGGGAGGGAGGGAGGGAGGGAGGGAGGGAGGGAGGAAGGAAAAGGAAAGGGCGGGCAGATGGAAGGGAGGACAGAAGGGAGGAAGGGACTTGTCTTATCTAGTAACCTGAGTTACAGCCTAGGCAGCCTGTCCCTGGCAAATGAAGAAGGCACTTCCTGGATAAAAGGGGAGAGAGGCCTCTCTGGAGCACAGATTTTAAACTGTGGCAATCTTTTTTCTTTTTCTTGAAGAAAGAGGCTGTCAACTCTGGCTTGGACCCAGAACTGACAATCCCATGGAAATGTGAAGAAAGGAAACAAAGAAGGGGTTAAAACGGGTGGGCAGCCCAGGCTGTTTAGCAGTTAAATACAGTAGGTGTGTATTTATTTCCTACTGCTGTGTAACAACTTACTGCAAATTCAGCAGCTTCCAACAACAGAGATTTATTATCACACAATTTCTTTGGGTCCCAGGAGTCTGGGTTCAGCTTTACCAGGTCTTTACTCAAAATCTCCCAAGGATGTAATGAAGGTGTCAGTGGAGCTGTGGTTCTTACCTAGAACTTGGTATCCTTTTGCAAGCTCATTCAGGTTGTTGGCAGATTTCAGTTCCTTGAAATTGTAGGACTGACTTATTTTCTTGCTGGCTGTTGGTAGGGAGTCCCTGTCAGCTCCTGAAGGTTGCCCTCAGTTCCTAGCCACGTGGCCCCCTTACACTATGGCAGTCTCAAAGCCAACAGGAGCACTAATCTTACACAGTGTAATTCATCAGAGGATCCAATCATGTGAGATACTAGCCTAACGTAGTCTCAGTTCTCCCCTTCCCCCAGCACTCAAGGAGAGGGCTTTATACAGGGCGTTTATTCTAGGGGGCTGGAATCTTGGGGCCATCTTCAAGTTCTGACTACCAAAGGAGGTTTTGGTGAGTGCCAAGAAGGGCTGACTCACTCACCACTTCAATAGGAAAGGGATTGATTTTTCTCCCTTGTGGTTCTTCCAGATTTTTATTATTAGTCATTAAAAGAGGATTTTTCTGATGATGGGTCAGGAATCCACAAACTTACTTATAAAAGAACTCAATGTAAAGGAGAAATTAGAGTGATGGGGCTCCAGGAAGTTGCCTAAAGGTTGTGGGGAATAAAACTCCTCTCTCCACGCCTACAAAAGAAACTTTCTTTTTTCCCCCTGTCAAGGATAGTTCAAGGATACTCAGAGCTAACAAACACACCAATTAAGCACCACAGTAGTACCATGCGAACCAGTGCAGTGTGAGGGGTACAGCTAAGGCTGCATGCCAAAATGACTGGGAAGCCTGTATATGCCCTTCTCTGAGTTTGTCCTGCTCCCTCCCACCTGGAAGTGGGTGTTAATCATTCCTTTGATTTTCTTTATAGTTTGATTACACATGAATGGCTCTCTAAGCAACATATTGTTCAGTTCTGTGATGTTTTAACTTTACAAAACCAGAATCATTCTGTATTTTTTCAACTTGCTTTTTTTCATCTAATATTCTTGAGATTTACCCATGTTGACATATATAGCTCTAGTTTATTCATTTTCATTGATGAGTAGTATTTCATTCTTCATATATACCATATTTTTAATAGATTTTTCTTGTGATATTTACATTTCTAGTTTTTTTCTAATTGTAAGCAAGCACCTACCAATATTTTTGCACATGTTTTCTCATACAAATATATACATTTCTTTACAAAATATACCTAGGGATGGATCTGCGGGGTCATGGAATATGTGCAATTTCAAGTTTACTACAAAATGCCAAACAGTTTTCCAAAGTGATTCTACCAAATCGTATGCTCGACTACAGAACTCTTGTTGCTCCCCATTCTCAGCAACACTTTATATTGCTGGCTTTTTAGTTTTGCTAATCTGGTGTGCATAAAATGATTTTCACTTGCATTTTCTTGATTAGTAAGGAGGTTGAGTGTCTTTTTAAGGGATAATCCTATTCCTGTCTCTCTGGAATGCTTGCTCATGTTAAAATCAGGTTCCTCAATCAGCTTTATCAAAATAAAATTGTTATTTTGATTGCTACTTAACTGTCTCCTATGTCTTATTTCTCAATTGCTTATACACTTTAAAGGGGAAAAGGGCATTTTAGATGTTTTACTAAAGAACTGAAGAATGAACAGATTTGACTACCAAAGAGTTGAGGACTTAAGTACATGTTCAAATATTCTGAAGTACCAGAATATATTAGAGTATAAAATTGAGTTATGAGATGGCTTATTTTTTCTAGGCTAACCAAAACATTTTACAGTTAGCTTAGTTTAAGACTGTAGAGGTTAAGGCCAACCTGCTGTATGACATATCATCTTGTTGATGTGTTACTATGATCCTAGTGGACATGCGTCACACAATAGATGTGCCCCCCCAAACATGAGCAAAATGACTAATGAGACAACAGTGGGAGGTAGCACAAACCATTCAACTTTATTTGTGAATTTCTTCTATACGCAGAAGTCCTACCACTAAATGGTGCTTTGATTCTATTTTACTTCTGAATGAATTTCCATATGTAGTGGTATTTAAAAACCAGCTCTTGACCTCACCAAAAAGTATCTAGAACTTATCTTAATAGTTAAAAACAAGAGCCATAATTACCAAAAAGATCTAAATTTGGAATGAGATTTTGAGCATCATTATATAATGCCATCTAAATTGATAATCAGTTGACTAAATTCATCAAATAATCTTATCCTCTATTTAAGGTTTCCCAAAGTGGTTCTATGGAGTACCAATTCAGGGGGATGTAAATAGGGGTTATTCAGTAAAAGGCTCATGCTTTAATAAACTTGGGAAATACCAAGTTATTAAAGTTAAACCAGTTAAACTATCAGTCTTTATAGAGCCTTTAAGGCACTGTCAAATGGTTGATCCCAAGAGGGGCTATGGTATGCACCGTACCCCAAACATTGTTTTCCCTGGAATATCTGGGTCCCAAGGAACAAACATTGGAAAATATGCAGCTCTGCTTTCATTGTCTTCTCATCAGCTTCTTATAATAATATTCTTTGTTTTCTTAAATTTTTTTCTACTAAGTTTTTTTTTAAGAAATAATTGTTCTACTACAGAGTTGCAGTAAATTTTCACACTGTAAGAAAATATTCACAATACTAAAACCCTACAAAATTCCTTTTTAAAAAGATATGACTCAAGTTCATTAAAATGCTAATTAAATCTAATCCTAAACTAATTAATGTTCTCTGTCATCAATTGTAGTTTGACACTTTACATAATATGGTATCTTAAATCAAAATTTTTGAAAAGCCTAAAGCAATAATATTGGAATTTCATTTATAAAAATATCTATGCTATCTTTCATGTTGATAGAAAACAGAAAGATATAAAAACTATTTGATATTATTATTGTTGAATAAACAAAATGCATTTGAAGATTTCCACCTGAAAATTTATTGTTCAGAGCCAATTTACTTGTAAAATGAAAAGAGCACTTTTAGAAACTGACTCACTATGGTCTTTTATGTGTAAATGCAAATCCTATACGTGTGACCTGCTATGGACCACTCTTCTGTAACGACAGCTTTTCCTGACGGACCGCCTGCCGCAGAGAATGGGCCTGCCAGCTCTTCATCTGTGAGGGGAAAACACATTCGCACACAGCCTGCATGCAAATTTAATGCGGTTTACAGTCTGCTCAGTTTCTTTTAAGACTGATAGCTGAGTTAGATAATGCCAGGCTATATGCCCCATTTATTCTTATGAAGACAGGCTGGCACCTTTGCACCAAGGACAGAACAGACATGGAAGAGGATTTAAATGAGCTAATTACCCTCTCTCTTTGACCAATGAAATGTTTTCAACCATCCACAATTCCGAGTTTAGTGAAATTGTGACACAACAGCCATAGTGAGCACTTACTTCTGAGGCTGGCATTTACTTATGAAGATTGAACCCAATGGACCTTCAATAAAACACCAAAATGTAGGCAGTTCATTAAGCTCTGTGATAGAAACTTGAAGGTCTCTGGAGAATAGCAAATTGGTTAAGAAATAAAAATGCTACTACAGAGCCAATCTGCATAATCAGCTGAGTCAAGATGCTCAGACTCCATAATTCGGCTAAAAAGAAAAATGTAATACTGCTGTATGTCTAATCTCCCTCAAACTCCTAAAAGTGTCGACACTTTGCTGCCTATGGTATTCTGTGACATTACTTTGCCTCTTTAATTTTTCACTGTGGCATTGATTCAAAAATGCTCTTTAACTGGGGTCATTTAGGGGAGAATTTCACCATGTTCTTTATAACTGGAGAAGTACCCTCAACTCCCTTTTTCTAAGGAGTTACATGCAAAAATAAAGCCTAAGAATCATGTTTATTCACAGTTCTTTAAAAATAATGGCATTCCATAATCTATTCTTCTAGCTAGAAAAACTAGTTGCAATAACTCAAACTGGCTCTTTCATGATCTGGCAAGACAAACATAAACAAAAAGGAAAAAACTGTACTGTATTTGTTTCAGACAATATTCCAAATATCATCTTCTAAGAAATGGAAAACAGCATCTTCTCCTCTAGTACCCAATCCATGAGCAGGCGCTGTTCTCTTAAAAGACCCATGCACTGGTTAACCTCCCAGAAAATTTCAGAATCATGAACATACTGTATGTAATCAGGGCCCACTCTAAATAAACCTGAGAATGAGTAAAGCTGCTCTTGATGAGCTCAGTACTCCCTGAACCTCATGTCCTATCTCTGTGACCTTGACTCTCAACCTTTCTCCCTCTCCCTCCCTCTCCTTCCTTCTCCCTCCCTTTCCTTGTCTCTCCCCCTCCCCCCTCCAATCAAAACTGATTTGTACTATGCCTTAATTCTCTGACAGGTGCATGATGAAATAATAGTTTCCTGTAAAAAGCAGTTCCTTTTCCATCTCCTAAGCCCAATTTAGAACCACCCTGTAAGCACCTGAAACCCAAATTAACATCTCTCCCACCTCTCCCCCTCCTTCAGCCTGTTCCAGGATCCTAACTTGGTTAGGGCATCATCCTCCACTCATCCGCCTCATTTAGAAATCTGAGAGACAATTTATGACACTGCGGTAGAATTATTTCTTTGTATAGCTGTTTAATCCATAAGACAGTTTCTTAGGGGAATCTGATGGTTCTCTCCCAGAATACAGCACCACACAGTACTGCATAAGTGAACAAATGTTTAATGATGATGGAGATCATGTTGAAATGCAGTTAACTATCTGAGACAATATTTGCTTTTTTTATTAGCTGCCTAGCGTAACCCCAGCCAAAGGAACTGCAGTGTGGGGGAAGCTTCCATAACTCATTATCCACTTTGCATGAAACCTTGATAAGTGAGTATAAACAGCTAATGGCAAAGTATCTGCAGAGGCCAAATGTCATATGTGATATAGCCACACCTCTTGGTGACCTGGCTATCCACGAAGGAACACTCAGGCCACATCACTCCCTTCAAATAGGATTCCCCAAAGACTAAGAATTCTGGGTACTTCTCAAGTGGGTTTATATTTTCACAGGAGCATGCAATTAGAAAGCAAACACTGGGGTCAGACTGGCTGTGGGTAACACAATGCCCATCTGTTCTGATGAATAAAAATGGCACTCAAGTTCTGTGCAGGGCAGTATTTGGCGTGGAGGTGGCCCTGCACACACCGAGCAGGTTTTAATTAGCCACTCCAAACAGCAGTTAGCTTAGTAAACTGATTCTTGCTGAAGAAATAAAGCAAGCCTACAAGAGAACTGCTGGATCCAGCAGTACAAAGGGAAGCAGAGCTAAAATATTTACTGTGACATAAAACAGAAGGGCCCAGACCTGGCTCAGCCACAAGAAAGCCTTTGTCTGGAGACGGGTCCCAGGTGCCAGCTGTCAGAGATAGCTCAGGGGATTTAATTAGTGAATGCAGCCGAATGATATAAATAATGACCAGTTTAGACATAGTGTTTGCATCGTCTGATCAACTCAGTCAGCGCCAGCATTAATAGAACACATCTGCTGGAAATCCCGGTTAGGATTTCAGATCACATTTGACACATTGTTACTACAACTGTGTTTTCTCGAGCCCTGGCACTGGGGTTCTATGAAGAACTTGCACTTATCAGTGGCACTGCCATATTTAGTACGTTGCTAATTTCACTGAGGCCCCTGTAAATAATCACTTGGCTCTCCAGCTAGCTAAATAAAGTGAAAGAAGGATCACCAGCATTACCTCACAAATGAGACAGGGTCTGCAATGGGGTTCTGGGGTTGAATTGTCAAAACTTGGCAAGTGAACCCAACATAGTGCATGAATATTAATTAAAAACAAAATAATGTTCACTTAACATATTATGATGCTTTTGATGTGTAGTGTATGTGTGTGTTGGGGGGTGTACTTATAGAATTCATTAGCAATCTTCTCCCCATGCGTGCACTCCCCCTTTGCTCCTCTCCCTACCAACTGTCCTTCACACACACCTAGACTTATTGCTCCTTGATTTGTAACCGTGACCTTTCCCCAGGTGGCAGCCCTCCTTTGCTGTCTCCTTACACGTGGAAGTGGGGCTGCTGGCACACAGCACCAGGGAAATGCAGGCATTTTCATTTTGCTCCATGAATGGTAGAACTCAATTGCTTAGAAGTAATACAACATAAGCACTGCCCAAAATATCCTAAACTAAAAGAGGAAGAAGGCAAGGACAGAGCTATCTGAAGAATTAATGCTTACACCTTCTCCTACTACTGAAAATTTGACTTGAAAAAAGAAAGTAATATGGTTTGGCTTTATGAGTCAATAGCTCAATTTCTTGTTCCCTAGAGAAGGGAAACATAAAAGCAACATGGATATTATACATTTTGGGGTTGATGTTAAAAACAATTACTTCTGTTAACTGACACATTGACTTTGAATATCTTCTGTAATATGCTTTTAGGAAAAGATAAATTCTGACAAGCATTGCTTCTTGTGCTTAACAAATAGGGGTGTAGCAAGCCAAATGTTTGCATTGTAAGTACAAAGGATTTCACCTGCAGGGTATATAGGCTTTGAGCTTGGCTTTTGTCACCTAGTTTTTTTTTTAAAGCTTTTTGGAAAGAATAGAAAAGGACAGTTATCTATAGCCTTTTTAATCTTACCACCTTTTCTGACTCAGACTAATTTGTGGCCAGAGGCAAGAGAGGAAAGTGGAATAACAAGTGAAATCAATAGTTCTTACACTGCATTTTAAGAGGCTGCAAAAGGCTCTATTGACTAGAGAGGGTAGGAGATGAAAGAGAAGAGAGGTTAGGTAACAAATCTAGTCAGACTGAGATTTCCAAATGTAGTCATTGAGACAATGTAAGAGAATGGATTTGCATCCTATTAAAAAAAACACTATATTTCTAAATGGTATGGGTAATACGTGGTCATGTTATTTTTTAAAAACTTCTGAATCAATTTATCTTAACTTTCCATGTGTAAGTTCATATAACAGTGTTTTATTCTAAAAAGGAAAGAAAGTGAAACCACCTATGATGAAAACACTGTGGGAAGCTAACCCGCACACTGATCTTACTAGTCAAGAGGAATCCAAGATCAGCACCCGCCATGGAACCAGGAGTCGAGATCACACTGGCAACTGATAAAACGCTATAGAAATACGTATTAGCATTGATTAACGAAAGAGTCAATTGCAAAGGGATGTTTTCTGAGACACAGCCTCCCACCTCACTCGCATGCTGCTCCTCAGCCTCTGCAGCCTCTTTTATCTCCCACCTTAAAGGGGGGCGCCCTAGCGCTCAGTCCTCAGAGCTCTTCCTCAGCTATGCAGCTCCCTAGCTGTTCTCATCCAGACAATGGCTTTAAATTTCATCTGTTAGTAACTTCCAAACTTTTATTTCCTTTCTGATCTTTTCATTGAGCTTCAGACTCATATACTTAATTACTTACTTGACCTAATTTAGCATCTCAGACTTAAACAAGTCCAAAACGAGTATCCTGATATTACTGCAATGAGTGTTCCTCTTTGTAGCATTCCCTGCCTCAGTACAGAGTAATCCCATCCTGATAGTAGCTTGGGTCAAAACCGAGTCATCCTTGACTCTTCCGTCTCTCACACTTCACATCCAATCCACTTGAATCCCCACTGGCTCTACCTTCACAGTGTACCCAGAGCCTGGCACTTCTCGCTCCTCTGTTGCTTCGATTTGATTGATCTCAACCACCATCATTTCTCCCCTAACTTGCCTCCCTCTTCTCCCTCCTACAGTCTATTACCCACCCAGCTGCCAGAGAGGCCATCTACATAAGTTAGATCATCACTCCTGGGCTCAGCACCCTCCAAAGGCTTCTATGTCATAGTAAACACAGTCTCTATAACGGCCCACAAAGTCAATGCAATTGACTTTGCAATATTTATTTTTATTGTTTTTTAGATTTTATTTATTTATTTTTAGAGAAAGGGGAAGGGAAGGAGAAAGAGAGGGAGAGAAACATCAATTCGTGGTTGCCTCTCCCATGCCCCCACCAGGGACCTGGCCTGCAACCCAGGCATGTGCCCAGACTGGGAATCAAACTAGTGACACTTTGCTTCACAGTCCAGTGCTCAATCCACTGAGCCACACCAGCCAGGGCTGCAATTTTTAATTTTAATGATAAATTTATCAACCCTTTCTTTCACTTACAGCTTCTGGATCTGGAATCAAATCTAGGAAGGCCCTTCCTACCCTGAAAATATATGTAAAAAATATTGAGATAGCTTCCAAAATTTCTTCTATGGTTTACTTTTTTACACTTTTTAAATAAGATTATTTATTTATTTTTATTTTTAAGGAGGACGGAGGGGGAAAGAGGAGCTGAACATCAATGTGTGGTTGCCTCTCATGCACCCTGTACTGGGGATGTGTTCCACAACCCAGGCCTGTGCCCTGACTGGGAATCAAAACAGTAACCCCTTGTTTTGCAGGCCAGCACTCAATCCACTGAGCCACACCAGCCAAGGCTAATTTTTTACACTTTAGTCTTTGCTCCTTCTAAGGTTTATTTCATTCTAACTCAGTTTTGCACATCTAAATCTTATGTATCCTATCGTTCTAGGTTCAATCTGAAGAATAATAGCTAATCTTTATGGAGGACTTATATTGTGTTCTAAGTGCTTTACATGTCAGAACTCATTTAATACCTAGAGGAGGTCCATACGTTAAGTACCAGTATTTTCATTTCACAGATGAGAAAATTGAGTCACAGACAGATCACTAAGTAACTTGCCCAAGGTCATTCAGTTAATGATAGCGAGGATTTAAACCCAGACAAGGCTGGCTTTGGATCCTTTGAATCATTAAAACTACCCTCTCAACTACCACTGTTTACATACACTTTCCCACCCTGAGCTGGAGATGGCCCTCTTTTTTCTGGAAACTTTAGAAAAGCTGTACTCTTCATTTAAGGAAAAAACAACTTAGATCACAGTTAATTGCATACATTTCATGCTACTTTAAAAAGTAGCTTTCATATCTAATTCATTTATAGTGCTCACAGAAATTAGTATTCCACAAAAAGCTCAGAAATACGTACTGGGTGAATAAATACATAAATCATAAAAAGTCTTGAAATGTATATATCTTGGGAGAGTTCATATTATGTTCAAATTATGTTATAAATGGCTAATGAAAAGATTGTTTTCCAACCCTAAACTGTAATAGGAGGGAAAAGGAGAGTTTGTGGGCACTGATAGCCAGTGATGTTCGATAGGAAGAAAAAAGATTCATTTTTTTATGGCTGGGCCTGATATCTAATTATATAGAATAGAGTTTCATATATTTTCCTGTCATTGGGAAAAGCTGACTTTGTTTTCTTTAAAACTACAGGCTTTTAGTTCCTGGGGTTTTTCCTGAAGGATGCTTTGAGAATTGGCCAAATAATTGGTCTATGAATCTTAGAAGCATAGCAATTGAGAGGAAGAAACAGTTACTAGACTTAATCAGAAATAATAATTATTCATAGAAGGTCTTAAACCTTAATAGTTTGAAATAGACTCAAGCCATGTTCCTGAGAAGAGTTAAATCCCTAAGAAGAGTTTAAAATGCCCTTGAAACTTAGAAAGTAAATTTTCAATGACCTGGTGTTCTTATCATTCCCTGAAAGTACCCAGCATAGCTTTTTGCTGGTCACTGATGGATTAAAAAGGTTTTAGTCAGATATATCTTTGAGCTGGGCCAAGTGTTTACAGAAAAAAAAATCCAATGACCTACTAAAGAATATAATTTCCACACAGTGCACCTGGGGAGAAAGTCCTCCAGTGACTCCTGTGACCCTGCCTGCGATCGGCCCAAGTGATTATTTCTAATTGGTAGATTTCTCCCACATGTCTTACAAAAATGACAAAAGGCTACATATTTCTAAAAAAAAACAAACAATAGTTTTATAAAGAAATCAATATAAATAAGTCAGAAATGTGAAAAATCAAACTAATGCCCTGAAAAAGCGCTTCTAAAGGCCTCTACTAACTTGTCTGCTGTTGTCAGATTCATGGGCCTTCTCTCCCGCATTTCTCTTGACTTGCCCTGTGTATCTGATCGTCTTACAGATCATGACTTTCCTGCATTTGTTTTCACTGGACACTTTTTGAAACTCATTTATCTCTTAGCTTCTGATACATGCATGTTCCTGAACTGCTCGTAGCCTCTCTGAATGCTACCTCACTAGTCCTTTGCTAGATCACGCTCTCCCACACTTCGTATGTTTTTCAAGGTTCGCTCTTTCCTTCTTGATGCTTCACAGCTTTTCCTCTTAGGTCCTATTTTTGCATCATAGCTTTGACTTCTAATTCTTATTGGGAATCTGAGTGTCTGTATGTGTAGCTCGCACCTCCTATTCAATTTCTGGCCTCTTATCTCTAATTACTTGAAGCACATGTGTATTGAATGTTTTGCTATCAACTTGCTATACCAAAGAGCTGTTCCTCCTATGGGTTGTTTATTCAATTATCTGTTCACATAGCATATACTTATACTAAATGTCCATCATGGGCTAGATTCTGTGGATATACAGGGGAACACAACAGATCCTGCTCTGGACTACTTCAGAGTCTTGGAAAGGAAAAATACCCCAAATCAGTACTTAGAATATAAATACACAAGAGATTTTGAAGCCTTATATAAAACGGCCATTTTATGGGTCACAATTAGAACAGGGCTGCCCAGACTCTTGATTCTGGGAAGAACACTTCTCATGAGCCAAAGGTAAGAACCTTGGTTTTGTTCTTGGTGAAGTCCAAATCCAAGCAAAATGGCCCAAATTATAGAAGCTTCAGACTGAGATATCAGCACTGTCAACTGGCCATGGGAGCAGGACTTTGCAAGTCCCTCGGAGATCTTAACTGCACTCTGAAGAATTACGGGAAGCTGTGTCATTCCTGAGGTCAGAACTGGGGGAACAAGCGATTCCCTCTCCTAAGGACAGGGCCGAAATTGCAGTAGCAAGATGAGAAGGGTGGAAAGAAACCACTGAACACGTGTGAAGTGGTCCCCTCAGAAGCAGTGTCCTGGGATGGATAGCTAGGGTTGGAGAGGCTTTTACCACCCTCAGGCCAGTCCAGGCTATGACACAATAGTCTGGATTCAGAATGTATATGATGAGTCACAGACAGATGAGGGCAGTGACAGATATATGGCTCAGTAAGTGCAGCACAACAGGACACAGAGCTTTATTAGACTATAAACTCTGGAATCAGGCTGTCCGCAGCAGAAAGCCAGCTAGGCCATTTACAAGCAATGTGGTCTTGAGCAAATTACTTTACCTTCCATACTCAGTCTCTCCATCTGTAAAAAAGGACACAGCTATTCCTTCTTCATAGGGTGGTTGTGAAGATTAAATGAGTCACTACATCTAGAATGCATTAAAAAAGTACAGGTGCATAGAATGTGCTAAAAATAAAAACTGAGCTATTATTAATGTCTACATTTTATCCACATTGCACCAAAACTATGTCTGTAGCCAGGAGGTAGCAAGCATATCATACTTTGAGTGGTCTTTCCTGAAAAAAACATGGCTCCTTTCAGAAGTAGATTTTTTTTTAAATAAGAGTCATAAAAACTGAAACCCATTCTCTTACCAGGTCGAGTTCTTTATTAAAAAGTCATGTACCTTTGTAACTCACTAATGATACATGTGATTATGAAATAACTTTCAGGTCAACCCTGACAGTTCTGGGTTTATTAGGATCATATTAGTTTTCATCCACAGTGCTTTTCCGTTACTCCCTGTGTTACAGTGGTCAACTTAGTGGTCAGTATTTGTTCTTGATTCACAGAAATTTACACTGAAGACTTTTAACAGCCTTGCAAATACTGCCAGTAAATTTATTCAGTCTTGCTCAGTTTCCTACAATGTCATCCAGGGGTTCCAAGTCTCCCCAGACATCTCTTCAAAGATACCTGTCAAAATCTCCCTCAAAAAAAGTCCTTTTTGAATTTTGTGACTATAATGCAGGTGATGACAAAGTCACCTTCATGATTTACTGTAAATGAAAAAAGGGAAGAAGGACGGGAGAGGGAGGTATAAGAATAACAATAAGGATCACATCAGATTAAATCATTTTTATGTTTTTTTTCCTGTTATATTAATTAGCATATACTTTTTGCCATTTGGCAAATAAATACATACTGTAGCAGTGGTGATAATAAAAACATTAACAACCAGCCTGGCACAGATGCTAAACAATTAAGACAGTGCTGGCTGCAAACAACTGGAACAGTGAGTCCCAGGTGGAACTCAATCTTGTTATGCCTAAATATGGTGTTTTTGGTCATTTCAGTATAATTTGGGCACTTTCATCACATTATTTTTTTAAGGTGAAAACTGCAATGTAGAAATGTCTTCCAACAGAGAGAAATTTTTCTGGTAATATTACATTTGTCTTGAATGCAAAAGCTACTTGTATATCCAAAGTAATTTATACAATCAGAAGCTTTTAGTTACTATTACTTTCCTTCTATTATATTTTCCAAAAAGGTTCTGCTACGTACACTTCTGAAGTTTTTCATCAAATCTGTTTCTTTGTGTATGAGACTAAGATCCCACGGTTCTCAGCTTATCTAAGTCCTGGTAGGTTCTTTGGGTCATGCATAATTTTATTTTGAGATTGTTACCAATAGGTTGACTTTATTTAATGTAGAAGAGAAGCAATTTATAATACTAGACAAACAAACCTACAAGCTACATTTGCTTCTTTGTGTCCTGCTTGTTCAACTGGCTTTTTAAAAAATTCCCATAAAGAAAACTTTAGAGCCAGAATAAAACCAGCTACCAACACCTAGAGTTACTCAGTCTTTTTTTTTAAAGATTTTATTTATTTATTTTTAGAGAGGGAAGTGAGGGAGATAGAGATAGAGAGAGAGAGAGAGAGAAAGAGAGAGAGACATCAATGTGAGGTTGCTTGGGGTTCTGGCCTGCAACCCAGGAATGTACCCTGGCTGGGAATTGAACCTGGGACACTGAGTTACTCAGTCTTGTTTAAGCCTCGCCTAGGATTGTCCTTAGGATGACAACAAAGTTACTCATTAAACCAGCCCATGTGGCATATGACAGTGTGACTGTGGGCTACTCGGAACTGCCCAGATTTCCTGTGACATACTTAAATAGCCATAACTGATACATATAAAATAATACAACAAATAGTTTCCCAATCTGCTTTCTCCTGTCAGCATCCAGTTTCTGCCAACAGCATTACCATTCTCCCTTTCATTCAAGGTCAAATACTACAAAGTCATCTCCAGTGGCTATTTAACATATTTGGGGATATCCCCATTACTGTAATAACTGGTGGGAGGGAGAGGCCATCTCCTGCTACAGAAACTAAAAAGCCCTGATACTTTCACAGCCCTCCTTGTCAACCAGAATGCTGCACGTGAGCCAGGCCTGAACAATCAGGCCACCTGGCCCGGACCGATCCAGAGGTAAGCATGAAAAATTGCAGGGATGGGGGAGAATTCTTTCAGGCCGCAGTGGTATCAGCCAGTTTCTGGGAGAAATGATGGCAGCAATAGCACCCAGTGTTTGTCATGTAAGTTGTGGAAGCAGGATCCTTCTTAGATTAATGCAGTGGTGACATTTCAGCTGTTGTTCTGGTAAGTGGCCTCCTCTTATTTTTTCAGACCTGGTTCCCCAGCTTCCCCCGCAAATTTGCAATTTCCCAATTGCCTTCCAATAAATTCCTTTTTGCTTAAATTAGCTAGAGGCTGTTTCTTTTGCTAAGCACAACAAAAACAAAAACTCAGTCTAATGTATGTCATCTGTGACTCTTTCCCTGACACTGTCTCCCATGTGTTACATTCCGTTGAGTGGACTGACTCCTGAAGCCTCTCTGAATGAGTGATGTCGACAATGTCCTATTCTCAGCAGTCCTGCTCATGCCTGTGGCTTCTTTCCTGCAGTCCACCCATCTCGTTTGGTCTTCCTCTTTTCCTGTGCCTTCTACTTTTCCCAGCATCATTGGCTTTTCCAAAGAACCCTGTCTTCTCATGATTGCCTCAAGTGGGAAGCTTCAGTTTTACATCTTTGCTCCCCCCACACCCACAATGGTATTTCCGGCCTAATTTGCTGTGGCAGTTCAGGGTACATCTGTAAAACTCTCTTCCAACACCATATTTCAAATGGCTCATTTCTTTCCTATTAGCCTCCTTCACCGGCCAACCTTTTCGCATCCATACATAATAATGAGGAATATGAGGGTGTGGATGATCTGCGCCTTTGTCTCTAATGACTCATCTTTGCTCTTGGTGATCTTTCTATTTCTCCATTGCTGCCCTTCCAAGTCTCAGCCTTCTCTTGATTTCAGCTGGAGACTGCAGCCAAGAACTGATGAATTGAATTTGAATTTCAATCAATGAACTGAATTTTCTCTCATACATGGCCAAATTCAAATATAACAGAAACTCCCTCAGCCAGTACATTTGAGACTGGGAGTTTGTTCAATACCCAAGTTCAACATTGTCTTTTTGCATATCCATCAGGTATTATTCCAGGCAGTTATTTCCGAAATGTGGACCATGGACCACCATCAGCATCACCTGAATACTTTGATAGAAACAGATTTTCAGGACCCACTCCAGACTGACTGAATCACAAACCCCAAGACAGGTGCTGCCCTCCAGGGGATTCTGGGGCAAGCTCAACTTCGAGAACCACCAATCTCAGATGTCCAGCTTGTATTCTTGCTGTTACACCTGCTCCTCTATAAATTAAGGAGACTGATCTTTTGCAGTTCTCATGTCTAACTGCACGTCAAAGTTACCCTGGGAATCTGGGACCCTCCCCATTTACCAAATCAGTTTCCAGGGTTGGGGCCTGTGAGCTACAGTATTACTAAGCTCCTTAAGTTACCCAATGTAGACAGACTGTTGCTGCTGCTGGTTTAGAATCATTACCAGAGTGTTTTTCAGCTGCCAGACCTTGGCAGGTAAGAGGCAATCACATTTTACAACCATGTGGCCAGCTCTACTCTGACCCTCTTTAGTATGAAAGGTTGTAGTTCAGTTCCTATATGTTCTTAACTGACTTCCTTTTTTCCCTCCCCAACTCTGCTATAGAGAATCAGATAATTTATCAAACTCAAGAGTAATCTAGAAAATCCTGCTCCATAACTTATGTAGTTGCTGACAAGCCTTGGGATATTGTTGCTAGGCATCACTTGCATAGTACAAGACACATGGTAAAAAGGTTTTTTTGTTAGACATTCATTATTTAAATGAATATCAGTTTTACTTATTAGCATAGACTGATATTCAGATAACACTTACTGAATTATTACCCTATGCAAGGCAGTTTATAATTCTATAACGTCCTGTATAAAACAAAACAAAGAAAGGAAAAAACCTTGTTGTAACAACAGTGTACACTGTATGTGGATCAACAATTCAGTTACAAGCTGGAGATGCAATAACCAAGCAATGAAGAAATAGTAGCAGTCAGGTTCTGGCTCAATTTGGGTCCTTGAAGCAGTCACCTGTTATTTTTACCTGTCTACCATTGCTGTTCCCAGGGGAGCCACCTGTCTCCTGATCCAAGAGGTCTGCAAAGCCTGCCTGTTAAAGCCTGCCAGAGAGAGAGGCAGATGAACACATAGCTCAGACTGGCCAATCAGAGTTCTTCCTCCTTGGTCACAGTTCTTGGTTCAAACATAAGCATGTGACCCACACTGGCCAATCAAAATCTTCCCTGTGGAAGTCTCTCTGTTCCTCTAGAATCACAAGCTATGAACACCTTTTGTGGCACCAAGGAAGAAACTATTTGCAGTGGACAAGAATAAGGCTAACATGTAGAGAAGCAGAGTTCAATGAGAGAGAGACAGAGCTTTACTATCATTAGAAACCAGGGTTGATCTAAATCAACTGTATGCCCTGGACTTTTTCACTGTGAGAACCAATACATTTCATTCTGTTAGTTTTTAAATTTTCTTTCTGCCTAAATGAGTCAGAATTGAATTTCTGCCACTTGGAATGAAGAATTCTAGGCCCAAATTTTGATTAATTAGGTGTAGACTACACTTTCCATTTTCTCAGTTTTACAGATAATGCCATTCACGTGCTTCTGGTCACACTGGAATTACCGCTGGGCATTCCCTGAGGACACTTTTAAGGAGTAAAGCTGTAACAGCACTACCAGTTTTCTCAACCATTATCACCTCCAAACTTTTAGCTTGATCAGACCTGGGAGCAGGTTGGAGTTTAAAGAGGTACTCCTTTGTACCTCTTAGCCAACCCACATCCTTTACTAGCCTTATTGTTATTTCTTAAATATGTGTAGCATAATGGCTAAGAGCTTGGGTTCTGGAAGTACAGACTACCTGGGTTCAAATTCTGGCTTTGCTATTTACTAGTTATAGAACCTTAGGCAAGTTACTTAACCTCTCTGTACCTCAGTTTCCCCAAGTAAAATACTAATACCTACCTCTTAGGGCTGTTGAGAGAACTGAACATGTGAAGTGCTTGGAATAGTGTCTATCACAAAGAAGTGCTCAGTAATTGTTAGTTATTATTATTACCTAGGGAAACTTAGAGATCTAGCTCTCTTCATAAATTTATAGACACCATTATATATACATGTGTAAATGGCACATGCAGAAGTGCATATACAGGATGTAATATAATGACAGGAATGGTATAAATTTGTAAACATTGGGCTAGTCAATTTCCAGTTAAGCACTTGGGATCTTCATTAGTACATGAGTGGTTTCAGGCTCCTCCTGTGGGTCACTTCCATAGGCCATAGTCCTTGCTACTACAGTTAAGGCCCAGGTTTCCAGCACTCCACAGAAAGTGAGATCCTGTGACCTTCTGGAGATTCTAATAGACTTCAAGTAGATCTAGATTGATCCTTGAAAGAATAATTTTTTTTATTTCATAAAATAGTTATACAGTTGCTCAAGATATAACTGAACCCATTTTCTTAAGATGATGTTTAGGCTTAAGCTAATATCTGCATTTGGGAGTCTTCTTTCCCTGACCAAACCCAGTTGGGGGCTCTAATGAAATTTGAATGGTTTTGTGAAAGCTATAAATATAATGGGCCACATCTAAACCACAGCACCGTCTCCTTCTTTTTCCCCGAGAAGACTCTAGGGTCATAAGATTCAAATATTTGAAAACGAAACAATGGCTCTCAACATATCAAAACCAAAGAATATGAATAAAAAACATTGAAAATGGACTTAGAAAGACTCCCATGAACTTCTTCACCTTTGTTCCAGACTCTAGAGCACTGGTCTGAATAGGGGCATGTTGAATATTTGTGGGGGCATTTTTGGTAGTCATAGAGTGACTATGGGTTACATCCCCGCCCCCCTCCGCCAAGCACACACGGAGACACAGGGGTCAGGTACACTAGAGATTCTGAAACATGATGGCCAGTCCTACCAAACAAAGCCTTTCCCACATCCCACACAACTTTCAAATAATGGAGATGAAGATCCTGTTTTTAATCATGTGAGCCTGAATCTTCTGTTTTGCATGTAAACAAAACACAGTTTTGGAATAGCTTTATTATACATGGAATTTTCCAGGAATGCAACTACTGTGAAACTTAAGAGGAGCTTACCATTTATTTTGTTTAGAACTTTACTAAGAGTTAGTCCCATCTTGGGAAAATCATTTTACCGCCAACAGCACCATTCATTGTATTTGAGGTGTCAAAACAGTCCAACCTTCAGTCTACGTCTGTTGCTATTAGACTTACGAGGTACCACAAGTATTACCGCGCAGGCATCTGAAAACACCTTTATGCCTTCTAACATAGTGGTGCCTGAATATTTACGTTTTGAAATATGTGTAACTTTCTTGTACATTATTTTATTTCCCGTTGTATTATTAGAGCATGTCACTGAATTTTTAAAACACTATACACATAGGTAAATTATATTATTTATGAATTTCATTTCAGCATAATAACTAGAGTATTAAAACATATTTTTTATTTAAAAAAGTATTGGTTATGTAAAGGTAAGAATGACTAGAGTATTAATAGAGAGGAAAGAAATACTTTTTGTTTTTCTCTGACTACAGAAAGTATTAGAGGGCAATCTCACGTTGGTTTTACAGGACCTGGTGGTATAAAAATTAAAGGGGAAAAAAGGAGTAATGGCCAGGGAGTAAGTAAACAGATTAAGAAATATCGATAGGAAAGGCAGGCCTTCACCATGAGGCACTGAAGTCCTCGCAGTCTTTAGATGTCAGGTTTTCCTAAGGAATTGTCCCATTTGTTTCGGTCTATTTCTTCCTTTCTTTCCCTTGACATAGGTAATGAGCATTAACACTCACTCTAATCAGTATGTTGCGTTTTATATCAGCTGGCTCTGGTTTGGTCTTTTCCACAAAAGAACAATGACTTCTCCCATTCCACAGCAAATATATTTTTTTATTGTTGTTCAAGTATAGTTGTCTCCATCTTCCCCCCTCCCACTCCCCCCACCCCAATCATCCCCACCTCCCACCCTCAATCCTACTTCCCTTTGGCTTTGTCCATGGGTCCTTTAAACAAGTTCCTCGATGACCCTTCCCCTTTTCCCCCCGATAATGCCCCTCCCCATAGCAAATATTTTTTTTTGAGTAAAGGTTTTGATTACCCTTACATACGCTGTTTAAGAGATCCACAGAGCTGGTTTATGAAATCATGGACATTCCCTGCCCTCTTCTCAGGCACAAAGAATTGTACAGACAGACGTCTTCAGCTAACCGCACCACCACCACAAATTCCACCTGAACACAGGATGCTGGGAAGTAGAGCATAGATGGTGGTTCCCAGGAAAGCTTTTCTAGTCAAAGACTGGCTATTCTGTGCTACTCTGTTGTTCTGAGACCCTCAGAAAGTCACTAACCTCCCCTTGAATTAGTTCTCCTAAGCAGAAAGGAAGATTAGAAAACATTCTATTTCTTCTTAGTGCCTGCTCTAGTAGCACACATGCCAAAACTGGAATCACATATTCCCTTTGCTCACTAGCCCAGGATGTTCGGCCATGCTAAGCTGAACAGTTAAGCAGCTTGAGAATCTCAGAGGAAAGATGCTTCATTCGGTGTTGTTAATTATTGACTGGGACTGACAGACTGAAAGCCAAGAAAATCTGATATTTAACATCTGCTTCTAAAAACTAGAAATCTATAGCAGCTGTGAAATATTCTGAACATTCTTTGATTTTGCTCAAGGTCAATCTGTTTTCATTTCAAGAACAAGGTTGATTTTCTCCTATCATCTACTTACCGCTTAACCTGAATGCTTCTGGAACTTATTTTCTTGTGGATGTCATATAAACATAAATAACTCAAATGTCATGCTCTTCACAGAAATGGTGCCTCCCATGACCTTCGGTCACCCCATGACATGTGCCCTATTCCTTCTCTCTTTTCCAGGTTCCTTCTACTCGCCAAACTGCTACAGCTGGCAGGAAGGCGGTTGCTGTTCTTGGCAGTGTCTACACTGGAGATCTCACTATATCCTCCTCAATCATGAGCCCTTCTTGGAGAGACTGCCTCTTCCAGAGCCAGGGAAGGGATGTTCTAGTAAGTGGGTACGCTGGCCCACTTCTGCACAGCTGATAGGAACAAAGGAACTGACTCACACAGTGAGCCCAGCCAAGTAGATCCCCTAGTTCAAGAATTCAAACCAAAAAAGAAAGTGAAGCCGGTAGCCCAATGTAACATTTTTTTTTAAATGGCCACAAATGCTTTCACACTCTTCTTTTGAAGAGATGAAGCCTTTGTTTCCTCCGCTTGAATCTGGGCAGGCATTTGACTGCTTTGACCAATAGGATTTTGGAGAAGTCACTCCCAGTCCAGGTAAAAAAAAAAAAAAAGTCATGCGACTTCTACCCGGATCTTTGGAAGGATCATTCTTTGGACATTCCCTCTACGGAACCTCCTGCCACCCGCAAACACTGCATTGCCGAGTGAACAGTCTGACTCTCTTCGGGCTCCCATGTCCATGCGCCCGTGTGTAGGCACTCTGGCCAACAGTCCCAGTGAAGCCCCACCCCTTAGCCATTCCTACCAACGTGCTAGAAGTATGAATGAAAAAGCAATCTTGAAAGAGGTTCCTCCCACCCCAGCTCCCCAGCCATTTGAGGCCCCACACATCAAGGAACAAAGACAAGCCATTCCCCTGATGCCTTGACCTCCTAGAATCCATGCACATAATAAAATGGTGGTTCTTTTTGGCACAGAGTCTGGGGTGATTGGTTACACAGCGGTAGTAACTGAAACACCCAATCACATGAATGGCAGTGCCCAGAATGAAGATCCATGCATTTCTGTTAGATTGTCTAGAGCTATCTGATGTCCTTCTCTAGCTCTGGCTATTCAGCAGTTCCTTAAATTCGAGAAGACTCTGTTCTTCTAATAAACCTCCTTTTCCTTCAGATATTTGAATAGGTTCCTTTCTTATACTCCAACATGCTGTAGGGAATCGTATATAAGGAGGGTGTCCATGATAAAAGTGCTATGTCCCATTGCAAAGTTGCTAGTTTTTAAAGAGTCTAATGGATATCAGGACAGTACCATGCAGTGCTGTGAAACTGGTCCTTTACTCTACTGCACCTTGACCCCTTGGTCCTAGAGTAGCACTTACTATGCCTAGTCTCCCACAAGAGACTTTAAATTCCTTGCCCAAACCCCTGTTCCCTGAGATGCAGACTAGGAGTTAAGTGGAGAACAGATGACATCTGTGATTGTAGGAGCATCACTGTAAAAAGTGACAGTGTGATTGCCTGGATGAGGAACTGGTTAGGATTAAGGATTCTCCTAGGAAGGGGAGTTGACCCAAGCTCAGCTTCCCAAGGTATCTGGAGTTTCCTCTCCAGCCACAGCAGTTACAACTTCCCATGGACCAAGGTGTCTAGAGGCTCAGAAGCTGGTATTCCAGCTAAAAACTGTAAAAACATGGCACCTAAATCATGCATTGCTTGAGACATTTATGTGTCCACCAGTGAGAAGGATGTTTTCATACTTGCTTATAAAAAAGGCAAATAGCCCTGGCTGGTGTGTCTCAGTGGGTTGAGTGGTGGCCCAGTCTGATTCCCAGTCAGGAAACATGCCTGGGTTGCAGACCAGATCCCTGGTTGGGGATGTGCAAGAGGCAACCTATCAGTGTATCTCCCACACATCGATATTTCTCTCCCTTTCATCCTCCCTTCCCCTCTCTCTAAAAAAATAAATAAATAAAATATTTTACAAAAATAACACAGGGCATGAAGATGCGGTTTCTCTGCATAACACAGACACCACGATGTGTCCAGCAGAGGGCCCTGGCATGGACACACCTCTCTGCAGTGCTGGAGCATGGGGAGCCTAGGCCTTCTCTTGTCTCCGTGTCTCTCCTTCCCTGCTAAAGCCCACCCAACACTCCATGCTTTGTGATGTTGGGAATCTTGTTTTGAATTCTGGGACATTCCACATGGTGACTCAGAGGCATCCTTGGCATTGACATTATCATTCCCTCTCCATTGTCCTCAGGTGCATGTCCATCCCACATATAAGGAACCCATTTTAAAAAAAGATCTGTTGTTTCTCTTAGCCAAAAATAAATAAATAAATAAATAAATAAATAAATAATCCCATGTATGTAATCCTTGCACAGTGCTTTATATGTACTATGTCACTTAATCTTAATCATAATCTTATATTGTAGGTACCATTCTTTATTAGCCCCATTTTACAGATGAAGAAACTGTTAACTGGAGAAGTCAAGTAGAAATCTCAAGGTTACATAGCTGATAACTGGCTGGGCCTGGATTAAAGCCAGTTTGGGTTAAACTAGCAATATTATTCCAATAGTCTAACTCAGGGCTGTCCAACCTTTTGGCGTCTCTGGGCCACACTGGAAAAAGAAGGGCTGTCTCGGGCCACACATTAAATACACAAAAACTGAAGAGCAAAAAAAAAAGGACTGCGCATAATTTTCGTGATAATGCCACCACACATAAGCAAAAAAGTACTCACATAATAACCCTAATTATGCAGCAGCCCTTTCAATCATCTTTTAAAATTGAGCAGGTCCCAAGTTTGTGATCACTAATATAGAAAGTGTACATATCTAAGTAATAAAATATCATTGATTTAAAAAACATTTATTATAAAAGTAAAAGAAAAGAGGGCAACATAAAACTAGTGGTATGTTTAACATTGTGTTTGAGAAACTAGGACATCAATATCTGGTTTGATAGAAGTAGTTGCTATTTTCAGTGAGTTCCAAGGTGCTCATCAGATATTTTGGTTCTAATTTTACTCTTATGTGTTTCATTCTTGAAAATAGTTGCTCGCAAATGTAGGTGCTGCCAAACAGCGATGACATGAATAAGGTGTGACTGTGTACACATGTGTACAAATAGTGAGAGCACACATATGTTTACGTGACATTGCAACACATAATCATAAAACAATTTCATAATGTTTAAAGTAAATTTACAATTTTGTGTTGGGCCATATTCATGACACCCCTGGTCTAACTAGACCTTGAAATAATATCCAACAGATTATGACACGAGATCTTGGTCCCCACTATCTGATTTTCCCCCATATTGAGAAACTTATATAGGAAGTTTTCCTGTAGATGCCTCTGACTCTGATGCCCAGCCTGGCTCTAAGGCCAATGATGTTAACATCACACCAGGCTGCCTTTCATATGCTTGGTGGTCCACCCATGGCCTTGGACTGCTTAAGCTAAAGGTACAATGGACAGTCTACCCTCAGCCACTTACCAACTTTTGACACTCTCTCCCACTTGCCTCCCTGGCTCCAGCACACTGCCCTAGCCCTGCTGCCCACTGCTTCCCTTCTTGTACCCTATACTCTATCCAAATTGGTCACCATGCCTTTGCCCGATCACACTTTTGCTTTCCCTTGACCTGAAACAGTCTCGCCCTGTTACAGCTCCACATTCTCATTGATCATTTGACATTCATTGAAGATAAGTAAAACTCATAACACACCATTTCAACAAGGACAATAACAAATCAGTTAATGAGTATTCTAAATTCATGGAGTATTTATTAGTCACTGCCTCAGAAAACTTCAAATAACCAAAATCTCTTATCTCACATGTGCTGGAAACTTTGATAGAGGTTTTCCCACGTTTAGCAGCAAGCCTAAATATTTACATGACATTACCAATAACGAGTTGAAAAGCTGCAGAGACCTTCCGCAGTATCAGTTTAAAAACAAACAAAATAGAAAATAGACTCCCACAAACTTTGTTCAGTCACATTGAAGGAGAGATCGAATTATCTTCCTAGTCCCTCTATAGGAAATGTTACCGATTCATTGTTATATGAAGAGCTAACCAAAGAGCATGTTACCAAAAGATGTGGGAAAACCTATGCATATGTCAGGAAATTAATTCACAAAAATGTTGTTATTTTTCTAGGTTCTGTGATATTTGCTATTAAAATTTGCAATTTGTTGATTTCTTTTATTATGCTAAATAAGTCTTCATTTTATACCTAATTTTTATTCTTTCTTCCTGAAGAGGTTTCTTTGGATTGCGGAAACCTCGGGCCCCAGAACACCAGGCCTATCCCTGGCCTGTCGCCCCTACGGGGCAGAGGCAGCCTCTGGGCTCCGCAGTCACTACCCCTTCCTTCCTCACTCCCAGGCCTTCCGTGACTCTCCAGCGCCTACTGACAGGCTTGCGTGGAACAGGGAGCTTAGCAGGTTAATGACCCAAGTATCAGATGGCTCTCCATGAATTACACACACCACACTCTATTTCTTCAAAGAAGCTGAATGTTTTCCAGAGTTCAACAACCTGACCACCAAGAAGGCTTTGAGAAAAATGTGGAAGAGGAGTTTTATTGTTTTGTTTACTAGGCAGGTGTGTGTGTTGGTTTTTATAAATGGAACGGTTTTTATGATACAATACATCACTAAGAATTGTTCATTCTACCCTGTCAAAAGTTTTGAGTTACATTTATGGTTTGGGGCCAGGGGAGGTTCCATGAGAACCTATGCCATCAACACTATGCTTTTTTTAGGCATCTACAATAAAAAGTTATACATTAATAATACCTGGAGAATATCTCTCTGCTTAGAGTCCAGAGTGACTGTCCATGCATTTAAGATTTAATTTTTGTGAGATAACATGATTAAGAAAGGAATGAAAGGGCAACTTTGAATAAAATATTCTTAGTGACAGTACTTCAGCTCCTTTGCATAGCAATGCATTAGTTCTGGTAGGTTCAAATGATGCGACTTGCTCATCAAACAATAGAGACACATGAGAAAACTTTGAAAAAAACAAATCATCAATGCTCCAGAAATACCAAATTTATCTGAGAGAATGCTACAATCAAAGCTACCAGTAATTACTTACCTCTAGTTAGAAGGAGAAAGAACATATTTTATTAGAAAGAACCAAAGGTAAACAGACTTCCAATATGGCAATGAGAATAGCAGTTTTGCAAGTTTTAAGTGCTAGAGAATGTGAAAAGTTATGAAAAATTCATTTGAACCTCATTATCATATTGTAATGGGATATTGTCCAATACCTCAAACCATATTTTAATGAGATCCTTTCAGGTTTTAGTAAGGAAACTGTCTGGGATTATGCCTAAGCTAGTTTGGTCCTCTAAAAATGTTTGCTCCAAAGTAGCAGTTCTCAACCTTGCCTGTGTACTGGACTCTCTTTTACCACATACTGAGGACTGGGTCCCACTGCTCAGAGATTCTGAATTGCTTGACTTGGATGCAGGAGGAACATAAGCCTTGCAAGGTGATTCTAATACACTACAAAAGCTGGTAACTATTGCTCTAAAGCAGTTTTTAACCTCGGCACCATGGGCATTTTGGGCCAGATGATTCTTTGATGTGAAAGGCTGTCCTGTGTATTACAGCATGTTCAGCAGCATCCTCAACTAGGTACCACTAGCCCTCCCTCCCCTCCCCTTCCTCAGTGTGACCATCAAAGTGCCTCCTCCAGATACAGTCATGTCAGGGAGAGGGGGCAGCTTGGAACTTGCCCCTGGTTGAGAAGCAGTCCTGTGAAGAGTGTTATAGTAAGCCAATTTTATTATTTGGGGCTGTTAGAAAACTACTCCTAACAAAGAAGAGCAGGGCAAAATAGAACCCCATTTGAGACTCAAGTAAGAAGGACCCCACAGGCACCAGTGAACAGAATTGTTCACCAAAGCACAGAATGCAACCACGTACCTCAAATGCTCAGAGATATAAAAATGCTGAGAATGTCATAAATTCAGTGACACTTCAAAATATCCATTTAAAAATCAGCATAACTGCAGTTAGTCATTTACAGATTAGAAGGGGATTTGACCACATCTGTCATATCTGACCTCATTCTATTTTGTAAAGCTTTTATGTTGCTAAAACCTTGTCAACAGGCAATTATTTTTAGACAAGCTCATTTTCTTCAGTGGCTCTGGAATACTGTTTTCCCCTAGAGGGCACGGTTTACAGGGGAGTACTGTCAACTGAAGAGGCTTGAAGTTACCAACACTACAGCAAGAAGAGAAAATTAACACACCTAACTGTACTCTGAACACTAGACCTTCCTGCATTGTATTTGCAAATGCAATTACACCAGGCCCATAACTCTTTCAGGAACAATTTTGAAAATACACACAGGCCTGCAGAAAAGTAGGTAAATTGGCTGAATTTATTTCTTTGTATTTACATGGGCCAATACTTTTCACAGGCTGAATCCTAAGTGCAAAAATCAAATGCATCTCTAATTCCATGAGGGCATTTTCATTTTCCCTAGCTCTTTAATGCTTAATCTCAGATTGAATTTCCTGTAGATTGCAAAGCAATTTGAAAAGAGTGCTAGGTTTAAAATATATAGCTTTTCTCAAAAATAATATTTTTCCTCAAAACATTTTTAAAAATCTAGCCACAAAGTAACAACTAGGAAATGAGAAAGTTACGTGTTAGCTACCTGCACATTCTTCTTCCACTAATGCCGACACAATGAGAGACTCACTTGTTTACAGCTGTTCTCTTCGGGAACAAAGAATCTGAGACAGGGCTTTGGTAGAAGAGCAGAGGACCTCGAGTAAGGGAAATTATGGCATAGTAAAAAGTGGAAGAGACAGACAAGATAGTCAGTGACTTCCTTATCTTTGCTTCTTTTCTTTTCCTCTACAGAGTGGAAGAGACAGCCAAGAAGCAATAAAGAAAGGAGAGGAAACACATTTTTTTTTAACTTAAGGCAACTGCTGGGCCAAATATAAAAACTATTTATCTAGTTATTCTACTCATCCACTCGACAGAACAGGGTGTCAAATTATTTAATGAAAATTAAAAAAATTAAATGGGTTAAATTTTAGACATAGCCAGTTAAAGGTAAAAAAGAGAAAAAAATAAAATGAAAGTGGTACGTGTGGGAATAATGAAGAAAGAGGGGGGCGGGGAGAGAGAGGGGAGATACAGTGAGACAGAGATGACTGCAATTTAGGGAGAAATGCCTTAATCTAGAAGCATTTAGGACACTACTGTGAAAAACAAAGCTTCAATTTCATGTCTGTAGAGGAACATCTGTGTTATGGTCTGAATGTTTGTGTCCTCCTCAGATTCTAATGTTGAAATCCCAATGCCCAATATGATGGTATTAGACATGGGACATTTGGGAGGTGATTAGGACATGAGGGTGGAGCCCTCATCAGTGGGATTCGTGCCCTTACAGAAGAGTCCCAAGAGAGCTCCTTATCCCCTTCCATCACGTGAGGACATAAGAAATCAGAAGTATATGCGCCAGGAGAGAGCCCTCACCTGACCATGACAGCACCCTATTCTTAGACTTTCAGACTTTAGAACTGTGAGAAATAAATTTCTGTTGTTTTTAGCTGGGTGGTATAATAGGTCTGTGGTATTTGTTATAGCACCCTGAAGAAACGAAGACACTGGGCATTGTGTAAAGAAGCTCTAAAAAGCAATATCTTTATGGGTTGAGCAGTCAGAAGTGATAATCAAAATATTTAATAACCAGTACATTTTGGGCATTGCCACTGATCAAATGAAACATAAATTGCAATTATGGGAAAGGATGCTGAGTCTAAACAATCCTAAGGCCACCCTGGTGCTGGTTCCAGGGTTGAACACTCCAGCTTTGGACTTAATGGAAGTGGGACATAGGCAGTGATTAAAAAATGAGAGGGCTCTGGCCAGTGTGGCTCAGCTGGTTGGAGCATCATCCCATAAACTGAAAGGTCACGGGTTCAATTCCTGGTCAGGGCACATGCCTGGGTTACGTGTTTGGTTCCCAGTCGGGCACATGTGAGAGGTAACTGATCAATATTTCTTTCTTGCACCAATGTTTCTCTCACTCTCTCCCTCCCTCTAAAATCAATAAGCATGTCTTTGGGTGAGGGTTAAAAGAAAAAGATGAACTCAGCCACCCTGGCAGGGTGGCTCAGTTGGTTGGAGCATTGGCCCATGTAATCGGCTGTGGATTCAATCCAGGGCACAAGAAAAAAAATGACAGGAAAAGGTGACAATAATAGAGGGGAGATGAAGGAGTTGGCAGAGTCAGAATAGACTATTCTCACAGCACAGACTGTGGTGGCCAGCCTCCAGGAGGCCTGCAATGACCGTTTCTCCTGGGATTCACACTCTTGCATTGCCCTCCCACCCTGAATTAAGGTTAGTCTGTGTGAGTAAGAGGAGATGGCAGGAATTATGGTATGCCACTTTCAATATTAGGTTATAAAAGACTGCAGCTTCTGTCTCAAGTACTCCTGCTCTTTCTCTTAGGTCACTTACACCGAGAAGGCACATCACAGACGGCCTGTGGAAAGGCCTGTGTGGGAAAGAATTGAAGCCTCCTGCCAAGAGCCACATAGGGGAGCCTGGAAGCAGCACCCCCAGCCCGAGTCTTCAGAGACAACTCCCCTGGCTGACAGCCTGACTGAAACCTTAAGGGGGAACCAATCAGGATTCTGGATACTCAGAAGATGTGTGAGATAATTAACATTTATTATTTTAAGCTACTAAATTTTGGAGTAATTTGTTATGTACCAAGAAATAACTAATATACAGCATTAGAAAAAGTACAAAGAAACAGACATATAAAAACATAGTACAGCTCTGGCTGGTGTGGCTCAGTGGATCGAGTGCTGGCCTGCGAACCGAAAGGTTGCCAGTTCAATTCCCATTTGGGGCACATGACTGGGCTGCAGGCTGGGTCCCCACTAGGGAATGCAAGAGACGCAACCAACATTGATGTTTCTCTCCCTCTCTTCCTCCCTCCTTTCCCCTCTCTAAATATAAGTAAATAAAATCTTAAAAGAAAAAAGAAAAAACATAGTATAGATACACTTACCTTGAGGAACTGCTTTCCACCAAGGAAAAGACAAAGGAAGGAAGGAAGAGGAGGTTGACAGAGCCAGTATTTTGCTGGTTTTTTTTTCCTTTCCTAGACAGGAAGTTAATGTATACAAAGTGCAAGATAGTTAATCCTCTCTACCATGAAGGAGATTGAAAAAATACCCCTATGTACTATGCTAAGTACATTCAAAGTTAAGTAACAGCAAAGATAACAGAAAGGCCATCATTCAGCAGGTCTACCATCTGTCCAGCATCTTCCACACATTATCTGTGGTTCTCAGAAGAAGCCCCAGAAGGTCTGACATAAGGCATCATCATGAAGCCAGGTTGGCTTCAAAGCCTAGACTCTTTCCTCTTTTTATACTTCCTTACGAGAAAATCAGTAGAGGTTTGGCTGTAGTTCCAGAAAGAAAGAATCTGACTAAAAGGCCAAGTAAAGCGGCAAGTCAGGCAACTTGTCAGACATAAGAATATCAAATTCAGGGTGAAGGAGAGTCAACCAACAGGAAGTAAGATCAGGAACTGCTGAATCCCAACAGCTCACTGCCCATGAATACTGTTCTTCTTCTTCCCCAATAGGACCAGCCCTCTCTGGACTCTGGGACCAGTTCTGGCTCAGGGCAAGAGCCCTGTGGCAGGGGCTCTGCAGCCCACGTGCTCCCTGGCACAGTGCTGACCTGGTCCCACTACTGACTTTCTCTACCCCCGACCCTGCAGTCCCGTGATGGTGGGCTTTGTCACTCAGTTCCTTTCTTGACTTAGTCCAGGGATACACACAGCTTTGTGAAACGTTTTATTGAAAATGAAGAGAATGGCTTTCTGCCTTATTATATTCCATTTCTAGCACTAAAGATAAGGGTAAATGTACTAGGATGATTTTGTTTAGTCTTATTTATTTTTCTGTAAATTTTTAAAAAATAGAAGATACATGGGCAAAGTTAAAAATTCAAATAAGAGGACTCAGTAAAAAACTAAGTCTTCTTCCTCAGCTTTCCCTTTCCAGAGTAACCACTATTGTGAATTACCTATGGGAGATAATTATTTTTTTTACTTATATGAAAAAACACAAGCCAGTTTGAAAGTTGGATCTCACTATGCCACTCAGGTTAAAGAGGTAAGGGACTTCAATTTATTCATCATACAAATGAGGATTAGTCAATTTATTTTTATTAGAGCTGGGGAGCTAAGGACTTTTACATCAATCAAAGAATCCTCACCTTCTGTCTTCTGCTGTATGTAAGATTTTTCTGTAAATGTGTCTGAGCACTCCCTGCATTAGACATAGCCACATGCTTCACAGGAGCTTTAAAAAACATGAATAATGTATCCTCAGCTTTCATAGGTGGTTGTTGCATAAGAAATAACCATAATATGAAATTGCATGCATGTCCTGTAAACTAGTTTTAAGATTCCATTTGTTGTACTTGTACGGGACATCTCCTATGTACCATTTCACACACTGTTGATCCCAACTGTTTTTTACAAGTTTTATTGATTTATTTTTAGAGGAGGGGAAAGGAGGGAGAAAGAGAGGGCGAGAAACATCAATGTGTGGTTGCCTCTCATGTGCCCCCTACTGGGGACCTGGCCCACAACGCAGGCATGCGCCTTGACTGGGAATCCAACTGGCAACCCTTTGGTTCACAGGCTGAAGCTCAATCCACTGAGCCACACCAGCCAGGGCTTGTTCCCAACTTTTAACCCAGCTACTGGTACAGGGACCAGCTCAGCCCAGATGCAGCCTTGCCTTGAACCATTTATACTTACATTTGCTCCTTCCCTGGAGCTTCCCTGTTGCCAAAGTGTGGGGTACCTGCAGAACCCACTTGGCACTTGGGCATATGTTAGCCAGAAGTGTAGGGAAGCTAATGTCTGTGGAGCTACCCTTGACAAATGAGGGGAGGGCACTAGCAGCTAAATGCTTCCCCCTTTACCTCCTGGTGAATGGTTCTGGGCCATCATTAATACGCTTCTTTAGTAGGTTTAAGCAGCAGTCGCTATGGAGACCAACTCTGTAAATGTTCTTGAATTAGCTTTCCCTTGTTTCGTCTTTCACCCCCAATGGCCCTCACTTCAGCTCCTAGGGATCCCATTCCTGGATTAACTATCTGCACTCGAGCTTTTTATTTCAGGCTCTGCTTTGGTGGAACTCAGGCGGAGATGATGTTTAATGTCCCATCTACAAGGTGCTTGGTGTAAAATTCTCCATCAACTTTAGTACCAGAAGTTGTCTCCAGTGAAAAACTATTTTATCTATTCTTCGTGGTTAGTACATTTGCTTCCTTCTCTTTTTGTGGCCTTGATTCTCTATTTTTACTGTAACATTATTATTGTATATATGGTAAATCAACTTTCAGAAAGTAAGCATTGGGTCGGCCAAAAAGACACATTTTTCATTTTCACCAGTAACTTTGTTAAATTGGATATTTTGAGTATGTTGGCTATCTCCCGTGTGGTAGAACATTTATTGTTCTCAATGTCTCGATTTGGTCTCTATCAACTTCAGCTGGTCTACCCAACCATGGAGCATCGTCCAGAGAGAAATCACCAGCACAAAGCTTCGCAAACCACTTTTGACAAGTTCTATCACTCACAGCACCATGGCACAAATTTTTTTTGCATTTCAGTTGCATTTTCACCTTTTTTAAAATAATAAAGCATAATCTGCCAAAAATATTGCGTGTTTTCTTCTATCTTCAATGTTAAAATGGCTACATACAAATTCACCAAT
This sequence comes from Phyllostomus hastatus, assembly GCF_019186645.2. Classification (NCBI taxonomy): domain Eukaryota; kingdom Metazoa; phylum Chordata; class Mammalia; order Chiroptera; family Phyllostomidae; genus Phyllostomus; species Phyllostomus hastatus. The sequence continues at coordinate 15,193,366 of NW_025333977.1, read as the reverse complement.
TTTGATTTTTTTAAATGCATGCTGATATGACAGCTGTCACAACACAATCTAACAAAATTGTGTCAAAAGAAGTTAAGGACAACTAAGTGCTACCAGAGCCATCTTGGGGGCAAGCGGGGCTCGGAGAACAAACAACCTTTTTACCAACCCAATGTAAATAACAGAAAGGTAATTTTGAATGAGAAAGGCCGAGATCAGAGGAATGAAAAGCCCAGCCTCAAGCAAAAAAAAAGAAGACAGCTAAGTGTGTGATTTTGAAGCAGGTCTTAGAAGACAGATTTATAGAACAACAGTCAAGACTGGCAATCAGTTCAAAGCAAGAGGACTTCTAACTCAACTGTCCTTCTCCATTTTTAAGACACTCAGCACCCAGCCAGAATCCGGTACAGTAAATGTTTGTGAGAATGAAGTATTTTTCCTAGTGATTTCTATCTAGTCGATTTCCAGATCCCTTGGATTGACTGCAGAACTATAAGGGCACATTCAGGTGCTTCCTGGGGGTATACACTGTAGAAACTCTTCATCAAACCAGATTCGTCAGCATGGCTTAAGCCACAAAGCCTTGAGACAAGGACATTCACTAAAGAAAGAAACAAAAAGAGAATTCCCCTGGGCACGAGAAGGTGGCTTGAAAACTGCCTCACAGATGCAATTTGTCAGACGAAACTTCAGAGTGGCTAGCAGCTCCCACAGACTGAACTTACCATCCTTACAATATGGCATTAAACAGCAGTCCAGCTGCCTATCATCACAGATCTTCCATCTCCCAGTCAGCCAGAAGATGCATTTTGCTCACCTCTCACTAATACAAATGGACAGTAATATATTAGAAATTTGGGTACTTTAATACTATCCTATTTTCCCCTAAAGATTGAAGGGCTTACCATTAACTTGGGTCTCATTAAAATTTATTACAAACATTCCAACAAGGTCTACAGGATCTTGGTTCCAAAATTCCAACAGAACAGAAAGGAAGAGATACAGATAGCATCCGCATCCTGTCTCTGCCTGGCCAGTGCCGCCTGGCATTGTGACCACCTGGTACAATTATTTTCTTCAAAGTACACATATTTTCTCCAGTCCTCACAATCAAATACTTTTTTAGAGCAAGGTAGTAATATTACTTCCCTTGTGGCTAACAATGGCAACTTGATTTGAGTGACAAACAGCTCCAGTCAATGTGCTAATCACCAGAGGTCACGCTTCCTGGTTCTAAGAAAGTGTTAAGCTTGTGGCTTTCAGTATTTTCAGCAGAGTTTTTTTTTTTTCTGATTTTATTTATGTATTTTTAGAGAGAGGGGAAGGGAGGGAGAAAGAGAGGGAGAGAAACACTGATATGTCAGAGATACATCAGTCGGTTGCCTTTCACACACCCCCAACTGGGGACCCTGCCAGCAATCCAGGCATGTAACCTGCATGGGAATCAAACCAGCAACCTTTCGGTTCACAGGCCGTCACTCAGTCCACTGAGCCACACCAGCCAGGGCTTTAGCAGAGTTCTTAAAATTTTATTTTGCTCAGTGCAAAACTCAGATCAGTATATTTTCCCTACGATAGCACTTACACAATTTTTTTTTTAATTTTGGAGATCGCATTAGAAAACTGGCAGTGCTGATAACATTAACATAAGCTGATTAATGGAAACTAATTAATACTATTTGGAGAGTAACACTTAGACTGTGGAAGGTGATGTTAATAGCAGAGGGCAAGAATAGATCTGTATAAGGCATTGGCATATAACCACAGTTATAGAAGCAAAGAAGGAAAAAAGCATTACTCACAATAGGCCTATTTTTAAAAATGCAACTGATATTAATTAAACTTCAAGATGAACACTTCAAGAGACTTATGGGTTCTCCTATGATTTTCTGATTTATTTAAGAATACCTTCTCTATCCTAAACCTAATTCCTTCCTCCTCTGGTGCTGTCCTCTGAACACAGCACTGACTCCACTCTACTTACCCGTTCCTACCACTGTCCCTCTCCCTGACCTCCCGCTGCCACGTATGTGTGCACACTCACGTACACACATACAGACCTGCAATGAAAGACGACCACGTGGTCATCCCCATGTTCCCAAAGGCTGGCACAGTGCCTGGCTCATTAGTGCTCAGTTAGTGTTTACAGAGTCAGTAAGTGAATGAGCCAACGAATGCTGAGGGAACGGAAGACAGAATGACACATGGCCAATGCTGGGAGAGACCTAAGAACATGCAAAATCCAATATTTTTATTTTAAAGTTGGAGAAACCAAGTAGAGAGGTGCAATTAAGGCAGGGGATAGTCAGGAAGGAGGAAATTCTGGAGGTGCCCCAGGGCTGAGATAAAGGAGGTTGATACAGGACAGAGACCCTGCTCTAAGACCCGCTGTTCCAATTCTGGGAAAGCGCTAAATCATGGTGACTCATGAACGCACCTGCTCAGAAGATGCTACACAACCCCTGCTTCATTATAATAACATTATAATAAATTAACATTGTGCCACCCCCTTCTCTGGTGGCCATGCAAGGAAAATCATAGGAGACCACATGTGCAGTAGCTTTAAAGTAATGCAACTATTTGCACACGCTCATTAAAAACCCACCAAAACTAGCCAGGAAAGATCCACCCTAAAAGAATAGAATCCCTCCATCCCCTACGGTCAATCTCTCTGCTTGGAGTTCACCTGCTCCCATGTTCTGTGGAGTGTACTATCGCTTAATAAATCTGCTCTCTCTCTGCTATAAACTCGGTGTGGTTGGTTCAGCTCTTTGCCCACCATCACCGAGAACCTGGTCACCTGTGACCACCTGTGACACAGTGTCTCACCACAGACACAGAAACCAACCCCAGAGCTCTCGAATCACATGTTCGTATAATTTCAACCTGCCATGGGAACAGTTTTCTAGCTTGTAGATGGAAAGACACTTTGTTTGGTTACGACTTCCCCACCCCCTATCTTTTGGCTTTTTCAATCTATGACATAGAAGGGGAAGTTTAAGAAATTCCAATCAGCTTGGTTAAAAGCATTGGGATTACTGGCCAGAAAGAAGTTCTCTATAAGTGGATTTTGACTATTTATGTATGTCCTCGCCTCCACTGTTGCATGACTAAAAATTGGCTGCATTACAAACATCCTCATTGTGTTTTTGTTCATCAAATTTCTATTCTCACCTTTTCACAAGGAACACACCTCCAAATTCAGGGATTCTGCATAGTGATGTGAACTGAAACATGGGTACAGAGAGGGATTGTGTTGAAAATATAGAAAGCTTAAAGGAATGGTGGCATAGAACTTAATAGGATATTATGCAGCCATTACAAATTACTTCCGTGAGTAGCTTATAAGAGCACATGAGACAGGATAGTGAGAAGTGAGGAAAATTCCTTGGCAAATGGAATAGTGAAACAGACAGACAGCTGAACACCATGGCTGAGCAATTTACAGCCAGGGGCAGGTGGTCACCAGGGCAAAGGCCTGGAGGAGCAAAACTGCAAAGCAAGGACCTTATCTCCCAGGGTTACCTCACGTCCCCTGGCCTTTGCTCCCTGGAGATAATACCCAGGCCTCAGCTGTATTTTAGCTCCAGGCCCAGAAAAGCAGCAAAACCAGGCGGGCAGCTCCAGGACAGACTGCAATGATGAAAGACGCCTCAATGACCCATCAGAGGAGACCATGACCCTAAAAGGTCTCACTCGGAGAACTGATGAATATTCTGCTGAAACCCTTCCCTGAGCGCTCCCCTAAGATTCCAGCCTGCAGGAGAGAGAGACAAGAGCCTCAAGACAAAGGACCCAGCACAGGTAGGCTCTCCTTCAGGGGAGCAGCAGGTGCCATTTTCCTGTTCCTTCTTTCCCTCCACTCCTTTCTTCACAGGCAGAGTCTCCTAAACTCTACGGCAATGGGCAGCTGGCAGCTTGACCTGACTAATTCCCAGACCTGCCCCAAAGCCCCCTTTCGTCTGACCTCCCGGGGAGCTAAGGCAGCCCAGCCCAGGCTCTCCTGTTGCTTCTTCTGTGCTAAGCCCTCCCTTGTCTCACTGACCCCAACTTTAATAAATGCATCCTCATCGTCACCTGGATTCGTGTTGTGAACTCCTTCCTACACAAATTCAAGAACCCACACACTGCAGCTGGCCCTAGGCAGACCCACTTGGGGCCAGGACCATGCCTGGTAACACGTGGAGAAATAGCATTATATTTCAATGTCACGTGAGAAAAAAGTACAAAGCTAGGCAGAAATCATTAAAACCCAGCAGAGTATATTGATTAGAAGTAAATATACTAAAAATGGTGTTTATATTTAAGTGGTAGAATTAGAAATTTTCTTTTCCTCTTCTATTTTTCCGTATTTTAAAAATGTTTCAAATGTATTTATATCACTCTTATAATGGAAAGATATAAGTTAATTTTTTACAGAAAATCAGAAGTTGTTGTCAGAGGTTGCCCAACCGATACTCAATTTCCTTCTTAAAAAAATTTCTTATGGGTCCCTGTTGTTCTCCTCCTTCTAAATCTTGTCAGCAAGCCTCTGGCAAGAATACCTTTTGAGCACAGAAATGAGTCCTGATTGAAGGTGTAAAGTAAAGAAACCTTAGTGCCACTTCTCCCCTTAGGAGCCGTTTGAGAAGCACCGAGGAAGAGAAATTCACTCTATTTGTTAGAGTGAGGAACTTTTGCACATGCTTTTTATTGCATTTTTTATGTTCTTACAAAACCTGAAAAGGCCTTAAATAATTCACAATCTCTTTTCTACGTTTGGTTTCTCGATGTATGTTCAATTTTTTCCTGTGACAGGAAACGGCTTTCCTTATGAGATCACTGATGACAATAATGGCTCAATTAAATCGTAGATGTAACTTTCAGGTACCACCCATTTAAAAAAGAATAAAATAAGCTCAATAGGAGGTAACCCTCCAGCTACTTTCTAAATTGCTTAGAACACATACCCCCACCCTTTTAAAACACTATTTTTCCAAAAAGTACATTGCAGTACGTGGTGTGTCTTCCCAGCAGATAGCTTTGCTTGGGCTCCTCTCTCAGGAACTTCAAGGGCAGAGCTGCATCAGGGGATCACAAAGCAGAGGCTGCAAATGAATGCTATCCCTTCTTTCTCACCTCCAGGCATTTAAAAATTTTGTAAATGGATCTGCAGGTCCCCAGCTTTAACTGAGGCCCAAATGAACACAATAAACAGCCAGCTGAGTTCTCTCCATCCCTCGCCTGCAGCGTCTGGTTCACGTTCTACTTGTAAGTTCTCTTTTTACATGGCAGGAACATATGCTCATTGGAATGCTATGTGGGTTTCTAGTAAGATCAGAAATAAACATTGGTGGTCTTAGGTTTGACTTTGAGAAGGAGGTCTAAGCTGAAACTCGGACAATTGTCTTGAGGCCAGAAGCAAGACACCACCACTGGCCGGCCAATCCACCCACCACAGATGTACTCAGCTTTTCCCAAACTGCATCTCCCATGCCTTACAGTGCTTGAGTGGGCAGCAAAGAATATCACTCTCAAAGAAATGGGCGTGCTCCCCTCACAAGTCCCTCAAACACAAGGCCTGATAAGCCATACTACTTCATCCTTAACAAGGGAATATGTAGGTTATTTATTCATGCCTAAACTTAAAAATAAATTTAAAACAATTTATTACTCAAAGAAATATGAACAATATACTGGCATAAAAATAAATAATGCAAGGAAAGATTCCCTCTCCTGCTATTTCAACCCTTCAACTTTTGCCCACTATAACAAATAATGAGTATTTAGGTTAATGATGTGCTCTGAGATAGTGTAAAATGCTATTTTGATCACTTCTTAAATCTTGCCACTTCTCTCCCCTTGGAAATTTCTGTCTAAGCCCAATCTATTAAAATGTGTATACATGTGGACTCCAATTACAATAAAAATATTAATAGATCAAATGTAAACCATATCTTCTTACTCTAGATTTTGTTAGGCCTTAATAAATGTTAGTAAAAATCCCTAATCTATCTGAATGATGATCCATGAATGACGACTCGGCACCTCTCCTTCCAAAATCCAGTTTTGCCTGGCTCCCCATCCCACCGGTAAAAGTACGCCTGGGCATCTTCATGTGCGGATGCTAGGAAGGCTGAGTGACGGTCTTTGAACCGAATATTATGTAAATTATATGGGCTGTGTGAGGGGACAGGAGATGGGCGATAGAGAAAGCGGAGAGTTCAAGAAGACGCTGCATGCTACCTTGCAGCAGCTATGGCTCCCTGCGTTTTCCATTGCCAAGAGACCAGAATCAGAGTTTTAGAAATGGGAGACATCTATGAGAGCGTGTTCATTCCTCTGACTTACAGGAAAATGAAATCTACGGAGATTTAGTGACTTACTCAAGGTCATATATCTGGTTGGAGCAGGGCTGGGAATAGAATCTGGGTCTTTTGGTTCCAAGACCTCTTTCAATCATTCCACAAAACATCTTTATTCCTGTAATAATCAGGATTTAAAAATAAATTATTTGGGTGAAAATCTTTCTAAAATGGTTTACGCAATTCCAATTTTCACATATAGAGTATAATTAACATTATTGAACCTTTTCTTTTGTGATTCAAGGTCATCATTATGAAAATTAATGATGTCAACTCTATGCATACTGCAGTCTGTGAATGCTTATTTGACTTAGAGTGTAGCACCACGTTGGGAATATGATAACTGTTTTTTACAGATTTCTATGAATTTATTCATTGCTCTTATTCCTTGCTGCTCTCAGTATCACCCCCTTCCCTTTCTTTCCAATTCTAATTCTGAACTGATGCTTTCTAAAGTCTGTTCTCCAGAGTGATATGAAATGCAGACAAATGCATACCATATTCATTGCAGCATAATTCATAATAACAAAAATGAAAACCATAAATGTTCAACATAGGAGAATGTTTAGTGAGTAGTACTTTCAAAATACAGAATATCATGTAGCCATTAAAATTACTGTTGTGTGAAGAGGTTTTAATAAAATGAGGAAGCACTTATGTGATGGTGCTAAGTGAAAAAAGTAGGATATAACACTGCTAGGTATCAATAGCATTTCAAATATGCTTAGAGTGAGGGAAACATACCAAATGTTTACAATGGTAGGGTTACTGATGGTTATTATTCTCTTATTACACCATTCTACTTATTTCTATTTGTTTCTGTAATAAAAGTGTAACACTTAATGTCAGAACAAGAATTTTCATTTACTTATCTTTAGAGAGGGGAAGGGAGGAAGAGAGAGAAAGAGATATATCAATGTGTGGTTGCCTCTCATGTAGCCCCCACTGGGGACCTGGCCTGAAACCCAGGCGTGGGCCCTGACTGGGAATCAAACCAGCGACCCTTTGGTTTGCAGCCCATGCTCAATCCACTGAGCTATGCCAGCCAAGCTAGAACAAGAATTTTTTAAAATATCACATTGGAAAATATAACCTAACTGGTAAGAACTATAGGAAATGAAAAATATATAGATGCTAAGTGAAATTCCAAAGCTTCTGTGACACTGTAGGCTTACATGTGGCTTTTACTTCCTTCTCATTTCTTTGCTGAATGTCAGGTTGCAGGATAGTTGAATTGTGGAAAAGTATATAAAATGTTAAAATATGTATGTATTTAATGGGGAAAAGAGGAAGCTGAGAGGGGAAGACAGAGAAGAGAGAGGCGGGACAAAAGGTTCTGACCCAATGCTTTTAGACAGATATCTAAGGGTTTTTCACTGATTGGTTTTGAGATGCTTAGAAGCCACAGACAGTGGTAACTGTCCTAAAGTCACAAGGCTGATTTATCAGTGGATAGGCATTAAGGATAAATTAACCTCCTACAGACAAGGAGATCTTCTAATTAACAATTAACTACTTCCTAAAACTGGGAGAGCTAGATTAAGAATATGAGGAAGTAAAAAATTGGGAGAGCATGGAAAGAAGCTAAGCAGTTGAAGGAAATAAATGTCTTAGAAGAAGATGTTTAGATCTGAAGGTATTAGATACTATTGCTACTTTCTTATTCTATTTCCTGATTCTTTTGTATTACAGTAAACTATTTTTCTAATAGCAATAAATTTTCTTATTTTCTCCTTGCTCTTTGAATGAGATCCTTAATTTATAGGCAATGCAGGAGAAGGCAGTTTTGCTTTTACAACATACAGTGACATTCACTGACTCATGCGTCCACAGCCCCCTCCAAGTGTGTCACCCAATGCAGAAATGACCAAGGGCAGAGTGAGCCCAGAGTGGCTGATTTAACAATAGATGTTGCTTGACTTCTCAAAGCTTTTAAAGATCATTTTTAAAAATTTGCCTCTGCCACCCCAAACATTACATACCAAGAAAGAAACTCTGACTATTTTAAACTGGTCTGAGGGACAGACGAGAAGCAAATCTGCTCTCACTCAGCATTAGTGCACATGTAATATGATTTGTAAGGACTTCCTCAAATATATACAGTGGGATCTCGAGAAGCAATTTGTCTATAAAGAGAATCTCCTTTGTTTGTAGCCTGAGAGATGCGTGACTGATCATACAGATATCAGCATGAGGGGGATATCCAGTAGAGGATCAAGACCCGAAATTTTGTTAGACAACTGAGATGTTTTTTTCCATGATCAATTTGGTCAAGAACCAATTCATTCGAGAACCAAGATGTTTCAGAACCGAGGTTTGACTGCACTTTATCGTAATAACCTTGTGAGATATTATTAGCCCAAATTCATGGATGAAGAAACAGAGGCTCTAAGACATTAATTTGCTAAAGATCACTGTTAAGCTAAGAGAAAAAGCCTGGAATTTAGATTCTCTGACTCTCAGTCCTATAGTGACTTCCACTGTTTCATGCTGCAGAGTTTATTGATACACTGATTCTGTGCCAAAGCATTGGCTCCCAAAGGCCACGTACACATGTACCTCTGCGTATTAGGAGGTGCTCAACAACACTACAGGTGAGTGGAAAATTATCCCAAAGAAGGAAAATCTGTGTGGCGAGAGGTGGCAGCTGGTGTTCCTTTCCTCATTGGTGTCTACGTGGGCCTTTCATCCCACAGACTGCATCTGTCATCTTCACAAACCCACCTTCGTCATTGATCTTCAGGGTTTAAACTAATGCCCTCGCCTGGAGAATTCCATCAAAAACTTGAGCCACTTTCACTATTGATTTACTCCACACGCCCCTGGCTTAACTAATAGCTTGTGAATATCATAGAGTATATGTATGCCCAAAATTCATCAGAAATTTTTATCCTGAAATCAGGCATGGGTGTTTTAGCTCCCCAGCGAGACTTTAAACAAGATCTGTGTTTTCACCCTGGCTGATGTAGCTCAGTGGATTGAGTGCGGGCTGCGAACCAAAGTGTTGCAGGTTCGATTCCCAGTCAGGGTACATGCCTGGGTTGCAGGCTGTGACCCCCAGCAACCGCACATTGATGTTTCTCTCTATCTCCCTCCCTTCCCTCTCTAAAAAAAAAAAATCTGTCTTTTCAACGTCTCAGATTCCTCCCTGCCTTTTCAGTACTCTTCCCTCTTTCTTCCAACTGCCTACTGTATCACTATGCATTTAACAAGTGCCGACTGAGTGATTGAGAACCCCCATAAGTGCAGTGACAGCCAACTCGATTTGTAATAGAAGGTTGGAGTCCCAGCTCCACAACAAAGTAACTATGTTACTGCAGGCAAGTCTGTGGTCTCAGTTTTCTCTTCATAAAATGGTTTTGGGGGCAGGAAGTAAGTGAAACACATGAGTTCTGTGATCTCTGATATGCTGTAAATATGTAAATATTATTTTGATTAGGCTAGTGGTAGTCTTCCTTTACTTCCCTTCATCAGGGATGAGAGGAGAGTGGAATGAGAATTCCAAAGACAGAAATCTTAAAAACAAGGCAAATGCAGAAACCACGTAACTAACCACCTGGCAGGAGGAAGAAAGGCAATGTGTCTGGAAAGTTAATCAAGTCAAAGAGAATCAGAGAAAGCAGAGGTGTCCCGGGCAAGGCCAGAAATGCGGGTCCTGTCTGACAGGGATGCAAAGGCATCAGATGGTAGAATGTAAATGGAGACAGTTTAATAACTTAAAAAATTATGTTAGTGGTTGGGCATATGTAGCTTAATGTCTGTTTTTTAATTTGCTCTTCTGTCTGCTATTTGAGCTTGAAATCAAATGTTAAAAGCATCACCATTGAGACTGTTTAGATCAGGAGAAAGAAAATAAGATGCATGCTAACAGCTTCCTTGTAAGAATAAAAACAGAAGATCCTAGTATGAAAATAGGGATTGATACTATCAATATTTGACCATTAAAAACCTATTTTCCTGTACCTTTTTCTCCATTTTGTTGGGTTGAGGGAAGTATGGCAATTTTAATCAGGATATTTATCCTAACTTCAATTTCATTTAAGATTTTAATAATTCCAATATTAATTTTGGAATTTAATATTGCACTGGTTTCATTAAAACTGGGTTTAAGCTGACAGACCATGTGACAGATAAAAAATGGTTTTATAAGGAGGTCTGTCTATACCCTTGGATAGGATGAACTTGTGGGAGGCAGTGAACCCAAGTATCTGGTGTGGTATTAGGGGCTAGGGTTTAAATGAAGAGCTAAAGAAAAAGAAAATTAAGTTCAGCCTGAAACTTTAAGAAGAAAAATGGCACCTCTTTAGAAAAGAAATTCTCTGAAATTAAAGAATAACAATAAGCAAATAACAATTTGCTTATTTTGCTCTGAAGCAAATAACAATTCTTGGATTATCGGTTGTAAAAGTTTTCAGCTGGTATCCAAAATTGAAGTGACACTTTAAAAGATTAAATCAGTTAAGAGTACATGATTGAAAAAAGGCCAGAAAGTTCTATTTTAAAAAGAGCAAACATTTAAAAGGAATTTGATATTTAAGAGACATTTTTAAGGATCTCCTAATGAAATCTTTGATACTAAAACTGCAGAGAAGAAATGCACTGTTAATCCATGATAAATAACTTTGAGTGAGGTTTGCCCTTCATCTTCCACCTCAGAGAAGGACTTATGTTTAACTAGTCTATAAAGAAATCTCTTCAGGGAGAAAAAATTGTGCGACTAAGTGTATATCAAAGACAAACATACCTGCTTCATCATAAGACACAGTCAATTTTTCCAGCATCTCTCGGTCAATTGATAGGATCTGCTGTTCGAGGATTGTCTGGTAAGACAATACACTGTTTTCTTTGTCTTTCTCGTAGTCCTGCAGATGCTGTTTGAGGGCCTCGGGGAGCCGAGATTTTACATATTCAGCCGCAGTCTGCAAATACAACAGGTAGAGAGCCCATTAGTGTGTCTCCTCTGAGGCTTTTCACTTCACCGCAGGTGCGCAGGTGTGCAGATGCTGCACCAAAAACTCAAAGCACCGGGGAGCCAACCCTTTGGACAAGCACATCCCTGTCATTGCCATTTCTGTCTCCACTGCAACAAATAAGGGGAATCTTCAAATACGCAGAATCACAGACTTCTAAGAGTTTTATACCAGGTAGAAAGGTATAAAAGAAGATGGATTTAGTTTTTCATTCATGGAGTTAGTGCTTGAAGTTTCAACAACTATTCCATTGACCTCTGAAGGCCCCATAATAGTCATGTTACTGGATATAAAACCTATGACTTGCCCTTGTCTAGAAGGCTGAAGCTGGTCATCTCAGCAGCAAGCCTGCCTACACTACTGCATCCATGCTCTGTTTGGTTGTTCTCTACTCATTAATGCTCACACAGGAACTCTCACCGAAGTGAAAAGAAAGGAGAGCCCTCTGCATGACCTGATAATGGAATAATGGGATAAATGGAAAAAGAAAGTATCTAAGACAATATCCTTTAACCAGAAACAAAGAGCTGCTTATTGCCTAAATGTCTCAGCTTTTATATATACATTATTTTTAACTTGTTTTTGTTTTTTTTCCTGCCTCTATAGTATTGCACGATGCACTGCCAACTAGTAACATCGGAAATTACCAGCACTGATTTTCAACCAGGTAAACATGGAAGTAGAAAGAAAGGCATGTATATTTTGACAAAGACCTTACCAAAGATTCTAATGTATTCTTCCAGGGGGCTAGGGAAATAGCATACTCTTCTGCCGTCCAGCTGAGAATCACAGTTAAACAGAATTTTAAGGGATAAGTTAAGTGACAGAGTAGTATGTATGAATCAGGGAAATTGAAATTCTTAAAACATATCTTTTGAAAATGCCAAGAGTGTGGCATCTCCTTGCTGTGCATAGGGTCTGAAATTGATGAAATAAATTAAAGCATACGTATATTGTTTAAAATTATACTCACAACTACTAGAAACCAAAATAAAATAAACTATTAAAAAGAACTGTCTCTGTGGTATGGGCCTAGAATAAAAAAAAAGACACATCTGTATTGTTTAATATATTTTTAATGTTTCTATAATTTAAAAATTATCTTTAAAATGTTTTTTGTAAACTTCATATTTTTTCTTCTAAATGTTGCACAATTTAGGAGGAAAAGAAACTTGCCAGAACAATGACAACTGACTTCCAGGAAAAGTCCACTGGGAAATAGTGGGGAAAGTTGTTTTTCAGTCTTCAGAGTAGCCAAATATAGCACACAGCACTTTTTATATTCAGATTTATATTTATATCCCCTAAAGTCAGTTGCTGATGAAATCACAACTTTAAAATATCACCAAACATTGTTCAATTTATCTGCCAGCCACCTAGTGCAGAACAAATGAAGTTATTCCATAAAATGTAAATGGACTCAGTATATTAGTACAACAAATTTAATTCTAGAGTTTAGTAACAATTTTCTCTTGACACTGGACAATGAAGAGGCACACTGCAGAATAACTATTTTTAAACTCATATTACCTTGCTATTCAGTGTACATCTGTCTTTAATTTTTTTCCCTTGGAAATATCTGTGAGGTACAGGAAATAATTCTATAATGCACATTTTATAAATACTAGTGTACTCTGTATAACTGAAAGCACACCACACTTTTCCTTCCAATTGTGTCCACTGATCTACTTTTCTAAAATTATGATATAGGTCTTTAAATAGAACCTATATTTTTTGTTATATTGAATTTATACTTGGACATTTCATTTCTAAAACAGTATAACTTCATATATAGAGTTCTTTCCATTGGAAAAGATTCTTAGGAGGGACAAAAAGAAATAATTCCAGCAAAATACTAGATTCTTACAAGATTTTTCAAGAAATCACCTTTTACTGTGACGATGCTCTAAATGTATTCAAATGGCAGTTAAAACCTTATGCTCAAGCATGCACCTATGCTTTAAAACCAGGTTGTCATACAAGTACCATATGACCCCACTTGTGTGCAGTGGGATCTAAAAAAAAAAAAAGAACACAAAAACCAAACTCATAGATGCAGAGAACAGATTGCTGATCACCAGAGGCAGAGATGGGGAGAAGGGTGCAAAATGGGTAAAGGTGGTCAAAAGGCACAAACTTCCAATTATAAAATAAATAAGTCCTGAAGATACAATGCACGGTGTGGTGACTATAGTGAATCATAAATACTGTATTGTATAGTTAAAAGTTGCTAAGTGAGCAGATATCTAAAGTTCTCATCACACACACACACACACACACAATGTGACTGTGTGTGGTGATAGATGTTAACTAGACTTACCGTGGTGATCCTTCTGCTGTTTGTACAAATCTCAAATCATTATATTGTGCACCTCAAACTAATATAATGTCAATTATATCTCAATTAAAAAAACAGGCTGACGTATTATTAACTGAGATTGGAATTATTGCACAAGTAATGTATAATACAAAGAGCATTTTAAAATTTCAAATTCCGCTGAAATTCAAAAATGAAGTGAGAGACAAAATTAAAATCTAGGACTATTTACCCATTTTTAATTAATAAGAGCTATTGGAAGTTTAAATCCTTAATTGCATATTCTTATAACCTAATTATTCTGGAAACAGTAATACACGGTGGGGCAAAAGTAGGTTTGCAGTTGTGAGTATGTGAAACACAGAGTTACTCTTGTATTACCTATTAATTATTGCATCATTTCCCATAGAACAATTGTAAACCTCCTTTTGCCATCCACACCTGCATTGTTACCTTTATCAGAATCTTGCATTTGTGCAGTACTTCATACTTCTCCGAGCAATGCATGTTGTTACCATTCTGTATCTTCACAACAACTTTCAGTGAAAGCAGCCAAATTATTGGTTTTGGCCAGTCCTTCACATCCTTCAAAGTTGGGCTCAAATGCTACACACTCTTTTAGTAAACCCACCTAAGGACCACGGATGAACTTACAGGTATTTATATAGGTATCTGTGTAGGTATAGGTATTTTAGCTCCCCAGTTTGGCTGAAGTAAGGACTGTATCTTACAGAATTTGCATGCATTTATGTTATCCATGCCAACTTCAGCCTGGAAGAGAGGAAAGGCCTGGAGTAAACCCTGTAAAGAGGACTCAGTGGACGAAAAGGATGAATGGTAAGAAGCAGAATGACTAAGGATCTAAATTCTGGGAACCTAGTTGGCAGAATGCTGACACTGGTCATTACGCTACAGAAGCTATTTACTGTTTGTTAAAAAAAATGGCTACCTGGAGTGCAAAGTGTAATTTAAAAGCTGCTAACTGTTTCACAATTCATCTTTAAAAGAAAACCCGTCAGCCATCCAATTCCAATTTATCGAGTGTCTGCTGAGTACGGCGCATTCGACTTGACACTGTTGGAAGAGCAAGCCTTTGCCGCAAAGGAACCTGCGATTTTAATGTGCAAACAACACACACGTGAAGTACTGGAAAAACACATTTCCCAACGCGATACAAAAACAGGCATGAATCTTGAAATGAATTAAGATATCTGTTTAACGTAAGAGCTCTGTTCAGTGCTGGCCATCCTCTAGGGAGACAAATTGATAAGGGATGAGAGAAAGAATCAGGAAATCATTCTAGTGTAGTTTAAAATCAGTTTTGAGGTAAGGGGCATTTACTGAAGGAAAGAAATGCAATCTAGAAAATAATGACTATGAGTTCACAGGGAGAAATAATAAGAAATGAAGTTGGTAGGAGAAAGCTGGCAGTTGAAGGTTTACCTCCCTGTTAAACAGGGAGTTTTGACTTGTAGCAGTAGCAGGAAACTGAAAAATGTTAAGGAATAAAGTAAATGATCAAATATTGTCTGAGGAAAAATGTGCTTTGAGTGGAGTCTGAAATGCACTGAAAAAAATTCAGAAGAGGGAGTGGGTGAGGGGATTGGATGAAAGAAGGTGAAGGGATTAGCTAAAGAACATAGATGCCTAGCCCATAGACACAGACCACACTGCGGTGAAGGCCGGGGGAGCGGGTGGGGGCTGGCTGGAGGTAGGCAAAGGCGGTGGTGGGGTGATAGGGGACATCTGTAATAGTGTCAACAATAAAATTTTTGTAAGATTTTATTTATTTACTTTTAGAGAGAAGGGAAGGGAAGGACAAAGTAAGGGAGAGAAATATCAATGTGTGGTTGCCTCTCATGCACCCCTACTGGGGACCTGGCTTGCAACCCAGGCATGTGCCTTGAGTGGGATTTGAACCAGCAACCCTTTGGTTTGCAGCCTATGCTCAATCCACTGAGCTACACCAGCCAGGGTAAAAAAATATTTTTAAAAGATAAAATGCACTGAAATAGAATGAGATTAAAACAAGGAGACAAGTACCAAATCTGAAGGAAAAGAAAACTGGTCTTCTACACTGTGACTATAAATCAAATAATCCTAGACAGAAAATGAAAAAAAAAAGTGACAAAAACCTTAAAATAGTTACATCTTTTACCTAGCAAATGTCTTTCTAGGAATCTATTTTTAAGAAAAAGTCAAAGATAAGCATCAAAGACTTGTGTGCAAACATGTCTGGACACTGGCTGATTAAATTCTGAGATGCCCACGCAATGGAAAACAATGCTGCTATTAAAGGCATGTTATGGTATGTCAACTATACTTTAAAAATAAAATTTAAAAACTCATCAGTAAAAATAATCCTATTATGAAAAAGTGCTAACTTACGTGGGAAAATGTTCATAACAAAACACATATGTTCAAAACAAAACAGTTTCTATACTACATGTATGAGGAATCATATTAATATGTACCACTAGTTATCTCAGAATAGTAAAAGTTTGAGTGATATAAATTTTTCCTCTGTGTAGTTTTCAGTGTACTTAAATTTTCCTAAAAGAAACATAATAGAAAAGTGATTGACCACTGACTAGATGATGGAGCACTGTGCTGAATGCTTTACATGTATCATTTATGTGATCCTCACAACTGCCCCACAGGACTACCCCAGTGAGGAAACAGACTCAGAGAGGTTGAACAACTTAGCCTTCGTTATTCAGTGAGTGGTGGAGCAGGACATACCAATTGCTTTTGAGCCAGAAAAGAAAAAAATTAAAGTTTTACAAAGAAGGTGTTGCCTACTATGGACATTCCTTTGTAAGGTAAAGCAGCTGGAGAAGAGAAGAAAGATCCCAGGAGCCAAGATTTGTGACACATGGGGAAAAATACGTAGAATGGCTTCAATGGTGCAAAACTAGAAACTAAAGCTGATGGAAAGTAGTGAGAAAACTGAATAAAGTGAAATAATATATTAAATTTACCTTTCAATATTTAACTGTAAGCCTGAAAACTACCCACCTCTTCGTATTTTATGAACTATCCACTCCTCCCCTCAAGAAAAGAATACCTTTCAGAGGAAAAGGTATTAGACTTATTTAATAAAACTCCAAAGAAATAAATACCAGAGTAATGATTTTGGTTATAAGTTCCAAAGAGGCAAAAGCTATTTTCAAGAAAAGATATTGAATTAAATTGTAATAAGTGCCCCCATTAGCAAAAGATCACAAGTAAATTAGCCTGATGTTAGAAACATTTTTAGTATGTATTTTTCTCTGGTAATTTGTAAAGGTCAAGTTACTATTCATTTTGAACTTTAACAGACTTAAAAACAGGCTTCTGATACCCTTAACTATGAAAACATGCCTTACGATTTTTATTTAATACTGCGTATGTCATAGTTATGGGAGTCTTTAATTTTTCTCTCCACTCCTTTTTAAATCAAATGTTGTATTTTACTACCAATTTTTACTACTTCGTCTACAGTATGCAATTTTATATTTTTATTTTATTTTTTATTTTATTTATTTATATTTTAAAATTTTAGGTATAATATTCAAAAGAAAGAAAGTTCCCCTACATTTGATAAGTTCTTACTTAAAAGGCATTTGGAAAACCAAGGACTGGAGTCCATCGGTACCTGTGCAACGACTCTCACAAACGTTGCTGCTGCTGTGAAGACCCAGTTTCAAAGCGACGTTGAAAACCCGGCAGAGGATGGTCTGAGAACACAAACCTGGGAAACGTATCTGAAGAAGAAATACCCACTTTTGCCTCAAGGATGGTCTGCCAAAGTGTGCTTTGCCAAGAAAGAAGAAAAGTTTCATAATCTTAATACCTTTCAAATTCTCTGATTTTACGAACTACCCATTCCCTTCCCTTTATTTAACACGCACACACACGATTTTAATTGGCTGAGAGAACGCTGCAAACGCCTTTGGAAGGAATGGGACAAATAATCGACGGCAGTGCCTTTCTGTTTAGATTTACCCCACATACCTGCCTGACTGCTTCCTCTATGTGTTGATTGTGAACTGGGCACAGGCTTCTAAAACTGGATGGAAAGGAGACTACAGCAAAGGGACGATTTAAGGGTCAAGTTAACGCGGTTCTCACCCACGATAAGGCGCTAAATCTGGCTGGCCGGGGATCTGACCAGTGCCCCTCGGGGTGAGAAGCAGCTCTGGCACTGAGAAAGACAAAGAACGGACATAAGGCGGGTAATCAATCCGCAAACACTGGGCAGGAAAATAGCTGAATTTTTGGAAATGGTAATTCAGGAGCTATCGCTAGGTATTTACAAGATAAAGGAGAGATCATAAAGCAGATCCTTCCAATTCCATCCACACGGGGATAGAAGAGAGAAGGGAGTAATAATACTTTTGTTGCAGGCAAGGTTTCCCTGCCCTTGAAAGAACTGAATGTGCATGGGCTGACTTGGCAGCAGCCAGCACGCAGACTACAGGGTAATTCACTTAGGTCCACCTTAAAACCCCTCTTTCTGCTGGTAACATTATTAACTTAGGACAACTGCTCTCAGCTTCGGGCACTTTTAAACAGTCACAGTGAGTGGCCTTGCCCACCAGGGAGAGGACATAATAAGGCAAGAGAGTTGTTCTTCTCACACCTGCCAAGAGTGTCATTTTTGTTTTTTGCCATTTTTAATCTCTGCCACTTCTAATCTGGAGGGGGTCATGTACATAAGAAAAGCATCTTTGAGAAGACCATCTTGTATTCCCAAATTCATAACTCTGCCCCAAGAAGGCACATTTGATTCCTTCTAGAGAGATGACATCAGGAAAAAGTCCTGGGCTTACCCCTGAAATATGTAAGTGAAATAAAATGCTTACTATGGAGATTTAAGATTGCTCTGGAGAATCAAAGGTGTGGACATGCAAATGCTAGTCGTGTAACAGAAAGACCACCGCTGAGGGCCTAACACTCAGCATGGGTGGGGCTTGAAATCATATAACCTACTTACTATAAAGACCGAAGATTTTATTTAGTTTAGACATTAAGGTGATGACTGTTACAGGTCATTCCCGACAATTCCTCTGCAATTTCCCAAATGACAAACCTGTAATCACTTTATCAGTCGTCTCAGCCACTTTTAATCCGAGGCCGTTTCACTTGGTGGTGCCGCACACACACACACACACACACACACACACACACACACACGACAGCGTGAGACGGAACTGCAACTCCACGTCCTGAAAGGATGACAGCTTCCCTGCCCGCAGACAGTGGCTTTTTTACTTAATAACTTAAATTACCTCCCTTTTCTAAATCCCTGCTCTCTGATTGTAGTAAGACATTGAATACGGTGTGGTTTAGTCACGTGGTCATTTTCCTAATCTTAATATTTTGGTCAAATCTACATTGAAACCCTAAAGGATTAAAAAATGTGTCTGTATACAGTCAGAAGGAAAGTTACGATTACTTCTCTACTGCCGAAGTGATGCTTACAGGATTCTTTGCCGCCCAGTTGCCACACACATTACAGAGTCTCACATTCCTTCTTTTAACTTCTTTTTTAAAGCACACACACCTCTCAGATCTCCTGGTATGGTGAAACAGAAACAGCCCAGCAGACGTCTTCATAAATCCGATGAGAGAACAAGCAGCCTGCAACCCCAGCTGTCCTGTTAAATTTTTGTGATAGGTGAGTTCCTATCTTTTCAGCAGTTATAGAAAGAAGTAAGAAATTGTTTCACATTCTACACACTTGAGATGTAACAGAAGAAAAATGTTGGGTAATGTTTACAGAGAGAAAATGGTTCCTATTTCAAAGATAATTACAGCAATTGATGACATTCCCTTTCATTTCTGAATTCCGGGCTATAAAACTTAAGGAAAACTTAACTTCTGCAAGTTATATCCAAGGGTGTTCTAGAAAGTCCCACGCAGAATGCTGAGTGAAAATACCCTTAGGGATTCAGAAAGCCAATGGGACCAACAATTATGAATGAATTATAACATACTCCTGAGTTATTAAGCAAAAATGTAGCTACGACAATGGAGCAGTTCCTTAGGAAGGCAGTCAAAGCTTAGTGAGACAAATGTTCCTTGTCTGGCCTTTGGGCCAGAGAACCCCTCTTGGGCCTCACTCGACTTCTGCCCCCCAGCTACAAAATTTGGCTGAACTCGATCAGTGTTTCTCAAGGGTGGGACTTCAACCAACTGCTTCTGAATCACCTGGGATAGGGGAGGGAATGTCTTCTTAAAAATGCAGGATATTGGTCCTGTTGCATTTTTTATAAATTGAGATATTTCAGTTACAACTCTGGAATCTGCATTTTAAACTTGTGCTACATTTTAACAAGCTCACTAAAGAACGAAACCCACCAGTTTCTACCCCTTAGAGCTCCAGTGTTATAAGGTCTAGGCACGTGTATTTTTACAAAGCTTTACAATGAATTCTGATGTACATCCAGACTTGTACCAGACCCTCCACAATAATAGCCTTTCTGCACCCCCCAAGACTGAGTTTGGCAAGTACATATTTTTAATTCTTGTAAAAATCTTGAGTGTATGCAGTGACATTCTCACACAGCCTATACCCTCAGTGCCACAAGCTTTTTTTTTATCATATAAAATTGCCAACCTGCACAGTCTCTGAAAGGCTGAGCCCTCCCTAAAGCAAGCTAACTGACCTTGAGTATTTCAGCACATAAGCACCTGGAACCCTTTTCCGACAGCTTGTGGGCAGTCAAGCAAGTCTTAGCAAGCTGTGTGAGACAGGCCACAAAATGACCTGTGGCAAAGCACCTGGAAAACACAGTGATTTCCTCTTGTCTGTGCCCCGGCAGGGGCAGAACATTGGCTTGACCTCAGCTGGGGACAACCAGTGGAATTTAAAGCCTGGAAAGTCTCAGCAAAACATAGCAGAAAGAAAAGCAAATCAGCATCACCAGCAGTGTTGTATAACTTTGCATACAGATTTTGAAAGGGTATCTTATTTTAGCAAGAGGAAAATGGGATACCTAATTGCATGGAACAGCTATAATTTCAGCAGTGAATGCACCTGCTTGTGTAAATATAAAACAACACATTTTAAAATGTGAATGGGCAAATAGTTCACGGACTTACAGAGAAAAATACATCCTTTCCAAGTCCTGCTTCAACTCTGAAAGGCAACAGCTGGACGAGCAGGGACACACTCATGGGCTACACCCCTTCAATTAATATTCGAGTCTCTACCCTGTGCTGGGCACTGTGCTAGTTGCTAGGAATGAAGGTGGGCAAGAGTAGTCGTGTCTCTGTTCTTATGGTGCTTATGGTCTAGTGGGAGACGAAAATCACCCAAATACTCCCTAAAGTGTATAAAGAGAAGTGCTCTAAGGAAAGAAACGAGGTTCTTTGAGTGGGGGGGGGGAATCTAAACAGCCTGATGGGGAGGAGGGAGGCCTCCCTGAGAGTGAGGCTTCAGCATAGATCCATAATTTGATCTGGAGGTTCACAGGTAAAGGGGAAGGATGAAGGAGGAAGAAAAGGTCAGTACAGGCAGTCAAGAGAGCATTTTTATTGATATGAATTTTCAAAAATGTAGACAAGTGAAAGCCAGGGGTGCATAAAAGCTGCAGTCTACTGGAGGGAAGGCTTCGGCAGGGACTCGTGCTCTGAGGCCTTAGACACCCGCCTCTGGTCGGGTGAGAAACCGAAGGAAGAAAGCAATGTGCACTGTGTTTGCCCGAATAAAACTGATAATAACTTTCTGTCTCGGTGGGGCACAGGGACGGGGGATTTGTTTCTGCACTTTTTTAAAATACGGGTTTATTATAGAGAATCCGAGTTAAGAGCGAGGTGAGGTCCCGAAGCCTTCACTGCCCAGTCTACACCTCGTGTATTCTTCACTCTTTCTCCTTCTCACCCAGTCCTCCCACAGTCGCCCATCTTTGCTCAGCAGAGGCAACTGCTAGAGCCTTGGCCCTCCTTCCACAGTCCTCTCAAGGGCTGAATTTACACCAAGTTTGACCTCTCTGCAGTAACATAAAGCGTCGTAACACGTGTGGGTGCCTTACACTATTCATTTTGTTTTTAAGTCAGAAAATGTGCTTGTTTCTGAAGAGAACTGGGAGGTAAAATAGGGTCAACTTGCCTGGAATCATGTCCCAAACTGTAAAATTCTTGCCCTAAAAGTCAGAGGAATAAAACTAAAATGAGCTTTTCTCTTTTCAGAAATCCATGGGAGTTGCCTCCATAAGGTAAGAAAGAAGTCCAGTGGTCTCCCCATGCTGAAGCCTCCATTACCTTCTTGTGTTAGATGCATGGTCCTCTTCCATGCAGAAAGCTCCCCACAACCAGAAGGGGCGGGGGGGAAGGACTTGATTGTACAGGGTAGCCAGTATTTCCCCCAGGAGAGATTTTATTCAGAAAGGTGAAATCTGGGCAATAGAAAGAGTATTCGCACCTGCAGTGGTTTTCCCACCTACTTGGGAGGAGGGCTGGAGAAGCCCTAGGTGAGGTGGGCTGGTCCAGGCAGGCAGATATTTAACAGCCCTGAAAGGTAGGTATGATTATCAATGGTTGGCAGATGAGCCTCTGCGTACCTCTTATAGTCCTTTACTCCAATAAAATCTACAGTTTCATAAATAGTATTTTTTTAAAGATTTTATTTATTTATTTTTAGAGAGGGTAAAGGAGACAGGGAGAGAAATATCAGCGTGTGGTTGCCTCTCGCACGCCCCCTACTGGGGAATCTGGCCTGCAACTCAGCAAGTGCCCTAGACTGGGAATCAAATCAGTGACCGTTCGGTTCTCAGGCCAGCATTCAATCCACTGAGCCACACCAGCCAGGGCTCATAAATACTTCGTATAGGCAAGTTTTAGTCATCCACAGCTAAGAAAAATAAGATGGTACAATTGAGATGGAGCCAAGAACAAAGTTGAGACACAAAATATATCCCTAAGATTCTTTTTCTTTGTTAGAGATGAATTAAAAACTGAGCTCTCTGGCACCCAAAGCAAAAATAAATAAATAAATAAATAAATAAATAAATAAATAAAAAAATAAAGGCAACCATCTGCATAGGTTAGTGTTCTTAAAACAGAGGATCAAAATCATGTTTATGGCAGACATTAATCAATCAAAGAATTATTTGCCATTAAGCACAGACCCACTCTGAGAATCCCTCTCAACACAGTATTCCAGGAACAACCAATCAATTAGAATTAGCATACAAAATGAAACCTGTTTATGAGCCTTGGCCTAAACCCAGGGTGGCAAACTATGGCCCAAATGCCTGTTTTTTTGTAGATAAAGTTTTATTGGAACACAGTTCCACCCAATTGTTTACATATTATCTGTCCTAAAATATGTACCATATGGCTCATTACAAAAAACGTTTGCTAAACCCTAATCTAGATAGATGGGTGAAAACTAAAGCAAAATATGTATGTGTGCGTGTCTGTGTGTGTTATCAACACTGTTTAGCTCACATTATTTGCCTTCATGCGTTGAGCACTGTGTTAGGTTCCAAGTGTCTACAAATAAGTTGTGTAGTTGTGTTGTTACCTGGAAATAGCTCACAATCTAGCTACAGAAATGGCTGAAGAGGTAGTCACAAAACAATTTGATCAGTTCTAAAACATAAATATGTACAATTTACTATGTGGATCCAACAAAGTGAATTAAAAGCTCTAAAGCCCAAAGAGATTTCTTAAATATTTTGTTTCTTTCCACTTGCCCATATAAACTAAGGAGTCAGAGGGAGCCTTGGAAATTGTAGCCCTGTAGCAATCCTCAGAGGAAACGGGTGAATAGAAATGCAGCCAGACATGATACAGAGTGGCTGCTTTAACTTGATGTAACATTAAAAATGGAAAGGTCATTAGGCACTCTAAAAACAATGGGCAACTGGTGATGCCTCATAAAAAACTAGCTTAAGCAATTTTGGATTCTCCAAACTGTCATTTGTCAGGAACCACATAATCAGGAGAAAATTAACAAGGTTCCAAAGGAGCATGCAAAGTTTGAATTCGGATCCACAGTAGACAGGCAGGAACATAAGACATTCATAATTGTAGTAATCCACAGCTGCTTCAAACTTAGAAGATAATGAATTGCTTCATCAGGGCCGGTGTCTCTGAAACGGCAAGCAAAACCCATCTGCTGTGCAGCAGTGTCTGATCTTTATGCCCTATACCCAGCCAGTCTATGTCCAAGAGAGATCCACCTAAAGACTTATTGTTGCAACAAGCAATTTCCAAATGTCATAAATCAGTATAAAAACAGTCAGTCTAGAAAAAGTATGACCTTTGCTATCTACAATAAGTGATTGCTAATTTCCTTTTATTCCCCAAGACAGTACCTACGATTCTTCTTCAAAACATACTGTGTTGATCTAAGTGCCCTAGGATGAAAGAAGTCACTAAACAAACCAACATGACTCATGAGACACACTCAACAAACCAAGCCTTCTTTTCTAACACAAATCACACATCCACATTCAGGCAATTAAAAAGTGAAGGTTAATAAAATTGTAGAAGACAGGTGGCTGGCCATTTTGCTTTGAATAGCTATTTATAAAGTAAGTAAGTTGCCAGTTCTGTTTGAAATCTTCCCTTCAAGCACTGTACAAAACAAAATTTTATATGTTCCACATTTACGTATAATACTTTAATGGTATCCTTCCCAAGAACTAGGTAAATTTGCAGGATCCTTTCCATTTCTTCAGTTAAGGAGAAAATTAAATTCAGATATATATGTGTGTGTCCTATGTAATTTTTCAAATGAAAGTTCTATAAATGATAGTTCAATTTCGTAATACATCATTTAGCAAGTGCCATCAGGGAATGAAGAGTTGCATATAAGTGAATGTCCCATTTAACTCAACTTTACTACTCTTCGATGATGAAAATTTTTTTTAACTCCTTCTGACGGAAATGTTTCTAATGTAAAACACATACTGTCACAGTTTCTCAGAGAGAATGCACAGAAGAAAATCCAGCATTTCTTTCTTTCTTTCTTTCTTTCTTTTTTGATGGTTTAATGCCATCTTCAGAATACAAAGGGACGGTGGTAACATGCATGCATGTCTCCTGCACATGAAGCTGGTTTCCACTCCAACTCGTCCTGATTCCTGTGACAAGGTCTAGGTTCTCCCTCCATAGGCTGATAATCCTGCCTCTAAGCAGCTACTTTATGCACAATAGTCTATCCTAAAGTCTTGGAAAATGCTTAACCTTCTTACTGGAGAAAGGTATATGGGCTGTGTGATTGTTATTTTCGTGTTAGTCCTTTTTTGTACACTTCCTGGTCCATGATAGTGCTCCAGATGGTTGAAATGAGGAGGAAAAAAGTCTTACGTTCAGGTAAGTGAAGTACAAGTAAAAAATGTAAATACATGAGAAGTAAAAGCATACCTATTTGTTTTGGATGAAACTGGAGAGCATTATGCTAAGTGAAATAAGCCAGGCAGTGAGGGACAAATACCATATGATCTCACCTTTAACTTGAACATATCTATTTTTTATTAGAAATCATAGAAAATTTTCTTTTAGATTCATATTCTCCTAAAAATCTATTAAAATGGCATGACTAAAACTAGTAGCTATATCTATGATATTTATTATGCACATGGATGGGACAATGAACATAAGAAACTTAGAAAATGTAAATGGAGTTTGGATGACTTGTCTTAGGCAAATTTATATAGCTTCATATTCTTACTTAAATATTCACTATTTGGGCCAAAACTGAAAATATGTCTTTCATCTCTGGTTCTTCAGCACTTTGTGCAGTATCAGGCATTAGCTCAGTAAATGTTTGGTGAATGAATGAATCAAAAGGCTTCGGTGCCACACAAACATTTAAAGATTTCAATGTCCAAATTTTAGATAATTAGTTTTCCTTAAATCACGTTGCACTATATTTTCCCCATTAGGAAAAAATCCACATGCAAGCTAGAAACTTAGAGCTGTATGCAGCAGATGGACCGCTCACCCTAGAGTCTCTGCCACAGTTTTCACTGTCCTCTGTCTAAGCTAAAGCAAGCAGGAAAGCAGCTGGAGTCTAGAGAGTTCCTGAAGTCACAGGGTTTAAGTTTTTTCATAAATAAGCATTACAAAACTTTTGAGTTTTATGCTATCACATACTGGAACAAGTCACTAATGTTTAGTTACATACATCTTATTAGCCAAACTGATGTTTTCAAACCTTATACATGATTGACCAACTTCTTAAAATACTAAGGAACCAAATGTATAAGAATGAACAATTACCATGGACTGTTTCCTGACTATGCTTCTGGAAACCACCATGAAACAATGGAAACTATGGACAGTAATCATAACTTCCATGTGGTTTTGGTTAAGCATGCACCTATAGTTTCTCTTTTCTCCACCAGATGGCATCCATGAATCAGGCGAAATGCCTAACTCATGCTTTTCAAAAGGAAAACAATAAAATGTAGTAAAGGATGGCAGTCTTCTTGTCTAGTAGATAACCAATGATCAAAATCCAGTTATAAAAAGCAGATGGTCACCTGGGTTACAAAGCAAGCCTAGTAATTCATTCAAGTGTTCATTCTTTCAACATTTACTGAGTGTTAACAATGCTCCTAGCGTTATGCTGAATACAGAGAGAAAAAACAGTCATTGCCCTCAAAGAGCTTATGATTTAAGAAAGCAGATGAGATGTAAAGAGATAACTACAAAGGGCACAATAAAGTCTCTGATACAGAAGCCTTGGAAACACCCTGTCAGAAGGGATTTGTGAGCGGAGCCTTAAGGGACGGAAGGGGTGAGCAGAACAACGGGCTGAGCAGCAGCCCAGGCAGAGAGCACAGTCCACACAAAGACAGATGCATGAAAAAGCCTGGTGTGTTTGAGGCTAAAAATGGGCTTTAAGACTGCAGTGAGCAGTATCCATGTGAGTTTCAAGAATGAGGGACGGGTGGAGGAAATGGCAGAAGATGAACTAACAACAGGCTGGAATCATGTATATATACTTAGGGATTTTAATTCTATTATAATAAATAGCAATAGTTACTATTTATTGATACTTCTATATGCTGAACACTAGGCTAAGCACTCAAATGCATTATCTTATTTACTACTCATTATAACTAAAACATATGCACTGTCTTTATTCCCATTTTTCAGATAAGGCCCCAAAAGTTTAACTTACTTAGCAAATGGGACAGCTGGGATTTCAGTCCATCAATATTTGAATCTAAGATCAAATTATTAAATCCACAGCTTATAAAGCAGCTTCTTGCAGAATCTACAATGCAAAAAAAATCCCTAAAATGTTTTTAAGACAAAATAATGGACCATCAGATTTATGATTTAAAACAGCAAGTGGGGCAAGAGTGTGGAGGCAGATACAGGCAGTCTGGCTGAAGGGAGATCTAGATATATTAAGTTCATTGTATTAAATCAGATGGAAACAAATAAATTATTTTCAAACACAATTGCCTAGCAGAGCCTTCAACTGACTTTATCATATTGAGATTAAAAGTTTTTCTAAAAAGCAATTTCCAGGCTGTATACTAAATATGCTTTGGAGCCCAACAGACTAAATATTTCCCAGAGAAATTCCAAGGTGTGATTGAGCCATGCATGTTCAGTTGTTCTTTCCTGCTTCATCCAGGTGTAACTGACATCTGAATTTGTAAGATATTTAAAGTGTGCATCATGGTGATTCGATATATGTGTACATTATGAACTCCCCCCATCTAGTTAACACTTCCATCGCTTCGTACTTACCTTTTTGTCTTTTGGTGGGAATATGTAAGTTCTCTCTTAGCAAATTTCAATTATTCAATTTAATTGTTCTTTAAGCAGACAACAATCACGAAAAGGATAACTTAAAATGGCCTAATGCACTTACTAAGCTATTTCATGGACTTGTGAATTAAGTAGGATAGATCAAAGTCTGAGAACACATGAAGAAATGGAGTTATTGTTCTCTCTCTGACTCTGAAGGTATAGCAGAACCAAATGACAGACGTTAATTTAAAAGATAAGTTTCCAGCTAATTCTTAGCACTCATTCTATACACTATGTTGGGGCACTCCCATTCCTCCGTCCTTGGGTTCCGGCGGTGGGCCCGCTCCAGTAACAGGCCCGCCCCACCACCCACGCACTCGAAAAGCCTTTAGAGGTGTGCTCGGCATGCTTTCCTAGGGCAATTCATTCTATTCCACAGCAAACTGTGGGATAATCAAGTTTTCCATTGTTTCAGCTTCTTCTGGAAGGAATGCTGAACAAAATGGGGAAACCTGGGATCCAGGTCACACTGCCACTGGCCAGCTCTGCAGTTCTGTGTTCTAGAACGCATTTCTCAGCCTGCCCCGCCTTTAATCTCCTGGCCTGCAACAGAGGAGATTGAAGGGAAAGTAAGCTGATGGGAAAACACTGGGTTGGAGGATGGATCTTCAAAATCTCTTTGTCTTAAATTTTATTCTATGAATTTTTAAAATATATTTATTTGTTTGCTTGTTTATTTCCTTCTATCATACCATCCTACTTTGGAGGTACTAATGAGTAATGTAAGGCAAAATACAAAGAATCTGTAAAATACATACAACCTAGGAAGCCTAAGAACTGACTGTAATTCCAGAGGCTAATAGCAGAGAAAAGTAATAGGTTCCTAATATCTGTTTTGTAAACTTTCTGTTTTGCAGGTAACACATTAAGTAGTAATCTCTCAAAGTTAAATTGTGTAAGTCTAGCCAACAGAAGGCATATTGATTACGCAGGTGGTTTAAAATATGCTCATTTTCTCATGTATCCTTGGAACAGAATTTTCTCCAAAACCTCCATGTTAACTTTAGTGACTTCACAGCCATCAACTGGCAGTATGAAGCCCGTACTGAATTAACAGAACCAGCTAAGAAATGAGATGGCTTCCAACTCCTGCTGTCACATTAACGGCAATGATCAAACCCTTTTATTAAATAACAGCAATTCTCTTGCTGAGCCTTAACTAAGGAAGCAAAAATGAGACCTAGTGTGAACAATTTTAAACATTTCAAGTGTGGTGTTAATAAGCAGTCATGATGTAATAACGAAGCAGGAAAATAGTTATAAAAATTTAAAGCATACCTTATTAAGGCAAACACTCTTGGTGTCAGTCTTTTAAAAAAGATTAAAAAGTCATCTAACTTAAACTGTGCACTCTTAATTTATGTAACTCTATAAATGCAAAAACTACTATTGAACAATAATTCAAATATTGAGATATGGACACTTAGAAGGTATCCTCAACTTGTAGCATAACAGTTTCTTCCATTCAATGACTCTTCATGCTAATTCATTATATTTTAGGCATAAAGCATTTGGGACCTAGATGAATATAGAATTTTAAAAATAGTACAAAGTGCTGAAATGTTTTAGCCAGACAATAAGCTTTTTATTGCTGTTATGTCAAAGATTTCCCTTATGTGGTTTTGTATTCTTTTATCATTAAATGAAATGAATGATAAATGAAAAGTTTTAAATCAGAGATGACTATGAAATGAATTTAAATTATCTTACTAGCTTCTGGGAAATATATTTTATTAAACTTTATTCTGAGTTTACTTCTCTTTTAATTCTGTTCAACTATGTAAATACTTGGAGATTTGTTTCAAACAAAAACACATGAGCTGCTACAGTAGGCAAAAAAATGAACTGAAATGTTTTGGTGAATATAATGAAAATATTCACAACTGCTAACACTTATTGAGTACTTACTGTGAGCCAAGCAAAGAGCTAAGAACCACTGATATATTATCACAATGAAAGTACTCTACATTTGGTATTAATAAATCCACTTGGCCAGCACAAAAATTATACTACCTTGGTTTTCTCAAGTAAAATTCATTCTACTTCAGAGTTATCCTACCAAACATTGCACAGTTATTTAACATATGGGACTCCTACCATGTGAAATAATAAAACACAAAAGAAATTTGGGAGGAAGAATTAAATATTTAGTTTATTAACACAGTGAAGCACACTGTATACCAGAGGTATTAAAAGTACTTATGTAAGTCCATGCATATGTATAAAGTAACTAGGAAATTATAAATTAAGTCAGGGTTTTGTCTTTTTTCAGTTTAAGAAAGTAATTTAAAAGATTATGATCAATAAAATAATTACAGTGACAAATGAATTAAACTCCCCCAAAATGTAGTAATTATAAACAGAATTTATTAAATATATTTCAGAAACTAAATCTCACAACTATTTCCAATGGTTCAGATTTTAGGTTAGTTTGCATTAGAAAAATGTTTCTGCCATTTGAATTTTGCTCATACAAATTACATGGGCAAAATAATTAAATATTAAAAAATGATTTTGTTCACGGTGAAACCATATTTCAAAACATAAAACAACAAAACACACCCTTGGGAATATCGAGCATCTGAGGCGTTTACAGCTGTTTAAGAGAAGATGCTGCATTGAGTCCTCCGTGTGTTATCAGACTGACACCTAGGAGTGAATGAATCTTGAGCCATTAAAATGATGTCAAGAAATTAAGTTAAAAATTCTCCCCCAATTCTCCACACACGACAGTCCTAACAGATGACAGAAACAAACAGACAAACAAGACCACCAGGTCAAGGATCTATTTCAAAACCCTAACACAGACCTGGGTCTTTGGTTATTGCTAAATCTTCGAATTATGTTCCTTCTGTAGGGCCAGGCCTGCAGTGAGGGGCAGGCCTGGGAGAGCAATGGTGGCTGAGGACACAGCTGCTGGCACCTCCAGTTTACTTGAATGTCAAAATGCTTTTCTGATCTTTCTGTAGTATGAGAAAACGTAAACCATTCAAAGGGAAAATGCATTGTTTAGGAGATTCAGTACAAGGACCTGATGACATTTTCCAGCAGTGGCACAGCTAGTAAAGTAATTAAATATCTGGGAGTTAATGACCCGGCTGACTCAAGGAGCTTTGATTTGGTGCAATTAGGACTCCTTCGCTGGGCTCAATCTCCACTCAGGTTCCTGAGGTGCACAGCCCCAGGCCCCAGGACTAGTCTGCTGGGAAAACCAAATGGGAACAGCAGCATCCACTACTTATGCAAGGCGACTTGAGCACTGCCTAAGCGCACGCTACTATCTCCACGTTTTCCAGTGTCTCTGCTGCAGTGCAGCATTTCTGGCCTGGCAAAGTGTGACTGATGAATCGCTACTCTTTGACTACTTGAAACAAACACAAGAAAGAAACATTTATGTACAGGTACTGATACATGTACCCAGTCACTCTGTTGGCCTCCTCCCCGCCAGAAAGGGTACCCGGCCTGTTGCAAATTACACAATTCTTTAAAGATGGAGCTAGAATAGAGATTAGACTCATAAATCAGAATCTGAAACTGCATCCCACAGGATGAGAGAATTAAATGGTTGTCAATATAAAGTTCATAGGACTCATTATTTATAATTAAAAGGAGTCGGAGAACCCTTGCAGACTACATGTTTTCTCTTAAGAAAAAAAAATATTGTATATAAATTATCTTGTTTGCTTTGAACAATGACAGCCAAGAAAGCCTCTCCCAAGGGCTTTTTCAGCCCCCACAGAACTGCGGTTACCAGGCACGAAAAAGCAGAGTGGGGGCAGCGTGGACCCTCCTGAAAGTCCTACGAGGTCTCTGGACCCACCGCCCCAGCAGCCAGCCGTCAGCAAGCACGTAGCAGGTCCTCATGAGTGCCTGGAGCTATGGACTGTGAGGGTTCTGGCTGCGAAGACTGTTGTCTTCAGATACATGTTTTGTCCCCGTCTAGACACATTTATATGATAGCGAGAACACCACAGAGCCATCAAAAGTGATGATGTAAAACAAATTTTAATAACGTGAAAATCTTTTCAGTATATTGCCAACTGAAAAAAAAAGTTTACTAACCTGTCCCCTGGCATGAACTCACATACACATAAAATAAGGACGTCGTTCACAGAGCCATAGTGGTTCACTCTGGTGGAGAGGAACTGTGATCTTTTTCTTTAAGTTTTTCTATTTTTTTAGGATTTCTACAAAAAATATATATTACTTTTGTAATGAAATAATCTTGGATGAGAAGAAGAAAAGAATAGGGAAAAACAGATCAAACCATCTCTTTCTCCCAGGGTGTAGTGAGCAGAAAACAATGAATGTGTAATCTCTTAAGTTTACGTCTTACATGTTAACCTCCCCTCCTTTCCAATCATTTGACTTCGGTTCCAGCAGCCAACATACCAGAAAAGTCTTTGGGGTGGGGAAGAGCAGAGCAGGCACAGATGTAGCCGAAGCCCAAAAATAGAAGATGCGGCAAGAAGCTGCTTTAATACCAACACAGAAGGAAGAAGTCGTGAGGAATTCTCTTTAACACTTTTTAGCAGTTTTCACTTTTTAAAAAATTGATCACCTAGATTTCTTATTTTTCATGTCCTCAATTTGTCAACTTACATTTAAAATGAATGATGTGCTAAAATTGAAAACATTCACTTGTGCTACCCTCTAGCTCTCAAATGGAAAAAAAAAAAAGACAAAGTCCCTGTAGGAATAGGATTAATGACATATGTTCATTACACCATTAGGCTGAAATACCCATAACAGCGTAAACCTCCATTAAACATTCCTCAAAGGCACTCTTCTTAAAGAGAAAATAGTCATTTTAAATTCATAAACAGAAAACATGTATCAAAATCCTTTTTTATGTAATCAGACTGCCTAAAGTCATTTGTTCCACCATTCCTGGCCCAGAAACATTTCAAATAGAGAAAGTCAGGTTATATCCCAGGCTAGAGACAACATACTTAAAGATGCAATATTTGAAGCTCTCAACTCAGGAAAAATTGTCAAGGCAACAAAAATAATGTACACATTCTGTTTGTGTGCCTAGAATTCTCAGGCAGCTGTGGCTCATTTCCCACCACCCTCCCAAATTCCCAGGTGTCTCATTCCTGCAAATAATGAGGACCCAGGGCCAGAAGGGAGGTCGGGGGACACTCAAAGAGGGACAATGAAACTGACGATCAAAGGACAAGGATGCAACAAGCAAGAAGAGCTCCTGCTCTCCTTTTCCCTTAGCGGTATTTTGCACCTCTAGATTTTCCTGCTTTTATTTTTGTTCCAAGGTCACTTTTAAATGCTATATTTTCTATTGGGCTTAATTTTGTAAACAATTTTTAAACTTTTCTGAAAATAGGTAGGATATAAATCCCACATAAATGATAAAAATCATTTAAAGTTGTAACATTTCAAATTGTAATAACATAAAAATAGGGTCCATTCTATAATACATCCATCAAGAAACCTATAAATAATAAGTATGCAAAACAAAGACTAAAATGTTTTCCAATATGATTTTATTAGAAAACAAGTACAGATGTGCCTCAGTGTCTCAGCGGCAGCAAAATTTGACAAGAAACTAGCCAAGATCTGGAAACACCCCAAGTGCCCATCAACAGGTGAGTGGATACAAAAGCTTTGGTACATTTACACAGTGCAATACTACGCATCCATAAAAAAGAAGGAAATCTCACCTTTTGCAACAGCATGGATGGATCTGGAGGTTATTATGCAAAGTGAAATAAGTCAGTCAGTGAAAAACAAATACCATATGATCTCACTTATATGAGGAATTTAATGAACAAAATAAACTGATGAAAAAAATAGAAACAGAGCCATGGATACCCCTGTCATGGGGGAGGGGGAACTGGATGAAAGAGGGGGAAGGGATTAGCCAAAGAACATACATGTATAATCCATGGGCACAGACGACTGCATGGTAATGGCCAGAGGGAAGGGGGTAGGGGGTGGAGGCTGGGTGGAGGTGGGCAAGAGAGGGGGAAATGGGGACATCTGTAATAATGTAAATAATAAAAATAGAGGTAAATAAAAATAAATTTGTGTTCATCATAACCCCTCAGGGATCCTTTATTTTTAAAAAATCTGTTTTGCAAATACTGGGTTCCCTACTGTCTGTTTCAGGGGGAGAGCACTAGCGCTTATTAAAAGCCTATCTTATAACACTTGGCAGTGTGTTAAACACTTTGAGTAACCTTTATCATTTATCCTCAAAACCATTTTACAGATGGGAACATGGAAGCACAGAGAGAATAAATTCCCCCAGGGTACCTTAGCAGTGAACGATGAGAGCTGAAATTCAAATGACACACTTTCCTAACACATCCAGCCACCAGGAATACTCGTACTGATAGTGGCCATGTTGTAAAACTTGCACTCGGGCAGGCATGCAGGCAAGATATTATGAATCCCGACCCCAGGATGAATGAACTTGGGGAGAATGGTTCTACAGTCTACTATCAGTCACAACCAAAAACTCAAAAACAAACAAATGACAATGATACTAACTTATTAAATGTGAAGGCTTTTATTATCAGAAAACATCTTAAGTTTACTTCACTTATCGCCACAGTAATCCCAAGAGGCAGTGAGGCAGGTATTATCACTACCCTCCTCTTGCAGCTAGAGAGACTGAGGTACAGAGCGGCAAGGGATTCACCCACGGATGACCAACAGTAGCCAAAGAGAAGCCAGAAACCACGTTTCTTAATGCAGCGTACACGGCTACTTCTCCTGTGACTCGAGGCAATGATGGATAATTTTTATCAAGATTAAATTGACAATTGATGGCTTGAACAGGTAGTTGTCAAGCGCTCCAAGCAGACCTTAAGCAGATGCCAGACCAGGGAGGGAATACAGACTTTGTCTCAGTTCAGCCCTGCAGTCTAGCCAGATTGTTCTGTGTTCACAATGTCCTCATGACCGTATTCACTTTCTTGCTTTCCTGAGGAAAACGTTAGGAATTTGTTTTGGTGAAAAACATTCCTACTAGTAAACTATTCATTGCCACAAAAAAATTCCTCACTCATCCTTCTGCCTCCCTTTACTTCCCTGCTTTAAAATAGAATTTAAAAACAGAGGGATCCATTACAGAGAAAAAGAAAGCAGAAAATAAAGGCAGGACTCCTCCGTGAGAGCTCTTCACAATTCTGCTAACAAGAAGCTCTAAGAGGACAGATGACCACTTAGAGAAACCATTATACACAAACTTCTAGTCCAGTAAACAGTGAAGATTCCCAAAGTAGTCTTTTCAAACAAATTCTAAGCTCTACTTGGGGAAAAGGTCAAGCGCCATCGGAAGAAGAGAACATTTTGGAAGAACAGGCTTGAGCCGTTCCCCTGGAAAACACTATGTTCTAATCAAATGTAATACTTCATTTAGAATTTCTGATGACTGCTATTTAATTATAAATACATGTGAACTGCAAACGGGGACAAATAGTAAAACCCACCATTTTTATCCTTGGCCAAAAGGTCTTCTCCCCACCCCCAAACAAAGGTGGGAGGTCCTTGCCCTCCTGCTCTGTGTCATTATTTTCCTTGTACTTAGCATAGTTTGTACTCGCACATTTCAATGTGTGATGTTTGCTCCCCGCCCCCCCCCCTCCCCCTTAGACTGCAACTTCTGTCTGTTTAGTTCACCACTGTAGATAAGTGCCTGGGAAATGAGTAGGTGTTCAGTAAACAATTGTTCAATGAACTAAATGGATCGATGCAGACTTGTAACTTCTAAGTGATGACAGCAGCTTCCCACCGGATCTCTACTTTTCTCTGACAACTTCTGCAACCCCTGGGTGGAGAAAGCTTTCTTTGAGTGCAGTACAGGACAGCCCACTTGGTTTGTGCACCCTGGTAAAGTACCACAACCCCCAAAACCTATACTGAGTGTGTGGACGTGGTGTATATTTCCTAAAGTAAAAGAGCAATGCTGGCTTCCTGGGCAACTCTGATTTTTCATTTCAGATGTCTGTCCCCTACTGTTTGATTACTGCCATTTAAACATTTAGTTAGGAGAGCAGCACAAATTGGAAGCTGTGCCTTACTAACAATTCTTCCTTAACTAAGTGATGAGGTATGTATTACCTAGACACAAAACAAAGTCATAAAGACTAATATAGAAGGTAAATCTCTTGCAAATCTTTGCTTCCTCAAGAAGGACAGCCACATTTTATTCTCTGTTCTCTCAGTTCAGTCCCTGTTCTTCTTTAAGGCAAAGGGAGTTAATTCCCTACGTTTGTGTAGTACTTCACAATTTACCAAGCACTTTTTTTAAAAAGTTTGTCAAATTTGTAAGTTTCAACTGAGATTCCAAGAGATAATGGTCATAAAATTCCAACTTGAGGTTCTAGGCCCACACACAAATTCATAAAACAAACATTTAACAACCAGCTTTGTGAGTCTTTTTAAAAAGCCCGCACATTCAAAATGAAGGGTTAAGAAAACAAAAACTAAAAGTTTCTGAGGAAGATTTCTTGGGAGAGTGCTGTTCTGCCTGTCCCTTCTCACACATAACAGGGACGAGTGGAGGCGGTGGGGGCAGCTCCCTGTAGTCCGTGTCAGGAGAGAGAGGGGGGCTTCAACATGACCGACCAGAAGGCCTGGCCTGTGCCCTCCAGTTAGGAGTACAGAGTGGACGTGTGTCTGAGTCCTGCTGGGAAGAGCTGAAGGAGCGGTGGGAGGGCAAGGTGACTCTCCTAGACTGGCGGGGACTCCCAGCACTGCCTGTCCGAGGACCGGGAGTATTTCCTGTGCACTGAGTCGGCCTGAAGCCACTGAGATCCTGCTTAAGAGGACCTCCTGGAGGGGCGGAAGGACACCACACGGAGTCTGTGCGGAAGAGACTGCTGAAAACTCCAGGTAAGGGAGATGCATTGCTTATATGAAAAGTAAATAAAATTAAAATTTAAAACAGAGTTTTTGAATTTATTATATCAGTTTTCAATATTACAGGGATTTTTTTTTTGGTGTGTGTGCCACTTTTAGGAAACAGACCCTGATACAAACGCAAATCAGACCTCGGTGGGGCTCAAATAAGTGTCGATTAGTATTTTTATAACAACTCTTCTGTAAATAGTCACCAAGCCTTTCTTTTTTTAAATCTCATTAACAAGATGTAATTCAAAATCCATTGAATACTGTATATACTCGTACTGAACTGAATCACCACTCTTGGGCCTGGATCTGATTTAGTCTACGCGAGCACAGTCCCCAAACTGGAAGAGTTTAACTGTTTTGATCTCCTCGTACATTTTACACGCCATTAACACAGATTAAAAAAATGTAAGTATATGAAATATCTAGGCAAATTCATAAAAACAGAAAGTGGATTAGAGGTTTGGGTGCAGAGCAGTATTGTTTAATGTATACAGAACTTCCATTTGGGATTATGAAAAAGTCTGAAAACAGTTGTGATGGTTACACAGTATTATGTATATAATAATTATCACTTAGTGGTACACTTAAAAATGAAAAATTTTAAGTTATATGCATCTTGCCAGAGTAAATACCATATTTTTGACAAAAAAAAAAGTAAAGTAAAATGTACAGAGCCAGGGAATGGCTAAAAAGCTCACTCAAGCGGCCAGGGCAGAAAGAGTCAGCACCGGTTATGAAACCATTTGTGTCACCGTCAGTTGAGTAAGCACGCCCCTGCCCCTCTCTTTTCCTCTCCTTTTCCCCTTCCTTATAAGAAGAGCTCAGGACACAGAAACTCACAGAGGGAAGACCGTGTGAAGGTGCAGACGGAAAACACCCACTGGCAAGCCAAGAACAGAGGCCTCAGAAGAACAGTCCTGTCAACACCTCGATCCCGAGTTTCTAGCCTCTAGAACTCTGAGAAAATAAATTTCTGTTGCTTAAGCCAGCAGTCCCCAACCTTTCTGGCACTGGGGGCCAGTTTTGTGGAAGACCATTTTTCCAAGGACAATTGGGTGCGGGGTGATTTCGGGATGATTCAAGCACATTACATTTATTATGCACTTTACTTCTATTATTATTGCATTATAGTATGCAGTGAAATAATCATACAACTCACCGCATGCTAGGGTTAGCACGTGAGCTTACCCAAACTGTGACTGAGACCCATGTGCTCTGAGGAAAAGAGGCGCAGACGGAAGTGGTAATAATGGGCAGGCCACAAGTGGACTAAAAAAAGTGTCGGATGCTGACTTAAAACCTGCCACCAGGTGCAGCTGCAGAACTGAAGT
Source organism: Phyllostomus hastatus (assembly GCF_019186645.2). Classification (NCBI taxonomy): domain Eukaryota; kingdom Metazoa; phylum Chordata; class Mammalia; order Chiroptera; family Phyllostomidae; genus Phyllostomus; species Phyllostomus hastatus. The sequence continues at coordinate 15,155,772 of NW_025333977.1, read as the reverse complement.
TCATCAACTCACTTGCCACTGCAAAGCCTGCCACCGGATGCAGCTCAGTTGTCACTTGCCACTCACTGGTAGGGTTTTGATGTGAGTGTGCAAGCAATTTATTTATTACGTTCTCTGTGCAGTTCAACCTCTCTGCTAATGACAATCTGTATCTGCAGCCGCTCCCCAGCACTGGCATCACCGCCTCAGCTCCACCTCAGATCATCGGGCATTAGATTCTCATGAGGAGCATGCAACCTAGATCCCTCATGCGTGCTGTTCACAGCAGGGTCCGCACTCCTGTGAGAATCTAATGCCACCCCTGATCTGACAGGAGGCAGAGCTCAGATGGTAACATGGGTGATGGGGAGCAACTATAAATAATCTTATTTATTTATAAATAAGAGAAGCTTTGCTCTCTAGCCCACCACTCACCTCCTGCTGTGCAGCCCAGTTCCTAACAGGCCATGAACCAGTACTGGTCTTTGGCATGGGGTTCGGGGACACCTGGTTTAAGCCACCCAGACTGTAGTATTTTGTTATGGCAGCTGAGCAAATTAATCTACTACCTAAAACCCTAAGCAGCAATTCTGAGGTTAAAAACAAGGAAAATTGCTGTGAAGATAAAAGTTAGACTTGCCTTAGGACCAAAGAACCTAAGCCCGGTGTGCCCCATAGCTCTGCAATTGGCTGTCATCTTATTCTCCCCAATAATGGTCCAAGCTCAAATCCTTACAGCAACACCGTAGTAGCCCGAAGGGCCTTGTCAGGTCTGGTTTGAGGAGTCCCACAGAACTGCTATAACCAGGCTTCTGCCTCCTAGGCCGATCACTGTGTTCAGATGCGGTCAGGTTACCTAGCCACGTGCCCTGTGGTCAGGAGGAATGTGTCGTCTGTTGCTAGTAGTGAGGAAGGTTGCCAGGCAGATTTAGTATAGGAACCCCATAATTTACATCCATTCTCTCGTTTTCTCTTTACTTTAGAGGGGGAAAACTGAGTAACACATTCAGGGGCATACAAAAAAGCAAATAGGAAGCTGGCTATGGAACCCAAATGATCTAACTGAATGCAAATCTACTATCTTCCCTAATACTCCAAATCTCTCTCTTAAAAGATTTTCTAGAGCAAACAGATCTAATTCATTTGATATCTCCTAACTAGATAAGTAACTCTAATGTCACTTTCAACTATAACATTCTATGATTCTAAAATAGGTCACTAGCTGGTTTATTGCAGGTTTTCTGGTATGCTCTGGAGTCACTCTTCTATTTATTTAGTTCATTCAATGCACATATACTGGGTACCTACTACCTGCCATATACCAGGCACTCCTCCCTTACCATACTGTACATCTAAGCGCCCAAATACCAAACTAAACCCTTGAACAACATAGCAACTGCCTGATAAAAATTGAAAAATTAGTATAATAAATATATGTACTCAAAATAAAACTAAACATAGTGGCAAGTTTCATTTGACCAGCCACAAATAAATTTTCTTATAGACATGTTAATGACCGTCTCTCTCTCCCTTCCTCTCTCGCGCTCTCTCTCTCTCACACACACACACGAAATTACAGATCTAGTGAAAATGAGAAATTCACAGCATAAAAATCACAGAACATGTAGTAATTTCACTAACCAGCATGGCTAAGTCTCCAATTCAAAAAGAAAACTCATCAGTATCAGAATATAGACACAGCTACAAAGTAAAGAAGAAAAACAAAATTTTATGTAGGTCATCTTTTTAGGCTTTAAATGTAGTTGCTCAAACAGTTCTTCTGTTTGCTCAAACAGTTCTTCTGTTTATCCCTATATAATTTCTCCCCATTTAAAAAATATCCACAGTATGTATTAAACATCATGATATCATACCAGACAACTTCAAGATACAACTGGAAATTATTTTGCTTTTGCAACAGCACTTTCTTGAGAGAGATTCTGGTTAGAGGAGATTCTGCAGCCTGATTTGGATTCTGGGCCTATGCCCATGTCGCTGTACTAAAGTGACCCTGTGAGGGTTTGCTCTCTTTATGCTCAGGCTGGGATGTTCCTGGTACACACATCTGCCAAAGGCAAAGATGCAGAAGAAAGGCCTCCTGCCCCATCATCCTTCTGAGCATCTAATTTGCAGGTTTTCAACCCATTTGCCTTAGCTAGAAAACCTAACAGCTCTGGCTCTCTTGATTTATCTGCAAACAGAAATGCCTGCTGTGAGGCACCCTGGGAGGATCAATGAATGGGCCTCAAGAAGCTCCTTGGAATATACTTGAAATAGAACAAGCATGAATTCCTTGTCTCTTAAAGGAGTTCCTCTATCCATTCATGCTCCACACATTCAATATTTCAAAGAGGTACAGAGGGCTCAGGAGAATGTTGTCCTAATGACAATTTATTTGGGTCAGTGAGGGCAATCCTGTGGCATTAGCACTTGTTGTTGTACCCATCACCCACAGCTGCCACTGCCAAAGCACATTTACAGCAGAGCCAGAAAAGGGATTTCTCAAATTGAGACAAACATCCCCCTACGAGGTTGGAGGGAGCCACAGATAGCACAGCTAGCAGAACTCTTCTGCTCCGAGGTCAATTCGACACATACTTCCATGACACTGGAATGTACTCAGCACTGTGTAGATGTCATGGAGAGATCTAGGAAGTCCTTGTCCTCAAAGAGCTTAAATTCTTGGCATGGAGATTGGCTTATCGAAATGACACAATGGAGAGTAATCACATAGTAGAAAGAGATCTGAAACAGGCCTACTATTGTAGTTGTTTCATCTGAAACGTTGCCGTCTCCTCAATCCAATCACCTTTGAACAAAGGGCCTGGCTGGATGAGCCGTAAACTTCAGTTCCCAAATTCTAGAATTCTGATCAAGTACCAAAATGCATGGTACAACCTCCAAAGTTCAGAAATCATAAAGGGAGAGATTCATTGGGGTTGCATGAAATGGCAGAGAAAAAGAAACCTCAGGAAAAGGGAGAGGAGGCAGGTAGGTACAGAGCCTTTCTGGCTACATCAGGATCAGGTCACCGAAGCAGACTTCTCAGTCCAAACCCCGTCTCCAAGTTCCTGGTTACAGGCGACATCTCTCATCCTGCTTCCCTCACCTCTGCCTATCAACAGCACTCCTTGCTGCTAGATTTCTGAATCCACACTTGTGGCTCTGAAATTAGCTTGGCCTACAGCCAGAGTAGGCTTAATCATCTACCATCATCAACCCTTTCAAGACCCCATGCTAGCTCCCTGTAAGACCTTTATGAACAGAACCAGAAGGTGGGGTCCTCAGTCTGTGCTCACCTTTAACTTTTCAACCCTGTACCAGTCACCTCTCTAGGCTTCAATTTCTCCCTTCAAAATATCTGCTTTAGTTATATTATCAATTTCATTTGAGGAAACTGTATGAGATAACAGGTGTGACTAGACCTCAAGGTTCTCTAAAAACACAAGGCAGTTATTTTTATCCTTATTATTAATGATACAAAGGTGAGGATTTATTGAGATGGTGGACTGAAAGAGTTTGGTATTCCACTTTTAGTAATGATGGGCTAGTTTACAGCAAAACAAACAGCCTCTTGAGAACACAAAGACTCACTAACAAAAACACTTTACAACTAGGAAGAAATCCAAGACCACAAATTTTGTTAATAATGGCCAATAGAATAATAAGCCAAACTCAAATGAGTTGTTGTTTTGATCAGCAAATGACTATCTTAAAGTAAAACTATATTATCTTTCCATGTGTTCTACGACATACAGATACTAAATAAATTTCAAAAGCCCTCTCAAAAATTTCATGATTCCTATTTCCAAAACACACTGGCAGCATGATTTGGATTAAGATGTTCAATTTTATGCATGCAAATGTGACACGTATAAATAGGGGTTTGGGTGAACTGGTAAATCAGATTTGCAGAGCAGCGGCTGTTGCAAATGGTCATGACCGCTTCTCGTTGGATAATAACGTGTCGTTTCCAGATTTAGAATTCTAAGAGCTAATTTCAAACTGATTAGAAACAGTTTCCTGATTTGCTGGTTTTTACAAGTTGAGTTTGTTTGGACAGATGTTGTTTATTCTTAAAGGGAATATAAAACAAACAGGAGAGGGTAGTCATTTTCCACATTTTTGCTGAGCTAGGTGAAAATGAGCCTCCAGCACTCCTGCGATGATGTTTTATGTCTGCAAAGAGCTGTCAGAAGGACACACATCTGAAAGGGAATCTAAATGTGAATTCTTTCCTATCATCAAACATAGTCAGCATTTAGCTTGTAATTTTAGGTTCACTTTGTAAAAATATCATAACTGACTTATCTTGCTCCCATATGGAGAGTTAAGCCTAACTATTACACAATGGCTCCCTCAGCTCCAGAGATCTTTCTCTATGATACTCCAGCAGATGCCATATATCACATTTAGATGAAGGAGGGCATATGCCAGCACCTCTATCAAGCCTTCAAATAGCAAATGTTTTCCAGGCACCGACTACGGTATATTGTGGATGCTGCACTTTTGTAATGCTTAAGCTCCATGGCTTATTAAACTATTTTATATTGTCCTAGAGAACAAAGTATAGGTAGGTGCTGACTTCTACATCTGTCAGTTGCTCCAGCCACTATCAGGCTCAATCTGACTTGGCCAGACTTGATTCCCTCACTCCCTATGACAGAACTGCCAAGACTAGAAATGATGTATCTCTCTGGGCTGGACCATTTTTTGATTCTGGAAATTTCATTATATAAAGAGACAGAGAACAGCTAAGAGTTGTTAATGTCTCTCTCAAATACAAGATTTTGCTATAACTCACGCTGCTTCTAACTCCCTACAAAAGATTGGATTTTCAATGTACCCAAAATTTCTAGGCTTTGAGCTGATGTGGCAGAGTTTTGCTCATAGCCCAAAGGCAACTGCTGTGGGAGTGACCAATAGACTATCCCAACGAGAATAACTATTTTCCCTAAGACAGAGAACTCACTACTCAGGAGTGACATTTAATCACATCATTTTTTCATCATTTGGGAGAGAGAATAAACCTTAATCTCTGTCCTAAAAGAAACAGAAACAAGTGAATATAATTTCTAAAAAGAAAATTTTAGCAGAACATTTGCAGGAAAATTTATACCTCTTTTACTAAAGTTGTTCATCCTCTGGGAATGGGAACACAGATTGTGGTTTAACTTGCCTAAGAATAGCAGATAATAGAGTTTGTTAATTCCATCTGCTTTCCTTGAAAAGAAAAAATACCATCTTGTGAATGTGTCAGTAGTTGCAGCGCCCAAGATCATCCTGAGATTTTATCATCCTCAAAGATTCATATGCACCCCTCAGATGTGTTGTTGAAAAAGATTATTTTCTCCAGCAGAGAATCATTCTTGGTCATATTAAATACAGGTAAGCATCTACTGTCTGAATTTCCAATTCAGCCTCAACACTGACTTAAAAGTGAGGATGACTGAAGAGGAAGCTAATATTTTCTTATGCCTAACTACTTGTCTATTTAGTGTACTAGCACCCACTTCAATGTTCCTTGATGTAATACGATTTGAGAGCAGGGGTGAGAGACCACTATTTCACAAGTGTTACGATGAGTTAAATTCAATAAACCCAAATGTATATACTATTCAATGACCTAAAATTTATTGAAATAAGGACACGTTTTTTAGCCATCTTGACTGATTAGGATAACTTTAAAGACTTTTCTTGACAATCAAGAAGCAAAACACATCATTTTTATGAAGCTCTTTTGGATCAATACAATATTCATTCAAAAAATATCTTCAAGTGGATGTAAGGCAGGAATCAGCCTACCTGGTTTCTGTAATGTGTGACTCACTGCAATTTCCTGACTGGTTTCAAGGGGAGCTGACCAAACTCTTTGAGATCAAGCTTTCTTGAGATCTTAAAAGGCAGAGTGGCTTTATTTAAAAATAAAGTTCACCAATGAATAGGAAATAGACTGAATTTAGAAGTGAACTTTTTCCTTTGTTCCACAAAGTTACTCTTGATGTAACCAGACACAAATTCTAGTTCCTTTGCTAGTAATAATCCTCAAGTTAATTTTATAGCAACTCCAACTGAACAGGCATTAGTTACACTCCAGAGAGGTGGAAAATTAGGACCTTTTGTAGTTATTCATGGGCAGAAATCAGACCCAAAATATAAATACCTGCCTTTATATTTCCAAAGTTTTACCAACAGGATATGATAAACCTCACTTTATCATATGCTTTATGAGGAAAGAACCCATAATTGTATTCCTAGCACAGTGTCTGACAGATAGATGTTTCTAAAAAAATCTAAAGTTATTACATAGCTTTGCTTATCTGCAAGTAACAAAAATGCATAAATCTTTTCACTTTTTACAACTGTGAGAACCACGACTTCACAAGAGGTGACTGTGAGGTAGATAGATAGTGAGATACCCAAATGCAATCTATGCCATTTCAAGTTACAGTTGTATGGTCCTCAGAATGTTAAAAGAATAAGATAATCTTTTAACATTTTTTAAAATCTAGTGATTTCCTGTTCAGAAATCTATACATTCTTTTTGAATTTTCTATATGTAGAACATTTAAAAAACTTGAGGATCACTGTACTTATAAATTTGATGTATTTGATTTGAAAGTATTATTTACCATCCAATATTTTGTTTGACTCAACTTACGTACTTAAAAAGAAAAAATAAATATGTTAAAATTATAAGCACCTTTTAAATGTTTAGTTAATCAGTTCTGTAAATGGCATCAAACATTATTCAAAGGCCCCTTAAAATTATTAACAAGCATACTCTGACTTATACATAAAAAGAAAAAGAAATTAGAGTTGGAAGCTGAACTCAAAAGCCTAAAGAATTAGGCTTTTCCACTTGTAATTTTAAAAACTAAATGTCAGTTTTTGAAACAAAAATTAAATCTTCTGAATAGCCTTTTGGTCACACACACACACACACACACACACACAAAACCACCCTTGAGAAAATCAAAAACTTCACATCCCCCATAACCTCCATTTCCACCAGTCTAGCATTCGGCCTGCTGATTGGCCAGCTGGCACAGCCGGCCTTACCAACACAGACGTCTCATCTAGTGATTGAAAAGGGCAACTGCAGGCTCTGTAATAATTATGCGGGAGAGAAGATTAAATATTAACTTTTGCTGTTTTTGCTTTTTGACATCTTTTAAAGGAACATACTGTCCTGAAAAACAGGTGGATAGTTGAAACTAAATTTCAGGAGTTTCAGTGAGCTTTGACTGAGGAAATCTGATCAGATTTGTATATCTTTGGCAAAATTAGAGTAAAAGAGCGGGGGAGTATTTTTAAATGTGTGATTTAAGCTAAGCAAGACGGGGTTGGAAAACTAAATAAAAACAGAAGGAAAGGCTGTCACACCACTGTGCGCTGTATCACAAATGTGGTCATCTTATAAGAAGGGTCTCCTGGTAACCACCCCTTCTACCTGCCAGAGACACCTGAGTATGCTAAATTCCACACCGGAACAGGATCACGTTATCATCAGATTCTAGTGTATGAAAAAGCTGGGGGGGACAGTAAATAACTTTATAACATCAGCATTATGAGACAAAGACTCCCTCACCACCACTCTCTGATTGCTAAAAGAGATTATATGAAACAAATATTCTCAGGTTTTTAAAAAGTGTGTGTGCATGTGTGTGTGTGTGTGTGTGAGAAAGAGAGAGAGACAGAGAGAGAGACAAAGAAAGAGATGGAGATACAGAGGGATGAAGAGGGAGAAAGACACAGAGCAAGAGCGAGACAGTGAGCAAGTGGGAGAGATGAGAGAGAGAGCCCAATCTTCAATAAGATTATATGACAGCCACACACTTGCAAGGAGTATAAATCCATAAGCTATATAACATGCCAAACTTAGTCCTGCAAAAACTTGGGGTGGACAGGATGTGGATGATTGAGAATTTAATGTGGCAGGATATGAAAACTAAATGCAAAAGCTGCCCCAAGGAAATACGCTGCCCGTCCTTGGGGGATGAGAGATCATGTACTGCATTACTAACAACTAAGACCTTCTTAGGCACAGGAAAAGTAAGCAGGCTTTTGTGGTTCTAGTCCATTTAGAGCTTCCAGGAGGAAAAGGCCAAGAAAGGTCCTTCCAGAATCGAGGTACTGAGAGCCTGAAAGGCACACTGGTGATGCAGTGGGTTGGTCTCTTTAGTCAAGCCCAGGGGAGTGTGTGGGCGGGGAGTGTGTGTGTGTGGGGGGGGGGAGGGTGGGGAAGGGAGGGCGGAGCCAGCAGCTCTTTGTCCCTTAGAGCTCCCAGAGGTAGCAGACCACTGAACAGGGTCCCCATGTACTGGTGTGGCTACTGGCTGGCTTCAAAGCATGCTGCCCTTGGCTGGCACTGTGGAGCTTGGCTGCAGGGACAAGGACTGTGGGTGGGTGCCTCTCAGAGCTCCCCAGTCCCAGCAGTGGAATGCCATTTCAGCTCTGGCAAATAGAAGGAGCCACAACGACCATGATGACAGTTCAGGACCAGGCCCGTGTTCCCAGGACTGGTTAAGCCCTAGGAGGCAGGACAACACAGTGTGTATATGTGTGTGTGTGTGCGTTGTGTGTTTGGGAAGGACCCCAATAATAACTAATATCAGATTCCTTACCAGCCCTGGCAAGAAGGGCTCAAAAATTGATTTAACGAGTAATAGAAATAAAGACAAGTAGTGTTTTCTTAAGTCCAAGCATTATAGAGCAATTCACACCAACTACTCACTTATTAACTTTCTAATGCACAACAGGAAAAAGCACATATATGACATATTGATGCAGCTATTTCTGTCGGGAAGATATTTTTCTTCAGTCTAAAAACAAACTATTACACTTTTAGCTTTTGTATTCAAAGCAACACAACATGTACAACAAACATCCTCTCTCTTTCCAAGAACCGTCCTTCATCCCAAGAGCCTAGGAAGGTACCCCCTGCCCTCGGTTGCATAAGGGCAGGGCCCAGGCATACCTATTATTTCCACTGGTTTTTTTCAAGTGTGCCTTTTTATCTTTAGTGCCTTAAATCTTATGTCAAAATGATTACAACCAAATAGCCTATTTTGGAAGAAAGCCCAGTTCTTAAGTGGCCCAGTTATGTTCTAAGATAAATGAAAAAGCAGAAGGACGGAGTTGACACAGGCCAGATGGAGGGGGAAGGCAGAAGGAAAGAGAAGCCCTCAGAAAAGTCCCCTGTGGAAGCCAGCCTGCTGAACCAGAGGGCTCACAGAGCTGGCCTACAAATACCCAGTCTAACCTGACCCTTCTTGTGGTTAGTGGATTTCACCAACTTTACTCCAAAACTAAATAGTACTAATGGTTATGATTCTCACTCATACAAATAAAAGGAATCTCAAAGCTATTATCTCAGTCGGAAGAGACTTCACAATCTTTTTCATTCGCCATCCAGAGTTCAACAATCCTTCCTTTTAGTTTCTGTTTTATTCCTGCCACTACACTCTAAACCTAGTCCCCTCTTCATTTCTGCGTATCATTGTGCTTCCAAGTCCAGTGACTTGAACATGGCACTTTGAAATCTAGTGCTATGACCTAATGCTATCTACCAACATCCATTTTTCATTATTAGCTAACTTGTCAGGAATAAGCTTCTTCTCTTTTCTGGGTTCACATTATTCCAGACAAGAGTATTTTTTTAGTTACTAGATCTGTGAAATGACACATTTCTTATTGTTCTCTATCAGCCAAGGCAATGGTGAACTATTGACAGTTGCTAAGTACCATTTTTCAAAAAAAAATTTTAAGTTACAAGAATATACTCTACCCAATTTTGCAATGTGATGTGGATATTTTAATATCAAACATAAACTCTTAAGGAAAGATACATTTAAACCATAACGTCTCCATTATGTTAGAATATTTATGCCTATTATCACTTTTTTAGTTTTCGTCTTGTTTTTCACATCTGAGAAACATCTCTCACCCTACTCTGAACTTTTATCCACTGTAATGCTTCATAACAGAAATTTCCAAAAACATCACAGTACACATTTGCAAAGAGTTTGACCATGTTTCTTTCACAAAGAACTGTACAGACTGATCTTGACCACATGTTATTTGGCTTCATTCCCATTTATTCCATCATTCATTTATTCAAAAACCATTTATAAAGCTTTGTGATGTGCCAGGTACTACTGCGCTAAGTGCTGGGCACATGCATCAGTGCATGGCTTTCAGTCCGGTGGTAATGAAGGGTGAACGAACAGGCAATTACCACACGGGGTTGTGAATGGCACCAGAGTACAAGCGAAAGGCGCTCAAAGGAGAAGCACTAAACCAGTTTTTCTTAGAGGAAATGCCCTCAGCAGGTGAGTCCTGGGTGAGAGAGAGAGAGAGAGAGAGAGTGTGTGTGTGTGTGTGTGTGTGTGTGTGTATGTGCAGGAGAGTGGAGGGAGGGCACAGAGGCATCAGGTCAGAGAACAGGAGAAAGCCTTCTTGCGGTCAAGGCCTGAAATACTGCCATGTAACAACTTTAATCGTTTTCATTTGAAATATAACTAGAATTGCATTGCAAACAAAGAACAAAAGCAACACTGATGATAATTTAGTATTTCTTTATATTGCAGGGCCATCACATTGTTGGCATACATTATAGCACAGCGATATACTCAGGGTCCACTGGGATTTGCTGCTACTCTACTAAATTGTTCCAAATTAGCCTCTCTTTGAAATCATGTCCTTTTTTCTTTTTTATATGGTGGTCTCTGCTACCAATGTTTCTGCATATAGGAGACCCTCTCCACCCCACCTGCCTTTTTGTTTTAATAACTATGGATGAGGAAATCAGGTAACCAGGCTTGTGAAAATCATGTCTAATATGAAAATGCATATGCTCTGAGCAAGGCTGAAGAAATTCTGTTATGCCTAAAGCATATGAGGTAGGAAAAAGGGACCTCGTGGTATCAGTCTTCATCATCTGAAGAATACTTTGCTTACTGTCCATTGACTTGCTATATCCAGAGTAATCGTGGCCAGAAATGCAGGTTCTAGAAAAGTCAACAATTCCTCAAAGTAGAAACACTTTCACTGACCTGTCACTGTACAGTTTATATAACAAAGTAAGGTTAGATGGCTCTAGCTAGAACAGGCTACTTACAATGCCAGTAGATTGGGAGAATTCTTTAATATCTTTAAGCATTAGTGGGATTGTGAGACCAAATCTGTCCCACTAATGCTTCTGCCAAATGCCTCCTCAATGTCACTGAAACAAATAGCATCATGCAAACCTCTAATCCCATGAGAGCAGATGACGATGTGGAGTTGAAGAACAGAAGCAAATGGAATTAGAAGCATTCAAGAATCCTAACTGCCTCTTGTCCTCAGCACCTGTTCTCTAGGCTCTTGAGAGTAATGTCTCTATTCTGCTCCATGAAGTTAAGCTTAGAACAACTCATAGAGATGGCACAAGGAGAAATAGCTAACGAGCAAGTATTCCTGTAGCCCCAAAATTAAAGTCACTGGCAGTAAAGGGTTTGGTGCTAAATGTTTCTATGTAACTTTTTTAAAGTCGGTGGTGGTCAAGTTCTACTTTTCCTCCTGTTTGAAGGGTCTGACTCCACCAATAAACTCTATGATCTTAATCATGCACATATTCAGCCAAAATGCACTTCTAATACCTAAAAATGGAACAAGCATATGGCGCAAAAAGCAGAAGCTGAATTTAGAAGCATATGTATCTCAAAGGTGCTGCCAGAAAAAAAAGCTGGAATGTGAAACTGGCACTCAACTGGCAGCTGTCTGAATATACTTTTAAAAAAGTAGATTTCAGAGTGTACTGAAAAGAGAAACATGTAGGCAGCCACCTTGGTTGAAATCTGAGATCATGAACATTGGAGATGACAAAAAGTAATTTTAATCTATACTTTTCTATTATCCTCAAGGAAGCTACATCACAGCAGATGTGTTATATTTTAGCATCTAGACCATTATTTTTATTTCAATAATACATTGAAACTGCTGCTATAGCATGATTATAAGTAATTTCCAGTGGTCAAAAATGTTTCAAAATTCACAGCACATATATCTGATACAGAGTTTGTATCCATAATATATAAAGAACTCTGACAATTCAATAATAAGAAGGCAAGTAACACAATAAAAAAAATTTGACCAAAGACTTGAACAGACATGTCACAAAAGAAAATGCATGAAAGGCACATTGTTGGTCATCAGGGAAATATAAATTAAAACCACAGTGATATACCACTACATACCTATTAGAATGACTAAAACTTTAAAAAATGACCATGGCACATGTTGGGAAAGATGTGGAGGAACTTGAACTCTGTTCATAAAAATACCACAGTGTTGAAGTAGTGTACAGAGTAGGGTAGGTTCAAATTTCAGTTCCTGAATTCCCTGAGTTCCAGAAATGACTTTGAAATAATAGGTACATGAAAAGACACTGGACATTACTAATCATCAGGGAAATGCAAACCAAAACTGCAAAAAAATATCACCTCACATCTGTTACAATGGCTATTCCCAAAAAGAGAAGAAATCAGTGTTGGTGAGAACAGGGAGAAAAGGGAATCTATGTGCACTGCTGATAGGAATGTAAATTGGTGCAGTCACTATGAAAAACAGTAGGGAGAGGTTCCTCAAAACATTAAAAATAGAACTATCATATGATTTACTTTGGGGTATTAATCCAAAAAAAATGAAAACACCAACTCAAAAAGATTTATGTGTCCTCGTGTTCATTGCAATGTTATATACAATAGCCAAGATATGAAAAAATCTAAGTGTCTACCAATAGATGAATGGATATATAAATTGTGAATACATATATGAATATATATATATAACTTCATCACAAAAAAATAAAATATTGTCATTGGTGATAATATGAATGGAACTTCAAGTCATTATGCTAAGTAAAATAAATCAGACAGAAAAAGACATATACCATATGACCTCACTTACATGTGGAATCAAAAAAGTGAAATAAGATAAAAAACTCATAGATACAGACAACAGATTGGTGGTTGTCAGAGTGGGGGCTAGAAGGGCACAAAATGGTTGAAGGGAGTCAAAAGGTACAAACTTCCCATTATAAAGTAAATAACCCTAGACACCAAGGTTACAGGTGGTACAACATGGTAATTATAGTTAATAATACTGTCTTGCATATTTGAAAGTTTCTAAGAGTAAATATTAAAAATTCTCATCACAAGAAAAAACTTGTGATATGTATAGTGATAAATGTTAACTAGGCTTATTGTGATCATTTTGCAGTACATACAACTATTGAATCATTATGTTGTATACTTGAAATTAATATAATGCTATATATGTCAATTACATCTCAATTTAAATTTTTTTAAATGTCTTTGAGTCCCAGAAGAAATGACTTACCTTGATATATATCATCTTTTTTATCATTCTTGATTTCATTATTAAAAATTATATTTGGCCCTAGCCAGTGTGGCTCAGATGGTTGGAGCATCTTCCCATAACCAAAAGGTTGTTGGCTTGATTCCTGGTCAAGGAATCCACCTAGGTTTTGGGTTTGAATCCCAATCCCTGATCCAGGTGAGTACAATCGCCAATCTGGGCTCATAAGGGAGGCAACCAATCAATGCTTCTCTCTCACATGGATGTTTCTCTCTCTCCCTTCCTCTCTCTCTAAACCAATGAAAACATGTACTCAGGTGCAGATTAAAAAAAAATGACATTTGCTGATTAAAATCAGTTAGGCCACTGATAAAAATGAACACATTAAAACATGTAGACTGCCCTGGCTAGGTAACTCAGTTGTTTAAGGCATGGTCCCTAGACACCAAGGTTACAGGTTCAATCCCCAGTCAGCACATATAAGAATCAACCAATGAATGCATAAATAAATGGAACAACAAATCAATGTTTCTCTTTCTGTCTTTCTCTCCCACCCTCAAATCAATAAATAAAATTTTTAAAAATTAAAACATGAAAGCTGACAAAAAATACATAGTAGATGGTTCATCAATTCTGACAATACATCAGAAAGCACTCCTCACATAACTTCTCTATATGATCAAGACTTATCAAGAAAATGTGAAATTGTATGAGAATAATCTGATTAATAAAAAGGGGAATGGTGGTAAATCAGAAAGACTACCAGAAAAATGTAATTTCATTATTTCTGCCAGAAAAGTAACATAACTAAAAAATATCATGTGCATAGATATTTTACTAATATTGTATTCTGGCTTTGGTATCATTATCCTACAGAGTCTAAACAAACTTGCTATCAGCATTGACAATGATTGCTTTGTTATGTTAGAATTAAATATGTGATAATAACAAAATAAAGTGTCTAACCACTAATCATCAATTATCATAAATAAAAACTTGGAAAATCTTCTCTTCAGGAAAAATAAATATCTAGTATCTATTGCTAATAGGTACATATCATCTTGGTTACCTGCTACAGACTGCAACCAAGATCCAACACTAAAAAGGTTACTTCAATTTTTCTGGAAAAAAAAGCACGAAAACCAAAATAAATACTTCATAAGAGCTCATTTAGCATATACAGTTATTAAGAAAACTTTAAATCATACACACATTAAAAAATTAATTTAGGAAATAACTGAGAAGGAAGAGGAAGGGAGGGAGGGAAGAAGGAAGGAAGAAGGGAAGGAAGGAGGGAAAGAAGGAAGGAAGGAAGGAAGGAAGGAAGGAAGGAAGGAAGGAAGGAAGAGGAAGGCAGGCCTGAAATTAAACTAAAAGAGACTTGAAAAGTTTCAAATTTTGATTATATTTTAAGACTGAGAATCCATAATAAAAAACATTATTGTTCACCTCACATTTTCAATATTTTAACATAGTCACGTTCTTCTTTCATTTGTGGCTTGAAGGGGGAAATGGTTAATACTCATGACATGATTTGACATGATATGACATGACCTCTCATGACAAGAAATGGATTCTTCAGCCACACCCCCTTCCCTCTTCTCTAAGGGGTATGAACCAGGTCAGAACACCACCTCGGCTACAGGGGCCACCTTCATGTTTTTCAGAGATTGGGTTACTGAAGATCCTCTGAACCCACCCACATGGGCAGAATTTAGAGCTCTTGGGGGGGAAAAGAGGCTAATTTGCAAGTTGCCATAAACATAGCTCTTAATGTTGCACTGTTGACTTCTAAAAATAGAAGTTGTATTTAAGCTCAGCTTAAATATTAGCTCCTTTGTGATCACTCTTTGCACTCTTGTAAGGGAGTGAAGAGAGCCAGTGCCGATAACAGAGTACTTATGGGATTCTGTCCATTATCGCAGTTAGTTGTTCATGCATTTAATTGCCCTACTGGGTGGTGTGCTATTTGAGAGCAAGGACTCTGTCTTGGTGATCACCATATTCTTTCACTATTTATCTCTATGCATTCACATTAAGTAGACAAGCCTCCATAAATATTTGGTGAATAAATTTCATCAATCCTCTTTGCTTCTGTGTTGTGATTACTGTTTCTAAATATAAAATATGCTTTTAAAAAAGGAAAGTAGCTGTAAGATTACATAGAGTTTCAACTTCTGTCAGGCAGACTTTCTTCTTGTAGCTTATGGGTATTTATAAAATTGGGTTCAAGGAAACTGATAAACAAATTTCCAACAAAAAGTATTTGTATAAACATGACATCCATTTCTCCTTGTTCCAAATGTAACAAGGACCCATATTTCTTCTATGTAAGTCATTTTAAGGTCAAACCTCCATAGGAAAAGCAACCCTTAGGTCATGACTTTGATCATAAATAGAATCTAATATAAACATAAGCTCATACTTTAAAAAGAAAAAAAACAAAGGCCAACTTTCTTGAGTTGATCGTGACCAATGCAAGGTCACTCAAGTTTAAACACTAGAAAAACTAAAAATCCTTTAGGATAGACACAGATGCATTCAAATAGGTTCATATTCCAAACAAGGGCAATACAAAGAAATACAGATACTTTTCCTTCTTTGCTAAATATTCTCTTTTCCCCTCCAGAATCACTCTCTGCCCTCTACCAGTGCTCTGCCCAGAGAGGCTGATCTGCATGGCCAGCATCAACTGGACGCCCTTGCCCTCTGGCTTCTCACTGGGTTTGACTAATGCGAAGCAGGAAATAAGAGGGTGGGAAGAGAGTGAGGCTGAGACATTTATCTCCTTGGATTCTTCCCTGCCAGACTACAGGCCAGCAGTGACTGTGTTGCTGCTGGGACTGAACAGTTTCTCTCTCATACCCTCAGCCCCTGCCGGTTCCTAGTAACGTGAAGCCCCTTCCCCTTAAGGCTTAGGAATAGTAACAACTTTGAACTGTGGCTAGCCCAGGAGTCCTTCCAACCTTTTTCGATTTTCCTTAACTGCCACACCTTTCATTAACCAGAGTGACGATACCTGGATGATGAAGAAAATAACTGAATCTCAGCAGCAAATAAAATAAAACAAAAATATATAATACACTTATATACCTAAGAGGGAAAACACTACATTGCCAATTAAGAAAAATGAAGACATGTAAAACAAATAAAAAATATAAACCTGAGAGTAAAAGGTACAAATATATATTTTTAATTTTTATAACTTCCTAGACATAAATTGCTTAATTATTCTTAGTTTTTGATGTGATTTTTCTAAGTAGACTAGAATTAATGTTGATAAGAAAGTTTTCTTTCATTTTTACCATAAACTATTTATTTCTCATTACCTGTATTTTTACAAAGCCCTGTTACTGTTCTAGTGCTGTAGCCCACAGTATTAGCTTAAACTTGTACTTTCACTGCCACCTTCCACGTTCCACGGAAGCTGTGTTTTCATTGTATCCAAGTACGTATTATGTTATGTTCCTAATACACACAGTGGTATGTGCCACCTGAGTTTGCCTCCAATAATCCCTTCTTCCTGGTATGTATGCCCTTGTGTTATCTCTGCCTTGAATGGGGGCTGGACCAAGTGACTTGCTTCCAAGGACTAGAACACAGCAAAAGTAATGACTCTGGATTACAAAAAGACCATGGCTTCCACCTAGAATGCTCTTTCTTGCTCTCTCACTTGCTCTGAGAAATGCCAGTTGCCAAGTTGTCAACTACTCTATGCAGGGCCATAGGGCACAGAATTGTGGGAGGTCTCCAAGCAACAGACAGTGAGAGGCCCTCATTCCAATAGCCCACAGTAATTAAATTCTGCCAGCAACCACGTAAGAGAGTGTGGAAGTGGATCCACCTCTTCCACTTAGGTCTTCAGATGAGCCTTCGGCCCCAGCCAGCACTCTGACTAAAACCTCATGAGAGATCTTCAGCCAGCACTCTGACTAAAACCTCATAAGAGATCTTGTGTCTGAATTTCTAATTCACCAAAACTGTGAAAAAATTTCATGGTTGCTCTTTTAATTTCTAGAGTAAGTAGTTATGCCGTAATAGGTACCTAATACACATACATCACCAGACATCTTAGTTCTTTTTTTAATTGATATTCCTATAGTAATATAATCTGCAGAAACTAACAGCACTAAGGGAAAGGATGACATTTTAAAACATCAGGACATGTGGTCTTTCCTTTTAAAAACATGTTATGAAAGGTCGGAAATAGAAGTCTAGCTAAAATTAGGAATTGTTCAATGAATAGAAGCCCAAAAGTAAACAAAAGAAAAATGGGAGGCTAAAACTGATTAACAGAGGAAAACTAGAGCTAAGATTTTACAAGGCTTAAATGAGAAGTTAAAATGTATTATGGCACCCAAATAAAAAGAGAGACTGTCCTATAAATAATGTGATATTTTTTAAATGTTTTAAAATATTTTTTCCTCTAGTTCCACTTTTCCCATCAAAAAGCAAATGGAAATAGGGTTAACCACTACTAGAATTTTAAAAATAGAAAACTGTTTTTAAAGAAAACAAGAACTAAGGAAGTAAAAGAATTAATGAATGATAATATAAAAAGTTATACTTCAGACTTGATGATTGGCTCTTAGGATGCTAAAGAAATTATATAAGTCTCTTGATCACTTGTCAAAATTGTTTAAAACAAGATTTCTGTAATACATAGAAATTATAAGTATATTATGATTTTGATTATGTCTATTAAAAGAAGGTGGTTCTCAAAGTTACTGATTTGTAAGCTTGTTTTCAATGATGGGAGGCAGGGGGAATGGGCAGGACTCATCAAAACCTAGAAAAATAAAATATAATTCTCAGAACACTAGATGGGTATTCAAGTCATTAGAAGGTCAGTATTCCACACTTATCTATAGATCAGTGTCAACCTGTAAAAACATAATGGTCCAAGGTGAACAGGATTCAGTTTCAGGTGTAATGAGATTTTAAATGACTGATTAGCAGGACATGCTCTTTGTAGTTGGAGAGTGGTAGAGCCAACAAATGGTAAGAATGTAGAAAGATATAGTATTTATTTATATACATACATATTTAAAAAGATATAATTATATATTAAAACTGGTAGGGGAAATACAGAAATTCAGTAGAGTAACCTTGTATGAGGATAGTTTAGCAAAACCCAGCCAAAATTATCCTTAAGATCACTTAGAAAGGGTTACGGAAACAGAGATTATAACATCTCTTGGTGAGTCTAACTCAGCCAGTCCTTCCTCCAACATGGGAACCAGATGAAGAAGTTGGAGCACATGGTACAAAATCATGTATCTTTCATCACCAAAATCATACACAGCATAGCAAGAGGCTCAAGACATGAGAGGCACAAGGCGACAGAGATGACTGAGGAACAGCATGTACACACCTCACATCATAGGCATGCTACCATGAAGGATGTCTCTCTCTCTCTTTCTCTCTCTCTCTCTCCCTCTCTCCCTCTCCCTCCCCCTCCCCCTCCTTCCCTCTCTCTTTTTGCCTCCCTCCTTCCCTATCTCCTCTCCCCTCCCCTCTCTACTCCCATAATATAATGTGCACAGACTTCAGAAAATGAAGGAAAATGTTATCTTTATAACAGCTCTGAAGAGCTGCCTCACCTTTACTTCTCCTGAACCTGTGTTCCTTACCCTGAATTTTCTAGGATAGTACCAGGGAATGACCTAAAATGATTTTCAAATATGAAACAAAAAGAATGAGTTCCTCTACATGCAAATACTTTTTGGAGACACCACCTAATACCATATTCCCACCATTCACGGCAACTATGATTTTGCTCTATATTCATTACACTGGTTTCCAAATTCCAGGACTATGGAACTTTTGCAAAAGGTTCTGGAAATGCATACACACCACTGAGCATTGTCATTAAACTTAACAAATTAAACACATGCAATCTGAGAAATGTTTAATTTTTAAAATGGATAGATATGGTTATAATTGGCTGAATGCAAACATATTTTATATATTTTTGTTTTAAAGATTTAGAATTAAGCCTATGCATTTACCTCCCATCCTTCTTAAAAACATCCTATGATGAAAATAAGACAAACAATAATTGCAAGAAGAAATGTAGCATAGAAAAATCAGAAATTGATAAATAAATCATCTTAAAGAATTTCTTAGAAAGATATAAACAAATGAGATCAAACTTTTCCAAAACAAGCACAGAAGAGATTCCTTGCTCCCCATAGAGTAAGGTAGGCAGTTTCCCCCAACAGATTGTTGAAATTTGGTCTGATCAGAATTTAACAACAACCAAAGGATCAGCACATATTTTTCACCCAGAGTTGATTAAAAAAACACTTTTCAACTATGAACAGCATCACTAATCATCAGGGAAATGCAGGTCAAAACCACAATAAGATACCATTTCACACTAGTCAGAATTACTATTATCAAAAAGTCAAAATAACACGTGTTGGCAGATGTGGAGAAAAGGGAATGCTAGTGCATTACTGGTGGGACTGTGAACGGGTGCAGCCCCTATGGAAAATAGTATGGAGATTGCTCAAAATGCTAAAAATAGATATACCATACTACCCAGCAATTCCACTTCTGGGTATTTACACAAGGAAAACAAGAACACTAATTTGAAAAATAATATACACCCCTCTGTTCATTTTCTTACAATAGCAGAATATTAAGCAAGCTAGGTCATTAATAGATGAATGAATGATGATACACACACACACATGCAATGGAATATTACACAACAATAAAAAATAAAATAAAATCTGCCCTGACCAGTGTGGCTCAGTTGTTTGGGCATCATCCTGCAAAGTGAAAAGTCACTTGTGTTCAATTCCCAGTTGGGGCACATGCCTGAATTGCAGATTCAGTCCCTGATTGGGGAGCATACAAAAAGCAACCGATCAGCATTTCTCTCACACATTTATGTTTCTCTCCCTCTCTTTTTCCTTCCTTTCCCCTCTCTCTAAAAACAAATAAATCTTTTTAAAAAAAAGAAATTACATATTGCCATTTACAAGAAGATGGGTAGATTTAGAGGGTATTATGCTAAGTAAGTTAAGCAGAGAAAGACAAATACTATATGGTTTCTCTTACATATAAATTCTAAAAACAAAACAAAATAAGAACAGACTCATAGAAACAGAGACCAGAGGGATGCTTACCACAAGGGAGGGCATGGGGGATGAGTGAAAAGGGGAATAGGAATAGTCTGGTAAGTTTATATGATGACAGATAACTACTGGAATTATTGGGGTGATCATATTGTAAGGTATAAAATTGTTGAATCACTATACTGTATACATTAAACTAATATAACTAATGTAAGACTATATACCAACTATACTTAAGTTTTTAAAATTTAAAAAGAAAAAATATATGTATCAAGGAACTACAACATGCGAGGCACATTCTAAGCACTGGTGACTTATGAGCAGAGACCCAAAGGAAGTGAAGGAGGGAGCCATGTTGAGCACTGGAGGAGAGCATTCAGGCAGGAAGAACAGCAAGTGCAAAAGAAACAAATGCCTGCTGTGCACAAGAATGTCAGTGTGGCTAGAGAAGAGTGGATGAGGAAGAACACTGTAAAGGAAGACAAGTTCAGAGTGGGGGCGGGCAGACAGATCTTACAGGCCGTTATCAGGATATGGACTTGTAATGAAATAGATGCTCGCTGGCTGCTGTGTGTAGAATGGGCTGTAGAGGGCCAAAGGTGAAAGTTAACCAACCAGCTGGGAGACTCTGCAGTAACAGCAATAAATGGTAATGGCTCGGACCAAAGTAGTAACTACAGAGTGGTAAAGAGTGGTCTGATCCTGGATATATTTTGGAAGATAGAGGCTATAAGATTTTCCAATGAATTTGATAACCCCAAAGTTTTGTTTTGCTTGATGAACTACATGACTCCACTGTTTTTGGCTTGAGCAAATGGAATGCTAGATTTGCCACTTAATACTTAATAATAAGTAATACATAAGTAATAATAATATTATTGTTAATATAATAATAATAATAAGTAATACTTATTATTATAAGTATAAATACTTATCATAAGTATTAAGATAATAAGTATATGCTAAGTATTATGATTATGTATGATAATACTTAAATACTTATTAATGATAAGTAATACTTAGGAAAATTCAGATTTTAGTGGGAGTTTATTTGGGGGCTTATTATGTCTGAGATCTCAAGTATACAATGGGAAATATGCATTAACAGGAGAGGTCTGAGCTAAATATGTAAACTTTGGATTTATACAGATGACATTTAAAGCCGTGCACCTGGAGGAGATCCAGGGAATGAGAAAAACAGAAGAAAAGAGAGTTGAGGAAAAAGCCCAGGGACATCTCAACACAAAGACACTGGGGGGATAAAGATTAGAAAAGAAGGAAGTTCAATGAGATAAAAGGAGAATCAAAAGAAAGTGGTAAATGAAGAAGTGGCATCTGAGGAGACAAATGAAGACAAGAGAAAGTGATTATTTGTCCATTACTACCAAGAGCTTAGAATGAGGAGAAAGAACTGATTATTAGGTATACCAATATGGAAATCTCTGGTGATGCCAATGATACTGTTCACTCATTTAACTTTTCTGGAAAAATTACTTAAGGAAATACTGCAGCAATATGAAAAATTAATCCAAATTTAAAAACTCAAGGAGTGGATATTACAGGAGGCATAAAATGGTTACAAGCAATGAACCCAGTAAAGCACAAAATTAAATATAGGTAACATATTATACTGTGGCTGAAAATGTACCTAATCATCATTAAGAAAATATTTTTAAAACAGACAAAACCTATAGGTAAAATACACCTAATGAAAAGTGATGTGGAAATAAAATTTCAGATAATTTCTCTACAATATTTGAAATACTAAAAAGGAGAAGAAAGAATAAATTAAAACATGCTAAATATGTATTCTAGTTTATCTGAATGTTACAGATACTTTTATTTTTGATACTTATAAAGTATGTATGTATTGATTAAAAAGCCACCACTATGATAGAAGAAAAGTGTATATAATTTTCAAGCATTTTCAAAGAAATCAATAAAGTTAAAGAAAGAAAAGGGGGC
Source organism: Phyllostomus hastatus (assembly GCF_019186645.2). NCBI lineage: Eukaryota > Metazoa > Chordata > Mammalia > Chiroptera > Phyllostomidae > Phyllostomus > Phyllostomus hastatus. Next base: position 15,133,378 of record NW_025333977.1, on the reverse strand, counting down.
TAAAATCAAACACACCAAAGAAATATCTGGAAACATAAAATAAAGTGGCAGTCATAAGACCTATCACATGAGCAAGCAAGAAAAATATTAATTGGTTAAATTTTTTTAAAAACCATCTGATTGAGTAAAAAGCTCTTAATATAAATGACAACCGGAAAACCAAATGACACAAAAGGGTGGGAACAATGTATCTGCTATACAGACAGATTAGCTACGATAATATTCATAATACAGTAAATTTAAAGCAAAAAAATTAAATAGAACAAAGATAGATATTTTATATTGATAACAGGTATAATCCAAGACGACATAGTAAACACAAATGTTTATATGCCAAAACACATAGCATCAAATTAGATGAAGTAAAAACTAAGAAATATAGCAAGAATCTCATAAACCCAAAATGCCAGTGGAAGACTGTCTCAGAATTTGATAGCTCCTCAAACAAAGAAAAATATGTGAGGATCAGAATAATACAATTAATAAAGTTGACTAATAAATAAGGTTATACTTTTGATTCTTCATAAAGTTCATCAACATCTAAATATTCATTTCAAATGCCCATGGAATATTTCTAAAAATTGCTCATTTACTAGGCCACATAGAAAAACCTTAATAAATTCCTAAACTAAGAATGGTTCGGTTACTTTCTCTGGCCCAAAAGTAATACAAATCAAAACAACTTAATAGATAACTAAAAATCTAACAAAGTAGAGATTCTGACAACTAGAAAATAAGTCAAGAGCCAATGAAAAAAAATCAAAACTAAAGTTACAAATTATTTGAAATTAATAACAAAAACACTATACCCTCAAATCTAAGGAACGTGACCAAACCTGTACTCAAGGAGAAACCAGTTCCTCGGTCTGAAATGAATTTTCTTTCATTCTTTGTATTTTGAAATCCAAGTCATCTAAATGCCTCCCTCTTGGCAAAACAATTCTGGGTCTTGTATTTCACATTAATTTTCCTATCTCTGTACTTTCCCAGAACCTTTTTAAAAATCATTTCATTTCACATTTACATCATTCTGCTTGGCTTTACAGACACGTGAGTTCCTGTCCCACTCAACCCAGCGACTTCCTGTCACTGGAGTGTAGGGGACCAGGCTTTATCACCTTCACACCGCTTCGGGAGCCAGCACTGTCAGAACTGTTCTCTAATGGTAAGAGCAGAGTTCTGGAAGGTCAGATAGACCTAGCTTAGAATCCTAGCCCTGCTATTTTCTAGCTGTATGACTGGGGACAACCTGTTTAACCCTCTGGCCCTCCTTTCTCATTTATAAGTGAAACTAATATCATCTATTTAGTAGGTTTACAAACTAAAACACCAAGCACAATATCTGGAACATGGCCAGTGCTAAATAAAGGAGAACTATCACGAACACTGAGAAGTTAGATGAATAAAGGAAAAACCTAGTAGAAATGTATGTAGTGGGAAACCATGGATTGGAGCCAAACCAACCTCTCAAATCCTGATTCTGCCAGTTACTTTAACAGTATGATCTTGAGCAACTTACTTAACATCTCTGAGTCTCCTTTTCCACATCTGTAATTCTGCACAGTTGTTGTAAAGATAAGAAACCAGGGATATAAAACACTTAGCAGAAGGCCTAGCCCACAGTATGTGCTCATAAAGAGTAGTTCTGTTGTGACTCCCACGCTGCCTCAGTTACAGGTCTTCAAGAATGTCTGCTGAATCGAATTAGAAATGTACTGTCAGAAGCTCACTTGGGCTGGCTTGGTCCTCTCACAAGCAAACGAGGGCCAGAAATGACAGCAAGTTATCAATGCAGTGAGGCAAGTCCTCAAAGTCCCCAATATACGACTGTGGTTCAGCAGGGGTCAGGGTAACTGAGGCTCACAATTAAACAGTAACCTCCTCTGAGGTTGTCTTGCTGAATAATTTGCTAGGAATCCTTTTCGAGAAGTTAGACCATTAAAATTGACACCAGAATAATCTCTGAGAGAGCCCTAGGCACGTCCCACTCCTCATTAATATAAATTACATTACTCGGGAGATGTGAGTCTCCCCACCTGACAAACAGTGCTGACATTTATTGGATTTCCTCTGACCTTTCTGGACTTAAGAAATACCTCCAAATATTAGTTATGAATAAGCTATTATTTTGGTTTTTACTTTACAATTATCTTTGAGAGTAAATCATTTTTTTGGTCCTTCACTTAATGTATCACCTTTTGTTTTATGCTTAAGAACACATGAGGTTATGCATGCCCAAAGAGAAGCAAGTGTGAAATGAATGACAATTCTGGAGCATCACTCTTTATTGGAGACCTTTCTCCCTCCATTAAATAAAGGTGGGTAATATTTTTTTTCCTTAAAAGCCAAAGCTAAAAATATTTCATTTGGCTTCTCAAATACCAGGAACAATATTAAAGACATACCAAAATATCACCATCAATCCATGTTGTTGGTACTAATGGATTTCATTAAATTACACAGTTGTAAAATGTTACAGGGGAGAACAGTTCTTGCTAAGTGAGTGACTGGGTAGAGGTGAATGATGAGAATATTATTATTAAAATATGCAAACCTGAATGTTTACCGGGGAGAGTGTAGACTGGAGCTTTTAGCTCTGCCATTTCCCTGCAGCCAGCTGTCAGTTTATGTAATTATCACAGTGCCATTTTGGCAGATGAATTTTGATGAATCTTAGAGTCAGAGGCATTCTGGGATCACTTAATACTACTCACATATTACAGATCAGGAAAATAAAGTTTGGAAAGCCAGTTTTGGCAGATGAATTTTGATGAATCTTAGAGTCAGAGGCATTCTGGGATCACTTAATACTACTCACATATTACAGATCAGGAAAATAAAGTTTGGAAAGGAGAAGTCATTGGCTCAAAGATTTGTATCTGATTAGCTGTCAGCGCCAATACCAGCATTGATTTCTCTTGGTCCCTTTGTCCCATTTGTATCAGGATTAAGGATAAAAGCCACCTCCACTAAACAGGTGCATGGAGGAGGCTCAGCAAAAGACTAATAAAAGCAAAGAGGGACTCTCTGGTCAGAGAGTTCAGGGGCATCACCTGATAATACATCTTTACAAAAGCCAGTAATAATAGAAACGTCACTTACTATGACTAGACTATAAATCATTACAGCTATAAGAGAAGTAACAATCAAAAGAAGGGTACACACTAAAGCTACAGTCAGCAAGAACACCCAAAGGTTAAAACACAAAAAATAAAGCGTTGTTTCTACTTGGTCATAGAACCACCTGATAATCTAAAGTTTCTAAATAATGTTCTTAATAAGGCCAGGCAAGCTCAAAATGAAATGATTCCCATGAATGTCAACTTAAGTTATGATTCTGCCCAAAATTCCCATCATAATTCCCGACAAAGCTATCTGAAACACAAGGCTCTTGGCCAACAAATATCTTTTCTTTTCTACCATAACATTGCAAAGAATAACTTTTATCATTTTAAAACACTAGTACTGGAAAATGAAACGTGAAGCATCATTGCTCACAATGGCCCCTATAACTTGCTTTTTAAAGGGGGCAGAAAGGCTCTGGTTACCATCGTGAACATGTCATCAATCTTGAAGACAACACATTTTTATCCTAAAAATTTATTTGCTATGAGTAAATAGAAATAAACTTCCTTCCAAAAATAAGTAATTTTCTGAGGAATGATTTAACCTAAACAAAACAAAGCACTCTCTTATAAATTTCTTAGGAATGCTATGAGTGGCGCACTTGAAGACCCAGAATGGACAAGCACTCCCACTGCTGTGTGTCATGCATGGTTCAGAGGGAACAGAACAGCGATGACCCAAATGAAAACAGGGAGTAGAGAAAGTAGCACTGCAGGAACCCAGCCGTGTCTTCCAAGGGTGAGTTGAGACCTTTTCCCACCAGCTCACCAGCGTGAGGACAAAATTCAGAGTCAGGATGTACCATAGTCAAGTCCCAAATTACATCTAACTCCTGTTCTTAAGCAATAATGTGAATGTAACATCAGATATAAGTTATGGAAACTTGCTTTTCTTCCCCAAGGCACAGTGTAATACAAGGCATAGGAGAAAAAATTGGAAGACACGTGGTTTAGCAAAAAGAATAAAAATAGATAACACTAAGTTAGGAAGTCCTATGGAGTAAATTAAAATACAGGAATCTATAATTTCAAATCATTAGATACACACTTCTATATTGATCATGATGTCTGATTATGAGAAAATCAAACCTGCTGAGACATATTTGCTCTCAAGTATATTTTTATGCAGAAAAAAAAAAGTGTACTAACAATATGGACAAAACCAACATGCTCTGTGGTTGTTGTATGTTGCTAGATAAGATTCCACATCCTCTAAACTAAAAAATGAAGAATAAGCCAGGGATCTGGGGATTAGAATGTTCCTTTTTCAGCATTTTTACGTTGCGATCTTGGGCAAGGTACCTCACCTCTCTAGGCCTTTTTCTCTGAAAAAATAAAGCACCCCAAATTAGTAATATTTATGAGTTCTTCTTTTCTAAAATTGAGTCTATTAATTCCCAAGCTTTTGCACATATGAAAGGCAATTCAGAAGACTAGATGAGCCATTTTTTCCTAGTAAAATATAATAAAACTTGCACCTTTGAAAACCTAACATGCATACCGCACAGATGAGTCAAGCTCTGCAAAACCAATAACCAAAACTTACACAGCACTTCAGTATTTCACGGAGCATTTTCACATTTCCTCCACACCTTGAAGCTACAGAAACAAGTACTTGCAACAGAAACAGAAAGCAATGGTCTAAATCTTTCTTGCAATGCTGGAGTTATTAAAATAGCAACTGAGCTTCGGTGTAGTGTTTGTAAATATCCTAGAAGTATTTGCTACAATGATTATCCAAGGCCCATTATAATTTTATTCTGGCAAAATTATAAAACAAATGATATAACTCAAATAAAATGGCCCCCAAGTATAATATATTGTTTTGAACTACAAGGAAGGTTAACAACTATTTAGAAACTCCTAGTCTCAAGCTTTTGCTGTGGGACCATAGACCAACCTTTTGGGGGCATGGGGAACAGAAGATGATCTTGCTCTATTGGTTTGATTTAGGGAGCTCTAAAAATAAAAACAACTTCATTCACTTTCACCTTCATATGTTGACATGTGAAGACTGGTTTGTGGAATCAGGAAAATGACAAATGAGACTGAACAGGAAATGCTATTTGGTTCATGTCCCAGGGATATTATTTAACAAAAATGCTGAGTGAGCTATTCCAAAAGCTCAGCTGGAGGGAAAGCATTCACTATGTGCTGTTTATGATGCTTTTAGAAACATCTTGGGAGGTACAAATTTTGGCACTTATACACATTCCTTTAGGCATTTCCCTGTACTGGTTCCTTGCCTTCTATATAGAGAAAATTTTTATCCATCATGATAAGGAGAGGTATTATAATCTCTAATAGGAAGTGTATGCAGTTCGATGATGAGAGGAAAGCACTTAGGATATTTGGAGGTATCCAGTCAGGAAGTGAAGACATCTTGCTTGAGAATTACTGAAGACGGCCTTCTTTGGTCTACTACACAATGCATTTAGTAGATGTTGCTATATTTATCATTATGTTATAAATAATGTTTGCATAATTATACCTGAAAACTATTAAGAAAAAAATTATCATGGGAATCTTTGTCAAAATACCAAACACCCAGATGTAAAAAAGAAATAGAGTTATACAGCAAAAAGAATAATGAGTTCTACTGAAATGCTTGATACCTATTATCAATAAATTCTAGGAATCTAATCATTAATTTTAATCTCATTGTTTTCAGAGATAGTAACATACAATAAAACCCTTAATTCTTCTTTCTGATTTCTTAAAGAAGTGCTAACAATCTAAGAAACAAAAGAAATATGCAAACAGATGTATCAGTTGAAGAACAGGTACTTTTCAACTTTTATATTTTAATTAGCTTTTACCTCACAAGATACTATAACATTTTTCTTTTAAAAAACAATCTGTGTGTCCCAGATATTAATCTCTTGTCAGATCTGTAATTTGCAAAGATTTTCTCCCACTCTGTGGGTTGCCTTTGACTCTGTTGATAGTGTCTTTTGATGTACAAAAGTTTTAAATTTTCATAATATCCACTGTGTTTGTATTTTGTTGTTGTTGTTGTTGTTGTTGTTGTTGTTGTTGTTGCTATACCTTTGGCATCATATCCAAGAAATCACTGCCAAATTCAATGTCATGAAAATTTCCTCCTATATTTTTTCAGCAAGAGTTTCATAGCTTTAGGTCTTAAGTTTACATTTTGATCCATCTGAGTTAATTTTTGTGTATGCTGTGAACTAAGGGTCCAATTTTACTGCATGTGGGCACACAGTTTTCCCAGAACCATTTGTTGGAAAGGCTGTCCTTCCCGCACTGAATGGTCCTTGTTCCCTTGCCAAAACTCATTTGACCATATTTGTAAGTGTTTATTTCTGGACTCTCTATTCTATCTCATTGGTCAATATGCCTGCCCTATATTAATATCACTCTGTTTGATTACTATAGCTTTGTAGTAAGTTTTGAAATCAGAGAGTGTGAGTCCAAAACAAGGTTGTTTTAGCTATTCTAGGTCCTTTTAGATCCCATATAAATTTTAGGGTGGGCTTTTCTATTGCAGAACAGATTATTGATAATTCTGTGTCAAATTACATGCTTGTTTTACTTTAATATCAAAATATCAAACCCCACTCTATAACAGAAAGTTCTACATATTATATTATTTGGTTTGAAGATACATTAATGTAGGTTTGAAAATACAATGGTGTGTGTTTAAAATATTAATAATAAATATAAAAGTATTTAGGTTTAGAAGTAAACTTATAAATTCTAGATTATATTTCGTTTGCATGATAATAGCACAGACATGTTTCACTCTGTCCCGATGATCTGCTGCTATTCTAGAGTAGACGTGTAACCTACTTGTCCTTTGCTTACATGTTTACATTTGGATTTCTCTTCACAACTCTTTAATAAGACTTTTCTTGCAAAAGTTTGGCAATCGGGGATCAGGAGAGCGAGCTTTAACTGTTCATGCAACTGGCAGAATGATTTATGATACTTTAGGTGAGGTCAGAGAAGGAATGGAGTTTATGGAGTGGGAGGCTGGAGGAGATAACAGAACTGCCAGGGAGCCCACACTGCTAACCTTCTGAGTACCTGCCCCACCCCTATCCCATCAAAAGTCTAATACACTGGAAGAAATACGGGTAAGGAAAAGGATAGAGCACCTACTTTTGCAAAAGCTCCACCGATATTAAGACTACTGATTCTGACGACTGGAAGAGAACATCTCTGGGCAGATGTTAACATGAACTCAGGAAACAAAATGTGAGGTCCAAAAACTTCGGGAAATGCCACTCACTAAATCTCCCTCCACAGGACTCACACTGCACCTGGACACAGACCACTTTCTGAGTTGGGGAGTAAAGAAAACTGTTTCACTTTATTGAATGTCATTAGCATCTTATTCATCTTCGGAGCTTTCCCTCAACGCTAATTTAGAAACCTTGAAATATTTATAAGAACGGCCTATCCCACTGCACAGGGGCTCTGTGCTGGATTATATTATGTGTACAGGCGCCTTAGTGCAGTGACCAAATTTTTAAGAACCTCCAGGAAAAGCTACATTTTGATCAAATACAAGGTTATTTACTTGGTAATGGTGTCACAGTGCTTATGAAATGCATTAGTCTATTCAAAAGCCACCATTAGCTCTGCTAAAACGATCTACCTTTGGGGCCCCTACAGCACACGAGTCACCAAGTTAAAATGACTGCTAATCTCTACAGTCTCTGCCACTCGCTATTCCTTTTCTTGCTAATGTCTTTTCTTCCCCATCTCTATACCTTTGCTCTCGCTCTGTGTTCTGCCCAGAATGTGCTCCCCACTAATAAGTCTCCAAATGTCAGTCTTCCTAACTCATGTAGACCCCTATCTACTTAAATGCTAGCTCCTCCATGAAGCTTTCCACATTGTCCACGTGTCTGGCTTCTCCCTCCTTTAAACCCAGCCCCCAACCACTGTGAATATCTCTTAAAGCAGTAATCATATTCTTGTTACATAACCACAGGTCTTCTAATCTCATCCTCCAATTAGATGGTGAATTTAGGGATAGGAACTGTGTCTCCCCCCTATATAGATGAAGAAATTTAGGCTTAGAAAATGCAGCAACTTGTCTAAAGTCACAAAACTACTAAATAGCAGTGCTGGGATTCCCACCAAATCTGTCTTTCCCCTGTCCTCCCTCCCCCTCAACCCCTTACACAGCAAGCCAATGGTTTCTATGGCAACAAAAAGATCCTAAGTCAAAGTTCCACCTTTCTCCTTTCATTTGCCTGGCTTCTGGCTCAATGTTTTAACTCTACCTTCTGCTTTTAGACCTTTATTTCTCCAAGTACATTCTGAGGAACAATAGTAATGAGAGATATAATTTTTTATTAAAAAGTGTTTTGTGAGAAACTCTAAACAAAATTGAACATGTTGGTTGCTTATTGCAGGACTTTGCAGATCATTTACTATGTTACTATGCAGCATTACAGTTTTTGTATACATATTTCATATTTTTACATGACAGGATATTAATGCATATTTCATTATGTATCATTGAACACAACTATTTTTCATAAATTTCATCTAATTCAATAAAGCAATGCCTCATAACAAAGTTTTATTTTAACAGCATCATTTTCACAATATAATACATACAGAGGAACAAATTCATTTCAAACTCATTTAAAAACATGCATCTAAGTAAGAAATCTCACAACCAAATGCGATAGAATTTAATGTTACTAGCATTTAAAACTAGCAACACTGTACTAGAATTTAAAACTAGCAAAAACCTACTTTGTCCCAGCAAGTGAGTGAATAAGTGCTACCCACACAATGTCTGACATTTAATGAGGGAGTCATGTTGATGTAAAATACATTTCACTCAATGATTAATATAGGTTCACTATATTTAGCTTGTACTTGAGCATTTATTTTACTGTTTCTTCACCATCCCTGAGCCCAGTCAAGGACATAGGATAAATCTGATGACTAAAAATCAGGAAGTGTTGATGAATGAAACAGATGAGAACAAGACTGACTCTTCTGGGAGAAAATGAGACTTTCCTCCAGTTAAGTCATTTTTAGGCTAGTTACAGTTACTACAAGAAAATCAAATGACATTGGTAACCTCTGAGGAGGGCAACTGAGTGGCCTGGGGAGAGCAGTGAGAGGAAAACATTTTCCTTATACACTTTGACCAGTGTAGTAGATAGAACTGTATCCCCAAAATGAAGTATGTTTAAGTCTTAACATCACCACCTCCCCATATCTGTGAATGTGCTTTTACTTGGAAATTGGGTCTTTGCAGATATAATCAGGTTAAGAAGAGGTCACAGTGGATTAGGGTGAACTAAGGTCCTTTTAAGAACAGAGAAAATTGGATACAAACACAAAGGGGCACCCAGGGAGAAGCCCAGGTGATGACAGAGGCAGAGATTGGTTAACACAGCTGCAAGTCAGGGAACACCAGGGATCCCCCCTTCCCAGCAGAACCTAGAAGAGACAAGGAAGGATTCTTTCCTGGAGCCTTCAGAGAGACCATGGCCCCAACAGCATCCCAATTTCAGACTTATAGCCTCCAGAACTGTGAGAAAATAAATTTCTGTTGTTTAAAGCCACCAACAGTTTATAGTACTTTGTATGGCAATGTAGGAAACTAATACAGTATTTTGTAAATTGCACAGTGTGAGTATACCATGTATTCAAAATTAAATTAAAGTAAGCTTGAGGAATGAAAATAAAAGCCACAGACTAGGAGAAAATATTAGCAAAAGATATACATCTCCGATAAAGGACTGTTACCCAAAACATGAAAAGAGCACTTAACCCCTGACTGATGTGGCTCAGTTGGTTGGGCATCTTCCCACAAAGCGAAAGGTCGCTGGTTTGACTTCCAGTCAGGGCACACACCTAGATTGTGGGTTCAGTCCCGGACGGGGCATGTGTGAGAGGAAACCAATTGATGTTTCTCTCCCACTTAGATGTTTCTCTCCCTCTTTCTCCCTCCCTTCCCCTCTCTCTAAAAATGAAAATAAATTCAAATCTTTCAAAAATAATAAGAAGAAGAACTCTTAGAACTCAATGATAAGGCAACAGACAACCTGATTAAAAAGGGGCTAAAGATCTTAACAGACAGCAGGTGGCAAACAAGTATATGACAACAAATACACATAAATGCTGTCAAGAACACAAAGCAACCAGCTTCATTGCTGGTGGGAATGCAAAATCATGTAGCCACTTTGGAAGATAGTTTGGCAGTTTCTTACAAAACTAAACATACTTTTACCACACCATCCAGCAATCGTGTTCATTGGTATTCACCAAAAGGAGTTGCAAAGTATGCCCACACAAAAATCTGCTCATGGATGTTTACAGCAGCTTTATTTATAACTGCCAAAAATGGAAGCAACCAAGATGTCCTTCAGTAGGAGAGTAAGTAAACTGTGGTATATCCAGACAATTAAACATTATCCAATGCATTTAGAAAAAGATCTACCAAGCCATAAAAAGACATGGAGGAATCTTAAATGCATATTACTAAGTAAAAGAAACCAATCTGAAAAGGTTATGTGATTCCACCTCTATGATATTCTAGAAAAGGCAAAACAATGAGCACAGTAAAAAGATCAATGGCTGCCAGGAGTTAAGATGAAAGAAAGGACAAATATGCAGAGCACACAGGGTTTCAGGGCAGTAAAATTACTCTATATGACACTATATGGTAGATGCATGTTACTGTACGGTAGTTCCCCCTTACTCACAGGGGACATGTTCCAAGACCCCCCAGTGGACACCTGTACTACAGATAGTACTGAACCCTATATACATTATGTTCTTACTGAATCTGTGCCCCTCACGTGCAGTAAATGGCTTGGTGTGACTTGTTTCAGAAGATCCCTTGCCAAAGTCCTCATATAGGCTCGTTGCTTTCTAGTGCAACACATCACCATCAATTGGGACATATTTTCTCTTTATATCTTCCACCCACAAATTTAATGTCTTTTCCATTAAAAAATTTTATTTATTTTTAGAAAGAGAGGGGAAGGGGGAGAAACATCAATGTGTGGTTGTCTCTCGTGTGCTCCCTACTGGGGGCCTGGGCCACAACCCAGGCATGTGCCCTGACTGGGAATCAAACTAGAGACACTTTGGTTTGCAGACTGGCACTCAAACCACTGAGCCACACCAGCCAGGGCTACCTTTTCCATTTTTAAATAAGCACTTACCACGCACCATGGCCATAACTCTTACAGTTTGAGGTACGACAGTAAAACCAGCGCAAATTTATTTTTCCTTCTTTATAATCTCATGAATAGAAAAATTTATTCTTACCAAAGATTCTAGCAACTTCATAACTCAATATTTTTCTTTTCTTATTAAGTGGAGAACTTTTACCTTTTCACTCAAAGGGAGCACTTTATGGCTCTCTTTGGCATGTCTCAATTGCCAGCATCACTACTCTCGCACACCATGACGCCACAGTAGTGGAGCTGATAACCGAGATGGCTAGTAAGAGACGATACCACATAGATACATAGGACAAAGGGATGATTCATGTCCCAGGTGGGCCAGAGCAGGACAGCCTGAGATTTCATCACACTATTCAGAATGGCATGCAATTTAAAACTTATGAATTATTTATTTGTAGAATTTTCTACTTAATATTTTCTGACCTTGGTTGATAGTGAGTAACTGAAACTGTGGAAAGGAAAACAATGAATAAGGGGGGAACTACTGTCCATTTGTCCAAACCCACAGAATGTACAACACCAAGAGTGAACTCTAATGTCAACTATAGATTTGAGGTGATAATGATGTATCAAGGCACATTCATAAATTATAAGCAATGTACCAGTCTGAGGACAGAGATGTATACTTTTCCTCAGAGCTTTACATCTCTCTTTGTTCATTCATTCCATCACACTTCAACTAAGTGGTTATGCTGTGACAGATGTGGTAGCCTGGGAAAGGTCCTAGAGAACCCAAAAATCAGGTATTTCCTGTCCTTTAGGATGTCTACTCTAATAAATTATAGTAAGTGAAACAGCTCACATCAGCTTGTAGTGAAAGTGCTACTCTTGGGGAATTAAGATTAAGATCAAATTTTAAGTGCTATTCAACCATGTGTTGAAACAAGGCAGATGATCTTTCTTCTTCCCTCTATTCAAAAAGATTAATGATATTGAATATATATTAATTACTTGACTGGTTCAAAAAGCATCTTCGGAGATAAGATGCAAATATTAAGAGAGTGAAGTTGGATATGTATGATATGTATGATATGATATGTATTGGATATACATGATAGCAAGAAAACTCTATCAAGAATTCTTCAAAGGAAGCATGTAAATATATATTTAAAAAAAAACACTCAAGAAAATAGCTGAAAATGGAAGCAGATTCTGAAATCACCACAACTCTATTATTAGGAATCATGCTGGAGAATTCTGCCATCTTAAGAAAAAAAAAGGAAGGAGTGTCTTAAATTATTCTGAAAAGATTCTGGTCAAGAACAGAATTATGTACAAATCAGTCTCAACATACTTCCTCGCACTGGCCTCTCTTCTAACCTTCTGTTCCTATGCTAATGCCAAATTAAGAGAAATTGATAATGCAGTTTTAAGAAGTTGACAGTATAATTCAGTCATTTCCTTATCATGAAAAAAATTAGAAGAAAACATTTAAAGGACATGGTGCCTTCTCTTAGAACCAGGTCTTCAAACTTCTTAGAAGTAACAATGGAACAAAAGTAACAAACATCATGTAGCATGCATCTTTACATCCAAAGGATTATTGTCCAATCCTGTAGTTAAAATCTTTGCAAAAAAAAATAGCCCTCATTACTGCCTAATTATGTGTATGCACTCGTCTGCTTCAAGATAGAACATTACCTGAGAGAGTGGTATTTTTTAAATGCTGCTGAAAAGTGGGAATAGCAAGCTGCTCTCTATACTAAGAATCACATGCAACCAAGTATTTTAACATTTACCATAAAGTAAAACAAAGAACTACTGTCCTATGAAATAGACACTGAGTTTCACTATATTCCAAAATCCTAATATCGCTGTATTTTGGGAGTTGAATGGGTAACATTGGAAGACAGTGGGGGAAAGGGATAGAACTGTAGAATATGGGTAGGAGGGGAGCAGGACTTTTGGTGAAGTGTTCCTGTTCAAAATGCCCAAAATCAACTTGATTAGATCAACCTTAAGTTGTCGGCACATTATGAACTGGTTCTAGCACAGGACAGAGGTACTTTAGAAAAAATTTTATTCAGCTTGTCCTGGTATTTGATGAAAACTTCAAATGCATTTAAGTAAAAATGCAAACAGATTTAAGTAAAAATTCCTTGCTTTAACAGTAACAAAAACCTACAAAATGCTATTTCCCCAGTAACATAGAGTAATAGGAACACATGTTTAGGAGAAGAGTCGTTTGGATTCCTACTAACATACTAGCAATAAAACATCCCACTTTGCTGCAGCTAAGCATTATGACAACCCCCACTTAAAGGATGGGAAAATGTTATTATACTTTTTCTCCAGAAATGTGTATACTCAGTCAGCAGGTGTTCTTCTTAAAAACACCAAATAACCCCTTGCAAGGAAACTTGTTTTCTGAACTCTTCACCCTACATTATTTCTGAATTTTTTTCCTCTCCATTTTCCTAATTTTAACTTAATGGGTTGTGAATCCTAAAACATATTTTTCCTATTTGCATTTGGCTGCAGAAAAAATTCTTAATGTATAATAGGGAATCAAGAGGTGAATGCTGGAAGTAGGAGAATGATGAAAAAGATAAAATAATAGTCAAAGCAATAACAAGAATATTGTTTCTCTACTGCTGCTAAGAAAGTGGCACAAATTTCTCCTCCTTGTGAAAAATTACCTAATTATAGGAAAAAGCACACTCTGCTTTTGATATCATAAGTGGATATTTTAAAGAGCGCTACAAGCTGTCCTCTGTAAATGGGGCCAGAAAAGAGAAGCATGGGTAGCTGCAGCGTGTGAGTGGTGATAGGAAGCACAGCCTCAACACACTCAGTCACATCTTTGCAGTCACCTCTCCACTCCCGGATCTCTGAGGGCAGCAGTCAGCACACTGTGGGGTTGGGCTCAGCAGCACCAGCATCAGCGGGGAAGCCATTAGACATCCAAATCATTGGGCCCCACCCTACCCCTGCAGGTTAAGAAACTCTGGAGGTAGGACACAGAAATCTGCTTTAACAAACCAGCATTTCGTGGTATTCCAATTTGATAAACCATATTCTACAGAACTTTTTATCTGCCAATTCATTCTGACTTTTAATCAAATGACACCAGAATTGTTACTAAATATTTTCATGTGTATACATTCTCCAACTAATGAGATCCTTGGGGCAAAAAAATTCTCTCTTCCCTTATCCTGTTTGCTTTCTGTCACCTACCAATACCTTACACAGAGCTAATAAGCAAAAGGAAACATAATGAGCATTCATAATGACAGGAACAAGGGAGAAAGACCTTGGGGAGAGTTCTTCCTTTTAGAACCCGACACTTCCAACTACCTGAGATACATCCATCTCCCTTAATTATGGTCTAGGAACAGAAGGCCCTATTTTCCAATGTACAGTCTATGGAGAATTCATCCATTCTTCAGATGGACTGCTCAGCTTCATAATTTGGGCAATCCAAGTGATAACAAATTAAAAGTTGCATAAAATATTTCCCTCCGAAAAAGAATTTTTTAATTGTGAGTATTTCTTACTGACCTCAGTCTGAAGACAGGTTTATACCTATGATTCACACGGTTCCTAATAAATAACTCTTAGAAGATTATTCGAGTTAAATCTAGGTCTCTACAGTGAAATACCAGAGCAAATAATACACTTTAAAAAAATGCAAAGCTTTGTCCTCAGCTGGATTCTTGTAAACCTAGATGCTCTAGAATGTGGCAATGTCCCTTTCTCTGAGGCTAATTAGTAAAATTTTCCCTCTTCGTCTATAGTTAGGGGTCCCCAGCCTAAGATTGGTTGCCTAGGTGCAGAAGTCATTCACAAGGAATATAAAAACAGCAAAGGCTTTCTGTCACATGCTAGGCTCAGGTTGCTATGTACAAGACTCAAGAACGACATGAAGTCTTTTTCCATTCCCTCTGGGTTCTTGCGGAAAATGGGACATTTCTGGCCCCCAGTAAAGCATTTCAACCACTGCGGCTGTGCCTTCATGGGGCCTCTGCGTTAAAACAACTTCTGGAAACTTGGTCCAGGTATATGAGAGCACTGGCTTTCCAGGGGCTTACCATTTGTTGGGAAATCAACTCCTCTGTCTTAAACTCTGTGGTGGTGGCATATGGTAACTGCACAGTGTCTGCAGTGATGCACAGGAACGCTTTCAGGGGGAGATCTGGGCTTGGGTGAGAAGCACTAGATAAATTTCTTCCAACATCTTATTCTCCTAGAAATCAGCTATGCTGGTGAAGCTACACATGATGTACATATTTTTAAAATGCTATAATATTCAGGATCTCATTCAACATCAACATGACTTTCCTTGTTCTCCTTCAACTCTAGGTCAGCAGTTTGCCATCATTCCATGCTAAGAAGTGTGACAGGAAGAGCATGTGGACACACACGCACACATACACACACACACCCCAGAAGAGTCTCCTAGTGCTTCCCTCAGAGGCCCCCACCCTTGAATTGCTGTCACAAGTCACTCAAATAGGAAACATTACAGGTAACAATCTTCTACTTTAAATACTCAACAATTAGTATTATCACAAAGAATAGATTATTTTGCATAACTTGTACACTTCTGATGAAAAGTAGATTTGATCCAAAAGAAAAAAGAAAGAAATGGTGGGAAAAGGTGCCACACAGGTCATCGAGATCCCCAGAAAACATGTTTTCCTAAAAGAGTAAGTACAGCCTGTTAAAACCCTTGGAGACCAAAGCCTATAATAGGAGAAGGTGTAAAAAGTGTATCTTAGTCTGATTCTGAAAAGGAAATGTACAAAAAGTGTTTGTGTGTGTGTGGTCACTGAATTTTAGGAGCCTTAAAGGTAATTCAGGACAAGGATGAGGAAGGCAGGAGCTGAAATGCTGAAGTATTCCTTATAACCATTCTGGCTGTACAGCATCATGGTTACAAATACACTCAAATACACTGTCCCTGGAGACACATAGTCCCAGGTTCAAATCCCAACCACTAGCTATGTGATTTGGGCAACTTTTATTTAACCTAAATGTGTGTCTTCACCTGTAAACCAGAGAGTATAATAAATCTACCTCATAAGATTCTTTTTCTCTCTCTCTCTTTTTTAAAGAGATTTTATTTATTTATTTTTAGAGAGGGAAGGGAGGAAGATGAGAGAGAGAGAGAGAGAGAGAGAGAGAGAGAGAGAGAGAAACATCAATGTGTGATTGCTGGGGGTTATGGCCTGCAACCGAGGCATGTACCCTGGCTGGGAATCGAACCTGGGACACTTTGGTTCCCAGCCGCGCTCAATCCACTGAGCTATGCCAGCCAGGGCTATAAGATTCTTTTTAAAAAATATTTTATTTATTTATTCTTTTAGAGAGGGAAGAGTGGGAGAAAGAGAGAGAGAGAAACATCAATGTGCGGGTTGCTGGGGGCCATGGCCTACAACCCAGGCATGTGCCCTGACTGGGAATCGAAACTGCGATGCTTTGGTTCGCAGCCCGCACACAATCCACTGAGCTACGCCAGCCAGGGCAGATTCTTGTGTTGCTTAAATAACAAGACCTGGAAGCACTTAGCATAGTGCCTGGCAACAGTAAATCCTCAATTACTTTTGGCTATTTTTACTTAATTTCTAAAACTCCCTCTAAATCCCCCATCAAGTAGGACAGCCAAACCAAAAGAAAAGTAGAAGGACTTCCAGTCAAGATGGAGGCATAGGTAAACACATTTCACCTCCTCACATAACCACAAGAATCACAACTACATTCAAAACAAACAAACAAAAAACAGAACTGCCAGAAAATCAAACTGTACGGAAGTCCAACCACCAAGGATTTAAAGAAGCCACACCCATCCAGACAGGTGGGAGGGGTGGAAACGGGGAGCTCGGGCGGAGAGGAAGCAGTGCAGTGTGAAGAGGCAGCTGTGGCAGTGGAAGGGGCAGTCCCACATTCACATGTAGTAGATAGAAATCAGGAGGGATACCTTGGGTGTGAGCGATCGAAGTTCCAGGTGATACCCCATAGCCCAAGGTTCCAGTACCAGAAAAATAAACCCTCACAACTTCTGGCTGTAAAACCCAGTGGGGATTGGGGCAGTGGAAGACACTGCTGGTTTCTCAGGAGAGTCCATTTAAAGGGCTTGGACTGTGCTACAACTTATGCAAACCCACCCACTCTGGGACTCATCACCAGGGAACCAGCTAGAAGGGCACCAGTCAATAGGGGAGGCAGATGAACCGACAAGAAAAGGGACATGTACTGGGCAAGCCTCCAGAGGCCAGACAGCGGCCTTATACCCTCTCCAACCCTTCCTCCACACACAGCACCACATACTAAAGCAGGTTGCCTCGCCCCATTGAATAACTAAGGCTCTGCCCCTTACAGCAAAACAGGTGCACTAACACAGGGAGTCAAAGCAGCTCTACCTAATACACAGAAACAAACGCAGGGAGGCTGCCAAGTTCGGGAGACAAAGGCATATGGCCTAAATGAAAGAACAAAACAAAACCACAGAAAAAGAACTATGCGAAATGCGACAGCCAACTTATCAGCTGCAGAGTTCAAAACACTGGTGATAAGGATGCTCAGAGAAATCACTGAGTATGGCAAAAACATAAGGGAAGAAATGAAGGCTACACTAAGTGAAATAAAGAAAAATCCACAGGGAACCAACAGTAAAGGGAAGGAAGCCTGGATTCAAGTCAGTGATTTGAAACATAAGCAAGAAATAAACACTCAACCAGAACAGAATGAAGAAATGAGGATTCAAAAAAAAAATGAGGAGAATATAAGAAGACTCTGGAATATCTCCAAACATGCCAACATCTGAATTATAGGGATGCCAGAAGGAGAAGAGGAAGAGCAAGAAATTAAAAACTTATTTCAAAAAATAATGAAAGAAAATTTCCCTAATTTAGCAAAGGAAATAGACATACAAGTCAAGGAAGCACGGAGAATCGCAAACAAGGTGAACCCAAAGGGGACCACACCAAGACACATCATAATTAAAATGTCAAAGGTTAAAGATAAAAAGAGAATCTTAAAAACAGCAAGAGAAAAGGAGACAGTTACTTACAAAGGAGTTCCCATAAGACTGATTTCTCAAGAGAAACATTACAGGCAAGAAGCAGCTAGAAAGAAGTATTTAAAGTAATGGAAAGCAAGGGCCTTCAACCTAGATTTATCCAGCAAAGCTATCATTTATAATGGAAGGGCAGATAAAGTGCTTCCCAGATAAGAGAAAGCTAAAGGAATTCATCATCGCCAAGCCATTATTACATGAAATGTTAAAAGGTCTTATTTAAGAAAAAGAAGATCAAAACTATGAACAGTAAAATGACAACAAAGTCACAACTATCAACAACTGAATCTAAAAAAAAAATGAACAAAAACAAACTAAGCAAACAACCAGAACAGGAACAGAATCATAGATATGGAGATCATTCGAAGAGTTATCAGCTGGGAGGGGGGAAGGGTAAGAATGGGGGAAAGGATACAGGGATTAAGAAGCATAATTGGTAGGTACCAAATAGACAGGAGGATGTTAAGAAGAGTACAGGAAATGGAGAAGCCAAAGAACTTACCTGTATGACCCATGGACATGAACTAAGGGTGGGGCAGGGGTGGTGTTGGGAATTGCTGGAAGGAAGGGGGACACTGGGCAGAGGGGGGCAAAGGGGAAAATTTGGGACAACGGTAATAGCATTATCAATAAAATATATTTTTAAAGGTAGAATTTTCATCTTGCTTCTTGAAAGATATGTTAAGAGTCTTAATAGAGGGAATGAATTTATATTTAGAGACATATTTACACAGGGAATTGCCAAGCAACATTTTACCATGGCCACAATGGAATCAGGTAGAAAACTACTCTAAATATCTACAACATTAATATTTTTAATATCTCATTATTAAAGATAGCCTTGATAGCTTGCATTTCCAACAACAATAAAGCTCTGTAATGTTATTTCAGCCAAGTAATTCTACAATAGACCAAATGACAATCACTCTCTCAATCTATAAAATCCAAAAGGGGGAAATAGATCAGGAAGTTCATTCCACATCAACAGTCATGTCTTTAAGAACCCTGAAGGCATAATTCTTTGCTAGGAATTGCAACTTGGGTGTTCTAGTTTGAATATTTATAATAGCCACAGTTCCAGATATAGAATGTATAATAAACCCAACCTGGCTTCAAATAATAGCAATGTTTATTTTGTTCACGAATCTGCAATCCGAACAGGGCTCAATGGAGACGGCTTATTTCTGCTCCACTCAGCACCTGCTGGACCAGCTCAAAGCCTGGGGCTGAAATCACCTGAAAGCCTGAAATCACTGGGAAAACTCAATCAGCTGGAAGCTGAACAGCTGGGGCTCCTCTGGCATGCACCTCTAATCCACGTAGTGTTTCCATGTGCTTTCTCTAATGTGGCAGATTCAGGGTTACCTGGACTTGGGGCTCACAAGGCACAGGTCACAAGAAGGAAAGAGGACCTGGAAGAAACTGCATTGCCTTTATGGCCCAGGTGGCAAACACAAGGCCCGTGGGCCGAATCCAGTCCTCTACCTTGTTTTATCCGGCCCAGCACCTTGCTTCTACCTGGCAGCAGTCCTGAGCTCCCGCTTAACTGTTAAGGAGTAGTTACATTTATACAGTCCTAAAATTGAATTTGGCCCTTTGAAGGCAACCTTGAGTCTGATGTGGCCTCCAGTGAAAATGAGTTTGACACCCCTGCTTTATGGCCTCACCATGAAGTCACCCATCATCAATTTCATTGCATTCTACTGATCTACCCAGGTTTAAGGAGTGTGAAACAGACCCCCACCTCTCACTGCAGGACTGTGAAACGGCACTGTAAGAAGGGCATAGAGGATGGGATATACATTGGTGAGACCAATTTTGGAAAATATAACCAGCCACAGTTAGCTCTCACCATAAATCAGTCAGGGGCCTTGGTTACAAACAATAGAAACCAACTTTGGAAGAATCAAGAAAAAAAAGAGTTTATCTGAAGGATATTGAGAATTCTAAAACTCAAAGGAAAAGCTGAAAGCCTGGCCTGGACATGAGCCAGAATCAAGGGAGGCTGGAAAATAGGAGTCTGCATGGCAGAAGAATCCAGGTAACACACCTTTCTCACCACCACTGTGTGACTGGACCATCATGTGGTGGGACTCTCAACACCATCACCGCTAAGAAGAATAAACTGTCTATGCCTCTTTGAGTCACGCCATCAAGATTCAAAGTTCTGAATGACTCTGAATCCTGAAATGTCACCTTAGCCTGTGTCACATGACTGAGGCCAGGCATCCCGGGACGAGCAGATGAAGGATCTGATCCCTGCTGGAGGAGGCCCACACAGCAAAGAATTCACTGCAAATAAGAATACAGGTTCAGATGCTGGGTGGCCAAAATCCCAGTAAGTGTCTAATATACACAAAAAAACTAACAGTCCTCTACAACTTTGAAATGCAAAGATCATACCACTTTCTGGCAGCACAGAGTAAGTTAACTCCCACCTGGGTAATGACCAGGTTTTAACCCTGAAAGAAGCTAAATCCTCAATCCATGATGCAATCTATGAGGATAAGAACCTTCCTCACAGGGAAGTGTAGTAAGTTAACTAAGATCATAATGCTACTGAAGCAAGGTTGAGTTCTAACACTATGAACATCCCACAAATAGAAATGTGCTTGTTCTCTTCACAGAGGATGTGCTCATGTGTACCCAATATGAGGGTAGGTAATATTTCAAAATCCACCTATACATAGGTCAGCTATTCTAAATTTAAAACAAAAATTTTCAAATAATAATTAAATTTCCAGGCTGGTACATAGGTATCTAATTAGTCCAAAAATGTATGTATCTGACTATATCCAGTGATACTGTTTACAGAATGTAAGCATTATATTTAGAACACAGCTTTTATGGGAGGGGTGTCCACACATGCTCATCAGAACCTTGAACACCCTTGCCTTAGCCCTCACAACGGAAAGACTCTCCTTGCTTTGTTTCTGCTGACAACAGGAAAGCAGGTGCCCTGCTAAGGTGGGAAGAAAAGACTTTGCATGCCAAGGAAATTTTGCATGTTAATTTTTTTAAATTTAGATACTACCTAAACATAAGGATAAAAGATCTACCTAAATCCTTTGCAAACTTTTAAATACAAATGTGGACAGATGAGTAGCTGATTCTCCCGAAACCCTAAACAGTAGAGCTAATATATTTATATCAATTTTGAATTTGTAAAACTAGTAGTTATTTAGTGGTTTTCTTATAATGTTCCTTTAACAATAAATTAAAATAGAGTCATAATATTAACTACATGCTACATCTCAGGCACTAATTCCAGTTTGTTCCTTGTCATATAAGGAAGCACAAAAAAATGGAGAACTGTTACCTCCGCAACAGCAGGCACCTGGCCTATCTTGTTCACTGCTGTGTTCCCAGTTCCTGGTATGGGGCATACAGCAGGTGCTCCATAATATTAGTTGCTACTGAAGGTTTAAAGAGATGGAAGATTTAGCAAAAAGAATGAAAAATAATAATGGATTATTCAGAAAAGATATTTGAGCCAATGATATCTTCTGAAAGGATTATTTATTCATTTCTCCTAAAGAGCTGGATGCAATAAATACCACCCTAGACTATGCTCCTTCAAAATTCATTATGCCTCAGCTCTTTGCCTATCATCCTTCTGACCAAAGACAGAAAACGACCAACATACACTCCTTAAACCGCTGGGTGACTGCCAGCTTTTAACTCCATGCACACTAAAAGCCCATCTCACCTTTCAACACTATAGGGGTGTCCTGCCCCGGGCAAAGCTGTATTGCACTGGAAATTACTGTTCTGGGTAAGATGGAGAAAAGATCTGTGTTGCATACAATAGCACCTGAGTGTTGGGGGACTGCTTGAAAAAAAAAACAGATAATAGCTTAAAGGGATTCTTTAATTAGAACACAGAAGTGGAAACTTTCTGTACAACAAAAATGTTCTAATTATGCTATGTGAATACAACATGAACCACAGTAAAAAGGGACAGTTTAATATGATTTTTAAGTGACACCTAAATGTAAAACACTATTCAATATTATATGATAAGAAAGAAAGAGAGGGAGAGAAGTAAGGAGGGAGGGAAACAAGCATACAATGTAGCTACACAGCCTGCTGAAATAAAATAAATCACTGCATATTGGGTGGAAATAATGGTGAGAAATACCGAAACATCCCATGTCAGTTCAAAAGCTATCTAGGGAAAATTCAAGATTCTACAACCTAATCAGACTAATGGGGCAGAATTATTGGTATACTTAGTCTTGTGTGAATGGTTAACAAACAAATGTTTCTAAATGATTCCCTGTCTAACCTAACTTCTTCATGTTTTAGTCTTGAAACCATTTTCTTTTCTTTTGCCCTTAGCAGAGATGAAAACAGCTAATCCCCAAAGTCCAAAATTGAACACTTCATGGGCATGAAAACCTTGACAATAATATATCACCTTCCTACTCCTGCTCCTCTGGGATAAATCAAACCTGTCCCTTCAACCTCTCTTTTGTTGTTGTTTTTGTTTTTAGATTCCACTGTTTTATACTTCTTGATTCTTCCAAACCATCTTCTCTTTCCACTCAAGTTCAAATCCTATTCCAAAAAGGATTTGAACAGGATTTGAAATGATAAGAAAATCATTTTTAGAGAAGCATAACAGCAGACTTTGAAACTAAAGCCTTGACATTTATATACATTTTAGAGCTGGGGTAAAAAGGGAATAAAAATTTCTAAAGCCTCCTAGAATAAATCTTGAATTTAAAGCCAATTAGTCTGAAGTTGCATATATAAATTTCCAGCTTGGGATTCAATCAAAGTGTCACACTATTTAATTTCTGAAAAAAAAATTACATAGGTGCACTCAATAGGCAAGTAGACAGGTCCCACTTGTCTACTGAGATTTAAAAATAACTACTCTTTCCCATAGCTCCCTTCACTTTATCATCACTATCATCATCATTTCAGAATTTGCTAAGAGCTAAAATCATGCTACATTTGTTTAAATGAAATAGCATCAAAGATAAATGTAAATAATTCTCTACTAAATATTCTGTTTTTATAAATTGTGTATAAAGACTGTATTATGTGGGAGGACCTCAGAAAATCTAATTATTAACTTCAGACAACAAATTGCAATTTCAAGGCTTCAATATTTTAAGGCTTTAAGATTCAATGGCTTTAAAGCCACCATTACCTGCCAAAACATAGTGATGACAAAGAACTATCACAGGTCATGAATTACCATGGAGACACAGCAATGTTCTGCTAAGTGTCTACCATCTGGTCTGTATTGTGGGTCTTAGGCCACTGCGACATCATCAACTAATGATTCTCTGGTGATTACTATGCCCTATACCAGAAGAAGTGGCTCTTAATTATTATAGTGGCATGATTCTTTAAATGTATAATGAACTTAAAATCCTATTTAAGCTATTTAGATACTTGTGGTGTCTTGACTCCTAAATAAACAATCTCTTATTACATTTTTATATCCATGGGTTACTTTAAGAGAATAATTGCTTCCTGGCCTTAGACCAATCTTAACTGTTTTGGGGGGAGGGCAAGAGAACTTTCTTACAGTGCTGAAGGGGTAGTGAGAGCACTCTGCCCTCAAAGCCTTTACCTGGTCTTTTAGCCTCCACCTTGCACCTAGCTTTGTGGGGTTTGTCATCCTCCTCCCCCCACTTCCCCTGTAGTTAGGGTCTAGAAGGGAAAGCGGCAGGTGCTGGCAGAAAGTACTAACCCTGTCCTCAGGGCAAATGCTGAACTGTTGCAACCACACTGATAGATTATCAGGAGGGGCCAAGTTACAGTGACAGCTGGACAAGAACAGCAGCCAGGGCAACACATGATTCTGGCAACAAGGAAGCCAAGACTTAAAGCATCCAACAGCAGAACCTGAAGTACATGGCAGAGCTTCTGAGTTCTATGCACCTAACCTTTTTTCTAAAATTTTTTTGGCTGAAGAGAACATTCCTATACTCAGTTATGTATGCAGTATCTTTCTATGGAGTACTGAAAATAAGCCAAATTTACGTGCAAACATTTGTACACACACATACACACATCACACCAAAGGTAGGGACTATAATGGAAAATATTAATATTTTATTTCATTGAATCTAAGACTTGCCTTTTCCATATGACATCTCTAAAATCAATATATGTCATTCGATCGATGGTGTTTATAGTCAAGCAAAACAACAGATCTCACAACATGAAAACACAATTTTAAATTTCTGGAAGGCAAAAAACACCATATATACTGTTGAAAGGTAAAACAGAAAAATAATTACAACATGCTTGATGTGTTTATAGCCTTAATAGCTAAGAGCTTTTACAAATCAAAGCTGAGCAAACAATAGAAATGGACAAAGGATATCAACAGGAAATTCGCTCAGAAAAGGCAGAAAATTTTTATATCTAAATAGTTATGTTGCCACCATTATGGTATTGATCATTTAAAGCCCTACCTCTACCTTAATGCTCCTAAAAGTCCAGTTATTCATGTAGCCTGGAGAAAAAGGAAAGAAGAAAAGAAGAACCTTCTCTGTCCCAAGCATTGTCCTACTAGATTTCATACCCATGAGCTCATTAAAACCTCCCAACATCCCGATAAGCTCGATATCATCAGATAGATGAAAAAATCAAGCCTTGGAGAAGCTGAGTAGTTCAAGCCAAATCTCTGAGTAGTTATGATAAAGCCCAGATTTTAAGTTAGAGCTCTGATACAGCTTCTAATCACAGCCCAACTCTAAAAACTCTATTCAGCTAAAAGATCCCCCCTTAAGAACAAGGGGTGGACCTCAGAGTCTAAAACCCAAAGCAGTAGTGAGTTGAGGCCTGAGGCACCATGTCTCATAAATCTGACATGTTTGTGTCCAACTGCACAGGAGATTTCTTCAAGTTCTGTTTGCAATTTTCCCACTTTGCAAAAGGAAAAGTTAAGTGTTGTATTAAAAATGTTTAGATCCTAAGATGAAGTGTATTTTATTTAAAATATAAATAGCTGTTTATTAATAGTGAAACTATGACTCAACTCTGTCCACCTTAGTAAAATAAAGCATAACCAGATCCCTATGTCTCACTTTTGGTTCTAGATGGAAATGAGTCAATAGAAAAAGAAACGCCACACTTTTATCAAAACGCGTGGGCCCTGCTCCGTGGCCAGGAGGGAAGGAGTGCTAAATAAATGGCCTCATACACCCCAGGACTGCTGGAGTTAACGTTGTGGGCATGTCGTACAGGTAAAGCCCTGAAACCTGAACCTAAGCCTCCAGCTGCCCCAATAAGGAAGCCTTGGCAGGGCTCCTTGAAGACAAGCCACAGTCCAGGAAGCCACCAATATTGTATCTGCTGACAGCCACTTACATCTCCAGGGCCCTCCTTCCCTGAGGCCTAGGTTGGGAGAACAGAGGAGACAGGCAACAGATGTCACTTTATATTTATCCAACTGTAAGAAAAACAGGTCTCCCACCTTTTTTATAAATAACAGGTATTAAGACTGCTCAGTTTGACGCATGTGGCTGGGTTACAAAGGATTAAAACAGGATGCCTCCAATTCCTGAGTCTTAGAAGCCATTCTACAATGTCAGCCTAATGCTTACATTATACTTCTCAAATCCCATTAAAGACTGATATTTCTTCATAGCCTTTTCACAAATCAGCCTGCTCTGTAAAAATCAACTTTATTTTTTCTTGATGACTGAAATGTAATCCAGTAGGAACTCCAGTGGCTTAGGTTATTTAACCTGAATTCTCATCATTTTTGAGACGATGTTAAATACGCTGAAGTGTCGTAGACATTATGTCCTGGAACTCAGCTTCCAAAAAAGTCCCTTTTAAAAGGACTAAATGACTCTTCAGCACAGCTGTTTAACCTTTAGGATGACAGCATGCCACCAAATATACTGTGTCAGCTGCATTTCACCAGCCACTCATCAAACATTATCACTATTTTTAACCATAAACAGAAAGGAGAACATTAATGATTTCTAATATTTCATCAACAAACAAAAGGCTTACAACTGTCTGTTTTCAATACTGACTACAAAATATTAAATCTAAGAAAAAAATTCTTCTAGATTTAAGCATCTAAGGAAAAGGAAGGGAAGGAGGCTGGGAAATGTGAAGTGTCATGGAAAGTTACCTATAACCAATATAATTTTAATGACATAACAGTACAAGATGTGTATCAGGGGAGGAAGAAAGGAAGAGGGAGATAGAGAACCTAGATTAGCACTTAGATACATGTCCTTACAATTGGAAATAAAAAGATAGAAATGCTACAAACAACTTAGCAGGCCCATTTGTGCCACTGAAAGAGAAAGAATATGGAACTGACTTTAGGCCAAATAGTAAATAGGAATCTGATTTGAAGATTCCCGCTAAATCAATTTAGACTTCAGGTACTTTTAAGAGTTCATTAAAAATTCAAAAACAGCCCTGTAATTTCCAGTAACTACATATTATATGCTGATCATCATGTTTTCTCTGCTCTTTTAAAAATTATAAAATTAATTGATTCTAAGAGTATAAAAAGACAATTTAAAAAAGCTTTTGTTTGAGTCTAAGAATTAGTCTGAGAGACTGTGAATTAGAAAAAGAGAGATAATCAGATGTCATATTAGTTGCTCAAAATACATCATAAATGAAGATAAATCACCTAAAATATAAAGGAGAATGAGTTCTTTGGGGGCAGATGGTTACCATTATCATACCTTTGTACAATAGTGTAGATAATGCATTTGATTTTTAAGAGAGATCTATTAAGGGGGTTTTGAGGTGAAAATCTTAAAATTCAAAGACACTCAATGTTTACATAGTTGACCCTTGAACAACGCATAAAACTTTTAACTCTTCAAATACTTAGTTGTCCCTCCATATTCGTAGGGGACTGGTTCCAGGACCCCCATGGATACCAAAATCCGTGAATGTTCAAGTCCCTTACATAAAATGGAGTAGATCAATGCACACAGTCAGCACCCCACATCTGCGAACTCCCAACCACAGAGAGAAAAACGTACAGATATTTCTTGAAAAAAAACTGTGTGTAAATGGACCTGCACAATGCAAACCTGTGTTATTCAAGAATCCACTGCATTATGTGGTGATACAATCATTATCTCTGCACTATTATTCTCATCATGAATATATCAACATCTAAAATAATAAGAATTAAGTACTACATGTTTAATATTTCTAAAGGAAATGTTAATTATAAAGTGTACGTGAAACATGGATTTTTGCAACAAAGCAAAATGAAATTGTAAAGGTTTGCCATGTTTCCATGGACTAAGGCCTCACTAGCTGAGCCTGAGGTAAAATCTAGCAAACAGCTCCACTGGCCTTCATAATTTATAAAACTAATAAAGGGAAACCACGCCATTAATATTAAAATCTTAAATAGCATGTCTGCATGACCATTCTGCATAATACTACACACAAAGCAGGTAATTTGTAAGTAGGAGGCTTTACTCTCTTGATATTCAGAAGAGCTTCAGCCACGTGCCTTTCTAGGCGTGGAGAGGAAAAAATTCCCAGTGTCTATTAGAGAGGCAGAAAGCCACAGCAGCTGTAACAGTTCAGGACAGCATAAGAGGTGCCTTATTAAATAAGGTTACTTGTCAACTTGGTATTTACTCTCTGACAGAAATATCAAAACACATTTTAAGAAAAATTACATTTGCTCTCCATGACAACTTCTGATGTTGAGATGCACATTTAACATTATCTAGTTCTTTAATACTCCATACTATGAAACTGCCATCCACTATTTAATAGGTATTAAGTTTATATCACTCACTCAAATAAAAAATTTCCTGCTTTTATATGAAAATTGCTAAAAGACCCATTTGCCTTATAATAAAATTTATTAAAAGGCAGAACAATTTTAAAACTAATCCAAGGGAGGCTAATTACTAAAAGAGCAAAATATATCTATTTTTTTAAGATTTTATTTATTTTATTATTATTTTTTTTTTTGGAGAGGGAAGGGAGGGAGAAAGAGAGAGCAAGAAACATCAATGTGCGGTTGCTGGGGGTCCTGGCCTGCAACCCAGGCATGTACCCTGACTGGGAATCAAACCTGCGACACTTTGGTTCACAGCCCGTGCTCAATCCACTGAGCTACGCCAGCCAGGGCTAAAATATATCTATCTTAAAGTGGTTTTATATAAAGTAAACCTGCAGCTTAGACCTTAAGGTCAATAATAAAATATAATCCCTGTAACCTTCCATCTACCCTAAAATCACATTTGCATAGCTTTAAAATGCTCCTAGGATTTGATGGACAGGTTCATATTTGCCCTATTCGCAAACTTCATGATTTTACAAACATGTATCGTGCCTCCTCTGAGACTATCTTCTGGAAAGTCAGTCTTCCTGGCTAGTCATTATTCTGAAACCACTTTAGAGCCTTCATTACTGACTTGCCCAGCACACCTCAGTGCTCTGCTTTCTGATATTTGGCATCAGAATTGCATACTTGAGAAACAAATTATGGCTATGACAAAGATACCAGACTTTTTTAAATTTGTTTTTCAAAAAAATCCTTCCTTTTTTTTGTCTGTTTTTTATGGACCAGTATAAGCAGCTAGAGTGGACTGTCTTCATCTGCAGACAAGACTTGGTAGATAAAAGTGCTGAATTTTTTATCTGAAGTTTGGACACTTCATAGATTAAAGTCCATCTGTGGCCGCTGTAGACACACCAGTGGTCAAAATGAAGTTCACTCTCTTTGTGACTTCTGACCTGAACCATAAAAAGCATTTCAATGTACTTTCCCACATTCACAGGAAGATTCATGGCTCTCTCCAGAGAGCTGAGACAGAAGTACAGTATTCGATCCACGCTTATCCAAAATGATGGGGTTCAGGTTGTGCAAGGACACTACAAAGGACAGCAAATTGGCAAAGTAGTCCAGGTTTACAGGAAGAAATACGTCACCTGCACTGAACAAGTGCAATGGGAGAAAGTTAACGGTACAGCTGTTCATGTGGGCACTCACCCCAGCAAGGTGGCCATCACTAGACTAAAGCTGGGTAAAGACCACAAAAAGACCCTGAACATAAAGCCAAATTCGCCAAGTAGGAAATGAAAAGGGCAAATACAAGGAAGAAACAATTGAGAAGATGCAGGAATAAAGTAATAGTATACACAACTTCCATTAAAAACTTGAAATGAAAAAAATTAAAGTTCATCTTTTATAAATATCGTTGGAATTTTTTGTGGTTCCATGCCTTTCTTTAAACTGCAACTCTGACATTGGCAATTTTTCAACCCACTCACAAGATAAACACTTCCTAGACAATCTTGGTTAATCTTTACGCAGAAATGTTTGCAGCCTTCTACTGTTTATTTCCTGTTGAGCATAAATCACTATGTGTAATTTCCCCATGAACACTGAGCCTAGGCCTTTCCCTGGGGGTAGGAAGGGTCTCCTGTGGGAGTGGCACCATGTCAGTGGCAGTGGTTACCCATGAGGACAAGACTCATGTCTGATTTATGCGTTTATGCCCAGCACCTGGCAAATGGTAGCTACTCAAAAAATATTTGCTAAAAGACCTGATCAAGATTTGAAAGCAACTATGACTAAATAGGGGTTAATAGATTACTCTAGAATTCTAATTTTCATTATATATCCTTTTACATCTTTCTTCTGGGGCAGCAACAAAGGATGGTCAAGAAACACAAGGGAGAGTGAGGTTCTAAGATCTTGGGAACTGATTTTTTAAAAAGAGTCCATGGGACTCGTACCATTCAATACAGGTGGCTGCAAGTCTAACAGGTTTCTGAGTGAGGAAGGTAGAGATTCTGGGGATGGTCTGTCAGGAGACTTTCGGGCACTTCTGAAACCAGCTTCTTTACCTGCCCAGGGTTCCTTCACATACCTAGATCCATCCAGCTGGTTTTTCAACTCAAATACTTCAATTAGATTAGTTAACTTCCTCATGGAACAAACATTCTCACCCCAAGTTCTCCATGGGGGCTTTCAGGAGACTATGAAATCCTAAAAACTGCACCCTTGACACTTGAAAAACTACTCAAGAACCGTGAGAAAGGAGGGTTTCAGGCTGAAAGAACAGCTTACTTAGAGAATTAGGCTTGGCCCTGGCTGGGTGGTTCAGTGGGTCAGAACATCATCCCGAACACCAGGAGGCTGCAGGCTCAATTTCCAGCCAGGGCACAGAACTAGGCTGGGGGTTCATCATGGGAGGCAACCGGTCCATGTTTCTCTCTCATACCAATGTTCATTCTCTCTCTCTTTCTCTCTCGAAATCAATAAACATATCCTCAGGTGAGAATTCTTTTAAAAATTTTTCTAAAGAATTAGAGTTGTTTGTGTGACTCAGGAGCCAACTACTGATTGCACATTGATAAGATTCAGACTGCAACAACATACTTGATAGCTATCCAGTCTATAAAGTGGCCCCTCACAGTCGACTAACTTCATATTCACACTTTATGCAGTACTGGACACTTTTCACAGCAGCACACGACTTAAATCAGGGCGAGGACCAGGGCTTAGCGCTTTAATGAGAAATGTCAACCCGTTTCACCACTGGGTGACAAAATGAAAGCTTTCTCCAGATAGCAATCATGACGGATGAGGTTAAATTTCTACAGGAAATAATAATTTAATCACAGAAGGCATTTAGTGGGGTGAAAGGGAACATACAGCTGCCAAGCAGAAAATAGTGAGTTTAGCTGGCTGGCAGACAGCACCGGGTATTGCAGGAGCTGGGGGAGAAGGCTAGCACACTAAGGCAGAACTAGATAATGGATGACCTCTGGTTTGCTATAAATTATTTTGAAAGTAGTCTCCAAGTCTGCATTTTTTTAAATTCTACAGACTTTAGTTTAAACTCACTATCTTAATATGTGGTTATTTTATTTGAAGTAAAAAAAAAACTTGACAAAAGCACTTGCTATATGAAAATGTTATTAGTGGAAAATCTGGAAAAACAAAAGCCACTCAGGTCTTCTGTCTGAGAAAGGCTAGTAAATAAACACAGTGAGTGGCTGTCAAAATTAGTGGAACATCCTCCCACTGTGTAACACTTTGTCTGATTTGTGTTTTAAAGAAATGACAGCCTGTTCTTTGTTTTTCAGCAGACCTATAATCTATAATAAATTAGAAGGAAAATTAAAGCAAGAAGTATTCTTTATACTAGTGTTTTTTTAAAAAACTGATCATCATTTTATTCTGCCACTTCACCCAAGCTTTTTTTTACTACTTCCCTGAATATGGCCTCTTAATTTTTATCCATAGCTTCCCTGGAAACTGAGACACATTTGGAAATTTGGCAGCATTATGGTCTCAGAACTTTGTGTGTGCATGTAAAATCAGAGATGGAGACTAAACTTTCTGTGTATGTTCTGTACATGACTGTCTATCCTACCTGGGCCTGAGCAAGACAGGTTGTTCAATATTTCAAATATGAATGCTGACCCTCTGCTATAAACAAATCCTTTACCTCATTCTAAATCAAAGCCCACCTATCCTATTTCACATCTCCTTGGTGCCTTACTCGATCTTCCTAATAGTCACTTGTGCTGAACTGATAGTTGGTTGCTTTCCAGAAAACATAATTGCATTTTGCTATCCTTTCAATGCCTGAATCAAAAGGATGACTAATGTAAAACATTCCAGGGGTTTCCGGGCAGTCCTGTCAAGAAAGCCATTTTTGACAGCAGGGTGAAATTACTATGTATGGTGCCAGGTGGGTACTGGAAATATCGAGGCATCACTTTGTAAAGCATATGGCTGTCTAACCACTACGCTGTACAGCTGAACTAATACAAAATACTGGTCAATGTAAACTATATTTGAAAAATAAAAATATAAAAAACATAAGCTTTTATCAAATCATAAGTTCAATTCCCTTATTGGGCCAGCCTCGCTCTTCTTTCATGTTTTGGGGTAGAAGAGCTTATTTTCTTTGACCTAATACTAGAATTTGGGGAGCAAGTGAAATATAAATAGTAGCAGCTACTATTCCTCATCACCTGCATCAGTATCGTCATCACCAGTGTGGCAGGCAGAACAATGATCCCCCAAGGTGTCCACATCCTAATCCCTGACACCTGTGAATATGTTCCCTCACGTGACAGCTGGGACTCTGCAGACGTGATGATGCTGAGGATCCTGAAATGGGAAGATCACCCTGGGTTGTGTGAGTGGGCCCAATGTACTCACAGGGGTCCTTAAAAGAAGGAGGCAGGACTACTAGAGTCACAAGAAATGTGACAATAGAAGCAAAAGTTGAATTTATGCCATCTCTGGAAGGAGGCATGAGACAAGGAATGAGAGCAGCCTCTAGAAGCTGGAAAAGGCAAGGACTAAATTCTCCCCTAAAGCCTCTACAAGAAATACAGGCTTGGCGACACCTTGATTAGCCCTATTTTCAGAAGTCTGACCTCGAAAACTGTAATAATGAACTTGTGTTATTGTAAGCTACTAAATTTTTGGTAATTTGTTACGGCAGCAGCAGGAAACTAACGTAACCATCAATACATACAACTGCCCTATGAGGTAGTTGTTACTGTCTCTTTACAGATTAGAAAACTGAAGCTCAAAGGCTTCCCAGACAGCAAATAACAGAGCAGGAATCGAATGCAGGATTGTTTGTCATCAAAACTCACATTCTAAATAAACAATTACACTTTAATGCCTGTAAGATCAGTTGGCATGAGAATAAGAATGTTAGAATTTCTTCATATCAGTTGCTAAGCCCTTAATAAGCCAGCTTTTCCTTGTCACCCACTTGATCTGAATGGCCCCAATAATGATAGCTTTATTATGTCAAAGCTATCAGTAACTTCAGAATTTTATTTAGCAAATAATAGGAAATTATACTATACTCTGCTGAGTTACATATTTTAACCTCCTTATATTCTTACTCTATCATTACAGCTTCCATTGTAATCTCTGGGTTGATGTCACAGGGAGATTATATAGTGGAAAAGAAAGAACAATTGCCTTGGGGTCAGCAAATAAATATTATACTCCTACCTGTGTTACTACCAATGCACTTTGATCCAACCTCTTATCTGAAAAAAAAAAAAACCAAAAAACTAAACGATGTCTCAAGAACTTGCTATGAACTAAATGCTTGTGCCCCAATAAATCCATATGTTGAAGCCCTAGTCCCGAGTGTAATGGTTTCTGGAGGTAGGGGCTCTGGGAGGGAATTAGGTCACAAGGGTTGAGCCCCTCATAAATGAGATCAGATCTGCCACTGGACTCACAAGAGATCTTCCTTTCTCTCTCTCTCTCTCTTTCCACTCTATGAGGGTACAGCAAAAAAGCCACTGTCTGAAAACTAGGAAGAGGGCCCTCATCCAGACACTAAATCTGCCAGTACCTTGACCCTGAACTTCACAGCCTTCAGAATTGTAGAAATAAATGTTTACTGCTTAAGCCACCCAGTCTGTGATATTTTGTTATGGCAGTCCACACTGACTAAGACAGGACACTTTGAGATATAAAGTTCAATGACTTTACAACTTCTAAATCTATACAGGGACTCCACTTCCTCCACTAAGAGCTGTACCTAAATCTGCAACTTCCTGGGCAGTGATTCCAGTTGGGTGTATTATCACCTCACTGTGGGCCCCTTACCCATCAGCCTCCTTCTGCTAGTCATTCCACCAATGAATCTCCCAGTTTCTCAAGTACAGTTTTCCCAGTCCTGTCTTTCATTCTCCATATTCTGTCGGTCACCACATCCAGCTGCCTTCATGATGTAATTAGAGTGTATTATTTTTAGGAAGATAAGTGTGGCCACAGGATGTTAGATATGGAAGACTGGCATCCACAGGGTGAGGTAAGAGTCTGTACCTGAACCAAGAGAAAGGAACAAAGTTTAACAAATAATCTGGAGGAAGACACCCGGAAGTGGTGACTAACACTCACTTCTCTAAACAAGTTTAAACACCTCAGGCTGGATTTTAAAACCCAAAACATTCTCCAAATCTGATCTTACTTCCCAATATTTCCCAATGTGTTTCTGCAGTCACAAATTCATCAATAAAACTCACTAAGTAAGCTAGGCTCATTCATTCCTAAATGATTTCAGCCATCACGAGGTTTTATATGTAGACTGTTTTCGTACCCATTACACCACATCATTCTCACAATGACCTGAACATTTGAAAGATGGGGGAACCTTACATGATTTGCCCAAGGTTACGGCTAAAGAAGGTTGGAGCCAGGACTCTCATCTGAGGCTTCCGCATCCATGTTACTTGCTGACTGTGTGCCAAGTACCACGTTACTGGACCTGTCCTACTTACTGCCTGTGAACCCTCTCGCAAATTCCTTGTTCTTCCATCAGGCATCCTGCAGGTGTTTTCTTCTCTCCGTTCTCATGTAATGGTTGTAAAAAGTTACATTTCTAAAACCAAGCAGAGTTTGGCTTTCCGTTCTCTTTTGTTTTATTGCACAGATTCCGGTAGAAGTACCTGCAACTGTACCACAGGAGGATAACAGTCACAGAAGGTGAAGTATACTACAAAATAAAGATAAATTAAATCAAAATGTAGAATAACTACTCTTGACCCTTCCACTGAAATTTCTCAGATGGGGAAGTTACTCCTTTTGAGAATATCCAGTTATTATTTGTCTGACCTCATTTAATCACAGTAAGCTAACTTGCATGTGATTCAAGGAATGTAGAGAATCAAATAATGTGGAAAATAGAAAGGCTTTGGAGGTTAACTATCCCAACTAAATTAGGCTGGATCCTGCCATTTGCATGTGACAGACTAAAGGACAACTCAAACCAGCTTTAGATTAAAAAAAAAGCTTTTAATGGTCAAATATCTGAAAAGGCAGTGGTAGATCTAGATTTCTACGGAATCTGCTTTCCTCTGAACAGGATCTGTCTCTAGTGCTCCCCATGCGGAGGCTCCTTACAATTCTAGCTTTCTATTCTACTTAATTGGATAAACTTATTGGGAAAATAAAAATTAAAATAGCATCTTCTCAGACAAAGCCCAGAGCTGACTTCTGATCATCCAGTCCAGGTGGCCTCCTGATCCTAATGAACCACAGCGACCAGGGGAGATAGTGATTAATTGACCTGGACTGGTTCACATGCAGAACTCTGGGTAAAAGGCACTGACCCACATGAACAATGAGGACCAAATATGGGAAAGCAGCAACTCTCCCAAGAATAGAGAGGAATGGAAGCTAAGCTGACAAAATAAATGTCTATCACGCCAGTCCCCTATTACAAAAGGGGCAACTGACGTGCCCAAGCTCAGAGAGTTAGACCTATATCTCAAGCTTTCAGTAATTCATTAAGAATTTAAACAGACAAATTAATGCCACCTATGTAGACAATCTTGAATTTTATTTACCTGTGCTTCATTGTTTAGCAAACTCTCCCTTAAGACTCGTATTTTTATTGAAAACATAAGATATGAAATTCAGAGAGAAACTACCTCCTTCCTAAGGGCAATTTAGTCTTTCACTATAAAAGCAAATCTCATAGTGAGATAAGACTCTACTGTGATTCACTGCACTTCAAGCTGCTTTGAAAGGTATTTGTCCTAAAATGGAGGCACTGCTTTACTTATTGCATATATGTGGATATGGACACCTGGTAGTATAAGCTATAAATAGTTCACATTATATAATATGGATAATTTTCCTCTTAGGACAGTAGGCTCTAGCACTTTTCATGTGAGCTGTGATAGCCTAAATGCTTCACAAGTAATAAGACGCATTATTTTTCTCTGCTCACATTAAAACAGCAAAGCCGGAATGAGTATTGAAGAGGGCTACCAAAAGTGTCAGGAAAGGAGGCAGTCGCAGGAAAATGCTTTCACACCCAAACGGGGAAACAGGGAGCAGGAACGAGTAGGCAAACAATATGTATACGTGGTTGTTTGAAAAAGAGGTTGAGGAACGAGGAGAAAAGGTCCAGAGAAGAAAATAATCAGATGGGGGATGTGGGTAGAGAGCTGAAGCCACAAGCAGGGCTTTGTCTTACCACTATAATAGCTGTGATTACTTGTTTACATGCCTGACTCTCCCACAAGCCTGTAACCTCTGTAAGGGCAGGAATCATGCCTTGCATTTCTGTGTTCACAGGACTAGCCCAGAATAGATACTAGATATAAAAGAATAAATGAATAAACAATAGAACACAAGTGAATGGAGTCTACACAAGTCAGGACTCTTATACACGTGAAGTTTGGAAAATGATATGGTCCCAGTTGCAAGACAAAGGACAAGAGAAGGCTGGGGTTTTGCGTCATGTTTTTAAGGCAGCCATTTCAATCACACCACTCGGTCATAGCGTCTAATCTTGACGATCTATCCAGAAACACAAACAAAACAATTTTAGTTGTATATCAAAGCAGGAGTTGGGGTTTGGTTTTTTTTTTTTTTAATTATGAACCCATTAATTTTACAAATAATGGTTTAAGTCCTAAGGACTGCTGGGGCTAAATATAAAAGTCTTGAATTTTATGAAAAGTATTGAGTACATTTAAGAATTACAGTGGTATCCTTTTTAAGGCTCACACTTTCAGAATTTTAAAGAACATAATTAGAAAGAAGAAACCATGATCTTTTAGAAGCAAAATTTCCATATTTTGTCTAAAAAGAAAAGGCATTTTTTAAAAGAACTATAGTTCTTTAAGAACTATATGTAACTATAGAACTTAATGTAACTATAGAACTATAGTTACATTAAGAATATAACCTCTTTTTTTTCAGGTTGAAACTTAAAATTCAGACTCCAGAATTTTTTGTTTGTTACTTTTGGCCAAGAAAAAACAGGAAATTTAGAATTAAACATCAAAATACATTTTTACTAGTTTCAAACATTTGTTTAAAATTATAGACAGCATACTACTACTGAATAATCAACTACAAAAACAATCTAAGTAAATCTATTGCCATATAAGATGAAATAAATGGGGGGGGGACAGTAAATGAGAGGAAGAAGATCAGAAAAAGAAGAAAATCCAAATTTCTAAACCTGGTAGTCAAAGCCTTCCATGAGTAAAATTCAATGAATGGTTCCACCCTTATCTTTCACTGTTTCCTACATATACTCAGACCTGTACGTCTTAAAAACATTTTACACTGTACATTCTAAACCTTTACAGAAGTATGAGGGAAACACTACCCAGCCAAGGACAGTCTCAGGACAGTCCCCAGAGGTGTACCAACTGGCTCTGGCTCCTTCAAAATGAGTTCTCTGAATTTTAGGTAAACATAGGCAACAAGGGTAACTCTACTCCAGGTTCCAGTCCTCATTTTAAATGAACTGAAACACATAATGGGATCAAGACATATATCGGATTTATACCTAGAATATACTTACATGGTCTGAAAAAAGAGATCTATTCAAATAATTTGGCATTGCCTACCTAGCATGCAAAGACCACCTGAAAATTCAGCACATGGACCAGCAGGGACTTCCGGTTAAGATGGCAGCATAGTAAACACGGCTCACCTCCTCACACAATCACATCAAAATTACAACTAAAATATAGAAAAATCATTACTGAGAGCCATCAGAAATGAAGTTGAATGGAAGTCCAACAACTATGGGATTAAAAAACCACATCCATCTAGGCTGGTGGGAGGGGCACAGATGCAGAATGAGCTGGTCCTACATCCACATGAGGTGGATAAAAATTCAGGAGGGATATCTCAGGAACCAGGAGTCCCAGCCCCACACCAGTACCCCCAGCCCAGATTTCTAGTGCCAGGAAGATAAGTCCCTATAACTTCTGGCTGCAAAAACAAATGGGGATTGAGTCAGTTGAAGACATTTCTGGAGTCCCAAGCAGGTCCTCTTAAAGAACCCACACACAGACTTACTCAGACTCACTCCCTCTGAGCTCCAGCACTGGGGTGGCAGCTTGAAAGGCACTAGTGGAATACAGGGAGAAACTGAAGTGTCTGCCATCAAGGCGAGAGTTAGAAGACAACTTTCACCCAGACAGAAAGGTGGGCAGAGGCCGGTATCCCTTTTCTGAACACGCTCCCCTCAGAGCCACAGGGATGGGATTGGCAACAAATATCCAAACTCATGAAAAACTCAGGGACCTACAGGCAAGACTGCTCTAGCCAACAAAGCTATCATTTAGAATTGAAGAGCTGATACAGAGTTTCCCAGACAAGAAAAAACTAAAGGAGTTCATCATCACCAAACCATTATTATATGAAATGTTAAAGGGACTTATTAAAAAAAAGATCAAAACTATGAACAATAGAATGGCAATAAGTACATATCTATCAACAGCTTAATCTAAAAGACAAACTAAGCAAACAAGAGGAACAGAGATAGAATAATGGATACAGAGAGTGTTTTGATGGTTGCCAGATGGGAGTTGAGTGTGGGGAAATGGGTGAAGAGGTGAGGGGTTAAGAAGTGCAAATAGGCACTTACAGAATAGTCATGGGGATATAAACTACAGTGTAGGAAATGGAGCAGCCAAAGAACCTCTATACACATGACCCATGGACAAAAAGAATAGTGGGCGGATTGCCTGAGGGAGTGGGGGGCACTGGGTGGAGGGGGGCCCAGGGAAATAAATTGAGACAATTGTAATAGCATAATCAGTAAAATATAATTTGGGAAAAGAAAGTTCAGCAAATCTTACTAAAACTTACGATCTGGGTACAGACTAACTTGACACTGCTGTCAGTAACTAATGTATGCAGATTTGTAGTTATAACATAAATACCTGCTTGTGTAGGGAAAGTTCAGATATATGAGGAAAATGGTTAATTAAAGTTTGATATCACATGCTCTTTTTTCTGAAATACTATAAAAAGAAGAAATTTTTGTTCACATTTGTCAAAATGAATTAAATTACAAACAAATTCAGTGCAATCTTTCTTTAGTTTCACAAGTACTTTGTATCAAAAAACTCTGGCTAACTCTCTCATTATGAAGGCAATTTATGGATTATTACATTAATAAAATTTCAACCCAAAATATGCTATTTACTATACCCATTCAACATAAGTCAAATGTATCCCTTATCACTCAGTATTTTCCAGTTATATAAATGATGTTAAAAAGCGATTTTTAAAAATCTAATGGCTTTAGTATTTTACATGTTTATTGTTGACATAGGTCAAATATAAATAAGATTGGAATTACCTTCCTTTTCATGTTTTCTATTTCTTATTTCACTAGTGCAGTCTATGGCACAAATAATTAAATCTAGGTTGATTGTTGGTAAAGCCAATGTTCATATTTTCACCTCCACCTAGAGCTAAGAATTTTAGAAAGATTATGATGATATATCCTTAATACATGCAGAAAAGAAAGACTGATCATTCGAAATCTTATCAACTAATATGAAAGAACAAAATATTTGTGGTGGGCTACAAAATGGCCCCCAAAAAGATATGTCCATGTCCTAATCCACAGAACCTGTGAATATTACCTTACAAGTTAAAATGTGTGATTAAATTCAGGGTCTTGAGAAAAGGGGTGCCTGGGCCCTAAATGCAGTCGGAGGGAGTTCTAGGAGGAGGCAAAGATTGGAGTGATGCAGCCACAGGCCACAGAACGCCAGGCAGCACCAGACGCGGGAAGAGGCTAAGAATGGGCTGGTCCCCTAGAGCCTTCACGGGGAGTGCACCCTTCCCACCATCTTGATTTCAGACATCTGGCCTGCAGAGCTGTGAGGGAATAAATTCCTATTGTTTTAAGCCACCACCTTAATGATAATTCATAACAGCAGCCATAGGGAACTCATGCAGGACCCTAAAGAGTATCTGTTTCAGTTAAATTAGGAAAATGGCACTGCTTTTGTTGAACCCCAAATAAAAATACCACAAAATAAAGATACCACTATAGACAAATTCTACAATCAATCATCTGAAGTACCTTTAGAGATGACTAACTGTCCGCAGAATACAATTGGAAAAGTACGATATTAAAAACACAGTGGCTGACTGACAGCGAGTGAACGACTGGTACCCTTCCATCCAGTTTGTTTAAACAGGATGAGCTGAGTTTTGCAGCATACAGGTTTGACTTTTTGCATTTGGGTTACGTGTATCTTTGGGTGAATGAGGTCAAGATAAAATTACCAGCCCGCTGCATCCTGAATCAACGGGTTATTCAACTATAAGGATTTTATTGGAGGGAAAAAAATAAGACAAGAATAGGGGAAGCTCTCTCACTGGTATCCCTTTTCACTGAGCTATCTCTGTCAGGAATTAACATGCCTTTAAAGAGTAAACATTTTCCTTAATTGCTCTAGGGGAAGGAAATACACAAACAAACCATGAACTCGGTTGTCCCGGCTGCCCTGCCCCGATTGCCCTGGATGCTCAGCTGCGGCAGCTCCTCCGGATTCTGATGTTGCCATAACCCTTACTTCTCAAAATCGTTTCTTATCAACGACTTCCTTCTGAGGAGGAACGATAGCCAGCTTCTTCCCTTATGAACATTTTCATGAGCATTAAACTCAGAGTTTGGTATATCCTAACTAATCTTCATTTGCTCTGAGACCAAAGCTGAATTTCACTTGATGGAGACCACAGGAACCTCTTCTTCATCTGAGATTCTAATTATCTGTCCCTTGGCCGGGGGCGGGGGGGGGCGATCAACATGATGTCACAAACAGCAAGGAAATCATTTTCTACGAAAAGCAGCGAAACCAGGACCTGCACTTGAAAGAGAAGAGAAGATCCTGGCTCCGCGGAAACAGGCTCCCGCAGGGCTCACTCGAGAACAACCACAGTACATGTCCTGGGCGCCTTCCTACCTTCCTCCTTCCTCCTCATTTCCTGGCTTGCCCCTCTCGGTTCCTCCGCTATCTGCGCTTTCCCACTAGTTAACTACTGTCGCCACTAAGCACTTTACAAAAGGCCCCCTCTTTATAAAAAATCTCGTTCTCAAAAATATATCGTTTTTTTCCCCTCATCAGTGTTCATGTTAGACATTGAACAAATAGCTTAATAAGCTTTCTTTTCAAAGATGAAGTGTTTATTTCTTCCAAGAGGATGGAAGCTCCTAAAAGGAATAATTAACCTCAAGTTGGAAAGCCTTGTGCTAGAGCAAATGCCCCTGAAAGCAGCCGTGGAATCTACTGGCAGAGCTAGCTTACTTCTAAGAAAAAAACAGGCCTTTGAATTGTTTATTTTCACAGAGTTTGGCCTTAAATTTGGACACAGACCTCAACTTTTCAAAGAATACAGTCACTGCTTTGAGGCCTTTTTAACCCTGGACGATAGACAATCAAAAAATACACCTACTTAAGTAAATACAGATTAATCTCAAGCAGGTGCTGTCTTTAGTTTTTAATCATCTCTGATGGCATCCCTCTGGTTTTCCAGATAAGATCCCATCATTCCACTTCCATGTTTTAAAAAAAACTTCTGCTTACAAGAGAAGGGAAATGTAACATCTGTCAAGCCTCACAGCCATATAATATTTCAAATCCTTTGTGACAGGAGGAAGAGAATAAAAATAAACATGTAAATGACAACATTTACCAGGATCTCTCTTAGACAGGGATGGGCACTGAGGGACGGGAGGGATATAGAAAACCTTGCAGTAATGATTGGTGAAAGAATTGCTCTCCAACACGTATGCAAAAGGACAGGGAAAGAATCACAATAATGACAAAAAAAATAGCAAACTTCCTTAAAATGAACTCCTTCCTCCCATGGAATCAGCAGTGGGGCCATGACACAGAACTGCAGAAACAGCTGACGAAGCAGCCCTGTTCCTTGCCCAAGCCAGAAAAAGACGAAACTGCCCCCAGTTCCAGCTCAGGCTCTGGGAGAACCAAGAGAACACAGGGCTCCCAGACCCAACAGAGGCCTCTGTCTGCCACTCCAGCACAGGGTCTGCCGAATGTGAGAGGAAGTCTGGAAAAGAGTCTCTGAATAACATGCCATGCGGCTCTGTTAAAGACCCAAGTCTTTCAAGATAGAGAGCAATCCAGAGAATTCTAGGGCAGTTCAGGCAAGCAGAGAAATCAAGAAATAGTGCATGAGGAGAGAAAAACATAGAAGCGATCCCTGAAAAGTCAGGAACAGAAAACAACACAAATATTTAATGTGTGATATATGCCCCCGTAACTGATGCTGATGTGATTTTGAATTACGGCCTGGGGTTCCTTCCAAAGGAAGTTACTGTGCCGGATACTGTTAATTTCTCTACTCCCCACATGCACTCTCCACCCTTCATTACTGGAGAGAAAAAGCGATAGCCTTGGAATAATGAAATTAATTTGTAAAATATCTGGAAATAAAATTGAGAGGTCTTAGTTAATTTGAAGGGATAAGTGAGGAAAAAGGATCCTGGAGAATTGCTAAAGTTTCTAAATTCAGTAATTAAGTAGATGGTGGTTTCACAAAATGAGAGAGAGAGAATAATTCAGAAGAATTAATTCAGCAGGAAAGAAGGGGAATTTCGTTTCTGACATACAGAGTTTGTGAAGCGTCAAATTTTCCTAGTGGCAATGCCAGACAGACAGACAGACACAGAGATAAGGAGGATACACTTTCCAGAGGACTGCAGCAAGGGTCCCAACAAGGGGATTACGGCAGCCAGAGAACAGAAACAGTGGAAGCTGCTAAGATGCCCCCCCCAACCCCCGTGCAGTGCAGAGAAGGGCGGGAGCTGAAGACATAACCTGGGGATACCAACAAAATCATAAGATGCGGTCAGAGGAAGAGAAGCCTGTGGCAATGTAATGGTTTCTGTGAGGTGCTGCAGGAGACGGCGCGCTGTTCCAGAAATAAGAAAATAAAGCCCTTCAGAAGTGGAAAAGTTATAATAGTAAATGCAGCAGAGAGCTCCAAAAAGATAGCAGCTGAGGGGTGGGGGGGGGGGGGACATACATTGGATTAGGAAATTGGGTCACTGTTGACCTAGCAACAGCAATTCCAGTACTCTGATGGATGCTAGAAGCCTAACCACAGTGCACTAAAGAGGAAATAAGTACCAAAAAACCCCATTTTTTTCCTGAAATCATACATCTATTTATATACTTTTCCAGCATATCTGTAGTTACTTCCTCCAATAAAGTATTTACCTGGAGCAGGGCACACCTCAAGAAACCATTCTCTTTTCCTTTCCATAAGAAGTAACTCTTCATTCGTTTGAGTTTTATCAGGAGCTTGCAGCAGCTCAGGCACATCGTCACATTCTACTTTTAATTCTAGTTCTCTTACTGTGTCCACCCTTGTTTCAGTTACTTCCTCCTCTGAAGAACTGAACCCCTCAAAGTCACCCGTGAGGACTGGAATCAACTTCCGTTAATGTTAATATTTTGACCTTTTCCTATGAATTATGAATGTTCTTAATGGCATCTACAATGGTGACTCACTTCCAGAAGTTTTTTAACTTACTTTGCCCTGATCCATCAGAGGAATCACTGTCTATGGCAGCTATAGCTTTAAAAAATGTATATCTTAAATAATAAGGCTTCAAAGTCAAAATTATTCCTTGACCCTGGGCTACAGAATGAATGCTATGTTAGCAGGCATAAAAACAATATTAATCCCATTGTACATCTTCATCAGAGCTTTTAGGTGATCAGGTACATTGTCGATGAACAGTGAAATTTTTTAAGGAATTTATTTAATTACTTATTTATTTAGTTTTGAGCAGTAGGTCTCAACAGTGGACTTAAAACATTCAGTGAACCATGTTGTAGGCAGCTCCCATGTTGTGCTGTCTCCCAGGCTTTATTGTTCCATGTCTAGAGCACAGGCAGAGGAGATTTAGCAAAATTCCTAAGGGCCCCTAGCATTTTCAGAACGGTAACAAGCACTGGCTCCAATTTGAAGTCATCAGCTGCATCAGCCCCTAACAAGAGAGTCAGCCTGTCCTTCGAAGCTTTGAAGCCAGGCACTGACTTCTCCCCTCTCGCCGTGAGAGTCCTAGATAGCATCTTCTTCCAACGTAAGACTTTCTGATACA
Organism: Phyllostomus hastatus; assembly: GCF_019186645.2. Taxonomy (NCBI): domain Eukaryota; kingdom Metazoa; phylum Chordata; class Mammalia; order Chiroptera; family Phyllostomidae; genus Phyllostomus; species Phyllostomus hastatus. Next base: position 15,089,142 of record NW_025333977.1, on the reverse strand, counting down.
CTGAAAACCTGTTGTTTACTGTAGCCACCTACTTGGCTAACTGTTTGGCACCAGAAGCCTAGTTTTCAACCTATCTTAGATTTCAAAATGACTTCCTCACTAAGCTTAATCATTTCTAGCTTTTTACATATGAGGTCTGTCCAGAAAAAGTCCAACCATTGTTAATATAACCAGAATGGTTGGTCCAACACTGATGTAACCTGTCAGCCATGGAGAATAGACTGTAATACACATGGATAAACAATGACAACTTCACTGTACTAATCAGTAGGGATAGTGGACACCATTGAGTGAGCCTGTGTACTGTGTGACCATCACATTCAAAATGAGTGAACAGAGCAATAAATCTGCATCAAATGTTGTGTTAAGTTAGAACATTCCCCTGCAGAAACTATTTGGATGACTCAGAAGGCTGCAACTATGGACAATTGGTGACTGGCAGGTTCATCACAACAATATACCCGCTCATGCATCACGCCTCATGCAAAGTTTTTTACACAAAACATCAAATTACCCAGGTGACTCAGCCCCACTACAACCCAGATTTGGCATCCAGTGATTGCTGGCTTTTCTCAAAATTAAAATCGCCTTTGAAAGGGAAGAGATTTCAGACCATTGATGTAATTCAGAAAAATACAATGGGGCAGCTGATGGCGACTGAAGAACTGTGTGAGGTCCCAAGGTGCCTGCTTTGAAAGGGACTGAGGCATCACTGTCCTGTGTACAATATGTCTTGTATCTTGTATCTTCTTCAATAAATGTGTCTATTTTTCATATTACATGGCTGGATACCTTCTAGACAGACTTTGTAAAGTGAGAGATGAGACTCTTCCTTTCACTTGAACACTTGGAGGCCACCGTAGGGTTATTAATTAGCCCAATTTCAATATTGTTACGTCTCAGGAACAGGGAGACCCGAGAAGAGGGAGAGCAATGCAGGAACAGCTAGTCAGTGGAAAAGCTAAAACACATTTATCAAGATAAGCTCACTGCTTACATGGGCATGGTTTGTTGCCCCCCAAAACAGTTACAAAGGTAACATCAAAGATCACTGCTTGCAGACCACCATAGCAAATGTGTATAATAATAATGAAAAAGTTTGACATATTGTGACTATCACCAAAAAGTGACACAGAGACCCAAAGTGAGCAAATGTTGTTGAGAAAATGATGACAATAGACTTGCTCAATGCAGGATTTGCCACAAACCTCTGGTTTTAAAAAAGAAAAGGAAGGGAAGAAAGAAATATGTGAGAAGTGCAATAAAATAAGGTATGCCAGTCTGATGTTGTATTTCTTATATTAAACAATATCTCCAAATTAATATTTTTTCCCAAAATGTTTATTTAAAATTGATGCTTTACAAAGATGTTCCATGTCCCACACACAAACCCCTACCCACCCACCAGTTTCCATATATGTAACCTTGAACCAGTCTCATACATTATCTGGTGACATGACTTTTGGCTATAGGAATTAAGGAGTTTAAAAGAGGAAGCTATGTGATGTGACTTATTTCTAGGAATATAACTTTGGATCCATAATGAAAGATAAGACATTATCAGATTCAAAGTTTTGGATTTGAATGTTTTGCTAAAACCAGTATTACATTAGTTTCTGTTTAAATTTTTGGTATATTTATTCCTCCCTTCCTACTATTGTTTTTGATCTGCTATATACTGGCCGAGTTACAATGAGTCTCTTATTATAAACCACCTCTAATCTATTTTGAAGTAAACCAAACATAAAATTAGCAAAAATAAATCATAGGGGACTAACAAATAATCAACAGAATAATATTCTGTAATTAGTAGTAATGGTTGCATAACTTTAGGTATACACTAAAAACCACTAAATACTACACTTTAAATTTGTAAATTGTATGGTATATATGAGTCATAAAATTATATTGCAATGAAAAATCTTTTAAAAAGAGCATAGCAAAAGCACTATTCACATGATCAAAATATGCTTTGTAACTAACCAACTGATTTCACTGGTAACCCACCCATGGTACAAATGATAATTCCCAGTGATTCTGCTATTCTAGATAACAGGAGCTTTTTATACTTTAAAAGGCTTATCTTATATATCATAATGATTTTTTTAAATATATCATTCGAATTGAGTAAGCTAGTGACACAAATTTTTAAAGGAATACAATAAGGTATAAAGTATCTAATGCATGATTGCAAAACTCCACAGAAGACGGTAATTTAAAACACATATAAAGTATCAACAGAGATTTCCCAAGAAGAAAGGCCAAACTTTCATAAAAACAGAAGTTGTCTTAAAGAAAAATAACTACAAAAAAAGAGGCAACAAAACTACATGGAAATTTTATATTCTGTTAATGAGGTGTAACCTCACCATATGCACACCCACTGTTCACAAACAACCTAATAAAAGCCACAGATGAACAAAGTCCCAGACAGTAAGACCTGAAATGCAAAAAGCCAAAACTTTCTTAGTGTGGTTCATTAATTTAGCTTGAAGACCTCAGAATCCTATATAATACATCTGTTTTCATTTTCAAGGAGAGTATCTTTTCTGCTTTCTTTATTGGGAGGAATCTTACCAAATACTGTTCTATTTCTAAGTCTGCTAAATGGCATTATAAAGTACCTTTATAACAAGAAATTGATATTTTTTATTTTAGTTTTCATATTTTTATGTTGGCAAAAAGTATTGCATTCCTTTTTCAGGTAGAAAAGCTGAGATGGTAACTTCTTAAATTCTTGATACCTCCACCTTTTATTTGTTTTTCTTCTTTAAAGGCTAATACATTGAGCCTTGACTAGTGTGGCTCATTTGGTTGGGCACTGTCCCACAAAACGAAAGGTCACCAGTTTGATTCCTGGTCACGGCACATGCCTGGGTTGCCAGTTCTGTCCCTGGTCAAGGTGCATATTGAACGCAACCAACAGATGTTTCTCTCCCTCTCACCATCCCTACACCTCTCTCTGAACATGAGTAGATAAAATATTTTTTAAAAAAGGTTAACAAGTGGAAAATTCCATCTTAGATATACTTTCTTCTCAGAAGGAAAATCAGCTTAAAGTCTGACTACATGTGGCACAGTTAAATTTTAACCTAAAAATTTTATTTGAGTTCAACAAACAGTACTAGCACAACTGGACACATCTTCTACAAAAATAACTCAAAACAAATACTCTGGTTTCTCTTCAGATCGAATAAATCTTTCATCTTTTACAAAAATAACTCAAATGGATCACAGACTTAAATGTAAGATGTAAAATTTTAAAACCTATAGAAAAACACAAGAAATATGATGAACAAGTTCTGGGGATCTAATGTACAGTATAGCGTCTACATACCACATCATCCCACTTGAAAGTTACTAAGAAAGTAGATCTTAAATGCCACCACTAACAGAAATGGTAATTATGTGAGGTGATAGAGGCATTAATCAACCCTCTTGTAGTAATCATTTCTCAATACATATGTGAATCAAATCAATATATTGTACATCTTAAACTTACACAATGTTATATGCCAAGTATAGCTCAATAAAGCTGGGAAAAAAACTCTTTTACACCATAGACAAAAAATCATTCAAAATGGACCATAGACCTAAATGTAAGAGTTAAAACTATAAAACTCTTAAAAGAAAGCACTGGAATAAATTTGTGACTTTGAGTCAGGCAATGAATTCTTAGATACAACAACAAAATTACCTAAGATACCAAAAAAAAAGATAAATTGGACTTCATTGAAATTAAAAAGCTTTGTGCTGCAAATGATACTATCAAGAAAGTGAAAACACGATTCAAAGAATGGTAGAAAGTATTTGCAAATCATATACCCATTTATACCCATATAAATCTGTTAAGAGATTTACTCATATACCCAGAATATATAAGGAACTCTTACAAATCAACAATAAAAAGATGACTCAATTTTTAAAAGGGCAAAGAACTCAAATAGACATTTCTCCAAAGAAGGTATGCCATGTTCTCTTCATGTGCTTATTAGAGATATATATTTATTTCCATTAGGAAAATGCTAATTAAAATCACAATGAAATAGCACAACATAGTTATCAGATTAGCTAAATTAAAAAAAAATAAAGTGGTAATACCAATTCTGGCAAAGACTCAGAGAATGTAGAGAAATTGGATCACTGACACTCTCCTTGTAGAAATGTAAAATGCCACAGGCACTCTGGGAAAAAAGCATGGTTCTTTCTCATAAAACTACACATGCATTTCTCATATGACCTAGCAATTACATTCAAAAGAATATTTTCAGACATGTGACCACTGTTTTTATGTATTTGTTGTTACTGTGATTGTAGTATATATTTCACTGACTGTGACCCTCAGAATTCTAGAGGTGATGACCAATATAGGCATCTGTCACAGCAAAGGAGAAACCATCACAAAGTTTATGTCAGTCAAGGCTGTGAGGTGGGATTGTTGAGATCAGATCACAAACTCTAAGATCTCATTACTATAAAAACAAATAATGTAATACTAGACTGAATGATTATAAAATCTTAACCTCTTTAATTGGGAAGTCAAATGCTTTACAGTAAATTAAAAGCTGAAGGTAAAATGTTCTACATGAAGAATATCAGTGAAATGGAAACCCATTTATAGAATGTTTAAAATGATTATATGTCCATGAGAAAAACATCATAATTGGTTTTATTTCCCCCTGGACACTGGCCTAAGTCACAGGAGCATATTGAATGCCTTGGCAGAGACTATTGGTTATCCATCAAAATCTGATCTTCCCCTCTTCCACAGTAATGCCCATCCAGGAAGTCTATGTTTCCCAGCCTCCACTGCAGCCAGGTATGGCTGTGTGACTAAGTTTTGACCAGTGGGACGGAAATGTGTCATAGTAGTCTCTTGGCACCTTCCTTAAAAGACTACTCTAATCTCTAAGGGTTTTTGTTTTTGTTTTTGTTTTCTCCTAGCTCTAGATCCTAGGTTCTGAATACCCACATCTTCTAGGTTGGTAGGAAAGGAAGGAAAGGAAAAGGGGTGGCAGAACTGGGGGGAAAATTAATTTAATTAAACACAGCAAATCCCACTACCAGCAATAATAACAGCTACTCTTTTATTGATTGGCTAAATGGCCCTAGCTTAGTGCTAAATTACCTATTTTTATCTTCATAACAACCCTGTAAGGTATTCTCCATTTTTAACAATGAAGAAGCTGAGGCTCAGAGAAGATAAGGGTCTGAAATCTGAGGAGACATAACCCTTAACCCCCTTTCTGACCAGACTCCCTACTTCCTCTTCTCTCTGTCTTAGCAGGTCTCAGAAAGTCTCTAGGCTGAGACACCCTTAAAAGTCCATTTGCATTTTTATCCATCCTCTGTCACTGTGTGTCTCAGAATAAATTCCACTTACATATAGAGAAAAGGACCTGCTTAAAATTCTACCCATGGAACTAAAAAAATGACATATAATCACAGTAATATACTCAGGTCACTCAGGTAGTAAGTGGCAGGGGGAATATTTGAAGTCAGGTTTTTATGGCTTCAAAGCTTGACCTATATATAATCTACTTCCCTATACTCCTGCCACTAATATGGACACTGCCACTAAGAATGAGACCTAAAATTATACATTAATTTTAGATGTTTAAAAGTTTTCTATCGATGTCTCATACTCCAAACATTAAATTCCATTTCAATAATTTGTGAGATATGGAACATGAGGGCCAGGAATAAAAATTTTTTTTTAATTTTTAACTTTTAAAAAATTATTTCTGAATCTTTGGAAAAATTCCTTTATAAATTTTTAAGCATAGTGGAAGCCAAAAATCTACCCTGGCAAAAATGAAGTAAAGAGGATTCTAAATATTCTTGGCTCTGAGTTATATTCCTTTTAAGTCTGAAAGAGCCAGACAAATATTTAGGCAGAGAAGAAAAATACATATACTTTTAGTTAAGTGGAGAGTTAGAAGTAGGCCACATCTCATTTTTCTGTCCCAAAGTGCTTAATTTAGAGTCGGATTTTAAAAACAATCCTCCACAGGCCAGGTTTGGTCCTTCCAATTGGCACCTGGACATCAAACTCTTGTGACAATCTGGAGCAACTGAAAATAGCTTTGGGTATTCAAACTATCATGCGGGAAGAAAGGTCAGACTTGAATTAATGTATTTGAAGACTGAAAAAAGGTTTTATACAAGCCTTAAAAGAGAAGATGAAAAATAAAGGGAAGAAAGAAAATTAAGGAGCTAACCCAACCTACACCCTCACCGGAAGTGAAGACAGAGTTTGCTATTTTCACCAGGCTTCTATGCCAAAGCACCTCGATTCAGAGCTGTGTGCCATTTCTGTGCTAACTCCAAAGCCATTTCTTGCATTTTCTATTTATTCTTGTCCAAGAAGCTTTACTGTTTAGCCACTTTCTACAGAACCAAGTCCAAATTCCTTTGCCTGGCATTCAAAGTCCTTTCCAATTTAAATTCAATCTACCTCTCCAGCTTTATTTCCCAATATTCTCCTTCATGAGTTCTCCACGACAGCCAAACAATTCTCCCCACTATTAAAAAAGCAGACAGATTCCAGCCTAGCCCCCTTTGGTAATGCCACCAGCAACCCTCCTAATCTTCTCCACCTAGCAAAATCCTTCCCATCTCCAGGGACTAGCTCAAGTTCCAGCCCCACCCCTCTCCCAACTACCACAGGATGCATTAAAAAATCTCTCCCCTTCCAAAATCCCATACCAGTTATGTAATATTCTAAAGTATTCATTTGAGACTCATCATAAGTGCACTCATACTAATATTTATTTATCTTATTTCTATGTCTTAACCCCTCAACTAGATCTCAAGTTCCCTGAAGGAAAGGACTTCAGTCTTTTTAATCCCTATAGTTTACATAACATCTAACCAGGAACAAATTAATGTTACACAAGCTTCAGCTAATAGGATTTTAAAGCACTCCTGCAAGGATAATAAGTAAATTGCTATTTATAAGCCAAAGGGAGGAATATACATCATCAGAAAATTTCAATATTTCATTGTTTCCACATTTCATACTATAAGACAATAGTTTCTTTAATCCCTTTAATCAAAATAAAACTAAGGAAGTCCTGATGTGTTATCAAGCCAGGAAAGTGTAACTACTGAAGACAAAGCTATTTGCACCTGGTGAAAAAAGCAGAAATAAGTTTAATCACAGCAAGTAGGTTTCTCTGCTTGACTCCACATAAAATATGACTGTGCTGCACCCTGCAGTTTATGGAAGAAAAGAATTATAAGAAGACCTATTCAAGGACTAATCAATGTTTGAGCAGGAAATAATTCTCCTGCTGTTCTAAAAATACTAATCAATTTTTCTCTCACTGTTGCCATTACACACTAAGAATACACTTGAGTTGTACCTGAAATTAACATTTCGTATTTGGAAATAGAGTTTTGCATTCATTTTCCTTATCCTAGATTCTGAAAAAAATGACATGAGTGCCTATAAAACCATATGACTCTATAATCTGACCTCTGATCCTCTGAAAATAACCTCTATAAAGACAATTAACTATGTTCATTGAGTCTTAATAAGCAACCCTCCCAAGTTCCCTTTTAAGAAGCAAGCTACCGGGAGAAAAAAACAGATAAAGTCTTGGACACTGGGAATTACAGGCTGATCCACAATATGTAGATCCAAATTTCCAAGACCAGATTGCCAAGTTCCATTTCTGCCCCAGTGCATGCTGGGACAATTCCAGGTTCAAATACCTAGTAGCAAATGGTCATACCAGATCCTTCTGTGGATTCCAGAACACTTGGGTAGATCTTAGGGAACATAATGAAAACTGGGATTCATCAAAAATTCCTCGAACAGACACACATCTCTCCCCGTCCGGAGAATTCTAGAAATACCTCAATTTCAATGCATTTTTAAGATGATGCTTTGCAAATGTTTCATGGTGTTTTCCAAAGGCATTGCCAAAGGAAACAATTTAAAGATACCAGTAGCGAATGAACTTGGGAAACACTACTTAACCATGTGTTCCTACTGGGAATCACTCATTAGAAGATGAAATGTTCTGGGGGGCATAAAAATCCTTTTAAAAAGAAATTAATTTACCTTCACTTAAACCAACATTTCCCAAGCTTACCTGAAACCCTATTACTACTTCCGTGGGGTTATCCCTCTTTACCTTATAACTTTTATGCACTACATATTTCATCTCTGTAAATTAAGAAATTCAAATAGGCCCTGGCTGGCAGGGCTCGGTGAATTGAGTGCAGGCTGCGAACCAGGCATCACAGGTTCGATTCCCAGTCAGGGAACATGCCTGGGTTGCAGGCCACGGCCCCCAGCAACCCCACATTGATATTGATGTCTCTCTCTCTCTCTCTCTCTCTGTCTCTCTCTGTCTCTGTCTCTCTCTGTCTCTCTCCTTCCTTTCCCTCTCTAAAAATAAATAAATAAAATCTTAAAAGAAAAAGAAACTCAAATAGGAAAGATGCATATACTCAAGGAATATTTTTGCTGTCACTTAGGGAAAGTCCTCCCAAAGGGCCTCGCCAGAGTGACACCCATTACTCTGGTAAATCTGCCATAGTATATGGTCTGACCAGGAGCTGTGTGAGTTCAAAACTGAGTTTGTCAGCACACCAAAGGGATTCCAAATTTCACTAGCAGATCCCCAGTAACCACCATCCTAAGTATAACACCATAATGTCAATTTGTTAAATTACAATCGGCAATAGTCACAGAAACACCTATATTCTATCCTGCAGAACTTACCCATTCACGCCCTCTGGTAGATCCACTTGGGAAGTCAAATCATGTAAAAAAGGTGAACACACACTCATGGGGGAAATGGTTAGGTGTACTGCATTTTTAATGGCATCAGACTAAGAGAGCCTGATGTAACCATCTTCTTTTAACAATGCACTATAACAGTATGAGCGAAAGATTTGTCTGTGGGGTGTAAGAAGCTTTTACTCCTCATTAATCTCTAGCAGCTCTAAAACACTTCTCTCTATTCCTGGGGGTGGGCAATTGCTGTCTTTTCAATTTTATCTGAAGTATAGAAAAAAAATATTATAAAGTTGGGTGATTTTTTTAAGATTTTATTTATTTATTTTTAGAGAGGGAAGGGAGGGAGATAGAGAGAGAGAGACATCAATGTGCGGTTGCTGGGGGTCATGGCCTGCAACCCAGGCATGTACCCTGACTGGGAATCAAACCTGTGACACTTTGGTTTGTAGCTCATGCTCAATCCACTGAGCTATGCCAGCCAGAGCTAAAGTTGGGTGATTTTTTATAATCTATGTGATACAATCTAAGTCAAAACAGTGATCCAGTTAGGCAAACATGGCCCCAAAACAGGTTCCCTCGAAACCCATCTCCCTTTTAAGCCCTAATCCCCTCCAAATAGAAAACCTGGAGCTCCTTCTGTATCATAATCCTCAACATCTATTGGCCACTCTTGCCCTAACTCCGTCTCTCACTAGGGCTGGCCTCCTCAAAGATACTAAAATCAGGTTCATTGCTATGGCTCCCTCCACAAAACAGTAACTTGGTCACTTCCCATGTTTTTCTTTAGAAAACGTTTTTAAAAAAATATCTTCTTAGGGACTGAAAAGAATTCAATTAGACAGGTGTTATTTAGTCAACACAGTATTTTTTAATTGGAAAAATGTCACAATCGGTCCAAACAAAATCCAGATTTCCAGCTCCCCCTAAAGAGCCTGGAGGATTTAGTCACGCTGGACAATGACATAGCTGAACATAACATGGCAAAGACAGACTGAAACAGAACACCGTTTCTCCTTGACACAGATCATCCTTCCTCTGGTGTCACCCACCCCCACTGTCCACCACTCCCTGTCGTCTTAACGCCACTTTTGGTGGGTATCCACCTGCTCTATCCACCTGCTCTATCCACCATGGGTTGATTTTACAATTCAATTCACAGAGAACAATCTTACCACATAAGTGTTCAAGTTCTTAAGGGTGAGTTCATTGCATCACCCAAGTTTTCCTTGTATAATTTGCCATTCCCTCTACAACCCTATACCCATGAAAGGAAGGTAGGAAGAAAGCCATCCAGCCTAGGAGCTGAAGGCAAAAGGAATCCTAGAATCTGGTATTGGATCCCTTACCCTATGAACTAAGGTCAATCAGAAGTGATCCACCAAGTAGTTCTCCAAACTTCCTTTTTGCAACTCATTTCTACTTTTCACTCTTCCATTTCTACTTGAACCTAAACTATGAAGCTTTCTATAAACATCTCTCTATCCAACCCTAAGAACTGGCTACCTTTGCAGGGTGCAGTGCAAAATGAAAAGGCAGAACCCCCTTTTCAAAACATTACTAAGAATTTCAAGACTGTGACAGCAGAGCATTAAACCAAGTATAGGGCCCTTCCAAATATGGCAGCCTGTGCAAACACACGGGTCTCATGCCCAAGAAGCCAGCGCTACCCACCCCTTTTCTTAAACCAGAAGGTTTAAGATGGTACAAGGATGATTTTTATATATAGCTAATTACCTTAAAGTGAATTGGAAACAATATAATGAAACAAGTATATACTGAACAATATACATTATATAGTGAACATATATAATGAACAAATATAATGAATGGTATAATGAAATCAATCTGTGAGTTCGTAGTTATTAAAATTTTTAAATGTGTTTAAATAAAATAAAGTAAGTCAATTTAATAAAAAATATTAAAGATAGTAGGGGTGACAATCAAAAAGGAAAAATGTCAATAATTTAATGTAAAAATACTGCTTAGAATGTAGAGCAAGGGGATTCTGGTTCTCAAGGTAAAATAAGCTCTCATGTCTTCTTCCTCCAGCAGAGCTAATGCCTCTTTAAGAAGAGAGGTGGAATACCAATTTGAATTTAGGGCTCTCATAATCCTTAACAAATGAAACTTGCAAAAATCCACTGAGAGGTCAAAAGGAAACCAACCAGTCTAAAAAACTTAAAAATGCTTGGAATGTACATGGTAATAACCAAGAGTGCTTGGTTGACTGAAGCCTGAGGACGAAAGGACGACATTCAGAAAGCACAGGTGTTCATCCTCCACCCAGCAAATCTACTATCCGAGTACAAGGCAGGTGCTGCGGGACCAAGATGAAGGAGGACAGCAGAACACAACAAGGACACAAGTTCCAGCGCTAGCCCTGCACAGGTGGCTCATGTCACTTTAAGCGCTATGGACTAAATGTTTGTGACCGCCCCCCAAATATTCGTATGTCGAAGCCCTAGTCTCCAAGGTGATATGGTATCTGGAGGTGAAGACTTTGGGAGGTAGTTAGTTTTAGAAAAGTCATGAGGGTAGAGCCCACGTGATTGGATTTCTGTGCATAAAAGATGAGAAAAAGACCAGAGCTTGCTCGCTTTCTCTGCCAGGTGAGGATACAAGAAAGCCCTCAAATCTGCTGACACCTTGAGACTGGACTTCCCAACCTCCAGAACTGTGAGAAATAAATACTTGTTGTCTAGGGCACCCTATGGTATCTTGTTACAACAGGCCGAACTGACTAAGACATTAAGTGACTCATTTACCTTCTCTGCATCTGAGGACCACATTTACCAAAACTTTAGAGCTGAAAAAACTCAATCTAGCCCCTACACTTTACAAATTATGAAAATTAGGTTAAATGACTCGTGCAAAGGCATATACTTTCTTGCTAGAAAGCTACCAAATCAGTTCTAGAGGAGAAGGCTCCCGAGTCCTCTAGCCAGCATCCCATGTCTCTCCTAGGCCACCTCCTCTGCCTGCAATGCTCTTTCACACCACTCCTTCTGTTTGTCTCCGAACTCCATCACACCTCAAGGCCCAGTTCAATGGCATCTCTGAGAAGCATTGCCTGGCCTGAGCTCCCCTACCCTACCAGACAGAGTTCTCACTGTTCTCCTCCATCACCATAATTCACAGTATATCCATTCACATAGTAAAATATTTCACCATATTGTACTCTGATTCATTGACTTTATGTCCTTTTTCTCTATACATTGTGAACTCTTTGAATAAAATGAAGCCTTATTCATCTTTATATTTCTAATATTCCACAAACCTACTACATAGAATGTATTCAGTTAGTAAATACAGATTAATTTATACTTTATTTACAATAAAAAATACTGTATTCCAAACTGCAATCAATATACAAACTAATCACTACCATTAACTACATAACAGAGTACCTAACCTAGTACCATTCCCCAGTTGGGGTTCACCAGGAGTTGAGGAGAGACGGCTTGTCATAAAACATCTCAGCATTGTGCTTGTGCTTTGGAGTGAATCTTCACAACAACCTGTAAGTTAGAACTATATCCATTTCACTGACAACAAAACCAGACCTCAGAGAGCTTAAACCTCATTAACATACATGGTAAAATAGGACAAAGCTGGGACTCAAATCTAGATTTCTTTTACCTCGGCTCATTGTTTCACACAGATCCCAAGCTTCGTACAAACAAACTGTCTGACCCTAGAAAGTGGCCTAACAGATTATTAGAGGCCAAAGTGACAACACAAACAAGCAAACAAACAAATCAGTTCCCATGAACAAGCAATGCAGAGAGCCCTAGCCACCGGCCCCCCATCCTTTCTATACCGGTCTCTGTGTAGCGGGGATCATGCTAGCTGGCTTAGATTAACTTGGAATACTATTTGAAACCGAACATCTTAATTATATAACTTTGAGCTGTTTAAGCTTAATTCCACTTAAATGAGATCATAATACTGGAGCATCATGAAGGATTGCTGACGAAAAGAAAATACATATGAACAAACCTCTATTGCCATCAACTCATATTTAAACCACAATTAATATTCTCTTATCTCCAACTTGCTACTGATTTTATTAAAAAGTTAATTAAGGCCACACAGAGGTTGGTTCTTAATCATGTGGCCACTAATGAAAACCTGGGTTCTCCCTGGCAACATATGAAACATGTTTAAGCAAATGAATTCCAACGCATCTATTATTAAACCCCATTGGGTGCTGTCCAAGGTAGGTGGAGGCCACAACTGGGATGGTCCAGCTGAAGTCCCCCAACACCTAACACAGCTCCTGGCAGGGAACAGGGATTTAGAATATGTTTTGTTGATTTATAATCTCTGCTAAAGTGGATAATTAAAATGCTCCTTTAAATAGCTCATAAGTATTAAATCTACTACTGCTGTAATGCTACGCATGCTTACAAGTAGCAGACATAAGGCTAATTTTGAACTATTTAAAATAGTTTTGAAATTGCACAAGAAAATATGACATCAAGATTCACCAAAAAAAAATTCTGTGTACAATTTTTGGACCTTCATATTCCCCAATGCAGAATGGACAACTGGGATAGAATGTGCCTTATCAATCTCCTGTGGGTCTTGAGATTTAAAAATTCAGCAATACATGGAAAAACCTCGAAGACTAATTTTCAGAGCAACAAGATATAATTATGACTTGACTTATTCTATGTGAATCCAAATTTATCTAATCCATTTAGAAAAATAAGTGTTTAACTTATGAGACTGGGTGTCAATAATTTGAAATACTCTCACTCCCAGGAAAAAACATTTATAATTGACTTCTCTTCATGGCTTTACCCTACCTCAAACTTAGACCTACACAGGAAAATGTGTTTTTTCTTTCTGATCTAGTACTAAATTGCAGTTTAAAGCTCAGGATCAATCCCTTTTGGGGAAGGGTGCTGAGGGATTAGATGAACTAATCCATGTAAAGCACAAGGGCCATGCTGGCTCAGAGTTGACATTCAGTAAGTAGCAGCTATGACAATGAGTAAAAAAAAAATGAGAATGATGATGATAACAAAAGAATATCCTTAAGTGTTATTTTAAACAAAGCTAAAAAACCACTGTACCCAAAGAAACGCCTAAATAGAGAGCTAGGTCAGTTCACAAACCCAAGATTCACCAAACCAAGCTTTTGAAATTCCTTCTTATTTTCTCAGCTACCCTAAGGATTTCAGCCCTGTGGATGTGACAGGCCAATCCACCTGAATTTCCCAGGGCCGAGAAGCCACTGTCAGGCCGCACCTTCGCAGGTCGAGGTGTAGCACGTGAAGGGCACCCTAGTGTGTTAAGAACCAGGCCAGCAATGGCATGCTGATGAGACCAAAGCTCGAGATTTCTGCTCGCTTTAATGAACTGGAAAATATCTATGTGTTCTTCCCGCATCTCCACCCCCCTGGCAAACCAAAGCTGCTGCTCCCTTAATAACTCTACCTCCCAAACCCCTCTTAATACTCAACCATATCTCTACCAGCTGACAAGTAGAGCTGACAGGCTACAAATGAAATCCTGTACCAGCCTGTCTACCTGCAGGATGCGAAAGGAGTTAGTGAGGCAGGAAGGAAACACAAGGCCCCCAATGAAGGACAATCAGCCATTTTTTTTAAGTAAATGGGCAAAAAGCTAGCTGTAGCTGATGTCCACTTGGAACAAACATGAAACCAAAAGAGCCTCCCTCTCTGGTAGTTTTTTTTTCCTGTCTACGAGAGAGAGGCCCTTTATTTTTTCATTGAATTTATTGAGGTGACATTGCTTAATAAGATTATATAGGTTTCGGGTATACAATTCCACAATGCATCATCTGTACATTTTTTAAACTTAGTATTTATTAAAGTATATTTGACATTCAATATTATATTATCTTCTGTGTACAACAAAGTGATTTGACATTTATATGCTTTACAACGTGATCACCGTAATAACTCTAGTAACCACCTGTCACCATACAAGTATGCTATTATTGACTATTTTTCCCTTGGCTGTACACTACCTCCCTGTGGCTTATTTATTTTACAACTGGAAGTTCATTCCTCTTATCCCACCTCACCTTTCTCATTCATCCCCTCACTCCCCTACTCTCCGGCAACCATCAGTTTGTTCTCTGTATCTATGAGTCAGTTTCTATTTAGTTTTGTTTGTTCATTTCTTTTGTTTTATATTCCACATATATGTGAAATCATACAGTATTTGTCTTTCTCTAACTTAATCACTTAGCATAATTACCCTCTAGGTCCATCCATGTTGTTGCAAGTGGCAAGATTTCATTCTTTTTATGGCTGAGCAATATTCCATTTTGTGTGTGTGTGTGTGTGTGTGTGGTGTGTGTGTGTGTGCCACAATTTCTTTATCCATTTATCTATTTATAGACACCTAGGTTGCTTCCTTCTCTTGACTATTGTAAATAATGCTACAATGAACATAGGGGTGCACATCTTTTCAAATTAGGGTTTTCATTTTCTCTGGGTAAATACCCAGAAGTAGAGCTGCTGGGTTTATGGTAGATCCATTTTTAATTTTTTGAGGAAACTTCATGTTGCTTTCCATAGTGGCTGCCATAGTGGCTGCACCTACTTACAACTCCACCAGCAGTGCACAAAAGTTCCCTTTCCTCCACATCCTTGCTAGTACTTGTTATTCATTGATTTATTAATGATGGTCATTCTGACAGGTGTGAGGTGACATCTCATTGTGGATTTAATGTGCATTTCCCTGATGACTCACTAGTCATCATATTTTCATGTTGAGCATATTTTCATATTTCTCTTTCCACTATTTCACCTGCATCTCTTCTTTAGAGAAATGTCTATTCAGGTCCTCTGCACACTTTTGAACCATGCTTGTTTTTTCTATGTTGAGCTGTACGTGTTTTTTATATATTTTGGATATTAGCCCCTTACTAAATATATCATTTTCAAATATCTTCTTCCGTTTGTAGTCTGTCTTTTCATTTTATTGATGGTTCCCTCCCTTGTGCAAAAGTTTTTTGGTTTGATGTAGTCCCATTTGTTTATTTGTTTTTACTGCCCTTGCCTGAGGAGACATATCCAAAAAAATACTGCTAAGACCCATGTCAAAGACTTTATTGCCTGTGTTTTCTTCTAGAAGTTTTATGGCTTTAGGTCTTACATTTAAGTCTTTAATTCATTTTGAGTTTATTTTGTATTTGGTGAAGAAAGTGTTTCAGTTTCATTTTTTTGCATGTGGCTGTCCAGTTTTCTCAAAACCACCTGCTGAAGAGACTGTCTTTTCCCCATTGTATATTCCAGCCTCCACTGGCATCCTCTCTGGTACTTGAGTTGAATTGTCTAGCAGTCTCCTTAACCAGTTTTGCCTTGTTTTAATTACAGGAATGTGAAAGGAAGGCCAGACAAGCCAGAGATGGGGCAAAGCCTGGAAACACCACTTCTAACAGCTGTTTGTGGACAGAAAAGTGAGGAAGATAAATGCCCCTCTTTCATCCCACTCACATATTTATTGACCACTTACTGATGCCAGATCCCACAGAAGCTGTTAAGGATACAGAGATGAAGAGATGAGTCCCTATCTTCTGGGACATGGGTAGAGTTTTGATAAACAAAAACAAGGAGAGAAGATATTCCAGGTTAAAGATACCAGGTCATCTAGGAGGGGAAACAACAAACACATGGTAGGCACAATTGCAGAGCAGGTTCTAGAAGACTGAGGAGTCCAGAATCTTGTACCATTACCTCCTCCTTAGGTCAGTGAAGAACAACACGTATCAGTTCTTACTGTGTACTATTCCTGCCCTGGAAATTATTGCTTCTTTCTAAACATTGGTCTCCTTAATTGAGCTAAGAATGGCAATCCTATTGGAGGTAGAAAGATTCAGACTCAAATGTTTGAATTAAGAGCAAGGTTGTTTTTTTTTAATTATGCATCTCTCTCAAAGTATCTAGATATTTGCTACTTAGTTGTATTAGCTAACTTTGCTATAAACATAAGGTATGTGGGGCATGGTGGTCTGGTTTAGTTCTTGGTGGTTCCTACCTCTTTATGCTGAAAGGTTCTATTCTCAGGACAGAGCAGTTATGGAATCTAGGGAAATACTGCAGGACACTCGTGAGCTGTTGTTGGGCAGAGGATGTGCCCCAGATAGCTTGCTCCCTATCAAAAACTGCAATCCCTACACACCCCAGAAATACTTGCTAACCTTTCTATATGCTTCTTTTCTTCCCTACTACCCATCACTATCTAACCTATTATACTTTTTAAACTTATTTATCTATTTATTGTCTACCTCCTCCTCTAGAAGATAAGCGATTTTTCTCATTTATCACCACTGAATCCCTAGCACCCATAATGTATACAGTAGGCATTTAATATGTACTTGTTCAACCTATGCCGAATGTATTGTAGGAACTGACTGTGGGAGCGGGGGGCGAGGTGGATAGGATAGGTGGAGGAGGGCAGAGGGGGAAAAATTGGGACAACTGTAATAGAATAAAAATAAATAATTTTTAAAAATAAACCAGTGAAAAAGTATCTCAGAAGATAACAAGATTTCTGCTGGAAGCCAGTTCTTACAAAGTCCGACCACATTTGCAGATGAAAAATTCCATTACTTAACCCAACAACCTCAGCAACATTAGTCTCTGGTCAAAGGAGCAGAAGGGGAGGGAGGAGAGCTGTCCTCCTTCTAAATGGGGAAGGAAAGCAGCCAAGCAAAAAAAAAGTTTGAGAAAGAACAATGGCCTCCTACTGAGAAAGCGTGTAAGTAGGTCGGTATTGGAACCACATTTTATTGCACACAAATCCATCATTGTTCCTTTATATTTCCTTTTCCTTTTCTTCCCCCCTTCTTTTTTCTCCTCTGCCCTATTCACCATTACTGTCATCTCATGTGAGATTTTTAAAACCATGATATATTTATTCAATTATCCATAGACCTACAGCCTCTTCATCAAATTAGCTGATCTCTATTTATAGCTGATACTTCTGTACAGGAGATCTAATGAAAATTCCTGCGAGTAATAAAACTAAGTCAAATTTTGCATTGCTATTTTCGACCCAAAGATTGTTGCCATTATCCAATAAATTTGTTTCAATGAGTGTTGTAAATACACATTTTCTTTTAAAGATAGTATTTTTCAATAAGAAAAACCAGGCTGTGTAGAATCAGGAGATAACACTTCCACAATATGCTTTATTACCTACTCCAAGACCACATTACCTTAAAAAATTAACTTTCAAAGACAAAAAGATAAAATAAATCTAAATAGACTTTAAATAACGATTCTATCAGGAAGGGAATTTATCTGTACCTGGTAAGAATAATCACATAAAATATGCTGACATATTTTTAGCAATTAATATATAAAACTGCCAAAGAAACTCATCTATAATAATCAATACTCAAGTGTGACTTTTTGTTACTATTAATAGATCTCCATATTCATTAATTTCACAAAACATTTTATTTCATTTATTATACTCAATTTACCAATTGTCTCAATGGTCTCTAATGATGCTAAAAGCTATAGTAAAGAAAAAACTAAAAACCAATAGTATCATTAAACGAGGATCTAATAAGGACCCCAAATCATATTCTGAGCTATATACATGCACATGGAGTGCATGTAAAATGTATTATATTCTTTCAACAGTAAAGTTTAAAACACCTAAATGCTAATGCTTCCCTGTATTATCATAAGACTCATCTCAGAAGCAACTAGTACTTCCACCTACAGGAAGACCATGTCTGAAAACAGCGGAGTCCCAACAGCTATGTCAAAGCAAAGGCAGCTGGGCCACCCGGAAGGGGCAAGATTAACCACCCACCTTCTCCCAGCACAGGAAAGCCAACCCACCTCAGGATACAAAACGTCACAAATAGCTGAGGTGACCACAAGATTTTTTCCCTAAATAGTTTAACCATTTGAGCCATTGCCATACTTTGAACAGTGCCCTAGTACAGGCATTCCAAATTAAGGTGCATTAAATTAAAATATGGGGGGTTAGAGACCTCCAGGAGTAAGACTTTCAAAAACAAGGTTAGGTTCCATGAAAATAAAGAGGCTCAGAACAGAAAGGGGAGTATAAAGATATGAGATATCTATAGATAGATAGATAGATAATAGATAGATAGATACAAACATACATTTTTCACAAAGACTTCAGTGACAGAGCTTTGACTGTGCTGTCATCCCAGTTTTGGAGGTGCAGGGATCCACCCCCACCCATCCTCACATCAGGCACCCTGATGCCCAAACACCCACTTTGGTCATGCAGAGAACTAGGGTTAAAAGGGTGGATGTTGACCATGGAATGAGTGGGCTGACACCCACAGAATTCCAGCCCATGACCTTTCTTTCCCTCACAAGGGAACTCTCTGCCTTAATCACACGCTAACAATGCTAACACATGCATTCAAAGCACCATCAGCTTTATGATTCAGTACTTTAACAAGCACTAAAAAATAACTCTTTTTTAAATTCAGTGAGAACTTTGTATCTAGATATGAACTACCAAATACAAGTGAGAGTTCTTCTGGTCTCTGAATATTATGTCCACAATAATTCAAATAAACCAAATCTTGAGTCCATCAGACATCTATACTGAAGGGCACTGTTGTCAAATGCTTCGATGTCACACTGCCTGGATCTAAATCCCAGCTTTGGTAGCTAGAGGAACTAAAATCATTTAACCGCTCTGTGCCTTGCTTTCATTACCTGTAAATAAGAGCTACTACCTCACCCTTTCTTGTAAGAATCAAATGAGCTAATGTAGGAATACTTAGTGGAGTACCTGGCAGATAGTAAATGTTAAAGAAAAAGAAGCAATTAGTACTATTGTTATACTAATTACCTCTGGTCATATCTATGCCAATAATGATGTTATAAATATAGAAAATGAACAATAAACATTATAAAGAGGACTCTGATATATGAAGATAAAAAATGTAACCATGTATTTGTACATGTGCACAACAGATTAACTCCCTCACTACCCAGGCCATCTGTAATCAAGAAGAGCATTAAGAAAACTCAAAGAAAGTAAACAACTAAAGCAATAACAGAAAACAACATTAACTGGTTTCCTGTAAATTGGAAGTCCCCTGAACTTTGGAGACTCTTACCAAAGTCTATACTGGCAACCTTCCAGGCATCCCGTGCCTATACGAATTAGAGATACTAATTTATGCAAATCAGGCTTTTATATCTCTTGAGACAAGACAGTTCCATCTTATTTTGAGTACTGACTTCTGTTTTTTGCTTTCTTTATCTTCGTGATTCACTTTTCACACTCCTGTCTTGTAATTTTTGTTTGTATATTTTCCTCTCCTGATCTCACACAATCTTAAGCATAGTCTTTTTTTGAAAATTCTTTCTTTTGGAAATTCTAATTCAACTTTCCTTAATTTAGCATTCAATTTTATGCATCAGGGCCTGGGATAGTGCCTTAATAACAGACACTTCAACTATCTGTTAAATAATTGTATCAAAGTATCTGTGGTCAGCTCAGCCATTTGCGACATTCTTGGACCAGGTGCCCGCTACTTTCCATTACTACTAAAACATTTTCACCATCATGAGACTATGTAAATTATCACTTGCAGTAGGATAATTTCTAATAAATTTTTTAAAATTTTATTTATTGATTTTTAGAGACAGAGAGGGAAAGAAAAATATTGATTTGTTGTTTGACAACATTTCAAACTGAAATATGCCTTGCAATCTATATTGCTGATGGATAATTACTGAATACTATCATAATGCTCAATGAAGTTGGGAAGGAATTTTATTTATGAAGAATAAATAGACAATTTTTAAAAAAAACACAGACCTTTTTTAAAGATTTTTTTTTCTAAGAGAGGGGAAGGGAGAGCGGAAGAGAGGGAAAGAAACATCAATGTGTGGTTGCCTCTCACCATGCCTCCTACTGGGGACCTGGCCTGCAACTCAGGCATGTGCCCTAAGTGGGAATCAAACCAGCGCCCTCTTCATTCGTGGGCTGGCACTCAACCACTGAGCCACACCAGCTGGACAAAAGACACAAACTTTCAAAGAACCTAAAGTTGAATACTTCTTTAGAACCAGAATCCTAAGATCTCTTCATATTTTCTTTAAAAGAACACTAATTTCTTCATATAAAGAATATCTCAGTCATGATTTACCAAGAAGTCAGCTTTTAGAAAGAGCAGCTAAATGAATAAGATTCAAAAGAATGACGATTGTGTTGGGTGATTTTTAATGACCATTGTGTTGTATGATTTCTTTTTAATCTTAAATAGCTTATAATTAATACTATTATTTAAAAAGTACAAAAATAAACATATACACATGGTATTATGAATCTTTTTCAAATGATAAAAAGCCTACTGGCTATGAGGTATAGAGGGGAGAATATAGGCTTTACAGCCAGAAACCCTCAGTTCTGACTCCACCTTTACCTCTTTTCTACTAAAGCTATCATGGAATTAAGTAAAATTACATAAGTAATACATTTAGCACAGTACCTGACCCACAGTAAGGGTTCCATAAATGATACCATTACTGTTTGTAAAAGGCACACTGGACACATATTTCATTTTGTGTCCTCCCAAAATTCTTCTAGAGCATAAGGGGATTAAAAATATTTTTAAAAACCTAAGTATAATGAAAAGAGGAGAGAAGACAACAATAACAAAAGTTTGGAAGCTGGAAAGAGGTAAATGAGTTGTGACTAACCCAGCAGAGCTAACAATGCTGAATCCTAGGTTCTTTCCAGGGCTCTTAGCTGCAGTGTTAAACTAACATTTCCCAGAGAAACCTAATTATTTATTATGGTAAAATATTCCAGTCTTTAAAATGCCAACTAAGCAAAAATGTTTTTATGATTGCATATGAAAACTATAATGCATTGCTTCAGGCAGTATATGAAAATAAAACTGGAGACAGGGATTTTAACAAGTTTCTATTTTTAATTTTTTTAATTTTAAAATTTTTATTTTTTTAATTGTTCAAGTACAGTTGTCTCCATTTCCTCCCACTTGCTCCACCACCCCAGCCATCCCCACCTCCCACCCTTGATCCCACCCCCACTTGGTTTTGTCCATGTGTCCTTTATAGTTGTTCCTGAAAACTCTTCCCCCCCCCCCACTATCCCCTCCCACCTCCCCTCTGCAGAAATAAAGACAAAACAAATGATTGGAATTGAGCAGAGCAACCAACAAACAGAACAAATGAAAATGAAAGTTTACAAAGGCTTCAAGGATGGTATTAAGCCATTAAATCAATCAGTCACTGAGTTGAAGGTTTTCAAAAAGCAATAAGGCTCACCAAGTAAGACTTTTTATCATTAAATTTCCAGTTCCCACACCCACACACCCACAGGTCAAACCCTAGAAAGAAACAGAGGGAGGAAAAGGTGTGTATTTTGGGAGGTAATCTCATACATCACATACTGCCTTGCCCTGTCAAGAAGTGCTAGTCTACGAAATATACACTCTCTTCTCCAAGTACAAAGTTCAAGAACACTCTACAATGCACTCCTGATGGGAGTGTAAACTGGTGCAGTCAATCTGGAAAACAATTTAGTAATACCTAGAAACGGTTATGGCATGCATATCTTATCACCTAGTAATTGCACTCCTACAAAAATATTCTTTAAAACTCTTGTATATGTTACACAAGGGAGTATGTACAAAAACGTTCACAGTGACATTGTTTATATTAACAAAACATTGAAATTAATAGGAAAAGAGACAACTAGCTCATGGCATATTCACAAAACGGACAACAGTGACGATGAGTGCTACATGCATCGATATGAATGAATCTCATGAACGACCCTGAGCTAAACAGAGCTGCCAAGGAATACACACAGTATAATACCATTCATGCAAAGTTTAAGACCTTACAAAACAATTCCTTAGAGAGACATACATATGAAGTAAAAGTCTGGTTTTTTAGAGGATGATAAACAGTCAATTTAAACAGTGTGATTACTACTGAGGCTGATGAGAAAGAAATAAAATCAGTGGAGAGACTACAAGGAGCTAATGTATTTAAGTTCCTATCCTAGGTAGTGTGAATAAGGAGGAGGCCAATGCATTAAATTTTATACCCTTTCACATATTTTTATGCCTTACATATTTAACAATAAAAATTTAAATCTCAAATAAAAAATCTGTTATTCCCTAGCTTTGTAGCAGTAACTGTGGAAAGTCTGAAAGCAAATAAACCAAGGATGATTTCATCATCAAGTACCTTATGTCAACAGAGCACAGAGCTGGCAAATAACAACTCGGTGCCACACGACAACACAATAATGCATTTCCTCTTACATCCAACCCCGTCAGCTCTTCTTCATTCCACTGCCACTGCTATGGTTATGCCTCATCATCTCTTACCTCTAACTGCTCTCACCAAAGTCTTTGCCCACCTCCTGCCTGGACTCCACACTGTTTCCACTGCCTGCTTTAAAAAAATCACCTCAAATTAAGGCATGAATAGAACTTACCCAGTAGGCCAAAATTATTGTCAAAGTTCTACTTTTTGGCATCAGTGATGGGTACATAGATATCCTCACATTATTAGTACATAAGCAAACTAATAGCCAAATGACCAATGATTCAGTTTGTCAAGAAGCAAATATTATAATTAATCTAATTCTGTATACCTTCTAAGGTCTATGTAAAAAATAGTAACAATAGTGATGCCAACCCAGCTCTCTGGGCTCACCTATCTCCCTTCCCTCATGGCTCTTACGTGCAGTAAATGCATAAAGACAATTAACAAATACACACATAAAATATACTGCATGTTAGATGGTCAAACGTCTTTATTTTGTTTACTGACCAATTATCTTCTCTACAACATAAGTTCCCAGAGGGCAAGACTGTTTTCAGTGCTGTATTCCCTAGCCCCGACAATACCACCTGATACACAGTAAGCAATCAATAAATATTTGTTGAATGAATGAAGAATATAGGGCAAAATAAGTTTTCAATAAATGTTAACTGCTATCACCATTATTGTTGTATCCATAATATAGCCTTTCCCTACTCTGCATACGATGATAATGAATGGAAAATGAATTTTGGAAAGGCAAAACATCTTGCCTTCAACAATGCTGGAATCCAAATGAAAACGTAAGTCTATAGTCTCAGCCTCCACCAACTCATTCTTATGACTCAGACTATTCAGTTTCATGTGCTATATTAAATGACACTAATGTCACTAAACCACACACTTCAGTGTACCTTACAAAGTTCATTTTTTTAAATTGTTATAATTTTAAAAAAGAAATTCAGACCAACTGAGATTAAGCAACCTGCCTGGAATCAAGACTGGCTTGGAATTCTTGGACTCTGAATATCAGGCCCAGAACTCCCATCTTACGTGATTATGACACTCAGTTTTTACTGTCACTGCATTTCCTTTCGTCTGCTGCTCAACTTTATCACCAATGTGGTTAAACAGCATATATCTATCCCTTTTGATCAAACTCTAAATATTACGGCAGGGTTTCTGGCTTACCAAAAAAGACAGGGCAACAGAAGTTAGAACTGTGTACAAATGAAACAAAGGAAGGTTTATCTTTGCTTGTCCCAAAACATATCCGAAGATACCATAAAATGATAGCAGAAGAAAAGCAAGCTGACAGGACCAACAAAAGTTCAAAGACAAGGAGAATCAGATTTTTAATAGTATGACTATTGCATTTTTATGTGAGTTATATTAATTTTCAGAGCTGAAGAATTATCAATAATTTTGGTCAATAGTTTTATATACTAAGAATGCTAGTAAGTAGAGTAAGGAATTAAAAATGCAGGGCAGCTCAATACCTCAGCTGGACATCAGATCAAAAGCAGTGCAGTTTACCAGAACTAGGTGGGAAATACTAGACAATGGCTTTCAAACAAATATGCTGTCCCCCCAACCTGAGTGAGGCACTGATTTCATACAAAACATTTCCTGGACTATTCATCTTATGAAGTTTACACTGGTTTCAACTTCACCACCAACTGTTCTTATGTTGCAGTTTAGTGTTTGCTTCATGACCTTTGTGTTCGATGCTGCTCTTGAAGACTGCCCAACTTCTTGCCAAATCCACTGTGTTTGGTTTACTTTGCTATCTTTGCAGCATCTGGCAATATCAGATCTTTTCTTCAGACTCTTTCCTCCTTGAGCATCCCTGACTGGTACAATTCTGCTCTTCTCATACTCCGATTCCATCTCTCTGTAGAGCCTCCTTTACCTTCCATCTGCAGCTATCCTTCGATGAACAGGCCGCCTCCCATGGTTTTAACCAATAACTGCACATGGTTGATTCTCAAATCTTGAGTTCCAGCCCTTGTCTCTACCATCCATTCTAGGCTACAGTCAATCACAGCTACTTACCTGGCCTATTGTCTCCTCAATGTAAGTATGTCCAAAAATGACATAAATATTGGGGGAGGCACCTCCGCTGCCTATCTTAAATCTCGCATTTTAACTTCATTTTCTTAGGCCATATTTATATCTTCAAAGGAAGGTTTATCTTTGCTTGTCCCAAAGATATTCATCTGGACTATTGTTATATTGTTATAATTTAAGAATATAAATTATAAAGAATTAACATATATAATATATACAGTATAATATAATATAGTATATTATATTATATTTAATTTAATTTATATTATATTATATAATATAAAGAACTAATATAAAGAATAAATCTTCTGTTCCATTTTTCACAGAAAAGAAATACAACAAACAATTCTCACTGTACTCATAGATATTTTAAGCCTCAATCTGAGGTGGATGGTTTTACCTAAAAATGAAATTGTTGCTGCTCGCAGATACACCATACTCACATACACAGTTTGCTTCTTTCTTACCACCCCTGATTGTTTTTAGTCTTAAGAAGGAATCAGTTTAATTGATATCTAGGTACTGTATTTTTCAGACTATAAGATGCACCCCCCCCCCAAATTTGGGAGGAATAATGCTTGTTAATGCTGCTGTTGAGTTATGTTTATACTTACATTGGTGAAATATTATGTTATTAAATACTTTACCACATTTTTTGCTTCAAAATTTTTCTTCCTATTTTCCTCCTCTAAAACCTAGGTGCATCTTATGGTCTGAAAAATATGGTTGGTTTGTTTTTTTAAATCCTCACCCAAGGACACATTCACTGATTTTAAAAAGAGAGAAGGGAGGGGCAGGGAGGAGAAAGAAAGAAGGAGAGACAGAGAAAGAGAGAGAGACAGAGAAACAGTGGTTTGTCTTCTGCTCACACCCCAACTAGAGATGAAACCCAAAACCCAGGTATGTGCCCTGGCTGGGAATTATCGAAGCTGCAGCACTCTGGTGCACAGGGCAACATTCCAACCAAACAAGCCACCTGGCCAGGGTGACATGTTGGTATTTTAAACCTTCTCCTTTCCTCTCTTTCTTACTTTATCAAAAGAAAAATTCAAGGCTCTCTGCTAAAAGGAAGGCCATATGTATTCTGACAGCATATTTTTGTGAGAATGAAAAAAGTAGATAACTTGCAAGTAACTGAAAAGTAGTGTTCACACTTATGATTCCTCTTCCTTTCAGTTTATGGCATCTAACTTAAACATGCTATCCTCTCTAGGGAAAAAAGACCCAGAATATTTATGACCTTTCACTGCTCCAGTATCAGCCCGCAGAATTGAATGGATGCCCTTGAATTCACAGCCCTACCCTAGGCAAAATATGAAATGTTTGGATCCTTTTAGTAAGTCTTTTTCTGTATTCTTTACCCTCCCCCTTCTCTTTCATTATAACTATATCCCCCAGAAACCTGGTGCTCTCTGCACAGTCCCTGGGAATAATTTCTAATGGCAGAATGTCATATATTATATATGAGGTTATAAGAACAGTTAGTCATTGAAAGAATGTTTAATAAACATTTAATAAACCCCTTATGGACAATTCTGACCTTACTCAAAATGCCTACCATTGTTTCTGAGAAAGAAAAGTTCTGTAATCAAATATTTTCAATCCAGTTTTTTTGGATTAAGCAGGTTTCTCAGAGCCTTTAATATGCTAATGAGCACCCGGGACTCTAACGGAGTTGCAACACGCAGGGACTCCCGGTATACTTGAACAGCCCTACTGTCAATGAGCATCTGTTTGTTGCTCTGCAAAACGGTTTGGGAAAAGTTGTACCTGGAGAATTCAAGGAAGGCGCAGAGAACCTTCACTAGAGAAGATTAGAAACAGCCCCGCAGAGGAACACTGGAGCCAGGTCCTGAAGGATGAAATGGGAACAGGAGCAGGAAAGCAAGTGTGGGGAAGTCCTGGGCAGCACCTCTCAGGTTGCTCTTTTTTGGTCACTTACCTACTTCCCTTAGGCTGCAGTTGGTCCACCTTGCCCTGTGCTCCAGGCCAAACCTACTCTGTACAGTACTGACTGTTCAGACCCTGCAGATGCCCAGACAGGCAGGAAGACCTGGCTCCGAACAGGAGGGAAGACAGTGGGATATGAGATGGGAGAAGAGAGGCACCTTCCTGGAGGGAGAAGGTGTGAGCTAATTTCTCATCCCTCCCCTGCCTCCTCCCAAATATTTCTTTATTTTAGCTCTCTTTTAGCCTAAGCAAGCTAATACACCTTGCCAGCTGTGGTTTTTAAAAGGTAAAATCCTTGAGAATAAAAAATCTTTACTTTTTACGCATCTATAAACAGTTTCTCAAACATGTAAACTGTATTGCCTTACTTTTTCTCAGATCTGGAAATCTGTATGTCAAGTTGTCATAAATTATTGTTTTCTAGAATAAAGCAGATATATAGTGTGTGCAGATTGATCCATTATATCAAATTCATTCTCCTCACTTCTAACTATCTAAGGCAAGGATTATTATAGAATAATATTCTTAAATTTAAAAATAAAAATGTATGGCTTAAAAGCATGCACAAAGCTAAATCAATGGGTTCAATTTGCTACAGAAGTGTGAAGAGGTAGAAAGTACTGTTAGTGCTTGTAAAACAGTGCTAAAAGAAAAAAAACTTTTTAAAAAATTTTATCTGATTAAAAAGGTAATGCATATTTATTATTTGAAAAAACTTGAAAAATGTAAAAATATCAAAAAAATAGAGCTACCAAGAATAACTACTATTTAATAATTTCTTTAAATTGAATTTTTATAATCTACCATAGACTTTAAAATTGTGATACAATAACATAACATTTAACCATTTTTAAGTATATAGTTCAGTGTCATTAGATATATAAAATAGATTTTGACATCTAGAAAATTTGGGTTTCTCAAGCCAGTTCAGGAAACAATGCCATTTTGCACTAAAACAACAACAAAACACTATTAATAGTACATAAAAGGACAAAAGGAATATCATTACAGAATATTTAAGTAACATCTTAAGCCATTTTATCCTTGAAGGAAAAATGCTACATAAATAAAAGGCATTATAAAATCACAACATAGGGAAAAAAATACAGCATAGGCAACATAGTCAATAATATTACAATAACTATGTATATGGTATCAGGTGAGTACTTGAAATATCAGGGGGATGACGCTGTAAATTACGAAACTGTTTAACCACTATACTGTACACTTGAAACTAATATAGAATAATATCAAATATCAATTATAATTGCAAAACAATTTTTAAAGGGCATTATAAATATTATTTACTTTCTGATGAGGTTAGCAGACACTTTCTCACATTTGCGTTTCTTCACCTCCTGCTAAGTACAGCCATGTGCTATGGGGGGCAGAACCTTAATTTAGCATTTGCTACCTATAATCAGAGTGTTAGAAATCCTGGCCAGCAGCCCCAGGGCTGAGGTCACACGCTAAGCACTCTTCTAAGGCTAGACGTTCCCAGCAGCCCCACCCTTCCAGGAAAAGAACAGACCAATCTTTGCACACTCTTGAATACACCTCTCAGATTGACTGCAAGAATAATCCTATCAAACTTTGCTTTGAAAAAAATCAAGCAGTGCATAACTACACAACCAGAGAACTTCTAAGCCCCAATCATTTCAAAACAAAATAAAAAAATAAGGCTTTTTCTCACACCCAAAAAAGTTCAGCAATTATAAGGTACACAGGCATAGTCATCTCAGAATGCAATGCTTTTGAGTTCTGGTATAAAGCAAAGATATTGTCTATTTCGTGTTATGAAGGAAGAAAAGGAAACAACAGTTTAAATTCTTTGCCTGAGCTCTGACCAGTAAGGCTCAGTTGTCCAGGCGTCGTCCCACAAATCAAAAGTTTGCCAGTTTGATTCCCAGGGTTCAGTCCCCACTCCACGTTGGGGCGTGTGCAAGAGGCAACCAACTGCTATTTCTTTTTCACTTTAATATTTCTCTCCCTCTCTTTCCTCCTCCCTTCCCCTCTCTCTGAAAAATAAATTTAAAACAACTTTTTTTTAATTCTTTGCCTGATGCCACTTGGAAATCACTGTGACAACTCAGGAAAGGGACAGCAGTTAGGAAGGATCAGGTCCTTCTTTTTGACCAATTAATGCACACATTGTTTTTAAGGGATAGGGAGGAGAGGAGAGGGGAGAAAGAACAGTTCTTGGCAGCAAATCACCATCAACGGCACAAGTGTTCACATAAATTTGGATAAGTGTCCAGTGCTTAGGCTCAAAGACACGAACATCTTCAGGAAGCTGAAGGACATGGAAGGCACCAAAGTAGTGAGCTGAGAGTGAAGTCTGAAGCAGGGGCTGCCAGGAGTAGTGACAGCAAAGCAGGTCCAGGGGAACCTGCTTTGGGATTGAAGTGATAAGATGATGCCCATTCAGTGCCACACCAAGTGCCTGGCATGGCCTCTGCCCATTTGCCGACAAGCCTGTTGCAATCCTTTCACAACTATTCATGGGCTTTACAGATGATCAAGAATTATCATTTGCCATGATCTTACTAAGTGCACGGCACAGAATTCCAACAACCCAAGGAAGGTGAGGCTTGGGGGAGTGAAGTAACTCTCCTGAGTTCTCAGGGAGAAAGTCACACAGTCAGGATTCAGAACAGGTTTGTCTGGCCCTGAAGTGCACACCTTTTCCACCTCCACCCTTTCACTGTTCTGATCTCACAGAACAGTTGGGAGTGCTCAATGTAAGCTTATAAAGAGAAAGATCTTATTCAGAATATATTAAAAACAGGAGTTGGCAAACTTTTCCTATAAAGGGCCAGTGAATATTTTAGCCTTTGCAAGCCCTGCAGGGTTTTTGTCAAATACTCATTTTGGTTTCTTCTCACACCCCTTTAAAAACATAAAAACCATTCTTGGTTCATAAAGCTGTTCAAAAATTGGCCACAAGCAAGTTTGCAGACCCCTGTGTTAAAACACACAATCTGAACAAGGCTCCGGGATTCTGAGCTTGAGAACTGTATCTGACTCCATGTCTTGATTTGCCAAGGCATGTTTCATTTCAGGAAGGGGAGAAAAGGGGACGTAAGAGGATCTGTTCTCGATCTAGTCACCTCATCTATATTCCATTATTAAGCAAAGTGAAAGGAATGGCAGCCCCTAATTTATAGATTCCTTCATTAGAGTGGTTTCATCCAGCATTTATGCTTCATTTTATTTCCATGTCGTTACATATTGTAACTTGGACATTAATCTGTCACTGAATATCAATGCTTTCTTCAGTCTAATTAAAACTGACTATTTCAGAGGGCCACAACATAACAAACAGAAACCTAGAGAGATTGGGCCGACCATGGGCTCTTTCAATATGATCAAAGGCCTTTGAGGTTCTATTATTTGAAATTATAGAAAATATTTTCCATTCACTTTATGACACTTGTAAAACAGGCTTTTGAACACTCCCTGCAACTTGCAATAACCATCAAGTCAGCCTAACAGATGTTGCAAGCTGGACCCAGTTCATCACACTAGAGCACACAATGAGATGCATTTTAAATGACGTTTGGATTTTGCTACACGAAGCAAAATAATCTACAATTTATGACCTCCTTTATTTTCTCTTTAGATACTGAAATTGCATCCAGGATTTACTCTCAGTCGCTCCAGAAGCACACTCTAGCCATGCGCCCCATCAGTTGTTGGCTGGCTGACCTCTGCCTTGGTCTGGGCAATACAACAGTAGTGCCAGGACCAACCGTCTCTGGTTAAAATATTTTCAACTGTGCTGATTCTTGCCCAGCTGCATGGTAGCTACAGCGTAGAAACAGAAGATAGCCCCTAGGGACCAATTTAACAGCAACAAATGTTACTTTCACTGCTGAGCTAAACAATTCGGAAACCAGAAGACTCCAGATTCTAAAGGCTGGTACCTTACTTCATTAGGCTGCATGTGGAAGCACACAGCCCATCCTACAGGTAAATACATACAGGAACATAGAAACAGCTAGCAAATTGGAACAGGAGTGAGAGCAATAAAAGCAACTCCCTTCTTGGATGTTTCCCCTTTTGTCCGATTGAACACTCCCATCTTAGGAAACCCAGGACAGCCAGGAAAAAGACCTGGCCCAAGACCTACTAACACAGATTAAACAAAGACTGGAAAAAGTGACCCAGTGCAATAGCCAATTACAGTCTGCAGGCAAGCAAGGAAAGTGCGTCCTTGTCTCCAAAGGGCATGGCAGCCTCAGCCATGATGAAGACACCCAGCAGAGAAAGGAAGGGAAGTCCATGTTCTTCCTAAGAACTTAGAAGTAGGCTAGGCATTTTATATAATTATGTAATCATCATTATATATATATATATATATATATATATATATATATATATAATATAGTCACCATTAATTTGTAAGATAGGAAATAGCACCCTCATTTTACTGAAGAAATGAGGCTTGAAGGGAAACTTACACAGGATCACATGAGTCAGAAGCACCAGGCATTTGAATGGGGGGCGGGGAGGACGGTGTCTGTCTGGGATCACACCTGCCCTTTGGTACCATCGGGCTTCATCGCTCATGGGGCAAAACAAAACAAAACAAAACAAAAAATAAATACCAAATCAAAGCATGGAGTGGACAGCATTCAGGAGTGCAACAGGCAGGTGGTGTTGGAGCAGGGCTCCCCACTCAGGCAAGGACTCTACTGTCCCACGGGAGAGTTGGCAAGGGTGTTCGAGGATGCAAGAGCCATAGTTGCAATTGACATCACACTTGGCACCAATGACCTCCCAAAGTCAGCTCTGAAGGCCCAGTGTGGTCACCGTAAAGCTAGAAACCAGGGCACCAAGCAGGGAGGGGAGAAAGCCAAGACTCAGATGGGAGCCCGGGGGGGTCACCTGTCTGGAAAGGTAACCCAGACTACACCGACTGAGGAGCTGAAGCTGTTTAAACACTGCCTGTAGTGGTTCAGGTTGGTCGAGGAACCAAAGTTGAGCCTCCAGGTGAGAAACTCAGCGTGGGAAGAAGAGGGAGTAGAGCAGGGATCGTGAGACAGGACTGCCATGTTTTTACTCCGGGGCCTTGGCAAACACAACTCTCCTTCGCATTTCTTCATGTTGATGACATTCACAGAAGGCCAGATCCCCACATACAAAGGAACAGAGGGAATCAGAATATAATCTAAGCAAACTCAACTAAGAAAATAGTATGTTGCCAGAATTAGATCAGAATTTTCTATTTCCAAACAGCAGCCTTGTGCTGGCAGAGCCGGGCCTCAGGAGCAGACTCTGGGAGAACAGTGGTGCCAGGCACGCCAACTGGCAGCTGGCACCTCTCCCCTGACCTTGCTGCCAGCACTGTCACCCTTCTGCGGGCTACTGCCACCACGTCTGTACCCAAGTCATCCGGGGAAGAATAGAAGCCAGGCCCGGACGGTGTGAGGCAGAAAGGAAGGAAGCTGGCAGCAGGAACAGTGAGCAGAAGGACAGCAAGAGGACCAGGAAGGTAAAATGCTCCCCCAGCCACCTCCTTCTCCTCTCCAGAAAGAAGGGGACACTCTACAGATACGGGAGGGAGAGCGGCAGGATTTCAAAATTCAGCCCTTGGTTCCCTAGCCTCTGACTGAAGAGCACTAGGCTGGCTAGGTGATTAATCAGGCCCTTTCTCTGCTCTATGCCGAAAGCCACTGTGTCAAGGCAGGTAATTACATCCCAGTGTCCTCAGGTACTCTGAAGGTGACAGCCAGGCTGGGTAGAGCTGCAGGTCTGGTCCTTCTGGGCTGGCTGCCGCTTCAAGTCAAGTGATGCCACTGCTTCTGGCTTGGGAATGAGCCAGCCAGTGGTCAAGAGATGGGGCTGGAAGGCAAGTCCCAAGCTCCCAGCTGGGGCTCCTCCAGCAGCCACTAAGCTGACTCAAACACGTTAACAAATTCCCACATCTCTCCAGCTCAGCATCCTCCCTCTCTCCTCCCATGAGGAAGAGACTCCCTGTGAACAGAGGTCAGAGCCAGAGCACTCCCTTCTAGTCTCAGCCCAAAGGGGAAACAGAGTTGAATAAGCAGAAAATTTTTAGAAAGGCTAAAATACTACTCCAATAAGGTACTAGTGCTAGATTCAATCTAGATAACTCAGCTTTCCCAGTGAGATAAACGGGCAGTTTGAAAAAGATCATTTGCTGAAGATACAAAAGATTAATTGGAAGTGATTTTTCAATCCAGGGATAAAAGGAATCTCAAGAAGTTATCTGGTCAGGCAGACAGTAGTCAGTCCTCTTCAAAAAACTCTCCTAAAAACAAGATCGCACAGTTGATACCACTATCTAGCAGTCTTTATAAACAAGAAATCATTCATGCAACATAAATCTCTAAAACTCCCTTCATTTTAAACCAAATTCTGACTATACCTCATTCTCAGTGGAACCAACTGTTACCACCCACAAAACAAAAAAGTGCCCATATATAAATTGGTCGCCTCAGTCTATTATTCTCCAAGATAAATGCAATCCCAATTCATAAATGCTTCCTCAATTCTTTCTTTCTTTCTTTCTTTCTTTCTTTCTTTCTTTCTTTCTTTCTTTCTTTCTTTCTGAGCCCTCTCCAAACTAACCATGAGCTCAGGACTGAGCATTTAATGGACAATGCAGCCAGTGATAGCTTCCACCAAGTTAAAGTGACTTTTAACCCAAGTGTGTTTTCCACATGACACAGGTTAATGTTTTGTTTTTGTCTATTTTTCAACTAGCAGTCTCAATATAAAACAAGGAAGATTGATGCATAAAAGAAAAGCACCTGGTGTTGGAAACTCAACCAATGCCTAAGCTAATTTACAGAGTGACTGAAAAATAGCACACTTGAATTTTACATCAAAATGCAGCAAGGTGGAAAATGGTGCACGGCTGCACAACATAAACGATCAAAATTATAAAAAGCTATTCAGGTACTGAAATGACATTGTTGATTAGCTACCTGTCAGACATGATAGCTTGCAGAATTATTTGACTGATGTAGGAGAAACTAATTTCTTAAAGATAGGTTCCTACTTATCCGTGCTATCAAAGTTAAATAAATGTTCATCCCAGATGGACTTCCCTAAAATCATCACCAAATGTTCTAATCCCAAATTATAATCGTGGCAAACTGCTTTTCTTTAGTCAAATGCCTCAGACCATGGCTCTCAGCCTAGGCCACACTTGCAACCACCTGAGGAGCTGTAGAAACTACCAATATCTGGACCCTGCCCTCAGATTCTAATGTAATGGATATGGTGTGAGGCCTGGATATAGGAATTTTTTAGAGCTTTCAGGTAACTCTAATGTGCAGCCAAGCTAGAGAACCACTTCCTTAGACAGGATAAACATGTCAATTAAAAATGTGTATTGTAAAAACAAACAAACAAACAGAAAACACGTCAGGGCACAGGCCTGGTTTGCAGACTTAGTTCCCAGTTGGAGTGCATACAAGAGACAACCGATAGATGTTTCTCTCCCTCCCTTGTCCTCTCTCTAGAACTTAACAATTTTTAAATATGTATTACAAGTACTATGTGCCAAGAATTGTAGAGTTCCTGAGTAAAAAAAAAAGAAGTGGGGGGAGTATAGGAGAGACTCTGCCCTCAAGGCCCTCAATCTGAGGGGAAGAAACACATGTAACACCGGTTACCATCCGGGTGCCGGGTGCAATGACCACGGTGCAGGGAGCAGCGGAGGGAGCCCCGTGGAGGGGCGTCTAACAACCACGCGGAGAGGGAAGGCGTCAGGGCCAGCTTCTCAAATGCAGTGATCAAGCTAGGTCTTAAAGGCTAAGGAAGAGTCTGCCCGGAGGAGGAAGTGGGGAAAGGCATCTCATGGAGAGGGGCTAGAATGTATAAAAAAGCCCAGAAGCTGAAGAGCATGTTTCCCTTCCTTGGAGCTCCGTAAGTTGTTCTTTACAGGCGGAGTGCAGGGTGGAGGTAAATTCAGGAGGGAAATGAGACTAGAGGGTTTTCCAGGGTGCCTAGAGCGCCCAGATTAGTAATGTGAATGACAAAGCAGTCTTGAATACAGGGCAACCGTTGGTGTGGTAGACTGCCCAACCCAGGAAAGGGGAAGGCCAGGGTGGGGCTGGGGGACCTACTATTACTCCAGCCAATGTGAGAATAAAGGCTCAATATTAACTCATCTTCCAGATTTTCAAGGGATGCTGAGAATCTGGACCTTGTATAAAAGCTACAGGTCTTTAAACGGTGAACAGGACAAATGTATAAGTGTACAGGCCAGATACTGCCTATGAACTACAGTTATGGACTATACCTTTTTACTACATTATGAAAAATCACTGGAGGATTAAAGGGGAGGGCGGGTAGTGTCCAATTGAGATACAAGTACATTTTAACTTCAGTGTTGCGGACAGCAATCTGACACACCCAACAGGACAAAGATCTCCCCCACCGTAATGCTAGTCAAGGTACCACGGTTCTGAACTTAGGCCCACTTTTTCGTGGCTCACTATCAATACAGGGCCTTAAGGAGGGCCTTAAGGGCTTGTAAGAAGAAAAAACAATTTGACAAATAGTAAGATGCAGCTAAAGACCACACTTACTAGGCATCAAGGCACTGTAAATTACAGTCAGATTCAGATTGCATGTGCTGCTGAAGTACAGAGGTGGCAATCAAAACTCACAGGTGATCCGCCAAGCTGGGCTAGACCTCTGGCCCTGGGCGGTAATTGTCTCTAGGCTGGGAACACAGCCAGCTGCCAAGCAAGACAGTCTGATAGGAGGGCATGGAAAGCCCAGACACTGGGAGAAGGTCACCCAGTCCCCAGAGAAGACTTTGCTTCCTCCGTTTGGGCCCCTCCTTCAACCTCCTCCCCAAAGTCAATTTCCCAAATGTAAGGGAGAAGGCAGATTCCTCACACACGATGATCAGTTGTCAAATACAGCAAAAGCCAAAACTTGCAAGCAAATGTGAATTCTCCACACCTTCTCTAAGATGTTAGTATCTATTTAGTCACACAAAAAGAAAAGGGGGGAAAGCCCACACATGGCAAACAGAGCACTTAGAATCTCAAAAAAAAATCTATAACAAGCCACTTGGCTTAAATGTGGCAAAGGTATATTTCACAAACACAGTTGTCTATAAACAAAATTAGAAAATGATAACATTTGCATGACCTCATAGATTTGATTAGGGAAAAATATATCCTAAATTAAAAAATGGGTAGTGGTAAGGAACACATCATAGATACATGGTTACAACTGATTCTCAGCTCTAATAAATGGACAGAAGTGCTGTACAAAGAAAGATAGACTGTTTATTTAGTAAAGAGCTGAGTGCTTGATTTCTTTCTTCAGGTTTTAACAAAAACAGAAAACGTATCATTACAATGTCTGGTAAAATGCCTGTAGTCTCTGCATGTCATTTCTAATTTTAGATATGGAAATGGGATTCTCTCAGGCATTCTGACTTTCAGAGAGGGGTCGCTGAACTGCCAGAGAGTGGAATCTCTGAAAGCTTGAAATTATACAGTACATTTATAATTCAGCAAAACAATAGTCCTTTCTTTCAAAGAAAGAGGCTATTTAAAGTTAAATTGCATTTAACAATCTCTATGCTAAAAATCTCTCAAATATTTTTTAAAGATTAGATAGTACATGGACTCACAAAAGATCTCTAAAGGCAGAGAAGCATAAAATACCTTTGAATATAAAGGATCAAAGCTTAATTTGAAAATGCATTCTTCGTCAATTGTCATGCATAATTAAATAGCTAAATAAAGAAATAATAGCAGTAAAATCACTAGAAAAAGTGTTTTTTTCCACAAGAAAAGACAGCAACCTTCATGAGCCCATAAAGCAATGTACGATAAATTAGACTGATAGACAACATGAACATTTTTCACTGGGTCTTATCTAAACTTGTCCACCATACTATTTCATTTTTTCTCGATACAAAAATTAAAATTTCTGTAAAAATTACCAGTGGCTTCTCTAAAGTTTGGTACAATTCCTGACTCCTGAAATTCTTATTCGAAGAGAATGTAATTTCAGTTAAACAAATCACCCAATGATAGAATAGGAATGTTCCTGCTGAGAAACCAGCCCTAGGTGAATGACGCCACGCAGAGAAAAGCAAAGGGGAGCTTCGAGTAGTAGGTGACTGCCTGCTGGGGAGAAAACACACACACACACACACACACACACACACACACCCTTCTACTACTCCTTGACTAGCTTTTGAGCAGCACCCTAAATTTCCCTTATGCATATTTTACACTGAGTGTTGAGTTATCCCCAGGCTTAGCTTTAATGCTGCAGCCAGACCAGCTGGCCAGCACTGTTTGTTCCACTGTCACCTGTTTGAACTCGGTGAAGAATCTAGGAGTCTCACAGTTAACCCACAAAGGGAATTTTGCCATTCTCTTTCTTAATAGAGTCTATGTCCTAGCTCTAAGGAGCCTGTACAATCACACTAGTGGTATGAGTACTTTTTTAAATTATCCTTTTTTTAAACCAAAACTGTTCTTTGATTCTCTTAAAAATTAACTTTTAAAAAGTGTACTGTCCCAGGAGGACTATTGCTTTTGCTGAGACAGAAGAGATTTATACTCAGGCCTCCACAACTTTCCAAAGCCCGCACCATACCACACTGTCTTCTCATGTGACTTTATTCCTCACATTTAGAATTGACAGTGTAAATATGTGCACATTTGTATCCATGTGCATGTTTCCTGAAAGCATCTGTCCCTCTCTTATTCCTCAGGAATGCTGTGAGGGCAGAGTGAGAATCAGGCTCGATAAATTCTAGTGCTCTTCCTAAGACCCTGTTTGCCCATCTTTTGCGACCAAGTTGTCTACCTTTTAAAAATGAAAGAATTCTGACATAGAGTGGATTGCTTATTTGCATAGGAACACACGGGCATTTTTAAATCTACTTCTGAACTGTGGCGTGTAGGTTCCTAGCCCTTTGCTTAGATGGCATCTGCCTAGCCACAAGGTGACCACATCCTTCTCTTCAGCTCACATGGCCAGACACTGTCACAGACCCAGGGAGCATCTGGGGGGCAGGGCAGGGGTGGGGGCCCAGGATAAGAGAAAGTAGGGAAAAAACCATGAAGGCAGAGTTGTGAGAAAAAACTATAGCTTTTAGAAACATCGTGGAACCAAAAAGACAAAGATTAGCCTTTCCAACGTAAGGAAACAGTGTAGGGAGAAGGAATTTGGTAGAGTTAACACCTAGAACAAGAATCTCAGTAGGGATGCCAGGCAGGACCCAAGTTAGCCTTCTGTGAAGTTATAAGGAAAGCACTTCTTAAACTAAGGCAGGTTGGGGGGCGGGGAGCTTAGGGGGAGCCCGCTATCCCAGTGACCAAGGCAATCGATAGAAATAGCTCCAGCCCAGAAACTGGAAGATGAGCTAGAAATGACTATATAAGTTCAAACTATGTGTTACACTGATGCAACCAAGACTGAGCGATGTGAATCTAACATGACATCTTCATGTGTAGGTAATACAAGTCTCCAAATTCCCATATACTGTAGCAAGTTAAATGTTCTCAGGCTTAAACACTGTGGGAAAGGAAAAACACTGAAAGAGAAATGCACTGGAGGCAGGGGACATAGTCTGGAAAGGGAAAGAAGCTGCAGAAGTCCCCTGAGGAAAGGCAAGAGAGTACAAGCTACCTTGGCACAAACAGCCAGGCTCGGGTCTGCTGGGGGCCGTCCTCTGCCAAGTTCCATCACATCGACACAAGGATGCCTTGGCACATGGGGACAAACATAGTTTGAATCAACTGCTGATATACTTAGAAAATATAGATGGTTCTGCTTTAAAATCTACTCAACGGGTAAATGGCCATGGACTGGCAGTCTTAAAATGGAAAGTGTTCTCCAACCCAGGGTGCCAGAAATAAAATATTATTATTCCCCCAGCCCTGCAAAATATAAAATTTTGCTTAAATATTTGCTTAACAAATTTTGCTCTGCCCCAAGTACACTATGTCCTTCAAAGCAAAGATTTTGTGTTTATATTTAGAAAAGGCTGCTTGATCCTAAGATAAAAATCACCAATGTTTGGGATAATTTAGCTAGGTACAGTAAATAATCTAGTAAACATTTTTGCCTTTTTTCTCATTATTACTAAAAGGACCCCCCCAAAAAAAGTGCTTTATGAATATTAGTAAACATACAGTAAATCTCATCATTCTCATATTTAAAAAAAGACTTATTTATGGTCTTTGTTATGGTTAGGTCTATGTTTGCTCAAATAAATTGTGAAAGCTGACCTACAGCAAAGTGAAACACTTTCCAAACAAGTTTTACACACAGCAGTAAGTAGAAAATAAAAGCTGTGTGCACTCATTTTAAAAACACACATAACTTGTGAACTAGCTCTTTAAAAGACCTATCTTATCAGACTTTGTTCTAAAAAGTGTTTGAACTGTTAATCAGTGTTCCCTGCCTGAAATAAAAATAGAGAAAATATGTGAAAGCCATAGAATTATAAGGATACCAGATATTTCAGTTTTTAGCGCAGTTTATTAACCCAAAGGAGTCTGGATGCAGAATCAGAGGTGAAGTACCAAACTGGACAAAACTAAAGCAGAATCTTAGGTGAGAGTTTTAAAGACACCTGGTGAATCACCCAGCTGACAAGTGCACTTCTCATCAGAATTGCTAAAATAGAAATGATCACAATTGTGGTTGTTTAAATATTGCATGCTAGTCCTTCAGAGAAAACATATTAAAAAAAAAAACAATTCAGCAGATTCTTTTCCCCACAGTGAACAACTGGGTTTTGGCCACAAAACATCTCTTGATATCATTTTAGGTCATTGAGAAAATCTACCTCAATAAATCACATATTTTCAATTTCTCCATAAGAAAGAAAAAAGTACAATCAGATGAAGGTCAGAAAAAATTGGTATAAGTAGAACATGGGTTTCTCTCTGTTTTCCCAATCCACCACACAACAGTGACCTGCAGACAGGAATGTTAATGATACAATTAAAAGTTCCCTAAAATTAAAACTGCATAAAGGAAAAAAGCCTCAGAAGAAATCATATTTTAATATAACACAGTGAAGACTAAAACTGGTCACCTCTAAATTGAATAATATTTTGAGGTAATAACAATGAAGTAATTAAATATTTAAAATGTTTTTAAAAATCAGTACACACATTTTTTTTCTTAAAACTCAGGGAAAATGTAGCATGAATAAAAATATCCATGTATTCATGCATTCAACAAATGTTTATTGAGTAGTACAAGGCAGCTATTGTCCTACGCACTGAGCATATAGCAATTAATAAAGAGTCCCTGTCCTTCTAAGGTTTATATTCCAGTGGGGAAAACACAGACAATACAGAAACAAAAATATGCCAGTAGATTATAAGTGGCATGGAGAAAAATAAGCAGGGTAAGGGGGATGAAAAGTACCAGGAAATAGAGGGCAAGTCCGTTTTTATATACAGTGGTCAGAGAAGACTTTTCTGATAGGTAACACATGAATAGAGACCTGAAGGAAGTGAAGGAGTGAGTCATGTGAGGGTCTGGGAATAGCAAGTACAAAGGCCCTGGGGCATGAACATACTTGGTTGAGGATTAGAGAGGGCAGGCAGAGTGAGCATGAAGAGAGTGGTGGGAGATGAGATTATTTTGTTTATTCTGGATTATTCAAACTATTTGGAGTCAACTGGCTTCAATAAATGAAAGATGAGAAAAGCAGGAAGTGAGAAGAAAAAGATATGACCTACATTTCATTGAGCTCCAACTAAGTGTCTGATAAAGGGTATTATCTCATTTAACCCCCATTCCTATGACAGGTATTGTTACACCTGTCTTACAGATAAGGCACAAATAATTTAGGGGACACAGCAAGTAAGCAGCAGAAACGTATTTCAATGCAGACCCTTCTAACTCCGAGATTGAAGCCCTGTATCGTTATGCTCCTCTGCTTCCCTTAGGCAACCAAAGGTAGCAGGTACACAGGGAGAATATTCAAACTAACTGAAGTCCCACAAATGGAAAAGTGAAGTTATATAGCCCATACCCATGTGATACTTCTCTGTGGACATTCTTACCAGGGTTTCTTTTTTTTTTTCTTCAGAACATCCAAAAAAAAAGGCACTTATGCTACTTGATTTGTGAAAGATACTTCAAAGCTGAGGATGATGTGTGAATTAGGAAAAGAGATAGCAGAGATGCAGCCCCGTAATAATCTGTCATGGAGTCCAGGCAGAACACTCTGCCCCTTCCACAGACCCCACCCCTTCCTCCAGCCCCTGGGCAGAAGCCATCTCCCAGAAAGAGAGGTATACATACAGAAATCCAAGGGGGAAATGATGGCCCCAAGAGACACTTGCAGCTTTTTCTCTGTTTTACTCTATTTTTACATAAGGGCATCCAAGCAAACACCATATACCTTTGCCTACAATGTGTATAAGATGTTAAAAGAAAAGTAGTAGAGATTTGTTCCTTTAAGAATTTCCTGACCAGTGGTTTCCTAGGCTCCCAGCTTTGAATTCAGAGGAGATTGCTAGTTGGTTCCTTGATTGAAAAGAAAGTATTCCTTTTCTCTGCTTTAAATCAGATTTTGGGGAAAGCAGTAAAACAAATTTCCCTGAGATCTACTCCATTAGATCTTTTTCTAGAGAAAAAATAGTTGCAATCATTAGCACGGAATACTGGTTAGCAAAGCCACTCTAAGATCAAAGAGCTGCATGCAGACAAAACCTGCAGAGGGGGCCCTGTGAGGCTTTTGCAAAGAGGTAAGTTGGGAAAAGTCTGCAGTTTTTCTAAAAATAAAAAGGTAACAAGAATACAATTAAGAAGTAACTGAAGATAGCTTAAGTTCACCTGGGGAGGTAGACTTAACTTGTAAATATGATTTGGATTACTTTAAAACTGTCAAAATTGCATCAAGATAAACTTGCTATGTGAAGTTATTCACTGCTGTTTTACCTTATAAACCAAATGCAGAAATACTATAAACAGGCACAAATAATGTTCTCCTTTTCACAACCGGAGAAAAGGAGGCTGGCTGATGGTGATACCTGGCACTGCCAAGTTACACATCGCAGTCAAAACTGGGGTCTAAAGGTCGCTTTGCTCATCTTAGAGCAGCGGCTCCCATCATGTACTGTGAGAATTCCCACTGTGCACATTGAGAATTCTTGGTCTAAAGTAAATTAGAAGAGGGGATATCTGTTGTTAAGTAATAAATGAATAATAAAGTTGGGCTTTTTTCATGAAGATAGCACTGCCCAAGCCAAAGCCAAGGCAATTTCCCCCTGACCACCAAGTCAGCCATGAAGAAGACAGAAGACAATAACACACTTGTGTTCACTGTGCACGTCCAGGCCAACAAGCACCAAATCAAGCAGGCTGTGAAGAAGCTCTATGACACTGACATGGCCAAGGTCCACGCCCTGATCGGCCCTGATGGAGGAATAAGGCATATGCTTGGCTGACTCCTGACTACGATGCTTCAGATATTGCCAACAAAACTAGGATCATCTAAGCTGAGTTCAGCTGGCTAATTCTAAATATAAAAAATATTACACTGTAAAAAAAATGTTGGAAAGATTACTGGGAAAAATACTTATTGATGGGTCAGGATTTTGAAGAAGAAAAGGTATGGCAATCCCTTACACAGCCTGCTATCTAGGCTGTACTTTGCTGTTTTCCAGCCCATCAGTAACACTTCTCCGTGGCAGTGTTATTTCCTGAAAGGCAGGTGAGATTCACCAGCTGAAGCAGAGGCAGCAGCTTTTCTTCTTCCATTAGAGATGGTCCCAGTCAAGAGAAGCCAGGCTAATCTCCCAGGCTCAGCCACAGCCTCAAATCAGATGTTTCACAGTCACTCCCTGGGTTTCTTGTTTTCATAAAGTGAAGATGGTGCTCTTGCTCTCAGAGGGTTTTGTTTGAATTGATCAACCCATTAAGTACTACAAGTTTTATCCCCAGCTGGTGTAGCTCAGTGAATTGAGCATGGGCCTGCAAACCAAAGGGTTGCAGGTTTGACTCCCAGTCAGGGCCCATGCCTCAGTTGCAGGCTAGGTCCCCAGTGTGGGGAGTGTGAGAGAGAAACATCAACCACACATTGATGTTTCCCTCCCTCTCACCCTGTCTATAAAAATAAATAAAATCTTTAAAAAATTGTTTTTAACTGATAAAGAAAAAGAACCACAAAT
Organism: Phyllostomus hastatus; assembly: GCF_019186645.2. NCBI lineage: Eukaryota > Metazoa > Chordata > Mammalia > Chiroptera > Phyllostomidae > Phyllostomus > Phyllostomus hastatus. Next base: position 15,045,907 of record NW_025333977.1, on the reverse strand, counting down.
TTTATAATGAAGACAAAAGGGGCTAAGTGTTTTTAGATGTTAGAAATGATGCTTGCTTGCTAGGAACACTTCAAGGAATAATAATAAAAAGATGCAAATCAAACTACAAGGTAAACAGCAACCCCCTCCCCAGACCAAATTCGTTTCAGTGGATATTCTCACTTAAAATTTCATCATATCTGCATTTGGCTGGAAACTAGAATTTTAGGAGGAGGAGAGCTATTTCCATGAGGACACCAGTCACAGTGTGGTTCTCAGAGCCCTCAGCCAACTCAGAACGTACTTTTACGCACTCACCAACTACCAGGTTTAACATAGTGGTGATTTTTTCCCTAAGTAGTTCTTCAAGTGATTTGATATCCCAGACCACAAAACCTGAACATTTATGATACCTTAAAACAATCCTCCCATAAGCCAAAAGTTGAATCTGCCCAGATAAAAACAACAATAACAAAACGTCCAAAATTCAACTCCTAAAAGTCAACCCATGGCAGAATTAAATTTCATGGAAATCCACATGCACACCAGTTTACCAAGCTGAAATTAAATAATGTGCATTACCCATGGAAAGAAACAGGTCTTACCATATTTCCTATCACAAAACACATTAGAACTGGGGTGGTAGGGGAAGAGACTGAAGGCATTTTATTCACCAGGATTACCAGACACTACCTCCCGCTCCACAGATAACAACTTGAGACCACCATGTAAATGCAGCACTTGCATTACTACTACGGCCCCTCTCCCCAGCGGTGAATTCTTTTGGCCTCTAATTTCACGGCCCTCTAAATTTGCTTTTCTAAAGAACAGTCCCATCCATGGGGCTCTATGATTCCATTTTTATAATATTTGAAAAGGTTAGCAGATTCTTAATGACTTACAAATTTCAAATCTTTTCTCTTTCTATCAAAAATACTTTTATCTTCCTCCATGCTGGAGGTATGGTAGAGAATAACTCCCCATTCTTTAAAAATGTGCTATGCCTAGTAACTTCTTTCCAAAAAATACAAGATGAAAGGAAGGGGGTGGCTTCACAGTGGAGAAAGCTGGTAGACACCATCTCGGATGATTAAGGTCAACATCCACATAAGTCATGAGGGTTATGTATCCTTGATGTGAGGTGAGACGAATGGCACTTACTGTATTTTTAGGACTATAATACGCACCGGACCATAAGATGCACCTAGGTTTTAGAGGAGGAAAATAGGAAAAAAAATTTTGAAGCAAAAAATGTGGTAAAATATTTAATAACCTGTGACCCCGCTCCACCGCTGCACCCCCACAATAGCAAGTCAAGTAAGCTACATTTGGACTATAAGATGCACCTCCCTTTTCCTCTCAAATTTGGGGGGAAAGTATGTCTTATAGTCTGAAAAATACGGTACCTCTGTGATCGTCACAGCCCCAATTTAATCATGAGAAAAACATCTGACAAACCCAAACTGAGGGACATTCCACAGTGAGCTTGACTGGCTGCCAATCATCCGTCAATGTGCCAGGAGGGTGATGTGTCCTGAGGTCAGGAAAGCTCCCCATGTCAGGGCCTCCAGACCTCACCCTATGTGTCTCCTCATTTGCTAGTCCTGCTTTGTATCCGTTGTAATAAAACTGTAATCATGAGTATAGCACTTTGCTAAGTTCTGAGTTATTACAGCAAATCACTGAACCTAACAGGGTACAGGAAACCCCTGAATTTGTACCTAGGTGGCTAGAACCCCAAAGCTCGGATGGCAGGTGTCTGAAATGAGAAGAGCCTTGGAGAGGACTGTGACCTCAACCTGCGAGGGCTACACCGACTCCAGGTAGTCCGTATCAGAATGACTTTGCAAGCAGGGACTTCAGTTAATAGTAACATATCATTATTTGTCCCTCGGTTTCCACAAATGTACCATATCAATGTAAGGTGTTGATAACAGGGGAAACTGTGTGTGGAGTGTGTGGGGACTCTCTGTACTATTGTTGCCACTTTCTGAAAACCTAAAACTATTCTAAAAACTTTATTTTTAAAAATAGACTTCTGTCTTAATCCTAAACTGCCATCAAATATGAGTGATATTCAGTACAAATTTGTTACCAAAGTGGCCGTAACTTTTCACAACACCCCAGGAAGAATTATCATAAACTAAATAGCACTAAGAAAAACAATTAGAAGTTAATTATATGAGCATATTACTTTAATCACCTCTCATTAGCTCACACAAAAATTAGTCATGTGTATTAGGCTTCACTTTGCTTTTTAATCCACCTACTTCACTATATTAAGATAAGGCTCTCATTCTCCCCAAAGGGTAATATTATGTATATTATCCCATGTATGCTGAGATTTGACTACTACCACAATTGTTCAGCTGTGAAAATTAACAGATACCCATAGATCTTAGGCTTATGAGAAACTTCAATCTCCCCTCACACCAAATTCCAGATGCTAGCCTGTGAGGTCCCTCGAGACCGGGCCCTTGTCTAAAAAGCTCCATCCTCCACTTCCTGAAGCATAACAAGTTCACTGCCACCTTTGTACTAGCTGGTCACGCTGCCTGGAATGTTATTTCTTCAGATCTTAACACAGCTGGCTCCTCTTTTCATTCAGGTCTCAGTAAAATGTCACTTATGAGAGGCCTTTCCTGTCCACCCAATCAGAAGAAGTACTTCCAATACTCTATTTCTATTCCTCCTGGCTAAAATGTTTTACCACATTGCTTATCACCACATTTTCTAGTTTATTTGTTTTTTTATCCCTTTCTACCTATACACTACAATGCAAATTTCATAAGAACTGGGATCTTGCCTGCCTTGATCAGTGCTCTAATCCCAGCCCCTAGAACAGTGCTCAACACAGGTACTCAGTGAATGGTTTTGATTGCATGAATACACAAAATGAATCTAGAGGGGTTTTTTAAAATCATTCAATAACACTAAATTATAAGCATTAAGCGAAGGGGGAATGAATTTATTAAGAAACATATTAAATGCTAATTATGCTCCAGGTTCTTCAGATATGTTATTTCATCAAATCTTTTACAAAACTCTTCAAAACACATATTATTATTTCTATTTGCTGTTGACAGATGAAGGCTGGGAGAAGCCCAACATGCAGTGCAACGGCAGAAGTGACATGACTTCACATCTGGCAGATGCTACGCCTGGGCTCTTTCCACTCTTTTAATGTGTGAACCTAATTCTTCATGTTATAACCCTGCTTAAAAAATGCTCTCATGACAACTGGGAGTCTAGCAGAATGCTAGCTGCAGCGACTGTCATTATGACCTTAGCCTGACAAAACTAGTGAGTGCAACCAGAAACAGAGCAGCACTAATCGAGCTGGACATGCAGAATAAAAATACTGTGAACTAGTGGGATGCTTATAAATCAAAGACCTTATAAAGCTCTCTCTACTGGCCAAAAAAAAAACAGTTCAAATTCAACCGAAAGATGACTTAAACCCCTTAGAGCCTAGAATTCTCTACAAACACTGTACAACCTAAAAATAACCCTGACTAACACCATCCTTAACTCTTTCCTTCTCGACGCAAACATGCGTTCGCTAACATGGATGAGAAAACATGAGAGTTGTTACATGTATAAATCTAAATGCCACCGTGTCAGTGACCCAGATAGGGCTTGGCTCTCTATAGCAGGCTCTGTCACCCCTCAGTGATTCCCCTGCAGCTTGACTTTGTTGCTCTGTCCCATCTCTGAAAAGATCCAACTGCACAGGGCATTCACAAGTAACATAAGCCTCACCAAGATTTCATGACAGTGACACATCTTACCCTCAAAGCGTCTTCACTCTGTCACAGGTCCTCCATCCTGTACCTCTTCTTTCCAAGATCTGTGTTCCGAAATGGGACCCTCCTCACGAGGCAGAACACCACCCCCCATCCACTGCTTCTCTGCCCGGCCAGTCTGCATTCCCCAACTCACTTCATCTTATTATATATTTATGTACAATATAATATATTTACATATATTTGCAAAATGCTATGCTACATTTTTACCCTGAAAAATTATTTTATACATTATAGTTAAAGAAGCATGCCTAATTTCTAAGGTGCTACAGAGGAATGAGAATATTAGTAAAACTTTACATGCTAAAAATGGTAACTTGAACTCTCAAACACAAATAAATATCAAATATATGAACATCATGTCATTAAGGAGTGTTAGACTTCATCAAAACAAGTTAACAGCAGTTCATGTAAGAAATACATCAAAGCTCTACCACACAAAGCACCTGTCTCAGATAGTCTCACACTGATGAACTCTACCAAGTCTTCAAAGGAATGAATAATTCCAATGAGATTTAAATGTTTGGGAGTAAAAGGTGGACAGCTTTAAAATTCTTTGTGTAATACTGAAATAACACTAATATATTTATATTCAAATATATATATAATATATTTTATATATTTTTATATAAATATATATTTATATTCAAATATAAATATATATTTATAAATATATTTATATATTTATACTCAAAAATGAGTATATTTTGAATATATACTCAAAAAATATAAATTATATTTATATTAGTGTTACCTTTTTAAAAGATAAAGACCTATCACTTATGAATATCACAATTTATACTGATATTCATATAAACACCAATGCAGAAATCCTGATAAAAACATTAGTAAACAGAATCCATCAATACTTTAAAAGAATAACAGATGTATGATTACATGAGGTTCACGGTAGTAAGACACAGCTGGTTCAATACTAGATCTACCAGTGTAGTTTACATCATTAGTAGGTCAAAGAAAGAAAAAAGTGATGTATATAAATTTGAAAACAGGTTTGATAAATTTCAACATAAATTCCTAATTTTAAAAATTCTTAATAAAACAAAAAGTATATATTGTTCCCAAACATGATTATATGATATATATATATATGTATGTAGATATACATAAATATATCTGAACTCCAAAGCCAGTATCGTGAATAATGCTGTAATTCCAGAAACAATCCTACTAAACTCAGGAACAAAACATAGGTGCACATTATCACCAATATTATTTAACATTAGTCTTCTAGACATATATATAAGTCAATGGAATTAGAAGAGAGAAAAAAATAAGAGGGATACAAACAGCAAAGGAAGAGGCAAAATTGTCAGTATTCACAGCTTATATAATTGGATAACAAGACCTATGACAATCACCTGGAAAAACTATTAAAACAGTACAAGAATTCAGTGTAGTGGCTTTACCGCATATGTATATTTAAAAAAAAAGAAAAAGACAACATTATGCCACTTAAGATCTCATGTATAAGAGCAATAATTTTTAAAAATTCCAAGAATACATTTAATAACAAATGTAAAAGATCTACATGAAGAAATTAAGATTCTAAAAAAGCCATAATAGAAGTCTTAAGTAAATTAAAAAAGTACCAATTAAACTATAAAGGAATGCTATCTCAATAAGAACACAAACAGAATTTTTGTCATTGTTGTTGTTTGCAACCAGAGAAGCTGGTTCTAAAAGTGAGATAGTAAAATAAAATATGCTAGGATAGCCAAATTATGAAGCTTTAGTAGTTAAAAGTCTGTACTGGGTGCATTTAAAGCAATGAACTAGAAGCAAGTCCAGCAATAGACCCAACATATTTAAGAATTTAGTATACAATAAAACTACACTTCAACAGGCAGAGAAAAGATCGACTATTAGGAGGCTGGAAAAACAAAACTAAATTTCTATTTACCTCACTTCTCATAACATAATAATTTCTGATTGATTCAAGGTAAAAATAATAAATTCACAAAAATACTAGAAGAAAACAATAACCTTTATCACCTCTAAATGGATAGTACTTCCTAAGTGAAACACAAATTCCCAAAATTATAAAAGAGCTAAATGTGGTAGCATAAGAATTTTTTGATCTGCAAAGAAAACAAAAGCCATAACTCATAACACAAACAACAAATTGCAAAGTATATTGGCAGCACATATGGCAAAGGGTAGATTTGTTTATAGAGATATAACCCTTACAACTTGGACAGAAAAAGACCAATAATGCAATGGGAAAATGGCAAAGGACATGAACCAGAAGTACACAAACTAAAAATACTAACAAATGGCTTTTAACCCATAAGAAGATGTTCAACTTCAGTCATAGTTAAAGAAAAAATTAAAATTAGATATCATCTTCACCTATCCAACAAGCCCAGTTCAAAAAGTTAAAAACTACATGTAGTGTCCTGGTAAGAACGTGAGGATGCTGGAACTCTCACCTGGCACTAATGAAAATATAAATTAGTCAGCCCCCATGACGCTCCTTTGGAAAATATCTATCAAAATCATAACTATATTCTCTTTGCCCCAGTAATTCCACTTCTAAGAATTTATCCTAAAATATATATACATGGAAAATACATATAAAAATTCAGTGTAGCACTATCTAAAAGAGCAAAAACTTGGGTAAAACTTAAATGTCCATTGGCAAGGAATGGTTAAATAATGAATGATTCGCCCATACTATGGAATACTGAACAGCCAGTAAAAACAAGTTAAAAAAAAAAATCTACATCTGAAAAAGTACAAGGAGCAAAAGAGTTTACATAGTATACCCTTGTTTATGAAAAGGGGACTAGAATCACATAGATATGTTTGTACATGCTTAAAATATTACTCAAAAAATACAACAGGAAACTGATAATGACAGTTGTTTTTGGGACGGGAGTTTATAGATCTGGAGTAGAAGGAATTTATTTTTCGTAAACTATTTTTACACTGTTTGACTTTTTTAGTTTGGGCATTTTTTAATTATAAAAAGAATAATGTGCCCTGGCTGGTGTAGCTCAGTGGTTTGAGTGCAGGCTGCGAACCAAAGCATCACAGGTTCAATTCCCAGTCAGGGCACATGCCTGGGTTGCAGGCCATGGCCCCCAGCAACCGCACATTGATGTTTCTCTCTCTCTCTCTTTCTCCCTCCCTCCCCTCTCTAAAAATAAATGAATAAAATCTTAAAAAAAAGAATAATGTATCTTTCATTTTACTTTCTGACTTATGGTACTACAAATCACCAATATTTCTTTTATTTATTTATATATATTTTTGTTATTATTGTTCAGTTACAGGTGTCCTATCTTTTTCCCTCCCATGCCCCGCCCCCCACAGTCAATCCCCACCCCACTGTCTGTGCCCATGAGTCCTCTATTCATGTTCCTTGGCTTGCCTCTTCCTCTTCTTTCACCATTATCCCCTCCCCTCTCCCCTCTGGTTATTGTCAGTTTGTTCTTTATTTCCATGTCTCTGATACTATTTTGGTCATTTGTTTGTTTTGTTGATTAGGTTCCACTTATAGGTGAGATAATATGGTATTTGTCTTTCACCACCTGGCGTATTTCACTTAGCATAATACTCTCCAGTATTTTGTTTAAGCATATAATTTTTTTCCTTTTAAGTAAATAAAATAATCATTTACTATTTCTTATACAAAGCTTAAATTTATATAGAACACTCAAAATGTTCTCAGAGTAAACTTTTTAAATTCTTTCTTTTAAAAATGTGGATATGCTAAGAACCCTGAAACACCAATCCAAAAGAACCTATGCACCCCAATGATCATAGCAGCACAATTTACAATAGCCAAGTGCTGGAAGCAACCTAAGTGCCTATCAGTAAATGAATGGATCAAAAAACTACAGTACATTTACACAATGGAATTCTATGCAGCAGAAAGAAAAAAGGAGCTCCTACCCTTTGCAACAGCGTGGATGGAGCTGGAAAGGATTATGCTAAGCCAAATAAGCCAGGCGGTAAAAGACAAATGCCATATGATCTCACCTTTAACAGGAACCTAAACAATAAAACAAACAAACAAGCAAAATATAACCAAAGACACTGAAATAGAGAGCAGGCTGACAGTGACCAGAGGGGAGAGGGGAAGAAATTTCAGGGGAAAAGGGGAAGGGTTTACAGGAACAGGTATAAAGGCACATGGACAAAAACTAGGGTGAAGGTGGAAATGGGAGGGGTGGGGGTGGGCTGAGATGGGAATAAAAGACAGAAAATTGTACTTGAACAACAATTAAAATAAATTTTTTAAAAAAATGTGGATATGTAGACCCTTAAGCACAATGCTAACAATTTAACTAGCCACTGCTTTTAAATACCTAGCACATTGGTTAACTGAGAATGAGCAAACACTGTACAAGTGTTTGTTGGATGAAATAAAGGAAACAATGAACTGGGTGAAACAAAACATATTACCCAATACTAATCTTCAAACAGGAGAAACAAATTCCTGGTTGCGTAAGAGGCTCAGAAATTTTCCAGTCACCCTCAGAACCACCGCAGAGCCAGATATACTGGTCAGAGTGGTTTCTTGAGAAAGTATCACTTTTGTCTTTCCACTCCCGGTTTGTTCATCAGCACGCCTTTTCTTCAACCTCCCAACTCATCCCTTAGGGAAGGTTTATCTGAACAAATAAAAGTACCCTCCGTTCAACTAGCCCAACTCACTGTAAATTTATCCAAAATTCAGTGTTGATACAAAATTCAGTGCTTCCTACTTAGTAGGAGCATACTAAGGATTGGTTGAGATTAATGTTTGACAGGGTGATTATACAAGAAAATGAATTTGCCTTTGGGTGAGAAAGCATATAATGGGGAAAACAAAAACAATTTTTTAAATACTATTTAATAAGCATTAAGTCCAACCTTTTGTGGACTGTTGGACACTGACGAGGTAAGCTTCAAAGCCAACAAACTCTTCTTTGCTTTAGTGAGAAAACAGAGTATGCGTAACCCGACCTCATTTTACACTGTGCCATTCTTTTTCCATTTTCTCTTTCAACAGTGAGTACTATCTAACACCCATTAAAGCTCCAGAATTTCTGCAAACTACTCATATTCCTGATTAACTATTCATGTAGAAAAGGATGGTTTGCTTGGCTTTTTACAACTTTTTGTAGTCCATTATCAATATCATCATATTCCAATAACCACACAACTTCAGTAAATGATACTATAGGAATAAAGCAATATGGCAGATAAGAACAGTACTAAGCCATTTTTTAAAATACAGTGAAAATAAAGACATATATTAAGTATCCTAAAATTAATTTGCTACAAGTTACCCTAGAAGAATGGAAACATTATCTCACAAAGATGCTAACTTCATTATCAGGTAGTCGCTCAGACAAAAGCCAACTCCAACTTGTTTATTTAAAGTCATAGTTCACATACATTTTATAGTTTTCCAAATCCCTTTTTTGATATTTCAAAAGCTTACTTGCTAGAGCCATGTCTTCTACCTGCAAGGTATTTCTTTGTCCAATACCTGAAGTCAAGAATCTCTATATAATTACAAAAAGCCTCTGGGAAACTCCAAGAGACAACACAGAATGGTAGGATTCAAGAGTGGAAAAGGAGAGACATTTCAACACCCAGAAATGGGGAGCTTTTTCCTTTTCTTTCTTTTTTTTTTTTGATCTTCATAACAGCCTTACTCATAATATCCTCAAATAATGTAATTTTCATCAATAGGAGAATGGATAGACAAACTGACAGGGAGCTTTTTCTAGTGAAACCAGTCAACCACAGAATTTTGATGACTCCATTATTTAATTTCTATACATGGTACATGATAAACACATTCTCTCCCTGAAAATAACTAAAAAGTGTGCATGTACAATTGCATCACCATGATGACATATTCGTGCCTGAAAAGATGAAGAAGAGTATTTGGAAGTCATTTGGTCCTGAAGCATTGGATAAAAGCTGCCCTGAGGGAGAAGAGCTCTTTAAAAGAGTACTGGACTCGTGGACTTATTTGATGATAAGCAGGCGCACCGCCGAAAGTATGTACATTTCCACAGTTGCTCAGAAATTCCACTGGACCATAAACAGGCCAAAGTAATTTTTAAGAAAAATTACTAGTTCTTTTTTTTAAACAATCACCACTTTGAAAGAAAATAATTTTAAACCTGCCAGAAACTTTAAACAGTGTTAAATTATGGAATAACACAACTCAATAAACAAGCACTTATATATTATATTTAAAAATTAAATACAGCCCTGGCTAGTATAGCTCAGTGGGCTGAGCGTGGGCCTGCGAACCAAAGCATTGCTGGTTCGGTTCCCAGTCAGGGCACATGCCAGGGTTACAGGCCAAGTCCCAAGTAGAGGGTGCACGAGAGGCAACCATACATTGATATTTCTCTCCCTCTCTTTCTCCTTCCCTTCCCCTCTCTCTAAAAAGAAATAAATAAAATCTTTTAAAAAATTAAATGCAAATTAAGCAGGTTATATGATTAGACATAGAATCACTCAACATATCAACTTTTATAAAGTGAGAAGTAGGATGACGACCTCCTTCTTTTTTACTTCACAACATTTCTAACTCCTTTTCATCTTTTTTCTAACTCTTAATATCTCTTCTACACATTTAAATTTCTTCCAACTAGCATTTATTATTTTTGAAATAATCAAAATACAGACTCAAAAGATTATTTTACTCTAAATGAGGCTTTTTAAAGTAGGGTAATCACATTCATTTAGGAATAATTCCAGCCCTTCAGAAGTCAACTAATTGTAAATACAAACATTTTATACTTTTTTTTTTCAAAAACTAACTTTTCCACAATTAAGACTTGATTTCTCAATCACTGAATTTTTAAAACACAGGCCAACTTTGGCAGATAATCAGAAAACCACACCATGCTCAGTTTTGTGGGAACTATATTGTCGTTCATGGGCACTGGAACTTTTATAAGTGCCTGGGACTAACACTCTGTCATTTTATGTCCTATAGCAGTTTAGTCAACACAGTGTTGGTGGTAGTGCTGAAAAACATGCTCCCAAATCAACCTTAGAACAGACATTCAATGAGGCAAATCTCTATGTGAAGGTCACACAACTGTCATGACACCCTACAGAACAACGATTCTATGAAATAAAGAGGATAGAGATAACATTTATTCGGCAAAACTAAATAAACCAAATGACGAGAGTGACTGCTCCTGGGCACGAGGTTTCTTCTTGGGTTGAAGAAAATGCCCTTGAATTAAATAGTGGTGATGGTTTTACAACTTTATGAATATACTGAAAGACAATGAACTATACACTTTAAAGAGCTACATACTATGTTATGTGAATTACACCTCAATTTTATAAAATAAATAAATATGTAAATCTCAAGAAATAAAACACTGGCCAAAAATGAGTAAATGATGATCTGAAATGCATGCACAATATTCTAGCAGAGCCATTAGCTGGGCCCAGGAAGTTAAACAGGACACACAGGCATTTCCTGATGCTTTCAGAGTTAATGTGTTCTGCACTTCAATATCAAAAAGAAGATACATAAAGGGCCTCAAACTCAACCCCCAATTTTTTATTCTTCTCCAGAGAAGTGGCTTTCTAAAAAAATTACCATTAGTTTTCTAAATATGTCCAGACAAAAGCAGGGTAAACACCCTGCAGTCCATTACTTCCAGAAGTCGCCAGTCCTTTGACCTAATTACCTCATTTGATGGCAGGAGATAAGGGCCTAGAAGGAAGTACACCCAGCATTGCATGCCTGCCTCCATCACAGGGTTTCTTTCATGTGCCTTGAACTCTTTTGAATGTGGAATGCTTTTAGACAGGACATTTAAGGGGTCTGTGCAGCCAAACCATTTCTCTTTTCTTTTAATAGAATGGACAACTTTTTGGTTTCAATGGACTTCTATGTATGAGCAAATAAAAGCAAAAAACACATCACCTATTTGTAGAGAAATCTGTATGATCACTCAGCCTCTATCCATGTCCAAATGTAAAAAATTACAGGACTAAAATCCCTTTCCAGATGTGCTTTTTAAAGCAAAAGAAAATAAAAGCACATAATAAGGCTACCGCTAAGGCTATAACTGTCACCCATAGCTATTAAAAGTTTACATGAAGCCATGAACAGCTTCAAATGTCACTAAAGGGAAACGTATTTTTCTTTCTAAAAACTAAACACTAATGGCCAGGAGGGTACATGAGTAGGGCTTCTGGGATGCTAGTAATACTGTTTCTTGAGTTAGATGTTGACTATGTGGGTAAGTTCAGTTTATAAATTCATCAAGCTATAGAATTAGGGACTTAGAGCCAAGATGGAGGTGTAGGTAGATACACTCTGCTTCCTCACACAATCAAAAGAAAGGTAACAATCAATTTAAAAACAAAAAACAACCAGAACTGCCAGAAAACCAACCTGTGTGGAAGCTGGACAACCAAAGAGTTAAAAAAACATTCATCCAGACTGGTAGAAGGGGTGGAGACAGGCAGCCAGGGCAGCGAGGACCCACAACAAGGCTGCGGCTGCACTGTCCCATGTTCCCATGCGGATAAGCCAGGGGGAACAACTGGGGAGCAAGACAGACTGGGGAACCCATGGTTCCAGCACAGGAAACTAAATCCTTAAAACCTCTGGCTGTAAAAATCTGTGGGGGTTGCAGAGGCAGGAGAAACTCCCGGTCTCTCAGGAAAGTCAGTTGGAGGGGCCCGCAGGATCCTAGAATGTACACAAGCCCACCTATCTGAGTATCAGCACCTGAAAGGGCACAGTCCATTTGTGGGAAGCGAGGGAAGTGATGGGGCAAGAGCCGAGCAAGCTAGCAAGCAGCATTGTTCCCTCTTGGACCCCTCCCCCACAGATGGCACCACAATCAGCAATGTGGGTTGCCCCTCTCTAGTGAATACCTAAGGGGCTCTGCCCCTTACAATGCAACAGGTGCACCAAGACAAACAAATGTGGCCCAAATGAGAGAACAGATCAAAACTCCAGAAAAAGAACTAAGCAACAAGGAGACAGCCAACCTATCGGATGCAGAGTTCAAAACACTGGTAATCAGGATGCTCACAGAAATGATTGAGTATAGTCACAAAATAAACAAAGAAGTGAAGGCTACACAAAGTGAAATAAAGAAAAATATACAGGGAACCAACAGTGATGGGAAGGAAACTGAGACTCAAACCAAAGATCTGGAACAGAAAGAAAAAATAAACATTCAACCAGAACAGAATAAAGAAACAAGAATGCAAAAAAATGAGGAGAGGCTTAGGAACTTAGGGGAAAACTTTAAACATTCCAACATCCAAATCATAGGACTGCCAAAAGGAGTAAAGGAAGAGCAAGAAATTGAAAACTTATTTGAAAAACTAATGAAGGAAAACTTCCCCAATCTGGTGAAAGAAATAGACATTCAAGTCCAGGAAGCTCAGAGAGTCCCAAAGAAGTTAGACCCAAGGAAGCACACACCAAGGCACATCATAATTACATTAGCCAAGATTAAAGATAAGGGGAGAATATTAAAAGCAGCAAGAGAAAAAGGAGACAGTTGCCTACAAAGGAGTTCCCCTAAGACTATCAGCTGATATCTCAAAAGAAACGTTACAGGCAAGAAGGGGCTGAAAAGAAGTACTCAAAGTCATGAAAGACAGGTACCTATATCCCAGATTACTCTATCCAGCAAAGCTATCATTTAGAATGGTAGGGCAGATAAAGTGCTTACCAGGTAAGGTCAAGTTAAAGGAGTTCATCATCACTAAGCCGTTATTATATGAATTGTTAAAGGGACTTATCTAAGAAAAAGAAGATGATCAAAAATATGAACAGTGAAATGACAACTCACAACTATCAACAACTGAACCTAAAAAAAAAACCTAGGCAAACAACCAAAACATGAACAGAATCATAGATATGGAGATCATCAACAGGGTTATCAACAAAGAAGTGGAGGGTGGAGAATGGGGGTTAAATGTACAGGGAATAAAAGCATAATTGGTAGACACAAAATAGAAGGGGAGGTTAAGAATACTATAGGAAATGGAGAAGCTAAAGAGCTTATATGTACACACCACGGACATGAACTAAATTGGGGGTAGGGAAATGCTGGAGGGAGGGGCAGTGCAGAGCAGAGGGGGGTAAAGAGGCGAAAAAATGGGACGACTGTAATAGCATAATCAATAAAATATACTTTTAAAAAGCTGTAGAATTATGACATGCACTTTTAAATGTATATTCATAAAAAGTAAAAAATAAAATAAAAGGGGAATAGTTGCTAAATGAATATTAAAGACTTCATGAATTTCTTAACTAAGACATCTAGTTTAACAGTAATGATGATGATGATGATGACCACAGCTAACACTTAATAAAGTATTACAATACCAGGCACAGCACTAAACCCTTTATATACACTTTATCTTACAGTGAGATAATATGTTCTTCCATTTCAAGAAAGGGCCAGACCATGTGTGCCCTATAAATATGTCTGTCTACAACCCAATACCTGGCAGAAACTGGTACAACCCAATATTTGGTTCTACCTTAAATTACTTTTGAGTGAGTCTAGCTCTCCTATATTGTCAAAAGGAAAGACCCCTTCACCTACCCTAATGCACACCCACACCCCAAGGATGAACATGAAGTTTGAAAAGAATGGAACTTTTCCTGCTATTTCTCCATTTCTTCTCCTCCAAAAGCTGGACAGGAAAACAAGTCTTTCCAACCCAAACCTCCATCACCATTCCATGTTCTCAGGTGCCTATTCTAGTGGCCTCTTATAATTCCACAGAAGTCTGGCTAAGCATGCAATAATTTTTTTTTAATCTAGGCCCGCAATTCTTTAAGTACATTTTTTAACAAGGATCCAACGGACTTTTTGCCAGGTACAAGTAGAAACCAAAAGAATGATCAGTTTCCTTTCTGTGTCCTGAAGACCTTAAGATCTATTCCCAAGTAACTTAACTTCAAGGGTCACTGAAATTTTGTTATAATGACAGTATATTATAATAAACTGCTACTAAAATTCAAATTTTTAAAAAACAGTTATCAAACACCTTCTATTGAGTACTTGCTAGAAGCTACAGGGTTCTTCGCATCATTTACCTCAAATTAATCCCCAAACTAGCTAACATTCACTGAAAGCCTACTATGTACTAAGCGCCACTTTAAGTGCTTTACATGTATTAATTCACAGATGTCATAACAGCCCTAAGAGATAAATACTATTGTAAATATTCTCATTTTCAAATTAAGAAACTAAGGCATAGAAAGGTTGAGAAACTTACCAAGGGCACAACTAAAAGCAGCAGAGTAAAGATTTGAAGTCAGGCAATTACCTAAGTGTGAGACTCCATAGCCTTAACTAGTGCACCCCACTGACCCTCACCACTCAATGAAGCAAGGATACCCCCCTGGCAGAGCAGACAATGCTGAGTTCTGAGTATATAACTTACTTGTGCAAGGCCGAACAGCTAGTAATGGATAGGCCTGGATTAAAACCAGTTGGTAGAAGTGAGAAATGGTGTAATCATTATGGAAAATAATATGGCAGTTTCTCAAAAAATTAAAAATAGAACTGTCATATGATCCAGCCATCTCACTTCTAGGTATGTATTCAAAAAAACTGAAAGGAGAATTTCAAAGAAATATTTACATACCCATGTTCAGAGTAGAATTATTCACAATAGGCAAGACATGGAAGCAATCCAAATGTCCACTGACAGATGAATGGATAAACAATATGTGGTATATACATACAATAGATTACTCATCCTTAAAAAAGAAAGGATCTCTCATCACTTTCTACAAAATGGATGAATCTTGAGGACACTGTGCTAAGAGAAATGAGCCAGTCACAAAAATATAAATAGAGTGATTACACTTACAGGAGGTAACTTAAATAGTTGACTACTTTAAGCACTTCTCTGACTACTTCAGAGTAACAGAACAACTCCTGGAAACAAGAGGATAGGGACAGGTGGAAATTAAAACTGTTGTTTAATAGGTATAGAGTTTCAGATTTCCAAGATGAAAAGTTCTAAAGATGTTGCTTAATAATATGAATGCAGTAGTCGCCCCTTATCTGCAAGGAACGTGTTCCAAGACCCTCAATGGATGCCTGAGACTGGGGACAGCACAGAACCCCAAGTATGCTATGTTGTTTTCCTGGACATACGCACCTATGATGAAGTATAATTTATTATTAGGCACAATAAGAGATTAACAATAACTAATAATGAAAAAACAATTATAACAATATAATGTAATAAGTTATATGAACATTTCTCTGTCCTTTCCTCTCCTCTCCCAAAATATCTTGTTGACTGTACTTTTCACTCCTGTGCCTTGGGACCATTATCAAGTGAAACAAGGGTTACTTGAACACAATACTTTGACGGTGGATCTGATAAGCAAGAGGGCTAGTAAGTGACTAGCAGGCACAGAGTGTACACAGCCTGAGCACACTGGACAAAGGGATGATTCACCTCCTGGAGGGACAGAGCTGGATGGCAAGAGATTTCATCACACTACTCAGAACGGCACACAATTTAAAACTCCTGGATTGTTTACTTCTGAAATCTTCTGTTTAATACTTCAGATCCCAGTTGACAGTGGGGTGGGGGGGGGAGGGGGGGTAACAGACACCACAGAAAGCAAAATAGTGATAAGAGAAGACTAATGTATACTTAATACTACTGCACTATACACTTAAAAACGGTTAAGGTGGCAAATTTTGTTTTATGGATTTTAGAATTTAAAAAATTTTAATGAAAATATTTTAGAAAGTATTTAAATTCTCATTCTGGAAGAAATGGAAAAGGCCCTTGACAGTGCTAATCTTCTCCGATTCCATGATGAGGCTAATCTGACAAACATTTATGGGGTGCCCACTCCATATAAGGCACCAAGGTAGCACAGTATATCTACAAGTAGACGTAAATAACTAAACAGTAAAAGCAGGAATAATGCTAAACTAACCACTCATAGCCATAACTTCTCCCCAAATTGAGGAAGGCAAAAAATATTTTTGAATTCAAACTCAATATTGCCAAGGAGAAATTTAATCTAACACTTGAAGAAATATCTGTTTTATCCTGTGAGACCTCACTTTTCTCTGAAATGGTGATTAGTGATAACTGCATGGGTAAAAAAACCACAGAAAGCAATTTCTGTTTCCCACAGTTGGAGGAGCTGAGGAAGAGACAGCCAATGGTGTTACCTGTTAAGAACTGAGTTACTCTGGTTTTTACTATGATTCATAAATCTCCCCAAAGTATAAAGTGTCCCTTTTGTGACAGAAAATTCTATAAACTTCTCATGTTGGACACTTTCTAAAATGCCTTTCCTTTAACTCAGTAATTAGGGTAGAGAAAACAAATGTATGTTGATGACATTAGGTAAAATAAGATACAGTTGATGGCTTCTATTCTTTTCCAAGGCATTTTCCCGGCATCAATAAGCTGTTTTCTGTTGTTGTGCAACTTACCTAATGTCTCCGTTCTTATAGTACAACCCAATAATGTTTGAGTTCCAAATCTCAAGTCTACAAACCACTGTTTCCACCCCTTGGCAGCTGAAATTGTTCACTTATGTTTCCCTACTCTTTGATACTCACAACATGCTATGTATAATTTTATTTTGCATGATGCTTTTTGGATGGGAAGCTATAGACTGAACTTTTTTCAATTGAGCTTGAGGACATGTTCTTTTGTACTCAGCGTTTGAAAACTGAGGTATGTCTAATGTCCTATAATCCGTAACACTCCTGAGCAAATAACTAAACCACCTTTTGAAAGGCAGACTGAGTTAAATCTGAGAACCTGTTACAACCAGAGAAAGTTACCTGTCAAACTGATGAAAACCACATGCCTAGGTTTTAACACCATTGTTAACTCTATTCCATTCCCTGAGAGGTTTCTCACTCCTCTTCCCCATAGCTGCGTCTTGTCCTTATTTCAAGGCTCAACTCAATTTCCAGCTTTTCCATGAATTCTTGCTTGGTCATGTCAGCTTTAAGTAAACATTCCCTCCTTTGAATTTATGGCCTGTGACAGGCAATCAAATCTATATATTTAATTTACATTTTCCTTGGCCATTATTTAAAAGGCTCTGGATGGGTGATACAATGCACAAGCCATGTGAACTGATGAGAAAAACAAAGAGTAAATATAAGTAAATAGTGTAAATAAATTACTTTGTCTCCTCCATTTGATTCTCTTTGCATATACTTGAAACATTTATTACAGATAACCTGAAGCAGGGGCATCCAAGCTTCTGGCATCTCTGTGACACAATGGAAGAAGAAGAGTTTTCTTGGGCCACACATTAAATACGTTGCAACACATAATCACAAAAAAAAAATCTCATAACATTTTAAGTAAATTTATGATTTTTGTGTTGGGCTGCATTTACAGTCCTTCTGGGCTGCATGTGGCCCACGGGCCACAGGATGGACACCCCTGATGTCCCAAAGTGTCAGAAGCAGAGTGCTAAAGGTACTTTAGCCTTGCCAAACCAGGCCTGCAAAAGGCAGTGTGGTGCAGAGAAGAAGATGGCTTTGAAATCAGGCAGACAAGGGAAATATTTTAATCCTAGCTCTGCCTCTTAGCCGTTGTGTAGCCCTGGGCACACAGCAGCCTGAGCTCCAATTTCCCCAACTATGAAATGGGGATGAACAACAGCTGTCTCAAAAGACCATGCAGATTTGGTGAGAGCATCAATAAAAGCACCTGGCATGCTGTGGGCACGCAACAGTCAAAATGAGCAGAGCTCTTTTGTTTCCCAGAGTTATAAGTGATAACAACTGCAGTTATACAATCAGCATTTCCTTTTCATTTGGTAGGCATCGCTACTTCTGGAATTATTGTAAGGTGTTATTTTTAGAATGTAAACCAACTGGAACAGTGGAAGCACACCATAGGGACTTGACAGAGGCAGGAAACTCAGGGAAGTTGAACTCTGGTCGGAGAGGTAAGGTACCTTAAAAATGAACACGAACACGAAATGTTCGATTGCCTGTCATGGACCTTAAGTCAAAGAAGGAAAGGACATGACCTTAAATATTTTAGGCTGGCATGACCAAGCAAAAATTGATGAGAAAAGTGGAAATTGAGGGGAGCCTTGAAATAAGGACATGGCATAGCTATGGGAAAGAGGAATGAAAAATCTCTCAGAGAATGGACCAGTTAACAAAATAGCAGTGGGTACGTGTGCCCACCAGGTTTTCAGGGAATAATAAAGAGACCAACTTTGCTATAGCATAGAGCTTTGTAGGGGAGCAACAGAAGATAAGGTCAAATACGGTAGAGTAGTCAGGAATGCCATTAGGACAACCCCAAAACCAAATTTCAGAGAAATAAATCATGGTGGGTAGAAGTCACAGACTTTTTAAAGAGAAACAGTGTACAACCCAGTGAGTTTAGGAGGCTGATCTATCAATAGTGAGTGGATTGGAGCGGAGAGAGACCAGAGACTCAGTGACCAGGTAGGAAGCCACGGTGACAATCCTAGCAGGAAGTAATGAAAGCCTGAATTAGCGTGGTGTCATACAACTATAAAGATGAAGACCGAGAAGAGAAGTATCATACAAAGTCTCACCGACTGAAATAAAGAGGGAAGAAGCAAAGCTGACATGGTAGTTTCAAGAGAGACTGAGGCAATGACAGCACCATGAGATGAAGAGACACGTCTGGAGGAAAAATGAATCCTAGGGACACAGGAGGCGAATTCTATTTCAGATAGGTAGTTAAGGAGGAAATACCCTAAAAGAAAATATTAAGTCAGCACGTAACAATGTGGGCTATAGATGGAAAGAGGAGCCTTCCACCTAGAAAGGATGGCTGAGTCCTTGGAAGCTGTAAAAATTCTGGTGCAAAGAAACAAAAGGGGACCAGCTCACTATGTACTGCCCTCCTTGAAACCTTCTTTCCAGAATGAAATGAAATCCTCAAAGAAGTCAATAAAGAAGCAAAAAATATACATAAGTGGTGTCACTAAGGCCAAGGAGATGAGTCTCAAGAAGACAGAGGTGGTCAAGAAAGCCAAACCCTACAGAAAAATATAAGAAGAGGAAGGCTGAAAGTAAGCCATCATGCATGGCAACTATGAGACCCCTGGAAACCTTCAAGTAATCAGGTTTGAAAAAGTGTCCAACGGCAAGAGGAAATGAGTAGGAAGGAGGAAAGCAGAGGCAGTGTCTGCAATCTACGCTTTCAAAGGCACTTTTCTAAGAGAAGTCTCATTCAGATTTTTAATCTGGAATACAAAAACATGTGGTTTTAAGAAAATGAAAGACTCTGATCATACAAACTGTCTTTAGTAGCCACAAAGCCTAATCTTTCCCCCCTGCCTTCCTTGTTTCATCTCATTTCTTGGTTATCTTGTGCAACCTGTCGATGCTGCTTATTTCTAGGCTATACTTCTGAGCCTCTCTCCCTTCAGTAAGAGATAGTCATGTCTAATCATGTCTATCCCTTTCACCTCTCTTGCTTTTTTTTACTCACACCATAGAAACAAGATCAAAAGTCAGATTTTACAAGAAAAAAAACAAAATTTAATAATCATTCCTCTTCCATGTTTCCAAAGAAGGTCATTTTCCAAGAAGTACATAAGAAGATGCTCAACATCATCAGTCATTAGGAAAACTAAATCAGTCATTAGCAAACTAAAACCACATTGAGAAAACACTTCTAGGATGGCTAAAATGCAAAAATACCAGCAAGGACATAAAGCAACTGGAACTCTCATATACCTATGACAAAAATGTAAAATAGCATAACCAATTTGGAAAATAATTCAGTAGTTTAAAAAAAAAGAACCAACATACACTACCATAATCTCCAGCCAATCTATTTCTAGGTATTCTCCCAGGAGAAATGAAAGCATATGGCCATACAAAGACTTGTACACGAATGTTCACAGACAAAAAGTGGAAGAAACTCAAATGTCCAACAACATGGAAATGGATGTTCAAATGTTGGTATAGCCATACAATAAAATACTAAGAAATAGAAATGAACAAACTACTGATGGATGCAGCAACATAGAATTTCAAAATGATTGTGCTGGAGTAGAGGGCATAATCATTTTGAAAAATAGGGAGGACATATAACTTTCCATTTCTATAAAATTTCATAAAATGAAAACTAAATCTATAGTGACAGAAAGCAGATTAATGGTTGCCTAGAGTTAGAGGGGGAAATTGAAGGACAGAAGAGAGGTAATACAAAGGGACATGAACTTTTGAGGGTGATGGATATGTTCATTATCTTGATGGTGGTGATGGTTTCACAGGTAAATGCAAATCTAATCAATTTATATATATTAAATGTGTAGTTTATTGTGTGCCAATAATATCTCGCACACCCACGTGTACGCACACCCACGTGTACGCACACCCACGTGTACGCACACCCACGTGTACGCACACCCACGTGTACGCACACCCACGTGTACGCACACCCACGTGTACGCGGGTAGCAAGGACATGCTCTTTTGAGTCGACAAACCCCCCTACCCCCCGTTAAGCCCCCGCACAACATATCATATGTCCTTGCCAAACCCCAAAAACAAGGGTGATACGAAGCACCTCATGAGCCTAACCTAACAACAGGTAACACTACCCGCTTAAACAAATACCCTCCCGACTCTTATTAATTGAATGGTTCTTTTTGAAAAGAACCATTGGGGCAATTGGCAAAATTTGAATAGGAACTGCATATCAAAAAATGCATCGATGTCAAAATTTTTTCAGAGAGGAAAGTGGAAGTCCTAATATCCATAACATAAGGTCAGCATGAAGGCATCACTCTGGTAAAGTGAGAACATTATTTGGGTACTCTCACTATTATTCTTTTTTTGAGGGGAAAAAATTAGCTGTCCTTTCAAAGAATTCCCTCTTAAGTAATGTTTCCAAAGTAAATGTTTGCCTGGACACTTTCACGTCTAAAACTGTTTACAGTACATAATCCTTTGGGGAGAAACAATCTGCATCTCCGTGAGGCTCCGGGGGCCGCAGCGGGGCCTGTGGCTGCCGTAGGAAGGTGCACAGAGATGCACGGAGCTGCTCTGGACACCGTCTGGATCCCAGTTCTTTCACCTGGGTGATTCCTTCATCAGTAGCCACTCAGATCTCATAGACATTAAAAATAAAAGCTTCCTTTCCAAGAATTATTTGCTGCTCAGAGAGTCTCATTCTTAGACAAACCTAGGACCTGACATTTACCAAAACAGTTTAGGCCTGAAGGTACCATATCAGATGCTCAGGAGGGATGCCGCCAGCAAAGAAGGAAATGTCGGAGTCCCTGACTGGTCTCTCTTCTGAAATTGATGGAATAAAATCCTGCAGGGTCTCAAGCCATATAAGTAAGAAAGAAGTAGCCAGTGCCGACCATGTCTCTATATTTGTGAGGATAAATTATCAGGATGAGTGTCCATCTCTATATTCCCATCTGGTGTCAGAGATATGGCTGGCACTTAGATTAAAAATAAAGTATTCAATATGCCTTTATAATTATCTTTCCAAAATTGACTTTAAAAGTATTCGGGACATATTAATTTTACTCTTAACAACCAAAAAAGTGATCACAAAGGATATATGTACTATGCTGTCTTTAAAAGAAAAAAGTTCCTGCCACCACCTGAAAAACAAAATATTCTTCACTTTCTTGTTCTATTTTCTTACAGAGGTACAGTGAAATGGTATCATTCACAAATTTACACAAGCTCAGGATTCTCTTTTATATATTTAAAATACTGTAAAACTATATTTTATATTCTGTACTACACATTACTTTAGATATTATACATTTATAACTATATATTACATATCCTTAAGAATAAGATGTGCAAAATCACTGTTTTGTATGGACAGTTTAAAAGATCTTTCAAGGGAAATTTTGGCTCTACATGATTTTGTCTTTGTATACCAACGTAAGAGCTAACCCCACTCAGTATGAACCTCTTCCTTAAGCAGCTGCAGTTTCCTTACAAAACAGGTAGTTAAAATTAGAGCAAAGATTTTCTGCAAAGGTAATCCCAGATAAAAACAAGGACAGCCTTCACCAAAACCAGCTGAGGTACCAGAGGAAGATGGCAACAGACCTCCCACTCCTGGGGGACAAATTCCTATCTGTGTCTCACTAGGTCTGCCACATCCTGCAGAATCAGCATCCTGTACATTCAGAGAGTGTGCCTATTGTTTAGACCAATGCTTTCCTAGGACATTTCACTGGGATGGATGATGTTTTTTCTTTTTTAGAGACAGGGTCTCACTATGTTGCGCAGGCTGGAGTGCAGGGGGTATTCACAGGCATGATCCCACTAGTGATAAGCGCAGGAGTTTTGACCTGCTCCGTTCCAGCCTAGGCCTGTTCACCCATCCTTGAGCAACCTGATGTCCACTGCCCGCCCCAACCATAGTGATCCTGAATTTCCCGCAGACACCGGATCGGCATAGCACACTACAGCCCAGAACTCCTGGGCTCAAGCGGCCCTTCTGCCTCAGCCTCCTCAGCAGTTGGGACTACAGTCGTGGGCCACTGTACGGGGCCGATAATTATTTTCTCAAAGAAAAAAAAGACAGTGTTTGTTCTTCCCTTCATGTGATCAGTGCCCACAGGTTTTCAGTGTCACATCTACACCACGTTCTGATCCATTCTTGTGATCCTGCCCTCTCTATATTCCCATACTGTAGCCAGCCTTTCTTCTTTGGCTCTTGACCATTGGTTTTCATCTTTCATTGCATTAGTAAAGAAACTTTGGCTCCATTACCCATAAAGTAAAGACATTTCACATTTCCCTCATCGCAAAGTTTTAAATAATCTCAAACACAGGAACATGACAACGCCCACTGTCACGACTCTTATAAACCAGGGTTCTGTTCCAGTTCATGTATGAGGCAAAAATCAAAAATGAAACGTGTAACTATTTACAAAGTAGAAAACACGATTACATTATTTGTAGACAATATGATTGTATATCTTTAGACTAAAAAAAAAAAGAGGAACAATGAATCACCAGAAAAGGTAGTAAAATACTAAATGGGAAGTTTGGTCAGTAACCACTTGTAAGGACTGGCAATCATCAGTCAGGAAAACATAATAAAAAGATGCCCTCATTGTAATCAATTTATAGCAGCAGCAGAAAGATGAGTACTTCAGCCTCATACACAGAATTTACTCCAAGTGCATCCACCTGTCCTACAGAAAAATCTGAAGACTTTACTACCCTCTCTGCTTTCTGTAACCCAATGCCAGGCTGTCCCCCTCCAAAATGTACACAAAAATTCTGAACCTCCCAGGAATCTCTTCTCTTTGGCCTACGGCAGGGTGTCCAAGCTTTTGGTGTCTCTGTGCCACACTGGAAGAAGAAGAGCTATACTGGGCCACATATTAAATGCACTGTAACAGATAATCACAAAAAATATCTCATAATGTTTTAAGTAAATTTATGATTTTGTGTTGGGCCACATTTATAGCCATCCTGGGCTGCATGTGGCAGCCAACAAATTCATTGTTTAAAACAGGAAGAGAGTAAAACACAAAGGCATAGCCAACGAAAGAACTACTGTTATACTTTTACAGTAATCGTAGCATTAACCATGCTGAACACACAGTTACATATTAGAGGAAAAAACCCACCTTGCTGTTTTCCAAGCGCTCAGGCCCCTTCTTGTTGCTAGTTTACACGGAACAGAGAGAAACCCTGAGTTACAAAACTACCTAATAGTTTCTCAAGACTTGCTGGGGCCCTAAAATACCAAATTTACATCTCATCTCCCTGGCAAAGTCTTCCCTAAGCCAATCCAAAAACAAGATATTTACCCCTTTTTAATAGTCTCCTAAAGCTCATTTTCCCCCAATGTCAGTGTTTATACTTCTATAGCAACATTATCTAATGAGTTCGCTAATGTACAAACAAGAAGTATTCCAGGCCACCGTCTCTGAACCCCATCCCACCTTCTTCCTAGCTAACAAAACTCCTGTTGTGTTCACCTTCCTAGGCTGGCATGACCTCCAGAGGAGGCTGGGCTCCTCATAAAACGTGAGGCAACTATGTTGGGTCAGAGTTCATCAGGATGATAGTATTCCCATGGCCAAGTCATTGGTTTAGGCATGGACACATTTCTGGCCTACGAGATATGAGTTAGTTTCTAAGAAGGTTTTCTCAGGCTGTAAGAATACAGTTGCTTTCTCATATCTCTGGATGTAGTTATGTAAAGACTTGAAATCATTAAGCTGCTAAATTCACCAGACTTGGAAACAGCTACTTGCAGGCTTTATTTTTTATGTTAGATAATAAGTGTAATCAGTGTTTAAGCTGCTTCCACTTGAGTTTTCTGTTACTTCCAAAAACTTCCAATTAATACACCATCTAGGTATCTAACTAGAATTTATTCCACCTATCTGTAAAACTGGAAGAGATTTCCTTTATTACCTAACTAGCTCTATTCTGTCTTTGGTAGAAATTACCTTATATCATTTTTTTTGAGATGAGGGCTTCTCTCATAAATTGATATACTGATTTTATATGGGGGAGGGGGAGGGAGGAAACTTTTGATTACTGGAATCTTACTGATTTACAAATGGCAACAAGCTAATCCTAATATATGTCTGTTGAGGCCAAATTAAGAGGAATAAGCTTAAACCAAAGGTATCTAGTTGTCATATAAAGATGAATTTCCTGAAAGAAAGGATTACAGGAAAAATATTCTCCAGGGATAATGTAGAATCTCCTTGATGATAGTCTTTAAAAATAGATGATTCGTGTAGCTGTGAAGCCTTAGGTACTATATTTGGATTATATGACAATTGAAGATTCCTGTCAGGCCTATCTAAAGAGAAAATCTATCTTTCTTCTAAACAGAAATTTAGAAAAATATCTAAATGTTAAAATAAAAGATAAGTAAAAACTTCTTAATCCCAAACTCTAGGACAGACATATTTAGCATATACTTGTAAAAATCAGTCATTATAGCAACTTCATCTCATTATTCTTGGGAGGAAAAAGACAAACAGTATGACCAAAATTCTATGTCTTAATTTCCATAGAATCTCAACAGTGTCAGTACAAACTTCTTTGGCCAGAAAATGTCCAGTGACTAACTGAAAGCTAATTTATTTAATTAAAAAGAGAAATGAAAGTACATACTAGATTTTTTTAAATGGCATATACTTATCAGAATAGAATGGTTTCTTCCCTATGGCAATTCTATAACTGAAATGATATAATTTTTAAGGGAAGTTTTTTAGATTTTGTTTATTTTATTTTTAGACAGAGAGGAAGGGAGGGAGAGAGAGGTAGAGAAACATCAGTGGGGGGGATTACCTCTCATGTGCCCCGCACTGGGGACCTGGTCCACAACCCAGGCATGTGCTCTAGACTGGAAATTGAACAGGTGATCCTTTGGTTCACAGGCCAGTGCTCAATCCACTGAGCCACACCTGCCAGGGGCTAAAAGAATAATTTTTAAAGTGGTTTTACATTAAAAACTCTACTGTCCAAGAGCAGTGCTGAATATGGACTGCCTTATTAAAGACAAAATTTGAAATATTTAAGATTTATTACTATAGGGAATTAAATCCCCACTCACATTTATGATGACCAAAAGCTGGAATATTACTGTGGAAAAGCAAATGCAAATAGTGTTCACTTCTCCAGGGAAGTCATAAGGTTTTCTGACATGATGTGCAATGGATAACTGGTCTTTGGTTTAGCAACTAAGACATAGATTATCTGTCAGCTGCTCACACAGGAGCAGAACAAGGAGCATAACAGTGATGGATGGTACGATAAAGAATGTGAGTCTCAAAAAGAAAGCTGAAGGCTATGGAATGGTTTGCTTTTGTACCAATTAGAGAAAGGTGCCCTTTCCCAGTGATTATAGACCCAGTGATGCCTAGCTTGGGCAGCAGACAGTTCTTCTCTACACATTAGAAAACGGTGTCTCACTATCCGGCTCTCATTGTACAATGTACCTTTCACACAACTATAGGCAGTGGCCTCAGACTTACCTTCAAAAAACCCACGCCCTGTCATGGACAGAAACTCCTTTGTCTTCAAGGTATGGAGAAAATAAGTCTCATCCTTAACAGACTCAATTACCAAAGCTCTCCCTCACTCTAGGAAAGTTGAAGGCAGCCAAGGTTCCATTATATTGGAGTCTATTCTTATCAAATAGTGAAAGGGAAAATCTCCAGAGAGATCTCATAATCAAATTTATAGATTTGTTTTTCAGATGTAAAATATTATACCTTCATTCTTTACGCAGTTTTACACAGCACAGATTTCAACTTTATTGAAAGGATATCAATTTATCAGTCTGCATGATTTTTCTCTACATGAAAATTTACTTAAAATGCTTTGTACTTTTCAAGGGAGGACCTATAACTCTAAAAGAAAGCTATAACAGTTACCATAGTGCTATTAAGTATTTCTAAATGATGGCTTTCTTTGATTATTTAAACTTTGCTTTTGAATATTTATATTAAAAACAGATTATAACTAACCATCACCAAAGCTCGGGCTTGACTTAAGATTGGCTAAGAGAATAATCTATTAAGTAGCCTCTGGAATGGAAACACAAGACTAACATCTGCTCAAACTAAACATACCAATTCTGGTATTATAAACAAGTGAAAAATAATATTTTGCTGTTGAAAATTAATAATCACTTTTAGTATTAAGACATCATTTGGTCTTCTAAAACCAAAACAAAACAGTGCTTCATTATAAAGAGAAATTATGCAAACATGTACTCACCCCTATAAACTTTTCCTAAAGTCAAGCCTTTGTTACTATGAAGTAAAATACAACACAAATTATTATAGTTTATTGCAAATGGCTATGTTAATGCCACTGTAACTTCTACGCAAGCCTTTCATGAGCCAAAATGTTGAAGATGCTCTTAGTGGAATGGAGATTCTGTCAGGAAAGAAGTGGTTGAATGTGAGTCACCACCTGCTTTGACTTCTGACCCTATTTTTTTCTAACTGCAGGACTCTCTTAGGTAATTATAAGATCTACCTTCCAAGGTTTCCAGCACAGAGTTTTTAAGAACACCCACATGTCACAGGGACACAATCATCAGAGTCGAACAAGAAACTCCAAGTGCTACTGAGCAACACAAGAAGACCAGGCTGTATTCATACCTACCAATGCTATGTGCATGTTATTGCCCAAATTATGAGATGTGTAAAGTTTCAACCAGAAACTCTTATAACAGACTTTGCAGAGAGATAGCTCTAAGTCTGATCTCAGTTTCAAACCCTAGTTTCACCACTGATGAGCTGTTAGAGACCTTGGGTAAACTACTAACTTCTCAGTGCCTTAATTTCTGCATATATACAACAGGGATAATTTAAAGAACCACATCAAAAACTGTTACATTAACTAAAATTCAATAATATATATGAAGTAGTTTAAATACTGCCTGGCATATTGTACCTATTCAGTAAATGTCAGCCATCATCATCATCATTATTATTATTACCAATAATAGTGGTTTACTTCTCCTCTGATCAAGAAATCCCACTTCTGGAAATCACAAAAGTAGAAGCACAAAAATACTTATTACATTGCTTCTCAGCCTTTTGACTAAGATCAAGTATAAAAATACTTAATACATTATTTACAATAGTGAAAAGTTAGAAGAACCTAAATGTATACCAATCAGGAAGCATTTAGCAACTTATAAAATATCCATTCAGTAACATATTATTCTATCACTAAAAATACATTAGAAATATAATAAAGAATTATGAAGCAAAATGACATTGTGTTTATAGAATTGTACAGAGTGAAAAAGGCCAAGATTTAAAATTACATGTACATCATTATAACAATGTAAAATTATATTTAAAATGCATATAAAAAAAGGTGAGCAAGTAACCAAAATCATAACAGAAGATATGACAGGATAATGAGATTTAGAACAATTTTTATTTTTTTATCTATCATATTACTTTTATAATTTTAAATTTTATTTTAAAGTATTTTCAACTTGCTCCAGATTTATTTTATTATTCACTAACTAGAATTATTAAAATAGTAATAAAAGTTAAACTACAAAAATATATTACTTAAGTAGATAAACATCAAAATAGAAATTCAGAATAAAATGCTTCAAATATTAACACTCAATATAAAAATATTACTGTTTTAAAAAACTGAGTCCCTAATTAATTATGCACCTATATTTAAATTGGATAGAGCCTAGGGACCACTTAGATCTGAGACTGAATGACATACATATATTTTACTTTAAAATAAGTGTCAGGGAAATGAAATCATTTAAGAGAAATGAAGGTGTACTGATTTTTAGCCTTGGAAAAGCTATATATTGTAACAATACCTAAACTTTCCTGGTGACAAAGTAATATAGTAATAAATGTCTTTCCTTTGGATAGTCAGGTAATGTATACAATGTATATCTTTATTGCTTTAAAATGTGTCAGTTTAGATAAGGTATAACAGACATAGTGTTTCACAAATTGAGGAATCAAATGGTCAAGGAACATTTTATGAATCCTGGAAAATGTCTAAATAAAAGGGAGAAAGGAAACAAACTTATACCCAAACTCACTATTGTCCAAAGTTCCTCTTCCATCCAACTGCCCTCATTCATTTTGATGGTGCCACCGTGACAGCAGTCTCACCACTTAAGAGGTGTCTCACTCATCCTTCCCCTTGCTTTCAGAATGGCCCACACCCCTGAGTTGTATCTTTCCTGGTTTGGCCCAGGCTTCCCAATATACCTCTCCCCCTTTCTCTCTTGGTCATGCACATCAATCCTCTATACAGGTTAGAAGAACAGGATTACTGAATCATGGGTCTTATGCCATTCCTCTGCTCAAAAGTATCCAATGGTTCTCCAGTATCTACAGCACAAGCTCAGGCCCCTCAGCACAGTTCTCAATATCTGTGCTGACAGCAGTTCCAGCAGCATCTTCCAGTCCTCACCTATGTGCACTGTCAACTCCAGGCCAAGGGTCCTCAGCTGGGCCCAGCACTCTGGTATAGCTTATCATTGTAACTATGTCAAAGTTTGTGACCAATAATG
Source organism: Phyllostomus hastatus (assembly GCF_019186645.2). Classification (NCBI taxonomy): domain Eukaryota; kingdom Metazoa; phylum Chordata; class Mammalia; order Chiroptera; family Phyllostomidae; genus Phyllostomus; species Phyllostomus hastatus. The sequence continues at coordinate 15,016,086 of NW_025333977.1, read as the reverse complement.
GCTCAAGTACCAAAACTTTTAAATTATTTACTGTTTAAACTAAGCTAAAAAAGAATTCAAGTTTATTCCTACAACATGTTCTCATTTACCTGCATTAGAAATGGGGTGAAGTTTCTGCAAGAGCACTGGGAACTGCCTGTAACTCTGGGTTCCCCGTGGAGACGTGTTACACGTGAAATCTTATCTGTCATGTGAGTTGTGGTGGAAAGCTGTTCCAAACCAGGGCTCCTCAAGCAGTGGCATCACTAGAGGTACCTCCCACCTGTGCAGGGAGCAAGGAGCCTGCCTTGCTTCAAATTATGGCCAACAACTGGGTTTTAAAAGCCATCTTTCAGCTCATAAAGCAGAAGGATGGTGATGGTGGCAAGAGGAGGGTGACAGAGGGACTCGAGGGAACCACAGTCTAGGAGAAGAATCTTTCCAGAGTCAATCTATTCCATCAAGATGGAGACAGCTTCTAGTAAGCTGGAGGCCAAGAATTTCATTGTATGGATTTTCCACTACCGTGCTGATATGAAGTTTCTTTTTTAAATTATATACTTACCTTAAAAAATAGTCTATCTAGAAAATAATATTAAGTATATAAAATCACAGAGATTACTCATAAAATCTGGAAAAACATAATGAATGGACTTCTGAAATGACAGTTGGGTAGAGCCTGCTCAAAACCAATGGTGCTGCCTGCCTTTCTCCCAACTGTACCTGCATTTTACTCCCTCTGTACTATTTTCACGCTTTTCTTCCACCTGTAATGTCATCTTTTCATCCTCCCTCTACCCAATCTCTGTCTGCTGAAATGTTAGGACATAATCAAATGTCAGTTCCCCTCAAAACTATCCAAGGCTCCCCAAGCCCCCTGAGTCAGGCCATTGTCCTCTTGTGAGTGGTCCAACTGAGTCTGGTAGCTTTGCTGTTTTTAAAAAGCTCATCTCTCCAACTAGATGGAATGCTCCTGGAGAGCAGAAAATGCACTGATTCATCTTTGGGTATCACAGAGAACACAACATTGTTTCCCACCTGTAGCAGAGTACACAGAAAATGTTGGCTTCATTGAACCGAATTCCTAAACAATCTGTTCAGAAGATGCACCAGGGTCAGCAGCCAGAACCCTACAATCACCTACAAAGGAAGTTCTTAAGCACTGGACAGGGTGAATTATTAAGGGAGAGGCATCCCCCACCCTTTTGTCAGAAGTGTTATTTTAAACCAAAATAATGTGAATTTTCTCTTAAACCATAAAGCATTTGTCCATACTAAATCCACAGGACTCTTGTACATCAGTAATATGGGAGCCCAACATTTACTAGCAACAGCTGTGATGTCGGTAAAGCAGATCATTCATCGTGCCATTCATAATTTATGTATTCAGAACCATATCTTATTTCAGAAAGGATCCAGTGAAACTTATACAAATACATATACCAGAGCAAGATAAAATGGCATATGTAAGATGAGAAAGACAGAAATGGGACAAAGGAAAACTGAATGTAAGAAAGATAAGCTATCCTGGGAGTAAAATTCGGGTCCCTAATTAATGTTCTCTGTAAAATTCTGCACATTTGCTAGTGGTAGGCCAGAGTTTTGGTTCTAACACTTCTAGCAGCCAACATTTGTTGGCTAAACACAAAATGATCCAATCAGTTACATGATTCAGCATCCTTAAGATACAAACAAAAAGCTATTAGAGAACCATCTCTCCCTTGGTTCTCATAAAGAGAATGTATAACCGAACAAGAAAGTCCTGAACAATATCCTTGCATTTGATTTGTCAGAGAGCTTTGGAAGACCATCCCTCATGACAACCTTGACAGGCAAATGAGAGCACACAAGTCAATGCATGCAAATGGCAGAGAGGAAGGTGCCCATGCCAAGGGGTCCCAGCACACAGCTCCCTGCAGGTCTAAGTTTATCAGAAACAGATTTTATTCTATCTCAATGAACCTAAAATCCAGAGGCATCCACTTATCTTTGAAATTATAAACAAAATTTGATGCACATGACCCTTTTTCCGGAGGATACATCTGTAGTTTCACCACATCCTCAAAGAGAAGCATGACTCAAGAAACGTTAAGAACCACTGATCTAAAGAACTAGACTATACAGATCCTTCAGGCAACCCTTCGTAAGCAGTTTCTCTTCTGAGCTTCTGAGAAGTGCTGTGCCTCTAGACTGAAGGCATCTGAAGTACAGCTTCTCTCTGATGCGAAGTATGGAACTCTAAGCTTAACCACTGGCCACATTGTTTCTCAGCTGTGTAATGCAATAATACATGAGCTTTTATAGAGTAACGCCTGTAAACATATGGAATACATAACAGTCTGCTCTTTTAGATAGGTTGCAGCCATGAACAGTAACAATGTTGCTTCAAAGAATTGGTGATACTTCTTTAAATAATATACAACGTAAAAACAAAACAAAAACCCACCTTTGCCTGTGGATAAAAAATACAGGTAAGCATAAAAATTTTTCATAGATAAATATATGTTTTAATTTTTAAAATTTAAATGTTCCACATCAGTTGATACAATCCAAGCTTTTCTTTTGGCCTCTTTGTTGTTTTAATCTTTTGTTATACAGCAAAACAAGCACTGCCATAGCTTTATACACGCACACACGCACGCACGCACGCACAGAGTTAACCATCTACCCACAGTACTGGGGTTAGAATGTCTCAAGATCCCAAGGGCATCAGATGAGAAAGCTGGCCTTCAGGCCATCAAGAGAAGGCTTTTTAAGCTCTCATCCATCTAGAAGTCAATGCCATCCAGAGTCTGGTCTTTGAAATAACAAGGCCAGAGATGTCTTTGTCAAAAACGCAGTTAAACAGACTCAAGAGAACTAACTCATGTGAACCCAACTCATAAGAGGTTGAAGTACAAATCAGAACGCCAATTTATTCATTAATCATAGTGAATATTCTTTTTCACGAATGAGAAAATTTGCACCTGAAGCCCGGGTGCTGCTTTCCCAATGCTAAGATATCTGGAATCCTGATTAAATAGTCAGTTCACCAGAAGTTAGAATATAGGGAGACAGAGTTTGGGGGCTAGCTAATGAATTATATATATCCAACATATACCTTTCTAGTGATCGACATTATGGCTTTCACATGTATAGCCTCTTCTCACTTGGAATGTTGTTGCCCTAATACTGCAGACTTACTGGTGTCTAAGCTTCCTTCTTCCATATCCTTCTCTCCATTGGTGTTCCTCTAGATAGGGTATAATGCAATTGATAAGGGTACAGCTTATGTGCACTATCATTCTTTTTCAGATTAAAAACTCCCAGATAAAGTTGCTGAAACAACTTGTCCACGGTCACAGCTAATATAAGGCTGAGCAGAGATTCAAAGCTAGATGTCAAGCCAAAGCCTGGGCTTTTAACCTTGCAGTAAATGATGCCTTATATCTTACCTGGACCTCCCACCTCCAAGCCTGATTTAAATGCCCCTCCTCGGTGTTTCCATATCACCCTAAGCATAGCATGACTGTAGTTTTTGGCATACAGGTCTATCTCTGGCACTACACTGAAACGTTCTGAGGATGAAAGTCAGGTTTCATTCACCTACTTAGTATCCCAAGTGTGCTATCTGCCTTTCTGGGTAAATATACAAACTAATTTGTGCGGTGGTTCAATATAAAAATCACCAAACTGAATGCCTTAAACTAGCCATGTGGCCTTAGGAAGATCACAACTTCTCCAGCCATCTACAAATATCTCATCTAAAAATGGAATGAAATGGACACACAAGTTGGCTTAGGTCCCTTCTGAATCTAAAAAGTACTACCATTGGAGATGGGCCCTGGTTTTCTTTATAGACTATCTTATTAGTTCAAATTATTAGAAGTAAAATTAAACTCCCCAGTTGTCTTCTGTAGCACCCCACAGACAGGAAACACACAAATAATAGAGTTCAGAAAAAACTACCTCTTTTCTGCAAGAAGATAACTATTGTCTATTCCAAAATCAAACAGTGGCACCCCCCTCTGGCGAATGTTAAAGGAGCTAAACAACACAAAAGACAACATTTACATGATGGGATTTTCTTTGAATGAAAGAAAATGCAAAAGAGAAATTATCTATTATTTAAATTATAAATAGCTCCTTTTTATAACTCCTTATTTTGCCCCAAAACAATGCCAAAATGATGAACTGGCCACATACAGTGGGAGATTACAGATAAAACAATCTTTTTAAGAGGGTTGATAATATTATTTTACAAACAGCAGGCTTTTTAATGTAAGGCACAATAGAAAGCATTTCATAGTTTTGCTAACAATAACCATCTCTATTATTTCAAAATTTAATGAAAAGCCCTGTGCATGTAAAATACTGCTGGCTAAATAAAAGCATTTATCAAGACACACACAGAGGGAAGACAAAGTAAAGAGACACAGGGAGAAGACTGTCATCTACAAGCCAAAATTAAAATTAAAAAATAATTAAATAATTAAAAGCATTTGTCCAATCATTTTTCTGGATGGTACATTTACTAGAAGACAGTACTGGAAATTTTTCAACCTAAAATCTGTTTGGGTCTGCAAGTTTCAGGTTTTAAAATATCAACTTAAATGCAAATTTACACATGCAGAATAAAACATGACAATACAGCACACCAGACAAGCATAAGCCAAACTTTCACAACATTAACATCACATCCAGACCTCTAAGTCAAAAACAAAGCTGTGCTTTCTAAGATCAGGAGCAGAATATCATCTGCCAACAACTTTAACATTAAAATTTATAATAAATATAAGCTTTATAAATGAGTTATAAAGTGTAGAACATAAAATGAAGATACGAGCACTCTGATTCATAGCAAGAAAACAAATCAGTCATTTTACTGGCAACGATGTCATTCAGGTACGTTTTTACCCAAGTACATAGCATCTCTTCCCTCAATTAACTTCACATCTTTCACCTACCCTGTGACCAAGGGAAAAGGAACCCACACTACAGAGGAAGTTACAAATTTACAACCAGTGAGAAACCTTCACTTTGAAAGGCAGAACATAGAAAGGGTTAGAGTGAATGGGAAACAGCAAAAACTGATTTCAGTTCTACCAAATAGATTTTCCAACTAAGTTTGTCATTCCTGGCAAAGTTGGTTCTACAGGGCAGGTAGATACAGTATCTTGAAAAGATCAGCAGAGGAGTAGGTGAAGCGGCTTTGTATCAAAGAAAGAAGGCAAATAACTATTTGAAAGCTTTCTCAATATTCACCCAAAACAAATGCCAAAAAACAAGCAAAAATGAAAAAGAATGACAACCCCTACAGCCCACGCAGAGACCAGAAGGGCCAAGAAGAGAGTTGGGGGAAAGTTGGATGGGAGCATGGATTGTGAGGACAGGGGGAATGATGGAGGGATGGCGGAGGAGGCAGGGAAGATGTAAGACATTATGCTGCCAAAAAAAAAAAAGTATGCAACAATGCAATTCTGTTATAAACTGCCAAATTGAGAAAGATGGGGTAGCTGGCCCGATGCTCTTTGGAGCCACATTTGCCACTCACTTCTCCTGGGCCGATGCCCAAGGACCAAAGCCAATCCTCCCCGGACCTCCAGGAAATCTGAGCCCCAGCGCGCAATCAGGGTGCCGCAGAAATGAGGGAGATGGACCTCAACTGGCCCTCTAACCTCATCACGTGAACCCCAAAAGACAGATTTTAGAAGCCGGGAAACCTCTGCACCCCACTCCGGCCAGGGCGCAGGGGGAGATCTGGGAATCACAGCCTCTGCGGGCATCGCCACCTCTGCAAAGGCCAGAGGCATCTCAGGTCCCGCGAGGCGATCCTGCTAAATGCAGGCGGCCAGAGAGGCGCTGCTGTCAACTGGCCCGATTGAGCTTGTAAAGTTAATGGAGTTGGCAAGAAGCGCGGGGCTGGTCCCCCAGATTCCTCCTTAGGGCGAAGGCGATGGGAAGGAGTCACAGCTTCCTTCATCCTCACTGTGCTCTCTCTCACTAACTCGGTTCTGCATTTTGTATCTCTTTTCCCTAATGAGAATCAAAGATATTTTTTGCCTTCTTTGTGCCTACCTCGGTCTCAAACCCTAGAACAGGAGCGCTGAGGTCCCGGGCCAAAGTTCAGTGTAGAAACCATTAACTCTCCCCGCAAAAGTAGCACAGTCATTTGCTGGGTTCAGGCCTTGAGAAACATCGTAAATGATGAAGCACGAAATAAGCTGTGGATGATCCTCCCTTCCCCAAAACGGACCCTCAGTCCCAAGAAGTCTGGATCCAGCAGTGTTTTTAGCGGGGCGGGCAACTTGGAACTAGTGCGTTTGCCCAGCCCCGCACCAGGTCAACACCACGCCCCTCGCACTCAAGTCCTACCACCTCCACCCCCCCACCCCGCCCCCGACACAAACGTCCTGTCGGCACACAAAGACGCACACACACACACAACTCCTACCTCGCCTCCGTGTCCGTCGAAGATACCGAAGATGGACGGGTGCGTCTTGTTGGCTAGGTCCGTAAGAACTTCGAATCGGTCCTCCATGTGGTCTCTGCGGCCCTGGATGGAATACACGGCCACGTTGTGGCTCTTGAACTCCCAGGTCTTGGAAAACTCGGCCTCCAGGACGTCGAGGCCCCCGAGCCGATCATTCTGCATGATCTCGGCGACCTTGCCCTTCACCATCTTCACAGCGTCCCGGCTAGACTTGACGATGGTCTTCACCTCGTCGGTGTGGAAGAAGTAACTCCACAGCGCCAAGCTGATACACAACAGGAAGAGCGTCTCGGGTCTCAGCAAGAAGTAGCGCATGATGCGACCCAGCAGAGACAGCAAAGTCATTGTATCCTCTATCATTTATTATCGCTAGAGCCCCAACCACCAGCAGCTACGCGCGCCCCGAAGGCTTCTCGGGTCCCGGAGCACTGCGGGGACAGTCCGCGGGAAGGGAGGCGGAGCAGCAGCTGAGGGTGGGGGAAGGAGGATCGCTGAGCGGGCGGGAGACGGTTGAGCACGCTGCTCCGATCCGGCACGACGAACAGAGGCAGTTTTCCTTTTGTCTCCCGGCCTCCGCGACCCCGAGGCCCGCGCCCTGCACACCGGTGCCTGTGCCCGCCACCCGCGCCGCCTCCCCTCCCTCGCGCCCCTTTGTGAGGCGGCGGCGGCCGAGACCGCGGCGGTGGCAGCAGCAGCCGCTGGTGACCGGGCTGGGCGAGAGGAATCAAGTTAAAGTTGTGCCGGGCAGGTCTGCCACGGTGGGCAGGAGAGTTCGGGGACGCTGGAGCCCGCGCGGCCCCTTCGTGGGTGCCCCCTCTCTGCTCCGGGGTGCGATCGCCAGGTGAGGAGGCGCGGGGCTCGAGAGCTCCGCGGGATGCAGGTCCCCGCGGTCGCCGCCGCAGCAGGGGAGCGTAGAGCCGGCTGAGTGCTCCGATTCCTTCAGACACCCCGGGGGGGGGCCCAAGAGAATAAAGTTTTGCGGGAGCCTGAACAGAGGCGGAGGTACTCTGAGCCCAGCGACGCAGCTGGAATGGCTCTGAGCCGCAGGCAGCCGGCCCGGCTCTGCCTGTCTCTCCCCAAGCACCTCCCTGCTCCGCTCGGCTCCGCTCGGCTCCGCTCGCGCGCTCACTCTAAGCCACCCAGCTCAATCTCGCCCCGCCCCGCACGCGCTCGCCCCGCCCCGGGACTCGGGGCTGCTTGGTGCCGGCCAAGCTGTCAAAGGCTGGGGACACTCAGTGGCGGCTGGCGGGCTTGCAACCCAGGGCGGTCCAGGCGAACGGAGGGGGAAGAAAAGGGGCGCGTCCGTTGCCTAGCTAGAGTGGGTGGCTGTTCCTCCCTCCAGTGCGGGGTCCCAGAACAATGTAATACTGATCCTGGTTGAGTGAACGTTGGTTTCCCGGGAGCCACTGCTGCAGGCTGGAAAGCAGAGAGCCGCACGTGAGCGTCCCCCCTCCGGCAGACGGCACAATAGTGCGGTCCTCACCTCGCCCGGCATAAGGCAAGCGAGAAGGGACCCACTTCTCCCGGCTCGCAAAGCGGGGCTGAGAGTGTCGGACCTTTGGTGGTGTGTGACTGAGGCCTGCCCGTATCCCCCGAGAAACGGAGAGGATCCCGCAGCCTTCTCCACACGAGAAAAGACCCTCCCGAGAACGCAGGAGGTGAAGACTCGGAGTCTGGCTAGGAAATGCGTCCCGACGATAATCGTGGGAGCAGCGAGAGTACGCTGGCCTCTCCCGGAGCCGCCGGCGTCCCGAGGCCGGGAGACTTAGCTGCCCAGGCCTTCCTAATCACAACCCTTCCACGGAGAGACACCTAGTAAAGTCCCGGGACGCCAATGGCCCTGCCACGGGGCGAGGGCTCTGACTCTGCTGTTCGGGTTTGAAGGTCCCTTTGAAGCTCTGAACTAGCGGCCTCCTACCACTTCCTCAGTCTTCGCAGAAGGTGAAGCGGGAGCGGGAGTCTCAATAAGCAGAAGTGAACGGCCGCAGAGAACGGAAGCCATCAGGATAACTTGTTGAAATATGGGCGAGTGTCAGTGGCCTCGAAGATGTTGGGGAAAGAAGAGAACAATGTGCAAATCAGCTTAGAATCCGAAAACAAGTGAGCTTTAAAGCTCACTCTAAAGATTCACTCTCATCACCCCTGTCCAGAAAGAAGAGTGCTGATTTGCGGCTTCCCGTCCACTAGACTGGCGAGTACAGGCTGCCCAAGCACGCCTGCCTTGGTGTGATTCCGACTACGTTTTAAAAACGTAGTTTTTCCTTTCAGTAAAGGAAATACACCAGAATGTTCGTGATAACTAACTACAGTAGTAAATTATATGTGGTTTTCATTTTCTGCTTTGGGCTTTTGTCTATTTTCTACAACCTTTTCAAAGTTTTTACAAAAGACATAGATTGCAATCATAATCAGAAAAAAAACACTGACATTTAAATGGCATATACAATATGATCTCAATTACATCAACATGCATAGAAAAACAGGAAGAAAATATGAAGAACTGTTAACAAAAGTATGCTACTTTTGACAACAAAGACAGGTCTGCTTTGCACTTTTCGGTATTTTGCACCTGATAAATAGAGAAACAGTTTAGAAGTAAATTAGGTCGTTCTTTCCAAAACTCATAAGCCATGACGTTCAAAAATTAGATATTGGGCTCAAAAGCCTTTAGGAATTATAAAGCAAACATAATGCATTAGTGTTATTATGAAGGTGAGTTTACAATATTTCTTACTATAATTTAGCAAATGGCTTTTGGGTGTATTGTCAGCCTCTCTGAATGTGAGTTTTTTTGTCTGTGGCAAAAACAACTTGCAGATAGCCTGATCGAGATTCCAGAACTATAAGTCCAACTAGGCCCTGGAACAGACGTGTAATGCCAAACCTAGAGACCAAGTCAGCCTGTCCACAATATTATTGTGTTGCTGATAGCAGCAGCTACTCATGAGAGGCATGATTTCCATTTCAAAAAAACCTATATAAAAAAGAGAAAAGAGCTTACTGGTCTCTGGAGATTAAATACCAAAAGGAGGGTTTGACTTGGTTAATAAATCTAGATATCCTAAGGATTCTGTGGAGACATTCTTTGATATTTACATCTAAGTAGTTCATTTGTATGAAAATCAATAGAATGATTTTCTAGCAGAACCTGCAGGCATTTTCTTATTTCCATTACGAAGTTCATGTAGTTTACATAGTAATTTTAATGACCTAAATAAGTTTTTGTATAGTTTACAGTGAATTTTAATATATTTGAGAAATAAAAAAGACCTTACCCTAATGACAAACTAACATTTGCATATTCCTTGATATTATAAAGGCTTTTCATGTATATAAAATTATTTCCATTCTCATGATAAGCCTATGAGGAGCATAAAGGAGCTATTGTCTGTTTATAAATATGAGGACATTAAGGCACAAAGATGTTAAATGAATATCACAATTCAGCAAATAAGTTGGGAACTCAAGCTCAGTTCTGACCACCAATTCAGTATTCTAACATCCATCCATTGATTGCTAGCTGATACTGAGATGATCATTTTTTATACTTCTCTAGTACTAACTTTTCAGTAGATTTCTGTTATAGAAATCTCAAAAAGGAATACAAGAGATTCTTATTCCACAATTCCGACTTTAGCCTTCAGGACAAGCACTATGTGTATTTATCTCACCCATTGAGAATATTTGTGATGCAGAAGACAAGTGCAAGTTAACTGTCCTTCATCTCTACATAAAAGCCTAAAAGATTTGTTGCTAAAGTAAAACAGTATCTGAATTTCACAAGGAAGAAAAGAGTACTGTAGAATGTACATTATGTAAATACTTTACCATTACAAGTGATGTAGTAATGAACATAGAGCTAATTGCAATCCTAGGTTTTCATGAGATACAATAATAGTTACCGGGTAATTAACCATTTTCAATTATGCAATTAACTCACACCAGCCTTGCAGTATATAAAGAACATAAAATATAGCATTTAGAAACCTCAGAAGAAACTTTCAGAATTGTAGCTTTTAGGTTTAAGAAATCTTTAAACAGTTTGATAACAAATCTATTTCCAAGTATAATGTTTTCCCATGATGTTGTCGTTTCTTTTTTGGTTTTTCCACTTTTTATAAAGTTGTAAAAATCAAATGTAAAGTGACTTATCAGCTGCAACTCTTGATGAATGTAATAAAAATCCCCTGAAATAAATTTTAATTAAGACTTTTACACATATAGAAATTCTCTGCACATTTTTTAATTTCCCAATTATCAGTTTAATTTATATTCTTAAATAATTCCTGCCATCTGCATATACATATGTACGGAGTATTGAGTGTGACTCTTTTACAAATATTCCATATATATCTATACACCTTGTATGTGTGTATCCTTTAAAACTATAGCATAAAAGACTGTATCAAAGTATTTTTAGGAAGCACGACAACCCTAAGTACTACACTCATGAACCCGCTACCCAACCTAAAAACTGGGCTGTGACCAATCTTTGTACCAGCCTAGGAATTCTTCTGCCATCCCACCTCCCTGCCTATACTGTATAGGTAGCTCTATCCTGAATTCTATGTTCTACCTTTCTCTTGCCTGAAAAAGTACTATCATCATGTGTGTACATCATTAGGTTTTTGGTTGTCAAAAAAGTTCATTTGTTGTTTTTTTTTTTCTGTAAGATGGCTGTAGTAGCACTTAGTTGTCTTTAACTTTATTTGAAACAATTTTGTTAGATTGTATTGTGATGGCTGTCATATCAGCATGCATTTTTTTAAAAAAAACATCAAAATTGGTGAATTTTTGTATATCATGTTAACATTGAAGACAGAAGAAAATACACAACATTTTCAGCATATTATGCTTTATTATTTCAAGAAAGGTAAACACCCAACTGGGATGTAAAAAAAAAGATTTGTGCAGTGTACGGAGACGACGATGTAACTGATCAAACATGAACATGTCAAAAGTGGTTTGGGAAGTTTCGTGCGGGAGATTTCTTGCTGGACAATGCTCCAAGGTCAAACAGACCAGTTGAAGTTAATAGCAATAAAATCAAGACATTAATTGAGAACAATCAATGTTACACCATGCAGAAGATAGCCAACATAATCAAAATATCCAAATCAATAAAGTTATTGGCAAAAATGAAAACTATGTCTTTTATTTTAGGGGAAAAAAACTAAATGGACTTTTTTGACCAACCCAATATTTTTTTGTTTTGCTTGGTTGTGAGCTTTATAAAAAGGATGTCTTATTGCACATAGTTCCCTGCTACTTGTTTTTTCACTCAATATTACAATAAGTGAAATATTTCTAGATCCTTCCATATTGTTACATATAATTCAATCCTTTTCACTGCTATATAATATTCCACTGTATCACCATTCCATATGTGTTTATCTTCCTTGTATGGACAGTTATGCCAATTTTTGCTATTATGATCAATGATTTAGTGAATTATTTTTGTTCTATCTCTTGGGGCATGTGCACAAAAATTTCTCTAGAGTATATATCTAGGAGTGAAATTACTATATATTTGGGAATAAAAATATTTAATGTTACAATTTAGGGCCAAATGGTTTTTGAAAATACATTGTTCCCATTTATACTCCCAAAGTGTGATCAAAGCACCTTAATGTAAGAGACCATTACTATAAATTTTATCTAAAAATTGATTTTCACTATGGGTCCTTTTGCTAAATGGTTAACCATGAGCATAACAATTAAACCATATTAAATCTTCAGTGCTTCTCATAAAATATTTTTAGAAGTAATTTTTTTTTAAATGTTACTTCTTTATTTTTAGAGAGAGGGGAAGGGAGGGAGAAAGACAGGGAGAGAAACATCAACATGGGTTTGCCCCTCCCACACCCCCTACTGAGAACCAGGTCCATAACCCAGGCATGTACCCTGACAGGGAAATGAATTGGCAACCCTTTGGTTTGCAGGCTGGCATTCAATCCTCTGAGCCACACCATCCAGGGCATTTTTAGATGTAAAATTTAATACTAAATCTTCTGTTTTAAACACAAATGAATCTTTTAGCAGTTAAGCTAAGAAAATTAATTCATTATTTTATATGATAGTATACCAATCTATTTTTAATTTTAGTATCCCAGGTGTTGTGGCAAATGGAGAACTAATGTGACAAATACCAGTCATGTAAGGGTATAATATGATTTCATTTTACTGGACTCCAAAACAACAAAATTCTTTCCTAACAATTCAAGTTTTTATATAAATTACAAAGATATATCAAGAATACTTCTTTTCTGAATAAAATTTTATACCATTGCACCAACTCTGTTTACATAAACCATATTTATCCTAAGAATCCTTCATCTAATTGCCCTAGGCTTCTCTCTGATAATCTTCAAACAAGCTTCCTAAATTATAATATTAATCTAAAGCACTACCTAAATTGCTTTATCATAATTAACACACATCAACATCCTAATTTATAATATGATGCATTGTGAGTAGCTGAATAACCATTTTGTAATGAATCTGATGCTGACAAGAAATAGCATGGGTGAAATAAAATTTTGTTTCCCTATAGGAAGTAATGATATTTTTTTCCTTAGAGCTATTCAAAAAGGAAAAAAAATGATAGCCTGGAAAACACAACTAATGTTTGGTAGTCTAGCAGAACAGTAAGAACAGAGTCCTTGAGAAGTTGGAGTTAGCCCACACTTGATATCCATTTGTATTACACCAAAGTAGACTAATGGTAACATTCCGTTCTCATACCCAAATTCTTCTGGTGACTTCTCTGAGTGCTCAGAATAATTTGGATTCCCTTCAGTTTTCCTGTGCTCCCCAAATTGTTTCTGTTGAAAACATTTGTTTTATGTTGGGGGAACTGGTAGAAAGACTAAATTAGAGAATCTGAGTAAACTGAAGATAAGATTATTCACCAAACCTTTCTGTGGGATACCTGGTAAGCCTAACATGAAATCAGTCATGCAGGATATAATTTGGGGATTGATTCCTATGTATGATGCTTTAGGCAAAGATTGTTATGTTAAGATAATGACATGATCTGAGAAAATATAGAGGTAAAGGCAGGACACATGCAGCATTTCCATGGCACTTGGACTTCCTCTTTCCCAGCTCTTAAACTGCCTCAGGACTCACCAACATTTATTCATTGCTCTCTGGGCCCAAGTTACCTATAATTTTGTACATTGTGGCCACAACCCTTAGTTTACTACCACATTGCAAACCCCCATGTCTATCATAGATATGGAGAACATTCTTTGGACCATGTGTGGCCCTGAAACTCCCAGAGGTTAACCAGATGGCCTAAATACTGAAGTTCAATATTATAATCTCTAAGGTTCCAAATGACCAACTTGTAACCAATTAAAAAATATGTATTTCATTGAATTCTAATTATCTAATGATCTTTCCTTCTTCCCAATTTTTTCTTGGCTATGAATCATCATTCTAGTTTTGGCCCTCCTATATCTAGCTGCCTGAAAACTTAGTTACCTTGTTTTTCTCCTTATTACACAACTCTTCTAATACTTTTAACTAGTGATGGTAAATGTTTAACCACTTGTTCTGGGGAATAGGTGGGGGAGTAACCCAGATCTGTAGTGTGTGCCAATTTCTATAGGATAAATACTCCCATCACGGCTGATTTCAAGGAGTTGATCATAGCACAATATAATATAAATAGTTTTACATAGTATTTCAATCATATAGTACTATACAGTATTTCAATCATAAAGACTCAGTGGACATAAATAACTTCAAATGCACAAATAATATTAAAACACAGTAAAATAATTAGCAAGTGATGAGTTTTGAATATTTATTACCTTGTTTTTAATGTAGTTTATTTAATTATAAGTTCATATGTGCCTGTGTTTAACAACAGGCTGGAAAGATTCTTTTTGCTAAAGGCCCTAGATATTGTCTATTGGGTCTCAATGGCCATCTCACCACCTTTTAAATATGCTCCAAACATGGGAAATGGAAGAATAATAACTACCTTTCCCAGAATTCTTTGCTGCTGGAATTTTGGATGTAATTTAGCTTCCCTGATGAGATGACTATTCTGTCCAATGGTCAATCTCTGGTAAATTGAATGTTTGGGAGACTGATTCCAGGTTTTCCTTCCTAGTCTCTAGCTTTGTGCAAGCGGGGCAGCTGCCTAATGACAGCCCCTTGACTTCTGCTACGTAGAGACTTACAATGCATCTGTAATTATCTAATTCCCTATATTAAATACCTTTCTGCTTCAACTACCTAGAGTGTTTTTTTTCTTCTTGCACTGAATTCTGAAATAACATGTATCCTTAGCTGTTGCTTATGTCCTTCATGTGACATCAAAAGGAAACATTAAAATAACTGCAAACACTGGTGCAGTTAGTCTGTTTGCCTAAATGTTTTCTCATTCTAAGTTTTCTCTAATAGTACTTTACATTTCATTAACCTCCTAAAATTATTTTGTGGCATTAAACAAATACTATTCATTATAGTTTTTCATTAGATCTACTGAAAAGAACTAAGGAAATGAATGTGCAGTTAAGTGGCAAGAAAGAGAATAATAGCTCCTTATTAATATTACTATTTTTTATACCATGGGAACTCTAATGGTGAAGAATTTCTAGTCATTTTCTGTTTGTCTTTCATTTATATCTCCTCTTAAGTCTATTGGAATGGAGCCACACTTCAGAAAAAGTGAAAACAATTTTTTTTCTTTTAAGACTACCTAAAAGAAGGAACTCTGAACTTTCCTTTGTGAGCCTATTATAGTGTTTAACAATTTCCCTTAGAAAATATTCCTTAGAACTAACCTAATCTCTGTTTCTGCATTTGCTTGTTTTTAGTGTGGCCATGAGAGTGGGGAGAGCGGGGAATTAGGTAGTGAGAAGCATATTACTCTGAGATAGGACCTAGTTTTCATTTGTTTCCTATTTATATTTGTTGTCTTATCCTCAGGACTTTATCCTTGTCTTCAGGTCTCTCTTTCAGTCATTTTTGTTTTGTTTTTCCAGTTCTATACAGCAACCCCTTAGCACATCTCCTTACCAGATTTTCCTAACCACAGAATAAATTTTGCTCCTGAAGCAAGTCTTCTGTTTAAAAAAAAAATTATGTCATTATCTTATGGACAAACACCTTTAGACATTTCTTCATATATTCCCTTGGTCTTCTGATCTCCCTTTCTTCCTCTTTCTTTACTTGATAATGCATTTGTTCAGTTATTATCATCTCTACAATCTAATGGTAGACACTATGAAGGCCCATTCTGTTTTAATGGCTCTCACAATGTTTATTTACAGAATAACAAGATCTCTGGAGCAATGCAATGTAAAGAAGTCTATGGATAGGCAATTAAATATTTTATTTCCTTGTACACCTTACAGAGTAATTTACTGATATGTTTTATTTTAACAACTGGAAACAACCAAAGCCAAAAGTTTGAGCTGAAGATAATTTATTGAACTATCTGAAATAATGCAAAAATGAATAACGTCATTTTTAAGTAGTTCGCCTCTGGGTGAAGATACACAGTAGAGGGTGGATGTGAGACTATAGAAATAGGAGCAAAGTGGAATTTCTTTTAGTAAAATGAACTCAGCTATTAGGAAAAAATGACACAATTTTGATTTTAAAGAAAAAAGTTTTAAAATATAGAAGTGAGAAATAAGGCATATTATAATAAGTGTTAAATTTTCTCAAGATTTGGTTGAATGACCTTTTCTCTAACTTCATCTTGTCACCCTATAAGTTTCCAACCATGATGAATACATCAGTTGCCATCTGTTAGGGACTGATTCACCAGACTCACATGTTGAAGCCTTAACAGTCAGGGTACTTGAGTTTGGAGACGGGGCCCCTAAGGAAGTTAGTAAGGTTAAACAAGGTCATAGGATGGTATCCAATAGGATTAGTGTCCTTAAAAGAAAGGACATCAGAGCAGGGACTCTCTCACATGGTCTCTCTCTCTCCCTACACACACACACACACACACACACACAGACACACACACACACCAAAAAGGTGGCCATCTGAATACTAGGAAGAGAATTCTCACCAGAAATTGAATCAGTCAGCCTCAATCTTGACCCTTGATCTTGGACATCTAGCCCCCAAAATTGTGAAAAACTAATTTTTGTTGTTTGAGCCACCTAGTCTATGATATTTTATTTTTTTTATTTTACATTATAGTTGGCATACAATATTAGTTTCAGGTGTACAACATAATAATTAGACATTTATATAACTTACAAAGTGACCACCCCAATAAGTGTAGTACCCATCTGATACCATACATAGCAAGCTATGACAGTTGGAGCAGACCATTATAGATTTTAGTACCATGAAGTGGGTATTGCTGTAACAAACATCTAAAAATATGAAAATGGCTTTGGAACTGGGTGATGGGTAGAGGCCAGAGAGTTTTGAGATGCATCCTAGAAAAGCCTAGATCTCCTTAAAGGGGCTGTTGGTAGAAATAAGAACATGAAAGGTATTCTTGGTGAGAGCTCAGAAAGGAAAGAGCCTCTATCATTTTAGAGAATACCCATATATATCATCATGAACAAGATGTTGATAGGAATATGAATGTTATGCATGAAAAAGGGACCACATGCTAAGCTTGATAAGCTCAGGGGAGGTCTGCACAGGTGGCCTTAAAAACCCCAAAACTAAAAATCTGAACATTCAAATTTCTAACTAAAAGAAGGTCATGGACAGTAGTCACATCCTAGGACTGCAGCTTCCTTGACAAAAGTCTATCTTTACCTTAAGTGAGCCTGTAGATTGTCTTTTTGTATCAAAGATAACACACCTTTGAAACATCCAAGTCATCTGCTCTTCCAGACCCCTCAGGGCACAACCACAGGCACCAGACAGAAACCACAGGACCCCTCATGGGTGTCTTGTTGCCCACATACCATTCTGTGTGCTGTAAGTATTAACTCTCCTGTACCCACCAACATAAAAGAAATAAGTGTCTCTCTGTTTTGCTTTTTATCCAATCCAAAGACTTCCCTGCTTTGCTCTCTCCTGCCTCCTTAATCTATTACCACCAATGGATTTCATGTAACCCTCCTTATGTCTCCTCTTTGATTCCAATATATAAAAAAGCTGCAAAACTGCCATTCTCTGTTGCACTTTCTCAATTCATTGAGATTTTGCTTCCTTGCAATTATTATCAACTTGACTCAAATAAACATAAAAATTCTCTACAAGATTGGATGTATCTTACATTAGTATGTTAAAGGTCATTCTGATGAGATCTCAAATGGAAATGAGGTAATGTTATTGGAAACTGAAAAAAATGTGATCCTTGTTATAAGTGGCAAAAAAAAATTGGCTGAATTGTGTTAGTGTTCTAGTGGTCTGTGGAAGGTAGAACTTGCCAACAATGATACTGAATATAATCAGCTGAAGACATTTATAAGCACAGTGTTGAAGGAGTGGCTTGGTTTCTTATCACTTACAGTAAAATGCAAAAAAAAAATAATAATAATAAATTGAAAGAATTGTTAACCAAAAAGAACCAGAACTTGAAGAGTTATGAAATTCTCAGTCAGTCTCTATTACAAAAAAAAAAAAAAAGAAGAAGCTTGTCCTGAAGAGAACACTAAGTCTGTGACTGAACAACCATTGAGGTAAGTACAAGGAAGTGTGAACCTCACATATAATCAGCCACTTCAGCAGAAACCAGATTCAGAGAGAGGATTAGACCAGGAGAAGCGCTGCCAGCTCAGATTAAGGGAAACCAGAAAAACAGGACAGAATGAAAGAAGGCTGTTGGACTGCTGGTATTCTACAGGACAATTCAATAGAGCTATCTGTGTTTGAACTTCAAGAAAATAGAAAAATGAC
Source organism: Phyllostomus hastatus (assembly GCF_019186645.2). Classification (NCBI taxonomy): domain Eukaryota; kingdom Metazoa; phylum Chordata; class Mammalia; order Chiroptera; family Phyllostomidae; genus Phyllostomus; species Phyllostomus hastatus. The sequence continues at coordinate 14,997,791 of NW_025333977.1, read as the reverse complement.
CCTGAAAGCAATCCAGTGATCAGCAGGGCTGCCACACCCCACCACCATGGTGGGATGGGGCTGGTTCTTCCGTAATTTTCAAGGGTAGACTCTCTTCTGTTGGGGTGTGGGAGCAGTCAGGATACCACGGTCCAATGTCACAGGTGTGGGCCTGCGCCCCACCCCAGAGGCATGTTGACACAGCCATTGGAATGCTCACCCCTCCCCAGCCCACTCTCTCACTCACACTCTTCCTAGTTAACTATTATTCCCCAGATCTCAGCTCATACATCACTCTCTCAAGAGCCCTTCCTAACTCTGCAATCTGAGTGAGGTCACTCTTGCACCCTGGTCTAGCAAGCTATACTTCAGAGTGCTCACCAAAGTTCTAATTGTATATATTTTCTATGTGATATTTTAAAATTAGCCCTGACTTGTGTGGCTCAGTAGATTGAATGCTGGCCTGCAAACCGAAGAGTTGCTGGTTCAATTCCCAGTCAGGGCACATGCCTGCGCTGTGGGCCAGGTCCCCAAAAGGGGCACATGAGAGGCAACCACATATTGATGTTTCCCTCCTTCTCTTTCTCCCTCCCTCCCCCTCTGTCTAAAAATAAATAAATACATAAATCTTTAAAAAATAGAAATCAATGTCTGCTTCTCCCTACTCTCACTACAGTTTCATATACCACCATGAGGGCAGGAACTGTGTCAGATGTCAAAGAGAGGCTCAGTTGCTGTGATTACATGTTTTAATCTAATTTTAAAATATCTGTAACCTTACAACAGAAATATCCTGTGGTTTGCGAGCTTAAAAGGAAGATACATTCTTATTTGGAATTCACCCCAAAGAGTAATAGTTACTGAACAGCAAAGCCTCATCCTTCAAGCAGATGATTCCCCTTGGGAACAAGGGGAGGGGAAGAGAGAAAAGAGCACAGAGAAAAGAATTCAATGGAAGGGTTTGATAAAGCCTATTTGTAAAGCCTCCTATAAAATAATTTTCTTGTATTTTGCCCTTGTAGTCGTGGGAGAAGAAAAAAGTGAAAAAGTAATTTTTTTTTACCTTTGTGAGGAAGAACCTCCAGACTGTGGGCTCTAGATACCTGGCTTTCCTTACCCTGGAGGGTGCCAAGAGCTTATTCGGTTGTAGGAGGTTGTCCAGCAAACTAGGCACTTTGGTTTGGAAGATCTGTGTCTGTGGGAGAGAAGGAGCCTGAAACTGGGGGTGGGACAGAGGGTTTTCAGAGAGGAGGGACACTCAGGGGTAGGGCCGCAGCCTCTTGTGAGGGCTGCATGAATTCCTGAGGGCTGAGTTTGTGACAAGTTTGTGACAAGGGGAGCCCAGGCCAGACTCAAAGGAAGTAGATGACGGAGGAAGTAGAAGGCACCATCTGAGGATGCCTGCTGCCGCAGGGTGCAGACAGGTAGTGCGAGCTCACTGGGGCACAGAACCAAACAAGTGACACCAGCTTCACACGGGCGAGAGCATGCATGGCCTCAGCCATACAAGGAGAAGCTTCCTTGTAGTCAGGATTCACTAAGACCCTGGTCAGCAGGGCTGCTTTAAAATTGTTATAATCCACCCCCAGTTTTGTTAAGTTTTAATAGTTTCGATTTGGAAGTTGTTTTTCTATACCTAATTCATTTATTTATGTTTGGCTCTAATTTCTGAGGAAAATATTGTAACAATGTTTTAACTTTTCAAATATGGAATATTTTAATGCTAAATTGAATTATCGCTAAATACGAAGCTATAGACTATTTTGTAAACATTAATTAAGTGTTCGTTAATTTTGATTTGGTTAGCTGTTGCTTTTTTTTAAACAAGTGACCTTTTTGTAAACATTAAGTGTTTGTTAATTTTGATTTGGTTAGTTGTTGCTTTTTTTTTAACAAGTGACCTTTTTTAACCTTTAGGTCTAAAATATTATCATAGGTTCCCAAGAAGCTTGCAGATCCTAACACTCTGGAGTCTAATGAACAAAATATTCCTGGAGGTGTCCCAGGAAAAGGGAAGGGGCTCCAAGGTGACCAACAATTCCATATGTTACCAACCTTGTTGAGTAGAAAGCTCAAATCAGGTTTAATTTAGGACATTACAGAAATGCAGCATTTCTTGTGGCTAGGTGTCATGGAAGTATTCATGCCTGAGACACTGAAGAGAGTGGCAGTGGGGGTGGGGCGATGGGCTTTAAAAGTTTGAGAAGCCCTCACCTCCAGAGTTGTCGTTCCCGGGGTCTTCAGGTAACACGTACACAGAGACACACAGAAGTGCTCATTGAGAGAGGCAGGCTTTCACTGACAGCTGATGAGATGTTCCCACACACCAAATGGTTCCAAAAAGTGTTTTTGAATAATTGCACACATTTTGAAGTGATTAGCCTTCCAAAGAAAATATTTTTCAAGTACAAAACTCATTAAGCCGAATGTTGGCTAGTGTGCTTAATTTTATTGTTATGCTCATCACTATGTGCTTGTGGAACACATTGGTTAAAATGCTGATTTATAACTTGCTATTTTTAAATTAGCAAGGAGGCTGCAGTATAGTTTCAGTTTTGTTTACAAAATGTAAATTTGCATACTACCTAAAATGAAGTGGTGGCTTTGTCTAGTGGCAAGAAAGTAAACTAGACAGTTTTATTTGTCCAGATCGATTTATTATGCTTGATACTCGACTACATTAGGCACCAATTTCCTCCACTTTGCCCCCGAGTGTGTGCTAGTCCCTGCTCTCTACAGCATATGCTTCTCTGTAAAAGAAAATTATATTTTGTCTTATCCCAGTTCCCCTAGAGCCTGAGGCAAAACTAGCACCACACTGTGTTTAGGGTGTGTGCAATACCAAGAAGCAAGAGGAAGCAGGGGAAATGAATCCAGGAAAGAGGGGAAGCACACACAAAGTGGTACTTTACTACGCTGGCCACATCTACACCAGCAAACTCAGCTGGATGCTCAGCCATGAAGTTCATCTCTCAAGAAACTTTACGGAAACCTTGCATCTCAGAACAGCTGGCTGGAGGATGGGGGAGGAGAAGAGGGAAGTATCTGATGGCCTACTTCTTCACATCTACTCTTTCCCATTGGTTCAAGTTCACCCCAAGGGTCATTAAGTGCCCAGCACTAAGTCCCTCATTCTTTCCAGTTTTACCTGACTCCCTGGGCAGCTTCTGGACCTGCCAAAGCTATATGCAATGAGAGAGAGCCCGCAGGTAGCAGGTGAGAAAACCCAAGAACACTCCTGCCTGTCAAGCTGCAGCCTCATGGCTTTTGTGGTCAAACCAGTGTGTATTGTGGGTGCTAAGAAGCTCCTGCTGTGTGCAGTGCCTTGGTAGCAAATGAGGCCCCAGGAAAGCAGATTGGAGGAGTGTAGGGTGAGGTGATAATGAGTTGCACTATGAGCATACGAGACTGGGAGCAACAGCTGCAGAGCCCAGCTACCAAACTTGTGAAATGCAGCAACAACATGACTTCCAAGGTGAGCTCACTGAGAGTCTCCCTGCAAAAAGAGTCAAAACCTCCTCTCTGCAGCCTATCAGAATATGGTTCATGCCAGGCAGTCTTCCCAGGGGGAGTATCAGTAGCATTAAGCACCAAGTCTTCTCTAAGAAAATCTAGGAAGGCTCATAAACTAAGTCTAATACATATTCAATAGAAACCAGAGATCAATGACAGGCAGTGTAGGTATATCCCACACAGCATCTTCCCAGGAGCAGTTTCTTGGTAGGATACCCCTTGATTTCTGCAGTTTTTAGTATATTTACCAAGTTGTGCAACAATCACCATTACCTAATTCCAGAACATTTTTGTCACCCCAAAAGAAACCCTGTACCCATGAGCAGTCACACTCACTTGTCCTTCCTCCAGCCCCTGTCAACAACTAATCTATTTTCTGCCTCTTCATTTGCCTATTTTGGACATACCATATAGAGAGGGTCATAGAGTACGTGGCCTTTTATGTATGGCTTCTTTTATATAGCATATTTTCAAGGTCCTTCCATGTTGTATACAAATCAATGCTTCATTGATTTTTTATGGCTGAATAATATTCCTTTTTATGGCTGAGTAACATTCCATTGTTTGTATGTCTCCCATGCATCAATATTGATGGACATTTTGATTATTTGCACTTTTTGATATTTCTTGTTTTTTAATACCTAAGCTTCATACAATGTCATACGTTTTGAAATAATGTTTTTCAGAGATGTTTTTATAAAAAATACTGATATTTCCATCCTCAAAATTTAATACAATATTTTAGACAAAATGATGTATGAGGAAACTAATTATTTATATTCTAAAAAAAATCGGTAGAATGTCAGAGTCACACACAGGTGTTTTGAAAAGCATGCCGAATGTCAATGAAGGGGACGTCCCCGTGGGATATTGCTGGAGTAGGAAAGAGATCGAAACACCGTAGTCATCCCTAGTCCACACAGTGTATGATGTCCTTCCAAAGCGGACACCTAGGACAGGGATTCAAATGCAAATACCTTATTTGGCCAATAATCTGGAAAATACCAGTAAAGGAAGTCAGTGTAGAACACGGGCCTCAGCCGTTGCTCTTCCAGAGCAGTGAGGGAGCAGCAGGCTTCATTCACCCATCCCAGTGAGTCACTGGGTGAGGACTGCACCCCTAGGACATTAACTGGAAGACAATCTCCCCTGTGACAAAGACCTAGTGAGTTCCCTTGGACTATGGAAGGCCTCAGGCAAAGAATCTCTTGGTGTTGAGAGTTGGAAATCAGCTAGCTGCCAGAAAGGCCAGGGGAGATGTAGACAGTCACAGACGGTGTCTACTACTGTATTAGTCAGGGATCTCCAGGGAAGCAGAACAGACAGAACCCAATATACAAGGAAGTATAGGAGGAAATATATTATAGGAATAGCTCACGTAGTTATGAAGGCTGAGAAATCCCACAGTTTGCCATCTGGAAGCTGGAGAACCAGGAAAGCCAGTGGTGTAATTTAGTCTGAGGCCAAAGGCTGTCACTGTGATTCCTGGAGTCTGAAGGCCCAAGAGCCAGGAGCTCTGATGGGGCAAGAGAAAATGGACATCCCAGCTCCAGAAGAAAGAGAAAATGTATTCTCTCTCTGGCTTTTTGTTCTATTTGGACCCTCAACAGATTGGGTGATGCCCACCCACAGTGCACATGTCTTTCCTCAGTCTACTGAATCAAATGTTAATCTCTCCCAGAAACGCCCTTGCAGACACACTCATAAGTAACATTTTAGCAGCTATCTGGGCATCGCTAAGGCCAGTGAAGTCAACACAAAATTAACCATCACAGCTACACAGGACATTCGACCTGTGCACATTACTACATTCAGAGGAACCGTTTAAGCAATAATTCTATTAGTTTTTTGGTGATCAGAAAATGATAACTTAAGCATCTTCACATGAACATTTTGTTTATTACATTTAGACTTTTTACAGTGTTATGCTTCATTTTAGGACATGCTTAAGCATCAATCAACAGCCATTACAGTTTTTTCCCATTTGAAATAATGGCAAATAGAACCTAATTAGTGTTTGTTGCATATAACACCTGACATTCAGGCCTGGAGGGCTCATGTTTAGAGAAGATGCCTACAATCCAGTACTTCACTCTGGGCCAGCTCCATCTTTGTGCACTGCAGGAGGTGGTGAGTGCTTTACTGAAACAGCCTGAGAGGAGAGTGAGGAGAAGAGCAGAAAGCAGAGGGGGGCTGACTGAGGCGTGTGAGGCTGGGATATATCGCTCAAATTCCCTGCCACGTAGTTAGCCACGGTGTAATCTTTTAGCGCTACCCTTCACTAACCAGCATTTAAATGTGTCTTTTGCTGAAATGATCTTGAGACTACAAGAACTGGGCTCTGGCTGCTTATGACCATGAGAACTGTTTACTAAATAGCAAACTGGAGAGACAGACACAGTAATTTATTAGCTGCTAAGTAACTTTGTAACAAATCCTTAGTAAGCCATTTATGAAAGAACATTCCCCACAATGCATGCGTAAAATAAACATAAAAACAGAAGACATTTTTCTGTTTCTCAGGGTCTCAACCCCTTTTACCACCACCTGAGACCACGTGAGGGACATGGCACCCCTCTTCTCACCAGTTTCTGGCTGCCTGGGAAGTGCTTCAGCAGGCCCCTGTGGTTGCTAATGACTAAGTTTTGGGCTTTTTTTTTTTAGAATAACCTGAATAATTATACTGAAGTCATCTTAAAGTTGTATTTCTGTCTAATGGGAAAATGGAACAAGTTATATCAGTAAAATTGTTTCATAGGAAATGATCTACTGAATAGTGGTGTTTGCAACATAAAATCACAGAAAAATGTATCCATATCCTTTTCATTTTCCTGATGAGACTATAATTTGGAAATGACATTTTCAGTAAGTGATTAAAATTTTAATATGTAAACTACTCCCCCCACAAAAAAAATGAGTTGGAGTGGAGGGGCTGAAGTTGAAGGTGGTGGAAGAGGCAGAGGAACGGCTCCCCAGCTGATTCAGAGCCGCACTCTGGCCACCAGGCTGCATCTCTCCAACATCATCACAGCGTGATTGACAAGGGCCCTGCACTGAAAGGCACAGCTGAGTTTTGTAGAGGCCAGGCTTCCAGCAGGCTGTTCCCTGCCAATGACTTCGTGCTGCAAGAACACTAAACACCAAGGCAAGCTGAGTCCTGGGAGGCTGGGACCTCCCTAGCTTGTGACTGGCTCCAGGACTCCGTGACAGCCTCACTGAACCATCCGTAGACTGCAGGTGATTGAGGACGTTTCCTTCAAACCTTCCTTCTTCATTTAGAGTCAGACTTGAGCCACAGTTTCACTGGTCTCCCAGCTTATCTGCCTTCCTCTTGATTTTCTCTCACAAATTTTTTCCCCTTAATAAAATCCTTTCACATCTAATCCCATCTTGGAGACTTCTCAGGGGACCTAGAATAACACACTTTCTTAGTTTATAACTACTGATTCAGATTCTCCTCACCCAGAATTTTCAGCACTGAGTCAGAAATAGAAAGGTTATAGATTCAGTTGTACATGTTCTTCAAAATACTCCTCTAGCCAGGTGGCTGCTTTTCTATGAAGTTATCTGCTACTCTTTATAATTCCCCCTAAAAGAAGCTCTTCGAGACTTAAATCTTCAAGTTTAATTCAGTTAATTAGTAATTATTCTATAAATGGTACCATATCCACAAAACCTAAAAATAAAAATAAAAAAGCTATTGGTTTCTTCCACACTTCCCTTTTCAGAGTAAGACAATCCAAAACATGCTTATTTTTCTGTTACGTTTTGCTCATTTCAGATGTTATTTTAAAACAAAACCAAAAAGATTTCTAGGTTCTGAAACTGTTTCCTGATGTGGTGATTCTCAACTTTTATTGGGTTCAGAGACCCTTCAGGGACCCAGGATTCACTTCAGAAAAATAATTAGGCATGAAAAATTTTACACAAAAATCCTAAGCTATGGGTCTCTATAGGCTACAGAGCACTTCAGAATGTCCTAATTGTCTTAATTGAATATTTTTACTTCCTTTTGAAAAGGGAGAAGTCAGCTTTGTTGTCCACACTGATTCTTTGGAATCCATAAGTCAACAGAACAACAAATATAAGTCTATATTAAAAAAATGTTTTAGTCTATATAATTTATATATGTTGTAATAGTGATGATTATTTTTTCACACAATTTTCATATCTGAAGCAGGGAGTTTATGGGGGAGAGTACAGAAGATAATGTGGGAATATGGAATGTACGCTCTGAAGACAGACTTCCTGGATAAAGTTCTGTATGGCCATTCCTTAAATATAACAAGCACTTTCTCACCTCAGAACCTTTGCATCCAGGGTACCCTTTCCTGAGCATCTCTTTCCTCAAAGGTTCACATGGCTCATTCCTTTACTTCTAAAGTAAAGTGAGACCTTATCAGAGAGGCCTTCCCTATGGTAGTCTACTCTCCATCAGTCTCTACCCTCACTTGGCTTTGCATAATTTTCATAGAACTTACCACCACCTGCCATGTCATCTATTTGCTTATTTACTGTCTGTGTCCTCCTGAAAGGACATAAGTTCTGTGTAAGCAAGGATTTTGCATTCTCTGCTCCCTCCCCCCAAACACACACACATCCATCAGTCCCATATTAGAACTGTGCCTGACACATGGTAAGTACTCAATAACTATTTATTAAATAAACCTGAGAACCTCAAACAATATTTGGAATGTTTGTATAAGCAAAGACGACTTCTAATATAATATTCTAAATTACTTTTAACTAAGAGTACACTATTCATCTTTTAATAGGATAGTTAAATGACTTTTCAAAGCAAATACTTTTGTCTGCAAAAATATAGTACGGAAGTAGTACATATTGATTCAATTATCTTAGGATTCCAATAAAACTTCCAATACAAATATGTATCTGAATATTCATAAATAATTACAGCTGATGCTTACTTAAATGGTGCTCACTGCTCTAAATACTCTAACAGCCCACGACACAAGTAGCTATTATCTCCATTCCACAGACCAAGGAGACCAGGCACAGAAAGTTCGTTATCTGTCCAAGATCACCCAGCTAACAAGTGGCAGAGCCAGAACTCACGCAGTCTGGTCTAGACTCAAGGTCTCCACCACTACCCTGTGCAGCCTCGTTAGTGCATGAAAGAGGAAAGCCCAGAGTCTGGTTGGGAAAATATCAATGTTTTCCATCACTGGCACTTTCTACTTACAGTGTGAATATAGCACTGTTGTGGTTATTTAAAGTACACAAATTGTATTTTCTAAGAAGTGAAGAAAAAAATTACAAGGTTAATTGCTTAAACCACAGACAATCTCAAAGCATTAGAAAAGAATTCTCGTCGGCTGCCTCTTTTCTCCTCCTCCTAAGCAGCTTATTTATATACACATGGCACTGAATTGAATTTTCAAAATATCCTGAGCTTCAGTCCTGAAATGTATTTCCATAATAAATGCAATTAGCTTGTAGAATTATTTTCTGAGAGAAAGTAGCAAAGTCATTATAGCTTTGGGCATGGATAGTTGCACCTGACTAAGAATGGCTCTGAGGGGAGCGTCCCTGGCAAGCCAGCCCTGGGACCACAGCTTCTCCCCTTCCTACCCTGTGCTGCTCTGGTCAAAATGATAAGGCATTCTGTGGGCATCAGGTTCCTTTCCGAAGTAGGTATCACATTTTTTACATATTCTTGATGTCCAAAGAATATGAGAAGTGGATTTACTCGGATCTATAATTTTGCACAATATGCTGGAATTTTTGCCAAATCCATCTGGGAAAACAAATTGACAGTATTTTCAGGTTTCCAAAGCAGGTGTAAAATAAATTTAAGGTTTACAGGGTGATGATTGCCTAAGCCAGGCTCTTGGATGGTCATGGTCTGCATCACATACCTGGAACCCATGCAAACATAGGCTGTGGGTTTCAAGTGCCTCTGCAAATAGCTAGTTGTGTATTCTGCCAATTTTACTGATTTTCTGGCACAAATGGCAGCTGTGCCAGTAAGTGTCTGTGAATTTGACTGAATTGCATTGCATTCTCTTTTTATACTAGTAATTTTAGATTTCAGAAAAATGAAGGTGTTGAAAAGATTCACAGATTTTTAAATTTTCCATTAACATTTTTAAAGAGCAGTTTGACATTTCTCCTGAAGCAGCTGCTTTAAATCACTATTGATGGCCTTGACATCTAGTTCTAGAAACAAACAAAAGTCTTATCCCACAAATATTCAAATCGGGACTTAGCAGAGGTTCTCAACGAGAGCTGTTCTTAATTTCCAAGAGCTCATCAAATCTTGTGCCTCGTTGGTAATTCATGGGCCTAACGTCATTTCTTATCTCCGCCTCACATTGAGTAAGTAGAGTATAAATCAACTCAAAACATTTTTTAAGTTTGCAATATAATTCTCAGTCCATGGAATACACACTCTATTTGGGTTTCAACATTTCATTTCAAACCTCCAGTTTCCACTTACAGACCCATGAACTTCTAGGAAATCTGATTCTATCCTCAGCGCCTGAGGTTGGACAGGTGACTTAGGGTACGCGAATCAGAACATTTCAACCTCCGGGCCAGTCAGATGTCTCAGTCAGAGTTTGAGGGGTAGGATGTGGAAATGTGAGGCCTGAAACTACTGCAAATGTCTTACTACTGTAAAGAAAGCCAACTTGAAAAAGAAGCTGACACATGGGGAGGACAGTTGAGAACATCAGGGAAGAAAAAAAATCCTGATTGTGATTGACATCAAGAACTTCTAGATCAAACCCCCTAAAGCCTAAACTACCTCTGGACTTCTCATTTACATGAGCCAATGAATTCCTTTTATTATTTAGATTTGGTTTGTGGTTTCCATTACTTGTAATTTAAAACTTTTAGAAATAGTCTTTTGCCAGGCACACAGAGGCAGTATCGGAACCTTATCCGCCCCACTCATGAAGTAGGACGCTTTTGGTTGGGATCATAGAGCATCTATCCAGCAGTGGCTTCAACAATAAGGTGTAGGACCACCAAATTGTGCAATGGGAACGATCTCCCTGCAGTTACCTAACATAGTGTCTCTGATAAGCTACTTATATCACAAAAGAAGTTTAGAGCTAGGCCAGAGCACAGTCACTAAATTTGGCAGATAAACAAAAGCATTAAAGACCTAAATTCTTTCACCTTCCTACTCTGCATTCTCAGTGGGTTGGCTTAGTTTCTCATACTCCCAAGATGGCTGACAAGGAGGAGAACTTTTCATTCGGAAGGGGCCTCCAGAATTTGCATCAACCCTCGTTAACCAAAACTGGATCACCTGCCAACACAAAAGCAAAAATGAATGCATTGGACAAGACATAATTTGTATTTCGGAGCACAGGAGGCCTCACATTCCTGTGTACGTTGCCCACCTTATAATCTGGGGAAAAAAATCAGGGTTCTTAACAAGGCCAACTTGACAACTGAGAATGTTTGCCATATCCACCAAGGGTGTCATTAAATGTGCTACAAATTTTATGTTGTGCCTTGAGAAAAATATTCTTATCAAATGCTCAAAGCACAATCATACAGTGAAAAGAAAAAATGTGACATTCAAATTCAAGTTCTTCTGTTCATTTTATTGTATGCTGATTATACCTCAATAAACCTGTTAAAATATTCAAGTTGTTGTTAGTAGTAGTATCATAATTATCATGCTTGATCCATGTTTTGATATTAAAACATAAAGTCCCTGGACTTAGGTGAATTCAACATCAAAGCTATTAAACAGAAGGGGAGGCTCAATTAACCTAGTGTGCCAGTAAAGTACATCCGATGCGGGAGTTAATATCTTCTCAATGCCTTCTCTTGAGAAAAGAAGTTGGGAGCCAGACAGTTACTGAAATATATGTTTTATGTACTTGTGGTTCAAGATATATTAATGCAAAAACCTAGTTACATTTTTAAGACAAGAAGCTAGCTTAATTGACAATAACATAAGAAATAGAAGAAACAGAAAAAAATAGAAGGAAAATTGAATTAAAGAAAAAGGGAAAGAGAAAGAGGAGCAATAAAAATAATTATTTTTAATTGTTTTTGCTTAGCTACCATGAAAAAACCCACTAAAATATAAGTGATATCTATATCCTCAGAGATATTGTTGTTCATATTAAATAATTATTTCTTTTGAGTTTTTCAATATTATCAGTCTCTATGGAAGTTACATTTGCCATACTTTATTATTTACTCTGCATTAAATTGCTCAAGCCATAATCTGGGACATACTGTGAGTGTGTGTGAATGTTCTGATGTATGTTTTTTCTTCATTTCTATCATTTCAAATAGTATGATAGCTTTCTTGCTTCCCCAGATGGATTCTAGTAATGGAGAATTTGGTTTTGACTTAATATTTAATACTTTCACTTTTCTAATACATGCTCTTACGCCTCACTTATTTCAACATATCTCTCCTGCCTTTTTATTTTGTTTGTTTGTTTGTTTATGTCAGTTGCAAACTCCGTGGGTAAAAAGTGGGTCTCAGAGAAATTCTGTCTGTAATTATCACAGCATATGGTAATAACAATTGCGTTATGACCTCTCTTTGATATAATTCAGTTTAATCAAAAGTTTATTGACAACATGTTGCAAGTTGTCGCTCCTGGAAAGCTTTATTTTCTAGTGTCACATCCTCTACATTTCTCTCTCTTTGATGGAAGTTACACTGACACCTATTTTGTTCGGTCCATGGGTGCGGTCTCGATCCCAGAACTGTGACCACAGTAGTTTCAGGTGAATCTGTCATTTTAAACTGATGCTTTAACTGGAAAAAAATCTCAGACGTGGCTGTGATAGGCATCCTCTAAAATAGCCCCCCAAAACCAACCCCCTTCTCCTGGTACTCAGGACCTTGTGCAGCCCCTCCCCCTGCATGTGGGCGGGACCCAGTGACTCACCTCTATTGAAGGGAACACTGAAAACGCGATGGGGTGGCAGTTCTGAAACTGGGCTGCAGCTCGACTGCAGCTTCCCTCTCAGGCTTTCCTTCCCGCCCTGCCCATCGCTCTGGGGCAGCCGGCTGCCATGGAGTAAGTATCCAGTGGACCAGTCCACGTGGCAAAGAGCTGAGGGAGGCCTCCAGGCCACAGCCAGCGAGTAACTGAGGCATCTCCGGGCAACAACCCATGAGGACCTGGACGTCGCTAACAACCACGAGAGTGAGCTCGGGAGTGGGGCATCCCCAGTCTAGCCTCCAGATATCACCCTGATTCTAAGTTGAGCCAGAGGCACCCTGTTAAGCAGCACCCAAATATCTTCCCCAGAGACACAGTGAGATAATGTTTGATGTTTTCAATCTCTAAATTCTGAGATAACTTGTTAAACAGGATTAGATAATCAATATAGTAACCAATTGAATCCTTTTTTCCTCCAAAGACTTGGTTAAGAATATTGTAAAATAGACTGTCAACTCTGAAAAAGGGGAGTAGTTCAAGATTATCAACTTGCTTTTTGAAGAAGCCCCACCCCCTTCATTTTAATGGTGAGGTAGGGGTAGAGGGGCAACCATAGACAGCTCTCTGACTTTCTACTTTTACATAGTCTGTTGCAGGGGAGGAAACAACTTTCTCACCTTCAGGGTTTTTCTAGCTGATCTGATAATCAAATAGACCTGGGACTTATTAGCAAGAGAAAATAATCAAACTTAACACGTACATATGTATGGGAATCTCAGATGTACGACAGAGTCAGGAACCCCATACGCAGGAGAAGTGCAGAGCTGGAAAGGGTGATTGGGTGACTGAGCTTTCCTCTGATGGTTGCTTATTATAGGCAAGACCCCTAATTCAAGTTCTTATAGATAATTAAGGGAGGGGCAGAAGTCTCTCTTGAGTCTTTGGCTAAAGTGGCCTTTAGTTCAAAACAATCTGCATACCACAGAGGCACATCTTGAGGTGACTCATTCTGAACCCCCACACTGCTCATAATTTACATGTGTTAAATGTATTAGGGCCCATTCTTCACTGCCTCTTTTTCAAAACAGGTAGGAGGCAGTTTACATTAAAGAGCATAAATACAACAACATTAATATTGAAATAGAAAATCAAGGCCATCAGAACGTGACAGTTTTGCATTTATGGAGTGTGATGGTAACAGGCAGAATAATAGCCCCCCGAAGATGCCCACATCCTAATCCCTGGAGCCAGTGAATGTGTTATTTTATATGGCAGAGGGGAATTAAGGTCATCAATGGAATTAGATTTGCTAGTCGGCCAACATTAAAGTAAGGAAGTTATCCTGGATTATCTGGGTGCAGTCACAGCAGCCCTTAAATGGGGAACAGGAAGACAAAAGAATACTGACCAGCCACTGCTGGCTGTGAAGACGGAGGAAGATACAAGCCAGGAACTCTCTTTCTCTGAGTTTTCAGACCCATTTCATTTCATCTGATCATCACACAAAGCAATTTGAGGAGCAGATGGGCACCAAGGCAGGCTAATAATTTCAAACTACCTCAGTCCTCTGTTCTTGCAATACTGACTCACCATTTATTTAGAGTTTGAAACTTGTGTGAAACGCAGGAAGGGCCGGGAAGGTTGGTGTCTGGTGGCAGCACCTGACATCTCTTCCTTGCTCTCAGAAATGCAGTGCAGGCTCCAAGCGGCATGCCCCACACACTCAGCAAAACCAAGGCCCTGTTCAGACAGCAACCTACACAGACTTACACATCTCAGAAGAAATCTTAGCAGTGCTTTGCTGCTCCTTGCGCAAACCTCCTTTCAGGTGTCGTATCCCACTCCCACCGCATGAAAGTGTTCTGCTGCGTCTCCTTCGCAGCTCCTTCCGCTCCAGCCACACTGGCCTCTTTTCTGTCCCTCACACACCTCTGCAAGCTCCTGCCTCATGGCTTTTGTGCTCCTGTTTCCTCTTTCTGCCATGTTATTCCCCCATGCTTGCTCACCCTTTTCGGCTCTCTGCCCAAAGTCACCTGGACAGAAAAGCCTTCTCTCTCTAGCCTGTGTGAAATGTTCCTTCCCATCACTCTCTCCCCTTAATCTGTTTTACTCTCCTTCATAGCCTTGGCCACTCCCTGAGATTTTCTGCATTTATTCTGTATTATCTCTATCTCCCACTAGAATGTGATCTCCAGAAGAACAGGGACTCCGGCTTTTTGTTCCCTGCTTACCCTCAGCATCCAGGACAATGCTAGGCATTCAGAAAGCATGTGATAAATACTTAATGATTAAATGAATGAATGTTTTCCAATGACCGATAGTCATCTCACCCAGAGAAGTTTTCGTAAATAGGCTCCCTTCATCTGGTTACATTTTCACTGATGTATATATAATCCAGTGATTTTGAGAGTTCTCTGGCACCTGAGGAGCTCCTTGCTGGCCCTTTACTTGGTTAGACTTTGAATAGCCACCAGTTTCACCTGTGTAAGCTTGTTAGCGAGTCAGCATCATCTGTTCCATTATTCTGGAACTTCTCCCAATTTGAATGTAGTTCTTTAATAAATAATAGGTCTCAGTGCTGTTGTTTTCATACCTATTTTATCCTCATTCACTTTGTTCAAAGGATGAGTCCGACCTGTGAGACTAAACAAAGCTGCTCTGCCCCATCCCTGCTCCACGCGCACCCCTTCTAGTGCCTAAATGCCCAAGGCGTCTCCACAAACTCCCGACTCTTGAGATCGCACACTGTGAAGAGGACATCTGTCTCCATATTACTGGCACATATTACTCCTGTTGGTCCCTCAGTTCAGGGCCAATAACAATAAAGTCTCCTGAGCACTGTGTACCTGAGCATCTACTACCAACTTACTACTATCAGAGTCAAGGGAACGTGTCTAAAGGGGAAGAATTTATGGAGTTCCAGTGCCCCTTTCATTTGGCAGAGATGTCCCTTGCTCTGCTTCATCCAGAGTCTGCTAATCCTTCCTCAGATTCCACAACCTCTGCCAAAAGCTTAAGATGTTTGAATCCAGGCAGTGTTATGATATAATATCACTAATGAAAAGGAAGGAAAGTCTTACATATTTTGCTTTTTTTCTGTCACGAAAGTTGTACATGCTCATTTTTTAAAAAATTAATCAAACAATACAGAATGAACAAGACAGATTTAACCCACTTTGCCAGGCTGGGTTGCAACAACAGGCACATCTCTCTTCTCTTTACTCACTTGGACCCCATGTGGTATCTCCTTCCTCCCCCTCCCCCCTCATTTGGCCAAGAGCCCTGGGGTTGCTCAGGCAGAAATATCAGGCCTGCTGCTTCCACACAGGACAGTGTCACCAGTGAAGAGCTGACCTCTTTTTTGGCTGATTTTCTCATGCTGCTGCCACTTGGGATTGCTGTGAAAGCGTGTTCTGCTGCCCTTGCTGGTCCACAATCCCGACAAAGTCACCAGGGCCCCTGTCCCCTTCCCCAGCAGTGTTCACATTCAGCTCACAAACATGTGGCCAAATGCGACCATTCAGGCAGGGAGGAAAGACTCCAGCAGGGGCTCCTACTCCATAAAGAAGTTTCTGATCTGGGGCCCACAGACTCCCAGTATTTCATTACAATTGCTTTTTCTTTAAATGATATGTATTTAATTTTGCATTCTTAAAAATGTTATTCTGGGAAAGAGTCCATAGGTATTATCAGACTATCTAAAGGTCTATGACACAAAAAAATAGTTAAGAATCCCTTGAAGAATAACAATTATCTTACTTAGGAAAAAAAGTTAAAGTTCAATATCTCTAGACACTCATCACATATAATAAATAAGAAATAAAAGTCTCTTGCAATCCCACTCTTCATTGTCTCTCCCAACCCTGGTACTCCTCTAGGATTTCTTACTAAATTTTTGGGTTCTTCCTTGACTCCTCAAAAGCCAACTCCTATGAACCGTACCCCCTACATATTTCTTGAATCCGTCTACTTCCCTCCTCTCCACAGCCACCACCAGAGGCCAACATTCATTCATCTCTTCCCAGCAATGTGGCTGTGGCCTCCCAGCAAACCCTCTGCTGTCCTACGACTGCCCATTTCTACCCCTGAACTCCTGACATTTAGCAGAGGCCTGAAGCAGGTGAGGGAGCAAGTTATGCAGAAGGTGGGAAATCTGGTAGGGGAACCATGACCAGGCACAGGGAATAACAGCAAGAGCAAAGATCCTGAGAAGGGAGTATGCAGAGCTTAGAGGAACAGCCGGGAAGCCAATGGAGAAAGATGAATAGAAGGGGAGGGGGTGAATAGTAAGAAGATAGGGGAGGGTAGACAGATCAGTTGAAGCATTATAAGCCACTTTGGCTTTTACTCAGAATAAGGTGGAAGGCATTGGAAGGCTCTGAGCAAAGGTAACATATGACTGACTTCTGGGTTTTGTGTTGAGAATGGACTGCAGATGGACAAGGGTGAAATCAGGGAGAGCAGTTAGGAGGTGTGGGTTGCAATAAACCAGTGACCCAGTGTGGTAACAGAAGTAGTCAGATTCTGAATGCATTTGGAAGACAGAGCCCACAGGACGTGCTGATGAACTAAATGTGAGGAGAGAAAAGTAGAAAGGAGTCAAGTGTGATTCCTGAGTTTTGGCCTGTATACCTGGTAAAATGGAGTTGCCATTTATTTACTGGGATATTAAGTACTATTAAAAATGATGCTTGTCTCTCTAGATTGGTTTTTCAAGGCACAGATGAAAACATGTTTATTTTACAGAAAATAGAATCATACATGCTTTTTTAAAATTTCACTATAAACACATCCTCCAGATAGAAACTTAAATGCAGGCATACATTGAAAAGACAGGCATGCATTCCCCAAACCCACATTGTCAGTCTCACAAGAGGCAATCGTTTTTAAGATGTCCTTTGTATCATTTCAGAAAAAAAAATCGTTTGCATATAAGTGTTTATGTGTACTTTTTTGTATTAATACAATCATATTATTTATAACATATTTATACTCATCTTGAATATCTTTTGACAATATTATATATTTATATATACTTCTTTATCCCTAATGTCTACATAAATTATCATTATATGTATGTCCAATTATCCCCTACAAAGGTAGATATTTTAGGTTAACTTTAGTGTTTTACAACCTTTTTTAAAAAAATGCTTCCAGCCCCTGGCTAGCGTAGCTCAGTGGATTGAGCGCAGGCTGTGAACCAAAGTCCCAGGTTCGATTCCCAGCCAGGGTACATTCCTGGGTTGCAGGTCAGAACCCCCAGCAACCGCACATTGATGTTTCTCTCTCTCTCCCTCTCTCTCTCTCTCTCTCTCTCCCCCTCCCTTCCCTCTCTAAAAATAAATAAATAAAATCTTAAAAAAAATGCTTCCACTTTTTCAGCCAGCTTATTAAGGTCAACGGCAACAGTGACCAGTCAGGTTGATAATATGTACACATGATATGGTATGTTCAAAATGACATTTTACTTCTGTGGCCTTCCTCCAAAACCTCGTAGCTCATGTTTAATAACAAGAAAAACATTAGACAAATTCCAAGTGAGGGGTATCCTACAATATACTTTATCAGTACTCCTCAAAACTGCCAAGATAATTAAAAACAAGCAAAGTCTGAGAAGATGTCACAGTCAAGAAGAGCTTCAGGAGACATGACAAGTAATGTAATGTGGATCCTGAATGGCATCCTGGAACAAAAAGAAATTAGGTAAAGACTAAGAACATCTGCATACACCGTGGGCTTTATTTACTAATAATGAATTGATGTTAGTCAATCCATCGTAACAAAGGTACCACACTAATATAACACATTCATAATAGAAAAACATGGGGACAGGGGTTTATGGAAACTCTCTGTACTATTTTCTCACCTGTAAGTCTAAAACTGTTGTTTTCAAAAATAAAGTTTGTTTTTTTAAAAATAGCAGTGCCTCAAAGAGGCATTGTATATCTCTGTTAAAAAAAAATTCAACTGAGTGAATTTTGAAGATCTCACTGTCTTTATTCCACTATGAGCACACCCGGGAATAAGGCAGCATCCAATCTGGTAGACAGAAAGAAGCTCCGATAAGCTGTGCAAAGGGAAAGACATGAGCAGAGGGGAGTGGGAGCAAGAAGGCAAACAGCAGATTGGTTGTGGAGAGATCAATTTCCTTTAGGGAATAACAGGGGTCTACAGGCCCATTACCTAACAGTGTGAACCAAGTGGTTTCTGGTTGGCTGGTTTCAGATTCCATTTCTGGGAGAGGCTGAGACTGTAAGTTTCGATTTGTTGACAAGGGACATAGCATAAGTGACTCCATTTGGAGCCTGTGGTCTTGTTTTTAATGTATCTTTATATATATTTTAAAAAGTGAAACATCTAAGTTAAAGCATTTTTGCATTTAAATTTTTGATAGATATTGCCAAAATGCCCTGCCAATTTACTCGCCCACTAGCAAGGTATGTGGACAATTTTCTCTTTTTCTTTTAATACTATATAGTTACCATGTTTTCATAGATTTACATTGTTACTTTTAATGGCTACATATGCTCTTCCATGTATATATCTTAGTCCATTTAACCAGTTCTCTGTCATAAAATTTAGGCTGTTTCTGATACTACAATATATATTTTGTCCATCTTTATACAAGATACTTAGTTAGGATTAACTCCTGTAAGTGGAATTGCTGAATTCAATACCTTGTATTTATTTTTTAATTCAATATATTGCCTACCTAACCTCCAGAAAAGCTGTACCTATTAATGTTGCCAACCAACAAAGTCTCTGTCCTCACACTCTCTCACCAACATGACTGTTTTCATCTTTGCCAACCGAACAGGGAAGAAAAAGTCATCTCACCCATTTGTATTCCTTTCATTGTTCTTGAGACTCAGGTCTTTTCAAATGCTTATTGATTATTTACATTTCTTCTTTGAATTGCCTTTTCACGTCCTTTGCTCATTTATCAAGCTAACTACCTTTCTCGTAACTTGCAAAAAAGCTTTTTATGCATCAAGAACATTAATTTATTTCTGCCATATATCCTTAACTATTTTCCCCAATTTTTTATTTTGGCTGTGTTTGTTGTCTTTTGATGTACTCAATCTTTTCTTTGTGATTTTTAGTTTTGGTAAAGGCTAACAAAGCTTCTTCCCTCAAAGATTATATTTGCTAATATTTTTCTATTCACTGTTTTTACTTTTATTTATAATCATTTCATTTTCCTCATAATTAATGTATGATATGAAGTAGAAATATATATTCTTATGTATATTAAATTATATAATTATACATTTCAGATGGCTATTCAATTAATACAGCACCATACTTTAAACAAATTTTACATTCTTATTGACTGGAAATATGGAAATATAGTATCTTCATCATATACAATACTTAATTTTTGTACATATACAGATGACCCTTGAACAATGTGCAGGTTAGGGTCACCAACCCCCACACAGTCAAAATTCCACATACAAGGAGGGACCCCCCAAAAATCCCAGAATTACCTTCTGGATGGTGGGCCCCTTGTAGTACAGGCTTCCTCCACCAGGAGGGTGTTCTAGGAACCCATCTGTATCAGTATACTAGCTGGCGTTGTTGTGAGAAGCTGCATTTGGCTTCAGTGAATTTTTTTGAAAACTCTTTCAACACTTGCCCATTGCATGATGGGTGATTTACTAGCACACCTGCCCACACTGCTCTGAGTGTTTAGCAGTTTTTGACCAAAACCAGCATGAACCCCATGCCCCATCCTCTCTGTTCACCCAATCTCTCCCCAAATGACTTTTTTATTTCCTCAGATGAAAAACGTCCTCAAAGGGAAAAAGGTTTGCTGATGTGGAAGAGGCGAAACAAACAAACAAACAAACAAAACAGCCTAAGCACTGAAAGGCATCAAAAATGACAAGATCAAAAACTATTTTGAGCACTGGAATAAATGTCTTCATAGGTATATTGCATCAAATGGAGAATACGTTGAAGGTGACTGAAGTTAAAAAATGTAAGAATAAATACACAATCTTTTATAAATAAATTCTGGGGTTTTTTGGGTCTCCCCTTATATAACTTTTGATTACCCCAAAACTTAACTAGTAAAGGCTACTGTTGGGTGAAAGCCTTACTAATAACACAGTTGATTAACATATTGTTTATGTTATGCATTTATGCACTGAATCCCTACAAAAAAAACTAGACAAAAGAAAATGTTACTAATATTATAAGGAAGAGAAAATACATATGCAATATTTATTGAAAAAATCCACATGGGTCACACAGTTCAAATCTGTGTTGTTCCAATTTCATTTGTATATAATTTCTAGATTTCCCTTTATTTACTGATTCCTGGATTAGTACCACACTATTCAGTTACTAATTTACAATATGACAATACATTTAGTGTGTGGGGCTAGTCCCTCATCATTAATCTTTATCATCAAAATATTCATAGTAATTTTATCTAACTTATTTTCCCAGAGAATGCATTTTCATCCCTGTTCTCTACATCCCCTCCCACGGGTCTCTTTGTGGTTTGGATTAGGACTGTGTTAAATTTATTGGGGAGAATTGTTATATTTAAAATATTTAACTTCATCATAGAGTAATACATTTCTCAAGTTATTCAAGTCTTCTTTTAAATTTAATATATTTTTGTCTTAGATATTCCTTGGTAAGTTTATGGCTAGATATTTTATAGGTTGTTATAGGTATAATATAGGTTTTATAGGTTGTTATTGTGAACAGAGGTTTTCCACTATGCTTTCTTGCCAATTACAGCTAGAGTAAAGTTATCGTATAAATGAGATTGGGCATGCTGTCTCTCTCTCTCTCTCTCTCTCTCTCTCTCTCTCTCTCTCTCTCTCTCTTATGTTGTTGTTATCCTAAACTATTTCATCAAGTGTTTTAATGTTATGCCAGCCTTGAGTGCTAGATGTGTTTATCACGTTGACCTGCCTAGACTTTCTGTTTAGTCTATACGGACATGCTGTATAACCTGATTTTTAAAAATATTTATCTCATATCTGGATATCTGATCTGTCTTTTGGTGAAATCTGTTCTTAGGTTGACTGTCCTGGGATTCTTAGATGTATATATAGCTTATATCATCTGCAAATAGTTTTGCTTTTCCTTTCTTATAGCATGCTTTTTGTTTATTTTTCTTGTAGCATTGGTTAGAGAGTATTCGAAAGAATGTTTAAAAATAGCAAAAATGATAGATACCCCATATAACTTCTAAACTTAACAGAAATAAAGTTCGTCTAGTATTTTGCTGTTAAGTTCAGTGTGTGTTGTTGATTTCTGGAACATAATTTTTATTTCATTAAGATAATTGTCTTTTTCTCCTAGTTTACTAAGACTCTATTTTAAAAGTCCGGAATTAATATCTAACTGTATCAAATTTATTTTTTATCTACTGACAAAAAGTAAAAAATTAAGCATTATTCTGGAAAAGTTCCATGAAAAAAAAAAACAAAGAAAGAATCAATGAGGTATACTGAATGCTTAAAAAGAAAGCTTCCCCCCATATTTAAATATAAACAATTGTTTTCAGCAATTCTAATATTCTTTTCTAGGACTTGTTATTATTTATGAAAAAAGCACCTAAAAATCCAAAACTAAATAGATTAGTGCATCAGCTATCTATTGTTACACAACAAATTACTACAAATTTAGCAGTTTAACACAACATACATGTATCACTTCATGTTTCTGTGGGTCAGGAGTCTGGCTATGGTTTCTCAGTCTTTGGCTTGGAGTTTCACAAGTCTGCAATCAAAGTGTTGGCTGGGCTACATTCTCATCTAGAGATTTGACTGGAGACAGATCCACTTCCAATTTCACTCAGATAACTGCGAACTTCATTTCCTGGCAGTTATTGGACTGAGGGCCTCTGTTCCTTGCTGGCTGGCTGCTGGCAGCAGCCCTCAGCTCCTTCAGATTACCATCAGCTCTCACAGGCCACCTGTAGTTCCTTGTTTCAGGAGCTTCCTCAATACAGCCAATACTTCATCAAACCAGAAAAGTAAGGCTCTAGAGTGACTTGACTAGCAGAACAGTCTTATATAACATTACGTGAATCACAGAATCACTTCCCATCACCTTTGTCATATTCTGTTGGCTAGAACCAAAAGAAAAGGATTACACAAAGGTGGGAACTCCAGGGGCAGGGCTGTGGTCTACCATAGTGAATAACCAACTCTTAATGTCACTAAGATGTTTTCTTCAGCTACCAAGAGTTTGAAAACTCAGTGAATAAAAAATTACACATAAAACTTTACAAACTATTTTTAGAATTGCTGTATATTTTTCAGTATGAGGTTATAATCTATTTTTATCAAACATGCAAGGAAATATTTACCTCAATAATTCATCCTGATCTTATTTAATCTTAAAATATTTAGTATTTTCTATTTCTTTGTTTTTTAAATAAATGCTACCTGCTTAACTAATTATTTTAATAGTACTATTTACATTTCTTTTTATTTAAATACATAGGAAAACTTTTTTCAAAACTAAAAATAAAATATTTTATTTTCTTAAAATATATATTAAAGTATATATTTTATTAAAATATATTTAAATATTATTTTTAATTTTATAGTTCTTCAAGTACAGTTTTCTACCATTTCCCCCGACCTCTCTCCACCACTCCAGCCCTCCCCACCTCCTTCCCCTGTTTCCACCCCCGCCCTTGGTTTTGTCCCTGTGTCCTTTACAGTTGTTCCTGAAAACCCTTCACCATTTTCCCCCAATTATCCCCTCCCATCTCCCCTCTGGTTACTGTCCATTTGTCCCTAATTTCAGTGTCTCTGGTTATATTTTGCTTGCTTGTTTGTTTTGTTGATTAGGTTCTACTTAAAGGTGAGATCATATGGTATTTGTCCCTCAACATCTGACTTATTTCACTTAGCATAATATATTCCAGTTCCACCCATGCTATCTCAAAGGGTAGGAGCTCCTTCTTTCTCTCTGCTGCATAGAATTCCATTGTGTAAATGTATTGTAGTTTTTTGATCCGCTCATTTGCTGATGGGCACTTAGGTTGCTTCCAGCACTTGGCTATTGTAAATTGTGCTGCTATGAACATGGGGGTGAATCATTTCTTTTGGATTGGTGTTTCAGGCTTCTTAGTGTCCAATCCTCACAGTGGAATTGCTAGGTCCAAAGGCAATTCCAGTTTTCGTTTTCTTAGGAAATTCCAAACTATTTTCCATAGTGGTTGCACCAGTTTGCATTCCCACCAACAGTGCACTAGGGTTCCCTTTTCTCCACATCCTTTCCAACACTTGTTGTTTGTTGCTTTGTTTATGATGGCCATTCTCACCAGTTAAATACATAGGGAAACTTGATCATGATGTCTAATAAAATTATTGGAGTTAATTCTAATTTTATATATTGTTCTTATTTAGTAAATCCCAAAAACTGGACACTGGCATACTTTTTATTATACTCTCTACTCTCTAGCTCATAAATAAGTAATATTTTAAGCTAAAAATTATATTTCAATTTTACAAATTAAGTGATGAGAACATTTTAATTACCTTTATAAATAAGACTTGATAAAACATTCATAAAGTAACTATATTAGATCTACATCATTTAAATCTTGGCTATTAGTAATCTGTCTTATAAAATGTATTCCATAATCTTCTTCCACTGATTATTATACTATTTTTTGAAATGCAAAACACAAATATTTAAATTGAAACAATGAGGTGAAACTTTTCCTGATGGACAGTTAGTCATGTGACTGGGACTGATGAGATGACCGGTTTGCCAATTAGAGGCCTCCATTGTCCAAATAAAGAAAAGTTTCAGCTCCAAGATTTCAGTGAAAATATGTTTAAATCATGGGATTAAGATAAAAGCATTTTATAAAACACATGTATTGGCAAAAATATGGAAAATAAGGGATATTTCCACTTTCTCAGTCCTCTGTGGTTATGTGGAGTTAATCAAGGCATCTCAAAGAGAAGAGTAATAACTGTAATTAGTAATCATTTATTGAGTCTTGATAAAGACTTTTTGGTACATTTGATACATTAATATATTATTTATATGAATATTTCTTAGCACATTGATCTGTAAAAATGAAAAGTAATAAAATTAATGTAAAATGGTCTCATTCTAGCAAGAAGCAATAATTATTCATAGATACAAGAACTAAGTAGGGAAAAACAGTTATTTCATTAGGAACTGGATTTCTAACAAATTTTATATTTTATATTTACTAATTATTTATCAAAATGTATTATCTTTACATTTTTTTGATTATGTAAAAATCACTCAACCAAAATGGAAAAAAATTTAACTCTTAGAACTTTTATGGTGTTTGTCAAAAAGACAATTTTAAATTTTGATTTTTTTTTGCAAAGAAGTAAGACAGAGTAAACAACAAGACAGTTTTAGGCTTAAAATATATCAAATCAGGGTTAAATTCTGAGAAAGAATTAAAATGGAAATGTGAATTCAAGGAGGAAAAAAGAAATTTGCAAAAATTCCAACCATTTTAAAAGAACTTGTTCATGAATATGTAAAGACATGTTAATGATATTAAATTATTATAGAATCTAGCTTCCACTGGACATTTTGAAAAGCATGATGGAACATTTTTATTTTTAAATGTTAATATATTACAAAATGACAAAATTACATCTCTTGCAATTATCTAATCTTATGGTAAAAAAATTTAGACAGTAACTTAAAAATGTGTGAGGGGGTTCATAGTTTCTCAAAACTAACTTGGAAGGTTTTTAAAGCTAAAAACTTGAAGACTGCTGCTCTCTTCAGCCACATGCTGAGAACTGCTGCTGCTCCCATACCTGAAAAGCCCTCTCCGGCACAGGCGCCCTGATGGGACACCACTGACATGTCCAGACTGGAAATCTGTTGACCACACCTTGTGAATGCCAGGCCAGCCACAAAAAAGAACAGGTCCCCTCTAGCCACTTTCTTTTTTGACAGTCAGAGTAGAATGTCTGCTCCCTCCCTGTTCTCTAGTAACTCACAGCTCAGTTGGTGCTTGGTGGAACCTGGGCACTTTACCAAGAGCAAGGTATGGACTAGGTCCCACAAGAACTGGTCTCCTGAACAGGCATCAAAACCTCAGACAACACAGGGTCAAGAATTTACTTACTAGAACCTGGGTAAAAGGGAAGTGCTTTATTCAGAGAACATGAAAGGGATTTATTATCAGAGCTAGAGATAGCAGATCAAAACAAGGTGACTTGATGCAAAACAGTCATAAGTGCCTAGGGCTCCTGAAATTCCACCAAGCACAGAACAGGATTTTCCCCCAGCACCTGGGGAAGCAGAAAGCCTCCACACAATGCTGAGAGGTTCTTACCTGACTAAGTGGGCTAAGGGAATTCAAACCCAAGATCTTCTGACTCCGAAGCCTCCTGTTATAGCTATAGAATAGTATAGTTACAGTGTATAGTACAGTATAGTATAGTATAGTATAGTATAGTATAGTATAGTATAGGCAGAGTAATGGGTTGTATAGTATAGACAGTAATGGGTTGAATTGTGTTTGCCATAAAAATATGTTCAAGTCCTAACTGATGGTACTGTATATGTGATCTTATTTGGAAATAGTCTTTGCCGATTTAATTAAGATATAAATTAAGAGGAGGTCATACTTTATTAGCATGGGCCTTAAATCTAATCACTTGTGTCCTTAAAAAAAGAGACACAGAAATACAGAGACACATCAAGAGAAGACAACCATGTGAAGACAGGCAGAAATTGGAGTGATACAGCTAAAAGCCAAGGAGCCACCAGAAGCTAGGAAGAGGCAAGGAAGGATTCTTCTCGAAAGTCCTTAGAGGGATCATGGCCCTGCCAACCCCTCTCAGACTTCAAGCCTCTGGAACTGTGAGAAGATACATTTCTATTGTTTTAAGGCACCCAGTCCATGATCATTTGCCACAGCAGCCCCAAGAAACTAATACTCCTCCTTACTGAGAAGTTATAAGAAATCTCAGGGAATCTGCCACTCACCACTTATGCAAGTTACTGAGCTTTCTAAAACTCAGTTTGATTCAAGCAAACAAGCATTTGTGCAGAGCATACTTAGTGTCTGTCACTGCTCGTTATGTGTTTCCATATTTTTCATAATTGTGAAAAAGACACAGCCAGCTGCTGACTCCATGATGCTTTCAGTCTAGCGAGAAAAAGGCTGGAGTTTTAACAGGAAGTGGTAAGAAATAAAAAGGATCACTTTATGTCCTTTCAACATCATCCTGAGTCACTATTTATCAGGCCTGCCCAAGGATTATTTGATTCCCTGGAAAAATGTACCTTTGTTTGACTTTCCTGTTTGTTATGAAGTTACATATTAATTCGTAGATTTCTGTCCAATAGAAAAAAATAATACCAAAGGTTATATTATTGTCTTAGGACTTTAACCATCCTTAAAAAATATTTTTCTTGATGTGCTACATAAATCCCTCTTCCTCCAAAGCTTTTGGAAACCAACTTTGCCCTGTTACTAGCTCCTTCATCCAATTATGAGTTTAATACATTTAGATACGTTTGTTCTATATTTGTATGTAAGTCATGTTCCTAACTTTGGAAAAACGTGCTTTGACATGGCGCCATTCTAAAACTTAAATGATATCATATTAACAAGATTCAGGTGGCTCCTGGGAGACAACAGCGTTGAAGGAGAGTGAGCTGTCCCTTAGCAACAGAGACTCAGGAGGAGCACCCTCTCAGGGACCGACTCTCTCCCCTGCCAAGGGGCCAGTGTACACCAAAACAATTGTGCTACATGACCATTCTTTTCTTTATTCTCTCCTATCTCCTCATCCTTCATATTCTTGTGTTACTAATGTAAACATATCTCTTAGACATAGCTTTGTTTAAAGTTACAGGGCACAATTTATGTTAATTCCAGAATTGGTCAATTTGAAGACAAATCTTGGCCATTTTTGCTGCAGCGCAAAGGTAGTAAAATCCAAGGAAGATTTCTGCACCTAAAAAATTTTTTTAAATGTAGAAACAATGCTCTTGATTTCTAAGACACTTAGGAGCTGTAAGTTCTTTCAAGAAAATTAAGTGAATTACCCTTGATCTCACTGGAACACTCTCATCACTGAACCTGAAAAGAACACTGACTCAGTAGCAATTTTCTGAAAATGGTGCTCTTTTTCAGAGGTGAGTATAATGTGAAACAGTGATCAGCTCAAGCCCTCCCAGCCCAGTACAAGGACAGGCTGTAAGGTTTCTACTCACATCAAAGTGGCTGGAGAAAAGAGGAGTAAGAACAAGCCACCAGAGAAACTGGAACCTGTGGAACTTCTTAACTTGGAGAGCAAGAAAACAGAGCCAGGCGTATGGGAAGAGCCCAGCAGAGTGACTCTGGGTGAGCAGATAGCATAGCTGGGTACCACATGGGGCAGAGATAATTCACTGGTTTATCTAAGATGAAGATGCACGGAGTTCCACACGGGAAAGCTGGACCATGGTAATTGCTGCCATCTTGTGGGAGAGTGAAAGAAATTCAAGGCACTGTTATCTCCCTAAACCCCTTAGCACCTTCTGATTAAGCACTGAAGCATTCATGCATCCTTTCATTCAACATTTACTCTGTGTCAGCCCTGGCTAGACTCTGGGCACACAAGATAAGTAAGACACAGCACGTGTCCTCAAAGTATGTAGAATACAGACACAGTGTGCTGTTAAATATTGTTACAAGTGACAGCACCCTTCTCAGGTGGGAGCAGTGAAGGAACCCAAAGACCTGCCCAAGGAGGACTAATCCAAAATTCATGGATAGCCAGGCTGATTCCATTCTACCTGACTTTCTGTTGTGAAAATAATTTCCTAAACAGTGTTTTTCTGCCCATTCTTGCCGGTTCTTTCTTAGGAAGTAGGAAAAGAGACGAGGAAAGATGCAAGGCGGACAAGCCCCAGAACCTCACAACATATGTGGAATATTTTGCATTTGACTCTCTAGATACATTCTTCACTTTTCATCTTGCTCTGTTCCCCAGAAGGCTGACTAGCGTGGACTGCCTCTAGCCCTCCCTTGCACCCTGACTTCCAGGACCATTCAGAAAATATTTGTGGTGAGGAGGTCCTGGCCGAGGATCTGCAAGACGGAGGAAAATCAGTACTTGTGACCAGATCACCACCCACCCCCATCCAGGGAGGGATCCCTCAGTGAAAGGTCTCAGTTTATGCCCTCCCATTGCCCTTCCAGACCCAGAGGTGGTAGCAGTGCCCGGAGGTTTGTAGCCCCAGCATGCCGCACTAATTCTTGTGGTTTCCCTACTCTGCCTACACCCCTGTAAATAACCTTGATTTGAATGTGCCGTTGGTTTCTTCTTCCCTGGCTTAGTAGAGATTACTAAATGTTATTGAATATCTTGTACAAATTCTACATAAATGACTGCTTGAAGTCAATAACTGAATGAATAAAGGCATGAATGAATGAGGGAAACTCAGGACCTCAGAAATGCCCCTGCCCTCACCAAATTCACAAGTTTGGTGCTAAAAGCTTGCTGGCACTGATGACAGATCCCAGACCCATACTCACACCACCCTGCACTCATCCCCCAACTCCCTCCTCAAATTGGTTCTCAGGCCCTTGCCCTCTACCTCTGGGGCTGCTCTTAGAAGTCTCCTGTGAGGAGGGCTGGGTGCTAGGGGCATGAGGAGGGCCAATAAAGAGTGCTGTGTTGCCTTCAAGGGCCATCACTAGGGTGCCTGCTCCAGTGTTTCTCAGTATTCAGAGAGAGCCACACGTCTGCCCTCCTAGATGCCCCTGTGGTTGTTCCTCTTCTTCCAGCTCCTCACTCCCACAGGATCCAGCCCAGAACCACCCAGATCCAAATCTCTGCTTCCCAGCTTCGCTCCTCTTGAAATATTTAACCCCTCACGTTACCTCTCTATAC
This sequence comes from Phyllostomus hastatus, assembly GCF_019186645.2. Classification (NCBI taxonomy): domain Eukaryota; kingdom Metazoa; phylum Chordata; class Mammalia; order Chiroptera; family Phyllostomidae; genus Phyllostomus; species Phyllostomus hastatus. The sequence goes on along the minus strand of NW_025333977.1, from coordinate 14,968,525 downwards.
AGTCCCTACACATAGTGAAAGCATTGATTGGGTTCAGAACACACTACCCCAAAATACAGCACCTTGTCATATTAAATATCTTAAGCTAAAGGAATTTTATAAGATGGAGGAAGCAAGAAGGTCACTCTGACCTTCCCCCCTTTCCCATTGTTCTCTGGAACGGGTTCTAAAACTCCCATGTCAGTCCTCGATGGCCACCGTGAAGAAGGCATATGTCAATGTTACACTTGAAGGTCAACAAAAGATAAACAAATTGGCACAGAATACAAGTAGAATCACAGAGCTGAAGGAAAAAATAGTCATGAAAAAGAAACAACCGCAAAATTTAGAAGCTGCTTGCGAGGATATCACTCTTGCAGATGATGACTGCCTGATGACACCGTGTCATACTGGTGGTGTGTTTGTTAGCCATTCTCGAGAAACACAAGAAATGTTAGAAGAAGCAGAGAAAAATTTGCAGGAAGAAATTGATGCCTTAGAATCCCAGGTGGAATCCAGTCAGGGGGTGTTAGCAGGTGTGAAAGTTCAGTTATGTGCAACATAACCTTGGGAGCAACATAAACCTTGAAGCTGAAGAAAGCTAACTGTTTTATAATACTTTAAAATTTGTGTTTAATAAACTTCAATATTGTTTAAATGATAATTATACTTCTTCAAATGATAAGGAAAGCAAAATTTCTTTTTTTAATTTTTTTTCATTTCTTTACTAGAAACTTCCCATTTTCACATCTTGCTTATTTATTTTATATTTTTAAAATAAGATAGTATTCACCTATGTATTTTACATAACAATTATATCAGGTATAGGGATTATATGTCATGTTATTAATACCAGTTAAGCAATTAAAAAAAAATAAAACACTCATGTGAAAGGTACCCTCCTTGTACTGGGAGAAGGAAAGACATTCTCATTTCCAGAGATGGGGAATTTGAGCCAAGAAATCTGTGCAAATCTTGTTAAACTGTCCTTTATCTTCCTGGTTACTTCTTTAGCTTTTACTATCTCTAGCCTAAACCCATTTGTCCTGCCAGTTCTTCACAAATTTATTGTTCCTTTGTCTAAAAGGGTATAAAAGCTTTTTGTTCGGCTCACTTCTTCAGGTCTTCATTCTCTTGTGAAGGCTCCACCACGCACATATAAAAATTCAATAACATGTGTATGCTTTTCTCCTATTAATCTTTGTCAGTTTAAATCTCAGGCACAGCCAGAAGCCCTGAGAGAATCTGAGGAAAGCGTTTCCTCCCCTATCGCATCGAAGAGACAGAACTCAGGGGAAGGGAACGCTTTGCAAGGAAATGTCTGGAAGGGGTGAAACGACAGAAATGCTGTGCTGGCATCTAGGGGTGCTGCTGCAGGCTTTTCTTCCCCATCTTTCCTTCCTTCCTCCTCCTGCAGGGTTAGTTCTCATGCTGGGGAGGAATGGCTTAAGAGTAAAGCTGTCGCTCGGTCCATGGTGCTAGAGGCATTGTCCAACTCTCTCCAAGGATGTGGTTTAGGGTTATTTTTTATTTTACTAAAGAAAATAGTCATTATCATTCTCTTTCTCTTGCTCCTCTCTCCCTCTTCCTTCCAGCCACTTTCAGTTTCCCTGTGACAAACAATGCCCCAAATTCTATCTCGCTGGTCATTACAATTACTTCCCTTTAGCCAGAAATAGTACCAAAAATATGTGTAAAGAAATAAATTGCTTAAGAATTGCTTTCTTAAAAAGACTTCTGAGGTGCTTGAGAAAGTATTTTAACACCAACTGATCAAATATCAGTGATTGGATTTAGCTTTCAAATGGATTGCTAAAGGGTATATATTTTGTAAAGGTAAAAAAAATCGTGATTCTCATGCAAATATAAAATGAATATGTGTCAAAGCTTTTATTTGACTCATTAATGGAGGAAGGAATCAGTCAAATATTATCTTTGGTTCCAAGGAGAATTCAAAGTGATAGATAGATGGATAGATAGATAAGGAATGCTAAAGTGAGTTGACAAACAGATACAAAATTGCCTTTTTACACAGATTGGGAAGAGAAATCAACTGTCCCTCCACTGGACAAAAATCATTTTCACATTTATGGACAGAGGTCCTTTGTGTTGCTCTCATTTTTTTTTTACCATTTATGAGTTGTAAATAGCTCAAAGAAAATCAAAGGAGGTAATTCAGAAGGATGCAAAAAACAGAACACTCAGTAATCTTTTTTTTTTTTTTGCCATTTCAAAGGCTTGCACGAATTTTCCTGAATGTTGTCAGAATAGTTCAACCTTTTTCCACAGTACATAGTTTATGTTTGTTAGAAAATAACCTGACCATCACTAGGCGCCCTTGTGAGAGCAACAACGTCTTTAAACCCTGCATGGCAAACCCTGACACAGTGCTGTGAGGCCCAGGGATGACAGGGTGGCCTGGAAATCCGACTGCTTCCCGAAGATCATCCAATTTCTGGATGATTATCCAAAATATTCATTGCAGGAGCAGACAATGTGGACTCCAAGCAGATGCAGCAGGTCCCTCCGTGGGAAGGCTGTGGTGCTGATAGGCGAGAGCACCATGACATGCAAGAACATCCAAGGGCATCCAGAAAACAGCCCAGCTCTGGAAAACTGTTGCTTCATATCCGGGTGAATGTGGGCTTTGTGTTCACCAGGGAGGACCCCCTCTGAGATCAGCAACATGCTGCCGGCCAATAAGTGCCAGCTGCCGCATGTGCTGGTGCCATTGCCCCATGTGAAGTCACTGTGCCAGCTCAGAACACTGGTCTAGGGCCAGAGAGGACCTCCTTCTTCCAGGCTTTAGGCATCACCACTAAAACCTCCAGGGGCACCATTGAAATCCTGGGTGATGTGCAGCTGATTAAAACTGGAGACACAGTGGGAGCCAGCAAGGCCACACTGCTGATACGCTGAACATCTCCCCTTTCTCTTTGGGGCTGACCATCCAGCAGGCATTTGACAATGGCAGCATCTGCCACCCAGAAGTGCTTGGCATCACAGAGGAAACTCTGCATTCCGCTTCCTGGAGGGTGTCCACAATGTTGCCGGTGTATGTCTGCAGATTGGTTGCCCAACTGTTGTTACATCAGTACCCCATTCTATCATCAATGGGTACAAGCGGGTTCTGGCGTTGTCTGTGGAGACTGATTATGCCTTCCCACTTGCTGAGAAGGTCAAGGCCTCCTTGGCTGATCCATCTGCTTTTGTGGCTGCAGCCCCTGTGGCCACTGCCACCACTGCTGCTCCTGCTGCTGCTGCCAAGGTTGAAGCAAAGGAAGAGTCGGAGGAGTCAGATGACAATATGGGATTTGGTTTCTTTGACTCAGCACTAAAAAGCAATCAGCTCAGACAGTTTTTATTGGTGAAACAAGAAAATAAAGGCTTACTTCTCTTAAAAAATAATAATAACCTGATACTTCTGGTATGGCTTGTTATTGTGAATTATTCAAAATGATGAGGAGTTTTATATTGATGGGTGCAATTAAAACTCATACCTGACAGAGAAAATAATATCAGCATAAAAATGATTTTTTTTGCTCTTGCATCTAAGCCACCAACATGCCATCCAGACTGAGGAAGACCCAGAAACTTCAGGGCCACACGAGCCAAGGCCACGGCTGCATGGGCAAGCACAGGAAGTGTCTGGGAGGCCAAGGTAACGCTGGTAGCTTGCATCATCACAGGATCGACTTTGACAAATATCGCCCAGGTCACTTTGGGAAAGTTGGTAGGAGGCATGACCACTTAGAGAGGAGCCAGAGTTTCTGCCCCACTGTCAACCTGGATGAACTGTGGACCTCAGTCCCTGAGCAGACACGGGTAAATGCTGCCAAAAACAAGACCGGAGCCGCTCCCATCATTGATGCGGTGCAATCGGGCTACTACAAAGTTCTGGGGAAGGGAAAGCTCCCAAAGCAGCCTGTCGTTGTGAAGGCCACGTTCTTCAGCAGAAGAGCTGAGAAGATCAAGAGTGTTGGAGGTGGACCTGGGCTCTGGGAGCTTGAAGCCACACGGAGGGAAGTTCATTTAATGCTCACAAGTGCTTTACCAAAAAAATAATTTTTTACTAACATACGTTTACATAAGGATGTTACTGAAAAATATGACTGTTGAATATATTGTTAGGATTGCCAAATAAAATACAGGATCCCAGTTAAATTTGAGTTTCAGATCAATAATTTTTCTTTACTATGTGTCAAATATTAAAACAAAAGAAAAAATGGCTGTGGGGTAATAGACTACAACTTCTATCTCCCTAGGCTTGGTTTTAATTTGAATTTTCTACTTGCAAATATTAGTTTCAGGACATAGAATAAGCTGAAAGGTTTAAGGAAAAACAAGTCTTTCCTTCTATTACCTACTGTAGGGGAGGAAAAAGGTGTCCTGGATCCTCCTATGATCCCTGCGAGACAGGCCAGTAACACAGGATGAATGGCATGGAGAAACTGAGACAGACAGCTGAACAAACTGACCCAGTGATTTACAACCAGATACAGAAGATGCCTTCCCTAGAGATAATCTCAGTTGTATTTCAGCTCCAAGCCCAGAAAAGCAGCAAAACCAGGTGGGTCATTCCAGGACCAGCTGCCGTGACTAATGAGCCCCTGCCCTGGTTCTGACCAATCAGTGCAGTTCATGCCCCAGAAAGAATGCCCCTGAGAAACTGATAAACATTCTGCTGCAACCCTCCCCTAAGATCCTGGCCTGCAAGAGAGAGATAAAACCCTCAAGACAAGAACCCAACACACGCTCTTCCTCTGGGGAGCATGCCTGCACCATTCCTTTCCCCTTCTTCTTGCCCCACAAGTGTGTCACCTAAACCCTAAGGGACCCCACAAGACTTGCAACCAGTGAGCAAAGGGCAGCAGCAGCTCATCCCACCCTAAGCCCCACCCCCTGAATCTGTCTCTAAGGCACCCTTTTCTCTGACTTGCCAGTGAGCTAAAGTAGCCCAGCCTCGACTCTCCTGTTGCTTCTTCTATGTTAAACTCTTCCTTGTTTCACTGTCCCTGACTTTAATAAATGTACCCTCATAGTCACCTGGACTTGTGTTGAGAAGTCCTTCTTGCACAAAGTCAAGAAACCACACACTCCTGGCTAGCCCTAGGGAGACCCGATCAGGGCCAGGTCCCCTGGTCATGTAACACCTGGATGGGTCTGAAAATTAAACTGACCAAGACAGGTTAACAAGAGAAAAGCATACAAATTTCATTTAATGTAAATTTTATGTGACACAGAAGCCTTCTAGGAAATGAAGACCTAAAGAAAGGGTCAATCCAGAGTAGTTTTTATGCCAGGTCAATGAAGAGTGGACGGTTGCGGAGAAATATGACAGGCCAGAAAGTACAGAGTAAGTGGAGTAACCTGGGAGAAAATTAGCAAAATCTGTGTATTTGGATTCTTCTCCTTGTCCCGTTGTCTTTAGAAATAAGGATGCTCCTTTCCAGGTCATAACCTGAGGGTTTCATGACCTGCTTCAGGGAAGAAGTTCAGGAGGACATCAAAGTGATCTTCCTGTGTCTGCTATTTTCTCAGACTCCTTCAGCTTAAAATATGCAATAAATATGCTAAGGTGCCATATTTGGGGTAGCATGTCCTGAACCCCATGACTATCCAAGACAGTGCTAAGCTTGGGTTATTACATGCATTTCTGCATGAATACCACCAGGCGCAACTGCCCAGAAGGGGAGTGATCTGACCACATTAACTTCTGGGACAGAAGGGGCAGCCTGTGGTGACATCCCAACACACTCACTCCCATTGCTTGACAGATAGGCTCAATTATGATAGCCAGTCACAACTTTCTGGCTCATTCAGGACACTGAAGAACACAGTCCTTCCTCTTTTCTAACAGAAACTAAATACCTAAGTAATCATAACTCCTAGATCTGGGACACCTCACAGGAATTTGACAAATAGGACATATTTTTTCCTTATTACATTATACATAATTTATCTTTTTGGGCAGGGTCACACAGACCTCAGTTTGCTCAACAGTCAGTTTGTTAACTGTACCTACTCTGCAAAGCAAAGGAAGAAGTTATGATGTAGTGAAGGAACAGCGTTTCCCATAACATCAAGTAAAGCCACAACAGTATGAATAACGAAAAGGGTAAAATTCTGGAAAAGTTTCAGAAGTAGGGTCAATAGTTTGATGTGTAGTTAAATAGGAGAAATAAAATAGAGCAGGAACTGAAAATGATGCCCTGGCTTCTGGGTTTTGTAGCCGAATAAAAGGTGGCAGGGCTATCAGTCACTGAGCTGGAAAGTAGGGGAGGAGAAGCAGATTTGGCTTCTCTATATAAAAGAGACTGTGTAAAGGTGGGATCTGAATTGCATTGCTTTTCTCTCGTGAATATTCCCCATGCCTTTGTAGGCTTTTCCACATTCTGTTTTTACCTAGCAAACTACATTAAATTTCAGTTCATTTTCTCTTTTAGAAAAGCAGGTACCTATACCATCCCATCAGAGTTTCTGATCAGCCTGAGATTATCAGCGTTCCCATAATGAATTCCTATAAAGTCCAACCCAAAAGACAGAAATATGAAATTTTAATCACCCTGTTAGGTCTTTTGACATACTAAAAGTAGCTTGAAGATCCCCCTGCCCCATGCACCTGGCTCACAATTGGTGCCTTATAAAATAATTGCTGAGAAATAAATTTTTTTAATATCTCATTTAGCTCTAGTGTATAATTCTAAGATCTACTAGAAACTCTTTTTCTTTGGCGTGGATCCCAGCTCCTGGGGTCCACAGTGTCACAGATGAGACGAGACAAATTCACACAGACTACCGAGTCCTGTGGAGGAAAAGGGTTGGTGCGGCTTCTCTCTCAAGAGGAGAAAAACCTCGGAGCACCTCGGCCACCCTCTCAAAAGGAGAGCACCTCAATCCTTGCCCTGACAAGCTTTTATTGGGTTCAATTTGCACAGGAATACAGGGTGTATACGTAAAGCTCATCAATCACTGTCAGACAGAAATAATTTAAAAATAGATAACATTCAAAGAACTCTGAGGGCTTATTCTAAGTCAGGGTCAGATAGTTAAAGGGCCATAACACTTTGGGGAACAAACTCACTTCCTGCTGGGACCCTTAGCTTTTAAATTGAGGGTTTTAGCAAAGTAGGTTTCATGGGATTTTATGCATTTTTTCTTAGGCCTGATCGCCCTAGGAAACCCGCCCTTTCCAGCACAGGGCTGCACCCACCTGCAGAATCATTTCAGGCTTAAGGCATTGTTTCAGGCTTAAGTCTGGCAGGGGGAGTAAGGCAGCCAAGAGATTAGCAGACTTCTTGCAGACAAAATGAGGACTCAGGCTATGTCAAAGCTGAGGGGCAATAGTCCATCACCCTCTTTTTCTATAGCCCCCCAAGTCTTTCCCTAAGGGCCTCTTGGCAACTGTGCCTGTTTTAGGTCGTCCCTCTTTTGAGGAATCTAACCGGTCATTGGCTAACCAGTCATCTGCCTGGGGCCAAGCAGGGTGAAGAGAAAGGGGGCAGAGGTGGTGTCCCAACAAGAAAGATTAGCTTTGTCTCCTAAATAGCTTATGGGCCCAAGGTCCTTTGCTGAGTCTTAGTTACGGGGGACTACAACTTCTGAAACCAGTCAGGGCAGTTCCCAACAGTTCATAATCACCTACTAGTACCTGGAACCTATCTGATTTTTCTTAAGTATGTAAGGTTTATTTTGGTCTACTTACATAGCTAATGTTGCCGATTAGTCACGATCTCACCTATTACAACAGCGCTAACAATTGAGAATGTCACAACTCAGTTTAAAACTCTATGCCGGCTTCCCATGTGAAATAAGATTCAAGCTTTCCAACTTTATGGCCTTTGATAATGTGGCTCCTGCCTACACTTCCTGGTATATTCTTTCTCCAAAACATGACCTAAATTTACACCTGCGCCAGCTTCTCTTCCTTTCGCCTACTCATAGTCTCACTCTACTCATAGTGAAAAGACTAAACTCAAATGTCACCACCACCAGATTTTATTTGGCATCCTCCTGCATCATAGAGCTTGCCCAATGTCACAAGCAAAAATTGTCTGCTAAGTAAGTTTTTAAAAGTTTTATTCCAAGGATTCTAGATTGGAATATCAAATCAAAGTTATTTTATAGATTACAATTGATCTACACAATTAAAAAAAAGACTGCTAGCATGCTCGAAAAGAAAAACTTTTAATAATATGTTTAAATATCAAGCAGAGGGAACATTTTTTCACGCCATGTTTTTAATCCAAAGCATTTTTCAAATAAAATAACCAGATATATTTTGTAAACACATCTTGTGAAGCACTTGTTTGAAATAATTAGACCTTCTGTTATGACAATTACCCACTTAATTTAAACTAGGGAATGAAAGGCAATGAACTTGTTAAGTGCCCCACCAGCTGAAAATACAGCGGTAAATGTGGCAGATACTGGCCAGCAGTATCCATCTCTGCTGCGGATGCTTGTCAAAACATGAGAAAAACATACACAGAGACAACCAGGTCCTGTGGGGAAATAGGGACAGAACAGCCACTCTCTCTAGTGGAGAGCGTCCCATATCCATTCCCAAGCAGATTTTTATTGAGAATACAGACTTAATTTGTGGATTCACAGTCTGGCAGAAAAGATCAAAAGAAGTAGGTGACTTACAAAGGTGCAGACAGAACCCCTGCTGTGATTCTGGGCAGAGTTTGGGATTTTATCACTACAGTACCTAAAAGGCTAGTCTCATTTCCTGCTTGTGCCTTCATATTCTAATTTAATAACATCCTCCAGCAAACAGATGTCACAGGATCTTGCATATTCTATGTCCCAGGCCTGATTACCCTGGGGGTCTGCCATCTCTGGTCTGGGTTGTACTGCCCCTGTTATTTCTGCAGGCCTGAGTCAACAGAGGAGACAGAGGCAGCCAGGAGACCTGGATTTCTCACTTCTAAGAACAAGGACTCAGGCTTTGACAAAGCCGAGAGGGCAGGGGTTGATGTCCATCACCCTTTCATTTCCACAGCCTGAGTCTCTTCCCAGAGGCCTCCTCGTGATCATGCCTGTCTTAGGCGATTCCCTCTGTGGGAAATCTTACCTGTCATTGACCAACTGATCAAGCATAGGAGGTTAGGCATAGAACAGGCAGCATTCATGCCAGGGAAATAAGTTTTGTCTCCTTAGTGGCTCCTGGTCCAGAGTTCTCTCACTCAGCCTAAGTCACGGAGGGTTACAGCTTCCTGAGACCAGGCAGGGTGGTCCCCAACAGATAAACAGTATAGAACCAAACTAAAATTGAGTCACTTGTGTCAATAAAAAAGTGGAGATGGGAGAAGAAACAGAACTTAACCTGACCTTCTTGGAATGTACAGCTCTTCTCAGAAGTGGGCAGAGGACATCAGCCACACCAACCAGACACAGACATACACATCATCTTTGCATGTCTGCCTTACAGGTTCCTCATTAACTAATGAATTGAACCCTGACACCTGTTCATATTTTATTTGTATTTTTGCATACAAAAATATTTGTGACTTGACTTTTTACAAATAACTAACCTTTAATGAATGGAATGGGTTGAAGAGTGACTGGAAAATGAGTAGAGGCAACACATGTATACAACTCTTTAGAGAACTTTGGTAAAGGAGGAATAAATGGTGATGAAAGGAGACTTGACTTGGGGCGGTGAGCACACAGTATAGTGTGCAGATGACCCCCCCCCCACTGTGTAGTAGAATTGTGTGCCTAAATCTGATTACCGCTAATTTTGTTAACCAGTGTCACCCCCAGTAAATTCAGTTTAAAATATAAATAAAGCAGTTTGAATTAGAGGTCATGTTCCTCCATTATCCCTTTAGAGAGGAAGCACTTACATTGCTCTGGGGACCTACCCAATCCCAACCGCATGTGGTCTCGGTGCAACCGCCAGATGAGGTGGCCCCTTGCTCCAGATAAACCCCCGTAAGGAGGCCAAAGCCATGGGTCACTATTAGCTGATGTCACACAACTCCACGCAAGCCCCACCACTCCGGATATCTGGTTGTCCCCTTCTCAAACTAGCTTCCGAATCCGGGTAGGGTGACATCAACGCCATTGGAGGGCATACATGGTGTGACGTCAGTGCTACACGTCAGCCAGCAATGGGGTCTAGTGTTTAGTCGGCTCCCGGCAGGCTCCAGGTGTTGGAAGAGGGGTGAGTGTGACGTCATCTTCTGCATAGACAGGGATGGAGCTAAATCGCCCTACCCCCAACCCCTTCTTCTGTTCTCGGCCCCAGCAGGGGGCGGTGAGGGGGGGCAGCGGGGAGGTCTGGGTGGTATGTTCGTTGTTCGCGTGCTATTTGTAGGTCTTCTTCGGACCTCTGGCACTTCTGCCCTGAATCCTTACAAAACTCAGTTGTAGGTGGTATTCAGCTTTTAAAAGGAAAGACCAAAGGTTCAGATCAGTGCAATTTGCACAAGATTACACAGCAGAGCTGCACTCCTGATAGCCTAGTGATTCTCTTCACCATAAAAGGAACATTAAACATATCTTACGGAATGGTGTGGAGTGATTCGTGTGAAGCACCTTACATCCTACTTATCTGTGGCAAGTCTGTCCATGCACCCAGAACCGGGAACAATTCTGATTTCTAGCTGGACCCCAGCGCCTCGGCACAAAAGAGAAAGTTTGCACACTGAGCAAAAGGCCTGCGGTCCAGGCAGCAGAGTTTATCCAGCAAAAAGTGAGAAAATGTAGGTGTCTCGTCTCAGCTGCATTCTACTAATCACACACGCAGGCACACATCCAAACGTGCACCTTACCTTGTTGTTTGTTGTTGTTGTTGTTGTTGTTGTTAATGATGATGTTGTTTTCAGCGGCAGAGTACAGGAGGAATAAACGTAGTGCACTCACTTCCTACACTCATCCGTACTGAAAACCGAGTAGTCACACTGCTCTTCCACGCTCTGCACATCTGATCAGTCACTGACTCCCGTCTCCCTTTATCTCCTCTTCTCTAATTCCACTAGATAAGATTTCATCAAGTGACCTCTAACTTACTCCGTCGAGTTGATTCTTTTGTCCAATTAATATTTATTGATGTTTAATCATTAAACATCACCAAACGTTGCCGGTTTTACCCCTTCTTGGCACCTCGTGGGATTATACTTCTTCCTGGCCTGGATCGGTGAGATAGGAGTGAACGTGATTGATGGGTTACCGTCAGACACAGCAAGTAATTGCCACTTTGCGGCGCTCCAGAGCTCCTTTCCAGCGACAGGAAACTTTCCAATGCCAAAGGTTCAGAAACAGCCAAGTAAAACGAAAGAATTCCTAGTTAAAAAAAAAAATGTGAACATACTAAAAAAACAGTTTGCAAACCCGGAGCACTCAAACCAGAACATGGAATGAGGCTCAGGGGTAAGAAGTTTGCGTAGTGAAAAGGAGTGTCTTCGCAGTGACTGGTAATTAAGCGAAATTAATGACTGAACTGGTTTTATCTGCTCAGGAGCTGGTTTTGGTTTGCGTTTGATTTTAACACAACATGGTGGTAGCTTCCTCAGCAGGCACCCCTGGTTACTGTGAGCAGAGCGCCCTTCCCCAACCAGGCAGGGCATCCAATTTCTAACACTGACCCTCAGTGGTGAGTGAAGTACCCACTGGATTACCCTGATTTCCTTTCTTTTACATTTTCTTCCTTTCCCCTAAACTCCTTAACTTCCAATATAATTTGCCATTTACCTCCTTCGCTGGGAGCTGTTCTAGATTATAGCTCAGCTAAACTGTTAAATATTTTTAAATAATATATTCATGGCTAATGTTGACATGTCAATTTTTAAAATAAACTATTTAATTTAACTCTGCACCTAACCCCCCTGACATGACATTCACATTTAAAAGAAACCTCCTAGGTATTTGCCCAAATGAACAAGAAAATGGGAATCCTATCTTCATCCATGTAGAAAACATAGTCCCATTCATATTAATGTCTATGTTACATCCCCTACCAGCAGGCTCCCAGCTGTCCTCCCTGGACTTCCTGAGCATGCCCAGGTTTGTGTGTCATGTGTCCTCAGCAGAAGTCCCTTATGTCACTCTCTTGCTCTGGCTTTCTCTTTTTGCTGTCCACTTCTCATGAAGGTGTTCAACAGACACCTGCAGGCAGTGGCCCTTGTGAAAACACCATTGTGGATGCTGAGGGGACTAGCGCCCGGGGCCATGACACTGACCTTCACCCCCAGGGCCTGACCCAGCAGCATGTAGAACAATCTCATAGTTGCTCATGAAAAGAGAGCCTTCTTCTTTAGGCTCTCAGCTTCCAGTTGCTTAAAAGTAATGGAAAAAGGTGGGGGGTGGTGGCATGGTGGAGCACATCTCAAAAATAAGCAGTAGTTTTTAGACAAAGAACAATCCCAATCCTTACGAGAATAACTCTCTGACCAGTTTGCTGATGAGTGTTGAGTACAAAGTCACCTTTGCCAAGATGAAAACTGAGGTCATTTGGAGAATGCGCAATCCTTTGCCCTCTACACATCCAAGGACAACCTTAGCACCCCTCTCTTCTACCAGCTTCTCTCCAGCTGTTGCAGGGGCTTTGGCAGTTATAATGCTTTCTTACTACTCTTTGGAGCCAAGAAAGCGAGCAGGGGAATTGGTTCTTGATAGCTGGCACTGGTCACTAGTCTCTGGTCTAAGCTCTCCCATTCCCATGGTGCTTGGTTCTCTTAATGAACCCAACTCCACATTCTGGCTTAAGGGGAAATTGCTTATGTTTTGTTCAAACACAGGTATATGTACAGTATGGACTTCTGTGCGTTCACATGAAAACTCTCAAAGATTTAACTAAGGTATTTTGCTAAATTGTCACAAAGATAATTTACATAGCTTTTCTCTTTGGCAGTAAAATAATTATGCTGATGAGCACTTTCAAATTAATACATTAAAGTACTATGTTCAGAGAGGGAAAAAGAGGATGAGCAGGTCCCCCATGTTGACCCATGATGAACATGCACCATGGGAAAGAGAAACTTCTTTTGTCTTGAGGCACAGACTCTGGGGGTTGTTGGTTACCACAGCATAAATTAGCCTCTTCTGATTGATAAGCACCGACAGTAAGTCAGCAAAAACAAATTTGGTTTCTGTCCTGGTGGAGCTTATAGCAGAGGTATCTCTGTAAAATACAGATGTGATTATGTTCCCGTCTCTGCTTTGAAACTTTCAATACCTTCCCATTGCTTGAAGGATAAAGTCCACACTCTCAGTTTGGCATTCTAGGCCCTTTGCCACTTGCTTCCAAACGGCAATTCTATTTCCCTTCTCCCATCTATTTTGTGGTCCAGCCAAGCTGGACTTCTGGCTATTTACAGGCTTAATCCATACGCTTTCAAACCCCTGCCTGAACCTTCACCCGTGCCATACCTTCAACATGGGACACCCTTCATCCGCGTTTACATGTCATGGTTTACTGCCCTGGGCTTGTCAAATACTCCATGCCACCCCCTACTAACCCTTTGAGAACACTCGTAACAATCTTAGTTACATGTTCCAGTCATTGTCTTCCTCCAGGGCTGTAAACTCCTTGAGAAGCCCATATTATTCACCGCAGGGTCATGGATATATAAGCACTTGCATTTTGTTAAATGAATGGATGCCTTACTGAATCCTTCAAGGATCATTAGACATGCTGTCAATTCCATGTGCTAATTTGCTATTACTGCTGTTAACAAATTGCCACACAATGCATGGCTTAAAATAATACAAATCTACAGTTCTGTAGAAGTTGGCAGGGCTGTATTCCTTTCTGGAGGCTCTAGGGGAGAATCTGTTTCCTTGCTTTTTGGAGCCACTAGAGGCTGCCCACATTCCTTGGCTTATGATCCTTTTATTCCAGCTTCAAAGCCAGGGGTGTGGCACCTCTCTGAGAATTCTTTCAGAGTCACTTCTCCCTCTCCCTAATAACTCAGCCAGGAAAGTTTCTCCAATTTTAAAGATTCATGTAATTAGATTGGGCTCCCCTGGATAATCCAGGCTAATCTTCCCATCTCAACACACTTAATCACTTTCCCTTTGCCACGTGAGGTAACATCCAGATATTAAAACAAGGACATCTTAGAGGGATCATCCTTCTGCCTACCACATTCTAGTCTTTTCTTTTTCTTCTCTTCGGCTTGGTGTTTACTGTTCAACATCTGCCAAATGAAGTCTGCCTTAAAAAGCATCAGGGGTGTCCTAGAAATAGGAAGACCATATATGGTCCAATCTTAGACACTTTGGAGAGTGAAATGAGTACTCTTAACATCTATACCGGAGCAACAGGTATACACTGCACCAACCAGACCTCATAGGATGAAACTGTAATGGAGCCCAGGTCCAGCTTTCTGCTGTAATGAAAGCCAAACTCAAGAGACAGGTGTGGGTGAAAAAGAAAGTAGTTTATTCAGATGCCAAAAACCTAGAAGACAGGGGACTCTCGTCACAAAGCATATCTTAACATCTCAGTGCAGGCAGAGGTTTTGATAAGGAGGGAGAGGGAAAGCAGAACAAAGATCGAGGGCAGGGGTTGCAGAGTTCTGTACATGCAGATGAGCACAGTCCCTTCTGATGAGGCAAGTGGCAGTTCAGTGTGAGTCATCATGGTTTAGTCATCCTGGCTTTATGTCATCCTGGCTTTCTGTCATTCTGGCTCCATGTCTGCAGGTCAGCAAATCTCCCGGAGCTGAGATGACTGAAGGTCAGTCTATACCTTTAGAAGTTAGTTCCTAGGATTCTTACACAAACATGCTGTGTATTTACAAGCTACATATTCGAGTCACCGTTTACAGAAACAATGTCAAAAGAATGGTGGGGTGGGTTACAATTCCCCCGTGTTACAAAATGGGTGTATGGCTTGTGTCAGCCTGAGTGGGAGCAACATTATTATGGACTTCTACACTCTATCTAGCCTGGTCTCTTAGAAATCAAGGAGACACTGGGAGGCTTTACTTTCCTCAGAAAATATGTGCTTTAGGCTGGAGATGGGACACTTACCTGGCTCAACAGGCAAAACAGGGCCTTTTTCTCCACTGCTTCAACAATATAAAAATAACAATATAAAGCAATGTAATGTGTATATTATATTATGTTTGGGGACCTTAGATTTTACCTATGATATATATTATAAATACTAACTCACAATTTGACACTTGTCTTCAATTTTTTTTTTTTTATGATGAAGCCTCCTTTAGCAGGTAGTTCCTACATACCTTGTAGCTGCATGATAATCGCTAAAAGGAATTCCAGGTCAGAAAACTGGGAATCTGCTCATCTTGTTCTTGTAAAGGGTGAATGAATTTTCAGCTTTGGAGAGAAAGGAAAAAATGCACAAAAGGAAGGATCCCCTAGCTTTTCCTTTATCTGATTAAGGCTTTTCATTTCTAAGTTTGTTAATCCTTGACCATACAAGAGCCAAAAGATATTTCAGAAAATCATTTTGTGATCTTATTATGCAAATAAGATGTGTTTACCCAAGGTTAGTGATTGCTTTGCAGCTGTAAAACAGTGACTTTCCAATTCTATCATTCCCTCTGCATTTTTCTGTATGAAAGAAATTTCCTTTCCCCAACTTTCACCTTTTCTTTCCACTTTGTACTCTTACATTTTTAATGATATTCATGATATGGACTTACATTTTTTTGTTTTTATTAATTCAATGTGTTATAATTCTTGGCCTTGTTTTTTTCTTTTTGCTTTTTGGGGTTTTTTTTTGGACTGAGCTCAGCAATGGTTTTGACCGGGTTTAACAGTGGCAATGCATCAGCCACAGCGTAACTTTTCCCACGTATTTTCCATCAGTTGGCTCAGTTGGCTGTGTCCACCTAGTGGGATCTGTGATACAGAAGGTGGACTGCATATTGCAGATATTAACTGCTGGTTTCATAGTTGTCCTTTAACTTCATTTCTAATGTTTGCTACAATTTTCTACAGTCAAATTTATCACTATTTTCTTCTATTATGTTTGGATTTTGAGTCATAATTAAGCAAAAACTACTACAAATTCCGACATTAAGCTTTTCCTGTCATAAGTGATTTGAAATCTACAAATATCTACTTATTTTGAGGTCTTCACCACACAGAGGTACAGTCATCAGTCATCTAATAACTAAAAGTTTTTACATCTCTTTTTTCTTTTTTAATTGTTTTTCTTTCTTTTTAAAGAATGTATTTACAATAACCTGATGTTGACCCTTTCGAAAGCAGTTTACTATCCTATGCAGGAAAAATCCTAAACCCAACACCTAATACAGTGCCTGGTATTTACTAGATTTTCTGTCAATATTCACTAAATGAAGGGGTAAACATGGGGAAAGAGAAATACAGGCATGAAGATGTTTGTTGCTGAACTAGCACATGAAGAATTGGCTGCAATCTAAAAAACCAATAGTAGAGAAATGATTAAATAAGCTATGATATATCTGCTTCATTAAAATATTGTAGTGCTGAAAAAATGATGAATCTGAAAGATACATAATAATATGGTAAAGATATGTATGTTAACTGTGTTGTGTTTTTTGTGCATTTGTGATGTAGATTTAAAAAGCAAATTACTAAATTATCAGGAAAAATATCTGTTGAATACATACACACATCAATGAAAAATTGACTGGAAGAAAATGTAGTAAGATGCTAACAGGGAGTTGTATATCCCTATTTTTCAAACTTTCTGTTTCTGATGAAAAACTAAATTTTGTTAAATTTTTATTCTCGGACTCCCAGCTGTTCTTAGACTCTGAATGCAGCAAAGGGAAATCATTTAAAAATTAAGAGAATTCAACATTTACACAGAAGTACAGTATAGAAAGCTCACCAAACAATTGACTGTAGGAGCCCAATTATATACAAAGACCACAGTAAATGCTTTTCCCAATTTTAGGTGGCTGTGTGGCTTGGAGTCTCATCTCTCTTCTCACTAGGTGAGAATATTTTGAGTATGGCAGCTATCTTGCATGTGGTATAGCATTGATTGTTTTCAATTAATGTCTCAACTTGATCGCTATCAACTTGATTGCTCCATGGTTTACCTGACCATGGAGCACCATCCAGCAAGAAATCTCTAGCACAAAATTTTGCAAACCACTTTGACATGTTTGATCAGTCGCAGCACCTTCTCCATACACTGCACACCTGTTTTTGCATTTCAGTTGTGTGTTTACCTTTCTTGAAATAATGATGCATAATATGCCAAAAATGTTGCATATTGTCTTTCATCTTCAATATTAAAATGGCTACACAAAAAATTCATTAATTTTGGTAAGCTGTTTTAAATACATGCTGACATGGCAGCTATCACAATACAATCTAACAAAATTATTTCAAATAAAGTTAAAGACAACTAAACACTACTAGAGCCATCTATAGAAAAACTGAAGTTTTTGGCCAACCCAATACTACCCCATAGAGTTAATGTGAGTGTTAAATGAGATAATACATATAAATTCTTAGAACAGAACCAGCCTCTAAAGAGTGCTCGATACGTATAAGCTGGGTTTTTTGTTTTTTTTTTTTTGGTTTCTGAGTTACTTTTCTTAAATTATAAAAACTTGGTTACAATGCCCCCGTGTCTGCACTTCGCAATATTTCTGATTTGTGAAAGTATGTATTACTTTAGATCAATGCTAAGAGTATGCATTGTCCACTCATGTTCTATGTAGGCTATGAAGATTAAAAAGCTCTTTTGAAAATAATGTTTTTACCTGACTTTAAAAATAACATACACTCACTACATAAAATTGGGGAAGTACTAAGAGCGATAAGGAATTTTAATCATCTACAGTACAACCACCCACACATTTTGGTGTGTTTTACTTTTTCTGTGTAAGTTCATATATGTGTATATTAGGTATGTGGGGTTTATTTTTGCAAATTAAGATCGTTATATTCTTTTACAGAAGATTATGTTATAGAATAAATGTATCGTTTGCTTTAAAACAAGAGCAAAAAGATAACTATGTAGAGAATGGGAGTGATCCTTTGGTAAACAGGATTCTTGTCACCACAATCTCTCATGTTTGCCATTACCTGGCAACTACAGTAGGTACATGGAACTCGAATGGAAAACTTATTTACAGTGAAAATCCAACCTAATTTAGAAACACAATGCCACCTTACATACAACTTGAGCAGAGATGTGTGAAAATCAGTTTGTTGTACAAAGAAGGGTTTCTTCTTTAATATAATTATAAGAATTGTTGAGTCAGGACACATCCAAACCTGCAGGGAATTTTTATAAGATTTTATTTGAGCCAAACTGACGACAGTATCAGGAAGCAAGACCTCAAATGCTCCAGAGATTGAGTTTTGCAGCTTCTTTTGTGCATTTGGAATTGACAAGGAAAGGTAAGGAAGATGACATGAAGGTGGGAGAAAGCAAGGCGAGGCCTGGGTGATAGGGTAATTAACAGGAGTACGTGCTTTCTTCAGGGTGAGTACCCTTAATTCAGTAGTGTGTTAAGCTAGATGCACAAAAATAATTGACAGGGCTTGCTTCAGGCAAATATAAACCTTTTACAAAAAAAAATCATATGACTGGGGCATGATTACCCAACCTCAACCTGCCCATTTAGGAATTTATGATCAGAACGCCCTGTGAAGTTACTTTCCGTAGAACTCCTTTTTCATCCATAATATACTGGTGCTCTTTGAAACCATAGTTCTTTGCAGAAGAAGAGGGACACAAATCTGGTGGGGAAGATCAGGAAAACTCCTATGGTGTGGATTCAGTTTGGAGGTATCGGTATTTTTGAAAATATATATTCCTTTGCTTTTACTCCTGAATGGGCCCATAAGCAGGGACATCTCAGCAATAAAGAGCACAGCTAGTATCATTATTTGATTTCTAAATACCATGCCACAAAGAAAGAACTGGGGTCTCTTGGAGAAGTGGTTTATTTCAGGCCTGAGGCCACCCAGTAGGGAAAGCACAGGGTGACTCAGTCTTCTCTCAAACAAGGAGCCACTCGAAGACTAACGGGGTATATATATATCAACTGAACACAGAGCTGGTCTGAAGGGGCTTCCCCTGGGAAAATTTGGGACAGCTTGAGCATCAAAAAAGAAAAAGAAATAATAATGACAGAAATGGATCACAATAGTGTCAGTAACGATGTGGATTCCAGGAATTTCCCCCACCCGCAAATACAGTATTCTGACTAATAGGTGGGACAGCATTTGAGGATTTACATTTTCAAGCAGCTTGCAGGTCATGCTGACACCATGGATCCAAGAATCTCAGTTTGAGTAATAATGGATTATACAACTTGGAGTTTAAAAAATATCTGAGGAGAGAGAAAGAGAGAGAAAATAAAGAGAGATAAAGAGAAAGCTCTTCTTTACAGAGGAATGCCAGCTGATAAATGTATAAGGAAAGACAGGCTTAGAAAAATCACCATTTTGCAGTTCCCAGTATAATGACTGAAGGATCATCAGAGAATGCTGAACGCATTAAGAGAAAGGCTTTTGGGGAACAGGATTCACACAGTTTCAAAATATCCTACTTATCATATGATCCTACTGATCATATCAAATTATTTATTGAGAACAGAGGGGAAAGTTATATTTTTACCTGGGGGCAATGTAGTTGACCCTTTCATAAAGGAAGTGATCAAATTTCACACCATCAAGTACAGGCAAAGGGCCTGTACACACTAAGTGCCTTCTAATGGATGCAGTGGGAAGTACGCCATCACCTGTGGAATATTCTGGCCAAAAATGTTTAACCTGAATTTAACCATGAAGAAACAATCAGACAAATCTAGACTGTGGGACATTCTTTAAATTATCTGGCCTGGACTCTTCAAAATTTCTAGGTCATGAAAAAGCAGAAAAAGGCAGGGAAAATATTCTAAATTAAAAGTGGCATAAAATCCTGGCTGGTGTGGCTCAGTGGATTGAGTGCTGGCCTGCGAAGCAAAGGGTCGTCAGTTCAGTTCCCAGTCAGGACACATGCCTGGGTTGCCGGCCAGGTCCCCAGTAGGGGGCCCATGAGAGGCAACCACACATTGACATTTCCCTCTCTTTCTCCTTCCCTTCCCCTCTCTAAAAATAAATAAATCTTTTTTAAAAAGTGACATAAACAAATGAAGTAGACCAAATAAATTCTATAAATAAGTCATATTTGGGGAGATTTGATTATGGACTGTTAGATGATATTTAATTAATGCTTAAAATTTTATGTGTAATACTGACTCTGTGGTTATGTAAAAGATTGTCCATTCTAAGGAGATGGATGATTAAGTATTTAGTCAAGATGGATGATTAAGTTAAGATGATTGCAACTGAGTGTGTGTATAGAGAAGAAAGAGAGTATGCACAAATATGTCGAAATTGTTATCATTGGTGAATTTGAGTGAAAAGCACACCAGTGTTACTCTTACTTTATTTCAAGTTTTCTGAAGGTTTGTAAATTTTTTAATATTTTTGCTGATATATCTCCTCAGACAAGGGAAACAAAGGCAAAAATAAACAAATACAACTACATCAAACTAAAAATCTTTTGCAGAATAAAAGAAACATCAACAAAACAAAAAAGAAACCCATTGAATGGGAGAACATATTTGCTAATGATACATCTGATAAGAGGTTAATTTTAAAAATAAAGAACTTATACAGCTCAACACTAGGAAGACAAATGACACAATTTTAAAATGGGCAAAGGAACTGAATAGACACTTCTCCAAAGAGGACATACAGATGGGCAATAGACATATGAAAAAGTGCTCACCGCCACTAATCATCAGAGAAATGCAAATTAAATCCACAATGAGATATAAGCTCACATCTGTCAGAATGACTATCATTAATTAATCAAAAAACAACAAGTGCTGGTGAGGATGTGGAGAAAAGGGAACCCTCATGCACTGTTGGTGGGAATGCAGACTGGTGCAGCCACTGTGGAAAACAGTAGAGAGTTTCCTCAAAAAATTAAAAATGGAATTGCCTTTTGACCCAGTGATCCCACTTCTGATAATATATCCTAAGAAACTAGAAACACTAATTCAAAAGAATACATGCACCCTTAGTTCATTGCAGCATCATATACAATAGCTGAGATCTGGAAACAGCCCAAGTGCCCATCAGTACATAAGTGGATAAAAAAGCTGTTGTACATTTACACAATGGAATACTACTCAGCAGTAAAAAAAAAAAAGGAAATCTTACCTTTTGTGACAGCATGGATGGACTTGGAGATTATTATGCTAAGGAAATAAGCCAGTCAGAGAAAGACAATTACCGTATGATCTCACTTCTATGGGATCTCATGAGCAAAATAAACTGATGACAGAGGCTTGTATACACGAAACAGACTGCCAGCTGCTGTCAGAGGGGAGAGGGTTTGGAGGACTGGATGAAAGGAGGTGAAAGGATTAACCCACAAACATATATAGAGAACACAGAGACACAGACAACAGTGTGGTGATAGCCACAGGGAAAGGGATGGGGAAAGGGGAAGGTAGGCAAAGGAGGGGGAAATGGAGATAGAAAGAAACTTTGCTTGGGGTGGTGGGCGCATGATGCAGCATGCAGATGATGTTTTGTTGGTTTGTACACTTGAAACCTGTATGGTTCTGTCAACCACTGTCACCCCAATAAATTCAATTTTAAAAAAATAAATATTTTTTTAAATTAAGGAAAAACTATTTGTTCCCCTTCTTGTTCTGGGATGAGTCAAATGAGAATCCAAAAGTGGTCGTAGGGAGATGGGGAGGGGACTTGTGAGAAAAAGAAGACTGGGAAAAGAAGGGCTTCCAGGTATACGAGAAAAACAGGCCCATGTCTTAGGTTATTAGTGTAATTAACAGTGATGTCCAGGTCAACCCCCAAACCCCCATGGCTTAACACAAAGAAAGTTTATTTCTTGCCCTAGTAGGGAAAAAAAACTGAGTCTCTGGAGGTGAAGTAATCTGCCCAAAAGCCAAAACCAGTGACAACCAGAACTCCCACCCAGTTCTGTCTCCAAGGCCCGTGTTCCTCTGAGTCCAGCACATTGCTCCCGCGGGAGGGACTTGCCAATGGGATCCAGAGGTTAGAGTGACGCCGTCCTCCATCCACATCTGCCATTCTTTTTACTCTGCATGACTGGATCAACACTCCATCCCGAGAGGCAGCCTGGGATGCCGAGAAGACCTCATGTTAGGGTCCAGACCATATATACATTTGTTCTGCAAAATGCTTGAAATACATTCTTGGTGCTATTCCAGGACCAAACAGTGAGAAAAGTCCCTGCTCCCAGGAGCTTACCTGCTAGGGAGGGAAAGAAACAACGGGTAAATGAGTTAATAATAAACTGAGGCCATGATAGAAGCTATGAGCTATGAAAAAAATAACAAAGCAGGGTAAGAAGTATTGAGTGGCAGGGAGGAGGAGGTCCATTTGGGTAAGGACTCAGGGAAGGCCCCTGCATATTGGGTCTGAGCCCTGAAAGAGGTGAAGTAGGAAACACCTGAAGGCCTGAGGAGAGTATGTTCTAAACTGCGGAAGAGCCCATTGAAAGGCCTGAGGCTCTAGCAAATCAGAGGTGATAGAGGGACAGTAAGGCAAGTGTGGCTAGAAGGGGAGAGAGGCGGGAAAGAGAGGAGACAGGTACCTGGCACAGTGAGAAGCAAAGACAGAGTTTTAAGGCAGGGCAGTACCGTGACCTACTAACTTCCATTCTCAAACCTGACCTGCAGAATTCTGCGTGTAGAATGCAGCCGTCCAGGTGACAGTTGATGGTGGCCTTGGTGAGTGAGCAGTGGCCCGAGGGAGATGTATTTTGAAGAGCAGCCAGGATTTGCTGACAGATGTGAGATAAGAGGGGAGAAGGAAGATGGCCCCTAGGTTTTTGGTCCAAGAAATACTCTGACCAGTTCCACTTGGTTATAGGAAAAAAGAAATTTAATGGTAAAATAGTGTGGTATGTGCCACATTATTGTTGTTAAATTTGTTGCATGGTAAAAATTACGTTTTTTTAAATCTTGGAAATAAAAGGACTGGACTCAGTAACTGATCAGTTCTTCATATTGTTAAAATAGTGTTGATAATATTTGCTATGAGATCTGTTATGAGACTTAGCAAAAACAAAATGAGATAATATTTGCGAAAATACTACTCACATGGGTAAGTCAGCTAATAACCAACTTTAATATTTGTGCGGCACTGTCAAGGTAAAATGTGCTTTCTCATGCTTGAAGTAATTCAATTTGCTAACAGTTAATATTGTGCTAAAAATCGGGTGGACTGAAACCCCTGTGACACTATGCCTCACACTATGTGAAGTAATCATTAGCACCACCAAAGAAGGACTCTCTCGGTCATTTCCTATTTCTTGGCCTCTCTCTAGAGAGATAGCTCCTGTGTACAAAAGCAGGCCAGCCCCAGAGTCTGCAGAAGCTCTGCAGTGTGGTCCTTGGGCTGTTTCTCCTCGTATTCAACACAGTGCAGCCTCTGTGTATTGTCCCTCCACGCCACATACGAGGGACTCTTCCTCTGAAATTCCCCATCTCCCTTACTTTGACAGGCCCCAATTTGTTCATCATTGGAGCATAGTGAAAACATGAGGTTTTTTGTTGTTTTTGTTTTTTAATTAGATGATGACTGACTACCAGAAAATAAACCCTTACTTTACTAATAGAAAAAGAAAGGTTTCCAATTTATTTTTTTATTATTTTATTTATTTATTTTTAGAGAGAGGGGAAAGGAGGGAGAGGGAAAGAAACATTGATTGGTTGCCTCTTGCACACCCCCAACTGGAGACATAGCCCATAACCCAGGCATGTGCCCCAACCAGGAATCGAACCAGCAACCTTTTGGTCCACTGAACCACACCAGCCAGGGTGGGTTTCCAATTTCTTAGAAGAAAAGTAACACAAGCCAGCAAAGTGCTACAAGATTAAATGCCCACTTTTTTTGTTCTGAGAACCCCCTGCCACACTGCAAATGACCCATCAAGGACAACTGCTGTCAGAGCTGCTGTGAGAGCACTTCGCAGCTGACTCTTCACACAGAAGGCTGAAACAATATTCTTCCTGTTGTTGGAGCTCTTGGTGTAGAGAGAACTTATCAATGTGGAACACGGAGTCTCGCTTCTTGACTTCAAGAAAAATCATGAACTAAGTGACCATTTTTCTGATACAGTCTGCCAGAGTGCTCTGGGAAGAACCCTTTTTTAATTCGACCACATGATCCAGGTAAGAGGAGAGGTGAGGGTGGAGAGGTGCCTGTGTACTAACAGGTGACGCGGATGAGGTTCTGCACTCCACTCTTTCTGCGGTCAGTACATGGAGGGAGGGAGAGGCCACCCACCAATGACCTTAGGGCTCCCAAATTGACAGTCTTTGGGCAGCCCTTTCTATGGTGGGCTCCTTACAGTCATAGGCATCAGAGACGCCAGGGCCTCCACGGATGACACCGCACCCCTGGGAGGAGCCATAGTCCCTCTCATCACTTACGCACACCCCGGAGCCATAGATCACACTCTTGCCGTCACATTTTTCACACAGTCTTCCGACGGCAACAGCAGCCTGCTTGCCGCCAAAGATCAAATCCAAACATTAGCTTTTTAAACTGACAATTATTTTTAACATGTCAGCCATTGCTGCTATTGTTTTTTTATTTGCCATTCTTTATTCTTATCCCTGTAGGGATTTTTTTTTCCCCAGTCTGGGGATACTTAGAACATTAGACAGAAATACTTAATGGATATTTACTCTAAATCTTTAACCAAGGAACATTTCAGAAGTGTTCTGCTTTGGGTCACTGTAGATCCATGGCAGTATGCCATTTTGATAAAAGTTTTGCCTTCTTACTTATAAATAACAGAGAACAGAATGTATGACAATAATAAATATGATGGCATGAACCTTCACAGCCTCTCTCTTCTCACCTGCTAAGCAACATTTTGCTAATGTCCACCTAAACTTTGTCTCTTCCTTCAGTTTTGGGCTTTATTAGTAGTTCAGAGTGAAGAGTCTACAAGTGTGTGTGTGTGTGTGTGTGTGTGTGTGTGTGTGTGTGTGTTGAAGGAAAACGTGCCAGGGAAAGCAGGAGGGAAAGATTGGTAAAATGCACATTGAAAAGAAAGCAAATGACTGATGGAAGAAAATAAATTGGATCCCAGGGAAGAAAGGAAAAGAGGCATGAGACCATTCAAGTTTCTGAGAAAGTATTAGCAGAGATCTTGAGAGACAGCTGCTGTGTGGAAAGGGACATTGAATTGACAAATAGAAAGAGCTGCTTTGTAAGTTTTGCTCGACATTAAGTGTGCATCTGACCCCTGCACCCACCACACACACCCACAGCCTTCTGAAGTGAAGTGTTCATTGCTGTATTTGGGGGGACTGTTTTCTCTGAATTTTATACTATGCTAAGACTGGGCCACAAAGGGCTTGCCTTAGTAACTCAAACTACCAAAATCTCAGGACACTAGGACACATTTTCTATTCAATATTTAGAAATTTTCTATAAATATCGATTAGTGACTCCTAACTTTATGACTAAGAGGATTAAAAACACATAGGGAAAATGTTAAAGGATGGTGCATTTTTTAAAAAGATGTATTTTTGAGATGTTAATCACTTTGTGAACCTTTGGGAAAACTCTGCCATGAAGCATTGCTACTCCCCTGAGCTCTTCCTGAAATCAGAAGCTTTTTGCCAGAGACTTTCAGCGTTTTTCTTATATCTGTTATTACACTCAATTTATTCTGCCTGCTTGTTTTTTCAAAGAAATTTCTTATTATAATAGTAATATATGTTGGCCTGGATTTAGTCTTTGCCCTCCCCACCCCCAGATTTATTTAATAAAGTATAATTGATAGAATATATTGCATGTATAATAATATATTAAAGTATACAACTTGATTTACTATACATTGTAAAAGGATTCCTACACTTGAGTTAATTAATATCCCCTCACATCATTACGTTTTTTGTGCGAATGCTTAAAATGTATTCTCCTAGCAAATTTCGAGTGCACAACACAGTACTGTTAACTGTGGTCACCATGCTGTACGTTAGGTGTTCAGAATTCACCCATCAGATGGCAGGTGTGTACACTTTGAGCAACCTCCCCCAACTTCCCCCACCTCCAAGCTCCTGGCACCCACCAATCTACTCTCTGTTTCTATGAATTTGGCTTTTTAGATTCTACATATAAGTGAGATCATATGGTATTTGCCTTTCTCTCTCTGGCTTATTTCCCTTAGCATAATGCCTTCTAGTTTTATCCATATCATTGCAAATGGCAGGATTTCTGTCTTTTTGTGGTTGAATAATATTCCATTGTGCATACATACCATGTTCTCTTTATCTGTTCATCCATCAGTGGACACGTGGGTTGTTTCCATGTCTGGGCTGTTGTAAATAATACTGCACTGAACACAGGAGTAGAGATGCCTCTTTGAGACAGCGATTTCATTTTCTTTGGCTATATATACCAAATGTGGGATTGCTGGGTCATATGGTAGCGCAATTTTTAATTTAGCCTGGGTTTATTCTTAATTGTGTCTTGTAAGCTCACTGAAGACAGAGACCATACCTAGTTTATAAAACAATATCATGGTAGTTCACAGCACAGGCCTTGAGGTCATACACACAAATTTGAACTTGGCTCTGCCACTAAAACACCCATCTCTTCTTGTGAATGTTACTGTTGTCTGCCCTTGTGCAGGCTCAGTACTCCCACGTATAAAATGAGGTAACACCTATTCCTCTCAGGGCAGTTGTGAACGTTAAATGAGATGTACGAAAGTGTTCGGCACAATGCCTGGCACACACAAGTATTCGATCAATGGTAACTATTATTATGTGCATGTCTACTTTTTTATTTGAGTTGCTATCATGTAGCACAGAAGTAGCTACTCATATCTTTGCTGAACAAATCAGGGCTGAGAGAAGGAAACGGTGACAGGAATCCGGGGCTGGCACCCTTGTCTTACTATGCCTTTATTCTCCTCTGTGACCTTAACAGTTGGAGTCCCAGGGACTGCTGGGGACACCTGAGGCCTGCTTCTGGCCTAACTGCCTTTCTGGAGGAGGAGTCAGTACTAGGGCCTCCTCGGGAGTTCTGAGCCTCTCAGGGGAGTTCCAACTCAATCCCTAGTTCCTTCACTCCTCCTGCCCTCCCCCACAGCATCTCTGGAGAGTCTCCTAGTGATGGGAACTTCCAGTGACCACCCTGTACCTCTGGGGGGTCCCCAGGAGTTGGGAACCCTCTTAAGTACCACTTCCCGCATGAAGCACTTCCTGTTTTTCCAGGCCAGATAGAGTCTCTCCTATTATATCACATGGCATTCGTTGCCCCATTCTAGCCTTTACCTTTCTGTCATTGTCTGCTGTGAATTTTAAGGTCTCTGAGAGGAAAGTCTGTCTCTGGCTCCTGTTTGATCAGTACAGTGAGCTGTACCTAGTTCCCAAGTAATGACTGTTACACTAAATTATACTGAAGCCGGTCTTGGGGCTGCCGCTTGAGCTGAGCTATAACCTCAGGCCTTGCCCTAAACTCGAAGGTGTTACCCAGATCCCAGAGCTTTAAGATACAAACTTCTGCTCCCTATGGGAGAACACAGCCTCTGTTCCATTAACAACATGGAGTTCTTTGTTTGATTCATTGTGTAAAGTTCCCAGCAACAGATTTCAAAAAGCTGGCAGGAATCCAGAAGTAAAATTTTATATAGTGGGTAGATTGAGATTTACAAGATGGTAACATCAAACTTTTCCTCTCCATAATTTAAAGTTTATTTTTTTTACATCACCCAGGTATTATATAGGAGTGTGGTGGAAATTTAATACCTGTAACAGCTGAAAACAATCTGAAAGAATTCTGACTCTCTTAGCAGTTTACTTAGTAGTCATATAGAAATAATAAAGCAATAATTTATTTGGCCCTAAACATGATTTTTCTGACCCACCCAATGTGCACAAAATTGTAAATTTCTCATTCCCAGTTATTAATACCACAGTGCTAAAGTGCCTGGCCAAAAAT
Organism: Phyllostomus hastatus; assembly: GCF_019186645.2. Classification (NCBI taxonomy): domain Eukaryota; kingdom Metazoa; phylum Chordata; class Mammalia; order Chiroptera; family Phyllostomidae; genus Phyllostomus; species Phyllostomus hastatus. The sequence goes on along the minus strand of NW_025333977.1, from coordinate 14,940,592 downwards.
AATATTTTACAGCTTTTATTCTGAGTTGTTTAACTTAATTTAGGTGTAATAGCATCTCAGGAAAAGTTTGCCATCCCAGCAACTGGCTTTTCTCAGTTGACATAGAAAAAACATTACCTTTTCAACTCCATCTTTCACTGCTTAGACTTTAGTTCTGCTTGAAGAATGCTGAAGTGTCTGCTCTTGATTTCACACGGCTTCTCACAAACTCTGCGAGTTTCCCGAGCCCCTCCGCCAGCCCGTCCCCGGTGAGGGCGCAGCAGGGCTGCACGTACCAGCTGCGGTCGCAGCAAAGTTTCTTCACTCTGAACATTCTGGTGATGTCCTCGGCAGTCAGCGCTCCAGGTACATCCTGTTTGTTGGCGAATAGAACAACGGGCACATTTTTAATGTGTTCATTTTTCAAAATGCGCTTGAACTCTCTCCGAGAGTCTTGCAGTCGCTGTTTATCTGCGCTGTCCACCACGTACACCAGCCCGTCGGTGCGCTCACAGTAACAGTCCCACACGGTTCTCATCTTCTTCTGTCCTCCAACATCCCAGACTGTGAGTGAAAGACTCTTTTCCAGCTCGATCATCTCCACGTTGAAACCTACAGTTGGGAGGGTCACAGTGTCCTCCACAAGCTTGAGTTTGTAAAGGAGAGTTGACTTCCCAGCAGAGTCAAGTCCCAGAAGAAGAATTTGGGCTTGTTTGACTTTAGGGTTTTTAGAACTCAACAGACCCATTTTAAGCTTTTTTCCCTTAATAAATTGTTGTCCAGAGACAATGTTTGCCCTCCAGGTTTCCTCTCCAGCATGAAAATGCTGGGAGGAGAGAAGAGAGCACATGCTTTATACTCTCTTCTATGAGGCACTGTGTGTACTTAATGTTGTGGCTTATCAGCTTGATTATGGATAAACAGTGTTTTATTTGCAGTCCCAGCCAATCCTGAGGAATCTGCGGGGTGAGTAACCAGGCAATGTCGTAATAGCTCAAGGAGGAAATTCTCAGAGAGTGAGCAGGACTCAGGAGGGGCCTGCCTGGGTGATGCTGCAGCTTCTTCTTTCCAGGTTTTAGAAATGTATGGAAATCAAAGGTTCAGGCATGCGTGGGAATGCGGTTCGGCAGCAGAATAAAAACTTAACTTGACAAGTGGTTGGTAGAACTTCTCTAGTTATTCGACCATTGATCTTATCCCAGTTGTAAATAAGTAATCAGACTTCTGAAATCGTCAAGAGGGAGTTTATCTCACACTTCCCCATGTGTAACTTGAGTACTTTCCCCTTGTCCAGATTACACAACAGGAAACACCAAACCACCCGAGTTGTCTGAGCCTCACTCCCATGACCACACAGAGGATCGATCACTGCTTTAACCTTCTAGGCAGAAAATTTACTCTACTCACAGGGCCAGATTTGCCGAGGAGAAAGTTTGTAACACAAACACTTAAAATTAAGCTCACAGTCTGATTAAAGATGACAGATTAATTTATTTGGAATCAATATCTTGAAAAATATTCCCATGTATTTATCTCCACTCTTTCTCGAGATTCCACCAAATGATGGTAAAGAAATAAAAACAACATATAGCTCTGGCTGGGTGGCTCAGTTGCTTGGAGTGTTGTCCTGTGCACCAAAATGTTATGGGTTCAGTTCCCGGTCAGGTCACATAGTACCTAGGTGGAGGGTTTAATCCCTGGTCGGGGCACATATGGGAGGCAACTAATTGATCGATCTCTCTCTCTCTCCTCTTCTTCTTTCTCTAAAATCAATAAACATATCCTATGGTGAGGATTAAAATATAATAATAATCATAATAATAAATAAATAAAACCAACATGTAAACCCATAACAAGAAAACAGGAAAGTCCCTTGAAGGGTGAGAGATTTTAACAAAATTCTGGCAGATGGGATAGGGATGGAAGACAGTGGTAACCGATGCAGCAGGATGAAGCTGAGGCGTGGGGTGCTGCTGCGCAGGACATGGAGGGAAGGGGCAAAAACAGAGGGCGTCCATAAACATCTGAATCAGGGACGGCACACACATACACACTCACAGCCCTCTGCTGAGTAACATTTCAGCAATGAGAAGTGACTCCCCAGCCAAAAAACTGAAGTGTTCTTTTCTAAAGAAATTGAATGTCAGAAAAAAAGACCTCCAAGTCTTTTTTGGCAGCTGGGAGTTTACACACCAGAATGCCTAACTCCACATTCAATTAACCAACAGCCACCCTGGCAGTGGGCAACCCTGCCTATGCGCACAGAGTCCCCAGTTGGCTTTTCTGCACACAGACACTTCTATGCTTAATATAGAAAATGCCTTTAATATAAATGAGGGAAAGACCAAGATAGAAATAAGAACACTTGAATAAAGTTTAAACAGAAGCAGTGCAGGGAACAGAAGAAAGTAAGTTTTAATTAATATTTCCATGGAGATTTAAAAAGATATTTCATCCATAAAACAATAAATGGATGTTATTAAAAAGGCCACTCAAAAACCAAAAACAGAACTCTTGAAAATTAAAAATATGATTTAAAAAATCTGAATAAAGATCAATAATAGGTTGGAAGGAAATCTTTTAGAAAGTAGGAGATAGAAAATATGAAAGAAAAGATAAGAGACGTAGAGGATCAATTCCAGAAGTTTCAGCATCTGACTTATAGTACTCCAGAAGGAACACAAAATATATAAATGAGGAAATTATCAAAAAATGTATATATGACTATTTTCCAAAGCAAAAGAATAAACCGTCCACATTGAAAGACTTCCCTCAATGCTTAGCAAGTTAATTTTTAAAATAGCTATAACAAGGCATATAATATACATATTTTATTTTTACTAAAACTAAAATTTTATTTTTTTAAGAAATTAAGTAGACTATTCTGGGTGTAGAAAGTACACTTATGAAGAAATTATTCAAGACTTTTAAAGAAAAATTAAGTTTTTACCCAACTCACTGTATCTCAGAAACCAGAGATAACATTTTTCATTCATTTATTCATCCATTTAGTCATTCATTCAACATATCAACATATATATATATGTTGACATGCCATTTGCTAGATTCCAGGGACATCAAAGATAAATTAGGCCAGCCCTTAGGAGGCTTTCATTGGAGAAAAGTAAAAATTGTGTGAATAAACAAAAATAATAATACACAGTAAAAAATCATAAATACTGTAGGGGAAAAAAAGCTAAAGTATTCTGGATATTTAAAGATTATTTCAGGATGGAGGGCACTAGGGGAATTTTCTAGGGAAGGTTAAATACTGAACTGAGCCTGGTATAGATGTGGTGGGGGGAGGGCATTGATGAAAGAGATGGTCTGTGTGAGCGAAGTCTCCGCAATGGGAAAACATAACGTGTATATGGGCAAACAACAGGAATGCAGTGTATGCACATGTATTTGTTTTTCCTACAAACATGTTTAACTAGCATGAGAAAACCATCACACAAATCTAGATTGTAGGGCATGCTACAACAGTATGCCATGTCATGACAGACAGAAAAAAGAGAAAAGAAAAAGGAGCAGGGGAAGGATATTCTAAATTAAAAGATACATGATTTCCTAAATACATTGTGTGATCTTTGATTGGATTCTTTGTCCAAGAAAATGATTAAATAAATTACAACAATTGAGGACATTAGATGCTGTTATTTATCAATGTCAGGTTTTAGGTTTTTTTCTAAGATTTTATTTATTTATTTTTAGAGAGGGAAGGGAGGGAGATAGAGAGAGAGAGAACCATCAATGTGGGGTTGCTGGGGGTCATGGCCTGCAACCCAGTCATATACCCTGACTGGGAATCGAACCTGCGACACTTTGGTTCGCAGCCCATGCTCAATCCACTGAGCTACGCCAGCCAGGGCAGGTTTTTTTCTTTATTATTGATTTTTAGAGAGAGAGGGGAAGGGAGGGAGGGAGGGGGAGAGAGAGAGAGAGAAACATCAATTTGTTATTCCACTTATACATTCATTGGTTGATTCTTGTATGTGCCCTGATTAGGGAATTTAACTGGCAACTTTGCCTTATTCGTATGATTCTCTAACCAGATGAGCTACCCAGCCAGGGCCTAATGTTAAATCTCTTGAGTATAGTGATGACATTTTGGTTATATAGGAAGTTCACCTTGTTCTAAAGAGATACACATTAAAATACTTAGGAGTGATATCAGCAAGTCAATTTCCATTGATTTAGCAAACACACATATATACAGAGAGAGCGCACAGAAATATGATAAAAGTCAATAATTGGTGGAGTTAAGTGAGAGGTATTGGGTGTTTACTGTACTATTTTTTAACTCTCCTGCATATTTGAAAACTTTCAAAATAATTTGAAAACAATGTAATGAGATAAGCCTATCAAATTAGGCTGAAGTCTGAAATAATGTAAAGAAATAATTTAGTTTACACATGTGTTAAGACTGTACTTCCAAAGATGAATTTAGGAACTCTGACTTCGTGACCACTTGAGCTCATCCCAACTCCACATTTTCAATAAATTACCTTTTTGAAGGTTTACCATTTATTTTTTAAATTAAACGTGGTATGTTCTTCTGTCTTCCATTTGGCCAATGCTGCCTTGTTTTCAGGACAGCCAAGCAAACAATGGGTTAAATTCTGGATGATTATATCCAAATGAAACAATAATCCTTCTGTGAAAGGAAGTAAAATAACTTCTTTCTCCATGCTACTTTCATGAAAAAGTCTACAAATATTTTAACATCCTTTCCTATTATTCCACAACATTTATGGATTCATTTGTCCCAGTCAAATCTGAGGGGAGGCAAAGTATTGGTAGTTTGTAAATCATCGTAGATTATACAAAAGGGAAAAAAAGGTAGAATTGTGAGAGAGTTACTGGCAGGCTCTGAGAAGCACAAGGAATTTGTTTTAAAATACAGGAATGAAAGAAACATTTTCTTTAATTTCTTACCACAATGATGGGAAGCAAAAAGCCTTAAATTAGAAACTCAATCATGTAGTGACCAAGTAAAGATATAGAAACTTATCTCTTGGAAGAAAGTGGCAACTTATTCTATTATTGTTATTTTTCACTGGTAAAAAAAAGAATCAGGATGTGGTCATGTGGCTTGCTTAGCTTATGCAGACTTAGAACACACCCTGTTTTCCTTACAATAACTTATTTTTGCCAGTCTTTTAAAAAGTAAACTTTTAGAAAAAGGAAGTCTCACATACATATAGTAAAATGCGAATATCATACATGCACAGCTCAGTGAATTATCACATATTGAATACACCCATGTAACCACTACGAAGGCTAGGCTTAATTTTTAATTTTCCATTCTTTGTTGCAAGTAAAAATTTGAGACTTCAAATGTTTCTACACCAGTTGTCAGAAATTTACTCTGTTCTTAAACATGTAAGGTAAACAACAGGTACTCATTATCCTAGCTGAGATTCTTTGAAACTGGGAAGAATGGTATATTCCAACCTACAAAGCTTTTCCAGGTGCCATTTTTCCAGGACAGAACCAATACTTCATCACCACAGGCAAAAAACTTTACTTGTCACATGGTAGACTGTTGGATCTGAATTCAAATCTAGCCTCTGGCAAGTGTTGAATGGTGATAAAATCAAGAATGTTATAATAATTACTTATGTTATATAAAGTAAATTTGAAAACACATTTCACAGAACCTGGCACATGATTGATGAAAATTTTCTTTCCTCCTACAAGTTTTATATATTGGCTAACATTTAAAAATACTGGCAGTTCTTAAATTTTTGCAGACAAGAAACAATTTGATGATTACCATCAGAGTATTCCACTGGCAGAATAGATTACTGTGTGCCGGACCTCTTTCCCAACGCCCAAACACTTTTATTCCCCCTCCCCCAAAGAAGATTAACAGGAGCAAGGAGACAAGACAACCTTGAAGGGGCAGTCTGGGAGCTATCTGGAACTGGGAAAGGGAAGTAATACTCTTTGCCTTGGGAGAAATGGAGATCTGTATTATAATTTATACATAGTATTCTCTGAATGTCTGCCCAGCCAGCCACCAGGGGCCCCAAAGAACTGGGTGGTGTCCCCTGACCACCTTCACCTCACTGACTTCCTTTACACTTCAGCTAAATAAGGATGCAAACTGTAGGTTCGCAGAGATCTCCATTTATAGTTTCTCATTTCTCTTCTAACTCATGGTAAATCTGTAATTCTTCATTCAACATTTATTGAGTACACAATAAGCAGTCAGCCCTGTCTGTCTGCTGTGTTCAGAATAAGAGACTTCACCCTTTAACAAGTAACTGAGGGTTGAACTGGTTTGTTTGTTTGTTTGTTTGTTTGTTTGTTTGTTTGTTTGTTTTTAATCTTTCACAAGTACTCTATACACAATGCTGCTATTTTAAGAAATAAAAATTGTATTTAAAAACAATATTTAAAAATTTTTAAATCATCTGAACATCTAAAAATCTAATGTGATCATGAATTCCATTTTTGTCTATTTTCTTCCTGTCCTTGTTTATGTACATATATAATTTTGACATGCTCCATTCATTCATCAAACTTGTACTGATGCAATATGCCTGGAAATAATGAAGACACTGGTGATATGGATATAATCAAAACAGGCTCCAATGTCAACAAACTAATAGTCTAAGAAGGAGACAGACACCAACATGGCATGGATATTGCTATACATAAGGTAAGAAGATCTCAAGGAAGCACAGGAGTCATTAAAAGGAAGGCTGAAATGGGGAGGTGAGTCCAGGAAGCTGGAAGCAGTTTCACAGCTCTGGAGTTGAGAAGTGCAGCGGCAGAGGAATAGGAGAGGAGGCTGCAGGGCTGTGCCAAGCGAGCGTGGCTCATGCACGGGGTGCTCACATCATTTATCATCCCAACTCGGACAGCTCTGGAAGCAGAAGGGGTACTTACTGTGAGTATGTCAGCAAGCAGGACTGTCCTGGAAAATCTAGGCCCTGTGGTCACCCTAATAGAGGCCACACGAGACCTGCCTGGCTTCACTAAGGAAAGAGGAGAGCTGTATCCCCTGAGCTGTGATCCAGGATACCAAACAAGGAAGTTTGTCATATAGAAAAGCCATGTGCTATGAATTTGAGTAGCATCCAAGGAGCCCAAAAATATAAAATAGTCATCCAAGAGTCCCAAGTCAGAGGAAAAGGCAAGGAAATTTGCAAATGACGTGACTGTTTACCTGGAAGATGCACAGAACTGGATGTTTGTCAATCAAGACTTCCATTGTAGGCAGACACGAGATCAACATACAAAGATAAGTAGCATTCCTCTTAGCCAGCAGTAACTGAGAAAGATCCCATTCTCACTAGCAATAAAAACTGTAAAATACTGAGGCCCAAATAGTCCTTGTTACAAACTACAAGATTTGAAGTCTGTTACTGTTGTACAGCCTAATTTATTCTGGTTGACATGAGGAGGCAGGCTAAATAATGTCCCCAAACCATGTAATACTGTCCAGCACAAAGAAAATAATGAACTATTTGTGCATTTATAAGGAAAGCTTGCTGAGAGGTACTAGTGAGGGTGGGGAGCAAATGCTAAAATAGTAGTTAGTATAACATCACTGACAGGACCTCCCATCCCACATGTCACCAGTGGCTACTATATTAGACAGTATTGTGCTAAATAAGCTGAAAAGAAAAAAGTTCATATAAGAGAGCAAGAGAGCCCTGGCCAGCATGGCTCAGTGGTTGGGCGTTGTCCCATAAAGCAAAAGGTCAGGGCACATGCCTAGGTTGCAGGTTTGGTCCCCAGTGGGAGCATGTGTGAGAGGCAGCTGATCCATGTTCTCTCTGACATCAACATTTCTCTCCCTCTCTTTCTCCCTCCCTTCCCTTCTAAGAAATAAATAAACAAATATTTTTTTAAAGAGAGAGAGCAAAGGAAAGTGGCTCAGATATGATTGAAAAAAAAAGGAAAGAGGAAGGAGGAGAAGGAAAAAAGAACAAAAAAGATGTGGCTGAGGCCCCGGGTGGGGGTGGAGGAGTCACAGGAACTGACCAGATCCTCAGGTAGGTGTAGGGATCTGAGAGCGCAGGGGCCTGTGCTCACTTCTCAGGTGCGGCCAGTGTAAACAGGCAACCGGATACTGTCTGTGACAGCCCCCAGGTCTCCCACTTCCCCTCACGTCTCCAGAATGGCCCTAGAGGACACCAATTTGCCAGTCCCTAGGAGGGGTAATGACGTGGCTCAGGAAGAATCACCACAGTCGGGAGAGGGTCGCTGCAAGTGCTGGACGGCCGCCTGGAGTCGGTGGGAATGTGGACAGAAGCAGTGAGTTCCAGCCTGGAACCCAACACTCCACCTCACGTTCCCTTGAACTTAGATGCCACTCCAGGGAGATGGAGGGAAAGGGGAAGTTCTGAATTCAGAGACTTTAACAGAAATAATAATTTTAAAAAAACAGAAGTAAGTTTATCTGCAATCTACTGACTACTTCTGCTATCAGGAAAAAATGAAAACTTGAAACAGACATTTAAGTTCAGTTCTAGATTTTTAAGTTCAGTTTTGTGAAATGAAAACAGCTCTGTCAGTCCTGGACTCTGTGCAAAGCAGAGCAGTAACTACCAAGAGGGTGAAACAGTTCCTCAAAGTGCTGCCATGGCTTTAGAACTGCGGGTTAGAGTGGCCTCCACCAAGGGCCCGTGCCCAGCCCTGTAGAGGGAATGTTGACACAGGAAGAGCCCCACAGCCTGGCCTTTGCATACTCAATTGATACTGACCCTGCTTTCTCATCTCCCACCCCCAACACCTTATTTCTTCTCTGCTGTGCCCACATTGACCTCTAGAATTAACAGTTCCTTCCTCTTTGTGGGTGCTCCCCAAAAGCAGAAAATCAGTGGGGGCCATTAGGATTGTGACACTGCTGGAATCCAGTCCCTAAATCCAGGGTCAGTGAACCCCAGAACACAACTCCTCCATCTGCCTCTTCGTTTGATTTGACTGGCTTCTCCAACTCACACGGCCAGCCTGGAGGTCCCCAGGTTTGCGGCTGGTTGTTTTCTCTCTGGCACAGACCTTGCTATGACCCCTTCCCAGGACTGGGTTTCTAGGGTACTGAATTCCAGGAAGCACTCTCTCAGGTTGCCCCTGAGAGCAGATGCCTCCAGATTTTCCATCCCAGGGGCCGCACTGCCTCACCCTAGCCTAGGCCCTGCTGCTTTCTTCCACCTGGAAATAAGACTCCTTTCTGCCCTGGCCCCACTGCCTTTGTGGGCAGCCTCAATGTCCCAGGTCTCTCCTCAAAACAGCCACACCTCACAATGAAGTGACTGGAACAATGAAGAAGTCGCAAAGTGGCAGCAGGTCTACCCTGTGTGCATCCACTGAGCAGGACAAGTAGAAACTGCCAGGAGAGCTCCCCCCGCCCTTTAAAATGCAGAATTACAGCATGTGGGGCCTAGAAGAGACTTTATTGTATAATTTTATGTGCCCACTAATATTCAGGATTGTGAGGCTTTATGTTTGTTTGTTTGTTTGTTTTATTTTGGCTATTCTCAGAAGGGCTATTGACAAGGTATTCTGGTGGTTTAGAGAGGAAAAGTCACAGTGAAAGCCATGTAACCAAGTCAGCTAAAGACTGCAGCTCCCAACGATCAGTGACACAGTAATCAGAACACTGCTAACAGGAGTCACAGTATATTGCAGAACAGTTTACATTTCTGCGGTTGGATTTAAGCAAATGTCTCCCTGTCCTTAAGTATTAGATGGGACCAAAGTAACATAAAAAAATAAATGATTCCAAGTTAAAAATGAAATGTCATGAAATCTCCATAGGACCAGTTTGAAAGACACCACAAGTCAAGGCAAGTTGAGGATGTAACTCTACACCCAGGCTACATTAGACACTCACATACTATTGCTCAGTGAGTCTAACATAGTAGTTTTCCTCTGAATGCCAGCAACTGGGCTCTATATTTAGCTAAGTTTCCCAATCCTAGGAAATCCATTCAAGCATGACAGTAATGAGTGAGCAGTTTTTTAATATCTTTCTCCTCAGTATATTGTAATCTAATAACATTAAGAACTTGCAATCTTCAAAGCATTTTTTAGGTACTTAAATATTCTTCACCATCCACCTAAGTCTAAAAATGTCAGAACATTTTAGGGTGAGAACCCGATACCAGACATTAGTGACTCATCATCAACAGGACAATCATTCTGTCCCCAGTTGAGTGACTACTCCCATAGACAGCTTACTTCATCTGCCAAGAAATGAGTCAGTTAACTAATCTGGTAGCAGAACCATCACTTTCACAACACAGTTTTTTCCAGTTCATTCTATAAAGACTAATATTCATCACATGAGAGCTATCAGACAGAAATGATTCAATCTAGGTTTATGCACATTTCAGATACACATGTTAAGTTTTTCAGCTGCATAAGTTTATTTCCACTTGTTCTGACTTCCCAAGAAATGTGACCTTACATAATTATTTTAAACAGGTACCTTAACTCAGAAAATTAAATAAAACTAGTTGAATAAAATATCACCATAAATAATTTTAACAAAATATCTTTAAAGGACAGTTCAGAGAAAAATCAGTTAAAAAGGGGGCTGCTAGTAATTGTCAGATAATGAAACTATGTGTCTTCCCAAATTTCTAAACTGTATTTCAGAGAAATCACTAAATATCCATCTGTAAAATTACCAATAATTTGATCTAAAGATTATTGTTCAGATTTTACCTAATAAAACATACTAGTGCTTTGTTACTGGAGTTTTATTTTTCTGATTCTAAATGTACAGGATGACACAGCTTCTTACATAAATCTTACTGGTGTTTCATTTCCTTTGTAGCTATCAAAATTATTGCCAAATTATCATAAGACCTAACATAAAATTTTAAATAAAGTTAGCATTCCATTTATAATGTGATCCTGGAGAGTCTGCTTATTAATGACAAATCCAAAGCATCATGAAATTAAATATAAAATACCACAATCTTATTTACTAGCCATATAGCAAAAATATACTGCCTTCTCTTAACTATATAATTTTTCATCCAAACCAAAGACACATTCAGCTTAATCATCAGAAAGGTTAAAAGGCAAAAGCTCCTCTTGCCAAGAGTGAACAGTAAAATGGATCAGAAAATACTGATTTAATAACAGGGACCTGTGTTCAGGGGGACCTGGCCATAAGTCAAGCACAAGAGGGTTTCTGTTCATGGGGAGAGCGGCAACTCCTCTCTCACAGTTCTTATTTAGCATCAAGCCTTCTGTTAATACAAGACTATTAAAAAAATCTAAAAAATAATCCAAAAAGGTCCCGAGAAAGCCTATGACATAAAATGGCATTGTTCCTCTCCTTTTGAAATCAAGGCAAAAAATTAAAGATACGAATGAAAAGCTCAATTGGTTAACTCAAGGGCAAACATTTGATTGCAAGGTAACTGGAAAAAAGCTGAATCAGTTCCAAGTAGTAAATTGGAAACTAGATTTTCTTAAAGGCACCTCTATCACTGATTCATCTGCAAAGTGGGCTTTCTGCAATCACTGGATGGGTGCCACTGTTTAACGGTTTCACTCAGGATCAGAGCGTCTGTCCTAATGACTAGGACTGCTTCGGTTTTCCTTTGGCTGTGTCTGTGGCGAGTCGCTGCGGCACTCTGGCCAGGTAAATGAGCATATCTATACCTCATCTGGGCTTCCTATGAAATACCGGTCTCCCCAGAAGCTGTTGGAAGTATTTATTAGACAATAATTGTAAAAAACTTTTCCAGTCTTACATAGCAGTTGCACACTAAGTAATGATGGTTACGAAAGAGGTATCCTCCAAAGAAACTACTCTGAAGTTCATTTGAAAATGATTGAGACTCAGAAAGAACTTTGACTCAAACATTCTTGAGCATCTAGGGGTTCAGGGGCAAAACTCTTCTTTACCTCATTTTAGAAAGAGCTATGGGAAAGAAAGAATATAAAAATAACTATTTATGCCCTAAATAATGATGTTTTCTACTAATGCCAGTACATATGCAGGTGTGTGTATGTCTTTAATTAAGACTAGATTTTAATTAAGGCTATACTTTTAAACTTCATTTGGAAAATTTACTGGTTTTGACCACATCCGGATATGAGAAATTAGTTCAAATAAGATGTTTCTTATCATAAGGGGAATATCAATATTCATTAAGTCTGGTGAGAGGGATCTACAAAATAGGTTGGAATGGCAGGAGCATGGACTTTGGAGTCAAACAGACCTGGGTTGAAAAACTGGCTCTGCCGCTCTGCCACTTGCTGGCTGGATGGCTTTGGATGAATTACTTAACCTCCTGAGTCTCAGTTTCCTCATCTATAAAACAAGTGATGATACCTCCTTTATAGAGCTGCTGTGAAGATTAAATGAGATTTCATTTGGAAAAGTACCTTATTCTGAGGCTGGCTGTCCATCCAGCACTTACAAATAGCCACTACTCTCTTTCAGCTGAATCCTGCACCTAAACATGATGTTGTACCTAAAGAATCCCATTTGAGAGAATTTCGTCCAGCGGTTCATTGGCACTTCTACAGAATCAAAACAAATCAAGACTTCCACACTACAGGTGTTGGAGATGACTTTTCAGGGGTAATTGTTCTTTTCATGATAGATTTTAAGATTATATCAGTACTTCATGCATTTTATACACCATACCCATTTTATGTTTTTTCAAAGCAAGTATCATTCTTATGTGTATGTGAGTATATAAATATACCCATGTATAATAATATATATAATTTTTTTATAGACAACCACTGGTAGCCTGTGGAATACTGCACCTATTTTTAGGATGTTAGCAATGGAAAATCTGAGCTCTCACCCAGTCTAATCACTTCCCTTCACAGGAGAGAAACTGAGCTCCAGAGTTTGGGTAACTTGTCAAAAATCACACAGCATTAGAACTGCGAATAAAACTCTAGTCTCCTATCAACCCAGCATTCTTTTGGTGCCTTTAAATATAACTTAAAAGGCAATACAGCATACTGTTGCTTTAGAGGAAAAAGATCCTGATCAGAGATTAGAAACCTCTCCAAGGCAGGAATCATATGTTATTCATTCGTTGTGTGTAATGGAGTTCTTCAGAAGAGTGAGTGTGGAATACATACATTTCAAATGAATTAACGGGTTTTTTCTTAAGGCTACAGTGCATGTGACTTTTGTGGGGGTACTAGTTTAACAAAATTGGGCTTTGCTGTATATAATAGTTAGCAACCACATTACATCTCTTGACATAGCAAATAAATAGTGAAACAGTTATCTGGAATTTTTAAAAAATGATCTGGCATTATACAAAGTAAGACTGACTGCCAGCATGGATGACACATATTAAAAGTCCCTTTTTCTAAAGAGTAAAGATTATGTTTTTGTACTTAAATGAAACAATTGCCTGAAAATTTCACATTTTCTTCCCTATCTACATTGAGTCTTGGACTGTGTTTCTGTGAGGTCAAACATCTTGATGAAAATTTTAAAATAAGGTAACTATTAAGATGTTGATGCAATTGCAGTATAAATGAAAGAATCAGTTTACAACCGAATCAGAGAACTTATATTATATTTATATAGTAAATTTACATAGTAAAGTCATTCCAACTGTTGCAGTATTGCACAGCCATTGAAATTCATGAGCTTGAAGATAAGGTGGCAACATGAGGGGAAATGTTTGTGGTCGAATATTTCATGAGGAAAGCAGTATTCGTTGTCACGTAATTTTATAGAAAAAGAATTCTGCACAGAAAATGGCAAAAAGGAAATATACCAAAATAATAAGAGTAGCTGTGTTAGGGCGGTGGCAATGTGAGTGCTTCCTTCGTATCACTGGTTACATTACTTCTGTAACAGAAAAAAAAATTAACAGGCATTGTACAAAGAAAATGAGATCTATAAAAGAAAATATAGTAAATATCTGTGATTCATAGCAGTCCCAAATCTTTTGAAAAAACTACCCCACATTTTTATAGTTCTCCACAATGTGAATTCTCTCTTCTAGAAGTAAATGCTAAAACTTAAAATATCCTAATTTCCCTTGCCTCTTTCTGAGTCTAGGGTGAGGTTCTATAATTCAGTTTCTGCCTTCAGTTGCTCCTGTCAGAAACTGCCTGAAGAACAGACAGGGTCCAGATACCCCTTCTGCTGGCACAAGTGGTTTCAATGCCATGGTTCTGGGGGCGACAGTGGGAGAAGCAGTGTCCCCATTGCCAGGACGACAGTTTGCTTCTGGGATTAGTGGAGACTTGACCTACAACATAGAACCTGTTCCTCCTGCCTTTCCAATGACTGCTTAGACTTTCAAATCTCCCTTTATAAATCCCTTCTCATTTAAATCCCTTCTCCCTTTATAAATCCCTTGGAGTTGATTCTTTTGTCTACATCTAAGAATGCTAACACATAAAAAAAGGCTAACAAAACTGGACGTAACTAAAGAGATCATTCTGAACTTCAAAAGAACACTATAATCAAATAAAAGACCTTACCCTGACCAGTGTGGCTCAGTTGGTTGGTAGTCCCATAGCTGAAAGGTTGTAGGTTCGATTCCCAGTCAGGGTACATTCCTAGGTTGTGGCTTCAATTCCCAGTCCGGGTGAGTGCAGGGAGGCAACCAATCAATGTTTCCCCCACTCCCTTCCTTTCTCCCTTCCTCTAAAAGCAATGAAAAAAAAATGCCATCAAGTGAGGATAAAAATTAAATTAAATTAAAATTAAAGACCCTTTATCAAGTCATTTAGGGGCAAAGCATTGAAGAGTTGGTATGTGACCCTGCAGCTCTCTTCTGTGGCAGCAACCAGGTGGCCTTGTCTCCCAGGTGAGGCAGCTACGAGATGTCAGATTCCCCATTAGCCCAAGTACTGGAGAGACTGTATGGGAAAGAGCTCCCCAGCGATCCAAATAAAACATGTCATGTGATCAACAAATAAATATCTGTTATGTTAGGAGATTCGGGAGTTAATTTGTTATCATAGCATCATTTAACCTAGCCTGATTAGTATGTGATATCTAAAGTGGGATGTGTTTCATGATCAAAATAAATGTGTAAGCTTAAAAGCCTTATATGACTAGAGAATATTATACCTAATAAAGGTAGATAAAGAATGGAGTAAAGGTCTGTTCTTATTTTGCACCAAGAAAAGATATCTGGGTTTGCCAAAAAGCAAAAACAAACACAAAAAAGTAACACATTATGAAGAAGAACTCTAAATATTTAATGATTTTAAAAACAACTAAGTTATGCTTTTCAGTTCTCACACTAAAAACTAGAATTTGTGTGTGTGCACAAATTAATTTCCTTAAAATAACCCCCCAAAGCAGTATGCAATAATAAAAAGAAAATCATATTTATATATTGTGAATTTTTTGATCATCTGAAGAGAAGCGAGAGAAAATTGCTTCCTTCAAAACTAAATAAGATGGGAATGCAACACTCTCTTGCACAGACTCATCTTGCTTGTTTTTGTTGCCCTTTTCCTTTGCAAATGCCTATTTTGACCTGTAAACTACAATAGTAGTTTTTTCTGCTGATTAGTAAATGACCTTTATTTCATAAGATGTATGATGTTTTTTCACCTGAAATAGCCACTTATTTTCTACGTATCCATTATAAACCACACCACCCTGTCTGTACTGAATGACGTGGGCCACTGGGCCAACACTGGCAGGGGAATCATCACCCCAATTTTGTTGTTTGAATGAGCAACAACAGGACATTCAGGGTTCAATGTCCTGATACTGGGTTGGCCAAAATGTCCTTTACGTTTTTTCTGTACAATGACTCTAGTAGTGTTTAGTTGTCTTTAACTTTATTAAAAAATTTTTTGTTAGATTGTATTGTGACAGCTGTCATGTCAGCATGTATTTTTAAAAACTTATCAAAATTGGTGAATTTTTGTGCAGCTACTTCAATATTGAAGATGGAAAAAGATATGCAACATTTTAGTGTATTATGCTTTATTATGTCAAGAAAAGTAAAAATGCAACTGAAACGCACACAAAAAAGTTTTGTGCTATGTATGGAGAAGGTGCTATGACTGATTGAACATGTCAAAAGTGCTTTGAGAAGTTTCTTAGTACAATTGACATTTTGGCCAAATAATTCTTTGCTGTGGGGCTGTCTTATGCATTGGAAGATTTTTAGCAGCACCCCTGGTCTCTACCCACTAGAAACCAATAGCGGGAGATGGCTGACATATTCAAAATATCCAAATCAATAAAGTTATTACTGAAAATGAAAAATGTGTCTTTTATTTTATGGAAAAAAAACCATATGGACTTTTTGGCCAACCCAATAAATGATCCTCTACCATGACTTAAAGACTGTGAGTGTAAAGTGTTTTTGAAAGAGTTGCAGCTTTTATTTTGGTTTGTCTATAGCACAGAAGATCAAGTAAGAAAAAATGGGATTAGAGTAGGAGACATTTCTATCAGACATTAAGAAAAACTTCCAGAATAAAAAAAAAAATACTGGAATGGATTATTGAGGGAGAACACCTGGTGATTTGTCAGGCACACTGTTAAGAAAGACTAACTTTCTTAAGGGAGAAGACTGGGTCAGATACTCTCTCAAAGACCTTTCCAGTTCTGTGGCTTCATGATCATGAGTGACATTTTCCCATAATTCTCTTGGCTTCTCTTGTTTTTGTTTATATCATTCAGTGTCTCTTATATCTGCCATTGACTGGTGTTGCTGGAAAATGGTCTATACCCCTTCCCTAGCCAAGTGAACACAAACATGTATACACACACCTAGAAGAAGAGTCAAATAATTCTTCAGTAATCCCACAGATTCCAAACTGTAGAGGAAAGAATTCACCATTACTTTCCTTATTGAACCGGTTCATCTCTGAGCATGGTCCGTGAGTACAGGCCTCACTGACTAGACCTTGAGGGTGTCCACCAACTGATATTCCCTTGGTAATGGAAACTGTTCTCATAAGCCCCTTGTCTCTCATCACACCACCCCCTTCTCTTCCACCATAAGAGTGCTTTTACTTACTTCTTTTCACCCCCATGTGGTCTCTGCTCTTCCTCTCCAGGAGTGGCCCTTCCCCAACATTAGCAAGCATTTGTCCTCCTCCTGTGTCCTGGCAGCCCTCTCAGTCCCTGCTGGGATGCTGAGTCACAGTTCTTCCTTCCACCTGTTCCTGCTGCTGGGTGCAAAGAGGTGAAAGGTTCATATCCTGCAGCTGGAGATTTGTTTTCTCTTTCTCCCCACCTCCTCTGCCCACCTCTGCATTAGCCATCCACTGAAAAAGTTCAGACATCTTGCATCAGACTACTAATCTCCTGCCAAACAGTCCCCTACAGGTCCATATATGGGAGTCATATTCCCCTTGCTACTATAATTTAGGAACCTACTAACCAAACAAGTACTGTTTTGCTCTCAGCCTTGTATAACATTGCAAAGCCCTCTTTTATTAATTAGTTTTGGGACTAGCCATTATCCTCTAGTATGGAAAGGCAACCTCACCATACATGTAAGGTGTTATGTAAACTGCAGAGGTCAGCAAATTGTGGCTATGGCCTGTGAGCCAAATCCAGCCCAAACCTGTTTTATGGGACACAGCCATGCCGGTCTCGGTCCATAACTGCTCCTGCTCTCCTTATGATAAGGTAATAATTACTCTGTATTAAACACTACCACTCTACCTAGTCACTCAAGCCAGGAACCTAGGAGTCATCTTCGGTTTGTCATTTTCCTTCACACTCCACACCGAATTAATCAGCAAGTCACCAGCTCTTCCTCCAAAAGTTTATAGTAATTCTAATAGTCAAAGCTAAAAGAGTTAAGTTGACACTTATATTCCCAGGCTGATTTAAGAACCAACTGAGAGGAAGACACAGAGGTCACACAAATGGAAATCAAAATATCACCTTCCTTGGTAATAGAGCTAACACTGACAGCTCATTTTTCTACCTGCACGTGAACAAATCCTGATAATGTGACCCTACAGCCAGCCAGTCACAGATCTCCCTGTGCAGAAAAGAATGCCTGCCCTTGTAATACTGACCAGCATGGAGGACCAGGGCAGAATGTACACCATGACACATGCAGCAGGCAGGCAGCTTTCTAACAGGAAGAAGGGAGAAAGTTGGGGAGCCTGCTGGCATCATCTGGCACTGCCGGACAAGTTCTGGGAGGAGGGAGTGATAATGAGGAAAGACCAGGAAGGTTACCAAGAAGTCAAAAGTAAGAGGATTCCTTTCTATCAACATTCATCAGGTTTTTGTTCTCTTATCCCATTAAACTTGACCATGAACTAGGTGTGGCTGCCCTTGGGAGACAAGGATAACAATCTACTTGGGCAATCCTTGCCCCACTGTCAAAATATTATTCCCCCCAATACTGACCATCGCTCTTTTGGGATGCTGGTAGGCAGTGCTTTATTTTTAACCTCAGGAGGGTCATCCAAGGTTTGGCAATGAAATAAAATAACAACATAAACATATTCCGATCATAAAAATGCCATCAACATACAAAGTCTCAAATTTTAATATTAACTGCCTTTTCCAATGGATTTTCCAGGGAGGAAATTAAAGTTAAAAATTAAATTGCATGCAAATTAGTCCAAAGATTTTAGAGGTCAAAAGAATTAAAAGTCAAAATTCTATTCACTTGCACTTGTGGGTTAAAGATCCAAAAAGTGAAGTCCACACTTTATCCTGTCTGATTTCTTATTTCTGACCGCTCTCAGCTAAAGGGGTCCTTCTGTCAGGTAGAGCTAAGCTGTCTCTGGTAGCTCAACCTGGGCTCTCTTCTATGGGATGGATACAGGTCCTTAAGGGAGCATACTGAGTACATCCCCACTCTGTGTTTAGAAACTTACCAGAACACAGAAGACTATCCCAGTACTGGCCCCAATTCACCAAACCTAGGAAACACATCAAGTAAAATGATGTGTCCAGAGCCCAGAGTCAGTGTCACCAATGACTCCAGTAGAGATGCAGTGGTACTAGATGAGAGGAAACCTCTTCATGGTGCCAGTGAGTCCAGGCTAGTTATCTGAAGTTCACAATCTCTGAATTCACAGGGAATCTGGATCAATCTCCCATCTGGTAGTTAATTTTGACACCACGTGTCTGCATACTGTGCCCGGGGGTGGTGGCAGTGGTACTGAGGATATGCACGGAGCCTTGTTTCTAAGATAGTAGCATCAGAGATATTACAATCCTCTTGCAAAGTTAGAAATTTGTGTTGGTGGCAGCCCAAATAGCCAGGCTTTTTTTTGATGTGCTCCTGCCTTCCTATTTATTCATAACCTCTAATTTTCCATTTTCCCTCTGAGCTGCATGTCTCTGGCATCCCAGTGCTGAACTGAATGTGGGCCTCGTCAACAGCCCGCCAGCAGGCCCCTCAGTCCTCGGTTGCAGAGGGTACTTTCCATTGCCTCTTGCTATGGAATTGCTTAGAATTATAAAATCTGTCTAGAAAAGAGACTCCTGGACTGAATTACTGTTGTTGCTTCAAAGCTTGTGTTTCTCATTGTCTGTGGGAATTTTTTCCTCTCCAGTGGGCTCCTTGGTTCACCGCCTTTCCTACACTTTTAAATATTCCAGGCCTTGGATAGCATTTATTTCTGGAACATCTTAAACTAAAGTACCAGTATGTGCCTCTACTGCTTCATTACCCTCTACCGTTACCCTGCTCCTTCCAGAATGACTGAGGTGAATTTAAGAAGTAACCTACTTCTTAAATTGGTTACTTTCTTTTTCTAACACACAAAGGGCTAGAATTAAGGGCCTTCTTAAAATTTCTCTTTGCCTCCCAGCCCAGAAAATAAATTGTCTAGCATATGCCTTTAGGTGTTTGATGCATAGAGGTCCACCTTACTGAGACATATGAAATCAATAACTTCTAAGGCTACTAAAAGCTACACTAAAATCTTGGCCACTTTCTCCTACCCATGTTGGATAGTCCCACCTGGAAGCTATTATTCCATCAAACCAACATCCAGTCTGAGCCTAGACTTAGTTGATTATTGTCAGAATGCCAATTCCATAAATTTCTCCAACACACACCCGAAAGACACAGGCAAAACCTGCTTGCCACCTGCAATAACTGTCCCAGTCTTACCCATACAATGGTTATTTGAGTATTTTGTGCTTTTCCCCTGTAAAATCGATCCAGATTCTTTGTGACCACTTGGTAGAGCCACCCAGCCTTCAAGAGATTGTTCCGCAATCACTCCTACTATGGATTCTTCATCTGCTCCTTTCAGAGGGCCCCTCAGTTCTCTCCTGGATCTGGCTGGCTAGGGACAGGGAAGATGAATTCAGTCAGAGGTCTTACCCTTACCTCTTTTCATTTGTTTTTTAATAGGCCCAGTCAACTACTACTAAGCCCGCGATAATTAAAACATCTGTACCTTTTCTAATACCTCTTTAAGAACAACTAGACCTGAGTACAATTCCTGTCCCTTCTGTGCATATGCACCCTTGCCTCCAAGAGCTCATACTGATCTTCCTCTAGGTCCCGTCTCTATGCTAAGTGCTCATTCCATTTCCACTATGGACTGAATGTGGCCTTCCCAACTCATGTTAAATCCTAACACCCAGTGAGATGTACTTGGAAGTAGGGTCTTTTGGGTTGATTAGGTCATGAGGGTGGAGTTCTCATGAATGGGTTAGCACTCTTATAAAGGAGCCCCCAGAGGTGTAGGGATCAAGTGAAAAGGAAAAAGGACTCAAGGACACCGACAACAGTGTGGTGATTGCAGGGGGGGAGGAAGGTATAATAGGGTCAAATGGTAACGGGAAAAAATACAACTAAAATCAATTTTTAAATAAATAAATAAATAGCCTCCAGAGAGCCCCATTCCTTCCACCATGCAATGTTACAGTGAGAAGACGGCTGTCTGTGAACCAGACACTGAATCTGCCAGTACCTTGACCTTGGACTTCCCAGCTTCCAGACTATGAGAAATAAATTTCTGGGATTTATAAGTTACCCAGTTTATGGTATTTTGTTATAGCACCCTGAATGGACTAAGACAATTACCTAAGAAAAATTTATCTTTCTAATCATCGTGTCTTCCTTTACTTTGGTTTCATTCTTCAGCTCCCTTTACTCTTACAGTCAGGCTGATGCATAATTTTCATATTACTGCAACTCCTCCTTGATTTCCTGAGGAAACTATTGCTGGGGTGGAGGTGGAGGGGGGATAGAGAGTTCAGGCACAGGCCTTCGAGTTGTTTTTCTGCCTCAACCCAAGAAATTGCTTATTCTCTCTGAGAGTTTCCATTCCTGTGTATGAGTTTATAAGTAAAATTTACTATCTCTTTATGGGAGATTTGCAACGTGGGTCTCCAAAATCGAAAACCATGGCTAGACCTTGTATAACAAATCCAGAGCTACTCAAGGTCAATGGTAGGGCTGATTCTTGAGTCTATGGACAAGCCATATGAATTTTAGTTGTATCACAATTTTCTCTCTTAGGCTCAAACAATGTAAAGTGGAACAAAAACTCAGGCAGCTGATCCAACACTGCCTAGAGCCGGCAACAGTTTAAAGCCAGAACCTATCTACCACTCAAGCCATAATTATCTCTGGCCTTGATCACTACAACTCGGATCCTAACTCATCTCCCCACTGCCATTCTTGACCCCCAACAATTTATCTGCCACGTAGCTGCCTGGATGATCTTTTAAAAACTTACTATAAGGTCAGAGGACACTGTGAAGAAAGTGAAAAGATAACTCATAGAATGGGAGGTTTTTGCAAGTCATGTGTCTGATAAGGGCAGGTACCCTGAATATAAGAAGAACTTTTATAACTCAACAATAAAAAGACCAACAACCCAATTTTAAAGTGTGCAAAGAACTTGAATAGACATTTCTCCAAAGCAGATGTGCAAATAGCCAATAAGCATATGAAATGACTCTCAATGTCGTTGTCAATAGGGAAATGCTAGTCAAAACCACAGTAAGGTATTTCACACCCACTAGAATTGCTATAACAAAAACAGAAAGTAACAAGTGTTGGCAAAGAGGTGAAGAAAGTGGAATTCTCATACATTGCTGGCAGGAATATAAAATGGTACAGCCACTTTGGACATGAATTTGGCAGATCCTCAAAAAGTTAAACATAGAGTTACCATATGACCTAGCAATTCTAGTCCTAGATGTATACACACAAGAAATGAAAGCATATATTCATACAAAAACCTGTACTCAAATGTTCATAACACCATTATTTATAAAAGACAAAAAGTTAAATAGTTCCAATGTCCATTAACAGATAAGTGGATAAATGAAATGTGGCATATACATACAACTGAATGTTGTTTTGCCACAAAGAGAAATGAAGTAGTGTAACATGCTACAAAATGAACAATCTTAAAAACATCATGCTAAGTGACAGAAGCTAGATACGACAGGTTGTATGATACTGTTAACAATGAACGGCACCAGACATTAGACCTTGGTCCTCATGTTCGGCTAAGAGAAGAAGTCGAGCCAAGGAACTCAAATACACGTGAAAAGTTATTTAGAAAGTCACAGAGGTAGAAGTGAACCATGGAAGAAGGGAGCCAGCTGGGCAGCATGGACTCGGGATACAAGTTTCAGAGGCAAAAGAAGGGCTCCTGGAGCTTAGGAGAAAGAAAGGTAAAGCTAATGCACTTGGGAGAATGGGGAAAGAGTGGGTGAGAGAAACACAGAGACGGAAACAGAGAGAGTTGAATCCTCTATCTTTTATCTGGAGGTCTCTTGGAAGGATCTCAACCGAGTATCTATCAGCTTTCCAGGTGTGTGCTTTCAGGGTTGTGGTCTCTACTGATTGATCAGCTCCAAGGCAGGGGATCATTAGTCCTGGCAGCTGGTCCTAGTGTCAGCTGTGGCACAGTCCCACCTGGCCTTGCTGCTGTTCTGGGCCTAGAGTCGAAGCACAACTGAGGACTACATGTTATCTCCAGTTTGACTAAAGCTCTGTCTGTATGGTCAATAGACCTGAGGCTTTGTTCCTAAGATTATTTGATGTGGGTCATAAACCCATTGTCCAAGGGCTTAATGCTTAAGGGGGTGGTTGTGCAGGGGCTTGTTTGGGAGTCCTGTGAGGCTTTGTTCCTCCTCTAAGGGGTTCTACTGCATATCTAGCGAAGTGCCCAAGGAGAAACATCAGGGGAGGGTCTGAACTGCAGGACCAAAGAGATATGAAAGATCAGTGGGGGCAAGGTCCCACCCTAACATTGTTCGTTGCTAGGCACCTGGGGCTTTCCATCCAGGGTGACCTTCTGTACCTGACCTATTCCTATTCTGCTCATGTCTGTGTAACTGCTTGCTGTATCAATTCAATTTAGGTGAAATGTCCACAATAGGCAAATCAATAGAGACCAAAAACAGATTTTTTGCCAAGGGCCGGGAAAATGGTCAAGAGGAATACCTGCTAACAGGTATGGGGTTTCTTTTGGGGGTGATGGAAATGTTCTGGAATTAGTGGTAATAGCTGCACTCCTTATGAACTGCCAAAAAAACAATGAATTGTGTACTTTAAAAGGGTGACATTTATGTTATGTGAATTATATCTTAATTTTTGAAAACATTAATAAAGAAAAAAAACTTACATCAGATTGTGATCTTCCACCAGTTAAACTCTACAATGGCTTCCTAGAGCACTCAGAAAAAAAATCTGATCTTACTTAGGCCTCAAAGTAGGCCCTCTAGGATATGAGCCCTGCCTGCCTCTCCTCTCTCACCTCCCACCACTCCTTTCACTCCTCTTTCCTCACTGACATTGCGTTGCAGGCTCACTGGCCCTCACACTCTTAACTCAGATTTTACACATAATCTTCCTCCTGCTTGAGTATTCTTTGCCTAGGGCTTCTCATGGCTGCCTCTTTCTTATCACGCAGATCTCAGATCACCCTCACCTCCTCAGCTAGAGGCCTTCCTCACCAGCCCCATCACTGTCTCTCATATTACCCTGTATTCCTCACAGCATGTATCTTGTCTGAAATTATTTGCTTATACATACATTCTCTGAGGCTAGAGATTTTGTCTGCCTTGTTCACTGCTATCACCCCAGTGCTGCCATAGAGTAAATTCCCAAAAAAAAATTTCGAATGAGCGAATGGGACCTAATTTGTGTACATTGGAAACTTAGATTTTTTTTAAAGATTTTATCTATTTATTTTTAGAGAGGGAAGGGAGAGAGAAAGAGAGAGAGAGAGAGAGAGAGAAACATCAATGTGCAGTTGCTGGGGGTCATGGCCTGCAACCTAGGCACGTGCCCTGACTGGGAATTGAACCTGCAATGCCTGGTTCTCAGCCTGCGCTCAATCCACTGAGCTAAGCCAGCCAGGTGGAAATTTAGATATTTTGATGGCACTTGGGGTGCTGAGAGCTATACCTGGTTTTGAATGAGAACCTCAGAAACTCCATTGCTGGACACACTGTGGCCATGTGTACTACATCTAGCATAAGAAACAGGAGGCACCAGGAAACATACTGAACCTCCCCACTTTCCTGCCCAAGGGATGCAAACAGAAAAACCTGCTTCGGGAAGGAACTCTGAGCATGTTCCCCTTAGCCTGAATAGCCTAATTTGAATTGAGCATGGTAAGCAGTAGGGGCCAGTTAGTGGGGTCACCCCTGGGTCTCATTGTTCGGGATCACCTCGCAAGGGTTTCCCCGAGTGTTCTGCTCCTCCTCAACTATCTGTAAATCACCAGTTCTCACTTCTGAAATCTAAATCCCTCCTCCCAACCCCAGCTTTTCTCCTTTGTCCAAATACATACCCAATGCTGCCTCACAGTCTTTGGTATTTTTTGTGCATATGTGAACTCCCTATACACATGCATTAAACTCTGAATTTCCTCCTGTTAATTTGTTTCTGTTGATTTTATTTAGCCCAACTAGAACTTCAAAGGTGGGAGGAAAAGTATTAATTTTGTTTAGCCCCCACAGTGTTACTGGTAGAAGTGGGGCTCTTGCAGTATCTAAATGAAAAGAATTTCCTGAGACCCACACAGGAGGATGTGGCTCTGCGGTGTGGTTTATTGATGGTGAACAATTAAAGGGGTTTCCCCTTCTGACTTCCCAATGTCCCATCTCTGTCTGTCTTGCTGTAGAAAAAACCCAATCTTGTCTTCAGTGGGACCAGTATAAAGGCCACTGCCCAGAGTTTCTGCTTCATATTAAAGTACAGTCCAGTCCAGCATACAGCTAGCTCAACATGTGTTTCCAATTGTAGTCCATTGCTGTGCTGTGGTACACAGGCTCCCTCCTGGAGACATGGGCCACATGGCTACTAAGGCCATGTGGCCGTGGGGAGAACAGGTGCGTGCACCATGCAAGTGTGGGTTACAAGCAAGAGAGAGAGAGCTTGCTCCTTTTGGAGCCCATGCAGTCTGCTGTGGGCCCTGGTAGCTGCTAGACCCACATGGTTGTGTGCTGTTGGGCAAGAGAGCGCAAGAATGCACAGGTGAGTATACTGCCTGGTGGGGGGCGGGTGGGTGGGGCGAGAGAAAGGGTGCTTCTTTTGTTCCCTGGGATTATATTAGCTTGGGCTTGGGATGGGCCAGGTGCCTTTTTCAAGATGACCAATCAACTCCCCAAGTTTCCACAGGCTGTGGATGCATCCATCCCCCCATTAGACTGACAGGCCTCTACAGTCCAGCACCTCCCCCTGAGCCCCACAACAATCTGGTATGGAGAGCGAGCAGGAGGGAGGAGTGTTAAATCTCTCAGCAGAGCATGATGCTGTGGTCCCCTGGGGTGTGAAGCTATAACTTTCTGGCTGAGAAAGCAGGCTTCTGCTTCCCAGTTTATTAAGATCAATGTCTAAGTCCCTTTTGCTCCCTTTCTCAACATCTAGGTAAACACCAATGGTAACAACAGTACCTCACCATCATTTCAAAATTACCCACAGTTAACATTTTATAGTTGTGAAAAGCATGGTGGAACTGGGCACCCTGGAGGAGATCAAAGGGAGGATGGCAATGAGGTAGTCCACTGAGGTGTCCCTGTGACTTCAGCTTAGCTCAGCTTCCGGACTTGTGCCTTGTTCTTGGAAAGAAGCAGTAATAAAGAGCAGAGCCTTTGAAAACCACAGAACAAAAACCACATCTGCTTTGGGGCCCAAAAAGAGGGTAAGCAGGAAGAGAAGGATGAATGACACGACATCTATTAAGTGAAATTAAGGAGCAAGCATGAACATGCCCGTGTTGGGAGTGAGGGGGATGTGAGGGTAGTGAGAACCACAGGCCTGGCATCAGGAGGGCAAGCGGGGATGCAGCAGCCAGGAACACGCCCTGTGAAGTGGATGCCCTATGGTTTCTATGAAGGGTCTGAGACCTGGGATCTCCACATTTCGCTGATGAAGACCGAGGCACATGCTGCTGTTTCACTGATACGAACTAGGGACAGTGCTCACATTCCTTTATTTAAATGAAGAAAATATTCTATTTTTATTCTGAGATGATCTATGAATCATAGATGACATAAATTAAGTGGAAGCAACATTGGGGGGAAATCTGTCACTGCATATTTTACCTCTAAACTAAGCCAGGTGGATAAGAATGTAAAGATAATTTAGGTTCAGATTGTCCAATGAAGAATAAAGGTTACTGAGGTGGGGAAGAAAAGGCTTGGAGGGATGAGAAAGTGAGGTGGCACACAGGTTCTGAAGGCTGGTTTAGAAACAATAACTGATGATGTGAAATGGGGAGAGTAGAGTTTTAAGCTGAAAAAGATAAGGCTTTATTTAAACTCAGTTTGAACAATTACATGCAAAGTTTTGAAAGTAAGTGAAAGTGATTTTCAGAAAGTTGACATAGAAGAAAGTGAACAGAGTGTGGTGTGGCCCAGCTCGCCCAGACACACTGAGGTAATATCTAGGGATCTTAGATCATGGATTAGACAGATTTCAGGTTATAAGAAGGAACCTACTACTTGCTTGCATAGATTTGAACTTCCAGAACAGCCTGCTGGGTGGCCTCCCCTGTCACGCCATCCCACACACTCCATCACTTAGAAAGCCAGCCAGAAGCAGGTCTTTAATCACTATAAAACCTACACTGCCTCCCCACGTCCTAATAAATCTACTCTGAACTCTGCCTGGCTTCCTAGCCCCACCCTACCTATTCAATCTTCCTTCTCAGTTCCCTCCAGCACACACGCCTCTCTCAGGCCTGTCTCTCCACTTGTCCTGGCTCTGGGCCTTTGGTCTGAAGAGACACGGCCTTGGTCTAAAATGTATGCTGTTTCCTATCTGCCTAGCCAAATGCCATTCTTCTTGCAAGGTTGAACTTACATTTCAATTCCACCATGTGTCTTTCTTTTATTTTCTATTTTTTAATTTATTTTTTATTGAATGTATTGGGGTGACATTGGTTAATAAAATTATGTAAGGTTTCAGGTGCACAATTCTATAATGTAACATCTGTATATTGTACTGTGTGTTCACCATCCCAAGTCAAGTCTCCTTCCATCACCATTTAAGCCCCCCTTTACTCTCTTCTACCTTCCCCCACCCCCCTTTCCCTCTGGTAATGACCTTACTGTTGTCTGTGTTTATTTGGGTTTTTTTCTTCTTTTCTTAATCCCTTCACTACGGGTCTTTCTTGATTGTCCCTTTCTTTAAACTCCCAGAATGCAACTGCCAACCATATACTGCCATGTATTATTCACTATTCTTTTGCATGTATTAGCATCAGAAACACGGGGAAAGAGAAGAGAGAGAGGAATGGAATCCTCATTCGAGATTCTGATTTGGAGGTGGCTGTTGGTCAAGGATACAGGAAGAAGAGCAGATTGCTCCCAGAAGCCTTTGGTGCAAGAAAGGAAGTAGGGCCCATTGTAATGAGCACCCTTCCACTTCATTTTGCAATAACATCTGAAGTTCTAAGTTCAGCACCATGAGGAATGAGAAAGGTATTTGGATGTTCCAGATAACTGAAGTTTACCGAGCAAATTCTTGGGCTCTATTCCAGATCTACTGAATCAGAATCTCTGAGGGAGGGGCCCAGCAACCTGATTTTTCAATTGCACTCTAGGTGATTCTGAAACACAGTAATAGTGTTAGAGAACCATTGCTTAAGACCTTAAAACCTTAAAAATTGCTCATTATGTGGAACTATTTCTATAATATATACTTCCTTGTCTTTTGGAACAGAACAGACTAAACAAAAAGTGCTTCTTTCTTGTGGGGTCAAAGTCTCCATGACGAACCTTATTACTTCCTGCCCAGTGCCATTGGAACAGGCTGCACACCAGGCAAAACACTCTGGAACCACCCTGCCAGGCCACCTGGTCACCTCACACAGGTACCTGACTGCAAATGTCCTTTGGATCCGCCTAGCCCTGATCATTATCTATTCTGCAACAGTCCTGGAGAGGCTCTTTAACATGGGGCTTTATGAAAACAATACAAAGACTAATTGCAACAGACTGAACTACAGTGTAAAACAAAATGCACGCAGGTCACTCATTCCACCCACTTCTAACATTACAGAACAAACACTGCACAGAGTCATTCTGCTGTCATCTTTCAATGTCTCCACTAGAGTGGACATTTTAAGGCAACTCTCAGGAATGATTGTTCTCAACTGAATTCCACTATTTGTATTATCCAGGCTTTACTGACCCTCCTCCAGATAACACACTCTATTCTTACCACATTTGCCCAGGAACAACTGCTGCCTTACTAATCAGTTCAAAGAACCCTTGAAATCTGTATTTGTAATTGCTCAAAGTTCAGATTTTACTAAGATATCTCTCTGAGCAATGGCTATGACAGGTTAGCTTTCCTTAATACACTGTGTTGAACCTGCCACCAGCTTCTTACTGCTTGGGAGCGGCACCTTTTCCGCATCCACATCTTGGTGTGTGTCTCCAATCAACATCTTTGTGCTCTGCCCATATTGAGGTTTTCAGTGAGATGTATATCCAGTTCAATTCCTTTGGGGAAGAAATAACTTCCAGATTGAGTGCAAACTGAATATAATTTCCTCAGAACTGAAAGTAGATGCATATGAAAAGTTGACAGATACTGCCGCATTGCCTCTCGGAGGGGTTTAGCCAAGTTCCCCAGCAACAGAGAGGGTGCTGGTTTCCCCACAGCCTCACTGGCAGAGACAGAAACGTATTTTCCCTGTGGGTGTCTTAGTGACCTGTGCTATCTTACCATGACAGTCACTGTCAGAAAAACTTCGACCATCTCCCTTCAGCTGCCGACCCTTCCTCTTGGACACAGTTTTATTTTCAATTTAATTCAAAAAAAAAAATTGAGTCAAGAACTTGCTTTGAAACTAGTTCTCTCAAGTATGAAATCACAAAACTTGAAATCTCGCTATGATATTTGTAATGACCCCTAAACTTTTTCTGTCGAAAGATGAGTCAGGAGTTTTAAAATCAGAAGAAAATTTTAAATGACCTGGCTCTGTTTGCATGAAGAGTTTGTAGTCTCACGGTATCTACCTCCACATCCTAAGACATCCTTTTTATTTACATTCATAGAAAAACACTGTTATTGGGGGGGGGGTCAAAAGGTTCCCTTATCACATGGCACTGTCCTATTCTTCATTTCTAAGACAACTAGAGTTCAAAAGTTAGTCTCTAATGCAGGACGATAATAATAGGGGAAACCAGGTTGGGGAGAAGAGGTGTATATAGGATCTTTCTGTATCTTCCACTCAATTTTTCTGTAAACCTAAAACTGCTCCCCAAAAATAATGTTTTAAAACTTAAAAAATGGTCTGTGTTATAAAGTGCTGTTTTTATAATTGAGACATACATGTACAGAAAACAAAACACTTTACAAAGGCACATACAAAGAGAAGACACTCATTTAATACATTAGAATGGTGTTCTTTGGGAACATTGAAAATGGACATGGAGTGAGATGACAAAATAGAATTAACAAAATTAGAGAGGGACATTGCACAGACCAATGATGATAACATGCCATGAACTGATTATGATCAAATCTGTCCTATGAAGTTAAAATAACAAGTAGTGGTCCTCACCCTGGCTGGTGTGGCTTAGTGGATTGAGCACTGGCCTGTGAACCAAAGGGTCACTGGTTCGATTCCCAGTCAGGGTACATGCCTGGGTTACAGACCAGTTCACCAGTTGGGGGTGCTCCAGAGGCAACCACACATTGATATTTCTCTCCCTCTCCCTCCCTCCCTTCCCCTCTCTAAAAATAAACAAATAAATAATCTTTTTTTTAAAAGTGGCAATCTTCAACTTAGGCAGGAGGGCAGAATTTAGAGAAATTAAAAAGAGCACACACACTGCAGCCCCACTGCAGACCAGCCACATCAGAAACTCCGTGCTCGGAGGCCACGCTCGCGCATTTACAAAGTTCCTGTATTAACCTCATCACCTATAAACGTCCAGAAATCCATATCGATATACAAAATTGAAAAAATAGCCCTGGCTGGCGTAGCTCAGTGGATTGAGTGCAGGCTGTGAACCAAAGCATCGCAGGTTCAATTCCCAGTCAGGGCACATTCCTGGGTTGCAGGCCACGGACCCCAGCAACCACACATTGATGTTTCTCTCTCTCTTTCTCCCTCCCTTCCCTCTCTAAAAATAAATAAATAAAATCTTTAAAAAAATAAAAAAATAAATGGGAGAAAAAAACAAATCTTCCTTCTATTAGACATTCAAATTATTTTTGTAGATACTCTCGCTCCACGAGGTGGAGCTTAATCCCTCTTCCCCCGCATAGCTATGGGCTGAATTTAGACATTTTCTTCTAAAGAACAGAATGTGGGAAAGGGGAAAAGTTACTTTGTAGTGAAGAAAGCTGGAGAACACTACCTAAACTAAGTAGTCAAGGGTAACACAACCAGTAATGAGTCATATTGCCAGCAGATACCCCTGATGCAATGTGATGAGAATGGTACTTCGCTCCTGTGGCCATCCTCCCCCAAACCCATAACCCCAGTCTAACCAGAAAAAAAATCAAATTGAGATGCATGTTACAAAACACCTAGTACCTGTGACTAGTACTTCTCAAAACTGGCATGAAAATGAGCACTTCTCAAAAGAATCAATAATCATAAAAAATAAGAAAAGCCTAAAAAATTGTCACAGATCAGAGAAGGGCCAAGAAGACATAATGACTAAATGTAATGTGGTGTTCTGGATGGGATCCTGGCACAGAAAAAGGACATTAGTAGAAAAACTACTGAAATCCAAATGAAGTCCAGAGTTAGTTCAGCTAACAGCACTGTACCAGTGTTGGTTCCTTAGCTATGACACACGTAGCCTGGTAATGTGAGATGCTCACAGCTGGGGAAACGGGGTGAAGGGCAGATAAGAACTCTTGGTGTTCTTTTTGCAACTTTCTTGTAAATCTAAAACTATTCTAAAATTAAATGTTAAAAGAATAGACAGGTTCTAACTTAGCAGGGACTTATAATGTAATTAAAATCCAGAAACCAGAAAGGAGAAACATTGTATTCAGATTCAGCAGGAGAGGGAAAAATATCTATTCATTTATCACAGGAGTTATTGTATACTTCCTTTTTAAACACAATGGTGTTACTGAAATATTGTGAATGAAGAGAGAAAATAGAGATCAAGGTAAAAGCTCAGGAAGGCCAAGTGAGAGGTCAGAGGCTGTCAAGCAGGAGCCACAATGTCGGAGCCTGGAGGCCGGAGCCCGAAGCCAAACACATGGCCTGGCCTTGTCCCATCAACACCTACTTTGCTCAGCAGTGCGACCCACTGGAATTGAGCTCAGTAATGCAGAAGGAGACATTTTGATGTGTGACGGAAGTCATTACTGCCTGGAAATCTCCATATCCCAGATTACCCAGAACTGTCCAGAGCATAATCTGGATATCGGTGAGGGTGCAGAGCTGAGCTACTGAGGGAGAAATTCAGTGAAGATTCTATTTGTGCTTCTCCGTGCAGGAGCTCCCCCACAGTGCTGTCCAATACTCAACATACAGACTGCAGCATCGTTTTCCCTTTTGGGAACAGTGGTACTGCTGACTCATAACTAAAAACTACTTAGAAAAGATCATTACTCCCAGATTTTAATAGATTCCTATAACTTAAATGACTACAAATGCTAATGTAGAGGAAAACATTAAATAAGAATTAAAAACTTAGCTTACACTTACTTTCATGTTATAAACTGATTATCACAGAAAGTTGATAATTTTAGAAAACCTTAGCTGATTTTATCATATCAATCCAGTGATAGAATGGGTATTAGTTCTATCTTATAAATGAGAAAACATGAAGATCTGAAGTAATTCAGTGAATGGTTGAAGGGCATACAGCTAGTAAGTAGCTGAGAGAGGTTCAGACATTTAGAACCCAAGTCGTCTGGTGGCGGTTCTGGACCTGATGCTGGTCGCTCCATGCTCTCAGCCTGCCTGGCACAGCCAGGTCCCTTTATAAGCTCACAACTTCCAGCTTGAATGTGGTGAAGGTGGGTTCTGGGACAGTCTGAGGAGAGTTTGTGCCTCTCACACTGTCCTCGTCATGTGTTGTCAAGTGATGGGAACTGGCCTTTTTTCAGCCACAGTTCCATAAAAAGCACTGAGTTCCAGGGAAAGTGGAGGAGGTTTCTTACATAACATTTTTAATGCACGCAATGAAATGATATGGTGTTTGAGACTCTGAGCTTTGCTTTAAAAATATCCAGAAAGGATCGGAGTAGAAAGAGGATACTGATGACATAAGAATGGCCACACCTGTGTAGGAAATGGCACAAACGCATGAAGGTAGGAACTGCTTTTTAACACAAAGGTAGAAATTTAAGTGATATATTCACAAGGCTATATTATACAATTGCCCGTACTTTTATATATTTGAAATTTTACAGAATAAAAAGTAAATATATAAGTAAACAAATAATTAGGCACCTAAATTTGAGGAACATAACTAATTACAGTAGTTAGGGTAAACTTACTTGTTTTAACACATAGCCCTTAAGAGGTCATCACTCAAACACAATAGAAGCCTATTTCTAACAAAATGGTTCAGAGGGGTGTCCCAGCCTGGAGGGGTAGAGGCTCTGCTGCATGAAGTCATTCAGAGACTCAGCCAGACAGAGTTTCTGTCATCTTCAACATGCGTCTTCTAAAGTCACTCTGCTTATCCCCATCCTGGCCTATGAGAAGGAGCACAACGTCCATTCTCTTGAAAGCACAGTCCAGATGGGCACATAGTACTTCTGCTGCATTCCATTAACTAGAGTTTAGGCACACAAAACACGTGGCTGCACAGGGGTAGGCAGTGTAACTCATAACTGGACAGGCATAATGTGGTTACAGTGTCTGTGGAAGAAAGAAAAAACAAACTTTGGTGGAAAACTAGCTGTCTCTGTCACAACAATCTAGCTTAGCCATTAACATACACAGAGACCAATGTATCATAAAGCTTATGAATGCTCAAACTTCTAGCCTTCTCACTTGCATGGGCCTCTGCCAATGTCCTGTGAGGGACCTGTATTAGTTACCAATTTCCATATGGCAATTTACTCCAAAATTTATCAGCTTAAAACAATAACCTTATTATCTCAGTTTCTGAGCCTGGGATCTGGGAGCAGCTTCTCTGGTGGTTCCGGTCAGACTATCTGACAACACTGCTGCTGAGGCTGTAGTTATTTAAGGCTTGACCAGAGCCAGAGGATCCACTTCCAACATGACTCACTCACATGGCCGTGGGCTGGAGACTTCAGTTTGTCAGCACATGGGCTTCCCCACAGGGCTGCCTCAGGGCTTCCCAACGTAGGAGCTGGGTTCCCCAGAGTGAATGATCCAAGAGAGAGAAAGGTAAAAGTCCTAATGTCTTTTATAACCTAGCCTCTGAAGTGACACCACTTCTACTACATTCTGTTGGTCTCACAGACCAATCCCAACACACTGTGGGAGAAAACTCACACAAGGACAGGAACACCAGGGGACAGGGATACTTGGGGGAAATCTGCATAATGGGAGGCTGGTCACTGCCAGGACTCAAAGATACATTCCCATGTTTTTGTAGCATTTGCAACAGTAAAATATTTTGGGGAGTAAAAGGCAGAAAACTGCACTAGAACAATTAAAATTAAAAAAATTTTAAGTAAAATATTTTTATGTTCTTTTTCTTGATGATCTCCCTCTCACAACTGTATAAACTTTTGGCCCCACAAAACATGAATCCTTTTTTTTATATGACCTTGTTTGACAGTTTTAAAATTGTTTTAGAACTTGGTAAAACTATTCTATAAACCAAATTCATAGTAACTAAATGCTGAAGAGAATGAACTATTTTTTCAAAATGTGTGTTTTGATTACTGTTAATTTTATCTAGTTTGTGTAGTGCTGATTTATTATCAGTACTAGATGAGAAGTTAGGAAATCTGGATTCCAGTCCAGGTTTTACCCCTAACAAAATGGGTGACCTTCCTTTCCTAAGATGCAGCCTGCTTTCTGGGCTAGCTTCTTTGTTCAGTATGGTGAGGGGTTATGTTAACTAGTCTATACAGGTTTTTCACTCAGTTCTTTGAAAGTCTATGATTTACTACGTGTCTTTACGCCACAAATTTCTTATCCCTAAAATGGGGGTAACAGTATCTACTTCATAAATCTGTCACGATGATTAAATGAGGTAGCCTACTTACAGAGCCTAGAATACACCTGGAAAGCAGTGCATGCCACATAAATATCACCCATTTTTATTATTTTATGCCTGAAAAACTAACCTGCCTTAAGAAGCCTGTTTTGAATGTTTTTATACTATTATAATAATTTTAGTTTTCATTACAGATGATTGTGAAATTTTATAAATTGGTAAAATATACTATAAAATAATATCAAGGATGTGGAACAACTGTAACTCTCATATGTTTATTGCTGCAAGTATGAACTGGTATAATGACTTAGATAAAACATTTGGTAATATATCTATTTAAGCTAAACTTAAGCATATCCTGTGATAAAACAAATTCTCTCCTGGCTATACCCCGCAGTATAAATTAGGGCTTATGTCCACCAAAATGTGCATATATTTACAGTAGCTTTACTCATAACAGCCCAAGCTTGAAACAACCCAAATGTCTTTTGAGAGTAAAATGGGTAAAGAACAATGTAGTCATACAATGAGATGAATACAGCAATGAAAAAGAATAAAACTCACCAACATAATGATGAGTAAAAGAAGCCACTTCATTATGTAGAGTTCAAGATCAGGCAAACAAGTCTGTAGTGACCAGAGGACACCGACTGGAGGCGGGATGAGGGAGCCTTCTGGGGTGCTGGAAATGTCTACATATTGATCTGAGTAGTGGCTACCCAGGTGAAGGTATGCATAAAAACATCTATCAAGCTTTAGATTTAAGATTTTTACATTTTCTTTTAAGTCATACTACAATAAAACACTTAGGTTGGTAATGGTATCGAGAAACAAACTGCCTGTATCACCAATATAGGCAAAGAGGTTTCAGCAACCATGATTTAGATTTAGGTAACTCTGTTGACAACCATGGTCACCATGCAGTAATTAGTGAACAATTAATTATCACTCCCTTATCATAAACCACCTTATTAATTATGTCAACTGTTCATTCATTTCACAGATACTTAAATGCTAGTACTATGTTAGGTGACAGGGTCATTAACAATGAACGAAATAGTCATAGCACTTGCTTCCACAGAGTAAGGTATATTGGGGCAAGACAGAGCAGAAAATCAGGAGTTACAATTGCATATCACAAATATATTGTGAGGAAGTAAAATGTACTTCCCTGCTATTGGAGAACAAAGCAGAGGCACCAACCCAGAAGGGAAAGACTTGCTGGAGAAAATAAAACCTAAGTTAAAGTCAGTCCTTTTAGAGCATGCTGTTCCACAGTTCAAAGAAAGTAGGATGTATTCTAGAATCTGAGAATATGCCCCATTCTCAGCCTGAGAACAGCTGGACATGAAGTGTGCTGGAGAGGAAGCACAGAGTGCAATAAATGATGCTACAGAAGCCAACCATGGGAAGCCCTGCAAGCCCTGTGAAGGGGGTTAAGATGTTATTCCACAGGGAAAAGCCATGATCTGGCATGTTTTCTGAATGTACTAGTCTATCTTTGATGTAAAGAATGAACTAGAAGAAGGAAAGATTGGAAGAAGAGACTGGTTAGGAGGCTGTTGTGGTTAATAGTCTGGAGATGATGGTATCTAGAAGTAAGGCAGTAGAGATGAACTGAGAGGTATTTGGGGACTATAAATGGTGGGACTTAAAGACTGGTTGGCTAGACAAAGGAGAGTGAAGAGTGAAGGTTGACACCCAGTTTCTAGTTTGAGCAATCCTGCACAGTGATGTCATTTACCAGGACAGGGAATAAAATGAAGAACTTTGCTACTTTCAGAGACATCGATTAAGTGAGAAGAGGAAGCTAATGAGTTCCATTTTGCCAGTCCTATGTTTAAAATGCTTATGAGCCACTGTAGTAGAGATAATTTAGAATGCAATTGGTGTTTAGGAGAGGTAACTGTCCTGAAGAAATAAACTTCTTGGAAGTCAGAATTATACAAATATTAATGAAGGCCATGGGAGTAGAAAAATCTAAAATCACTTCTGAATAATATAATGAATAAAAAGAGTAGATTTGGTAGAGAATGCTGAGGAATACTCATCTTTAAATGATCAGCAGCAGAGAAAGAAGTTCCCTCAATGGATACTGAGAAGGAACAGAGGGAAAAGAAGGAAATCAGAAGATTTTGCAAACTCTGAGGCTCAAAGAAGGGAGAGTTTTTGAAAAGTGTTAGGTGGACATCAGGGTCAAATGCTGCCAAGAAGTTACACTGGAGAAGTCTTGGAGCTCTGAACAAAAGCAGTAGCAGAGGAGGTGGATACCAAACTTCAGTGGTAAGTAAGAGTTATTGTGTCTGATTCTCAAACATCCATCCCCTCCCTGAAATTGGGAAATTCTATTCCCCTTGCAACTGACTAGTTTAGAAACATATTGGAGTATAAATTAGGGATCTCAGAGTACACTCTCACTAGTGTAAGCAGAAAGGGATTTATTACAGGGTATTGGTTAGTTTACAGCATGTTGGAAGGCCAAGGAACTGAGCTTGGTGGCTGTGCAATCACTGACAACACAGCAGGAGAGAGGCCCAACCACATTATGGTTGTCAGAAGGGAGGGGGGTGTGAGGAGGGATGAAAAAGTAGTGGGAAATATGGACAATAATATTGTGATAACTGCATGGTGACAGATGGTTACTAGACTTACTGTGGTGATCACATCAGGAAGTATATAAATGTCAAATCACTATGTTGTACACCTGAAACTATATAATATTGTATGCCAACTGTACTTAAGTAAAAATAAAATGGCCACATATGAGAGGGAGCCGATATGGAAAACAAAGAAATGATTTGGCGATAGTTTTGAAGGTGTGAATTATCCTAGTTATGTGACTTTTTTCCCTCCAGAAGTCTTACTATAAGCCACTATAGAAGCAAAAGTCATCACAATGGACAAAGACAGCATGTGTACTGCAACTGAAGACTGTTCATTCACCTCTGTTTAAAAAGAATTGCTAGTTCACAAAATCAATTAACTGATAATTCTAGCTAAATGAGTGTTATTTTTTATATATTAGATTTTTAATAGCAGCTTTTGTCTAAGGTATAAGAGTAATGTATAAAATCAATTTTGAAATTAAGTATCACTTGGAATAATCAACTTTTTAAATCTGCAAATTAATTGGTAACAATGGTTGGCTC
The DNA here is from genome assembly GCF_019186645.2 of Phyllostomus hastatus. Lineage (NCBI taxonomy): Eukaryota > Metazoa > Chordata > Mammalia > Chiroptera > Phyllostomidae > Phyllostomus > Phyllostomus hastatus. The sequence continues at coordinate 14,902,972 of NW_025333977.1, read as the reverse complement.
TGGGAAAGGGAATTGGGTGACTGGAAGACAAGAGTGGAGGGAGATTTACTTTTCACTACATACTCTTTTGTAGCTTTTGAGTTTATACCCACGCATAAAAATGTCTATACAGTCCTTGATGTCTCTAGTCTTACTGATACACATCCACTTCCCTGAGGGGACAGGGATCTGTGCAACTGTGGCCTTTTGCCCATTAGGTCCACACTATACCAAATAACACGTATTGGTAATTTTCTAAGCCATTTCCCAACATCAGCTAAGGAAGAGGGATATTATCCAAAATCTCTGTGGTAGGAATATGAATTACTTTTCTTCCCCTGTATTTTCCAAACTTCCCACAATGCACGTAGTCAGGAAAAAATATATACCATAAATATTTTGCCATGTATTTATTCATTCACTTATCCATGTATTCAGTCAATTTTATTGAGTATTCGTGTGTATGTATACATTTTCTAAAAACTGCTATATATTCTATATATATCCTATATATTCTATATATATAAAACTGTGATATATTTTAGAAAATACAGAGCTAAAAAGAGGAAGCTGCCAATTGCCTCAATTTTTTTAAGTAGGGCAGAGTATAAATAAGGAGTGATCCCTGCCTTCCAGGTATTTTACAGACAGATACATAGAAAAGTACCCATTAAAACAGAATGATGTAAAAGCTATCCATAATAAGCATTGTGCTGTAAGAGTAAAGAAGAAACAATTTATCTTGGGTATAACAAGAAAGTGTTCCCTGGAAAAAACTCATTTGAGCGTGGTTTTGACAGAGTGATTAGCATTTTAGAGAAAAAAGAAAAGCAAAAAAAAGTGTACTTCAAGTTGAGGAAACAGCATGGCAGAGGCATGAAAACATGAATAAGCATGGCAAGTTTGGGAAAATGGTAATCACCCAGTGAGATAAGGATACGGTGTGCATGAAAATGCTAATGGGAGCAGGGTGAAGAAAGGAATGGACACATCAGTTGCCTGAGGAATGCACTGGGAAGCCACTGAAAGTGTGTGATAAGAAAGAAACAAGTTCCACTCGTGTTTTAGGAAGATGTCATGTTTAGGCAGTGTGAAAACATAAAGATCACAGGCTTTGAAGTTGAGCAGACCTAAGTTTGAATCTTATCTTGTACTCACTAGCAGTGCCACTGAACTCTGTTTCTTGATTTCATCATGTGAAATCATCATGTGATTTCATCATGTCAGAAAAGATTCAGGTTCAATCCCTGGTCAGGGCACCTATAAGAATCAACCAAAGAATGCATAAATGAGTAGAATAAGTGAATGCCTCTTTCTTTCCTTCTCTCTCTCTCTCTCTCCACCTCTTCCTCTCTCTCTCTAAAAATCAATCAATAAATTTTTATAAATTATAAAATATTTAAAACATATTTATGATATAATAAACATCCCCATACTTACTAGTTAAGGGATATTCATAATATGGCTCTTCTCCATCAACATCAAGGAGGAGGTGGAGCCATGAGTCAGACAATCCTTGAGAAACACTCTAGCCATTTATGACTAAGAATTAGTTGTCTGATGGAACACTACTTAAATTTCTTCAGGTAAAGGTCCTTCATTTCTCCTTCACAGAACTTTAAAAGAGAAAGTTTTTGAAAGGAATAATTTATTAGATTAAGAGAAAGAATTTTCTCTTTGGCTCACTAAGCAATATCAACAAATAACATTATGATAACATAATAGTATCTTGAAAAGAAAGAAAAATTGCAATGTGCTATGATGAAAACTTTCAACAAATGGGGCATAACATTTCGGGGAGATTTGCTTAAATGGAGTCAGGCAGGAAAACACAGTCTAGTCTTATAAGCCCCTCCTAGCTCTATCAAAATCTGACATTGGGGAAAGATTCAGTCTTAGTATGGACATGACCTCAAGTCTGTATATTCCACTAAGCATGTGATTTCTCCCATGAGATGCCGCAAATATAAATGATGAAAATTAAGTGACTCCTTCAGGATTTTAGTGAACATGAATGCTTATGAGATAGGTTGAGAAATAAAGACACAGGGAAGTCAGACAGGTTTGCACACCCACCAAGGGGCTGCTCCTATAGCCAAGGTGATTCAAATTCACATTACATCAAATGTACAAGAATCACTCTTCTGGACAGGTAGTAAATGTAAAAATCTGTACATGCGAAGGATTGTATGTCTATTAAACCATAGCACCTACCACTGTTCTCGGCTTTGATCCACACCTTAGATCTTCTTCTATTTACATGTGTATATATAATGTACCTTTTTAATCCAGAAGGATTTGGTCATATCAAGCTGAATTTTATGTGGATTACTTTATGTCTGTAATTTAACATGCTCATGTAACTATCTAAAGTTGTACTGTCCAACGCACTAGCCAACAGGCCCACACAGTTACTGAGCATGTGAAACGTGGCTAATCTAAACTGAGATTTGCTGTGAACATAAAAAATATGTGCAATTTTGAAGAGTCAGTTTTTAAAAAATGGGAAATACCTCATTCATTTTATTATATTAATTGCATGTCAAATCATACTATTTTGGATATCATGGTTTTTTTAGTAAATTATATTATTAAATATCAATTATATCTGCTTCTTTCATTTTTTAAATGTAGCTCCTAGAAAATTTAAAAGTAAATACATGGTAAGCATTATATTTCTACTGGATGGCACTAACCTAGAGCTTACCCTATACATATGGCTATTTTTAGAATCAGGTACATTCCAATTCAGACATACCACTGATATAATATACATGGTATGGACCCAAACATTCACACACCATTTGAGAAATATCTTTAGGGTGTACATTCTTAACAAATGACACTGTTACATTACACTGTGCTAGAATAGGAGTTGTCCTATTTGTGAGAGAGACATTATCAAGGAATAAGTAGCTACAGCCCTATTTCCTTAAGACAGACACTGGCAAATCAGTTATAAATGGAATTACTCAATATGTACATATATTTGATCCCTGAGGGCTGAAGAAACAATTATGCAGATTCTTAAGGCAGAAGTCATAGTTGATTAGACATTTTGGCAAGTAAATAATTAGGTGCAGAAAGAGGAAGCTATGATATCTATTTTCTCAAAAAGCTTTGACCACAGCCCTGGCTGGCATGGCTCAGTGGATTGAGGGCAGGCTGCAAACCAAAGTGTCTCAGGTTCAATTCCCAGTCAGGGTACATGCCTGGGTTGCAGGCCATGACCCCCAGCAACCGCACATTGATGTTTCTCTCTCTCTCTTTCTCCCTCCCTTCCCTCTCTAAAAATAAATAAATAAAATCTTTAAAAAAAAAAAAAAACTTTGACCAAATTCTATGCCGAAAGAAACTAATAAATGGATGGGAAAAAAATATGTCAGTAAAATATTTTAGTCAAGGATAGATGTATTTACTATCTATTGCTGCCTGACAATATTCTATAAACTTAGTGACTTAAAACAACACACATTTATTACCTCAGTTTTTGTGAGTTAGATGCTGCAGTGCAGCTTAGCTGGGTCCCCTGCAATCACAATGTTCACCAGAGACGGATTTTTACCCAAGACTCAACTGGGAAGGATCTGCTCACTTGTAGACTGAGATCCTCCGTTTCTTGCTAGCTGTTGGATGAAGACCTCCCTCAGCTCCTTGATACACAGTCCTCTCTTTAGGGAAGCTCAGAACACAGCAGCTTCCTTCTTTAAAGCCAGTAAGAGAAGGTCCCTCAGCAAGACTGATGTTATAATCTTAGTAAGTAAGCCCATCCATGTGACCAAGTACATCCCATCATCTTTGCTATGTTCTTCTGATTAGAAGCAAGTCATAGGTCCCACCCACACTCAAGAAAGAGGGAATGCACAAGGACAAAATACCGGGAGGTATAGATCACAGTCCCACCTTGGAGTCTGTCCTACACAATAGGGAACTGGCTTAGGGATAAAAACTATGGGGAGATGTCACAGTAAAAAACAATCTGTTTTAGGACTATTTTTGTTTACAGCTTTCAAATGATCTAGAAGAGATAAAAATAACAAAATTTCTGTTTTCAATAGAAATAAATTTCTAAATAGTAAGATGTCATGACATTGGGAACAAGTAAAGACTGGCTGATGGACACACTCAATGGGCAAAAACTTAGAGCTTTCCCACAAAGATCAGGGACAAGATAAGGATGCATGCTTTCACCACTCCTATTCAACATAGTACTGGAAGCCCTGGCCACAGCAATCAGACAACAAAAAGAAATAAAAGTCATACAAATTAGAAAGGAGGGATCAAAACCATCATTGTTTGCAGATAACATGATAGTGTAAATAGAAAATCCTATAGACTCCACCAAAAAACTACTCAACCTAACAAGTGAATTTGGCAAAACAGCAAGATAAAAAGTCAATATTCAGAAATCAAAGGTATTTTTGTACACTAACATTGAAATATCAGAAACAGAAATCAGGAAAAAAAAATCCCATTTGATACAGCAACAAGAAAAATAAAGTACCTAGGAATAAACCTAACCAAGGATGTAAAAGATCTGTACTCAGAAGACTACACAACACTGAAGAAAAAAATTAAGGAAGACACAAACAAATGGAAGCATGTACCGTGCTCATGGATTGAAAGAATTAACATCGTCCAAATGTCCATACTACCCAAAGCAATTTACAGATTCAATGAAATCCCTATTAAAGTACCAATGACATATTTCACAGATACAGAACAAACATTTCAAAAATTTGTATGGAACCATAAATGACCCAAGTAGCTGCAGCAATTTTGAGGAAGAATAACAAAGTAGGAGGATCACAATACCTGATATCAAACTGTATTACAAGGCAACTGTAATCAAAGCAGCCTCCTACTGGCATAAGAACAGACACATAGACCAATGGAACAAAACAGAGAGCCCAGAAATAAACTCAAGTCTCTACGGTCAATTAATATTTGACAAAGGGAGAAGAAGCATAAAATGGAGCAAAAATAACCTCTTCAACAAATGGTGTTGGGAGCTCTGGACAGTTACATGCAAAAAAATGAAACTCAATCACCAACTTACACCATACACAAAAATAAATTCAAGGTGGATAAAAGACTTAAATATAAATTGTAACACCATAAAAGTCTTAGAGGAAAACATTGGCAGGAAAATCTCAGACATTCCATGCAGCAATATGTTCACTGATATGTCCCCTAAAGCAAGGAACATAAAGGAAAGAATAAACAAATGGGACTTCATCAAATTAAAAAGCTTCTGTATGGCTAAAGAAAACAGCATTAAAATGAAAAGAGAACCAGCTATATGGGAAAACATATTTGCTATACATATTTGCAAAACATATTTGCAACCTTCCTCATAACCACCTCTAGCGCATTTGCCAATGACACCTCAGACAAGGGTTTGATCTCCAAAATATATAAAGAACTCATACAACTTCACTCTAGGAAGACAAAAAAAAACAGTTAAAAAGTGGGCAAAAGACTTGAACAGATACTTCTCCAAGGAGGACATACAGAGGGCCCAGGGACACGTGAAAAGATGCTCAGCATCACTAGCCATCAGAGAGATGCAAATTAAAACCACAGTGAGATATCACTTCACACCAGTCAGAATGGCCATCATAAAGAAATCAATAAAAAACAAGTGTTGGAGAGGTTGTGGAGAAAAGGGAACCCTAGTGCACTGTTGGTGGGAATGCAGACTGGTGCAGGCACTGTGAAAAACAGTATGCAATTTCCTGAGAAAACTAAAAATGGAACTGCCTTTTGACCCAGCAATTCCACAGCTGGGATTATACCCTAAGAACCCTGAAACACCAATCCAAAAGAACCTATGCACCCCAATGTTCATAGCAGCACAATTTACAATAGCCAAGTGCTAGAAGCAACCTAAGTGCCCATTGGTAAGTGAGTGGATAAAAAAAACTATGGTACATTTACACAATGGAATACTATGCAGCAGAGAGAAAGAAGGAGCTTATACCCTTTGTGACAGCATGGATGGAACTGGAAAGCATTATGCTAAGTGAAATAAGCCAGGTGGTGAGGGACAAATACCATATGATCTCACCTTTGAGTGGAACCTAATCAACAAAAGAAAAAAGAAAGCAAAATATAACCAGAGACATTGAAATTAAGAACAATCTGTCAGTAACCAGAAGGGAGTGGGGAGGCAATAATGGGCAGAAGGGTTTTCAGGGACAACTATAAAGGATGCATGGACAAAACCAAGGAGGGGTGGAAGCAAGAGAGGGAGGTGGGTTTGGCTGGGGTGGGTGGGGGGAGTGGTAGGAGGTAAATGCAGACAACTGTAACTGAACAACAATAAAATAATTAAAAAACAAAAGAATAAAGTCCCCCATTACTTAGGAGGAAAAAGAAAAAGACTGGCCAATGGAAATCATGAGCAGCAACTGCACCAACATCACTGGCAAGAAGCATGTGGACTTACGCCTGAGAACCAAGCAGACATGGAAGCAGTAACTGGATGTCTCGGTAGAGTCTAAGAACAAGACAAGGTGCCTCCAGGACTGTCAGATAGTGCTGCCCAGGGAGGTCAGCAACAGCAGAGGAAAACACGCTGGTAGGCCCAACAGCAAGAGAGAAGTGCGTGGTGAGGGTCCTCTTCTCAGAGATGCAAGAAACCTTCCAGTGAAAGGCCAGACAGGATAGATTCTGTTATTGCTTTAAAAAAGAAAGAAAGAAAAAAGCATCTGTATTCAACTCAACAATTTGGGGATATTTAACATGCACAAAACTGACTAGACCATAGTATATGGTTATTGAAGCTCAGAAAAAATAACTAATTGACCCATTTCTTACAGATTGAGTTGATAAAAGATGCACTTTAATACCCAAACTCCCATAAACTAAAGCTTAATTATGCTGTGTTTTAGTGACTATCTGCTGTCAGTTGTCTTCAACAAATATTTATACAGCAGTTGCTGTGCTAGGAAGTGCTTGGAATACAATGTGAAGAAAAACAGGTGTGGTCTCTGCTCTCATGGCAATTGTAATAGTGAGAAAGAAGGACAGTGAATAAATAACTGCACAAATAACTATATAATTATTACTGGTGACGGTCATAAAGGACAAGAATAGAGTACTTAGAGAAAAATAAACCTGGAGAGTCCAATCCAGCCTGCAGAATCAGGACTAAAGAAAAAGTGACATTCAAGATAAGACCTGAAGGATGGGTGTCCCCACCGAGAGGTGGAGAAAGGACAGGGCAGCAGAGAAAACAACATGCAAGAAGGACCTGAGATGGGAAGGAGTTTGAGGTGCAATGAAGGCAAAGGGAGCCCAGTATTGCTGGGGCCTGGTGACCAAGAGCTCAAAATGACAGTAGCATTCAGGAAGGACCTGGTAAACCAGGTTAAGGATGAGCAATGAGAAGCCACTGAAACTTTTAAACAGAGAAATCTGAATGTCTGTGTCCTCCTTCCCCTTCAAAACTCTTATGTTGAATCCTAACCCCCAAAGATGATGGTATTAGAAGGCAGGGCTTTGGGGAGATGATTAGGTCATACGGCAGACCCTTAATGAATGGAGTGTTATACAAAAGGCTCCAGAGAGATCCCTAACTCTTTAGCCATGTGAGGACACAGTGAGAAGGCACTGACTACAAACAAAGAAGGTGGATCTCACCAGAAGCTGAATCTGCTGGCACCTTAATCTTGGACTTCCCAGCCTCCAGAACTGTGAGCAATAAGTTTCTGTCATTTATAAGCTACCCAGTCTGTAGTAGTTTGTTATAGCAGTCTGTTTGGGCTATGACAAATGACATAATGTGATTTCCCTTTAAACCATCACTCTCATAGCTATTGAGGATGGGATGAGATTGGAGAAGCAGCAAGTGTGGACATGGGGTGACCAGTGAGAAAGTTTTCACAGTTGTCCAGAGAGACACAACGGTGGCCTAGATGAGGGCAGCGGCAATGCAGATGAAGAGAAGTGAATAAGTTCAACATATTTTGAGCGTAGAAAGAAAGGTCACTTATTGGACACGAAGTACCCTTCACAGGGAGATGGAATTTTCAAGCATGATAACTAGGTTTCTGGCATGATCAACTGGGTAGGCAGAATTACCATTTACAGATAAAAGGAACAACTAGAAATAGACTTGGAGAGAAGTTCAAGAGGCTTCAATTAAAATATGTGAGATGCTCCTTCTCTTTCCTATGGTGGTAATAATAATACTAATATAATAATAATAATAATATTATAGTGATTAGGTAAAAGTGAACATGATTTTTGCTTTTCAATATAAAATTGCTTGGTTAAGAAGTAAAATATATATGCTATAGAAGTACACTACAACATTGAAGAACAACCTTTGCACTTTTCCTACAATTTATTTCTGAATGAGAATGCTAAGGACACTACCTTAGTTTGGCAACCTTCCTCATAACCAGCTCTAGCTGTTAGAACTAGACAGGCCCAGCACCCGCCAGGTGACTTTCACTTGCTGACACAGTAGCCACCAGAAAGAAAAACCTTTGGAAATAAGACCAAACAATTTTTTCAGGATTCGTGGAACAAAAATTAAAATCACGAATAACCAAATATTTATCTTCTGAATACAATGGAACATTTCTGAGCTCTTGTCCAATTACCTGAGGATAGCAGGAGACTGTTTCTCTAAATAAGAATACAACTTGGCCCTAACTGGTATAGCTCAGTGGATTGAGTGCCGGCTAGTTTGATTCCCAGTCAGGGCACATGCCTGGGCTGCAGGCCAGGCCCTCAGTAACGGGCCATGTGAGAAGCAGCCACACATTGATGTTTCTCTCCCTCCCTTCCCCTCTCTCTAAAAATAAACAAATGAAATCTTTAAAAAAAAGAATACAATTTGTTTTGCCAACATTATTATTACGTTTCATCACCAAGGTGGTATCTAATTGCAAATATATCTTCTGTATTAACATTTCATAAAATTGATTTGTTCAAGTGTGTTTCTCTTTTCCATGTTGGTTGACCTCTCCAGTCAAACATTGTGAGGCTGCCAGAAACAGCACTATGTCTTACTCAACTTTGACCACAGTAGATACTCAATGAATGTTTGCTGAATAAAGAAATGAATGTTTATTACGTGGATTGTAAAATTCAGTTAAAATCAATAATGGATCTAAAAATGCAGAAATATGACAGTTGAATTCAGTATAGACAAACATTAAGATAAATGTATTGAAAGAAAATAAGTCAGATTATACTAATGAACTATTGGGCTCTGAGCTATGAAAACACAAGCAAAAAATAATCTCGGCTGTAAATAACTTGTTTACTTAAAGTATTATTCTATGTTCTAATTAGGATAGTAGCTGAATGCAATGAACTGTAGAGAGAAACTACATTCACCATAATTTTAGAAATGTAGTATTCAGATATCAAAGACAAGTTGGCATTGACCATGAAAAGATAAGAAATTTGTGTGAAAAAAGTCAAAGAGTAGATAAACGTTTACAATTAGGTTTATAAAGATAGAAAATGGATTTATCTTAAATGTATCTATCTCTTCGGAAATTACTAGTCTACCAAAGAAAACAAATTACTTTAAATGGTCATTCAAACTCTTGACATTGAGGGAGGCCTATTCCATCAACTATAAATTAAAATAAACTTGTTTCAAATCTCTGATGAATGCTTTGCTTATTACCATTTGTATCCATAGTTTGGTTTCCTTAGCACAGAAACTGTAATTTAGCACGGTTAAACTGTAACCTGAGTGGTACATATTCAGTGACCCACAACAGGGCATTCTAATTTGCATTGTGCAATCATTTATAAACCTTGGGTCCTATCCAATTTACATGTAAACAACACCAATGATGACTCAGGAAACCAATGCTGAGTGGTTCCTTCCAACAGTACTGAGGCTTACAGCGCGGCATTTTGTTTTTTTAAGTCTTTAAAGGCAAAGATTGAGTTGCAAAAGGATTAATTCACCACCTGCTCATTGACCTCAGCTTCAGGAACTGTTGTACATGTCTTTATTAGAAGGGAACTTGAAGATGATGGAGCAAATCTGGGAGGAAGACTTGATTTTTACTGGGTAACCTTTTACTGTTTGATTTTCTTTACATATTTTTACCACATGCATGTATTATCTTATAATAACTACAAGCCACAATTTTAAAAATGAAATAAGTTCAGTACTTTCCCCAAAGTTCCTTGGAACTTACTGATATTCTCACTATAAAATCCTCTTATAATATGTAAAAACCAAAGCTGAATATATAGTTAATGGAAACAAGTCAATTCTCTGTATTCCCAGAGTCATGATATTGAAAACAAACTGAACTCTTCATATCTCTTTTTAATCAAATGTTTTCATCCTACCCCACCAATTTTTGTTACACCTGTTCAGAAGAAATAAAATGGACAGGGTTAAATGGTTTCTTATTTCTTAACCTCCAAGCTCCAATGAATGTGCCATGGGCAGTGAAAACACATTTAACAAAAAAGTTGGAGGGAATCTGGACAAGGCATGAAAGGACTCAGTACCTGGGTAAGAAGGGACTGGCTGCGTAAGGCACTGAGGTTAAGGTGCTAGGAAACAAAGCAGGCAGAATTCACCTGGGGTCCTGGGTTCATATCCACCCTGGAAGGGAGCCCCAGATCAATTGGCTAATGTTATCGGTGGCCAGGTTGTACTAGTACGTTCACTTATTAATGAAGAGTGGGCAAAGAGATCTATGTCCCTTCCACTTTTATTTTTCTTGAGGTAGGCCCACTTAGGGCTCCAAAGCCCAGATCCAAAACTGTTTTGGAGATGTCCAAATCAGAACCTAGGACTTTCATTTTCATCAAAGCCTGATTTAAAAAATGTTTTCTTCCTTCAGCTCCGTGTTGGTTCGTAAAAACAGAACCAGTTGTGGAGAACTTAAAAACAACTTGCTGACAAAGCCATCTTTTGTCCTTTAAGACTTTTCAACATTCATTTAACTTGATGTTTTGGTGCAAAAAATTTTAGGGGTAGGAAAGTTTTCCACATGATTTATGTTAGAATATACAACCTCTGTTCATAGTCCAAATATCTCTTCAATTAGCCTTAATATTTTATATTTGTGGTTTTCAGCCAGAGTGGGATGGGCTTGGCCTATATACTATAGTTTGGAAAATCTACCAAAATGATTTGAATATATGTAGTCTGTGCATCTTCACCTCCATCATACACATTCACACACACGCACACACACACACACACACACACACACACACACACACACCCAGGGTCTGTATTGCTGTGTACCAGATTTTATCCTGTTCCCTCATCATGCCTTCTCACAGTGGAATGACTCTTCCACCAACTGAACAGATTTTATCAAGCTTAATTTTCTTGAGTTGTATTTAAAAAAGTCATATTCAATACACGTTTTAAAATTACACATGCTCTCGCATTGTGAGAATGACTATTCTAAGTTTACCATTCAATTCTTCTGCTAATAGCACCCTTTTCTTAAACATATTCCTCACCCTTTATGATGGAAAAATTCCAATTTATGATAATGCAATGTGACATTACAAAAAATTGCTTTAATAAATTTTGGGTGAGTTTTTACATAAGTAAAATGTCTCCATAATATATTGTGACATTTGCTGCCACATTAAATTCACTTTTATGGTTTTGACTTCTTAAAAAATTTTTATTTGCTTTTCACAAAATCTCATTTAATGTAGTAAGGCACCCACAGTCTTTGGATTAAAGCTGCAGGGCCTGAGATTTAAATTATAATACCCTACTAAAACAGCCACAAAATTATTAAATAAAATTTCCATATTTTAAATAATCATCTTTATTAAAACTACTCAACCTTTATTATCTTAAAATATTTTAAAGCCATTTTTAGAAGTAAAGAAATTCAGCACCTTTATTAATAACCTGGAGGCAGCTGCCACGGAGGCCTGTGGTGTGGTCCCCAGCACACGGACCCTGGAGTAGGGCTCCAGGCTGAACCTAAACTCTGCTACTTTATTTTCCAATTCTTTCTTGAGTTCTGTCACTTCCTTTTTGAATTCTAATCTATTTTGCTCTTTCATTTCTTATATAATTTTTTAATGTAGTTTATCTCATTTTGAAAAAATACAGTGCTTCAGACCTGCTTTTTGAGTACATCTTTCTAGTATGCTTTTACTGTTATTTTACTCCTTATTCTTATTCCTTAGAATACCTTATGGCATCAGACCTGTTGCTCATTGTTAGGCGAACTTAGTTTTCCTGAACTTTAAGAAGGAAGCTTAGTTCAGAAAAACTTTATTTATTTATTTCCTACAGGCCATGGGGTTTGTTTTTGTTGTTGGTTGTTGCTGTTTTTTTTTTTTTAATCCTCACCAATGTGAGAGAGAAACAAAGAGAAACACCAAGTGATTGGTCTCTCATATTGCCCTAACCAGAATCAAACACCCAACCTAGGCATGTGCCCTGACAAGAAATGGAACCCACAACCTTTTGGTTTACTGGACCACAGCTCCAGCTGACTGAGCCACACCAGCCATGGTGGGCTCAAAAAGCACTTATAATTTTGTTGGTTAAAAATACAGCAGCTTGTTTTCAGGGGTTTTCTAACTATTACCCTCTGCTGTCATCAATAGTCCAGACTTCTTTCCTTCTTCACTGCCCCCGTGCTGCTGAATTTCAATTGTGCTCCCAGCCCCAAAGTGAAACTGATGGGTTAGATTTGAGATTTTATGCGATTAAACCACCCCGGAAAGCCTGTAGGCTTTCCTCTGAGATCCTGTTTCCTAGCCACCGAAGCTGTGTGACCTTGGGCGACCTGCTCTGCTCTTCTGTGCCTTGTTTCCCCATTCACAACATAGAAAATGTGATAGGGTAACGAGTTTTCATTCAAGGTGGTTAAAACATTGACACACAGTAATCACTTTTTGAATGTTTGCTTGATAAGTAAAATATCCATCTGCACTTTCTTTATGAACTCATCTTTAAATTGTAGACGCTCTCAGATCAACTAATCACAACTATCCACAAGAGCTTCAGGAAGTCTATTCAAGCGTTAACCATAATGAAAGATTTAATTTACCCAGGCAACATACCTCACACTATTTGGGTTATTAATAAAAGATTCAAGAGAAAGAAAGCTGTTCACTGTCATCCTACAAAGAACACAAATGTCCCTTGTCTCTGGTGTTGAGTCATTTCACATCACATCCGTTTCGGGGGTTTTTTCCCCCTCCTGAGGCTGACTTTATTTGTACTTCTCAACACCTGCTACCATTAAAAAAGGTGGCAAACAATCTTTTTAGAAAGGGCCTGGAAAAACTTTTCTTAAAGGTTTTTAAAGGCCGTGGCATTTTTAAAGGATTTTGGAATTTTCACCTTCTTATGGCTTATGATTACTGCTGCAAATTTCCATTGCCTATAGTAAGAGCAAGCCACTTCTTTAACCTGCTGAACCATAGTTTTTTCCTTTTTAAGCAATTTTGCTTTAAAACATATGAGTCCAAAAAAAGCTAACCAATCAGAGTTTTGGAATTTAGGTTGCCAAAAAGTATTTTTCTACATCAACCTATGGTTCATCTAGAAAAAAATATGACATAAAATAAGGATGCAGCAGGGAACTGATTACAACTAAATGTAATGTGTGATCCTGGGTCGAATCCTGAACCAGAAAATCTTGTTTCTTCTTTTTCTAGAAAGGAAATTATTGGGAATATTGATGAAATTTAGATAATGTCTCTAGGTAATAATTTTTGTATCAATTTTCCTGATTTAGTAACTGTACTATAATTATATAAGAGATGAATTTAAAATATTTGCGGTAAATAACTCAGAATTCAGAGGAAGAGACCACATGAAAGCAAGTATGATAAAATGTCAACATTTGGGGACTCTCGGTGAAGGGTGCATGGGAATTCTTTGTACTATTCTACAACTTTAGTGAAAGTCTGGAATTGTTTAAAAATAAAAATGGTTTTTAAAAGTTGGGGATTATGGGCAAAAAACAGTAAGATTAATGTCCCTGAGGGTCTCTTTGAGCACTTATGGCATTACTAAATGCTACACCTTGAAAGCAAAAACTTAAACAGAAAAGTTGGGGGTTTAGAGTGCTTCAAATATTTGGCTAGGAAGGCCAGTACTAAATCACTCCCTAAAGAAGTACTCACTTTGATTTTTGATTCAATATACCGCCATTCATATCAGCAGAATCAATGATATCCTAGTAAGCTAAGGCTTTTTAAAATAGCAGGCACTCTCAGGTTGGCAAAGATGAAGTTAAATTACTATGCTCAGTATGTGCGGCAACCATGGTATTTATAACCTATTGGTGGGATTTAGGCTGGTATAATCTAGTACAATCTTTCTAAGGAGAAAATTAGGTAGTATCACATTTTAAATGTTCATACCCTCTGACTCAGCAATTCTACTTCTAGAAATTTCTCCTAAGGAAACAGTGAGCTGAGTGAACAAAGACATATATTCAAGAATATTTACTCTGTCATAGTAAAACACAAGAGATATTATGTATCCATCAGAAGATTAAATTATGGTTTATCCATACAAAAGAGTATTCTTCAACCATCAGAGTATGAGATAAATGACGGAGAGTTATGTCCCCATATCTTAAATGAAAATCAGGTTACAGAATAGTATGTATAGTATGATCCTGTATTTATTTGCATTACTTATTTACATTTAAATTGAAAATATGACAGGCATTTTTTAAAGATTGAAAGAACATATGCCAAAAAAATTGCGGGTAGGTAGTTAGAAAAACATGTATTGCAATATCCAAGGCAGACTACATAATTTGCAGGGCCCAGTGCACAATGAAAATGTGGAGCCCCTCATTAAAAAATCAAGAATTTCAAGATGATGACAGCAGAGTATTTAGCCAAGTGGAGCCCTTCTAAGTGTAGGGCCTTGTGCAATTATATAGGTTGCATTGCCCATGAAGCTAGCCCTGGCTATATACTACACTAGACATTTAGATGTATGCTACACTACCTTATACAAGGTAGGGCAAAAGCAGGTATACAGTTGTTCATATGGAAAATGATACAATAGTTAATAAATAATAATATAAGAGTAAGCTGTTTCACATACAAGTGTAAACCTACTTTTGCCCAACCCTGTAAAGTACAGTACAAGGTAAGTGCTAGGATATAAAACATGCTCAGTGGTAATATATGGATGAATGAGTGGAAATATACATGTTGTCTATCTCCGCCCCCACACACAGGCACACATACATACATCTTTGTTATTTTGGGGATTATAATAAGTGAAATACTTTGTGATAAATGCAATCCAAAGCATGTTTAAATTACTCCTAAAAGCAGCTAGCATGTTAACAATGCTGAGATCAGAGATTTTCCAGTGTACCCTTTGGATCACTTTGCATGCCACGAGAGTGCCTCCAAGAGGATTGACAGGGAGTCAATGAGGAGACAGGGATGTGCAGCTCTCAGAAGAGATTTCTGTGGCCTTCAAAGAGGTTTTACGATAGTGTCATCAGGACAGAAAAACATGATGGGTAGTTTTTTTCCCTCCTTTTATGTGGCAAGTAGTAATGTAAGAAAAAAATAAGAAAAATTATGGACAGGAATTTTCTATCTAGAAATTAAACAGCTCTTCTAGGCTACCTAGGTATCAGTAAGTATTTTTTCTACTGCTCTCAATGGCTCTATGATATCCTTGAATATCCAAATAATAGTATTACTAGTCATAAGTTGACTTGATCTGTCTGCAACTTAAATGTTTCCTCTGATGCTTCTATTTATAAATAGAACTAAAAACCTGACAAGTCTAATTTGGGATCAGCATGGTAGCTTATGTTCTGCCATTTAAAACATCAGGGTTTGATTAGGCAGATCTTAGGGTTGTAGCCAAAAGGCAAGAGAACATGACATTCTAAAATCTAATGGGCTCTAAGTAAGATTGTCTAACACTTATCAGGCTCTGATTCTTATTAGTTAAGAGGACAGCAACTTTTAACGCTACCTAATGAGTGATGGGATAAGCACATAGGTAAAAGGACATGGGTTTCCAGGACATTAAAGGATTTGTTCCTAAAATTTTCTTTTGAAGTCCACCATAAGATAGTCAGTGGTGGCTCAGTCTAAATGACACACCAGGAGTTATAGACCTTTGACTTCATAGGCATCTGGAGAATCTGTTGAAACTATTTGAGACGTTCTCCAAGAGACTTCAGGGTTTTGTATAACATAGTGACAGAACTATTAATAGAAACTGATAAATCCTATGAGGTAGCATGTATTTCAAGACCACATTCTGTGCCTTGTAAGTGTTCAATCTTGTACTATTTTTAATTCATTTTCTAGAATTATATGTGTATACATGGTACCGTATGTCACATGTAATCTATGCCCAGTGATAGGGAAAAACAATTAATAAACATATCAGAGTCCTCATTTTACGTGAATATCCAAGGCAGTCAGTCATCTGTCCTAGGACATCAGTTCTGTCTTCACTAAAGTTATTAAAATCACTCATACTCATGAGGTTTCATTTTCAGCAGTCTGACTAGTACTACTATTCTCAAATTTCAAAAGAGGACCCAAAAATCCAGGTATAAGATAGTGAATGTAGGAATCTATCATTTTCACAAATGTAAAAAATAGAAAAAGCTCTACTTAATGTATTTGCCTTTTATCTCCATAGACAATTGTTTCTACCTTAAATATTACAGTAACTTTTTCTTTAAAAGATATTATATGCATACATGTGTTTGACATGAAGAACTTGGTAGTGATATCCTCTGAAGACTGAATGGGTTATGATTTAAGAAATACTGAGTTCGCCAGTAATGAATGTGTTGTACTGAATGAGAACATCGGGGTGAAAATTCAAACACAAAATAAGTAGTTGAACTACATAACATCTGTGATGTTTTCCAACTCTGAGACATAAGGAATCTGAAACAATTCTGATCGGTCTTGAACAGGGCAGAGGATGGCAACAGGGAGAATGCAGAGGAGGCAAATGAGGCACTATGAAGATATCCTATTTAGTCAACACAATTTGCCATTTATTGAACAGGGAACACAGGAGAAAAAGGATGAAAAATTTTTTTAAAAAGTTTTTAGCTCAAGAAACAGAGTAGCCCCATTAATAGAAATGAGACAGAATTAAAAATTAATGGAGGGGGGTTTCATTACTTTTATTGTGAAGGGATCCCCCTGAACAGGATAACTAAAAAGAGGGAACTTAACTCTAGGTTTCTGTTGTTTGTTGGTATCAGAGACGGTTCCAGGAGATCAGTCCAGATGTGGCGGGTGGCCCCACTCCTGGCTAGAGCCTCTGAAGGCATGGTCCTAAGGAGGAGGCTGGTAGAGGGAAACCAGAATGCCTGGCAAATGAGCTGGAATTCAGGAGCAGATCAAGAACCATTAATAGAGACATGTTCTGCCCCTTTAGGAATTGACTCAAGAACTGGGACAGGCCTGAACCTTCAAGGAGCTAGAGAAGGCAGTGGAAAAGGATATGAGATTTAAGCTAACAATGAAGAACTCAGAACAGATTTCACAGACTCAATGAAGCCAGTCTTTTAGAAGAAGGTCATTAAGAAAATGCTACTTGAAAAGCCTCAAGAAAAAAAGAAGAGGCAGAAAGGGACCCAGGAAAACTTTGCAAAAATCTATTCAGAAAGTAAAATGGAACTGGATATTACTGGCCTGTAAATTCTGTCCTTGAAACATTATTTGGTATGTTTTTTTGGGAAGTGCTATTATTTTAAGGAAGCTGTTATTTTACAGTTGTACTACTTTAAAATTTTGCATGATATATTATCACCTATTACCGTGATGTCTAATTATGCTTATTTTAACTCTGTCCATACCTTAGGCTGAAACCAGCTTATAAGAGTTGTTAGACCAGATCTAGTAGCTCTCAAAATACATTCCAGGAACCAGTACCATAAATATCAAGTGAGCACATGTTAGAAATTCAGATCTTTAGATGATCTCCCAGAGATGCTAAATCAGAAACTGGGGATGGACTTCTGGTCAAGATAGTGACATAGGTAATCACTGCTGGCTTCCTCGCACAACCACATCAAAACTACAACCAAACTATAAAACCATCACTCAGAACCATCAGATACTGAGCTGAATGGAAGTCTGACAACTACAGAATTAAAGAAACCACATCCATTCAGACCAGTAAGAGGGGCAGAGATGCAGAATGAGCTGGTCCCACATCCACATGCAGTGAATAAAAATTCGGAAGCAATATCTCAGAAGCAAGGAGTCCCAGCTCCACACCAGGACCCCCATCCCAGCGTTCCACTGCTAGGAAGGTAAGTCCCCATAGCTTCTGGCTGCAAAAACCAGCAGGAACTGAGTTGGTGGAAGAACTCCTAGAGTCCCAAGCAGTTCCTCTTAAAAACCCACACATGGACTTATTCAGACTCACTCCCTCTGAGCTCCAGCACCAAGAGAGCAGCTTGAAGGGCACCAGTGGCATTTAGAAACTGAAGTGTCTGTCATCAAGGCAAGAGCTGGGGGACAGTTTTCTCCCAGACAGAAAGGCAGGCAGAGGCCACTGTCTCTTTCCAGAACCTTCCCCCAACAGAGACACAGAGCCTGCCATATCTGAGACTCCATCAACTTTGCTAACACCATTTGCCCCACCATGAAGATCCCCTGAGACTCTGTCTTACCCAACTGTTACAGAGACTTTTCCATGTGAATGACTGGTCTTGGCTCATGCTTCACAACTTCCTGAATCTTCTCAAACAAGCAACAGCTGGCTTCAGTGAGCCCTCAGCCCCTATACCTCTTGCTAAGTGGCCCCAAGCCTGGCACTAGCAGCAACCAACATAGATTCACAGCTTGGCTTCACCTGGGAATTGTCAAGCCCAGCACAAATAGCAGCCATCTGATTGCTTTATACCTCATGCAGGGTGGCCCCCAGATAGAACACAAAGGGGAGCTGACCTTGGCCCGCACCACCTGGGAAACACCAAGCCTGCACACCCAGTGGACAGCTATAGATCACATTGGAGCACCACCACCCTGCTCCTGCACAGCTGATCCTCTACAAAGGGTGGAGGTTGGCAGTCAGTGGTCAGAACCAGTCCTTCCAAGTGATTGGCCTGGGTATATCCCTCACATTAACCTGCTGACAGCAATCATGGCTCAACTACAAGAGGAGTGGGGACTTCGGCACATCTCAAGTACCCAGCTTGTGTGACAGGGGAGGCTGTGCCACTGGACTCTACAGGACACCTACTACATTAGGTCACACTACCAAGACAAGGAGTTATAGCAGCTTTACCTAATACATAGAAACAAACACAGGTAGGATGCCAAAAGTAGGACACAAAGAATCGGGGCCTAAATGAAAGAACAGATCAAAACTCCAGAAAAAGAAAACTAAACAAAAGGGAGGTAAGCAATCTTATCAGATGCAGAGTTTAAAACACTGGTTATAAAGATGCTCAAGAAACTTAGTAAGGACCTCAACAGAATAAAAAAGATCCATTCAGAAACAAAGGATTCACTAATTGAAATAAAGAACAATTTACAGGGCAACAACAGTAGAGTAGATGAAGCCAAGAATCAAATCAAAGATTTGGAACATAAAGGAACAAAAAACAATCAACTAGAACAGCAAGAAGAAAAACAAAAAAAAAAAATGAGAATAGTGTAAGCAGCCTCTGGGACTTCAAATGTTCCAACATTCACATCATAGGGGTGTCAGAAGAGAAGAGAAAGAGCAAGAAACTGGAAAGCTATTTGAAAAAATAATGAAAGAAAGCTCCCGTAATATGGTGAAGGAAGTAGGCATGCAAGTCCAAGAACCACAGAGAGTCCCAAAGAAAATGGATGGAAAGGAGCCCACTCCAAGACACATCATAATTAAAATGCCAAAGGTTAAAGATAAAGAGAGGATCTTAAAAGCAGCAAGAGAAAAGAAGTTAGTTACCTACAGGGGAGTTCCCATAAGACTATTGGCTGATTTCTCAAAAGAAACTTTGCAGGCTAGAAGGGATTGGCAAGAAATATCCAAAGTCATGAAAGCAGGTACATACAGCCAAGATTGCTCTACCCTACAAAGATATCATTTAGAATCAAAGGGCAGATAAAGAGCTTCCCAGACAAGAAAAAAACTAAAGGAGTTCATCATCACCAAACCAGTATTATATGAAATGCTAAAGGGACTTATTTTAAGAAAAGATCAAAACTATGCACAATAAAATGGCAATAAATGCATAACTATCAACAACTGAATTTAAAAAACAAAGAAACAAGAACAGAGACAGAATCATGTATATGGAGAGCATTTTGATATTTTCCAGCTGGAAGGGGATGTGGGGGAATGGGTGGAGAGGTGAGGGGATTAAGAAGTAAAAATAGGTAGTTACAAAGTAGCCATGGGGATGTAAAGTCAGTACAAGAAATGGAATAGCCAAAGAACTTATATGCACGACCCAAGGACATGAAAAATGGTGTGATTTGTCTGAGAGAGTGGGGTGCTGGATGGAGGGGGGCAGAGAGGGAAATTGGAGCAATTGTAATAGCATTATCAATAAAAAAATAATAGAAAATAAAGTAACAAAAGACATTAAAAAGAAGAAACTGGTGATGGAGTCCACCAATTTGGATTTTAAGTCTGGCAGGTGGTTGAGAGCACACTAACGCTGAGAGCTACTGCCTTCAGGCATTTCAGAACTGCACTTCTTTAGAGCCTGCTAAGGAAAAAATACTCTCCTGTTTTGTTTACTCACAGCACTATGTTCACTTCTGATCACCAAATGTGTAGTTGTTCTTTTTTCCCCATTCCACACAATTCTGTAACATATTAAGTACCCTATAATTTAACTCAATTTTGACACGACTGGGACATAAGTGTCAGATCCCACAGATTAAGGCCTCCCCACCTCACTTCACACACCAATCACAAGTTCAGGTTGTCACCTGTGCTCCTGACTGACCTAGCTATAAATTGGAGTCATACAGCCCCTTCCTGGGGTTCAATTAACTTGCTGAAGCACCTCACAGAACTTAGAAAAAGTTTGTCTGCTGGATTTCCAGTTTATTTTGAAAGGATCTAACTCGAGATAGCCAGGTGGAAGAGATGCACAAGGCAGGGTTTGGGAAAAAAGCTACAGAACTTCCATTCCATGTCCTCCTTGGGCTCGCCACCTTCTCAGCACCTCCACGCACTCACCAAATGGAAGCTCTCTGAACCTGTCCTTTTTGGGTTTTTAATGGAGGCTTTATTGTGGAGGAATGATTGATTAAAGCACTGGCCATTGATTCAACCTCCAGTCCCTCTCCCCTCCCAGAGGTCAGAGGGGGATAGGACTGCAAGTTTCAACCCTCTAATCATGTAGTTACTTCCCCTGGCAACCAGCCCCCTATTCTTAGGGACTTTCCTAAAGTCACGAAGGACATCCAATTTTCACTCTTGAGCTATCTCAGAATCTGAAAAGGAAAGATGCCCCAGTAACTCTTATCAATAAGGAAATTACAGAAGTTTCAGGTGTTATGTGCCAGAAACCATGGAGGAAGACCAAATATATATATATATCTTTATATAAATCACATAACAGAGGTCCAGTACATATCTGCTATAGGCCAGGGAGATAGTATAATTGTTTTGTCTGTTCAGGCTGCTATAACAAAATACCATAGACTGGGTGGCTTATAAACAGAAATTTATTTCTCACAGTTCTTCAGGCAAGGAAGTCCAAGACCAAGGTGACAGTTCATTCAGTGTCTGGTGAAAACTCTCTTCCTCGTAGACCACTGTCTTTTCACAGTAACCTTACTGGGTGAAAGGATGAGGGGTCTTCTCCAGGCCTCTTTTAGATGAGTACTAATCCCATTCTTGAGCTGTATCCCGAGACCTAGTTACCTCTGAAAGACCCTACCTCCAGACACCATCACATTGGGGATGAGGTTTCAACACATAAGGGTTTTTTTCTGAGGAGCAGGGGAGACACAAACATTGAGTCCATAGCAATGGTCAACTAAAAATTGTGGAGGTCTTGCAGCTTGTCAGGCCTGGAATCAAACTGGGGCTCCAGAACCTGTTAATTGCGTAGGGTCTTGAGCAAGTTGCTTAGCCTCTCTGAAGCTTAGGTTCCTCATATAGAAAATGGAAATTATAATACCTACCTTGAAAGGTTACCATGAACACTGAATTTATGTACCTACATGGTAATCAGGAGTGCTGGCTCTGGTGTCAGACCCAGTTCAAATGTCAGCTCTTCTATTTACTGTGTGATCTTCAGCAAATTACTAAATCTCTCTGTGTGTTTCAAATTTCTTTTCTGTAAAATGAGTAATAATATACTTGTGAGGATTATCAATGAATTAATAGGTATCAACTGCTTAGAAGACAGCCTGCCACACAATTGCTCACTAATTGTCAGATGTTTCTAACAGCACAAATACAAATGACAACAATATAGTACCAAAATATTTCACATATGGTAGGTATTCAATATGTGTGACAATTATTATTACTGTCATGGAATTCTTTCTCATAAAGCATAGGGTTATCACAGATTCCAGTGTGTAGGCACCCTCCGATATTTTCATATATTCTTTACATTCTAATGTCTTCCCTCCCCTCTAAAGAAGCTCTGTGGATTACATCAGTATCAATTTCCTGGTTTTGACAGTGTATTATAGTTATATGAGGTGCTACTGTGGGAGGTTGGGGGATTACTGCGGTTATATTACAAAAAGAAAAGATAGGGGTACGGGGCTTGCCTGAAGTGAAAATATTGGGGCAAGAAATTGGACTTATAACCCATCTACTCCCCAGTGTCCGATGTCCTAGTCACTAGAATTCTGGCGTTGCTCTCCAGTATGGGCTACTGGAGACCAGGGGCGCCTGACTGATGAGAGCTAGGCCAGGCTTCCATTACATCAGGTCAGGTGTGAATTTGTAAAATGTTTGATCCATGGAACTCCAAGTGCAAGGGAAAATGTAATCTTTGTAACTTCATCACTAACACACCTGGTTATCGGTTCTATTACAGCAAAAATACAAATGACAAATACATGGGATGTACTTCTCCTGACCAAAGTTGTAAATCCAAATATTTTCCTCATGGAAATATTTGCCTTATGTTGTGACTGGGTCCTATGACATTCATATAACCTTACAGATTAAATAAACTTTTGTGGGCTAATCTGAGCATCTATGTCCTAGTCATTATCATGTTTTTATACAAATATTTCAAAGAACTAATCTGTAAAAGCAAACTTCTGAAACACCACCCATTTGTAAGTCATTATACTTGCTTGATGTTATTAACACATTTTTAACTTGAGGAGCAATAGTGATCTTTCTAGCTCATTGATTTCAAATTTCCAAATGGTGTTCTACTTAACACTAATGTCTCCGAGTTCTCACTACTCTCCTACCCTCAAGTTCCTCAAATTGTTAGACCAAAGAAACTTTTTTTTTAAAGGAGCACTTACTAACATCTAGTTCTGGGGAATTCTCTATTTGAGAAAATTGCTCTAAGTCATATGATTGTCTCCTTGACTATTTGGATTCTTAAGTTGCTCCTTCTGTGGTAGTTATATTTTAAAAATTAAAAATAAATAGTATATACATCCTTTCATTTTCCAGTATTTTAGGCCCAAATAAAAAGTTTTAGAAAAGCTATACCTGTTTGCCTAGTAGCAATAAAAGTAGATATCAACCAATGATTTGTACACGTGAATTATAAGTTTCTCTCTAATTAATTAGTCAAAACTAAGCTTAAAAAACTAAGTTAAAAAATACTAGTGGTTCGTTCATCTCTTTCAACCAAGTTAGTATCAACAGCTAGTCTTTTAAATCATCATCTCTTTTCATGCAGGTACTTCACTCAAAATAAAGAAACTGTTTTTCCCAGCTTCCTCTGTTCCCCCGACCCCCACAAATAGCTCAAGAAATCACACACAATTACCCAACACTAATAGAAACTATAAGATCCATAGTCTACAATAAAGAGGGATTTCACTATCTTCAATTTAGTATATGTATCATAAGAATACTCTAAACTGCTTAAAAGAAATAATTATCAATTTTAATTCTTTTTGAAATTACCTTTGATCAATTATAATCCTCTGTAAAGCTTCACAAGTCTTGCTCTCACAAATCTCTTCTGCAGAACAGAGAAAGTTTCTTTATTCAGAAAAGTGACTGTAAAAGAATTTTGTGACACATTAAAAGCAATTATCTCCATAACACTTTAACTTTTCCTATACCAACACTGTAACAACTGAGGATACGAACATTCTATTGGAAAACTGACCTCATACATAGCCACCTTTTATCGTGCTTCATTTGATTTCACTTCACAGGTGTTGCATGTTTTACAAATTGAAGGCAAGACCCTCCACCGGCAAAAAAAGTACAACTTGCCTTATTGTGATATTTGCCTTAGTACAGTGGTCTGTAACAGAACCTGCAATATCTCTGTGGTATGCCTGTATAGGTTTTATAGTGTTTGGTTATAACTTTATTTCATATACACACATAAAAAAACATTTGTTAAATAGTCCATGTTAAAATGGTATTGGTGGCTATATTTTACTATTTTCTTAGTTCAGCAAATTGAATTTCTGATATCTCCTAACTATAGTTAGACCTACCATATATTCCCAATTAGGTTGCCAATCTGCTTTTAGAGCAATTACCAACTCCCAGACTAACTTCTTTACTCCTCTGGTAAACTATGTATCTTCTATCTAGAACACAGGTGGCAAACACAAGGCCCATGGGCCAAATCCGCCCCCCACCTTGTTTTATCCAGACTGGCACCTTGTTTCCGCCCGGTGGCAGCCCCAAGCTCCTTGCCCCTAGTTAAGGAGTAGTTACATTTACACAGTCCTAAAATTACATTTGGCCGTTTGAAGGCAACTGCGAGGCTGATGTGGCCCCTAGTGAAAATTAGTTTTACACCCCTGATCTAGAACAACTGTAAGTACAAACACCAAATATGTAAACTGAATGGCAATAGGTATGATCATTTCAAATGAAAAATTTAGGCCAGCAAACATACTACCTAAACATTATAATTAAGAATAATTGTTCATCTTAGCAACGTGTGCCACAACTACTTTTATTTTTTTTCACAACTATTTTTAAATATGTAGAAGGGATTTACCCTGAAATTCATGTCTAACCTACTCCCTGAACCTCAACTCTGGAATGAGCATGATATCAAGTTAAGAATTCTTAGAAGGAACCCAGTGTAAATCAGAAGCAACAACTCAATCCACATTTTTAATCAAGAAGTATTAGCCTGTTTTTAAACTTATGAAACATATACTCAAAGTAGCTTAGATTCAGGTCTTGCATTTGACAAAGAGTCAATGAGAGCAAACAATGTGCCAGGTACTAGGTGCTGGGTATAGAGAGAACAAAACAAATATGACCCTTGACTTCTGAAAGCTTGTTGTCGTCTAGCCAGGAAGACAGACGCCAGACAGACATTAAACAAATAATAATAATAATAAAAGAACTGAAATTACACATTATGGCTATTTCCTGTTTTATTGTACCTTCCTAAATGGGCAACAGTGATCACGCACTCTTCTTAGGAGGATTCTGCAGAGAACGTCCAGTTGTTCAATCATCAGAGACAACCAGTTGTAACTGGGAGACATGAAGATATATAATGGTAGACAATTTCATAACCTTTATCATGAGAACTATGATGGAATTTATTCCAAAATGTACAAAATATTAGTCTTTACACAGCACATTAGCAAGATAACTTCTACTTATAAGGTAGGAATTCACTAGACCCTCCACCAGCAAAAAAATTACTTGCCTAGTAATTTGTTTTCTTGAATTCTGCTTGTGACAAAAATCCATATTGGTGGAAAATACACACATATTTCAGCTTTTTGACTGAATTTTATTCTAAACATATAATTTTAAAAAATACAGTGCTCCAATGTGCAATGTTACTTCAATTAAATGAATCTTTGGGTTATAAAGATTTATAACAAACATTATCATTAAAATCCACAATGAATTTCCAATCAGTTAACCTTCAGTGTGAATTATTTCCAGGTACTGCTTCTGTTAGTCTAGGCAGGTCAAAGTATACAAAATATCGAGGACTTCAAAGGTATTATCCCCATTTTAAACGTCTTATCTCTGCACATTGTTCTACTCAAAAAAACAACTATTATATGTATGTACAATACACACACACACACCAGTAAGGACTGGGAGGGAAGGGGGACCTCGCCAAATTTAAACACATCTACACACACACACACACACACACACACACATCCAACCTCAGTGGCTGCTGACTACTGTGCTTCACGTTTTTCTGCACATTTAAAGAGCTATTAGTTGATATTTAAGTATATTGTTTAGTCATGTCTTTCTTCCTTTTTCCGAAATATCTGAGTACATTCTTTTTGTAGTTCGTGTTATTTCTGCCTCTGGCGATAATATTCCTGATAAAGATGTATATCCTTAAAATTTATTTCCTTTTTCAACATTTAAAAATAGTTCATTACTGTGTAAGGTGCCACGGTCCCTGCCTTACAGAACCTAGTACTTTGTGGCCAAGTAGCTACTTTATCTAGGACGAAATACCTAGGAGATGGTATCATCGGCGGTCCACAAGTTCCTACCTGTTGCGGGGACTTGGTCAGAGAGAATGAATCAGATTTGTCTAAAGCGTCCTTTTCCACCCAACGTCCCTCCAGCTTGCCGCTGAGCCTCCGGCAAGTAAATCAACCCTGCCAGTCCGCTCCTCAAAGCCCGGCCCCTGGAGGGCTGGGACCTCGAGCCTCAGAATGGAGCTCGGTGGGGACCTGGACGAGGGTGATTTCTGACCCAGATTAATGCCGAGGCGCAGCTCCCACTTCCTGTAA
This sequence comes from Phyllostomus hastatus, assembly GCF_019186645.2. Classification (NCBI taxonomy): domain Eukaryota; kingdom Metazoa; phylum Chordata; class Mammalia; order Chiroptera; family Phyllostomidae; genus Phyllostomus; species Phyllostomus hastatus. The sequence goes on along the minus strand of NW_025333977.1, from coordinate 14,876,158 downwards.
ATCCAGCGGAGCGCGCAAAGAATGCCCTGGAAGAGAAGGCAAAACGCAGAAGAAAAGAACGTAGTTTAACTCGGCTTCTATCTTGGACTCCAGAAGTCTGGGGCTGCCTTTACCACCAGAGCTGAACAAATCGTCCCCAGCCTTCTCCTTCCCCTTCCCACCTCTCAAGTCTAAATCTCTTGGCTTCCTCCCCCTTGTTCCGCAAGCACGTGGTCCCTCCCCGCCCGGCCCCCGCCGCGCCCCTCCTCTCCCCCGCACTACCCCTCCTCTGCCAGCCTTCAGGGCCTTAAGCCCCTTCCTCCCGGTGCCGCCTGCTTCCCCTTTCGTTCGCTCTTCCGCCCCAGCTCTCCATTGTCCTTTCTGATTGGTCGAGTGCACCACAGCCTGGTCGGCCAATTGGCGAACTGAGCTGGCAGCGATGGGCGTGGCCGCAGTGCCGGGGCCCTCAGATCGAGGCTGCCTCCCCCTCTCAGCCGGCAGCACATTCCGCCGCGGTTGCCGCCGCCCGGCCCCGCAGTTGTCTTTGCTGGAGCTGCTGTCGCGCTGGGGTTAGGGCGGGGGGTGGGACGGGTGGGGAGAGGAGGAGAAGGCCGCGGCAGAGGCAGGTGAGAGGAGGAAGGAAGCGGCGGCGCGGCGAGCACAGCAGCTCAGGCGGCGGCCGGGTTCCTGGGAGTGTCGGTGCGGCGTGGTGGTTGGGGCGGATCCCGCGGGGCCCGGGCGGGGGAAGGAGTCACCGGCCCGGCCATGGCGGACAACGAGAAACTGGACAACCAACGGCTCAAGAATTTCAAGAACAAAGGCCGCGACTTGGAGGTAAACTCGGGGGTGCGGGAGGGGTGGGGGCCTTGGACCTCGGACCGATCTCCGCCGGGACTTCGAGTTTGGGGAGTAGGGGCGGGAGCTGCCGCCGGGCCGCGGGGGAATGGCGCTGGGGGCCGGCCCGTCCGTGACGCCTTTGCTAACGCGCCGGGAAGTTTGTGTCGGGCCTGGTTCGCCTCTGCTGGGGAGCTAGGTGCTGGGGTACAGCCAGCGCGGCCTAGGCCTGCCCGGAGGAGCCGGTCCGTCGCGGGAGCGAGGGGCTGGGCCGCGCCGCGGGGACGCCGGGCGCGGCGAGTGCGGAGGAGGCGTGCGTGCGCCGTGCCGCTCCGGCCCGGTTGCGGCCCCCACCCCGGCGGAGGCGGCGACGGAGATTCCGGCTTTCTCTCGGGCACCGGCGTTTGGCGCCGCAGGAAGGAGTGCAGTGGGAGGTGGGGTTGGGGAGTGTGAGCGTGTGGCGACCGAGTGGGGTTCGGTACTTCCTCGGCGAGGCCCGAGGCGTCTCCACTTACAGGCATTTTTTTCTGGTCTTCCCAATTCCCGCTCTACCCCTGCCTCCCTCCGATATTCAAACTACAGGATTCAACTTCTCCGTTGAAAAAACACCCCCGGCGTGAGTGGCCATCCTGGTGATGCTAACAGTGCCTTCCTGCGGCCTCTGTTTTGCTATGGACATAGCTGATTCAAGATGTGGCTCACCGTGTGCCCTCTTCCAGGCAAAGGATGCCCCTTAATTCAGCTTATTCACAAATCTCTTTACCCCCACCCCCCTTGAGAGACTACCAGCTGCATTCTTACATATAAAGTCCAAAGGGTTATACAAAGCTTTCATCCTCTAGTCTACAGTATCCTTTCCCTCCACCTGCTGGCGGTGGTAGTGGGGGATGGTGTGGGCTAGGGAATGGCATCATCGCTTTATTATTTTAAAAGGGTGAAAATAAAAACCCTTCATTGCCTCATATTTAGCTGCTCCCCGAGGTTCTTAGGATACATGCAGTGTGAGGGTTACACACACAGACACACACACACACACAGATTTTTGATAGACCTTTTCCCTTTAGTTTTAAGAGTTTACATAAATAGGGTTGGGTTTTTTGTTTGTTTTTTTCAATGCATTCTGCATCGGAATGGATTAAGAGTTTAGCTTTTCAGAGAAAGTGGTAAAGTAGTTTTTTTTATGTTGTCCCTGGGTATTTCTGTATACTGAGATCTCCAAATTCCCATCACCTGTTTCTGAACTTGTACCATTTGCTTGGCTGACATAGTAACTATTTTTTGAGCTTTCCCCAAAGCCATTTTATCTCTGAAGTGGGTTTCAAAGTTTGAGGAACTATTGAGTGGTTAGGAGTAGGCCATTAATTTCCTGATTGTTTTAAGGTTAAAAATGAAAAAAAAATCGCAAATGACAAAACGTAAAGACAAAGACTATACAGTGATAAAATCCAGAAAAATAGCAATTAGATGCTTGAAAAATCCTTGTAATACTTTTCCCTCAATTTTGGCCTACATTTTTCTAACAGCTTTGTTGAGATACGATTCTCATATTTTACATTTCACCCATTTAATGTGGCTTTTGATGTTTTCACATAGTTGCAACCATCAGTACAATCACTCTTAGAATGTTTTTATCACCCCAAAAAGAAACACAAATTCATTAGCAATCACTCTCCCTTTCGCAGTCACTGTTTATCTTTAAGATTTGCCTATTCTGGATATTTCATATGAATAGAGTTACACAATATGTGATCTTTTGTGACTGGCTTCAAGTGGCATCATTTTTTTAAGATTCACATATGCAACAGGAATGTATCAGTGCTTCATTCCTTTTTATGGCTGAATAATATTCCACACTATGGATATACCACATTTTATTTATCCATTGATGGACATTTGCATTGTTTCCACTTTTTTCTACTATACATAATAGTGCTATGAACATTCATGTACATATTTTTGTGGACCTATGTTTTTATTTCTCTTTATATACCTAGGAATGGAATTACTGGTCACATGGTAACTTTATATGTAACATTTTATAGAATTGCCAAACAGTTCTCTTAAGTGATCCTTATTTTTTAAATTGATGTGCCCCCTTACTGTGTTATATATCTCATTACTTTAGTCAAAATAAGATTAAGTGTTGACTCTATATTAGAACAAAATTGTGATAACGTGATTTATAAATACACATTAGGCAAGTTTTTTTGAAATGATCATAGTGCCTTATGAGCACCCTCTGCTAACTTTGATAAGCCTGTGTGTACATTACAATAGGAATATTTTTACTTTTCCACCTAAGGAAATGTGATATGACTCTAATGGAAAGGCATACTTTCTCTTCACTTGTGACTACTCAAAGTCTCACATGCCTGTATTGAGGTAGAAACATCTTTTATAGTCCTTAGAGTACACTAGAATAGCCTACTTTATATATTTATTAATTACATTTATGTTTGTGTCCCTCAAAACACTTATGCACGTTTCCTCCCCCCCCCCCAATATGATTCTGTGTTATACTACAACAAATTCTAAATATGTACTACTAGTTGGTTTGGTTGTAATCACATTCCATTGAGAGGTCTTTGGAAAGAAGTATGTATGGACCAGTGCTGTTCAGTGAATTTTATTTAATCCACTATTTCCAAAATACTGTTGCAACATGTAATTGTAAAATAATTAATGAAATATTTTATATTCTTTCATACTAAGTCTTCAAAATCTAGTTTGTATTTTATACATGTACAGCTATCTCAGTTCGGGACTACCTACATACCAAGTGCTTAAGAGTTAAGTGCGGCTAGTGGCTACCTTATTGGGCAGCACAGATAATAGAGGATAGCATAGAGAGTGAGGTAATGGTAGCATTTTTCAGTTTGATCCAACAGTTTAAAATTATGAAGAGTACAAAGATCTAGAGTTTAATCTGATGTCTAATCTAAGATCTGTGACCTTAGAGAATCACATTTAGGGTTCTTTTCTCTTTAAAACCAGAAGTACTTTACATCTGTTTCATGAGTGTTATATAGTTTAATAGGTTAATGTTAGGATGATGTCCTGTAATTCTCTGAGTGTTTTATCGCTTCCAACTTTTCTGGTTGTGGGGAGGAAGGGGGTTTTATAGGATTCAGTAATTTTTTCTTTTACTCCTTCATTTGCAATTGGCTCTTTGTTTTTTCTTTGTGTTTATGTATAATTTAAGTTGAACTTAAAATTAATAAGAAACCTTTTTTACTTTGTTTTAACTTTATTAGTTTTTTGTTTATGCTATTATAGTTGTCCCTATTTTTTTCCCTGTTTGCCCTCCACCCAGCCCTTACCTTCGCTTTCCTTCAGGCCATCACCACAGTGTTGTCTGTTTGTTACTTTATTTTTATTGTTGATAACTGTTATGTAGAAATAATGTTATTGCTCATTGAAGGGTGATTTGGGCACAGGGAATCAGTGACTTCTAAAGTCAAACTTTCTAAGTGTTGGACTTGAAACTGATTCAGAGCTTCCAATCTGATTCACTCCTATCTTTCATTCAACCTTTCTGGCTCCTCCCAAATGTGGTCATGCTAACTTCTTGAAAGATAAAAATATCAAAGAAAGCATATGTCAGTATCCATTTAAAATAATTTACAGAACTGTCAGATGATATCCAGTGCTTGGCTTCTTTCATGTAGTGTGTTAGGGGATCATCATTGTATTTGTTTTGAGAATAGTAACTATAGGGAGGATATGTACAGTGCAACACAGGAAATGGATAGTGACCAAACCTCAAAGAGAAAATTTGTCAGAATAAAGCAAATTAAGCTCATCTAGTTTATGTTTAAAAGTAGAGGGAAAATTCTCTAGTAGATTGTCTAATAAACCTACTTAATTTTTATAGAAGTTCGGAGAGTATTCAGGTTTGAAAAGAACATATGTTAGAAGAATAATTAGATCTTTTAAACACAATTTTAAGGGGAAATAAACCCTGAAAGCAAAAGAATATTAAAATACTATGTAAGTGGAAACTTGACTGTCCACGCAACATAAAACATGAAGTCCACTTGAACTTTTTTTTAAAAAGTTGTTGGTTGGCAGAAGTTGAATAAATTGATCGGCTGCATTGTTTAGTATTGGCCTTGGTGATTTGTTAAACTGTACAGAGTGAAAAGCATTGTTAAGCTATTAAGTCTTGTTAACTTTTAGAGACTGACCTCTCTCATCACAAATCTTGGAACATATTTACTACACTTAAAATAACTACTGTCTAATTTTTCATATAATAGTCCAAGCATGTGACAGTATGATATATCTGATAGAAAGATAGTTGGGAATTAAATCATTGTTTTTGTACTTCCTGCCAGCTTTCCTGGTTTACAGGACAACCATTTCAGAATTGCTTCATTGATAATTATATATACCAAGATGTCTTTGTTTTCATAGATATTAGTATGTCAAATGAATATACAAGATTAGAAGAGTTGTAGGAGTGATTTAGCTTTAAAAGAATGAAACTACTTCAGAAAAAATGTGTAAGTAGTTTTTAAAAATTGATCCCTAATACCTGATATTGGTTGTGGATTCTTAAAATATTTTTAAACATTTACTGAAGCACATTCATCTCCATTAGGCCTAAAATAACACAATGTAAGCTTCTCAAATTTAACTTTGAATGATGATTTTGGTACTCATTTGTTTAGTTTTCAAACAAAGGAGAAGTAGGATTGAAGGGAACTTTTTGAGTACCTCTTATATACACTTTTAATTGTATTCTCATTTCTCTCAATCTTATAAGTAGAGATTATTTTCTTATAGAAGAAAAACTCTAGAGTGAAGAGACTTAATAGCATAACATTCAAGGGAATGATTTTCACTTACGTATGTCAAAGTAAAGTCTATACTGTTTATACTGTGCTCTACTACCTCCTTCTAACTTCTTTCAGCCTTAATACAGAACTCAAAGTTGATTAAAAGCTTCTATGTAAAAGTTTCTAGCATAGTCCATGGGGTGTAATAGGTATTCAGTGTTTCCTTTTTTCCCCAAAGAGATTTTTAGAAATTGTGCATCATTTGTGGGCTTTAAATTCTAAAGAACACAATCCATATACTATGCTTCCCATTTAGGTTTACTAAAAGGGCCAGAGAAGACTCTCATCTACAGTTAACATGAGTACAATATTTGTGTTAGTACATTCTAAATAAGGACAATATATACATGCTTATAATGGTCTTAGTTTAGAACTTTTCAAAGCTTTGGGGCTCAACCTGCTTATTGCTATAAAAAGTTAAGGACCCTCAAAGAGTTCTGTGGATTCTACCACTGTTTACCATTTCAGAAGTTAAAACTTACGAATTTTAAAAATGTGTATGAAAATAATAAAGCTATTTTATAGAAATATAAGTTTCTAATAAAAATGACTTATTTTCCAAAACCTTGAAAAAATTTGTAGGAAGAATGACCATGTTTAACTTCTTTTTTTTTTTTTTTCGGGGCTCATTAATATTTCACACAGAAATAGATAGCTGGATTTTCCAATGTCTAAATTCATTCTTTTGTGGAATGCTCCTTTGGTTGAAGTATATGAAGAATATCCAAGTTGAAAAGGGAGGCAGTTGAAAAAGCAAAGTCTTAATAGCCCTTTTACATAATTATGGGAATTATCTTTGATACTATACCATAGCATCTGAAGTAGTAATATCTTAAAGTACAGTGTAGAATCTGAAGCCACATCAGAGGACTTTTCCTACTCTGTTACGTTGAAATTCATTGGTTTGTTGAATTTGGCATGTCTCTTTTGCCCATGGCTGATTTTGTAATATTATGTATTGGTCATTTGGAAAATATTAGTTCCCTGAATTACGTAGCTCTTCCAAATGCTGACACATTTTATTATACAATGAAAATCCACAATTATTAGTATCACCACATAGTTCATCAGAAAAACATTAAATATTGGGAATCTGTTGGGCTCACAGTGGTGACTACAACTTTCCCAAAAGTCTTATTTTCAAGGCTCAAATTTTATCATTACCTAATAAATACTGTAAGTTGTTTCCCTTGAAGCTATAAGATCACTTTGCTCATTTTTTTTGAAAATATCTGACAGACACTGTTTGAATAACCATAATTTGTCATTCTTTTGAGTAAAACTGATGTTCCATTAAAAAAGTAGCCAGTTCAATTTGCGACTTTTGCAATTACACAGAAACTTTTACCTTGAGACAGTCATCCTACTGCAGAAATACATTTGCTGCAAAGGTGGTTTATGTGTAATCCATATTTTATCACAAAATTTTAGAAAGAAAAGATCAGTTTTTCATTAAGGACATTCTAAGTGTAATGGCTTTTTTTTTTTAACCTGAAATACAATAACTTTTAGTAGAGCTTGGTGACATTGCCTTAATTCCTGCTAAAGCACCAGTTTTACCCACTGTGTTACACTGCCGTGCAAATGTTAACATAATAAGAAAATAGAAATATTATGAAATAGACTTGATCTTATCAACCCTCTGAAAAGGCCTCAGTGTCCCCACAGGGGCCCATTGACCACTGTCTTTGCTTGTTATCGCTTCTGGTACTAGTGACTGTTGCTTAATAAGTAATGGTTCTTAAAAGGCTTTCTAGCATTATAGTTAAAGAACATGGATTATGGAGTTACTTAATCTGTGGTTGAACCCTGGTTCCTCCATTTAATAGTTATTGAATTTACCCTAATTTCTCTAAACCATTTAAATCCTTAAGGGTAATTGACATAGTACATATAGAGTGAAAGGAGGCTCTCTTATTTCTACCAACTTGCTTCATCAGACATTACTCAAAATACCTCCTCCCCCTCGTGTTCCCTGTTAGAATAATTCAAATCACATCACTTGAATTGGAGAAGGCTTCCTTTATCCCTTCATTAGCACTCAAGTGAAAGCCTACTTTCTCCTGTGCTTCAACCAAATTGTTTCAAAATTACTAGTTGCTGACTTTATTTTTCTAATCCTCTGTTGTTAGTTAGTAAATACATTATGTAGATTTTGTAACCTTTTCCACAAGATTGTAGATTTAACCAGAAAATAGCTCTCATTCACAGTTTAATATCCATAATGAACAGTGATCTAAGGTCATAGATGTGTGCTGGTAATACAGGATTAGCTTGATTATTTAAAATGCTGAACTGTTTTCTATTACTGTTTATTTACTGTTAGGGCAAAATTTGATTAGCTGTCACTTTTACTTAAAATTTAATTTACATTCAACTTAAAAATTACATTTTCAGTAATGGTTATATTTTGGCAAACTGGAATGTCATTACATTTTTATTAACAAAAATCATAATCCTAAAATAATGTTTCATTTGGTGATAGAATATGATCTGCTTTCATCTTTATCAAATGTTTTTATTTTTTTTAATTTACTTTTTAAAAAATTAGTTTTAGAGCCCTGGCTGGCGTAGCTTGGTGGATTGAATACAGGCTGCGAACCAAAGCATCGCAGGTTCGATTCCCAGTCAGGGCACATGCCTGGGTTGCAGGCTGGGTCCCCAGTGGGGGCCACATGCGAGGCAACCACACATTGATGTTTCTCTCTCTTTCTCCCTCCCTTCCCCTCTCTAAAAATAAATAAATAAAATCTTTTAAAAAGTTAGTTTTAGAAAAAGATTTTATTTACATATTTTAGAGAGAGGGGAGGCAGGGAGGAAGAGAAACATTCATTGGTTGGCTCCCCTTTGCATCTTGACCAGGTACCAGACCTGCAACCCAACCATGTGCCCCAACTGGGAATCCTTTGCTTTGCCAGAGGACCCCCAACCAACTGAGCCACTCCAGTCAGCTGTTTATTTCCTTTTTAATAAGTTTAAATCCTTGAGGGTTACAGCATTATATGGATTCTGTATCCTTTGGTCTTAGCAGGAAGGTGGGTTCGGAATTTAGCTCAAACCATGCCACTCTTTCCATGAGCATGAGTTGCCTTTCCCCAGATTAATCCAGTTTTGTTTGATTTACCACCAGGAGTCACTGTGTTGTTCTTTGCTTTGTACTCAGAAGCACATCTCTTATCTAGATAGAATTCAGTTTCATCTTGAGCATAAACACGTTCAATTTTAAGAAGAGCTGTGTGCCCCCTCTGATTCCGGAGACCCCATTTATAGCTGGCAAAAATGGCTTTGGATCACAGCCTTCTAGGCATACTTGTCATAGAAGTCCTGTTCCCAGCAGGCCTCCACAGTCTCTAAGATGATAGAAAAAGGAAAGCTAATTTTTCATTTTTTATTGATTGTTAGAGAAGGGGGAAGGAGAGAGAAAGAAGCGTCGATTTGTTGTTTCACTGATTTATACATTCATTGTTTGATTCTTGTAAGTGCCCTGACCAGGGATCAAACCCACAACCTTGGTGTATTGAGACGATGTTCTAACCAACCAAGCTAGGTAGCCAGGGCTGATTTCCTTTCAAATATTAAAAGAAAATGTCTCTCAGTTTCCTATTCAGTGTAACCTTTAGTTACCCAATGTTGGCTCTTAATACTTGTTTTAGTTTTTGTAGCATTTCTTTTTGGTTTCTTAAAGTGGGTGTTAAATTTAGTTATAGTAGTTGTATCCTGAAAGATCTAGAAGTAATCTCCACTTGGTTATATTAAATGACCCTATCCTGTTTGCCACCCATCCTGCCCATTTATCCTGGACCTCTTTAGCCACTTTCCACAGCTGTTCCTGGTCCAGAAAAACAAGGACAGATTTTTATTTAAGGTTTTCAAATAATTGTTCATCATTCTTGGTTCTTTGGTTAAGTATGAAAATTGTTGTTTTCTGGCTTTCTTTAGAATAGGGGCTTTAAGGATACCATAAACTTTTTTTTTTTCCATAGACTTGCCATTGAAAGGTAGGTCTGATAGTTTTAGGCTGAAATATTAACTATGTAGTTATGTCTTAGGCAACAGAAACCTAGCTCAAATTATTTTTAGCATAATGGGGGAGCCTGTCTCTCATAACCTGGTAAGTCTGGGGCCACAGCTGGCATTAATTATTAGAGTACTAGGGGAAGTCTATGGAGGATTCTGATCAAACAAGATTTGATTGCATGCTTAGACCTGAATTACTCACTATGGGCAGGAGAATATGGTTCTGTGATTGGCTAGCACAAGATCATGTGCTGTGCATCCAGTTCTCTGTGTATGTGTATGCGCACACATGTGTGTTGGAGATTGGAAAGGGTGTTGGTACCTCCGCTTAAACAAGTTTGCCAAAAGAATGAGGAGTCCCTCCAATATCTTATATCTAAGTATTCACATTTTTTCCTCGTAATGTCTTGACTAATTTTTTTGAACCCCTTTTGTTCCTGTGCTTTAAAACAGTAACAGTATTATCTTTCAGTGGTAAAAAAAAAAAAAAAAAGCTTATTTAGGACCAAGGAACAAATAAAAAACATGATCAATATCATTAGTCATTAGTGAATGTAGCTCGAAACCATAATGAGATACCACTTCACACCTACTAGGATAGCTGTCAACAAAAAGACAAATAGAAGCATTTGTGAGGATGTAGGACAAGTGCAACCCCTTAGACATGGATGATGGGAATTTAAAATGGTGGAGCCACTTTGGAATGCAGTATGGCATAAACTCAAAAGGTTTAACAGCAGTTCTACCCCTAGGTATAAACCTAAGAGAATTGAAAACAAGTGTCTGCACAAAAACTTTAACATAAATGTTCATAGCAGCCTTGTACATTGTAGCCAAAACATGGAAATAACCCAAATGTCCATTAACTGATGAATGAGTAGACAAAATGTGGTACATCCATATAATGGAATATTATTCTGCTATAAAAAGGAAATGCTGTCCTGGCTGGTGTGGCTCAGTGGATTGAGCATCGGCCTGTGAACTGAAAGGTTGCCAGTTCAATTCCCGGTCAGGGCACATGCTTGGGTTGCAGGCCAAGTCCACAGTTGGGACAGTGTGAGAGGCAACCGATCAATGTTTCTTTCACATATTGATGTTTTTCTCCCTTCCAGTCTCTCTAAAAAATAAATAAAATCTTATTTTTTAAAAAATAGAAGTACTGCTACATGCAACAACATGGATGAATCTTGAAAACATTGTACTACCTGAAAGAAGCCAATCAAAAAAGATCACATATTCTGTAATTCCATTTTTATGAGATGTCCAGAGTGGGCAAATCCATAGAGAGAAAGTACATTAGTGGTTGCCAGTACCTAGGACAAAGGGAGATGGAGAATGACTGCTAATAGATATGGGGCCTTTTACAGTGAAAATTAATATGCAACTTTCCAAATGTTGCTAAAAACCACAGACTACACTTTAAATGAATGAATTATATGGTGTGTGAATTATATCTTAGTAAAGTTAGTATGTTTTAAAAAAAAACCACAAAGTTTAATTAAGAGAAATCAGTAGAGGCTCTGACAACTTTCTGGTACCTAAGGGTCATGGGTGAACTCTTGGCAGCTTATTTTAACTGACTTGTTTGCTCTTTCCTGTATTGAATTCATTTGTTCAGTTTCTGTGTCCGAGGTTCTGTTGTAAGCAGTCAGGATAGAGGAATGAATAACATGGGTTAAATTCCTGTTCTCATTGAGTTCACATTCTGGCAGGTCAAGGTTTCTCAGATTCCTATTCTAAACTGACCCTGTGGGGGTATTCAACCACTCTGTAAACTAGTGTTGTAGTGGATTCCTTATCTTTCTTTCCTAAACTCACGTTTACAATAAATATGTACCTCAAAAATGAAAGCAAAGGACACCCTAAATGTTTGGTGTTTAGTAACGCTTCCCTTGAGATTTGTAGGATTGCATCTCATTAGCCAGCCGTATGTCATTAGGAGAACTTAAAATTTTTTTATTTCAATTTCTGTAAAATAAAAATTCCACCGTAATGAATACTTGTTATGATAAAGCTTTTGAGAATGCAAGGAACATCCTTATTCAGACTAGGTCAAATAAGGATGGGGTATTAGAAAAATTAAGGAACCAGTTCTTGCATTATCCAAGATACTTCAAGTAGGAATGTCTTAGTGATAGGAATTCACCTATCTTCTCTGTACTGCTCTGTCAGCCACTAACTCCGGTACTGTTTTATTTTTCCAAATACTCTTAGTCTTTATATCTGTGTTAAATTATTGAGAGACTCTTACTGAGTTAATGAGCTCAGTCCTACCTGAAGCAGACATTTTTTACTGTTGGCCTTTTTTTGAATTGGTTTTCCGCTTCATCCTCACTGCCACTCAGCTGTGAAATTTCGGGGCGGGGAGACCTGTCATATGACAAGGAACATCATTGCCTCCTTCTGCAGCAGCTTCCCTGAAAAGAAAAGTTTCTCTTGCACAAGGTTATAAATACTGTATTATTTAGTTACTGTCACTCCATTCCTTTCTGTTAACTTTTTACTCACTTTAAAATCTGGGGTAAATCATTATTACCTTGATAAAATCTCATCTCCACTCTGGTTGCCTGGTTTCTGCTATTGCTGTTTTCTGATCATAAAATAACCAGCATGTTTCTGCTTTTTTTATTTTTTAAATCCTCACCTAAGGATATGTTTGTAATTGACTTGAGAGAGAGAGAGAGAGAGACAGGAACATCAAGTTAGAGAAAAACATTGACCTGTTGTCTCCCTTACCAGGCTGTGGGTTGAACCAGCAACCCTTTGGTGCATGGGACCCAGCCAGGGCACAAATGGTTCTTTTTAAAAATAAGTTAAATCACACCTCTCTTGTCCTTCAGTAGCTTCCCACCACATTTTCCTTTCCAACTCATTACTGAGACCTTCCAGGCCTTGCCAAATCTGGTTCCTGCCCATTTCTCCTACCTCTCTAAGTTTATTATCTCCTTTAGTTAACTACACTCTCATTCATCTTATTTTAATTCATTTATTTCTAACACATCAATAGCCCTCTCCTCTTCAGGCCCTTTACATATGCTACTCTGACTGTCAGAATGCCTTCTCTTACCCCCTTTACCTTCATTCCCTTTCTTTCAGCTGTGTAGTTATTTCTCATCATTTGGATCTTCAGTATGATTTCCTTAGGCCATCTCTAAACAAACTAATTGAAAACCCCCTGTTGTTAACTTAAGAACACTAATCATAATTTGTTAATGTATTTATTTACTCAATGTTATTTTCTCTCATCAGACTGTAAGTTCTCTAAGAGTATGGATCTTGTCTTTTTTGTACATCACTCTTAATTCTTATCACAGAGTCTGGCATATAAGTGGCACTTAAATACTTAAGGGAGTTAAATGAAACTTTTTTTAAAAGTGTACTAAATCCAACTTTCTAAGTCAATTTTTTCTCTTGAAATGATAATGGTGTGATAATTGTAGAAGTTTTTTTGAAAAGTGGAAAAATAAAATAACCCTCTATAATCTTACTGTTATCGATCTTTTGGAATATTGTCTTTGTACATTTTTTCTAATATATAGGGTCTGGCACAAATCATGCCCCTTTTTATTACAAAATCTTTTACTACAAAATTCTAAGCCTGTAATTCTGTAACATAACACTAACGCACTCAAGGACACCATATGACATTTTAGGTGAGATGTTCAAATGAAAATTATAAATTACTACATCCATATTATTACTATACCAACCACATGCAAGCGGGTGTCACTTCTGTGGGACCCTGTATTTGAACTTAATTTGGGTTCTTGTGAGAATAGCTCATAGTTGAATACAGCAAAGTTACTCAACTTTGGCACTGTTGACATTTTGAGCCAGGTAATTCTTTGTCTGGGAACTTGACTGTACATTATAAGATATTTAACAGCATCCCTACCTCTGCCCTACTAGGTGCCAGTAGCACTTCCCCTCCCCCCAGGTGTATAATTGCCTAATGTCCTCTTAATGGCAAAGTCTCCCCAGGTGAGAACCACTGCAATGCAGTGTTTCAGTAAACTTCCTACAACACCATAGCTGTTGACACTTTTCAACTCAGAAGTCTTCGGTGGATTTCTGTTGTCTGTAAGAGTCAATAAGCTAGATATTTCAGGTTCTTGGTTTAGGTTAGCAGATTTTTGAGTGTTTCCTGCATGAATGCTAATGAAGGGGCATACACTAAAGTACAGGCATATCTCGGAGATACTGGAAGTTTGGTTCCAGACCACCACAATAAGGCAAAAATCACAAAGTGAGTCATGTGAATTTTTTGGTTTCCCAGTGCATATAAAAGTTATGTTTGTGCTATACTGTCTATGTAATTTATTAAGTGTCCAAGGGCATTATGTCTTAAAAAAAAGTGTACATATTTTAATTAAAGAAATACTTTATTGCTAAAAAATACTATTATCTGAGTCTTCAGCAAGTTGAACTCTTTATGCTGGTTGGAGGGTCTTGCCTTGATGTTGATGAAAATGCAAAGTACAATAGAATGAAGTATGCCAGTGTCTGGCCAGATTAATTCTTACCTTTTTAGCTTATAATTCCCTCATCTATATGACTTCATATCAGACTCTTCTCCCATTTCAGGCAGATGAACCCACTTCACCTTTACCATTCAGTTCTGCTTTTCTGTCTTTGCTTTTGTTGGACCCCTAACTGGAAAAACTTTCTAGTCTTTCCTTTACCTTGCCATTTATTTCTATTTCCAGGTTGAACTTAAGTGTCCAGGCTTCAGTTAAGTTTTTCTTCACCATACCAATTCATATTGATTCTTCCTTTTCTTGAACTCTTGGCTATTTTAGTACTCAGGATTCGATGTTTCCTCATGTAAGATATTTTTACTTGTTATATGTTTTATAGAAAAAAGAGTATTGCAAAATGATATATATGACTTAATACACCAACAAATCAGTTAACCTGGATGAAATGGGAAAATTCCTGGAAACACGTAACCTACCAAGACTGAATCATGAAGAAATAGAACATTTGAACAGGCCTATAACTAGTAAGGAGATTGAATCAGTAATCAAAAATTTCCCAACAGAGAAGAGCCCAGGACCAGATGCCTTCACTGGTGAATGCTACCAAACTTTTAAGCAGAATTAATACTGATCCTCCTCAAACTTTTCCCAAAAAACTAAAGACAAAGAAACACTTCCAAACTCATACTATGAGGCCAGCATTACTCTTGGTACTAAAACTAAACAAAAACACTTCATAGGAAAACTGAAGACCAATATCCCTGGTAAGTAGCATTGCAAAAGTTCTCAACAAAATAATAGCAAATGAATTCAACGGAATATTGAAAGGATTATATACTATGAACAAATAGGGTTTATTCCTGGAATTCGGGGACAGTTCAATATATGAAATCAGTCAATGTACTATACTGAAAATGAACAGAATGAAAGATAAAATCACATGATTTCAATTGTTACAGAGAAAGCATTTGATAAAATTCACTCTTTCATTATAAAAACCCTCAACAAAGTCAGAAGAAAACTACCTCAACATAAATACAGACCAAATATTAAAAGGACCAGCAGACATCATACTCAGTAGTGAAAGACTGAAAGCTTTTCATGTAAGATCAGGAGCAAGACAAGAATGCCTGCTTTCACCCAGTCTATTCAACAAGTCCTAGCCAGAGCAATTAGGCAAGAAAAAGAAATAAAAGGCATTTAAATTGGAAAGGAATAGTAAAATTGTCTGTTTGCAGATGACATGATCTTACATGTAGAAAGCTGGAAAGATACACACACACACACACACAAATTAAACATAATAAATGATTCAGCAAAGTTACAGGACATAAAATCACCATACACTAGCCCTGGCCTGGTGGTTCAGTTGATTGGAGTGTCATCTTGTACACCAAAGGTTGAGGGTTTGATTCCTGGTCAGGGCACATACCTAGATTGTAGTATCAGTCTCCTATTCGTGTGCATACAGGAGGCATTTGATCATTGTTTCTCTCACTTTGATGTTTGTCTCTCCCTCTCTCTAAAATTAATAAACATACCCTCAAGTAAGGATTTAAAAAAATCGGCATACACTAGCAAGGTACAACCTGAAGAGGAAATTAAGAAGCAAATCCATTTACAGTAACATCAAAAGAAGTAAAATATTTAAGAATAAACCTAATTAATGAGGTGAAAGACTTTTACACAGAAAACTGCAAAACATTGCTGAAAGAGAAAGAAGACAAATAAATGAAAAGATGTCCTGTGTTAATAGATTGGAAGACTTATTGCTAAATGTCAGTACTACCCAAAGTGATCTACAGAATTACTGTAATCCCTATCAAATTCCCAATGATATTATTTGCAGAAATAGGAAAATTTATCCTAAAATTTATATGGAACCTCAAGGGGTCCTGAATAGTCACAAACAATCTTGGAAAAAAAGAAGAAAAAGTTGGAGGTCTTACACCTCCTAATTTTAAAACTTACTACAAATCTACAGTAATCAAAATAGTGTGATATTGGCCTAAAGTAAGACATAGATCAATGGACTAGAATAGGGAGCCCAGAAATAAACTTTTATGCATGTATGGTCAAATTGTTTTTGACAAGGGTGCCAAGATCATTCACTCACTCATTCATTCATTGGAACAAGAACAGTGTTTTCATTAAAGGGTGCTGGGAAAATTTGATATCCACAAGCAAAAAAATGAAGTTGGACCCTTACCTAACACCATGTATTAATACAGTTATTAACTTGAAGTAGATCAAGGACCTAAATGTAAGACCTAAATCAGTTAAACTCCTAGAAGAAAACATGGGACAAAAGCTTAATGATACTGGATTTGATAGTGATTTCTTGCATATGACACCAAAGGAATAGGTAACAAAAAATTTATTGTACTACACCAAATTTCAAAACTTCTGTGCATCAAAGTATCCAGTTAACATAGTTGAAAAGTCAGCCAATGGAATGGGAGAAAATATTTGCAAATCTGCTATGTGGTTAATATCTAGAATTATAAAGAACTCCTACAACTCACCAACAAACAAACCTATTAAAAATGGGCAAAGGGTTTGAATAAATATTTCTCTAGAAAAAATATACAAATAGCCAACAAACATATGAAGAGACCCTCAACATCAAGAATCATTAAGGAAATGCAGATAAAAACCACAATGAGACACTGTCTCATACCCACTAGCATAAAAACTAAAAAAAAAGATAAAATAATTTGGTGAACATGTGGAGATATTGGTATACTTGTGTACTGTTAGTGAGAATGTAAGATGGTACAACCCCTATGGAAAACAGTATGGTGGATCCTTAAAAAATTAAAAATTTAATTATAACATGATCCAGCAATTCCACTTGAGTATATACCCAAAAGAATGGGGTATATACTCAATGGGACCCAAAGAGGTATTTGTGCACTTGCATTCCTAGCAGCATTATTTACAAAGACAAAAGCTGGAAGCAACCCAAGTGTTCTGTGGGTGAATGGATAAAATGTGGTATATACACAAAATGGAATGTTCAAACTTGAGGAAGGGAACTCCGACACATGTCACAACATGGATGAACCTTGAGGGCATTATGCTAAAAAACAAAAAGCAGTATGATTCTACTCATATTAGGTTCCTAGAATAGTGGAATTCATAGAAACAAAGTAGCTTGATGATTGCTGAGGGAAATAGGTGGTTGTTCAATGGGTATAGAGTTTCAGTTTTTCGAGGTAAAAAGTTTTGTAGATTGAATGCACAGCAGTGCGAATGTACTTAGCATTACTGAACTGCACACTTAAAAAATGGTTAAGATTTGCCCTGGCTGGCATAGCTCAGTGGATTGAGCATGGGCTGCAAACCAAAGGATTACAGGTTCAATTCCCAGTCAGGGCACATGCCTGGGTTGCAGGCCAGATCCCCAGTAGGGGCCACATGAGAGGCAACCACCGATTGGTGTTTCTCTCTCTTTCTCCCCCCCTTCCCCTCTCTAAAAATAAAATCTTTTAAAAAAATGGTTAAGATGGTAAATTTTATAATTTGTGGGGTTTTTCTACCTAAAAATATTTGTAATTTTTAGAAAATGATTTAAGATAGTAAATTTTATGTTATGTGTATTTTACCATAATTTTAGAGAAAAGGAAAAAAATTGACATTATACACATACTAGAGAGAATATGGAGCAATAAAAATTCTCATTTACTGCGGGTGGGAATACAAAATGGTACAGCCACCGTGGAAGACAGTTTGACAGTTTCTTACAAAACAGAACATACTCTTACATATAATCCATTAATTACACTCTTAGGTATTTATGCAAATGAATTGAAAATTTAGGTCTGACTTCCGACCAAGATGGAGGTGTAGGTAGACACACTGCCTCCTCGCACAACCAAAAGATGGACAACAATTTAAAAACAAAAACAACCAGAACTGACAGAAAATCGAACTGTATGGAAGTCTGACAACCAAGGAGTTAGAGAAGAAACATTCATCCAGACCAGTAGGAGAGGTGGAGAGGAATCTCGGCAAGGGAGCAGCGGGTGGGCCTGGTAAGACAGCGGATTGTGGACTGGGTGGTCCCACATTAGCGCGCAGTTGAACTGGGAGGAACAACTAGGAAACAAGACAGACCGCACAACCCAGGGTTCCAGTGTGGGAAATAAAGCCTCAAAACCTCTGACCGAAAACCCCTGTGGGGGTTGAGGGGGCAGCAGGAGAAACTCCCAGCCTCACAGGAAACTTTGTGGGAGAGACCCATAGGGTACTAGAACATATACAAGCCTGCCCACCCACCCGGGAATCAGCACCAAAAGAGCCTAATTTGATTGTGGGTATCTGGGGAAGTGTCTGGAAACTGGCAGAGCATGGAACAAGCAGCACTCTTCCCTCTTGGACCCGTCCCCCACAGACAGCTTCACAACCAAGAGACGGGGATTGCCCCACCCTGGTGAACACCTAAGGCTCTGCCCAAGACAAAAAAAAAAAAATGGCCCAAATGAAAGAACAGTTCAAAGCTCAAAAAAAAAAAAATATACAACTAAGCGATGAAGAGATAGCCAGCCTATCAGATGCAAAGTTCAAAACACTGGTTATCAGAATGCTCCAGGAACTCACTGGGTATTTCAACAGCATAAAAAAGACTCAGGCAGCAATGAAGGTTGCATTATGTAATATAAAGAAAAATCTACAGGGAACCAACAGTGATAGAAAGGAAACCAGGACTCAAATCAGTGGTTTGGAGCAGAAGGACGAAACATTCAACCAGAACAGAATGAAGAAACAAGAATTCAGAAGAAGGAGAGTCTTGGGAACCTCCTGGACATCTTTAAATGTTCCAACATCCAAATCATAGGGGTACCAGAAGGAGAAGAGAAAGACCAAGAAATTAAAAACTTATTTGAACAAATAATGGAGAACTTCCCCAATCTGGCAAAGGAAATAGACTTCCAGGAAGTCCAAGAAGCTCAGAGACTCCCAAAGAGGTTGGACCCAAGGAAGCACACACAAAGGCACATCAGAATTAACATTACCCAAGATTAAAAATAAGGAGAGAATCTTAGAAGCAGCAAGAGAAAAGGAGACAGTTACCTACAAAGGAGTGTCCATTAGATTATCAGCTGATTTCTCAAAAGAAATGCAGGTGAGAAGGGGCTGGAAAGAAGTATTCCAAATCATGAAAGGCAAGGACCTACATCCAAGATTACTCTATCCAGCAAAGCTATCATTTAGAATTGAAAGGTAGATAAAGTGTTTCCCAGATAAAGTCCAAGTTAAAGGAGTTCATCATCACCCAGCCCTTATTATATGAAATGTTACAGGGACTTACCTAAGAAAAAGATAAAAAATATGAACAGTAAAATGACAACAAACTCACAGCTATTAACAACTGAACCTTAAAACAAAACCAAAACAAACTAAGGAAACAACTCAAACAGGAACAGAACCACAGAAATGGAGATCATATGGAGGGTTATCATGAGGGAGTGGGAGGGGAGAAAAGGGGGAAAAGCTACAGAGAATAAGCATAAATGGTAGGTAGACAATAGGGAGAGGATAAGAACAGTATAGGAAATGTAGAAGCCAAAGATCTTATGTGTATGACCCACAGACATTAACTAAAGGGGTCATGCAGGATGGAGGGGAATAAAGGGGGGGAGTGGGACAACTGTAATAGCATAATCAGTAAAATATATTTTTAAAAAATTTAGGTCCGTATGAGCAGCTTTATAATTGCCAAAACTTTGAAGCAACTGAGATGCTATTCAGTAGATTAATGGATAAATAAACTGTGGTTCATTCAGACAATGGAATATTATTCAGCCCAAGAAGAGATGAGCTGTCCAGCCATGAAAAGACATGGGAGAACCCTAAATATACATCATTAAGTGAAAGAAGCCAATCAAAAAGTCTGCTTTATTAACTCAACTGTGTAATATTCTGGAAAGGCAAAATTACAGACGGTAAAAGATCAGTGGTTCCCAAGGGTTATCGGCAGAGTAATTTTTAGGATGGTGAGTTTAATCTCTATGGTGTTATAATGGGACATACATTTGTCAAAACCCATAGAAAGTCCAAATGTAAACTATGGACTTAAGAGGGAAATGATGTGTCAGTGTAAGTTCATCAATTGTAACAAATGTACCATCCTCGTGTAGGATTTGATAGCACTAGAAAGAGAGTAAATACATGGGAACTCTACTTTCTGTTCAGTTTAGCTGTGAACTTAAAAACTGCTTTAAAAAAGATTATTTTTTAAAAGGATATGTATAGCATGATATTCATGTAAAAATCTTAAATATATAAAACTTCTGTAAATGTGTTATATACAGTGAAAACACCCATAAGAATTAAACAAATTTTTTAAAATAATTGTTTCTGGGGAGAACATAAAGGGGAAGAGAGGGAGCAGGCTGAGTTTAGATTGAGATTTTTAACAGTTATCTGTTAATTAACCTTCAAGTCATCATTGTCTCCTCTCTTTCGTGGCCCTATCCTGTCCATTGGCAAGTTTTGTAGGTTCTATCTTCAAGTGTCACTAAGAGTAAATGCCAGAATCTATACAGTGGTCATCCATTTTCTACTCCTCTTTGTTCATTGCATGTCAGCCCATCTAGACTCCTTATCTTCCCTTTTCTCTCTTGTCTGGGCCTTTTTTACTTGCTAATTCTTCCACCTTGAATAGTTTCTACCAAATATCCACATGGTTTATTTGCTTATCTTCTTACTGGTGATCTTAAAAATACTCCTCTTCTGGACGTTTTTTCCCACAATATTTGTCATCATCTAGCATGCTGTATATTTTAGTTTTATCTATTGTCTCACTCCCACACTAAAATGTAGATTGATGAAGACAACGATTTTTATCATTTTGTTCCCTGATGTATTCTTAGCACTGAGAACAGTTTGTGGCACATAGTAGGTGGTCAGCAGATATTTGTAGTGTGGAAAAAATGGCTTTCCATGAATGTAGATGTACGTATAAGAAAACAGAGTTAGGCTTTTTAACTCAGTAATTTGCCTTTCAGTGAAGAATTTATTTGTAAATTTTTTAATTGATTTTACAGAGACAGAAAAAGGGAAAGGGAGACAAAGACATTGTATTTTGGGTTTTTGTTCCACCTTTTTATGCATTCATTGATTGCTTCTTGTATGTGCCCTGAAGGGGATCAAACCTGCAGCCTCGGTGAATCAGGACAATGCTCTAACCAGCTGAACTACTGTCCAGGGCCTAATGAAGATTTTTGTATTATCAAGGTTGAAGTCTTTGAATATAAGTTCACAGAGAAAAAATAATATTTTCTAAATAAATAGAAGGAAAAGTAGCTTATTTGAAGAGATATGTAGCAGAAGTAGACCTAGGATCAAAAGGTAGTGTAGTGTAGTATAAAAAACAATGGACTGGGGCCAGGATAATCTGAGCCTTGCTAGTGGGGAAGTCACTGGGCCTCGGTTCCTTTCTTTATAAATTGAGATAATTTAAATGATTTGTATTCTATTTAAAAAATCTTATAATGCTATTTGTGTAGATTTTTCTGTAACAAAACCATAAATTTGAATTGATTATGTTTATATAAGATAGAAGGAAAACATTCTTTAATCTCTTTTCATACTTCATTTTAATCTGTTACTGTTTTACAACTGGAACAAAATAATTGTTTTTATTATCTGAGAATGGACCAAAAATAAGGGAAATCAGATTTCTACAGCAATGGTGTAAAGCTTGGGTTCTGTTGACTTCCTTAATTGGCTTCACCTCATTTTGTTTCATATTCTCCATAATTTTTCCCAGTGTCTTGCCCATGTGTTGAATTTTCTTCACCCTGCCATTAAGTCATTTTGTGAAATTTTATTTCTTTTGTAAAGTACTCAAAACACTTGAAGAGAAATAATCATTCTTGCCAGCATTCTGTTAGTCCCTTATAATCCATTCATTCTAAAACGGAAATACTTTTTCCTTTACTCATATAAAACTTAAATATGTACTTGTTTAATGTAACAGATCTCTCTGTGTCATCCTTAATCACTTTCTATAAGTGATTCTGAAAGTTTACCTTGGCAGCCATTCACATCTCTGAAGTTATATATGTGTCTCACCCACCTATGGTCATTTCTTAACCATTTTTCTTTCCCTATCAGACACCTCCTCACCAGCAACACATGCATACATGCAATACACACGTACACAAAGTTCATTTGTTATACTTCAAGGAAAATAGGAGTGGAGAATGTGAAAACAGCTGTTTCAGAGCCACAAAATAACTCTTCATTGTTTACAGTTTTGAGCTATGGCTTTTTCAGGATTCTTAGCACAGAAATTATTGCTGTGCATAACTTGTACAAATGGCAGTTAGATATTTTTTGACATTGTTTTTTGAAGTTGATTAAATTGAAATTTTTGAGACAAAAAAAATCTTAGAGATCTTTTGAATTCCTTTACAGATGAGGAAATTAATGCTCATAAAAATAGTAACTTGCCTAAGATTCTGTTAATTACAGGTAGAACTGGGGACTGGAAGCCATATACTAGTAGAGCAGTATAGTCACATAGTAGCAACTCATCTTGGGAGGAGATAAGTATATGTATACATGCATTTTCTCCTACCTATTCCTTCCTGCATACATACCACTCTTCTTGTGTAAGATAGGTAAATAGAAAATGCCGGAAATTCTATTTTTTTTTTTTGTTTTTTTATACTTTCCTAAATTTACCAAATAGTTATGTGTAACTTTTTAAAAAATGTTACTGATTATGCTATTACAATTCTCCCTACCTTTCCCCATTTGCCCACCTCCAACCAGCATGCCCCACTCTCTCAGGTGATCCTCACAACCATTGTTCGTGTCCCTGGGTCATGCTTATAAGTGCTTTGGCTACTCCATTTCTTGTACTGGACATCCCCATGGCTATTCTGGAACTACCTATTTGGACTTCTAAGTCCCCTTACCTCTTAATTCCCCCACACCCCCACACCCCCATCCCATCTGGCAGCCATCGAAACTCTCTGTGTATCCATGACTCTCTGTTATTCTTGTTTGCTTTGTTTTTTTAGATTCATTTGTTGATAGGTCTGTATTTATTGCCATTTAATTGTTCATAATTTTGATTTTTTTCTTAAGTTCCTTTAACATTTCATATAATAATGGTTTGGTGATGATGAACTCCTTTAGTTTTTTTCTTGTCTGGGAAGCTCTTTATCTGCCCTTTGATTCTAAATGCTATCTCAGCGAGATAGAGCAATCTTGGCTGTAGGTCCGTGCTTTTCATGATTTTGGATATTTCTTGCCAGTCCCTTCTAGCCTGCAAAGTTTCTTTTGAGAAATCAGCAAATAGTCTTATGGGAACTCCCCTGTAGGTAACTAACTTCTTTTCTCTTGCTGCTTTTAAGATCCTCTCTTTATCTTTAACCTTTGGCATTTTAATTATGATGTGTCTTGGAGTGGGCTCCTTTCCATCCATTTTCTTTGGGACTCTCTGTGGTTCTTGGATTTGCATGCCTACTTCCTTCACCATATTACGGGAGCTTTCTTTCATTATTTTTTCAAATAGCTTTCCAGTTTCTTGCTCTTTCTCTTCTCTTCTGACACCCCTATGATGTGAATGTTGGAACATTTGAAGTCCCAGAGGCTGCTTACACTATTCTCTTTTTTTTTGTTTTGTTTTTCTTCTTGCTGTTCTAGTTGATTGTTTTTTGTTTCTTTATGTTCCAAATCTTTGATTTGATTCTTGGCTTCATCTGCTCTACTGTTGTTGCCCTGTAAATTGTTCTTTATTTCAATTAGTGAATCCTTTGTTTCTGAGTGGATCTTTTTTATTCTGTTGAGGTCCTTACTAAGTTTCTTGAGCATCTTTATAACCAGTGTTTTAAACTCTGCATCTGATAAGATTGCTTACCTCCCTTTTGTTTAGTTTTCTTTTTCTGGAGTTTTGATCTGTTCTTTCATTTGGGCCTTGTTTCTTTGTGTCTGTCTTTTGGCACCCTACCTGTGTTTGTTTCTATGTATTGGGTAAAACTGCTATGACTCCCTGTCTTATGGCCTAATGTAGTAGGTGCTCTGTAGGGTCCAGTGGCACAGTCTTCTCTATCACCCAAGCTGGGTACTAGAGGTATACCCTCTGTGTGGGCCACATACACCCTCCTCTTGTAGTTGAGCCTTGATTGATGTTGGTAGGTTAATGGGAAGGATTAACCCAGGCCAGTCAGCTGCAAGAACTGGCTGTGACCACTTATCACCAACCACCACCCTTTGTGGAGGATCAGCTGTGCAGATGTAGCAGGTGGTGGTGGTGGTGCTCCAGTGTGGTCTGTAGCTGTCCACTGGGTGGTGCAGGCTAAGGTCAACCTGCCCTCCGCCTCCCTTGTTCTACCCAGGGCCGCCCTGCCTGGGCTATAAAGCAATTTGAAGTGGCTGCTGCTAGTGCAAGGCTTGGGGCCACTTAGCAAGAGGTACTGGGGTTGGGGGCTCAGTGATGCCAGCTGTTGTTTGTTTGACAGGATTTAGGAAGTTGTGAAGCATGAGCCAAGACCAGCCATTCACATGGAAAAGTCTCTGTTAACAACCTGTGTGGAATGGAGTCTCAAGGGAACTCCAGGGCAGGGCAAACATTGTTAGCCAGGATGATGGAGTCTCAGATATGGCACCCACCTGCCAGTCCTGCAGCTCTTTTGAGGAGAAGGGTTCAGAAAAGGGACAATGACCTTTCCCACCTTTCTGGGAGAAAGCTGTTTGTTCCCCAGCTCTTGCCCTGATGCCCTTCAAGCTGCCAACCTGGTGCAGGAGCTCAGAGGGAGTGAGTCTGAGTAAGTCTGTGTGTGTGGGTTCTTTAAGGGGAACTGCTTGGACTCGAGTTTCTTCCACTGACTCAGTCCCTGATGGTTTTTGCAGCCAGAAGCTATGGGGACTTACCATCCTGGCTCTGGAAAACTGGGTTGGGGAGCCTGTTGGGGCTGGGACTCCTTGCTCCTGAGATGTCACTCCCACATTTTTATCCACCATAGGTGGATATGGGACAAGTCCATTCTGCATCTCTGCCCCTCCCGCCGCTCTGGGTAGATGTGGTTTCTTTAATTCCGTAGTTGTCAGACTTCCATTCAACTCAGTATCTGATGGTGCTGAGTGATGGTTGTTCCATAGTTTAGTTGTAGTTTTGATGTGGTTGTGGGAGGAGCTGAGCCATGTTTATGCCACCACCTTGACCAGAACTCCCCTAATTTTTTAATTTAATACATACCCCTATTGCTTGAAACTCTAGTGTAATCCCATTTCTTGAAGTTAAGAACTGTTAACAGTGGCCTACGTTTTTTGTGATTTTTAAAATTATATTCGTGTAACTAAGTTTCTGTGCTTAGATATGGATCATTTAGAATATAGTATCTGGACTAGAATTATTTCTTAAAACTGCTCCAATAGTCTTGCCAAGGGTTAAATTCAGTCTCCTACTCTGAATTTAGTTTCAAACTCCTTTTATACTCAGTCATCATTAATCTTTTTACTTCTCACAGATAAGAACTTGATTCTTCTTATGTAGACTTTTGCCCACCATTAGTATTGCTAATTAGAACTTTTCTTTGTTACTACTATTAACAAATATTATCTCTGAGAAAGAAATCCAGTTTGATTAAACACTTAAGATTTCTGTTTTATTGTCCTAAATGTCAAGTTGAGATTTATCTGCTAACCATAATACAATTTGACCACATATATAGTATTTGGCAAAGGCATGAATAAAGCAGTATGATGGTTGCTGCTGGACAGATCAAGTGGAGATGAAAGGGAGAAATAGGAAAGGAATGGAAAAACAGGCTTCTGCAGTTATATATTTTTACCATTTTGTTCACCATATTTATGGGTTGAATAACCATTGTACTTAACAAGTAAGTTTGGATATGATGACCATTTGGGTTGAAAATACCAGTAACTCACTTTTCTCTGAAAATGTTTAGGTTAGCTTTTTGTGACATTGATTTGGCTCCTTGCCTTTCCATTCCTGGCTCCTGACATTCTTCAGCAGATCCAGCATGTGCCATCTTTTATAGTTTTCTCTTTTTGTATTTGCCCTTTTTTCTACCTGGAACCCCTGTGTCTAAATGAATTTCCATTCAGTCTTAAAAGACTCAGCTCATGTTTCATCTCTATTATTCAGTTTTTTACGGTCAAGAGCAGTGGACCTTTGGTAACTCATTACATTTATTAAATGAGTAAAATCAAGTAACATGTTCAGCACTCAGTGTTTTATAAATATAGGTATTACTAATACACTGTTTCTGTATCATAAGAGTACCTCCTTAAGGCCATAGATATGCCATGTCTGGTCCATCTTTGTACTTTTTAGTGCTTAGCAGATAGGCGATTAGTAAATATCTGACTGACTGAATATTTTCCAGCAGGTTCTAAATGGTATAGTAATAATTCATATTGAGGGAGGAGGGGTATGTATGTATATTTATAACTTTTTTAAAATGCTTTATTGAGATACAATTTGCCTTGTATAAAACTCACCTATTTTAAGTGTACAATTCAGTGATTTTTAGTAAATTTTCAGAGTTGTACAAACACTGCCACAATCCAGTTTTGGAACATATCTCATCACCCCACAAAAGATCTTGTACCAGATTAATTTTTTAAATTTTTATTTCTTTTGTTTTTTTGTGGTATTACCTAAGTAATATATTGTATACCTCATTAGAGCAAAAAAGGTGTTTAATCTGTAAAATTTAGCACAGTGATAGACACACAATAATTGTTAATTTTCAAAACTGAATTTTTTAGATAAAATAGCATTCTGTGTTCTATAAGATTTTTTTTTAAATTTTTGACAATGTCATGTCTGCTTTTGTCTGAGCTTAAAAGTTTATATTGTATTACAAGCAAAGAAATATAGAAATCCCGGGCCATCTGTTTGAACTCTCCTCTTTCACTCAGTGCTTTATCTGCCTCTTCCTCCCCATTTACGGCCTTTGTCCTTTACATAGCTCTTTGGCCTATAAATAAGCCTTCAGCCAGTTTGGCATAGCCTTTTGGAATTCTAATTGACAGCTTACTGTATCAGTGTAGGTCATGTGAATTCACAACTATTATATTCACATGTGATATATAAAACCTTTGCTATTTAAGATTAGAAAAGACTTAGAAAAAGCAGTCTTATATACCTCTTGCATAGGACCCTAGAGAAAAATTTTTTTTAAAAAGAAGTCGTTGATAAGAGGGAGTTATGAGTTGAAAATGTCTGAATATGTGATACCACTTTAAAGGCATTTGTTTTTTGCAAGAAAAAACAGGGGTGAAAATGCTGCTGAGCTAGTGCATAGAATGGCTTTCTGCTGAAAATTGAAATGTCATTCAATTTTCTCTTTACCTTGGAGGTAATAGCGTTTTTTCAAAAGAAGAGAACTCTTCCCTTTTTGCTCTCTATTAAAGAGATTGTCAAATCTCCTACTTTGCAAGTTAAGTTTCTGTGAATAGTTATGTCATAACTACAGTGTTAAATTGGTTTGATAAACCCTTTATTAATAGTTCCAAGTTATCAGAAACTCCAAACTTAATAAATAAGATGTACTGTAACGGGGAAAAAATTGGTGTATATAAAATATATTTAACAGTAGTTGTTTTGGGTTTATTTAATAGGTTGCTTTAGCAGGAAGTTAAAACCCATGTAATACCATAATCCTGTTTCTTTGGATGGAGTTACTAATAAAAACTTTAATTCTCAGACTAAAAATATCTCTGTCTTTTAGAAATCTACCTTTTATTGAACAGTCTTATAAGTAGTATATTTTACCAATTTTATTTTCTGTGTGAAACGTTTTTTGTTATTGTTGTTTTATATTGTGATACAATGCAAACCTCTTTGGGTATAGCTTTTGCTTTAGTATTAACCCTAGGCTCTAAAATTGGCTTGGACTCTTATTTGACTGTAAGACTTCTGGGGGACAATATGGCTTAGTAGTTAATTGGCTTGTATGAGACTGTAAATTCTAATCCTGGCTATCCTACTTTCCTACCTATGTGACCTTGGCCAAGTAACTTAACTCCTCTAAATCTCAGTTTCCTTATTTGTAAAAAATAATAATATATATACACATATATATTGCAAATAAGAATATATATATTTCTTCTTAGCTCTTAAGATTATAATCATCAAATTATAATGAATGTTGAAACTCTTACTGTAATACTTGTTTGATCATTTTTATACACTTTGCAGCCTATTTATCAGGTTTGGTTTTTTTTTGTTTTTTTTTTTTTAATGAGTCTTGATATTTTTTAAATCCCTCCTGAACCAGAGCATCACTTAATGATAGAATGAGTTGGTTTGGTCAAAAATTGAAGTGAAGATTTCTGTACATATAAAATTACCCAGTACATCTTGAGAAGGAATAACAGTGAATCCAAGGAGTTTAACTCTGGAGTCCATCTTTTTAGGAGTTGCTGTATGGGAAGGCTTGCTTAAAACCTTTCACTCAGTTGGTTAAGAGCTTTGTCCCCATATGCCGAGGTTGTGGGTTCCATCCCTGGTCAGGGAACATACAAGAACCAACCAATGAATACATAAATATATGGAACAAGAAATCAATGTCTGTTTCTTTCTCTTCCTCTCTCTCTCTCAATCAATTTAAAATCATTTTTAAAACTTAATAGGCCTATGGCAAAACTAACCCTCCATGACCTGCTCAGCGAGGAATTTACAATCAGGTCAACTGTAAAGTTACTTTCTATAGAACCCCCTTTTTCCTCCACAGGAGGAAATGAGGTGGGAAGATTGAGTGGACTTAACCCATTGTAATGAATAGTGTTTTACTCCAAAGTAGAGAGCCACAGGATGGTTTTGAACAGGAGTGGAATGTGATACGACTGACTTTAGAAAGGGGTTCTTTACTGAGTCCTTCCTCCTGTGGAGTCTGTGTGTACAATTTAGGCATGCCTGGGAAGTTAGAAAAAATTACATCGTCATTTTTACTAACTTCTAACTAAAATAGTATTCCCTTTTGTTGACAATCAACATTTAAACCTGTAGAGAATTTTATAAGTTTATTTGAGCCAAATAAACTGATGACAGTTGCCAGGAAGCAAGATCTCAGATGCTCTGGAGAGGGACAGTTTTGCAGTTTCTTTTATGTATTGGCAGTTAAGGGAATGCAAGGAAGATTACAGGAAGGTGAAAGAAAGGAAGGCAGTTATTGGATTACAGCATAATTAAGGTTATGTGCCTTTTTGAAGGTGGTCACGCCTCTTCTGAAAAGAGGTATTTGAAAGGTGTGTTTAGCCTAGATGCACAGAAACAATTTTTGCTTAAGACAGAGATAAACCTTTTACTAAAAAAGTTACATGGCTCAGGTGTGATGACCCACCAGGACCTGCCCAGTTTGGAATTTATGATGAGATCATCCTGAGAAGGTATCCATTGATTTCACCAGGCTCCCAAAGGAGTCTACTGCTCACAAAAAAAAAAAACAAGATTCCCTGTGAGGGTTCCTTTGGTTGCTATGATAAGAATGGACTGGGGAGGAAGATGGAAAGAAAGAGTGAAAGGAGGAAGTTGAACCAATAGTATTTGCTAACAGATTTAATGTGTGCGAGAAAAAAGAAGAATCAAAGATGGCTCCATGATTTTTGGTCTGTGCAACTGGAAGGATGGAGTTGCCATTTGCTGAAATTTTCTTTGAAATTGTTAATAGATCTGTACTATTGGATATACCATAAAAATTGTAAACAGTAATATAAGGCTTATAAAAATATAAAAGTTACAAAGATTAAAGGACCTGTAATCTGCCCTAGCTGGTGTGGTTCAGTGGATTGAGCACTGGCCTGCAGACCGAAAGGTTGTTGGTTCACTTCCCAGTCAGGGCACGTGCCTCAGTTGTGGGCCAGGTTCCTGCTTGGGGGGGGAGGGGGGGGTGAGATGTTATTAATGTTTCTCTCTCATTTTCTCCCTCCCCTCCTTTCTAAAAATAAGGAAATAAAATACCTTAAAATACCTAATAAAATACCTGTGGGTTAAAAAGAACCCACAATCTTATTCCACATATAAACTATATGAGATGAAATAGAGTATGTATATTTGTTAAAGATCAAAAGTTTGGTTTTGGACATAAATTGAGGTACTCGTTAGACACCTAAGTAAAAACTTGTTGCCTTGCTCTTTCCACTTACTATGCCTTGGAATGTGCAGTCATTAGAAAGACTGAGGTGAACTATACATGGAAAGAGTTTGAACTTGTATTGTTTGTGAACACTTGAATGTTTTATAGTGAACATATATTCATCCACATGTTAGGTGACTCTAAAATGTGAAGACCTTGTTTAAAAATATGAGAATGGTTACAGTACATAATAGAACAATTATGTGGTCATTAGGAAGAATGAGGTTGCTCTGTATATACCACCATGGAAGAGCTCTAAAAATTTACAGATGAGGTGGAAGTGAGGAGAATAGAATACATGGATAAGTGTGTCAGAATCATAGTGAATCTAACGGTGTTTACATTTAGAAAGAGACTGGATAGGCAAGAGGGCTCCCCACCTTTTTTCCTAAAGCAGTTAATTTACTCTCCTTGTACATGTATTACTTTTTAGCTTGTCACATTTCATATGGGGGAGGAGTGAGATCATGGATTCTTTTATTCTTTGTGTCTTTGTACTTTTATAATTCTTCTGTTACAGTTTTTTAAATTTTGTGATATATCTGGTACTATGGATATATTGATAACTTCAAAGACATTTTCAATATTTGAGAATATGAGTGTGAAATGAAAATAGCAAATTTTCTATATAATATAATAAGGTCTTTATTATGAGTCAGATATTACACGTTCAGATATGACTAGAAGAAAAGATAAGGAGATGTACTTCAAAATGTTAATAGTGGTCTTCTCTGGATCATTGAATTTGAGGTGATATTTTTAAAATATTTTTCTTTAATTTCTTGTAGACTATGAGAAGACAACGAAATGAGGTTGTAGTTGAATTAAGGAAGGTAAGTCTGATTAATAATGGATACTTCTAAGCAGCATTCTAATAACATAGCATGTATAGAAGATATCGAATGTATATAACTCTCAAGTGATTAGTATTTCTTTTTCTTTTGAAAACTGGAAGATTTTAACTAAATTTGACAAGCTTTTGAAGTTGTCAGAATACAACTTCATGATTATCAAAAAACAGAAAAACAAGTTATTAGGTGTTTTTTTCCTTCTGTAATTTTTAGTGATACATATAAATGGTAAGTCATAAGTATAGTTATGCTAAATAGTTCTATTTACAGTAGTAGTTACCCTGAAAGGAACCTGTTACTTACAAATTTCATCAACTTTTCAAGTATTAAAGTAGTTGAGAATATATTTTTGAATTTGTCCCAAAGATTTTTAGTGAAATTCAAGTGGCCCTTGATTTTTGTAAGGCAGTGTTGCTTTCTGTCTGCTTTTTGAAATACCCAACCTTTGCTTTGACTTTTTTTTTAGGTGATAAAGAGAAGCTCTCAGAAGATGTATAAAATGATTTCGTACTTTTAAATAAATATGGATGTTTGATTCTGGCTTAAACTGTATACTTTTTTTTTAATCAAATTTTTCTGGTTTTTAATTTGTTTTTGCATAGTTCACAGTTTATTCAAAATGTAATATTTGGCACTCAAATTAATGTTGCTTAAGTGTTTAATTCACAATTTGGTTTAATTTTCTGCATTTGCATTTTATTTTAAGGCACTTCGTATTTCAGTTTGTAGGCACAGGATAGCCTAAATACTTTGTATGAAAGTATTTAGTTTTATTTAGTTAAAGTTCTTTTTTTTTTCTTAAGAATAAAAGAGATGAACATCTCTTAAAGAGAAGGAACGTACCACATGAAGATATCTGTGAAGATTCTGATATAGATGGTGATTATAGAGTGGTAAGTTATTGTTGTTTTGGTGACTTAAAACTACCAGTGAAAAGTTTACATAAATATGGAATTTTATGGTGACTTTTTAACTTAGTTTTCTCTTTAACTGTTTTCCCAGCAAAATACCTCTCTAGAAGCTATTGTTCAAGTAAGTTCAGTTATTTTTTTCCTCTCTTCATTATATTTCTTGGACTTCACTGATTATTGTGTATCTATATCAAAACTTTTATTTTTTTATAGAATGCTTCAAGTGATAACCAAGGAATTCAATTAAGTGCAGTTCAAGCTGCTAGGTAAGTTAAATATTGAGGATTTATTTAACTTTTATAGCTTATATAGGAAGGAGTTCTGTTTTAGGGTTTCACTATATTCTGGTCTTGACACTCATTAAACTTGGATGACAAACAATACAGAATAGTCAGAAACCAACTGATTTATTTAAGTTATCCTCTGATTTAGAGTATTAAAATTGGCAGCAGTGTTCTAAACTCACAAATACATTGAAGCACAGATGCTAGGGAAAAGTCGATTTGACAGGTTATTGCTATAGACTAATTGGAAAGCGTTATTTAAAAAGTTTTACCTTTCACTGATTAATAGGTTTAGTTTAATAAAAGCTTAGATTGTTCAGATCCTGCCCAGGTAGCTGATTCTTACAATCCTCATATTGATCAAATAATAAATTGGGTTAAAAACTTAATGTAGGGGGATCTAAGATGGCGTCAGTGTAGGAAGGAGCAGATTTGGCTTCCCTCTGCACAGGGGAGAAAATCCTGGCCGATCTGTGGAGTAGAGAAGCAAAAACTTAATGTAACAGTGTATCGGCAAGTAGACATTAAGATTTAGGACTACAAACATTCCCACTTTCTTTTAAGGTAGGAATACTGAGTAATTTTGTATATTTCTGTTGTACAACCTATGCTCTCTATTTTATTTATTTATTTTTTTAATATGGAGAGACTTTTTAAAAACATTTTTTAAAGATTTATTTATTCATTCATTTATAGACAAAGGGGAAGGGAGGAAGAAAGAGAGGGAAAGAAACATCAGTGTGTGGTTGCCTCTCACACACCCCCAACTGGGGACCTGGCCTGCAACCCAGGCATGTGTCCTGACTCGGAATTGAACTGGCCACTCTTTGGTTCGCAGGCCGGTGCTTAATCCACAGAGCCACACCAGCCAGGGCTGCTCTCATATTTTAAGGGAAGAACCATAAAAACTTACTACTGAGATCTTTGTGTTAAAAGATAGTTTGGGGATGACATGGTTGTATCATATACAATATAGTGGTTGCTTTGTATATTTATAAATATAAGAATAACACCCTGTGTTGTGATTTGGAGTAGGAAAGGCTTAAGCAAAAAATCGATCCTACTTAGAGAATTTCAAACGTGGAATTATGGAATTAGAGTATTTAGCCCACTGCAGATAATAGAACTTCGTAGAGAGGACCCTGTTTTGTAGAAAGAAAATCACAGAAATTTTCACACCTCAAATTGGCAAACTAATGTTTATAGGAAGAATGATTAAGAAATTGATACATTATGCTTACCATTATCAGAACTGATTATTTTATAGTTTTGGAGTAATTCTTCTCAATGTGAGTTCTATATGAGTTCTGCAACACAATTAAATCCCTAAGGCAGGGGGGTTCTCAATCTCCCTAGGAGATCCTGAGACAATTTCAGGAGGTATACAATATCAAACCTATTTTCACAATAATTCTAAGACCTCATTTGCCCTTTCTCACTATGTTAATATTTACACTGATATTACAGAAGCAACTGTGGGTAACTGCTGGCAACTGCTGGCAACTTAGCACAGATTGACTGTGGCACAAAACTGATTTTACAGGTATTATTTACAGGTATTATTACAGGTATTATTATTATTTTGTAGATACTGCTTGTACTATTATGCACTCAAAAGAGTTTCTCTTTGAGAATGTCTTCAATGAAGTAGTACAGAAAATTTTTTTTCAAGATTTTATTTATTTATTTTTAGAGAGAGGGGAAGGGAGGGAAAAAAGAGGGGGAGTGAAACATCAGTGTGTGGTTGCCTCTAGTGTACCCCTACTGGGGACATGGCCTGCAACCCAGGTGTGTGCCCTGACTGGGAATCAAACCTGCAATGCTTTGGTTTACAGGCTTGTGCTCAATCCACTGAGCTACACCAGCCAGGGCTTTAAAAGGGGAAAAAAAAATTTTTAAGATGAAATCTTGTACCTCAACTAAGAAAGACTGGATTATTTTTTAGTTTGTGCTAAGAATTGTGCCATGTGTTACAGAAAATACTGTGAAAGGGCATGTGGCATAATTCTTGCCCTATAAGAATTTTAGAGCTTGATTAGGAAGGCAAAACTATGTAAAATAGTGATACTTAACAGCAAACATAAACATGTTCTATGTAAATATTCTATTAGTAATTCAGAGAATTTAGAATTCAGAAAGGTTACTGTGAAAACATAGAATTTGAAGTGGGCTTTGAATACGTAGAGTTTGAATAGACAGAAAAGAAGGCATCTCAAGGGCACAGAATACAATGTAAAGGGCCTGAAAGTGCCATTGAAATGGTGGGACAGAGAACTGACCTTTTGTTGAATTACAGAGAGTAATATTAGTTAGCTGAAATGAAGCCAACTTTTGGAGTGATTTAAAGCTAGGTATAGGAATTTGCATTGATAAGGTAGTAAATAAATACCATAGGCATCACTTGGTTTATATAGGGGTATGATCTCATTAAGTTTTCTTGAATATTTAATTATTATATTGGTGCACAGGATTTAAATGGGTGATTTGGATTAGGCCACACTGAGGGCTTTGTCTACCACTTGTTGTAAATAGGCACCAAGTTTTATTGTTTTACCCTCTAAGTGCAATGAAAGCAAGATGTATCTGTCTTGTTCACCTTAATATCTCCAATATCTCTTTGGATATTTTTCTATGTATTGCTGTTCCTTAGAGGATGTTGTTGAGCTTATATGACCTTTGACTTGGTGTATACCGTAGGATGAAATACTGGATACTAGTATCAACTATACACTTGTATCAGCAGCCTACCTGCTTTTGTCCTTTTATCTATCGCTATTGTGACCTGGGATGGATAATTTGGGATATTTTGGTGACCTCTTAATTCCTTTGTTAGCAAGGTAAATAACATGATGAAGGATTCTGGCCACTTTTTTTCTCCGATCTCAAAATTAAGTCTAAAGGTAACACAAAAAACAGTTGTCTTTTTGTGTCATATTTGGGACTTTATCGAGGGAATAATATTACAGTACTAGTTAAAAAAGCAGTAAGGTGGTTAGGTCTACCATATTTTCCTAATTATTAATCTATAAATTAATACTTTAAACAGAGAAATGGTTATATTATATAAATTTAAAAAGTAGCTTTTCAGAGAGTATTTGTGCCAAACATTCAGACTTATTATGATCTTTATATCAAATATGAATTTGAATTTAATTATCATATAATTAATGTGACTAAGTTTCACAGGGGATGTGTATATCTCTTATAGGAAGCTGTTGTCCAGTGATCGAAATCCACCAATTGATGACTTAATAAAATCTGGAATATTGCCTATTTTAGTCCATTGTCTTGAAAGAGATGACAAGTAAGTACATTATTTTAAGAAATCATTTAAGATGTATGTTTTGCAGAAGATAAGATTTTCTAGTAATTAGTTTGGTCCTTAAATTAAAAAAAAAAAAAAAAGACCTACTAAATGGAGTTGAAAAGACAAAGTAGAAAACAATGCAAAGTGTGTTGATACCAGGAGATGAAAGTGTATTGATAGAGGAGCTTGAGAATGACACATGTCATTCTTAACTTTTAAACTTTGAACTTTTAAACTTTGAAAACTGGCAAAAAATAGTTTGGCCAGATAGGTACTTGAGAAAACTGTTGGGGTAGTAATGTGCAGGTATCTTACTAAAGAGTTCTTACTAAAATATAAGGATACCTGATTAGGTTGTATGCCTTTTACACTGAAGAGAAATTTTAAATAGTCATTGGAAGTTTAACAGATGTTCTGGATGCATAGATACCTCTTGAAACAAACTATTCAGTGTTTTTATAATGCTCTAGAAGGGAGGAAGGGTTCATAGATATTTGGGCCAATGTAAAGTTCCTTTTGTTTAAAATTATTTGTTTTTTGTAGTCCTTCTTTACAGTTTGAAGCTGCATGGGCTTTGACAAACATTGCGTCTGGAACCTCCGAACAAACTCAAGCAGTAGTTCAGTCCAGTAAGTTGGTTAACAGACAAAATTGTGATAACTTTTTTAAAGATACTAGTAAAAATAGTCATTCTACTGAAAAGAATAAAATTTTATACCATAAAAAATAGCTATTCAATAAGACAGTTGAGACAGGCCAACTTAGGTATGTTACTTGGATCATCTGTACCAATAAATGGCATTTTCTATTTCCAAAAATTCATTTGACTCAAAATGACATTTCCTAATTATAGTAGCAGATTACATTATTGTAATTATAGTTTATTGTCAGACATTATAGAAATAAAGGTGTTTTTCCCATACTGCCTCTGGGCCTGTTTTAATGATATTTCTATCACACGTTTCAGAGAAATCTTCTTTTGTAAGGTAGTCCTGTTCAAAGGATAACTTCACATTTTTTTTTCATTGTTTTATAATAAGATTGTTTTTCTTTATTGTTTCAAGAAGTAAGAAATCATTATTGGAAGTAATAACCTGAGTGTTTTGTTTTTTGTTTGTGGGTTTTGTTTTTGTTTTTGTTTTTGTTTTCATAAATACTACTTGATTCTTCTACCAAAGAAATAATTTTTTTATGTAACTGCCAGAACTTAATTTTAAAGAAGATATACTTTTTTTTTAAATCATTTCTTTTTAAGATTTTATTGGTTTATTTTTAGAGAGGGAAGGGAGGGAGGGAGAGACAGAGAGAGAGACAGACAGACAGACAGAGAGACAGAGACATCAATGTGTGGTTGCTGGGGTTTATGGCCTGCAACCCAGGAATGTACCCTGGCTGGGAATTGAACCTGGGACACTTTAGTTCCCAGCCTGCGCTCAATCCACTGAGCTACACCAGCCAGGGCTAAGAAGATATACTTTTAAAATTCTTTTTTAGTGTATAAACTTTTACACTTGTCTGAACTTGTTAAAATCTTAGGCACCAATTTCTACATGATTTTAAAGGGGAACAAAACTGTTATCCGAGTAAGCATTTCATTGTAGACACTTGTAATATTATATAGAAAGAATATTCAGTAATCACATTAAGTCTTAATAAAACTGGTTTAATGTTGTTGGGTTCAGATAGTATTATTTTTGTCCTTTTAGGGGTTTTGTTAATGTTTTGTATAGTTGACTATTCAGTAATTTTTAAAAAGATTTTATTTATTTATTTTTAGAGAGGGAAAGGGGGGAAGACAGAGAGGGAGAAAAATATCATTGTGTGAGAAAAAGATTGGTAGGTTGCCTCTCGAATGCCCCCAACTGGGGACCTGGCCTGCAACCCAAGTATGTGTCCTGACTGGGAATCAAATCAGCAACATTTCAGTTCGTAGGCCAGTGCTCAATCCACTGAGCCATATCAGCCAGGGCTGACTATTCAGTAAATTTTATATAATCTAAAGACAATGTCTAATCCCTTACTCTTTTCCCTTTCTGTTTATGTGCTCTTTAAAGATTAGGAAAGAGACTTAGAATTTGTTTTACCACTGCTAATGTGTCTTGATATACCAAAAATAATGGGTAAATTACTTTTTATTAAAAGTATGATTGAAATATATTTACTCAAACAGAATTTTTAAAAATATTTTTTATTGATTATGCTATTACAGTTGTTCCATTCCCCCTTCATTCCCCTCCACCCTGCACACCCTCTCCCACCCACATTCCCCCCCCTTTAGTTCATGTCCATATGTCATAAGTTCTTTAGCTTCTACGTTTCCCATACTATTCTTGCCATCTCCCTGTCTATTTTCTACCTACCATCTATGCTACTTATTCTCTGTACCTTTTCCCCTCTCTCCTCCTCCCGTTCCCCTGTTGCTAACCCTCCATGTGATCTCTATTTCTGTGGTTCTGTTCCTGTTCCAGTTGTTTGTTTAGTTTCTTTTTGTTTTAGGTGTGGTTCATAATTGTGAGTTTGCTGTCATTTTACTATACATGTTTTTTATCTTCTTTTTCTTAGATAAGCCTCTTTAACATTTCATAAAATAAGGGCTTGGTGATGATGAACTCCTTTAATTTGATCTTATCTGAGCAGCACTTTATCTGCCCTTCCATTCTAAATGAAAGCTTTGCTGGATAGAGTAGTCTGGGATGTAGGTCCTTGCCTTTCATGACTTGGAATACTTCTTTCCAGCCCCTTCTTGCCTGTAAGGTTTCTTTTGAGAAATCAGCTGACAGTCTGACACTCCTTTGTAGGTGTCTCCTTTGTATCTCCTTATCTCTTGCTGCTTCTAGGATTCTCTCCTTCATTTTTACCTTGGCTAATGTCCTCATTTTTTTTTGAATTCTTATTTCTTCATTCTTTTCTGGTCATTTGTTTTTTTTCTTCCTTCTGGTCCACTCCATTGATGTGAGACCTAGCTTTCATTCCATCACTATTGGTTCCCTGTGCCTTTTTCTTCATTTCACTTAGCATGGCCTTCATTTTTTTCATCTAATTTGTGACCAAAATCAAGCAGTTCTGTGAGCATCCTGATCACCGGAGCTTTGAACTGTGCATCTGATAGGTTGGCTATCTCTCGGTTGCTTAAAAGAACTGGTGTGGAGCTTTCAATTCTGTTTGAGCCATCTTTTTTTTCCCCCTCTCCTTTGGTCTGGTCGTGCCTGTTACGTGTGAGGGGCAGAGCCTTTGGTGTTCACCAGGGCAGGGCACCCCAGTTGCTGGGTTGTGAGGGAGGTTGTATGTGGGGGCAGGGTTTGGGAGGTAACAAGGGTGTTTGCTCTGTTCTCCGTCGGACCTCAGTCCCTTCCACTGCTTCCCCTGAGCAAACTGGGCCCCTTTGGTGCCAATTCCCATGTGGGTGGGCTTGTGCACTCTGTGGAACTTTCCAACCACCTTTCTTGTGAGGCTGGGAGTCTCTCCCTGCACCTCAACCCCTACAGGTGTTTTCAATCAGTGCCCCAAGGCTCTATTTCCCAGCGCTAGCATCCTGGGTTGCATGCAGTGCCTTGCTTCACAGTCACTGCCTCACTGGGTCTGCCGGCTGCCACCCCTCAGCTGGGGTTTGCCAGCTACCGCTTGCATGCGCAGGGTCCGCCTGCAGTTGTATTGCGTGCCCCAGATACTTTACGCACCAGGTCTCAACGCTCTCTGCTCTCCTTGCCGTAACCTGTGCCTGGCTGCTCGAGTACCTCCCCTCCTACTGGTCTGGATGAATGTGTCTATTTTAATTTCTTGGTTGTCCAACTTCCATTCAGATCAATTTTGTGTCAGTGCTGGTTGTTATTCTGTTTCTAAATTGTTGTCCCTATCTTACTTGTGCGAGGAGGCACAGTGTGTCTACCTATGCCTTCATCGTGCCCGGAAGTAGTTCAAATAGAATTTTTTAAAGGAAATAGAAGAATCATTTGTTCAGTGCAGTATTCTGTTCACATACAAACCTTTCTCTGTGTTTCTGACTCTTGTCAGAAACACAGAGAAACAACAAAATTATTTCTGATTCAGAAAGTCTCAGGTGGCACAAGAATTGCTGACCTAAAGATCCATGTAATATTATTCATGTGATATAATTAAAAAGTTACTTTCACAATTGGACTCTTGATTTTTTAATTTGAAGACAATGCTTTATCTATAAGGAATTACTCATAAAATTAAAATTAAATTCAAGTTTAATTGTGAATGAAATCTTACCAGCTTAATTTGACATTTGTTTGTGTGTTAGAGCTAATTTCAATACTAAGTAGTCTGCTAGTCAATTTTCCTCTACTGTTCTAATGGAAATATATTTCAAGTATTTTTTGATAGGTTTCTTTCTTTTGAGGGTTCAGCAGAAAAAAAAAACAAGATTGATTTTGGTTTAGATTATAGTATCTTCAACCTCTTTTCCAATCTTATTGAGGTATAATTGACATATAACTGCGTTTAGACTTAAATGATCTTATGACTTCCTCCTGCAGATGCTGTGCCACTTTTCCTGAGGCTTCTCCATTCACCCCATCAAAATGTCTGTGAGCAAGCAGTGTGGGCATTGGGAAATATCATAGGTTTGTCTTAAATTTGTAATAGTACCCCAACAATTGTTATCATATACTATTATAATAAAGACAACTTCTGGTAGTTGAAAAGGAAAAAATAGATTGTCTATTTTACTAGTTTTTATGAAACAGTTTATGCAAACTAAAGTTGTTTAAGTATAAACCAATAGTAATAAACAAAATGAACATTTTTTAAAAGATTTTATTTATTTTTAGAGAGAGGGGAAGGCAAGGAGAAAGAAAAAGGGAGAGAAACATCAATGTGTGGTTGCCTCTCCCACGCCCCCTACTCGAAACCTGGCCCATAACCCAGACATGTGCCCTGACCTAGAATGGAACCTATGACCTTTCGGTTCTCAGGCTGGAGCTTAATCCATTGAACCACACCAGCCAGGGCAAGAATTGTTTTTCAGCTTGAATATGCACGTCAACCAAACACAGAAATTGAGAAAACTATTTTCTAGCAGGAAAAAATCTGGGGTCTGAACTGTGTTATATTTCTTGATGTTAAAATTTATTTTTGCCATAGATTTGTTATTCTTGCATGGAAATATCTCCTTTTTATTTGATATACCTCCTTTTTATTACTCTTTTGGGGGGCCAAAATGGAAGGCAAGGGATGATCAGGGTTTCATAATTACAATTATTCTGCCTTTTCAGAAGGCAGAATTTGTCTGTAAACTTTTCTTGGCCACTGAAATACAGTATGGGGCAAACGTAGGTTTATAAAGTGAGTGTGCAAAACACAGAGTTTATTCTTGTAGTTTTATTTATTGTATTATCTTCCATATGACCAACTGTAAACCTACTTTTGCCCCACCCTGTATTGCTATCAGGAATACTGTCATTTGTGTATCCTAGGTTCCTCGCTCCTTTGCTTTTAATACCAAATTTTAGATTTAAAACTATTACTGCAACATCTTGGTCTTTGAGTTTTAGTTCTAGTGACATAAAATTAATTAGCATACATGGGTACAAAAAGAATAAGCTTTTTATCTACAAATATTATAGGGCAGGGAAAAGTGTTTTCATTTCCAGAATGCAATACTTCAACATGGCTTTCCTCCTGAAATTACAGTGACACTGTAGATAGAGAATTTAAATTTGGCAGTTGTCTAGTACAGTGATTTCCAAACTTGAACCTGT
The DNA here is from genome assembly GCF_019186645.2 of Phyllostomus hastatus. Taxonomy (NCBI): domain Eukaryota; kingdom Metazoa; phylum Chordata; class Mammalia; order Chiroptera; family Phyllostomidae; genus Phyllostomus; species Phyllostomus hastatus. The sequence continues at coordinate 14,834,806 of NW_025333977.1, read as the reverse complement.
TATCGAATCCTGTTTATTCAAGAACAGAATCAAAAACACATCCTATACCTGCATATTTTCTATTTCAGTAGATCTGAGATGGAACCCAATCAGGTGTTGGTTCTCCCCACCCTATCCCTTTTTTTTTCTACTTAATTTTCTGAGTACATAGAGTAATTTATAGTTAATACTCTTTTAAATTTTTTATTTATTGACTTTTAGAGAGAGAGAGAGAGAAACATCAATTTGTTCCACTCATTTATGCATTTAGTGGTTGATTCTTTTATGTTCTTTTATATGCCCTTACCAGGGATCGAACCCACAACCTTGGCATATTGGGACAACATTCTAATCAACTGAGCTACTTGGCCAGGGACATAGTTAATACTCTCAATGCTCTGATATTGGTTCATCAGTATAAGTTCTACAAATATTTTATCTCTAATAATACTTGGTATATCTTTTTCTTACATGAAAATTTGTTAAACTGAGATTACCATTGAACAAAAATAAAAGCATCTGTTCTCTATTTGCAAAGTATTTTAAAGACCTCTTAGGCTTCTAGTGTTTAGATGGCATAAAAATATTTTATAGAATATGTGAATAATGTGCTAAAAATAACTGAGTACCTTATGTTACTTCTCTTGACTCAAGAGACCAAAAATGTGAACTTGGTTATTATCTACAACATTTGTATAAAACTAAATAGTGTAACTGGTTAAAATACAGAAATTAGCACATTGAACCCAGCACTTTGGTTTTTGAATATTTATTATCAACATACTTTGTTGACTTAACAAATCCTTCTTCCAACAGGTGATGGGCCACAGTGTAGAGATTATGTCATAAGTCTTGGAGTTGTGAAACCTTTACTTTCCTTCATAAGTCCATCTATTCCTATAACATTCTTAAGAAATGTTACTTGGGTTATGGTCAACTTATGTCGGCACAAAGACCCACCACCCCCAATGGAAACCATTCAGGAGGTAAACAAGTGTTTTTTATTTTTGCTTTTAAATTAAAGTAGGTATCATTATATGTATGTATTTATATACATATATTTTAAAATCCATATATTTCTCTCTTCAGATTCTTCCAGCTCTTTGTGTTTTAATTCATCACACAGATGTAAACGTGAGTAAAGGCTTCATATATTTTTATGTGTATGTGTTTGTATGTGTCTTAGGGCTCCCCCGTGACATACAGGTGAAAAGGTTACACTGGACATCATGTCAGTGTACTCTGTCAGATATTTCCGTTTCAAGAGCTATAATACATAGTTTGGCATTTCTGTATTTACTGTGTATACTTAACATCATTAAATGTAATTTCAGTGAAGAAGTCAAGCCTCTTATTTTGGTCTGAACAATAAAATATGTACACATATATCAATCAGTGTTGTAGAACTTACATTGAAAGCTCTTTGATTGTTCATCACCTTTTTATGGAAGTTCATTTTGATAGCCTGGCCAATAAGAGAACACATACACCAGGTATTTTTGTTTTTTGAAAGATTAAAAAAAGAAATATTCAGACTTTATGCATAACTTTATATTCATATACGTAACTCCAAACCATGGACATGATTTGCTCTTCAGTTTTGTTTTTACTCTATTCCTCCTTATATAGTGACCTTGGTAGTGGCTTCACGTGGTATAGAGATCATTCTTGAACTCCAGACAACAAGGAAAATAATCACTACAGACTAGATTTTAAACACAATAAATATGTCATACTCATTCTTACTAATGAAGATGGCAAAGGAAAAAGCAACTCAGGAAGTATGAATGAGGCAGAAAACTGCCCTGGCTGGTGTGGTTCCATGGATTGAGTGCCATCCTATGAACCAAGGGGTTGCTGGTTCCCAGTCAGGGTACAGGCCTGGGTTGCAGGCCAGATTCCCCAGTGCGAGCAGCAACCACATGTTGACATTTCTCTCCCTCTCTTTCTCCCTCCTTTTCCCTCTTTAAAAATAAAATAAAATCTTTTTTTTTTTTTTTTTAAAGTAGAGCTAGAAATACACACAATGGGTAAGGAAAATCACATGGATAAAATACATTGCGATTACAATCAGGAACTTGTGTGGTTCTTTAAAAACAGTTTGATATGATGGCCAGTGTTTGATAAGCTGTTCCATTCCTTTACAGTTTCTAGGGTAATACTGTTTTGCCAGGATCTCTCTAAAACATATAGAACAAATTACACTTAGAATTATACTACATCAAGCAGTGACATGATGTACAAAACTCATTAAATGAATGAGTTTTCTCTAATGATATTTTTTTTTAACTCCAGATAGTCTAGGACCTTTTAAAAAATGTAAGCAATTTTTGGTTTTGCCCTCCTTATAGCCAAAAGCTTTGATAAAATTATAAATGATATAAAAACAAAACTGGGCCCTGACACGTGTGGCTCAGGGAGTCACCTTGCAAAGTGAAAGGTTGTGGGTTCATTCCTGGTTGGGACCCAATCAGTATTTCTCTCTTTCTCTTTCTCCTTCCCACCCATTCTCTATAAATATGTAGATAGATACATACGTAATGCCTAGTTTATACATACGCATGAGGGGGGACCCTCAAAAAACTGGAATTACCTTCTGGAGAAGCAGCCCTCTTGTAGTACAGGCTTCCTGTGCTAGGTGAATATTCTGGGACCCCATCTGTATCAGTGTACCAGCTGGCATTGTGAGAGGCTGTGTTCAGTTTCAGTGAATGTTTTTTGAAGACACTTCCAATACATTTGCCCATTTCATGGTTGGTGATTTATGAGTGCACCTGCCCACACTGCACTACGTATTCAGTAGTTTTTGACCAAAAATGGCATAACCCCCATGCCCCACCCTCCCTATTCACTCAATCTTTCCCTGAGCAACTTTTTGTTTCCCTGTATGAAAAAAATTCTCAAAGGGAAATGTTTTGCTAATATGAAAGAAATGAAACAAAAAAAATGGCAGAAATACTAAAAGGTATCAAAGTTGACAAGTTCAAAAACTTTTGAGTAGTGGAAAAAATGTCTCCAAATGTGTATTGCATCAAATGGAAAGTACTTAGAAGGGACTGGAGTTTAAACATGGAAGAATAAATACACAACTTTTTATAAATTCTGGAAGTCTTTTGGAGTCCCCTTCATTCATAGATAGATAGATAGATATTTTTGTTTAAAAACAAAAAAACATGACACCCGGTCAAGATGGAGGCATAGATAGACACACTGTGCCTCCTTGCACAACCAAAAGAAGGACAACAATTTATAAACAAAAAACAACCAGAACTGACAGAAAATTGAACTGTATAGAAGTCAGACAACCAAGGAGTTAAACAAGACACACCCAGACCACTAGGAGGGGTGGAGATGGGCAGCTGGGCGGAGAGGACTCACTGGCGGACCGGGGCGGGGAAGGTGGCCACTGGCAGGCCTGGCGAGGCAGTGGGTTTGGAGTGGGCAGTCCCACATTTGTGCACAGATAAACTGGGAGGAACAAATGGGGAGCGAGACAGAACTCAAAACCCAGGGCCCCAGCTTGGGGAAATAAAGCCTCAAACCGCTGATTGTAAACACCTGTGGGGGTTGAGGTGCGAGGAGAGTCCCAGCCTCACAGGGGAGTTCGTTGAAGAAACCTACAGGGTCCCAGGACATAACACAAAACCCCTTATTCCCTGCTCCAGGGAATCAGCACCAGAAGGGCCCAGTTTGCTTGGGGGAAGCGGGGGAAGTGACTGAAAGCTGGCAGAGAGAGCAGCAAGCGCCATTGTTCCCTCTCAGACCCCTCCCCACATACAGCATCACAAAGCAACGACATGGGCTGCTCCATCCCTCACTACATAACAGGCACACTGAGACATAAAAAAAATGGTCAAAACAAAAGAACAGATCACAGCTCCAGAAAAAATACAACTAAGTGATGAAGATATAGCTAACCTATCAGATTCACAGTTCCAAACACTGGTAATCAGGATGCTCACAGAATTGGTTGAATTTTATCACAAATCAGATCAAAAAAATGAAGGCCACACTAAATGAAATAAAGAGAAATGTACAGGGAACCAATAGTGACGGGAAGGAAACTGGGACTCAAATCAACAGTGTGGACCAGAAGGAAGAAAAACATTCAAACAGAACAGAATGAAGAAACAAGAATTCAAAAAAATGAGGAGAGGCTTAGGAACTTCCAGGACATCTTTAAATGTTCCAACATCCGAATTACTGGACTGGGGTACCAGAAGAAGGGGAAGAGCAAGAAATTGAAAACTTATTTGAACAAATAATGAAGGAGAACTTCCCCAATCTGGCAAAGGAAATAGACTTCCAGGAAGTCCGGGAAGCTCAGAGACTCCCAAAGAGGTTAGACCCAAGAAAAAATACACCAGGACACATCAGAATTAACATTACCCAAGATTAAAAGAGAGAATCTTAGAAGCAGCAAGAGAAACGGAGACAGTTACCTACAAAGGAGTGTCCGTTAGACTATCAGCTGATTTCTCAAAAGAAACCTTACAGGCAAGAAGGGGCTGGAAAGAAGTATTCCAAGTCATGAAAGGCAAGGACCTACATCCAAGATTGCTCTGTCCATCAAAGCTTTCATTTAGAATGGAAGGGCAGATAAAGTGCTTCTCAGATAAGGTCAAGTTAAAGGAGTTCATCATCACCAAGCCCTTATTACATGAAATGTTAAAGGGACTTATCTAAGAAAAAGATAAATAGGAACAGTAAAAGGACAGCAAACTCACAGTTATTCACAACCACATCTAAAACAAAAGCAAACTAAGCAAACAACTAGAACAGGAACAGAACCACAGAAATGGAGATCACATGGAGGGTTAGCAACAGGGGAGTGGGAGGGGAGGAGAGGGGGAAAAGGTACAGAGAATAAGTAGCATGAATGGTAGGTAGAATATAGAGGGAGGTTAAGAATAGTAAAGGAAATGGAGAAACCAAAGACCTTATATGTATGACCTATGGACATGAACTAAAGGGAAATGTGGGTGGGAGGGGGTGTACAGGGCAGAGGGGAGTGAAGAGGAAAAAATGGCACAACTCTAACAGCATAATCAATAAAATATACTTAAAAAAAAAAGTCCACCCTGGCTGGCATAGCTCAGTGGATTGAGCCCATGCTGTGAACCAAAGGATTGCCAGTTCAATTCCCAGTTAGAGCACATGTCTGGGTTGCGGGCCAGGTCCCCAGTAAGGGGTATGAGAGAGGCAACCACACATTGATATTTCTCTCCCTCCCTCCCTTCCCCTGTCTAAAAATAAATAAATATAATCTTTATTTAAAAAACTCCCACAATCATAAATGAAACACAAGTTGGAGTTAGTAAACTTATATTGGAATATTAAATTTGTTACAAAAAATATATGTGAGATCCTGTCTGATTTAAATTATGATTTTGATGTGCACTATGTGTATGAATTTTGTCATTTGGTATTTTTGTTTTTACATTAGAAATATTTGCAGAACTTTCTTAAACTACCAAAAGGAGCAATAGCTAAGTGATAGATATATCCTCCTCCTAGGAGATTGTTCGATGTTTTAAACATAACATTGGTTTAGAATTTAAAAGGTTTCAGAGTTCTCTGGCTTGTCTTTTGACACAGAGTCCCTATTTCATAAAAGCTTAGCAAGTTCCAGGATCAATTTTTATTCCTGTGTCATAGTCAGTTAACTGAATTATATATGTGGTAGTTTAACAGTTGTCGTTCTTCCTTTTGGCCATAACCTCTAGTTAGGACTTAAATACAAAAAAGATGAAACAATGCCCAGATATAATTTGAAATTACAATTTTTTAGTATGTGTAGGGGCTATATCTCTTTTCCTTTTTTAACCTAGAACGTGTTTTTTTGTTTTTACTATTAATCGCACAGGTTGCTTTTAATGTTTTACTCTATAGCTGGGGGAGACTTCCACTGTTTGTAAAGTTGCCTCTGGTTTTATAAGGCAAAGAAAACTGATTGGGAAAGATGAAACTACTATAATCCCAATGCTGGAGTATTGGCTTTAGACATGCTGCATGGTAGTAATGATACTAGAGAACACCTTGAATATATATCCATCTAGCCCAGATGTTTGGAACCACTGTGTAATGCCAGCTACATGTATTCTTTCCAACTATATCTATTTACTACAATATCCTTAGACCTATTATCCTTCAGTCTGAGCATTTGGTAAAAAGAATGTCTTTTTCTTCTATTTTATGTGATATGTAGTACATTTGTATCTTAATGAATTAAGATTGGATACTAATCTGTGATAGGGATGAGTCATAATTAACCTGAACGTTCTGAATATGACCTAAAGATGTATTTAGTTGGTACAGACATTCAAAGATGATATTTAGTGTAACAAAGATCAAGATCCCAGTTAATTGAGGTGAAAGAAAAAGAAAGACCATAATAGGACAATCATAGATTAGTCTGTATGGTTAAGAATTATTAAAATGAGAAAATATTTTAAAGCTATTTGAACTTTTGTTTTATTTATTAGATATTGGTAGATACAGTCTGGGCCCTCTCTTACCTTACTGATGCTGGCAATGAACAGATACAGATGGTAATAGACTCTGGAATAGTCCCTCATTTGGTTCCTCTGCTCAGCCACCAGGAAGTTAAAGTTCAGGTGAGTTTATTATTGATGAAAATGTAAGTTTTTCTTATCACTAACTGCTTTAAGGTGACATTCAAAAACAGACAATGAAGTAGAATCAGGAGTTCAAAAATAAGTTCATGCATTTATGATCAATTGATTTTCAACAAGGGTGCCAAGAAAATTCAATGAGCAAAAGGAAGTCTATTCAACAAATAATGCTGAGACTACGGGATCTCCATATGTGAAAGAATGAAGTTGATGCCCTTAATGGGTGACCCAGTTGGTTAAAGTGTCATTCTGTACACTTCAGTACACTCAGAAGGTTGCAGGTTCAATTCCTGGTTGGAGCACATACCTAGGTTGCAGGTTTGATTCTGGTTGGGACATATACAGGAGGCAACCAGTCAATGTTCTCTCTCACATTGATGTGTTTTTCTCTCTCTTACTCTCTCTTCCCTCTCTAAACTCAGTAAATATACCCTTGGGTGAAATAGCTTAAAGTGGACCAAACGCCTAAATGTAAGCACTAAAAGTATAAACCTCTTAAAAGAAAAAAACATAGGTCTAAATCTTTATGACTTTTGATGATACAGTAGCTTCTTAGATATGACACTGCAAGCAACCAAGGAAAAAATTAGATAAGAAAACAGACTTGTATCTAAAATATAGAAACAACTCCTTCAACTCAACAATAAAAAGACAGAACATTTAAATACAATTTTCCCAAGAAGACATACAAATGGTCAATAAGCACATAAGAAGATGTTCAACATTATTAATCATTAAGAAAATTCAAATCAAAGCCACAGGAAATAATACTTCATATCCACCAGACTGGCTATAATTCAAAAAAACAGTAACAGGTGTTTGCAGGGATGTAGAGAAAGTGGAATCCTCATACACTGCTGATGGGATTTATAAAATGTTTCAGTCTCTTGGGAATAGAGTTTGACAGTAACTCAAAGTGTTAGACATAGAGTCATTATGTGACCCAGCAATTTCACTGTCAGGTATGTACTTAAGAAAACGGAAAACACGTTTTCAGATTACAAATGTGTACACAAATGTTCATAGCAGTATTATTCTTAATAGGCAAAAAATATAACAATCCAGATGTCCATCAACTAACAGATGGTTAAATAAAATAAGGAATGTCCATATAATACAAATTATTCAGCCACAAAAAGGAATAAAATACTGATATATGCTACAACATGGATGAACCTTAAAACCATTATGTTACATGAAAAAATCCAAATCAGAAGACCATCTACTGTTTTGTTCTAGTTATATGAAATGTCCAGAATCCACCAGAACAGGCATAGTGTGTGTGCTAGCAACCTGGGAGTGAAGGCAGTGGGAATTACTGCTCATGGATCCAGATATCCTCCTCTGGGGTGATGAAATGTTCTAGAATTAAATACTAGTTATGGTTGCACAACTTTAAATATACTAAGAACAACTAAATTTGTACACTTTGGAAGGATGAATTTTGTTATGTAAATTATATCTGCATTTTTAAAAAACCCTGTGTGGTTTATATTGCAGAAGGAAAAACTAGCCCCCCAAAAATCTTTAACTACTATAACTAAAGAAAATAATTGATAATTTAAATTCATGTGAATAATGAGATCTCATATATTAAGCAGATTCCTGCTTTCCTCCCAAAAGGCACTATGGCTTTGTTAACTTATTAAGGCACTAAACCTTAAATTTAAAGTATTACTGCCTTTCCCTGGCCAGGTAGCTTAGTTGCTTAGAGCGTTGTCCTGATACACCAAGGTTGTGGGTTCAGTACTTGGTCAGGGCACATACAAGAAGCAACCACTGAATGCATAAATAAGTGGGACAACAAATTGATGTGTTTTTTCCTCCTTCTCTTCCTTTCTCTCTCTAAAATCATTTAAAGTACCGTAATTTTTGGACTATAAGATGCACACACCCCAAATTTGGGAGGAATAATGGTTGTTAATGCTGCTATTGAGTTTTGCTTACATTTACATTGATGAAATGTTAGGTTATTAAACATTTTACCACAATTTTTTTGCTTCAAAAATTTTTTTCCTATTTTCCTCTAAAACTTGGGTGTGTCTTATGGTCCAAAAATATGGTACTGCCTTCTTTTATGGCCCTACTTACTATCTAAAATTATCCTTCTTATTTATTTATTTATTGGCTGACTGCTACAGTAATATAAGCTTCATAAGAGCTGGAGTTTGTGTCCTGTTCACTTTCTATTCACTCACCTGTTTCTAAGTCAGTGTCTAACACAGCTTGTTCAAAAAGAATTAGGTTGGCATGAATGAATGAACAAATGAATGAATGAATCTATCTTTCATAACCTAACATACATCTCTGATAAGAAGGAATATTTCATATAGAACACCATTTTCATTAAAGCTTTTTATGTTTCAGACTGCTGCTCTTCGAGCTGTGGGCAACATTGTCACTGGAACTGATGAACAAACACAAGTAGTTTTGAACTGTGATGCTCTGTCACATTTCCCAGCACTTCTGACACATCCCAAAGAGAAAATTAATAAAGTAAGTATTTTTAAATACTATTTAATAAAGACATAGAAAATGTCAGTAGTTTTCATTTGTAAAGTCAAGAACTCAGAACTATCTATAATACTATTAATATAAACTGTCATTTAGACATCAAGAGAATATATAATATTTTACTCCTCATAACATGGATTAGCATGATTTTCCATGAATAGATAAATAACAAATTGCAAATTTGGCTCTCTTGGAAATGATGATATAAAGATAATTGGGTGCTGAGTGTTATATGATTGGAAATTTTTCATATCTAAGTTAAGTAATCTAGGTTTAATATTTTATAGATAGTTAATAGAGTGTGTGCGTGTGTGTGTGTGTGTGCTTGTGGAGGCTATGGAAAGGGGGCACTGATTGGTGATGCTGATATTGGAGTGCATCTGAGGCTGTTGTAGACATACATGGGTTATTGATTACAACATTGCCAATGATTATAACCCAAGAACAGCTCACCTAAGTAGCCTAGCACCCTAAAATCTTTAACAGGTTCATTAAACATGGTCCTGTGATCTGATCCAAAAGAGCCTACTCCACACTAGCTAATACTAATAGTTTTTAGAGTAAAACTTGTTTACTAGTTTCTTAAAATAGAGAAAATGTTTTCCTTTAGTAAATTGATAAATCTGTTAATTTTGATAAATTAGAGTAATGTCCTGCATAGAATGTTGAGTGGATATTTTGCCTTGTTTCATGCTAATTATGGTTTCAGTGTGCATTTATTTATGAAACTTGCAAAAAAAGAAAAAAACTTGTAGTCTTGGCTACAGTAACCCTGTGCTGTGGTATAAAGGAAGCATGAAAAGATCATTAAGGTAGACCAGTAAAGGGATCAAACGTCTGCTGCTACTTTAGTTTTTGAGAGGCTTGGTGCAGTAAATGACTATTTACAAATAAGTATATTAATATAAACCACTATTTCATTTTTTCATGTCTCAATTACCATGGATAATTGAGATTTATCTACTTTGGCTAGGACTCAATCAGAATAGAGAGTAAAGCACATTATACGAAGGGGATGCTGAATCTTGTTTACAATAGTTTTAGGACTTGTATTTGTGTTACAGCCTTAGATTCCTTAGTTATTTGTTCAGCCAATTTTCTTTTGAGTCTTCGTGTTTACGGAAGTGTTTTCAAGAATTCTCTATAAGGATTAGTTCATTATGACTTGGACTGGAACAATTAGCAATTTGTCCACAGAAAATATGAAAAGGAATAGAGGAGTTGAGATTCCTAAAATTTTTATTATGGAATTCACTCCATAATAAAGTCATTTGGACATTGTAGTAAACATGTTTTGTCTTAGTTCAGATGCAAATTTTATTTTTTTAATGAGAAATATTGAAGGAGTCTTGTTCTACAGGAAGCAGTGTGGTTCCTCTCTAACATCACTGCAGGAAATCAGCAGCAGGTTCAGGCAGTAATTGATGCCAATCTTGTCCCGATGATAATACACCTTTTGGATAAGGTAAGAAAATCATCTTTTATATATCTGAGTAAAAGTAAAGGGATTTAAATTTAATAAATTATGTGAATATATACTTCTTATTTAATTAAAACCTATACAGTTGGCATAAATGCTACACCAAAGTGGTATTAATATTAAAACTTTCAAACCCAGTTTTTATATACAAGAAACATTTCTTTTTAGGAACCCTTGGCCCTTCTGTATCATTCTTTTATTAAAAATACTATTACCCTGGGATTTATTAAACATTCACATTATTACTACTGATTATACATGCTTAGGCATTGTGCTGAACACTTTAAATATATTACTTCATTTAATACTGTAGCTCTTTGAGCTTCATTTAATACTGTAGCTCTATGAAGTTTAGAATTATTCCCATTTGACAGATGAAGAAACTGTGGTATAGATAAATAAATTACCCAAGATTAAACTGCAAGTAAGTATGGTATTTAATCATATGCTGTATCATATTTATATTAGTGTTTGGGAAAGAGACATTTTAAAATGTCACAATCGCCGTGGCTGGTGTGGTTCATTTGGTTGGATCTTGGTCCTAGCCAAAGGGTTACGGGTTCAATTTCAGGTCAGGGCACATGTCTATATTGCTGCCCTGATCCTTCATCCGGGCTCCCATGATCCCCATCTGGGTGCTTATGCAAGGCAACTGATCAGTGTTTCTCACTCACCCTCACCCTCTCTCTCTAAAAAAAGCAATGAAAAAAAATGTTCTTGGGTGAGGATAAAATAATAAAATGTCATAATCACAGCATGGAGTTTTTTTTTGTTTGTTTTTGTTTTGGTTTTTTTTTTTCCCTGAACTTTGAGCTATAATTAAAGAGAAAAATATTTCTAACTTATTTTTCTCCATGTTTTTTATAAACTGGTAGTAGAAGCTACTTTCATATAAACTGGTAGATTAGGCTTAGTTTGTTAGGCAAGAATACTTAGGTACTACTCTGTACTTCCTAGTGACTCAGATCAGGAGACAAGTTCTATTTGTCATACTTCTAATGATACTAAGATTAATGAGTGAGCGTGGGTGTTTTTAGCCAATACTAACTGATTATTATAAAACTAGACAGCAGTCCTTCATGTAATGGTTTTTAGGCATTTATCAATGATCATTGCCTGGATCCCTTATTTTACTAGGAACTGCAAAATGCTGACTTTGTAATTTTGTCATTCTTTATGTGTTGCCATTATTCATCAGTATTCAGTGTATTAGCCATTATTCATCAGTAAAGAGCTTTTGCTTATCAGCTATTAGTTTACATGGGAACATTTTATATAGCAATGGCAAGGTAAATGATTTTTGCTCATTACTCAGTTTTCAGAATGACATGGTTTCCTAACATCCTCAAAAGGAGACGAAGGTGGAATTTCTAGTGTTATGAAATTATGGATATATATAAATAAATATAGATAGATAGATAGATATAGATATAGATGATATAGATACATACATGTTTTATAAGTTTTAATCCATTATAGTTCTCTCTGACGCCCAGGTTGTTCCCCGACTAATAGGAAGCTCTTAAATTTGGTGTCCGTGGTTTTTGTTTTTTTTTGTTTTGTTTTTTTTTGCATTACCTTGTAGTTTTTGAGAGCTTCCTTCATTTTGGATATATATGATTCTAAGACTTACCTTGTATATTTTCTGACCTAGACCTTGAATGAACTATTTCTCCTAGGTGTCCTGGCTCCTTTTTGTAGCAAATGGTATTTAAGGATATATTTCAGGTACTAAGAATGATCATTGCTATAAAGTTGTCATTGTTTCCAGGCCTGAGTGAACAAAATAGGTGATGGTGTATTTTTTTAGAAAGTGCAAAAGTATATTTTAATGTGAATATGAGAATTCATGAAAAATAAATCATGAATGAAAGGAAGCTATTGAATATTACTGGGTATAAGATAACAGTGATTTTATTTTCACTTTTTGGATTTTATATTTTCACTTCTCTTATGCTGGAAATATTCCTGAAAAAAATTGAGCATATATTGAGAAATATAATGTAAAAATCTATCAAAATAACAAGACCATACAACCAATAATGACATGACTACTCCATTTTTTTTATCTTCACCTGAGGACATGCTTATTGATTTTGATATTTTATTTTATTTTTTTTATTTATTTTTTTTTTTTAAGAAAAAGGGGAAGGGAGGGAGAAAAACATTGATGTGAGAAACACCAGTCTGTTGCCTCTTGTATGCAACCAACTGGTGACAGAACCCACAACCTAAGCATGTGCTGTAACTGGGAATCGAACCCACAGCCCTTCAGTTTATGGGACAATGCTCCAACCAACTCAGCCACACTGGCCAGGGCATGCCTACTTCATTTTTAAATTAGTTTTTGATTTGTTCCTCCATTGTTTCCTCTTTAAATATAAGCAGATGCTTATCCACATGCCTGTTCCCACCCTACCATATATTCTTCTTGTACTGTTTTTTAATTTTTATTTAATTTATTTTTAAAGAGGGAAAAGGAGGGAGAACGAAAGGGAGACAGATATGCAACAGAAACATCAATCGGTTGCCTCTTACACACCCCCAACCAGAGACCTGGCCTGCAACTCAGGCATGTGCCTTCACTGGGAAAATTGAACCAGTGACATTTCGTTCATAGGATGGAATTCAACCCAATGAGCCACACCAGCCAGGGGCAAAGGGTTCTCTTAATAAGTAAAAATTATATGTGCCTATAGAAAGGCAAGCAGTAAACCTGTGCAAATATTCAGTAGTTAAAAATTATTTCAAAAACCATCTTTCCAGTTTACTTTATATTGCAGTTTATATCCTTTGCTTTGCTGTTACAGGGAGATTTTGGCACTCAGAAAGAAGCTGCTTGGGCCATAAGTAACTTAACAATTAGTGGGAGGAAAGATCAGGTAAGTTCAGTTCTTTCTTATTTCTCAAAACTGATAAAATAACAGTACAGATCATTTAAGTTTTAGATTTTGGTAAATCATAATTGAAAATAATAGTAAGAAAACAGACAATCTATGATTTTTTTTAATATGAAAGTGTCACCTTGACTTCCTTTAGCAGTATTTCATAGATGAGAAGTGTTCCCTTCCCAACTTCTTGATCTACAAGAATTTTCTAATGCATGGTAAGATTGAGGACTTAAGTCAGGGTTGGGTTTTTCGGGGGGGGGGGTGGTTCTTTGTTTGGCAGGGGTTTTTTTTTTGGTTTTGGTTTTGCTTTTTTGCTTTATAACAGTATTAATTTTTTAAAAAGGACTTTTTGGGTTAATTGGACAGAATGAAATTGCCTCTCATATTTTCCTAACAAATGAACAAATATTTACTAGCCACTTGGTAAGCATTAAACTGAACCAAAAGGCTGGGAATACAAATTAGAGAACTGAGAGGTGCCTGGGGCATAAAATTTAGAGGCACTCACTCGCAAAGTATGCAGGTGATAGAGCTTAACATTGTACCTACTGGCAAAATAAAATGGGTTTTAAAGGTCCAAGAAAGATGTTTCACAGATAGTTACAAAGAGTGAATTTGGAGCTGATGAACAGTAAACTGATCATTATCACAAATAAACTGTAGACTGGTGGTAAGCAGTGAATCCACTTAAATGGGAATACTGAGCACAATATAAATGTACAGGGAAATAATAACAATATGAAAATGATAGAAAAATATTATGAAAATATTACAGGAGCAATAGAATAGTGAATTGAAGACGGCCAGGTATATGAGAATGCCAAATGTAATAATACTAAAGAATCCATGGATACTCTCACATTAAACAGTTGGTAGTTTTTTTAAAAAATATCCAGCCTTTTAAATGCTGTTATAATTTCTTAATCTTAAAGGGGAAAGGATCTTTGAAAGAAGCATTCCATATGGCAAAGTATTGTTTCATATGAAATTGAGTGATTCATTCACTTTCACTTAATTTTTTAATATATTTTATTGATTATGCTATTACAGTTATCCCATTTTTTTTTCTTCTTTTTATTCCCCTCCCACCAGCATTCTCTCCCCTCCCACTTTAGTTCATATCCATGGGTCATGCATATAAGTTCTTTGGTTTCCCCATTTCCTATACTACTCATAACCTCCCCCTGTCTTATTTTGTACCTACTATTTATGCTTTTTATTCTCTACCTTTTCTCCCATTCTCCCCTCTCCACTGATAACCCTCCATGTGATCTCCAGTTTCTGTGATTCTGTTTCTGGTCTAGTTGTTTGCTTTTTCTTTGTTTATGTTTTTGGTTTAGGTTCATTTGTTGATAGTTGTGAGTTTGTTATCATTTTACCATTCATAGTTTTGATCATCTTTTCTTAGATAAGTCCTCTTAACATTTCATATAATAAGGGCTTGGTGATGATGAACTCCTTTAACTTGACCTTATCTGAGAAGCACTTTATCTGCCATTCCATTCTAAATGATAGCTTTGCTGGACAGAATAATCTTGGATGTAGGTCCTTGTCTTTCATGACTTGGAATACTTCTTTCCAGTCCCTTCTTACCTGAATTTCTTTTGAGAAATCAGCTGATAGTCCTATGGGAACTCCTTTGTAGGCAACTCTCCTTTTTCTCTTGCTTTTAGGATTATCTCCTATCTTTAATCTTAGGTAATATAATTCTGATGTGCCTTGGTGTGTTCTTCCTTAGATCCAACTTCTTTGGGACTCTCTGAGCTTCCTGGGCTTCCTGAAAGTCTATTTCCTTTGCCAGATTAGGAAAGTTCTCCTTCATTATTTTTTGAAATCAGTTTTTCAGTTTCTTGCTCTTCCTGTTCTCCTTCTGGCACCCCTATGATTTGGTTGGAATGTTTAAAGTTTTCCTGTAGGTTCCTCAGCCTCTCTTCATTTTTTTAAATTTTTTTTAAAGATGTTATTTATGCCCTGGCTGATGTAGCTCAGTGGATTGAGCACGGGCTGCGAAACAAAGCATCACAGGTTCAATTCCCAGTCAGGGCACATGCCTGGGTTGCAGGCCATGACCCCCAGCAACTGCACATTGATGTTTCTCTCTCTCTCTCCCCCCTCTCCCTCCTTCTCCCTCCCCCCTTCCCTCTCTAAAAATAAATAACATCTTTAAAAAGAAAGATGTTATTTATTTCCCTTTAGAGAGAGAGGAAAGGAGGGAGAAAGAGAGGGAAAGAAACATCAGTGTGTAGTTGCTTCTTGCACACCCCCAACTGGGGCCCCAGCCTACCTCCCAGGCATGTGCCCTGACTGGGGATTGAACTGGTGACCTTTCAGTTTGCAGGCCAGCACTCAGTCCACTGAGCCACACCATGCAGGGCTGAATTCTTGTTTTTTCATTTTGTTCTGGTGGAATGTTCTTCTTCCTTCTGCTCCAAATCATTGATTGGAGTCCGGTTTCCTTCCAGTCACTGTTGGTTCCCTGTATATTTTTCTCTATTTCACTTTGCATAGCCTTCACTTTACCTTTACTTTGAGACCATACTCAACCATTTCTGAGAGCATCCTGATTACCAGTGTTTTGAACTCTGCATCTGATAGGTTGGCTATCTCTTCATCACTTAATTCTATTTTTGGAGCTTTGATATGTTCTTTCATTTGGGCCATGTTTTTTGTCTTGGTGTGCCTGTTACCTGGTAAGGGACTGAGACTTAGGTCTTCACCAGGGTGAGGTAACACATATTGCTACACTGTTGCACTGTATGTGGGGAGGGGTCTGAGAGGGAATAATGTCGCTTGGCTCTGGCTGGCTTTCAGTTACTTCCTCCACTACATACAAGCAAATTGGGCCTTTCTGATGCTGATTTCTGGGTGATGGGCTTGAGTATGTTTTAGAACCCTGTGGGTCTCCCCAGCAAACTCTCCTGTGAGGCCGGGAGTTTCTCCCACCACCGTAATTCTCACAGGTTTTTACAATTAAAGTTTGAGGCTTTATTTCTGCATGCTGGAACCCTGGATGGTGTGGTCTGTCTCACTTTCCAGTAGTTCCTCCTGGTTTATCTGCACACAAATGTGGGACCAGCAGGTCTTCCAGCTGCCACCTTGTCACCCTCCTACCAGCCTGAATGAATGTTTCTTCTTTAATTCCTTGGTTGTCAGAGTTCCATACAGTTCCATTTTCTGGCAGTTCTGGTTGTTTTTTGTTTTTAAGTTCATTGCTCCTCTTTTGTGTGAGGAGGCAAAATGTATCTGCCTACACCTCCATCTTGGCTAGAAGTTTTAACTTTTTCTAAGTTCAAGGAAAATAAACATAGTACATGAAAAGGAAGTTAGATTAATGTAGTCTAACTTAACATGCAAGAGATGAGGCCGTGTTTTCATACTTAGAATTTGAAAATCAAAATATTCCAGTGAGATAAGTACACAAAGTTCACCTACATTTATTATATCATTGTGTTTTTATTCTTCAGGTGGCCTACCTAATTCAACAAAATGTTATTCCACCTTTTTGCAACTTGCTGACTGTAAAAGATGCACAAGTTGTACAGGTAGTACTGGATGGGTTAAGTAATATATTAAAAATGGCTGAAGATGAGGCAGAAACCATAGCCAATCTTATAGAAGAATGTGGAGGTAAGTTTATTATAAGCTATTACTACATATTTTAATGTTCATTTTGTAACTATCTTTATTTTCTGACGAATACAGCACTTCTGTATTTTTTTTTGTCTTACATAATCAAGTAACAGAATAAAGTAAATACTATGTTCTATGTGTACAGTCCTTCTCAGCTTCATGCACATGCTCAGGTAACTGAATTGCTGCCATATATTGAACAGGCACTGTGCTAAGATACTTGGAAGTCAGTGGTAAGCAAGACACAGTTCCTGCCCTCAAGGCATGTAGTCTAGTCATACAGATAAATATGAACTGATTTAATGTGCTAATTACCCTAATAGAAATGCACAACAAAATGAAATATGTAATCCATCCTGGAAGAAGCAGGAAGTCACACCTGAGCTGGATTTTGAGAGATGAATAAGGATTAATAAAGTAAAAAGGGATGAAAGGTGTTCCAGGCAGATATAACACCATGAGCAAAGTCTGAGGTGAGAAATAGCATTCAGCAAATTGTAAGTAGTTCATTATTGCTGAATCACAGAATATGGGGTAGAAACTGCCAAAAGGATGAGGCTGAGACAGGGCCAGTAAGCAGGTCCCTGTACTCTTACAAGCTTTTTAGCATGATGGATACAGTTATACCTTGGTACTCGTCAGTTTCAGAACTGGTCAAATCCTTACTCACTGCATTTTGACAAGAAAAGAATATTTCAGCATTCAGCTCTTGCTCGGGACTCATTGTGCTTGTTCGAGACTCATTACACTTGCTAGAACTGGTATAAGTCATGGCGCCGCAACATGGCTGTGATACGTGGCTGTGTATCGAGCCACCTGGAATATAAGCAACACCTCTTAGCTTTCAACTCTTTGAATTAACAAGTACACAGAACATGGAAGTCTTCAATGTGGCTGTGAAACAAATTGTAAATGTTGACCTGAATAAACATAAAACTAAAGGTATTTCTGACAGAAGTTGAGAAGTAAATGAAGGGAAGCATAATGATAGAAATAGGAGAACTATATCTTCAACTTAGTAGAGGAGTCCAGAGACTTGAAAATTACTAAGAAATAGTAATTTTAAAGTTACTAAAATGACAAATAAAATTTAAAAAGAAACCATGTATAATATCAAGTTAGGAACAGAAGGTGGAGAATAGTGTTAGGGAATTAATTGGGAAATGAGTACCGGAAAATTAAAAACAAGCATAGTTTAAAAATATTTTACTGCTTTTGCTATTTTTACCCATGGAAAACATTTTAATTATTAAAAATGTATTTTTATGTATTAAAATGAAAATATAGATCTTGAGCATTGCCTACCCCATTGGAGGTGAGGTCCAGGAATCCCAATGGATTTTGACATAGGGTATGACAAGCCATTGGAAGATTTTGTTTGGTAAGCCATTAGTATGTTTAGATGGAGCGTGCTTACCAGAGGAATGGGACCTGCTAGAGACAGAAAACTGGTTAGGAAAGTATATAGTAGTTGGGCCACAGTAAATGAGGGCAGTAATAATGGAGACAAAGGGATCATCACAAGATTCAAGAAGTGGATAGAGCCCTGACTGGCATGGCCCAGTGGCTTGAGCGCCAACCTGCAGACCAAAGGGCTGCAGGTTCTATTCCCAGTTCAGGGCACATGCCTGGATTTCAGACCAGGTCCCCAGAAGGGGGCACACAAGAGGCAACCACACATTGATGTTCCTCTCCCTCTTTCTCTTTCCCTTCCCATCTCTCTAAAAATAAATAAAATCTTTTTTTAAAAAAATGGGTGGAGTTTGAGGCTTTTAAGATTTAATTGTAGAGTATTGAGGGAAGGGGAACTTAGGCTTTCTCTCAGACTTCAAGCTGTTGTCATCAAGTAAGAATACAGTAGAACAAACAGTTTAAATGCATAAAGGCAAATAACAAATTGTGTTTAAGATGGTTCAGCCTTTTTTTTATACAGAGATTTTAAGATTTATTCTTAACAATTTCCAAATGCACAAAACAGGATTAGTAACTAACTGCAGTCACTGTACATAATACCATATGACTGATTTTTTTTAATTGTTGTTCAAGTACAATTTTCTGCCCTTTACCCCCATCCCAGCCCAACCCTCCAGACAGTTCAGCTTTCAGGTAACTATGAAACATCCTGGTGAAATTATCATGCAGACATGTAAATTTTATGCATCTGAAGCTCAGAAAAGAAATGAAACTTTAGATTTACAGGTCTCGGCCTATATTAGTAGCTCAATTTTTTAATAAAAGGGTCCCATAAAGAGAGTGTGTATAGAGTGAGAAATGAGCCAAAACAACTCACCTCTTAAGGAGTAGAGGAAGGAAGAACACAAGTGAAAAGGAAATTTCATTACTTTTCAGAGACCTTAAAATTGCAACTCCTAAAAGGCAAAACCAGATCTAATTTTTAAGATTCACCTTTAGAATAAATTCCCCAACATTGTAGATTTGCAATTCAATAATTGGATTATGTGGTCCCAAGATTATTATGCCCTTTTTGCCATTACTTTTTAAATATTACCTTATTTCACTTCACAAAATCTCTTGCAGGACTGGAGAAAATCGAACAACTACAAAATCATGAAAATGAAGACATCTACAAATTGGCCTATGAGATCATCGATCAGTTCTTCTCTACAGATGATGTATTTGATAACTTTATAGTTTTTTTAGTTTTCTTAATAAATACAAGTCTGGATGAAATAATAAAAGCTAGAACATGCATGTATGTTTTGAGGGGAGTGGAATTAAAATAGGTAAATGACAGTAAGGTCACTTATTTCAGAAACATAATAATTTCAACATTTAAAAGTCCCTTGGAGCAAGAAAGTTAAGAATTTTTTTTACACTGGAGAAGTTAGGCTTTATTTTTTTTTTTTGATGTGTCTATAATTATATATTTTATATTGTTACTAACATAATGTATTTATAAACAAAACAGTGATACAAGTATGACCTGTGACGAATCCTTTGTGACGATAATTAGTTAATCCACTATTGACTATATTCTCACTGTTATTTTTAGTGGTGACCAAAACTAAATATGAAGATAGATAAATCTAAAATAATAAATCATCAAAAAAGATAAGTTTCCATATAATATAAGGTGTAGTATATAGAAGTCTTCAGATTTGTTAGTATATGGTAATGGAATTTAAAGTATTAACTTATTTTTAGTATTGCCTTTTTGGAAAGTAAGTCAATGATTAAAGCAGTTGTTCCTTAGAAAATTATAATGATTGGGTTTAGCCACCAGTGAATTTCTTGAATGATTTTCTCAACTTTTTAACAAATAACTCATAGCACAAACTTTTCCACATTATCAAAAAGGAGTAGAATATTATCAAACATTTTTTAAGCATACATTATCAGAACATTGACCTGACAAGGACAGTACCAGTCATGAGCCACATAACAACATTTTGGTCAGTGATGGACCATATACATGACAGTGGTCCCATAAGATTATAATGATGAAGCAGAAAACTTCATATTGCCTAGTTATGTCACAGACATTGTAATGTTGTACCCCATTACATTACTCAAGTGGAGTTGAGGGCATGAAAGAGACAACTGATTGATGCTTCTTTTTCTCTCCTTCTCCCTCCCTTCTCCTCTCTCTAAAAATAAATAAACTCTTTTTTAAAAATTGGGGGGAAATTATAGCACATGCAATTACAGTATTAGGCTATTCCATCTAGGTTTGTGTTAGTACACTTCATGATGTTTGCACAGCAGTGAAATCACCTAACAATACATTTCTCAGGATGTATCCCCATTGTTAATTTGATGCATGTCTGTATTGAAAAAGAAAATTGTACAATGTACTTACATAGGGTCTGGCACAAATAACACCACTTTTTAATTACAAAATCATAAGCATGTAATTATGTAACGACAGTATCACTCAAGCACACCATACGACATTTTAGGTGAAATGTTCAAATTAAAACTATATGTTATTACCCTACCAACCACATTCAAGCAGGCCTTACTTCTGCCGGACACTGTAGATGATTAAACTATTTAGATATCAGGTCCTTTAGATGATCAAGTCCCATTTAGAATATGATACCAGTTAAATAAATCAAAAATAAAATCCAGAAAAGACATACTCTTTTAAGGGTAGTTTTTATTACATGTCTTTTAAAGTTGTATTTTTGAAAGTCCTAATTTGCAATTAGATACACACAAGGCCTTACGATTTCTAATACTTCAATATGCAGTTCTTTATTATTCTCTTACATTGTGAAAATAATTAAGATGATATGCACATTTATTGGAACTTCACTATAGGCTCATAATTGTGTGTTAACTTCAAAAAAGAATCTTTAGATATAAAGCATATAGAGTATTTATTCGTTATTAGCTGTTATTTAAGCCTAACTGCTATTAAAAATTAATCAAGATTACACTTATTCTAAAAGTGGTGGCATATTTTTTTATGTCATCAACTATTTTGTATTTGCCCAGATATATGGGAAATTATAGTATCTTCTCAGTTTGAGGTATATGATCCTCTTTATTACATCTATTTCATACTTAAAAAGATATTTGTCTTGCATATTCTCAAGTTTCTTCTCATTTTGTTGTCCTCGAGAAAAAGTTTTTACAAAATGTTTTAGCTTTCTAAAGAGATGATAGGACAGTTGATGCTTATTTCTCTCATACCTTTTTAGGGGAAATGGGAACATTACTATAATGCTGTTTATGTATACTGTAAAACTAATCCTCGTTTTTCTTCTTTTTCCCTATAGATTGATGAAGATGCTAGCCTTGTTCCAGAGGCAATACAAGGTGGAACATTTGGTTTCAATTCATCTGCCAATGTACCAACAGAAGGGTTCCAGTTTTAGAAAGATGTTGTGGAAGTTAGGTACAATGCAGCACTGAGATACATATATATACACATATATATAAAAAGGTTTGATCCATCAAGCTTGGCTCATGGGATCTGCTGCTGCATTAAATCGGGAAAGAAAATGTGAAGATTTCATTTGGAATCACAGAAAATGCCCAAATGAAGTCAAGATGGCGAGTGGGTGCGAGTGAGAATGAGTGGCAAAATGTAATGAAAACTTTACATGAGTGCTTATTTAGGCTGATCAAAGTAAAAAGGGCTACAGGTCACAGAACTTCAGTGCCTGAGAAGGAACATTGACTTACTCTATATCAATTGAGGGGAAAGTGCAGTACCTGTCATCTTCGAGCCTTGTAAGCATAAAAGAGAATAGGACGCCCATATAAGTCAAAGGAAAATGAGCCCAGGCCTTGCTATGAAGCAGTGTGTGAATGGACAGTGTTGAATGAGTGGCTCAAAGAGAGAGAGCCAGGTTCATCTTTCAAATCTAGGGCTCTTCACTCACGAAGCAGACTCCTAGTCCTGGAGTGACTGTGTATGAGAGTATGGTTGTGGTGCTGTATGTGAATGCATGCAAGCTTGATTCGCCTTCAGGGGGCTGGTAACAAACCTAGTAAATCATCAAAATGAGATCATAAGTGTTAATGTACACTGGACATGAAAACAAAGACCGGTTTAGCAGCAGACATTGGTTTACTCTGCAGCCTGTGTTTTCTATTCCCCCTTCCCTTCTCCTACCCCGCTCCTTTAAAGTTTTTATTTACTTTACCTACTTGGCTTTTTAGTTGCTTCTCAAGTCAGAAAACTTTTCAGGAAGGTTTCCCTGTGCATTTGCACCAGATGAATGTTTGATGCTATGAAAAGTTTTCCATATCATCAAAACTAATTTGTGTAGATTTTTGCATGGAAAAAAAATCATAAATTTCCCTCAAAATAGACTGTGTTGCAGTACACAAGTTGCCATAATAGTATAAACAGTAAAATGTGCTTTAAAAAGCCATCCTTTTCATTTTCAGAGACAACATAAAGATCTTTGCATGAGGTAAATCTACAACATAGTTCATTTTTAGATTTTGTTGAGTCCTGTAAAGAAGAAGAAAAGAGTTTCAGTTGTGGTAGAATACCGTGCTGTGTTTAAATGTTACTTGTTTTCAAACTTTGTTTTCTATGAAAATGATATGGAAACTTCTAAAATGAAATTTGGTGCATATGTACTGCTGAATAAAGACTGATGAAGAGGTTTGAATAGATGTACAAATCAAGTAATGGTTTGAACACCTTTAATAATATGCCTAATCTGTTCAATTGTTTTAGAATCTTTTTATCTTAGATGTAGGCAGCCATGAACAATCTATTTTGAGCCACTTTAGGGAGAAAACTTTGTATTTTTAAAACTTGCATAAAAGTTATGCAAGTGGTTTTTATAAATTGGAATAATACCTCAGTTTTGAGGTTATGCACACTAAATTAAATGTGACATAAATTAATTTGTACAAAAAGAACTCTTTATAAGGTGGCTCATTGTAGGAAATCCTGTGCCTTCCCCTTTGAGCACAAGTGTTGCATGAACAACAGTTTGCTATAAGAAACATACCAGATTAGCCACCATTAGCATCTATCTATACTTTGTGTTTAAAAATCAACTGGTAAATCTGAAACACTGTAGAATGGATAAAAATTATTTTGTGATCATAACTCTTTGTTGAACTAGAGTATTTTTGCAGCATTCCTTGTCATCAGAAACATGGTTAAAGTTTAAAACTAGAAGCAGCAGAAAACTAGCTTGTAAAATTTATCCAAGTAGAGTGCAGGCTAGGCTGTCTTGGGGAAATAAACATTAAACTTAAGCAATGTTTTACATGGGGTGTGTGTGTGTGTGCTGTGTGGATTTCTTACACATATTAATGCAAAGTTAGTATAACTCAGTGGGTTTTATTAGCTTGTCTTTCTAAGCTTTTGACCCAGAACCAACATAACAGAACATATTTTTTCAGTTCTATAATTTCAATATAGACATATTACTGTTCTAAACCACTGAATTTGTTCAGGTGACAACCAACTATGCTGTGCTTTCTCCCTGTCCAAACGAAGATTTTGGCCTTTCTTCATTCTTCCAGCAAAATGGGCTGAGAGAGAGAATTTGAGCTATATTTTAAGTATTACTGTAACTTCAACATATAGTTCCAAATGATAGATTGCATACAAAGTGTGGGTTTTATAGAAGGTTTAAGTTACCTCAAGGTGAATATAATAATACTTTGCATAATTCAAGGCTTTTAGTAAACAAAAATTTGGTTCAAAGTAAGCTGATGAAGTTATAGTAGGCCAAATGATTTTATAGAATACTTATCCTTATATACAAACTAGTTGTAGATGATTTTAACATCTCTGAGTACAAGGGCTACCTGATGGTCTAAATCGGGTGTCAGACTCATTTTCACCGGGGGCCACATCAGCCTTGGGGTTGCCTTCAAAGGGCCGAATATAATTTTAGGACTGGAGAAATGTAACTACTCCTTAACAGTTAAGTGAGAGTTCGGCGCTGCCACCAGGCAGAAACAAGGTGCCAGGCCGGTTAAAACGAGGTGGGGGGCTGGATTTGGCCCTCAGGCCTTGTGTTTGCCACCTGTGGTCTAAATATTTTGTTTCTGTCCATGGTCGCATACAAGACATGGATATTCCAATAGAATTGTAGGAACTTTACCTCGTCTGAAGTTGTTTCAGCACAGTTAACCATTCGCCACAGTCAGTGATCTAGGAACCTGATTGATTTTTAACATAGAGCATTATTTGTGATGGGGGTGGGATGAAATAACAAGCCTTGGATAAGCTTAATGTTCTTGGTTTCTCGTGTCTTAAACTGCCTTTTTGGAGCATTGAGCCCTTCTCAAGTGCTGTGAAAATAACAGTGTTGTATTACAGGTACATGAGTAGCCCTGGTCTAAAATATATTTTTTAAAGATATTTTTTCCTTTCTATTGTGTGTCACAGTGGGTTTAGTGTTTTCCACATTACTCTGAACCAAACCCAGAGCATTCCTATAATTGAAACTGTTGACTACTAAAAATACATCTGGAAGAGTTTTTCACGTCTAGTTTGGGCTTACCCTGTTTCTTTGTAAAGTGACTGGGTATTGTAACAGTAATGTAATTTCCAGAACACCCTATTTGAATTCTCCATTGCCTCAGTTCACTCAAGAAAAGAGAAATTAAGCTAAGCTTTGGCTTTAGAGAGTGAGGTAGTATCTGTTGCTGTCTTAACAAATTACAGTTTAAGACAACACAGATTTATTATTTCAGTTTCTGTGGGTCCAGGTACAGCTTAGCTAGTTCCTGTTTTCAGGATCTCAAGGCCACAGTCGGTTTCAACCAGAGCCAGAACCTCACGTGAAGCTCGTGTCCTCTTCCATCCTTCTATGGCAGAATTCATTTCCTTGCAGCTTTAGAACTCATGGCAGCTTGCTTCTTCAAGACCTGCAGGAGAATCTGCTTTTAGGGAAGGCCTGGAGCCTTCTAAAAGACTCACCTGGTTAAGTCAGGCTCAGCAGAGATGACCTCCCTTTTGATTAACTCAAAGTCAAACTGGTTAGTACTTTAATTGCACCTGCAAAACCCCTTCCCCTTTGCCCTGTCCTGTAAACTAATCACAAGGCGATATCTGTTATATTCACAGATTCTTCACTTGAGGGAAGGGGATTAAAAAGGTAAAGTACACTAGGGAAGCTTGGAAGTGAGTCATCTTGAGTTCTACCTACCACAAGGGAATAACATTTAGATCTGGAGCAATTACAAAGCGATCAGGTAATTACAAGTATATTTTTAGATCAAGGTCACCTGTGAGAATCTAATGGCAATTAGAATTTTAGGGGGTCTATAGGTGTACATGAATTTCAGAGCATGAATGAATGGTCTTTACTAACCCTTTCAGATGATAAATTGTCAAGAGGTGAATTAACTATCAGGGTCACATACTGAGGGTCAGGTAAGACCCAGATCCTCACCTTCCATACCATTGGAAGCTGTGCTTCCAATTACTATTCAAAAAATTCACTTAAATTTGTGAACCAATGCAGAAAAGTTTACACAGCTTTTCCTATCTGTATTTTGTGGAATGGCTTACACTAATTGTTGCAGAAATGTGTCATTCAAGTTTTGTTGTTACAGGCATACCTCGGAGATATTGCAGGGTTTGGCTCCAGACCACCGCAATAAAGTGAATCTAGTTTTTTTTGTTTCCTGGTGCATATGTTTTACACTATACTATAGTCTGTTAAGTGTACAATAACACTGTCTAAAAAAAATGTATATATCCTAGTTTAAAAATACTTTATTGCTAGGAAATGCTAACTTTTCTAAGCCTTCAGTAAGTCAATTTTTTTTGCTGGTGGAGGGTCTTACCTTTAATTTGTAACAAATGCAGCATCTGCAATGTGCAATAAAGCTAAGCACAATAAAACGAGGTATGCCTGTATTTTATTTCCTTTTGAGTTTTCAAAATTGAAATCTTCCATCATAGATAGTAAGAAGGTGAGCTTTAAATAAGCAGGCTAACTTAGCTTGAATCAAAAGCAGTTACCAATTGTTAATTTCTCAGTTTTAGTGTATTATTTACCTCATAAGCATAAAAATATAATTAGAATCCATTATTGACTATTTTGAAGGTTTGTATCTGGTGTGTTTCTGTACCGTCTTTACTCATCTGTAACCCAATAATTTAATACAATTAGGAGGGAAAGATTTGCCCAGACATTGTTCTAATATTTCCGAACACTACTAGCAAATCCATGCCTAACAATTTGATTATTTTGAACATTTAAAGGAGAAAATGACCTTTTTAATCAGCACATCAATGAAGTATAAAAAAGTTACGCATAGATGCCTTTAAGTAAAATCAAGGTTCATACCGATATTCTTGTCATCTGAATTCCTAAATTAAAGGAAGGTGGAAATTTGTAAAGTCTGGATTCCGGTGTGATCAGAAGTAACTGGACTATAGTGTCACATTGCATATTAATTAACATGTCAATGTACAGAGGAGATAGATTAACATTTTTTCCCTAAGACTTAACCTAGCAGTTCCATTAATTTTGAATATTCTTTTAAATTCAGGCCCTTTGGGTGAAAAATTTGGTTCAGGGTGTCCATTTCAATCTCTACTACTTATAGAGTTGACAGGTGAGTGTGAAGAAAAGGAAATACTGCACGACCTGTCTTTTCTTACCTACTGTATCTTACCTCTGATTTGTGTAGCTGATGTATTCCTTGTTACTCCCTAACATTGCTCAAAATTTCCTCATCTGTTTTTATTCTTCATATAGCTGTTTAAAATGGCTCAATAAGCTGCTTAAATCTTCATGCTGTTTTGTGGTGCTGTGAATCTCCAGTTCCCTGCCATCTAGATAATTCATTCAGCATCCTGGTCCCTCCATTCCTCTGATTTCTGGGCCTCATGAGCCACTTTTCCCCCATCATTTTGACTGTTTTTAGGTACTGTCAGTGCCAGTGTCCAACTCTTGGATTTGGTTTAGGAGATTATTTCTCTTTTAAAAAAGAAAAAAACCTCTGCCATATTTTGGCTAATTGGGCTGGGCAGGAATCAACATAACCTTATTCTCTCCTACCATATTCTCATTTCTTAGGGGTAGTCCCCCTGTTCAACTCACTAACATTAAACTTCTGTTTCCTATTACCTGTTATGGGTATGTCCAACTTCCAACCCTTTGTCCTTGATAGTATATTTCCTCCATAAAGTTATACTTTCTGCCTTAAATCTAGTAGTTCCCAGTGCAGTCTTTAAGGTGCCCCACTTGTGTAAGTATGCAATTAGTGCAGAGAAACGTTTTGTTTTGTTTTATTTTTTAATTTTTTTTAAAGATTTTATTTATTTTTAGAGAGGGAAAGGGGGGAGGGAGGGAGAGAGAGAGAGAGAAACATCAATGTGCGGTTGCTGGGGGTTATGGCCTGCAACCCAGGTATGTACCCTGGCTGGGAATTGAACCTGGGACACTTTGGTTCCCAGCCCGTGCTCAATCCACTGAGCTATGCCAGCCAGGGCTCAGAGAAACGTTTTTACCTTTTTCTTCGAACTTGTTTAGGGTGGTTATAGGACACCTGTTAAGGTTCCTGGGTTTTCCAGTCTGGTGATCAGAAGTGCTCAAGAATACTGAAAAGTTTGCTTCTCTGTTAATTTCTATCCTCATATTCCTCGTTCTGCAATTTTCTTCAGCGGCAGAGTAAGGAAAGAGGCAGCAGGTGGAATTTTTCTTGGCTTCACTCTGTCCCTTGAATATTCCAGGTATTTGTCTCCGTCAGGGAGCTCAATATATCCAGTACTGTCTACTACCATTGCCATCCACATTACCACTGATTTTGCAGTGTATGTTTTACATTTATGGTAACTTTTCGATCTGTGGAGTCTGTTCAGTCATTACTCTGTCACATCTGCATTTCTCCATCTTTTCATGAGATTGTAAGCTCCTTAAGGGCAAGGTCAGCATATAAACAAAGCGCTGTGAACCCCAAGAATGTACCCTGAGTTCTGTAGGCCCTTAGTAAAGGTTTGCAATAATGATGCAATTTCTGAGATGAACTTATTCTATTTCTGAAAAGTCTTCCTTCAATTTAGAAGTTATTAATTTGCCCCATTGTTTAGAATGTTTTCTATAAGAAGGGAAGACACTTCATCCCTTGCCAGATGAAGGCTCATTTCTTTATTTCCTTTTTTTTTAACTTGATATTCTGGTGCCCATAAGATATTGAAGTGAGTTCTGATGTGTTTTTCAAATACCAATTTTATATACTATTAGGCAGATGTAACTTAGTCCTATTGATGTTGATTTTTGAAATACTCATTGAAATAAGTGCATCATAGTAGTAGGTGTTTTTACAAAGTTTCCAAACCTTGAAGGTGATTGCTGTTGTAGTAGTCTATCTATAATATAAAATTATTAGAATGCTTCTTTTGGTTATTGGTGTTGCAGTCAGTGTTTATTAATTTACATAATTACACAAGATTTTTTCTGCCTAAATAGCAATTATACCAAAAAAAATTTTTTTCAAGATTTTATTTCTAGAGAGAGGGTGGAAGAAAGAGGGAGAGAAACATCCATGTATGGTTGCCTCTTGTGCGCCCCCTGCTGGGGACTTGGCCCACAAGCCAGGCGTGTGCGCTGGCTGGCACTCAGTCCACTGAGCCACACCAACCAGGGCCAGTTACACAAAATTTTAGTGCTAGAGAAATTAGGAGCAAGCACAGGAAATCTTAAGTTTTATCTAGTCCCAATTTAAACAGTTCTGATAATCATGGTGTTCACCCATTCTTTTGCTGCTGTTGCAGAGGCACTGGATACAAGTTCATAAGTGAACACTGGTAGATTATCAAACTTCATTCAAATCCTACCTTTGTCGCTTAACTCCTGTGGGGCCTTAAAAAGTTTATCTCTGTGCTTCCGTTTCTTGATTTGGGAAGTGATCTTCAGTGGGTTATTTTGTGGGTTAAATAAGTTAATTTATGTAAAGCACTTAGACTAATCCTAGGTAAATAATAAGCATAGCAGCTAAGGAAGTTCTCTTCTACTTTTGCTGCAAATAAAGGCAGGACTTTGATTCATTTTACATTTGACATAGAACTCAACATTGGTCAAGGCATTAAATCTGGAGCCATGCATAGAAAGCTGGTTAAAATGTAGCACTTGCCTTCTGTCCAGCTTAGTGGGAGAGAGACAGTCATAAATGGAAAGTTAAAAGTAGTTAAGTACAAACACAGATGTAGGTGGTGCCTTTAGTAGACCCCATTGTTTTGGGACTACATTAGAGCATTCAATGAAGCACACAAAAATTTAGCCTTTATCTCAATTATCTCCACCCTAAGGCTTTGTTATTCAGATTTCAATTTTTTCAAGCCCCCAACTCCCAACTGCTCCCTCATTCTTAGTAGATTCTAATTTCAATGGGAGGAAGTGACAAAGAGAAACCAGCTCACAGTTTAGAAATCCGCTATGTGTTACTTGTCCATTCCTCGCTGCTCGGAGGAGGAATCTGCTCATAACTAGTCCCATTGTCTTAAATTTTGTCTCTTTCTCTCTCCTCTCTCTTGTATTCAACTATTTCCCTTCAGTGTGATCCCATTGACATTTAAACACACTCAGGTATTTCCCATCTTAAACACTAAAGCACAGCCCTCCCTCCCATCCTTCCCTTACCATCACAGCTGAATTCTGAGAAGTATGCTTTCTCCAAGCTCAAGTCTCGTACTTCTCAACCCATTACAGTCTCATTGCCCCTGTTATACCATAAAACCTTGAAATGTCACCAATGCCTATCTCACTAAATGGGTTATTTTTGTATTTATTTTGATAAGAGAAACATTGGATGCTTGACTGCTCCCTTAGATAACATCACATTGTTTTTTTTTTCTGCTTTTCTGGCCATTCCTACCCAACATTTGTCTCTGCTAGCACATGTTCCCAGATCATGAAATGTTGAAAGGGTTTAATTCTTAACCTGAGGTTCTCTTCTCACAATAAACTCTTTAATCTGTGTAAAGATTACAGTGATCACACTTCTGTGATCACCTATGACATGCCATTGATCCCAAGTTCAGTATTAGCTTTCTCTAAAGTCTTCAGACTGCCTCTTTGAAATTTCCTCTTAGGTGTATGAAAGGCAACCATAACTCAACTTGGCCAAGACTGAGCCTGCAGTCTTCCTTTCCTACCCTGAACATGTCCTCTTGCATTGTTCCCTGTCTCCGTGAGTGTCAGCTCCCCTCCCTCTCAAGTTCTCCAGAATGATTCTTGTATCCTTTCACTTATTTCCATTTCTTTTCTTTGGTCAAACATCATCTCTTTTCTTGAACCATGTCAAAACTAGACAGAAATGGCCCTGGCCAGTGTGGCTGGGTTGTAGGGTCATCCTGTAAATGCAGTGGTAATGGGTTCCATTCTTGGTCAGGGCATATGCCTAGGTTGTGGGTTCATGTAGATCGGGGGTGTCAGACTCATTTTCACCAGAGACCACATCAGCCTTGCGGTTGACTTCAAAGGGCCAAATGTAATTTTAGGACTGTATAAATATAACTACTCCTCAGCTAGGGGCAAGGAGCTCGGTGCTGCCCCCAGGTAGAAACAAGGTTCCAGGGCCGGATACAACAAAGTGGAGGGCCAGATTTGGCCTGTGGGCCTTGTGTTTGCCACCTGTGATGAGGCCCATGCAAGAGGCAATTCTCATATCGATGTTTCTCTCCCTCTCCCTTCCCCTCTCTCTAAAATCAGTTAGCATGCCCTTGGGTGAGGATAAATCTAAAAGTACACAAAAATGATCTCCCTCAGCCACTGTCCCCCTTCTAATCTGACCTCTGCACTGAAACCAGAACAAGTTTTTAAACATTAAATCTTCAGTGTGCCAGTGCTACTTAGAGTACTTCATATCTTCACACTGCTCTTAGAATAAAAACCAGCATCCTTTTTTCTTTAAGTTATTGGAAATTTCAAGCATGTGCAAAATTTGAATACTGAATTTTTATGTACTAATTACTGATTTTCAACCATCATCAACTCATGGTCAGTCTTGTCTCATCTCTGCCCCACCCACCTTTCCTACTTCCCTGGGATTATTTAGAAGCACATCCTAGACATTTGATTATTTTGCTCTGAAAATACTAGCTTTATTTTTTTAGTATAACCACAGCTCTATTGTATATCACTAAAATATTCTTTAATAGCAAGTATCTAGTACATATTCAAATGTCATTGATTTAAGGCAAAATTATTAACATGGCCATGACTTTTTTGGCCAGAGACAACTTCTCTAGCAATTTTTCACACGCACCACCCTCCGTGGTTCGACTGCACTGACTTCAACTCCTCCCAAGGGGACTTTGACTTTGTTTTCTCTGCTACAGTCTCCCCTTCTCTCTATTCATTCCTCAGCTTAGGCATAACTTGTTAAAAAATTATTTTATTTACTTTTAGAGAGGGAGAAGGGAGGGAGAAAAGGAGAGAAACATTGATTTGTGAGAGAGGACATGAGTCAGTTGCCTCTCGCACGCAGCCAACAGGGGACCTGGCCCACAACCTCAGCATGTAGGAACCTAAACAGTGACGCCTGGGTTAGCAGGCCGGGCCAGCGCGCAATCCATTGAGCCACACCAGTCAGGGCTTAAGCATGACTTTATAAGGGAAGCCTGCACTTACTGCCCAAGTTATGTCAAATTTCTTTATTAAAAATTCTAATAGAATTCCACTCCTTTAGAGCAGCGATTTTTAACCTTTTTCATCTCATGGCACACATAAACTAAAATTCTGTGGCACACCAAAAAAATAGATTTTTTGCCAGTCTGACCTATAGAAAAGTATAATTTTTATTCATTTACGTGCAATGACTGTGTTGGCTGTTGTCAATTTTTTTATTTCGCAATCTAAGGGACAAGAGGTCAGTGACCCTGACTAAACAGGTATGGCATGGTTTAAAAATTCTAGCAGTACACTGGTTGAAAATCGCTGCTTTAAAACACATTGACGTTTACAAGATTCATGTGTCACTCAACTCTAGCAGGAACCATATGGCACATTGCATGGAGCAGAGTACAAATATTCTTTAGATGAAAGAGTAAATGGATTTATGGGAGCAAACAGAATGGGTACTTCATGCAGACTTTGGGGAGAGGAGTTTTCCGGGAAGGCTTCTTGGAGAAAGTAGGATCTCCTGCCTGCCTCAGGAGTTAGCCAAAGTTGGGACCAGAGCTTTTCCCTATGAACAATGTCAGGGAGGTGTGTGTGTTGAGGAGGTGGGGGGAGGGGTTGTTTTAATCTAACTAGGGAGCAGAGAAATGGGACCAAAAGAAGTAATACGTAGCATTTAGGAGGAGAGACTTAGGGATTTTACGTATGAAAGTGCCATTGTCAAATTTAAACTTTTAAATAAATCACTCTCAACCTTGTTGAATATGGATTTCAGGGAGACAAGAATAGAGGCAGGAAGACTAATTAGAAAGCTTCTAGAGCAATTGAGCTTCAGAAAAGAAAGTCCTGCCCTGGCTGCTCAGTCGCAGGCTGGATTCCCAGTCAGGGCACATGCCTGGTTTGCTGGCCAGTCCCCAGTTGAGGGTGTGCGAGACGCATGCAAGGGGCAAGCGAGAGGCAACTGATGGATGTTTCTCTCACACATTGATGTTTCCTTCCCTCTCTTTCTCCCTTCCTCCCCCCTCTCTCTAAAAATAAGTAAATAAATCTTTAAAAAATAATAGAAAAGGAAGTCTAGAATAGGACAGTGCATAGTAGAAAGAGAGAAGAGGGAACGGCCTAAAAAATATCTAGAGGTATATCCACTATCACTTGTCTTTCAGCTCCAAATCCACCCTTCTCCGCCCTACTTTGTGACACTGGAGCTGGACTGTGTAAATATTTCTTCATTACCAGCTGGCACAATGTTAGGCTTTTTATCATCAGCACTGGAGTAAACGTCACAAGACTGCTATTGCAGGAAGACATGTCTGGGTGCCAGGGGTCCACTAGAGCCCAGTGACCCTCAGAGACCAGCCCCTGCTGACCTGTTGCTTTGTACAACAGGCCACTTCCCTAGCAATATGTATATGTATGTGAGTATCATAGTAGATACGATGAAAATATATATACAGTAGAAATTCACCCACGTTATAAATTTTGAAAGATGTGTCCAATTAACGTGCAGAAAACTTTGAATGGTACTGCAGGAAATCAATGTCATCTTAAAATACAGGAGTTGGCAAAGTAGATTTATAGTTGTTTAAATGGGAAATAGTACAATAATTAATAATATAAGCACGAACTCTTGCTTTGTGTACAACTGTAAACCTACTTTTGCCTACTCCTATAAATAAACTCTAAAAACTCAATAAGAAAACAGTCCAGTTTAAAGTGAACAAAAATTTGCACAGACACCGTAAAAGATGATATGTAGGTAGCAAATAAACACACAAAGATGTTCATCACTAACCATGAATGAAATGTACCAAATGCTGACAAGGATGCAAAGCTACTGAAACTCTCTTACATTCCTGGTAAAAAGGCAAAATGGTCCAGTCATTTTGGAAAACAGTTTGGCAGTTACAAAATTAAACATACTTTGCCCTATAACCAGGAGTCTCACTCCTAGGTATTCAATTAAGTGAAATGAAAGCTTCATTCACAGAAACCCTGTATGCAAATGTTTTAGCTGCATTAGTCATAATCCCAAAATACTGGAAACAACCCCAAAGTTCCTTCAACTGGTGAATGGAATAAACTGGTACATCCATATAACTATACCTGGGCACATGCCAGGGTTGCGGGCCAGGTCCCCAGTAGGGGGTGCATGAGAGACAACTGCACATTTGATGTTTCCCTCCCTTCCTTCCCTTCCCCTCTCTCTAAAAATAAATAAAATCTTCAAAAAAAAAGAAGCTAATGCACACGACAACATGAATGCACTTCAAATGCACTTTGCCTAATCAAAGCTAGAATTAAATGCTTTATACCATCTGATTCCTATTATATGACAGTCAAGAATAGACAAAACTATGAGGGTAGCATCTCAGGTCAAAGTGGTGAGCAGGCTTGATGTTGCAGCATCAGACTAGTGGTGAGAGGGCATTCAGAAATGGTATTACATGCTGCAGGATTCAATCAACTGGGGTTAATGGGGGCCCATACAATACATGTGGATAACAACGTGAAAGAAACCGTAAGAAGGCTTCCTGAAAACCTGTATTAACAACAGGATGTTCACAATAAGAGAGCACTGGACCTGTCTGTGAGACAGTTGCTCTTGCCTAAAGAGCAGTGGGCAGCCCTGGCTTGTGTGACTCAGTGAATTGAGTGCCAACCTGCAAACCAAAAGGTTCAATTCCCCGGCAGGGCATTTGCTTGGGTTGCAGGTCAGGTCCCTAGTTGCAGGTATGTGAGGGGCAACCAACTGATGTTCACTGTTTCTCTTACACATTGATGTTTCTTTCCCTCTCCTGCTCCCTCCCTTCCCCTTTCTCAGAAAATAAAGAGCGGTGGACAAAATATGAGGAGGATAAATTCTACCTTGAAGTATATCTGAAAGAGGTTATTTGGGAAAGAAAAAAAAGAGAAGAATGGGCAAAGAAATAATTACGTAATCAAAATCTGTGGATGCATCTGCCCTCAGTATTTTATTTTATTTTTAAAGAGTTTATTTCCAGACAGAGAGAAGGGAAAGAGAAAGAGAGGGAGAGAAACATCAGTGTGTGGTTGCCTCTTGCGTGCCCCCTACTGGGGACCTGGCCTGCAACCCAGGTATGTGCCCTGATTGGGAACTGTACCAGCAACCATTTGGTTTGCAGGCCCATGATCAGTCCACTGATCGAACCACACCAACCAGGGCTGTCTTCATTATTTTAATGTGTTGCTTCAACCTGAAATGTACAATTTAGAACCATTAGGGCTGCAAATATATAACTTTAAATAAATGTCTTTATAACTTAAACAAATTTTAAATATACAAGGATAAAACACTAATCAGTGGTTGTCCAGAACTAGGGAGGGGAGAAACCAACTATACAGGTGCACAAGAGTGATGGAGAAATAAATGCTCCAAAGAAAAGTGCAGTGCTGGTTACATAGGACTGCATCCATATATCAAAATTCATAGAACTGTCCACCAAAAGGAGTGAAACTTACTGTATGTAAGATACACCTCAGTTAAAAAATAATAACATGCTACTGTTGAACACATGGGGATTTAAATTAAAAATCATGTGCATTTCTTAAATAAGATATTGTAAATGTCAGTTCTCCCAAGGTGACCATTTATTTATTTATTTATTTTGCTATCATTTTCACTTTATAAATGAAAAGTTGAAGTCAGGTAACCGACCAAGGCCTGTAAGTGTTGGTAGTACCTTGCACACTTTCTTTCTCAGGGGAGTTGGCAGCGGAGCCCAGGTCCTCATACCTTTAATTCCCAGAACATTTTAGGCAGGTTTCTGGCACACAGGTAGAGGTGCCAAAGAACTTCAGACCAGAAGACAAAAGCACTTGTATTTACTGAACTCCCCTCCGTGTGGCTTCAAGCTACCAGCCCACAGGCCCCACCAATACTCTTTAATCTTAGCTCTTCGGCTGAAGAACGTGGCCTTCACAGCGACAGGCTGCTTTGGGTCGTTCCCTTCCCCAGAACTTTGTAGTAGCCCGATCGCACCGCATCAGTGATGGGAGTGGCTCGGGTCTTGTTTTTGGCAGCATTGACCCGTGTCTGCTCATGGACTGAGGTCCACAGTTTATCCAGGTTGACAGTGGAGCAGAAACTCTGGCTCCTCTCTAAGTGGTCATGCCTCCTACCAACTTCCCCAAAGTGACCTGGACGATATTTGTCAAAGTCGATCCTGTGATGATGCAAGTCACCAGCGTTACCTTGGCCTCCCAGGCATTTCCTGTGCTTGCCCATGCAGCCGTGGCCTTGGCTCGTGTGGCCCCAAAGTTTCCTGATCTTCCTCAGTCTGGATGGTGTGTTCGTGGCTGAGATGCAAGACGGAAGCCCCCATGAAGTTTTGACCCAAGTTGACCTTTTAAAAGAAAAAATATATAAACAAGAAGCAAGATGAAGATTCTGAAAAAGAGTACTAGCTCTGCCATATTTTAAAATATAAATTCTTAGTTAAAACAGTGTAGAGAGTGGCTCAACAGTTCACTGGAGTTAATTTTTTTGAAAATCCAGAAACATAGTATATTTGAAAAGCACTATCTCAAAAAACTAGGGAAAGTAGTAATGGGAATCTGAGTAGTCATCCAGAAAGAAGGTTGGCTTCATACTTTACACCTCATAACAGGAGAAATCCAAATGAATAAAAGCAAGCAGAGACAAAAACCCACTAATACTATAAAAGTACTAGCGCAGAACCATGGGAGAACTGTAATTGCAAAGTGAGGAAGAAATTTCTGGGTACAATATGAAAACTCAGAAACACCATAAACAAGAAATCAATTAATTTACTTAGTTAAAAAGTAAAAATTACCTGTGTGGGAAAATACAGGACAGAAAACTTTAAAAGAAAAACAACAAGCCCTAGCTAGCGTAGCTCTGTGGATTGAGCACAGGTTGCGGACCGAAGTGTCGCAGATTCGATTCCCAGTCAAGGTACATGCCTGGGTTGCAGGCCATGACCCCCAGCAACCGCACATTGATGTTTCTTTCTCTCTCTCTCTTTCTCCCTCCCTTCCCTCTCTAAAAATAAATAAATAAAATCTTAAAAAAAAAGAAAAACAGAAAATTATTTCTAATGATCCTAGAAAGAGGAACAACTTTCCTAACAAATGAAAAGGTTCTACAAATCAATTTTTAAGGGCTCAATGGGAAACTGGATAAAATATACAGAGAGGTTAAGAAAACATAAATGGCTTTGTTGTGAACTGAATTTTGTCCTCCTGGAAGTCATATGTTGAAGTCCTGACTCTCAGTACTTCAGAATGTGACCTAACTTGAAGATAGGTCTTTAAAGAGGTAAGCAAGCAATTAAAATAAGGTCGTT
The DNA here is from genome assembly GCF_019186645.2 of Phyllostomus hastatus. Classification (NCBI taxonomy): domain Eukaryota; kingdom Metazoa; phylum Chordata; class Mammalia; order Chiroptera; family Phyllostomidae; genus Phyllostomus; species Phyllostomus hastatus. The sequence continues at coordinate 14,797,321 of NW_025333977.1, read as the reverse complement.
AGGATGGCTTCTAACCCATTATGACTAGTGTCCTTATAGAAAGAGAAAATATGGACAGAGGGAGAACACCATATGAAAATGAAGAGAGCGATAGTCTCCTCCAAGCCAAGGAATGCCAAGGATTGCCAGCAACGCACCAGAGGCTAGGGCAGAGGCGTGGAACAGATCCCCACAGCCCTGGGAGGGGGCCAACCCTGCCAACAGCTTGATCAGACATCCAGCCTCCACCACTGTGGCAATCAGTTCTGCTGTTTAAGCCACCCACTCTGTGGTACTTTGTTACAACAAACTAAGACAGGCTCCTAAACATGAATATATCCTCATCCTCCCCCATAATAAATTAAATTTAAATTTAAACAGCAAGGAACCATTTGTTTTCTACATGAAAGATCAGAAGAGCCTGGATAACACAATGCCACTGGTGTCGGAAAACAGTATGCTCATGTCTCGCTCTTTGGAGTACAAACTCAGTGGAGAGGAATTTGATAAAATCTCTCAAAAAAATAAATACAAGTATCCTTCCCAAAATGTGAGAAATGGCATACATAAAAATTTATTCATTGCAGCATCATTTGAAAAATCAAAAGACTAGAACTAACTATAAATAAGGGGCTGGTTAATAAACCAACATTCACATAGTGGAATATTTTATATCTACTAATAATATTAAGGAAGACTCATGTATTGATATAGAAAAATCTCCAAAATATTAAAATACTGAAAAAGCAAAATATATAACTCTATGTAGTGGTCTATTATTTGTGTTAAAATATACATACGTATACACATTTGCTTTAGTTATGCTTAAAAATACAGGGTCCGGAACAAATAACATCCCTTTTTTATTACAAAATCTTTTATTACAGAATCATAACCATGTAATTCTGTAACATAATAATATCACGCTCAAGCACACCATATGATATTTCAGGTGAAATGTTCAAATTAAAACTATAAGTTATTACACCCATATTATTACCCTACCAACCACACTCAAGCAGGTCTTACTTCTGCCGGACCCTGTATTTTTTGGAAGAATATACACAAGAAACTATTAACACTGGATTCATTATGGAAAGGAACTGGGTTTCTGAAGTACAGGGTTGGAGAGATGCTTTTTATCACATGATATTTTTTAAAAATTTAAATTTGAACCACGTGAATTATATAAATAAATGTGATTTCTACATAAATAAAATTTCCTTTTACTGCCACGAGGTGGCAGTGTTAAAGGCTTTATGGAAGAATGCAGTATTTTGAAATTGGTCTCATGACAAATTTTAATTTGGCCTATAATTGTCTAGTTGGGGATTGAAATATATGTTTTCATACAAGATAACATATTTTTGGAGACATGTAAATATTTTTCCTTTATATGCTAATTTTATAATCATAGCCTTTTTGCTTCAATTAAAGCACTATATTCCTCTCCTGTGTGGCTCAGTTGTCCCTGCAAAGTGAAAGGTCACCAGTCAGGGCACATGCCTAGGTTGGATGCAAGGGATCTTTCATTTTTAAATTCTTCTATACTTTAAATTGTTCCTTTAGTTTTTGTTTTAAGATTTTATTTACTTATTTTTAGAGAGAGGGGAAGGGAGGGAGAGAGAGAGGGAGTGAAACAGCAATGTGTGGTTGCCTCTCACATGGCCCCCACTGGGGACCTGGCCCAAAACCCAGGCATGTGCCCTGGCTGGGAATCAAACCTGTGACCTTTGGTTCAAAGCCCACACTCAATCCACTGAGCTACACCAACCAGGGTTAAAATTGTTCCTTTAAACCTCCATTTTTTATTTTATCAACATTATCTCTTAACTCCATGATAAGTAAGATAAGGGTATTATCACTTCAACTCTTCACCTCTCTGTCCCTCTCTCACCCTCCCAATTTTTGTTAGCTTTCCAAAACAACAACAAAAACTTAACACTTGATCAAGGTATAATTTACATACAATGAAGTTCACCCATTTAAAGTGTGCAATCCAGAAGTAGAAGTTTTTAGTATATTTAGAGTTCTGCAACCATTATTACAACTTTAGAACATTTTTATTAGCCCAAAAGAAGTCCATACCTATTATTGGTCGCTCCCCATTTCCTCATAGCTCCCCCAGCCTTACAAAACCACTAGTCTGCTTTTCTGTCTGCATGGATTTATCTATTCTAGACACATCATATAAGTGAACCCACACAATATGTAGTCTTTTGGAACTAGCTTTTTTCACTTAGCATGATGGTTTGGAGGTTCATCCTCGTTCCAGTGTGTATCAGTATGTCTTCCCTTTTTCTTGCCAAATCATATCCCAGTGTATGAAAATAACACATTTTGTTTCTCCATCTCAGCTGATACACAGTTTGGTTGTTTCCCCTTTGTTTTTGCTAATATGAATAATATTGCTATAAACCATTACATTTATTTTTCTTTTTATTCTGTAAACATAATTGTCTGTCTTGACTATGATTTGGTTCTAAGAGTCAAAAAGTAGCAAACAGGATTACACTATTGTGTACATATTTCACTACAGAGCCAAATAGTGTGCTAGGACTATATTAACTCCTCTGCAAACTGATATCACAATCTCCTTTTTTTCCCCTGAGTTCGCTCTTCCTCAGCCTTTCACTCTCTGCTCCAATATGAACTCATTGCAAGAGGTAATCCAGGGGTTGAAAATTCCTTTGCGAATCCCTTGTCGTTCTCTGTCTTGTTTATTTCTTCTGTTTCATAGACATTTATCCTCTAGTAACTTCCTCAGAAATATTTCATGGAGGTAGTAAATTTTTGAGGTTTTTGTCTAGAAATATCTTTCTTTTTCTTTCACATTAATTTAGGCTGGTATAGAATTCTACATTTAAATCCAGAATTCACAGAGTCTTGAGGAAATTATTTCAATGTCTTCTGGAATTTAATGTTATTTATGGTAGTTCTTAGGAAAATTGGGTTCTCATTCCCTCATTGGTGGTCTGTTTATCCCCCTTTCTCTCTGAATCTTTTTTTAAATATATGTTAATGATTATGCTATTACAGTTGTCCCATTACCCCCCTTCACTCTCCTCCCCCCTGCATACCCTCTCCCACCCACATTCCCCCCTTTAGTTCATATCCATGTGTCATAAGTTCTTTAGCTTCTACATTTCCCATACTATTCTTGCCATCTCCCTATCTATTTTCTACCTACCATCTATGCTACTTACTCTCCGTACCTTTTCCCCCTCTCTCCTCCTCCCACTCCCGTTGCTAACCCTCCATGTGATCTCCATTTCTGTGGTTCTGTTCCTGTTCTAGTTGTTTGTTTAGTTTCTTTTTGTTTTAGGTGTGGTTCATAATTGTGAGTTTGCTGTCATTTTAGTATACATGTTTTTTATCTTCTTTTTCTTAGATAAGTCCCTTTAACATTTCATATAATAAGGGCTTGGTGATGATGAACTCCTTTAACTTGATCTTATCTGAGCAGCACTTTATCTGCCCTTCCATTCTAAATGAAAACTTTGCTGGATAGAGCAATCTGGGATGCAGGTCCTTGCCTTTCATGACTTGGAATACTTCTTTCCAGCCCCTTCTTGTCCGTAAGGTCTCTTTTGAGAAATCAGCTGACAGTCTGATGGGAACTCCTTTGTAGGTGACTGTCTCCTTATCTCTTGCTGTTTCTAGGATTCTCTCCTTCATTTTTACCTTGGCTAATGTAATGATGATGTGCCTTGGTGTGTTCCTTCTTAGGTCTAACTTCTTTGGGACCCTCTGAGCTTCCTGGACTTCCTGGAAGTCGATTTCCTTTGCCAGAATGGGGAAGTTCTCCTTTACTATTTGTTGAAATAAGTTTTCCACTTGTTGTTCTTCCTCTACTCCTTCTGGTACCCATAATTCAGATGTTGGATTGTTTAAAGATGTCCTGGAGGTTCCTAAGAATGAGCCTCTCCTCATTCTTTTGAATTCTTATTTCTTCATTCTTTTCTGATTGTATGTTTTTTTTTCTTCCTTCTGGTCCACTCCATTGATGTGAGACCCAGCTTTCATTCCACCACTATTGGTTCCCTGTGCATTTTTCTTCATTTCACTTAGCATAGCCTTCATTTTTTCATCTAATTTGCGGCCAAATTCAACCAATTCTGTGAGCATCCTGATCACCAGTGCTTTGAACTGTGCATCTGATAGGTTGGCTATCTCTCGGTCGCTTAGAAGGACTTGTGCAGAGCTTTGAATTCTGTTTGAGCCATCTTCCCCCACCCTTCCTTTGGTCTGGTCGTGCCTGTTACGTGTGAGGGGCGGAGCCTTTGGTGACCACCGGGGGGGGGGCACCCCAGTCGCTGGGTTGTGATGTTGTATGTGGGGGCAGGGTTTGGGAGGTAACAAGGGTGCTAGCTCTGCTCTCCATCGGACCTCAGTCCCTTCCACTGCTGCCCCTGAGCAAACTGGGTCCCTTTGGTGCCAATTCCCATGTGGGTGGGCTTGTGCACTCTGTGGAACTTTCCAACCACCTTTCTTGTGAGGCTGGGAGTCTCTCCCTGCACCTCAACCCCTACAGGTGTTTTCAATCAGTGCCCCAAGGCTCTATTTCCCAGTGCTAGCATCCTGGGTTGCATGCAGTGCCTTGCTTCATAGTCACTGCCTCACTGGGTCTGCCGGTTGCCACCCCTCAGCTAGGGTTTGCCAGCTACCACTTGAATGCTCAGGGTCCGCCCACAGTCGTATTGCGTGCCCCAGATACCTTACGCACCAGGTCTCAACGCTCCCTGCTCTCCTTGCCGTGACCCATGCCTGGCTGCCGGAGTACCTCCCCTCCTACTGGTCTGGATGAATGTGTCTATTTTAACTTCTTGGTTGTCCAACTTCCATTCAGATCAATTTTCTGTCAGTTCTGGTTGTTATTCTATTTCTAAATTGTTATTGTACCTATCTTGGTTGTGCGAGGAGGCACAGTGTGTCTACCTATGCCTCCATCTTGGCCGGAAGTCCTCTCTCTCAGAATCTTTTAAGGATCTCTTTGTACCTGGTGTTCTGAAACTTGATGATGATCTATTTAGCGTGAATCTTGCTTAATTTATCAGCTTTGGCAGACTTGTGACTTCAGATTTTGAAAATGTTTTGTAATTTTTTAAAAAATAATTTCTCTAGTTCCTCTCTTCTCTCTTTCTGGAACATAAATACCAGTTCTTAGATGCTACTTTTCCTCCCTTTGTCTTTTTTTATTTAACATTCTGAGAGGTTTTCTTTCTTCACTTTTTATTTCAGTCCTTTTATTAATTCTTTTTTCTTTCTTTTCTTTCTTTTTTTTTTTTTACTTTATCAATCTTTTTATATCCAGGAGCTTTATTTGTATTCCTGAATGTTCCTTCTTCATTGCATTCTGTCCTTATTTTATGAGTTATGGGCTTTATATCTTGCTTAATATTAATTAAAAGGTTATTCTTTTCTATTCTGTTTTTTTTTTAAGAGAGAAGGGGAGGGAGGGAGAGAGCAGGAGAGAAACATCTATTGGTTACTTCTTGCAAGTGCCCGACTAAGGACCAAACCACAACCTAAGCATGTGCCCTGACCCTGAATGGAACCACTTTTCCCAGCAATGCCCAACCAACTGAGCCACACCCACCAGCACTAAACGGTTATTCTTCCTTGTATTCCCAGATATATATCTACATATACATATTCTTTTTTCTGTGATCAGGTAAGTTTTGCTTATCTTGATTCTTACCTTTTGTTGCCACTATTTTCATATATACAGTGAACCTTGTTGCTGTTTTTAAAGATTTTATTTATTTATTTTTAGGGAGAGGGGAAAGGAGGGATAAAGACAAGGAGAGAAACATTGATTGGTTGCATCTCACACACCCCCTACTGGGGACCTGGCCCACAACCCACACATGTGCCCTGACTGAGAATCGAACCAGTGGCCTTTCAGTTCACAGGCCAGCACTCAATCCACTGAGCCACACCAGCCAGGGCATATCTCTCACTGTATAGCCAGAAGAAAAATAATTTTATCTCCAGGGACACATATTGCGAAATGATGAGCTGCTGAAGCAGGAATTAATTTTTATTTTCATTCTCCTCCCTCCCTCCCTCATCACTCCTCACCTGCCAGCAATTGTCATGTTTCTGAAGTTTCTCAGCCCTTCAAGTCTCAACACCTGTCCACTACTCTACTGGGCATAGTAAACATGTTTTTAAAAGCAAATATAAGTAAAGGTGAAATAATAAATATATACCTAAAAGTTTAAAAAAGCTATAGAAATAAAAAGTCATTAGTATATGGGTTTAGATTACATACCAGAAGAGCTAGTGATATATATATATATATATGTATGTGCATATATGTGTATGTGTTTATTATAGCTATCATTTCTTTCAAACAAAGGAATAAGTATATAAATGAACAAGAATACTATAATATAAGCTTCAATCTGCCCACAATGAGTACAACAACACAATGGTTTAGCATTTGATGGCCAGCATTATGATCGGCAGCTCCTAGCACAGCCTTTGAACTATAAATTTACTACCTGGCAGAAACCCTAACAGAGGCAGTGACTTTGGCCTGACACTTGGTTTTTGTCCAAAACAAATTGAGAGAACTTCAGGATGAAAGGCCCTTAACAGTGGCTGAGTTTCTTAGGGTTTTTTTTTTTCCCCTTGGGAGGAGTGACATTCTGTTCTTTCTTCTTGAGTTGGGTCATTTACTGGCTTCGTTTTCAGTTGGAGTCACTGCCCAATATAAAATGCAGCATTAAGGTAACCCCTTTTCCTTATGATGACCAAAGCTTTCTTTGGTGACTGGCCTGGGAAGAACTGAAGAGCCTGCCCCAGACCTTGTGTTACTACCTCTCCACCTTCTTGCTTAGATCTTATTCCACAGCCAGCCTCCAAACAGTGCACCTGTTATTTCCTGGAACCAAGTGGGGAGGGAATGAAGGCAGGAAGAGGGGAGGCACGGGGGTTCTAGAACCTCCGCCTCCACCATGACCTGGTTTACCCCCTCATGCACTAACACTAGGGCCGGAGGAGTGGAGGGGAATCCAGGTTTGCTGTCCTCACCAAATTTAGAATTTTCAAAAGTATTATTAAGAAGGTACTGTTTACATTTAGTTACTTTCTGATTTCCAGTGGAACAGAAATTTGTAGTAATTGTCATAAATTTAAACCTTCATTTATCTGCAAAGGTGAAGAATTTCATGGCCATAAAGGACTACTGGGATCCCAAGAGCTCTGGAGAGCTTGGCCTTCTGATCTGGAAGGGAATTCAGAGATCAGTTCCCTAATTTGCTGGCTGAGAAGACTGAGGCCCAGGAAGGTTTAGCAGATTAGTGGCACAGCAGGGGCCCAAGTGTCTCCTCCCTGGTCTAGTGCTCTATCACAAAAGCTGACTCCTTCACTCACTCCTCAAGATGTGTTTGGGTTCTTACAATGAACCAGATTCAATTCCAGGCACGGTCCCTGCCCTTGTTTAATTTACATGTTACATAGTACTAAGTGCCAGCCCTGGGGGGTGGGGGAAGGTTGGTGGTATCTGAGGGAAAAGGAAGTCTAGAAGCAAGAGCTCATAGGCCTCTCTAGATAAAGGCAAGTCATGCTGGTGTGATTGGAGCATGAGGAAGGGGATATGAGAAGGCAAGAGGGAGTGAGGAGGCTAGAGGAGGAGGCAGGGTCAGATCTTGAATACGGTGCAAGCTGCTAGGTAGCCACAGGAGGACTCTGAGCAGGACAGCGACCTGGTGAGTTCTGTGCTTTAGAAAGGCCACTCTGGTTGCAGAAAGGTGAAGAAATTAGCCCGTTGCTTCTCAGCATGGCATGCACAAATTTAGAGTGAGCCAAGATTATGACTGCCTTAGTCTCTGAGTCAACAGGCATAACCTCACAGCTTCTTCCTGCAGTCTCAAATGGTTATCCCAGTGTGCTGTGCAAAAACTTGGGTGTACAATGATGAGAAACAGATTGGAAAGCACTACCTTGGAGAAGAGCAAAACTCTAGGTGGGGTGTCTCAATTATTTTTTAAAAGATTTTATTAGAGAGAGGGGAAGGGAAGGAGAAAGACAGGGAGATAAACATCAATGTGTAGTTGCCTCTCACATGCCCCCCCACTGGGGACCTGACCCACAATCCAGGTATGTGCTCTGACTGGGAATTGAACTGGTGACCCTCTGGTTCACAGGCCCAAGGTCAATCCACTGAGCTACACCAGCCAGGGCAATATCTCATTACATAGAAATCCAAAAGGAATCACATTGACCTGAACCAGGAGGTTAAGACCTGACTCTAGTCTTTGTAATTTACTGATTGTCAAGAGTGAAGGTGAAGTAGGAAATAAGAGACCCCCTAGTCTTAGGCCATTAGAATAGTGATAGTACCATTCACTGAACTGGGGAGCACAGGCAAAGAGCTAGTTTGTGGGGAAGGACTATGATTTAGGACATATTAATGATAAGGTACACAAGAGACATCCAAGAAGAGATGTCTAGTGAGGGAGAAAATATGTGGCTGTGGAGCAGAGAAGGAGGTCTAGGCTAAAGCTGTGACTCTAGCAATCTTCATCCATCTATGGTAACTGAAGCTATGACAGGGAGTATGTTGGGCCAAGAGAAGTAGGTGGAGTGAAAGGAAAATTGGGGCCCAAGAAAGAAACATTAATCAACATGTAGGCTTAGGCATAGAAAAGGACCTCCAAAGGAGAAGACATGGCCAGAGAGAAGGGGGAAAATGAAAGGATGTGGTGTCCTGAAAACCAAAAATGCGAGTCTTTCTAGAAAGGGGGTGATTAAGTGTGTATAGATGCTGCTGAAGCTTGTTGTGTGAGGCTACATAAACCCCCAACCCTTAGGATCCATTTGTATTCTCAATATGCATGAATAATGTTAACTTCTGCTTCTTCTGCTTGTCTGAAATAGGAAAAAGATAAGAAAGTACTATGTGAGTGATATATGTTTCAGCTAGCTTTTTTGTGGTGATAATTTTACAATATATGCATATATCCAATCATCATGCTGTACACCTTAAATTTATACACAGTTACTTGTCAATTATGTCTGAATAAAGCTGGGGAAAAAGTGAAAACAAAACAAAAAGAGGAAAAGGACATTGCTACCTGGTGTGTGGAAGACATGGTGAAAGAAGGAAATGAAGACCCTGAGAGGTTCGATAGAAGCTATAGGGACTGGATGATCAGGGGCCCTGTGAGGCTTGGAGGTCTTGGGGATACAAGGTTGGAGGCAGGGGCCTCATTTCTATGCCATACCAGCCACCTCTGTGTGGCTGGGCCCACAGAGCAGCTCCAGGCAGCATCAGGGCCAGCCTCCAGTAGTGTGAAGCAGTGAGCTCAATTTAAGATCTTGGTGAGAAGAGCAAGAGTACATGTGAGTGCCCCTCTGGGGTCAGGAGGGGGCCGAGGTTTTGCTGGTGGCAAGAATGAAGGAACAAACACAAGCTGTGTTCTGGTCTGTATCCACAGCTGATGAGATTGGGTTAGTCTTGTACCTGAGTGTGGGAGGAAGAGCAGCATTCCTGGGGGACATGAAGGAGACATGTTTCCTCAGGGAAAAGTCAGTTTTCAGAAGCGGAGGGTACTTTGACCAGAAAGGTGGAATATACAGGGGAGTTTGCTTTCCTGGAAACCGAAGTTCCAGAGGCCACAGTGGAAAGAAAATTTCAGGAGGAAGTGGAATGGTAGACATATGGGTCAGGGAAAGAAAAACTGGAGAAATAAGGGGTTAACCATGCATAAGAGAGAAGACCAGAGATGGCGGTGACCAAAAGTAATCAGGATTTGAAAGATGGAAGAGACAGATTGGGAGGTGGTATTGGGAACGCAAATTCAGATCTGATAAAGAATTCGCTGTTGCCCTGGCTGGTGTAGCTCAGTGGATTTAGCACAGGTTGGAAACCAAAGGGCTGCTGGTTCAATTCCCAGTCAGGGTACACACCTGGGTTGCAGGCCAGGTCCCCAGTAAAGGGTGCATGAGAGGCAACCACACATTGATGTTTCTCTTCCTCTCTTTCTCCTTCCCTTCCCCTCTCTGTAAAAATAAATAAAGTCTTAAAAAAAAAAAGAATTCGCTGTGCTTCTAACAGGGCTTCAGCCCAATGAAGTCTCCATTCTTTGGAAAGAGCATCAGTCTCTGGAGAATGGGGTACTCATGACATGGTCTGTAAACTTCTGGGACATGGTGAGGGTTGGAATTGGGGTTACTGTCATGTCTCTTCCTCTTCTGTATCTCCTCTGCTCCTCCAAAGCAGCTCAACGCTTTTAAGTTAATTACCTGTTGGAATAATGGGAGCACCCTTAATTTATATTAGCCTTTCAACCTCTCAGAGTTTAGTGTTGCTAGTTAATTCCATGCACTCGTTATCCTCAAAAGCTCTTACACTTAAGTGTCCTGTCCTGAATCCACTGTCTATCAAATACCCACAGGCTGGACCCACCCAGATTACTCTGGAGCGGTTTGGCAACTCAGTAAATCAGGCTGTGGTCAAAGAGTGGCCAGGTCCCTTGCCCCACCTGTGTTTCATAACAAGTAAGGGAAGCTGTTTGATCAGAGGGGATGAGAAAGAAAAGCAAGAAGCAAATGTATGATAATGAATATAGAATATAGTTTGATAAGGATATATATATTCTTTCAATAGCTTGTGTGAGGATGTCTCTTTTGGTGGGGGTGGGGGATGCTCCTTTGCTCACAGAATAACTTCAGAGGCAGACATGGGGGAGAATTTAAACCTTGGATGTGAGTGCAGTAGTTATCAAACTTTAACAGGCATCAAAACCCTGGAGGGCTTTTGAAAACACATTGCCAGCTCCCTGCCACAGGAGTTTCTGATGCAGTGGGTCTGGGTTTGGACCTGAGAGTTTGCTTTTCTAACACATTCCTGGTGCTGCTGATGCTACTGGTTCAAAGACTAAATTTTAGGAAGCACAGGCCCACAAGAAACAGGAAGCTACCTGAATAAATGAGCAGGAAGAATTTGGGACTGGAAGAAAGGGGATCCAGGAGGAAAGGAGAAAAGAAGTAGGCAAAGGAGATGGTGGAGTGCTGGGTGCTATGCAATGCAGTCCTCTAAACTCTAGTAAAGAGTTTTCCAACATAACATGCTTGGGGTGAAGAGATTTCTTATGGAAATTAGAATTGAGGTTGAGCTGTGCATTCTGGGATGACATAGGGGTGAAACAGAGACATCACCCCTGGAGATAAGGGGGACTTCAAATTAAATCCATGGAAGTTTTCAGAAATCTTAAGGGAAGCCTCAGGAATTTCCCTAGGTGTTGGAAATTGAGGGTGGAAGGTGATTTAAAGGAATTGCTCTTTAAAACTCAAGAAATAAAATAATTGAATCAAGGGACAGGTGCAGTAGATTTTTATAACCCAGCTGATCCCCTCACTGAAGGTCTTCTAAGAAGTGCTTGCTGGGGAGAAAGAAATGTTCTGGAAGAGGAGAACATTATGCATTCCTTAGGAAGATATGATAAAGCCTAATGTTCATAATCCAGCAGATGTTAGCAAATGCATAGAAAATCTGGAGAATACAGAAGCTGCTCAATTTATGAACAGGAAAAGGATTCAAAGACTTGTTTTATTTTATTTTATTTTATTTATTTATTTCCAGAGAGAGGAGAAGGAAAGGAGAAAGAGAGGGAAACAAACATCAGTGTGTGGTTACTTCTCCCACAACCTCCAATGGGGACCTGGCCCTCAATCCAGGCCTGTGCCCTGACTGGGAACCACGCTCAATCCACTGAGACACACCAGCCAGGGCTGATCAAAGACTTTTAATAAGGCCAGGCTTTCATTAAGTCCAAGGTGATATCACTATGCCAGTATCCACTAATCTCATTCCTTGGTGACAGGGAAAGACAGTGAGGCTTTTATTCTGATGTAAGTTCACAAGTTGAGGAAATTTCTGTACACATCACATTGTGAACAGTGGTTACTCTAAAGGGTGGGATTATTATAATTTGCATTTTCTTCATTTCTTTTACCAATGATGATTTCTTAGAAAATTATTCTTTGTCATCAGAAAATATTTTAGCCCTGGCTGGTGTGGCTTAGTAGATTGAGAGCCAGCCTGTGAAATGAAAAGTTGCCAGCTCAATTCCCAGTCAGAGCACATGCTTGGATTGTGGGCCAGGTTGGGGGCATGTAAGAGGCAACCAATTGATCGATGTGACTCTTTCACATTGATGTTTCTCTCCCTCTCTTTCTCCCTTCCCCTCTTTAAAAGTAAATAAATAAAATCTTTAAAAATATTTTTAGAAAGCAGATTGTATTTCATACTTTAGCCTTCAACTGTGTCAGGAAGTCTGACCTGCTGGGGTACCTGTGCTTTGAAGGGTCTGGAAAAGGGGAAATTACTTTGTTATTGCAAAGACATGATACCAGGCATATTATCCTAGATGCAAAAAGACGACAGGCTCAGTCAGGGTATCTACTGACCTTTGTTAGGGAAAAGTACTGCCCTAGGACAGGACTACCTGCCATGAACTGCTTGGAGTTAGAAGGTTTTCATCTCAGACCATCCTATGTGGTTACTTTAGTCTCTGAGTTTGTAAGGCTGCCATGCAGGCCTCCCCAGAGCTTGTCAGGTTTAGTATGAGGCCACTTTTCCTCCACAGAGTTCATAAACCTAAGTATGTCAGGTGACTGTCACTGTTACGGCTGCTTTTTAGGCTCCTGTAGCTAGCTGTCTGGCACTTCTGGTCACATTGAGTGACAGACGTCTTTGGCAAAGTTGGAAACCCACGGGCCTCTAAAGCAGGAACAGATGTAGGAATAGATGTAGCCCTTCCTTGCAGGTGTCACAGCACCCCCATTAGGACCTGAGTAGTCTCTGTTTTGGAGCTATTAGACTTCTTTCTTTTTTAATTTTTAAAATTTTTAAAATTTTAATTGTTGTTCAAGTACAGTTTTCTGCCTTTTACTCCCATCCCAGCCCACCGTTCCAGCCCTCCCCCCCTCCCTCCGGTTTCCATGTTCCCTGCCCCCCTTGTTTTTGTCCATGTGTCCTTTATACTTGTTCCTGCAAACCCCTCCCCTTATCCCCTGAAATTCCCTCCCCTCTCCTCTCTGGTCACTGTCAGCCTGTTCTCTATTTCAGTGTCTTTGACTATATTTTGCTTGTTTGTTTGTTTGTTTTGTTGTTTAGGTTCCTGTTAAAAGTGAGATCATATGGTATTTGTCTTTACCGCCTGGCTTATTTCATTTAGCATAATGCTCTTCAGTTCCATCCATGCTGCTGCAAAGAGTAGGAGCTCCTTCTTTCTTTCTGATGCACAGAATTCCACTGTGTAAATGTACCATAGTTTTTTGATCCATTCATTTCCTGATGGGCATCTAGGTTGCTTCCAGCACTTGGCTATTGTAAATTGTGCTGCTGTGAACAGTGGGGTGCATAGATTCTTTTAGAGTTCTTTCTGATCCTGAACATTCAGTCTCTTCCCTCAGATGTTATTTTCCTCAATGGGCCAAGGCTTTTCAGAAAATAAAGGCCAGTTAAGTCTAGTGGTGAAAGCTATTTTTGCTTTCTTGCTAAGCACATAACTCTTTTTAGGGGAAAACACAGGTGGAAAAAATTATAGTTCAAAGCAGTACTCGGCCACATGTATGCATTCTGGAGGAATTACACTTAAAAATTTTAAAGCTTTTTTTAAATTAAGAATTTATTATTTTTAAAGATTTTATTTATTTATTTTTAGACAGAGGGGAAGGGAGGGAGAAAGAGAGGTAGAGAAACATCAATGTACAGTTGCCTTTCACACACCCCACACACTGGATACTTGGCCTGCAACCTAGGCATGTGCCCTGACTGGGAATTGAACCAGTGACCCTTTGGTTTGCAGGCCAGTGCTCAATCCACTGAGCCACACCAGCCAGGGCAAGAACCTATTATTTTTAACAGAATTTTTAGGTTCACAGCAAAATTGAGGGTAGAGTAAAGAGACTTCCCACATATTTCCTGCTCCCCCACATGCATAGCCTTCCGCATTATCAATATTCTCCACCAGAGTGGTACATTTGTTACAAGTGATGAATCTATGTTGACATCATAATCACCCAAAACCCATAGTTATCATCATAGTTATGCTTTAAAAAAAAGAATAATTTTATAGAAGTATAGTACATATATTGTTACAGAAAGATATTCACAACATACTGTTTTGACAGAAGTTAAAAAGCTATCCTTATATGTTTAACTAGAAAATACATGTGGATAACAAAGTTGAAATGTTCTCATATATTACAACCTAGAGCAGTTCCAGCTGCCTGCTGCTTTGAAAGCCAACTCTAGAGTCGTGTACTGATGATATAAAGGAAAGTGGTTTTATTCAAGTGCCAGTAACCTGGAAGATGGTGGATTCTCATCTCAAAGCCCACCTTAACATCTCAGTGCAGGCAGAGGCTTTTATAAGGAGGGTGAGGGGCAAGGAGAACAAAGATACTGGGAGAAGAGGCTGTGGATGTGCAGGCAGCTGGTCCTGATACGGATCTTTAATGTGTCAGCATCCTGGAGCTGTTCAGTGCAGCCAAATTCCTGCAGTTGGGTGATCTGCATTACCCAAAGTTGTGGTCAAGGCTGTTTTTTTGTACAGGAACTGCTGGCATTTGCAATATGCTTATAAGGAAACTGTAAGTATGTGAGTTCTTTGTATTAGTTTGTTAGTACATTTTAGTCTAATTCTACTTTATGATAAGTCAGAGTAGTATAAAGTTTTTATTCCCTGTTACAACACCACCATGTAATACTGGGTATCTCTGGATATTGCCAGAATCCGCACATCATAAAGTAGCTTTTTCAATAACTGAATTGGGGAAAGACATCTCAGTTCGGCTTAGGACTCATCACATTGTTTTATGTTGTGTTTTTTCCTGTAATTTATGATATTAGGAGCTTAAAACCTGAATGTACTGGAAATACCCAGTATAACAATACTCATAATTTTATTTAGCACGGTGGTAAACGGCTTTTAGATATAGTTAAGGGAGGGACTGTATGAGTGTATCTTGAGATACAGCTGGATAAAGTTTCTGAATTAAAAGGATGACTGCCATTTATGTTTTCTGATTCTAGGGGGTTAAGGAAGTGAAATAGGGACTTGGTAGAGAAATTGAATTGGGAGTCAGGAATTTGTGCAACAGTCGTCATCGCTAAGCGGTAATTTCATAAACTGGGGGGCGGGAAGAGCAGGGAGAGAAGCAGGGAGATCGTCCCAATGAGTCCCAAGATCCTACTAGCTCTAACGGGGTTAGTTTTCTTTAAGTACAAGACAATTCTAAATAATCAGAAGCCCCTTCTTCCCACGCTCACCCCAGTACTCGGGTAGGGTCAGGTGTCCAGACTCTGTAAACAAAAGAAACCCGGCTCTGGGGCCCAGACCCTGCCCACTGGGGTGAGTGTGTCTTCACAGCAGGTGGGGAAACTCCTCCAAGCAGGGAGCCTGTGAAGCAAATAGTACTGAGAATCGCTGGCTGCTCCCTAACCCCACCTCTCCCGGGACCAATGGTGCCATCCGGATTCCTGAGCAAAGACCCCAGCCCAGCCTCGGTGCCATCCGCACTGGACCTCCGGGGGAAGGCAGGGGGCTGCCTGCACCTAGTGCGCAGGCGCGGGAAGCTGGCGTGGCACCTCCCACCCAGACCCGGAGCTCACGCCCCGCCTCTGCAGGAGCCCGGCGGTTTACTTTCGAATTGCGACCCCGCGCTCCTTCCCATTGGCCGGCGCTAGGCAGTTGAATGTTGCCGGGAGACGGCGGCTGCCTTGGGGGGCTCGGCGAAGCCCCGCCCCATCTGAGCACCTGTGGGCCCTCAGGCGGAGGAGGGCGGGAAGCTGGGGTTTTCTCCGCCTCTACTCGGAGGGCGGCGAGCTCGGTGTCGGCCTGTGAAATTGACGGGCTGAGTGTAAGGAGCTTCTCTTCGCCTTGGAGAAGGCGGCGGCTCCTCTTCTCTGTCTGTAGCAGAGGCTGGTATGTTGGCTGTGTTAGGAGGGCAGTCGAGGGGCTTGCTGGGGAGAATGGGCTTGGGTCCTGCAACTGTTCCCTCTTGTCCCCGTTGGGGACTGTGGGGAGCCTCGTTTCCTTCCCCCACAGTGTAGAACGACGTTCCTGGGGAGGGGGGGGGGACCGTGCTCTGTGGCGGGGAGGCTGGGAGGGGCTGGACTCCGTGGAGCGGGTCTGCCTCGCGGCTCGGGCTTCCGGGCAGAGGCCCGAGCCGGTGGGCGGGCGCCCCGGAGGAGGGAGGCCCGGGAGGATTTCTCGTAAATCTTGAAAAAGAGAAGGGGAAGGCTGTTGCTATTGGGAGCCCTTTCTCTGGGAGAGGTTCTTTTGGGACTTAACAGGGTAGGTGGACTCCTGCCCATTTTACAGATGGGAAACTTCAGTTCGGAAATGCATTAAAAGTGACCCAAGATCTCACAATAGTTTCATGAACAGACGTATTGATGGGAATAACCTAAATCAATACTTTGAGGTCTAAGGTGGCAAACATCTCTCAGTGCAAGGATACTTCTTGCCTTCCACTTCCACTTTAAGTAATCTGAAATGACCGTGAATGCTTGCCTCATCATCACCATTGCTGGCTAACAGTATTTTTGAGAGCTCAAGAAATGCTTGGCGTCATAAAAGAAGTCCTTCGTGACCATTTATTTGGTCGCAGAGTTGTTGGGACTTTCAAGGTAAAGTGATGCCTCTCCTGCTGCTGCAACAACTGTTGGTATTTGTCACTACTTTTCTAAATACACAAGCATAGGGAGCGTAAACATCAAAGACAGCGAAATAACCCTTCCTGTGGTATCCTATTTATTGTATTTTTTGAGATTGTGCTTCTAAAACATTACTTTTAATTTTAGAATAAGAATAAAAGAATCTGAAAAACTTGGAGAGAGAAAGTATATTCAGTTTTCAAAGTAGAAGATCGACAAAGTGAGTAAGCTGTGGGAGATCAATCAAGTGAATACGAAACAAAAGAATTTTCAGGTAATTTTTATTCCCTGAATAAATAGTTTCTTTATTTCCCTGAATTTCCTTAATTCCCTGCATTAACTGTTTCTTTTTTAGTTTGGGGAAACCTGTTGATGTCAAAATGCAGGAAAACAGTACAAATGGGCAGAGTTGTAATCAGATCTGACCAGGGATTTTTTTTTTTTTTTTGAAAGAGTTATGGTGATCCCTCACTGTTTTGCACAATGTATATGTTCAAAAGTATTTTATCTTTTTTACATCTTACCTAAGGATATATTCACTGCTTTCAGAGAGAGGATGGTTGCGTGGGGGAGAGGGGGAGGCAAGAGAGAAAGAGAAAGAGAAACGTGAATGTGAGAGAGAAACATGGATTGGTTGTCACCCATATGCACGCGGACTGGCGATTGAACCTGCAACCTAGGTATGTGCCCAGACCAGGTATCGAACCTATAACTTTTTGGTGCACATAATGATGCTCTAACCAACCAAGCCAGTGGGCCAGGGATGCACAAAAGTACTTTTAAAACTTACCTTATGTATAGAGACTGCACAATTATAGTATTTCCAAAGTAAGTTTAATTACATGATATGTGCTTCTTATCAGTTAGGGCCACAAGGATGTGAGCCCCAGTCTGGGTGGTGGCACCTCTTGAATTTTCCCAGACTTATAGCTGACTCACACTGTAAGTCCTAGAACAAGTCATCTAACTCTATAATGTGGTAAATATAGTTCCTCTTTAATGGATGTTAGATGTAATAAATGTTTTATAACCATTCATGTTTAGAGATGAAAGGCAATAACATATTAGTAAAAATTGTTTACACAGGAGAATGGGCAATGATATTTTTGCTGCTGCTTAATTCTCCATCATTTCTTATCAGCGCTGACCCATCCGTAATAGGCTGGTTAGACATTGTGGAGATATACAAAATCAGCCCTCTGGAGAAAGACTACATAACAAGTTTAGAAATTCAGAAATGTGTTTTTTGATACTTAAACACAAGAAATCTGTGAAATAATTTATAAGTAGATGATGTAGCCTTAGGTTTCTTTCTGAAAAGAATTTCTATATTCCTTTTTCTTGGTGACTTTCAAAAGAGAAGCAGGAAATCTCAAATTAAGTTATCCATTTTTACTTGGACTTCCTGGAGAAAGTAATACATTTTACTGGTTAATGAGAGTATATGACTTTGGTAATGAAAGTATATGGTTTCAACTCTGCTCTCTAGAATTTTTTTTTAACCCTATAGATTTTGCCGAGAGTATTTATATTGTTTCACAACAATAAATTAGATCTTGGCTGGGTACAAGAATTTGTAGGTCATGTTCTTTTCCAGACCTTGTGGACATGCTACATTGTTTTAGCATTCCTTGTTGCTTCCTGGCTCTGGTTATCTGCTACTATGTAACAAACATCTGAAGGCTGGCTGGCTGCATGTCCAAGATGGCTTTTCTACTTACATGTCTGGCACCTCATTGCTTCTCCATTTGGCCTCTCCACAGAGTAGCCTGGACTTTTAACTTAGCAGTTTGTGACTCTAAGAGTCAGCAACCTGCCAGGCCAGTTACGGGCCATACCCAGAACTGTCATCGTATCGCTTGTGTTATATCCTGTAGGTCAGAGCACTTGTGTGTCCTATCCAGATTTAGGGGTGGGGGGAGGCACCAGGAGGGGTATAGCTTTCATCTTTTGATGGGGGAGAACTAGCAAAGTTCCATTGCATATGTGGGCGGTAATTGTCGCCATCTTTGGAAATTACAGTCTCCCAGAAGAGAATTACGTTTTTTGTTTGTTTGTTTTTAGCTATCTTTTCTGCTAGGATGTTTGTAGGATTGTCTTTATTTCTTTCTTTAAAACTTTATTGTATTTTAATTGCATATTAGCAGTTGAAAGTAAAATAGCAGTATTTAAGTTTATAATGAAAAAAAGCAGTGCCCTGCTCTCTCTTTCCTCATTTCTGGTTCCTGTACTCCAGAAGCAATCATTTATATTTCTTCTTATGATTTCTTTTGATATTTGCCTCTGTATTTCTAAATAATATGCTTTTTATGTGATTTCTTGATTTTTCACTTTTAGGTATGTATTGACTTCTTATAAGAGAAGATTTAGTTCTTAAACACAGTTTCTTTCCCATATTCCCTCCCCCAAATATAATTATATCATTTTCTTAGTTTGAGATATTATAGACTGGGTGCCTTAAACAATAAACATTTATTTCTCACAGTTCTGGAGACTACGAAGCCTAAGATCAAAATGTCAGCTCAGCATAGTTAGGGTCTGGTGAGAGCTTTCTTCCTGGTTTGCAGATGGCCATTTTCTCGCTGGGTCCTCATGCAGGGGAGAGCAGATGGAAGCCCTGGTGTCTCTTCTCACAAGGACACTAATCCCATTCGTGAGGGCTCCACCCTCATGATCTAACAACCTCCCAAAGACTCCACTCCTAATACCATCACATAAAGGGTTAGGATTTCTTTTTTTTTTTTTAATATTTTATTTACTTTTTAGAGAGGGAAGGGAGGGAGATAGAGAGAGAGAGAAATGTCAATGTGCAGTTGCTGGGGGTTATGGCCTGCAACCCAGGAATGTACCCTGGCTGGGAATCGAACCTGGGACACTTTGGTTCCCAGCCCATGCTCAATCCACTGAGCTACACCAGCCAGAGCAAGGGTTAGGATTTCAACATAGAAATTTTGTTGGGACACAGACATGACAGTCTATAACAGTCATGCTTTTTGAACAAATCAATATTAAATATGATTTTGTGAATGACAACTAAGCCATATAATTATGACATATTTTCTCTTTTCATGATTCTATCACTTTTCCTTAAATTTAGTTTCCTCATTACCTCTCAGTATGTTCAGACACGTGAAATATTGTCAGTTCCATTCATTTACTTAAAAGACATTTTTTTCTGGATTTCTGTCTTCTTCCTCTGGACTACTTGTGCTGTAGGCTTGCTGAACACTTTTCCTGGACTTCATTTCACCATTATTCTTATGAGAATTTTTGCTTTTCTTTCAACACTACAGTAGCTTCCTTACTTAGTGGGGAGGGAGGCATGTTCATTTTTGAGAACTCTCATGTCAAGTTATCTTTAGTCTACCCTGGAAAGTTTTTTATTTTTCTTTGCATAAGATTTTAGGTTGGAAGCCATTTTTTTCTGAGAATACAGGAAGGACAAAAGTAGTTTTACAGTTGTGAGTACACAAAATACAAAGTTTATTCTTGTATGATTATTTAGTCATTAATTATTGAATTTTATTATTATTAACCTATTTTTGCCCACATCTGTATTGAAGTTATTGCTTCATTGTCTTACAGGGTTCAGTGTTGTTACATATATACAACATAGCTAAATTTAATATATTTATCCTAGAAAATATACATAGCTAAAGTTTTTTGCTCCTTTTTTTACCATCAAGAATTTAGGCTGGTTATGGAAATTTCTTGTGCATAAAATGTCACACCCGATCCTGGAAGAACTAGCCCCTAAACATGATAACCACCTATATCTTCTGTTTCTTGGGCAGCAACCAGAGTCAGAAAGTTCCTAGTCTTACAGTTATTGACAACCAGCCTGGCTTCTCAGTATCTAACTTCCCATGAGTTTGTTGTCTAAAATTAATTTTTAATAACTCAGCAAGAAGAAGGTAGTCCAAGAGTAAAATTCACTTTCTGTGCCTTCAAGTTATTCATAAATTTCTAATGAAATTTTACATACTATGAAAGTAACTTTTGAGACCATAATATTTGCTTTCATTTTTATATGAGCTTAGGAGATATTTTCTTTACATTATTACTGAGAATATCCTCGTTCTAAAGAAAGTTGAGTTTTTGGGATCCCTAAATGGGTCCTGAGGGAGAATGTTTTGTAGCTTTTGACAAATTTGTAGGACTTTGGAGGGAAAGATTGCATTCTATTTCAAGGATAATTTTTGTGTTTAATATTAAATAGCTCTAATGTTAAATCTAAATAGAATATATGTCCACTGCTCAAATTTTATTCCTTGTGAAGTGCTGTTCTCTGTATTTTTCATGACATCACTGAAATTCTCTGAGAAACATGTTTGTTTTTCTTGGGTAGCTTTGTGTGATCTGGAGATAATGGGGTAAAGTCATTAAGTCCAACATGCACGCACTTGAATTTATGTGCAGTGAATGTCATCTTTTGTACTGTTGCCCAGTTACATGAGTTTCCTGGAATGTTTCACAGTTGAAGAAGCTTATTGTCTTTGTGACACATCTTGGCTTTTTAGGGTTCTCAGTATTGATTGGTCTGAATGGAATGTATTTTCTGATGGACTCTCCAGTTAGAGCTTTTCCTAAGAAAGCAGAGATTTTGCTATTTTAAAGAAACCAGAAAACTAAGATCTGACATTAACATTGGTCTTGTAAGAGGAAGTGTTTAGCCCTGGTTGGTATGGTTCAGTGGACTGAGTGTCGGCCTATGAAACAAAGGGTTCTGGTTCAATTCCTAGTCAGGGCGCATGCCTGGGTTGTGGGCTGGGTCCCCAACTGGAGCATGAGAGAGGCAACCAAACATTGATGTTTCTCTCCTTCTCTTTCTCCCTCCCTCCCTCTCTACAAATAAATAAATAAAATCCTTAGGGGAAAAAAGAGGCAATATTTACCAATTGTGAGCAAATGCTTACTCTTTTGTGCTTAGACACAATTTTGCCCTTATTGTAGGTTTATATTCTGATGTATAGAAAAATGTTATGAATTTTTTTCTAAATGAAAGCCAGTTACCGTATTTTTTGGACTATAAGAGTACTCGCACCCCCCCACCCCTCTGCCTCACCAAATCTGGGAGGAATAATGGTTGTTAATGCTGTTGAGGTCTGTTTACATTTACACTGGTGAAATTTTATGTTATTAAATATTTTACCACATTTTTTGCTTCAAAATTTTTCTTCCTATTTTCCTCTAAAACCTAGATGCGTCTTATGGTCTGAAAATACGGGTAAATGCTAATAAAGTAGAAGTGCAACGTTCAGTTGAGATTAACAGGGCGCCTAATCTGGGGAGGAGGTAGATTTACATTGAGATTTGAAGCATGAATAAGAGTTTGGTTTTGAAAATGGTAAGTGTAGGGAGCACAGAGATAAAAGCCTAAAGTAGTTTTTATGTTTATTAAAAATACAATTTGTTTTCTCAAGCTTAATTTTTTAATGTATTTATTTTTAGAGAGAGGGGAGGGGAGGGAGAAAGAGAGGGAGAGAAACAATGTGTGGTTGCCTCTCGCGCATCCCCAATTGGGGAATTGGCCCATAACCCAGGCATGTGCCCTGGCTGGGAATTGAACTAGTACCCTTTGGTTCACAGGCCAGTACTCAATCCACTGAGCCACACTAGCCAGGGCTCAAACTTAATTTTTTTATAGAGGAGGATATAGTAATCTTTACACAGGGTCTGACAGAAGTAAGAACTGCTTGAGTGTGGTTGGTAGGGTAGTAATAGGGATATAATAATTTACAGTTTTAATTTGAGCATTTCATGTAAAATGCTTGAGTATGATATTGTTATGTTGCAGAATTACATGCTTATGACTTTGTAATAAAAAGGGGCATTATTTCTTCCAGGCCCTGTATTTTACATAATGATACTTGGGTTTTTTGTTTTGCTTTTTGAGGTTCTTTAAACAGTAGTGTAACTTGGTTTTTCTCTATCAGGGCTAAGTAAGTCCTGAGGATTGTGGCTTGTATTGATAGGTACAAAGGAATATTACAAAGAGGTGATTAGGTGCAAAACTGTCAGGCTTGTTGAAAATGTCAATAATAGCTTGCTGAGAGGTCAAGTTTATTGTGTCAGGGTCTCTGAACTATTACTGGGCTTCTTTCATTAAAGAGAGTCTTAATGGTGTTCTTTACTGCTTATGGTCTAGTGATAATTCAGTTGCCATGATTAACACCTCCTTTTTATTGCAAGGACCAATTCAAAAATGTTTTTCCCTTCTAAATCTTCAAATCAAAATTACTTTAACATTTCTAGAGAGCCAATGCAGCTCCACCTAGGCTCTTTCCTGTTGCTCCTTTTATCCTAAGTCCTTCCTTGTTTCACTGCCCCCAACTTTAATAAACATGCTTTCAAAATTTAAATAAATAAAATTACTTTAGAATATTACCCTAAGCTGATCCTGGGTTTTAAGCACATTACCAGTCCAGTGCAAGAAGCTAAGAAATTTATCATAGCAGTTGCTAGAGAAATTTAGTAACTCGCTTTAGAACCTATGGTTGAGCCAACTGAGAGCATTAAAGAATGCATTAAAGAATATAATTCTTCTAAGCCTAACTTATTTTTAGCATTTTGGAATGTAAAAAGTTGCACAGAATAGTTACAATGATTAAGTAGACTTCAATAGAACACTTTGAATTTAAATCTTCATTACATAGGAACAAACTTAAATAACTTCAATTTAAAACATTACAAATTAATTAGAATTGTTTACCATGATTTTTGTCCTAAATAAGCTCTTAATGATGATCAGTTATTCAGCATTATATATTAGGAATTGCATTACTAAGAATGTTACATTAAAAAAGATCTTAGTAAATACCTGTTATTCTCTTATTATTTTTTCTTTGTCATACTTTTTGTAGTTATTGTTTAACATTATTTTTATTGTTAACACTAGTACAGATGCCTCATTTTCCTCTCTGCCCATCTCCATCCAGTCCGCCAGCTCCAAGCCATCACTGCACTGTTGTCAGGGTCTGTGGGTCATGCATACATGTTCTTTGACTAATTTCTTCACCTTCTTTTATCATCTTTTAAATGAGAAGCATGGTATAATATATTAACAGTGGAGGTTAACAGCCAAAAATTTACATATGCACAGTTATCTTTGTTATATGTAGGCTTAAAATACTTTTTTTCTCTTGACAGGAAATGTACAATTTTGAGGACGAGTTAACATGTCCCATTTGTTACAGTATTTTTGAAGATCCTCGTGTACTACCATGCTCTCATACGTTTTGTAGAAACTGCTTGGAAAACGTTCTTCAGGCATCTGGTAACTTTTATATATGGAGACCCTTACGAATTCCACTCAAGTGCCCTAATTGCAGAAGTAGTATTGAAATTGCCCCAACTGGTATTGAATCTTTACCTGTTAATTTTGCATTAAGGGCTATTATTGAAAAGTACCAGCAGGAAGATCATCCACATATTGTCACTTGCCCTGAACATTACAGACAACCATTAAATGTTTACTGCCTACTAGATAAAAAGTTAGTTTGTGGTCAGTGCCTTACCATAGGCCAACATCATGGTCATCCTATAGATGATCTTCAAAGCGCCTATCTAAAAGAAAAGGACACACCTCAAAAACTGCTTGAACAGTTAACAGACACACACTGGACAGATCTTACTTGTCTTATTGAAAAGCTGGAAGAACAAAAATCTCATTCAGAGAAAATGGTCCAAAGTGAGAAAGCAGTTGTTCTCCAGTATTTTAAGGAGCTTAGTGATACATTAGAACAGAAAAAAAAAAATTTCCTAACTGCTCTCTGTGAAGTTGGCAATCTGATTAATCAAGAATATACTCCACACATTGAAAGAATAAAAGAAATGAGAGAGCAGCAGCTTGAATTAATGACATTGACAACATCTTTACGAGAAGAGTCTCCACTTAAATTTCTTGAAAAAGTTGATGACGTCCGCCAGCGTGTGCAGGTCTTGAAACAAAGACCACTTCCTGAGGTCCAGTGTATTGAAATATATCCTCGAGTAAGCCAAGTATTGAAAGAAGATTGGAACAGAACAGAAATTGGAAAAATAAAAAAACTTCTCATTCCTGAAATGAAAATTTCTTCAAAAAGAATGCCATGTTCCTGGCCTGATGATGTAAAGGAAGTTGAATTTTTTAAGATTCTAAATGTCATTATAGTTACACTAATATCAATGATACTGATGTTGATCCTTTTTTTTAATCAACACATAATAACCTTTCTAAATGAAATCACTTCACTATGTTTTTCTGAAGTCTCTCTATTCGTTTACCAAAGTTTATCTAACAGTCTGCATGATTTACAGAATATACTATGTCACACTTTATATTTACTGAAGGAATTTATGTGGAATACAGCTTTTCATTGAAAATTCAGATCTAAATTATTTAAATAGGCTTACTCTGTACGGGGACTAACAACCATTGATAAATGGAGAAATAGGGGTTGCATGGATAAATAGAATAGCAAACTAAACTTGATTAGAGTTACAACAAATATATAGAAATATTTTAAACCTTTCATGCTTCTGTTTGATAGAAATGTGTCAGAAATAAGACAATATTTCTGGTTTTCAGTCTGAAAACTAGAATAAAAATCTAATGATTTCTTGACTTGAATATTATTATCCTATTTGTTTTTATTGGTTAGAGAGGTTGACTTAATATTGCTGTGACATTTAAACATTCTTGTACCAGTATTGTCTTTTAGCATTAATATACTGTAGTGATTGGCTTTGCAGTTCTTCATGCAAATTAGCTTTTAGATTAAAAGATGGCAAAAACCTGAAAGTGCCTATGCCTTTATTTTTGATGTGGCTTGAAACTTTTAAATGGGCAAATAAAGATAGTGATGTTTTCAAATCAAGCAGCAAAGTCTAAAATGCTAAGGGATTGCTTGAAGACAGGGTTTTTTTGTTGTTCAAATCTTTAAAATTGTATTTTATTGTGCTGTTACAGTTGTCCAAGTTTTTCCCCTTTGTCACCCCCAGAAGCCCCTACTCCCTCAGGCAATCTCCTAAACATTTTTCATGTCCATGTGTCATGCATTTAAGTTCTTTGGCTATTTCATTTCCTGTACTGTACTTTATATCCTCATGGCATTTCTGTGACTACCAATTTGTACTTTTTAATTCCCTCATGTCTTCACCCATTTCCCCAAACATGCCTCATATCTGGCATCCATCAAAAATGCCCTCCATATCCATGATTCTGTCTGTTCTTTTTTTTTTAAGATTTTATTTCTTGGCACAACTGCTGGTCTCTTCTTTCAGCCACAGCGTGAGAGCAGAGTACCACAAACTGTGGTGGCTGGAGTCATGACAGGACAGGCATTTAGAAAGTTTCTGTCCCTCTTTGACTGTGTATTGGTTGGACGGTGTGCTGCAGAAACTGTGACCAAAGGAGGCATTATGCTCCCAAAAAATCTCAAGGAAAAGTATTGCAAGTAATCATAGTAGCTGTTGGATTTGGCTCCAAATGAGAGGGTGGAGAGATTCAACCAGTAGAGTGAAAGTTGGAGATAAAGTTCTTCCAGAATGTGGAGGAACCAAAGTAGTTCTAGATGACAAAGATTATTTCTTATTTAGAGATGGTGACATTCTTGGAAAGTATGTGGACTGAAATAAATCACTATTGAAATGGCATCATGTTATGCAGTCCATTCCTTTGGAGTACTGAAATCTTTCATCATGTAAATAACGTCTGTGTCTCTTTTCTAATAAACTAATGATATGAAAAAAGATTTTATTTCTTTATTTTTAGAGAGAGGGGAAGGGAAGAAGACAGGGAGAGAAACATTGATGTGTGGAGAAACATCGAATCAACCAGCTTGCCTCTCCTACACCCACAACCAGTCACCTGACCCACAACCAAGGCATGTGCCCTGAGCAGGGATTGAACTGGTGACCTTTCAGTTCACAGGCCAGTGCTCAATCCACTGAGCCAGGGCTATGTTCTTCCTTGCTTTGTTTGTTAGATTCAGTTGTTGATAGGTATGTGTTTATTGCCATTTTCTTGTTCATAGTTTTGATCTTTTTCTCTTAAGTCCCTTTAACATTTCATATGATAATGATTTGGTGATAATGAACTTTAGTTTTTTAGTTTTAGTTTTTTCTGGGAAGCTCTTTATCTGCTCTTCAATTCTAAATGATATCTCTGCGAGGTAGATCAATCTTGGCAGTAGGTCCTTGCTTTTCATGACTTTGAATATTTCTTGCCAGTCCCTTCTAGCCTGCAAAGTTTCTTTTCAAAAATCAGCTGACAGTCTTATGGGAACTCCCCTGTAGGTAACTAACTACTTTTCTCTTGCTATATTTAGGGTTCTCTGTTTAACCTTTGGCATTTTAATTATGGATGTGTCTTGGTGTGGGTCTGTTTGCATCCATCTTGTTTGGGACTCTGTGCTTCCTGAACTTGCTTGTCTATTTCCTTCAGCAAGTTAAGGAAGTTTTCTTTCACTGTTTTTTCAAATAGGGTTCCAACTTCTTGCTCTTTCTCTTCTTTTGGCACACCTATGATGTGAACATTGATTGATATACTTGAAATTGTCCCAGAGGCTCCTTACATTAGCCTCGTTTTTTTTGGATTTTTTTCTTTTTGTTGTTCTGGTTTTTTTTTCTTTCCTTATGTTCCATATCATTGCTTTGATTCTCAGCTTCATCCATTCTGATGTTGATTCCCTGTAAATTGTTTTTATTTTATTTTTTAAAGATTTTATTTATTTATTTATTTATTTATTTATTTATTTATTTATTTATTTTTAGAGAGGGGAAGGGAAGGAGAAAGAGAGGGAAACATTAATGTGTGGTTGCCTCTTGTGCACACCCTACTGGGGACCTGACCAGCAACCCAGGCATGTGCCCTGACTAGGAATTGAACCAGCAACCCTTCGGTTCACAGGCCGGCACTCAATCCACTGAGCCATACTAGCTGACTGTAAATTATTCTTTGTTTCCATTATATCCTTTCTGCCTGGGTCATTTTTATGCTGTTGAGGTATTCACTAAGTTCCTTGAGCATCGTTATAACCAGTGTTTTGAACTCTGCATCTGATAGATTGCTTATCTCTCTTCCCCTATTTTCCATCTACCATTTATGTTACTCATTCTCTGTACCTTCCCCCCCCACCCTTTCCCTCCCACTCTCCCACTGATGACCCTCCCTGTGATCTCTATTTCTATGATCCTGTTCCTGTTCTATTGTTTGCTTAGTTTGCTTTTGTTTTTGTTTTAGGTTTGGTTAATAACTGTGAGTTTGTCATTTTATTGTTCACAGTTTTTGACCTTTTTCTTAGATAAGTCCCTTTAACATTTCATATAATAAGGGCTGGGTGATGATGAACTCCTTCAACTTGACTTTATCTGGGAAGCACTTTATCTGTCCTTCCATTCTAAATGAAGCTTTGCTGGATAGAGCCATCTTGGATGTAGGTTCTTGCCTTTCATGACTTGGAATACTTTGCAGCCCCTTCTTACCTGTAAGGTTTCTTTTGATAAATCAGCTGACAGTCTTATGGGCACTCCTTTGTAGGTAACTGCCTGTTTTTTTCTTGCTGCTTTTAAGATTCTCTCCTTATCTTTAATCTTGGGTAATATAATTATGTGCCTTGGTGTATTCCTCCTTGGGTCCAGCTTCTTTGGGAGTCTCTGAGCTTCCTGAACTTCCTGGAAGTCTATTTCCTTTGCCAGATTGGGGAAGTTCTCCATTATTTGTTCAAATAAGTTTTCAATTTCTTGCTCTTTCTCTTCTGGCACCCCTGTGATTTGGATGTTGGAATGTTTAAAGATGTCCTGGAGGTTCCTAAGCTTCTCATTTTCTTGAATTTTTGTTTTTTTTCATTCTGTTCTGGTTGAATGTTTCTTTCTTCCTTCTGGTACACAGCATTGATTTGAGTCCCAGTTTCCTTCCTGTCATCTGTTGATTCCCTGTACATTTTCCTTTATTTTACTTAGCATAGCCTTCATTTTTTCCTCTATTTGCAACCATATTCAACCAATTCTGTGAGCATCCTGATTACCAGTGTTTTGAACTATGCATCTGATAGGTTGGCTGTATCTTTGTTGCTCAGTTGTATTTTTTCTAGAGCTTTGATCTGTTCTTTCATTTGGGCCATTTTTTTTTTTTATCTCAGCACACCTGTGATGTTGTAAGGGGCAGAGCCCTAGGTGTTCACCAGAGCAGGGCAACCCACGTCCCTGCGTTGTGGTGCTATATGTGGGGGAGAGGTTTGAGAGGGAACAGTGCTGCTTGCTCCGCTCTCCACTAGTTTTCGGTCACCTCCCCTGCTTCCCACAAGCAAAGTGGGCCCTTCTGGTGCTGATTTCTGGGTGGATCGGCTTGTGTATGTTCTAGGACGCTGTGGGTTTCTCCAACTTCTCCTGTGAGGCTGGGAGTTTCTCCCGCTGCTGCCTCAACCCCCACCATTGTTTTCAGTCAGAGGTTTTGAGGCTTTATTTCCCCACACTGGAGCCCTGGGTTGTGTGGTCTGTCTCACTCCTGAATTGTCCCTTCAGTTTTATCTGCACGTGAGTATGGGACTGCCCAATCTGCAATCCGCTTCCTTGCCAGGTCCTCCAGTCGCTGCCTTGCCTCAAGTCCTCTCCACCTGGCTGCACATCTTCGCCCCTACCAGTCTGGATAAATGTGTCTTCTCTAACTGCTTGGTTGTTGGGTTTCCGTACAATTTGATTTTCTGTCAGTTCTAGTTAAGTTTGTTGTCCTTCTTTTGGTTGTGCGAGAAGGCAGTGTTTACCTACACCTCCATCTTGGCCAGAAGTCTTAACATTTTTAGTCTGACATCATCTTTTTTTTAAGCGTGGGGAAGGAGGGAGAGGATGAAAAACATGGGTGTGAGAGAAACAATTGGTTGCCTTCTGTACCTGCCTTAGGGGACCAAACTTGCAACCCAGGCATGGACCCCGATGGAACCTGCAATGTTTTGGTTCAAGAGACAATGCCCAATGGAGCCTCACTGGCTTGTGTATTTGACGTAACTATTTTGTCATTTGCCAATTTTTAATAGGCTAAAACTTTATTTTTTGATTTATGTATTGTGTATGAATATAGTCAAGTACAGGCATACCTTGTTTTATTGCAGTTTGCAGATTGTTTTACAAATTGAAGTTTCATGGCAACCCTTCATCAAGTCTGTGTATGCCAGAAAAATTACAGCTCACTAAAGCCATGGATAATGGCTTTTTCTAAAGCAGCAATAAAGCATTTTTAAATTTAGGGATGTACATTTTAAAAAAGATATGCTATTGCACTGAATAGACTGCAGTATGTATGGGATAAACATAACCTTTGTATGTACTAGCAAACCAAAAAATTGTGACTTGCTTTATTGTGGTGGTCTACTAATGAACCTGCAATATCTCCCAAGTTATGCTTATATACAAGTAACCAATTCTTAAATGTGCTGTTCTCTTTGCATTTTTACCAGGAGATGGTAATATTTGAAGTACATATTCAAGTTATTTGTTTTATGCATAACAAAAATATATATTTCCATAAGCTCTTAACTATTGAGTGACTTAAGGCACTCAGACTCAGGGGTGGTAACTTTGGGATTTTGATACAAGTTGTGAGTTATCAGGCATTTTTTTTTTAAGGATTTTATTTACTTTTAGAGAATGAGGAAGTGATGGAAACATCCGTGTGTGGTTACCTCTCGCATGCCCTCTGTGGACTTGGCCTGCAACCCAGACATGTGCCCAGACTAGGAATTGAACTGGTGACCCTTTGGTTTGCAGGCCAGCTGCAATTCATTGAGCCACACCAGTCACAGCTACTTTTTTAAAACTTAGTACTAAACTCTACTATTACACTGGTTATTAAAACGCAATAAAATACTTAATTCCATTCATCTCTACTCTCACCAATGAAAACACACTTGATTATAATTATAGCCTTTTCTAGTTACTTTTAGATAATCTTGATTGAAAACAAATAACCAGGGTGTGAAGACAAACTGGCTGCAACATCTATTGCCAGGTTGATTCTGCTGATCTGGCTGGCCGGGCAGATGTCCCCTTCCTCCCTCACTGCTCCATGTGTGTCCCTCCTGAAGCTGTGTGCACTTTGTCAAGGCCATGCTCCCCTGCTAGGACCTCCAAAGAAGCTCTCAAGGTCCTTTGCAGGACAACAGAGTAGTCAAGCTTCCAAAACTCCAGACACATCCAAATGAGGCTCTGCATGTGGCAGTTTGGCCTTTTCACAATTAAAATTAAAACAAACAAAAGACCATACTTGAGGTTTAGATCTTTATTTAGGTCCATGCTAATGTATTTACATTATAACACAAATATTTGTTGGATTTTTAGTCCCTAAATAATGCATTACTGAATAATGAGCTAATTAACTCTTATTTTTAAGTCCTCAGGATCATTATGTAGAAATTGAATAGAAAGGGTAAAACCTTTTGACTCAGTACCCAAACTCCTGAAAACCAAGCAGTTGCCAGCTTATTTATAGTAGCATATTTTTTGAGCTAATAGTGTCAACACACACACCCCATGACAATTTGGTAGGAAACAACCCTCTATCTTAACTTCCACTTACACTATGGAATTTAACCTCTGTATACTTCACTCTTTTTATGAAGTAACTATAGTGGGTATTTTTTTTTCACCGTATGCAATATCCTAGTCGTGTTGACACACTGTCTCAG
Source organism: Phyllostomus hastatus (assembly GCF_019186645.2). Taxonomy (NCBI): domain Eukaryota; kingdom Metazoa; phylum Chordata; class Mammalia; order Chiroptera; family Phyllostomidae; genus Phyllostomus; species Phyllostomus hastatus. The sequence goes on along the minus strand of NW_025333977.1, from coordinate 14,766,001 downwards.
TTTGCTGGCCTCTTGCAATTGTTTTAAACATATATCAAATTTTAGACAAGCAATATAAAGTATTTAAGTTTTCATTCTTATAATTCAGAATGACTGATTTAAAAAAAAGTTCCCAGTATATGAGTAACAAACAGTGACTGTCTAAAGTAGTAAATGAATGGGAACACAACACCTTAGGAATTTATAAACTAGTAGCTGGCAGGTTTTTCCACTGTAAGTCAAAGGTCCACAAGAGTATGCTGCATCTTGATAACATGAACTAGTTTAGAACTTAAAAGTAACTAAATTAACATACTTTAAACTCTGATGGTAGTAGCAATTTGGTAAAAAGGTGAGCAATCTGACCTTCTAGGTATCTTATTTTCTTCATTGTCTGCTCCTTACAAAATTGTCAGATTCTTACAATCTCCTAGAAGTAGGTAGAATATTTTATTAGACTTGTAACAGTAGAAACTAGAAGCAAGTTTACATGATCAAATTCAGGAATATGAATTTTATATAGTTGTAATCCTTTACAAAGAAAAAAAAATCAGTAATACAATACACTGGGTCTGTATTGATTCAATTTGATGAATCTTCTGTATAAACAAGTTTAACAAAGTCCTTAGATGCAATTTCTTTTGGGTTTACTGCAACACTTTTTGTTATATCATATGTCTTGTAAATTCCAATAAGTCTATCTGAAATCTCAAACATATTATTTCGAAGAGAGATTATTATGAACTGGGCATTTTTCGTTTGTTCCTAAAGAGAAAGAGTAAGAAACAGTAAGTATTGACAGGTACGTCATACAATAAAGATCTAGGCATTACCTCCTGCAATCTACAGGGTTTGACACAAATAATGCCCCCTTTTTATTACAAAACCACAGGCATGTAATTATGTAACATCATAATGTCACACTCAAGCATACCATATGACATTTTAGGTGAAATATTCACATTAAAACTATAAATCACTACACCCATATTATTACCCTACCAACTACACTCAAGCAGGCCTTACTTCTGGCGGACCTTGTATTTTAGGCTATAAATTTAGTAATACATTGATAATTAACACAAACAGGAATGATGAGATGGATAATTTATGCAACAGTATTTGAGAGAAATTTGAGTATTTCTGGAAGCATGGTTGTGTAGGAATCTTTTAATGGAAAAAAGTTCTAAGCAGGATATAGAAGATTCTAGCTGTCTATCTTCTAATTGATACTATCAATTTATATCTTTCTTCCCCCCAAATGGAAGTATTTGGTTCAAGTACAGAAGTTTGTTTCCTTTGATACCCTAGGACATGGGGTTAGAAGAGAATAGTTTAAAAAAAGCTCAAAAGTAAGAAATAAGTCAAAGAACCCTGGACGTGTGGCTCACCTGTGATCACAGGTTGAGCACCCACCTGCAAACCAAGGGATCACAAGTTCAATTCCCAGTCAGGGCACATGCCTGGGTTGTGGGCCAGGTCTCCAGTAGTGGTTGCACAAAAGGCAATCCCACACGTGGATGTCTCTCTGCCTCTCTTTCCCTCCCTTTCCCTCTCCCTAAAATAAATAAATAAAACCTTACCTTAACAGAAAGAAAAAAGTCAAAGAATTCAACCTGAAATGTTTGAGCAACCCATACAATTTTTAAGATACAAAGCTCTAAATGATTACTTACGTATATGTAAAATGCAACAATGGACACATTTTTAAAATCAAGGGCTGCATCAATCTCATCCATGAAGTACAGTGGAGTGGGTTTGTAGTGATGAAGAGCAAATACTAAAGCTAATGAACTAAGTGTTTTCTCTCCTCCTGAAAGATTGAAGATCTTTTTCCAACTTTTCTTAGGTGGTCGAACACTGAAATAATAAAATCTCATTAGCTGAATTATGTGTAAAGGTTAAGACTCTATGATTTGTTTTCCATAATCACCTTCCTCAGGAACTTCTAAGTTGCTTTTCACAATTATAAGTTTGGGGGGGAGGGTAATTTTATAAAAACATTACTGGAGGATGAACACATAGGAGCATCTACCTAAACTTTAAGATTTAAAAAGCAGGCTAATAAGTACTTTTTGCTATTCTCCCCCCATTTCTAATGCAATTTTTACACATGTTAAGATGGAGGTGTTAGGTAAACACGCCTCTGTGTACAACTATAGCAAGAATTACACCTGGACTACAAAACAAGTATAACCCAGATTTGTCAGAAAATTGAGCTGTATGGGAGTCCAATAACCAAGGATTTAAAGAAGCTACATTCACCCAGACGGGTAGGAGGGGCAAAGGTGCATGGAGGTGGAGAGGTGGCACAACGGACAGCCTCACATTCATGTGTGGTGGATAAAAGTCAAAAAAGATACCTCTGGAGTGAGTGATACCAGCCCCAGACCAGACCACCCAGCCCAAGGTTCCAGCACCAGGAAGATACACGTAACTTCTGCCTGTAAAAGCCAGTGGGGGTTGGGGCAGCGGAAGAAACTGTGGGATTCTCAAGAGACTCCTCTTCCCTCTTAAAGAGCCTGCATAGACCTACTCAGACCTACACCTTCTGGGATTCAGCACCAGGGCAACAGCTGGAAGGGCGCAAGTGGCATATGGGGAGAAAGTGAAGTGTGAGTGCTGGGAGACAGACAGCTTCCTCCAGGCAATCTCCATAGTCCAGTCAGTGGCACTGTCCCCTCTATGAGCCCTCCCCACCAGAGTCACAATGCGGTTAAGACAGTTGCTCCACTGGCCCTGGTGATAATCTCAGGCCTGAGGGTATGGGGGTACTGGGCCAGAGGGGAGAAAAAAGGGGAAAAATTGGGACAACTGTAATAGCATAATCAATAAAACATACTTAAAAAAAAAGTATTTGCTGTTTGTCCAGGTTTTATGCTCTAAACTGTCAATATGTAAATAATTTAGTATTTATGATCAAATAAAACAAGTTACACATCTTCAAACTTCATGTCCCAGCTCTAAAAGACACTTAAGAGTTTGGAGAAAATACAGAACTCTGTAATAGGAAGATCTAGAACTTAGGATTTGATTACAAACCTGAACATGATTCCTTCAGAGAAAGGATCCAAGCTGTCTACAAGCTCCAGTTCAGCATCACCTCCCAAAGTAAGCATTTGGTAATTTTCCTTTAATTTGTTTGTTATTATATAAAAACCTGCCATAAATTCATTAAGCCTTTGTTTCCGAAGATCTTCATATGCCTGTCTAAAATTATCTCTTTCATGAGTAATTTTGTCCAATTCTGCTACCCGTTGTAGATATAATTCTTCCTATGGAAAGAATATCATGAGAATAAGCATCTATTCAGTTATAAATCTGAGATGACAATACTGCACATTATCTGAAATCAGGGGCCACAACTGAGACTGAGGACTAAGAATTTCTGACTATGATACATGAACAGTTTATTCATACCTTCTTTTTATACTCTGCAATGGCACCAAGGTTTGGTTTCATTTCATGGCACTGGGCTTCCAAAAGTGCAATTTGATTTGTTATAGAATCTGGATTCTTGATGGCTTCAAGATCCTCTGGGCTCAGAACTGAAATCTCTTCAACAGGATTATTTTCTATGGGATGCAGTGATATTTTTGAAATCTAAAAGTTCAATTAAATGAACAGTTAGGGAGGGCACTGTACTATCATTCATTGTTTAAAAGAATCAAATCAACAATATGATAACATACCTACCTATTATTACAACATATATATCAGGGATTTGTAACTAATTTGTGCATCAAATACTTTTCAAAGGACTTCAAAAAAATATGATTTTTTTCAACTATGGAAAAAACAACTATGGTACATTTACACAATAGCATACTACTTGGCTGCCACAAAAAAAAAAAGAAAAAAGATAATTTTACCCTTTGTGATAGTATGGAGGGATCTAGATAACATTATGCTAAGTGAAATAAGCCAGTCACAGACAGACACATACCATATGATTTCCCTTTATGTGGAATCTAATTAAGAGACTGAATTAACATGCAAAATAAAGACAGTAATATGGAGAGCAGGCTGACAGCTGTGGGGTGGCAGGATTGAGGAAAGAAGAAAAAGTGCTCATGGACACTGACAACGGTGTGGTGATTGTGGGTGGAGGTGGAGGGACTGGGTGGAGATGGAAGACAGGATAAGGGGAATAAATGGAAATGGGAAAAATACAATTAAATAATAAGTAATTAAAAAAAAGAAAAACAGGTATAGTATTCCAAAGTGTTCACGTAGCCTTCTGTTAAATCTCCAAATCAGCCCTTGGATGAGTATGTTGATTACTTTTATTGCATATTGTTCCTTATATCCCCTATAGACCTGGGAAGTCATTATATCATGAAATTAAGAATCATAACATACCTCACTACACAAACAAAACCCCAAAAAACTAAACCATGTTTCATAAACGGTATTTTAAAGTTGCATTTAACTAAATGGTAAAAATCTCACCTCTTTTTGCCAATATCTTATTTTAGAATTATGTTCTGCAATGTGACCATCTATTTGTTCAAGTTTCAATTTAATACTAAGTGCATCTTTTTGAAGAGCGTGTTCATTTTCTTGAATTACTTTTAGTTCTTGAAGTAGATTACGATGTTCTTTCTGGATCTCTGGTAAGGACTCCTAAAAACCAAGAATAATTGCTACAGATATGACCTTCCCAAATAAAGAACAGGTAGTTTTACATTACCAAGTTGAAGCTGGCAATCTCTTCCCATGCTCTTTTCATTTTAAATTAAAACTTATTTACTCAAAAGTTATAGCATTCATTTTTATTGTACAAGTAAAAGTTAATATAGTTAAACATTTTAACCTACTGAGCGTGTATTATGCAAGGCACTGATGTCATATATCCAATTATTTCAACTGTTTCAAATACCATTCTCTCCCTTCTCTAATTCTTACCTCTGCAGCATTTGTATTCTTTATGACCTCTGTTGCTTTTTCTTCAAGACTTTTTAGTTCTGCTGTTAAGTCACCTACTTCCTTCGTTGTATCTTTTATTTCTTTTTCTGTGCGAAAGACAGAGTCTTGTGCTTTTTTAAGATTTCTGAACAAGCAAAATAATGTATTAAAAATATGGTAATGTGACTGATTAACCTGCTTCTTAAAACCTCCCAAACAATTTTTCATGATGTACCATGACATTTTTCTCTATTACAGACTTAAAGATTTGTGATTTTCAAAACCACCCCTGAATTTGTTTACACATATTTTTGTTTTTGTTTACACATATATATATATACTTGTGGGTACTGTATACTTTATTAAACTCAGTACAAATTAATGAAACTTCCTTATATATAAGCTTCTATCATTCTATCTTACACTTTGAAGCAGGTTCAATTATTATATTCTTTTGTCACTTGTCAAATTGGACATTCTTCAAGTACCGTACCCATGAAGCTATATATTGAAATAAAAATTACCTCCCAGTTCAACTCAGGGCAACAAGTACTTCCAAAGGGGTATAGGGATGGGGGCACAGTGGGAAGAACGACTGTTTTCTCCCTTCATAAAATTACTTCTACTTTGACAAATTTGTTTCTGCAAAAATCTGCTCCTAACAAATGGCTTATTAGTGTCTTATCTTTGAGCAAAAAGCACTGGAATAGCTTAGTCACGAGATAATCAATATGCAATCAATTTCTTCTAATTTCAAGAGACAGTTACTCACATTTCAACTTTTACATACATATTTGGCTTTAATTCTTTTAGAAATACTTCAATAGTAATCTAAAAATTCATTTTAAAACAAGATCTATGAATGGATAAAAAACTTCTTGTGATCTGAGACAATCGAATAATCTAATTAAGAATTTAAATTACTTTAGACAATTGTTCTAAGAGATCTCTAAGATCTACATCTACTTAATCACCAACTACTCCTAAGCCAGAGAAAGAAAACTAATTTCTATGTCCTCACAACATCTGGGGAGTTACAGAACTACACTTTGTCAAGGTATACCTGTTTTATTAATTTAAAACAAAACTAGTCATATGATAAATGTTTACAGTGTTCCCCTTAAGTCCTATTAGGTAATAACATATCAGACAGATTTAGTAAGTAACAGTAATAGAGACATTCAATGGATATTAAGTATTAAGCCCCTTTCTAATGTTGAGGGAGGGAAGAGGAAGACAAAGTAGGGTAGGACATACTCTACCTGTCAGCAGTCTTGATTGCTACTTGGGCCTTAGTAATAGCAGAAGCACATTCATCTAATTGCTTATTTATTTTATCAAGTTTGTCTTGCTGGGCCTTGAGTTTATGATTATTAATTTCTACAATGATATTGTGTAATCTTTGAACCTCAGCTTCTATTTTACCAGCTCTCTCAGCCACCTTGTCATATTCTGAAAAAAACAAAAAACAAGAAAACACCAAACTCTTAATTCATGTTTCTAGGTTAACAAGCACTTGTTGGATGTTAATTTCTTCAGTCAATATGACTAACCTGACGTATTTAAAAGAAATTTTAGACATTTGGGGAAAAGCACCTCAAAAACTCTTGTCAAGACGAACGGTGTTATAATCGCCATGGTAAATTCTCTGGCTCAGCTCTGAAAATAACCCATTTATTTCTCAATGGCTTCATGCACTAAAGCTCATTTCAAAGACATTTACAACTTTTTCTTAGGGTACTTCCTTGACTATTGGTCTCGTAGTGATTTTTACCATGAGAGACTATATGCCCATTAACTTCCCAGGGGTGAAGACATTGTGGTCATTTTATCCTGCTAACCTTAGAGTTCTTCTCCACGTGTTATAAGAAGTGGAGGAGATGGTAAAATTGGCATTCTTTTGTGTGGTACAGATAGCTAAGTTGCATTTCCTAGATTCCCTAGTACCTAGGATTCAGACATCATTTAGGTCCATTCAACCAAAACAAAAGTATTATTTGGGAGGCAAAAGTGATGAATCAAACATGTTTCTGTAAGCAAGCAGTCACAGGAAAGTTCTTAGTGGAGTTAGAAGTTCTGGTGTCCGGTCAAAAGCTTTGTGATTACAGGCAGTGACATTAACTTTGATGGTACAGATTACAGTGGGTGGAATGTGCTTCTGCTGTTGGTAAATTGTAGTGTTAAACTTTCCAATTTGAGAGGCAGTATAGTTCTTTTAATGGTTTTGCAGAGTAGCTCAGGAAATTATTCTTGAATGTTCAACTTAGAATTTCTTTCTTTAGCCAGCCTAATGATTCTGTAAACAACCTACTATTCTCTTATGCACACATACGCCAGAGTGGATTCTGTTCTATTTAAATCTTAATCACAATACAAGATCAGAAGGATGAAAGGTGACAAAAAGGTAAGATGCTCAAGCTACCAAGAATATCTATACCTAGACAGGTAAACAAAAAATTGAGCTAACTTATGGAAAGAGATTCCCATAAAGCTCCTAGTAGGTACGTGGGCATCTGGCACAGGTGGAGATAGGATTTACTGAGAGAAAAGGATTGGATAAGAAATTAACTATCGCTTCCTTTTTGTCTCTTCTCTATTAGGTAGGTTAGAATTGTTTTTTAAATATTTTTGAGATCACCACTCAGCTCTTGAAAAACAAAACAACCTGTTTTGGGTCTTTTTTTGTGTTTTTTGTCTTTTGGGTCCCTCTTTATTCTCTAAGGATATTAAATATACACATTTAATAGGTTGTCTACATTGCCAACAGGAGTAATTTTTTTTCAGATCTAAGATGGCTGAAATTCCATTAGGCTGACTATGTGCCAGGCTCACCTGTAGCTGCAGTGGGAGCTGGCACCATGACTTACACTTGGGATGGGCCAGCTATGAGGGGCTAGATCTTTAGAACATTTTCTTCCTCATTTTCAAATATATACAATGCATTTCTTTTTTTTTAATCAATAGTAGCATATCTATTAGAAGTAGGAGAAAAAAACTGGCATATAATATCTGTAATTTTAAATCACCATTCTATACCATGCTGCCCCCCGCCCCCCACTATCCCTTCTCTATTTCGCTGCACATTAGCTGGAGAAATGTTTAAGCACTAAATAAATATAAAACAAAATATTTAATCTGCCCTGGCTGGTGTGGCTCAGCGGAGTGAGTGCCAGCCTGCAAACCAAAAGGTCGCCAGTTAGATTCCCAGTCAGGGCACATGCCTGGGTTGCGGGCCAGGTCCTCAGCTGGGAGTGTGGGAGAGGCAACTGATAGATGTATCTCTTGTACATCGATGTTTCTCTCCCTCTCTTCTCCCTTCCTTCCCTTCTCTCTAAAAATAAATAAAATCTTAAGAGTACAAAATATGAAAATTAAGAGCATGGGTTCTGGAATCAGACTGGCTTGAATTCTTATAACACCATATGTATGCTATGTAACCTTGGGCAAATTATATAAACTCTTTCATGCCTTGGCTTCCTTATTTGTCAAATATAATTCTCAGTTTAATAGTACTTATTTAACCTTAATACTACTTTATAATCTTGAGAATGAAACAATAGAAACCCTAAAACAGAGCAGTGACTTGCTATTTTTAAATACTCTATAAATTGTTATTTCAAACATTTCAAACATTTTTAACAATCTCAAAAAAAAAAAAAAAAAGGGTCTGTATTTGTAAACATACCTGTTTTGAAAGCACTAACATTTTCTTCTAGTAATTTCTGCCTTTTTTTGTCAGGGGCTGTAGCAAGTACATTAGCTTCAAGTTCCTTAACTTGGACATTCAAATATTCTTCTTGCTCTGATAAAGGCTACAGAACAGTTTTAATATTTAAGGTCAGTATTTTAACTCAGTAACATTTCCTTTAAACATTCTGAACTTAAAAAATGAAAATGGCCAACAAACATAAAATGATGGGTTGGTAAATTCATTACAAAGGAAAGTTAAAATGTCATTTTCAGTATATTAAAGTAGCAAATTTACAATGTACTGAAGAGTACCTAGTGTATTAAGACTTGGACAAATAATTATTTGTATATGCTGTTAGGAGTAAATGAATTAGAACCATCTTTTTGAGGTCACTTTGGTCTTATGCAATAAATGCCTTAAACACTGTATACATACTGAGTAGTAATTTTTATTTTAGGAATCTAACCTAAGGAAATAATTGAATGAGTATATACCTAACAAAGATATTTTAAACATAGCAGTGTACATAAAAACATTTATCAAATTATATCAACAAAAAGCTCTAATGCAACTGCCAAGTAAATTTTCATTGGCTTAGACAGAAAACCACAATTTCTTAATTGAAGAATAGTGTAACTCATTGAAATCCCACATGTATACTTAATATGTATATCCATATTTATCACATACATAAACATGTATGCAATGTTCAAGGATACATAAAAATTGAGGGAGATTATCTTTTGAATATTTTCTGAAAACTTGTTTTTTTCGTTTTGTTTATAAGCATGCATTGCTATTTTATGATTATGAAAACATTCCACTTTGAAAAAAATGAAAAGGTCATATAGTTGTTAAGGAAGAGACATTTCTATGGAGTACTAATGGAAACCAGGAATAACTGTGGCTAGAGCAACACTGTGACGGCATTTATCCATTAGTACTCAGGGAAACAAAATCATCAAGAGGCAGTCTTCTACCTAGAGATCCATCCCCTTCCTCCCTTATATTAAAATTGTAAGCAAATATCAAAATGCTTCTGCTAAATTACTACTGAATTCCAATAGTTTCAGCTAATATTGACAAGAGTACCTTGATGCTTGCAGTAAACTTTTCTAGGGTATTCCTCATTTCTCGTTGACAATGCTTTAACTTAACTACTGCTTCTTCCAGTTGTACTTTCTGTTCCTGGATTTTTACTGCCTTTTGAGAGTCTCTCTGCAACTGTGATTCCATTTTATTTACCTACAAAGAAGAGTACTAGTTAACTAAGTTTTTAATGAGAGTGTTTCAGATTAACAGCAAAATCAGTTACCCTATGCAGATGTTTAAGTGGAATGATATAAAGTATTTCAAAAATTGGGGGGGGGGGGGGAGAAATGAAGGCATAGCGGGAAAAAGTCAGGTATCCAGGACATCCGTGTGTGTGTGTGTGTGTGTGTGTGTGTTTGTGTTTTAAAGATTTTATTTATTTTTAGAGAGAGGGTAAGGGAGGGAGAGAAACATCAATGTGTGGTTGCCTCTCGTGTACCCCCACCCAGGGAACTGGCTTGCAACCCAGGCATGTGCCCTGAGTGGGAATTGAACCAGCGACCCTTGGTTCACAGGCCCACGCTCAATCCACTTAACTACACTAGCCAGGGCCATGTATATATTTTTAAGGATAAAAAAAAAAGTAGATATAATGTTCTGAGGGTGATAAGAGAACACAATTTTCCCCATTTTGACATTCAAATATACTTGTAGGTGCATATAAAATATTTTGAAATAGAAAAAACTTTGTAATGCAGTAATAATTATGTGGGGAAAAAAGCAAGTTAAATGCCAAACAGTATAAGTGAATGGTTAAATAAATTATGAAATAGTCATATGATCCAAATGTAATAGAAAAAATATGTTAAGCACATATTTTCCAATTAACATTTTATTTTTCGAACTTTAAAGAGCTTTACATAAAACTCCACATCTTATATAGTAGTCTTTAAAAAAATTTTAAATTTATTTTTAGAGAGAGGGTAGGGGAAGGAGAAAGAGGGGGAGAGAAACATCAATGTGTGGTTGCCTCTTGTGCCTCCCCTACTGGGGACCTGGCCTGCACCAGACACATGTCCTGACTGGGAATAGAACCGGTGACCCTTTGCTGTGCAGGCCCACTCAATCCACTGAGCTACAGCAGCCAGGGCCTTAAATATTAGTCATTTATAGAAATCTGTTAAAATGTGAGTACAGTATATTAAAATGGCTGAATTTTATAGTATGTATGTTATATATCAATAAAGCTGTTTTTTAAGTATGACTAATTTTAAACATACCTACCTCTTCTTCAGAGATTTCAACAACTGAAGAACCCATTCTTCCTTTCATTACTTTGCTTCCACCACCAGTCATTGTACCTGGAGAAAAGAGAAGTCAGACTTTAGATGTCTCCTGCAACAAGATTAAATAAAGATAGACCCAATATGAGGAATAAAACCATATTACCTGACTGTTCTATGATCTGTCCCTGTAACGTCACCACTCTCCATCTTCTATCTTTTTGATACGCAACTCTTGTGGCTTGATCTAAGTTGTCAGCTACTAAGGTATCTCGTAAAGCAAAGTAAAAAGCTTGGCGAATTTCCTCATCTTTTACTTTTACTAAATCAAATAACCGAGGAGTATGTTCAGGAGTTTGAATTTTGGACATTTTCTTTGCCCATACTGCCATCTAAAAATTAAATAAATATATACTTATAAAAAGAATATATCATTTTAAGATCATAAGTATTATACATGTAATATATGCAAGGTTCTAAGTATCTGCATAATTGAGTATAGTAGTTCCCCCTTACCTATAGGGGATATGGTCTAAGACCACCAGTGGATGCCTAAAACTGTGGATAGTACTGAACCATGTATGTACTATGTTTTTTCCTATACATACATACCTCTGATAAAGTTTAATTTATAAATTAAGCACAGTAGGAGACTAACAACTAATGAAAGAGAATGATTATAATTCATTGTAATACAAGTTACGTGAATGTGATTTCTCTGATAACAGATCTGGCTACTAAGTGAGTAACAGGAAAGGAGCAATATCACTTGAGGCAAAGGGATAATCTATGTCTGGGAAGACAGTGCGAGATTTCATCACACTACTGAAAATAGTGTAAAATTTAATAAAACTTATGAACTGTTTACTTCTGGAATTTTCCATTTAATATTTTTAGACTGTTACTTCACTCTTATTTAAAAAAAGAAATTATAAAACTATCCCTATTCAAAAATGGCATATATAATAAAATTCTTACATATATAAAATTCTAAAGAACCTCCCACAAAACTATTAAACCAATTAATGAATAGGCAAAGGATCTGGATATTTCTCCAAAGAAGGCAACAAATCGCCAATAAACACACAGAAAGATATTCATCATTAGTCATCAGGAGATGCACAATGAGATACTACTTTATACTCATTAACACAACTGTAACAAGTGTTGGTGAGGATATAGAAAAATTAGAATCCTCATACATTGCTGGTAGGAAATGGCACAGCCACTGTGGAAAACGTTTGGTAGCTCCTTAAAAAGTTGAACAGTTCACATTTGACCCAGTAATTCCATTCTTAGGCATCAACCCAAGAAAATTAAAAACATTTGCACAAAAACCTGCACTTGAATTTTCATAGCTATATTACCCATAATAGCCAAACATAGAAACAACACAAATGCCTAACTGATGAATAAACAAAATGTGGTATATCCACACAATGGAATATCATTCAGCAATAAAAAGAAATGAAGTACTTATGCATAATACAATATGGATAAACTTTGCAAATCTGCTCAGTTAAAGAAGCCATTCACAAAAGCTTTCTTATTGTATGATTCAATTTATATGAACTGTCCAGAATAGATAAATCTATGGTAAGAGACAAAAAAAGCTTTGAGGTTGCTTGGGGGAAGTAGTGACTGCTAATGTGAATGAGGTTTCTTTTGGGGATGATGAAAAAAATCTGGAATTGCATAGGTCCAATTAAACCACCTTGTGAATATATTAAGACTCCCTGAACTGTGTATGTTAAAATGGTGACTTTTATAGGACATGAATTATATATCAATAAGATTTTATTTTTTTAAAGCAGTTATTGATGATGGAAATTAGAAATGCAAACTATCAGTCACTCTGACAATGGAATGTATAATCCTTTAGAGGAGGAATTATAAGATGTTTTTTTTTTCACAACCATTTAACCCCAGAGCCTAACATAATCCTCAAAACCTATCAGGTGTTCCCTAAATAACCATGAGGAAAAACCTAGGGGGAAAACCGCCCCCCCGGAATGCTTGGCACTTAATGCAATTATATGTAGCTTTTTATGAGTACCTACCTTATCCAAACCTATAAAGGTTGCAACTCCAATATTTTGTCTTTTAAGGAAATTTACACATTCCTGGGCTGTATCAATAGAATCAACAACAATGTAGTCTAATGCACGACAACAGGATGAAATAGCAACATCGTATTTTTCATCAATTGCTCCTAAGTCCCCCTAGTATAAAAGAAGGGGGGCAAAATCAATGTACAATCAGCAAGAAATTAGGCACAGGATCATCTCATAATTATTCATAAAGATTTTGCAAATGACTCTTAACTGAAAAACTATACTCACACATGGTTTTAAAAAGTACAAAAAGGGTACACAATGAAAATGTAGGTGTTCCTGTTACTCAACTAAAGTTTTAATGTACCTTTTAAAAGGTCATGAATATGCAGTTTTAAATTGTTAATAAAAGCATGAAATAACTGCTTTCATTGCACAAAAATTAAAATGTGAAAATTTGAAACCTAAAAATAATAAACTTATAAAATTATAAAGCTCTAAATTATTCAAAGCCAATCTAAGATTATGAAGAGTCCTAATGAAACACATTTGCCTGCTTATCTATTAATAAATTAGCTGTCAAAAAGCATTCGCTGACTGGCTTTATTTTTCTTTGAGCAAAGGAATATGAGGGGGGGATCCCCCAAAACACCCGAGTTTATAAAAAATTGTATATTTATTATATTTAAACTTCAGTCACCTTCAAAGTACTCTCCATTTGATGGAATATACCTATCAAGGTGTTTGAACTCATCTATTCTTCTATTCTGATGCCTTTTAGAACTTAAAAAAAAGAAAAAAAAAAATTTAGGATTCGAACCTGCAATCTTTTGGTTCATAGGCTGGTGCTCAACCCACTGAGCCACACCAGCCAGAGCTATTTTGATGCCTTTTAAGTGTGCTGGTTTTTTGTTTCACTTCTTACAGACTGACAAAACATTTCCCCTTGAGGGCTTTTTTCATCCAGGGAAACAAAAAATACTTGCTAGGGATGAGATTGGGTGAATATAGAGGATGGGTCACGGATGTCATGCTGTTTTTTGTGTGGACAGATAAGCTTGTAAACTGCCCATGATGAAATGGGCAAATGTGTTGAGTCTTAAAAAAAATTCACTGAAACTGTGGATTGAGTGTGAGCTACAAACCAGGTCCCCAGTGCAGAGCGTGAGAGGCAACCATACACTGATATTTCTTTCTCTCTCTTTCTCCTTCCTTTCCCCTCTCTCTAAAAATAAATAAATAAATCTTTAAAAATAAAAATTAACTGAAGCTGAACTCAACCTCTCATAGCAACATCAGCTGGTACACTGACACAGATAGGTTCCCAGAACACTCACCTAGCGGGCAAAGCCTATACTACAAGGGTCTGCCTACCAGAAGATAATTGTTTTTTTGTTTTTGTTTTTTGTTTTTGTTTTTTTTTGGGGGGGGGTCCTCCCTCATAGGATTAAATTATGTATCTTTGAGAAAATTAGGTGGAACTCACTTAACATTTAGACATGAATCAACTATGCTGGATAATTTTCATTTGCCCTTGTGAATCATTTTCTTCTGCTCCGTTCTCTGGAATGCCGACTCAGGGACTGCATCAATTGAATGGGGTTGAAATACATTTTCCCCATTTCCTCCTGGCCATCAGCTGTGGCTACAGCTTCCTTCCCTCTTTGGTCTCAGGAGCGGGAATAGTCTCCACTATTGCTAGCTAGCCTTGGGTTTCTGAATATCCCTTGCTGATGTCCCTAAACTCTAGCCACATCCTTTGGTACAATGGTATAAAACCCAGAATATAATTTGTAAAATGCTTTTTTTAACAAAAAGAATAGAGTAGCTTTGTTAAGTTTATCACTACTAAAGTTTGTTTTTCTTCCTTGGAATTAAAATGATTACAATTATCCAAATTAAAAAATGAACAAAAAACCCAATTTTTAATATGAAAGAATCCATATTACAAAAAATTTTACCATGCTTGAGTATAAGAGCAAAATGTTTAAAATGAATATCCTTTCAAACAAAAGAAAACAAAAAATGAATGTTATTTTATTTCAGTGACACTCAGTATACAGTTTCTTTAAGTCAAGGCAAGAAAATTATTTACAATGTTTTACTTCAGAAAAATGCAAAGTCATGTCCAAATAAATCTACTTTACCAATCTTCCATATATTCCTGGAATCCTGCCAGCTTTTTTTTCTCGAATTATTGCATCAAGAACTTTCCCCCTACTTTGATTCACTGCTAAGGAACTCTTTGCCTCTTCAACTTTTTGGAAAAGATCACGAACCAAACTTTTGCAACTTATTTCTTCTTGTGTAAGTTTTTGAAGTTCCTTTTCTTTCTGAAAGTGAAAAGTGAAAAAAAAAAAAAATGAATCTCCTAATTCTATGCCCAATCACAGCATAGTGTCAGTTATACCACCTGAAAAAAGGGAAAAGACAGACCAACAATAAACACTTGAATCAGAACTAAGCGACCATTTGGTTTTGAAAAAATGTGGATGGATTTTCTCCTTTAATAAGGGAATAAATTCTTTGAGTCAATAACAAAGAGCATAAATGCAGTATGGTTCTAGGAGCAATACACTGACATTGATAGAGCAAGTAGAACTAGGGCTGTGGAAATCCCAGTTTGGGAACCTCAGTTATGTATAAGTGTGTCCTAATTCTTAAATTCTGCACTAATAAAGAAATAGACTCTGGTACAGAATCCTAGATATGGGTGACCAGGCAGGACTATGGTTATACTATGCTTTGCTTTCTAAATAATAAAGAAAATTTATTATATATTTAATTAAATAAAGAAAAAAAAAACCATAAAAAAAGCACAGCTCTGAAATGAAGGGGCATGTGATGAGTGAACGGTACTACTGCTATACAAAAATGTCAGGGTGACAAAAGGAGAGGAACCACACACATGCATGCACAAAAATTCAAATTCTCAGCTGCTTAATCTCCAACTCAGATCAGCCATTTTTTGTGACATTCTCCCTCATCTCCTGGCTTTAAATTATTAGCTCTAATAGCAGTCACACTGGTATAAAGAAAAAGCTCAAGTTATAGCTACAATATATCCAAAAATAATGTGAATTACTATGGGGGAGATAGAAGTGGTCACTGGATTGACAAGTTTGCATTTAAATTTTACATGGAAGAAATTCCCCAATGACCAAAGAGTATACATTTACTAAACATAGAAAAACAAAACCCAAAACTATTATTTCTCTTCAGACTGCATTTTTCTATTGCCATCTCATCTAAAGATGCTTTGGGGATTCAAGTTACAAGATTACTTAGATATATAAGTCATTCAAGTCAAGAGGGGGACCAAGTGGCTAAACTAGGTATCTTCATTAGTTCAAAACAGTTTGTAGTCCCAAGAAAGAAACCACATCCATAAACTAAAAAACAGAATATATTAAGATAGCTGGCTGGCATGTTCATCCACAAATATATTTATGGTTTTCATTTATTTGTGCATAATTTGTCTACACTTAGATTTAGGGAAACATAAACTTTCTTTTGTTTAAATTATTTCCATGGTAAACAATGGTGCTGGTAGCAGTATTATTTGCTGTTTGATACCAGTTTCTTGACAGTCTCAGCTCATGTCAGTTGGAATACTCAAATTTTAACTCCATTCTTTTGGGGAAGATTAATGCTAATGAAAAACAATCTGTATAGATGCTCCTTGACTTAGGATGGTATTACATAACAAAAACCCCACTGTAAGGTGAAAATACCATTAAATCAAAAATGCATTAATACACTTAACCTACTGAACATCATAGCCTAGCCTACTTAAATGTACTCCAAACATTTACGTTGGTCTACAGTTCAGCAAAATCATCTAACACAAAGCCTAGTTTATTATAAAGTGTTGAGTATCTCACGTAACTTATCACACATATTGCTTTCACACAATTATAAAATTAAAAAATCTTAAGTTGGGGACCATCTGTATACCAGTTGAGATTAAAAAAATATATACAAAACTTGGGTTGACAAACAATGTTCAGGTGAAATACAGAAGCAGAGATTTACCTCCTTTAATTCGTGTTCAGTGTGAGGGAGTTTTGCCTCTATATCTGCAATTGCAGCTTTTCTTTCTTTGAGAGTCTCAGAAGCTGCAATTAGAGCTTCCTTGGCCTTACTTAACTGAGACACCGCAGTATTATGCCCACTGAGATAGATATCAAGTTCTGATTGGGCTACATCCATCTTTGAACGTGCTTCATTTACCAATTTGCTGAAACCCATGAGTTCTTTCTCTTGACTCTGTTAAAACATGATAGACTCCATTAATTCTGAAACACTGTATTTTCAAACCTAAACTGAAATAGAAGCCATGTATTTTGAATTCTACTAAGAGGTTTTATAAATGGAATGGACTAATAGATTTTGTCTAGTTGCCAGTGTTCACTATATATAGTCTTTTCCCAACCGATTTCACAAGAGCTCAATGAGATATATATCAATATGCTCATTTCAGAAATTAAAACACAAAATAATAGTTAAGAGAACAAAAATTTAGGTCTAAACTCCCTATGGTCTTTGCATACTACATTACCTGAAATGCTAAGTAGTTTAAGGTCTACTCAGCAGAAAGTCCTAACACTAGTCATGTACTTGAGCAGAAATGTTGGCCCACTATAATGGACTGTGAAGAAAAAATCTGTTAGAACAATGGCAATAAGAAAGGCCCTTACAAAAGTCTGACCCCTTCATTTCACACATTAAGGAATAGGTCCAGAAATATCAGGCTCTGTACAAAGCCATCAGTTTAAAATGTTTGATGGTGAAAATCATGAACACTAACACACACACAATTCACTATATTCTAGACATTATTATAAATGGCTTATATGTATTAATTCCTTAACATAACAATGCAATGAGGTAAATACCATCATTATGTTCATTTAAGGAAAGTGAGATCAGAGATTGAATAACTTGCTCAAATGCACTCACTCGTAAGTGGCAAAGCATCTGTTTTTAGCTATTACTTTATGCTGAGGAATGAAGACACCTGGATGTCTGTCCTGCTTTTTTTTTTTTTTAACAAAGGGTACAAAGGCAAATAGAAATGCTCATGTACATTAGATGAGCAAATGTGACAATCTATATCCAGAGTATTCCATTATGAAAGCTGTTTTATCCATCGCCACTTTACCATATAGGTGTCCTACTTAAAAACATTTGTAGTGATGAATAACAATTAAAATAATTTTTTTTAAATGGGGGGGGTTGGCTGGGATGGGAGTAAAAGGCAGAAAACTGTACTTGAACAACAATTAAAAGAAAAAAAATTTCAGTGTAACATTAAAACATGTCCATATTCCACAATAGAATCTATTATGCCTATAACTTAAAAAAATTAAACTTTTAAGAAGCGTACTGTATTTTTCAGACCATAAGACGTATCCCACCCCCATAATGGTTGTTCATACTGCTGTTTAGTTCTGTTTACATTTATATTGGTGAAATATTATGTTATTTATGTTATTAAATATTATACCACATGTTTTGCCTCAAATTTCCCCCCCTATTTTCTTCCTCTAAAACCTAGATGTATCTTATGGCCCAAAAAATACGGGTAATTAACATACAGAGGTTGTACATATGTCAATTTAACTAAATAACCATGATCTATTAAAATGTCAATTTAACATGTTCAGTGTTCTCAAAAAGGCTGTGGTGAATATAAATGAAGACACATAAAATTTGCACTTACAATAATACTCATTAGGTAGATAAGTCATACCAATGGGACAACTGTAAACTCATTACATTAATCAAGTGCTAAAATAATATAATAGTTAACATTTATTAATTTCAAGGCATTTATGAGTGTGTACACACACACATTTTATTTTCACAAAGATTCATAAGATGGGCATTATTTTTTCACTGTTTTGAGGACTATGATTTGGAGACATAACTGCAAAGATCAGAAATTCTAAGTTACTGATCTAGGATTTGAACCAAGAACCGACACAACTGCTACAGTGTAAACTATTACATAAAAGCTTCTTGAAGCAAAGAAAGGAGATGCCATCTTGTGGTTAGTGTGGTCCCAGGTTTTTACAGGTGGTAACCAATTAAGTTACCGAGAAAATAACTTAAGATGGAAAAGAAAATGTGATGATGAAATTAACAGGCTCAACAAAGAATGGCATATATAACAAAATATTTGACATGGTACATTTTCTGCAAACGTTATAAATTCTCACTCAGCTATTTTTTTTAAAAATAGGAAAGCAGGAATGAAAAAGGGTGTGGGCTATTTTTAGGAATGTTAGATTAGATATTAAAGTCCAAACCTTTTCTTCTAAAAGGTCAGTTTTTATTACTACAAAAACATTCAAGTTTTAAAAAGCTACTAAAATAAACAGGTGATGAAAAAAATCTTACTTCTTTTTCTTTCTGAAGTCCTTGTGTTTCCTGTTTAAGGCTATCCATAACTTCCTTCAACTTTTCTTCTTCTTTCTCTTTTTCCTTCTCAAGGGCATTTTTTCTAGTTGTTGTCTCGGTTATGATATTCTTACTCTTGGCAGGTATATTTTCAAATTCTTCTACCTAAGATTATAAAATAAAGTTATAGGAGCGCATGCCTTTAGGCTGTCTAGCACTACCAACATCTGACTTATTTAAAAGTGTTTCATAGGGTCTTCCAGGTCTTTGTGGTTTTGTTTGTAATTAGATTTGAATTAGTTGGTTTCAGCAAGTACTTTTGTTTTTTCTGTCTCTTTGATATAATTTATTTGCAAAGGGATATCAGCCAAGTATAATACCTTCTTACCAATTATCTGAAATTTCTATATTCTGTCTGTCTAGTGGTAAAGCTAATTCTATGAATTCTTGATTCCTTAAGAAGAAAATTCTCCCTGCCTAGACATTAGGTCTTTCTTCCTTCTGTTCCAATTTTAGGTGATAATTATCCTTTCACCTATTAGAATGCTCTATGACATTTCTTAAACTATCTGTCACAGTATACTACAGCTTAGCATGAACTATCCTTGCAACCCCTGCCTTCCCTCAAATCCTAAGGTCGTTCACAACTTTACTCTCCCAGAGTCACCATGTAGGACTAATATTTTATTCCATTACTACTTTCTGGTAATAACTACTTACTCATATTTTTTTTTAAAAAAAGCATTATTTATTTTTAGGCAGAGGGGAAAGGGAGGAAGAGAGAGGAAGAGAAATATCAATGTGTGGTTGCTTTTCATATGTCCCTCACTAGGGACCTGGCCTACAATCCAGGCATATGCCCTGATCTGGGAATTGAACAGGTGACCCTTTGGTTTGCAGGCCAGTGCTCAATCCACTGAGCCACACCAGCCAGGACTACTTACTCACATTTGATGCCTAAAGGCCAGTCCCTCGGTAACAGTTAAATCTGGCTATCTGTCTAATTTAGGGGTTACTCTCAAATTTACATGGTATATTTTGTTTTTTAAGGCCCAAATTAATTTATTACAGTCTGGCCCCTAGCAGTTAGGCCTTCTTGTCCAAAGTTCATCTTTTGGTAAAACCTTGTAAATTACCAGATTCCCCTTCCTCCTTTTTAAGGGGGAGCGCAATTTAATTTTTGTAGGTGGGTAATAATTCTCAATCTATAACATATAACTAAAAATTTTTGGTTTTGTTTTTACAAAGTTTTTTTTTCATTATCATTTATCTATCCCCCTTATACCTCTCTCCCGTGCACCCCACAATCACCACACTGTTGTCTGTGTCCATGAGTTCTTTTACTTTTTTGCTTGATCCCTCCACCCCACAACTGACTCCCTGACTACCCTAGAGGGGGAAAACTATTTTATCTACCAAAACAGAATTGCTGATTTGGTAAATGTTTCCCAACAATGCATATCATAGAAACATAAGCTCTAAAACTCAAAATCAATGAATGTTAAGATTTCTCCTTGGGGAAAATAATCAGGTTACAATGGAAATCTTAAAACACTTAACATTTAGATTTCCAATGCATTCTGTTAGGTAATATGGAGTAACCATATTGATGAAAAATCATAAAAACTAGATCTGATATGCAGACATTAAATTTTAAGGATTTTCTTTAAACCTACCTTTTCTTTATCTTTTTGAAGTTGTTTCTCCAGTTTTTTTGCCTTACTTGAAGCATGTTTTAATTTTTCCCTAACTTGAACATCTTCCAAATCTAGCTGTGTAAATTTTTCTTTGTTCTCCTCAATATATTTTGTAATTTTATTCAGTTTCCTAACAAAGCAAGAAAATTATCAGTCACTATTCTTGATATTCAGGTATTTGAAGCCACATTATATATCTTGCCTTGGACATTTTCTCTATAAATGTGTCCAACTTCTTGTAAGGTATGATCCTAAAATAACCTATTTTCAAGTTGACCCTACCTTACCCTCATATTTGAGGAAGCCATTAAGTGATTATGAAAGTTATTTTGTCCTTCTACGCTGGATGATAAACACTACATTTTCCAGGAACAATGTCTAAAACTACATTTTCCAGGATAATGTCTAAAAAAATTTTAGGTACGAAAAAATGTTAACGGCCACATCAATGTGTGGTCACCCCTTGCGCATCCCTTACTCGAGATCTAGCCTGCAACCCAGGAATGTACCCTGACTGGGAATTGAACCAGCAACCCTTACATTCTCAGGCAGGTACTCAATCCACTGAGCGACACAGCCAGGGCTAAAAAAAATTTTTTTTATCATAAGAGTGAAACTTATTTTAAAGAAAAATCACATAAGTTAGAGATACTGGTTTCACTAAACACTCGTACAGAAAAAAGTCATAGGCAAAATTTTAAAAAATCTAACATAAATCCAATTCTATCTCTGGTAGGTTTGTGAACTCTATTCTTAAAGACAACCTGTCAGGTTACATGCTTATTTTTACTCTGATGTTTTGTCTTATGGAGTTCCGCCACAAGGGGGTAGTATCCTCCATTATTCTAAGATCACTGAGCACTTGAATCTGTAGAAATGACGTACAGGATGCAGGGCAATTACATTTTTTGTTTTTGTCTGTAAAAGGAGACCATTTTATATGGTGGTAAACGTATTATACTTATGTGCTGCCAATAAGTTTATATATAGACACACACATACAGGTAATAAAACTAACTGAATTTAAATACTTCTAGTACTTTCCAAAAAATTATTACTTCTCTACATCTTTTACAGCTTTATTCTTAGCTTTCATTTCGTTTGATAGTATACTGCTCTTCTCATTAATTTCTTTGGTATCTTCATTAATTTTTTCCTTTTGAGTTTCCATTTCAGCAACTCGTTTCTGCAGATCATGACTAGAGGGAGGAAAAAAAGAAATTGGAGATCCTAAAATGCCATTTCTAAAATTATGTAACTATTTTAGTAAAACCAGCTGTTTCTAAAAGATTCTTTTTCTTTAAAGTCATTTTACAACTGCCTGGGGCTATTGAGGGATGTGTGTGGAGGAAGGGGAAGACAACCAAGCCAGGGTCAGGACTAGAATTAGGGACAAAATAGGTTCCATATAAACAAAGTTAGATCTGTCACATGAATTAAAAAGTATGAAGTTTTTAAGCATAGTAAATAAATACGTGTGAACCCACTTCTCAATTTAAAGTAGGCTTTTTAAAAGTAAATTTCAATACTATGGTAAACAACCCTAATTTAATGAATTCATCACATAAAAAATTTTTAGAATTTTTTTTTTTACTTCAGTCTTTGTATCTCTCTAATACAGGAAAAGAGAAGGGGATTTGGTTTAATGTCAGAAATATAAAAATTAATTAAGGTACTTACATGTAATATTGACAAACATGATTCTTTTTTCTAAATATTTCATTTTCCAAGGTAAGAAATTCAATTGCTAAGTTTTTCTCTCCTTCTAAGGCATCTTTTTCCTTTTCCACCATCTTAACTCTGTTTAACTACAAAAAGTAATAGTGTGTAGATTGTTAAAACACACTTCAAATGTACAATCTGAATTTAAAATATGCCAATATTAAAAACATATAAACTATGATTAATACAAACATAAAATTAAAAAATATATGAAATTCAATCTAAAATACTAAACATTTTCCAATAATTATTATTTATTATAACTTGAATATTTACTTCAGCAAAATGTTAATAAATAAAACATTCTGATTTACAACATGTCTACAAAAGATTCACCTTCTCTCCTCTGTGTTCATTTAATATTTCAACTCTGCGACACAAGACTTTAATAGGTTCATTTAGCCGTCCACAACCAATTATATCTTCTAAATATTCAAGCATACCCTCATCTTGATCAGTCTGGCCTTTTGGTTTCATCATAGCAATTTGTTCAACTTCACCCTTTAAAAAAAGTCACATTTCACATTCATTTTACATGTTTAGCTATATCAACCTTAAACTGAGAATTAGGAACAATGAACAAATCCAACAGTAATAAAAAAATAAATGTTGTAAATGAGTAGTTTAGACATTTAACAAGATACAAATAAAAAATGTTCTCTTCACTGATATTTTTCTTAAGAGTTTCAATTTTCTATGAGAAATGTACATTTACATTCTCTTACATAAACTCATATATACACCCACGTATACACACAGAAGTAAAATAAAGGAAGCTTCCCCATCTACAATAGTAATTCAATATAAATAAAACTATCAACTTTTCTATTGCAAGATTCAGTAAGTTTATTCATATAATCGGCAACTCAGTTATTGTGGCAACATTAACATTATCAACTGTTAATAACATAATTAGAGCTCCTGTCTTAAAACCAAGAATTTTCAAAAAGACCCTTCCTGGTTATGACATGGTAGGAATCATATCTCTAGGTGGTTAGTATTATTATTAAACTTTCTCTCTATATATATGGTATTATGAGTTGCTCAACAAGTGCTGGGCTCCATAAGGATGTCTCAAACCTAATGTTCTAACTTTCTAAAAATAAGACCATTAACTGGAAAGGGAAACTACCTATTTCTCAAGCAAGAGAAGAAACCCAAGTGACTGAAAACTAAAAGCCCTGATACATGACATTGAAAAACTTTTGTTTGCAATCATTAATATAAAACTAAACTGTAATTAAAATCTTAGATTACTATTATGTTTTAGTATTTTTTGCCATTTATTTACAAAGAGAAAAGAGGGAAAAAACAACAACAACACATAATCAGTAACCTTTAAGACTGACTTCCAGGCAGCCATTTGTTTGATGGTGGAGAAAATTTTGTGTAAATATGCTCAGGCAAAATGCTGCTACTTTACTTCACAGAAGTAGCCTGCTTGAATTCTATACTATTACAACAGAAGAAAAGGGGCAGACAAGAAGGAAAAAATAGAAAAACCTTTCTTTCAGAAAAACAGCAAGGATGAAAAAAATTAAGGAAAAAATTTATACATTAAAAAGAGCATACTACTCTTTCTCTCCTTACATATTTAAAATATTTATTTATGAACAAACCCCAAATATTTGGAGAAAACTTGCTGACGACAAAGTGTCATGATTACCAAAAGCTTCAACATAATTATGAAAAACAAAATAAAATATAAAACCTCATTTTAATCTACTCATTGAAATGTGTAATTTTTAATATTCATATATCATCATCACAATTTCTACTCTGACAACACAGTAGTACATGATCATCAAATACAAAGTGAAATGTTATCCAAAGAACCTGTTTAGATTTTCTATAATCTTCAGTATGCATGAATTAGTGTTTCCTAAAAAAATTAGTGTTTAAACTAAAATATGTAGATATCTTATTCTGCTTTCAATGATCAGTTCTTTCTAAATAATTGCAGCAATAGTTTAAGTTTTAGACAAGATTTAAGCCTGGAAAAATACCCAAAGCTTTGAATTACAACAGGGTGAATTCTAGTCACTGAAGAAGCCAAGTCCTATTCAAAATTGTTATCTAGATAGGGTTTACCAATAGTGATATTTTATGCTAGATACTCTTTTGTTATGGGGAGCTATGCTGAGCATCTTAGTAGGTTTACTAGCATCTCCCCTACCCCAGCTATAATAACCTAAACTGTCTCAATGCAAAACTACCCTCAGCTGAGAACCACAGATCTCTGTTTAAGTCTTTTAAGTTATCCAAGTAACAAATATAATAGTTGACACCTGATATTAAAATGATGTCAAGAGAACTTACACCTGAGTCAAATGGCTGTATCATTTAAACACAGTATACATTTTTTCAGATAACCAGAAATTAAGATCCAGTATACCAGTTTACACTGATGAAAATATTCCTGGCCTAATTACTTATTGAAGAAATGACATACCACTATTAGGAGAGTGCCTAGCTTTGGGTACAGTGGTTACTTGTTCCCTCTACCCACAACTAAAATGAAGGATATAGAGCTGTAATTTCTTTTCATTCTAATAAGCATGACCAGTTAAATAAATATTAAACAAAAAAACAAACAAAAAAAGGGCATTTATGAATCAAAACAGTTCTATCTCAAGTCCCACATAACATTCAGTTTTAGATTGCTTATTATATGGTATTCAAAAAAGAATTTTAAACCAGTTATTGTCAGATCAGCACTAATGAACCAATAAACTATTACTATTAGAACACTTAGGCCTCTACTTGTAGCATGACTGTTAGGACTGCTCTGGTACTCCAATGACAATCTGGGACCTTTCTTCTGACTGTTCCTTGATGTCCTTTGCCTCACTTTACCTCCTGTTCCTATTTGCTTTCTTGCTTTTTACATTTTGTGCCATTTCATTAAAAATCTGTGAGTTGATAGTCTGTGCCCAGACAACCACATCTTTATTTTTCAGAAATCTTCTGTACCCCATAGGAAATTATAAACTATAGTTTTAATTTAGGGCACTAAGCTCAATACATTTCAGAGATAATTTTAAAGCATCAACCTGATTTAAAGTCACCCTTCCATATCAAGGCTCACAAATAGCGGTGACATAATAACAACAAAAAAGTTTCAAGTTGCTGCAACTCTAGCATCTGAAGCTAACACAGTTCTATAGGCCTCTATTCTGTTATTTCTAGTTTCTACATCTTCTGTATACTACACAAAGTTTTAAACAATTTTTTTTTGCTGTTATTTACTACAGACTATGTTTTAAATTATGTTTAAACTATATCAGAGACATTGAACAACTATGGAAAATATCAACTATGGTTTTTAAGAGTAACACAGAAATAACAATCATACTTCAAGAAACTATAATACAAAGGCTTAACTCTTAACTGAAGTGGGTGGAAAAACCAGGATATTGTGATTCAGCTATACCATTTTTTGATAACCCAACTTACAGAAATTCAACATAAAAACCTAAGAGGAATGAATGGATATGATGCTGTTTATCCTTATTCAATGACATCCAAATTTTAGCAAAAGAACCACAAAACTCAAGTATATAGTTATAACACAAATATTTTCCCTAAAAAGGCCTAAATTGTTCTCAAAATATGGATATTTGCATCAAAATTAAATGGCCCACAATTACTGAACTTTAAATTTTTATTTTGTCTCAGTCTTTTTATTTTCTTCATTTTCATTGTAAATTATTATCCTTTACCTTATTCTAATGAATTTGATTCTAATTTGCTCTTTGTGAGCTCCAGAGGCCAAAAACTGAAATCACCAAGGTTAGTAGCCAGCACCTATCTTAAATAAGTACATAAATAGGATAATGCTTTAGAGCAGCGATTTTTCAACTGGTGCGCTACAAGGATATTTAAAACATGCAATACCTAACTATTTAGTCAGGAGCACTGACCTGCTTTCCCTTAGACTGTCAAATAAAAAAAAATGACAGCAGCCAACACAATAGCTGTCCAGTGTGAATGAATCAAAATTATACCTATTTTTGGGGGGTTGGTTCGGCCAAAAAAATATTTTTGGGGGTGCCGGAGAATTTTAGTAATTGGCTTATGTGTGCCATGAATGAGACGAAAAATGTTGAACATCGTTGCTTTAGTGGGTGGATGACTTGGTCTCTCTTCTGGTCGCTTATGGGTGGCCTCCCATTTTCTTTCATAGTTGAGGCCATTGAACAAGATACTATTGAATAATTAAGGTTATTATTGACAAAGTAAAAATTTCTTTCATCTAGCTCAGACTGACTTCTACAGGCGAAAAGACCAGAACTCAAATAGTTTGTACGCCATGCCTGGCTTAGGAGAACTATACTGGATAGAAAGAGATGGACAAGTAAAAACTCAGACCTAACTTATGGTAAGAAAAACATCCTGGTTTTTGTTTGAAAATGTAATTCAGATTTTATAACAGAAACACAAGGCATATGAAGTAGAACACTGACAAAACTGAAATTGTGTTAAGAGTTGTAGCTTTTCAGGTGTTTATAAAAACACTCCTGAGATAGCAATCATTAATGTAACTTTGAGCTATAATGAAAGCATTAAGGGTTAGCATTCTTCTAACCTTGAATGGAGCAAAAGCATCCAAACCAACTAAACCTAATTTATACGACACTGTCACCCTAAAGTGCTTTACAGGGCTAATAAGACACCACTAGTTGGCACCAATAGTTATTGTAATGGGGCAAAGGATCCCAATGAGGTATACAGAAATGAATAAATGCACAAACAAGAAAAGTATAATGGTCAATTGTAATCAAACATTTTGAAGGCAGATATTAGTGCCTCTAAGGACAAGAACAGGGTTTAACCATCTTTGTATCCTTTATAACATCTTAGCATAGTACCTACTGAGGTACTCATTTGAGTGGTCAACTGATAGAATGTATCCTAACAGACTTCTGTTTATCACAACCACTGGCTAGTCTATACATTTTATTCAAAGTACTTAATCATTTATGTCTTGGATGGTGATATTATGATGTCTCCATGTTTCCAGACTCCCAAACCACAGATAGTTTTTAAGATAAATGTTATCCAGTGGGAGAGAAAGTAATAAAAACCACATCTTACTTACCTCCAAATTCCTTAAATCTCTAGTGCAGAAGTCTAAGCTTTTGATAAGGAATTAAATAAAAATCCATAGAAACCACTGCAACTTTCCCTCTAAGTTTTAAATGGGGCAGCATTAGTTCTACCTAGTCCAATCCCTCTTTCTTCTTCCTAATAGATGAGTTTCTAAAGTGCTTACCTGTAAATTTAATCAAATGGAATTTAATCTGTTAACTTGGACAATTTATCTTAGTATTAAGCATCTTGGGTACCTCAGAATTACATATTGATATAAAGTTGACAATTTTAAAAAGTATTCTTATTTAGTTTTTTGGGAAGCTGTTGCTTTATTTTGCTTTCATTATTATTAAATTATGAAGAGGCCACACCAAGGAAAAAATTTACCCTTACAAGGGTTAAAATGCAGTCCACTTACTTTTGATGTTTTTGCACATGTGTAAAACTTTGATTATCCCAGTATAACATTAAACAGCAAATTATAAACAAAAGATAAACACAAGTGTAGGTTCTTGCAAAATAGTAGCATTACCAAATTTAGTATTATAAAGGGATATATCTTTTTATCCATAATTAATCAAACCAAATCTCATAACATAATAAATATCCATAAAATAGTTAAATTTGATTTTTTAAAAACCCACAAAGCTTTAATTCCACATTTGTGTTAACGTTAACTAAAATCTTGTTTAAAAATATATCTAGAGCAGATTCACCAACATTCTTTTTAAAAGAAGTCTGGGTTACATAGAAGCATTACAAATGTACTGTGCCTGGTAGCAGAAGATATTAATATAAGTCATTTCAGAATAATAATTATTTACCTTGTACATACACTATGCATGTCTAAAAGTTATATTAAAAAAAATAGTTGAGGAACAAAGACAAAAATGGAGAAATGGAAAAGATTTTATAAGTTTGTTATTGGGAACACTCAGTCTCCTAACAAAACTTTTAGTATCAAATCAAAATTCCCAACTTAGTATAAAATCAGTAGGACAAGATACTAAAGAATATTAATTAGCAGCTGTTTCTACATCACAATATAGTTTTGCTTTTGTTATGATACCCTTGATGATTCCGGGCAGGACACAGGAAAAGAGAGCCTTAAATAAAAAAGGAATTTTAATGTGTCAAAGTCCTGCTTTACACTAAAAACTTTAAAGTAACACATAAAGAAGAAAACATAAAGGATTTTTCTTACCAAGCACTGCTAGTAGAATATATCCTTACTCAAAGAATACAGGGTTTCTAATAAAAATCAACTTAACACCCAGTACTTAAATTTATGCCCCTTAAAAAAAACCTGAAGAGTTCTAATATTTAATGAAATATCAGTTACTTTCTGATTTTCCAACAGTGGTTAAGTAGGCCACTCTAACCAAAACAAAAACCAACTTGAGCAAGCTTTTAGTTAATAATTCTAAGTGTTAAAAACGAGATTAAATTAAATTAGGTAAGTGTCCAGGTAAATTTGGCAAACACCAAGTGTACAGAATCTTTTATTTACTTATTTTTTTGCTATATATTATTAGTAAAGTTAAGAATAAGAACAAAAGTAAAGAAAAAGAACTATTAGGAGATAATGAATCTTATTTAGAATGTTATCTTAAAAGGAAATAAAAACAGAAATGATAAATAGTTGCTATATCCCTGTCACACTAAAGCAGCACAATAATATTGGTGTTTAATATTTATTTCACTACGCCAATATTTACGTGCTGCTAGAGCGGAACAAGTATGTCAGTCCATCTAAACAGGAGCATCTAATAATGAAAATATAGTTTTGAATGAATTTCCTTAAATTTCTAGAGCAGCAAATAATGATTCGCATCTTGACTAGAATGTAAACCATGATGTGCTGCTACAGTACTTTAAGGCCTCAAAAAATACAGGATTCCTTCAACAGGGGAACCACCCCTCCAAAACTTTATTGGAAAAGAAAAGTAACAGGAACACGAGAACCTCTTAAGTCTTTAATAAACTTACCTGCAAAATTAAAAATCTATTATGGTCCAAGTCAATGCCATGGCTTCGAAGAAGATTTCCAACATCCTTAAACGTGGACTTGTTTCCATTTATGTGATAGGCAGAAGTATTATCTCTGTAGGCCGTTCTGGATACATAGAAGTTACTGTTAGGAATGACTTCATAATCATCCCCTTCCTGTTTTAAGGAAAAACAAAACCAGAAAACAACTGTTGGTACTAAGTTACAAGTCTGCTCCAAATTTTACTCACTTCATATTGAAAATAATTCTGTGGATTAAAAATTTCAAAGAACATACACATAAACTAGCAATAGTTCCTCAGAAATAATTTCTTAGCAAAGAATTGATATGGTTCAAAGTTGTTTGATTCCTTCCTCATAGATCACAAAAACCAAAACGCTAAACCAAATAAACAAAACAAAACAAAACAAAACAAAAATGCCACGTTCAAACAAGCCTAAAAACATTTGACTGAAAAAAGAGTTGATGAAGGGGGACAAGAATCTCACCATATCCAAAACAAACTCACAGATTATTAAACCATGTTGAAAGACCAAATTACTAGCCCACTAAAAAAAAATGCTGTAAAGGATGATTCAAGGAAAAAAAAAAAAAGGAGGTGGTACGGCTTAGGTTTTTTTTTGGGTTTGTTTTTTGAGGGGTTGGGAGAGAAAAAAATACCATTCCTCGAAGGTTAAAAGAATTGTAAAAAAATAATTGACAACTATATTCCCCACATTTAGAAATAATCAGATTTAATTGAAGTACAAAATCTACTTCATCAAAATCATAACTTTTTACTTCCCCTTAAAAGTATGTCATTTTGAAGTTATGGCTTAAAATTTACATGAATTAAATCTGATTTACTAGCAATCTATTTTCCAATTCAAATTGTATAGGGACTTAAGAAACAAAATTAAAATAGATACAACTGTGTAGCTTTATAGCCCTTTCTATTAAAAAAAAAAAAAAAGAAAAGAAAACCTACAAGCCAAGTCACATCCCCTTTTCATTACATAATTAGTTTTTTAGGTTCCAGCCACTCATTTTTGAACCATAGATTTCCAAAGTTAATTATTAATCAGAAGAGAAAAAAAACCTACACCAACAAAACCATGTATTTGCCTCCTTTTCTAGAAAACAAACATGTAAGCTCGACCCTTCTTGTTTTAAAAGGGTAGTTCAAACTGAAGCAAAGCACTTACATATCAGATACACAGGACTACTAGTAACATTAAATTTAATGTGAACTGAAATTAACAGATGGTAAAATTAGTCAACTGTAACATTTTCAATTTAGGTAATTTACCCGAAGGCAATAAAAATATAACTTAAAAAATGAAGCCAAAATTTATAGTAAAAGAATGCCTATTTGGCACTCAGAATACTAAAACTGCTTAATGTTTTAATTCTAGAAAGGTAAGAACTACTATGGGCTACTTAAAATTAACTTCCCTGGTTAAAAATTTCAATATTTTAAGTTTAACAGCCACCACCACCACTCCTCAAAAAGAAAATATGGTCATGGAGGTAATTAAATCAATAACCTGTTCTGCTTTAACCATATATTAATTTTTAAAAGCCAACTGAAGCCAAAAATAACAACATGTGAAATGTATTAGGATTCTTTGTATTCCCTACTTGAAGTTGCAAATGACTAAATAGTCAAAGCCCCTTACCTTATCAATTATCTTTTGAAAATGAACTTCTACAGTACAACTCTGAATATCCTTGTGTTCATCAGAATTGTGTATTAGTACCGAGAGCTTTTTAGATCTTATTTTTTGTGCTCGATAGCCAAACACAAAAAGCATAGAATCAATAACATTGGATTTGCCACTGCCATTTGGCCCAATAATACAGGAAAAGCGCTGCATAAAAAGAACAGGAAAAAAAATTAAAGTGAAGTTTAAAGGCCATACTATGATTATAGACTGCTTGATTTTTTTAACTTGCAACAAATTTACAAATATTCAAAAGTTTTCATTGCTACAACATAACACAACTTAATTTTTCTTATTTCAACGCCTTAAAAAAGACCACATTCTAACTTTTTACAAAATTCATTCTAACAGTAAAGAGAAAGTACTCCCTTCAAACCAAAAACTCACCAATACTATTCAGTGAGAAAAACTTTATAATAGGTAAAGAGGTACCAAAGATAATCAGAAGAAACAAAAGCTAATTTGTTGTTAAAAGCAAACATACTATGTATCAATCAAGATAAATGTTACAAAATCGAAACATCTTGTAGTAAAGACTCATTATCTTGCAGTAATTATTTAAAATGGTCAAATACCTTATGAAAAGGTCCCAGAATTTTTTCCCCAGCATAGGATTTGAAGTTCTGGTTTACAATATGAGTTATCATAAGTCGAGGAGCTCCAGCTTCATTGGTCATTGCTGGAGGTGGGGGAGGACGGATGCTATTCAAAATCTCTTCTAAACTCCTATTATCAATGTCTTCACTTGGAGTTTCTAAGTCAGTCAAAGGAAAGGGAAGGGAAGGGAAGGGAAGGGAAGGGGGGAAAAGCCTGCATTAGTGCAATTCGTTCTGAGGACTAGCAGAGCCTGTTAATCTCTGGAGAGATGTTATTTAAGAAACCTAGAAATCTGTATTTTCCACTTAAATAGTATTATCCTAAGCTCACATGGGACAAGAATCTTTCATCTTGGTTTTATTAAAAAAATTCTTTAAAGATATGCCACCAGTCACAAAAACCTATAGAAAGATTACTCTTAAGAGTCAAAACACTACTCCATAAAGCAAATCTGGGAAAACCACAACTACCTGATTCCCTGTTCCCTGCCTGAAGAAGTGGTTAAATCCTGAACTCCAGATCCAATTCTCTCCGTATCTTTTGAGCACCTGGAAACTTAACTTCGGATACTTCCAAACTACACCGAAACTGTCACAGGGGTTTCATAATGTCATCCAATTACTGGACTCACAAAAGGTACAATGGTTTCGAGTAAATTATCATCTCTCTAACCGCACTTTAAGACCACGTAAGTGAGGTTAGGGTCAAGCAACTTTTCATTATATTAACATAGTCATAGCGATGCTGTCTGAAAAAAAAAGGCCACTGGCTCTTGGCTGACCGTGCCGATTTCCACGGAAATAACAAGGCCACAAACAGAAATTCACAACTGAAACTCGCCCCAATCTCTCCAGCACCGTTACACCGAAATTGCACTTGGAGTCTAATCTCTGGAAATCGCCAAATCGCTTTCCCGAGCTGACCTAACGGACCGACACGCGATCTTCAAACGTCAACCCTGCAGCCCCTCTGGCCCAAGCCAAATAAAACCTGCCAGTCCCGGGCTGGGCGCGGACCCCCTGGGGTCCCCCAGCGAGCTTTCCCGCCGAGTCTCGGCGGGCTACTCACCTGCGACAGTAGGGGCTGGGCTCCGGGCACGGCCCGGCGGCGGCTCAGGCTCCGCGTCGCTGCTGGTGCCGTTCGAGGACCGCGGCGGCCCTTCTCTGCGCCGGGCGGTAGAGGGATGGTTGCCTTTACCGGGCATGGTCGCTGCCGCTGGGTGAGAGGCCGGAGTCAGACAGCCCACCGGCCGCAGGGCCCAGCGGGTACGGACGTTCCCCGCCGAAACCCGCGGCGGGACGACTCGGCTTCTACCCCACCCAGATCGAGGAAAAACTCCGTCCACCCGCTTCCGAGAACCTGTTTAAAAAACCCCGCTCAACTCCAGCGGGTCCTGGGGAAAGAGGGCACACACACACAAAAAAGTGCTAAGGAGGCGGGATTCGTATTCTTAAAAAAGTCCTAAGCAAATGGGGAAACCTAGACGTGCCTGGGAATCAAGCAACGATGGAGGAACTGCTTAAGTAATTTTTATTTTTAAATGCCTCACCCCCTTCGCCCACAGTATATGTGTATAAGCATATTTGAATGTAATTTCTAAACGAAGTCATTTCCATACGCTGGCATTTACTAACATTCCCACGCTCTCGGGGCCAGGGATGCGCAGACTTCTTAGAGGAGTTCGTATTAGCTTTAGCTTGGAGGGGCTATAGAGCAGAAGTCTAACGGACGACTCGCCGCCCACCGTCCTCTCCCCGCCTTTTAGGTCTTGGGTGCCGTTGACGGCTCGGGGACTTCAAGGTCTCTACAGTCCGACTGGGAAGGGCGGACGGAAGCTGGGGTAGACAACTCGAGACTTCCAAATCGGACGCCGGCGGCGCCTGCTCCGGGTACAATCATTTTGGGGTGACTGGGGTTTGTCCCTCCGGGGCCCGCGGCAGAATCCCGTTGGATAATAAACTACGAAAGATCACAAGTAAGGGCTAAGACCCGGTGATTAGTCTCTTGGGAGAAGAGAGTAGGGCAGGGGGCAAGGGGTAACGCCCTTTCCCCGACAGACACCAGGATTTCTGCAATCTGCAAGGCTCAGAACCCCTACCCCACACCCCAAGCGACGCCAAAGTAGCTCAGCGAAGTGGCGCCCGGGAAAAGCGCGCGGGAGCCCGGACTGCGGAGGAGCGGCCAAGGGGGGGGGAGGGGTGACAGCGAGACAAATCTCCCGGCGACAGCCTCAGCGCAGACTTCGGCTTCTCTAGCTCAAGGCTTTCAGGGCTCGCGCGGACGGGGTAGGAAGTGAGAGTATGACAACCTGATCAGAAAAACATGTACTTTACCTGCGGGACAGTCCACTCCCACCAAGACTGGAAACGGCTGTATATAGCCCCCTCTTCCACCGGTGTTTCGGCTCCGGGTCCTTCACTCGAAAATGGCGCCTAAAATACAAACTCGAACGGAAATTCGTTACAAATGTGCGCAATGCTTTCTGGGAATTACTAATTTGAAAAAAAGTGCGGCGATTATCACCGCCATCTTCTGGTCGCCTTCACACATGCGCGAACTACTGGACGGGGAACCCAGGAAACTGAGGATATTTCTAATTGAAAAAGAAGAGAGAAGTAATGTTTTCTCTGTGACCCACGGGAACAGCACTTTTATAAAGATATTATAATCCCCCACCCTCCACCATCCTGGCGAGTTTTGAAAGAGAGGAAAAAAATAAAATAAAAGTAGGGCTACGCCCATAGCTGGAGGCGGGACTCAGTCGTCCAATAAAGTCCCTTAAAGAGAGGGCGGGCTCTCTAAAAGGCGGAGCCTCAGGCCCGCTCGTGTGACGCGCTGTGGGGAAGTATCGCGGGAAGAGGGAGGGAGCCGAGCTCTTTAGAAGTCGCTATGGTGACGGGGAGGTCGGGAAGCTTCTTGGTAGCTGGTCTCATCTCTGCGAGAGCGATGCCCACCGCTTTCGTGCAACTTAAGGTAAATCTCATCATCTTAGGTGGTGGCGAAGAAAGGGTTTGGAAGTTGTGGCCATCACTGGGTTTCACCTTTCCTGTTTCGAGGGTGTGTGCAGCTTGGAGCATCAGTTATTTTCTGTCTCCCTGGGATCAGTGGGGCTCCCTGGACGTAGCTTTTGGGATGAGATGGAGGAAGCCCTGAATTTGGAGGTAGTCGAGGGACAACAAGAAGAAGATCTGGATTGGTGAATGATCGTGTAACACACATGCGAATAACAAAGTAAAGATTTCGAGTTATTGGTGTTAGGTTGTTAGTGTTACTAATGAAGGGGTCGGAGGGGGGTGCTTTTGAAATCATTTGACTGAAAAACTCCGTCAGGGAAGAAAAGATATGCCGATGTCACCTGGTTATCTTTATGAGAAAATTATCGATCAGCAAATATTTCTCAAGTTGCTGTTGTATACATCGCACTGTGCAGGACATAAACAGGGTTATTAAGCAAGTATTCCTGTTCCTAGAGAATTCAGTTATGTGAGTTTTTAACCGGGGGTTTGTGAATTGGACTTAAGGGGAATTACTAGTACCCACCCCTCGCTCCCGCCCCCAGAAATAGTATACAAAGTTTTGTGTGTTAGTGTGCTTGTCTGAGGAGTTAGTTTTTCCAGAACTTGGATCAGATTCTCCAAAGTGGTCTTAATCACCCAGGAAATATTTACTTAGCAACTTTTATGTACTTGGCATTGAGAACTAGGAGCCTTTTTTTTTTTTTTTAACGTTTGCACGCTTAGGGTCTGACATACTAAAGCACCAATCAGCTCTATGAATTTACATTGTCATTCTAAGTAAGTATTATGACTCTTGTCCTGAGGAGCATACAGTGAGGTTTAGTAATTCTCAAAGAGGCGTGTGGACACTCACCACAAGTGTATGAATCTGGTGAGCTGGGGAGACTTGGTGTGGTTTGAATAAGCACCGGCTTGATATTATACCTTTATACTTACTGTTTTTGTAAGACAAACTACATAAAATAAAGCTGAAGGAAAAAAAATTGGCTGTAGGCATACAAGAACGTAAAGGCTGAAAGCTTCTGAAATCTTTTGGATTTTTGAAGTTTGTAAAACAATGCAAAACATGAGTTGGAGAAATATTGACCCTGAAAAAGACAAGGCTCGACTGAATTGAGTGGCGTAAAGGGGAGACAGCACAATGTAGTAGAAAAATGTAAAAGGTAACAGAATCCCAGATCCCATCACTTTTTGCTTGGACATACTTGGACAATTTATTCAATTTATCGGTTTCTCTGAGAGTATTTATTTATAAAACCAGCATATAATACCTATCTCATAGGATTGTTTATGATTGTTCATATAGCACACACGCTATAAGCATTTGATATGCTAAGAATGTATAATGGGATGTCAAGTTACAAAAAGGTTTATGAAGGGTCTTGAAAGCTAGGTCAGGATTTGAGATGTGATATGGAGGAAATATCTATTAGAAAGAGTTTGTGCTAAGGAATGACTTGGTAAAAAAATAATAGTTATTAGGTGGGATGTGTTAAAGGCAAAAGAGACATATCAGGCATGGCTTAGATTATTACTGTACAGTCCTCCATGTGTGAGGTCAGAAATCCCTATGTAGCAGAATGGAAAAAATCCTGACACATTTGGGAGAACTAAAATCTATAGCTTTTATAGATTTTAATGTACAAAGTTAAGAGTGTAAACTCTTCAAGTCAGATATTGTTCTTTGTATCTTTGAATTAGTGATGAAGGGATAGGAAGAAAGCTAAATCACAAATACTAGTTTTACTGACTTTGATGATTGTTCTAAATAACAGTAGGTCTTAATGACTGGTGAGAAAGAAATGTAATTTCAGTATATCAATAAAGTGACTGATGGCTTTAGATTTAGTTGAACCTAACATACCCCACTCACAACAAATATTTCAAAACAGGCTTAAACCAGATTGTATTATGAAGAAAAGACATCTGGAATAAACAGCTACAGATTATACGTAAATCTAGAGTGAAAATAGGACTCAGATTAAGAAGTGATTTGAGAGTCACAAGAAATAAAGACTTGATTAATCCCCGCCAATACTTGGGATACTTCTCATGAAATCAACACTATCAAATTATAAGAAGAGGCTCATCCAATTGAAATGGACTAGTTTATAATCATTTCAGAAAGTATAAGTCTCATCTTTCTGGTCCAAAATTATCTAACAACCATTATCTGTAATTTCAGTCAGACAGGGAAGAGAACCACACTTTTTACATTTTAAAAGTAAAATTGTACTCCACAAGAAGAAATAAGTTCAGAAAAAAGTTGGAATTAGAATTAAAACCCACATTTGCAATTCTTTAAGTGCATGATTTTGTCATTATTACAATATCTGTTTTGTCTGCCTTCCAATGTGGTCACAACATTTCATAAAGTGAAATTAGTTTTGCTGGTAAATGTTTAAAAATATTAGTCAAGTTTGTGTTTTTAAATATTTGAGTTAATTAGATATTAACTACTAAATCAAAATGAATAAACATGAACTTATGTAAGTGATGTATGCGTACTTAGAGCCTGTTGTTTAAGGTTAATAAATTGGATATAGACAGGACAGATAGTAATGACTATCCCTCTTGATAATATAGGTCCCCAAGCACATTAACCTTGTTGAAACTCTCACCTAATTTAATGCAGAAAAAATAGGAAGTGAGGAAGCAGAATAGATTTTCTGGGAAGGACCATTTGGAAAGATGAGGGGTTTTTTTTAAATTAATGTTTGTTAGGATTATGGAGATATATGTGTATATCCCATGGGCATTAGCAGTAGAGAATATAGCTCAGAGAGAAAATAGGATGAGATAATGTTGTAAGAATAGTTGGGACACTAAAAATAGACTAGGTTTTTAAAGTTGTGAGTAAAGAGGGGATAACATCAGAAAATTGTCATTCTTAGAATCTAGGAAAAAGAAAGAATCGTAGTAATGTCTCTGGTAGGACTCTAGGTTACATGTGACAGAAAACCCAATCCTGTTTGTTTTAAGAAAAAAAAAAATTGGCTCCCATAACCAAAAATCAGGTGAGCATAACTGGATTCAGTGTTCAAACAAAGACAGCAGGCTTTGGTTTCTGTCTTTGCTCTGCTTTGCATACCACTGTCTTCCTATTATTCTCAGGCTCCACATGGTGGCTTTTGGCACCTCTGGGGTGAGTCCCTGCTGTGGTAAGATAGCTACAGTATCTCCAGCCTCAAATCTAAAATTAAAGACTGGGGGTAAGAAGAGTTTTTCTTTCCCACCATTTATTTGAATAAAAGTCCTGGGCCATTTTTTAAGAAGTTGTGCAAAGGGAATGGCATTCTCTAATTGGCTGCTGGCTCTCATGCTGGCTATATTCAAGCCACAAGAGTTTAGAGTGAGGAAGTCTGTATTCCATGAGAAATTCCTTGTAGCTCGGACAAGAATGAATATATGCAGGGTGACAAAAACCCCAATTTGCACCATAAATAGGTAACAATGCTGAAGTTTTTACTATATTTCAGCATTCTACTAGACATTTTATGTATTAACTTAATCATCATAATCAATCTGAAGTAGGTATTAACCCCTTTTTAGATAAGGAAGAAAACTGTGTACAATATGTGCGAGGTCACTAGGACAGGGTCACTAAAAGAAAGGGGTCAAGTGTAATAGAGACTGCAAAGAATGGGAATGGTGATCTTATCAAAAAATAACATTGTGTTTTGAAAAAATGCAGAAATGCAAAAGGAAAAATATAATTGGGCTATAATCTTATCACTCACTTAATTCTGTAATAAATATATGACTGTTTAGATAAATAAAATGCTATGAACATGTTAAAACCTCAAATACTACAGCTCTGGCTGGTGTCCCTTAGTGGACTGAGCAGTGGCCTGCAAACCAAATGGCTACTGGTTCAGTTACCAGTCAGGGCACATGCCTGGGTTGCAGGCCAGGTCCCCAGTGAGGGGTGTGCCAGAGGCAACCACACACTGATGTTTCTCTCCCTCTCTTTTTCCTTCCCTTCTCCTCTGTCTGGAAATAAGTAAATAAAATCTTTAAAAAAATAAAAAAACCTTCAAACACTACAGAAACATGTAAAATGAGAATTAAAAGCTGCCCTTTTCATCCCAGTACCCCTGTTTTCACAGACATCTCCATTAAGTGTCTTGTATATCTTCCCAGAAAAATATTTTAGTATCCAATAGCTTAAATATATATCCCTTTTTATTTACACGAAAGGGATTGAGTTATATATTATTCTGGTATACCTCTTGCATTTATTTATAGACATCATTCTGTTTCAATATATACACATTTTATCTTATTTTTTAAATAGTTGCATAGCACTCTATATATCAGTTGAGTGTGGTTCTTTTATGCTAGTTGGTGAATTAAAAAGGTGAATTAAAGATGACTAATTTTTCAATATTTGAATCACATGGTTTATTGGCTAGAATAAAAATAAACATCTTGCATTTATTAGGACACCTTGCAACTGGATTATAAGTATAACCAATGAAAAGAATATTAAAGTATGATTTGCAAGATGTAGCTATAATGATAAAGTTGCAAGGAAATGTAAATATCACAGTATATACTACACTTTAGCAAATGCATATGGTAATTGGAGCGGGGTAGGGGTTGGAAGTCTTTTGTAATTGAATTATACTGGCATTTGAAAACCTGTTTCCTTTGCTTGTTGTGTCTTTGAATCTATCCCTGGGAATGGTGAGCCTGCCTCTCTCTTCCCAGTCATACAAGAGAATTCTTATATAGTTCTATGATGGGACCAATCTGAATAAAAGATCTACCTCTCTCCCTTTTCTTCTTTTCTGGGAATGAGACCGAGAAGTCTGATTAGAGCTGTCAGTTAAGAAGATTGTTGATAAAAATTACACTTTTAAAAATAGGACCTTGGGTAGTTATAAACAAACCATTAATTTCAACTATTAATATCAATATACAGGGTTAGCCAATATGCAAATGACCTAGAAAGAACTTGGGATTAATGTGCTTATGATCTAGCTCTTGTGTTTCTTATTTATCCTTCACATTCCTGTTCACTGTTGAAGCTTTTCTGCTTCTTCTTATCTATAGGTACAGTCTTGTTGACAAATCATGCCTTCCTGCTGAAACTTTATGCTTTTGTTAGTGTTTCTATTTCTATTTTATTTGTTAAATATAATTTTCTGGTTTTTGGTAAACTATTGCAACGATTTTTAAGTGTACAGTTCAGTGGCATTAAGTTCATTCGTATTGTGCTACTATCACGTCCATCCATCCATAGAACGCTTTTCATCTTGCAGAAGTGAAACTCGGTACCCACTAAACATTAACTCCCCAGTTCTCCTTCCCCGCATCCCTCGCAACCACCATTTTATTTTCTGTCTGAATGAATCTGACTACTCTAGATACTTCATACAAGTGGAATAATAAAGTATCTGTGCTTTTGTGACTGGCTTATTTCAATTAGCATAATAAGTTTAATTCTTAACATTAATACTTAATTCTCTTTTAGTTCTAAGTATGTTCCACATTATAAACACATATATCCATAACATGAACCCTAATAGGGCTCTCCAGAGAAACATTTGATATTGTAGTCTTGAGTTGTAAAGCTGAAAATTCAGGCAAAATTTCTTTTTTCAGTCTGGAAGCAGAATTCCTTCTTTGGGAAACCTTGGTCTTTGCTCTGTCTCCATCAACACTACATAGTACCTAAGAGACCAGTTCCAGGAAGGAGGCTACACTGTAAATTGATTATCCACCTTCCCTTAAGACACTGGGACTATTCTATCACACCTTACACCCCTGTTTTCTTTTCCCAGAAAACAGGGGTGTAAGGACTCTTAATTCAACACTCTTAGTTCCCTGCATTAGTTGGTTAGTAGGTTTAGCTATTGGTGACAGTAACTTAAACATGATAAAACTTTATTCTCTATCACACAAAATTCTGAATAGGTGGTACAGGACTGATGTGACTCTCCAAGAGGGCAAGAGTCTTGGTTCTTTCTATCTTATTACTGTGTTATACATGGCCTCGATGGCATAGCAAGGAGAGTGTTACTCTTATTTTCTAGGTTTTTATTTTCCACTTATGCTGAGATTTTAATAACTTTTATAAATAGCTTCCTTAAAAAGTAAGTGAGTTACTTGTGTGGGCCCATTGCTTTTGAGCAGTGTTATCTACGCTCACAGAATGTAAATCCCAGGTTGGACCCCTAGGTTGATGATGTAACATTCCCATGTGGGTTTCAGGATTGTTATGTCCTGTGTGGCAACACCTGGTTTCTAGGGCAGCTGGAGAAACAGGTATGGTGACCGACCAGGTATGTAGCAAAAATTCAGATTTTTCTATCAGATAAGTAGGGATAAATGAATATTGGAAGACAGTCACCAATTTTGACCATTTCCCACTAACTATTCCAAATTCTGAACTCTTTCCAATCTAAATCCTACCACTCACTCTACCTTTTGGAACTCACAGTGTATCATTAGCCAAATCTGTGTCCTCAACCTTTACCCTAATTTATTTCTTTACCTTCGTAGTCTAAGTTAAATCTGGATGTTTCCTAAGGAAACTGCTTTCCCCATGGTCCTCTCAAGTGGAGGCTATTTTGCCTCCAGGCCTCCCTTGTTCATCATTAGTGCATCTGGACAATTGATTCTTTTTCCCTCTTCCTCTCTAAAATCCCTTACTCTCTTTGAAACGAGTCCTACCAGATTAGATCATTCTCTGTCCTGCCTTCCTACAAGTCATTTGCAGATCTCAGGTGTTTTTCTTATTCAATGAATATTCTGTCTCCGTCTCCACCACTATTCTTCTCGTTATTCTCAGTAATTTAATACCCACAAATCAATCCATCCCTTTCCCTGGCCTGTCAGTTCCTTGACTTTGGCTACCTACTTTTCACAGTCTTAACCCACCTCATCATTACCAATACCAGCACTCCCCAAACCTGTCTTAAGCTTCTGATTATGTGTCTCCACTTGTTTTTCTCTGGTTCACTTCCTGTAGCATCTTAATGCAAACAATACTTCAGACTTCAGAAGGACTTCTAGGCCATTGAAGCAACCACCTTTTCACGTAGCTGGGAATTCTCGTCCATGGCTTTGAACATGATCTTTGTGCTGACAACCTTCAAAGTGATATTTCATTGTTATCTCCAGCTCTGTCGTCTTCCTTGACTCCAGACTTGTATATCCTATTTATCCTTGAATTCTCTGTTTGGGTGTCTAATGGGCACCTTAAACTTAACATATCCAAACCAGAATTTTTGATATCATCCCTTCCAACATTTTCCTCATTTCAGTAAATGGGAACTCGATTCTGCCTGTTGAAGCTTCAATGTCCTATTTTATTCTTCCTTCTCTTAAACCCAATTCATCAACAAATCCTATGAAATCTTATTTTAAAATATATTCAGAATATGACCACTTCTTATCATTTGTACCAGCACTGCCTTCCACATCCAAGCCACTTTGCAGATTCTTGAACTCTTAGCTGGCCTGTTTCTAGTCGTGTTCATCCTTGCTTTGTTTTAATTTATCTATTTATTTGTTTGTTTTAAATGTATTTATCCATACTGACACTTTAAAAATGTCAACTTCC
This sequence comes from Phyllostomus hastatus, assembly GCF_019186645.2. Taxonomy (NCBI): domain Eukaryota; kingdom Metazoa; phylum Chordata; class Mammalia; order Chiroptera; family Phyllostomidae; genus Phyllostomus; species Phyllostomus hastatus. The sequence continues at coordinate 14,723,235 of NW_025333977.1, read as the reverse complement.
TGCCACTCCCTCACTCCCTCTGTCTTAGCCATACTGGCCTTCATGACCTTGCTTACCCTTAAAAGCATGCACAAGAGTTTGAAAAGAGTAAGTGTAGGAGGAAGAAGATCAGCTCTGGGGTGACTGCAGTAGTCAAGGCAGAGGATGATGGTGGCTTTGAACTATGATGGACGAGCTGTGAAGTAGTCACATTTGGAGTATATTTTGGTAGCTGGGCTATTGGGGTTGCTGAGCACATTTTTTTCTCTTAAGCCTGGTGAATGTTGATCCACACTAGACCAAAGACAACTTATAAATGATTTTTGGTAGCAAAGGCATACTTGCTCCCATGTACTCCCTATACAAGGTTGTGAAGTAGATCAAGTTATCTGTATTTAAGAAACTTTCTCTTTATTAGTCCCCCCTCCCCCAGCCCACCCCAGACACCACTGACTAGTCAGCTCTTTGGTAACTAGTGCCTTTGGACAGATAAAAATGCCTCAACACAGCCCTCGGGCAGCTCTGCACTTCTCCAAATTGGCTGTGTTCTAATATTATATTTTCATTATTCCTCTATTTTGTTTCACATCTGAATGCACATATGCTTCATGCAAATCATCTCAGCAAAACAGGACGTATAGGGAAGATCTTTCTGAGCAAGGGAGAATCTTCCCAGTGTTAGAATGCCACCCTCCTCTTTCTGTAATTCCTTGGCACCTTGTTTCCGAATGGTTGCAGATTCCTTTTTCATTAAAAAAAATGAGAAATTCTTCCTAATTATTATGGATTTCATGTCTGAGGTATTTTGATCTAGATTGGGTCATGCCTTTTTGTCAAAGATCTTTTAAGTTTCTAGTTGAAATGTGTATTCAGATTTTATCTGTATTTTCCTGTGTTGTCATTTCCAGAAGCAACAATTGTCTGCTGTTATTCTTTTAAAATCCTTATAAACTGGGAGAATTTGAATTACTGTGAAAAAGCAGAATTTTATAAATATGTTTACTCTTTTTCCCTCTCTAATTAGAAGAGATCTGATGGAAGGGAGGAAGAAGTTTTGAGAAAAATGTTGAAGCTCCTAGGGACTAAAAGCGAGCCTGTGAGGTGTGCCAGGGAGAGACTGTATTCTTTCTCTGGCTGCTGTACACAGTTTCATACTTCTGGTGTTGAACAGAAATCTGAGTGAACTGGAAGAGAGAGGTCTTCTTACTCTAGTTGCATACTGGCTGACCATGAAACTTCAGATTTTTTTCTGTGGTTTTAACAATGTTTTCCTTACAATCTAACAAATTTGCAAGTAGAATAAGTGACAAAGGCGCTTTGAAATGCAGCTATATTTAGCACCTTGCTGATCTAAAAGTCTTCCTGGACTGGGGGGAACGAGAAGTTATCTGAGGGAGGCCTACTGAATTCTTATCAGCACATTCTTTGATCTAGTTAGCAGTAATTTTCTAGTTGGTGAAGAGGATTTTGTTCCTTTAATGACTCTTATTTAATTTATTTATTTTCTTATTAGATTAGTGAGATTACTCAGAAAGAATCTCGTAACTATAAAGTGAATTTAGACAGGTTAGCATTTTCTTGATTTGTATCTTTTGATGACTTGGTTATTGGGGGGAGGGGGAAGTTAGTCCCCTTTTTCCAAATTTTTATTTGTCAATTATATGTGATTTTTTAAAAAGATTTTATTTATTTATTTTTAGAGAGAGAAGGGAGGGAGAAAGAGAGAGAGAGAGAAACATCAATGTGTGGTTGCTAGGGGCTGTGGCCTGCAACCCAGGCATGTACCCTGACTAGGAATCGAACCTGGGACACTTTGGTTCGCAGCCCGCACTCTATCCACTGAGCTACGCCAGCCAGGGCTTTATGTGATTTTTATATAACTTTTAAAGGGATTTATTACCTCTGCCTTAAATAACTCACTTGTTTTTCACATTGCCACTATGGCAACCCTAACTGTTGTGGGGGGGTTTATCTACCTCCAATAGAATGTAAATCTCATATTGGACCGCTGGGTCAATGATGTCATGATATTTCCATGTGGGTTCCATAGTTAAGACTCTTAATATCTTAGTCTTTGATCAGACCTTGGGATGTGAACTAATGTATTCAACAGGACCAACATTGATTTGCCATTGAGAGGATTCCCTGTTTACAGAATCTTTTGATTTGACCTCAGGATAGCTTTTGAAAATAATTTACCTGACCAGATTTAGTGGTGTTCTGCATTTGTAGGACTGTTTTAGCCATGGTGTAGAGGACCTCTGGGGTCCAACCCAAGGCCTTCAATCACCTTTTGGCAGGATTAGCACACTGACTAGTTTTCTTCCTCTTTTACATCTTTAATACCAGCAGGATTGAAAGTATGTTTCAGTGTCCTTGGGGTGCTAAGGTGTTTTGCTTGCTTGTATTTATTTTGTGTACATGTGTTTTTTTTTATGCAGATTTTCTATTTTCCCCCCTAACTTTTATTTTTTACAGTGAATACAGTCAAGTTGCATTTTAAAATTTTGCCGGAAAGCAGAAACATGAGACTGAAGATATCTCTTCTAAAAGAACCTAAGCATATCCTTTTAACACTTATAGACCATACTGGGATCATCTTACTAGAGTGTTGTTAAAAGTTTCATTCTATTTTGTATTCTACTTGGATAATTTTTTTTCGTTCCTTTAATGGTAGCTTAGCTAAATTGTTTTGAAATATTGAGATCATGTGTTGCAGGTAATTCTCCAAAGTAAACTATTTGCTCTAAATCTTACTGTCAAATTCTTATTGACATTTTTCTTACTTTACTTAAGTACTGTGCTTAAGTACATAAAAAACAGTTTTGTTTAGTCTAGTAAGATCTTAAGGAGAAACTTTTCTTTTTAACCAAATAAAGTTTTCTTTGCTAGTGCGATCTAGTATGTTTTTAAATGAGTTCTGCTCTATTTATTCATACTCATGATAAAGTGGAGAACGAGCTGGGAAAATCTGACCTTTATTATTTCATGCAGGAAAATGGCAGCTATAAATATATTTCCTCACTCTGCTGGTATAGCTCAGTGGATTGAGTGTAGGCTGTGAACCAAAGGGTCGCAGGTTCGATTCCCAATCAGGGCAAATGCCTGGGTTGGGGTCTAGGTCCCTAGTTGGCGGAGCATGAGAGGCAACCACATATTAATGTTTCTCTCCCTCTCTTTCTCCCTCTCTTTCTCCCTCTCTTCCCCGCTCTCTAAATGAATAAATAAAATCTTTAAAAAAGAAAAAGAAACTGCTATTCCAGCGGGACAGTGCTGGGCTGATTTGATACAGTGATTTGCAGGGGGAAAATAAACTTAAAATAAATAAGTAAGTAAGTTAGTAAGTAACTAAGTAAATAAATAAAGTTTTCTCGGGCACGTGACCCCGTAGTTTGTCATCAGGATTCCCAGTTATGTTTCAGGAACATGTGGGAGGCCCCTCTACTTTCATTCTTATTTATACCTCTGCTTCTAAAAGTATGATCTACAGACTTGATTACAAGCCTATAAAGGGATAAGTTACAGGAATTGAAAGTAAGAAGTAAAAAATTTTTGTAACAATTTGACATTGTGACACCATCCAAATATAAGATCTTTTTTTAGTAATTCATTTTTATTTTATCTTTTAAAATGTTTGAGACATTTGAAATCAAGAAAAACGTGTTCCTTCTTCAGAGATAGAAAAGCACTGATTTAGACATTTGATCACATCTTTTGAATTTATATTGTCTTCTTCTAAGTGAAGATATAATCCCTCTTATTTCTACTTAAGTCATTTTTACTGCTTTTTCAAAGTGTGCCCTCAGCTATTCATGCCATATACAATCATACCATATACAAGGTTCATGCCATTTACAAGATTCTGACTATGTCCATTATCTGTGTTTACCTTTCTTTTCAAGCTTGAAGAGTAATAGTTTCATAGCAGTCTTTTTAGACTTTTTTAATCTGGTAGTCTTCCCATTTCCCTCATAGTTGCAGTTCTCCTATTAGTCTGAAGATACATCATGCACATCTGATGTGTACCTCTAGCAGTTTATGTAAGGAGAAACTTAATGTGTTATGTTTTGGTGTGTGTGTTGTTTTCTCCTTTTTTAAATTTTACCTAACATTCTCCCTTTCTAAAGTTCTTACCTAACATTATTTAGGCTATAGCCCTGACTGGTGAGGCTTAGTGGGTTGGATGTTGTCTGGCGAAGCGAAAGGTCACTGGTTCAATTCCCAGTCAGGGCACATGCCTGGGTTGTGGACCAGGTCCCCAGTTAGGGATGTGCAAGAGGTAATCAATTGATGTTTCTCTTACACATCGATGTTTCTCTCTCTCCCTTCCTTCCATCCCCTCTCTATAAAAAGTAAATAATTTTTTAAAAAAAATGCATCATTTAGGCTATAGAAAATTTTTTAGTAATGGTCTAAAGATATCCTTTATTTAGTTATTCATTTAATTTATTGACTTTAGAGAGCAAAGAAGGAGTGGGGGTCACATAGATGTGTTGTTCCACTTATTTATGTATTCATTGGTTGCTTCTTGTATGTGCCCTGACTGCGGATTGAACCATAACACACAACCTTGGCATATTGTGATGATGCTCTAACCAAATGAGCTACCTGGTCTCTTTTGTTTAGATTATATTTTGAGTTACCAGCATTCCAGTTCCACTTTATTACCTATTTATCTTTAGACTGTTATAATCTTTCTACAATTTCTTTTAGCCTTTTTTGATCATTTGCTTAATTTGCCATGTTTTGAAGTGTTAAAAAATCTTAGAACATCCCAGAATAATTATGGCACATTGTCTCTTTCTCCTTGAAGTTTTTGAATGCTCAGATAAGCTAATAGAAAGCACTGACCAGAAGAGGAGGAAGTAAAAGGATTGGTCAACCCACCTAGGAATGATCTGTAATATAGGATTCCAGATACAAGCAATAGAAAGTGTCCCTCATAAACAACAAACTGAAATGCCTTCTCTAGATACACCGTTCTGCTAGGATAAGCAGCCCATTCTGATGGAGGAAGTGAGGGCTTCTTGATTTATCAGAAATCTTTCAGACAAATCAGAGACCAAAAATGGATTAAATAAAGTAAGAAATTTAGGGTTCATATCTTATCCAGCACTATACACTTTATAGATAAAGTAAATTCTAATTGAACTATTTCCTGAATTTAATGTGAATAAATTTGGTAAGATTGTAGTTTCAGCTGTTAAGCTATAGGTTTTTTTCCTAGGTAAATTGTTATTATAATGTGTAATTTAAGCAGATATTTTACTAGTAGATTTCAGTACTCTATTAACACTTGATTTTTTAGAACTTATCAAAATAATACATGCTTAATTTAATAACTTAAATGATACAAATATATGTAGATAAAAAAGTATGACCCCCTTTTCTCCCTATTTATTCCCCAGTAGTTTAGTGTATATCCTTTCATACCTTTTGATCTGTTCAATGTCTTTGTATATCTTTTGGCCTTATTTATGGAATATCTTGTAACACAATTTTCATATTTCGATGTAGTCATCTTTTTTTTTTTGTTGGCATCTGGTTTTCTTAACTTGCTTTTCATTCTTGCAACTGTTTTGATTAGATGCACATTTTCCTTTAAATGGAAAGTATATGAAGTCATAAAATGGTAACTACATTTAGAAGCTTGAAATGTTTCATTCTATTTTATACTCATTTTATAATCTGCATCTGAAAAGTCTTTTATTATTTAAAATTTAAGACTTTTGTGTGTTTTATGTCTCCTTAACATGGTGACACATCAAGAATTAGTAAGCTGCGTGGGCTGGACTACTGCCGAAGAACTGTATTCATGCAGTGATGATCACCAAATAGTGAAGTGGAACTTGTTAACCAGTGAAACAAGTCAAATAGTAAAGCTTCCGGATGATATTTACCCAATAGATCTTCACTGGTTTCCAAAAAGTTTAGGCACAAAGAAACAAACTCAGGCAGAAAGTTTTGTCCTCACAAGTTCTGATGGTAAGTTTCTGATGTTACTTGCTCCTCTTTGTATTCAAAAGACATCATGTTAATTTGACGTTTATGCTTTGAGCTGTTTTACAAACTGGTATTTGTGGATCTGTTTGCCTTCATCCACACATTTTGTCCATTTTCTGTTTGGTCAATTGATTTATGTACAATACAAGCTATAAAACTATTGTCATGAAGGAATGTGAATTAAACTGGTATATCATGGGGTTGAATATGAACCTTTGGCTTTATTTTTTCTGTGCTCTTGTACTAGTTATTAAGCTGTTACGAGTTTGGGTTTCTGATTTCTTCAAATTTAACTTCATGACATAACTACACTAAAAGTAAGGATACAACACATACCCATTTAGTAAGCTATCTTTATTTTCTAGTACATGCTAATTTCTACTTACAGAGTTGGAGATTTATTTAACTTGATCATAGCTTTATTACTGGTACATAAAAAAGCATGATTTTCTACTTTTTAAGGGAATATTTTAATTTTTTTAGAAATGATTTGAATTGTTGGCCCTTGCTGGTATGGCTCAGTGGACTGAGCGCCAGCCTGTGAACCAACGACTCGCCAGTTCGATTCCCAGTCAGGGCACATGCCTGGGTTGTGGGCCAGGTCCCCAGTAAGGGGCGTGTGAGAGGCAACCACACATTGATGTTTCTCTTCCTCTCTTTCTCCTCCCTTTCCCTTTCTGAAAATAAATAAATAAAAGTAAAATAAATAATCTGAATTGTTATTGTCTGTATGACACTTTACCCACTATGTCAATTAAGAGTACATTCATCAAAAGTAATAGAAAGTCACTCAGCTAACACTTACGCACAGATGTAGTTTTTTGGTTCACTTAGCTCCAGGGATAGATCTTTAAGCACAGCTACATCAGGCCCCTGTTCTTACCATGTCTTAGATGGGCTGCCCTTACCAAGTGAGCATCATCGCAGCCCACAGCCCAAGTCTTATTGTACTAGAAAGAAATATCAGCAGAGTGCTTCTCCCTAAATATTTCTTGCAGGCAAGTAGTAGAGAGGGTGGTGGGAGATCATGGGGTCACTTGCCCATCACTTAGTAAATTACTTTGGTCAGGGGATGGGGCACTGATTGAGCACAGCAAGCTTCAGGCCACTGTGGAAAGGGAAGCAAAGAGAAGAGGGCTTTTGTAACCAGAACGAGGAAGGGATGTTACGGCAGACAAGCACATCAGCCCCATGACTTTCACAGACAGAACTTATTATAGTGCCTGGTGCTTAGAAGCCCGAACCACAGCTAGAATTCAGTTTGCCTCAGATGATAAAGCATTGGCTTAATAAAAATACTTTTAATTTTTACTTAATTTCACATTCACAGAAAAGTTGCAAGAATTGTGCAAGTAACTTTTCCATATCCTTAATCTAAATTTACTAATTGTTAACATTTTGTTTCATATTCTTTATCATTGGTTCTCTCTCTCTCTGCCCACTACCCCACATTTGAAAGTAATTTATAGATATGCCCTTTAACTGTAAATACTTTAATGTATTTCCTAAGAATAAGAATTTTCTGTTATATAACCACAATAGATTGATCAAAATCAAGAAATTTAGCATTGATTCAATAGTATTATCTATCTAATCTATAGTTCATATTAAAATTTTAACAATTGTCCTAATAATGTCTTTTATAGAAATGTGTTTTTTCTGGTACTGAGTGACACATTGCTTTTATTATGGTTCTCTAGCCGCCTTTAATCTGGAGCAACTCCTTAGTGTTCCTTTTTTAATCTTGGCAGCTTTGAAGAATACAGTCCTGTTATTTTTGTAGAAAAGTTCCTCAATTTGTGTTTGGTGGCTGTTTCCTCATGATTAGATGTAGTTTACACATTTTTAGCATCAATACTTAGGGTATCATATTGGGAGATTCATGATGCTGGTTTGACCCATTTTTAGTGATCTTAACTTTGATTCATTCAAAAGGCGTATTCACTAAATCAATCTACTATAAAGTTACTACTTTTCTCTTTTAATAAATAATTTGTGAAATACCACTTTCAGACCATTTAAAAGTATTCTTTTCCTCCTCTCCTCAAACTTCATCCCACTATCCTAGCATCTATTGATGATTCTTGGCTGAGTTATTACTAAGATGGTTGCCAGTTGGTAATTTTTAAAAACTCCATAATTCTTTCCACATTGTTTAGTTGGTTTTCTGCTGCAAGGTAGAGTCTCCCATCCCCCCGCCATTTATTTATTTGTTTGTTTACGTCATTTAGATTCATAGATTCTTATTTTATTTCTTGAGTATACTGTTACCATTATTTTTTAATTTTGATGTTAACATTGTCCCAGATTTGGCCACTGGGAGCCCCGTTAAGCCAGCTCAAAAATTTGTGGGGCTTTTTTGCAGGGTAGGGTATGTGTCTTCATCATCTCTGAAGCACTTCTTTGCTGGCACAAGATGTTCTAGGCTCATCTTTCACTTTTCCAGTCGCAGCACCCAAATCAGCCATTTTTCTTGTTGTTTTTTTTTGGGGGGGGTGCTTAATGGTATTTAAAACTAAGATGAGAGTGCTAGATGTGCTCATTCAAAGGAGTGTGTATACTTCAAGGCCCTTTCAGAGGACTGAGCTAAGAATTACAAATATAAATGTATATTTAAAAACATATCTACAGCTGTTTCTTTCTCTTCCTTCCTCCCTTTCTTCCTTTCATTTTTTTTTTTTCATGCTAACAACCATGAGTTAATTCTGATGCCACCAGTTCTAATTCAATACCACAGGGTTAATTCTAGTGTCTGTTTCTCCATATTTGAAAACAGTGAGAAAGCCTGGCTTTCATTAGTCCCCATATACAGGGTCTGGCAGAAGTAATACCTGCTTGAGTGTGGTTGGTAGGGTAATAATATGGGTATAACAACTTATAGTTTTAATTTGAACAGTTCACCTAAAATGTTATATGGTGTGCTTGAGTGTGATATTGTTATGTTACAGAATTACATGCTTATGATTTTGTAATAAAAGGTTTTGTAATAAAAAAAGTGTTACTTGTGCTGGACCCTGTATTTAGTCATTTGCTCAATTCTACAATACACAGCAGGTTGTTTCAGAGTTGCCAACCCATACTACTGAAAAAATTAATTCAAATTCATTATTTGTCTCCTGTTGTTTTCTTTACACTGAGGCTATAGAGTCAAAGGCCTGTGTTCAAAAGTTACTTGCATTTACCCTGCTTAAGTGCTATGTCATTCATTTAAAATACAGTTAAGTATGTTTATTTCTGTTTGTTTTTCATTTAAGGTTTTCCTCCCTCCCATTCTTGTTGATTTGATTATTTTTTGTGTATGTTAAACATTAACGTGGGAGGTTCCACAAAGTCAAAACTGTATTAAAAAATATACTTACTCAGAGCAATATTACTGCCCTCACCCACCCAATCCCATACATCTTGTTTCTATTTAGCTACCTCTAGGTAGCTAATCTTTTTGGTTCTGGTTTATTCTTCCTCGATTTCTTTTGACAGAAATAAACAAATGCATGTATATTTTCTCATTTCACCTTTTTAAAAGAAGTTACACAGCAGATGGCATATCATATATTTTCTTTGCATTTTCCTTATTAAACTCAACAGTATAACGATTAAATTTTATCTGCTAAATATGAATAGTAAATCTAATTAGTTTTGATAATTCCTGTTGTCTGAGTGTTCCCTAAATTATTAAGATTACTTAATTACACTTAACTGAAGAATAATTGCTTGGGTCTTTATTTCACATTGGCTTTAGATAAAACACTTTCTGATAGGAAAAACAGTCTAAAAATGTAATTTAAAAGATAAATCTGCAAGATTAAATAAGAGAACATACATTATGACTCTTGAGAAACTAGAATGTTTAATTTTATTTTTGGGCGTACTGTATAAAAAAACAGATAAGGTAACACACCGCAGCTAGTTGTGGGGAGAAGAGAGAACTAGAGCAGAGTAGTTGAGTATTTTCTCCTGGGCCGGGGTGAGGAGTGTCTGAGGTCTGATGAGACAGAAGGAAAAGGACGATAAATGAAAGGAAAGAAGTGGAAGGGTAAGACAAACCAGCATCCAGAAATGAAAAAGAAACGTTCAAGTGGAGAAGAAAGTGGATGACATTAGGAGGTAGTCGAGGAGTTTCCTGCCAGTTAAAGATCTGAGGTGTTGGAGGTACCAGCGCCATATTCTGTGTTAACCCAATACTTTAAAAAAAAACCCCCAACCTATTATTCTGGTTTTTAAAACAGCCCATATAACACGAGATCTACCCTCTTAACACATTTTTATGGGATCATGCAGCATTGTTAACCACTAAAATAAGGTTGTACCATAGATTTCTAGGGCTTTTTCAATTTGTGTGATATTGACTTTAGACTTTAAAAAAACATTCTCTTCAAGATTTAATTCATTGTCTAAGAGGTTTTCTAGTTGCCACCAACTTTCTCCTCTTAATTTTTCCACCTTTACCCTGTCAGACAAGATTACAGTTTTTTAGTTTGTCCATCCCCCTCCCTCTTCTGTGGTTGTACTGGTGATGTTCAGAAGATATCCTTGGGTTTGGGGCAGGTCCTGCACATAAAGCAGCCCTTTGCCAAGTATTCTGTCTGACCAGTAATTCTCTCTTCAGTATTATTTCCTTTTTTTGAACATTTCATGCAATTGTATTCCACTTTATAGAGGAGACATTCTGTAACAATGTGTTAAAAAATTTACATTTTAAAAAGAATTGAATTATTTAAAATGCATTAGGGGAGCTGCTATGTTAAGGAATTCTGGTATAAGATCTTGTAAAGCCAGTAAACACTCCTTAAATTATGTTTAGTGAATGTTGATACTTTCCTACATTGTATTAGATATCTTACAATAACCCCTGTATTCTCTTACTAGTTAGTACATCCATTTTAAAACCCCACTTTAAAAAGAATTTGTGTATTTATTTCTTTTTATCAGAAGTTAGCAGTTACTGATCTCTGTGGCTTTTTGCAACCATCTGCCAAAACATTTCTGCTATTAAGCATTCTGCAAAAGTGCTCATGTGCCCTTTTTTCCTAACACCCTATTCCAAGCCTTCTTAGGTTTCCATGGACATTTCTTCAGGCATTTCTAATTTTAAAAAATGTGTTTCATATAACTTTAATCTACTCCCTCTGTTCTTTCTTTTTATAACATTTTCCTCTTTCTAGTTTATCTGTAATAACAAGATATTAATTTTATACCCCAGAATTTAAATACTCATGTTTTTATCCAAATTATTCATCATTTAATAAATAATCATATTGGTTATATTATCTTCCCAACTCCACCCCTAGCAAATAATTGGAAGTAAATTAGTTGATCTCTAGTTTTGGGCTTGCACTTTTAAAAAGTTATAGAAAATCTGGGGAGAAGAAGAATTTTTAATTCTTGTAAAGAATTAAAAATGAGTGATTATCAGTTTTAAATATCTGATATATGTAACATATTTATGCTTTACCCTGGGGTATGCTATTCAAGCAATTTATAATAATCAGCCAATATGCAAAGGCCAAAGATATATTAAGTGCCAAATCTATGCAAAGAGCTGACCCTAGTTATCCCAATATACTGTATTTTGCCATGTATAATGCTCACTTTTTTGCCTAAATTTTTGAGGGAAAAATAAGGATGCACATTATTATACATGTGTATAAGGATTACATACCATGGGTACAATAATGGGTATAATAATCCATGTATAATGTGCATAAAAACATGGGTGCACATTATGCATGGGAGCACATTTTACATGGCAAAATGTGGTACATCTTCTGTGAGGCCATAGGAAGCAAGAATAATTTTACCGCTTGTTAGAAAGTCAGTATTTGATATTTTATAATAAGAAATATCATTGACCAAAACACATTTTTGAAATATAGAATAGATTAAAAGGCAATTTCTGGACCCTTCATTTCTATTTTAAGAGTTTGGATAATTTCTTTGGTGATGGATTTATTCATCATATCCAGTAATTGTGTAGTATGTGGATATTCTGTGCTAGGCAATATGCTAACATTTAGCGAAACAGACCTGATTAAGTAAATAATGGCCACAGGATTAGCTTTCCACGTATTATATGTCATCTTTGGTTTCCTCTCTTGAGATTTCCTCCCTTGTATGTTGTCTGTAATTTTAAGTTGGTATCATGAAGAGAATGGTACCACAGTTTAATTCAAAGTAATTGTTACATTGAAAAATGACCCAGAGGTAATTATAAAATTAAAAGGAAGGTGTGGGGAAAAGTAGATGGTGTTGGTGGTGCTAGGGGGTGGTTGGATGAAAGAAAAGGGTAGATTATTGTTGAAGCGCTAGAAAATGAATGAGAAAGAAAACAATGTCAAACCAGTCCATTTAAAAAATGTATTTATTTTTAGTTACTGGGTATGGTTGCTGAGTTGGTTAAATTTAACAAATGCTGATTATGTAAAAGCATATTGCAAATAAAAAATATGACTAAGACATGGCCCCATGCCCTGAAACGAATCACAGCCCAATAAAAAATGATGCAACAGAGCTACGAACAATGTACACTGTGTAAAAAAGAGGGAAAGACTCTGTTGGTGGGAATGGATAGGTGGTCAGTGAAAGAACCACAAGGTGCTAGGTGTTAAATGTTTTAAAACCATCTGTATTAGAGTTCTCCAGAGAAATGTTTTAAAGCCATCTTAAGCATCTGACTTAAATATATTTTTAATGAATAGTTGATATTAAGCCAGATCTTGAAAGCCTTAAGTTAAAAATGAATTGAAACAAAATAAATCCCCTCAAGTAAAATTAGTTAGGCAGCCATGTTATTCTACTGCCTGCCCAAAATTACAGGTGTATACACAAGTTTATATATGAGGTTTGTTTAGAAGGTATCCAGCCATATAATGTAAAAAATAGAGACATTTATTGAAGAAGATACAGACATAAGAAACATTGTACACAAGATAATGATGCCTCAGTCCCCTTCAAAGTAGGCACCTTGAGACCTCGCACAGTTCTCCCAGTTGCCATTAGGTGCCCATCCTATTTTCCTGAATCTCATTGTCGATCTGAAATCTCTTCCCTTTTAAAGGTGATTTTAGCTTTGGGAAAAGCCAGAAGTTGCAGGGCACCAAATCTGGGCTGCAGGGGGTCTGAGTCACCTGGGTGATTTGATATTTTGCCAAAAAACTGCAAAAGACGTGATGCACGAGTGGGCACATTGTTGTGATGAACTTGCCAATCACCAGTTGCCCATAGATGAGGCCTTCTGAATCATCCAAGTAGTTTCTGCAGAGGAATGTTCAAGCTTAATGTAAAACTTGATGCAGATTCATTGCTCTACTCAGTCATTTTGAATGTGATAGTCACACAGTACACATGCTCACTCAATGGCATCTACTGCCCCCACTGACTAGCATAGTGAAGTCATTATTGTTCACCCATGCATATTCCATTCCACTCTCCTTGGCTGCCAGGTTAGATCGATGTTGTGCAAACTGTTCTTGTTACATTAACAATGGCTGGACTTGTTCTGGACAGACCTCGTATGTATTGATTTGGGTAACATTTCTAATTTCATTGTACTTAATTAATTTACCTAATAACACAATCTGTGTGTTACTAGACTTCATGATCATTCAAAATCACACTGATCTTTTCTCAGATTCTTGTAATACTTACTCTTTGCACAGCTGATTTATCCCCTTGACATCTCTTATATACTTTGTTTCTGTACTTTAAAGATGTAGTTTGTTAACTTTTTCCCTGAAGATGGGGTTAGGCAAAAGTAGGTATACAGTTGCGAGTACATGAAACACAGTTTATTCTTGTACTATTAGTTATCAATTATTGTATTATTTTTTTTCATACAAACAACTGTAAACTTACTTTTGGCTCACTCTCTGTGAACTTTTTGGGTTGGGAACCAGATAGCCTACCTGGTGCCTGCCACAATGTAACATCATATAAGGCAAGTATTTTAAAATGTGGGATTATTAATTGTTAAATTAACTAAACAAGGAGGCCATTAGACTGAGGTGACTCTAATGCTATCAGCCCACATGTGCAAACCAAAGTCTAAGCCTGTAAATGCCTCAAGTTTACGTAACTGAAACCCAAGGACAACCAAACATGGACAGCCAACTAGGCTTTAAGCTATAGTCAGTAGTTTCCTTACTGTGCTTCTGCCTTTTGCCTATAAAAGCCTCTCTCTGAGCTCCTGTCAGGGGAGCGCTCCTAACCACTTCTGCTTTGGTGCTCTAATTAGAATCAATTTTTGCTCGTAGAAACTCTTAAAATTTTAAAGTATGCCTCAGTTTATCTTTTAAAACCATTTCACTATCTTGGTTCCTCTCCTTTACACCTTTTCCTGCTTTTCAATCCCCTGTAAAAATGCAAGCCTACAAAAATGCTTAAATAGAAGGCTTTCTTGACATTTCTTTGAGTTCCTTTTGGCCATATCCAGCAAAGTTTTATTGTCCCTCTGAATTATCATAGCATCATTTACGTATTTTCTCTTACACCACTTGTTTCAAGGTTTTATAATTTTGTTTTCGTGCCTGTTTTCCAATAGATTGTGTTTTCCTTGAGAGAAAGAATACTTATATTTATTGTCCTTTTGTCTCTAGTGGCTAGCACTCTGCTGACTAGTCCAGTAGTTGGTAGTCAACAGATGTTTGTTGATTGAACAAATTCATTTAATAAAATAGATTTCTCAAGTATAATTTCTTTCAGGTAAATTTCATCTGATTTCTAAGTTAGGAAGAGTGGAAAAAAGTGTAGAAGCTCACTGTGGAGCAGTACTTGCAGGAAGATGGAATTATGAAGGAACAGCATTGGTTACAGGTAAGTTGTCTGCAAAAATGACAGGTTAAATGAATTTTTTGAAAGAAAAATTTTCAAAGGAACAAAATATTTTCTTAGAAACCATCTTTCACTAACAGTAAATAATTGGCAGTAATGATCCAGACTGCTATATAATGTTATAATTGAGAACGTCATATATTACTAGTTTTTAAAAATATATTTGATTATGCCATTACAGTTGTCCCATATTTTCCTCTCCTTTATTCCCCTCCGCTCTGCAACCCCCCTGCTACCAGCATTCTCCCCACCTTAGTTCACATACATGGTTTACACATTTAAGTTCTTTGGCTTCTCCATTTCATATACTGTTCTTAACCTTCCCCTGTCTATTTTGTACCAACCATTTGTGCTTCTTATTCCCTGCACCTCATTCTCCTTTCTTCTCTTCCCCACCTGTAACCCTCCATGTGATCTCCATTTCTGTGATTCTGTTCTTGTTCTAGTTGCTTAGTTTTTTGTGTGTTTTTTTTTTAGGTTCAGTTGTTGATAGTTATGAGATTGTTGTCATTTTATTGTTCATATTTTTGATGATCATCTTTTTCTTAGATAAATTCCTTTAACATTGCGTGTAATAAGGGCTTGGTGATGATGAACTCCTTAACTTTACCTTTTCTGGGAAGCACTTTATCTGTCCTTCTATTCTAAATGATAGCTTTGCTGGATAGAGTATTTTTGGATGTAAGTCTTTGCCTTCCATGACTTTGAATACTTCTTTCCAACCCCTTCTTGCCTGCAGTTTCTTTTGAGAAATCAGCTGGTAGTCTTATGGGAACTCCTTTTTAGGTAACTGTCTCCTTTTCTCCTGTTACTTTGAAGATTCTCTCTTTATCTCCCCCCCCCAAATTTTATTTATTTATTTATTTATTTATTTATTTTTGGAGCGAGGAAGAGAGAAGGAGAAAGAGAGGGAGAAAAACATCAATATGTGGCTGCCTTCTGCATGCCCCCTACTGGGGACCTAGTTCGCAACCCAGGCATGTTCCCTGACAGGGAATCAAACCGGCAATACCTCGGTTCACAGGCTGGCACTCAATCTACCTAGCCACATCAGGCAGGGCATCTCTCCTTATGTTTAACCTTGGGTAATGTAATTATGATGTGCCTTAGTATGTGCTTCCTTGGGTCCAACTTCTTTGGGATTCTCTGAGTTTTCTGGACTTACATGTCTATTTCCTTCACTAGATGAGAGAAGTTTTCGTTCATTATTTTTTCAAATAAGTTTTCGATTTCTTGCTCTTCCTGTACTCCTTTTGGCACCCCTATGATTTGGATGTTGGAATGTTTAAAGTTGTCCTTAAGGTTCCTAAGCCTCTCCTCATTTTTTTGAATTCTTGTTTCTTCATTCTGTTGTGGTTGAATGTTTATTTCTTCCTTCTGCTCCGAATTGTTGATTTGAGTCCCAGTTTCCTTCTTTTCACTGTTGGTTCCCTGTATATTTTTCTTTATTTCACTTTTCATAGCCTTCATTTCTTCTTCTATTTTTCAACCTTACTCAACCATTTCTGTGAGCATCCTGGTTACCAGTGTTTTGAACTCTGCATCTGATAGATGGGCTGTGTCTTCTTCACTTAGTTCTATTTTTTGAGCTTTGATCTATTCTTTCATTTGGTCATTTGGGCCATACTTTTTTTGTCTCTGCAAAGCCCTGCATTGTGGTACTATATGTGGAGGAGGGGTCCCAGGGGGAATAGTGCTGCTTGGGGGCTCTGGCCAGCTTTCAGTCACTTCCCCCACTACCCACAAGCAAATTGGCCCCTCCTGGTGCTGATCCCAGGGTGGGTGGGTTTGTGTATGTTCTAGGACCCCTTGGTTCTCTGCAATGGACTCTCCCATGAGGTTGAGAGTTCCTCTTGCCACCACAATGCCCACAGGTTTTTCCAGTCAGGTTTTGAAGCTTAATTTCTCGCACTGGAACCCTGGGTTGCATGGTCTGTCTTGCTCCCCAGATGTTCTTCCCAGTTTACTGGCACAAACGTGGGACTGCCTTGTCCGCTAGCTGCCACCTTGCCCGGCTGGTCCTCCAGCCATTGCCTGGCCCTGCGTCCTCTCCTCCTCTCTTACCAATCTGAATGAATGTTTCTTCTTTAACTCCTTGGTTGTCAGACTCAATACAGGTTGATTTTCTGGCAGTTCTGGTTATTTTTGGTTTTTCAATTTGTTGTTCTTCTTTTCGTTGTGTGAGGGGGCAAAGTGTATCTACCTACAACTCCATGTTAGCTGGAAGTCTTATTACTAATTTTCCTACATGACTTATGGAGAATATTCTGTCAAAAATACTTTTGAAATGCTCAAGTAGAATATAAATAAAAATTATAATTTTTTTCCTAAAAATTGTAATTCTTTAAAATTTTAAAAGTCAAAATATTCTCATTTAACTGACCTAACTCTTCTATCTCTTTCCAATCTCCTGCCCTACTGCAAGGATTCTCTTCTTCACCTATTGTAGTAGTTATCTATTGTTTTATAACAAATTACCTACAAAGTTAGTGACTTAAGATAGTATACCCGTATTATCTTACAGTTTCTGTGAGACAGGGAACAGTTTAACTGGGTGGTGCTGTCCCAAACTTTTAAGAAGTTAGGCAGGGCTGCCATCATATGAAAGCTTGACTGGGACCGAAGGATCTGTTTCCAAGAGAGCTTACTCACGTGGCTGTTGGCCAGAGTTCTTAGTTCCTCTGTTGGCTGAGGCCTTAGCTCCTCACCACATGGGCCTCTCCATAGAGCTGCTCACGTGTTCTAACAGTAAGATAGCTGGCTTCTTCCCACGTGAGTGATCCATGAGAGAACAAGATAGAAGCTGCACTGTATTTTATGACCCACCCTCAGAAGTTGTACTCCATCATTTCTACCATTCTATTATCAGCAAGTCACTAAGTATAGCCCACACTGAAGGAAGGAGAAATTAAATTCCACCTCTTCAGAGGAGGAACAACAAACAATTTGTGGATATGTTTTAAAATCACCACCCCATCCCCCGGGCCTTCTGTCAGACTTTTCTCAGTGAGTTGTCATTTTCTCTTACTTGTTTCTTCAACTTCTCCTTTTACAGTGGTTTCTTTTTCAGTGCATGAGAGTGTTCAGATGTCATCCATTTTGAAAGTTGAGAAGAAAGAAGTAAAAATCCTCTGTTAACCAATAACTCTCTCTAGCTACAACTTCCTCTTTCTTTTTAACCCTTCAGGCAAACTGTTTAAAAAAGTAGTCTACTGCTTCATCCGTTTAGTCCCCAGGTCATTGGAATTCAGCTGTAACTTCATCTTATTGCACTGAAAGTACTTTTCTTAGAATTCTAGGATGGAGATTTCAGTGAAAATGAAAACATTATTTCAATTATGTACTCATAAGCCTTCTAATATTAAAAAGTAACAATTTTTATTATGGAAGGATACTTTGATAAAATTTCAGTTAAATCTTACAGTTATGAAGCACTATTATTTAATTAGAATGAATTTTGACCAAATTTTAAATATGCATTAATATAGATACTACTGATTTTTACATGTAAATGTAATACTTAAATTTAAATTTATTTCTTGTAGCTAAAAATGTCAATTATCATTTTCTCTTTACAGTGGGAGAAGATGGACAAATAAAAATCTGGTCAAAGACTGGAATGCTAAGATCAACTTTAGCTCAGCAAGGTATGTGTTATAATAAATAAAAATGTCTTAGCATTTCCCTTTAACAATAGTCTAATATCATTTCTGAGACTGATTTTGGTCAGTTTCAAAAGCTAAAAATCTCATTTCTATTTACACTTCTTCCTCTTATTTTCCATGTTGCCTGATGGACTATGGTACCTATGTTACTCAAGCCAAGAAATATACGAAATACTCAAGAGCTTTTTCTTTGTTAGTGAATCCATACAAACATGGTTAAAGGCTAATGGTTCTTATATAAATAATTCTGAAGCATTATGAACATATCCCATCTAGAATAGGATTTAGTATCTGCCTAAGTGAATAATAGTAATAGGAAATACTAACTTTCTCCTGACTTAAAAAGTCCTAATCACTTCATAATATTATCACCCTTCCTAAATTATGTTGTATATTGGATTGCTATACAATGGAGGGGAGCAGATGCCCTGATGACCCAAAACTCGGTAAGCTGCAGCTACTTAGAGCAGCCCCTCGGTTTTCTATGTTAATTGGGAAGAAGTGCCTGTAGAGTCAGTCTATAAAATGGTCATTCCTGTTGGGGTTTAGGTTGTGTAAGATTTTTTTTCCTGTATAGCAGATTTGTTTTCCTAGTTACATTTACCTAGGAACAATAAAGCAGATTAATGTTGACCTGAGAATTTATCAACTGATCTTCAGAAACAGGTTGCCAAAAAGCTGCTTGCAGACTGTTCTTCAGATTATACGATAAAATCATACTGTGAAGCATTTTCAACAACTGACTAATAAAAATTTATAGATTTCATTTTTAAGTTGTTTATTCTCAGGATAACGTTAAAATAGTTGTTTCTTTTAGTTACCCATTAACCAAACGTTAGCAGAGGAACCAGAGTACTAGTTAGGACTTATTACTGAAGTTAAATCTTCCCTCCAGATAATCTCCAAATAGAATATTTATCCATGAGTAGAAAATTTAGAGTTTATAGACATATTCATGGGTGAATTTTAGTTAAAAAAAAAGTCAATTTATGCTACTTGAGTAATAAAATGTACCTTTAGAAAATAAACTTTACTTTAGTCTTCTAGCGGGTCTGGCGATTTACTTTTGGCTTCATACTTCTGTTAGGGCTAATTATTTGGCATTCTCACTTTACGATGTCTGACATATGAGCAGCTGACAGAATTCCTTCAGAGATCATCGCCTTCTTGGAGCTGGGGCTGCAGTTCTTTATAGTTGCTGCTGCTGCAACATATCCTTTTTTCCTTTCTTTTTTCTTTTGCTAAATTTGTTGTCTACAGAAGACACAGATTTTCAGAGAAATTCTGAAAGCTTATATCACTTCCCACTATATCTGAATTCCTGCCTAAGATCCTTCATCAGTGCACCCCTAAGGCTCCTTCTGTTTCAGTAAATTCTTCCCAGACATCTTCTTTTACTACCCTTGGATCCTCTGTTTTTGGGCCTTCCAAAGTCTAAAGTTGAAACTTAGAATCAGTTGTTTAACATAAACATTGTTAATCATAGAGAGTAGGTGACAGTACTACAGTTTACCTGTGTAATGGGTCTGGAAACCAAGCTGGTACTTGTTTTACTCTTCCTGAGAAAATGCATTTAGAGGCCCCAGATTGGCAAGGCTGTTGGAAATACAATATATTCATAAATTAAAGACTTTATAAATTAGAGGTCACAAACCAGGTGGCTTTTGGGCTGAATCTGATACACTAGCATGGTACAGACCCAATATTACAAACCAGGACATTTCACATACAAATTTGGATTTCTAGTGTCTTGAAAAATTGGAAGATCTGACAACATTGGGCGTGCTTTTTGGAATGAGTACAGTAAGCTGGAGTTCAGCAGTGGCTGCTCCATTTTTAATTGGATTTTAAACTTCTCATTTTTCTTACACTCACTTCACTCATTATGTCACATGGGAGAATACAACATAAATCTGAAAGTATTTGAGTTTGAAACCCCTGCCTTTAATTAATGATCATTAATTTTGATTGGTAGTATATACCTTGCAGGGAGCACTTGAATCTTTTTATTTTATTTTTAAGTATTAATTTTTAATAGATAATACAGTCACATGCTTCAGAATTTAAAACCTTTAAGAGGGGATAAAGTTGCTTTTTAAATGTTGTTTTGGTCTCTCATATTACTCCTGTTGTCCAGCCACCCAACAAACATTCCCAGAAGCAACTGGTATAACTTTTTCTTGCATAACAAATCTGCTTTTATATATTCCTTTTTTCCTTTTACAAACAAGTGGTTGCATGCTGTCTACTACAATGTGCTCTTTGCTTATTTTTACTTGAGTCATGAACTATCTTGGAGATAGTTCTATATGGTTCTATATCAGTAAATACAAATCTTGAAGTTGTTTTCCAAAGTAAATGTACCATTTTATATTCCCGCTAAAAATATATGAAGGTTTCCATTTCTCCACATTATCAACATTTGTTATTGGTTGTGTTTTTTATTATAATCATCCTACTGAGTGTAAAGTGGTATCTCACTATAGTTTTGATTTGCATTTCCCTGATGGCTGATGATATTGAGGATATTTTTCTGTGCTTATTGGCTATTTGTTTATCTTCTCTGGAGAAATGTCTATTGAAACTTTTGCACACTTTTTATTGCTGAGTTGCAAGAATTCTTTGTATATTCTGGTTAATAGACTTATTTGGTGTATATTTTATCCATTTCATGATTTTTTTAAAACTGTCTTGATATCTTTTAAAATAGAGAAGTCGTGATGAAGTTCAGTTTATCTATTTTTTCTTTAATTGCTTCTGCTTTTGGTGTCATATCTAAGAAACTATTGCCTAACACAAAGTCATAAAGATTTACACCTATGTTTTCTTCTAAGAGTTCTATAGTTTTAGTGCTTGCACTTAGGTCTGTGATTCAGTTTGAGTTAGTGTTTCTCTATGGTGTTTATTTTGGAGAGGGATGAGTGGTTTTTTTTTTTTTCTTCCTCCAAACTACATGGGTAAATAGGATTCTCTTAAAAGCCAAAATGCAGATTATATCATATAATATAGGTAATTTTATTATATATTCATATCATATAATGATACTTTCCATCAACATTCTAAATAGCTATAAATTCCTTAACATCAAATGGCTGTGAAAGGACCAATCATTTTTATCCTATTTGAATTCCATTTATTCTTTTCAACCTCAAGACTTATGTTAATTATAAAATCAATGCGCAAAATTAAATTAGATTTTCTTATTTTAGTTAACCTCCTGGTATTTCAGTGGGGCAGTCTGATTATCTTTTCCTAGGTGAAGGATTACAAATTGACTAGAGAACCATGCATCTAATTTTTAAGTTTTAGTCATTGGTGCAAACCACACTTCTCTAACAAGGCACAGACTTTCCCTGTTTTATCTTTGAGAAAAATTGTTAGAGAAGTTAAGTTATAGTGACATTAACCTCAAAGGGAGAATTCCTTGTTATTTATAAGGTTTATTTGATTTATTAGAAACTACAAGGTTTGAGGGTTTTTGTAAATCTGGATTACTGCAAGCTGGATGCTGAAGGCTCAACTAAGGTTATGTGAGGTGGAGGTGGAGGACATCTGCCTCCTTTGAGGAAAAAACCTAAATTTTGGCATAAAAATGAAATAAAATAAGCCTGAATTATTATAAAACTTGGAATTTAGTAAACAATGTTGAAAGCATTCTTGTGATTTTTACTACATGTTTATGTTAATTATATTCATTTCTTGAAGAATGCAAATTAATTCCTAAATTAATTTCTTTTTTAATTTTAATTGTTGTTCAAGTAGTTTTCTGTCTTTTACTCCCATCCCAGCCCGCCCCCACAGTGCTCCCCACCTCCCTCCCATTTCCACCCGCCTAAATTAATTTCTTGATTATTGGAACCAGATATACAAATAGAAAAAGTCACAGTCATTACCTTCTCCTCTGATGCAGAAGAAGGATTAACCCCAAGTTTTGGGGGGAAATTTGACTTAGTTTAAAAAAGGATTCTTACTGATACCTTTGAGGAGTTGTTTTTCCTTATTAGAGAAAAATAATGTATAGGCCGGGGGTAATTATAATTAGGCCCTATCATGTGTTACATTATATAGTATTTTAATTATAGATTAAAATTGGAACAGAGTGTTACAAACCTTTTCCACACTATATTCAAATGGAAGAATGCAATGACAAAACATGGAACCTGTCCATAATGAATTTAGTGAGAGAAGTTAACTGGAGATACAAAGAACTATAATACAGGGCAGAATGTGCTCATCGCTATAAGGTGCTGTGGGAAGACGAGGAAGGCCGAGATCAATACTTATGGGGGAGAAAGTATTAGAAAAGTTTTCTGGGAAAAGTTGCAGCATCTTTTGGGTGGGCTTTGAAGGATGAAGAAATTAGGTAAGGAAATGTATTGTTTCTGTGGAGGACGTTAGATGATTAGAGGCATAGAGGTGACCAGCATAAGACATGGAAGTCAGGTGAGTGGGAGTGAGAGCATGCCCTTCGGGCCAAGGTGTGGGCCAAGGTGTAGGCCATGTGAGGGACTGCCCAAGGGACGAGGACACTGACAGTCTCAGATGCTTCATGGTGGGGTTTGGGGTTTATTTCATAAGCCTTTTATTCTAAAATCTTGAAAGAAATTGAGCATGAGAGTAAGAGATAAGGATGTCTTTTAGGAATATTACCTTAGTGATAATATGCAGGATAAATTAGAGGAGTTAGAGATTAAATAAGGGTGGCTACTAAGGAGGTTACTGAAATGTTCCATGCTAGTGTGGATTTAGGTTTAAACACCAAGGCAGTGGTGGTGATAGTAGTTGAAAAAAAATGAATAGTTTTTCGTGGCTGAGAGGAATGGATACCCTATAAGAGGGAAGAATTCAGAGGGAAGAATAAATGAGGAGATATGTGTGCAGGGATGATAGCTTTGAATATGTAGAGTTTGAGTTCTGACATGTTGTTGGGGCAAGTAGAAATATTGTTAGAGCTCAGAGGTAAAGGCTGAAATATTAATGTGAGAGTCAGTTACAGAAAAGTAAAAGGTGAAGCTAAGGGGGAAACTGAGGTACCTAAGGGGGAGGTGGCTGATGGAAACTAAAGAAACAAAAGTCTCCATTTAAACTTTTTCTCTGTATTGACCCAGTGACTTACATAACCAAAACGTTCCTTTTTTTTAAAGTATATTTTATTGATAATGCTATTACAGTTGTCCCATTTTTTCCCCTTTATTTCCCTACCCCCTCCCCCCAACCAGCATTCCTCCTACTCAGTTCATGTCCATGGGTCCTATGTATAAGTTCTTTGGCTTCTTCATTTTCCATACTTTTCTTAACCTCCCCCTGTCTATTTTGTACCAACCTATTATGCTTCTTATTCCCTGTACCTTTTCTCTCATTCTCCCCTCCTCCCTACTGACAACCCTTCTTGTGATCTCCATTTCTGTGATTCTGTTTCTTTTCTACTGTTCTACTTGTTTGCTTAGTTTGTTTGTTTTTTTAGGTTCAGTTGTTGATAGTTGTGAATTTGTTGTCATTTTACTGTTCATAGTTTTGATCTTCTTTTTCTTAGATAAGTCCTTCTAACATTGCATATAATAAGAGCTTGGTGATGATAAACTCCTTTAACTTGACCTTATCTGAGAAACACTTCATCTGTCCTTCCATTCTTTTTTTTTTTAATTTTTTAAATTTTACTTACTTATTTTTAGAGAGGTAAGGAAGGGAGAAAGAGAGAGACATCAATGTGTGGTTGCTGGGGGCTGTGGCCTGCAACCCAGGCGTGTGCCCTGACTGGGAATCGAACATGTGATACTTTGGTTCACAGCCTGTGCTCAATCCACTGAGCTATGCTAGCCAGGGCTGCCCTTCCATTCTAAATGAAAGTTTTGCTGAATAGAGTAATCTTGGATGTAGGTCCTTGCCTTTCATGACTTGGAATACCTCTTTCCAGCCTCTTCTTGCCTGTAAGATTTCTTTTGAGAGATCAGCTGACAGTCTTGTGGGAACTCCTTTTTAGGTAACTGTCTCCTTTTCTCTTGCTGCTTCTAAGATTCTCTCCTCTTTAATCTTGGCTAATGTAATTATGATGTGCCTTGGTGTGTGCTTCCTTGGGTCCAACTTCTTTGGGACTTTCTGGGCTTCCTGGACTTCCTGGACTTCCTGGAAGTCTGTTTCTTTTGCCAGATTAGGGAAGTTCTCCTTCATTATTTTTTAAAATAATTTTTCCATTTCTTGCTCTTCCTCTTCTGCTTCTGGCACCCCTATGATTCAGATGTTGGAATGTTTAAAGATGTCCTAGAGGTTCCTAAGCCTCTCCTCATTTTCTTGAATTCTTGTTTCTTCATTCTGTTCCAGTTGAATGTTTATTTCTTCCTTTTGCTCAGAATCATTGATTTGAGTCCCAGTTTCCTTTCCTTCACTGTTGGTTGGTTCCTTGTATATTTTTCTCTATTTCACTTTGCATAGCCTTCACTTTTCCCTGTATTTTGTAACCATACTCAACCATTTCTCTGAGCATCCTGATTACCAGTGTTTTGAACTCTGCATCTGATAGGTTGACTTTCTCTTCATAGGCTAGTTCTGTTTTTGGAGTTTTTATCTCTTCTTTTATTTGGGCCTTATTTCTTTGTCTTGCCATGCCTGTTATGTAGTAATGGGCGGAGCCTTAGGTAATCGCCAAGTCAGGGCAACCCATGTGGCTGCTTTGTGGCACTGTATATGGGTAGGTGTCAGAGAGGTAACAATGTCATTTGCTTAGCTCTAGGCTGGCTTTCAGTCACTTTTCCCAATACCCACAAGAAATCGGCCCCTTCTGGTTCTAATTTCTGGGTGGATGGGTTTGTTTACATTCTAGGACCCTGTGGGTCTCTCCAGTGGACTCTCCTGTGAGACTGGGAGTTTCTCCTGCTGCTGCAGCCTCCACAGGTTTTTACAGACAAGGGTTTTAAGGATTTCTTTTCCTGCTCTGGAACCCTGGGTTGTTTAGTCTGTCTTGCTCCCTAGTTTATCCATACGCAAATGTGCGACCACCAGCCATAGCCTTGCCTGCCTGGTCCTCCAGTTGCTATCTTGCCATGCATCCTCTCTGCCCTGGTGCCCATGTCTGCCCCTCCTACTGGTCTGGATGAATGTTTCGTCTTTAACTCCTTGGTTGTCGGACTTTCATACAGTTTGATTTTCCTGCAGTTCTGGTTATTTGTTTTTAAGTTTGTTGTTGCCCTTCTTTTGGTTGTTCAGGGAGGCAAAGTGTATCTACCTATGCCTCCAACATTTTGTCTGGAAGTCCAAAAAGTTCCTTTTTTAATTTTATAAATCGCACTTGATTACCAATTGTTAGTACTTGCTCATACAAATAGAATAAAGGGAAATAATTCTTGGTTTTTTAATTTTTAATAATTTGGTAACAACAAGTAAAAAATTGAGAACCTACTAGCCACCCTAAACAACATAATAAACAAATGGTTGCTTATGGCATTGCAAAGTAATTTTAGTAGTAGTCACTGACAGGTAGTGCTCATATAGTGCCAGACTCTGCTCCAGGCACTTTCCTCATATTCATTCAATGTAAACCTATATTGCATTCAAGGCAAAGATAACTAATGCTTCAATAAAATAGTGAATTGTCTGTTTCAAAAGCATTCTTAAAAACATTCAAAAACAACATTTTTAGGGGATACCTTTTAGTATGAATGTGAAAAACATGGTATGTTTGACCAGGTACTTCCTTAAAACAATTGAAATACATATTTGTCTCCTCTTCTGTGGTTTAAAATGCCTTCAACAGGTTGAAAGAATTTAGATAATTTGTTTTACACAGAGATAAGGGTCTGACATTTAACACAACCCCAGGTGCATGTGGTTTCTTAAAAAATGTCAAAAAGGTCACATGGTTATATTGTACAAAGTCAGAAAAACAAGATCTTTTTGAGTGTCTTAACTGAAATGGAACATAAATAAAAATTCCCAATATAAAAAGCAAAAAATTTCTTATAAATTTTTTGGCTTTTGTCTATTTTTCTTAATTATGAAATAAAAAACATTTTATTACATGATTTTATAAACATTTTGGTTTAAAGTTATTCAGTCTTAATAGCTAAATTCATTTCCATGCTGACTTTACAGAATGAAGTGTAGCACTAATAATTCAGTGCTTTAATAATTTTTTTAAAGCATTTAAAATATTATAGATTTGTTTCAAATGTTAATGGTATAGATCTCATCATAATAGAAATAATTACTTTTTTTTCTGAAGCTAATTAATCTACTTTCAATAATGATCCATGTTGGAACCACCCAAATTGGAAGTTATACAGCAATGTGTAGTACATCTCCTTTTGGAAAAGAAAACATTCATATATACAATAGTTTCACACTTAATATTTTATTACAAATATAAAGAGTGACTATGATGAAGACTTCTCTTCTTTCTTGATGTTTTATCCGTTTTGAATATTGATGGTTAGGAAGACTAAATTAATGGGACATAGCTAGTGATCTTCCTTAAGGTTATTTATCATAAATAGCTCAGTATTTGTTTTTGATTGAAGGAATGTGGTTCAAAATCACATGTTATAACAAAGGAGTTACTTTTTCTCCATAAGCTTATTTTGTTTTAAGCCATAGTTATTATATCTGTTTCTTTAACATTATTATTGTCTAAAAAAATATTGTTTTATAAACAGGAAATGAATACTCTTAATGTCTCAAAAGGTAAAATAAGTATTCTGAAGATCTATACGCTTTATCAACAAGGAAATGGTGACACAGCTGACTTAATGGGGCCACAGATTCAATGCTAAAAAGGACTGAAGCGTCCGTAGCTCCTCATCCTATACCCCAACTGTGCCTTTTACCACAACTAAAGGGCTAGAGTCACATCCTGTATAACTAACTCAATGGGAGCTGTAGTTACTGAATTATTTCCTTGGGTATAGATGTTTGTTATCATTTAGTATGTGCTCAGGAAAGTGTAATTTTACTGAGTGTATTCATGAAGATTTGATCATCTATAATTAAAATCTATTAATTTAATATTTTGCACAATAATTACAACTATAATAGTGAAAATAAAGAGGGCCCCTCTAATACTACCTCTTTATCAAATAACTTTTCCTCCCCTGTTCCCTTCCAGTCCTCATCCGAGAACCACATTGGAGATATGTGAAATTTTTATTTACATTTCCTGGGGAGTTTATTAGCACTTCATTCTGTTCATTTAGAGATTTATTTTTTAAGCCCTGGTCAGCTCCTGGCTACTCCAAGAAAATGTACTTATTAGGTACAGAAAAAGGAGAAGTGCCTTCTGAAGTTGGCCACATCATGGGCCATCGGTAGGTTCCTCTGATGACAGAACAACCCTCGGTGTCATTGACTGGATAGGATATTTAGACCCAGTACGTCTCTCCTAAACTGTGGAAGGCATGCTTCAGGATTTTTCTGGACTAGATCTAAATTAGACTTTCTAAGTCTTGTATACCATTGAGACTTGCTTACAGTTGTGTTTTGGTTGGGAAGAAAATGGCACAAAAAACAGGGTGAACATAAGCTTTTACCTGATATATATTTCATATTTCATAGATTAATTTTATAACCTGAGTCACTTTCCTCATGAACAGCTAACTGAATCAGACAGTGGATATAGATTTTTAATGCTTTCAATAGATAAGGTATTCATTTTTAAAAAAAACCTAGGCTCACAAAAAGTATAGCCTTCCAGAAGATATTAGGTAATTTAGAAAGTAATTGAGTTAGAAAATACTAACCCTAAATTCCTACTCTAGGACATTGAAAGCAGTATGAAATTTAATTATTGATAGTTTATGATATGATAGGTAACTCAAACTTGCATCTTTCTCCTGGAAGTGGAGTCAACTTTGTC
The DNA here is from genome assembly GCF_019186645.2 of Phyllostomus hastatus. Taxonomy (NCBI): domain Eukaryota; kingdom Metazoa; phylum Chordata; class Mammalia; order Chiroptera; family Phyllostomidae; genus Phyllostomus; species Phyllostomus hastatus. Next base: position 14,694,921 of record NW_025333977.1, on the reverse strand, counting down.
CTGGTTATAGGGTGTTTGAGCCCTTAGCCCAGCTTTTAGGCTAAAGCCAGACTTGATTAATAGCAAGACTTTTCCCGATCTGATATTTAATACGCCGTTTGTGATTTCATAGGTGGGAGACATAGGTCATTTGGGGCTTTGGTGGTTTCTATGCATTAGGCTACTTCTTAAGCAGTGGATGAGGGGAAGTTCCGTTTCCTGTAGCAGCGTCAGGAATGGGACTTATCTATAAGGTGAGTATACCACATGTATTTTTGCGTGAAAAATTTAAGTCAATTTATGCATTGAGTCAGTTTAAACGGATGGCTATTGATGATGGGAAATGATACCTCTTTATGCATTAAAATAATGTAGTATATTTATTTTATGTATTTCAGTAGCAAAATATTTTAAATTCCTAAAAACTCCATCTTTTCTGAGCAAAACCAAAATTAGTTAAAACTATAGTTTGGCAGTTGTCAAAGCAGATTTTCAATGGTCAGTGTTAACCCAGTCTGTATTTCAATATAAGGCTCTACTCACATTTAAAAGGGCTTTTGGGGGAAAAAAAAAAAGGGCTTTTGAATTAGGAGGAAATGAAATGACACCCCAAATTACATTTTTGATCCTCTTAACAATCTCTCTTTTTAAGAGACATGGTAAAGTTTATCAGGTTTGTTTGTTTTCTTTTTTACAGGAACACCAGTGTATTCAGTGGCGTGGGGCCCTGATTCAGAAAAGGTTCTTTATACAGCAGGCAAGCAGCTGATCATTAAACCTCTTCAACCCAATGCTAAAGTTTTACAGGTACTTCTCAGGCATTTGTAAATTGTTACCAGGATTTACCAGACTGTTAAGTGAGAGGTCATTTTCTTAGTAGTCCCTTTCTTCTGGGTGGTCTTTTTACACTCTGAGGATTTTCAGTGTGTGGTTTTATCAGCCTTTTTTATAGAATTGGGAATATTTGGCTATGTTGCCAACAAGGTTCACTTCCTCCTTATTCCAACTCACAATTTACCAGTAAATCATAAATGTGTTTTGAGTTACCAAATTGTCACATGATTTGGCACGATTGGCAATTTAGCAGAACCAGTCTCAAATGTATAGATTTGAGACAAAACAAGACAAAAATCATAAAACTTTGAAAGTTTGTTTAGACTATTTTTTATCATCATCACTGTCATCTTCCTGCTTCTCCTCATCTATTCAATACACTTGGGGTTTCTCTGAGACTCTGGCATTCTTTCAGTATTTTGGGAAGGTATAATCAGTGTAGAACAATTTAGAATAAATCAGGTAATTTTACCAATTACCTAGAAGCAAAACAATGGTGGCAGTTAAAACAGGTCAGCATAGGACAGATTAATGGAAAACCTTTAAGCCTATGTCCAGAATTTTGATGTTTGATTCCAGTGTTAAAAGGAAGAATCATTTTCTTTATTTGTTGATAATGACACAGTGTAGTGGGGTGAATAAGAATGTAGGCTTTGGAGTTAGTCGCCTAGGTTCAAGTGCAGATTATGTCTTTGAGCCTTAGTTGTGATACTTGATAAGATTATTGTGAGGAATAAATGAGTTAAATTACAGAGTGCTTAGGACAGTACATACAGTAAGTGTATTGAGTGCATACAGTAAGCATTCAGTACAGAGGGATTGTTATTGGAGTTATTAACTTATCTCTACCTTTTAGTCAGCTCCTAATACATTAGAGCAAGGAGGTCAGAAAAAGATGTAGAATTACTAGGTCCTGGTGAAGGGTTTTGGTGCTGGAGATTGATCTGCTACAGCAGGTTATAAAGGTGTTTTAAGAAAAAGCATCAGATTTAACAGTTGAGTAGATACAGATTTGGGGGAGTAGGGAGATCGAAATGACTTTGAGATTTCATATTAGTAACTTATTTATAGATTATGCTATATATTTTGTGGTCAGCATACATTTACATTTTTCCTACATGCAGAACAGTCTGCTAAGAACTGTGGGGCAAACAAGAAATAAAAGATATAAGTTCTTCCTCTTAGATAAATAAGGAGAAGTATTTGGGCAAAAGGAAAAAGCTGCAAAAGAGAACTAGTTCTGACTGCCTTTAGCCAAAGTTCTTCCCTACCACTTGCACTCAGAAAATCTGCTGTGAAATTATATAGCAAAAAACAGGCAAGATGAATCTTTTATTTTATAATTATGTAATTGGAAGATGCTTATGTCACCATTGATAAATAAAATTATAATTTAGTGGTTTGGTAGAGCCTTTGAGCTGGGAAGTAATGGAGGGAAGGAAAAGTATCTATTGCCAAAGTTCAGCTACAGTAGAGAGGAAGAGTTAAAGTATGGTTAGTAACAGTGCAAATTTTCTATTCCTTTTAAAAAACTAAAGCTGTGACAGTGCTCCCTGAGCATAAATATATACTCAAATTTGGATTGTCCAAAAAACAGAATGCTTAATTCTCGATTGTAGAATACAGTTCAAAAGTATATATCTCATTTCCTATAAGAGCTCTCTGGACTTACAGAGACCCAGAATGTGGTTTTATAGTGAGGAGACATTTTTTATTTATTCAGTTAGTGAAAATGTAGTGCATACCCACTGTATACCAGGCAGTGTGCTACCTGTGAGATATTCAAAGTGAAACAGAACATTCTCTGGTGTTAAGGAGCTTGTTCAAAAGAATTTCATAAAATGACCAACATTGAGAAATAAGTGAAAACTGTACATTGTATATAATAGTAATATATATAATAGTACATATATGTAGTATATAAATTTATATCCTAAAGCATAGTAGAGTTGATCCTTGAACAACCCAGGGGTTAGGAGCACTGGCCTTTGCACAGTGGAAAATTCAGTTATAACCTTCTATTCTACAGAACTTAACTGCTAATAGCCTACTGTTGACCGGAAGCCTTACCAATATCATAAATGGTCAATTAACACATATTTTGTGTGTTATATGTACTACATACTATATTAAAATAAAGTAGAGGAAATATTAAAATCATAGGAAGAGAAAATACATTTATAGTATTTATTGAAAAAAATCCTCATGTAAGTGGACCCGTTCAGTTCAAACTCATGGATCAACTGTGTAAGGGAACTTTAAATCATATTTTGTTTCTAACTTTTGAATATGCAAAATTAATTTTCATAGCTTTAAAATGAAACTCTCAAAACTCTCAAGTACTCTCTATGTGTATATCTAGCTATATATATATGTCTGTCTATATATTGTTATTTTTGTCTTTGCAGTTTATTTTAGGACATTGGGTTAATTTGGCTGGAATTTGTGAGAATTATTGCTTTTTAACATGTGTTACCAAAACATGTTTTTGAGAGAGCATATTTTTATATATCTTGAATAAAACAAGCTATGAATTATTCTTATCTGGGCCTAATTTAATATTTTATTCTGAACACATTAAGAATAATAGATTGGGAATGGTGTATAGAGAGAGCCCTTAAAATTGATCACAATTTGATATGAAGTTAAATGGCTCAGACACTAATATGTACCTTAGAGGCTTCAAGGAAAAATAATTATTTTTCAGTTATATTGCCTAAACATGATGAAAGATAGTTTTTAATTGCATGTGTGGTAATAACTAAATGGATATGTGAATTATCCAAGGATAAGATTATTTAAGGACAAGAAAATATCTGTACATACTTTCTGGATTGCCAATTTCTGGGTCACTTGTATATACATCTGTATATATGTGTGTAGAATATATAAATATCTGTGGAATACATCCTTTTATTTTATGGTAAATGCAGCAGAAGATTCTCACAGTTGTTCAGTGACTACTGTAGAGACACAAGGGTAAAGAGAACGAAGCTTAGGGGAATATGCAGAAGGGAATGAAGAGAGTACTAAAGAAGGAGGGGCGCAGGGTTGAGGCTGAGAGGTGGGGTGGGTGGGGCTGGGGTAAGTGGTGGCAGGAAAATGGAGACAACTGTACTTTAACAACAATAAAAAAAAGAAAAGAATAAGTTAATAAGAATGGAAGCAGTATCAGTAATGGATCCAGCTGCACAAAGGAGAGCAAGCTTTGGATTTAACTTAAGTTTTGGAGTACATAACGTTCATTCCAGTCTTATCACACAAATATCAAACTTGGAATCATTCAGCAGCAAGTGATTTTCCATCTGGAGTTCAGGCATGTGAGGAAATTTTTAAGGATGTAAGCTATACTTGGACGTCAGCTATATAGTGGATGTCCCAGTGCTAGGTACTTTCATTAGTTTAGGTTAGAAATGAAACAGGCAAGTGAGGTTATGCATAATGGCTATGAAAGGAAGATGGGGATCTCCAAGGAGACCACAAGAGAATCATTAGAAAGAGGCAAAATGTCTTTTCCTATTAAAAAAAAAAACTTTGGTGATCTTGAAGTTATAATTAATATCTTTCTTTTTCATAGTGGAAAGCTCATGATGGCATTATTTTAAAAGTAGATTGGAACTCAGTCAATGATTTAATTTTATCTGCTGGTGAAGACTGTAAATATAAGGTATGTATGTTTGAATTAATCACCTGGTTGTAAGAGTCAAATTAAGTGAAAAGTACTTAGTATCTAAGAATATTCTTTTAGTCCTTCATTTTAGCCATGCCGTTTAACTCTAATAATTTAGCAAGTTGTTATTTTATAATTTTAACTGGTATTTTAAAGTGCTGATTTTCTCATTGATCTATAGAATTTGATTTTGTAAGTATCAACATAAATACAACTTCTAGTTTTAGTGACTCAATTTAAATCAACTCAATTTAAGATTTTAAAAATCAAGATTATTAGTTAAACATTATTAGCTTCAGACCAAAATAATTTGGGAGGGGGGATAAAATTTAATGTAACTGTAGTGAGAGAAAGTTTAATTTAATAAATGCTTTTAGAGAAAGTTGATAGAGCATTTGTTGGACAAAAAGAATTTAATCAAAAACGCAACATCTCAAAACTTTATTACATTTAAATGGACTCAAAATGGTAGGTTTTATGATTAATCAGAGATTTAGTAACATCTGAAAATTATCACATTGTTACCATAATATATATATTTTTGAGATATTTAGGTTTCAAGAAATAAACCTTTTTCCCTCTTTTGTGATAATAAAGACATTTAATTGTTAATATTGTAAAGCAATGCTTTCCAAGTCTTAACTTGATACCTCACTGTAAGACAAACTTGTTTGTAATAATGCGGTGGTGACTGTTTTCAAAGATTTTTTAAAATTTGCTTTTGTAGGTATGGGATAGTTATGGCCGTCTTTTGTACAGTTCACAACCTCATGAGCATCCTATTACCTCAGTTGCCTGGGCTCCAGATGGAGAATTATTTGCTATTGGCTCGTTTCATACCTTACGCTTGTGTGATAAAACTGGGGTAAGTTATAGTGGTGAGTAGTCACAGATGTGCTGTCATAAATGTGGTAATGCACAGCACACCTGGTTCTCAATCATTTTTTTCCAGTAAATTGCTTTTTAAAAAAAATTTGTATTTTTTTCCATTACCATTTATTCCCCTTATATGGTCCCCAGTCTTTAAAAAAACATTTTCAATGATTGCGTTTGACTGAATCTGCAATTCTGATTTGTCTTCCTAATATACTGATTCAATTAATTCCAGATTTATGGAACCAAACTCTAAGTTTGAAGAATAGGTATATTCTCTTCAATTTGTCTTTCTGGAAATACTTATTTTAAGCATGATTATAAAAGATGGTAAAGTATCTAAAGTATTAAAATTCATGCTCAATCAATATGGAGAGTTTAATTGTAAACATTTTTTCAATTGTCAAATATGTTTCATACAAAAATTTTGGTTTCATATTTTTGGTAAAATACGGTAAACTTAAAAACTGGTCATTTTAAAACCAAAGGACTTTTTTTGTTGTTAAGAGTTCCGTGTTTGAATGCCTGTGAGACTTTTTCCTCGCGAGAGAATGTGCCTTCTGTCACACAAATTCTGTGTAGCACTTCAGCACACAGCCAAGCGCAGCAGCGTTTCCCAACTGTACTTGAAGAATAAGTTGTTTCATTAGAGTGCTCCAGAAATAGTAGCTCTGTATGAATGTGGCTCTTCCATACTATTTCTATGAGGAAATCACAAAATTTGTTCTGTGGCTTATTTTCCTCCATTGCAAAATAAGACTGTTAACTGAGAATTTTTAGCACTTTATAAATGATCTTTTAAGTTTTCTGGTTACTTGTTTTTTATTACATAAAATATAAAGTCCTCTGCCTGGCTTTACAAATTCTCTGAAACCTGGTGCCATGCAATCCATTTATAGTCTTTCCTTCTTACAACTCCTTAATTTCTGTCTGCCCACATCAGGTCCAGCACTGACTCACGAATCCTCTGTGCTCACTGACTTTCTCAGTCATTTTTTCATGGAACGCTCTCCCCTCTGTCTTATACTTACTGAGAACAACTCGTTCTATAAGGCCCATCTCATGTTTGACTTCTTTTCATGGTTCCTTCCACAGATGATCTAAACTTTATCTGTTTTTCTAACTTGTCACCTAGGTTTCTTTTTTCTTAGTTACAACATCAGGATAATAGAGCACGTGATCTTATTTTCATCTGATTTTTCTATCAATGATTCTGTCTATAGAATATCTACTCACATTTTCATAATATCTCGTGCTCTTATATTGTCCATTTTAGTTTTATATATATTATTTTTTACCCCCTAGATAGTTTATAAGATCCCATAGTTAGCCCTGGCTGGTGTGTCTCAGTGGATTGAGTGCCAGCCTGTGAACCAAAAAGTTCCCAGTTTGATTCCCAGTGAGGGCACATGCCTGGGTTGCTGTCCTGGTCCCCGGTGGGGGGGTGTGAGAGAGGCACCCACACATTGATGTTTCTCTCCCCCTCTTTCTCCCTCCCTTCCTCTCTCTCTCTAAAAATAAATAAACAAACAAACAAACAACTCTTTAAAAAGATCCCAAAGCTCAAGGATTCTGTTTTATCTATATAACACAGTAGATACTCAATAATTCACTAATAAGTCAATTTAAGCATAATACTTTTGCCATTTTGATGAAAATAGTTAAACATTTTAAAAGCTTGGGGCATTGAGTTGATCTGAATACATGAATTAAAGATTTACTTTATTAAACATCAAATCCATTTTTAGAATGTTAATCTAGAAAACAACTTTCTAAAAGGATTTGTTTTTATTCAATAGACATTAAATATATACTATTCATCAAAGTATTTTAGAAACTAGGGATGGAAAGCTGTTAAGATTTTCCTTCAAGTTGTTGACAGTCTTGTAGAGATGAGACTGTGGGATTTAAAGTGCAGTATGGTTAGTGCTCTGGAGGAGGCTTGTTCAGTGTAAACACTGTGAAGGCGTGGCAGGGCCTAACTCTGCAGGGGACATTAATCGGAAAGCTGAGGCTTAAAGAATGAGTAGTTCTCCAAGTAGTTGCAGGCAGAGGGAACCTCTCATGCATCAAAATATAGGAGAGTTTGGTGCTTTTTGTGCAGTAAGATTTTACATGGGATGGTACCAGGAGATGATACCAAAAAGACATTCTCAGATAAGATCTTGTTTGCCATGGAAGAGTTTCAATTTTAATGATTTTAAATCTATTTATTTTCTGTGGAGCATCCTAAAGTGGTGCTGTGGGGTGGAAAACAGGGGAGAGGGCTGAGTTCTTGGTGGTCCTCCTCTTTACCCACAACAGAGAAGCTAAACATTGGTCAGCTTTACTATTAGCATCCAATATAAGATTTGCTTTAAACAGCTAAAACAATGCAGTTGGAACATCAGTATGTCAGCTGGTAGAGAACCTTGGGTGGTGGGTAGTAACACAATACTATTCACATATTGGAAATACTGCTTTAGTTTCAAAGAAAGAGTGCTGCAGGCAACAAGTAGGGCCTGCTCTCAGGTAAAAAGTTGTACAAACATGGAATTTCACTCACTACTGTTCCCTGCTCTCAACCATTGACTCCCCTCAAGTTTCTGACTGCTTTTTGAAAAAATCAACTTTATTGAGATATAATTCACATATTCTACATGTATCCACATGAAGTGTACAGTTCACTATTTTTATTATATTCATAGCATTGTGCAAGCACCACCACACTCTGTTTTAGAACATTTCCCTCCCCTCTAAAAGGAATCACATACTCATTGCCAATCTCTGTTTCTCCCTAAGTCACTCCCAGCCCCTGGCAACTACTGATCTACTGGTACTTTCTTTTATATGGATTTGTCTATTCTCGCCATATAAATGGAATAATACATTATGTGGCCTCTTGTGGCTGGCTTCTTACATTTAGCATAATATTTTTAAGGTTCATCCATGTTGTAGTATATATCAATACATCATTTCTTTTTGTGGACAAATAATATTCCATTATATGAATATGACATGTTTTGTTTATCCATTTATCAGTTGACAGACATTTGGATTTGTTCAATTTTTTATCATGAGTGATTCTGCTATGAATGTGTCTAAATTTTGAGTGGAAATATGTTTTCATTTTTCTTTGGTATAAATTTAAGAGTAGAATTACTGGGTTAAATAGTAACTGTATGTTTCACTTTTTGAGCAATGGCCAAACTATTTTTCAGTGTGGCTGTCTGCCTGCTTTTGATTTTTCTCCCATGTTCAAGAAGTTGTTCAAGAAGTTCGTCTTTAGTATACAAGTGTGAGAAGGCTGGTCTGGTAGCAGCTATTCTCTGCATATCAAAATTTTATTTAAAATAATTGGTCATGAGTTTTTGAAAATTAGTTTTGCACATTTGAGAGCTGTGCTAACTACTACAGTGGTTCTCAGGGTGAAGTGGACAGGGAGGGCTACCTGTCTGAGGTTCACTCTGCACGGAATCGCTCAGGGAAACAGCCAGATGACTTGGACAGTAGTTCACAAAACATGTGCAAACAGCCAATACAAACACAAAGGGATGTTCAAGTTAACTAGTACATAAATATAAAATAAAGAAATAATGATATATTTTACCTAATAGGTTGGAAAGATTAACAATGACTTAAAAAACCTTGGGTTTACTCAAGTAGAAGGAAATGAGCTCTCTTATTTACTGTTGGTAGGAATGTGAATTGATTCCATCTTCTTGAAGAGTAGTTTAATAATACATACCCAAATGTTAGACTACACATTCCTTGACCTAAGGATCTGAATTATAGGAATTTTCTCCAAAGATATCACTGTACAAGTACACAAAGATGTATGCATAGCAGTTTCATCATAGTGTTGTTATAATAGTGAAAATTAGAAATAAATTAAATGTCCCCATGTAGGAGACTAGTTAGGTGTTATTCTATATACCTAAAATGGACTACCCTCAACTCTTAAAAATGGAGAAGGGTTATGTTTAAAAACCTGGAAAGATATCCATGATAAGTTACTTAATATAAAGACCAGGTTATAGGAGAACATTTTATTCTAGGATCCCACTGAGGGAAATAGTATAGCCATATCTCTGAGTGCACTGCTAGAGATATACCCATAGTTGCTGTATTCTATATCTTTTCCTTCTTTTATGATTTTGTATAGTGTGAACTTTTCTTAATGAAAGGTGTCAATTATACAGGTATAATAAAGATCTTTAATATGTTCTCCAGTAAAAATGAGCAAAAAAGGAGTGATGTCACAGAAAATGGTGGAGTAGGGAGCTCCAGGAATTGGTCTGTCTACTCAAGCAACCATTAAACCGGCAAAAAATGTCAGATTCAACATTTTTAGAGTTCTGGAATCTAATTTAAAACTTGTAGCAGTCAGGGGGAATGCTTAATGAAGAGAGAGACTGCTAAATTTTGGTAAGAAAGCATTGTGGCTTATTTGCTTACCTGCTCACCATCCCTCATTTCCACCTTGGCTGTGGCCGTGGGGGAAGTAGCCTGCGTTCTGGTGAGGCTTGCTGGTGCTGGATGGGAGAATATGAACCATGTTCTGAAAAAATTGTGGTTGTACTTTTTGACCTGTCTGGTGGTTCTCAGAGGGATTGGCGCAGAGGCTTGTCTTTGTTTTGCTTCCTTTGGATATCTCTCCAAGCTGGAGTAGCTTCCCTTGTGGCCTCTGCCAAAAGCAAAAAAAGCATACCCAACCCACCTGGGGCAAGCAGCAGACAGACTAAAAAACCTAGGAAAGAGGGGTTGAAGAGGAAGGTACATGGGAGAATGAAAGCTCTGGAGGGTTCTCACATATACTGAGGAATCCAGAGAACAACACACATGCCCAGAGCCAGACACAGGCTCAGAAAAGACCTGAAGAGATGCTAGCTTCGTAGCATGGGCCGATCTTTGTGCAGAGCTTTGCATCACAAGCAGGAGGTAAAGGCTAAGGAAGAATTATAGGTGGCCTGGCTAAGTGTGGGTGGAGTCCTCGAGCTCAGAGCCAATTGGCAAAGAGGGGAAGAGTATTTTTTTCTTTCTTTTTGGCTCTGTCAGGTCACAAGCTGACCCCTGAGATAACGAATGGAGACTTCAGTGACTGCACATGAAAACAATAGTCTTGGCAAAAATAGTTTGGAAAGTCACTAAATAAATAATGAATGCAGCCCTCAAAAAGCAACAACAGAAAACCTGGGGAGCGGGGAGAATCTGATTTCCAGCGTTACCACATTATAATATCCAAAACATCTACTTTTCAACAAAAAAATTACAAGGCATACAAAGAGGCAGGAAAGTATTGTCCATTCACAGAAAAAAAAAAAAAAGAAATAAAACCATCCATGAGGAGGCCCAGCATTAGACTTCAAGTCTTTAAAGACAGAGACTTTAAATCAAACATAAAGTCTTTAAAAACAAAGACTTTACATCAATGGTCTTAAATATGCTCAAAGAGCTAAAGGGCACCAAGAGGACAAGATCTGGACAAATAGAAAAGATCAATTAAGAGACAGAAATTATAAAAAGGAACCCAATAGAAAATCTGAAACTGAAAAAAATGAGCAAAGGATGAAAGAAGTACATTGTAAATATCTCTAGAACCCCCAAATATGTCCAGTCTCTTCAATAATGAGCTTCATGCAAAAAAAAAAAAAATTACAGAGCAATGCTTTTTCACACTTACCAGAGAATGGGAAAATGGGCTTCCTCATAATGCAGTGAATGCAACATTTATGGTACAACTTTTCTCAAGTATAATTTGGCAACATTTATCAAGATCCTTGAAACTTTTGACAAAACTATTGTACTTTCAAGGAATTTAAAAAATGTGTTGCTTGTTAATTTGCCCATTTATTTTCATATTTACTAATTCCTTCACCAGTATTTGAGTCTACTATATGCTAAGCACTTGCCCTAGGAGTTAAATAGCCATAAACAAAGTAAATTGCTCTGAATTTTTATTCCAGCAGATGAAACACTATAAGCAAACAAACAAAATGAATATGTAGTATGTTTAATAGTAATAAATGCTACAAAAATAAAACTGGGTATGGGAGATGGCATTATTTTAGATGTGGTCAGGGAATATCAGATACAAACTAAATGTACATTATTGAGTGGTTAGTAAAGGAAATTATGATGTATGTGAATTACTTATGGCAGAAAAATTAAAAGCCATAGTACCATATTTTTTCTCTAGTTCTATAGTATTATTTTTACCTTTGATTTTTAGAAGGCATGATTCAAATATATAAGGTAAAATCTTTCAAAGTAACATAGTCATAAATGAATATGCAGAATGTATTAATGAATTGCATTATATTAAATTAGATGTAATGGAAATCAAGGGAAAATTTTGAATGTATAAGGTACTTCTCAGCACAATTAAAAAGGTCTATTGACCTTTTAGCTTTTACTTATCAGCAGGTGGTGCTATTGCTTGTTTAAGAGAGAACTTACTGCCATTCTTATATTCTCCGTGTTTGAATATCCAGTTTGTCATTATAATAAAAACATTACCCTCTGTTCCTTTATACTTCCATTCAATTAATTGCAATGATTATATCATCTGCAGTAACTGGTCTTACTGTTACATATAATTTTTTGTTGTCAATTATATAAGTGATTTTTAACCTTTTTCATCTAATGGCATACTAAACTAATAATTAAAATTCTGTGTACACCAAAAAAATATTATTTTTTGCCAATCTGACAAAAAAATTGGTGTAATTTTGATTCATTTATACCAGATAGCTATGACTGTGCTGGCTGTTGACATTTTTTATTTTTTACTTTTTATTTATTTATTTATTTTTAAAGATTGGGGAAGGGAGGGAGAAAGAGAAGGAGAGAAATATCAATGTATGGTTGCCTCTCACATGGCCCCCACTGGGGACGTGACCCACAACACAGGCATGTTTGATTCCCTGACTGGGAATCAAACTGGCCACCCTTTGGTTCATAGCCCATGCTCAATCCAATGAGCTACACCAGTCAGAGTGACATTTTTTAAATTTGACAATCTAAGGGAAAAGAGGTCAGTGCCCCTGACCAAATAGTCAGATATTGCATGTTTTAAAGATTTTTGTGGCAACACCAGTTGAAATCACTGATTTATATCAACACCTAATTTAAGACACTCTGCAATTTGCTAATTCCTGGTATATTAGAGAGAATATTGATTTTAAGAATCATTTAATGTACCTTGAAGAAATGTAAGAAGCTTTGTATCTATTTTCTCTTCCACCTAAACTTAATGTGTGAAAACACACTTTTATGACTTGAATTATTTGAGGATCCTTTTAACCAAGTATATTTACTTAGGAGTAAAGAGAAGGGTGAGGTAGGCATTTAAGAGGTACTTTTAAAAGTTACTATTGTAAAGTCATGTTTTTTAGTTTAAATATCTCTTATTTCCCTATTGGAAAGTAATCTGCATGCTTAAGCAATTTGACAGAGTACAGAAAAAAAATGGCCTCAAAGGGATGTAATTATCATAGTAGGTCAACCCTCTATAGACACATTTTCAGTTGTTGTTCTTTCTAGTATGATGGCCTGTTTTATTTTATTTTAAGGTAGGAATAGCATTGGCATGTTTGTAGAGCTCTGGAGTCAAGACTCCAGCGGTGAATTTACAGAGTTAAAGGCTTCTTCTGGGCCTTCAGTTTCCACATCTATAAAATAAATGGGCTGGGCTAAGTGATTGCCTCCTTATAACTTCACAGTTCTTTGAGATCTTTTCCATGGGCATTGAACATAATGCTCGCTTCCTTTCGTGGGTAGCATCAGCATGTTGTTTGTTTCTTTGTGTGTAAGTATAAGGCTTTTGTATATGAGAGGCAGCCCTGAACATGGCATGCTAGAAGTGGGAAAAACTGAAGCAGGGCTGGAGCTATGTGGCTGATCCTGTGACTTCAGAGTTACTCTACCTTTCGTTATAGTTGCATACAAGTAACAGAAGCCATTAAGCAAGGAGAGGAATTGGTTAAAATGTTATAGGAATATCTTCCAGAAGCCAGGGAAGGATGTAGCTAGGCTTTAAGAATCAGAAACTGGAGTGCTTTGAAAACACAGAAAATGTTACCTTTGTGTCTTTTGCCTCTGCGTGCCTGTCTCTGGCCCGGCCTCGGTAAGGTGCTTCTGGCGGATCTAATCAGATGTGCCTGGGCAAGCTGCATTGTGCTGTGCAAACATGGCTGCCAGGACGCTAACTCCGTCGCCAGAGGGACAGCTGGTGAGGGCCAGGTGCTGAAAACGGAGGGAGGCAGCCAACCCAGGAGGTTACCTTTTGTGTTTGAAGCCAGCTTAGCCTAATTGGCCAACAATTTTCAGTTTAATCCTCTGAGAGATTTCTTTTCAGATGAATAAACTTCTGCCTTTATAGTAAAAATTAGAATTATATTTCCAGGAGTCATAAAATATAAACTGTAAATTAAGGCAACTGTACTTCTTAACAGTGGGACCCTCATGTCTAGACTTGCTGTAAGAAACTAGGCAAGCATACAAAAAAATCAGAGTTCTATTATTACATAATTTACTTTTAATCTTTGAAAAATCAACACCTAACACATAGTAGGTATTCCATGAATGTTGCATTTTAATGGATCATTATGCACACAAAAGATTTTGGTTTGGTTTTTAATGACATTAATTTAACTGAATTAAAGTAACTCAAGTAGCATTTTGACTAGTTCATTAGTTCATTACTAGAATTGATCCCGTTAGTCAGTTTGGTTGATGTTTTTGAGAAAGTTAGTTTAAAATTTCTAAATGTGATATCCTGTATAAATTTGAATTTGATTTTTTAATTTTGCTACCAAAAGATCTCAATTTAACTTTCTATGTGTAGAAGCAAAGAATTTTACTTCTATTTGAGAAATGTTCTTTAGATACACATACACTAAAATTATGCAAAAGCTTCTGTTTCACATGGGCAATCCAGCTATGTCGTTGTTCCCTTATGCCACTTTTGGGGGAAAAGTGGTACAATCTCTTCTCTAGTATTTTCTTCAATTTATAAATGCTTCATAAATCAAACTTGTAACATTTATACATTTTGATTTGTCATTGCCAGAGGTACCAGTCATGTAAAAAATTTTAAATTGTTTATTCTGATTTAAGAAAAGATGTTCTTTCATTTCATTGTCTTTAGTTAAATTACTTTTCCCTTCCTCTCCATCTACTTTTTAAAGAATTTCATAGATTTTTCTAGACCATTAGGCCATATCTAATTATTTGAAGTATCATCTGTTAGGGGTTATAGATTTGATGATTTAAAATTGCTCCATAAGGACTTTTTCCTCAGTATTCTACAATGCTCACATTTTCTCTGAGGAAGGTTCTCTCTCATACTGTTGGGAAACAGGCATGAAAAATGATGGCTTTCTTTCTTTTTTTTTTTTTAAAGATTTTATTTATTTATTTTTAGAGAGGGAAGGGAGAGAGATAGAGAGAGAGAGAGAAACATCAATGTGTGGTTGCTGGGGGTTATGGCCTGCAACCCAGGCATGTACCCTGGCTGGGAATCGAACCTGGGACACTTTGGTTCCCAGCCCGCGCTCCATCCACTGAGCTACGCCAGCCAGGGCTTTTTTTTTGATGGCTTTCTTTTTCTCAATATAATCTCAATGCTTTTGTACAATTCACATGATAGAATAGTAAATGCATGTTTTGTTTGATGTCATAAACCTATTTTGCTTTTTTCTTAAAGCAACTTGTTTAATAATTTTTAAATGTTTTCTTTTGGATATCCTTGATAATTCAGTACCACATGAAAAATCCCAGATTCTATTACCATTTGGTGACAACATGGTCAAATCATTGTTTAATTACCTTTTAATTGTGAAAATAAACTTTTTGAAAGCCCAAACCACAAATTCCAAACTACTTAAAAATATTGTTTCTTGTATTTATGCTTATAAATGAATCTAAATCTTTAAAAAAATGAATCACCTTTCAAAAAATCCCCAAATTGACTGCTGTAATTTAATGGTAGGCCAAATAATGGGCTCCCAGGGATGCCCACGCCCTATCCCCAGAACCTGAACATAGGCAACCTGAAAAGGCAAAAGGGACTTTACAGATGTGATTACAGGTATGAACCTTTAGATGGTAAGACATGCTGAATTATCCAGGTTGGCCCAGTCTGATCAGGTAAGTCCTTAAAAGAGGAGAATCTTTCTTAGCTCGGTTAGACAATGAAGCTGGAGAGACTCAAAGAGCAACTCATCCTACTTCACTGCCTTTAAAGAAGGAGGGAGGGGGTGCGCTCTCCCTCCCGGGAGCACACCAGCGACTTTTCGCTCTCCCCTTGTTTTCCCTCCCAGGTGTGCATCTCTTAAACTCTAAAGATCCCCCTGAGACTTGCAACCAGGGGAGCAATGGGCAGGGGCAGCTCATCCCAGGCTAACCCCCTGAACCTGTCTCCAGGGTCCCTTTTTTTCTGACTCTCTAGTGAGCCGAAGCAGCCCCGCCTAGGCTCTCTTGTGTTGCTCATTCTATCCTAGGCCCTCCCTTGTTTCACTGTCCGCAGCTTTAATAAATGTACTCTCAAAGTAAAAAAAAAAAAAAAAAGAGGAAGGAGACCAAGCCAAGGAATGTAGGTGGCCTCTGGAAACCGTGAATGACCAGGAAGGGTATGGGGACTCAGTCCTGCATCTCTAAGAAACTGAGTTCTGCTAACACCCAGCTTGACTAAGGAAACAGATTCTGCCCCAGAGCCTCCGGAAAGGAACGCCGCCCCGCTGGCACCTTGATTTTAGCTTGGGGAGTGCTGAGTTGGATGTATGGTCTATAGAACTTTAAGATAATACATTTGTGTTGTTTGAAACCTTTGAGTTTGTGGTAATTTGTTACAGAAAACTCTAACTTTGTAACTGTAGGTCAGGGCCAGTCTTAGCAGTGAATTAGGTGGAATGTCCGGGGGAAGGCTTTCTCCACATTCTATTGATAACGAAATTTCTCCTATTAGCTTTATTGTTTTGAATTAAGAAATTGTTATTTCTTAGAATGTAATAGTATCATGGGGGTAACAGATTACACTTGTTCTTATCAGGTCCTTTCTCAGTAATTTGGTTAACCAATAGCAGGTATTGGATGAGAAGGGGAAGAGAGAGGCATAGAATACTGTTACCCAGGGAGATGGCCCTTTGGGGGGCCATCAACTTCTTGATATTTGGAGAGATACTTGCCCAGAGCCAAAGCCACTGTGATGAGCTCTTTAGACAAAAATACGTTAGTAAGTCTCTCAACAACCTAACAGCAGTTTCCTGTGTTCTTGTTCAGTGGCCGCTCAAAATAACTTGGATGTCATATTGTGAATACAGACCACATTTGTGTTCTATAAACGTCTTTTATACTTACTACTTTTTCTGTTGTTTTCCTTCTGCTTTTTGCTTATTCATCTTGTGTTTTTAGAAATTAGTTGCACTTCACCAAGTCAAAAGTAATTTTTTTTTTGTTTCCTTTTCTGTATTCTGTATCCTAAAGGGACTGTTACCTACAATGTATTGTTTGGAATTAGGGGGGAAAAATAGAAAACCTCATCAGTGTTATATAGGCACAAATAGTGATTAGTATGAAGTAATTTAATTAGATATGACTTATATTTTGAAGAAATTTATGGTAAAAAGAAATATAAGAAAAATAATAAAAATGAAAAAATAATACCCATAGTCATAAAATCAAATATTTTCATTTTTATGCACCTTATAAGTGTTTGAGCAGGTTTGTACATGGTTATGATTACTAGATTTTATATTTCCTTTTACTTTTTGTATTGATGTTAGATACTTATTCTAGCTCAATATTATGGTCTAAAACACTATTAAACTATGAAAACAAAGCATGAGTAAATTTTAATAAAAAGAGGTTGAGGGGGAAAGATAATGTGAGAGGCAGCATTTTTTAAAAAAATGAGATATAACATATATAGTATCTTATGTTAATAGCTCAGCAAATTTTTATGTATGTAAATACCCAGGAAACCACCACGCATGTTGATATAGAGCGTTATTAACAACCCAGAAATTTCCTTTGTGACTCCCTTCACTCAGTTACCCCCCCACCCCCCATAGTAACTGGCTTCGGTCACCAGAGATGAGTTTTACCTGTTTTTAACTTTTTTTTTACTTAATTTTTTTTAAAGATTTTATTTATTTATTTTTAGAGAGGGAAGGGAGGGAGGGAGAGAGAGGGAGAGAGAGAAACATCAATGTGCGGTTGCTGGGGGTTATGGCCTGCAACCCAGGAATGTACCCTGGGTGGGAATCGAACCTGGGACACTTTGGTTCCCAGCCCGCGCTCAATCCACTGAGCTACGCCAGCCAGGGCTGTTTTTAACTTTTTAATAAGCTGAATCATACAGTATTTACACTTTTGTGACCAACTTTTTCTGTTCAGTCATGTCCGTGAGATCTGTCCATGTCGTTGGGTATAGTGGTATAGTTTTTGAATCTTCTCTAATGTCCCCATAAAACAGAGAAAATAAGAGACCATAAACTTTAAAACCCACAAACAACTACAATAAAAGTAGGTGACACTGTATACCTGCAAACTTCCAAATACAGGTGTTTTCCCAAGTGCTAATGACAGGCACACGTGGTATCAGAATCTGTGTGTGAGGAAGCAGAGGAAAGGCAACCAGGCTTCTGAGACCATGAGAAAAGAATGCCAAATCACCATAAATACCTGAAAGTGAGAACAGTAGCTGAAACTGGAAAGAAATTTCTAGAGGATCCAATTCTAAGTGGGTGCAGTGGGAAGGACCATGGTAGGATCTGACAGCTCTGTAGCTGTGTAGACCTAGTGTACTCTTGAAACTAACAAATCAAGCTTCTTGTCAGGACCAAAGCCTGCACTGAGCAGAAATTGCTGGGAGTAAAATCCAGATTGATCAGAACGAGAAAAGTGAGCAAAAAAAGATAGGAAGTTCCAATGAAAATGGAGGAAAGAAGTAGAAGATGGTCTCAAAGAAAATGGAGCTTTTTTTAAAATTATCACTATGAGAAAACAACAGAAGAGAGAGCTCTAGAGCTACCCTGGTGGAAAATTCTTCCTTTTCAAAAGAATAACAAAATCCATTTTACTTAAAAATGAGCAGCAGAACAAGATCACAGTCAAATTATATAGTGCTGCCAAAGGCAGTGAAAGCATGCCATAATAAGGCAAGCACTGCAATATTGAAGGATATTAAGAATATTACAGAAGCTGTGAAATAACCATGTAAATTAGAACTAAGAAAATTAAGTGACTAGAGAAAGGGAGATTTATTTTGTATTTTTTTATTTTATGTATTTATCTTTAGAGAGAGGGGAGGGAAAAAGGGAAAAACATCAATGTGTGAGAGAAAGATCAACTGTTGCCTCCTGCACACCCCAACTGAGTACCTGGCCCAAAACCCAGGCATGTGCCCTGATCAGGGATCAGAATCAAACCAGTGACCTTTCGGTTTGCAGGCCAGTGATCAATCCACTGAGCTACACCAGCCAGGGTGAGAAAGGGAAACTTTTAAGGAGAGATAACAGAACTCAGGGGAGAATTATAGAAAAGGAAAAGTTATTACAAAAGTGAAGACCAAACTAGAAGGAATATAAGAGCAAATAAACATAATGGATAATGCCTTAAGGTAAATAGAATGTGAACTAGGAAGCAAGGAAATGCCGAAAGACATATAAGGTTTTGATAGAAAGTGATAGAAAAGATCCAAAGTACACATAATAGGAGTCTTCAGAGGAAAAGCCAAAGAAATTAACAGAACAGATACTAAAAGCTACCCCTCAAGAAAGATTTCCTCAAACATAAGAGATTTGAAATTGTTATTGGAAAGACATACCACATACCTATGAAATAGACCCAGATGACTAACACCCAGTTATATGATAATAAAACTAAAGAAGTTTAAAGAAAAAGAAAAAAGTATGATGGGCATCCAAGGAAAAAAATGTCACTCATACAGGGAAGAGAATCAGAATATGATTAGACTTTTTTAAAAATATATTTTATTGATTATGCTGCTACAGTTGTCCTAGTTTTACAAACTCTTTGCTCCCCTCCACCAGGTATTCCCTCCAGCAATCCCCCCCTTAGTTCATGTCTATGGGTCATGCATATAAATTATTTGGCTATTCCATTTCCTATACTCTTCTTAACCTCCCCTGTCTATTTTGTACCTACCAATTTGTACTTCTTAACCCCTGTACCTTTTCCCCCATTCTACCCCAAGCCCCTCCCAGCTGATAACCCTCCAGATAATCTCCATATCTATGATTCTGTTTCTTGTTTGCTTAGTTTGTTTTTTAGATTCAGTTATTGGTAGTTGTGAATTTATTGCCATTTTAATGGTCATAGTTTTGATCATCTTATATAATTCCTTCTAACATTTCATATAATAATGGCTTGGTGATGATGAACTTCTTTAGTTTTACCTTGTCTGGGAAACACTTTATCTGCTTTTCAATTCTAAATGATAGCTGTGCTGGATAGAGTAGTCTTGGTTGTAGGTCCTTGCTTTTCATCACTTTGAATACTTCTTATCAGTCCCTTCTACTCCTGCAAAGCTTCTTTTGAGAAATCAGCTGATAGTCTTATGGGAGCTCCTTTGTATGTAACACTCTGCTTCTCTCTTGCTGCTATTAAGATTCTCTCCTTATCTTTAACCTTTGGCATTTTAATTATGATATATCTTTGTGTGGTCCTCTTTTTCCTGGACTTATATGGCTATTTCCTTCACCAAATTAGGAAAGTTTTCTTTCACTATTTTTTCAAATACATTTTCAATTTCTTGCTCTTTCTCTTCTCCTTCTGACACCCCTGTGATTTGGATCTGTATGTTTGGAGATGTCCCAGAGGCTCCTTATACTATCCTCATTTTTTTTTAGTTCTTTTTTTCTTCTTGTTGTTCTGATTGAATGCTTTTTTCTTCCTTATGTTCCAAATCATTGATATGATTCTCAGTTTCATCCCCTCCACTCTTGATTCCCTGTAGATTTTTCTCTTTTTTTTTCACTTAATGTAACCTTTATTTCTTCCTGTTTTGTTTTTTTTTAATGCTATAGCAGTATCCAATGATTTCTTTGAGCATCCTGATAACCAGTGTTTTGAACTGTGCATCTGATAGGTTGCTTATATCCATTTCATGTAGTCCTTTTTCTGGAGTTTTGTTCTGTCCTTTCATTTGGGCCCTATTTTCTTTTTTTAAGTATATTTTATTGATTATGCTATTACAGTTTTCCCAACTCTCCCCCCTTTATCCCCCCCTCCACCCTTCAGTCTTTCAGCTCCCACTGCTTAGTTCATCTCCATAGGCTGTACATATGAGTTCTTTGAGTTCTTTGTTTCCTATACCATTTTTTTTCTCTCCACATCTATTTAATGCTTACCAAATATGCTTCTTTTTCCCTGTGCCTTCCCCCCATTCCTCCTTTCCCCCTCCCCACTGAAAACCCTCCCTGTGATGTTCATTTCTCTGATTCTGTTCCTGTTTTGCTTGTTTGATTAGTTTTTGTTTTCATTGTTTTTCTTAAATTTTTTAGGTTCATTTGTTGGTAGTTGTGAGTTTGTTGTCATTTTACTGTTCATATTTTTGATGTTCCTTTTCTTAGATAAGTCCCTTTAACACTTAATATAAGAATGACTTGGTGATGATGAACTCCTTTAATTTGACCTTATCTGGGAAGCAGTTTATCTGCCCTTCCATTCTAAATGATAGCTTTTCTGGATAGAGTTTTCTTGGATGTAGGTTCTTGCCTTTCATGACTTCAAATACTTCTTTCCAGCCCCTTCTTACCTGCAGGGTTTCTTTTGAGAAATCAGCTGATAGCCTTATGGGCACTCCTTTGTAGGTAACTCTTTCCTTTCCTCTTGATGCTTTTAAGATTCTCTCCTTATCTTTAATCTTGGGTAACTTAATGATGGTATGCCTTGGTGTGTTTCTACTTGGGTCCAACTTCTTTGGGACTCTGAGATTCCTGAAAGTCTATTTCCTTGACCAGATTGGGGAAGTTTTCCTTCACTATTTGTTCAAATAAGTTTTTAATTTCTTGCTGTTCTTTTCCTTCTGGCACCCCTATACTTAGGATATTGGAACATTTCAAGTTGTCAAAGAGGTTCAAAAGTCTCTCTTCATTTTCTTACATTCTTGTTTCTTCATTTTGTTTGGATGGATGTTTATTTCTTCCTTTTGTTACAAATCGTTGATTTGAGTCCTGGTTTCCTTCCTGTCACTGTTGGTTCCCTTAATATTTTGCTTTATTTCACTTTGGGTATCTTTCATTTGTTCTTTCATTTTTTGACCAAGCTCAAATTAGTTCTGTGAGCATTTTGATTACCAGGGCTTTAAATTCTCCATCAGATAGGTTGGCTATCTCCTTATCATTTAGCTCGCTTTCTGAAGTTTTGCTCTGTTCTTTCATTTTTGCCCTATTTCTTTGTTCAGGGTCCCCGTTAAGTTTTAAGTTGTAGGGGGGCAGGCCTTAGGTATTCACCAGGGCAGGGCCACCCTCTGCTGTGCTGTGGCACTGCTTGTGGGGGAGGGGCCGCAGAGGAAAAATGCAGCTCCCCTTCTTGTCTGTAGCCCACTTTTCAACGAATTCTCATGTGAGACTGGGAATTTCTCCCACCATGGCAACTGCTGTAGTCCACAGCCCACTCTGAGTCTCAGTTTCCTCTTAAGTCAGCCCTACCACCACGGTTCGCTGCCTCACCAGTTTCTCTCTGCTGTCTTACTGGTTTGGTTCTTCTGTTTGACTGTTTCTTTAGTTCTGTGGTTGTTGGGGTTCCATGCAGTTTGATTTTTTTTGGCACTTCTGGTTGTTTATTGATTTTAGATTGGTTGTTACCCTCCTTTTGGTTGTTTAAGGAAGTGAAGGTTTCTACCTATGCCTCCATCTTGGCCGGAACTCCTGGGCCATGTTTCTTTGTCTCCTCATTTTGGCAGCCTTCCTGTGTTTTTTTCTATGCATTAGGTGGAGCTGCTTTAACTCCCTGTCTTAGGAGCATGGCCTATTGTGGAAAAGGCGCCTGTAAACTGTATGGGGCAGAGCCTTAGGTGATCACCAGGGCTCTGGGCTTTGTGTGGGGAGGGCTCAGAGAGGGGAATGCTGCTGCCTGGCCTCTGGAGATTTTCCCAAGAGACAGTTTCCGCCCAGCACTCGCCCTCTTGCCAATCACTTCACAATCTGTTAGCCACTGGTGACTTTCCAGCTGTTGCCCTAGTGCTAAATCCCAGAGGGGTGGGTCTGCATGAGTCCTAAGTCTGTTGTCGGCCTTATAAGAGGAGTCTCTTTAGAATCCCAGAGTTCCTTCTGCCGCCCCAGTCCCCGCAGGTTTTGATAGCCATAAGTTATGTGGACTTATCTTCCTGGCACTGGAATCCTGAGCAGGGTGGTATGGTCTGGGAATGGGATACCTCACTCCCAAGGTATCCCTCCCGATTTTTATCTACCACACAGGAATGTATGACTGTCTGTTCCATGTTGCCACACCTCTCTGCCTTTCCATGCCTGTCTGTGCCTATGCAAGTCTCCGCCCTTCCTACCCGTCTGGATGAATGTGGCTTCTTTAAGTCCTTGGTTGTTAGACTCCCATACAGCTTGATTTTCTGACAAATCTGGGTGATATTGTTTTATAGTCTAGCTGTAATTTTTGCTGTAGTTGTTTGAGGAAGCAAAGCCTGTTTACCTACACCTCCATCTTGATTCTGTCACCAGACTTTGATAGCTATAGGTTATGTGAGAAGACAATAGATTAGCACAAGATACTAAAAAAACAAAGAATAGGTGAACCAACGGTTTTATATCCAGCTATTCTAACATTTAAGTATAAAGGTCATAAACAAACTGAAATAAACTGGTATGTAGGAATTTAAGGAATGTTGTTCTCATAAGTGTTTAGAGGAGTCTACAAGAAAATTAGCCTCAGATTAACAACATGACTAGGGACATAGTAAATTAAGGAGTGGTCATGAGCACCAAGTATATACTCACTGGTAGAACTAAGACAAAATGGTGTCTGTGAAGAATATAGTATAGTATGTAATGGCTATAAGTCATTAACATTGCAAAATGGGAGGATGAGAGAGTTTATAGAAAGTAGCCCTGGTCAGGTAGTTCAGTTGGTTGGAGCGTTGTTCCATACACCAAGAGGTTTGATTCCTGGTCAGGGCACATACCTAGGTTGTGGTTTCAGTCCCCGGTCAGGGTGCATATGGGAAGCAATTAATCAATATTTCTCTCTTATATAGATGTTTCTCTCTCTCTCTCTTCCCCTCCCTCTCTCTCTAAAATCAATATAAACATATCCTCAAGTGAGGATTAAAACAAAGTAGAATAAACTTACTGATTATGTTTACAGGTATTAATTTGGTAATAAAAGGATATTACTTAAAATCAGATATGGGTAAAAGGAGAGGGGTAGGATATCTCCTAATTTTTACATTGCTTATAATAGACAACCAATAGGAAAATGCCCCAAAATGTGGCATGAAGGTAAGGGTTTATTTTATTTTATTTATTTATTTTTAGAGAGGGAAGGGAGAGAGAGAGAGAGAGAGAGAGAGAGAGAGAGAGAGAGAGAGAGAAACATCACTGTGTGGTTGCTGTGGGCAGTGGCCTGCAACCCAGGCATGTGCCCTGACTGGGAATCAAACCTGCGATGCTTTGGTTCACAGCCCACGCTAAATCCACTGAGCTATGCCAGCCAGGGCTTGGTAAGGGTATTTTTATAAAAATAGTATAAAAGTAAGAGATTAGATTCTTACCTTAGATTCATTAGATTAAAAAGTGGAAACCTTTCTGAATACTAAAATACATTCCAAAAAAGAGGAAGAGCAAATTAAATAGACCACGTATGAAAGGCACACATGTATGCACAGGCATTAAATAAAAACTGTCAATGGCAAGAAAAGAATGTATATTCATATACTATAATAGATCATATCCTGCATATTGTTAGACTTATTTGTAGCACTATTCCTGCCCCCTTTTTAGGTAAATACTGATGTCTGCACACACACACACACACACACACACACACACACACACACACATTGAAGAAAGATGTAAGGATAAAACATAGAATAAAAGATAATTTATAGGGGAAAGAAAATGGGGAAACAAAAGGGATAGAAGTTAGATCTCTTTGATTATACCTTTGTGTGTGTGTGTGTGTAATAAATTTAACTTTGGAACCATGTAAATATTTTACATAGTTATAAAACAAAATTAAAGGTTTAGAAAACAATTCCTAAAACTCAAAAGTAAATGAAATAAATGAGCCTAACTGTATTTAATTGTATGTGTAACTACACGGAGAGGAGCTATTCCAAATGACTAAATGATTTGGTTGTCTGCTCCTTGTGCTCACAGTAGAGAGTCAATAGAAAATGACCCCGCCACTTGAAAAACAGTTTGGCAGTTCCTCACAGTGTCAAACGTAGAGTCACCATAGACCCAGCAGTTCCACTCCTAGGCATGTATGGACCCAGAGAAACAAAAGCATATGTCCATACAAAAGCCTTTACACAAATGATCATAGTAGCATGTATTCATAGTAGCCAAAAAGTTGAAAAATCCACATGGCCCATCAAGTGGTGAATGGAGAAACAAAATGTTATATTTATACAATATTATCTGGCAATCAAAAGGGATGAAGCACTGACACATGCTACAACATGGGAGAACCTTGGAAACATTGTGCTAAGTGAAAGAAGCCAGTCACAAAAACCACGTACTGTATCCTTCCATTTATATGAAATGGCAGGAGTAGAAAATGAAAACAGATTAGTGGTTGCCACAGGCTGGGGTAGAGGGGTAATGGGAGTGCTGCTAATGGGTATCGGTTTCTTTTTGTGGTGATAAAAATGTTCTGAAATTACACAGTTCTGATGGCTGTACTGCTCTGTACTAAAAACCTACTGAGTTCTGTACTTTAAAAGGATGAATTTTATAATATGTGAAATGTACCACAATGTTGTTATTTTTTAAAAAAGGAAATAGGCTTAAGGGCAAAAAAATGAAAAAAAATTTAAAACTTGCAATCAGTTGTGATTTTAATATTGGTATTTTGAGTATTTATATTAGTTCTCTGAAGAACGGGGATTTTTGCCATGTAAAAGGAGATACTGAGGTAAGATTGGTTAGGATAAATGAAAATTCTGTAGTCCTGGGTTTGAATAGAAAGTGTCGGTTTCAGTTCATGAAAAGAATTTTGTAGTTCTGTTCATTAAAAAGGCCTAGAAAAGCAATGATCAACTCAGTAGCAGTAAGTACTCCTAGCACCTGTGGGCTTTCTCTCAGTACCATTTTCCACATGTCCATAAAGTGAGCTAGGGCCCATTGGAGAAAAGGCTGATTCCAGGTGTGGGTCAGGCAGTACGAAATATGAACCTGGCACATTTTGTCATAGTAGAAAACAAGGAAAAGTGAGCAGAGACTACAGGATTCTGTCAAAAAAACTAAAGAACCAACCTGAAGGGATCCCGCTGGTTAAATTTGGGCTAATTGGAGCATTATATATATATATATGAAAACACATCAAATATGTTAAAATTAATGAATTGATAATACTGAGCAATAACATTTATTGGTGACGTTTAGAGGTTACAAGAGCATCAATTGCTGTGATTAATTCCTGTTTACCCATTACCCAGCTTCCAAGAATTGTCAACTAATGGCTAATTCTTACCTCATCTATACCATCATGTACTTCTCTATGGCCCAGATTATTTTGAGCAAATCCCTGACATCATGTCATTTCATCACTAAATATTTCCACACATCACTAAATATAGAGGCTTTACTTCTAGCCATGGCTGGTGTGGCTCAGTGAGTGCTGGCCCGTGAACTAAAAAGTGGTCGGTTTGATTCCCAGCCAGGGCACATGCCTGGGTTGTGGACCAGGTCCCCAGTTGGGGGTGTGTGAGAGGCAATCAAAACATGTATCAAAGTTTTTCTCCCTCTCTTTCTCCCTCCCTTCCCCTTTCTCTCAAAAATAAACCCTTTAAAAATATAATAAAAATGTAACTTACATACTATTATTAAATCTAAAAATAATGAACAGTTCATTGTTCATTGTTCATTGAGTAATTCCTTAAAATTCTCAAGTATCCAGTCACTGTTCAAATTTTTCCAATTGTCTTTTGTTTTTCAGTTTGTTGGAACTGAGATGCAAATAAGGCAGTTACCGAGATTGGTTGACAAATCTTTTAGATCTCTTGATTTATGAGTTCCCCTTATGCATCTTTTTCCCCTTGCATTTTTCTGTAGTTGAAGAAACTGGGTCACATCCTATAGGTTCCCACAGTCTGGATTTTGGATGTTTGAAATTCTAATATCTAATAATAAAAAAGAAAAAAATAGGTTGATGAATGTAAGAAACCAAATTTACACATAATTATGAGAAGCTGGTTTGGAGGCTAAGAAGGAGGTCACGTGGCTTTCTTAAGAGTTAGCAGATGAATTGGCAAGGTGTTGCCAATTCACAGTGAGCCAGCTTTGTGATAGTCTAAAACCAAAGCATGGATTTCGCTTTTCTCTTGAACAGTGGCTCTACGTTAAAATCAGAGAATTTTAAAAACATACTCAGACACACCCCCAAGAGATTCTGGATTTAACTGGTTGAATTTATGGGCTTTGTTTTTTTTTTTTTAAAGTTTCCCAGATGAATTCTAATGTACAGCCAGAGTTATGAACCAGTATCCTAACCTTACATGTTTAAGTATCTCCTGAAGAGCTTGTTAAAAGTTTCCTGGCCCGCATCCCCTAGAGGATCAGATACTCTAGGATCTGGTGGGACTAGTTAATTTGCATTTCTAACAAGATCACTCAAGATAGAGATGCTGCTGGCCTGAGCACACTATGAGTTACATTATCTTAAAGTAGGGGATAGTTAGATTGTAGAAAGAGGTAACCGTAAGTGAGGGGTATTTGAAAATTCATCTTCAGGGCTCTTACTGCTAGAACTACTACTTTACATCTGGGAAAGCTACCTCATTCTTTTCTAAAGGATAGAAATACAAACTTGAATGCAATATTCCTTGGCATATTTGGGAGAAAGAAGAGATTAGGCTGTAAAAGACTCTTTAAAAGCCCAAATGATAAATAGGTCTTTTGACTTACAAATAAAAATCATTAAATTTACTGACTGCACAAACTATAACCCTGTTACTAACCAAATTTAGTAACTTAAAGACCTGTTCTCTGGTGATTTGCTTGTGCTGTATGTTTTTTTATTATTACTACAGTAATCTGAAAAAATAACTTCTTCAATTTAAAAATAACAATATAACAGGTATATCATGATTTATATTCTTTGAAAATTTGGGGGAATAAGTTGCATGTTGCAGATTTTATTTTTGTTGGTTTATGTGGACTGTGAAAGAAGTCAGTGGAATATAGGGTAAAGGTAATCTCAACATTTTATTTTCTTAGGATCAGGAATGAGTTTTTAGATAAATACTTGTGTGTTCAATTTTAGTCAGATGGTTCTTTCTGGCTGATTTAATTCTTTGAGTGTTTTAAAATCATACTTTAAAGTTTTAAAATGTGAGTCTAGGGTTCTAAAATAAATTCTCTCTGTTACATCTACACCATAAAGAATAGACTAGATTTATTAATTGAGTAAGATGTGCCATAAGCCTGGTCCGAGCCGTGAAGTATTACATATTATCAAACTGAGTTTCATTTGTCTATATCAACCACTTTTTAGTAAAGTAGTAGTCATGTTGTAGTTTATAATTCTCGTTTGTCAAAACAAGTGGGTTAGTTTCATTTTATTGCCCAAAGCAGATGATTACTATGCTTGCTATCTACACTGATTTTTAAAAAGAGGACCTCAAGTATTACATACATTCCTTTCTTGAACTTATTCTTAATTTCAGAAAAGGAAGTTTCTAAAATTTTCGTGCTGCCAATTTAGTGAAGTTTGGTTTATTACCACCTCCTTGATAACTTGATCATTGGCACTTTTCCTTAAGGAACAGAAGTCTGAAGGGGGATGGGAGGGAGTTGCAAAAAACTCAGTGCAGCAAGAGTCATCAGCATTTTGATTGTATTTGGGAACTTTTATTGGGAATATAAAACCTTGTTTTATAGTTGCATGAATGAGTAAATGTTTTTCTGTATTTTTGCCACTTCCTCTACATTTTTTGTCAATGAGCCCATAGCTAATAATATTGAAAAAATACATAGAACAAAAATAAATATCCACCCAAGAGCAACAACAACAAAAAGAAATCAAGACAATTTGACTATAGGGTTGGAAGAATGGAAAGAGAATGTGTATAAGTTTAGTCAAATAAATAAACCATCCTTCTAGCTGTTGGGAGGGGGAAATTCCCCTCCTTACTTCCTCTTCAGTTCTTACTACTAATAAAATTGACAAAAGACCAGGTTAAGAGAAAAAAAAAAGTATGTCCATATGGGAGATCATAAATGATTATCAGGCAAATGATTGAAACAGCCAGCTTTTTATACTTTTAGACAAACAAATTTGTGGAGAACTGACAGGATAAGACTGAGGTTTGGGGTGCTAATTAGTAAGGAATCTAAATAAAAAGAGACCTTGGGTAGTAAATTAGTGAAAAATAATAAGGTGTTTTTAAAGAGGCTTCTCAGCTCAGGATTCCTTAATTCCAGCAATTAGGGTATCATCCCCCTCAGAGCACAAAGGTACCTTTCATAGGGGAGATTTCTTTCCTGCATTCGAAGTGCCCTTCTTGCACTAGCTGCTTTCAAGTAACTTTAATTTTTGGTAATCAGTACGGCATTATGAGATATTTGGGGGTGGCTTGCCCTGGGCACCCTCCTGACATAGCAAATACATATTTGCATCTGAGAAATGAAAGAAAATGCATATAATACCATCTTTCAAATTTTTTTTCTACTGTCTTATACACACATACCCCCCTCTTTTTTTTTTCTTCCAGCTAATGCTTATTGGATACCTCTAGGTAATATTTTCACATAGATTCTCACATAGAAGATTCTCACATAGAAGAGTTTATACTTACTGCATTCTGGGAAAAAAAAAGATCAATTTACCTATACTTTCACAATTTAAAGTGTATATCAAAAATGTTTTAGTTACATTATGTTTAGTTTCAGTTTTTAATGACATTCTTGAAATATGATTAGAATTCTTAGATGTAGGGACTATAAAGATCCTTGAGAATTAATAGTAAGATATCTTGTTTTTTTCCAGAATTTTTGTATGTATCCATCCAGTATTGTTACTTAAAAGTAATAATGTGATTTGAAATGGTGTGGGCATTCTGCAGTTCTTGAGAGATTCAGACATGTTACATGTTTCATACATATTCTACTATGTACTTTGAACTTACATGTTTTGTTTAGTATACTATGATTCAATAACAAAAATGCTTCTTAATAATTATAGAATGGAGACTTTTCAAAAAATTATCTTAATGTTAACATATGCTCAGTTTAAAACTTAAAATTTTAAAAAACTAAATTGGTTTCTCTCTTGTTTTCTCTTTCCCAGTGGTCATATGCTTTAGAAAAGCCCAGCACCGGCAGCATATTTAATATCGCATGGTCCATTGACGGCACTCAGATCGCCGGAGCCTGTGGAAACGGGCACGTTGTTTTTGCCCACGTGGTGGAGCAGCGTTGGGAGTGGAAAAACTTCCAAGTGACACTAACAAAAAGGAGGACTATGCAGGTATGATTAGGGTGCATGGGTGATTAAACCTGCTTCTTTTCACATTAGTTCGCTATGCAGATTATGGAACTATCTTCATTAATTATATTTAAATTAAGTTTATAGAAATTCAGTCACATTAGATGTAGTTTAACTGTACTATTAGTGATTTTTTTTTCATGACATAAGGTAAGAACCTTTCACTAATATAGACCCTGAGTGTCCACAGCTACTGTGGTATGGGGTTGAGTCAGGGATAGTGAAACATGAAACATTTAGGAAATGTGTGGACTCTGCTGAGGAGGGAGGGAGGAAGCTATGACAAATTAGATTTAGTTGCTGGACCTGACGCCAAGGAGGCCTAATCTTCCTTCTCATCACATCAGGGTTACATTATTTATTTATAGTTGTATAAGTTTATTTAACCTTATTATTTTTTTTTCCTTTTAAGAATTACCTAAGGCAAGCCAAAGTGGGAAAATAATAGGAAGTTCTTATTGGGAATTAGGAAGAAAAACAGGTAATTCTGGAGTGAAGTACTTTGTAGATGAAGACAGAAAGGTTGGGGTGCAGAAGTGGGAGGCAGAGGGAAATGTTTCACAGGCAGAGAACATCAGAGGGAGGGGTTCTCTCTTCAGCTGTCAGCCTCCGACACTGTACTGCATTTCACTTCTCTTTATTTCCCCTAGAGGACCTGGCCCAGTGCTTTGCGTATAATAAGCACTCAACAGATATTTTGAAAGTTAATTGACAAAAGGTAGGAGGAAGAGGCCAAAGACAATGTGCCAATGGCAAACCCTCTGCCAAAGAAAGGGGAACTTGACCTTCTTCCTCCTCTTTCTCCTGTCTGTATCAGTTGCCGCTATCTTCAGTATATTCAGAACTCGGGTTGTTATAAATACTATAAAAATTTGGAAGTATGTATTGTGTGATCTTTTGGATAGATCTATTCCAATATTCTTTAGCCTAAGTATCCAAATTTCTAAATTTGGATAATGTGGTCACCAGATTCGTAATGATTAGGTACACTATAATTTTTCTCTATTTTGTTTACTTATTTTTAAGTTTTTAAACTTATTAATATGGAATATTTAAAACATATATAAAAGTAGAATAGTCTAATGAATCTCTGTCACTCATCACCCAGCCTCAACCCATGATCAAAACTGTCCCATTTATGTCCATGTGTATTTTCTCCTCTTACAAGTGACATCTCATCACTTTCGCCATATTTAATTCATTGGAAGCAAGCTCCTACATGGTTCAGTCCACACCCAAATGGAGAGACTTACACAAGGATGCCAGTACCAAGATGTTAGGATCATTAAGAGCCACTTTATAAGTTACCTAACCACACATACATACCCTTATTCATATATGTATAATTCAGAATTGTACTACTTAACTAATGCAGCTATTCCATGTGCAATGGAAAATAAACCCATCCCCTCCCTAAAAGAAGATAACTCAGATTCTTCCAATTATTCTATCCACTTCAGATCTCTGGCCTGGAAAACTATAAATAAATGTGTATTTTAATTATTCTCCTCACTCTCCCTGTGTTCCCAATTTAAAATGATGAGGGTGAAAACCATCTGAAAGAGCGGAGAAGGGAAAATAACACAATGATGAGCCAGGTCCATAGCTGAAATAGAGCTGGCCAGGAATATCCTGAGAACTTGAGACCCTTTTTCTTAGCAACAGAGTTAGTTTCTTGGTTAATTCATAACTCTAGTTTGCCTTTCTGGGATAGTCTGCTGTGTCAGAGGATTCCCTTTTTAGGGACTATACATTTTAGTAGCCCACTTAGTTCTATTTTCAGTCCCTAATGGAAGCAGGTGGAGATTTCTTTGTTTGTTTTTAATTCAGACAGCCTGCACAATAATATTTAGAAAACCCTAATAACTAGCCCCATTTTAGTGCAAATTCTTTTCTTCCTCCACTCCTCTGCCTCCCCTGTGGTAAGCATCAGCTTGTTCTCTATATCTGTGGGTCTGTTTCTGTTTCATTTTGTTTATTTGGCGTTTTTTTAAATTCCATGTATAACTAAATCATGCAGTATTTTTCTTTGTCTGACCTATTTCATGTGGCATAATATATTCTAGGTCTTTCCATGTTGCAAATGGCAATATTCATTCTTTTTTCTTGCTGAGTAATATTCCATAACAAGTCACACCTTCCATGCATCTACCAATGGACACCTAGGTTGCCTCCATATCTTGTCACTGGTAAATAATGCTGCAGTGGACATAAGGGTTCATATATCTCTTCAAATTAGTGTTTTTGTTTTCTTTGGGTAAATAACCAGGAGTGGAAGTTGCCCACTTACTTTTGTTGAGGTGGGGGTCGTGAATTGCCATAGAGAGGGAATAATCACAACTGTTTGTTTGCTTGGTTTTATAGACTTTTACAATATCCTTAGAATCTTAGTAGACTGTTGCTTGATTTGTATTTCATTAACTCAGAAACCAGAGATCATGTTGAATCATAGTTCTTGAATCTAGACCTTACCTGGCAGTAGGCTACATTGCCATACCTGAATCCCTGTTATCAGCTTTTTTATGACTCAGTAACCTTGAAGGGAGGTTTCTTAATTAGCTCCTTGCCTCTAAGCTGTATCCCAGTCGACATTTTCCCCCCAAATGGGATAGTTGATGTCTTTGTTAGGAGGAAGTGCCTGGAAGGGAGAGAGTACAGGTGTAGGAGATGAGGTGTTTCTCAGGTCTCAAGCTTACCTCTTTCCCACCACTCTTAATTTAGCATAAGCCACAACTTTGATTTTTGATAGTTGCAGAAGTTCAGGATTATTTGAATCTTAGTCATTTTATCTCCTGTGTAAAGATAAGAGTTAATAATAGAGAAATTTTGAAAATTAAGTGAGGTAATATATGTAAAACAAAAATAAATGGTAGCTGTTTACTATGATTATAGCTATCTATAGGATTAAGTGGTATTTTGGATACCAGGTATTTTGGAAATCTGGAAACAGAATTTTTGGATTTATGTAAATCTTGGGATTCTAAATATCTTGGTCAGGTGATACAAGTATCAAGAGGTTAATTCTGAATCTGCCCTGAATTGGGCAGAGTAGTAGATGCAAGTTCAAGTTTTATCAGGACATTTTTGATGTAGGATTTGCTGTAGTTAGAAAATTTTAACAGCAATCATCAGTGATCTTTAGGGGGTTTTTTTACAGATTTTATTTATTTGTTTTTAGAGAGAGGAGAAGGGAGGGGGAAATAGAGGGAGAGAAACATCAGTGTGTAGTTGCCCCTCACATGGCTCCCACTGGGGACCTGGCCTGCATCTCAGGCATGTGCCCTGACTGGGAATCAAACCTACGACCCTTTGGTTCACAGCTGGCGCCCAATCCACTGAGCTACACCAGCCAGGACTAGTTTTTTTTATTATGGGTAGCATTTTTTTCCTGTTTGGTTCTAGTGTTCCAGATTCACACACACACAAAAAGAGAGGATTTCTTCCATGTGAAGCTTTGGGCAAATATGAATTTTAAGAAACCTGTCTATAATTTAAATAATTTATATAGACAAGTTTATACAATTGGGTTTTTAAATATTGAATTTCTCTAAGCCTAGATTCAGAGCAGGTTTGTTTCACTGGGTATCATTGCTATAAAGAAACTACCATATAACTTCCTTTAAAAACTTTTATTTTACTCCATTAACTTTAAAATGTTTCTAGGAAAGGATGGCATTTTGGACCTTTTAAAAAGTTTCTGGGAGCTCAGACTTCTAGTGAAGATGGTGTCATAAGTTCACACTTGGAAGGAATAGATATACCTTTGGCTCCAAAGACATCAATAATATATGAAAAAATATTTTTTAAATGTCTTATGTGGACTCAAAAAACAAGATAAACATTTCTGTGGACCAGAAATGGAACAGAAATGCAGTGTGTGGAATGCGGGCCCTGACCTGCTTGACTCCAGGTCCAGAGCAGGCAGGCGAAGGCAGTGAGGAGAGTGGCTGCTGCTAATGGAACTAAAAGTACCCGAAGTGAGACAAATGGCCAGATCCAGGTCTCTGTTTGAAATTAGAGTATGGGGATCTGTGGGGTAGCCCTCTTCTCCCCTTCATGCAAGAAGACTTTTAAAAGCCTAGGGTTTGAAGAGAGATTCACAGGGTCACCACCTGTAGGCATGACTTGCTCAGTGCCCGGGGCCTATTGCCTGAGACTGAGAGTTGTGCAGTACACACCCATGGCACACCTCTGTGGCCTTGCAGACAGACAGAGCTCAGCGTTTTCATTCAAGGCACTCTATACATTTTTGTTTTAAGTAAAAACCAGCTCCTTAAGGCCAGTGTTTCTCCTACAGCCTTCTCAAGGAGAGATGTATTTCTTCTTTATGCCAAGCATAGCTGGGTCTGGAGGTTGGGGGAAGTGTCTCCCTTACCCGCCATTGCTGATGCCAGGCCAAACAACTCCTTCCTCCCTGAAGAACTCCAGCCCCTTGAGCTCCTGCTGTCGGACTGCTCCCCTTTCTTGCAGTCACTTCCCCTCCCATTGAAGAGTGACGTGAACATAGTCTTTTTCTTTACCACGGGTCCTGGCATCATTCTTTTTACTAAGAATTTTAAAAATGTCTAACAGATAAGAGCTATTTTTATTTTAACATAACCATAACAGTAGTTCACATTTCTCTAGTTGTTTCCTAAATGTCTTTCTATAGTGACAGGTTCCATTTCTCTGTTTGTTTGTTTGCTTGTTTGTATCAGGAAACAAAGTCCCACATTGCATTTAGTTAATTTATCTTTTCAGTCTTTTAAAATCTGGAACAATTCCTGTTTGAGCCTTGATGATGACTGCTTTGTAGGTGATGCTGTGCGCTTCCCATCGCATCACATCAGGAGACACGTCTGCTTATTTCTCTTTCAGGGACGCACAGATTGATTAGCGTGTTCAGGTTGTCAGTCTGGTTTATCTATTATATAATGCCCCATTAGACTTTGAACTTAATATTTCTTTTTTTCTCTTCTTTTATTTTAAAGGAAAGGAGAGAAACATCAATGTGTGATTGCCTCTCTCTTGCCCCCTACTGGGGACCTGGCCTGCAACTCAGGCATGTGCCCTGACTGGGAATCGAACTGGCAACCCTTTCGTTCACAGGCCCATGCTCAATCTACTGAGCTATACCAGCCAGGGCTTAATTTAATATTTCTTTTAGCTGTAGATGATACTTGTCAAGAGTCATTTTTCATTGGGAGTTACTAAATGTTAATTTGTAATTCTATCATTCCTTCTGTATTTATTAGCTAAAACTTTTATCAAAGACTTTACCTCATCAACCATTTGGTTACCCTGAGGTGAGACAAATTTTTAATTATTTTCCTCCATTTATCAGTTTTCATATAATGAGTTGATTTTCTAGCATGTCCAATAAGTTTCTTTTTTGTTGTTGTTGATGATGTTATCATTATAAATTTGCAGATTTTAACATTTTTGTTGTGTTTCAATCCATTGCAGTTATTATTTTCCTTAATGCTCAAGTGGCTTTGGCTAATTTGCTCTTCTGTTCTTTTTTCGTTCTCTTTTTTAAATTTAATCTTTATTATATTTTTCCCATTACCATTTAGTCCCCTTACACCCCTCCTCCCCACAGCAATCACCTGATCTTAGTAGCTTGCTTGCATTACTGACAAGATGTTCTAGGCTCCTCTCATACATTTTCTGTTCCAGACTTGGAAATCGGCCATTTTTCCAAGAAGGCCTTGTTCCTTTTGGAGGGGAATGTTATTTAGAGGCCATGATCCAGGTGCTGGGTGTGCTCATTATTACTGGTTTGATCATTACTTCTAGATAAAATGTATTTATTTTTGACATAAAAATATGTCAGGAGTGTATGCTGAGGCTTCAAGTTCAAATTTTAGATTACAGAGTTTTACTCTTGGTTTTTAATTTGAAGTTCTTTTATAAGAAAGTTTTGGTTCCTGAAGAAATTAATGGCGCGCTATATAGAGAGAGATATATATGTATATCTATATATACCTATATCTATATTTAGAGATATATATGGCACAAATAACACTCCTTCTTATTGTTATAAAATCATAAGCCTATAATTCTGTAATATAACAATATCACACTCAAGCGCACCACATGACATTTTAGGTGAAATGTTCAAATTACTGTCCATCTCGTGCAAGGCATTCACATACCCTACAAACCACACTCAAGCAGACCTTACTTTTTCCATCTGGAACAGGAAGTAAGCCCTGTGTGAGTGGTGGTAGGTAGGGTGATAACATGGGTGTAATAATTATATAGTTTTAATTTCAACATTTTACCTAAAATGTCATATGCTATACTTGAATGTGATACTATTATGTGACAGAATTACATGCTTATAACTTTGTAATAAAAAGATTTTATAATAAAAGGGGCATTATTGGTGCTGGACCCTGTGTATGTCTCCTAAAATGTTTCAAATAATTAATCAATATTATTCTAATAATATGTTACTGAATACTATTTTAGATTTCTTGTTTTATTTTTTAATATAAACAAATCCATATATCTCCGAGTCCTTCCCTTTATTAAATAAAAGGTATCATACTCTACACACTGGTGGTGTCTTGCATTTTAAACTTTATGATATATACTGGAGATCACTCCATAGATGTCCCTGTTCCTTTTACAGCCGTATGGTGTTCCACTTGTGAATGTACCCATCCTGTGCTGGTAGTTGGGCTGTTTCTAGTCTGTTGCTGTTACCATTATGCTGTGTGTAGTAATAGACTTGTGTGCATGTTATCTCATAGTTTTGCTTGTTTATTTTTGGGCTGGAATTCTAGAAGTAAGATTACTGGGTCAAGGAATATATGTGTACATAATTTTGCTCTCCATTGTTGTGGTGATAATAGTTTGGTGGTGTTGGGAGTTGAGGAGCAGATAATAAAAATATAATATGCCTTATAGATAGAAGTACTTCCAAGAAATACTTATAAGAAGTTTGGCTTTGTCCTCCTATCTTTTTTCCCACACCCTGTCATTCTTCATTAATACTGCAATTGTCACATAACACTGTATTTAGAAAGATGATGTCATGTTGAGGAGAAATACTGATTACAACTAATTTTTTTTCTTTTTCAGCTCATACTATAATATCTTACCCATTCTGCTACTGACCAGAGATTAGATAAATTTAACTTGCCCAACATTTTTCCAGATTTTTTTGCAGATTGTAATCAACTTTGGGATGTTAGGCCAATACTACCAACTGTTAAAATCCTCAGAAACTTGATTCTGTTACAAACATTTATAACACTTTTGACAATCAAAGCCAAATCTCCTTTTGTTAGTTGGTGATCAGCTTTCTTATATATCATCTCTGTGTTTTTACATATGGAAATACTTTCTCCCCTCAGTGCAGCTTGGTTTTTTTCACTATGAATTGGTTTCTTGACTAATACATCCTCTTCTGCTTTTGATTTTTGCAGTTATTATCTCTCTTTTTTTAGAACTTAAATTTTAAAGTAATATCTAACACTGAAAAAGATATATGAGGCCTGTCCAGAAGGTATTCAGCCATGTAATGTGAAAAATAGAGACTTTTATTGTAGAACATACAAGATACAAGAAACATTGTACTAGGACAATGAGGTCTCAGTCCTCTTCAAAGTAGGTACTTAGGGACCTCACACAGTTCTCCTAATTGCCATCAGCTGCCCTGTTGTATTTTTCTGAATCTCTTTGATGGTCTGAAATCTCTTCCCTTTCAAAAGTGATTTTAGTTTTAAAAAGCCAGAAGTCACAGTTTGCCAAATCTGGGCTACAGTGGGGCTGAGTCACCTGGGTAATTTGATGTTTCACCAAAAACTCTGCACGAGATGTGATAAATAAGCAGGCACATTGTTGTGATGGAGGTGCCAGTCATCAGTTTCCCACAGCTGTGGCCTTCTGAATCATCCTAATAGTTTCTGGAGAGGAAAGTTCAAGCTTACACAAAATTTGATGCAGATTCATTGTTCTACTCGGTCATTTTGAATGTCATGTCCACACAGTCCACATGCTCACTCAATGGCATCTACAGCCCCCACTGACTAGTACAGTGAAGTTGTCATTGTTCACCCGTGCACATTCCAGTCCACTCTCCTTGGCTGCCAGGTTACAGCAATGCTGCACAAACTATTCTCATTTTGTTAACAACGGCTGGACCTTTCCTAGACAGACCTCATATACTTACCATTTTGAACAGAAATTGTATAGAATAGGACAAGAGTAGGTTTACGGTTGTGAGTACACAAGACAGTGTATTTGTGTATTGTTATTTATTAATTATTGTATTATTTTTCATATGAACAACTGTAAACCCATTTTTGCTCCACCCTGTATAGTAGTCTCTTCCCAACTCCTGTCTGTCACCCTTCTTTGACTATATCTCAAGGTTATAGCATTTTTCACCCTATTGCTCCATTGCTACATCATTCAGATTGGCTTGCAGGTTAGAAATCTCTATACATTTTTTTCTGTTTATTTCCAAAGGATTTTTTTGTGTCTGTAATTCTGTTGGTTGATTTTTATACCCAAACATGCCATCTGATGCCTAGTTCCTATTGAATTCTTTTTTATATGATTGGGCAGTCAATCATGATAGCATTGAATTTTTTTGTTTTTCAAAATCTTGTGAACATCTAATAAAAGTTTTGATGAATTTTAATGTTGTTTGTTGGTATTTCATTTTTCCTTGTTTAGGTTCGTAATGTTCTTAATGATGCAGTGGATTTACTGGAATTCCGTGATAGAGTCATTAAAGCATCTTTGAACTATGCACACTTAGTTGTTTCAACGTCTCTTCAATGTTATGTGTTCTCGTAAGCATCTTGCTTTTCTTAAAAATCCAGAGTTTTGTCTGTGGTGAGGAATTTATTTTTAATCTTTTGCAACAACATGGTTTGGTTTAAACTTACCCTTCTCAAAATCTCACCTACCCTGAACTTCATCCCAAACAAGAGTGAGAAAAAGTGAGCTGTGAGCACTGAAAATAGATCCAGTAAAGTTTGTGAATCAAAGGTTAATAATCACTTTTAAAGTACTTCTCTGAAATAGTGTTGCTCCTACTTTACTCACAGTTCTAAGGAATTTAGTATCATTTGATTTCAGATTCCAGGGAAGATTAGGAGTGGCTGATAAGTGATATGAAAAGGAACGTCCCAACCATTGGAATAGGAGACAGTTGGCAGCCTGACAATAGGCTGACATATATTCAGTAAGGACACGAGGAGACATTTAGGCTTAACATAGCTCAGGGTAATCATGGATGTTCATATTGATGACCCAGAGTTGTCCAGGGATGATGAATGCAAATACTGCATTCAGTATACTTTGCATTAGAAGTCAGAAAATGATTCAACACTTCCAAGACTTGCACCTAAAACTCTAATAATATACTTGGTATTTTTAAAATGGTGACTCAGTATATGCTAATAAATGTTGAACAATGGACTTTCTGGAAACAAACAGACTTGATATGCATTGATTGCTGATTTCTATGATGTGAATACTCGAACTATGGCCTATTTCAAGCTGCCAGAGTGGTGTGTGAGAGTAGAAGTGAGGAGAGGCTCACAGCTGCAAACCATTCCGTAGTATTGCCACGTAAATCTCAGGTGCACAGATAATAGTAAAATGTGTAACATAATCTGGAGGTGATGTTTTAAGTATTTATTATCTTTGTTTTAAATATAATGTAGTATAATTTTAAATAATGGCTTTATTTAACAATTGGCTTGCAAATTCCTAAAAATCAAACAGTTGGTACAAGCTGGCTCTAGCATACCACCAGTTGACTCCTTAACTATCCAGAAAACTCAGGTAGCCACTGTGACACTTTCAGGAGTTGTGCTCATGTGCTCATGTAGCAGAGTGCCCAGCACGTAGTAGGTACTTAGTAAATAAGAAAGTAGTTTTAGATGAATAAATGAATTGAAAGCATGAAAAATAGTGTTTTCTTGGTATCCTAATACCCAGTAATACACAGCACAAAGATACCCAATTAACAGTTCTTAAAACTGTGTATTAATATTCCTCACTCAGTGTGTAAATTTGCTGCTGATCAGAATCTGCAGCTGGGATAACAGCCAAGTCTGGAGTAGAGGGAAGCAGAGGAGAGGGGGCTAAGAAACAAGGAGTTCAGTTTTACATGAAAATTCATTTCTCAAGAATGAAAGAGAAGGAACAACAGGGAAAATGTGAGAAAAGTCAAGAAAGATACAAAGTTAAATAGTTGAGATATAGGGAAGGTATTATATAGAATGTGAGAAAAATCTTATAATCACTTAGTGTACATTAGTATCTGAATAATACTTATTCAGATGTTTTCATGGGATTGCAGAAATAGAGAATATCTCTTCATTTTAGGGTTTGTTTGAAGAAGGTAGGACTCTGAACAGCTGTATTTGAGGGATTTCTTCTACTCTGCAGAGTGGCAAGGATGTAATGTTTGGATCTGTAGGGTTACCCATTGAAAAGGGTAGGGTTAGTATCATTAGGTGTTACTTGTATTTGAGAGGTTGCTTTTAAAAATAATTACCAAAAGTTTAGCAGGGTGTTTTTGATCGCTCCACTTTTTCCATTAATTAACTTTTACCAGTTAATATTTGGCAAAATAGAGGACTGCTTCTCTTTTCTGATTTAACCATGACTCCCCTCTCTTGTTGTCAAGACATTCCTTAAGGCACAAAACATCTACTGATGTGGAATACCAAGGAGCAGTAGTAGGAATGGGTAGTCCTGACACCTGTCATCGCCAAAACCTATTTCATTCCATTAAAAAGCCTTCTAGGGTTTTATGTAATAATCATCACTTATTGAGCACTGTTAGACTTTTTTTTATGTTGATGACCTAATTTACCCTGTGTGTTGGGTACTGTTGTTATCATTACCCCCATTTTATGAGATGAAGAAACTAAATGACATCGGGAGGAATTAAATAACTGGCCACAGGCCCAATTACTTAACTTCTTTACTAAAGGAAGAGCTAGGATTTGAATCCAAGTTTTTAATAACTGTTGCCCTTTTTTTAGTAATAAAAATATAACTTTTAAAACAAACTTGCAAGCAATATAGTAGTTTATATGAAAAGTTCTGGAAAAAACAAGTTCTGCAAAAAGAATATATGCAACTGTGTGTTAAATTTTCATCTGATTTTACCAATAATTGTATAGAAAATGCTCTTGATTATTCAACAGTATGGTTTGGGGAGTTTATATTTCCATGGTATGTTTATTTCTCAATTGTTAGAAATCTCATTTTGTGAGGGGACATTAAAAAAACCTCACATAATCACTATTCTTACCAACTCTTTTGACAAAGAATGAAGGTTAATTCTAATAACTTCATAAATGAAGCATGCCATATTTTTTCTAAAATATAAAAGCACATCTTTATCATACCTGCAAACCCCAGACTTACTAATTATTAGTAGTAATGCATTTGTTGTTTTGCTTTATGCATGCATTTACTTATTGAAATGGGTATCAGACTCTGCATTAGCTAAGATTAATCTCCCACCAGTCTATGTCCTCACTACATCCTTCCCTTTCTTGCATCTTTTAGTTCTGAACATGAAATTTAAAGCATCACTTCTGCCCCTGGCTGGTGTGGCTCAGTGAGTTGAGTGCCAGCCTGTGAACCAAAAGTCACTGGTTCAGTTCCCAATCGGAGCACAAGCCTGGGTTGCGGGCCAGGTCCCCTGTTGGGGGTGGTCGGTGTTTCACACATCAATGTTTTGTCCTTCTGTTTCTCTTTCCCTTCCCCTCTCTCTAAACAACAAATAAAATCTTCAAATAAAAAAAATAAATAAATGTAAGCTTAAGAGCCAAGACCTTTAAAAAAAAATAAAGGGTCGCTTCTATGAAAATAATTGAGAGATCCAGAATACATAGGAGTAATAAAAACTATTTTAAATTGTGAAATAACCGATTATCTGGAGATAGGTTTTTCAGGTTGTAAATGTTCATTCTACCCATCCTTATCTTTGAATCATATTACACTATAAAAACTAAAGGAGTTATTTGTTCAGTTATTCATCTATTTAGTTAATAAGTACTTATATAATAATATTTTACAGTTTATAGAATGCTTCACAAACATCTGTTTGGGAGACCTGTAAGAAAAATAATCCTGTTTATCATCTTATTGTTACTATAGTTTCTGTTTGTTCAGTATCTGCTATATAATAGGCCATTAGCTAAACACTTAGGTAAGTTGTCATTATCTTCATATTACAAATAAAGAAATTGACGCTTAGGGGATTAAGTGTATGAAAATTTGGCCGACAGTGGTAAAACCAGATTTCTAATCCTGAGCTGTTAAGCCAAAAACCCATTCTCCCTTCACTGGGCCACACTGGTACTGATTTTCAGCTGAGAAACATCAGATGAGTTGCCCAAAGCACAAAGCTAATACATGATAGAACTTGTACTTAAGTATAAGAATTCTTCAATTCATTTATTGTGATTCCTATGATAACTGTTACTGAATGCTCCCTGTGTGCTAGGTGCTAGGGACCGAGTCTACGTTCTAGTTGGGGGTACAGAAGTTAAGGGAATAGTTTCAGAACAATGTGCCAACTGCTGCAATAGAAACATATACTAAGTTATTGTGAAACTGAAAACACTTAAAGTGAGTACTTGTCTTATAAAAAGTATTTGGTATTTTAAATGTTAATAAATATCCATTTTATTTATCTTCTAGTACAAAGAACTGGAACACACCACTTATATTTGATCTCAAAGAAGGAACTGTTAGTTTAATTCTGCAGGCAGAAAGGTAATTTGCTTATCATGTTTGATTATTGAATTTGGGGTTAAGATACTTTAGATCACAGCAAAGCACTCTTTAAAGCATGCTGTTTACAGAATGATATTGTACAATGGTCATTAGTTATCAATCTGTTTTTACTATTTATTTTAAAAGGAGAAAGTCAGAGGATAAGCTCTTAGATCAATAGTTCTGAAACTTTTTGATCTCAGAATTTGCTTACATTCTTACAAAGATACTGAGGGTTATTATATATATCACCATTTACTGTATTAAAATTAAAGTTGAGATTTAGAAGTTATTACTTTATTTAAAATGATGAGAATAAACTTATTAGAAGTAAACATCAGAATAGTGACATGAGAAAATGAGAGTGAAACAGGCAAATTGATATGAAATAGTTTTGACTTCATGGTCCCTTTATTTTCTATTCTCTTCTGTTTTTATTTTTAAATATTGGTTCAAACTCATTCATTTTATGAGCCACTACTTGGCTCTGACCTGAAGTTTGAGAAATAATATTCTCTTCCAAACTCTTCAGTGTATACAGGACTAAGAATCTCCAAACCAATTAACTAGAGTAAGGATGGAATAGCTATTACTCAGGAATCCATACTTTTCCATGAAAACTATCAGTCTTTTAAGTACCGTGATCCACTACTGAATCACAGGTCAAAGTTAGAAAGCTACAACCCAGTAAAACCTGGAATAAAGTATAAAAATATAATAGACAATTACCTAAAATAGCTACCTATAAAAATATTTGCACTGAACCATGTATTTTATTCCTCATCCCTTTTTTTTTATTACTCACCACCTAGGCAGCTCTTAATAGTGTTTATTACCAGGTTTTCTAGCCCATAGCATTTTATAAATAGCAAACCAGAAGAGGAATGGCGCAGTGACAGGAAGAAAAGTGACTGCCTGGCAAGGGAACAGAGAGAATACTTAAAGCATAGAACTGTGTAGCTGAGTGACGTAATTCTTTTGATGCACTAACAGATTTTTGTGAGTCAAAGCTATCAGTTAACTAGTGGTTGAAGAGTATGATCATTATATGTATGACTTTGATCAAGAAAATAATTGTGTCAAATTTTGTATCATCTGTTTAATAAAAGTGAATGTATGATTTATTTAGTTACACATTTTTTAAAAAGACATCTTTGCCACTTAAGAT
Organism: Phyllostomus hastatus; assembly: GCF_019186645.2. Lineage (NCBI taxonomy): Eukaryota > Metazoa > Chordata > Mammalia > Chiroptera > Phyllostomidae > Phyllostomus > Phyllostomus hastatus. The sequence goes on along the minus strand of NW_025333977.1, from coordinate 14,650,975 downwards.
GTGAGCTGTCTAAAAAACCATATTTCTGAAATTCTTTTTACTCAGACAACTCCAAATTGATGTATTTATAAATATATTTATTGAATATGCTCTTAGTAAAGGTATGTATCAGTGGAATAAATTATCAGGTAATTAAAGAACGTGGTACTCAGTGCCTGTTGCTGGTCTTATTTGTACATTTAGTTATGTTTGCCCCTTGAAACACTGTTTATTTTCAAGATTAGAAGCTATAGTATCTTTAGGAGAGAAAACGCTTTTAGTACTCATGCTAAGAAAGAATTTATAGCAATATGATGTGTTACTTTGTCAACATTAGCTACTATACACTAGTGTATAAGGTCCACACCCTTTAATTAAATAAACTATACTTTAATTCTCAAGTATTAATTTAATTAAGGTGTATGTGAAGGGCTACTCCCAAAACCAGGAATTTATGTATTAAAAAATATGTATTTATTATTACATGTTTAAATTTCAGTCACCTTCAAAATACTCTCCATTAGATGCAATACACCTATCAAGATGTTTTTACCACTGTTCACAAGAATTTTTGAACCTATTTTGATGTCTTTTAGTTCCATCTTCCATTTTTTGTTTCACCTCTTCCATATCAGCAAAATGTTTCCCTTTGAGGACTTTGAGGGCTTTTTACATCCAGGGAAACAAAACAAAAGCCACTCAGGGCAAGATTGGGTGAACAGGGAGGGTAGGGCATAAGGGTCATGTAGTTTTTTTGGTCAAAAACTGCTGAACACGCAGCACAGTGTGGGTAGGTACACTCACCAATCACCCATTATAAACTAGGCAAATGTGTTGAGTCTTCAAAAAATTTCACTGAGCCGAATGCAGCCTCTCACAACAATGCCAGCTGATGCACTCATACAGATGGGTTCCTAGAATACTCACCTAGCGGGGGGAAGCCTTTACTATAAGGAGCCTAACCTCCAGAAGATAATTCCAGTTTTGAGGGGATCCCCCAACATGTATTGGGGATTTATTATGTACTAACTTTTCATTGGTTTGGTGTTTATTTCCTATTTGTTTCCATAATAAGAAAGAGCAATTAGCAACTTCGGAGTCAAGAATTAGTTCTGAATCAAGGATATTAAAACCTTGAACATAAGATTTAAAAATTTAATAATGTGTACAGTATTGAAGAAATAGGCACTTCAATATGGCAGTCGTAGGAGTGTAAATCAATACAACCTTTCCAAGGGCAGTTTAACAATAAATATTAAAATGTTAACAGTGTAAGGCCTTCAATCCAATAGCTGTATTTCTAGAAATTGTACCAAGGAAATAAGTACACATACAGAAATGTGTATAGACTCTAGGCATTCTTTAGAACAGTAAATAATCTGAAATAAAAGTCTATTAGGAGTGCATTAGCTAAGTAAAGTTACAGTATATTCATACTTTGTTTGCTATGCGTTATCTTTACAGAAGTAGGATTACAAGAGATCTTTTGATTTCTCTGTATTGTTTCAATTGTACTTTTGCAATGTTTATAGATTTTTTTGTATTTAATCTTTATTGCATTTTTTCCATTATCCTTTAGTTCTCTTATATATCCCTCCTCCCAGCAGTCTTCGTACTGTTGTCCATGATTCCTTTTTCCTTTTTGCTCAGTCCCTCCATCCCTAGCCTCCCCCCGACAACTTCCTGTCCTCCTGCTCTCCGTCTATGAGTCTGTCCCCAGTTTTCAAAGAAAAAATAACAGCCATTAAATATTTACATTTTGACTTAATAAAAAATTGGCTACACAGAACCCTTATGCCTTGAATATAGCTGTCCACACAACGAATGAACCCTAGTCCTGGCTGGGAAAAAAATGTTATTTTAGATATGAATACATTGCTGATGGTCAAAGTCAAAGCATCCGATTTTAATAAATACTGGCCCTGATGTTAATTTTTGAGTCATTTTTACTGTTTTGGACTTTAGCCAATATTTAATCTTTGTCTTTTTTTTTTTTAAGATTTTATTTATTTATTTTTAGAGAGAGGGGAAGGGAGGAAGAAAGAGGAGAGAAACATCAGTGTGTGGTTGCCTCTCATGTGCCCCCACCAGGGACCTGGCCCACAATCCAGGCATGTGCCCTAACTGGGAATCAAACTGGCGACCCTTTGGTTCACCGGTCAGTGCCCAATCTAATGAGCCACACCAGCCAGAGCTTAATTTTTGTCTTTAGCATAATTGTTAATTGTGAAATATGTATGAATGCTGTTTTGTAATACATATAGCATCAGGAACTAAAATCACTGAATTGTAAATTGTGAGATTTTCCTATTGCCTTTGTATAGAAATGCTTCTTTAGGAAAGGAAAAAAATTGCAAGTATAATGTAAACAGGGTCAGAATTTTAGTATATAGGGTGGTGATTATGGGCATTTTCATTTTACTTCTTCAACCTCCATCAAAAAACAAAAACCTAGAAACAAACCAGAACAACCAGTGTTGACTTTTCAGGTTGTTTGAATATTTCATTTTGTGTATATCTATGGACTGACTTTAATTGTAAGATTTAGATTTTTCCAAAGGGAAGTAAACTCCTACTTGAGAATATTTTTTATTCCTTATTTTTTAGACATTTTCTTCTTGTAGATGGTGGTGGTATCTATTTATATTCTTATGAAGGACGCTTTATTTCTTCTCCAAAATTTCCTGGAATGAGAACAGATATTCTAAATGCACAAACTGTGTCTCTGAGTAATGATACCATAGCAATAAAAGATAAAGCTGATGAAAAAAGTAAGTACATTTTTATAATATTCTATGTCAAATTTCTGTGACATTTGTTAATATTGTAAAATTTTCATAAAGTAACTTTCATTTTCTCATCTATTAATGTGTTAACTTTGTATGAAAGAATTAGGACCTTTTTAATTTTTCCTAATCATGAATTAATGAAAAAACTGAAGTTGTAATTCATGAATCGATGACAGAACTGAGGTTGTAATATTATATATAAAGTTGTCACACTCAATTTAACAAATATATAATGTCACAGCAGTAACAAAGCTTAGTGGGTAAGAAATAAATCTTTACATATTCAGTAGCTGTTGGTAGAGAGTTTGAATTCAAGATTGTAAATCTGAAAAAGGTTCAGATTACTTTTTAAGTTTATTGATTTTTAAAATATTTCCTTTTTCTTCATTTGGTAACATTTGGCTTCATTGTAAACAGTGTATGCTTCATTGTACTATTTGTTTTACTTATATATTATTAAAATCAATATTTTAAATTAAGTAGAAAAAAGTTATGAATAATTTTAAATTTTAACGTAAAAATCTAGACCATATTAAGTATTTGTAAATAAATATGTCGGCTGTTCTGCAGTTGCATAGTCCAGAAAACTTTTATTAAGGCATTGCTGTATCACAATTTCATTTATCCAACAAACATAAGTGTTTACTGTGTGCCAAGTGCTTTTCTAGAAGTTGAGGATATGATGGTGAACAAGACAGACAAATATAAAAGTAGCTAGTGATAACTTGCTGTGAGGAAAACCAGGGCAGGGTAAGGGAACAGAGAAATCCGGAAGTTGGGGAGGGGAACAGGACAAGCAAGTGCAAGGGTTCTGAGGTGGGAATGATTAGCATGTACAAGAACTGCCAGAAGGCCTTGTGACCAGGTCCATCTGAGATAAGCAGAGTCCCAGGAGAGGAGGACAGAGAATAGATAAGCAGGAACCAGGTCGTGTGAAGACTTGCCTATGGTAACGATGGGGGCGTGAGGGAACAAGAGGAGGTAAGCATATTATTATAGGTTTTTATCATGGGTGATTGAGATAGAAGATGGGGGAGGGGGAAGTTTAGAGAAGGTACACAAACCCAGGGTTCTGTTGGGTGGGCCAAAAAGTCTGTTCAGTTTTTTCCTTAAAACATACATACATTTCTCATTTTCACCAAGAATTTTATTGATTTGGATACTTTGAGTATGTTGGCTATCTCCTGCTATTGGCTTCTAGTGGGGAGAGGCCAGGGGTGCTGCTAAACATCTTCCCACACATAAGACAGACCTCTAGCAAAGAATTATTTAGCCAAAATGTCAACAGTACCAAGAAACTTTGCAAACCACTTTTTACATGTTTTATCAATCAGTCACAGCACCTTCTCCATACACTGCACAAGTCTTTTATGGCTTTTCAGTTGTGTTTTTACTGTTCTTGAAATAATGAAGCATACTATGCCTAAAATGTTGTGTATCTTCTCCCATCTTCAATATTAAAATTGCTACACAAAAATTCACCAACTTTGATAAGTTTTTTTTTAATGCACGCTGATATGGCAGCTGCCACAGTACAGTCTAACAAAATTGTTTTGAATGAAGTTAAAGACTAAAGCCATCATATCAAAAAAACTAAACGAACTTTTTGGCCAACCCAATGTTTTGGTCTTGGTAAGTTTAAATGCCTTTTAGACATCTGAGGGTAGATGGAGAGTAAACAATTGCATGAACAAGTCAAGGGCTCAGGACAGAAGTGGGGACGAGAGACATGACTTTGGGAGTCATTGACGTGCAGGTGGTGTCATGACACCAAATGAAATTACTTAGGAAGTGAGTAGAGAGAGGTAAGAGGACCAAAGACTTCTGAAATTTTCTATAGTTAGTTTGTATCTGAAACATTTCATTATTCTTTAATCCTTTGCTAGTTCATAGAATTTTACATTTAGAAAGAATTATGAACATTTTCGGAAATACGTATTTACATGTATGCCAATTCCTTTTCCTTTGACATAAATTTTGATTGTTGAGCAAGATAATTGTGTAGTTTTCTTTTGCTATAAAAAGAAAATTAAAAGACTAAAATAAAATTGTTGTAGAACTGATAAAAATTGAGAAGGGAAATATTTTCCTCATGTTCCCTTTTAAAGAAACTAGTACTCATGAGTGGCTAAATAGAGGTTTATGCTAACAATAGAAAACACAGTTGAAGTACCTAAATCCTTACCATGGAATTGTTAAAATTTCCTTTCAAGGCAGCCATCCACAAGTAAAACCAGTGGCTCCTTCCTAATCTGGGACCTTCTTTATAGGCAGGATCCTTGAACCAACCCCAGAACTTATGTTATGGTAGGTGCTCCATGAATACATGGCACATGGATTCAAAGATACCCCTTGGGATAATTGTTTAAATAGTAGAGAGGTACTGCTTTTTTTTTAAAGATTTTATTTATCTTTTAGAGAGGGGGAGGGAAGGAGAAGAAGACGGTGAGAAACATCAATGTGTGGTTGCCTCTTGCACACCCCCTTACTGGGGACCTGGCCCACAACCCAGGCATATATCCTAGTGTGGCGGATACTGGCCCGCAGTATCCATCTCTGCTGCAGATGCTTGTCGAAACACGAGAAAAACATACACAGAGACAACCAGGTCCTGTGGGGAAATAGGGACAGAAGGGCCACTCTCTCTAGTGGAGAGCGCCTTGTCTCCATTTCCAAGCAGATTTTTACTGAGAATACAGACTTAGTCTGTGGATTCACAGTATGGCAGAAAAGATCAAAAGAAGTACGTGACTTACAAAGGTGCAGACAGAACCCCCACTGTGATTCTGGGCAGAGATTGGAGTTTTAACATATTACTTAAAGGGCTAGTTTTGGTTTCCTGTCTGTGCCTTCAAATTCTAATTTAATAACATCCTCTAGCAAACAGATCTCACAGGATCTTGCATATTCTATGTCTCTGGCCTGATTACCCCGGGGGTCCACCGTTTCTGGTCTGGGCTGCACCACTTCTGCTTATTTCTGCAGGCCTGAGCCAACAGAGGAGATAAAGGCAGCCAGGATACTTGGATTTCTCACAACTAAGAACAAGGACTCAGGCTTTGAAAAAGCCGAGGGGGCAGGTGTTGATGTCCATCACCCCTTCATACCCACAGCCCCGAATCTCTTCCCTTAGGGCATTCCTACATGATCACGTCTGTCTTAGATTCATTTTCTTTCCTAGAGAATTGTTACCCATCATTGACTGCCGATCATGCAAAGGGAGCCAGGCATTAGAACAGGCAGCATTCATGCCAGGGAAATAAGTTTTGTCTCCTTAGTGGCTCCTGGTCTGGAGGTCTTTCACTAAGCCTAAGTCATGGGGAGTTACAGCTTCCTGAGACCAGGCAGGGTGGTCCCCAACACCCTAGAATGGGAATTGAACCAGCAGCCCTCAGATTCTCAGACCAGCACTCAACCGCTGAGCTACACCAGCCAGGGCAAGAGGTACTGCTTTTGACTTCTCCCTGTCCATCTTCACAGATACAGAATGATATTAGTGAGGGTGATTATTTGAAAGAAATGTCTGGGTGTAAGGGGTGTGGAAGTTAGAGAGCAGTTAAGTTTAGAAGCAGTTCTTTCAGCTCCCAGCTCCTTAGTTGTTCTTTCTGCCAGTTTTTGTTACATGTTAAAACGCAGGTCCGGTCTCCCACAGGTCAGGGCCAGTTGTGGGAGAGTAGACGTGTTCATCCTTATACCTCCAGCTCTATAAAATATGTGCAGTCAGCATGAGAGTGGAAGGCTTTTTCTTTCTAAGTTATTAGTTTGTGTAGCTATGAAAATAACTGGGTTTAGCCAAGCCCAAAGCATTTTTTAAAAATGGAAACCAAATTTTTCTAATTTTATTTCTATAAATTAAAAATTCTTTTACATATTTTCCTTTGTCATCTTTCTCAGCATAATCAGCAGTCTTAGAACATAACTTACTATTGTGACAGGATTTTCTTGTGAATATAACCAGTGACCTCAAACTTAATATCCTAAGGTTTACTAAAAGCTAATAATCAATATACATACTAAAAGTGTGTTCCTCTGGAATTTAAATATCACATTATACGTATTTTAACATTTTTATGATCTTTATAATTGTCCAAAAATTTTTTTTTTTGCTGACTGCTTGTACCACTTTTGTCTTTTCATACCATTTTTGTCATTTAATTTCTGTAATCCTATGTGTATGGTCAGTTATATAAAATCACTCCATTCTGTTTTTTAATTTCTGTAATCCTATGTGTATGCTCAGTTATATAAAATCACTCCATTAGGGATGAATCTTGGGCTGGGCTGAAGTAATTAGAGAATCACAAAAAACACTCCGACAATCTTCCCCCTCCAACCATCCTTTTAAAATAGAAAAGAACTGCTGGTAATACCACCGTCGTGTCTGGAAACCTTTGGTGAAACAGAAAGGGTCAGAAGCAGTGTCTGTTTCCCCAAGTATCCCTTTTAGCAAACAAAGACAGTCCTATCCCTCAAGGGATTCCAAGGGTTCAAGTTCTCTGCCAGGAATTCAGGACAAACATCAGACAAATTATACCATAGTAGTATACTGACCACAGGGAAATGAACAGCACAAAACACATGGCCTGGTATTACAGTAAGCACTTGATACGATTTTCCTTTGTCAAATAATGATTGTGGTGTTAGATTGGTCTAGATCAGAGTTATCAAAATTAGAGATAACATCCAGATTTGGACTTGCCATTGTTGGTCCCATGTAGCCTTGAAGCCATACCATTAACAACAATTCTAATTAGGGAATGTATGTTTTGGGAAGATGTTTTCATCAGAATTATGAGTCCATTAATACACAGGAATTTGATACCGCTGCTCTTCTGTGCTGATAGATACTGTATGGGTCACTGAGTTAGATAATTTCTCATGAGGATTATGATAATTCCATTGAAGTTTACCAATAAAAATGCTAACATAATACATTAACTAATGTTCTACTTTTTTTTTTAAGTAATCTTCCTCTTTGAGGCATCAACTGGAAAACCATTAGGTGATGGGAAGCTTCTTTCTCATAAGGTAATGGACATTAGTTATTTCTAATGGAAATGGCCTGTAATTACTTCCTTTTTAACATTGTTTTCATTTAAAAAAGATTAAGAATTACAAATAGGGAGTTACAGAATAGCCATGGGGATGTAAAGTACAGTATAGGAAATGGAGCAGCCAAAGAACTTATGTGCATGACCCATGGACGTGAACAATGGTGGGGGGATTGCCTGAGGGGATGGGGGGTGCTAGGTAGAGGGGGGCAAAGGTGGAAAAATTGGAACAACTATAATAAAAAGGAAAAAAAGGAAGAAAGAAAAATAATAAAATGTCTTCATTTTAAGGAGGAAAACATAACTACATACAGAAATTAAGTGCATAAAAGGATCTGACTTACGTGTCTGCTATTCAGGCTCATTTCTGCTTTTCAATAAAATGTTCTTTTGTGATTAAATTTGTACCAATCAGTAAATAAAAATGTATTTATATTTCAAAATACATTGCAGCTTTTCCATTGCCAGCATTTTCTTTAGGTTTTTAAGACTGTAGTTAAACTGAAAAAAAATTCTGTAGAAGTACAAAAAGACACTGAATTGTGAATCGTTTATTGGTCCCTGATTTTTAGCCTTAAATAAACAAAGGAGCACATTTTATTGTGTTATCTTTCTAATAAGCGATATATTAGAGTCTAAAGATACCTTTAACAATATTGTTCAATGCTTCTAGTAAAGTGTTACACTTTTCTTTTTGCATTTATTAGATGTAAGTTTGGTTAACACATACATTCATATAATTCAGAAATCAAAAAGCATAAAAAACTATACAGTGAAAATGTTTGTCTACTATACCTGCCCTTCATTAATACAGTTTCTTTCTACAAAATAAATAACCACTTGGTTAATCTCCTACATATCCTTTCAGAGATTTTTTTTTAAAAAAGACTGTCCCTTCCTTTCTGATATAATGGTCTGGGGTACAACTTGGGCACTACTTTATTTGTGTGATTATTTGTTTTTTTGTTTATTTATATTTTTATCCTCACCTAAGGACATGATTATTGATTTTAGAGGGAAGGGAAGGGAGGGAGAGAGGGGGAGAGAAACATGGATGTGAGAAAGAGACATCAATCGTGCCCCAACCAGGGAGCAAACCTGCAACCTAGGTATGTACCCTGAGGAGGCATCAAACTTGCAGCGTTCTGGTTTTTGGGATGGTGCTCCAAACAACTGAGCCACACCAGTCAGGGCCCTTTCAGAGATATTTAGTGTATATATGAATAAAACTGATATATGTTCTTTTCTCCCTCTTTTACAAAACCATAACATATAACTATGCACCTTGATTTTCTCACACAATATTCTTTCTGGAGATCTTTACATATCAGATAACGTGGTTCCTCAATCCTCACCCCACCACCATCCCACCATATATAATATTTTATGGATGTATCAGAATTTATTTAACCTGTACCCAAGTGATGGACAATTTGTTTCCAGTCTTTTTCTATTACAATATTGCCAAGATGAATTACTTTCCAAATAAGTATTATCAGGTTATCTTGCAAAGAGATTGTATCAATTTATATTCTCACTAGTAATATTTGGGAGGGGGGACCTCCCAAAAAACAGAATTATCTTCTGGAGGGCTTCCCCTGCTACGTAGGTGTTCTAGGAACCCATCTGTACCAGTGTACCAGCTGGCATTGTTGTGATAGGCTGCATTTGGCTTCAGTGAATTTTTTTTGAAGATTCCTTCCGTGGGTTTGACTATTTTATAATGGGTGACTTATAAGTATACCTGCCCATTCGGCACTGAGTGTTCAGCAGTTTTTGACCAAAACTGCATGACTCCTGTTCGCCACCCTCCCTATTCAGTCGATCCCAACTCAAGCAACTTTTTTTTGTTTTCTGGGAGAAAAAAGTCCTCAAAGGGACATGTTTTGCTGCTGTGGAAGAGGGGGACCAAAAAACAGCAGAAGCACTAAAAGACATTAAAATTGACAAGTTCCAAAACTGTTTTGAGCAGTGGAAAAAAGTCTTGATAAGGGTGTATTGCACGAAATGGAGAGTATTTTGAAGGTGACTGAAGTTTAAACATGTAAGAGTAAATACAGAATTTTTTATAAGTTCTGTGTTTTGAGCGCCCCCCCCTTATACATGAGATGTCTCTGTCCCCATATTCTCTTTGTTACGATCATTTTAAATCAAGACTATGTAAGCAGAATTCTTCCTTTTTAGTAGGATTAAGCATTTAAAAAGGGAATGAATTTCTCAGCTATTGAAGATATCATTATTTTTGTTAGTTGGGTTGAAATGAGGGTCATTTAGTAAGGTTTAACAAACATTTCTTTTAGTGTTGGTAATTCTTTTTCTAGAACACTTTCTAGGAGTAAGAAAGTTACAATTTCATTATTGTACGAATGAAGTTGCACAAGACATTTTTACCTCTTTGTCTTGTATATAATACAAAGGATTTAAAAATTTGGCATTCTCTAGAGAAAGTCACTCAGTCTGTTTTATTTCATATTATATGAAGACACTAAAAACCAAGACCTACCCCAATACATAACAGAGCCAAAACTAGAACTCTGGTCTGTCTTTTATTAAATGAATGTTAGTGTAGGTCAAGGGAGAAGGTTCAAGTGAACAGGAAGCTGCTTCCATGTCCCGCTGCGGAGAGCGACTCAGGAGGAATCAGACAGAAGGGGCCTTAGCAGGACTGGATGGGAGGAGCGTGGGGAAGCCCTGCTGAGTGAGGAGGGAATGGGGAAGAAACCCTCCTCCCCACACTGTGCACCAAGGCATTGCTACTGTCCGTCTTTCTGTCTGAATTCCTTAGTGAGGAGAATCATATCTGTTTAACAGTTTTTTTTAAAATACAGGTTGTGGCAAAAGTAGGTTTATGGTTGTTTATATGGAAAATAATACAATAATAAATAATACAAGAATAAACTGTTTCATATACTCACAACTGTGAACCTACTTTTGTCCCCACCTTGTATAATAGGTACTTTTGATGGGTACGAGGAATTCTTTATTGTAAAGATCAGTTTCTATGAAAGGCTTCCCTTTTGAAAATACCTAAAATAATATTTCATACATAGCTTGATATACATGGAACAACATTCTTTTCTTCCTTAAAATACAACTGATGGTATATGCAAAGAGAAGGGTTTTTTTAAATGTATTATGAACTGATACATGGTTTATTCTGACCCCTCAACTTGCATAAGGGTGTATAAGCAGGTTTTGTTTTTTTCAGGATGTTATGGTAGTATATGATAGGTATGACTGCTTGATGTGATCATGATTCTTACTGAATTCACAGACCCCTAGCAGGTCTTCACACATAATAAGCAGTAAACAAATACCCCTTGGATTGAATTGAAATAAATCCATACTGAACCATTTTCAAATTACAAGGAAATTCATTTCACTGGCTAGTATGATGACATAATAGATGAATGCAACATGCCAGAGGCACTTTGCTACTGTAGACAGACCACCTGCTATGCGGTCAGAAGTCTGGGTTGTAAAATCGAGTTATGCTTGTTACTAGCTTTTTCTGAGCAAAATCACTTAATGGCTATGGATCTCAGTCTTCTCATCTGCAAAATAAGTATCATAATCCTACATCAGAAGATTGTTTCTTGTTTCACATGAAATGAATGTGAAAGGATCTATAAAATTTAAGGCTCTAAATACAAGATATTTCCATGAATCAGTTCTTACAAGTCTTTGCAATATAGCCAATATGCTTAGAGTGAACTTCGGTATGAGGAGCTTAATCCAAGAAGATGCCCCCTCTTTTTTTCAAAGTAGACCTCCCATTTGACATCCACCTGCCCTGTCACCCCGTCACCCTGCCATTAAGATAGAAGTGTTCGTCAGCTTTCTCAGTTTCAAAGTGTATGTTATTTTAGTGTTGTAAGGGGCATCTTTCCCTGGTAAATTTTTTTAAAAGTACGTGTTAGTGTAGCTTTTGATTTATTAGTGTGCTAGCAGTTTAAAATTATTTAACAGGGGCAGTTTATCACTCTAAGTAGGGGAGTGATTTATAATGATCTTTAAGTAAACAGATGTTCTTTAAATAATTAAAATGGTCTGATGGTTAAGCACTAAAACTAATCCGGTATTTAATTTTTTTTTAGAGTGAAATTTTGGAAATTGCTCTAGATCAAAAAGGACTTACCAATGATAGAAAAATTGCTTTCATTGATAAAAATAGAGATCTTTATATCACCTCAGTGAAACGATTTGGGAAGGAAGAACAAATTGTCAAACTCGGTAAAAAGTTGTAACACATTTAGAATTTTAATTACTTTCAATTTTCTTAGATCTATTGCCATATAAATAGCTTACTTGCTTGAATGAATCTATGAATGATTTAATTTCATAACATTTTTTACCTATTTAACTCCATTTTAATAGCAAATCTTTAGCTACCACAGCTAAATTGGCATTGAAGAAAGACTTGGAAATTAAAAATATAATGGTTGTGGTTAGAATATTCAAATATTTCCATCAATTCTTATGTGAATTTTTGTACATGTTTTGCCATTATATGATTAGAAATTAGAGTCATACCTATCAGAAATTAGATGGGGCCTTGTATGTCAGCTGATTTTAAAGATATATTTTTAGTATTTATATAGTGGAACTAATAGTGCATTAACATTCTTTTTAAAATAAGGAACAATGGTACATACTTTGGCGTGGAGTGATACGTGCAATATCCTTTGCGGACTTCAAGATACTCGATTTACAGTGTGGTATTACCCTAACACAGTTTATGTGGACAGAGACATTTTGCCTAAAACATTGTATGAAAAGGATGCAAGGTAACGTTTTACTGCATAGAATTTTTTATTTTGGTAAATAAAACGAATAAAGTGTCATGTCTTTGCCTCTAATTTTAAATCCTACAAGGTATCTTTCACTTAGTCAGCTAAATAATTTGTTCAGCTAAAGTTAATTTAGTGAGACTTAAATGATGGAACCAAGTTAAAAGGTTTGTATAAAGCTATTATATTTATTTGTTTCTTATATGGATATAATTTTCCTTACATGAATATAATTTTCAAGCTTAATGTTTAATGGTAACTCAACTAGTTCCTAAGGTTTTTCAGTGACACGCAACCTTGTCACAACCTTGTCACAAGGTTGTGTCACTTGACTCTATCTCAGATTATCATTTTAAGATGTTCAGGAATATATGTGTTCTAAAATTTAATTCAATCTAGCATTGAATTTTGAAATTAATATTAAAGATAAAAAATATAAAATCCTCTAAGAAACAGCAAGGGGATCTCTCAGTCTTGACAAAATAGGGTTACAAAGACTTCTCAACTTTTAAATCTTAACCTAATTTGCAAATCTATTTTGAGTTCATTTTTAATATTCAAATTCACAACCTTAGCAAAACTGGAGAGACATCATGTTAAAAGTTTTTAAACTAATAAAGAGAAGTTAGTCTCTTTACTTAAAGTTTACCTCTTTTTATGGTGGGAAAATAATCTTGAAATCAGCTTAATTTTTAAGGGTTTACACTTTAATACTTTAAAAGCTCAAATTTAGTGACTTAATCATTTGTGTGACTTACCTTAGAATTGAGGGAAAAAAGTTGTTTGAAATGTTTTTAGAAATACCTCTCACATATGTAATAGTTTTGCCACATTAAATAGTGTATTTTGTCCCAAGTGTATATAACAAGTTAAATTCAAATGTTTATTTCAATACATACATTCTCTGTGGAGTTAACTTTTTTGGAGGTGCATTTTGGAAGTTGGATACTTCATATGTACATCAGGGATCAAATCCCCAAATTTAATGTATATGAAAAATTTGCTCAGCATATAAATTACACTTTGCTTTTTTTTCCTACAGTGAATTTAGTAAAAATCCCCACATTGTGAGTTTTGTTGGCAATCAGGTAACTATAAGAAGAGCTGATGGCTCGCTGGTTCACATCAGCATATCACCATATCCTGCTATTCTGCATGAATATGTAAGCAGTTCAAAGTGGGAAGATGCTGTGAGACTTTGTCGCTTTGTTAAGGTACTTACATTTCAGATCCATAGTTGTGTATTAGTTTACACAGTATCTTTTTTGCAAGATGAGAAATAATAACAGTTAAGCGCTGGAAAACATGCAGTTGGGATCATGTCTCTTTTTATAAGTGAAGCTACAAATGATGCAGGGGGATAGATGCTCCGTAATTTATTCTCTGAACAAGCTATAGTTTAAATGGGTAGTTTCTTAATATTGATACATATGAAAAGTCTTCTAAACTTTTTAAAAAGTCAGGTTCTCAACTTCTACCCCCACAGAGATTCTAATTTCTTAAATCTGGGGAGTGATCTGGGCATAGTTTTTAAATTCCTCAGATGATTTGTACAGCTAAGGTTGAATTCAGGATTTTCTGAGTATGTTTGACCACAGAACTCTTTTGTTGAACATTGTTTCACATTCCTGAGAATATACTTTTGTGGAGTGACTTTTCAATGTTTTTCTTTTCAAAATTGGTTGTTGGTGGCAATCTGCTCTTATCCAAGAAACTATTCCTCAGGCTCCCTGTATATTGTTTCCTTTGACATCTCATCAAAAAGCCTGGAGGGTTATCTTAAAAGTGCATCATTAAGTTCAGCCCTGGTTAGTGTGGCTCAGTGGATTGAGTGCCAGCCTGCAAACTGAAAGGTCAGCAGTTCGATTCCCAATCAGGGCACATGCCTGTGTTGCAGGCAACTGGTGAATGTTTCTCTTGCACCTCAAAGTTCCTCTCCCTCCCTTCCCCTCTCTGTAAAAATAAATAAAATCTTTTTAAAAATTATGGAAAAAATATGGTTAAGTTAAAAAATAAATCTTTTATAATTAGAAATAAAAATTTAAAAATTTTTATTCCAAAGAAGTTCTTTATGTGTTATTAATACATATTTAACAAAGTAGCCACAACGAAATTTCCGTATCATTAATTTATTGAATTAGTAATTCTTTCAGTGCCATGCTCAGTAAATTTTTTATTTTTTTAATTTTAAATTTTTTAAAGATTTTATTTATTTATTTTTAGAAAGAGAAGGGAAGGAGAGAGAGAGAGAGAGAGAAACATCAATGTGAGGTTGCTGGGGGTCATGGCCTGCAACCCAGGCATGTACCCTGACTGGGAATTGAACCTGCGACACTTTGGTTCACAGCCCACACTCAATCCACTGAGCTATGCCAGCCAGGGAAAATTTTTTATTTTTAATTAAAACAATTTTATTATATTTTAAATCACTGTTTTAAAACTTCAGCCACGTGTTGAAATAATTGTTCTCATATTTCATTTTAGGAACAAACCATGTGGGCTTGTCTAGCTGCTATGGCAGTTGCTAATCGAGATATGACTACTGCAGAAATAGCCTATGCAGCAATTGGTGAAGTAAGTAACGTTTACTTACATGTATATGTGTGTGTGTGTTGCCATAATTTGTTATATTTCTGTTATTATTCAATTCAAATATTTTTTCTTTTATTAGATTGATAAGGTTCAATACATCAATTCTATAAAAGATCTTCCATCTAAAGAATCAAAAATGGCCCACATATTAATGTTTAGTGGGAACATACAGGAGGCTGAAATAGTACTTCTTCAGGCCGGCCTTGTTTATCAAGCGATCCAGATCAATATTAATCTCTACAACTGGGAAAGGTAATAAAAATAGTTTTTATCAGTTCCAAAACCAAATTGATCTTATTCTTTTCCCTGCCACTTTAGTACATTACATTTTCCACTGTGCTTAATAGTTTCCTAACACCACAAAAGAATTGATTTATGTTTATATTTTTGACTAGTTTGTCATTCAAGATTTATGCCTTCTCTGAACTTGGCGATTAATTATAGAACTTGAGGTATGAAGAAGAAAAGAGAGTTTAGGACGTTTCCCAAATTTCTGATTTCAGTAACTGAATAGATGGAAATACTAATATCAACAGATATGGAAGTGAAAATAGTTCAGCTTTAGGTATATTGAATTTGAAACATTTGTGAAGAAATGTGTGCTAATGGTTGGTGGAATAGAACAGGAGCTCATGGGAAAGATTTGAACTGGAGATGCAGATTTTGGAGTCATCAGGAAATGGACTGGGGAAATGTGTGGGGTGAGTTGACATCAGCAATGTTTATGGGATGAGTGAAAGAAGAGAAATCCACAAAAGATGGGAAAAAGCAGTCAGACAGGCAGAGAGAAGACGAGCCAAGAGAGATTTGTGATGCTAAGGAAGAAAGAGGAAAGGATTTGTGGTAAGGAGCAGTCGGTAGTAACCTGTTGCGCGTGGGTCACCGGCCAGCAGTGACCACGGAACACTGTGGATGGCTCGACGATAAACACGTGAGAAAAAACAACACATGCACAGAGACAAACTAGTTTCTGTGGGGAAGTAGGGACGGAATGGCCACCCCCCCTAGTGGGGAGCGCGCCGATTTACCGTCCATACCTGTTTTTATTAGGCTCATTTTGCATAATAATTCAGGTAAAGTACAGTACTCATTAGGGGAAGTAAGGAACTATAGAAAACAAAGAACTCTGCCGGTCTATTGAGTTGGGGGGTCAAAGAGCTGTAAGACTGAGGAA
Organism: Phyllostomus hastatus; assembly: GCF_019186645.2. Taxonomy (NCBI): domain Eukaryota; kingdom Metazoa; phylum Chordata; class Mammalia; order Chiroptera; family Phyllostomidae; genus Phyllostomus; species Phyllostomus hastatus. The sequence continues at coordinate 14,634,600 of NW_025333977.1, read as the reverse complement.
CAAACTAACTTCCTCCTAAGACCCTTCTCATTCAACTGAGAGCATTCTAAACAAAGAAGGTTTCACAGTAATTTACATGTTCTTTCTTAGGCCTGATCACCCCGGGGAAATCCGCACTTCTCAGTACCGAGCTGCACCACCCTGTCATTGTTTCAGGCTTAGGTGGAGCAAGGGAACTAGGTAACCAAGAGATAAGGAGATTTTCTCCCAGACGCTGAGAACTCAGGCTATGTCAAAGCCGAGGAGCGAGGGTCCATCACCCCCCTTTTGCTGCAGCCCCCCAAAGTCCTTCTTTTGGGGGGCCTCCCAAAAGTGATCGTGCCTGGCTTAGGGTCGTTCCCCCCGTGGGGAATCTTACCCGTCTTTGGCTAACCGACCAAGCTTTTGGGGGTTCAGTCATGAATAAAGCAGCAGAAGCAGCATTCCTGCCAGGAAGATAAGCTTTTGTCTCCCTGCCGGCTTACGGTTCCAAGGGCGTTCCCTTAGCCTTAGCTAGGCGGGGGTTTCAGCTTCTGATACCAGTCAGGGCGGTTCCCAACAGTAACCTTCCCCACCACTAAGCTCTGGGGCAGACTGATTTCTGAGACAGACTGGCATGCTGCTCCTTCCCTCGGACACGGGTGGGTTTGCCCACTCACTCTTTCAGTGAACAGGCTTATGGTGGTTATATACATTCACCTCAAGTTACTATGTTATAAAATTGACATGCCTACTTTTCCAAGGTTAGAAATGTCTTTCGTCATTTTTGTTTCTCTCTGGGCTCGACTATAACCCCTAAATCTTTCAATTACAGGCCCCTTACTTAAAATTCCCTTAGATTAGAATTTTATACATACCCTATCTCTACCTTCCCCTTGAATAGAAATAACAAGAATGGCAGGTAGTTTTGTCACTGACATACTATCGTCTCTTTATTTAATTTATGCACTAATGATCTATATACTGTTTCTATAATTCAGCCACTCTGTTTATGTCCTTTATTTAGACAAATTTGCCATCATTGTTTAACTGTAAAAAGATCATGAAAAATGTTTTTGGTTCTATAAACATGAATAAGTCATTGTCCTTCTCCTCAATTTATTCCTAATTCATAAATTTTAAAGCAAGTAGTTGGAAAGAGACAGTATGAATAATATTTTTAAAACTCTATGTTAAGTAAGTAGTGAAATTTGTGTATACCATTACCAAGGTAGAATTCCATGAGAAATAGGAAAGGATAATGTTTAAAGCATTTAGTATTTTGAGAAAATATTTATGTTGATAAGTTTTAGAAATTAGTATTTATATAGCACTCTGAACACTGCATAATATTTTTAAAAACTTAAAAGATCTTTAGCTTTAAAAGCTTATACCTTAGTTAGGAATTCTATCTTATTGTCATTAATAATAGTAATTTGAATTACTTATACCATACACAAAAATTAACTGAAAATGGATTAAAGACAGAAATGTAAGACCTGAAACTGTAAAATACATAGAAGAAAACATAGGCACTAAGCTTAAGAATATTGGTCTCAGAGGTGTTTTATTGAACTTGATCCCCACCCAAGGCAAGAGAAACAAAAGCAAGAATAAACCAATGAGACTACGTCAAACTAAAAAAAGCTGCACAGCAAAAGAAATCATTAAAACTAGGGAACCAACTAAATGGGAGAAGATATTTGTAAATGATACTTCCAATAAGCAGCTAATATCCAAAATATATAAAGAACTCATACAACTCAACAGAAAAACAATGTGATTTAAAATACGGGCAGAGGACCTGGATAAACACTTTTCCAAGGAAGACATGCATATGGCCAATATACATATGAAAAGATGCTCAACATCACTAATCATTACCGAAATGCAAAACAACAATGAGATATTATCCCATTTAATTAAATTTATGGATTTAATTGAAATTAAAATTACAAGAGAGTAAAAAAAATAATGAAGCCTCTAGTTATTGAGTACTTATGTCTGGAATTGTATTAACACTTTCCATATTTCTTTCTATTTTGTTATCACAGCACTTTACAAATGAAGAAGTTGAGGCTTACTCTAACTTGGTGGCACATCTAAGATTTGAACTTAGTCTTCTACTATCAAAGAGGACTTGAATTTTCTTAGTATCATCAAGCAATTAGATATGTATTGTTGATACCACTACTTATTTTTTTATTGGATTGCTGTTTAACTCTTTCATTATTTATCTTTGCAAACTTTTACAGCATTTTTCCCCTTTCAAATTATAATTATATACTTACTACAGAATAGAAACATTTAATATTACATATACACAGGAGGTCTTAATATTCATGCTCTTAATCTGTATGCAATACCCTTAACCCCTTGCAGTGCTCCTCAATAAACACGAAGTGTAGATACATAGCAGGGTGTCAGTGCCATAGCAGGGCGATGAGGCTATTTGCCTCTGATGGCTTCTATTGATAGCCCTATAATATATATAGATAATGTATATTGTTTTATATATATATACACACACATATACATATACATATGATGCCCTCTGTACATTTCTTATATCTGCTTGACCTAAGTGAAACTTACCTCTTCCCAGGGGACACTGGTCCTCTACCTATCCTCTCAAATGGAATCAGTTGTTTCTGACTCCACATTTCTTAGGATCTGGGTGTCAACAGAGTTGGTGTCCTTTCTGCCTCCCTCAACTTTATTTCTCTATCTAATTTTCTCCTGTGACTTCAAATTCTCCCTGTTATTTCTGTATCTCCCTCCCTGTACCTCCCTTCTCCCCTACCTCCAATTACCAGCAAATGACCCTACCCTAAGGTGTGAGATCTCAGGGAGAGGGAAGACAAGAAGGGCAGGGAGGATTTAACAGGGCGAGAATGAACACATTAGTGCTCCTCCACTCCCACGTCCATCTGACATCTCCCTTTCCTACGCTTCTTGCTTTTTAGCTTAACTGTAAACCAGTGGGTTGGGCAGATGCTGGTAGACTTTTGTGTCTACAAGATAAAGATCCGGAAGCATGGTTCCAGGATTCTGATTACTAGTTCTGCACTCAAGACTCCCAAATACTCACCTCTCATCTACCCCGCTACCTTGCCCATATTTGCTTCCAAAACCAGCTATCTTTTCAGGCTCTGCAAAGCTAGAAATCTAGGTGTCACATTTGACATTTTCCTTATGCTCGCCAGCCCCCAGTCACTAACTGTTTTTCCTCCTATATAATATACCTCTGACTCTCGTCCACTTTACCACCAGCACCCTTGTGTAGGCTGATCCAAGTTTTTCTCAGTATGTCATCATCACTTATCTCTCTGCATCCACTCTTCTCCTACCCGTTGTTCACACTGTCGTCACAATGACCTTGTCCCAGTGTAAATCTGATCATGTCACTCTTGACTTCTGACTCATTTAAATGACACCCATGGTTTCTCATCACTTTTAGCATAATTATGAAGGACTGAGTAAAAACTGACTAAGATAATCAACAGAAGTTCTTATAGCTGCTAAGAAACTTTTATATATTGCCATTTCCAAATCGAAACTACTTGGAATATTTGTTCCCATTGCATATTCATTTATTCAGCATATGTTAATCAGTGCTTGCCATATTAGGCTTATTTAGACATTACATGGAGATCTGTTTTTATTTAATACTCTTGTTGAAGCATCTGGTCATTTAAAAGTACTTGTTCAAAAAGGCTGTTGAACAGGAAAAGGACAAATGTAGTGGTTGAGAATGGGGGCTTTGGAATCCAACCTGGGTTTGACTTCTGCTTCTGCATTTCTGGCTCTGTGATCTTGGACCGGTGACTGAGGGTCTATAAATCTGTTTCCTTATATTGAAAATGGAGGTATTAAAACTTCATGTTTATTGTCCAGATTAAAATTGTGAAAATTTCTTAGCATACTGTCTGACACAGACATAGTAAGCCTTCAATAAATGGTAGCTATTATTCATTTTTAAATATTGAGTGTCTCTCATGTGCCAGGTTTTAAGCTTTGAGAATATAGCCATGAACAAAATCAACCAAGTTCTGTGATGACACTTTTTGATTCTAAGTGGTATGGCTAAGATAAAAAGGTAGGAGTAAGAGGGATATATATTTGGATCTAATATAAGAATCAGTTTATAATAGCATAATCCAAAGAATGGACTGGATGATAAATAGATTGTGTTTTAAAAAATATTTGGCTCTTTTTTTAAGGTTTTATATAGTTTTTAGAGAGGGGAAGGGAGGGAAAAAGGGAAGAAACATCAATTTGTGGTTGCCTCTCATGCGCCCCCCACTGGGGACCTGGCCCCACGACCCAGACATGTGCCCTCGACTGAGAATCAAACCGGTATCCCTTTGGTTCTCAGGCTGGTGCTCAAGCCACTGAGACACACCAGCCAGAGCTAGATTGCTTTTAAGATCTTGAATGTCTGTATTTCTTTAAAGCCTTTAGAAGGGAACAGATTTTATTTTAATAGTATTATTCCATTTGGGAAGCATAGTTTTACCTGGTTTGTGTTTCTGTCATTCCTACTTGAATTTGAAAGTTTCCTGCAACCTAATAAAATGCAGTCCGTGAGGAGTCGTAGGTAAGCAAGCTATCTACTTGACATTCACTTTGGACATTGGGGGTGGTCACTTCTGAAAAGCTGAAGTTAAGAAAGAAACTAAAAACTCCAGGTATACATATTGATTATTTATGTAAGTATTACTAAAAATAATTTCTCCACTTCTACCAGTTACATAAAGTGATTTTGCTACTTTCAAGATACGCAAAAAAGTCATATTTTGGAGTTATCTTTTTATATAACTTCCTTCTATTTAAAATCAGAGAAGATACATGGATTTATTCCAGCTCCATAATCTAATGTTTCATTTGTTTGGTTGCCAAATAACCATTTGCTAGAGACATGCTGTTCCTATAACCCTTATATAATTTGGAGTGAATTCCCTCCTAAATGTGGTATGGAAACATTTTTTACCCAATGTATATTTTTAGAGAGCATTTAAAATAGCACATATCATTTGAATGTTTATCTTTAGCCATTGCTCTTTAATCAGATAATTAATGTATATTTTATAATAATAATGACTGTAATGACAGATAATACTTAATATCTAGTGTCTAAATGCAAGATTAGACATCATCTTCTATCTTTTCTACATAATTAAATGTATTAATGTTCCCTAGCAAAATATCTCTTTGAAATTTTTGGAAAGCCCCACCCAGAATGGATGCTTCTGTACTCCCCACTGAGAAGTACTTCCAGTTGTGTGCAGTCAAGCATTCCTTCCCCCATCGCATGCAATCATAAAGAACAGGAAATGGAACTCCTAAAGTGCAAAGGGGGTGCTTCACCAGTTTCCACTCACACATCCACCTCTGGAATCAGAGGCTTAGGGACGTACAGGGGCTGATGTGGGAGAGGGTTACAAAGGTTAAGGCAGACAGTCCTTACTTCTACTTCTCATCTTTTGACTTTCTATGAATTTTTTTTTTACCTTTTCTTATCTTCCACTTTTGTTCCTCTATATTGTAATACCTCTGCATTCTTTTCTGTGTATCCTGTTTTTCTCTGGAAGACTTAAAGTCACAGAGGAATAAAGGAACTTTGTGAGGAGTTTGTAGTGGGTAGCAAATATCAGTACCCTTGAATTTGGCAATATGGTTTATGCCCATATATTTTTATAATGAATCATTGTGCTGAATTTTATCATTTGTATTTGTATTATCATTTGTATTAATGTGACTTATATTCATAATTTTTTCATATTAAGTCCTTAATTTCTCAATTGTCTTATCGTCAGTTAATAAACACAGCATATCTAAAATCTTAAAGTAATTATTTAGTTTAGGTCAAACCAAAGCATGCTAAGAATTAAACAGTTTCCTACTAAAAAGTCACACGTTGCAAAAAAATTAAGTCATTGGTCAGTCTTGTCTAAAACAACAGATTTATAATAGTTGGTTCTGATAAATTATGACTGGCCTGTTCAGGAGTTATTAAGTCACATGAGAAAGCAAGAAAACTTGAGGAACAATGTACTGTGACTGTTACGGTGGCTGTTTCCCATACTTCAAGCAAGATGACAGAGAGTAGAGTAAGGAAACCTGTACTGGCTGTTCCCGACTGACTCAACTAATGTGAGTTATGCACAGGATCACGGGCTGGGCTGCTGTCCAAAACCTGCATACACAGAGCAGCCTGGAATTGAGAGCTAATCTCTTCATTTCCCACCATATTATCAACACATAGATTTTATGTCTTTAGTGTTGTACTACTGATTTCAGCATTTCATTCAGTTCTTATCTCCTATTTAAGTATTACCTTAAAATTACTTAGTTATAAAGATGTTAATTCTATATCTACTGTAGATATTAATTCTATATTATATAAATCCATAATTTATAGATTATAAAACTTAAATGGCTGTTAACTTTTTCTAAAGACTCAATGGCAAAGGCATTTTGTCAAACTCATCCTCAAATTTTATCTCCATATTTTAAATTTGCTATGTTAATAAAGTAAGGATATCAGTTTTCAGTTGAATATTAAAACAGAATAAATTCAGCCCTGGCTGGTGTGGCTCAGTGGATTGAGTGCCAGCCTACAAACCAAAGGGTCACTGGTTCGATTCCCTTTGGTTGTGCAGCCTGGGTTGTGGGCTGGGTCCCCAGTGGGGAGCGTGTAAGAGGCAAACACACATTGATGTTTCTCTTCCTCTCTTTCTTCCTCCCTTCCTCTCTGTCTAAAAATAAATAAATAAAATCTTTTAAATAATGAACAATACATTCATTACAGATTTACAAAAATGGTATCATTGAACATTTGGGGGGGGAGTTCATTTACTTGCATTTTATTATGATTTCAATGAATTTTTCAATGAACATTTACCATACATATACTCTGTAGTACTCACCAAAAGAAATGACAGCCAGATTTTTCTTCAATAAATATATAGGTTAGTGAAAAAAAACAGACTTATAATAATTATAATGCACTTAAGTAGTGTTGTAATAATAGTATGCATAAAATGTTATGGAGCACAGATAAGATAATGGTCATTTATTTCTACAAGGGGAGCCATCAGGGAGAAGAGATCGTGCTTGATCTGACCTTGCAGTATAAATAGAAATGTGCAGGATGGACGAGGTAGGGAATGACGGTCTATACGGAGGGATGAGTGGAGAGAACAACATAGACCCTTTGTCCGCTCTCTCACCCCAGTACTGCCCATGGAGACCAATACAGGCAATGCTGATAATCTGTTTTATTCTCATTATAGGGCACTTGAATTGGCTGTAAAACACAAAACACATGTTGATACAGTTCTTGCCTACCGTCAAAAGTTTTTGGAAACATTTGGTAAACAGGAAACTAATAAACGATACTTGCAGTATGCAGAAGGTGTAAGTATTACTTTATAAAAATGTATGGGTTTTATAATTTATATATAATATTCATCTTAATGAGACAATTTGAATAATCCATACCTTGATCTAAAAAAATTACTTTCTGCCTTATGATGTTGTAGTCTTCTTTTGACTACATAATTATATTATTAATTTTAAAAACTCTTACAGCCATGTTTTGATTAACAAATCTGTTTTCATAATATCCAGTTTGTGTTAAGGTTTAGTGTTAATTAATATTTTAGATAAACAATATAAATGCCTGGGATAAAAGCTTCTAACTTCTGAATTTTGTGTTTCACCAGCTGCCCCTTCTGCTCCAGGGGTTACATAAGCACAGGGGGCGCTGGCCAGAAAACAGATACTTTGTCACCCTACAGAATTCTAGGGAGCTAGGTTGCCCCTCCAGAAGGGCCTAACCTAAGTAGACTTCAGTGCCTAGGATCAAACCAAGGGTAAACCCTTGCCTCTGAAATTCCAGAACCTCAGATTTTATAACCCCAATTAGAAGAAACTCATTCTAGTGCATGCTAGCCCACAAGAGGAGCCAGAACAAAAGCGTTTGCCCCAATGCCTAGAGCAGAGCTAATTGTGGCCACCAGGCTCAGTCTGCAGAAATCGAGTTTACCTCTAGCCACACAGACAAGAGAGGGCCAACCTTGCTGCTAACTCTGTGAACCATTTGATTTCCTTAACCTTTAATTCATTTATTTATTTAAAAAAATGTACATGAATACTCATTTATTTCAGGAGTAAAAGTTTAATTAGCAAAAATTCAAAAATTTATTCTAGATATATTGAATTCTAGTGGGTTAATAATGCATAATGTGAAAGTTTAGATACACTTAGAAGTGAAAAGTTTGATACACATTCAGACGAGATCGGGCGCATTCAGGGTGGTATGGCCGTAGGCTGATACACATTCATATTTATGAGCCCTGATGTGTTATTTGGGCATTTCTAGTTTAAAATGTTGAAATTTGGGATTCACATAAGTTATACTGTCTTCGAAGAACCCCATTAGAGTCATTGTGCCTGGTTTACAATGGTGTTCAGTGGTTTCTGTAAAATAATACAAGTCTGGCAAATAAATCCACTTGAGGAATATATTCAATTCATTGAACACATACTCTGTGGAATAAGAAAAATAGAAAAACCTGGAAATGTTTAAAACATTATGGTAGATGAAAGGGAAAAAAGAGCAAAAAAACCCCAACAAACAAACACTTCATGAGCTTCTGGTTTTCAGCTGAGTCTGAGAGAGATGGGGTACAGGAAGGAGAGCCATCTGGTATGATTTTGAAATTACTTCTATGTGAGTAAGAATTGACTAGGAACCAGAATAAGAAGTGTCAAATAGAATTGATACTCCCTATAAGAGGAAAGGATGTGTTTTAGTATAGAAGTCACTTGACAGCTGTCATGAGTATGTCCTCATATAAAACTCACTTAAAAATACTCTATTCCAAGGACTAAATTATGAGAACACTGTTCTAAATCTGGATAAATGCCAAAGTGAAAGTGAAACATTTATTTTCAGTAGGGCACCTTTCAGCTGACACCATTATTATAACAAGTTACCAGTATAGATGTCATTAATTTATTTGATGGACTTCTGTTGTAACAGAGCAACAGTTGTTCAGAGTACCATCAATATATGGTTTTATTGTGATTGATTTGAGAAACATATGTAAGTCAATTTAAGGCTGGAAGAAGGCCAAAGCATTCATCAAGTTTGCCTTTCTCTTTGCAAATGTTTTGTTAGACATAGAAACAAGTGTTTTGCCATTTAAAAAAATATCAGGTTCCAGCCTGACTGAAAAATGAGTCTTTCAAATAATCTAACGTTTGCTCTGCCTTTCAATGAGCTGTCCCTTGCATCTTAGCACAGACATTCATCTTCTGTTGGTAGGAAGGCTTCTTTTGATTCATCTTTCTGATATACTATAGAAAAAGTAAGTGGAATTATTATCTTTAAGAAAAGATGGCCAAAAATATCCACAAATTAATTCACAGAAATTTGGATAAAGGATATTGGAATAAAAAAAGAACCAAGCATTTAATTTCATCAACTTCTGGCACAAAATAAAGGAGGCATGAATTCCCTAAATTAATCTCTTGGTTACTTAAGATAAATCTGTTCAAGCAGCAAACAGCACTTCAGTGTGATGTAATGTTACTTATTCCACCCAGCGTCCCTACGTGGAGGTGAAAAGCAGTTCACTTTTGGCTCAGTCTCAGGAGTTCCGGTTTATTTCATCGTAAATCAGAGTCACTTGAGCCTAGGACACAATTTTTCCTGTATCTTGCCCGAGAGGACACACATTTCTTAATTAGTGATCTCCAAACTTTTTAAAACAGAACAAAGTTTTTTCTTAAAGATTGTTCCTGAAATTCAGGACAGTCCATTCCTGACACCAGATGTAATGTGGGCGGAGCAGAGGTGCTGCATTGTGGGTCAAAGGGAAAGAAACAGATTACAAGTTACCACTTTTCAATGATTCCAATGTGTCCCAGCCTAGCTTTCCCACTACTTCATCCGATGTCTTTACATCAGTGTTTTAACCGCCACTGTGGCTTCATATTACTTTAAGAGTTGTTGCAGAGGAGCCATTTTTGCAGAGTGTACTCAGGGGAAGCAAATGGCTGCCCTGTCTTCCCTCACGGCTAGGCCTCTGATGGAAACCTCAGTTTGTACACAGCAAAGAGCTGACCCATTTGCAGCAGGCTCGGGGGACAGCAGTGCACATTCACCCCTGTGTCCCCGGGGCACCTGTGCAGAACCTGGGGCACCTGTGCAGAACCTGCGGCTCCTTGGCACTGTCTAGGTGTGTTGTGCCTTTTATAAACAGCTACAGCAAGATTTTGGTCTTTTGAGTCACAGTGAGAGTTTTTGCTTTTTATATTGTGGTAATTATTTGGTCTTCAAGCTTTTTTTTTTTAAGTATTATTTTTTCTTAACTTTTCTTTCATTCCCTTTTACGCTAATGCTTTGGGAATCATACATTCTTTTTCGTTTATTCTTTGTTTGGATTAAACAAAAATGTCTTTAGTATATAAGCATTTTTCTTCTTTTCTTCTACTGCAGCTCCAAATAGATTGGGAGAAAATCAAAGCCAAAATTGAGATGGAAATTACTAAAGAACGAGAGCGATCGCCCAGCGGCCAGTCCAGCAAGAATATAGGTCTAAAGTACTAAATGCCATGCTTACCTCTAAGAAGTTTTACCTTTCGAACCTAATTCTGATTAGCCAAGGGTAAGCATGTGTTCTTAGCTAAACAAAGGCAGAATCTTTAAGCATAAGCACTTTCAGTGTATTTAATACTAAAAGTGTATTCAAAAAGATTAAGCACAAAATAATTGATGTAATTTTGTCTTTTTTAGTCCAATAATTCACAAAACATTCCTATATATTTATAATATGCCTATGTAGTGTTGCTTGCATTCCAGTTTTTTGCCTGTTATTTTATCCCTGAATCTTCAGCATAGACAAATATTAATGCTGATAATAAAATATTGGACTCCTTAAAGTGCACGTTATCATTAATTTCCATTTTACCCCTGAATCATAAAGTGCTAAAAGTTTATTTATACAACAAAAATACTTAAGGATGGATTTATGAAAATCTACAATACATATAGTTGTAAACCAGTGTTCATAGCAGTGTTACTCACAGTAGCAAAAAGGTGACAGAAAGATGACTGAATAACAGATGAATGTGTAAACAGAATGTATATACATATAGTGGAATATTCATCAGCCTCAACAAGGAATGAAATTCTTGCACATGCTACAACATGGATCAACCTTGAAAATATTACGCTAAGTGAAATAAACTGATCCAAAACGTCAAAGTGTATGATCCCACTTAGTGGAGGTACCTAAAATAGGCAAGTTCATTGACACAGAAATGAGAATAGTGGTTGCCAGGGGCTGGGAGAGGGGACAATGGGGGAATTATTGTTTGTTTAATGAGTGCAGAATTCCTGTTTGGTATGAACAAGTTCTGAAATGGATAATGGTGATATAACATTGTGAATGTTCTTAACGCCACTGAATTGTACACTTGAAGATAGCTAACGTGGCAGATTCTATTATATATTTTACCATAATTTTAGAAATATACCTAGAATGGGCAAGAAATATTTTCCTCATTCTTCTCCTGATCTGAGAATGTTTAGGTACTAGGCCTTGGAGTCTGAGTTTGTGAAGATCTTGTTAAATGATACACCTGTTTGACCAGGTTTTATTTAATATGTCCCAAAATTATTACTGCAAAAGTTTTTTAACATTAACAGAAGTACTTAGAAAGTCTTCCATGAGGTCATTTTTAGGAATAGCATATTACAGAGTGGGAATATGCAAATGTATGGGAAAGTGATTACCTCTCTCACCTCCATTTTAATTAATATATCCAGCTTTCTTTTATGAAAATGTTTCTGTCTTTTCAATATATCCCTTTTCTTTTCTGGAATGTTGGGATATCCTGTTGTTCATCCAGATGCTGGGTACAGGGGAATACTCAATTTTTGAAATATGATTGAACAGTTTACTTACAAGTTGTACTTATAAGTTTATATATGTTTTCTACATTACGTTATATTTCAATAAAAGGTTTAAAAATAAAAATGGTTAAAAGAGTAAATTATTTAAATTTCCTTTTACTTATACTTGACATACAATATTAGATTAATGTCAGGTAGACAGCATAAGGATTCAGCATTTATGTGCCTGACAAAGTGATCACCATCTAAGTCTAGTAAACGCGTCACCAGACAGTCACCACGATGCTACTCACTCTTTTCTCTATAATGTACATTATATCCTGAAGGGTGAATTTCATATTTATTTTATTACAATTTAAAAGATAGAAACATGAAATATGTCTGTATTCTAACAACAGTTCTCTGATACCGGCTAGTGTTGTATAATTCAATTCAGTTCTGACATTGACGACCTGGACGCAGTGTCAGGCCCCACCAGGTCAAGGAGGAGATCCCAGCTAGACTGCCTTTATTTTAGTCCCCAGCTGCAAGTGGAGACCCCAGGATACCCACACTTTCGTCCAACTTGGCTACAAGTTTGGGAGTTCCTGTGACCCCTCTCCCTTCAGTTTTGATGATTTGGTGGAACAACTCTTGATCTCACTAAAATGCTATCCTTAAAACTACAGTTTTGTTATAAAGGACACAACTCAAGAAGAGTCAAATGGAAGAAATGGAAAGGTCAAGGTCTTGGGGTAGAGGGGTTCAGAACTTCTCTGGCCTCCCCTGGTGGACTCTGGGGATGCCATTCTCCCCAGCTTCAATGTCCCGAGTATTTTATTTTAAAAAAAATACCAGGGTTTCATTACATAGGCATGCTTGATGAAATCATTAGCCATGTGATTAGATTCAGTCTTCAGCCCCAGGCCTTCTCCTCAGAGGTCAGGCGGCTAGAGAACTAGAGTTGATCAGCCGCGCGCCGCGCCCCCCCCGCCCGCCCCAAGCTACTTAGAGGTCCAGCAGTCACTTCATTAGCACAACAAAGACACTCCCCTTGCTCTGAGAATTCCCGTGGTTTGGGAAGCTCTGTGCCAGAAACCAGGGACAAAGACCAGATGCATTCTTTATTATATCACAGTATCACTTCCCCAATCATACCCAATGTGGGTTCTTTCTGCCTTACACTTTAAAAAATACCTGCGGATCTGACTGGTGTGGTTCAGTGGGCTGACCGTCGTCCCACAAACCTAAGGGCTCACCTGTTTGATTCCCTGTCAGGGCACATACCTGGGTTGCAGGCCAGGTCCAGGTTGGGGGCATGTGAGAAGCAAGAGAGATTGATGTTACTTTTGCACATCAACATTTCTCTCTCTCTCTTTCTCCTTCCCCACCCCCTAAAAATAAATAAATAAAAATTTTAAAAACAAAAGAAAAAATCTATTATAGAAGATTCTTGGTGAACTGTCAATAATTTTTTACATTTCGGGGGAACCTGCTGTAATTTAGTGCATTTGCATGTATGTATAAATCTTGTGTATCTCATAAATGTATCAAATAGAGAAGATTGTTTATGCCTGGGACCTGGTCCTGTTACAGATTAATAATATTTCTAGGACACGGCGATTCCTCCAACATTTCAGCACAGAGGGTGTGGTATGCAGGAGGAAACATAAGTTATGATAAAAAATAAGTTTTAAAGCAAACATATTTTAGAAAGTGGTTTACTATAGTAAACAATTACCAAGAATATCAACTGAAAAATACCTTTAAATATCTGTCATTTTGTATGGATAGAAAATACCTAACTTTCTGAAAATGACATATACTACATAAATACTGTTTAGATAAATACCTCAAACTCATTTTCCTTGTGAATTCTTATTCTGAAGTCAGAATTTACAATGTACACAGCATAAAAAGGTAATGGGCAGTAATAAAAATATATGGGTTTTTATTTGTGCCGAAGACTGTATCTGTAGATTGTGTGATCTGCAGGTAGGACTGTGGCAAAGTCACCGGTCAGGATTCCTTTAGACGCTGTCTACAGAAACCAAAGCAAAGCAGGGGTGATGTTCTTCGGGAAGACCCGTCTTTATCTTCCCTCGCCCACAGCTCACACAGCTTCAGTTCCTCCTACCCAGTGGTAAATGGCTTCTGGACCAGAAAATGTGTGAGATTTTCACATTCTTAGGGGGCCCCTGACAAAGTTACTCACTCTGCCTACTTTCCTCTAAAGCTGCTCTTTCCCTACAACCTTGACTTGAGCTGCTGGACCTCACTGTCCGGCCACTTGCAACCCAAGCTCATATGCTCACCACGCACTGTGCATGACTTTCAGTTGTAGTGAATTCTAAAGTAGACCATTTCAAAATAACATAGACCAATTCAGATTTTCAGATGTTTCTAGATGTTCTAGATCAGTGGTCCCCCAACCCCGGGGGCCATGGACCAGTACCAGTCCACGGCCTGTTCAGAGCCAGGCTATAGCACAGCAGGAGATGAGCAGTGAGCAAACCAGTCCTGGTGCCAGAAAGGATGGGGACTGCTGTTCTAGGTTATCGAAAACTGTGTTCTAATACTCTTCTACTGTAAAGCAACGCTCCTACTTCATTTGAGGTAGGTACTCTCCCCATTTTAGAAAAGTTAAGCAACGTGCTTATGGTCACATAACTAGTAAATCTAGAGTCCAGAGATGTGCCCAGGCTGCTCAGCTCTAAGCCAGCACGTTGTACTGGGTGAAGTTGTAACAAACAGTCATGTTCTGCTACAAGAACCCAAACAGAATGTTAATGTAGGAAGCTGTTTTTGTCCTTGCTTTAGTATTGCCTGGCACTGGGTGTTTAGTATAAAGTTGGACTCTATGGTTCTCATTTTTATGCCGAGCATATAAAAACCATTGTTTCTTTTAAAAAAAAATTAGACAAGATTTACCAGCTATTTTGAAGAACTGTGTTTTTTAATTTTTTTTTACATAAAGTCTGACCGGGAAGAAAGCACATTTGTTGCTTAAGGAAATGGCTGAATGGGAAAAAAACCAAACCAAACCAAACCATTATCTGACTTGTCTTTGTTGACCATTCAAGATTTTATCAGTGAAACATATCTGCATTCCCACAAATAATTTTTTTGAGTTATTAAAGGTTCCTGGCCCAGATTCTACAGTATTTTAATAATATTTCCTTAGCAAATAACAGCAAATAACAAATAATAGCTACCTCATTTCACCTGTGAAAACGTTGGAAGTGATGCCCAAGTGATGCTGTGTAGCTACAGCCACGGCCCCGATGATGAGCCGTCCCGCGAGCTGCAGTGGCACGCTGAGGGGCCTAGTGGCTAAGAGCACCTGCTCTGCAGTCAGGCCGGCTGGATCTGCCTCCCGGGCCCTCCACTTACTGGCTGTGTACCAGGGCACGCTACTCAACCTCACTTCTCTCATCTGTAAAATGGGATTAATAATCCTTAGCTCCTCCTGTTGTGAATTTTAAATGAGATAATGTATGTAAAATACCTAGCACAATACCTGACCTATGTATGCATTCAGTGATGTGCAGTCATTTTATCATCATCGTGATAGCAAATGAAGTGTCACGCCCCCAGCTTCTACCAGGAATGTACCCAAGCTCTGCACATTGTTAGAGTTTTTTATTTGGAAGAAAAGCTAAAATGTAAATCACTACCAAATTTTAAATCAGAGCATGCTAGATATAATGATATTTAACATAACATGCTAGAAATGATGAAATAATAAGGAACTTTGAGAACTCAAATGCAGAGTTATAACTTAAGACATTTTTAGTAACAAATAGATTACAGGTGTTTATTGAAATAAGATTAGGTGTTCACAAAAAAAAACTTAGGGGCACTCCACAGCAGAAACTCTTAGACTCCTTGAGAGACTTCTGAAAACACCTGAAGGAAAGGCAGAACCTGTGGGAGACTTGGCAGGTATCAGAGAGTTCCTGCAAATACAGAAACAGAAACAAATAAATGGTGATTATTCCCACAGGAAGCTTAGAAGCATGCAAAGCACAAAGCAGAGCCAACAAAAATTCTTAAAAACCCTCAGAAGCGTGCTGAGGATACCTAAAATAAAACCAGAAGTCATGGAAGACGGGGCAGCTGTCAGTTCCCGTAAACACCGAAAGAACCGGAGGAACAGACATATGATGATGGTGTCCACGGAAGCTTAGGAACAGTTGAAAGCAGAATCCAGAGCAAGAAGAAAATCTAAGAATACTCAGGGGACTGCTGGGGATAACTGAAGAAAATGCAGACTCTGTGGAGGGAGATCAGACAAGCTTCAGAGAGCTTATGGAAACACCAACGCAAGCAGTACAACTAGGGAGCAAAAGCAACCAGAACTCCTTATCTCCCCAGTGGAAATGCAGAAAAGATGGAAACCTCACAGGTATCAAGAGATTGTTTAGGACACAAGGAAAAGGCAGAGCCAGTGTAAGACCCAGCAGCAAACTGGACCCAGAAGATAACACAATCAACAAGAAACCTAGGTCAGCTCCCCGGGAGAACTGTGAATCAGCCAAACTGACAGTTAACCACGAAACTTCTGAGCTCATGTGGAAATGACTGAACCCATAGAGGGCCCAACAGGCACTCGCAGACAAAACACTTAGAGAAAATGGAAGTCAAAGAGAAGACTTCACAGGTATCAAGAACCTCATGACAAACCCAAAGCAGAGATGTAACTCCACAGAAAGCCCTACAGGTAAGATGCAACTTAAGAAAATTCCTAAGGTAAATCCAGGAGAAGATCTGAAAGACATTACAATTACTTAGGGCAATTCCAAATTCTGAAAACTTATTTATAGGAAACCCTTAGTAAGAATTCAGATGTATCAGAGAAATTACAAGAAGAATCTAAAATTTCTGTTAAAAAAGATATGAAAAATACTATTTGAGAAAAAGTTGTAGAAAAATGCTAGAACACACACAGTGTACCCATTTTTCAATCAAAAGAATGTAGAAGGCTATACAAAAACAAAGAGTATCAAAAGAAAACCTGAAGCCAACAGTTGTCAATACTTCATTGAAGCCAACAAGAAAAAAAATGCAATCGAAGACTTTTTGGAACCCACTTATGGCAGAATACAAAAACAAAAAAAGAGAGAGAGCGATACACACATACACAACATTTGGAAGTTGACTATGGTGGATTTGGAGACATGTTTGATTCAATGAGCGGAATTAAGGATGGGCCAGGAAATCTCGGTCAAGAACATATCTCTTATAATCCATGTGAATATGAATCCAAAGCAAATGCCTCTGAAACTGAAGATGTGTGGCCAAAGAACATTTAAGAATCTAAACGTTTCCCTTGTCAAACAGATAATGTGCAAACAGAGATGAAGGTAAAGAAATATGAGCTTAATTTTCAAGAAAAACGGATTCGGGGAATGCCCCTACATTCCAGGCACAGATACAGAACTGACAAAGAACTAGAGTCTCAGTTGCTTACATCAACAGAAAAGATTCATATAAAGAAATATGAGAAGAATACAGTGAAGAACTTCCAAAAATACTTGGAAGCTAGAACTGTGAAACAAAAGACAAAAACTCTTACATCAGGGGAAGAAGTAAAACTGATACAAATCTACAGGAGTCTTATAGCTTGGCTGGTTCAACAAGCATTCTACACAGAGAAAGGTAACAAACTAATGAAGAGTTTGCAAGAAAAAAGTTAAATCTACAACCGAAGAGAAGATACTTTTAAGACCCAGGAAAATAATTAAAATTAATTTTGATCTGCTAATACCTTTGGTGAATACAGAAAAGAAAATTCACACATACCAATATAAATAGTAGTAAACCCAGAAGTTTCCAATTCTTTGTCTGATAGGACAAATATAACCAACAAAGAAGAAGAAGATAAAACTGTTCGCAGTTCCTCAGATAAAATCTTCACACAGTGGGGAGTCTTCATGATCACCTAATTACAGAAATTACAGAAATGTAAATTTACAGGAATTACAGAAATGTAAAGTTGGATCTACCTTCTAATCTACCCAGTACACAGAGACACCATGTGCAGAGGAAGCAGAAGACGAGCCCGTGCAGAAAAGCTGTAAGAATGCAACATTGGGAGCCTACAGAAGTCAGATGCAAGCAGAAAACAAAGGAAACACCTTGGAAAACACTTTTACCAAAAGAAGAAACTTTGTGTAAAAGGCCAAGCCAAAACCACAGTGATACTAAATCATAGCAAAGAGTAACTTAGAGTAGGAAGAGAGGTGTTTCGGAGGAGCTGAAGGGGAAGCAAGTGATGATATTTAGTTTGATGGCAAGCATAAATATCCTCACAGGGGTGTCCAACCTTTTGGTGCCTCTGGGCCACACTGGAAGAAGAATTGTCTTGGGCCCCACATTATACACACAAACACTAATGAAAACTGATGAGCAAAATACAAAAGGTTTTAGGTAAATTTATGATTTTGTGTTGGGCTGCATTCATAGCCATCCTGGGCTGCATGCAGCCTACAGGCCACGGGTTGGACCCCCCTGCTTACAGAAGAATTTTTGCCATAAAATTAAAAGTGAATTCTGTAAGTAAAATTTTAAAAAAAATTGGTTCTATGGCTAAAGTATACTCAAAGTATTGGTTTTATTTGACATTTAATTATTTGACGGGCAAAATAAAAAATAAAAATAAAAAAATCTTTTCAGCCCTATGGAAGAAAGAATGTCTTAAATTTGTTTGGAATTAGCTGATTACCAATTCATTTTTTGGTTGACAAAATACCTTCCCTTAGCCTATCAGTTATTAGCCTTTTGCTGATGGATGAGAGGAGAATGAAAAAGTCAATTGTAAACCAGTGAGGTTAGACATAAACTTGCCAAATACACTATTAACTGATTGGTTGTCTGCAACTTACACTTTTGGAGAGATGGTTAGTGCTGGGTTGTATAAAATAAAACTACTCAGTCCTGTTTCTCTCAATCTGGAAATCCAAATGAATTATGATTCATGAGATTTTTACAGAAGTCAATGAAAACTATTGTATAAATCTGAACACCATACTCACATTTATATCAGTTTCAGCTCTGAATTGTTTCTTTCATTAATTCCACTTGAGAGAATCTATATACATTTAGGACGTTACTTAGCATATTGCCTTTTAAACTGTTGAGGCCATTTCCTTAATATTCCCCTTGGCCTTTACAATTGAATCTTGTTTTCCTTACATAGTATAGTACACCTCATACCCTTTGGCATAATTGCCAATGAATGCCATTTTCCATGGTCGAAGCAGAGGCGATTAATGGCTTCTTAAAACTATCCTATCTCAGGAAGACACTTTCCCCTTGGTTATGATATTGAATGCCAGTAACAAATTGCTTTTAAGCAATGGATTGTGTGTGTGTGTGTACACACATTAGAAATATTTATATATATTAAATGATTTAGAATATCAATCATGTTTTCCCACATTCCAGATGGATTCTTACCATATCCAGGACCCTTATTTCCTTTCTCACGAGAGGTCAATGAAAATAAAATGCACTTGAAATGTTGTAGTCTGGGAATGACTTTGATAATCGAAAACCAGGAGCAAAGGCTTGGTTAGTATGAAGAACCTGGCATTCTCAGGTGGGTTTGGTTAAGATGTGCACGTATGTAGCAAGCAGCCTTGCAGAAATGACCATAGACCATCTACCTATCTATCCTCCACAGTATAATGTGTGTGTATGTAGAGGATAACTATTTTCTACATTAATAACTATTTTTTCCATTTCTATTTTCTACTGGTTCTATGTGATAAAATAACTTCCAGGTGAAATATGTAAAACTGAACACCAAGATATGGGCCTTTAGGGCTTTAAAAATGTTTCTATCCAGGTATTCGAGCACTGTGAACAGGTACATTCTGTGCATGTTAACATGTTATATGTATATTACATGACACAAGTTGGTAATATGCCAATAAAACTAGTTCGTGAGATTTTCTTCCTCCAGAATTATGCCTCAACAAGTTGTGTCCGGTAAATCAATGAACTGCATGAAAAAAACAAAGCAGTTATATTCATTTTTATTCAACTGAGAGATGGGAATAAAAGCTTGTGTGAGGTATGGGGGGATGTAAAACTTGTACTTTTAAAACTCAGGTGTTACATTATAGATATTCTGAATTTCTTAGGGAAAGAAACATTCCATAGTTCATATAGGAAAACAAACTTGGTCCATATTATAAGTGAATTTTTATAAGATCTTATAAAGTTCAGATGTTAGTAGCAACAACACATAGGATATCCTTTATATACTGGTACTCTGAATATTTGTGTTGATGTCTCAGATATGGGTGAACTTTAAAGTGTCTAAAATAGTGTTCTCTGAAAGGATAAATTATTTAAAAGAATATGACAACTTTCCAGTTTGAATGGTGGGTAGTACTGAGTCACATGTAACTAAAGTTAACAATATCTGAGAAACATAAATATATACAATTATTCAATATAATATTTCCTTAAATCATGTATCATTCTCAATTGATATAGTCTCAACTCCTGATGCTTTTGCCAATTCACAGCTAAATTGATTTTACATGACAAAAATACACATTTCATATTTTAATACACTACCATATAGTCACACATCTGATACAATTTGCACAGAGAAAGATTTTAATGTTTTTCTATTTTAATACACTTCAAATGGTATTAAGGACAGGGTCATTAGCTTTTAGAAATTTAGAGTAAACATCTTTTCCTATTACAATTGAGGCATTTTAAGATTTGTTAGAACTATCAGACTTTTTCAACCAGCTTTTTAAAATGTAAAGCAGTCAACTCATTTTCTTCTAAAACAAGTCAGGTATTTTAAGATTTCTCAGGATTGTCAGACTTTTTTCAATCCTAAGAACATTTTGGATACGTGGTGAGGTCCATGTACAATATGTAATCTTTCTTAGTGTTCATACTTATCCTTCTTCAAGCAGAGAAACCTCTTTTGTTTTCCTTCTTTTCCTTTCACGACAATCACAAACTGTATTATATAGTATACCAACTGTATACTGTATATAGACAATATGCATATGTACAAGAACATAATGCATTTTAATATCTTACCATTTGCTTAAAGGACATTTCATAGAATGGCAGAACTGATACAATGACACTTTTTTCTTAGGACAGGTTGACGGACTCCCTTTGTAGTACATTACTGCACAATTATGGCTTTAAGCAAAAGTTACAAGTCACAAGTTTTCATGTTTTGTATCATGTGAATGTATCCCAAATGAAAAATGGAGGCAAAATGCATGGCATCATGCTTCATGGTATGGCCTATATGCATTGATCACTGTGGATCACTGTGGTAAATGATACAAGTAAGACTTAGACAACATAATGTACAGTTATTATAAAAAGTTATATATTATGTCACAGTACTAAAAATAAAATTTATTCTTTTCAAATAGTGAAAATAAGATATCCTTCATGGTTTAGTCACATGTTTTCTCGTTCGATCACGCCTCTTTTTTCCCCCCATTGTAAGTGAAATAAGGTCCAATATTTTATTAAACAAAAATGAGAGTGTGGGCAATTTCCGGGCCGTTAAGGCATACAAAGGGTGGTGAGACAACAATCTTGTCGTTAACTGCAGAAATACCCTCCTGATACGTTCAATACATGGTCAAAATACAAAAATAAAAGACAAATATAAATATCTCCTCGGTTATTGAAAAATCAAAAGTCCAGCTGTACCTTATTACGAATACGGTCTTGGATAAACGTAATTCCTGTAATCTCGAATAGGTACAGCAGCTAACAGGACACGACGAGCATCCCCCACCAAATTGTGCGCCATCAGCTGTAGTAAATACGCTTGGCCAGGAAGACATGGAGGGGCTTCGGGAGTTGTTCTCCAGGGAGGCATTAGGTCAAACCCACGTGCTGCTTCCCCAGCCCCAGGCGCAGCAGTCTGCAGTCGCCGCTCCCCCGTGCTGCGCCCCTTCCCCCTCGCCCCTTCTCCCCGCGCACTGGCGGGCTCGCCGTTCTCTCCGATTCGGGACGCGGGCACTTCCGAGCGAACCCAGTCTGAGGGCGGGGACCGTCCTCCGAAGTTGCGCTCTGGGCTCGTCCCCTGCTGTCGCCAGGCCGCGCGAGCCTAACGTTTCCTCGAACCGAGTGAAACGTTGGGAAACTTAGGGGGGGAGGGGCGGGGAGAGCATGACCCCAACCCAGGCCCCGGCGATTGGGCGACTAGGTTGAGGTGGCAGGCGAGGTCTCGGGCGGTGGTTGGCGGCCACGGCCATCCCAGACGTGGCGCCCCACCCGCAGTCCCCAGCCCAGTTGTGTCCGCGTGGTCCTCGAGCGGTCCCGGGCGCTCAGACGAGCGGGAAGCGGCCCTCGCCGCCGTCGGGCTCCCCGGAGTCGCTCCCTCGAGGGCGGCCCAGCACTGACACGGGCAGCACGACTTCCCCGGGGCTGAGCTGCTGCAGCCGCATGGACTCCTCGTAGGTTGGCAGGTACTTGACCTCCTCGTAGCTGGGCAGTTGCAAGAAGGCCGGCGAGACTAACCGCAGCTCGTGCTCCGAAGCGCAGGAGGCGACCGAGAACCCGCCGCCTCCCCGGCCCCGACCACCACAGCCACTGTCCAGGAGCGAGTCCTGAGAGCCGGCGGCAGCCTCATCCCGCAGTAGCGCGGGCGAATCGTCGTCGTCGTCGTCGTCGGGCGGCCCGGCGGCCCCCGGCGTCCCCGCGTCTCCGGGCGTGCCGGGACGCGCCTGCCCAGGCCGCGCTTGCCCTCGCGGGTACCTGCGGGGGCTGGGGCAGATGATGCGCTGCAGGAAGTAGCCGATGGCGAAGAGTACGAGCAGGATGAGCAGCCCCGAGAGCTTGCGCACGAACCAGCCCACGTTGTCGAGAAAGGCGTGCAGCGGCAGCTTGCAGCAGCGCGCCGCCGTGGCGTTGGCCGCGTCGCAGCAGCGCTCTCGCTCGCCGCACGCCAGCTCCGCGCAGCCCCCGCCGCCCCGCGAGGGCGCCACCAACGCCAGCGCCAGCAGCAGCAACAGCGGCAGCAGTGGTGGCGGGGCCGGTGCCACCGACAGGCCCTCCGCCGTGATCCCAGTTCCCCACATGGCCGGCGCGGATGGTCGCTAAGGTCCGGGGCTGGGGATTGGGGAATCCGTCTGTCCGCGTGTCCGTCGGCCCCTCCCTGGGCGTTCCGCTCAGGTCCCGCGCGCCACCTCCCGCGCCTCCGCTACCTGCGGCCGGAGCAGTGCTCACTTGGCCACGCTTGGGCGGAAGGAGGAGCCGGAGGCGCGCGGAGGCTGCGGGAGGCGGCAGCTCTTTGCAGCCGGAGTAGCTTCCTGAGCTTCTGATCTTAACCCCGCTCTCCCGGCCGCCAGGGCCAGGCGCAGGCCATCCGGAGCCGCCCAAGATAGCAGGGGCAGCCAGCGCGGGGCTGCCGAGGGCATCGTGGCCCCGGCCCGCTGCGCTCTTCCAAGCCTCCCTTGTCACCCTCCAGGCCTGGAACGGTTAACGCTCGGCGCTCAGCCCTGGAGCACCCAGATCTTGATTAATTCAGCCGTCGCTCTCTTTCCCTCCAGACGGGCGGGGGCTTTTGCTCGCGTAGGTGTCTCAGTTTTAAGTGATTGGATTTCCCCAGGAATGTTATTTAAATTGACTTGCGACTGGGATTCGCTTACCCATCCTTTTTGTTATCTTTCTTATTAAAAATGGATGATGGCCATTAATGACTAGCGCAGCTCCAAAGCCTTCCCAGAGCTTGAGGGGAGTGTGGTGGAGCGTACCTCTGGATGGTTCTGCTTTCAGGCAGATCCAAGGGCTGGGAAATCGGCACCCCTAGGAGACCTCCTGGACTGATAAGAGAATTCCCCGGGGAGGCTCAGGTCACCGGTACCACAGAAGTATTCCCAGAGGTGTAGGGGAGCCCTCTGTCAAGGTGACCCGAGTTGACCAAGGAGAGGAGAGTGGGCGCATATTTCCCCAGCGGCTCAACCGACAACCCCACCCCACCACAACCCCCCCACCCCCAACCCCGGAGGCACCCAGCAGGGATTTGGCTCGGAGTAGAAGGAGGCCTCTTTTCCCGCGTAAATAACACACCTGTGAAATGTCAAAGGGGAGTTGTTAAGTGGTTGGCAACGTTCCTGACCATTGATCTGCGTCTGAGGGGTCTTTTTCAAGGTTATTCTTATTTGCAAAGTTTGCCTTTAAAGGGAATCTATCCTGCCACTGAGCACATGGGGCCCAGTACCTTTTCTTGAAGTCTCCACTCCCTGGGGAAGCCCCTTAGTGCTCAAGGAAGGAATGACAGTTACCGGGTCCCTGACCCACAGGCATATCTGCACGGTGGTGGCCTTAAGCATCCCCTTAGAGCCACGCCACAGTGCAGCCAGAATCTTACACTGTTATTCAGGCAGCCTGAGACAATCTTTTTAGGATTAGAATTTATTCTTTCCTCCATTCCCTTTAGGCACTAGGTCCCCTATAGAGAAACCAAATGGGAAATTCCACAGTCACTGAGAGAAAAAAAAGTAAAAAAGCAAAGGAAAAATATAGGCACAAGATTCAACTGTAGGTCCGATAAAAGCAAAGATTTCTCTTAGAGTAAGTCACACTGTATCTCTCTAATGGTCTTAAGGATCAAGGTTAGGGGTGGTGGTTTGATTTACACAGGTCATTGCCTTGCCTAAATGAAAACATTTAAAACATTTCTGTTGCTGGGAACCTTACTTTGCCTCACACCCAAAAATAATCCGTTCTCTTCATGGAGAAGCTCCTAAATATCTCGAACAAGATATTGTTCGGACTCCATGGGGAGCTCAGCCAGTGAGCACAGATCCTTCTTTCTGAGCTCCCAAAGCCACATTTCTGTGCCATGGTCTATTTCTCAGTAGGGAGGCTTGAAACTTACTGTGCAGTGCCTGATTAACATGAGGTTTCAAATTGTAGTAAGATAACAGGATGGGAGTGATTCATTTCAAAACAATGAAGATGGTGTTATTTTTTCGTGCACTCATCCTTTTGCTAAATTTACACTGAACATTTTCTATTGAAGGAGCTCTGCTAGATGCTCATCATCATAGGGAGAAAGGATTTTTCTGTCCCTAACACGGAGTAAACCCAGCCTTGCTCTCCCAGCTGCTACAAAATGGAGTCCAGGAGAGACTCCACAGGGACGGACAGACGGCGCTTTGCTCTCTGATCCTGACTTGTTTTTACTTTCCCAAAGGAGAAATAAAATTCATGAGTTTCAAACAATCCCAAGGATGAATGCAGTTCACAGCCTGAGATCAGCTTTAAGGATAAAGTTGAAAATATATGAAGACCTCTTTGGACCTTTATTATCTGACCCGTTCGGATTTCTGCTAGTAGTAGTAGGAGCAATGGCGAAATACCCGGGGAGTCGTAGGGTGGATGATACATAGGAGAAAATGCCCTACTTGTTGTTATTTTGAAATTACTAAACAGCATTTAAATTGTTTCATTTCCGTCTGCCTTTAAGGATTAGAATTTGTGGAATGTTAGGACATACGGTGACATAGATCTTACATAAAATAAAACCTTGGCAGAGTTACATATGAAAACAGAGAAAAGGATGCGGTCTTCAAAATAAGTATGGAATGGATTTTTATTTGATTTTTTTCTTTCCAAACTGATAGCCCCAAAGCATCATCCATTAAAGGCCCGCAACAGAAAGTGGCGCCTCTTTATTTCTTCTCTGATCTCTCAGCCTCACTTAATTCATTTTTATTTGCAGTGTAACTTATTGTGTACACTCTTTTGAAGGAAGGAAAAGAAACCTTATAGCTTTAAAAGCCCCAGAAAAGACATGATCTTCATTACTCAGCATTCTTATTCTTTATATTTGCTTAACACACAAATGGGGTGCACTTAGCTCCCAGAAAGTCACAAAGTCAAGCTATTTAGTGAGAAAGATGGAATTTAATTATATGTTGCATAGAATAATCGAAAGATAAGGAAGATCACAAGGTAACCTTATTTTTAAAAATTGGCAACAAATAGTGCTTAAATATGTGTGTACGAGAGAAAAAACAGATGGAAAGGAGATGGGGACTGACTTTTATCCAAAAAACATGGTGTCTTGGAGTATAGCTCAATAAAAAGTAGAAACATTAACTGGTTTATCTTGCTGCAGAGCTTGAATAATATTTTGTGAAAATTTTATCTTCCTCACGTATTTACACTCATATGAGTGAATGCCCAATTAGTCACACTCCTCAAATTTTTAGAACCGAAGAAAGCAAACCGAATGTAACGAAACTGTGCTTCTGGGAGCTGTCTAATGCTTGGAAAAGGCCCCGTGGCCCCCTCATGCAGCTGCCTGTTCTGTCACGTGGTACCTGGGCCAGGGGGAATTTCTCTCTGAAGTCGTGAGCTCGTGCCGTCAAGATTGGGAAGCATATCTCTGCTCTTTTCATGTCCCTTCTTCAGAATGTCTAAACGTGGGCAGTTGGGACCTTGTAAACAAAGCACCCAGTCCCTAAGAACCCCTCATATGGGGTGTGCAGCATATTCCCTACTACTAACTTGGTGTTAAAATTGATTTATTAGCCTCTTCATTTTATGGTTTCCTTTCATTTGCAATATGTCCTCCTTGAGCAAAGGTAAATGAAAGGTTTTATTGCAAATAGCATATATTTCCATAAATGTGCCCACCTAGAAATGAATTGTGATCTGAAATCATCTGTTTTACAAGTTCTTTTCAGATTGTGTTTCTTTCCTCACTCATTTAATAAATATTTAACACGGGCCCGTGATGCGCACTCTGCTCTCTTCTGGGGATGCTGTGAAATCAGACCGTTCCCTGTCCTCAGGGGGCTTATTGGGGGTGGGGAGAGAGAAAAATGGACACTAAGCAGTCATATTCATGATTTCCAAACAATGATTATAAACCAGAAACTCGGAGTCCTCTGAGTTTTAACACAGGGTATGATTTGGACAGGGGTGTGATGGGGGTGTCAGCTGGAAAGACCCCCCTAAGGAAGTGCTGTGTAAGAAAGGACAAGGTGAAGAAGAACCTTCCGGGCAGAGGAAATTTCATGGAGACAAGTCCCTGAGGTAGGAAGACCCTTTGCACGTCATCTCTTATGTTTGGGGCAAAGCCTGTGTAATTTCTATTGCAACAGTTGAGATTCTCTCCTAGGTTCACTTTAGGTCGAGTCAAGCCATGCCTGCTGTTGCTTAATTTTAAACCCAGCCTGGTTCACTACAGGGGTCTGTCACAGATGGTGTGTTATAGTCACCTCTGCAGTCCCGCTGAATTCCCCCTTGGAGACCAGGGATGTTTCAGGAGGTTTCCTGTTCCTGCCCCCTCTACACCCCTAACTTGGAGTGGAGTTCGAATTTCCTTTCAGCACTGTGAGCTGGCAGCTTGCTGACCAAAGGCTTCTTTAAGCCAAACGCATGAACTAGAGGAAAGTTGAAGTGAGACAATTGGTTTGTGTCTTTCGTTCAAATTAGCTACAAAAGGAAATAGAACTCCTTCTCCCATGCTTGGAGTTAGAAACAAAAGGCGGAGTACTTTCAGGCTCCCACGAAAATAATATTTACATTTGTATCTGGACTTGTAGCTTTGCACAGCACTTACACATGTGTTGTTTTGTTTTCTCCCTACCTCATTCCTGTGAGATGAACTGAAGTTATTATCATTCCTTTCTCAAGTGGAAAAGTGGTTAAAACACCCAAGTCACAGAGCAAATTGGTGGCATTGCTGAAACTGGAATCCAACCAAGGATTGTGCATCTGAGTCTAGTTAGGAAGGGCGAGCATGCACCTCACTGGCTTGCTGGCCGGGGCTGGGCCCGAGGGACCCGGGGGAGGGCGGCGCTTGTCTTCCCTCCGACAACTTCTGATGCATTAAGAGGCCAATTATAAGTCAAATGTCTGAGAGTCAGGCTGGACTCTATTCTAGACCATGAATATGAGATTTTTCTGAGGGAATAAAGCTTATATTACTGTCACTTTGTGGTCACTTTCAGTAACCCATTAGTAATGGTTTATGTAATAATGTGACAGACCAACTATTTTTATATGCATTTCTGCAAACAAAAAATAAATTTTCCTCCTTCATTGCATTATATTCTTTATACATCAACTAAGCCATCTAATCTAATGCCAACCAATGGTACATGCTTGGGAAATAAGGATATAGTCGGCTCTGAAACACAGAGTTAATGTACAGTATTATTTATCAGTGACTTAGCCTTCTATATTTGTGTTGTTTATAACAATTTATCAGTTAGTTTCTCATGACACACTTTCTCTTTACTTCTGCAGGTATGAAAATAAAGCCATATATATTATGTGACATATTTAGTGAGGCCAAGAAGATCTGAAGTTAGAATTCCAGTTATATCAGTTGAGTGATTCTTTTTCTCACTCATGGTGTTTAAATGGTCAGATTGTTGAAGTTAGAATGTATTTGTCACTAGGCTGATATACCAGCCAAATGCTCACATTGGCAGAAAAATTATGTAGCATGAAATTATTTCGTAAGATGAAATAATTGTATATGGTGAAACATTTTTATGCTCCATTATTTTAACTTGAAACTGGTAAGGCACTGTTTCCCTCCCTTTCATTACAAGGAAAAATTGGGCCCTGGCTGGTGTAGCTCAGTGGATTGAGCACGGGCTGCGAACCAAAGTGTCACAGGTTCAATTCCCAGTCAGGGGACATGCCTGGGTTGCAGGCCATGACCCCCAGCAACCACACATTGGTGTTTCTCTCTCTCTATCTCCCTCCCTTCCCTCTCTAAAAATAAGTAAATAAAATCTTCAAAAAAAACAAGGAAAAATTAATTGTTAATACCCTCTGAATATTCTCTGTGAACCCACATGGAGTGTGAGCTGCCTGTTCTTGCCCAGAATCTTGCCCATGACTTTGTAGTTACAGGTGAGCAGTGAGGCTAAGCCACTAATCCCTGGGCCCCTGCAGCATCCTACTTTTAGCATTAAATGACATGGAATAACTGTCTTCCAAGACACTTGCCTTAAAAGATTGTGAATATAGCCCAAATGTCCAAAATTTCCCTTAACAGTTTTCACTGTAGATTTATCCAACTATGAATTTTAAAAGGGCCTTTTAGGTATAATCTTAATCTCCCTTTTCATCTTTATGTTCCAATCCTTTCCTTTCTGCATCCTGTGCTCCAACAAAGGACGACCTGACACTGCTACCAACCTCCCCGCCTCAGAGACATTGTCCCTTCCCTCCCATCTTTTTAGGTCAAAACCAAATAAGACACAACTCCAATGTCACCTTCTTTCCAAATTCTTATAGTCTGCATCCCCAACTCCACCTTCCCCAGATAGAGGTCATCTCTTTCTCCCTTCTTGGAATGCCTGTAGCACCACCTCCCATTTGTGGCAATTCTCATGTTCTATCTCATATTTCAGGGGGTTATAGGTATGTCTTAATCTTAGGGCTTCTAGAAATCAGCTCAGGGCGGTAGGCTCTTTGTCTGTGCTTCTGTAGGACAGTGGTTCTCTGTCATTCTCTGTCCTGGTACCCTTGTGACTACTTTGGGAGGGTCACCTGAAGGGTTACCCCGGACCCACCTGACGCGCCCATCCAGGGCTGTGTCATTGTTTGGATGCAGGTCCTCCCGGCCTGCCTGCCGGTGTTCTATTAGAAATTCATGAGGCAGAGTTCTCCAGTGTTCCTGCCAGCGGGCCGTCTTTCTGTAGTCCTGATTCGCTGTCGGTCACGCTGCGTACCTCCTGCAGCAAGCCTTGTCCTGCTGCACGTGAGTCACAGAACCCACTCCGTTCGCCATTCCCAGGACAAGCCTCACCACACAGGCGAGGGGCTCCGCTGGGACGCTGGTCAGAGTTGGGAGCGTACCATGGAGAGAGCTCGCAGGACTCCAGCATGCCACGGCCACACCATGCGAGAGCCTCCGCCCTGGCAAGTTGTACATAAGCGCTGTATGCATTTTTAGGGGATCAACTACCTACGTTTGGAAATTGTTTATATTTTCAACATTTACTCTTCTCTTGAGTAAAAATTCCGTGGGTTTTCCTACCTCAGAATGAGGCATTTTATCTATGTATTCTTTTTTTTTTCAAGCCAAAAGAGGACTTCCCCCTTGTTATAGTGACCAAGGATTTAAAGAACAAGCCTTTATTTAACCAGTAACTTGCCTCTTGCGGCCCTGATGGTTCAGGTACTGTAAGGCAGAATTTTCACATTAGTGCCTAGGCCAGTCGTGGGCATTTTTGCTTTTATTTTTATGTTTTAGTTTTTTTAAATCCACACCTCAGAGTATGTTTATTGATTTTAGAGAGAGAGAGGGAGAGAAAGAGAAGGGAGAGAGAAAGGGAGAAACATCAATCAGTTGCCTCTTGAACATGCCCTGATCGGGGATCATAACAGCAATCTAGGTATGTGCCCTGACTGGGGTTTGAACCTGCAAATTTAGGTGTACAGGACGATGCTCCAGCCAACTGAACCACCAGGCCAGAGTGTGTTTCTTGCTTTTAGATCCATTCTTCAACCTTTACAGCTCTGCCATGTGTCACGGGAGGGCTGATCTCTAGAGGGTGCATTTCCCTGTCCTCAGGATTCTGGCAGGGTTCAGCAGTGGGGGATTGGAGGTCTGCTGTGGGTAACCCCGGCCTCAGGGCTCCCAGGAGAACACTCTCCGCTTCCCACCATTGCTAGTCTCCAGGCTGCTTCCCCACCTCCCAGGGATTCTTAGCTCTTCCTGCGTATTCAGTTTCTTGTATTTAATTTAATCCTCTTTGTTTTAAATACTCAAAATGGTTTGTTTTTCTGGTTGGATCTTGACTGATACACTCTGCCCCGAACCTCCTTCTCCAGCTCTCGGGATACAAAGATAACAAATTAGCTGATTCCTGGAACTCTGTAGTTCGAAGGGAGTAGCGTTCCCCTCTCTGTTGCCTGAGACTAGGCCCATTTCTCCCACCCGTCCACATGGAAAATTTGGCTTCCATCGCTAGAGACAGTAAACAGTGTTAGTGCTGCCACGTGACCATGGTTACACTCTCTGAGTCTGTATGTCTTCACCTGTAATATACAAGGTATAACAATACCTGCCATGTAGAATTGTTGTGAGCAGTAAATGAATGAATATGTATCAAGTGCTGCGAACACTGCTTGGCACAGAGTGAGCTCTAGATAAGTGTTAGCTATTACTATTTAACCAAAAAGCATGCAGTATCATTTCTTGCTTGTTAGTTTGATTTTGAAAATGGTGAAGTACAAAGCTAATTTGTCTTAGGGTTATCATGACATTATTAGATTTGTAACTTGTCTTCCTGAATCAGCCGAAGACAAATGGAACCCATTAAGTTTGCAGAATTTAATATTTGGCCCTGAGCTTTATCACTGGCAATGCTATAAAAATTAGCCACATAAATTTGTTACTGCCTTTGGAAAACGGTCATAAGCATTATGTCTCCTATGAAATGATCCCTTTTGAATGATTTCTTTTAGAATTGTGTGTGTGTTTTTTAAAGCCTTGTTTGCCTTATGAACCATTAAAGCTTTCTTCTTTTTTATCATGGTAACTATGTAAATGGCCACAAATCCCTTTTTGCTTTGGTAGCTGGGGAGCTCAGAACTAAATTTAAAGTTAATTATAATGTTTGTATCTGTCCCTCCAATTTCCCCCTCCCCATTTTTGTTTCTTCTTTAATATGGCCTTGGCTTTCTAATTCAATTTATTTTTGTTTAATTTTCTATTCATATTTTACCATTTATGCTCATAAGTTATAGCATTCTTTGTGGAATAAGATGTGACATAAATAAATAATACTAAATTTGTAGGATTTTTAGAGCATGTTGTGAGTTTTTCCATCATTATGGTATTCTGAGTCACCAAATATTTTTAGAAATTCATCTCAAGGTAAGAAAATATTACAGCCTCAGGTAGCTATATTCCTCAGCATGAACTGTCTTGAGAATCTGAAGTGGTTTGGTCACATGCCTCAGTCATTTTTATTTTGGAATCAACTATAATAACCTTTATCAAAGTCTTATAGAACCTGAATTCTATGGGATGTTATTGTTATTTGGAAAAAGGCTTTCTGGTCAAGTGTTTGAGAAATGCCCAGTTACGGAAAATTTCCACTCCCATTTTTTTTTCCTTAACTAAGGCCCCAGTTAATATTTTGGGAAACTAGAGTTCTCTAATACAGGTGAATTTTCCATAGACTGAGCCTTGCCTACATAATATAGGCAACTGCCATTTTTTCAACAAAAGTCCACAAGAAAACGTGAAAGGGCTGTTCACTATCAATTAAACATATTTCTTAGAATCAGGAGTCTTGAAGTTTTCTCAATTTAAAACAATTCACCTTTTGTAATAATAAAAGCAGATTCTTTGAAAGTAAATATACATTTTTAGTGCTGGGTCCTCACTGTGTTTGTTTAAAGTCTATTAGTCTGAACAGAAATATGAAATCAATGACCATGTCACTAATGTGGCATTTAAGCTGTTTGCTCTGCATCACGGAGGCACAACTGAGCTTTAGACACAGTCAGATTAAAAACAGATCTAAGAATAGAGGCAAAGGGATGCCGCTGTGAATATAAAAAATTCTTTTCAATGACATGCTTAGGAAACAAAAGTAATTACTTTTTAGTGTTTTTCCATATATAAACCTCAAACATGAGGCATAATTTTATTAAGATTGACAAGCCTACTCTATAATTAAAGCAGTTCGGAAAGACATTTAACAGTGATTTACTTTTCCTTAAAGCCGAACAAAATGGATACTGCTCAGTGGAGCCATCTAATAATACAGCATTCTGGCTGCCTGATTTTGCTTGGTTCCAGAGAACACAGTGAGCCAGCCACAGATTTCTACATTTCGCTGTTTATGTGGACATTTATTCCCAGAGAGGTGACATTCCTCTTCCAGTGCCGTTTTCTAATAATAACCAGAATCATAGCAGCTAGCATTTGTTTTATGCTTAACATCTGCAAAAATACTTGCACGTATATTATCCTGTTTGTTATAACAACAAGATGGATCAGGAAAAGTATTAGAAAGGACAGTTATGCCAGGTGGTTAGGAATTCAAGCCACGGAGTTGGATAGACTGAGGCTTGAATCTGGCTCTGCCGTGAGTTCTGTAACCTTGGGCAGGTCACCGAAGGGCTCCAGGCCCGTTTCCTCCTCTATAATATGGGAGTAATCATTGAACATCATTTATACGGTTATGTGAGGATCGACTAAAATAACCCAAGTGCTTAATAAACAGTAAATGCTCAATAAATACATTATTTTAGAAAATGTAGAAGAAAAGGAGACTCAAGAAGAGTGACATGTTCAAGGTTGCAGAAAAAGTAAGAGCTAGCATTCGAAATTTGATCTTTCTTTCTTCTTCTTCTTTTTTTTTTTTTTTTACAAGCAGAAGTCTATTTAGAAAGTCACAGAACTTTGATCTTTTATTTCCGGTAGTGAAACCGTATGAGCCCTGTGTTTGGGGGGCAGCTGCCTGCCTGGTGGTGCCCGGCTGACCCAGCTGAACAAAGCTCCAGCATGTGACCTACTGTGGCATCAGAAGTGCATAAGCTTAAGAATTAGTCAGGTACAAGGTCAAATCCAAGTGCTGCCATTTACTAGCTCTGCAGAACTGGGATAATGATACCTGTCTTCAGAATCATTGTGAGAGTTCAGTGAGACACTGTGTGTGAACTGGCCTGTCCGAGGTAAACTCGCAGTGGATGCCGGTCACTGCTGAGAAGCCATGCGCGAGGAGAGGGCCTCTGCCATCAGTCGTGTGGGTAAAGGGTCTGCCCTGGCCCCAGTTCTCACCCGGTGCGGTGGAGACTTAGACTCATCTTTTATTTTCTCTCCCAGACGTAAAGAAAGAGATGGAAAGTCTTTCTCATCTCCATTATTTTTTAACAACCTTGTTTATAAACTTTATCTGCATAATCCAAATAAAATATTAAAGCTCCTTAATAGGCCCTTAGAAGTAACATTCTGGCAAGCTCTTCCGAGCATGTTTACTGCATCTGGGGTTTGCAGTTACAGTAAGTCAATATATAATTTTGGATATTATTTGGAGGTTACACTTAAATATTAGATGCTCAAAAGAACATAGGAGAATGGAATGCAGTAGCCCCCCTACTCTTATCTGCAGGGGATGCGTTCCAAGATGCCTAGTGGATGCCTAGTAGATGCCTGAAACCACAGATGGTGCTGAATTCGATATATACTGTGATTCTACCTGCACATACTTACCTCTGATAGAGCTTAACTTGTAAATTAGGTACAGTAAGAGATTAACAACAATAACTAACAATGAAAAATAGAAACAATTATAACAATATACCAAAATAAAAGGCATATGAATGTGGTCTCTCTCTTAGCAAACTAGCATAGATTTCTTTTCTTCACAATTTCACAGATAAAAAACTTGATCTCAGCAACTTCAGTGTACAATTTTTTCTTCCCTTATTAAGTTGAGAACGTTCACCTTTTTACTTCAAGGAAGCACTTTACAGCTTCTCTTTGGCATACGAAAATTGCCAGCATCACTACCCCTGCACTCTGCAGTCTTTATTAAGTAAAGTAAGGGTCACTTGAACACAGCACTGCTGATCTGATAACTGAGATGGCTCCTGAGTGACCAACAGGAGGGCGGCACATCCAGCCTGGACACGCGCAGCAAAGGGGTGACTCCCGTCCTGGGCCCTGTCATGCAGGAGGGCAGAGCCTTCACAGGACGTGCCAACAGTGATGCCAAGTTAGGGGAAATGGCAGGTTTTCTGCGAGGCTATGAAGTGCTGGGAAGTCTGAAAACCTTGCTTCCCAATCCCACCTCTGCCACCTCAAACTCTGAGACCCTCTTGCTTTCCATTTCTGTGACATGAGAGAGCTGGGTTTGGTCTGCGGTTCTTCCCTTCTTTGGAGCCATGCTGTCCTTGGGGATCTCTGGATGTTAGGACTCCTCTCCCCAGAAAGATGCACATGGACACATGCACCCCCGGGCCCCACAGGCAGCCCTGGATAGATGGTCTGTCCCTCCGAGTCATCCTAGCCCTGGTGTCTTTGAACGTTCTGCTGCTTCTGTGAAATACGTGGAAAGGAAAATGCAGTGCTTCAGTGCTGGAGAGAGAATTAAGAAATTTTGCATCCTTCACAACACTGTGGCTGCTTAAGGTGCATGCTGTAAAGAGCACCTTTAATTTAGTTTAATTAATCTAGCTAATTAAATTGCCCTGATTCGGTACATGGTTGATCTCAGGGCAGAGAAATGAGCAACTCATTCTCAGTGTGTAGATGGGGGAAGGAGGAGAGTTCATATTTTATGTATAAAGAAAAATAAAAGTTTTACCCTTTTTTTAAATTTTCATTTTTTATTTTTGACAGGAAGCAGCCAATCAGAACTCTGGAGCTATTGGGTAGTTATTATCCTTCATGTGCTAATTTCTAAGCAGGAAAAATATGATTAAAATGAGTTTTTGCACAGCTGTTGATTAGACATGATGGCAGAGTAATCATCATAAAGTTAATAATCAGAGCAGAGCTGACATTTGGAAAGTTATTGTTTAGTAACCATAAGGCTCTAAACATCAGAAACAACACCCAACTAACTAGAAAATTATGCCCCTGCCATATACCTTTTTGTCTGCAATTCAGCATCAGTTAAAAAGAGAGAACTAAAAGCAGTTAATTACATCTATTTTGAGGTCAATTTTCAACAGCTTAAACCTCCATGGTAAACAAACCACAATATTGAAAGCTTTTTTGAAAACTCAATCAATAAATAGCCTTTATACTAGGAAAAGCTGCAACACATTTAACAACACATCAATAAATCCTGAACAAGCCTTGTACTTTGATTAGGTCAAAACCCCTGTAGCCTGCCCTCCTTGCCCCCTAACATGCATTCCCGTTCGGTGGGTGCGAGTGTGCCCTGGCTTGGTGACACTGCAGCCGGACAGCTGCTACAGACCTCCGCCCGCTGAGTAGTTTTTCGTAATTGTACAGCTCCCCCTGGAAAACAGTGATTAATGAGTTCATCCATGGGACAGCACATAATTTCAGATCTTGGTGATGATAACAAAGAGCTATTTAGGATGCCTGATAACAGAATTACTTTTTTCTTACATTTTGTCACCCAGAAGTCTAAAGTCAGTAGCATTCATGGAAAGGTGGGCTAATGTAAAGGTACTCCAGACCTAGGAATTGCAAATGGGGTTCTTGGCCAGCGTCTTTCATTGGGATCCTGATTGAAGGCCATTGGGCAAGGTTGCTTAGGATTCTAACTACAACCTGTTGCAAGTCATTGGAAGGGTGAAAGAAGGTGAGTGCATACTACGGGCGGGGGGAGGGGGTTAGATGCCCAGTGGTAGAGAACACCCAGGCACACAAATGTTTGAGGTCTCAACATCCATTATTGTTTTCTTTCTATGTTTGCCTTCTCTTACTTTCTTTTTCTTTTGATACATTCCAATTCCTTAGACTTCTCTCCCACCACCCTAGGCAAAAGAACTAGATTTCCTCTACCAGAGGAGCTAGCATATTTGCCATGATTTGAGGTCACTCTAGGCAAAACTTCTCAACATAACATCTCCCTTTTTATTTTTTTCTTTAAAAATAAATGTGCACTTTAAAAAGCCACTGGGCCTCACACTCCAGCCAAGCACTGCTTTGAGGCCCTCCCGATGCTCTGACCTGTGATTTGCAGTTTTAGCAGAAGAAGGCCGAGCATGGACTGCAAAACTCTCTGTCCCCATTCCCATCACAAAAGCATGAAAACTCATTAATCTTCATTTCTCACTAAATAGCAGTCTTCTCATGTGGGTAAAATTCTGGAATGTTAAAATCAGTACTTCGCAAAGGTATTCACCTCAAGAGTCTGCTTCTGCAAAATTCTAAACTTCCAGTGCTGTGAGTGCTGGTCCCTTGGACAGGGAAGAGGCATGGTCAAATATTTAAAACTTATGTTGAGAGTTTGGAGTTATCTAGATTTTTCTCCTGGGATCATTTTGAGGACAGAGTAAGATGTAGAAGCTCTGACTGTGCGGAGCAGAAGTGAAGGTGAAAAGCTGATAAAATTACGGTGGGCAATGAACTAGCATGGGATGGGCATGGAGAACTCTTGAACAATATTGGTCAGTATTTTTTCTCAGTTCTTCCCCAAGTTGTGAGCCTTTTAGTCTTCTCTCTAGGTTATAATTGAAGCCAAGGATCATGGTTCCCTAGAATCAGGTGGTGTTCAGAACTCCCCACCCCCATTCTTGGTTCCAAGAAGATGGTGCCCAATTCCTGCTCACCCCCTCTTTGGAGATGGCTCTGCTTTCCTGCCTGGTGTGAGATTCCCAGCACAGTGCCAGGAGGCATTCCTGGAGAATTTTATGGGGTCCAAACAAGGGAAAAGGGGCCTGGCTGCTGTGGCTCAGTGGATTGAGTGCTGGCCTGTGAACTGAAGCATTGCAGGTTGATTCCCAGTCTAGGGCACACGCCTGGGTTGTGGGCCAGGGCCCCAGTGAGGGGCTTGGGAAAAGCAACCACACAATGCTGTTTCTCTCCCTCTCTTTCTCCCTCCCTTCCCCTCTATCTAAAAATAAATAAATAAAATCTTTAAAAAAAACCAACAAAGGAAAAGTTTCATTCCCCATTCCCCCATAGTTTCTTTCCAACCTCCTCTACTCCTACCCCCATATTTTAAGATATTTCTCTTAATGCCATTGTGTTGAATGGACTGAAGTTGACTAAGATAAAGTTATAATAATTTGGGGATGTGAAGATGACTATTTCTACTACAAGTCTTATAGAGGCCCTGGACGCTTTGCCATCAGGTAGATGTCCAGAGACCTCAGAACTATTTACTAAATTTTTGCTTTTCTCCGTCATCCTACTTCAGGATCTGGATGGCCTCTTTTGACTTCACTGAACTTCCCAAATTTCACCCACTGTAGCCCAAGTTAAACTCTCTGCCTCTTCTTTCCTGCTGTCACCAGGAAACAGGCGGGAGCGGGTGATGCTGAAGTACAGGGGGGGAAAAATGCAGGGACTTACTTTGATCTCATACAAAAAAATTACTCCGTGCCCATTCTCTGTGTGAGTTGGTATTAGCAATTAATACAGTTTGATAGATTTATTGTATCTTATAACCCAGGCCAAGGAGTCCAAGGCCGATCATTATACCAGTCATCAAAAGCCTGCCAGCAGGCTAAGCTCCAGATGGTTCTGTCAAAGCGTAGGCCCTTTGAGGGGCCTCCTCCAGCAATAAATCATGGCCTCTCCTGGTTTAAGAATAAAAGTGGTTTAGGTGTGATGGCCATTTTTAAGCTAAGGACATTGTCTCTCACTCCGGGTCTCGGCAATGAGACTGAAGGGACCTTGAGATGGTGAAGAATGTTTTTTAACACCTTTCATGTTCTGTATCATGTAAGGATGCTGTTGGGCTGTGTACGAGAGGAAATGTGGCTAGCAGTGGCTAAAATTAGTAAGGGGATTATTTATTTCACCTACCGAAGAGTTCTGGGGTAGGCAGCAGGAAGAGGAAAAAAAAAAAGCAAAGGGCAAGAGGCTGGAGGGCATGCTAACCACATCAGTCTCCTTCGAAAAGATTTCCTAGGCTCTCCCACCTGTACCTCATTGGTCAGAACCGGGTCCCATGGGCCTCTGAGCTGCAAGGGAGTCTGTGGGGGAAAAGTATTTTAGTTTTCTAGCCTTTTTGTGAGAAGATGAGAAAATGGGCTGTGAATGACTTTTGGGTAGCTAACAGTGTCTGCCACGCTCCCTGCGTGACTTTCTCCCTGAAGCAGGAGTTCTCATCCTAGTTGTGCATTAGAGTCCCTGGGCAGCTTTTAACATGAAAGCCAGAATACCCTCAGGCCAGTGAAATTAAAATCTCTAGGTGGGCCCCAACGGTGTTGAAGTTCCTCCAGTGACTCCAGTGTACAGCCAAGGCCCGGAAGCACTGCTACACTTACCTTCATTAGTCTGAGGGCTGCCCCAAGTGTGATTTTTCACCTAATTCTCATTAGAAACAAATAATAGGTGGTAGTGTGTTTGAGGGGGGCAGGACCTGAGCAATCAAGATCTGCTCAAGGCCAAGTCTGTAGTCCTCCATCCCCCACCCATGTGACTAGAAGTAGCCCCCACTCAAGTTTCCCATTAGCACATCCAATCAATCCAATCAAATGCAGTGTTAACGAGGTGGCTGCTGGGGAGAATTTAACTTTGATCCAATTAGTACTGAAGGTTGAGGAGAGCAGGTAACCTTGGCCTGCTGCTGTCTCTCCTCTACTCCAGTAATGACGCTCAGCATGAACTCCTATTTGGGATGAGCGTGTAATTTCAATGTTTATTAATCCAGAGCCACTTCTCGGTGAAGAGGATGCTTACAGGCTTGAATTACTAAGGCTCTCTCTCTTATGGTTCCCTTGCTAATCTGCTCCCGGGCCTATTCACTGAGCGTGCAACTGCCAAACAGCCCAATGGTAAGTGACCCTCATTCCTCTGGAGGTTCCGATTTCTGAAGCCAGAACTGCTCTTTCTGAGCCCCCAGTGGGGTTGATTAACACAGGGTTTTCCAGACTATTCGCACTAGAGACAGGCTTACAGAGCATCCATCCAAGCTGGTGTGACTTGCCCCAAATCACTCGATCTATGAGTCGCAGCTCTGAAACATTAACATCAGTCTAATTGATGAGATGTTTTTATATAGCAGAAACATAACAGATGTGACCAAACATACACTGGTGCCTTATTATTACCTTCCAAATATTCCGTACAAATCTTTAAAAACAGTTCAGGGCCCAGAACAAACTCATCTTGCAGGAATAACTCAACTAGCTGAGGGAAGAGCAAATGCCTATTTCTATGTGCATTTCCTGAATTGGCTACTCACGCTGCTCAGTGGCACTGGAAGACCCTTTGAGCACCAAGTGCAGGCCCAGCCCATGTGCATTCACTCCCGACGTCTGTTGATCTGAACTGATCCCTGCAGACCCTCCACTTTGCTGCCCATTAGTTAGGACACCTCTGCAGGTCCACATTATTACCAGCCATTACATTTAGAGCACAGCAACAAGAAATCAACTATCTCTGGGATTCATGTGA
This sequence comes from Phyllostomus hastatus, assembly GCF_019186645.2. NCBI lineage: Eukaryota > Metazoa > Chordata > Mammalia > Chiroptera > Phyllostomidae > Phyllostomus > Phyllostomus hastatus. The sequence continues at coordinate 14,594,671 of NW_025333977.1, read as the reverse complement.
AAAGACTCGTAGTAGCTACAAGTCATACTTAGACTGATGAGTGTTTTACGGTAATGTGCTCTCAAGTTCAATTTCTTAAGTTCTCTAGGTGATGCAAAATGATTGATTCTGAAAATAAATGCTGAAGAAATAAATTGATTCCTTTGAAGTAAGCAGACCATTAATTCTTGACCTTAAAATCTCTAAAATGTTTTAAAAGGAGTTGACTTAGCAGGAACTGCATTTTATGGAATTAACTCTTTTTTCTTCTTTTGTTAATACATTATCTCACTGGGGCTTAGCCACAGGCCTCTTCGTGTCTAGAGAGATAGAGTGGAGGTGGCTATAGGCCACAGTTTTTCTCAATGCCTTACTTTAAACACACGTGTAGTCCATGGTCGAAGGCATAGCAAGCCGGAAAAATTAAAGCCATAGAAAAGCTCAAAGCTGCCTTCTAGGCCACTGTAGACATGGCTGGTTATTTTGGCTACAGTTTAGATTTGATCTCAGCGGAGAGGCTGATGCCACTCACCATGGCACAAGCCCGTCACTTGAGTGGGTACATCCAGACGGACCGAGGGTCAGCTTTACTGTCTGTGGAAACTTCCCCCAGCTGCCACCGTAGAGGCTCTGGTGTACAGCCTAACCTTCATTCATTTATTTGTTCATTCAGTTATACATTTATTCAGCCCATGTTTGGTGGCTGGCTGCTACATGCTAGCAGGCCTGTCCCTGGCATTTGTCAGACTCTGGGTTAGAGAGCATTTGGGGGCCATGTACCATATATCTAAATTTTAAGTTATAAATCAAATCGGCAAATTGTTCAATAATATACTTCCATAGTGACCTGGAAACCAGGTTCAAATGTACAGCTTTAGGTGATGTTCCTTGGAATCTGCATTAAAACCTGGTGGCATGGAGAGCCCCCCGCCACCCCCAGACCTCTAGCCCTCAGGTAGAAACCCCCCTTTTGTCCCACCATCCTGCTCCATCTGCCCAGGTTCTGAGGAGTCCCAGCTGCATATTCTGCCCCTTGGCCACCCCAGGGGGCTCAGGGTCTCGCAGCAGTGGTGTGATCTGCCCTCGGGACGCCTTGGAAGTGGGCTTAGGGCCCTGTGGCCAGGGAATCCCCAGCTCCTGAGTAGCCACAGTGTTGTCCAGAGAGACTGTGGGCTCTGGGTGGGCATATCCCCTTGGCCCTGCGGGCTTCTCACCCCACAGAGAGGGCACAGCCGCAGGGCCCAGTGCAGGCCCTCTGGGCATTAGTTCAGTGCCCAGTGCAAGGGTCTCAGCTGCCGGAGTCTGAGGATGCAGCTGTGGGCTGAGTGCAGGGAGCCAGCAGTAGACGTGGTTTTTGAGGCCCTTGTCTTAATAAGGGAGACAGAGATAAAAGATAGAGGTGCCTGGGATAAGGGATGTGATGGCATTGGGCCAGATGCTGAGGTACAGAATGACTGCACAATGCTTTTTAGAGTAACTAGGAAAGGCCTCCTGAAGGCAGTGACACTTACTGAGATCCCAAGACGCAGAAGTCCTTTCATAGCTGAGGGATCAGAGGGAGTGCAAAGGCCCGGTGGCAGGAAAGGACTGGTTTGTCTGAGTCGCAGGAAGGTGGCAGCAGCAGGAAGTGAGCTGTGTTTGTCACGCTCAGCAGGGGCCATGCCAGTGCAGGGCCCAGAGGAACAGGAAATAGCTTGAGACTTGGAAAAAAGGTTTGAAGCTCAGCTTCTCCGCTTATCAGCTGGCTGTCCCTGAGCAAAGCACGAGCTCTGGCCTCCATGGCGTCACCTGTAAACTCAGGGTGCGTCATAACTATCCTGTCTCCCTCAGGGCGCGTCATAACTATCCTGTCTCCCTCAGGGCGCTGCAGGAGGGCCAGATGGGATGCTGCCGCTCCAGGTACTGGGATGAAGTCACTCGGCAGTGCTGAACAGCAGCAAGCGCCTTTGAACTTTCCCAGGGAATGGCTGCTGGGAAGTGTTCAATGGTCACAGGGAGTGTCTTGTCCCTGCTTAAATGGGGGTTGTTTTCCAGGTAGACTCAAGGCCACCCCCTCCCCCACCTCCAGTCCCAGATGGGCTTTGAAGTCCATCTCAGGTCCTGTGTGCCCTGGAGGAAAGCAGGAGAGATGAAGCAATAAAGGGAATGAGCGAGAGGTGGGAGGTTAGGGGAGAGTGCATGCAGGCCGAGGCCCTGTTTGCAGATGCTCTGAGATAAGAACTTGGGGTGTGGAGGGAGAACTTGGACTTGGGGTACAGAGGCACAGAGAAAAGGCCAGTGTGGGAGCAGGATGAAGGGAACAGGGGGTCAAAGGCCTGGAGGTAAGTAAGGGCCAGGGGGGCAGGTTAAGGATCATTAATTTAAGCCGAATTAGGTGAAGCCGGAGTGCAGTATTGTATTACCATCAGGGCAATCGCACGCAAAGACAAAAAAAGGCGCAGCAGCAGGTTTGAGGAGACTTGGAAGTCTCCACTGATTTTTTTTCTCAACTCCTCCTCCCCCTAAGTGCCTGAAATTCCACCATTTTTTACATTTAAATTTTATTTTTCAATTACAGTTGACATTCAATATTGTTTTGTATTAGTTTCAGGTGTATGGCATAGCGGTTAGACAATCATATACTTTACAAAGTGGTCTCCTGATATTTCCAGTACTCGCCTGGCCCCATACAGTTATTACAACATTATTGACGATATTCCCTGCGCTGTACTTTGCATCCCCGAGACTATTCTGTAATTACCAAGATGTACTTCTTAATCCCTTCACCTTTTCCACTCAGTCCTCCCACCCCCTCCCCTCTGGCAGCTATCAGTCTGTTCTGTGTCCGAGTCTGTTTCCATTTTTTGTTCATTTATTTTGTTCTTTAGATTCCACGTATAAGTGAAATCATATGGTATTTGTTTTTCTCTGTCTGCCTTATGAAATTCCACCATTAATCTCCATCGCTCTCACAATTCCCGGCTGATGCGCAGAAAACACTCCAGTACGTCTGGGAGTGGGGGAGGGCTGCCAGGAGTGAAAGGCTTGGGGCTGTGACTGGAGGTGTGAGAACAGCCCCCGCGGTGCTTGGGGAAGGCAGGATGGCCCTGGGGGAGTAAGTGTGGCCTGCAGGGGAAGCTGGACCAGAGGGGGAGGGGCAGGGCTCTGGCGCTGTCCTATTCCCCCAGCGGCCCTGGATGGACAGCCGCACTAATTGTGAATTACATTGCTGATACATTATCCATATGACTGAATTGATAATGTTTTGGCAGCTAAGTGTTTTATGACTAAAGACTCCCAAGGTGAAGGCAGCCAATTAGGAACCATGACAGGAAATCCTGTGGAAGCCTACTTTATTGCTCTCTTTGTGGGCACAGCTGTGTGTGGGTCACAAGTCCGTCCTCACCCCCGCGCTCAGCGCTGGTGTGACCCTCCGCCCAGCCCCCTTGTCACCCCGGCCCTGACCTGCCTCTCCCGGTGGGTCTGTCACTGTCCTCTCTCCTCCTGCCCCTCAACGTCTCATGCTCCTTCTTACATCAGTGCTGGACCTGCCGAAGAGGCTGTACTTACCACAAACCCTTTTTAGCCCCAAGTGTATACATTCCTGTGTTAGTGTCTGACAGCTAACTGTGGTGCTACAGTGCCATTCCTTCATCCACTCGTTTATTCTAACAAATAGCGCTCATTACGTGCCCACCATATCCCTACTGAGAGCTAAGCTTACCCCTACCATAAACCCCTCAATTTCACTTCTGGGTATTTACTCAAGAGAGTTGAGTGTATATGTTTTTTTAAAAAACACATTCTGTGAATATATATAGCAGCTTTACTCATAATTGCCAAAAATTGGAAGGAAACTCAAAAGGCTGTCAAGGTGAATGGACACACAATTGCATGTAGTGTATTCATACAATGGACTACCACTCAGGATCAAAAAGAAGAAACTAGCCCTGGCTGGCATAGCTCGGTGGATTGAGCGCGGCTGCGAACCAAAGCATTGCAGGTTCAATTCCCAGTCAGGACACATGCCTGGGTTGCAGGCCACGGCCCCCAGCAACCGCACATTGATGTTTCTTTTTCTCTCTCTTTCTCCCTCCCTTCCCTCTCTAAAAATAAATAAATAAAATATCTTTTTTAAAAAAGAAGAAACTACTAATACATGCAACAAGCGGATGAATCTCAGAGACATTATGTTGAGCAAAATAAGTCAGATACTAAAGGCGACATACAGTTAGATTCCATCTCTAAGCTTCTTATACATAGAAATAGGCGAAACGAATCTGTGGGGTTCAACTCAGTGTGCCGGCAACCTCCGAGGGAAAAAGTTGTTGACTGGGCAGGAGCTTTAAAAATCTCGACCTCAGTAGCGGTTACATGGGTGCATGCATATGTAAACATTCATCAAACTGTACAGTTAAGATCTGTACGCTCTACTATAGGTAAATCATACCTCAGTTCTTAAAGTGTCTGCTGATGGGGCACCGTGCAGCTGAGCTGGGCCCGGCTATTCCAGCCTAACATTGCTGAGAAGAGCCAGTGGCCTGGATGGGTGTCTGGAGCTGCCCCTTTTGGAGGGTCCCCAAGGGAAATGGACAGTCCTTGGGTGGCAGCACTAACTCAGGGGACTCAAGGGCAAGGGAAAAGGTGGCCAAGGCAAACAGAAGATACACCTGGTGGTCCCTGCAAGGAAAACCAATTGAGTGTGGAATGGAGGGGTCCTGGGAGGACTTCGAAGCAGGACAGATCCTCAGGTCACCAGTGCCCAGTGACACTGGGGCCAGGCAAGGAGGTAGTGCTCCAGGGAGCTGAGGTGAAGGAGGTCTTACCAGGAGCAAACAGAGCAATAAGCAGCTTTTTAAATTTTTGAATGTATAGGGACACTGTTTCACTGAAGCCTCAGAACTGTGTGGCAGAGCACATATCAGCCCCGCTTTACAAACAGGAGATTGAGACTCCATGTCTCAACCTAAGAGACTCCATGTGATGTGCGGAAGGTCACCCAGCTGGTAAGTGCAGGATCACCCCGGGGCTGTGAGACCAGGGCCTGCACCCCGATGGCAACAGAGTGTGTAACCACTTTGATTAGTGATTATTCAACAAGCAGGGGTGCATTCATGAAATAGATTTCTTTTTCCAATAGTTGTCCCCATCTGTGCCCTGCTGCTGGGTTGAGGGTTCCCTTCACGTAATGTGTGACACAGTTACTAAAACTCAGTCCTGTTCATTTTAAAACTCAAATTTGCTTCAAACTTCTTCTCATTTCCTATGTCCAGGCTAAACTTACGGCTGTCGGGGCCTGGGGTGTGGAAGGAGGAGTGATCTGTCTTTTAGACGGCCACCTCTGCTTCCTGGAGCACAGAGAAAGGAAAGCTGCTGCCTTAAACAAAGGCCTGCAATGAGGTTGGGTGCAGTTGTCTCATCAGCAGCCCCTCATAGCACCTGCGAGACACACCTGTCCCGTGCTCCTCAGCTGTGCAGGCCTCTGTGCTCCAGGTTGAGCCAACTGGTAACCCTGCAGTCCCAGTCTCCTCTTCCTTCCCTAGCCTCCAGAACTGGATCCCGAGCCTTGGATCAGGCTTCCCCTCCCCCACGCACCATGCCACCTCCCTGCAGTGCACTAGCCTGGCCTGCGAGCACTTGGCAGGTCAAGAGCCTAGTCACCAAGTGAAGAGCCAAACAGGGAACAAGATGCCAGGAGTGCTTTCTGGAATAAAACCCAAACTTTATGAGCAAGTCTTTTGGGGACCTCCTTTCTTAACTTCACGTTTTAACGAGGAGACCCTAAGGAACTGCAACAAAAGAGCACCCACTCCCTTTCTCCTCTAGGGTAGGGAGAGAAAATGGCTCACCCACATAAATTAGTCAAGTCCGTCGGGTAGGGGTGATTAATGAGTGTTCTCTGGGAAATACAGGTCAGGACTGGTGTTCTGTCATTTATTCCTTGGGATTTAGGGAGCAATCGCAGGTACTATTACCCCAAACTTAGTGGCTAAAACAACACTTATTTTATTACGCTCACAGATTCTGTAGGCCAAGAGTGTGAAACAGGCGCCATGAGGAAAGATTTCCTCTGCTCCTTGTGTCTGGGGCCTCAGCTGGGAAGACTGCAAGGCTGGGGGCGATCTGGAGCTCCCAGAGCTGGGAGCATCTGCAGACGCCACCTGCCAGCCGGGGCACCTGCATACACCCTCTCCATCAGCTCACACGTCCCCACGGCATGGCAGCCTCAGAGAAGCTACGCTCTTTCCACGGCAGATTTCAGCTTCGAGTGCGTGTCACTGGCCTTCCCAAGTCGCAAGTCTCTCCAGATTCAAGGGAAGAAGACGATGCGGTGGGAGCTCCTGTGGTGGCCATCTTTGGAAAACACAGCCTGCCAACGCAGCCCATGGCTCCTCGCCAGCCTCCGGCACCTCGGCTTCCAGCAGGGCAAGTGAAGGAACTCTCAGCTCCAGACAAGCACATTCACTAAAAGCAATGAGGATGCCATCACTGCACCATGAAAATATTGCTTTATTCTGTGAGTGACTGGTTTGAGGTGCTTGAGAGTGTCAGGAATAAGAATTGTTCAGTCTTGTTTTCCAACACTCACCGAGGGGAGGACCTGACCTGCTGCATTGCCTGCATCTAAGCTCTACCTCAAGGATGAAGCCATCCTAGGACCCAGAGCAAATTTCTATTTTTGTAACACCCTGTTCAAAAGAGGAAAGAGTACTGAGGACATTATTTTGAATGTCTCCAGTGGGATGGCAAACATCTGAGACTCCTGGTCCCCTTGTGTGGTGATCAGGATGGGGCATCTATGAGAGTCCATGAACTTGAGACTAGAATGTAGAGCATCTCCTTGTGAATCATGCAGTTGCCAAAACTAGAAAGTGAAATTGAGCCAGAGGAGAGATGAGTCAAAGCAACATGGGGGTTCTAGAGAAGAGAGTTATGCATCAAGGTAGTGGCTGAGGCTCCTGGGAGAAAAAGGAATGGGTTTGGGAGGAAATGGAGGAAGGGTCTAGAACTGTGCTGCCCAATCTGGTGGCCACTAGCCAGGTGTGACTCTTTATAAATTAAGTACAATAAAATTTAAGAATTCAGTTCCTCAGTTACACTTGTCACATTGTAAATGCTAAAAATAGCCACATGTGGCTAATAACTACTATACTGGGGGGAGCACAGATTTCAGAACATTTACATCATCACAAAAAGTTCTACCAGACAGAGCTAACTCTAAAACCACTGCCTACAACAGACAACTTGCTTCATGAACCCGCCTTATCGTGAGGTGCGGGTGCGGGTGGGGGGAGATGGCAGGCTGCACGTAAATGGCCAAGCGTGGATATGATTTTCCAGAACAACCCAGAGTCATTTGGAATCAGGTCACACAGTGGATCTGGTGTACCCATGCTCAACACATTTTTGTTGAATTAATGAGTGAGTGAGCTAGGAGGTACTCTTTGGTGGGGACAGAGGATGGGGGAGAAGGCAGTGGCATCTATGAAACAGAAGAGCTCCATTTTCTCGTGTAGGCAGCTCGTTAACTAAAGGAAAGAAATTCTAAAAGTTGAGTAGTGTCAGCAACATTGTAAGGACTAAGTATAAAGTCGCTCAAGGTAATTGCTTTGAAAGGGGCCACATTCAACTAGCTCATTGTGTGACTATGATTAGGAGCCCAGAGCCTCCCTGGGCTTCAGTTCCCTCAGCAGTAAAATGAACTCGGGACTAAAGACTGTATTCATGTCAGCGCTCAAAGCTTGGGATTTCTGTTACTTCCAGATGAATATGTTCATCATACATCCCAGATCACACATCTGCCTTCCAGGGGCAAGTATAAGCTGAATTTGCAACACATTCAGAACTCTTCTTTCTCATCCAGCTTCCTACCATTGCGGGGGCGGGGGCTCTCCTTCCCTTCTGTGGGATTTAATTTGTGATGGTCTGGTTGCTGAAGCCCCAGAGACCTAGTGCTTCATTCATAATACTCTGTGCATATTAAGAGCCTGGGGTGATGGGAAAAATGCTGCTCAGAATGTCAGAAGGTACAAGTTCCAGTCTCAGCACAGCCTCTCACTGTGTTCTCAGGCGAGTCACTTGGCCACCCTGGACCTCAATGGCATGTGTGAAGAATGAAAGACTGAATTAGGAAATCTCCAAGTTCTTTATTAGTCTAACTCGTATGGATACTGATGGAAATGGACACAAACATGTGTGTGTGTGTTTGAAACTGATTCCTGGTATCTGGTCTATTCTGGCATCAATAAACTCTGACAAATACACATTGCCATAATCCACTCTTGTGGTGAAATCTAGCCCTTCTTCATGCCGAGGCAATGATTTTTGAACAAGGAATAACTGAAGAGTCTCAGGCTGAGACAACCTTGGATCAGATGCAGGGCTCCATCTCAGAACTGCTATCCTGACACAGCTGTGTGCTCCATTCTGCCCTGAGCCTGCCTGCCGTTTGACATTTCAGCTGTCCTACAACCTGGATTCGGGACCCTCCTCGGGGTTTGGATTTCTGCATCCTGGATTGTCCTGCTCCCATCCCCTCAACTCCTCCTCCATTTCCTTCCCCTTTCCTTAGAGCTCCACATTTCTCAACCTGCAGTCTGCAGGGTGAGCCCTGCTCTCGGGGCAGGCCCCAGCCACAGTTGTGAACGGTGGTATTGCTCACAGATAAGTGTAAATGCTCCCTCATCTTCCCCTTATATTCAGTGTTAGGAGCTCCAGTCCTCTCTGGGTGATGAGCAAGTACCAGGGTGTTAGTAATGTCATCTTCTTCCCTCCCCAGGATCTCAGAGGTGGCCAGCCACACGCAATCTGATCTATTAAGTAGCTGCCTAGGAAACAGGTAGCAGCCAAAAGAAAGTCCTTTCTAATAGTGCTTCGTATAGATCTTGAAATTCAGATTTTATTAGGTACATAAATGATCCCAGCAATATGATTATGTGTCTGTACTGACCTCCTCAGACTCATGCAGGTCAAGCTCTCATGCACCTTGGTTCCATCTCAGAGGCTTGTGGTAGACAGCTTATCTCCTCACTTTCAAACACCTATTGGCTGTCCCTACCATGTTTCAACTTGCCATTTGCTACTAGACAAGAAGGAGGTCTGAGTGTAGGCAGTCATAGGAGAACAGCCATAATGCGTAGCTGAGTTTATCATAATCCTACGTGGCAGATGAAGGGCCACAGACGTTGAGCAAGAGATTTCCCATCTTTCTGGGGAGTGTATAGGAGACCTTGTCTCAGAACTGTGTTTGTAGTTCTCAATCGAGTCCCCTGGGCCTTGGCTTCTACTTACCTTCCCTGGCTTTTAGACCTTCGTTGCCCTACTTCCCTTTAAACAACAGATGAACTGCCTGGGTTTCTGACTCCCTGGGTTACCTGGCCCTTTATAACAGCATGCTCTTTTGTGCTTGCGTTCTTTGGTCTCTGTTCTCCTGCATGGTGTGGCTCTGGTAATTCGTACTTTCATATAATTGCTTCTCTTTTTCAGCACCAACATTTCCCTGAGGTAGTCTTGCTCTCTGCAGCCCATTACCCAGGATGAAAGCCATATTCAGTTGTATATAATTATAAACATATGTACATATATGTAAATATTCAATAACAGGCTAGTAAATGTTTATTTCAGAGGTTGGTTAACATCTCGGAATACAGTGTAAATTCTCCCATTCACGCAAACACAATGAACTTTCCTTTTCCTTAGATTAGCTATATCAATCTTGAAGAACAGAAAACAAAACCAGAAGTCCACTCACCTTTTAATGCACCACCTCAGCTGTCCTTTTAGTCCCTTTCCGCATCATTCTCAGGACATCTGTATGGAAGAGGTGGAAGTCGTTTATTAACAGTGTGCCTGCTTATTAGAACAACTCTTGTGGGGTCCTCAAATAGATGCCAAATCATGCTAAATACATTCCAAGGAAACTTAAAACATTCTAGAAGGCAGTTGCCCAGTTGGCCCTCGAGGTTCAACTCTACACAGGCACATATTCAAAGACAAGGGGAATCTCTCTGGCTTGGAAACTTGCCATCTCTGGCTCTGAAACCATTTTAGAAGCAGGATGACTCTGCAAGTTGGAACCAAATGAAAAGGGATGTGAAACATTCTGCTGTGAGCAAGTAGTTCCTTTCTTTGAGCAAGAAAGGCAGCTTCAGCACTTAACAGAATCGCGAGGCTTCCCCTTCCCACAGTAGGTGGTTTCTTCTGCTCACAAGTTAGATAACGTGCAAAAGCAAACTAAATTACTTAACTTCATTAAATCTTGACAGACACTGCAAGAAAATCACAGAACGCCATGGATATTGTCAGTGTATGGTCTTGAGTATACCATTTAATGTCTTTTTTTATTGTTGTTCTATTACAGTTGTCCCAATTTCCCCCCATTGCTCTCATCTACACACCCTCCTTCCTCTCCCGCAGTCAGTCCTCACTCTGTTGTCTTCGTTCATGGATCATTTGTTCCTGTTTGTTGATTAGACCCTTCCCTGCCTGATCCTCCTCCCCTCCCATCTGGTCCCTGTCAATCTGTTCCTTGTTTCCATACCTCTGGTTCTGTTTTGCTCATTTATTTGTTTTGTTCATTATGTTCCTCTTATAGGTGAGATTGTATGGTATTTGCCTTCACTGCCGGGCTTATTTCACTTAGCACAGTACTTTCCAGTTCCGTCCATGCTGCCTCAAGAGGTAAGAGCTCCTTCTTTCTTCCTGCTGCATAGTATTCCATTGTGTAAATGTTCTATTGATCCAGTCATTTACTGGTGGGCACTTAGGGTGTTTCCAGCACTTGGCTATTGTAAATTGTGCTGCTATGAACATTGGGGTGCATAGGTTCTTTTGAATTGGTGTTTCAGAATTCTTAGGGTATAATTCTAGCAGTGGAATTGCTGGGTCAAAAGGCAGTTCCATTTTTAGTTTCTTGAGGAAATCCATACTGTTTTCCACAGTGGCTGCACCAGTCTGCATTCCCACCAACAGTGCACTATGGTTCCCTTTTCTCCACAACCTCATCAGCACTGGTTGTTTTTTGCTTTGTTTATGATGGCCATTCTGACCAGTGCGAAGTGGTATCTCCTTGTAGTTTTAATTTGCATCTCTCTGTAGGCTGGTGATGCTGAGCATCTTTTCATGTGTCTCTGGCCTTCTGTATGTCCTCCTTGGAGAAGTGTCTATTCAGGTCCTTTGCCCATTTTTTAACTGGATTGTCTTACTGGTGTTGAGTCATACGAATTCTTTATATATTGTGGAGATTAAATCCTTGTCCAAGGCATCACTGGCAAATATGTTTTCTCATATGGTTGATTCCCTTTTCATTTTGATGATGTTTTCTTTAGCCGTGCAGAAGCTTTTTAATTTGATGTAGTCCCGTTTGTTTAGTCTGTTTAGTCTTTCATTTATTTCCCTTGTACTGGAGGACATAATGGCAAAAATATTGTTGTGTGGGATGTCTGAAATTTTACTGCCTATGCTTTCCTCTAGGAATTTTATTTTGTCGTGGTACATGTTTAAGTCTCTTATACATTTTGATTTTTTTCTGGTGTATGGTGTAAGTTGGTGGTCTAGTTTTATTTTTTTCATGTGCCTGTCTACTTCTCCCGACACCATTTGTTGAAAAGGCTATTTTTACTCCATTTTACGCTCCTGCCCCCTTTGTCAAATATTAATTGACCATAGAGACATGGGTTTATTTCTGGGCTCTCTTTTCTGTTCCATTGGTCTATGTGTGTCTGTTCTTGTGCCAGTATATTTAATGTCTTTATGAATGTGTCAATAATAATTATAATGATGATAATTTGAAGCTAATAATATTTCTGTCACATGATAACTGGTTAGTGTTTAAAATAATGAACACATCTTTGCACCATGATGCAAAAAATCGTGAAAGATCCACTTGAATCCAGAGCAACAGATCTAATGATAGCCTGAGTTGTTTTTCTGATACGTGGTACATATTCAAAACCACATGTCTTGAATCACTGAAATGTATAAAATCAATTATTACATTCGTAAGTCTGGAAAAATCCAGGACAATGACCTGATGTAATAATAACAATTTTAAAAAGACCCTTATTTTGCAAGGAGTAGGTTTTCCAAACCAGAGTTTTAAGCAGTCACACGTCTCAGTCAGCAGGAATGCTATTGCCATGGATTTTCCACAGAACATTTCACTTCGCGGTTATTTATAGCTTAGCTCAGCCTCTTTCTATTATTTATATTTAAATATAGAAAGAAATCTTTTCCCATTTCTCTTTCTTTGGATTTTTGTCTCCAGCGCCCGCACAGATCCATGAGTCATAAATGAGACCATGAAGATGAATGGTCCCCACCACATAAGAATGCTCCTTGGCTACGCAGGTGAATTTAGGTATTTTAATTGTTGAGAGAAATTCAAACTGTAAATGAAACAATGTTTATGTGAATTCCATTCAGTAAAAAAACAGTTTATGACATTGAAATATTGCCTTTGTGTTCTAATATAACAAAACTGATTTTATATGCAAACACACCCTTTTCTGATCTGTCACATACACACTGTAAAATATGTATAACTCATAGTGAGAACCCCGCTTCTAATCTCAGCTTCCTGCCTCCTGATTAGGTGATTTAACTATGACCATCTGTGAAACAGACATAACGTCTGTCTTGCCTCCCTCACAGGGTTGTTAAGAGAGTTGAATGCGATAAAATATGTGGAAGCATTTTGTGAACTATAATGTGCCACCAGAATTTTAAAATATGTTTATTAATGTTTCTGTAACTAAATTAATTGTATAAGCTGAAGAATAACTAGGCAGTGGAATGAATTGACAGGCAGAGTATAAATTTGTCTGCTGCTACAAACATATTTAATGATAACTTAGTCCCCAAGGATCTGATAATGAATTTGGTCCTGCGATACAAAAAGACATAATTGATCACAGTAAGTCAAGTTCAATCCAACCTGAATGATCTAATGATGAGTAAGTAAAAAATGTGCCGTTCAGACAGATATATTGCTTTTGCAGCTGAACTCAGTTTACTTGTGTCCAAGGGTGAGCTGCCCCTGCAAAACTCCATCTCAATGATTCTGCAGCTTACACAATCTTACAAATGTCATTCCATCACATCTTCATAATAGTATCTCTGTTCCAGAGATGGAGAAATCGAAGTTTTTAGGTAACTTTCTTATTAAACTGTGTATTTAAATTTGAGGAGTGCAGCTGTGGCTGAGTAGCTCAGTTAGTTAGAGCTTCGTCCCTATATGCCAAGGTTGCAGGTTCAATCCCTGATCAGGGCACATATAAGAAGCAACCAATAAATGCATAAATAAGTGGAACAACAAATTAAATTTTAAAAAATATATATATAATAAAAATACCAAAAAAAAAGAAAATTTGATCAGCATTTCTGTTACATGTCATTAGTATTATACTTGGACAAAAACTGTTAGAGTATTTCAATTACATTTTTTAAAACTTATTAACCAAGGTATGGTTTACCAAATGTAGGGGTAAAGGGGTAAATCATAAGAAATTTTTTCAGTGGATGATAACATACGTGGTAAACATTTCAATAATTTTAAAATATACATACTAAAAAGTTAGCATTCTTACCACGGCAAACCTCCAAGTACCCAATAACCCCCTTCCCTGTGAGCACATACTCTTTCCAGTCCAGTAGGGCTATGCTTAGACACTTGAGTACATACAGCACTTGTGTACATGGTCTTCTTAAAACAAAATACAAAGGTAGCATAATAAGCACATTTTTCTATATGAGTTTTACTTAACAATATATCTTGGAGATAGTTCCACATCAATTCCTATAAATTTGGTTCCATATTTATAATAGATGCATAATAATTTATTCCATTTTTGGATGTATAATAATTTATTTAGCCAGTTCTCTATTTATGAACAATATTTTGCTGTTACTAACAAGGCTGAAATCCTTACCTGTATAGTATTTTAAAAGTAAAGAATGAATTGATACTCTCAGATTTCATGAAATACAAAACTATAGGTATAATAGAAATAAAAGGATTATCAATAATTTTTTGAGACTGGAAAAAACCTCTGAATTTCCTTTAGCCAAATGAGAAAAACAGGACTGAATGTCGTAGTTTAAGTATATTTGTTTATGCTGATTAACATTTGGATATCACATCTGACCACCAAAAGTAAATTATTCTATATAAAGAACTCACATGACTCCACTCTAAGAAGACAAGCAACCCAATTAAAAAATGGGCAAAGGACTTGAACAGACACTTCTGCAAGGAGGACATACAGAGGGTCCAGAGACACATGAAAAGATGCTCAGTATCACTAACCTACAGAGAGATGCAAATTAAAACCACAACGAGATACCACCTTACACCAGTGAGAATGGCCATCATAAACAAAGCAACAAGCAAGTGTTGGAGAGATTGTGGAGAAAAGGGAACCCTAGTGCACTGTTGGTGGGAATGCAGACTGATGCAACCACTATGGAAAACAGTATGGGATTTCCTCAGAAAACTAAAAATGGATCTGCCTTTTGACCCAGCAATTCCACTGCTAGAATTATACCCTAAGAACCCTGAAACATCAATCCAAAAGAACCTATGCACCCCAATGTTCATAGCAGCACAATTTACAATAGCCAAGTGCTGGAAGCAGCCTAGGTGCCCATCAGTAAATGAATGGATCAAAAAACTATGGTACATTTACACAATGGAATTCTATGCAGCAGAAAGAAAGAAGGAGCTCCTACTCTTTGCAACAGCATGGATGGAACTGGAGAGCATTATGCTAAGTGAAATAAGCCAGGCGGTGAGGGACAAATACCTTATGATTTCACCTTTAATAGGAACCTAATCAACAAAACAAACAAACAAACAAGCAAAATATAACCAAAAGACACTGGCAGTGATCAGAGGGGAGAGGGGAGGGAATATATAGCTACACTCACACTAGCTAGGCCTGAGGCCTTGGTGGTGACTTCTTGGCTTCCAGGGAGCCACACAAATGAGACCGGTGGGGTAGGGGCTGTTTTCCCTCGTCCCCATTCTCGGCGTATCAGGCCCACTTTGGTGGAGGCAAGGCTGACACAGAAACAGAATAGAAAGGGGGCCATACCATGTGCCCAGAGGACCGAGACCCTCCAGAACATTGTCACCACACCCAAATTGACTCTGAACCACTCTCCGAGATTCAGGGGAAGCCAGGCTGACCAGACCTTCCCCTCATTTATGGTTTCATTTGTGGCAAGTCTTCCTTGCAATTTTTGCTTTGTTCACCTGCTCTCAGTCTTTTTTCTTTGATGCATACATGGTCTGTCTAGCATGTCAGGAAAAGATATATTTGCCTAAAAATGAATTGCATTCATTATTATTATGGTTAATTGCAGGATGACCCTGGGCATGAGACATCCTGGTTCTAGTCCTGCTGTATCAGTAGCTACCTCTTTTTCTCCAAAACCAGCTTCCCAGAGTTTTTGGAAGGGGCAGACATGCAATATGATATAAAATGGATGTGAAGGACTCAGAAGTTCGTGGATCTCTGTAAAAATGTCAGCTATTCTGGTGGTGATCTTATCTCTGTTGCTTTTATGGCTCTGTAGGCTCTGAGGCCTGATAGAAAGCAATGGCTTTCTCTAAAGATGAATTGCACTTAACATCACTCGTTTTTTCCACTAACAAACCAGGGTGATTTCATAATGATCCTAATTCCTTTCGTTGGCTTAATGGCCAAATTTCCTACCATGGATAGAGACTCGGGGGATGGATGTTTTTTATGGATTTTTCCCTTTGGCCATATTTCCAAGTTGTAATGCCTCTTACGCTTTTGTTGGAGTTCTCTCAAGGAAGATTTCTAATGTCCCTGCTTGCCAATGTCCTGTTGGCAGGAGGATGTTTTGAGAGCCAGCCAGTCATAAAAGTCTGCTGCCAGGAAATGAGGCAGCAGTTAACAGGCTGGGGGCCTGGAGCCCCGCTCCAGCGGCATCCTTCCTGCTCTCGTTCTGACAGGCTTTGCCTCTTCTGCCTACTTAAACAATGTATTGTTTGCATCGGATACGGAAAGCAAAGAGGTGCCTGTAAATAATTCAGACAATCTAGAAATGTATAATTTAGGGAGTCAAAAGTCATCTGGTATTTTACTTCTTCCTCAAAACTCCTGTAATAAGTCTATTGATTATTTCTCTAGATTTTTCTATGCATATACCAACATTTTCATTAGTTTTCAAAATAGAATGAAAGTAGACACACAGTTCTGTATCTTGCTTTTTCACTTAAGTTACATATGAGAATTTTTCTTATTTTAAATCTGTCTCATTCTTGTTAAAAACTGCACAGTATTGAATGGATGTACTATGCTTTAGACTCCAGCTAAAGGATATTTGGGACTTCTTCTAGTATTCTTAAAAATTTTTTTAAACTCCTCACCCAAGGATATGTTTATTGATTTATTGATTTGAGAAAGAGGGAGAGAGATAGAGACATCAATTGGTTACCTCCTGTAGCATGCACCCCAACTAGGGACCACACCCTCAACCTAGGTGTGTGCCCTGACTGGGGATCGAAACCGCAACCTTTTGGTTATGGAAAGATGCTCCAACCAGCTGAGTCACCCAGTCAGGGCTCTAATATTTCAATATGATAAAAAGTACTACAAAAATATTTTTTGTGCATATTTCTTTGCAGGTCTGAGTAAGGGCTTTGGTTGGATAAGTTCCTAGACATTGCTGCCTACTCTTGAATAGTGGTGAATTTTAAGCTGTAAAATAAAACAAAGTGAGTTGCATTTTATTATTGGAGTAATCACTGGTGAGTGAAGGAAATTCGGTCAAACGGAAGCATGTCAGTAAAATGCGCGGGGCGTTGTTCACACCTCTTGCTGGCTGCCACGGTTGTGGAGAACGCGATTCCGAACTCCACTGGTTTCTTTCCTGGGTTCCTTGTTAGTGGGAGAGAGACCCGAGGTAACAGATGCATGTGGGCCTGGACCTGTGTGGTTCCGTTTGCCGTTGGGCGGTCCGTGTGGCACAGTGGATGAGAGGTGGATCCTGGGGCCAGCCTGCCCCGTCTCACATCCCAGCTCCGCGGCTCACCCACCTTAGTATTCTCACCCGTGAAAGCAAAGGCGACAATAATGCCTACTTCTTAGGACGAGAAGGGGATTCAGGGAATTATACCTACTAGGTGCATCATAAATATTCACTACATGGTAACGATCAATATTATTAATACAAAAAATAGCTAACCATTTATTGAGCACATATTCTGTTCCATATACGGAGTCAGTACTTCACAGATATGGACTACTTTCATCCTCACAAAACTCCACAAGCGAGGTATCACCAACCTTACTTTATAGATGAATAAATTTGAGACTTTGAACAATTTAAATAATCTGCTAGGTTCTCTCTACCAGTCAGTGGAGGAGCCGTCGCTGTCTGGTAGATGAGAGCATTCCCCGCAGGTAGTGCGGTAGAGAAATCCAGGGCTTCCATGTGGGCACAGCAAGAGGAGCGTTCCACACTAAATTCTGCAGGGCCAGCCGACAGCCTGTTCAGAGATAGGAACAGAAACACGGTCTTTCTCCAGTATTTGTCGATTAAGAGTGCTACCGATGAACTTCAGCTCCAAACATTTATAGGAAACCCCATTTTTGTATATGATGTCGGCTATAGTGAAAATAAACATTTTATTAAGTGGTGGTACAAATGTATCGCTCCCTGTTTCGGGTCACGCTGTTTCCTCAGGCTGGAGTGGTATCCTTTCTCTCTCTCAGAGTCCTTCACTGGCGTCCTGGTCTTTGTCGGTCCCACAGGGGCCACCTGCTCTGGGAAGTCTCCCCATTGAGAATGTGCTGCTTCTTCCTCAAAGTTCTTGCACTTTTATGAAGCAACTGTTCATACGGCATTGCTAGTGCTCTGGTGTGCTTCGCTCATCTGCCTCCTGTCATCAGACCTGCTCATCCTGAGGAAAGAGCCCATTACTCACCTTTTTTTTTTCCATTCAACACATTTTTAGTAAGCCTCGACCAAATGCTAAGTTATTTGTACACTATATCCTACCTCCTCTTGTATGTTCAAAGACATACAAGATTGCAATTCTTTTTTTTTCTCTCCTGTACCACTGATTTGCCCGCTCTGTGCAGAAGCACTACCATCAGTACCCAAGTCTGCTGTAGTGTCTCTCCTGTTAAAAAAAATTTCCTTTGCATCAAGTTTGCATCTAGCCATAGCTCTATTTCTCTGCTCTGCTCCGTCGAAATGTCCCTCAGAAGAGATGTCTGCACTGATGTCACTCTTCCTCATCGCCCACTCTTGCTTTAATCCACTCCAATCCAATTTAGTGGTAAATCCTCATCACCCTCTGAAATCACGCTGGTCAAGATTGCCAATGACTCCATCTGGGTCAGTCCTTCGACCTCATCTTCCTCAACCCCTCAGCCACGCTGGACATAGTTGACCACTGCCCCCTTCTTGAAAGACTTCTCTGAATGTTTATAAACCCATCGTTTTTTTTTTTACAGAAAGTATACTTTTATAAAAGCTATACATGTCAAATCTTTTCATCACAGTTCCTTGCCCTCCCACAGTTTATGTCTTATTTATCTTCATCCTGGAGCACCATGTCTGGAATGAGGAAGGTCTTATAAATTTATGTGGAGTTACTTCATATGTGCATTATAAATACATGAAAGTCTTTCTGAAAAATATAGATGGATTAGCCAGTAATTTTACAAAATTGTTTCATATAGAGTATAGGAGCAAATGGAGTGGAGGAAAAAAAGATGGAAATAAGATTTTCCTGAGTATACTTCTTTCTCTAGTTTCGGTTTTTGAACTTCCTAAATGTGTTACATATTCAAAAATAAACTTAAGGGTATAATAAACAAACCCTAAGATTAACTAAAAACAATCACAAATGAATCTAACTGTATATCAAATTGATAACTTGGGAAAGAAAAAACCAATTCAAGTAACTTTTGAGCACAGCGCTGTGACTCCATATTCTTAGTGGATTACATTCTAAGGACAAAGAGAATGGCAAAGAAAGTTTCGAGTAGGTTTGTTTGTGGTCAGTAGTGCTACTGACAATGTGATTCTGAAACAATTTTGTGTGTATTATGGGATAGATCAAATTAATTAACATACCAATGTTTTTGTGAGCCAGAGTCTTCACTATGGGTAGAGAGAGATATGAGTACAAACGTGGAATTGGTGAAGGCTAAGGTGAAAGCTGCGATGTTGGAATTGAACTGGAGGTACTGAGTAAACCTCCGTGTGTGTGTGTGTGTGTGTGTGTGTGTTTGTGTGTGTTTTCTAGTATATACACTAAAAAGGCCAAGAAACAAGGACACATACCTATAGAAATCAACATATCTATAGCCAAGATCTTGGTTTCTGTATGCCATTCTCCACTAAAAAGAAACAGGGTTCCTGGGGAAAATGGTTCACTTCATGTCAGGGGCAAAGAAGATACAATGTAAGCCTGGAAAATTCTGTTGTATCAGAAAATGAGAAAATGCTCACAGGCTAATGGGGTTGTGTTTGTTGCTGATTGTCTGCTCTGGACAAGCCCCTAAGCAGGTGGATGCACGGACAGGGCCTAAAATGGTATGTGCAGAGCAGCCACCGACCCCACGGGGTCTTCCGGAGCGTCATGCTGACATGTGCCTGAGGTCTCTGGCTCAGCCATTCACCTCCAGTTGTGAAGTCCCCAAACACTGTGGCTTTTGTCCCAATCCCAGCCACTGCTAGGGGTTACAGAAAATTGGTATGCTCTGAGTCAAGCAAGTATGCTATGCAAGATGACCAAGAGTGTGAATATATTGACCCAAGGTTCCAGAATATTATTCATTTTGGGGGTCCTTCCCCCTTTGACTGTGGGCATGATGAAATATATGCACAGAGTTGAAAAAGGGTGAGCTGGGATTCAGCCCCACGAGGATGGAATGACTTATTGCCTCAGCTTGCAAAAAGCAGACACTTACCTGGATATTAATTGTGAAAAAGCATCGTCTGAAGTCTCTAGAGAGACAAATGTCTAAAAGAAGGAACAGATACATTACCTGAGATTGTTCTTAATGGAGCAAGGTATTCATTTGGTCCAGTGGAGTTCTTTAAGTCAAAATGAAATCGTGGCCAGACCACATTGATTGGCCTCTTTCCAAATCACACCTCAGGTAGGGATCCTGCTGTTCTGGAAGATGCCAGATTAGCTAAGGTCACGTGTTTCGGTCAAAAGCAGGAAAAGGATGTGGTAGTGGCATACAAGAACCTCATCTTACGAGGTGCAGGTTTAAATCCCTGATAGGAAAGGACAAATATTTATTGTTCCTGCAGCTGTGACTGATTTTAAAAAGAAATGAATGGAAAGGGAATGGTTTTTCTGTTTACAGCTTGTGTAATGGACATCTGTTTTCATTCACCCACTCAACTCCCACTCCCTCTTCTGGTAGCATCCCTTCATTTCCTCTTGGGGCACTCATTCTCCACCCAATGCCTCCTCAGAGAGGCAGCTAAATAAGGTGCCCTGTTCTCCCAAGCCAAGGATGGGGGCGAGGAAAAGCAGGTCAGGAAGACTCTCCTTTGTCCTTGTAAAAAAATACAGCAGGGCACCCTGGCTGGTGTGGCTCATTGGATTGAGTGCTGGCCTACGAACCAAAGGGTTGCTGGTTCAATTCCCAGTCAGGACACATGCCTGGGTTGCAGGCCATGTCCCCAGTGAGGGATGCATGAGAAGCAACCACACATTGATGTTTCTCTCCCTCTCTTTCTTCCTCCCTTTCCCTCTTTGTAAAAATAAATAAATACAATACTTTAAAAATACAGTAGGGAAAAGAGTAGAGAGCGCTGGGTTGGAGTATGATTTAAAGTAGGGTGATCAAGAATGGCCTCACTAGGATTTAAGATTTACCTGAGATTTCTTCCCAAAAAACCCTGCTCCACCCACCCACAGTCTTCCCTATCTCAGGTGATGGCATCTCCAGCCTTTCCGTTGTACAGGCAAAAAACTGAACCAAACAGAAAGGAACAGCAATATGAAATGACCTCTCTCATTCATTCACAGCCCACATCCAATCGGTCACTATGTCCTGTTTACCTTTGAAATATATGCAGAATCAGACTGTATCTGCACAGCTGCAGACTGACCCATGCCACCTGCGTCTCCTGCCTGGATGATTACAGCAGCCTGCTAGATGGTCTCCTGTCTCCTGCCCCCTGAAGTCTATTCTCAGCACCACGGCCAAAGTACCCTCTGCAGCCATAAGTCAGTTGATATTGCTCCTTCC
This sequence comes from Phyllostomus hastatus, assembly GCF_019186645.2. Lineage (NCBI taxonomy): Eukaryota > Metazoa > Chordata > Mammalia > Chiroptera > Phyllostomidae > Phyllostomus > Phyllostomus hastatus. The sequence goes on along the minus strand of NW_025333977.1, from coordinate 14,573,453 downwards.
TCAAAACCTTCCAATGGCTGTCTGACTCACTCAGACAAAAGGTGGCCTATACCATGGCTTAGAAAACCCCAAATGACCTAGGAAGCCACTCACTTCTGTGGGCCCATCTGTGATCACATTCCCTTTTCCTCATTCTGCTCAGCTGCCTGGTCCTCTGTTATTTAATGTCGCTGCACACTCTCCTGCCTTGTGCCTTTGCGTGTGCTATTCCTAGGTTCTGGGATATTCTTTCTCCAGATATATGACTCATCCACTGAATTCCTTAAAGCCTTTTGTGTTTTCTCCAGCCTCATTCAGCCATGTGCACAGGCAGAGCAGGCAAAGTTGAGTTGAGACTGACTGTGGAATTTAAACTGGATAGAGAGAGAAGTGAGGAGAAGAGGAGGCTGAGGGATGGTTAAAAGGTAATAGGAGAGATGGATCATCAGTCCGGTTGAGGTACCAGTAAAAGAGATGGAACAGTGTCGGCGGGGGTGGGGGGACGAGTAGATTAGGGAGGGTTTGTGGCTGTTGGTAATGACATGACTGGAATATGACTCTGGATGGCCAACACAGGTGGAGGGCAGGATCCCTGGATGGGATGCAAGGAACTGAGGGGCCAGGGCTCTGGGCTGGTCATTTGAGGGGATGTTGCAATTGGCAGTCGCCAAGAATTAAGGCAGGAGAAGGGTTGGAGAGAGTGACAATGAGCCAGGGGCTATCACCTTCAGTGAGAGATGATTGGAACAAGGAGAGGTGTGGGCGGTCCCCCCTGGTGCCCTGAGATTTGAAGATGCAGATAGTGAGGAAGGAGACAGGCAAGTGGAACCGCCCTCCCCAGGTCCAGGGCCGTGAGGCCTGTGACTGGAGAGCGGCTGCCACTGGACAGGGCTGCAGGGAGCAGTGTCTTTTTGAGAAGAGCCCAGGGATAGAGGGAGTTTGGGCTGATGACCGGGAGTTTCCGGAGGACCCAGGAAAGGCTTCAGGAGTTTGGGAGTGGTGGGTCAGGTCCCTATGGCAGTGGGAGCTTCGGAGTGCAGGAAAGGGGAGGAACCTGGGGTCCCAGGTTCTTGGGGGGCACGACATAAACAGGGGTAAAAGGCATAATGACATGAGTAATAGTGGGAAAACCTAAATTCCTTCCATTAGTTGAAACTTGAGGAAAAGACTTTTTAAAATTCTTCAGCTGAAATGACTCAGCAAATCAACTAGTAGCTGCTATAATAACAAGTATAACTTTTTAAAAAAAGATTTTATTTATTTACTTTTAGAGAGGGAAGGGAGGGAGATAGAGAGAGAGAGAGACATCAATGTGTGGTTGCTGGGGGCCATGGCCTGCAACCCAGGTATGTGCCCTGACTGGGAATCGAACCTGCGACACTTTGGTTCGCAGCCTGAGCTCAATCCACTGAGCTACGCCAGCCAGGGCCTACAAATATAACTTTTTTAAAGTTGTTTTTTTAAAGAAAAGTAATGCATGCTCATGGTAAAAATAATTTAGAAAATTTAGAAGAGCAAAAGTAAAAAAGTAAGAATCCACCACTCCCACCCCGGCCCTACTCCCTGCGGTACCTGCTGTTAACTGTCTCTCAGGCATTCTTTCAGCTGCGTTCTGTTCGAGCACAAGCATATACAGTATGTAGACTTTAAAAAATTGATGGGAGCCTTATTGCTTTATAGCTTGGTTTTATCCCTTAGCAATACACTTGATATCCTTTCACCACCCCTTTCTGCTGCCTATTATATTATTATACACAGTCTGTTGGACCAGTCCTCTGTGATTGGCACCTAGGAGATTTCCAGGTTTGTCTGCCTATGGACATTGCTTCCATGAACTTCCCTGAGCATACATTGTTTTACTTCCAGTTTGATTTGAAAGTACAGAACAGTATAATATTTAAATATGTGCACACTGTTGGGGTTAAATACATGTTACCATTTTACCATAACTGCTTTAAATCTGCCAGTTTACCAGGAACCACGACCTTGCTCTTCAAAGCGGTTCTGCTAATTTATACCCCTGGCTGCAGCTGCAAGCACCCCCATCACTGCCACTCCCCACCCCTGATCTTTGACAGCACATCATATTGTCACTTTTGCTTTGTATCTCTGTTGGTTAGGAAATGGTATTCTACTGCTTTATTTTCATTTTGATGAGTTTTGAAACTTCAGATGTTTCTTGGCCTTTTGGATTTCCTTTTATCATTAAAGAACCTGCTCTTCAGCCCTGGCTGATGTGGCTTAGTGGATTGAGTGTTGGTCTGTGAACCACAGGGTCACTAGTTCAATTCCCAGTCAGGGCACATGCCGGGTTGTGAGCCAGGTCCCTAGTGGAGCGCTCCAGAGGCAACCATCCTCCCTTTCTCCCTCCCTTCTCTTCTCTCTAAAAATAAAGAAATAAAATCTTAAAAAAAAAACCAACCTGCTCTTCAAATTTGTCCTGATTCTTTTTGTCTCTCTTCTCTTCCAAAGGGTTGTAGGGTTAATTTGCCAAAGTCTGCAAAAAAACTTTGTTGGGCAAATTAGCTATAGGTTTTTGAATTCTTTTCATAGTGATTGCTCTGAAGATTATAGAGCCTTCACTTCATTCAGCCTTTCCAGAGTTCATGCTGTATCACTTTGTGTAGAATGTAAAAATTTTGCAATCATGGAGGTCTATTTACTCCCCTTCATGCTTCTGTTCTAGTTGATATATGTACACCTACACTTATAAACCCTTATTATTCTAACAAACCTTATAATCTTTGCTTTAAGTATTACTGTGTATTTTATTTTAAGTATATTTTATTGATTATGCTATTATAGTTGTCCCGTTTTTCTCCCCATTATCCCCCTCTGTCCTGCACCCCTTTCCCTCCAGCATTCTTGTCCCCTTAGTTCATGTCCATGGGTCGCACAGATAAATTCTGTGGCTTCTCCATTTCCTATACTATTCCTAACCTCCCCTTGTCTGTTTTGCACCTGCCATTTATGCTTCTTATTTCCTGTACCTTTTCCCCAATTCTCCCCCCTCTCCCTTTCTTCCCTCCCCACTGATAACCCTCCTTGTGATCTCCATTTCTGTGATTCTGGTCCTGTTCTAGTTGTTTGCTTAGTTTGTTTTTGTTTTTGTTTTTGTTTTTGTTTTCTTTTTAGGTTCAGTTGTGATAGCTGTACTTGTTGTCATTTTACTGTTTGTACTTTTGATCATCTTCTTTTTCTTAGTAAGTCCCTTTAACATTTCATATAATAAGGGCTTACTGATGTTAAACTCCTTTAACTTGACCTTATCTGGGAAGCACTTTATCTGCCCTTCCATTCTAAATGATAGTTTTGCTAATGATAGTTTTGCTGGATACAGTAATCTTGGCTGTAGGTCCTTGCTTTTCATGACTTTTGAATACTTCTTTCCAGCCCATTCTTTTTTTTTTAAATGTATTCTTTTTTAAAAGAGTATTTATTTATTTATTTTTAGAGAGGGAAGGGAGGGAGAGAGAGAGAAAGAGAGAGAGAAACATCAGTGTGCGGTTGCTGGGGACCGTGGCCTGCAACCCAGGCATGTGCCCTGACTGGGAATCGAACCTGCGACACTTTGGTTCACAGCCTGAGCTCAATCCACTGAGCTACGCCAGCCAGGGCTATTTATTTATCTTTAGACAGGGGGAGGGAAAGGAGAAGGAGAAAGAGAGAAACATCAGTGTGTGGTTGCCTCTCACACACCCTCTACTGGGGACCTTGTCTGCAACCCAGGCATGTGCCCCAACTGGGAATCGAACCAGGAATTGAACTGGTAACCCTTTGGTTCGCAGGCTGGTACTCAATCCACTGAGCCACACCAGCCAGGGCTTTCCCCACCCCTTCTTGCTTGCAAGGTTTCTTTTGAGAAATCAGCTGATAGTCTAATGGGAACTCCTTTATAGGTAACTGCCTCCTTTTCTCTTGCTGCTTTTAAGATTCTCTCCTTATCTTTAATCTTGGGTAATGTAATTATGATGTGCCTTGGTGTGTGTTTCCGTGGGTCCAACTTCTTTAGGACTGTTTGGGCTTCCTGGACTTGTATGTGCATTTCCTTCACCAGACTGGGGAAATTCTCCTTCATTATTTTTTCAAATAAGTTTTCAATTTCTTACTGTTCCTCTTCTCCTTCTGGCACCCCTATGATTCAGATGTTGGAACTTTTAATGTTGTCCCAGAGGTTCCTAAGCCTCTCCTTGTTTTTTTGAATTCTTAATTCTTTGTTCTGTTCCAGTTGAATGTTTATTTCTTTCATCTTGTCTGAGTCATTGATTTGAGTCCCAGTTTCCTTCCCTTCACTGTTGGTTCCCTTTACTGTTGTTTCCTTTATTTCACTTCACATAGCCTTCACTTCTTTTATTTTGCATCCATGCTCAGTCAGTTCTGTGAGCATCCTGATTACCAGTGTTTTGAACTCTGCATCTGATAGGTGTCTATCTCCTCATCATGTGGTTCTTTTTTAGGAGTTTTGATCTGTTCTTTCATTTGGGCCATATTTCTTTGTCTTGGCGCATCTATTACATTGTAAGGGATGGAGCTGTGGGTACTCCTCAGGGCAGGGCAACCCACTTCACTGAGCTGTGGCACTGTGTGTGGGGGAGAGGTCCGAGAGGGAACAATGCCACTTACTTGGCTCTCGCCCTCTTTCAGTCACTTCCCTTGCTTCCCACAAGTGCACTGTGCCCTTTCAGGTGCTGATTCCTAGGCAGGTGTTTTGTGTACTTCCTAGGACCCTGAGGTTCCCTCCAGTGGACTCTCCTGTGAGACTGGGAATTTGTTCTGCTGCTGCACCCCCCTCCCCCCCAGGTTTTACAGCCAGAGGTTTTCAGGCTTTATTTCCTGTGCTGGAACCCTGGGTTGCCCATCTGTCTGGCTCCCCAGTTGTTCTTCCTGGCTTATCCACGTGCAACATGGGACTGCCTGGTCTGCCAGCCACTGCCTCACCTGCCTGGAAGGCACCAGCTGGCACCTTGCCACGCATCCTCTCCACCCTGGCTGCCCATCTCTGCCCCTCCTACCAGTCTGGATGAATGTTTCTTCTTTAACTCCTTGGTTCCTGGGCTTCCATACAGTTTGATTTTCTGGCAGTTCTGGTTGTTTTTTGTTTGTTTGTTTTGTTTTTAAATTGGTAATTGTCCTTCTTTTGCTCGTGCAAAGAAGCAAAGCATATCTACTTATACCTCCCTTTGACTGGTATTATCAGGTATTTTAAGTGAACTAAGGAGGTAAAAGAAAAAATACTTTTATATTTACCCACATGTTCACTATTTCCAATGCTCTTTATTTTTTCCTGGAAATCTTAGTTCCCATATGGTACCATTTTTCTTTAGTCTAGAGAAATTTCTTTAGCACTTCTTGGAGTGGTGCAGGTGGTGACAAATTACCTTTTTTTTTTCATTTTATTTTAAACCTGAAACTATATTTTGACTTCATCTTGAAGAATATTTTCCTTGCATATAGAATTATAGGTTTTGTGTTGTTTGCTTCCAGTACTCTAATGTTCCGCTGCCTCTGGGCCTCATAATTTATGATTCTGCAGTTTGTGTTAGTCTGTTCTAAAGGCCTGTTGCCTAGGCTACGGATGGAGGACTTTGTTCCTTATTTTGGGTGGTTAGAGGCTGGATAGAGGTGGAAGAGGGTGTGGGGGGATAAATGGTGATAGAAAAAAATAAAATAAAACAAAATAAAATATTGTTAGAAACTGGAACAATTGTTCTCCTGTAATAAGCTACTTTTCTTCTACTTGTTTCATCTTTGGTTTCCAATAGCATCACTATCATGAGCTTAGGTAGAGTTTCTTTATATTTATCTTGTGTGAGGTTCACTGAAATTATTTAATTTGTTAATTTATGTTTTCAACCAAATTTGAAAAATTTTTATTCATTGCATTTTCAAACACTTTTTCTATTCCATTATCTCCCTTTTTTCTCAGATTCCCAAGGTATGTTTGTTTGACTTTTTAATATTGTCCCACAGGTCTCTACAATTCTGCTAATATTTTGCAATTTTTTTCCTGTTCTTCACTTTGGATAATTTCTACTGATTTATATCCAAGTGTTTAACTTTTCATTGATGTCATTCTCCTGCTATGAATTTTTTATTTTAATTTAAAATTTTGTTTCTGCAAGTTAATTTTCAATATTAGATATTGTTGTTTAGGGTTCTAGAATTTCCATTGGTTCTTTTTTAAGTTTCTGTTGCTCTGTTGGGATCTCTTATTTTCCCCTTTATTGGGAACATGCATTCCTTTATTTTGCTGAGCATAACTAACAGAGCTGCTTTAAAATTCTTGTCTGCGAGTCAACCTGTGGGTGACACTGGGGTTGGTCTCCTCCATTGACTGTCTTTTCTCTTGACCCTGGATCACATTTTTCTCACTCTTCAGATGTCAAGTAATCTTGGATCATGCCTTGTACATTGTGCTATGTTGTACAGATTCCGAATTTTGGTATATTCTTCTGAGAGTTTGACGTTTTTGTTTTCAGAAGTAATTACCTTGGCTTGACTCCAGCTGCAAACTCTGTCCTTTGGTCGGCTGCTCAAATGTCAGTTCAGTACTCTGCTTTGTGTGGGCTGTGAGAGTCCACCCCATGTGCGCAGACAAGTGGGTAGGATGAATACTCAGAATTTGGGCCCCCCTCTAAGATTCTCTCCTTTCTAGGTCTCCCACTCATTTTCCAGTGTGTGTAGTTGCTCTAAATTCTGTCCCTTGGTTCATCAACCCACAGACTGTGTTTTTATTCTATCAGAGTTTTAGACGTCATGAAGCACTCACGTCAGCATGACCTCAGGCTAAAAGCCACAAACACAGAGACTTTTTGTTATTTTCTTCTTCCAAGTTTTAACTTTCCTTCAGAATATATCAGCTTGTGTTCACTGTTCAGTGCATTCAGATCAGTGTGTGTGTGTGTGTGTGTGTGTGTGTTATTTTCTCCCAAGTTTATAATTGTCCAGAAAAAGCTGTGTTCCTTCCTTGGTCATACTGGACGTAGAAACCCTCATTTTTCTTAGATTTTGCATTTTTGGATTAAAATATGGTGGAACATCTTATTTACTTATATTTGTATAACTTTAAAAATGAACTGTCGGTTGGTGTCCTTTGGACATTTCCCATTGTTTTCCTCCCTTTTTTCTCTTGATTTATAAGAGCTCTTGTCAAGCATATTACCTCTTTCTGTCATACTTGTCACATATTTTTTCCAGATTACTTTCTTTGTTTATTTTTTTGCCCATGAGGAAGTTTAAATCTTGTGCATGGTCAAATTTATCTGTCTTTCGTGGCTTTGGGTTTTGGGGGTCATGCTTAGAAATTTCTTCTCTACCAAATTATACTACTTCTCTATGACATATACTACTTTTATAGTTATGTTTACATATTTTAACACTCAACTATTTGATCTATTTATAATTTATCTTAGTGTAAGGATTTAGGAGGTAAATCAGAATGTTTTTCCAACTATGTAACTAATTGTACCCACGTGACTTAGATAATTTGTCTTTTCTCACTGATTTTGCAATGCTAACTGTATCACATTAATTTCTCATATTTTTGGATCTTTTTTATATGCTCTGTTCTGTCTATTCCTGGGGTAGTGTACAAAGTACCTTAGCATTACAATATGTTTATATGCTCTCAATATGACCAGACCCTTCACAACTTGGCTTATTTATTTCTGAATATTTAACTTAAAATTTCCCTTGATTTGCTGGATTTCATCATCAAACAGTTCTTTCTAGAAGACCTCATGGGTGAATTTGTCTTGGGTCTTTCATGTTTAAGAATGCCTGTTTTTTACCTCTGCTATATGAATAACATATGCATTCTGTTTAAAGTTCTTAGCTCACGTTGTCACTCACCATTCTGTAAACATCCTTTCTTCTCTTTTGAGACTGCACGTTTCGGGACAGTGTGGAGAAGTCGGAGGCCAGCTTGATTCATCCTGTTTTTGTGTGACTTGGTTTTTCTGCCCACATATAGGTAGAATTCTTATTTTTTTCTTCAATTCAGATAATTTCTTGGTTACATCTCTATCATTTCCTTCAAATTATTGATGTTCTCTTTAAATATTTTTCTGTTTTCAGCAGTGTTTATTCTACTCCTTGTTCCTTTAATATATCTTTCACTTATGTAACATTTGTATCTTTACTTTTGTTTTATTATTCCTAAGCTCTACCATTCCACTTTCCAATGAATCTTGTTGTATGAGATCTTATTTGAGTTTTATATTTTCTAGAGTTTTTAAAAACAGATTTTATTTATTTAGTTTTAGAGAGAGGGAAAAGGAGGGAGGAAAAAAGGGAGAGAAACATCGATGCATGAGAGAAACATTGATCGGTTGCCTCTTGTACAAGCCCCATCCTAGGACCAGGCCCACAACCCAGGCTTGTGCCTTGAGCAGGGACTGAACCAGTGACCTTTAGGTTTGCAGGACAACCCTCAACCCACTGAAATACACTGGTCAGAACTATTTCCCAGAGTTCTTATATTTTCTAATTTATATAAGAGCACATGTAAGTGTTTGTCTGACATTGAGTTTGTTTCTGAAGTGATTCTTCTTCTTATGTGAACCCTTAATGTGTATTTTGTTATTATATTTCTTCCTCTAACCCCCACTGGGCTCAAATCGTACCTATTTGTCTGACATCAAATCCCAGTGACACTGAAGCAGGATTCAATAGACTGGGGGAGAGCACAGACTGGAGCCACGGAGACTGGGATGAAATCCCAACTCCACCTGGCAGCAGTTCTGTGACCTTGGGCAACTAAGCTGGCATGTTACCTATTCAGAGGACAAGAGCTGTGGTTATTACTTCAGTAGGGGAGTGATAATACCTACCTTGCATCCTTTGGATGTTAGCTAAGGAATATACAGGCCTAATGATATTATATTGATTTCTCTTTTTGGTTTATCCTAGAAGGGTACAAAATAGGTGATTTGTGACAGCTGTTATCTACCAATAAAGAACTATCCCCATCTGCTGGCCACTTTCAGGAATTAAAAATAAAAGGCTGTCCAAATGTGGTTGTTGAAGAAACAGTTCATTTTGTAGCTCCTGTGATTTGTAGCAGGGAACACCCCACTTTTCTCTTTCTTACACACTCACACACACCCTCAGGCAGACTGGCATCTCATCAGACAGCGCTGGCTAACTGTTCACATGCTTATTTAGGCAAACATTTCCTTTCAGTTTGGAATTTAGATTTGCCTTCGATGCAGGCTAGACAAGATTTCCTCTTGCAGGCTTGGTTATTTCGTAGACTTGGCCTTCCCAGCCTTGTGTCTTTGTCCCAAGAAAGGGACTACATCTAATGTTTTTCTTTTTTCCTTTTTAAGACTCACTGAACTCACCCACACTGCCAATAGGCATGGTATGGAACTCACCTTTATTGTAGTCCATCGATGTTAAAGAAGAAAGAAAATATTTCTTTATTGGCCATTCTGTTCTTTAATTGATCCAAGATAGAAGAGTAGCTGATAAATGAGTGGGTGGGGAGTGCTCTAGTTAACCTCTGCCTGGAACTCAGTCAGGTCTTGGCCTTTGAGTCTTGAACCTCCTGAGATCAGTGTGTTTAATCAGAGCTTTCTTTGGGGTTCAGGAAAGCAGCCATCCAGACTCTGCTCTTTGGAGAGCTCCCATTGCTGGGGCTTGCAAGGGGCTGGGTCAGTGTGGTGCCTCGGGTCAGCACAGCAGGAGGAGCAAGATGCTCAGAAAGATGATGATCCTGCCTTTGGCCCTTCTGCATAATCCCCGTCAGCTTCTCTGCCCATTGTGGCCTTCATGTTGCCAAGTCAACAGTGGGCCAGTTCCGAATTGGCTGGGAGGGCCCTACCCTCCTCTGCCGTCCAAAAAAATGCCATCTCCCACCCTCACATTCCCTGTGGCTTCACTGTGTGCCTGCTCCCAAGGGACGCCTTTCTGAGAAACTCGCTCACATCCTCATTCCAAGGGATAAGCCCTTACTCGTTGACTTTCACTCTCCACCTCTAATTAAGGGGCCCTCATGCTACCCACAAACCCTCTCACCATCTGCCTCCGCCTTCTCCCACGTCCCTCTGCTGTTCCCTGGCCAGCCTGCTGCACCGCCTCCTTCTCCCCTCCACCCGCCCTGCCCCTGATTGTTTTCATGTTCACTCATTCTTTCTCCCCACAGGCTCGCTCTTTCTCCTGCCTTTTTAATGCCCTTAGGCTGCTTTTCCCCCATTTGACGCATCTTAATTTTTTATTACTTCGTTTCCTTCTATGTTCTCATAACATTGCTAACAGAGCCGCCACCACACGTCCTACCGTTTCCGTGTCTGGGTCCTGCCGGTGCAGGCCGAGCCTTGCGGACAGCGGGGACTGCCCCCCTCACTGCATGCCCAGCCCCAGGCACAGCCCCTCGCACAGGGGGGCACTCAGGCTGTTGAGTGAATGAATATTTGTGATTTCAGATCTTCATTTATTGATCAGATTTGCTCTGATGTTTATTTTCCCCTGATTTCATCTGTGTCTGAATTTTTTTTTTAACTTTTCATTTGGAAGTACTTTCAGACTTTCAAAAAAAACTGTAAAAATAGTATCAAAAATTTCCATTATTTGGATTCTCCAAATGTTAACACCTCACATAACCGCAATATGATGATCAAAACCAGGAAGGGAACATTGATATAATTAGTGTACAGACAGACCGTATTCAGATTTTGTCAATTGTCCCATCAATGCCCCTTTTCTGAACCGGGATCCAAATCCACGGTCACACATGAAATTGTGTTACTGTATGTCCTTAGCCTCCTTAACTCTGGGACAGCTTCTCAACCTGTTTTGTTTGTTTGTTTTCCTGACCTTAACTTATTGAAGGGCACAGGTCAGCTATTTTGTAGAATGCTCTCCAAATTAGGGTTGTATAACATTCCCTTATGCTGATGTTCAGGTTTTCGTTTCTTTTTTTCTTTTCTTTTTTTTCTTTTTTTCCCAAGAGCGCCCTTCTCAGTGCATCCTGTCAGAGGGTGCATGGTGCCCATGCGTGCCGTTACTGATGGTGTTGACACCTATCCTCAGCTAAGGTAGTTTCGGCAGGTTTCTCCACCCTAAGGTGGTTGTTTTTCCTTTATAATTAATAAGTATCTTGTATATGCAAATATATTGGTTCTTATCATCCTTCTGCCTGCCGATTTTAGTATCCTTTGTGGCTCTGGACTGCTGTGGTTACTATCGCCATGTTTTCCAAATGGCGGTTTTCCTATTTCCAAGGGTTTCGACGGGGCTGGGGAGATGGTTTGCCCACAGCAAGTCTTCTAGGGCCCTAACCTGGGAATCGCTCCAACGCATCCTCACTGAGGTCCGAGCACCCCGTGCAGCACGCTGGGTCCCAGCTCTCTCTAAACCGCTTCAGTCTACGGAGGGCTCTTTCCCTTCTTCTCCCCCTGCCCCGCAAGTCTCCTATTTCTGGATCCAGATAGGCTGTCCTAATGGGTGGTGGTGTTCCTGAGGAGACACCAAGAAGGGCTATCACAAACACATTGATCATAACTTAATTATTAATTCATGCCTCTAAAGTACATGCTGTGGAGATTAATGCTCCAAGCCGAAAGGTCCTTGGCTCACATTTTTAGAACCATTGTCTTAAGATCAAGGTAGCATATAATACACCAAGACCTGCTCTCTTTGGGGAAAACACCTTCTAACCCATCCTGTGCTGTGTCATGAAATCCATGACCTTGTGCATCTTTTCTAAAGCATCCAAGAGTTACTGAGTTTGTGGAGGGGGTGGCGGTTGAATGAAATTAAGAAATGCTAAAACTATGGATCTTCCACAAAATGCTTATTAGGTTCCACTAGCCCATGAAATGAAAAATATAGAGTGTTTATTATTTAGAAAAATTTTCTAATCTACAGATAGTGTGTTTGAGAAAAGAAAATCTTTCTTTTGCCACATTTGCAGCGAGTAGTTTTCAGTGTGATTGGATTTGGATTGGTTGTTCTATGGCCGTACAACTCTGTGTGCTTTTAGGGGACTGCAAAGCTGGCTGCCGAGGGTTCTTAGCTGCATGAGGGCTTCTGGGGATAAACAGGGCAATGGCTTTGGGATTTACAGTCAGGATTGAGATGAAGAACAAGATGTAATGGTTTTCTCTCTCTTTCACTAAAATCAATAAATTAAAAAAAAAAAGAAGAAATGTTGGCCTCCCCGAGCCCTGGGGTCATTAGGCTAAGGAAAGTGAGAATGCTGTTGAAACAAGAGACAATCAAAGCTACGGCTGTTTCTAGACTTTGTTTCAGTGTTAGAGACTGCTTCTCTAACCAGTCTCCCAGCTAAACACCACCCTGTCCCCCAGACTGAGGTGTTGCAAAGGAGAATAAATGGGACATGTAACACTCGGGAGATGAGTCGTTCCCCTGGCTTTTTCCTCTGTGGGGGTGTTGCTGGCAGCTGCGGCTGATGGTGTGTCACCTGGACCCCATGGGCAATGGGGCAGGGGCTGGAAAACAGTCTCTGCTGGGATTATTTTTTTCTTTTAAATATATTTTATTGATTATGCTATTATAGTTGTCCCAATTTTTTCCGCTTTGCCACCCTACCCCCAGTATCCCCCTTCCTTCCAGCCATCTGCCCCCTTAGTTCACATCCATGGGTCATACTTGTAAGTTCTTTGGCTTCTACATTTCCTATACTCTTCTTAACCTCCCCCTGTCTATTTTGTACCTACCATTTATGCTTCTTAATCCCTGTCCCTTTCCCCCGGTTCTCCCCTGTCTCCCTCCCCGCGGATAACTCTCCATGTGATCTCCATTTCTATGATTCTGTTCCTGTTCTAGTTGTTTGCTTAGTTTGTTATTTGGATTCCATTATTGGTAGTTGTGAATTTATTGCCAATTTAAAGTTCATCATTTTGATCTTCTTTTTCTTATAATTTCCTTTAGCTTTTCCTGTCATAATGGCTTGGTGATGATGAACTCCTTGTCTGAGGAGCACCTTACCTGCCCTTCCATTCTAAATGATAACTTTACTGGATAGAGTCATCTAGGTTGTAGGTCCTTGCTTTTCATGTCTTTCAATACTTCTTGCCAGCCCCTTCTTGCCTGCAAAGTTTGTTTTGAGAAATCAGCTGACAGTCATATGGGAACTCCTCTTTAGGTAACTGTCTCCTTTTCTCTTGCTGCTTTTAAGATGATCTCTTTATCTTTAACCTTTAATGTTTTAATTATGATGTGTCTTGGTGTGGTCCTCTTTGGGTTCATCTTGTTTGGGACTCTCTGTGCTTCCTGGATTTGAATGTCTATTTCCTTCACCAGATTAGGGGAGTTTTCTTTCATTATTTTTTTCAAATAAGTTTTCAATTTCTTGCTGTTCCTCTTCTCCTTCTGGTACCACTATGATTTGGGTATTGGTACATTTAAAGATGTGCTAGAGGTTTCTACACCTATCTTCATTTTTTTAAATTCTTTTTTCTTCCTGCTATTCTGGTTGAATGCTTTTTCCTTCCTTGTGTTCCAAATAGTTGATTTGATTCTCAGCTTCATCCCCTCAATGGTTGGGAAGGGGATTTTTCTTTATTTCACTTAATGCAAGCTTCATTTCTGCCTGGGTCTTTATTTTTTTTCTATGTCATTGAAGTACCCAGTGAATTCCTAGAGAATCCTGATAACCAGTGTTTTGAACTGTGCATCTGATAGGTTGCTTATCTCCATTTCATTTAGCTCTTTTTTCTGGAGTTTTGTTCTGTTTTTTCATTTGGGCCATATTTCTTTGTCTCCTCATTTTGGCAGCTTCCCACATTTATTTCTGTGCATTAGATAGAGCTGCTTTGACTCCCTGTCTTAGTAATGTGGTGTATTGTAGAAAAGCACACCTCTTAAATTGTCTGGGATGGAGACTTAGGTCATCGCAACTGTCTGGTCTGTTGTTCTGTGAGGGGGAGGGCTCACAGAGGGGACAATGCTGCTGCCTAAGCTCTGGAGTATTGCCTGGGAGGAAGCTGTCTCCAGTCACTCACACTTCACTTTCTCCTAGTATGCCACTGGTGCCCTTCTGGCCATTGCCCTGGTGCTGAACCCCAGAGTGTGTGGGTCTGCATGAGTCCTAAGTCCGTTGTGGGCCTTATAAGAGGAGTCTCTTGAGAATCCTGCAGTTTCTTCTGCTGTTCCACCCCTCACTTATTTTCACAGCCAGAAGTTATGGGGACTGTTCTTCCTGGTGCTGGAACCCTGGGCTGGGTGGTCTGGACTGGGGCTGGGATTCCTCACTCCCTAGGTATCCCCCCTGTCTTTGATCCACCACACATGGATGCATGGATGTGGGACTGCCTGTCCCCCTCTCTGCACCTCCCCACATCTCCATCCCTTCTAACTGTCTGGATGAAGTGGCTTCTTTAAATCCTTGCTTGTTTGACTTCCACACAGCTCACTTTTGGGATAATTCTGGATGATACTTATCTAGTTTTATTTTTTGCTACAGTTGTGGGTAGAGGCTAGGCCTGTTTACCTACACCTTCATCTTGACTGCAAGTCCATATTTTTATTTTTTAGTGTAAACTGGACCAGTGCAATGTTATTGTTACCCAGGCAAAACAGCTGTTCCCAGTGGTGGCCAGCTGGGTAAAATATCCACTCTGCTGGGGCTAGAACCCAGTCTGTGATTTTCCTCCGCAGCTGGTGTAGCCCAGGAAAACAGTGGTTAATCATGAATAAATGAAAAGCAAGAGCTATTTTTTATGTTTTGGGGAAATCTTTCTGTTAAAGTGGCAGTCCCAAGAGAAATGTTCAGAGCCCTTGAAGAATGAACTGGCTAAATGCTCCCGGCACAGAAGCTGTTTGTCATGAGAAGCATATTCTGAACAAAGGCCAGCTTCAGAGCCATATGACTTGGGTAACTCACACATTCTTCTGGCCAGCAGCTGAAGATGCCCTTTCTCAGGGTCGCTCCATCCACAGAGATAGCACTGTCTAGGAATACAAGCTTTTTTATTTCCCCTCTAATAAGGTCCCTGGGGCAAAGGCCTCATTTCACAACTCTGAGCTCCAAGTTTACAGGGTCCCTTGAAAGCTTGACTTCACCCAGCTGGGTTCTCTGAAAGAGTGACAACAGGGGACAGTTGAACATAACATATCACCAGTAGGCACAGTGAACTTGAAAGAACCAGGGTGCAGATGGGATGCTCGGCTGGACACATACGTCATAGTGGAAAAGAACAAAGAAAGTCCTGTTCTTGTCCATCGCTGGGCACTGTAGACCCAAGGGCATAGAGCCACCCCAAGGCCATGTTCTGGAACATTTGATGGGGATGGTTCTCACAGGGCTGCAGGGAAATGTTTTACTTAGGGCTGTGTGAACTCTATCAGTCAATCTGCCTACAGACCTGGCCTCACATTGGGACCGCTTGATTTGGGAAAACACTTGCAGAAGCCTGAGACACCTGGGCTGGAGGGAGGGGTAGTGGTTGAGCCGCTGTCCAGGCTGCCTTTATTAGTCACATTAGTATTATCATTTCCTGTGTAAGAACCAGTAGTTACACAATCCCAAAAGATCCATTGTCTTCTGGGATGTCCTGGGAACATATCAAGAAGAGAAGATAAGGCAAAATGCCTTTCACTGACCCTTCTTCATTCCTACGTTCAATTAATCATGCTGTTTAATGAATAGTTAGCAAATACTTGTAAGGGGCAGGTACTGTGCTAGGTGCCAGGAATGATAGTAGTGAATAAGACTGCTGAGGAACTTTGGGGAACTTTGTAATAAGGTACATTCTAGGTATGAACTTATAAGGGAAATGAGACAAGTGAATGCATTAGAAAGGGCTTGGGGTTTGGGGAGGGCTGCCTTAGCAGGGGAAGGTCTCCCTGGTGGAAATGGCAGGATGAGCCCATCATGTGAAGACCTGAGGGAAGAGGACTCCAGGCAACAAGACTGTGTCCTGCAGAGCCCCTGTGGTAGAACTGTGTTTGAGGAACGGAGAGCAGGTCGGTAGGGCAGAGCTCAGAGAGCAGGCGTGGGGTGGGTTGGGACAATGAATCTAGATGAGATGAGAGAAGCAGGTGGAGGCCGAGTCTTGGAGGGCTTTGCAGGTCATGGCAAGGAGTCTGAGTTTTATTCTTCTGATGCCATCTGGCCAGTCTTGAAGAATCGTCTTCCCTAGAGGCCTCAGTTTCACGCCAAGTCCAAGAGAACAGCAGGGTGAGCAAGGCCGTGCATCCTCAGCTCACATCCTCGCTTCAGACCAACATGCCTCCCTCTTTTTATCAGTGTTGCACATTCACGTTCTGTGTGAGATTTAGCCTCTCAGAGGCTTCAAACTTGTGATGGATGAAAGAGGATCAGACATTTTTTCACTTCCCCATTTAGAGGTGGAGTGATTTATTTCCCATGCTCTTGCATCTGCGCTGGTTCTGTGATTGCTTCAACCAGAGAATTAGCAGAAGTGATGCTACACTGAAGCCTTTAAGCAGACTGGCAGCTTCCATTTTCCCCTTGACAGCAGGCCTCTTGGAGCCTCAGCCACCATCTAAGAAGTCCTCCTACTCTGCTGGAGAGACCATTTGCAGAGAGCCAAGGAGCCAGCAACAAGGAGACCCGAGGCACCAGCAGATGTCCCCAGTTGGGCTGCTCCAGCCAGCTTGCAGGCCTCAGAACCATCACAGTGGACGTGCAAATGCCATCTCGAGGGAAATAAGGGAAGGGTCAAGTAAAGGAACATGTATAGAGGACCCATGAACAAAGACAGCAGGGGAGGATTGAAAGTGGGGGCGTGGGAGGTGGGTAGGGCAAGGAAGAGTAATGGGGGGAAATGGGGACAACTGTGATTGAACAACAATAAAAAATTTTTAAAAAGAAAAAGAAATGAAATCTTAAAAAAAAAAGAAGGAAAACGCCATTTTGGATGTTCTGTCTCCAGCAGACATCACATGGAGCAGAGACAAGTGGATCCTGCTGGCCTTGCCGTGGACCTCAGAATTGTGTTCAAAATAAAGTGTTTTATTCCATCTCATTTTCTAGCAGTTTGGCACACAGCAATAGAAAGCTGGAGCATATGTTTAAACAAAGAGCTGAAAACCACTCCTCTGAACAAAATCAGTGGTTCCACAAAGGACTCAGAGAACTTATGCCTGAGGACTAGGGAGGCAGTGGAGTGGAGCGGACAGGACAACGACTTCGGAGTGAGGCAGTCCTGGGGTTGACTCACAGCGCGATGTTGGTTCTTGGCCTCCTCCTTTCTACAGTACACGCCGTAGAGGGCTAGTGTGAGACATAAAGTCAGACACTCTGTGTCCGCACCCGGGCACACAGTAAGCTCAATACATTGTAAATGTTGAGTCAGGGCCCTTCCAGTGGGGGGCTCACAGCAGGCTGCCTGGGTTGGGAAGCCCACTTTGGGGGCCAGTGCCCTGTCACCGCCAGAGCCCATGTGAAATCACAGTGCAGGTGGCAGTGGAGCAGGCCAGGTGCCCAACTTACTGTCAGTGTCCCATACATGTTAACTTGTTACATGAACACAGTATTTCCTAATGTTAAATTAGTATTGAGAACATTTTCCCCTTTTCAATTTTCCCTCATTCCTTCTGATAAAATCAAAGTATAAGTACCACTATAGTTTTAACACCTAATAACACCTAGTAGTTATTAATATACACACCTTCCCCTCCTCTTTTTTTTATTATTTCAGCAGAGAGGGTTTAATGAAACACATAACCTTAGGTTTAGAGTGTTTGGCAGGCAACAGTACCTAGCCTAACGCTGCTTGATATCATTGTTTAGTTTTCATTGTTTTTTTTCTTGCCCATTACTAGTTTCCTATTTTTGAACTTCACTTTGTACCAGTGTAAGACGTGGCAACGATTGCAATGGAGGCATGCAGACAACTGATGCAAATGACACTTCATTGAAGGTCCCTCAAGCTTTGTCTATGGGCCCTCCTTTGAGTTGTCACCATCCAGAAAAGCTGATAAACCCACCAAGTGGTACTCCTCCCCTGCCACAGCTCTGGCCCATGCACACCACAGGGCCAGGCCAGGACAGCCAGAGAGGGTGCAACTTCATGCTTAACACTCTAACACAGCTCTTGGCATTCAGGCAATGGTCTCATTCAGAGACCTCTTGGTCTCTGAGCCTTGTTCAGAGCCACACTGGCCCATGAGCCACCGCACCTGCCTCAGGACTCCTGCCCGGGGAATTCTGTTGGCTCAGCTCTCTCTGACCTTCCCCCTGTCTGCAGCACTTGCCTCCCTAATGCGCTCAGCACTTTTAGCTGTTCTGTGATAGTCTCAAAGGGCATGGAGATGAGAGCTTTGCTGAAAATGTGCATGTTCTGCAGAAAAGGGCCACAGAACACTTAGAGAGGAAAAGGACAAAAAGATCAAAGTGGTTTTGGAACAGAAGAGAATAGGAGGTACTATAAAATTTGAATGAAGTGCCTGGAAAAAAGAATCAGGAGAAGGGAGGTGGCTTTGTTCAGTAGTTAGATCTATGAGGGGAAAAAATGACAAGAAGTGCCCTTCCAATTAAGGGCTGCCTAAATACTAAAAACATTGTGTCATTCTGATCAAAGCATCAAAACCTACTACAGTGTTGATCTTAAGCAGTAGGTGTGACCGTAGCAGTTTTATCAGTGACATAGTGTCTCAATGGCTGCTTTGTCCTCTCAGGCTTCTGCTCTGTGTCACCTCCTCAGTGAGGTCCTCCAGGATCACACCATCTAAAATGATGCTCTCCCTTCTCTCTGGCTCTGATCTACATTTTCCCTCAGCACACTTACCACCACTTGCAATTTCAGTGGGTCATTTATTTACTGTCATTCTCTCCCCATTAAATAGTAACTCCATAAAGCAGGGACTTTTCCTATCACTTTGCATCCTCAGCTCCCCGGGCACAGAGGAGGCACCCAACAAATAAATGTTGGGAGACTGAATTCAACCAATGAAGGTCTATAAAGTTCCTAATATGTGTAAGATAATACTAGGAACAAAAGATGAGTCAGATATGAATTTTGCCCTTGAGAAACTGTCTAAACAATCGCTACCAGTTTTAGAGGGCTTATTGTGTGCCGAGTACCTAATGCATACTGTGTTATTTCATCTTTGGCAGCTAGGGGTGATGTAAATGGGGACATTTTTAGCAGCAGGTATTGTAGACACTGACCTGGCACTAGGAACTGGCACTCAGAGATATTATATAATGTTGTCAAGGTCTGAGAACCAGGAAATGGGCAGAGACAAAATTTGAATGAGTGTGTGGCTAACTATGCACATTCTTCTAATCCCACTATAGGAGTGCCTATTGCCCTATTCATGAATATGTGTTGAGCATCTCTTTCTGCACAGAAATAAAATAATCTTCACCATCAGAGAACTGTAGTCTCATGGGGAGAGCTGAGGACTTGGGGTCCAGAATGTCCCTGGTGTAGCCAGCCAGCCTCTCCTCCCTCCACTGTTTTGCTCCAATAGGTGGTTAGGTCCAAAGTCCCGATGCACAGAAACAAAGAGAAGGGGACAGAGCAGGGAGGCAGGGGAGTGCTGGGCAAACAGGCAGCTCCGAGGACGTTTACAGAAGCCGAGGGAACACGCAGAGAGAGCCTGGGTCCTTGGACAGCTTGCTGCTCTGCACAAGGCCATCTCCCTTGTCATTCCCTCCAAGCGGTTTCCATCCTGAGAAAATCTGGCCCTTGGGGTGGCAGCAGGCTGAGTCCTCTGTCAGAGGATTTCACTGGCCCAGCAGCACAATTTGAATTTTCATTTCAGGTGATGGCTGACAGAAGCAATATCGCCACAGTCAAAGGAAAATCGGGAGCTGACCTCGCTGCCTGAAGAACTGGGCCTCAGGAAGCGGCAGCTAGTTCACCCCAATGTGCTCGGGCCCCATTTCCCAGCCTTCCACGCAGTTCACAGCTAGCAGAAGAGATGTGCCACTTCTGGTCTTAACTCTGCTCGTGGTCTTAGTGCCACGTTTCCCAAGTTCATAGTTACAAGGTCTCCCTAAAGCACTTCTTGTTGACTCTATAATAATTGCTGCTGTTAATGATACCTGTTGCACCTTTTCAGCATGAACAGTGTTTGACTTAAACTTACACGAGCTTGGCTGTGGCACAATTTTATCTTGAAACTGCTTTGGAGAAAGTAATGATGGTCATGAAGTCTGCTCTTCTGTCCCCTCAGCGATGTAACTCAAAGTATTCAGTAGCTTCCTGACACATAACCTATAGATTCTGAGTACCATCTGGGTAAGGAGACATTTTTGTATTTACTGTGCTAGGTAGATATTTTTCTCCCCATGTTACAAGAGAAGAATGAGACTTAAGAAGGACAATTAACTTGCCTCATGGTCACTGAGCAGTGGAGCTGGGATTCTGACCCAGGGAACTCTGATTCCAAAGCTCATGCCAAAGTGTCCTGGGCTTTGAATGACAAGCTGCTCCTATTTCATTCGCTGTGAGAGATGCTCCACAAAATGAGAATGCGAGGTTATTAACCTCAAGGAGAGTAGGGGCCAGATAAGACCACTAGGCAAGCCAAGGTAAAATAGTTAAAAGAGACAGTTTCAAAAAGCACTAGTGTTTTTTTTAATTGTTGTTCAAGTACAGTTTTCTGCCTTTCCCCCCACCCCAGCCCAACACCCCAGACTTCCCCACTTCCCTCCTATTTCCACCCCCTCCCCCTTATTTTTGTCCATGTGTCCTTCATACTTGTTCCTGCAAACCCTTCCCCTTTTCCCCTGAAATTCCCTCCCCTCTCCCCTCTGGTCACTGCCAGCCTGTTCTTAATTTCAGTCTTTGGTTATATTTTGCTTGTTTGTTTTGTTGATTAGGTTCCCAGTGAAGGTGAGATCGTATGGTATTTGTCTTTCACCACCTGACTTATTTCGCTTAGCATAATGCTCTCCAGTTCCATCCATACTGTCACAAAGGGTAGGAGCTCCTTCTTTCTTTCTGCTGTACAGAATTCCACTGTGTAAATGTACAATAGTTTTTTGACCCACTCATTTACTGATGGGCACTTAGGTTGCTTCCAGCACTTGGCTATTGTAAATTGTGCTGCTGTGAACATTGGAGTGCATAGGTTCTTTGGGAATGGTGTTTCAAGGTTCTTAGGATATAATCCTAGCCATCATAAACAAAGCAACAAACAACAAGTGTTGGAGAGGTTGTGGAGAAAAGGGAACCCTAGTGAACTCTTGGTGGGATTGCAGACTGGTGCAACCACTATGGAATTTCCTCAGAAAACTAAAAATGGAACTGCCTTTTGACCTGACAATTCCACCAATGTGTTTTTAATGCAACAGATTTAGAATGCTGTAGGCATCCAGATAGGGGGAGACATCGAGGCAGAGCAGCCGAGAGCACAAGGCTTCCCAAAGCTGGGAGTTGAGGGAGGCCAAGAAAAATGGATAAGGGATGGGGCAAGAGGAGGGAGAAACGTATTCTACCCAAAGAAGAGGTCCTTGCAGGGCCTGGTTGGGGAGCCAGCCCGAGGCATTCAGGGCACAGGGAGAAACCACTCAGCAAAAGCTGTGTGCAGAGCAGCGGAGGCCACGGGAGGCCTGACTGGGGAGTCCAGGCTTAAGACTGAGGCAGAGAAGAGCTATAGAAACAACAGTAATGAGTCGGTTGCTCGATGCAGGTATTGGATACAGTGAGTTTTCTTTCAAAATGGAATTGATCTGCAGGGCATCGAAGGGCGATTTGACTCAGGAAAGATAAAGATCTAGAAGGTCGATTCAGAAGACTTCCTGTGGCTGCAGTTAGTTCTGCCTCCTGACTAGCAGGCCACCCCTTCACTAACGTTCCCTCTCCTGACTTTGAATGAGAAATGTGTTCATGCACCGTTTGGGCTCTGCAGACAGCTGTTCTCTGGCCCTTTATCCCGGGTCACTTCATCTCTCTGGCCTCATTTACTTTATCTGCAAAATAACAGTGTTGGACCAGACAGTCTCTGGTAGTCAGCCATGGCGACCATGAGCTCTTAATTTATGTCTAGCCTGTCCTACTTTTCATGAAGCCATTCTGTTCCTTTTTTTTCTCTCGGACGTCTTGGGACATGTGATCAGGTTTCCTTTTTGGGGTCTATGGTTAGGAGGGAACATAAGCCTTCTGACCTACTTTTTATGGGGCCTGCCCGCCTGTTTTTGTATTTTGGCCGCAGCCTCATGCCTCAGGAAATGCAGTTCTCTTCATACACGTTTAAAAATCACCTCTTTGAATACACACTGAAATCATTTATGGACAAAATGATAGCATATCTGGGAAGGGAACCACATTGGCTACAACTTGATGATTGTTGAAGCTGTATGTGGGTTTCATTAAACTATCTGACAATTTTTGTGTATGTTTAAATTTTTTCCATCATAAAAAGTTAAAAAGAAATACACACATTTCTTTTTGTATGCTGCGGCATCCAGAATGCCAAACTGTTGAGGACCAGCAAACTCTTTTACCAAAGCGCACTTGGCACTCGGGAAACCAGCAACGTTGATACAACAAAGTAATTTACTGTGTGTGGTGGAGTCTCTGAGGACGCGGGCCTGGGATGATTCGTTGACAAGGGCATCTCCCTTTATTGTGAGCGGTTACTTTCCTGCCGGCCCGAAGACTCCACCTTCCGTTTTTCCTCTCCCTTCCGTTTGTTTGTTATTTTCTCTTGTGGGCAGAGAGAGCTGCTCTTTCGAGAACCGTAAAAGAGGGACAACAGAGCCCTCCAAAGCAGTGGTTTCCTTGCCTTGCCTTTCCTTTTCTTTTTTCTTTTTTTAATACACAACTTAGTGTAAGAAATGTACTTTTTATCACCGCATACATACATAACTGTTATGTAAGTTTCATAAAATAACACCCTTTACTCAGTAGGATACATTCTAATATTTTCTGTTCTGTTCTATTCTAGACTGTTCTAGTCCAATATTTTAAAAGGCTACCCACTAAAATGGCCCATTTTGTGACCCACTAAAATGATTTCAGGACCACTATGAGGTTGCAGCTTGCAGTTGAGAAAATGGTTAATGAAAAGATACACTGGGCAGGAAACTTAACGTTTAAAACATCTGGCCTAGGGTTGAAGTCAGAGGCAGCTGGATCTCGTTTGCGTCTGAGAGGGAAAAGGCCCCCGCACGATCTGTAAGTGGGTGGAAGGTCAGATCTACACTGCTAGCCAAGGATTGACTGAGGTATTAAATTTCAGCAGACGTGTTAATCCTATCAACAGGGAGTAATTACAATTTTTAGGTTTAAGATGGGACTTCGGTTGAGCTGGGCTCAGCCACATGCCACCTTGTAGTTTCGTGATGGTGAAAACGGGAGTGGCCCCGTGGGCCCACCCCACTGTGGCTGCAGCTCCGCGGAGGCCCTACACAATGGCATAAGGCTGTGTACGTCCTTTGGAACCAGATAGACCTGGATGGGAACCAGAAAGATCCACAGACTCCCAACTATGTGTCTTTGGACAGATCACTTAATCTGTCTGAATCTCAATGTATCTCATCAGAATGGAGATAATAATACTGTGTTAAATGAGGTGAAATACGAGTATAGCATGTAGCCAAAATCTGACATGAGGACAGATCCTCAACAAATTTTGTTAATCTCTTCTTCTACTAGCACAAAGGCCGCTCAGCCTAGTGACAGATCTGCCACCTCTGCTTTGTCCAGAGGTCTGCTGGACAGCGAGGAAAGGCAGAGACTGAAACAGAAATAAGCCTGAAGTGCCAACTAACCAAGGCAGAAGTCACATTTTCAGGCTAAGTGACCTAGGGAGCATCACTCACCAGCTTTACGTCTCCAGTTTCTCAGTCATGAAGTGAAGATAGGGGCAATGCCGTGTTCTTACAAAACTCTTAGCTCATGTTTCTTAAAGACATTGAGCTTCCTGGGTACCAGCTCGGACCTGTTGAATTGCAGTCATCCCCACCCAATGCCCAGTAATTCACCAAGTCCTTTCAAGTCTGCTCCCTACCTCTCTCTCCAAGCCCTCTCACTGTCGCTTCCTCGCTTCCTTACCTCCGTACCTGTCGTAGGACTCCCGGCTTCCAGTCCAGCTTGTTGTTGTCCATTCAGTCTCCGCTCTGTAGCCAGAGAGATGGCTTTGCAATGTAAACGTGTTACAGAGACTGCTGGGCCCGACTTTCAATGATTTTCCCCTGCCTTTGGAACAAAGTCCAAACCCCCGCTGTGTCTGTCCGCAAGGCTCGTCTTGACCTGGTCAGTGCCAACCTGTGCACCTTCTTTTTAGATCACCTGCCCCAGGTCCTGGCCTGCCTAAAGTTTAGGGGCAGCAAAGATGTCTCTCCTGCTGTTGATGTGGGCCAGCGTCCCGCACCTGGCCTAGTGCAAACCAGACGCTGAATGGAAGAGCAGCCACCGAGCGCCAACTAAACCTTTTCTGTAAAGTTATGGCGAGTGACCTCTTTTCTGCACAAAATAACTTTCATGTCCTGTGACAAATTGTCTTAAAGTCCCTATTATATTTTCTGCTGGTTGATTAGGGAATAAATTGATTGTATTATAATTGCCATCATTTTTATGTTTTGGTAAAAAGATGATTTAAAGAACCTTTTTGGATTTGGGAGAACAAATCTAGTCTGGGTGTTTTCCCCATAGCCCCCAAAATACTCTAAGTGAATGCTAGTCATTGCTCATTATTTCTAAAGCCTGATCTCGCACAGACATAACGGCTGAAGGTTTCCCTGAGCAGGAAGAATATCATGCATTGTGGTTTTCGCTTCCATTTACCCTGATTAAGTATTTGTTTAAGTGATTTGTACTCTGATTAGAGGTGTCTGTATATGAAGTGCTCCTTGAGCAAAAGTTATGGGTAGTCAAATGTAATTTAATTGGCTAATGTTCCGTAATTAAGGCAAAACCACTTTACTTAAATAATGAGCTTGAAGTGGGTATGGTAGCAGAGTTAATAGATTTGCTTTTATTTCACTTGTGCTGTGGGGCTTAGCTAACAATGGAGTGCTGGTGACATGCTCTTCTACAGAACCTGGGGTTCAGCAATTTAGGGTTCCAGGCCGGGCTAGTTGTGCCTCACTGCTGTCCAAAGAACGCATCCCAGACCATTAATCGCCGGATCGAGTGTTCCCCAGTGGCTTGCTCAAATGATAGAATAATCACTCAAAACAGAGCATTTTGGAGAGAATCTGGGTAGTTTCCCCAAGCAGAGGGGTGCACACTGGAAGAGATCTCATTCACAGATTTTTCTAGAACAGCAATTCCCAAATTACTACAGATTTAGGATGCTGAGTTGGCAGTTACAGGTCCAACCAGCCAACCCAGGATTTCGTGTAGGCAAGGGAACACTTAGTTATTAGTTAGTTAAGCAGATAACAGAAAACCCAATTTAGAGTGGCTTAAACAAAAATTTTCCCCCACCTAATGAAACATCCCAAAGGAAGGGGTTATTTGCATAAACTCAGCAGATCGAAGATGTCATCTGGGTGCTAAGATGCTTTCTCTTTCCAGTCTGCCTCCTTCGTATGTTGGTTTCCTCCTTGGACACATCACCCCATAGTCACAGCTACAGATCCAGCCGAGCATCAAGCATTCAGGCGACAAGAAGAGAGAGGAGACAGGGAAGTCACTATGCCCCGCTTCATGAAGAGAACACAGGCTTTCCCACAGCCCGCTGCCCAGCAGATGTCTGCTTGGATCCCAGTGACCAGAACTGAGTCACGGTCTCCCACCTCCCTCAGCTCCAGGGGGCTGGGACAGTTGGAAACAGTCTCTCCTGTTTGCCCTAGACTCAATCCTAGACAACAGATCCCCCCTTTTGCTCACTCCTTTTAGAAAACAAATATCTTGTAATACTCCTTTATCCTAAAAGGCAATGAATAGGTCATAAAACCATTCTACAATATTTCCATCATGTCAAAAGAATGCCTTAACTGTAGCATAAAAATAAAAAAATCAGAAGAAAGTAATTTGTTAAAAAATGTTAAGCATTTCCATGCCTAATTGCCTCAGTATGACTTCACGAACAGACATAGTGCTATAGTCAGAGGTTGTACCTATTTATAAGGACTCATTGAGAAGAAAAAAGAAAGATCAGAAGATTGTTCATACAAGCACAGAAATATGAAAGAGCAGAGGTTCAAGTGCACGCTAGATTAAAAACCACTGTAAGTATGACTAGTGACAAACCAGACGTGTTTGCATCTGATAAAAGAAAGAGGGAGAAGACCTTACCCGTCCAGCCAGATCACAGGCTGTTGACGTGGAGGCAATGATGACAATGATGTCTTTCCAGGGAGCTGAGCCTCATTGCTGAGCTCAGGGTCAAGAAGAATTCTTTCTGTTATGGCAGAGAACTGGGGAGGTACCACACACAACCCATCTTCTCTCTTGAATACTTAACACAAGTCAAGATAGACACTTAGCCTCGAGGACTTAAAAAAACAGAACAGAACAAAACAAACAAAAAAAAAACCCTGGAGGCCTTGTGCTTTAATAAGCAATGGAATTTCAATGTTCTAGGGGAAAAAATGACCATCAAAATAAGGTTGGAAAACATAGGCAACCCCCAAATAAATAAATGCCACTGTTCTCACAACATAGATTTCTCATCATTATGATAAATAAAAATTTTAACATCTGGGATGACATGAAAAAAACAAAATTATTTTGAAAACAACTTTTAATAATGAATTTAACTCATTCCTGGGCATCATGCATCCCCCCTTATTTAATCACGCTTGATTTGAAGCCTGTTAACAGGGACCCAGATCCCCTCAGTTACGTAACTGCGCGTGACTGCCACGGTGCTGGGGTGTGGCCCTGTCACCGCAAACACGAGTGTGGTGTCCAGGAGTGATGTAATCTCCTGTAATGGCAAACAGCTCTTGGTTAAGTTTCAAAACATAACACAAACATAACACAGCATCGCATCACCTTCCCTAAATTTATGCCATAGCAGCACTTCCAGAAAATTTTAGTGTTTGATAAAACCATGAAACAAATACTTGGTATTTACATGTAAAGTGGAGTGAGACTGTCAGGTGCAGACGATACAAACCACTTTTTCATCCACACGAGTTTCCAGTGGGCATAGGGAGGCTGTGCAGGGCTGGTCTTTGTGCCACAGAATTCTCCCCGACATTACAGGGTGCCCAGCACCCTTCCCCCGTGCTCTGGTACCCCTCAATCATTGTGACACTTCCTGCCGCCCCACCTGCCTCCCCCACAAGTTTCCAAAGCACCTTCTGGTGTGGTTAACACCTTTCTGGAGAACCAGTAGCTTAGGTGAATTAAGGGCCACGTTGGGTTGTACATAATGTCCCTGGGGGACAAAATCAAGGAGGATGGACACAGACACTGGGCCCCTGCCTTTATTTCCCTAACAATGTCATGTTTGCCACAGGGAATGAGTGGAAGGGAGCTCAAGCAGGTCCCTCTAAAACCCCTTGTTGCGGAGGAGGAAGAGCTGAAAGGATGAGCTTCCATGAGTTGGTTGAAAGGGGTGAAATCTCAATCCCACCCCAGCCAGAGCCCCTCTGTGGCACTCACTCCCCGTTCTCTGCAGGAGCAGATGTTGGAACCAACTATGAAGCAGGTTCCCAATGCGGGCAGTGGTGGCCGAGGAAGGAGAAGATGCCCCTTGAACCTAGGGCTGCACAATGAACTCTGAAAAGGAACTTCTGCACGGGACCGTATAGCCAAAAATCTGCCTTCAGCAGTTGGGACCCACCTATATGCAACTTGAAACCAGATCTCGAATCTGGAAAAGCAGAACCACACAAAATTGAAAATCATTTTCCTTACCTGGCCTGCGGGATTTGACCAGGGATCCACATGGCTGCTGCACGGATCTACCTCCCCTCCAGATACTGGACACATAGGGACAACCCCTCCACATGAAGAAAAGTCACTGGACGTGCTGATTTTTCTTTCTAAAGAAAGACCTAACCAGAGAAATCAGAGCAAAAATGTTTCCTTGGAAAGTATTCCTTCAAGCCTATTAGGAAGTCTTAAGCCATCTTGAATTTGTATCCTCAGAGTCAAAGGCACATTGCCCCCAAGACATGGGAGCAGGCAGATGAGAACAGGAGAAGGTAGTGGGCAGGAGGGTGGTTTACAGATAGGACACAATTGCCACATTTGGAAATGCCGTGGAGGCTCGTGGACATGGCTGGTACTAAATTACAGCAAGAAGACAGATGAGACCAAACTGACACAGAGAAAAGCCACGGTGCACAAATCCAGTATTTGAACACACGAAGTAGAGATTCTGCAATGAGAAAACAGCAGGTGCAGTGACTCAGTCAGAGCGGAACGTTCGTGTTCTTTCTTCCTGATACTCTTTGCTTTGCTTTCTTTTCCTTCTAATTCCCACAGAATGTGCTGCTTATAAACTTAGAAAACTGCAACCTACAAAAAGCACACAACTCAGATACAAAAATCTGTTTAGAGGCCCTATTTTTCTTCTTTTGGAAGAGAAAAGTCATATAGAGTTTGACTCGGTCCACACATCTCATTGATCGGGGCTCTCAGAGGGTTTCCAGTCTTGTAATGTGTAATTCTAGAACCCTCTTGCATAACCACAGTGAGAGCCAGGGGTCTGGGGCTGTGAGCTTATGTTGTCAGTGAGGAAATATCGGAGGTCTGATGCCTGGGTGAGTCTGTGACTTTGATGCAGTGAAAGCTCCAGACCTTCCGTCCCAGGGAAGGCCTGGCTTCATGGCTGGCCATCAGGTATTTCGGCTGTAAGACAGGAGCTCAATGCAACTCTCACAACTGGAAAAACAGCTTGAATCCCTTGCTCTGTCCACGGCGTGTAAGTGAAAGGAAGTCTCAAACTACATGGACTTTCAGTAGTTCACAGTTTCCTTTAAGTAGAGTCAACAGGACATTTCATTTTCTCACAGTGCTCAGTGAAAACAGCATTACATATGTAAGAGCACCTTCCAAAGGGGCCTTAGCTCGATGGAATGTGGCCTCTTAGAGAAAGCGGAGGCATTGACATTCCAAAGCGAATAGCATGGACTGCTTTTTTCATACTTGGATATGTGATGAATGAAACATGTGGCTAACCATCATGTAGAATTTCAGTCTTTTTCTTCAGTCTAAGCCTTCAGTATAGCTTAACAGGGTGGAAAATACCAGTATGTTGCAAATTCTGGAAAAAGTCTTTATTGTGTCCTCAGTCTTCATGATAATTCAGCTGGGTATAGAATTCTGTTCATCAACTGATGAGCAGATAACCAAAATGTGATTATATCCATAAAATGGAATATTATTTGTCAATGAAAAGAAATGAAGTGCTGGTATCTGCTACGGTATTTGTTGAATCTTGAAGGCACGCTAAGTGAAAGAAGCCATTCACAAACACCCACATTTTGTACATTTCCATTTATCTTAAATGTCTAAAATAGGCAAAGCTGTAAAGACAGAAAGCAGCTTACTGTGCTTTCCAAAGCAACTTTCCCACTCACTACTGTACTTGCTTTTCACAGCAATCCTGGGAAAGTGGGTGCAGTGAGTATCGTCATTCTTGCTTTACAGATGAGGAAACCAAGCTCAAATAGGCTAGCTGACTTGCTCCAAGTCACACATCGGATCCCATAACCCAGGTCTTCTGATTCCAGCTCCATTATTCCTTCCATTGATTCAAGACTCCCCACCTTTAGGATGACTCCTTTACTCTGAATAAATTGGTCTCTGCTCTTTGATCTCTGCTCTTCCACTGTACCTGTTGAACTACTGCTATGTATCAGACACTGCTAGGCACTAGAGATACATTTGAGAAAAAGACAGGGCTCCATCGGAGCAAGTAGACATGCCTGCCTCCTTACCATTGCTCAGATATATCTCCACTGGCACCCCAGGCTTCTGCCTACCATCCCCCGCTACTGCCACGCCTGGCATGACTGGCACAACTTCTGTCTCCTCTCTACCAGGTCAATGACTATCCAACCTTGAGGGCTCCCTCCCTAGGTTAACACACCTTCCTGATAGTGCACAGTCTCCAAGGATTTTACTCTGCTTTCCTTCAAAACTCACCCATGAGCTGAGTGCCTGCCATTCCCCAACCACACTCAGAAAAAGGGAAAATAAACTATCCTCTGAGCCCAAAAGGGCTCGGGGCAGAGATCTGCAAAGTCACCTTAAAGACATAGAGTGGCTCCAGGATAGCCCAGCTGCGGATAACTTGACCAAATGTACTAATTCTCTAAAGAAAAAAGCATCATTTAGAGGGAGTTGGTTGGCCATGGAAATTAGAAAAAGGAGAATCCCTGGAGCAAATATTACTGGTGCCGACTCAAACATCGTCTGGGAAAAGAAGTGCCCAGACAGCCCGCGGGAGGGAATAAGCATTGTAGAGACGGTTCAGTGGGCCATGCACATCTACTGGCACCCAGCCTTTGACTCCTATAACTCTGTGCCTTGTTCTGCTGCTGTGCTGCCAGATACCCCCAGCTGCACTGGCATCCCTTGTCTCTGGGGAAGAATGGGCTTCTCAGGCTGGCATGTGCATCTGGCCTGCTTTCTCTCTGGAAATTAATAAATGAGCTTGTGGCTTTGTGCACTAGCCTCTGGTGATCATGAATCAGCCTTCAGTCAAATCTGGGACTGTATGAAGTCTGAGTATGTGACCCGTGAAGGCCAGGGCAGGACCCTGGGCCACTGTGAATTACCAAGAAAAATGGCACCCTAACGGCTGAGTAAGAGACAAACCCACTTCCTCCACACCCCTAAATCTAACAACAAATGCCGGTTGGTTGGTGCATTTCCCTAGAACAGCAGTTTTCAACCAGTATGCCACAAGAATTTTTAAAACAGGCAATCCTTGAGTTTAAAGAGGTCAGCCACACTGATCTCTTTTCCCTTAGATTGTCTAATTTAAAAAATGACAACAGCCAATACAATAGCTATCCGGTGTGAATGAATCAAAATTATACCTAGTTTTTTGTCAGATTGACAAAACGTCTATTTTTTGGTGTGCTGCAGAACTTTACTAATTAGTTATGTGTGCCATGAGATGGAAAAGGGGCCCTAGAAGGAAGACTTAGAGAAAATCAGGCTTCACCCTTGCTGGCCGGAGGCCTAAGCACCTCTGTGAATTTACTTGTTATTGATGTTGCTATTGTTTTGGCGAAGCCCCCTGAGCAAGGCTATTGCATCTGACCACGGACACCTGGGATGGACGATCCTTTGAACAAACATGCATTTTCAAATATATGTAGATACAATCATATTTGGTGGGAATGTCTTTACTCGGTATTTGATGTTATTTTCAAAAGCTGACCTTCCCGAATTCATTTTAAAGCTCTGACTTCTGGAACTCCGACGAGAGGCCATCTGCACACGGGCACTGTCCTCAGAAGTCCCCGTTCCGCTGGCATGCGGCTCATCGGCTCAGGGGCACGATAAGGCTGTTTTGTTTTCAACTGGTTTTTAACGGTGATCTTTCTAAATTTAGTTATGTATTTGACCTTGTATGTTTTACGAAAGTTCATTTGAACCAACAAAACTTCATTTATTTGAAAAAGAAATGCCTATTTGAGTCCATGGGTTCTGCCCTGGGTCGCCCTGAACAAGAAACCGGCCCTTTGCCGGCAGGGTTCTGTGCGGGTGCAGCGAGGTGCCCGCCTGGGGCTGGGGCCTGGCGGTGAGCACCGAGCTCCTTACGTTAAGGTCTCTTCTTGTTTAAGAAAGAAGATTCACACTGGGTAACACAATTGTACAGGGGTCTGTGTTTACAGGCACAGACAAAACTGGAAAGAACAGTGAAGATTAAAGGAAACTTTAGAATTTCTTACACTGTATACTGTGTTCTAGGAAGAAAAAAATAGTATCAGGTTGAGGTAAATTAGCTTAATTCTGTTAGCTAGACTGTGTTCACTGGTAGACTCTTCCTTCCATTTGTTGAGTAATTGAATATAAACCCCATTAAAGGGCACTGGATTCATTTTTCACTTGAATGAAAGGACCTCAATTTCCTACCAGACCTGGCCTGCTGAGAATACATAACACACCACTTGACGTGCTCCAAATTTGCAATGGAAAACCCAGGGATGTCAAATCTCCTGTGACAGATGTGCACACACACATGGTCCCACAGTGAGTTAAAACTTAAAACATTTTCATTATGAAATAAAGTAGTTGTTAGGCCCTTGCAAAGACCTTATTGTGCATTACAAACCCTCTGAACTAGAAAGTCTAATTTCAGAGTTTCCTTTTTCCCTTCTAGCAAATGGCTTAGGATGTGCTAAAGAAATAAATAGTCAAAGCAACGATTATTAGATTTTAAGCATCTACAGATTTTTGGCAAAAAAAGAAAGAAAATTTAAAAAATATATATATTGTAACATAAAAGCTGAAAAGTTAGGATTTTAATTAGGAGTATATTTGAACAGTTAAAATCCTAGTATAAATATTGATAAATTTGAATTTTCATCTAAAATCAAACCCTTATGGATTATACTGTCACTTGTCACCCTATGTGATTTATTTTAATCTTTTATTTTTTATGTAAGATCTATGTTATAGCAAAATTAAACATAGATATGGTTTCTCCATTCTCCTTGGAAATTAAACTTCAGTCTTTTCTTTAAAAAAATCTGTCCCAAAATGTCTGAGTTGGGCACATAATTATCTAAGGTTCTTTCCCATGTAAAGCCCTCCTGGATACCCAACCCCCATCAAACAAATTCAAGAGCTTCTGACGCCTCTTGTTGGAACCTCGTGCAGTCCCTGTCCTGTTCTTTCTTTTGCGTCTGGGCAAGTCATCCAAATCAATGTACTGGGGCAAAGAATCTCTGGGCGTCGTGTACGACAACTTGGTGAGTCTTGGAATTCCATCAGACAGAACAGCACATCAGTCTGTTGTGATGACTGTTTCACCATCGTCCTAGCCCTGATCCGTGGGGAAGCAGGCCTTCTACCTGATGGTCAAGAGGCAGCTTCTGGCCCAAACCCAAAGCTCTCCTCTGCAACCTGCTGACACCCATGCCGTTTATCCCATCGCTGGTATACCGTAAACTCCTAGGTCTTCAGGTATTTCCTAGCCTCAACCTTCACTTCCATTCATTCCTGGCTTCTTAGTCTAGTTTCTCAGAAGTCTTTGCTCCTCTTTTATCTCAACCTTCACAAATAAGATCGTGTGAACCATGTCACATGTTAAGATGGAGAGAAGAGGGAATAGCCCCCTTTGGGGTCAGAGGTACTGGTAGATGTATCCTTCCATCTTTCTTCCTCTCTAGAAGAGGAGAAAAGGAAGGTTTGGTAGGTGGGTAGGAATTTTACTTGGAAAAGTGAAGAGATTATGAAAGCTACTGAGGCTTTTTTGGTAGACTCTTTGGAGACTTCTTGGCAAAGGACCATGGGAGATTGTAATTCCATAGGGAGTATGGGGTGGAAGTGAGCCACCAGTGAGAGCACTGGTGGCTCAAATGTGAAGAAACCAACAAAATCTCTGTAGGTCCTGGGCTCCAAAAATAAAGAGAGCTTCCTTGTTTCCTTCTTTAATGGTCTCACTGCTCCCCGAACCCGGAGGAGAGGCAAGGATCTTGGGAAAAGCCTGGCCCTCAATCTTCTTGTGGGTTTGATTTTTCAGGATGCTGAGCTCCTAAGCAGTATAGGGGAGGGAAAGTTTTCCTTGACCCCCTTGGGGTTGCTGGCTGGATTTGAAAATCCAACAAAGACAGATTAACAGAAGAAAAGCATATATATTTATTTAATATAAGTCTTATGAGACAAAGGAGCTTCATAAGGAAATGAAGACCCAATGAGACGGTTAGACTTGAGTGTTTTTTTACTTGGTTTGATGAAGAGGGCACAGCCATGGAGAAATAGGATAGCTAAGGGGTATGAGGTAAGTGTAGTAAACTGATGGAAACTTATCAAGCTCTGTTTGTTAAGACTCTTCTCTTTGTCCACGTGTCTTTGGAGGTTAGGATGCTCCTTTTCTTCGGGTACGGAGAAGGTACTTCTCATGCGAGGGTTTTATGACCTCTTTTAGGAGAAAAGGGTGATGGGTGTAAGGGATTGGTTGGGGGAATATCAGAGTGACATTCCTTCTTGCTTCCTTCATTTTCTCAAACTCCTTCAGCTTTAAATATTCAATATGCCAAGGGGTGGCATGTTCTGAATTCCATCAGCATACTGACTTTCACTGCCCGATGGCCTGCAGAATGATCGGTTTTGTCCCTAGGTCCCCTGGGCTTTTCCTGTCAATGCAGTGACCCTCCAAACGGGGCTCCACAGGCCTTCACTGCAGCTTGCTGTCCCAAACCACTGCCACCATTCAAACGCCTGTGCCTCGCCTGCACACGTCAACCGTCTGTTGGTCACCTAGCCTCGATCCATGCCACCTAGACTGTGAGTCCAGAACTCCATTGAACCATTCCTGTCTCTCTTGCCAGAGGACAAAGGAAAATCTCTAGTACGATGCTCCTAAAGTCAGACCCGGCGATCTACAAGCCCACACAACCCCTGAGCTCTTGAGGGGAGTTTATTTTGCACTTTTCGATTCCGTTCAACATGAGTATTCACTTGCATTCCCACGGGGGCTGTTGGGAAACACTGTCAGCAGAGCCCAGGTTCTCTGTGGGTGAGGTCATGGAAGGCCGTAGGGCAGGGCCCATCATTTCATTCAGCTGTTCCCATGGCCACTGAGTCATGGGCACAGACTCCCCTAGGAGTAAAGCCTTGTGGTCTTCCATCTACAAAACACTTGCCCTAGTGTTTGTGGGGCTACTTCCGCATGCCTGAAACCGTCAGGGCACACCAGCAAGTCATCTGGGGGCACTCAGTTATGACAGCTCCTCGACCACTTCTCACCTCGCCAAGCAGGCAAATCAGTTTTACAGTAAGCTGCATAGCACGTAGGCCTCAGTTCGCGTAGATGTACGTGTAACTACTGAGGCACCAGAGATGGAACAGATACCACGTTTCAACTTGCGAGTTTCCAAAGGATTTGTCAGAAGAGTGCTTACAGACTTGATGCTTCACCCACGTCAAGGACATATGAAGGGTTGAAGGGAAAAGAGACAACAGGGAGGCAGGAAAGTGAATTTGGGGAAAAGCATTGGTGGCTCACTGAGAGTCTGATCCCAGCCAAGGGGCAAGGGTTGTTCCCACCCCAGACCCAGTGCAAGGGGCCTTGGGAGAGCTAGGTGGAGTCTCACAGGTGGGTCACAATGGCCTGGGGTCAACTCTGACCTGACAAGTGAACCTAAACGTGGAGGGCTGGGCTGGCCAACAAACAGCTTGGGTGGAGAGCAAAGGAAGGAGGTTTATGCCGGGACCAGATGTCACTCACAGGTTTTGTCAAGCTATGAACAGGTGTTTCCTGTACACCAAATGTAGACTGCAACGTGGGCTCCTCGTTGGTCCTACCCCAGAGTTCCACCAAGGGGCAAACGGAGCTGGCTGGGTTCCTAGGGGCTAGTATCCTGGGGCAGGTGCCTGAGGAATTGAGTTGAATTCCCTCTCCCACCCCCCACGGCAATATGGTTGCAAGTTGGACAATCTATTTTCTTTTGAGGGGAGGGGGAAGAGAGCTCCTCAAAATACCCACGGGAGGAAGCAATGACTCAAACACTTGCCAGACTCAGAAAGCCTGGAACCAGCAGATGTCAGAACCAGTCAATTCGGAACATTCCTGTGACCTTTGGACCCTGGAGAGATCAGACACCACGGCAGGCAAAACAGAGGAGGCAGAAACAAGCAAGGCAGAAACAAGAGGGAAGATAAAGCCCAGCCTCTTCCCCAAACTGAGGCTTCCTGTCTGCAGCTGGCCCTGGGCAACCACATACTTGAGAGTACAGTCCAACTTTAAGTCATAGTCGGGGTGTTGCATTTTACCTTGGGCTAGACATATTAAATACTGAATCTGAGACTGGGTTTGCATTAAGATGGACAGAGAAGTCATAGGACCTGCCTGACTTTTTATATTGGGTTGGCCAAAAAGTCTGTTTAGTTTTTTCCCGAAAATAAAAGACACATTTTTCATTTTCACCAATAACTATGATTTGGATATTTTGAGTGTGTCAGCTGTCTCCTGTGTGGTATAACGTTGATTGCTCTCAATTAATGTCTTGATTTGATTGCTATCAACTTCAACTGTGTACCCAACCATGGAGCATCGTCCGGCGAGAACTCTCTAGCATGAAACTTTGCAGACCACTTTTGACACGTTTGATCGGTCACAGCACCTTCTCCATATACTGCACAAGTCTTTTTGTGTGTGTTTCAGTTACATTTTTACTTTTCTTGAAGTAAAAAAGCATAATATTTGGAAAACATTGCATATTTTCTTCTACCTTCAATATTAAAAGGGCTAGACAAAAATTCACCAATTTTGGTAAGTTTTTAAAAAATGTATGCTGAAATGCCTGGTTGGTGTAGCTCAGTGGATTGAGCATGGGCTGCATACCAAAGTGTCACAGGTTCGATTCCCAGTCAGGGCACATGCCTGGATTGCAGGCCATGGCCCCCAGCAACTGCACATTGATGTTTCTCTCTCTCTCTTTCTCCCTCCCTTCCCTCTCTAAAAATAAAAAAAATAAATAAAATCTTAAAAAAATTTAAAAAATGTATGCTGATATGACAGCTATCACAATACAATTTAACAAAATTGTTTCAAGTGAAGTTAAAGTCAGCTAAGTACTCCTAGAACCATCTTATGGAAAAAAAAATGAATTTTTTTGGCCAACCCATGTAAGGTCACCAGGTAACTTTATATAGACACAGGTAAGCAAAATTAAGTGGCCGTATGACAACATTCCGGAAGTCCCATTTCTTCAGTGGGCCATAATGCATGCTAGGGCCTGCTTCATACAGTCAGCAGACATTCAGTGAGTTATACCTGGCATGGGGGACACAAAAGTGAAACAACTGGGGTTGCTGGCCCTGAGGAACCCGCTCTTGTCAGCAAAGTGGACATCTCTTCAGGGCAGTATAAAGATTTGAGTCACTTACAACTGTATTTACTAAAGTTAGATATAATGTTCATAATGACAAGTCAAACAGGAAAGACCCTGAGCCTCACTCTCACTGAAGTTCCTGTATACAGCACCCTAGTTTAGGAAGGCCCCATCGAGGGACACACCCTACTCATGATCTCCTAATGCTGTGAACCACTACATGCTGCGTGAGGCACGCTCTCAGTGGGGAGACACAGCCGACTTGATTCCTCCAAAGTGAAGTGCAAGGATGCTAGGCACCGCCCACAGTTACAGAGTGCCGGGTCTGAAAGCCGAGCAGCAGCAGCACCTAGACATTGAGAGAGCTGAACTTATTGCCCGGAGGGAGGTAGAAATTAATAAGAAAAAGGTTAATGCAGAGCCTTATTACATAACAAAGAGGAAAGGAAAGAAGATCTAGGTGCAAGTAAGAAGACTGAGCAGAGGAAAGGTGTGTGACAGGCATGGTCTTCAGAGACTCGCTGAGCTGGAGAGAGCTGAGCTGCCAGGTGTCTTGCAACGGATTCAGCCAGGTCTTTAGCTACTTAGTTACTCACTGCAATCGTGTAAGCAACAGTAAGAACCAGAGGAATCGCTGACTCCCCAGTGTTCCGTCCTCCACCCATGCAGCACGCAAACCTGTGGACCCCATGGAACCCCATGGAACCCCAGGGCCATCAGTCTGGGATAAGGGGGATCAGTGCCAACGTGGAAGGTTGGAGGGGTCATCTCACTGCTGAGGGTGCCCCCAAAAATGCTGTGGCAGTTTCATGGAGCTGGGGTCAGGGAGTACAGGTGGGGAAGAGCTAGGAGTGGGAAAGTATTGACTATTGAATCAGAGTAAAGAAAATATCTTTTAGCTTCTCTGGTAAACAGACCTCCAGAGGGAGGGACCTGGACCAGGAGTGCAGATAGGTGTAAGAGCACGGCTGGCCAGGGTGGGCAGCGGCCCTCAGGAGGCCTGGCAGGTGAAGCTTTTAGAATTGCCTATGACTGGGCCTGAACATCACACATAGGACAAGTCCTGGGGCTGGACTCCACTTGAGTGTGGAGACAACACAAGGCAATGTCCCTTAAACAGACATCCATGGCAAAAGGCTGTGGCTTCTACACAGAGAGAGAGAGACATGCTCCTGAAGAGCGAGATTTTTAAACCTGAAATGCTTTCTCCCAGGTGTCGCTGTGATCAGCAGTCCCCTCTTGGATCTGGCTTTATGCAGGAAGGCGTGGGCTGTCCCTGTGTGGGGGCTCTGGCAGCCAGAAAGCATCGATGGAAGCATGTGTCTGTCTCCTTTCACCAACCCCCCTCCCTTCATAGGGCCAAAATGCCAGCCATCCGTGCTCCAGTCTTCACTCCACCACGTCCGGGCTCCAGGGAGAGCATGGAGCCCGAAGTGATGCCTTCACTCCGGTAAGCAAAGGTGAGGGTTGTTTTAATTGAACAAGTGTCGACTCCACGGTTTCCACGCAGGGAGTAGGGTGATGACGAATGTCAGCTCTGGAGTTAGTGTCTGGTTTCCAATCTTGCAGTGACTGCCACTTGTCAGCAGTGTCTCGGGTTCATTACATAAATTCTCTGAGCCTCAGTTGTCTCATCTGTGTAATAGGCATTGCAACAGTGTCCCCCTTATGTAGTCGTGATGGTGAATTAAATGAGATAATGCATGTGAAGTGCTGAGCTCTAATGTAACCAAACCCAGGTCCAGCTGCCTGCTGCAATAAAAGCATTGATTAAAATTTTACTTTCTTTTTTAAGACATTATTTATTTATTTTTAGAGAGAGGGGAAGGGAGGGAAAAAGAGAGGGAGAGAAACAACAGTGTGTGGTTGCCTCTCATGCGCCCCCTACTGGGGACCTGGCCTGCAACCCAGGCATGCGCCCTGACTGGGAATCAAACCAGGGACCCTTTGGTTCGCAGCCTGTGCTCAATCCACTGAGCCACACCAGCCAGAGTTAAAGTTTTATATAAATAGAATTGTATACTATGTACTCTTTTTTGTCTGGCGTCCTTTTTTCGGCACAGTGATTGTGAGATTCATCTTTGTTACATCTATTGGTAACACACTCCTTTTTCACTGACCCCTTGCATGGCTGTATCATATTTTGTTTTTCCAGTCACCTGCTGATGGACATTCGGATTGGTTACGATTTGTGACTATTAGGACTAAAGCTGCTGAGAACATTTGTGTAAGTCTCTGTTTGGGCTTTTGCTTTTATTTCTCTTGATAAATACCTAGAAGTTGAATGACTGGGTCCTATGAGAAAAGTATGTTTCTTAAAAAATTGCCGAACTGTTTTCTAAAGTAACTGCAGCATTTTTAATCTCTACCAGCAATGCATGAGAATTCCAGTTGTTCTACATTTTTGTTAACACTTGCCATTGTCAGCCTTTTTAACTTTAGCCATTCAAGTAGGTGTATAATTGTATCTCATTATAATTGTTATTTGCATGTCCTGATGACTAATGATATTGAACATTTGTTTCCTGTGTGTTTTGGTCTGTGGTGTATCTTCTTTTTTGAAGTGTTTGCTTGCCCACAACATTTAAAATAAAAAATTATGCTTTGAACAGTATTGTCCAAATATCAATGACCACACAAAACAACCACCGAGAAATCCCTTCTCCAAATCACCAATGTGACTTTCCTGTTCACGCTGCTTTTATAAACTCAGCTTTCCAGTGTTGCTAACGCTCCTTCACCATTGCAAGTTCCATATCTTTCACTGGTTACTCCTGATGGTCCTTTCTATATGTCTACAATGAATTGGCCTGCCTTTTAATGAAATAATATTCTATTCTAATTCCACAGATGGGTTGCATACTTATCCTCTTCAGAATGAAACTTTGCACAAATGGAAGCTTTACAACCATCTTTCAATGAATATGCTTAAAGTTATGAGATTCCATAACCAGATTTTATTTTATTTTTATCTTTAGGGAGGTTATGTAGATGATCCGATGTTAAGAAAGGCAGGAAATGATTAGAGAAACATTTCCTCCATTTGAAATTGTAATTTTATGCTCAGAGGGCCTCCTGTTAGATCTTGGCACTGCTTTTGTTAGAAGCTTGGGTGCAATTACTCATCACCATACTCTGGAGAAAACTAAGCAGCCCAGGGCTTGAGGGTAGCCAAGAAATGGGACACCCAACTCCATCCAGGTTGCCCAACAGTGAGCAAAAGCCAGGCTGGGTTCCTGATGAGTCTAGGGCAGAGGGCAGGAAAATTGAGGGACTATTAGGAAAACATAACCAGCACGATGAAAGACACTGGGGGGCTTACCGAAAAGAATTATCAAAAAGAAAAGTATGAGCTATGCAACCAGCGGGAACTTGACTAGTGGGAGGTGTAGCTGAAGTGAGGTGACATTGTTCTGCTAATGATGATGTATAGCCAAACAAGTGTTGGCAAGATTATGCATTCTAAATGGCTACAGGTTAACATTACAGAGGGAAAAAGAAGTATGTATCAGGATTTTGTGTGAATAGATACAGGGCTGAGAAAAGGAAGCACAAGACAATGTAAGAGAAATATCAGGGAGGAAGAAAAGAACTTTCCAAACCTGTTCGGCAGTGGATTAACCTTCCGCGGGTGTAGTGGGGATGGCTCTGGAATTCAACAGTCCAGGAGTGATGTGCCTTCTCCTCGCACCACTGGTGAGTGATGACCGTGATAATTGCCCCGGCTTGTCCCTGGTGACTTAGCAGAGCCAGTGGACCTCTCATGTGTTGGCCAGCCCGGCACCCAGAATTTACGTCAGTGAAACACATCTCCTCCAAAACAGACTGTCTGTGGGACTGTTACCCACGTCTCTTCACCGCAACCCCAGCAGTTGGCATGCGTGTGACCCTGCTTCTAGGTCAGTCAGATCTCCGGTCACTCGTGCTGAACACTCGCTATCTGCTGGGGCTTCATATTATTCACTCATTTAGTCCTCAGAACAACTCCATGGGGCAGGACATTTCTCAGATGAGTAAACGGAGGGAAAAGGAGTTAAATGACTTGCTTGGGCTCACATAGCTAGGAAGAGGCAAAGCCAGATTTGAACTTGGGCGGCCTGGTTTTTTGCTGGCTAAAGGAAGACAGGAAGAGAGGTTATTCCAGCTTTTCCAGCATCCAAAGTAGAGGCAGGCAAGAAAGCAAGGGGTTGGGGGATGATGAATGAGTCACCTCCAGTGTCTGCCAAAGCTGCTGAGTTCCCTCTTTCTCTGTTATTAACTGCCTCCTCCCGCCTGTTGCGGCTCTGTGCCTGATGCAAACAGTTCCGCGTGTCAGACTCCTTGCTTCTCGGACCTCCATCTTTTAGCAGACTTGCCATTTCATTTCATAATTGATTTCATTGTAATCTTCATAGTCCTGGATGTCATGTGAAAATGGCAGATACATTTACAGCTTCTGACAGCCGAGGAGAGGCTGACCACAAGTCTGATTGATAGCTGATAGGGACACTGGTGCGCTTGGGGAGGGATGTTCGAATGAGGGATGGTTTAAATGGGCAGCCCAAGAGGGTATTTTTATATTATAAGATACTTGCTTTGGTACAAAACCTGGTATCCCAGGTTTTTCCATTAAGATTATATTTATAGACGAGAAATGTTGAAATGAATATGTAAATAGAAGCAAACTGATTTTTTTCCACAGGGTTAGAGAAATCGACTGGACCTCTACCAGACTGGATGAAATTTGCATGTCCATGAGAACATTTTGCATTACTATCAATTACTTACAACTGAAAAGGTTGTAAAAGAGCTCAAAGGCAAAGAAAGGTTAGAATTAGCTAACCCGAGGGCTGACCTCTGGACAATGCCTAGTTGTCCGTGGAAACACGGTTCCCCTTTGGGTGCCCCCCACCAGCGCCTCTTCCCCTTCCAGCTGAGCTTGTCCTGGGCACTGTTCGCATTGGGGCATCTTCATGCTGAAGTGTCTGGGATTAACATGAGCTCTAACATTCCCGCCCCCCTTGTTCCTTTCAGGGCCATTTGGTCCTCATGTAAACAGAGCTCTGGGAGGTCTGCCAGGGCCTGCCCAGTCCCAGTGCAGGTTGAAGAGGTCAGGCCTCCTCTGGGCGCCTTGCTACAATGGCTGATGCTTCATTTGTATTGCTGTGCTGTGCGTGGGGGTCGGGGTGGGTTGAATGAAGATTGAGGGTTGGCAGGGGGAGTTGCAGGAAAAACAGGGTAGGATCAAGTTGTAAAGTGTCTTCTGCACCATGCTAAGGATTTTAGTCTTGACCCCAAGGCAACAGAGAGCAACTGTAGTCTTTTGAATAGGTCAGTGAAGTGATGGGGACTGGGTCTTCATTAGGTAATGGAGGTGGCATGAAGGACACACCCCAATAAGGAAACTGAAGATGTTTCAGGAGGTGAGCACGGTGAGGGAAAATGGAGAGATTCCAAGTCTTGGTTTGTGGAATTATTTTGAGGAATGACTTTTAGAGACTTTTCTGCCCAGCACAAAGACACAGCTTTCATTCTTCTCTTCACAATAGCTCCAGATTTGTCCTGCTCTCTCTTCCTTCCTTCTTGGGGGCTTCCCTTTCTCCAAAGCCCCTCACTAGGAGAACATCCATCTACCAATGTCTGTGCAGCGCTGTACCTCGGACCTGTCTAACGTGCTTGAAAGGGCTCATGCTCTCTCCAAGGACCATATACAGTTTGCAGGAGCTAGGGAGTCAAAGGCAAAAACAGAAAAGAAAAGAAAAAAGAGAAAGATAAACAAACAAACAAACAAACCCTGAACAAGTAAGGACATTGATTTTATTCAGGCTATTGCAACAGGAAGAGGCTCCTAGGTGTCAAGACCAGTATCTCCACAGGGCGGTTTCACCCTAGACTTCCACAGGGAGAAGTAGGCAAGTTCAGGGTGGGGCGATCTTACTGCCCGGGTTGCTTCTGTCATCAAGGGAAGTCCCAGGAAGTCAGTCGAACAAGAAATAGTTATCTCTGTATCAAATTATTTGGATTTTTTTTGTGGGGGAAGGGTCAATTCAGCTAATCATTGTTGAGACAAAGAATAGGATTAAGAAGTACAAATTGATAGTTACAGAACAGTCATGGGGATATAATGTACAGTATAGGGAATATAGTAAAAAATATTATAATAACTACATATGGTGTCAGACTAGTTTTACAGGGGTGAGCACTTGGTAAGTTACAGAAGTGTCCAGTCACTGGGTTGTACACCTGAAACTAGTACCGCATTGTACGTCAGCTGTAACTGAAAACAAACTTTAAAAAGGACAAGAATTGGGAAGGTCTGCGTCTGGTCTTTTCCTAGGTAAGCAAGGGGGTGTCTGCAAGTCTTATCTACGTCCCTCGGGGAAGGGCAGCTCTTTACAGAAGCCCTTTCTAGTAACACGGCGGGGTGGAGGATTTCAGAGAACAACAGGTTGGGAAGTTTAATCCTCCCTGTTTTCCAGAAGCACAGGTCTCAGGTTAAGTTCAATACTGTCAGCAGGTATGAGTTTATAGATAAATGGAGCTCCAGCCCCAGCGTAAAGAAAGGATACAGCATGTCCAGAAAGAAGTTGGAGTGAAGATATCCTGACAGCCAGCATTGCGACTCACTCCCTTGCACAGGTTAAGCAATCAAAAGCCTGTCTGTGCCAGGCAGGTCTCATTAACGCACGGGTAGTGGTGGGGGTTAGAGTGGTCGGTGAGGCAGACTGTGAGAGAATTCACGAAGAGAGGAAAGTGCAGAGAGTAAAGGTTTCGTTTTCACTTTCCCAAGGGAGGGAAAGGGCTGGGAGAGGAGATGTGCACCAGCCCTGAGGGCCTAGGGCTTTAGGTGTTTATCTGGCGATGGGGCTGCGGTAGAGCGGGATGTTTCTGCCGGGCGGCAGCTAGTTTCGCTGTCGCCTTTGGGTGCAGGGTC
This sequence comes from Phyllostomus hastatus, assembly GCF_019186645.2. NCBI lineage: Eukaryota > Metazoa > Chordata > Mammalia > Chiroptera > Phyllostomidae > Phyllostomus > Phyllostomus hastatus. The sequence goes on along the minus strand of NW_025333977.1, from coordinate 14,529,747 downwards.
TGGTCTGTCCAGTTTCCTAAGTTTCCCAGAACCTCTGTGCCTTCAGGGCGCTTGCAGTAATTTTCTCCACCTGAGGATTAAGGCTCATAAGGTCAGTCATGCTTTATGGGGTCCAGCCAGCTCTGGGGTAGAGGGCCTGGGAAAGGGGCTTTTGTCCCATTAGTGGGCACCGGAGTAACCTGGAGAGCATGGGCGGGGGATGCCCCTTGGCTCCCTATGCGGGAATGTGGGACCGATGTTGGAGGGCCTTGTTTTCTTCATTTCAACAAGGGGGTCCTGATTATTTGCCTGTTTCTATGTCTACAGATAAATTTATTTATACAGAGTCTCCAAAAATCTGATGGACAATCAGATTTTTAAGTGAAATCTATGTTAAAAATAAAAACGAAAATAAATTTTGGAAAAGCACATCAGAAAACGACAGGCCAGCAGTCTGTAGCCGCCCGTGGACGTCAGTCACCCAGTTGCAGTTTCACGTGGTCTTACTGGACTCTTTGAAACCACAGGAGGGCACAGCGGCGACGACTGCATCTTGGGGGGGGGGGGGGGGGACCGGGGCGGGGACTGCACGCACTGCGGATGGAGCGACCCTGTAGAGGCCGGGGTCGCCAGCTGGGGAGTTGCCTGGGCCGACTGGGAAGCCAGACCTGCATGGCCTGTCTGCTCTTGCTGGGCACCATCTGGCGTCCCTTGCAGTCTGGTCCCCAGTCCCTCCTGTTAACACAAAATCGGGAGGGGCGGCTGCTAGATGGGGCAGTCATCATTTTCTCTTTCAACTCTAAACTTCTGGGTGGCTTCTCTAATCCTATTCGAAACTCCATGGAGGAATTTGGCAGCTACATCCTAGCTCACTTGTTTTAGAAAATGAATTTTTACATTGGCTCCCAAGCCAGTCGCCAGTCACCTTCTTTCTGCCCGCCTCCCGCCCCCCCCCCCTCCCCCCAGCCAAAGCTGCTGTCTCCCAAGGTGCAGAATCTGAAATGACAGTCAGGATCTTCACGGAGATGAAGGTGAAGAACAGACCAAAAAGGAATAATTGTTCTGTTGGTCAGTTGGTCAAGAAGCAAGACAAAAATCAATTATAAATAATGATGGCTTTTAACTCATTGAGTTAACCTTTATAATCGAGATAAAAGTCAGTTAAAGGTGGCTACCAACAGGATAAATTTAATTTCCAGAAAGACCCCTTCAGCCATCACACAGGTAACAAAGAGCTTCCTAGCTGGTTATCTCCTTTATTTGGCTCTTAAAAATATCAGCTGCAATTAGAGATCCTCAGAAAGCCTCAAAAAAGATGTCCTTCTAAAAAGTACATTTCTCTCTTTGTTTTGAAAAAAGACTTTATTTATTTATTTTAGAGAGATGGGAAGGGAGGGAAAGAGGAAGAGAAACAATGATGAGCAAAAGATACATCAATTGATTGCCTTTCACGTGCTCCCAACCGGGAACCTGACCTGCAACCCAGGCATGTGCCCTGACTGGAATTGAACTGGTGACCTTCTGGTTTGCAGGCTGGTGCTCAATCCACTGAGCCACACCAGCCAGGGTTAAAAAGTATATTTATTTAATCAAGTAAGAGCTTCTTGTGTTCTCTTGTATTCTTGTCTTCTCTACATCCCCATTGAAACTTTTATAGTTATCTGATATGACAAGATAATGATACTAACTCAAATGATTTCCATTTTCCCTTTTGCCTTGCTTCACTAAGGGAATTTTATTTTCCCATAGTGTGTGAGTAGAACACTAGCAGTTTGAGAATCTGGGAAGATAGCCAAGAAATGTCAACCTCTGAAAAACAAAAACCATGGAAATAAAAAGGATGACAGGAACTGACTTCTGGGGAAATCACACATTTAAGTGATGATGGGTAAATTGGAAGCCTCAAACCAGAACCGCATTTCTCCAAGTGCACTGTAAATAGAACCCTACCAGAAAGAAGGAGTTTCATGGCCAGGTAATTTCTGCAAATACTGGATTAAAATAATGTTGAAACATTCTTTATTAATTGACTTCTCAGGAAGTCAATATGTTAATGTACACCATGAACTTCTAAGAGAAGATACAGCATGCAGTATGCTCCAAATTTTTTTTTACCACAAAACCATTTTTTAATAGAGAAACCTTGGTAAACTTTGGTAGACTCCATGCTAAAGTATATTCTTGTACTAGAGTATCTGCTTGTATATATTTCCATAAATAAATGTGTTTATACAAATAAACTTTTATTTACATGAGTAAGTTTATACAAAAATTTATTTACACAAATTAATTGAGACATGTCTCAGTCTCTGCTGTAACTGCAGGTCAGGAGAGTTGAAAAAGAGAACTGAATGGCAGGAAGGATTTGCCGCAGGCTCTCTAGGCACTTTTTCCAAGTGGGGTTGCTTTGCTAGGGCTGCCATATGGAACAGAGCACCAGAGACACGGTGGCTGAAACAGCAGATATTTATTTTCTCATAGTTCTGTAAGTTAGAAGGGCAAGATCAACGTATCGGCAGGGTTGGCTCCTTCTGAGGCCTCTCCCCTTGACTGGCAGATGACCTCCTGTCTGTGTTTCCCATGGTCTTTCCCTCTGTGTTTGTTTGTGTTCTAATCGCTTGTAAAGTCACCACTCACATCGGAACAGAGCCCATTCTAATGACTTCATTTCACCTTAGTGACCTCTTTAGGGACCTCCCCATCCAATACAGTCACACTGCGAGGCGCTGAGGGTGAGGACCCCGACACATGAATTTTCAGGGCATGCAGTTCTGCTCACAACAGTGGACTAAACACATAAAGAGCTGGCTTCACCTTCCGCTGAGACCATAATATTCTTTGTATTTTGTCCCAGTCCTTCTTGATCAGGCTTCTGAGCCTGAGATGGTTGCCCCAGAGGATTTTCCGTCTGGGAGGACCCAGCCTTACAGCCAGACACAGTGCCTCTGGCCATTTCATTTCCCAAGAATGGCTTGTGAGCAAATTTCTTGAAGGTTTGGCTAAAATGATTCAGTTTCCCTGGTCCTGCTCAGGCCTACCTGGATGGATAAGATGTGGGTTTCACACGAACAAAGCTGGGGTCCAGATATTCCCCTGTGGTGCCTCTACCAGAGGAGCCAAGGGAAGAAAATGATGGCTGGTTGAGGGTCCGCTGCATAGCAGGGAAGGGGTACAGTGGCGGCTCACACGTCCTGAAGCGTGTTTGGCACTTTACGTCAGCATCATCTCGTGTCTTGTTTATAACATCTCTTTGAGATAAAGGTACTGGTATTACTTCTAGATCACAGGTGAGGAAACTGAATTCTAAAGAAGGTACTTGGCCCTGGCTGGTGTGGCTGAAGGTTGCTGGTTCGGTTCCCAGGCAGGGCACATGCCTGGGTTGCAGGCTGGGTCCGCAGCTGGGGGCATGAGAGAGGCAACCAGTTTCTGTCTCTTTCACATGTTTCTCTCCCTCTCTTTCTCCCTCCTTTCCCCACTCTCTAAAAATAAATAAAATCTTAAAAAAAAATAAGAAGGTACTTGGACCACAGTCATACAAATAAGAAATAATTTGAAGCTTCCTATGCTCTTGGCTATAATCCCACATACAGTTTTTGTGATCTCATTTGACTTTGCTAGGGGCTGATAATTCTTCTTCTACCCTCTGAGGTTCTTTAACTACAGCCTGTGATTTAAACTAATAAGAGATTATCAGGAGAAAAGGCAGACAGATTTTCTTGATATATTTATGTGCATGAGGGCTTCACTGAAAAGAAGGGAAAATCTGAAGAAGCAGTTAGATTTGGCAGTTTATATATCATTTTAACAAAGGGTAATGCACTGGGGGGAAGTGATTAGACAAAGGACAAGGGGGTTGGGGCTCCTGGGGCTGGTAAACCAGAGGAAGTGGACTAGGAAATGTGGGGTGGACAAGGGCTGTTTGGTGTGATTTGTTAGGCTGACTCCAGCTCCAGGGGCCCTCTGCAGCAGTTGAAGCAGTCCTCTTCCTGGTGTGGGAGAGGAGAACACCTTTACATATGGAAATTTGGGTCCCTTTTATGAAGGGAAATTTATGTCCTGCTTTTAGGCAGAAAGGGAGAGGACAGAGAGCTCTTTTGTGTCTGCTGCTTCTCAATTGCCTTTAGCCTAAAATAATCAAGATAACCCTTATGCGGAAGCGGCATATACGGAGTGACATCACTGGATCCCCTTCAGTTTCTACAGCACTTAGAGAGGACAAAAATGTCCAGCGCTACAAGGTTATTAAGCAGAAACTAGGTTAGAAGCTGATCTCTATGACTTCCAAACCAATGGGGTATGTACCACCTAAATAGAATCTGTTAAAATAGACTTTTAATTTCAGAACAGTTTAAGGTTTACAGAAAACCCACAAATATAGGAAGTTAGATACCCTGTACCCAAGTTTTCCTATTATGAATGTCTTACATTAGCATGGTAGGTTTCTTCCAAGTAGTGAATTAATATCAATATATTATTAATAAAGTCTATATTTTGTAGGAAACTGTTCTGTGTGGTGTGGGCCCAGCTACCACTGGGAGATGCACAGGACCCACACCCACAGATAGGTTCTCCCGTGAGGAGTCAGGCCTGCAGTGTACCTAGGCTGCTATGAGTCTTGCTTTTTGCTAAAAACTCCCTCACCCTGATTTGTAGCAAACATTTCCTGCAAAATAACTTCTTAAAATCCATGCTAAACCTTCCAAGGATGAATGTAACCAGTTCAACCACTTTTGCCTTTTCATTTTCAAATATCCCTCTTCTGTGATGTGATTAGCAACATTGGCTCCTTTGTTTTCTGTGAAAGATGAAGTGAACCTAAAGCAAACCTGTGCATAGTAAATGAGGACCATCCTGTAATGGGCAGGGAAACCCAATAAAGGCCAGTCATGGCAGAGGCCGTGGCTTTTGCTCCTCTTGAGAAAAAAGCCATGCTGTCCCTTTTCCTCCACCAGATCCGGTAATCCACGTGAATGTCTCATTTCATCCATAATGACGCAGACACTGCAGGCTGGTGTCTGCATCAATATTTTATTCAGTTTCCTTAGTTTTTATCTAATGTCTTCACTCTCTTCCAGGATCCCATCCAGGATGCCGCGTTACATGTACTTGTCTCCTTTTGGCTCCTCTTGTCTGACAGCTTCTCAGACTTCCCTTGTTTTGATGGCCTTGAGCATTTTGAGGAGAATAGGTCAGTAATTTTGTAGAATGTCGCTCAGTTGGGATTTGTCTGATTTTTTTTGTCATGATTAGACTGAGTTGTGTGTTTTGAGGGGGAAGAAAATCTCCCCAGAGGCAAAGTGACAGCTCCATCACATCATATCAAAAGCACATTCTATCAACACAGCTTACAGCTGCTGATGCTTGCCAGGTTTCTCTGCTGCAAATAAATAGTTTTTCTACCTGCTTCTTCTCCTGTCTCTTATTTCCTTCTCACATTTCTATGTAGCAGGGGTCTCCAAGCCAGTGTCTTTGCAATAACTCCATCATTGTGAAGTGCTATGTCGTACCTGCTTGTCCTTCTGCTATTTAGTGAGAGATCTGTTCTTGCTTTTGTCCTTTGTGAGTGAATTTTTGTGCTTGTGTGTAGATGTGCACCTGTGTATAAAAAGGAGTAAGCGGCTTTTGGCGGTTTGTTAATTTTACCTAAGGATTCTGCTGACCAGAAACATCATATCTGAGAGACCTCCAGACCAGCAGCAACAGAAGATCTTTAGCAAGTGACCAGGCTGGGGCCTTGAGGGGAGATGGGAAATTCAGAAAAACCTCCCTGAGCATCAGTTTTCTCGGGGATAACAGAATCAGATGAGGGAGTTGGATTCCTTGACTTACCAGGTCCCTTCTCACTCTGAAGCCAGGGATCTGGGGTCTGCAGGTAGGAAAATAGGGCAGGTTTTTTTTTTGCCTGTATCAATGTTATTTTTTTAGTAGTTCATTGCAAGCTAAAGCATTGAAAAGATTCCTGATTGCTGGTCTCTGAAGGCATTTGTTTGGCTGGAGCCTCTGATTTAACAAAGATATAAACATTTCCTGTGGAAACAGATCCCAGCTCGTCACCTCGCCCACGCTTGCTCCCGGGAAGACTCTGCCCTGCTTCTTCTGTGTTCTCTGTGTCTGTCTTGCTTCTCTAGCATCCTGCTGCGGTGAGACAGACTTACACAGTGCATCGTTCATCCTCCACGAGCACCTTTCTAAATCCAGGTTGGGGATGTACCCAGTATATCTGAGCCTTTTGGGCCAAAGCTGTCCCCATGTCTGCATCTATTTTAGGGTCAAAGTCAGAGTCTGAACATATTCACTCTTGCTTTGGGAACCTGAGAAAAATCACAGTTTATCTGTGTGTGTGTGTGTGTGTGTGTGTGTGTCTTTGGTCATTTATTTGGTCAAAATAAAACTGAAATGTTTGTCTGCTGATACCTTTTGTTTTTCAAAGTTTCTTTAATTAAATCCCATATATTAACTCAATGACAGTACATATTTACTTTAGCCCTTTGCAGTATTTCTTTTCTGGACAAAATACCTTAACCCTCTTCCATGTAATAAGTAACTTTTGCAAGTTAGCATCTTGCCCATTTGTACTAGGCCCTGGATATGCCAATTATTGCCTCTGGGTGGAAAAGGGGAATATCATTCTGCTTCCGTTTATCTTGCACTCATTGCCCCTCCTTGGAAGTGGAGAGTGAAGGCCATTCCTCAATCCATTTCTCCTTGTTTTCCTGTGGCCCCATTTAAGGGAAAAACTTTTTGATTTTGTGTGCTGTCAGTTCCTCTGGGTTTGCTGACATCAGTTTTGGCCGGGTTGGTGTTTAAAACATTTTCAGAGGGTTAAATAATTTATTTGAAAGCTGGTGGAGAAAGACACTTAAAAAGAATTAAACCAAGTGAGTGTATTTGAAGGCAAAGATGTGACTGGGAACCAAGATATATGGCTTCAGGAAGAGAGAGAGATCTTCTTTCAAAACCAAAAGTAAATGTCACTTAAGTGTTACCTTCATACCTATTATTTCCTGAATCTTGTTTGAGCATATCAATATGGATATAAATATGTCTGAGTGAGTAAAAAAATCTTTAAAATATTAGCATAAAGAAATTCTCCTAGGAATGTCTTTGTGGCATCAGTACTATTGACGCTATCATGTGGTGTGTTTATAGTGTATTAGGATTGTGAACAGCTTCCCTAGCTCTTTAAATAATTAAGAACCATTCATACCCAATTTGCACAGTTTCTCTGAGATTTTGAAAATCTACCATGGACTTTTCCTAATTTATTTTTATTCTGGACTCATCATATCTTACTCTACCCTGTCTAGAACTGATAATGTCTAGAACTGATTCCATTGTTTTTAACAAAGTTTTCCACTTTCTAGAAACTTTCGTTCAGAGGCCTATCATCAAAGTTTTCCCAAAAACATTCTTGTTGATTTGCCAGAAAAGGCTGGAGGCCCGAATGAATGATCTGTCCCAGCTGCACTTGGAAGAGGAGCGAGAAATGAAAACCAGGAGGTGTGTTGGACTTCTCCTGAGCGAGTGGCCTCCGCCGGCACCCCTCTGGCCTTCCCGGGCCCCGCTGGGAGTCGGACACCAGAGCGCCAGCCTGGCTTCTCATTTTAATGTCCTAGCTCTTGTACATATTACTTACTTGAAAATAGTCCCAAAGACCAAAATGGTGGGAGGGCAACTGAGTTTACTGTGTTTTATAACTTGGGAGTCTGAGAAAGGGTAAGCCGTGTATGTGAGGTGGAGAGTTGGTCTGCGCTGTGCTTCCTCTCCGCGCCTCCCACACGACGACGTGTGGTGGCCTCCAGCACGCCCTCTCCTCCCCTGCCCAGCTGTGGCCTAATCTGTCCTGCCTCCCCAGACTCTACAGTGTCAGCGATTGATGGAGACCTGCTTAATTTGTCCTGGTAGATCCCTCCTGTGGACACTTTGAAAAATGCAGATTCCTGATGCTGCCCTGGATGTTCTAAATTAAATCTCCCTGGGGTGGGGCCAGGGAGTCCCTATATTCTCAGGTGATTCTGATGCATGGCTTGGTTTGAGGACCAGTGTCCCAAGAGATATTGCATTTGGATGTCAAAGGGACGGAGCTGAGAAAGCATCTCCCAGCTGTTCTGGATAGAGCAGAGAAGGGAGAGATTTATGAGACATGTAGCAAGAACAAATTTGAGTGTGTAAAAGATTGCCAGTCATATGTGTATATGGTTGTAAATTAAACTGCTTTATAATTATATATCCACATGCTAAAAAAAGGTCAAAACATACCTTTGGATATGAAATGAAAAGTTAACCGCGGCACCCTGCCTTAGGAGCTTGTCTGTTCTCTGCAGGGCAGAGGTTCTCACTCCTGATAACAAATCTCAGAGGCCTGGCAAATACTGACATTTGGTTCTTTCCCCAGGGCTACGGAACCACACTGCCTGGGAACCTGAGCGGCTGTATCCTACAGGCTCTGTAGGGGATTCCATGTGCGGCTGGATTTGAGATGCAAAGGTTCATCTGCTCCTTTTATCTGTTACTTGTTTGTAAAGTTATCAGATGCTTGGGTTTTGCTGAGAGTCTTTATTTTCATCCTAGGCTCCCTCAAAATGCTGGGCTCTCATTTTGGTCTCTAGGGGAAATCCACACAATCTGGGCAAAGAGCCTACTTTCTCCACAACTGTGTTTGTCCAAAGTCAGATCTTCTTGGCTGTGGAGGAAGCATCGAGCAGGAAATATTTCTGACATGTGGTTGTGAAATCACTGTAATAGTAGCAACATTAACATAAATCAGAAGAAAAGGAAAAAATATCCATAAACCCTCCGCCCACCCCAATAAATCAAACCACTTTCGTTTTCGCCCGTGACTTTTTCTATCTGCTGCAGCACAGGCGCACCAACACTGGGGAAGTTGAGGCAGCTCTCCAAAGCACGCTTGCACTTCTCTGAGATTGGACCCAAATAAGGAAAGAGCTGGGCTTTCCAGATGTTTCAGCAATTGCCCCAAATTATTTGGCTTTGGACTTCCTAAAGAAATAAAAACACTTTTCAACCCTCCTCCACCAGAAGCTCAATGTGACAGTGTTTTATTCTCAACCCAGATACTGAAAATTCCCAAGGAATGTATTTGAAAGCTCTTTCAAAGTATGCTTTCCAAAAGTCTCAAATCTATCTTTTTTTCTTTCTTTTACCAGAAGCTGATGAGCCTCCCAACAGTGACAACATATTGGAGGCTCCATGCAGCTCTGCGGTAGGACTTTTTTAGGCACTTACTTTCAAATCTAAATATTTCTTCAATGTATCTGCCTCTAGGCCCTACACATGAAAGTGACAATACGTATTTTAAAACCCAGAAGTTAATTTTTTTCTTTATTGTTGGAAAGGCTTTAGTATCCCTCATAACTGGAGTTGGTGCAGTGCAGTTGTGTTTTATTAGCTGTAGACACACAGCTAAGCAGCTTTCTAAAGCCCACAAAACTTCTGAGTAATGTGAGCCTCGGCGATGCCCTCGGGTTCTTTTCGGCACCATCAATATTTCATTGTTTGCCCTTTGCTTCCTGGCTTGGAGCACTTCCTGTCCTCCTCCTGGATAAAACTCTGTGGTGTATGGAGCAGCTGGGGATGAGGGGGGCAAGGTTGACCAGGGTCTTTGGAAATACAAGCTCAGGAACAGGCATCTAAACTTAGTTTAGGATGAATCTCTTGGACCCCTAGGTCCAGGAAAGAGCATTTGGGGAGTTAGAGTTGAGATTTTATGAAAGGAATCTTGTGCGATTCATGTGGAACTTCCATGTTTCTGGCCCTTAAAAGTAAAATATGTTTTAGAATTTATAAGAATGTTCTTGAGCCCTGGCTGGCATAGCTCAGTGGATTGAGCGCAGGCTGCGAATCAAAGCATCACGGGTTCGATTCCCAGTCAGGGCACATGCCTGGGTTGCGGGCCGCGGCCCCCAGCAACCGCACATTGATGTTTCTCTCTCTCCCTCCCTTCCCTCTCTAAAAAAATAAATAAATAAGTAAAATCTTAAAAAAAAAAAGAATGTTCTTGACACAGAAGCTGAAAACCATAGATGAGTTTATTTGAATACTGGTTTTATAAATTTACAGGGTACATTTCTTTGGCTACTCGCTCAATAAAGAGTGGGGTTTTTATCCTGAAGTTGCCTTCAAAATTCAATTAAAATGTCTTCATCAGTGACCTGGGTGACTTGGGGCACCTTTCATGCTAGTAATAAGAAAACTGTTGTCATCCTCTGAATACTGCTCCTCATTAAAAACAAATGCTGCTTATCCTATGATGCCTGGACTGGTACCCACCTCCCCTAAGGCCCTTTGTGGGTCGGTGTTGTTGAATCCACCACACGTGCTGTTGTGATTGTGTACTAACGGCCTATGGGCAATCAGGATTCATGCTTTGTTGTGTCCTGCATCTGGGGCAAGATGAGTGGTAGTCACGCCTAAATGCAGCTTAGTCCGAGTGTGCCTGAGTGTGCCATTAGGTCTTCCACAGCCTCTTCATCTCAGGGCAGGGCCATTCTCCAGGGGAACTTGGACCCACAGCCTAACGCCCACCAGTTTATTCCCATCACAAACTCATTGTCTTCCCTATTCCGTGTGATAGCTCCTCAGCCACAAAAACAAGAGGAATGTGTACTTGTGCACTGTCACGTGCCTGGCATGCCTCTGCTGCATTTTGACCATTATAACTGGAGACTTTTATAAGCATTTGATAACCAAGGTTGATTGCTACACAGTGATCAGTTGGCCAGAAGCTATACACTACAGGGTCCGATAGCCCAGTGGAAAGTATTTTCCAGAAATTCTTAACTTAATGACATCCTTTATAGTAGATGTAACCCCAAAAATAAGAGACAAAAGATACTGGAATATTGCACTCAGTCACTAAAATCGGTTTAGTTCATTATCAGATCATATGATTAAAACGTTTCCCAGAGCAATGCCCCTAAAGCTGGTAGATTTCCACTTGACCTTGTCAGATTCCTGAAGCAGAAGTGGTCTTAGCAAACAGAAGTTTACCCCTTCAGGCTTTTGATATAATCGTGCGAAGAGACAATATCTTTCTGTTGGTCTGAGCCTCTCTGGAGAAACCAACGCATAATTGGATTTTTTCTTTTGCATAATTCATTTATTCATACCTTTACCCCCAGGGACAATTTCTCTTCTCCATTTGTTACTGATTTTTACCCAAACTTTTCCACCTTTTGAAGGAATGTTAGGTTCAGCCACTGTGCTGGGCCAGATTGCTGGTCGCAGTAGCAGCCTACAAGTGCCTCCCTCTCGGTCCCCTCCCGTTCATACAGAGTAGGGCCACACAGCTACAGAACTGGTGGGCCACCTCAACTGCTGGGCAGTTTGGAAAAAGAAAGCTGAGATGGTATAGGGAATAACTATATAGTAAACTAGCATTCTCCTCCCTCCTTCTCCCACATCCCCCCCACCCCCTGCAGAAAAGCATAGGAATCTATTGAGTGGGAAGCCCTCTTTGGCCTCTGTATGTTAAGTGTGAGCACACACTCATGAATGCATGCAGCCCTTCATGCCTTTATCTCCCCGGATTTTAGATGGTAAATCTTTCACCCTGCCAAGTCTCTATCAAAGCACTGCTCTGAGGCTGATAAATGACATGGTATGTCCATTTAATGTGATGTCTCTTCATCCACTTTTGGACACTATGGGCTGTAAAATGTATTCCTTATTCTGAATAAATATAACTCAGCACTCCTAGTTGGTTACGGAATCTTTTTCTGAAGTCCCTTCATAGTGTTCTAAGCATTGCATTACCATTGGGTATGCAAAACCCTGTCCAAAGTGAGCATCCATTTCTGTCAGGACCCATTTACAGCCTCCCAGGGCTACCGGCTGCAGGCTCATAGTGTCTACACGCCAACTCTGCACGGGGGTCTTCTCCCTGCCGTCTGCCCCACAGCCATCTGCTGCCTCTGTCTTTTTTGCCGGCATTCTGAGCTGCTGAGGGTACATGAGGAATATGTCCACGATCAGCCCACTGCTGCATGGCTGCAGCTCCCCTGATCCACTCGTTTCATGCACCCAGTTGAACACCTCACGTGAGTGCTCCCAGATGGGCCTTACACCTCAGTCTAGACCAGATGTTCTCCTGATGGGCATTGACATACCCTATTTAATGCACCTCTTAAAGTCCCATAGTGATTTCCATAGGGCCATTAATAATAATAAAATGCCCCTTAATAATCCATTTTCCATTGACCTTCTACCCGACCATGTGGCAAAGCTATTGAACATTGTCCAAGAGTCAGAGGACACCTGACTTTGGGGCTCTGATTGTTGCTCAATTCCTCCATCGCTGCAAGGAAAACAGGCACAATCCAGCCCACTGAGCCAATTTGATGTCACCTTCAGTTAGATCTTTCCCACCAGTTGGTCACAGTGAGCAGCCTTCCAAACAGATTGCTGCCTGTCCACATTACAACAGCTCTCCGTGTACTAAGCAGCTCTCTTTGGTTCAGTCAAAGGCAGTTCTTAAGACACTGCCTGAGTGTCAGTAGCATCTGGCGGGTCCTAACATGGAGGTGAGAGGAAATGAGGCTGCCTGCCCGTGAATATGATCAAGACCTCCTTGTGTTCCTCCAGCAGCATGTTCTTGAAAAAACCATTTTCATTTATCACAGAGTTCTCCTGGGCACTGACTTCCTTATTGGAACATTTCTCCAACATCACCCCAGATATTATGCATATTTCAGTTTTCAGATTATTTTATGTTTTTTGGTCACAAAGGCAGTTTCCATTAATGCCACCTGTGTGAGCAGGGCCAGTCACCACTTGCATGAGGCTTTTTGTGTCTCTTCCCTTCCTGCCAGTCTCGATGTGTCTTCCTTAAATCCTTGATTAGAAGACTTCTTTTCAGCTAGTCTTCCATTGCTTATTCAGAATGATTGCTCTATAATTGAGTTGTAATTCCAGTTTGGTCCCAGAAGGAGGTGAGTGTAGCTTCCACCTACTCCACTGCCACCTTGGATCTCCAATGTTGAAACTGAACAGTTTTTGCACAGAGAAGGATACCATCAACAAAACAAGCAAACAAGCAATCAAAACAGCCTACTGAATGGAAGAAGATATTTTGATAAGGAGTAATATCCATTTTTTATAAAGAACTCATACACAAAAAACAAATAATCCAATTAAAAATAGGCAGAAGACTTGAATTGCATTTCTCCAAAGAAAACATATGGGTAGCCAATGACATAGACATATGAAAAGATGCTCAGTGTCACTAATCCAATTAATGCAAATTAATCCACAATGAGAAATCACCTTATACCTGTCAAAATGGCTTTCATCAATAAATCAACAAAAAAGTGTTGGCAAGGATGTGGAGAAAAGGAAACCCTTGTGCAGACTGGTGTGGCCACTGTGGAAAATAGGATGGATAATCCTCAAAAAATTAAAAATAGAATTACCTTATGACCCAGCAATTCCACTTCTGGAAATATATCCAAGAAATCCAAAACACTGATTTGGAAAGATATATGCACCCCTGTGTTCACTGCAGTGTTTATTTACAATATAGCCAAGTTATGAAAGCAACCCAAGTTACTCATTAATAAATGAGTGAATACAAAAGTGGTGGTACATATATACAACAGAATGTTATTGGCCATAAAAAAGGTTGAAATCTTACCCTTTGCAACAGCATGGATGGACCTAGAGGGTATTATGCTAAGTGAAATAGGTCAGACAGAAATAGACAAATGCCATATGATTTCATTTATATGTGCAACCCAAAGAACAAAATAAATGAACAAACAAAAGAGAAACAAACTCATGGATACATAAAACAAACTGAGGGTTGCCAGATGGGGTTGCTGGGAGCCTGGGTGATAAAGATGAAGGGTTTAAAAAGCACAAATTGACCAGCATGGCTCAGTGGGTTGGGCATTGTCCTGCCAAGTGAAAGGTCATGGGTTTGATTCTTGGTTAGGACACATGTCTGGGTTTTGGGCCAGATTCCCAGTTGGGGGCAGGCAAGAAGCAAGCGATCAATGTTTTTCTCCATCTCTTTTTCCCTCCCCTCCTCTTTTCCTAAAAAAAAAAGTCATTGCAGCTTTAGCCATCACCACTTGCATGAGGCTTTATGGTTGGTGAGAGCCTGTCTCTCACTCCGGAGAAGCTACCTCATGATGGGAGAGGCCACACTGCGATTGGACAGAATCCTTGAACCACCCCACAAAGGGACAGTTACCTACTTTGGACTAAATCTGCATCCATAAAAGGACAAAGAAGTCTTTCCAAATTCTTAATAACAGTGCTACCAGTTATCAGACTATATTCTGTGGCAGGCAGTTACAGCAAAGACAATGGGCCAGGTACAGAAGGTCACCAGGGCATAAATCCTGGGTGCCTAGTAATGGGCAACACTGGGAAGACAAGGGTCTCTTCCTCTGGGTAACCTTTCCTCCCCCAGGGTATCACAGGTCATGCAGTTTGACTCCCTGACCTTTCCTCCCTAGACATAACATCTAGGCCTCAGTTGTATTTCAGCTCCAGGCCAAGAAAAGGAGCAAAACCAAGCAAGTGATGCCATGGTTGTCCTCAGAACCAGCTGCATACTAATGACCTCCTGGTCTAGTGCCACCAGTCAATGGAGACCATGACCCTGAGAGGATACTCCTGGAAAACTGATGAATGTTCTATTGGGAAACTCCCCTGGGACTTTCCCTAAAATCACTGTCCTTAAAAGCCCTTAGGATGGAGGACCTGGTGTGCTTTCTCTCCCCTTTCTGCTGTTTTCCCCTCCCCAACATTACCTTTACCTTCCTCTCTCCTAAACTCCAAGGGCCTTCTCTTGCCTCTGTGACGTTTTCCTGAGCCCTTTTCTTCTACCACTCACTTCTTCTACCTCTGTGATCTTCTAAATAAACTTTACTTATAGTTTTTATCTTGGCTCCGAATTCTTTCCTAGGCAGAACTCAAGTACCAAGGTTGCTGAACCAAGGTCCAGTCTGATTCCTGGTGCCCTTCCTGCTGCCGCCAACAGTTCCAGGTGCTTACACAGCTATTTTACTTAAGGCTTTTAAACATCCCAATATAGCAAATGGGGAAAACCAGACAGGAGAGGTTACTTGCCCAAGTTCACAGAGTAGGAAGTAGCAGGGCAAGAGTCCAGTCTAAGACTTCCTCTTAATCCCAAACTCAAATGCTTTGCTGTGCCCATTCCAGATCACAAAATGAGTGTATCTCATTCCGAGGGGACTACCTAGAGCTAATGTAGCTTAAGCCTCAGATCCCCTCACTCGTGTGAGCCCTTAATGTGTTTGCACGTTCATATATGTTTTTATACTTTTTCTGAAAGAGAGCTTCCCAAGTTATACACTCTTCAGGCCTAAGAAAACATGGATCGAGTCCAGATTGCATCAGAATATGTCCTCTGTGCTCTTCATCAATTCTTCCTGGTGCTGCAGATGACAAAAAACCTGACTTTCCTCGGGAAGGTCTTCCCAGTCTCCCTGCGAGGCCTTTTTCCCACGTCGTACATTTTCAGAGCACCATGTGTACCTCTTATTCATGACACGGAGGTTACGGTTTTAACATTGACTTTTGTGATTACGGGGTTAGAGTCCATCTCCTCTACGAGACTGTCCACTCCATGAAGGCAGGGCCCATGGCTACCTTCACATTGTACCCCCAGTGCCCACCAGGGTGCCTGGCACATGGTCAGAGCTTAATAAATGTTGCATAAAATAATGTCAGAATATTGTGTATACTGCATGCATAAACATTTATTTGTTAAGTTTATTTTGAAGAATTTGTTGAATCCTTAGAAATGATTGGAGATAACCTGAAATTTTGCAAAACAAAAGCTGATTGTTACTGCTCTAGGTTAATATCTAGATATATCTAGATAATGTAGGTTAACACACATACAGTCTAGAGGAGTTGCCTTTTCTACCTGGGAAATGAAACCTCAGTTGTCTAAGAATCTGAAAAGATCTCATTTTAATACTTGTGTTGGCTCCCGGAAGTCCTGAAATACAGATAGGAGAAAGCTCTGTAATTTTATAAGGAAGGGGCATGCGCTTTTGTTCTTTCTGACCTCCCCACTGGAAGGAGACTTAGTGGTAGAAATGGGAGGACTGCCTTGATCATTATTGCCAAATGGATTCACTGGGCTTTGAAGCTCAGTGATTCTGGAGCCTATGCTAGGCTCTCTGAGGCAATTTCATTTAGAAGAATTTAGCGGAACTCAGAGATAATCTGCTCTCAGGAAGCAAAAAGGCTTTGGCCATGAACCTACATGGACATAGATGTTGACTCCAAATTTATTAATTGAATGATCACATGCAAATTTCTTAATATCTCTGTCCCTCATGTCAATGTAAGAAACGTCCAAATCTCTGGAGAATTTTTAGAAGATTTTATTTGAGGCAAATAGACAATATATATGGGGGAGCAAGATCTCAAATGCTCCGGACAATAACGGTTGTATAGTTTCTTTTAGGCATGTGAATTGAGGAGGGAACCTAGAAAGATTGCATAAAGGCAGAAGAACATAAAGCAGGGATTAGAGCACAAAATAGTTAAGATTATGGGCCTCTTGAGGGCGGTCCCTTTCAGGAGGAGGGATCTGCAAGAGGCATTTCAAGGGTGTGTTAACCTAGATGCACAAAAAACAATGTGCATTTTGCTTGCTGAAGGCAAAGATAAGACTTTTAGAAAAGAAGTTCTATGCCTGGGGCATGATTTCCCATCTTGACCTGCCTGGTTAGGAATTGATGATCAGATCACCCTACTAAGTTATTTTTCATTGACACCCCTCCCCCATCACCACTGTTTCCTTATCTGTACATTGGGAAGGATAATAGTAATTACCTCATAAGCCAGGTGTAAGGACCAAGCAATAGTGTAGGAGCTTAGCACCATTGTCAATTGCATTGTAAAAAGTAGAAAAAATTAGTGATGTTTATGATTATAGGTAGTCAACTGTATAATGTTGATGATGTTGATATGTTGATTTTGCCAAAGGGGATTTGAGATAATATCTTTAAAATCCTTAGATTAGTCCTTTGCCCATAGTAAGCACAATGGCTATTATGACCAAAACATAATATGAAAAATAGAAAAGGGTCCTTTACCCACAAAAAGGCAAATAAATGAATACAAATAAAGATATTTCAATTTAGATGGGATGGTGATAATGCTTATCATCATATTTGCAGAGTAGAGACTTTATAAAGTAAAAAGATGTCATAATTCTTTCTCCATGGCTTTAGCTGAGAATTAGTTTCCTTGGGCAGCCTTTGCCAAAGACATTTGACCTGGAGACCTCATCCAATTAAAAACACTGTTGGAAAGTCTTGATGTAACATCCAGTACAAAAAGAGAACCAATTAATAACAGATGATAAAAGACCCATAGGGTGTGGACTGTTAAAAGAGAGATAGAAGAAACTATTGTGTCTTTCTAGAGAAAAGAAAGAGACTCGTTATTTGAGAAACCCAAAATAAACATTGACTTTGGATGACAGTAGACCTGAATTCTGGGTCTGATCACTGTCCTGGTCCTTCCCTGCCTTTGAACCTCCTGGAACTGGAGTAGGACTTTGTAAAAGAACTTACAAAGTATTACGATAAATAACAAATAATTGAAATGGTTGTCATTTGAGTTCTTCAAACTACTTCTAAAGAAACATTTAAGATTTTCTCAGTTACTTTCTGCAGAAGACTCTGAGCCAGGAAATAATTTGTTTGGTCATTTCCTCCTATCTGGATTTCTGGGCATTCCTCCATCGCTGGTTAGTGTGTGACTCCCCCTGGCAATGTCAATCATTAACCCGGCCTGGTAGCAGTTTTCCCACACCACAGGGAGGGAAAGGGGGTTGCAGGTTCTGGGACCTACAGACTCAAGGCGGGTGATGCAGTTCAGTTAGGAGCAGATTTCAGGAGTGTTACTAGAGTAACACCTTTTATTGGAATAACACATTGCAGCTTTTGATTTACTCATACATTAATCACTTGGCTGTGGTGACACGGTCACTGTATGAGGAGTCTGAAAACGTGTGGTCTCCGCACCCCCAGGCAAGTCACTCTGTGCCTGTCTTTCCCCAACTGTAAGATGAAGATAACACTATTTTCTCTATCACACAGAGTTGTCCTGTGGCTCAAATGAAAACATATATATGTAAGGGAATGCTTTGTGAACTGTAAAGCTCTGTATAAATAGAAATCAACATTTAAAATAACATTAAAGATGAGGAAACAGAGGCTGTGAGATGTTCATGGACTTGTAAGAGGTAAGAATGGGCAGCCAATGGCAGAGCTGGGCTCCAGCATTCTCCCAGAAAGAAGTTGGCAGGGAGTGGAGATCTGTCATTTTCTTTAATACACACATATTTTTTTAAAGCTGGAGACAGAGATGAAGGGCGGGGAGGGATGCAGGTTTGCCGAGTGCCTGCTGTGTGGCAGCACCCCTGTCCTGGAGGAGCTCACCCAATGGGGGACAATGATCAAGCAGATCAGTCACAGCAGTGTGGAGAGTGCCCACCCAAGTACACAGCAGGCTCCGGGCAGTCCAGGGGAGAGAACAACCGATTTGGAATGGGGGTGCAGTAAGGAAATCTGCAGAGAAGAGGGGGAGAAAGAGGTGGGAGAGGTCCCTCATTCTCTTCAACCACCCACAGCTGAGTCCTGCTCTCGCCTGTTCTCAAGGCTTCTCCTTCCCCTTCCCCGTTTGGAGGTGCATCCTTCCTCTCATTGCTTAAACCCATTACTTCACCTGGAAAGGCTACTCCCTTTCCTGGTTTCCCCTAAACTGGGGGGGACGGGCTGTGACCTGAGCCCCAGCAACCTCCTGCATCTACCTCTTGCCTTGGAAGCAAGAAAAATGGAGTGTCTGGCCACACCCCCACCCCCACTCCAGTGGCAAAGTGAGCTGCCTGGTGTTGTAGGCCATGGTCCTAATAGCCCCTCTGTGGAGGGGTTGGCCTTTTGTTCCAGACACCGATGTCCCAAATCTGGCTTTCTGGCCTTCTTGGAGAATCTGTGAACCACCAGTTATCTTTTAAACCAGTGCCTCTCAAATTATAAGGTACAGACAAATGACCAGGAGGCTGTGTTAAAACGTAGATTGGGACCAAGTAGGCCCAGGTGGTGGGCCTGTGAGTCTGCATTTCTAACAGGCTCCCAGACAATCCTAATGCTGTCCACCCATGATTATAATGGAGGTATAGGGGTGTAGAGACAGGAATGCTAACTTCCTGGCTAAATTTACTTTCCTGGAATCCCTTCCTCATAACACGCCCTGTCTCTTGAAGTAAATGAAGAGATAAAGTCAAGGTAGGTAAAGATATAAGCAGAGCAGTCCTCCAAAGACATAGTAACATTTGTCACCAATAAAAGCCTAAGGACCAGCATTACGTCATCTCAGGTTGCCATAACAAAATACCATAGCCTGGGTGGTTTCCAGGCAGGAGATAGCCAGGAACAAGGAAACTCCAGAGGTGCCCCAGGGCTAAGATAAAGGACATTGACATCGGACAGAGACCCTATTCTAAGACTGGTTGTTCCACTTCTGGGAAAGCACTGAATCATGGTGACTCATGAATGCACCTGTGCAGAAGATGCTACCTGGCCCCTGCTTCATTATAATAACATTATAATAAATTAACATTGTGCCACCCCCTTCTCCAGTGACCAGTCAAGGAAAGTCATGGGAGACCACATGCACAGTAGATTTAAAGCAATACAACTACTTGTACATGCTCCATAAAAAGCCCGCCAAAACTAGCCAGGAAAGATCCGCCCTAAAAGAACAGAATCCCTCCAGCCCCTGTGGTCAGTCTCTACTGGGAGTTGGCCCGTTCCCACGTTCTGTGCAGTGTACTATGGCTTAATAAATCTCCTCTCTCTCTCTGCTATAAACTCGGTGTGTTTGGTTCAGTTCTTTGCCCACCATCACTGAGGACCCGGTTACCTGTGCCCACCTGTGACAGTTTCATCAACAAGCATTTATTCCTCACAGTTCTGGGGGGTGGGAGATCCAGTGCTTCTGGGTAAGGGGCCTCCTCCTGGCTAGCAGACAGCCACCACTGTCTCACTCTTTCCTCCCATGATGGGGAGGGAGCTCTGGTGCCTGGTTCTTTTTTTATAAGGGCATTAATCACATTTTGGGGGCCTCATCCAACCTCATGTGGAACCTAATCACCTCCCAAAGGCCCCATCTCCTAATACTGTCACAGCAGGGGTGAGGGCTTCAACATAAGAGTTTTGGAGAGACATAAACCTTCAGTCCAACACAACTACATATAGATTTTTCTAGGAAAGTGATTTCACTTCACTGCTGGGAGGCTGTCAGTCATGAGCACAGGTCACTGTTGTCAGTGGTGGCATGTTTTGCTCTGATGAACATAGACCACGGTGAGCTCTACTGACAGCAGATGGGGTCAACCCTCCCCTTTCTTGGTTGAAGCTGGAGGACCACTCATTTTGTCACGTAGAGAAGCAGATGCACAGCAAGCCCTCGCATGGCTTGAAAATGCAGGAAACTAAAAACCGAATGCCCTTGTTCTAGAAAACGAACCAACTGCCAGGGCCAAGTGAGCTCAGAACCAGAGAGTGTATGAAATGGCCTTTAGGAAGGAAACCAAGAGTTGCTTGAGTGCGTAATTAAAGATGTCCACTGGCTAATATCAGCATCCAAACAACTGCTCAAGTGCTGACTTCTTGAAAATTAGTGCATATGTCGTAGAGTTTTTAAAAATCCTCACCTGAGGAGGATACGTTTATTGATTTGAGAGAGAAACATTGATCGGTAGCCTCTGGCATGCACCCCTACCCGGGAGTGAACCCGAAACCGAGGTATGTGCCTGTACAGGGGATCGAACCCAGCACAAGGTTTTTTGGCATACAGACGATGTTCCACCCAATGGGGACACCTGGCCAGGGCTATGTCATATCATTTTTTAGGCAAACGCACAGAAACAACGTTTTGTACAATGTATAGAAAAGCACACAGAAGGTGGTCTGGAAAGGGCTTGCCCAACTGAGTCGAGTTACCCAGGGAAAGGATTAAAGGACCACCACAGCATGCAAATCCAAGCATGGGCCCCGCCAGCAGGTACCCCCAAAAGTGAGCCCCGCGTGGGCCTCAGAGAGAGAAGGTACGCCGTCTTCACAGACTGAGCCAAATGTGTTGGGCAAAACAGTAAACAAACATATTTAAATAAAAAGAGGTGGAGATGGAAAAAGAGTCACTTTATTCCAATGCCCTTCTTCCCCATTCGAATGATTTCTTGGCCTCCACTTTCTCGGGCAGAGAGGCCAAATCTAAACAGGAAAACAAAGTACAGATAAAGAAGTTAGTTCTTAGCCAGGTCTTCCTGATCATTTGTGGGACCCTGGGCTACAGTACAAGCAGATGTTCATATATATATATAGTGTGTGTCTAAATATTTAAAAGTTATACATCAAACTGACATACTGTTAATTGAGATATATGTTGTCTGTCTGCTTTGACAAATATTCCTCTAAAGTGATGGGAAGAGTCAGGTTAAGCTCGAGTTCTGAGAGTTCAACGACATTGTGAAGCCGGGCTGGCTCCGGGTCCGCAGGGCACCCTCCTGGTGTTCTTTAACATAATGCCATTTATTGCTGCCGGCTGTGTCCGCATGGAAGGGGCTGTGTGCACACGTGTGGACCACCCGGCTCCCACGTACAAGCTCCAGGCACATCCCTTGAAACAGCTGCCCCTTGGTCTCATCTTGGTCTGGTGTGTATGCTCCAGTGGTGTGTGGAAAGTTAAACCTGGGGAAAGGCCAATGCAGGCCCTGGAAATGGGCTCAGGACCACCTGGACAGAGAATATGGGGTCTCTTGTTCCTGAGTTTGGTCTAAAAGTGGGGTGCTGGTGGACAGAGGCTCTGGAAGGGCACATGCTTTGGGTCTCACTGACTCCTCACCCTATGGGAGGTGTGGCTGGTGGAGGAGCTCTCTGAAGCAAGGGCCCCAGGGCTATTATGCTGCCTCCTCCACTGGTCTAAGTTATTCTGGGTTTGGGTGAGTCCTGTGCTCAGGTCCTGATGAGTTAAGAAATTTCAAGGGTCATTTTGACTACACTATATGTAGCATCCAAGTCAGTGAATTAGCCTCATTCTTTCCACTGTGTACTTGTATTAAATATTTAAAAATATGAGCAGGGCAGCAAGCATTAAGACTTTCTCTTCTATGGGAGATGCCCAAGACTGGGACAGAGAATGACGGATGAAACCGATCCACCTGTCACCTCATCATCTCATTTCCTTGAAATAGCAAGGAGAATAGGCAACACTGTGTAAATTGGTCTTTCTTCCTATTTTGCACAGTAGGGTTGAATTTATGTGTTAAAAGTACAAATGATGCATCGCTGGCTGGCGTAGCTCAGTGAGTAGAGCGCAGGCTGCGAACCAAAGTGTCATAGGTTCGATTCCCAGCCAGGGTACATGCCTGGGTTGCAGGCCATAACCCCCAGCAACCACACATTGATGTTTCTCTCTCTCTCTCTATCTCCCTCCCTTCCCTCTCTAAAAAATAAATAAATAAATAAATAAATAAATTTTAAAAAAGGGTACTAAAAAAAAAAGTACAAATGATGCGATCCACTGCACTAACTATAGGATCTTGCTTCCGGTTTGTATATTTATTTATTGTTGTGTAACAAATTATCCTCAAATTTAGCAGTTTAAAACAGCAAATAGTTATTATTTCATAGTTTGTGCATGCCAGGAATCTGGACGTGGCTTAGCTGGGTGTTTGCTGCTCAAGGTCTTTGTGAGATCGCGGCCAAGCTGTCCACCAAGGCTGAAGTCATCCAGACTCATCCATACAGTTGTTTCCAGGCTTCAGTTCTTACAGGCTGTTGGATCAACAGCCTCAGTTCTTTGTGGGCCTCAGTTGCTTGTCATACCAGGCAGGCCTTCTGGAAGCCAAAGGAGAAGTTAAGGAAGGAGAGAATGGTCAAGTCAGTCAGTGGCATATGGAAAAGGGTACTTCAGTCTAGCGGCTGCAAGCTCACTGGAGAGTGGGGAGTGGGTGGGGAACCATGCCACAAAATTGGCTGAGAAGCAAATAGGAGGAGGGAAAGGAAGACAGGGCCAGTAGATCCCAATCCTGGGTCCATAACAGGTGCTGGGTTGGTTCACCTGGGGAGCTTATAAAAAATATTCAGTTCTTTAGAGTTAATAACACTGTATTGTATATTCAAAAGTTGCTGACAGAATAGATCTTAAAAGTTCTCATTACAAGAAAAGAAAAAATTGCAACTGTGTGGTGTTGAATATTAACCAGATTCATTGTGGTGACCATTTCTATACATAATATATCTATATCTGTCTATCATCTATCTATCTATCTATATCAAGTCATTACATTGTCCCCCAGAAACTGTTATATGTCAATTATATCTCAAATTTTAAAATATCAGTTCCTAGGACACCCCACAATTTTTTTCAAGGAGACCGAAGTTGAGAAAAGTTAAATTACTTGCTCAAACTCCTAGAATAGGGCAGAGCTGGGGTCAGAAGTGAGGCTCATCTAGACAGGCAAAGTTGCCTTGAGTAAGGGACACGCTAGCCTGGCCCTCTGCAAACCCATGGGGACATGGCTCTCCACTGAGAGCAGGGTGGCCCTACACAGACAAGTAAACAATCATGCTGAAAAATCAGATGAAAAACAGTGCACCGTGAGGGGCACCAACAGTCTAAGCAGAGGTTCTGGCACTGTCCTGCACATTGTCACCAAGGATTTCTATTTTATTTTATTTTTAGAGAGAGGGGGGAAGGTAGGGAGACAGGGAGAGAAACATCAATATGCGATTGCCTCTCACACGCCCCCAACTGGGATCCTGGCCCGAAGCCCAGGGATTAGCTCTGACTGGGAATCTAACCTGAGACCTTTCGATTTAAAGCCCAACTCTCAATCCACTGAGCTACACCAGCCAGGGCACCTGGGATTTTTAAAAATACCCATGCCTGCGTCACACTCCACTGATTACATTGGTCTGGGACAACATTGGTCCGGAATAACATTCCAGGCATCCCAATTAAAAAAGAAAAAAAGAAAAAAAAAGAAAAAGAACTCCCTGGGTTACTTAATTTGCAGCAAATTTTGGGAACCACTGGTTTAATTCATCCATCTTTACATTTTGGGGAGGGAGTAGGGGAATCACACAACTCTTTAATCCAATGAGGGCTGTTGTCTCTCATTGTACACACTTGCATTTAGATAAAAAAAATCTGGCATAGAATTTCAAGGGGTTTACAGATCCTTTAAAAGAGAATCTGGAAACCCCTATGGAGCGGGTGTTTGTGGTCCTCAGCAAAAATCCCCAGATACAGGAGTATCCAGGTCCAATCAGTGTGACGGGAGCGCCCTGTCCCCTCCAGAATGGCACTGGCCCTTCTCCTTCACAGAAGCCTCGGCGTTAGTGTCATCCAGCGGAGTTCCCACAGGCGAGGGTTCTGACCCGCAGCCGCGGCGGTAGCGTGTGACCGTGCACGCGCGTGCCTCCAGAGAGCTTGCGTTTCCGTTACGGGAGCCAGGGCCGCCTCAGGCTGCGGCTGCAGATGCGCGCCTAGCGCCCCACCCGCCCAGTCCCCTCCCCCGGCAGCTCTCTCTCGCCTGCCGCTCGCTGGCCTTCCCCTTTCCCACCCCCGGCAGCGTCGACCGCCTCCGAGTGCGCAGAGCAGCGCTCCGCACGCGAGCCCCTCCTGCAGCGGAGCCGAGCGTGGCGAGCGCCCGGGGTGCGTGGTGCTCCCTCCCAGCCGCCGAGCAACCATGAGCCGCGGCGCTGTGGCCCCGGAGAGCAGGTGAGCGCAGCCGCAGGGCTGGGGGGCGCGGGGAGTGGTCGGAAGGAGAAAGGGCAGAGCGGGGTGAGGGGGTGGGGCGCAGCTGGGCCCAACATTGCCGCGTGCCGAAGTAGCCTTTCCGTAGCGTCCGGACACCGGGCTCTCCCCTTGCCGTTGACCACGTGGGGCGAGGGGCTCCACTGCCGCCCTGCATCCCAGCTCTGGGCCTTCAAACAAAGAGCCCTTCGACGGTGGCACCTGCACGGCGTGCGGTACGAAGCACGGGGAGGTGATGCGCCCTCTGCCCGACCAGGACCCCTTATCCGCCGCCAGGGCTCGGAGGTCGCACCAGGGTAGGGTAGGCGGCTCCGGGGTCGCGCGCAGGTGCCCGCGCGAGAGGCGGTGGCGCGCGGCGCCGTAGGGCGGGGGGTAGGGCCGGAAGGCGGGGCCTGCGGGCGGCGCTGCGTCCCCTGCAGCCGCGGCTTCTCCCTTGCTGGCCACCCTGCAGCGCGGCCACCGCCGCAGGTGAGCGCGATTTGTTCACATCCTGGTGTAGGCGGGGGTGAGGTGAGGTGAGGTGGGGTGGGGAGGGCGGAGGAGGGTAGCACGCCTTTGCATCCTTCGCCCTCCGTGGTGAAATCGCGCCCTTCCCGCCTTTGTGGGTGACTTCCCTCACGAGGCCCAGCTTCTGTCGTCCTCATATGCCCCCAGCGCTTGGGCTTCAGGTCTCCGGAGTCGGTGCGCCCTCTGTACCTGGAGGAGGACTTAGACCCCGACCAGGTGCTCACCGTTGGCACTCTGGCCTCCGACTTTTAAATAGTTTCAGTGGCGGGCAGGGTTAGTTCCCTGAGTGACCCCCTTTGCCTGTGTGAAGGTCTCCCCCTTACCCGTCAGCCCCTCACCTCCCAAGTGGCACTAACACAGTGTCTTCCCTACAGAACTTTCTGCTTGAAGGATTTCTGCTATTACTGTAAAAGTGCGTCTGTCGTCAGTGTCCAACAGAACTTTAAAAGCACCTTTTACATGAGAATGTTTATTAGGAACTATTTTGGGAAAGCTCTAACAGTGTTGTGGGCTGTCCCGTCCCCCAGAGGTACCCACTGCCCTCCGCAAAAGCAGGCTTTTACCATTGGAAGTAGTGTTTCAGCAAAACACACGTGATGGGTGGTTTGTAAAAGATATCCTTTCAGTAATGTTGCAGTAAGTGCTGGGAGGAAGTGCACCCAAAACAGAAACGCTTAGCCAAGATTCAGAATCTTTAGAGAATTTACGTTTGGGACAGTCACAAACTGCCAAACAAAAGCTTTTGTAGAAATAACTAGAAGAAGAAGAGAATGCCAAGGTTAACAGTTTCCTATTTCAGTTATTGGTAGATCATTAAACATTTGGCCCAGCTTCTCTCAGGGTGGAGGAAGTTTTTTTTTTCTTGTTTTTTTTTTCTTTAAAACACTGTTGCAATCAGGAAGATGGACTATAAAATGCCTTTTTTTTCTTTCTTGCTGTGAGGAGCATGAATAAAACCACACTGGGACATGAACTGAGTTTACTTTGAACATCAAACACTCTTCTGAGAGGTGTCACTCACCAGCAAGGCTTGTGAATTACTGTTAAAGAGAACTTCTCTAAAGTTTTTCCTTAAAAAAAATGATAGAAACAGGAAGTGTGAATTGAAAGACAGTATGTGAAGTCAGCACAGCTATTTACACAAACAGAGCTAATCAAACCCTCCAGGCGGCTCAGAGTAACCTGCCCTTCTAGTATAGCTTTTAGGAGATGGACCCTCCCCACCCCTCTCCATCAATGCTGGTTAGTTCACCCTCTCATCTTCTGGCCTCTGCAGGGAGAATGTGGCCAATGTGCCGTAATTATAAAGGGCCCTCCAGATGTTTGCTACTGTCGCTTGTAAGTTTTGGTAGCTGCACAATATACCACTCTGATTAGCCATTCCCACATTTTATAGCTGGTTAAGCTGCTATTACAGATTTCTTAAGTTATGAGGACTAGAGACTCTACGGTACACCTAACTACGAACTATATCCGGTCATTTATTTGCCCAGTGGACTTTTTTTTTTTCTAGTGCAAACTACATGCCAGACAATGTGTTGGATGCTGGGGATGTGGGATCTTTGGCTGCACACATACACTTACACTCACACTCATATGAAGCAAAGCAGTGCAATAACACTTTTAATTCAGTTGTATATCAAACGTTGGCTCAGGGAGGAGAGTAGGGAAGGGATCCCTTCTACTGGGCTGAGTAGAAATTCCCTGCCCCTGACCCACCTGCCCTTGCAGCCCAGCCCAGGTGAGCTCTCCTTGTCATACCTGGGCAATTAGGATTTCTTTCTCTTCCCATGTCGTCCTCCTCTTCCTCTCCTTGTCCTCACTGCTGGGTATGTCCCTGCTGCCTCCCTCTTCCCTGCCAGCCTTGTCCCAGCCCTTTTCCTGGCCCCACTTCCCTTTGGAGTGCATTATGCAGAGATCTTGTGGACACTTATGGGAAGGAAGAAGGGAGTGAGCCTAAAACTGCCCCTCCTCATTCCTGCCGACCCACCGCTGCCCTTAAGGCCACGTCCCCAGTGCAGTCAGCCTTTCACCTTGCCCCACTACCGCCAGGGGCGCTCTCCATTCAGAACCATGGCCCGTAGCCATAAGATGGCGTCCATCATGGGTGAGCTGGTTGAAAGTGGTAATGTTCGGGTGTTTAGAAAAGAAGCTGGCTGATGATGGGAAACCAGCCTGGCTCGGGAAGTGTCCCCTAAGGGGATCGATGGCCGGCAGCTCAGGGTTCCTGCCTCTCTCCAGCCTGTCCCTCCTGCCCCCCACCTTCCCCTGGTTAGTCCCCAATCCACCCCAGCACCTGGTCCCAGAGGTTCAGCCGTGAGGAGGTCCTTCCATCCTGGCCGGTATGGAGGTGTCTCTGTTGTTGGCTTCCAGGGCGTGATTCTGAGTGAAGGCTGTTTCCCTGAAGTGTGATTTAAAGTTACCTCGCTTTCTGAGAGGGATTTCTCATCTAGTCTACCTCTTGAGCAGAGTAGACTGGTGTATGGGGCCTGGGAGAGTGAGGTTTTCTTTAGGAAAGTGCTTGGGCCTTTGGGACTCACAGAGGCACTGTCTGAACCTGCAGATTGCCAGGGGGTCACACAGGGTCAGGTGGTCCCTGTGTGTCTCCATGGATGATGTTGAAGACAGCAGATTCTGGGTCCTGGGATCCTGCGCTACTGACTTCCTCCCCTGCTCTCAAGTGTCAGCTATTCCAGGAGACTGCCCAGCAGACTGAGGGGTTGCCATCAGCGTGGTCACACAGTCAGGGTTTCTCCACTTCCTGTCCCTCCTCATCTGCTGCCTCTCTCCCCCTGACCACTCTTCTTTCCTCTGTTCCTGGATCTTGAGTAGGTCTTCCTGCCTCAGACAGGATCGCACTCCTGTCCGCCTGCCCCCACCCCCAGCAATTCTTCCTGCTTGTCCTCTGGGGCTCAGCTTAAATGTCCCCTCCCCATTTCCTCAGTCTTCACTGAGTTCTCTTGTCCTCTCTCAAAGCACTTTCTGTTTCAGATGTAGCAAGAGTCTTCCCCATCAGGCTGACGGTGTCTCTGGCGCCTTCTTGAAGGCAGACCCAGTTGCTTTGTTCACTGGTGCCTGGCACACAGTCTGTACGTGTTGTTAAATAAATGATAACGCGAAGCAGGAGGCCGAGACACGTTGTAAGATTGCCTCTGCTTATACCTTGCTGTGTGACCTTGGGTAATTTATTCACTTGATCTCTCCCAGAGTCCCATCACCCCTCTGTGAAATAATTAACTAGACTTGGAAGGTCTTGTAGGTCCCTTGTAGGTTTCAGGTTTTTCTGACACGGTCCTGTTTGGGGTGTGGAGGCACTCTGAAAATGCAGGACGGCCTTGGCGTTGTAGTTTAATTGGCCTTGTAGTTAGTTAGTTACGTGCCTGTGTTCTCCGCATCAGAGCTCAGTGCTTCCCAGTTCAGTGTAGCCTGTTCCGAGCTAATACTGTAGCTTACGTTTGTTTTTATTTTGCTTTTCCTGCATCATATACATTTATTTTCTGATTTGTCTTCCATTAGTGTGCCTCTTGGGGACAAGGTTCATGTGTCATATGTTTTATATGCCCCTCCACTTAGAATCGTACCTGTTAACATGGTAAATAGTTAGGTGTTTGTTAATTTGAGTTTATGAAAGAGATCTGCCTTGTAGAGAATATTGCTTTCATTGACAGTGTGCTCCGGGAAGTGTAGCTACTAGGTGATTATACAGATTAACTCTAGTTTGTGACTAATATAAGTAGACTCTTTTTCACTTTCTTTAACTCATTTATGGCTTATTTTCTAGAGGACCTATAGAGGGTAAAAGAAGTAACACACTACTGGGTTTATTCAGGTGAGAAGTTAGGTAAAGGAAGATTAGGGGCTTCTTATGATTTAATTATGCTTGATAACTTTGTTAGTCCCCGTGATGTAACTCTAGCTGAGATTTACCTCCACAGGCAGTCGGAGCCTTAGGAAGAGAGCCTGGTAAGCGTTTGGCTCTTATAAAACGTGCTGGCAAAAGCTTGGGCATTGCAATCAGGTGGGCCGGCATTTTTGGATGTGTTCCCCAAGCTTTTTGGGGCCTACTTCCTCATCTGTAAAGCGGGGATAACACTGGTTCACCAGAAAGGTTGTTGTGATGAGCTAATTGGTAGAAGCCAAATCCTTGGCTTAGTTTCAGGCACACAGTAAACATTAAGTGAATACTGGCTACGATCACCTTACGGTTTTGTTTTTACTCTGGGCATTGTTAAAAATCTTTAGCTGGAGAATTATGACTTACTGAGCCAGGTCTGAGTGAACTCATTCTGACACCTGCTCCCTGACTGTCCATGCTGCACAAAGTGAAGTCGTGGTGCTGAGTCGGGAGAAAAGGCTCCCTCCGCGATCAGAATCTCTGAGTTCCGGTTCGAGCTCCCTGCTTCGCAAGCCCGTGTGGGTTCGGCCAGCGGATTCCACAGCTCTGAGATGGGGTGTCCGCGTCTGCACGTGGGGGTGGCAGTGCTTGCCCTGCATTCCTGGCAGTTACGGGGTGGAGCTGGAGCGCCCGGTGGGTTTGGAAGCGCTTTGGAAGTGCTAACATGCTGTGTCTGCACGAGGGTTTGGTTTTGCTCTAGGTTTCATTTCGCTGCAGCCGGGACTTAATTCCAGCCATGCCTTTTTTTTGTTTTGTTTTACTCATTTGCACCTATTTTAATATAATCTACATTTTTCCAACAAACATGCAATAAATACCCTCATTTAATATTACCCCCTTGAAGTCTTAAGCTTGTTCTTTAAATCCTATTGTAGCTCAGAGGTTTTACTGCGCCGGGGTGCAGGGTCCCCTCCTACTAAGGGGAGGGTATGGTGGGGTCTAGAAGCTGATAGGCGTGGAGTTACACCTGGTAATAATGATTGGATCCCGATCAAAATTAAGGAGTTTTCAGGGCTGTTAAGTAAACGTCCACGCCTGCTGATCTCTAGGCTCGAAATTACACTGTGAGCATTTGGAACAGGTGCTCTCTCTCCAGGGTCGCTGTGGCTTTCCTGGTAACACTCCACATGGGAAAAGGAGAAAGGCAGAGACCATGGGAACTAGCATCCAGGGCATGGCAAGGGCCCTGTGGATCCTGTGGGATCTGGTTCCTCCACCTGCCTGTACAAGGGGGCAGGGAGGCTGCCTCACGGGTGGGCTTCTGCTCATCAGGTCTGAGCCCATCCCCCTACACTGCCAGGTGTTTGGTGCAGAGAGCTGGCCGTCTTCCTCGCAGCCTCACTAACCTTGTTTTGTACACCACTTACTGTCATCTACTTCAGGGAGAAAATAAACGTTTTGTACAGAGGTTTCTGGGCTTTAGCAGAAGGTCTAGTATCTAAGCAGGTGTGTACATGTCTGGAGAGAGAGATAAGCAGCTGCAGAAAGGGGATTATGAGAGTGCCAGTTCAGAGAAAAATGCTCTTTTGTCCCTGGGGACACAGCAGTGGGTTTTCGCAGACATATTTTGTAAAATAAGAATGGCTAACTCTCAATCCATGTTCTCATAATTACTGTACAATTGAACAGCATAGTAACTGCATTATGAAAGGTACGAGTCCAGAGGAAAAGACGTGTAATGGTTGGTTTGTTCTTTTATGCATTTCATCAGGGGCCATATTTTACCCTTTTTTAGTTTCTTGAAGCATTTCCCAATTTCAGGTTCACTGACACTTTCTGACCTTTTGAATAGGAACTCAGGATTAAAAAGCAAGGATTTAGGTCTGAAAATGAGAATACATACATTTCCTAAGATCATGAAACTTGGGCAATTCCGTACACTGGGAAAATTTACCAATATGGTATCTTGAGTCAAGGAGGCTTACAAAATCTGGGGGTTCCCTACTAATGTAGGCAAAGAATGGAAAGAGCAAGCACTTAGCAACTTTTGCTGTTTTCTTCCTTAGTTTATTATTTTACTAAACTGAGGAAGAAATTTGGATTTGGGGGTGAAGTGGTGGGGAGCGAGGGAAGACACGGTGCCAGGCAAGTATGTGGACTTTGAAGTCATAGTGGCTTAGGGTCAAGTGCATCCTTTTTTAATTTATTAGACCATGAGGAACTTAGTTAACCTCTCTGAGCCTCAGTCTGTGTATTTGCAATAGCCTTCATAGGCTTATGGAAATGATTAAAGTGCTAAGATAAAGCTTTTCAACCCCCGTAAATGCAGGTAACACCATTGTTGTTTTCTTCCTGTCTTTTCATTTATCCATCAAAGACTTGTGATTCAGTGGGCCCAGAAAAACTATTTTTAGTGGGCATCCAGTAATAGAGTTCTAATGGTCCTCAGACCACATCTTCAGAAATGCTGTTCGTAAAGGGTGAGTAGGAGTTCGGGCATCAAGGGGGAGGGCAGGGCTGTCACTTATGTGCACACACAACTCCCGGGGCACCCCAGCATCACAGCGCATGTCCAGAGAGCACCAGTGTTGGGGTGCTGACCTGCAAGGCTACAGGCAGTGACCTTGGGGGGTTGCAGAGAGGTGTGTGTGTGACAGGTAGGGTGTGCTTGGGACACCCAAGATCTTCCCCTTTGAGGGAGCAGGGTGGAGGTCCTCTCATGCCATGCCTAGGCACTGAGGCTTTAGCCAGGACACAGTGAGAAGCCACCGAAGGGTAAGCAAAGCCCTGATTAAACCGTGCGGATGGTCACATGAGGAATGTGTTGAGAGAGAGAGACTGCAAGCAGGTCCGATAATTGGGAGGAAGTTAGACTCAGCCCATCAGGTGAGAGCCAACGGGAGAGGGAGAAGGAAAGAGAGAGGAGAGAGCGCTTGAACTGAGGCAGAAACAGTGCATGTTGAGAGGGGACAGATATGAGATGTATGCAGGG
This sequence comes from Phyllostomus hastatus, assembly GCF_019186645.2. NCBI lineage: Eukaryota > Metazoa > Chordata > Mammalia > Chiroptera > Phyllostomidae > Phyllostomus > Phyllostomus hastatus. The sequence goes on along the minus strand of NW_025333977.1, from coordinate 14,497,594 downwards.
GGAGGCTCAGTGACCCCTGGCCTCAGGCCCCTGAAACTCAGAGAAGAGACCTGAGAAGGAGGTAAAGGTCTGGGATCTGAAGCCTTGGCATGAAGGTGAGCACCAAAGCAGTGAGGAGCAGTAAGAGGAAGGTGTGTAATGTGATTTTGGGTCAAGTTAGTCTCCCCAGGAGGGAGATGGAGCAGGGGAGAGAGGAGGGGCCCCTGAGGCAGGGGCGGTGGGAGGAGACCGAGTGGGAGGGGCCTGGAGGACAGGGAGAGGTCCCAGGTGCATTGGGTCTGCCGGGCAGGAGTCGCTGGCTGCTCTAGCTGAGTGGTTTCGGTCACCCGGGAGAGCAGAAGGCAGACGGCTTTGAGTCTAGGCGAGAATGGAAAGGGGGAACACGGGACGGAGCTCTTCTGGGAGCCTGGCTGGAGAAGGGTGGAGAGGGTTCAGGCAGTGGTGAGGGTAGCACACAAGCCTGGGGAGGGACCTCTTGGTTAAGTGGGAGCTCTCTGAGCCCTTCATTTCTCAGGTGTGCTGACACTGAGGGGAGAGGCCAGAGAAGCAGAGTGAGTCGGCCCGGGAGAGGAGGGGGTCCCGGGAGAGGCTCTCAGTGGAGCCAGGTGGAGGGGCTGGAGGCCGGTGCAGGATGGGCGGTTAGGACTGTCTTCGGGAGACCGGAGCCAGGATGGCTGATGGCTGGGCAGGGACGTGCACTTTGGCGAACCTGGGATCGTGTGCTGGCAGCTCCTGGGGGTATACTGGGACTAGGGGTTCAAGGGCACACTCGATAAGCTCCCTGTATCTGTGCAGTTTGCACTCAGGCCGTGGAGACTAAGGTGGGGCAGGAAGAGTATTGAGGGGTGGGGAGAGTTTTTTTGGTCTGCAGCATTTCTGGAGAAACAATGCAACGATTATTTCAAAGGTTTTCATAATTATGTATAAATTTAATATCAGTTTCTAAAGCTGATTTTCTTTTCTTGTCTAGTGATGATCACATTGCCTCTTCGGGAGAAAAAGGTATGGTACTCTAAGTCAATGTTATCAAAAGCTCTTGAAACATTTGCAGTTGAGAAAATGATTTCTTCATTAATTTAACTTACTGGTTGCCATTGCTTTGTTACAATCATGCATTCACTGACTTGTGAAATGTATTAAAATAGTCATTAGGTTAGGGTGACGGGATATGACACTTTTTTAGACTTAAGATTATTTTTCAACAGATATTTTAAAAGACGACATGTGAAGAATTTGGGCCTTTGTAACTTTTCACAACTTGATAATAGAATGCACATTCTCTTATATCTCATTCCTTTTAAACTCTGTGTCTAATGTTTTTAACTTTATTTCAAATTAATGATGTAAGTTTAGTGAAGTGTTATTATCAACTGAATTCTATAAATTTTCCATGCATAAAAACTAGGTGTTATCTTTAATACCTGAGTGTGATCATCAGTTGTATTCACTTCATGAAAATAGCAACACGCTTCTCTCCCTGAGTCCGGGCCAGATAAGAACTCTCATGCAAAAGGAATGAACTGGGTCCGCACCTGGGTCTGGAGGGGGGCCGCTGGGGGTTGGGTCCTTTTTGACTGGAGTTGCGAGTTGGGGAAGTCTGTGAACCGTGTGTGGGGCCATATTTCTTGCTTTGGCCCCTTCTCCCTGTCCCACGCTGAGTGGCTGAGGGCCACTCAGGAGGGTGGTCCCGAGGCTGCTGCAGGCAGCACTCTGTCACTTGACGGCAGACTGACATGGAAACCTTAGCCCATCGTCGGGCCGTCTTTTGCAAGTTCTGTTTCCCTCTGTAGTTCACCTTTTCAGTGTGGCCTAATAACCTGCCTAGGAAAAGTATCCTGATTGAAATCCAGTAAAGGATTCCGAATCTAGTAAAGGACTCCGTAGCGTTGGGCTGGCGCGTGCAGGGCGTGGGGATGCCGTGCGTCTGTCACGGCTGCTGTCCGACCTGGCGGGCTTTTCTGCTGCACGGTGCCAACCTGCCGTGCGACTTCCCGCTGCAGTGCACACGTCCCTCGCTTCGGTTTGGCCCCTGTTTCCGTCTGCCTCAGCTGCCTCTCCCTCGTTTCACCTCTGGCTTGTTTCAGCTCAGCCAGATTCGTGAACTTGGTCTCAGCTTATGAGCCTTTGTCTTCCGTGATCAGTCTTGGTTTCTCTCTTGGACCAGGAAAATATTGGCCTAATTTTGTCTTGTACTGTGATTTCTTGTAGTGATTTGTCTAATGCACAGCTACTCCTTGCCCTCATGACTGCAGTAACCCGTAAGCAGTTTTCTGGGGGCATGGGTTTCCTCCTAACTTCGGTGGAGTGCCCATCACATAGTAGTAGGCACTAAGTCACTGTTTATAGAATTGAGGGAACAGTGGCCTCTGCCCAAGCCCAGAGCAATGAGTTAATCGGTCGAGAAGCTGCTGTTGCTCACCAGCCCAGGGTGGATGGGTGCTCCAGGTGCGAGGGAGATGGAAGACCGCTGGGTCCTGGTCTTCGGGGCAGCCGTGTTGAGCGTGGCATAAGTAGAGGCACAGTGCGTGGTGACTGAGGAGCAGTCCCTTCCCTGCACAGAGACACTGTCGCTTTAGTTAACACTGGAGGTGACTTCTGCAACCCCTTCATCTCCCTCGTCTGTAGTAGCTTCATTCCTGTGCCCGCTCACCCTGGCCAAGACTCTCTCCACTTCATGCCTGGGTCTCTGCAGTGGGAGCCCAGCGTGAGTGAGGCGCTCTGGAGTCCAGTCCACCCTGAACATCAGAGCCCGCCAGTAGCCACCAACATTAGGGACCACCGAGGCCTACTCCAGTTGAAACTCTTACGTCACCTGCGTCTTCTTGTCTTTTTGTGTCTGAGAACCATTGGGGCTGCCAGTTCTCCCTGGTTGCGTTCCAGGCCTTCCCTGGTCCGGTCTCAGTGAATCCTGCCAACTGCAGAGTCTTAGCTGCAGCCCGTTGGTGTTTGCCTGGTATTGGAAGCACCATTGTCTGCCCTTCAGTTACCAAATCTTGAGACCAGGTGCTTTTTTTCTTTCTGGTGTCCAGTTACTCAGTTGCCAGGGGTGTTTTAGGGTGCTGCTGAGCTGATCAAAGAAACAATACAGCTGATTTGGCACAAAATTCAGAGTTTACCAAGGAACCCACCCAATATAAATCTAAATCTCAAGCTTGTTGGCTTTCTGTTCTCCCTCTGCTGGAAAAGGCTTGAGGTTTCTTGGTCTGAATCTCTCTTTCCCCTGAGAATAGGGCATCATTTGCATCAGTTTGACATGCAAGGCTGCCGTGGGTGTAAAGAAGTGATTTAATTTATAGCAGAGAGTGCTTCTATGTTGTTGGTTTAGTGGCTTTTACTGAAAAACAACAATATTTTTTATGCTTGTTTTTACACTCTTAAACATTTCTTTCTTTCTCAACATTTAGATTGCCCTAGCTCCCACCTAGATACTTCAAAGGACTCTAAATCAGGTAAGGGATATGATTAATATTGGTAAATGCCCCAGTGAAATTTTTATAAAATAACCAATCCATAGCATGATAAATAAAAGTTTATTTTTCTGATTCACTACAAACAATCTGAGTAAAAGGTAGGGACTTCTGTCTTTCTATTTGAAAGAGTTGACTAAATTTTAAAGTTTTATGATTACCTATTCTCATGAAATTAATCACTTTAAAGTTTGGTGATAAAGCTGTACTTAGTGAAACTGAGAATTTATCTGATGAGGTATAGGATAAATTAGGTCATTTTTAGAGTGGCCACTCTAACCTAGTACAGTGTCCTCTGTGAGCCCAGCTGGGTGGTAGACACTTGGCTGGGGTAGCCTGGGAGGCTTCCCAGAGGAGGTGATAAATTGGAGTCACAGAGCAGAAGTGGGGAAGAGTTGCCTTAATTCAGGAGACTTGCAGGTGCAAAGGCCCTGAAGTGGGGAAGTGTACAGTGCTGCTCCAGCGTCTGAAGCAGGTCGGATGACTGGAACCAGAGAACAAAGGCTCTACCTCCGGAGCTGCCCCTTGCACAAATGTGGGAAGGGTTTAGTGCTTTGGAGTAACAGGATTGGCCAGTGCCGGTCACAGAAGTTTAGGAATGAGTGTGACCTATTAGTGAAAACAGCTAAACAAGCACCTGTTGTGTGCTAGGCCCTGGGCTGGCCACTCTTCACAGCTGGGTCTCCGTGGGTACCTAGGAGCCCTGTGGGTGGGGTCTGGGGAAAGGTTCCCAGGCAGTGGGAAGGCATCTCTGCGGGCATGGAGGAAGGAGTGGCAGTCATCCAGGGTATGAGTTTGGGAGGAGGGACGTGACTAAGATGGGTTGATTCTAGGCCAGTGGTTCTCAACCCTGACTACATTGGAATCATCAGGAGGCCTTAAAAAACACTGCTGTGTAGGCCTCACCCGAGACCAGCTAAATCAGAACCTCTGAGGAAGGACGGAGTCCCAGGCACAGGTGTGTTTAGAGAGCTCCCCAGGTGATTCCAACGTGCAGCCATGGCTGAGACCACCACCCTGTGCTGCCAGCCCCGGGGCACAGGGCCATCGCCTTGCTTTCCCACCTCGGTCCCCGCACAGTGCCTGCCTCCCTTGCTCTTAGGCGTCTGCTTGAACATGAACTTCCTCCTGCTCCCCCTCACCCCCACATCCCACCAGTTTGCACCTCCTGGGGGTGGAGCAGCCTAAGTAATGATAAGCGTGTGTGTAAGTGTAACCACATGGTTAGGAACTGGAAGCTTGGGTCAGACCGCCTGAGTGGAAGTGTTCGCTGCAGACTTCCTGGGGAAGCGGGGTGACTGTCGTGGTCTTGCATTAACTGGCTCCAGCCTGTCTCATCGGGCAGTTCTGAGCATGAATGCGTAAATACATGCAAAGAACTGTCACATCTCTATGTAGAATATATAGATACATGTGTCAGATGAGTAAATACACATAAATGATTAAATACATGTATAGTGCCTGGCACATAGTGAACACTCTAAAAAAAGCTTCAATTAGCTGGTCTTGGCTTGTCCTCATGATTCTCAAGTCTTTTCATTCCTCTGTGTACCTATTGCCAGGCCTTGGCCTGGTTGTGTATAGTTCTGTGTAGCGAGGGCAGATTGGAGAATAATGCTGATTGCTTTCCATGTCTTCGCTCATTGACTCCTGATCCTGAGGAGGGTGAGGCTGCAGTGGGGGACTCATCCACCTGTTCTGGAACGTGACAGTCTGTCCCTCTCCAAGAGATGACACCAGGCGTGGGGGTGAAGGAGACACTGCTGCCACCTACCCCCCCCCCCCCCGACAACCTGCAACCCCACCCTCTGCCTTCCTTCTTGTGCATCACCCTTTGTAGAGCTCCATTTCCTTATGGGGTCGGCCAGGAGAGGCCCAGGGTGCCCCCTGGAGGGGGAGGCTGGCTCATAGCCTTGGGGTAGGGCTGTCAATGGAAAAGAGGCTGGGAGGGGGTGTGGGGCCAGAGGCATTGGTAGTGGGGGTGGGAGGTGGAGAGGAGCCTGGAGGCAAGTGGAGGACACTCAGGGAGGTAGGAGGAGAGCCAGGGCAGGCTCCATCAGGAGGGAGGGCCGTGTGTGCGCGCGCGCGCAGAGGGAGGCCAAGTGAGCCTGGGGTGGGCAGGCCTTTCGGGACAGCAGGGAAGATAGCCCAGACTAGGTGTCTGATTGCAGCGCGTGGAGGTGCTGCGTTGGGGGTGAGGGAGTGAAGAGAGCATTCTTGGGAACCACTCTTCAGTAGTGGTTGAACAGCATGGACTAAGTTTGTCCTGTGCTTCAGTGAAGTGGCATCCATACTCCAGGAGACTGTGCTGTTGTGGCATTGAACTTGTGCCTAGGAACCTTGTACAAGTGCAGGGGCAAGATGAGAAGCAGTCGGGGCAGGCCAGGGCCGGGTGGGACTTGGGTGACACCCAGATAAACTGATTGCAGGCAGAGTGTGAGCTGAGATCATATTTAAATGTTTCTTTTATCCATTTCTAAAGAAGAATAAGCCCCCTTGTATGTGAACCAGACTAGTTTTGGACTCGAGAGTTGACCATAAGAAGAAATTAGTAGAGTTTTGGATCTATTTTATAATATGTATAATGAAAGCAGCTCCTACTTTTTACTCGTTGGGTGCTTGACTGGCATGTTTTTATTCAGGAGACGACGACGACGACAGCAGTTCTGAGAGCAGTGCTGAAAGTGACTCTGGTAAGTAGTAAATGCATCTGTTTCTTTAATTCAGGCAAGACATATAAACCTTGATTTTTATTTTAAAGTAATGCACACATCAGGTATCATTTGAGGACATGTTAATTCCTAGCGTGGTTGTGTAAAGTACCGAAAAAGCACTTACATGGGAATTAATTTGAGTTGGCAAGCCAAGTGGCAAAACAGGATGAGCTTGAGAAGAAAGACAGGAAATGGTTGCCGTTGGTGAAAAGCAAACATTGTACCTATTCTCCCAGGAGCCTGTGTTTCCTTTTTAGTTGTCGTGAGTCTGACTTAGACCCTTTTTTATTTCACAGATAATGAGGAGCCAGAAACAGAAAAAACGAGTGAGTATATCCTTCCTCTGCATTTTGTCTGTTGTGGTCGAAAGGAAGAAAGAGAAGGCCAGCCTTTGGGGTTTTTAAGTCTCAAGTTGCTTGTTGATGACCTCTTTCTGTGCAGAACCGAGTGAAACAGTAGGCAGCTTCTATGCATTTTGAAAATCTGAACTCACTACCCTTGGGACGCAGGGCCTGTGTTCTCTTCCCTGATAATGAAGTCCCCGCATGTGAGGGTCTCTGCTCCTACGGTTTCCCTAAGGAGAGAAGATTGAGAAACCAAATCCAACGTGCAGTTCAGCCGCAAGCGGAGCTGGCTTCCTTCCGTGGTCGCCGCTCACAGATTACCGCGGAGCGAACCACTGGCTGCAGGAAATGTTGTGCCGGTGGCTGGTTGGAAGTTTCTGGCTTGCTGTTCTGGTTATCTGTGAGCCACCTGAGTACGACACCACTTTGTCGAAGGCCATAGATTCTAGATACAAAATGTGGTTTGCGTCTAAAGTTTTGTAAGTGACTAAGCTTATGTTTCACCTGATTTGATTATACTGCAGGATTTTGTCCCCGGTCTTAGAGTGTGATCTGCCCCTGAACGCAGACACTCAGCAGGACAGTCGGAGGGCTTGTTTGTGACACTTCAGATAGGTGAAGTCTCTTCACTCAGAAGTCTGCCCATGTTTAATTCGCTCTGCAGTTTCCCAGTGGGAATCTCTGAAGGCAGTTGTAAGCTCCTTGCAATCCTGTTAGGTATTGATGAGAACCTGTAATTACCGAATTTTGCCGTATATAACGGGCACTTTTGCACCCACATTTTTGAGGGAAAAATAAGGATGCGCATTATACGTGGGTAGTACTAATGAGAATTTCTTGTACCTTGTATCTGTTCTCATAATTATTACATAATTATATCAAATTTGTTACATAAAATTTCTTGTACTATAATATGTTAAAAAATAAATGCTAAAATTCCTTTATAATACAAAAAACAAGTATCTAAATATAACTAAACAAAAAATTGAACTAAAAAAATCAAAACTTAAGATTTTTTTTCCTGAAAGTTTGGGTCAAAAACATGGGTGCACATTGTACCTGGGAACACCTCATACACAGCAAAACAGTATCTCCGTGTTACCCTCGTGGGGCAGCCGTTATACGTTCTGATTCCCAGAAGGAGAACGTGTGAAGCAGCCCCCCCACCCCCAGTCCTCTGTGTACACTAATGGATCACTTCACCCTCCAAAAGGTGGTCGCAAGTCCAGCCTCCGTAGGTTGGATCAGGGTAGAAATTAAAGCAGAACGCCACATACTGGGATCCCGTCTTTGTTGTCTCTGGCTGCTGACTGGGTAAACGGCCCTGGGGACCGAGGCCTGAGGCAGGACTTTTCCGGTCCAGAAGCCAGGCCTGGGCCAGGGCAGGCAACCCTGCTGGGAGGCATTTGGAGTCAGCGAAGCCCGAGATAGGCTCAGAATCCGGTGGCAGGCTGGGGTCAGGGCACTGTGTGGGGCAGGGGCCAGCTGGCCTTGGCCCTTGGCTGGGTTAGACACCTCAGTGTCCTTTGGCAGGGAAAGTGCTCTGACATCTGTGGGCAGAGGATGCTTGTTCTTAGAGCCCCAGGTTTGTACAAAGGGCCCTGCCTTCCACCCAGGGGTACCGTATTTGTGAAAAGACCTGTTGTTCCCCACACTGGTCAGATGGAGGGGGAGGGGGCCACCCCTGGGATGCTTGCCTCTGTGTGGGCTGGCTGGGTTTGCGGCCCACCCATCCTCCTTGTGATTGGATGTGACCCTACTCACGGGCCTGAGCTCTGAGAGCCTCTGAGTCAGATGGGTTGAAGAGAAGCTGTGGCTTATAGGTTGGGGAGAATTGCCTCAGTTTCTCTGCTTTGGCTGGGAAGACCTGGTCGAGGACTGTGTTCGCCTGCTGCTTAGGATTCTCTAGCCTCCTTTCCTGTCTCTGCTCCCAAGGCAAACAGCGAGACAGCAAAACACGGGCTGTGGATAAAACACAGTGTAGGTGTCATGCCATGAAATAATTTAGAATATAATGATCCTTTAAAGACAGTGGCTGAGGAAATCTGGTTGGCGGGTGTGTGGGGCAGGACTTGGGTCAGTATTTCAGAGCCTTTCATCTACGGTATTCTGAGTCCAGGATCTGAATACTTTCAGTCCCCCTTTGCCATTCATGCTATTGCTGTGATTGAAGTTGGTTCTCTCCTGCAGCCCAGCTCTCGGGACCCTGACTGCTCTGCTGGTCCAGAGATCAGGTGGCTGGTGCGATGGGGCTGGAGCTCTGCCCTGGGGGAGGGACTGCACCTTCTGGGCACTGGTGGCGGGTGGCATAGGACCTTACCCACATGTTGAGGAGTGTCTATGCTACCCCTAGGGCAGGGATGCCAAACTCATTTTCACCAGGGGCCATATTAGCCTCATGGTTGCCTTCAAAGGGCCAATGTAATTTTAGGACTGTATAAATGTAACTACTCTTAACAGTTAAGCAAGAGTTCAGAGCTGCCGCCGGGTAGAAACAAGGTGCCAGGCCGGATAAAACAAGGTGGAGGGTCGGATTCGGCCCGAGGGCCTTGTGTTTGCCACCTGTGCCCTAGGGTGACCCTCCCAGAGGTTGCCCAGATCTTTAAAGTATAAAACCAAGCATTTGACCCCAGGCAACAAGGTTGTTGTCTGCTTTAGAATTCTTGAGTCTTTCAGTGATTCCTACCCATCACCAAAGCAAAAAGTAGTTAATAACAGGTAACAGACACTGAGGGCTTGCTGAGTGCCAGGCACAGTCTCTGCCTGTGATTAACTTTCCTGACTTTGTGGGGGGTGGTGTTATTTTAATCCCCATTTAACAGATGAGGAATGAGTGAGGCAGGGGAGACTTGGTCACAGAACTAGAGCGCCCGAGGTCATCCACCAGGGGCCAGTGTAGATAACAGGAAAATGCAGCGCTGTTCCCGTTCGTAGTACACTTTCTGGATTATGTTACTCGGGTCACTCAGAAAATAGTCACTGAGCACCTATGAGGCCCTAGCGATACAGTCCTCAGGAAGCGCACGTTCCAGTGGGCAGACAGCCGGGAACCAGAAAAGCGAAAACATAGAGTGCCCTGTAGGGCGGGGGGAGGGGTGCTGAAGGAAAATGAAAGGGGAGGAGTGAGCGCATCAGCCAGGCCCTGTTTCGGGGGCGCCAGCAGGAAAGCCTCTCTGATAAGGCGACACTTGAGCAGAGACCTCAAGGGTGTGAGGGGGTGAGCAACATAATTTGAGGGAGGAGGCAGACAGCGCAAAGGCCGAGTCAGGGGTGAGCTTTGCTGTGGAGAAGTGGCCGGGAGTGACTGGAGGGCCGTCAGTGTCGGTTGGGGCGTAGGTGGGCTGGATCCTGTGGGGCCTCAAGCCCCATGGAAGGAGTCCACATGCCGAGTCAGAGTCTCTTACAAACTATATCTCACCTCAGATTCCAGTTTATGCCTGACATCAGATGCCACTCCCTTCCTCACTTCCAAGCTGATCTCTCTCTAACTCTCCAATAGCCTGGAGGGCTGGGGCCAGCCAAACCTTATCTTCAGGATAAGGACTCCGGCTTAGTTCCTGACTCTGGGGTGCTCCCCCTGAGAAGTGGGCCTGGGTGGGTGAGGAGTAACTAATGTGAGATGGTTCAGGGGCACCTGTGCCCTAAGCCCTTCTTGTCTCCGCAGATGGGGAACTAGGAGAGTCTTCCGCCGAGGGCGCCTCCTGCCGGGGTAAGAGCAGGCAGTGTGCTTGCCCTCCTCCTTCGTCTCATTCTCCCCCCCCCCCGCCCCCTGCTGCGTGGTAGAGAAGGGCAGGAGGGTCAGGGTGAAGGGTGGGGAGAGCCGTGGCTGCTGTATTCAAACACCAGATAAAAAATTACGGGCCACACTGGGGTGGGTTGAAGTTTGAGTCACATTCAAACTTATTTTCATGCATTAGACCTCCCGTGCGATTCACAGATAGGATAATAGGCTATGTGCCTTTGAATTGACTCACAGAGACTTTTAAATGTAAGTGTAAAGTTCCCATTGGTGGTGAAGCTGAAGGTATGTGTTTAAGTAGTAGGAGATTTACCCTGTGATTGCCTTGTGCCAATACATGTGCAATGGTGTCTTTAACAGCTGAAGAACGGGAGAATAAAGAATTGCCCACACATCATGTAAATTCAGGTATGAACTTTGGTTTTCCAAAACTTTCTTTTAAATATCATTATTGCTGAAGGGCATATGCCTTGGGATTTTATAATCTGGGTATATCATATGTATTTATTTAAAAATTTTTGAGAATGGCAATAACATTGATATAAAGTAAACCTTTTCTCTATTATTTAGAATTTATTAAAATTGAACCTCACTGTGAACACTGTAATGCTGAAAATGTAAGTATCTTTTAATTTTAAAATGTGATTCTCTAACTTGCTATATTTAAGAAAACATTTATTGATACATCACTTATATATTACATGTGTACTTTTTCTCCAGAAACACAATGAACAAGTGACACCCAGACTCCTTTCCAGGGGACACTTTTTGTAAGTAATCATGAATACAGTAGGCTTGTTATCATCACTAACTTAATTTTCTGCATGAATATAACCCCAGTTAGGAGAAACAACAGAACAGCGTAACTGATTTTACACATTTCATGTAATTACTCAGATTGGTTTCTTTGATAACGATGCTTCTTCAAAATGCTATAGAGTTTCCAGAATGTTTTTGAATGAAACTAGAAACATAAATGATTTTAGGAAGTCTTCTCCTAACCAAACATTAGGACTGAACAGGTGTTCTCATCTGTCCAACGCAGACTGAAGCTAGACTCGGAGGGGATTTACGAGTGCACAGAAACTGGGCTGATATTCGAAGTTAACAGAAAAGTTGACATCAAGTATTGCGTTTTGTCCTGGAGCAAATACGCAGACCTGGTGGTTAAGCCCTGGGTTGTTGGCGGACCCTTGTTTGACATTAAGTGTGACCCAGCCGCTCTCACCTCCATTGAGTTTCCCCATTTCCTCTGCCTGGGGCGTAAGTACTTCTTTGCCAAAATTGTAATGATTGTGTGCACGTGTGTGTGTGTGTGCGCGTGCCACCCCTGTGACACCTGGAACACTAACTGACCTTCATGTTTTAACAGACCACGAGGCCAACATGACGTTCAAAGTCTTACATGTTCAGAGTTCCAGGGCCTCGTTGGAATGTACTGTGGATCATTCTGCGAGCCATGTCAAGTGGCACGTGAGCTCTCTGTCACCCGTGGGACCTGTCATTCAAAGTGAAGGAACGTTATTCCACCACGGGGCTGTGATTCTGTACAAAGTCGTTGACCAGAATCCGTCCTTGTCTTTTCGTGTGTACGTAGTAACCAATAACAACTCCTTCGTCCAGGTAAAGCCAATAAGCACGAATAATAACGTTTGATTATTTTGTGTTCAAACATGGCACCACATTCAGGTGCGGGTCTGATTTGGCACTTCCCTTCAGGGGTTAGGTCCTCAGTGCTAGGTGGGCCCCAAGTCCTCAGGTCCATGGAGTGCGGTCGTCTGTATGTGTAAAGAGCATCAAGAAGACCGCAGATAGGGAGATAGCTCTGCAGAGGTGGGATTGGCCCAGGCAAGCAGAGCCAGCCTTGGAGAGGGCTGCCTGGTAGGTGGCCGAGGCTGGCGGTTTTCTGTAGCACTGCTACTCAGAACGTGCTCTGGGAACCGGGGGACCAGGACCTTTGGCATCGGCGGGGAGCTTGTTAAAATTTTAGCACACTCTCAGCCCCACTCCACCCTACAGAGTCAGTGCCTGCGCTTGGCAGGAATCCCCGGGGATTCGCGCATATTTTAGTGTGAGACGCACCTGTTCCAGACTATCCGTTTGAGGTCTTTGGGTCAAGTATAGGGCGACTTGCGATTTTTCTCCTTGGCCTGAAGGTCCTCAGATGAGATGGGCCTCCTGGGTTAACTCATTTCTTTCAGAGCACTGTTTTGGATAAAAATTGACCTATAGTTCATGGGTTCAACATTCGGGTTTTATAACAGCAAAGATCCATGAATCACCTGTTTTGCTTGAGGGAAGCGGGTGGGGGGGTTTGGATATTCACAGTGGTTCAGTTTTCCAGAATGTGGAACAAGGCTGTGGTGCCGGGCCCCTTTTCTGAATCCCTATATTGAGTAGAGCAGTCTGGGTCAGAGAGTTACTGAATCGGAGGTAAATGAATCTCCCCTCATACTTGCAGCCACTGTCGGCTCGCTGGTAATGCTGTCGCGCACGGAGGAAATGGTGACTCAGAATTACACTTTCAGAGTTCAGATCAGGGTTTGACATCAGTTAAAAGTATAAGTATTAAAAAATACAAAACCAGAAAATAAGCATTCTATTGATAATAGAATGTGCCGAGTGATGGGTTCTAGTTTGAGTTCCAGAATTTACCTTGAACTGTCTGCTGTCAATGTTTGAGGCTGTAGTATTTCCTCACCTTTAAAAATATAAGTTGTACTCATTAGAATTATTAATATGTGAAAGTTTAAACACTTAGTAAGTAAGTAGTAGGCTTTTGGATTCTTCCTAAGAAGGTAAAATCTGTTTCCTGTAATCTCACTAAAGGTAACATGTTCAGTTGGGAAGCTGGTCTTCGAAATGGTATAAAAACAGTCCCATCTAAAGTATAATTAGCATGGCTTTGGAATAAATACTGTTATTTAATAACTCTCTGTATTTTTAGAAGTGAGTGCAGTTAGTTCATGAAAAGGGCTCCATCATCCCTGCCTGCGGGAAGCTGGGGGAGGAGCTTCGTGTCCGTGCACGTGGGTGCTGCCAGGAGGGAGGGCGCACAGCCCAGTGCAGACAGCTCCTCCTTCCAGGCAGCTGTTTGGTGCCTACACTCTTCTTCTTGGGTTGATTTTTTTCCACGTATGTAGGCAAAGATTTTCTTGAACTTTGCCTTCAGGAAACGTACATTTCATCTCAGCTGTGCAGCTGCTTTTCTAAGAGGATCTGGGCCAGCGGCTGCTGCAGCCTGTTTGGGCCATCCGAACAATGCCTACAAAGTCAGTGTCCCCTCTAGAGCCACGTCAGAGGGATCGCTGTGAACATAAGGGGGGAAACGAAGTGCTGGGCAGGAAGGAACTGAATAAACTGGAACTGAACTCAGTAAAACAGTTGCTTTCTGCCCCCATGGTGGGCATGCAATTAGTACAAATGTATAATGCTCGTGCTAACTTAGTTTTCTCTCATATCCTTCCGAAGCAAGAAGCAAACAGTTGGTGCCCCACAGGTTGTTTCGGTTGCTTTTGGCCAGAGGGCTTTTGGGGAAGATGTGTGGAGACCTGGCAGGCTGCAGTGCACCTCCAGGCCCCTGGGCCTCCGGCGTGTCCTTGGAGAGCCCAGCGGGAGTTAGCCAGCCTGTGCTGCTGCTTCATAGGAGGAAGTAAAGACCGTGCAGCCTGGCACTGCATGGCTCGGTCTCTGTTTCCTACAGTTGCTGCTGATGCATTTCTAAACCAAAGCCTGTTTCAATCTGCAGGATATTTTCACGTCTGTAAAGAAGTCCGCTAAGAAGTTCATGAAAATCGACAAGCCTCCTGTTTGCCTGAAGCCACTGCAGAGTGGGAAGAAGTACAAACTGATCAGTGAGCCGGAGGCCGACATCACCCCGGAGGTCTGTAGTCTAAAAACCTCACCTGCGGGAGCGGCGGGGATGTATATATATCTGTTAGCTATGGTATTTATTTCGAGGGTCTCAAAAGAATCCATTTAGTTCTCATTTTTTTATTTCTTACTCACACAAAAACAGTTGTTTTGCTCATCTTGTAGCTTGTTCCAAAGATGCTGTTGCATTTAAGGGTTAGTCTGCAACCATTGCAAAGGTACATTAGCCAAGCTTTTCCCTTTTAAAAGGTTTTACATTTTCTTGAATGTGTTATTAAATGCTTCAAATAGTGTTAATGTCAAAGGAATAAAAAAACTCAAGTTTAATTTTAAGTTACAGGGCATCAAAGGTTAATGGACAGGAATGGCTAACAAGGGTCTTGGGGCTTTTCTTACTGGAAGGCATTTGGAAGTTAGTGATGGGAACACAGTGCCACTTAGATTTAAACTTTATTGTACACACAATTGCATTTTTAAGTGATTCCAGTTTCTCATAAATGACTAAGTTATTTTATTTTTTTTTAAAGATTTTATTTATTTATTTCTAGGGAGGGAAGAGAGAGAGAGAGAGAGAGACAGACAGACATCATTGTGCAGTTGCTGGGGGTTATGGCCTGCAACCCAGGAATCTACCCTGGCTGGGAATGGAACCTGGGACACTTTGGTTCCCAGCCCACGCTCAATCCACTGAGCTACGCCAGCCAGGGCGACTAAGTTATTTTTAAAACTTATTTTCATTATGTGCTCTGAATGTGTACCATAGCTTAACTAGCCTAGACATCTGTGTGGAAATCCCTTTTGTACACCTCTCTCAGTTTCTTTTATTGTATACGAAAAGTTGACATCTTTTGATTCTGTTATGGTGAAATATGAAGCAGGAGAGGGGGCTAATTGTAATGGTCTGTGTTGTACTATTTTATTGTATTACCAGGGCCCAGTGCCCTTTGAAGCAATCAGGTTGGTCAGGCATCCATAGCCTTTGAACGCAGACTGTCTTGTTCTGTTTCAAAGGGTCTCTTTGCACCCAATGTCATTTGAGCCTTACAGCAGGGCAGCTAATGTGTAAAGCCGGTAGGTGATTCAGTCACACCCCTGGATAGCAGGAGAGTATATCCCAGAGCTCCAGCTGCCCTTGGCTCCCGTGATGATACCACGGTCTTATCACTGATTCTGAGATTGATTCTCAGCCCGTCCAAGCTCATCGAGCCAGAGCAGGTGGATCATCAACGCAATCACAAGAAGCAGACTGCAGCCTTGTCGAGGAGGCGGGGTTCGATTTGAAGGGTTTGCTCAGGACAGTGATTCTTGGCCTTTGCTGCACAGTGGAATTCCCTGAGGGGCTTTGAAGAGGTCGGCAGCCTGGGTCTCACTCACCCCCAGAGACACTGACTTCATTGCTCTGGGAAGGACTCGGGCTTGGTGAAGCTCACCAGGCGACTTGAATGTGCCCCTATGGTTAAGAAGCTCTAAGAGAGGGAATAATGGATAGTGAGTGTGCGGATCTGCCCAGAAAGAGCCCCAGATGGTCCCGAGTTTTTTCTCACAGAGACGGTGGTGGCTGAGGGACTCCCACGGTCTGGCTCTGTCACGCATTGTGTGCACTCTCTTAACCAAATTCCGGGCATTTGAAGTGGGGATAATCTCCCAGGATTGCTCAGAGGATCATATAAGTGGTTTTGGGGCACTCTGAAGTTTGTAAAACTCTGTGTAAATCTAAGGTGTTCTTATTAATTTTATACCATTTTTGTTTAACTGACATTTACCACAAGTGTCTGTTAACAAGTAGGCCTGAGGTAAGAGCTAGGAATGAAAAAAAAGACAAAGCAGCAAGTCCTGAGGTTTTCCCTCCAGAGATGCCCGTGTAGAGGGAGAACTGCTGCTCCCTGTAAAGTAGTTTTCCCGTCACGTGGTGTTCCCATCGACGTGGACCACTACGACGTTGCAGCGGGTTTTCAGGAAGTCTGCCCACATGGTGACATTTGTTCTGGGTCTGGAGGGTGAGGGGCTCACCGGGAGAAGGAGCGGCAGTGCTGAGCGAGGTGACAGGAGTGTGCGGCCGGGCTCGCGGCCCTGGGAGAGTCCAGGGAACATGGAGCAGGCACACGGAGGGCCTGGGGAGGAATGGGGCCCAGGGAGGGCGTTACCTGACCTTTATAGGCCTTGGTGACCCTTTGAAAGTTGTGAGGGTAATGCTACCGATTTGGAAGGGAAAGGGAGAGGGCCCCGTTAAGGCCGTTGGTTTACGATGGCAGGGCCCAGGGGAGGCCAGTGACACACAGGCAGACCCGGGGGTGTTGTGGGTCGTGTTCAGACCAGCTCCATGGAGCAAGCCTCGCAGTAAAGTGGGCCGCGTGTCCTGGGTTTGCCAGTGCGTGTGAGAGTGGTGTTTATACTGTACTGTGGTCAGTATTAAGTGTCTAAAAAACCACATACATGCTTAATTAAAAAGTACTTTCTTGCTAAAAAATGTTAACCATCAGCGACTCAAAATATTTTTGCTGGTGGAGGGTCTGGCCTCAGGTTGATGAGTGCTGACTGATCAGGTTGGTGGGTGCTGAAGGTTAAGGTGCCTGTGGGAGTTCCTAAAGATAAAACAACAGTGAGGTTTGCCACATAGATGGACTCTTCCTTTCGTGAAAGATTTCTCTGTAGCATGCAACGCTGTTTGATAGTCTTTTACCCTCAGTAGAACTTGTTTTCAGATTTGGGGTCCGTCCTCTTGAACCTTACTGCTGCTTTCCCAGCTAAGTTTATGTAGCATTCTAAATCCTTTGTTGTTGTTTCGACCATCTTCACAGCATCTTCTCCAGGAGTAGATTCCTTCTCAAGGAACCACTTTCTTTCCTCATCCAACTCCTCGTTTGTTAAAGTTGCACCCTGAGATTGCAGCAATCCAGTCGCATCTTTAGGCTCCACTGTTAGTCCTAGTTCTTGGGCTCTTTCTCCCGTAGCTTCGGTTACTTCCTCCGCTGAAGTCTTGAACTCCTCATGGTCACCAAGGAGGGCTGGAGTCAACTTCTTCCAAACTCCTGTTAATCTTGATGTTTTGATCTCCTCCCATCACCATGAATGCTGTTAATGGCCTCTAGAATGCTGAATTCTTTCCCAAAGGTTTTCAGTTTTGCCCATGTCCTTCAGAGGACTATCTATGGCAGGTATGCCCTTATGATATGTATTGTCTTAGATAATAAGACTTGAGAGTCAAAATTACTCTTGAGACCCATGGGCTGCAGAATGGATGTTGTGTTAGCAGGCATGGAAACAACATTAATCTCATTGTGCATCTCCGTTAAATCTCTTGAGTGACTAGGTGCATTGTCAGTGAGCGGTAATATCTTTAAGGGAATCTCCCCCCCAGCAGTAGGCCTTAAGAGTGGGCTTAAAATATGCAGTAAATCATGTAAACAGATGTGCTGTCTTACAGGCTCTGTTGTTCCATTACACGTGCAAAGTAGACTTAGCATAATCCTTAAGGGCCCTAGGATATTTGGAATGGTAATGAGCATTGGCTTCAACTTATACTCACCAGCTGCATTAGCCTCTACAAGAGAGTCAGCCTGTCCCCTGAAGCCTTGAAGCCAGGCACTGACTCCTGCTCTCTATCCACGAGAGTCCTAGATGGCATCATCCTCCAACATAAGGCTGTCTATCTGCATTGAAAACCTGTTCAGTGTAGCCACCTTCGTTAATTGTCTTAACTAGTTCTTTTGGATAACCTGCTGCAGCTTCTACATCAGTACTTGCTGCTTCACCTTATGGCTTCTTCCCTTAAACCTCATGAACCAACCTCTGCCAGCTTCAAACTTTTCTTCTGCAGCTTCCTCCGCTCTCTCAGCCTTCATAGAACCGAAGAGAGTCAGGGCCTTGCTCTGGATCAGGCTTTGGTTTAAGGAATTGTCATGGCTGGTTTTTAATCTTCTATCTAGACCAGTTAAACTTTCTTCGTATCAGCAACAAGGCTGTTTCACTCTTATCATCTGTGTGTTCACTGGAGTAGCATTTTTAATTCCCATCAGGAACTTTTCCTGTGCATTCCCAACTTGGCTAACTGGCACAACCAGCCTAGTTTTCAGTCTGCCTCAGCTTTTGACATGACTTTCCCACTAAGTGTAATGTTTTCAGCTTTTGATTTAAAATAGAAGATGCGTGACCCTTCCTTGAACACTAAGTGGCCATTGTCAGGGTTATATTTTTTACGTTTTTCCATTTTTTAAAAGATTTTATTTATTTATTTATTTATTTTTAGAGAGAGGGGAAAGGAGGGAGAAAGAGAGGGAGAGAAACATCGATTGCTTGCCTCTCCCACACCCCCAAATGGGGACCTGGCCCGCAAGGCAGGCATGTGCCCTGACCAGGAACTGGAGAGGCAGCCGTTCAGTTTGCAGGCCAGCACTCGGTCCACTGAGCCCCACCAGCCAGCATCATTTACTGTTTTAGTATGGTTGTGTCTCTGACGATAGGGATGCCTGAGGAGAGGAGAAATGCAGGAGAATGGCTAGTCGGTGCAGCAGCCAGAACATGCTACATTTATCGATTAAGTTTGTGACACCTCAAGACAGTTACAATAGTAACATCAAAGACCACCCACCGATCACAGCTCACCGTATCAAATAGAAGGATAATGGAAGAGTCCGAAATACTGCGAGAATTTCCAGAACGTGACACAGAGTCCTGAAGTGAACAAGTGCTGTTGGACAATCAGCGCCGATCATTGCCACAACCTTCAACCTGTAAAGAGCATAATATCTTTGAAGGGCAATGAGACGCGGTCCACCTGTGCTTTGGAAAGAGTGCGTCTCTCCCCCAGGGTCGCTAGCCAGCCTGGGAGGGACAGAGGAGGTGCAGGCAGGAGGCCGTCTGTGCGTGGTTGAGGGGCCACACTTTGGAGTCAGCAGTGCGGATTCTCATTGAGTCCTGCCACTTTGTGCATGTGAAGTGGGGCAAGTTGTTGTGATAATTTGCTTCCCTGAGATTCTTTATCCACAACAGAGCAAAATCAGGGTTTGGTGGGGGAAGGTGGTGTTCAGTGAGGGAAGGAGTGTGGATAGAACACTCGGCACAGTCTGTAAATGTTGAGTCTCTTCCAGACTGTGGAATGATCTCAGTGAAAGGTGGTGGGGACATTTAAAAGCTCTTGTGAAAGGGTTGATGGGCGAGCATACATTCTAGTTTGGGGACATGAAGCCTGAAATTGAGGAAGGGTGGGGGAAAATTCAGCTTTAGACAGACAAAGCAGAAAAGGTGGTCAGGGTAAGGGGGCCTAGAAGCAGGAGAACAGGGGGGTGTTTAATAAGAGGGTATGATTTTCAGGGGAGGGATTTCCATGGTCAAGGTGTCAGTGAGCATTCAGGCAGGTGTTAACCCGTGCAGTTGTCCTCATTTGTTCTTTGGCGTTCCATGTTGTCAATGAGCACGACTTCTCCATTTACAAAAATTACTTGTTTTTTAAAGGAAATTGAATTCATGGATGGTTCACTTTTAAAGCTGAAAAGTTACATTGAAGTTTATTTGGAGCAACCCACGGAGTTTAAATTACTGTTGGTTGAAGTGGATTCCGATGAGATTGTATGGAAAGCGAAACTGAGAGAATGTAAGTGTTTTGTATCTTTCATTACATTTTCTTTTATCCTCACCCAAGGACTTTTTTTCAGTGCTTTTAGAGAGAGAGGAAGGCAGAGAGATGCAACATCGATGAGAAAGAGAAGCGTCGATTGGTCATCTCCCGGTCTCACCTGGACCAGGGTTTGTACAGACCTGGACCAGGAAATGAACCTGCAACCTAGGAATGTGCCCTGACTGGGAATCGAACCAATAACCCTTTGGTTACGGGTCAGTGCTCCAACCAACTGAGCCACACAGGCCAGGGCTTTAGTGTTTTATATCTTAAATGAAAACCAGTTTGTGAGGTGGTGGGGGTGGGAAAGAAAATAGAGTAATTGTCTGACTCATCATCATAACATTTAAAAATCTGGTGAAGAGAAAGGCCTCAGCTCCCGGAAAAGAAGTGTAGGTCTCAGGCGCCCACGTCCACCCAGGTGGCTCAGTGAGTGTGCAGAGGCTTCAAGTAGTGGGTGGGCTTGGCCAGTAGAGTTGGGGTTTCTTCTTACCACCCTGAGGTTTGGATCTCAGATATTTTCATGTGAGTGAGGGGTATCGTGACAAAGCGTCTTCTGTGACCGTGATGTAGATCTGCATTTTGACTGACTACGTGTCTCATTTGCTGACTTTGCCTCTTTGGTCTTCAACTGATAGCTCCTGCCCTGTGCAGTTATAGCTCGGCATTCCCCCTGTCTAATGTTTTGATGCTAGGAAGCCCTCTCACAATCTCCTCTTTACCATCCTCTCCTGCTCTGGGGACCCCTCTAGAGAGCAGGGGGCACCAGATAGCTGTCCCTGCCTCCTCCTTAGGTAGGCAGGAGCTTGACCTCCAGTTCTACTTGAGGGGAGTTGTTAGAACAACAGATACGTGAGTAGTGATCACACCCTGGAGCCGAAAGGTAGGAGCGGGAGCCGTGGGCTCGGAGTGAGGTCATGTGGTCCCCGTTCCATTTCTCAACTTACCCAGCTCCATGGGGGAGTGTGGGCCAGTCTGTCACCCACCTGTGGCTGTAGTTCCTTATCTGCAAATGGCACTGAGGTCCTGCTTGCCAGTGCCACATGCTTGTAATAGAAGGTAGCTTTGCATCAATTGCAGTTTGGATTCTGATACCTTAACTGTTTCCCAGTATCTCGAGTAGTCCTGTGCAGACTGCAGCACCTTTCTGAAAAGCAGCGTAAGTGGCCAGTGCCAGCGGCTGCACATGTGCAGTTACATCCGGGATCTGTTGGGTGTTCGAGAAATCTCCGTGTCCTCGAACAACATTTGAATCCTTTTTCAGCTCATTTCTTGTGTATCCATTGGGTTGTACGTGGCGTTTCCTACTATGTTTTTATACTCCAGAAACGAAACCTGATCTGATTGTTTTGGAGTTCTCGGTTCTGGCTTAAGCATGAGCCTTTTCTAGCAGGTGTGTTTGAGTCTTATTCTCAACATTATACCCATAAGTTGGCCCTCTTGTGCAAGCTAAAATTACTTACCTGGAAAGAGTCTGGATGGGACCTTGTGTTGGGGTTGTATTGTTTTTCTCAGTTCAGATATTAATAAATGGACCTGAAAGTTGTTACTTGTTAATCACCACAAATGCTGTAGTAATAGAGGTATTTAACTCGGAGCAACCTGAATAACAGATGTTCTTCTGGACTAACGGCATGTCTCCTAGTGGTTTTAAAGACCACTTCATAAGACCTTTCATTATGTTTGCTTTTTAAAAGCTTCTCTAATAATTCTTAGTGTATTATAAGATGTTTCTGGTCTCTAATAACTATTTTTAAAATTTTGGCTTACGCCAGTGGTTCATTGAAATTAGCCATCACTATCAAGGCATCTGCACTAAAGGGATGCACAGAGGGCCTGCGTGAGACGCAGACGCCTCACAGGCGGGGGCTCGCTTCACTCGAGGACGGCAGTGGCGGCCCACAGCGCAGCGTCCAGGACCAGCCGCAGGGACAGCGCTCTCCAAAGGACAGAATGAAAATGTCTGAGGCTGTTTTGGTGTAGTACATGCAACTAACATTTAAAATAAGTGTTTATTTTTATGGCTTCCTTTCCCACATGGCAAGTGATAGTGTTCTGCTTACAGTAGTTCTAGATTTAAAGACATATGGAACAAATTGTGTTGCACTTGGGTGTGGCAGAAATGAGGATGGTGGTGCACACACAGCTTGAGTTTGGGGCACGCTTGCCCTTCGGGGCCTGTGGGGAGGAGCACTTGTTATATTTCTCAGAATTTCAAGCGCAGTGCATTCATGTATGTACCAACTTAAACCCCAGACTCAGGAGTGAACTTCAGAGATATTGCCAAGACCCCAGAGCTTACTTTTGCAAACTGATTTCATTCTGGTTCCATACCACTTTTTCAAAGTGATGTTTCTTACACTTGCACAGGTGACTGGGTTCAAGATGACAAGAGTCAGAGCATTTCAAAAAGCAGCACGAGAGGTAAGTGCTAGTAACTCGGCATTAAGTGAGTTTTACCCACTTTCCTGTTGCTGATACCATTCACTGGGATGTTTATTTTGCTGCGCAGAGGTGGTCCCGTTAAGTATCTGTTAACGTGCTCTGTGACTCTTAATCATTTGAACAACCTTAGAATCCATTTTTGTTGGTTTCTAATGGAATGATGATATTTTTTTGAAATGCAAATTGAAGGTGGGTCAAAAATAAACATAATGGAAAGCCAATGTATTGATTTTTTTTTAAAGGTAACAGGCGACGTAAAATGAACAGCGCCCTACCTGAAGAGGAGGCCTATGAGAAAAGGATGAAGCAGGTTGACACTTCAGGTCTGTAACAGTGTCATCAGTGGCTGTACATTATTTCCCTGGGCTCTTCCGTCTCCGTCATCCAACACACACGCGCTTGGATCTGTCGTGGTGGAGCCACGTCCCAGCTGTGCATGGCCTGTGTCCCAGCTCCTCAGGCTCGGAGCAGGGGGCTCGTTGGCCTCCCCCAGCCTGTTTTTCCAGCTTGGTTCCCCACTCCTCCCCTTTACCCAGCAGAGCTGAGGAGGAGAGGGGATCGCCTACAGTCCTTAAGGGTAGGGCTATAGCCTGTCCATCTTTACATTTCCCAGAGCACTGAGCATGGAGCCTTGAGGTGGAAGACAGTGAGCGTTGCATGAATGCGTGGAATTGTGACTGTCCATCTGTGCATTCATTGGCTTCAGAGCTCTTAGCTGCTTCCGGGTGGAGCACCTCCAGCTCAATTATTACAGGCTGGTCTTGACTTAATTTCTTTAAATTAAATGGCAGAGACTAAAGGCTCAATAGTTGTGAAAATATAATAGAGACTTAAAACATTTAACAATACTCTAAGGAGCCAGAAAATGGAATTTGCAGCTGAAAATGCAAGTCCAGCAAGAATTCACAAATCTGAGTTGAAAAACCCAGACTCAAATTATATAATGCAAGGTCTTAAGCATTTATAAATATCTCTTGTAACTCTCCAAATTAACTCTTTCATCAAAATACCATTTCTTTTACTATTATTTTAAGAAGGTGTGAATCTCCAAAAGCAGACAAATGCTCTGTAAAGTGCAGTATGATATTCTCCACTCTGCGGGGCAGGAGGCTGTATGGCACATGTGTGATTTTCCGGTACGCCACTGTACAGCGAACACCGGAATAAGTGAGGCTCTGGAATTATTTTTCAAACCTAACTAAATTGAGATACAATTTTTTCTAGTTCTGTGGAGCTATAGTTGAAAGAGAAAAGTGTATATCCTTGAAGCGCACAACATTTAGTGTGCACATTGTGAAGTATTTAGCAATCAAGTTCATGAACACATCCATCACTTCACAGTTACTTTCTATTTTAGTGGTAAGAACACTTAAGATCTACTCTCAGTAAATTTTAAATATAAAATACAATGCAATGTTATTGGCTATACTCACCAGGCAGTACATTAGATCATCAGAAATTTTTCACCTTATAACTGAACGGACATAGTTTTGTGCCCTAGACTGGACATTGAACCAGTGACCTTTTGGTTTGCATGCCAGCACTCAATCCACTAAGCCACACCAGCCAGGGCTAGTTTTGTATTAAATTGATTTCTAGGACAAATTTTTCTTGTCTCATGCAATTATTTGGCTATTTAAAATTGGCTTCTGTACCAGGTAGCTAGAAGTAGAATTAAAAGATCAAATACACCTAGAAAGATAAAGAATTTCCAGCCTTTTTGGAAGTGACAATGTAGAATCTAAATAAGCAAATTAATAAGATTTTTTGTTTGTTATATCTGCACACTTTGAGATATCCAGTCACTAGCCTGATAGTTTCAGACTCAGTATATTACTGTGTTGCTTTTTAAAATATGGTCCGCACTTAACCTTAAAAGAGTCACTTTGAGATCTTGTTAAAATTTAGGCTATGAGTCGCATACAATGAGTTTTGGGATGATGGTCTTGAGAATTTCCATTTAAATAGGTTTCCTTGTGCAGCAGTTTTCATTGAAGTTTTGAGAGCCAGTAGCAATGGGCTGTGTGTCAGGGAACCACTAGAGGGCGCAGGCCATCATTAAGAAACCCATTCTTCAGTGTAGGAAGTGAGAGAGGAAACTGAAGTGGGAAAGGGTCCAAATACAGATGTTAAATTCACATTAATAAATTAGGTGTTGCAGTCTTGGGGGAGGGGCAGGAAATATTCTTACCTCTCTCTCCCTTCTGATGTCCTCTCCAGTATTTGTATTGCCTTGAGGATCCTTATATGAAACGCTACAACCGGTGAGCTTGGCTACCCCATAGCACAAAGTCATTGTCGAAAATCTAGTTTAATGATAGGGCTAACGTTTTTATGGGGCCAGTGGTTTGCACTGGTAATATACGCCCTTCCAAGATGATGACGGTGCTTCTTGGAGATGAGGTGTCACAATTACCACCCGCTGACTTCTCTGTGGAGCGCATTGTTCCCCTGATGCCAGCAGAGGGCGGAATGGAGCCTGCAGTTCAGATCCCTCACTGACATTTAGAGACACAGAGGTGGACAGAGGCAAAGCTGTATATTTTTCTTTTTGAGCCACATAAATTATTTTTGGTATCTGAATTTTTTTATTCCAGCCTCATCTGTGCTGCTTTGTGAACGTCTTTTTCATAATTATGATGAATATTATATCCTGGTTTAATATTACTAATGAAAGAGTTCTCTTTGTCCTTAATATAGTTTGGAAAGCAGGAATATTTTTTGGTATTTAAATGTATTTTTAAAGCAGTTGCAGTTACAAATATAGTGTCCTTTTTAAAAAGATTTTATTTATTTATTTATTTATTTAGAGAGGGAAGGGAAGGAGAAAGAGAGAGAGAAACATCAATGTGCGGTTGCTGGGGGCCATGGCCTGCAACCCAGGCATGTGCCCTGACTGGGAATCGAACCTGTGATGCTTTGGTTTGCAGCCTGTGCTCAATCCACTGAGCTACACCAGCCAGTGCTGTAGTGTCCTTTTTAATAGTAGGAGAATACATTTTCATTGTTAAGTAGTTATAAATGATGGATGTTTTGATGGGACCTACCGAATTCCTCATCTCCTTTTAGGTGGAGCACACACCCCTTTAACAGAAGCTCATTTGATTACCCTTGCTGGAAAGCTGGGGAAGGAGTGGATAAAAATTGCCATTGCCAAGCTGGACCTGGATATCAGCGTTATTGATGCTATCCGGGAGAAGAAAGAAAGTGATACAATTAGTACGTTTAAGATGCTGCAGAAGTGGCAAGAAAAGGAGCAGAGCAATGCCACAGTCCAGAATTTATATAACTGCTTGAGAGACGTCTCAGTTGAAATCCAAGATGTGCTAGAAGGTGAGCAGGAAATTATCTCAAGCCATTTGCTTGGAATCAAGCTGTGTCTTTGTGAATAGCAGCTTTCTACTGTAGGATGTGTTACTTGTTTATTTAGAAGCTTGGGTTCAGATTATGCAAATGCAGCAGCAAGCTCTGGGGCTGCCTAGTCTGAGTCATGAAGATTTGTGCATAAAGTCAGAGGAAGGGTTCAGATCCCTGCTCAAGTGCTGGCTTTGTGACTAAGCAAATTCTTAACCTAACTTTAAGGTCCTCTGTTCCCACCTGTTGGATGGATGCAGAAACTTCTATGTCCTTGGTCTGTTGTGAGCATGAAAAGAAGTAATGCATGTAAAGCTTTAGGCCAGTAGTAAGGCTCAGTAAGGAGAAGGTACGAAGATACCATGGTACTTGAGACATAACTGGTAGCACTGAGCCTGCTGGGCCTTCCCTGGTGCTGAAGCAGTGCTCAGGGAGTCCACTGGGTGGCTCCAGTGAGCCTCAAGCAGCAAAGAGGGGAAGGGAAAAAGCCGAGTGGAGAAGCTAACTGGAGTCGTTTCTGCTCTCAATCCAGAAAACCACAGGGTTCCTTCCTTTGTTTTTAAGCACTTCTTTTTTGTGGTTTTGATTGTGTTATACATATATCCAAAGTCAAGCTAATTCAAAACTTTGATTGTTATATATTGTTACCATAGTTAAAAAAGTGCTGCTTCACAGAACCCTCAATCAGTTAGAGAGAGGTTTTTATTTGGAACGCTATTTAACTCTTTCTTCCAGAAAGGATGTACAGATAAGTGTGTAAACGCCTCTGAAGTTGACATGAAAGTTAAAAGCATTCGGTGATCCCTCTCTCAGGATGCTTTCAGAGGTGGTGGGCAAGGGCTCCAAACTCCCCCTGTGGGCTTGGGACCAGAAGCCTCGAGCTAATAGAATATCAAATTTTTCATTCTTAATGCTTGGATCTGTTGAAATTATGTATGTCACTGAGGCCACGTGTGGAAATCTGCTTGTTTGCATGTAGGCACTTCTGCCTGCTGAGCGAGGCCGCACTGCGCTGTGGTAACCAAACAGAGCTCCTTTTTGCCTGCTCCTGGCCTCGCTGACTGTCCGCCTGCTGGTGCAGGCACAAGGGTTTGGGACATTTTTGGGCAGTAGAAGGGTCATAAAAACTTACTAGTCCAAGTCCCTCATTAAATAGGAAAAAAATCCTACGTGAGTTAAAAATGGCTCTTCCCCCCAACCCTGCAAATTTACCAATATTTTATGACTTTCTGTAGCCAAAATACCTGGGTAATTGGCCGAATTTTATATTTTTATCAGAATATTTTAGTATATTATAACTACAGCCTTTAAATTGCAGTGGCTTCTCTTAAGCTCAGGAAAAATCAGCAACTTCCAGGAGTTTCTTTTGTTTTTTAATTAGTTCCTTTTTAAAATAGGCAAGTGATTTCATTTCAAAGGTTGTCCCTTTTCCCCCCAACAACAAATCCCTGAATTTGTGTAATTCTCTGTTTTATCAGGTTTCTTATAGGCAATATAAAATTTGGAAGATGAACTGAAAAAGGAAGCCTCAGGAACTTTTTATCTGCAAAATACACCATTTCAGCTGGTCATTGTGTATAGAAGTGATGAGACCTGAACTTCACAGTCTCCGGAAGCAACTTCTGGACAGCCAGCTACTCTATAGCTCACACTATGTAAGGGTGAAGAGAATGTAAACTTTTGGAAAACTTGAGGAAGAAAACACTTCTATAATATCAAGACTTCTCTTCTTTTTTGGTACCTCCTGCTCACACCCTCCCCCCTGCTCCCCCACCCAGACAGGTATAATTTACAAAGGGTGCTTAAAGTTGCTCAGCTCAGGCCGGTGAGAGAAGATGCGGTGATTTTCCTTTTGGAGTCTTTGGACCATGAAATTCACATCAAGTATTTGAAACATTTTTAGCAATTAAGTGATGGTGTACTTGAATTTGCACCAGTTTAATCTAGCTTTTATTGTATTGACATTAACAATGAGAGGAGATTCCCCTTTTACAGTAGCTTCCACACAGACACATGTGCCTCTGGGTACAAGACATCTTTTTATGTGGGATGTAATTTCCATATCTCATTGCTACCCTGTCTGGCGAGTGGTCTGTTAAACCTCTAATCCGGCAATGTTACCTGGCCCTAGAGTGACTACAAAGCACTGGAACCCTCTCCTACCACAGTGTGGGTGTGCACCTTCAGGAGTGATCTTCTCACCTTACGGGTCACGTGCAGTGCGATCCCTGCAGTTTTCATCAACCTTCTGGAATCGCTGGGCCAAACACTACTGCATGTCTTGACTTTCACCCTGGATCATTGAACTTTTGGGGGGGAAAATCCACTCGGAAATAACGTTAGCAGGACCAAGGAAAACTGTCACCTCTTCTTGAAGAAGACAGGCCCTAGGAATAAAGGGTCACACTCGCTCTTGATAACTGGTGAAATGTCTTTTGTTTTGGTATGTATAAATATTGTCACTTTCCCAGAATCATGCATACAGTGATTAGTGTTTTGGATATGTTTTGTTTACTTATTTGAAGACGCTATAAATTACCATTAGTCTTCTGTCTACATTAGCTGGAGAGTTAAAAAAATCTCAATGAATTAATCTGAGAAACACACTTTAACTGTTATTTTGCCCATGGAGAACAAATTCACCTTAAAGGGAGATTTTAATTGTCCGGGATCCTGTGGAATTCAAATTAATGTCACTTTAATGAGTTTTTTTAAAATTGTACTGTATTATAGGAAACCTGTAGAATTTTAACATCCAGAAGTGTAAACTACTTTAAAGGACTTGAATTTTTAAATGTTTATTATTTTTTATAAGTTTTTTTTCAAATAAAAGCATAATTTCAGAGGTGCTTGGTATATCTGCTTATTTCCTAGTAGTTTTCCATCTTTTTCATACTATGGACAAAAGGAAGAAAAATAAATCTGAATTTGTACAGTGCAAATGTGGCTTCTTTGTGTTCTCATTTGCTTACAGATTATTTTTCACAGCATCGTCTTCCCCCATCGCCGTCGCACGACTGGGTGGAGCTGGGTTTGGGCAGCGGTGCAGTTCTCGAACTGAGGCTGAATGCGCGTGATCCCAGGAAGACTGGTTCCCCTGGCATGTGCACAGGCTCACCCCAGCATTTGCGCAGGTTCAGAACCCTCACCTCACCTCACTCCAGGAGTGCACTCTGGCTCCCTGTCCTCCCCGGGGGAATGAGAAGGCATGTTTTATTATAAACCAGGTGGATTCATATTAGCTTCTCACCTGTGCAGCTCTCGAATGGGGTTTGTGTTTGCATATTTGGAATTCCTTTTGTTACGTTATTGTATGGCTTTAGGGTGAGCGTTTCCCCCCCCCGGCTTTATCATGTGGAAGCCTGTTTTCAGTCCCTTTTCTAAAGAGGCCACTGTATTTGCCAATTTTTATGTGTGTTCTCGTAAGGGTGGCGGTTTCGACAGGCGCCTGAAGCCCTTGGGGTGAAGCGGCACAGTGCTGGCTGAAGGGCCTGACCCAGCTGGGGAGCCTGGGGGTCACTGCTGGGACCGTGTCTCTCCCAGCTGTGGGGTGAGCGGTTCTGATAACAGCTCTGTAGCTGCTGATACTAAAATAGAGGCCGTGGGCTTGAACTCAGAGCCAGAGTTCTGAAGTTCTTCCGGCTTCTCCACTGGGACCCCCAGCTCTGCCCTGGGGCCCTCCCACGGATTGCCATTGAATTTGTCCCGACCACAGTGTAGCTCCCAGTCAGACAGCCTGGAGTGAGGCAGCCGTCTCTCTTCTGTGGAGATCCATCCCTGCTGTTCACGATGCCCTCTGGCATGAGTTTCATTTATGGAAATGGCTACCCTCTTGCCATTGATAGCAGTGTTCTATTTTCAAGCATGTTGGGAAATCTAAAAGATCGTTTTGTTCCTTATGAAAACCTAATTGCAGGGAGGGCCTTGGACAAGTTCAGTGAGTGTTTAACTTTTCCTTAGCTGTAGGAGCCATTAGTGAAAAGCCGTCTCACCCAGAACCTGTGTTGGCCAAACTTTCCAAAGTGGTGATGCTCTGGTGGGGGGCTTGGGGCTACAGAAGAGTTCCTGAGGAGCCCTGCCAGGCCCCCCACCCTGTCCTGTCGGGGGCTGTGTGGGGGCCAGCGGATGAGAAGATTGCTAGGGTCTCTCAAACTACCGTCTGCAAGTTCGTTTCTAAGACATCTGCAACGGGAAGTAAGCCCTTTCCAGTTCACAGGTGTGGATTGTTGGCACGCTGTTTCCGACGGAGAGTAACCACATGATCCCAACCTGTAGATATGTAGGTTATTTAAATCAACAGGCTTATACATTTGGGATCCCCCCAATATAAGTATGTATAATTGGTTTGAACCAAGAAAGCATGTGTATTTTACAATTTTTAATGTTTTTGAAATTGGGAATAACAATTTTTAAAGACCATAAAGGTTCTTTATTCCTAAGTTAGAAAAAGAAGTGAAAAACAAGTGGGAACCCATGAAGATTTGCCTTTCCCATTTTTGAGTGCCAGGGCCTGAAAACACAAATACATGAGTAAGTGATGATCTCGTCACAGTTATTTAAAAATGCGGAGCATGGTTTTCAGAAAATACGCCGAGTCATGTTTTTGGGAAAATACTGAGTCATGGTTTGTGAAAACACCGAGTCATGATTTTTGTGAAACTGCTGAGTCATTGTTTCACAAAACTACCGAGCCATAGTTTTCTAAAAACGCTGAGTCATGGTTTTTCATAAAACTGCGGCTGAACCATGGCTTTCATAAAATGCCGAGTCATGGCTTTGTAAAAACACCGAGTCATGGTTCTCAAAAATGCTGAGTCATGGTTTTGGGGAAAAATGTGCTGAGTTACAGTGGCCTTAAAATGCTGAGTCAGGGTTTTCAAAAAATGCCAAGGCGTGGTGCCTCAAAAATGCTGAGTCATGATTATTTTAAAATGCTGAGTCATGGTGTTGCAGAACAGGCACACACAGGGCCAAGGGGTGTACTATTACCAAAAGGACCCCCACTAGATTCGATTGTCTGCCGCCTTAGGAAAAACATCTCTCAATGCCAGAGACTTGTGAAAAGGAAAGGAAATGTTTATTTAAAACTATACAGACTTAAAGTAGTGACCTAATGTCTTCATTAAAATATCAAAGCGCTTTTGGTTACCCTCAGATGCCCACAGTGCCTCCTTCTCCCCCTGCCCTAATTTGGGGTACCGTAACTCAGGAAAAGAAGCAAATGTCTGGGATCCAGGCTACTGACACCGTCAGCTGTGTCGCCGTTCATGCAGGATCTCCAATTAATCCAAGACCATGTGGCACCTTCTCATGGCCTACTGGCAAGAGTTCTTTCACCCTTCTTCCAGTCAAAGTCTCTCCTGCTTCCCAAGCCACGCGGTCAAAGGGAGCACCCCAAAGCCGCGTGGTCCTCTTCTACCAAAGCTGCGGGGGTCTGCACTTTGGTGAAACCTTGTGGTTCCCTTTTCACTTAAGCTGCAGGGAGGGGTCCCCACCCTGCGTGGCAAAGCTGCGTGGTACTCTCACATGGCTGTGGGGATCCCCACTCTGCCGGAAGCTCATGGCTCTCTGCGCAATGACTGTGGAGTCTGGGTTTAAATCCCCGCGCCAGTCTTCCTCTACAGCCCCATTTCCGACTCCTCCCACAACTGGCTACACTTGCCAGCACTCTCATATTTTCCAGCTTTACTGGGCTGCCATAGTGGGTCTGGGCAAATGTGGCCCCGTGGTGTGGAGCCAGTCATCTCCAAGCTTTCATGCAGGCGTTGTAATCAGGGGGACCTGCCTCCCAGTTAATCTTAGTTAGAGGTGACTTCCATTCCCCTGGCTCCAAGCATGGCCACAGCTATTTAACATATCTATGCAACTAGTTAAAGCTTATATAGATATGTTAAATGACCATGCCACAGGTCAGCTGCAAAGCTGTTGCTGTACGAAACAGCCCTGCATGTTCCTGCTCCATGTGTCCCTTCCTCCAACTCACACCTGTGGGGGAAAGGGGTGAGGACATCTTATATGTCTTTCTAATATTTCCTAGACACCTTGAGTTCTGGACCCCATTCCAAATCCCTTTTGGGGGCCCCCTCTTGGCTGCACCCTGTTACAATGGTGCCTCAAAAATGCTGAATCATGGTTATCTAAAAATGCTGAGTCATGACTATCTAAAAATGCTGTCATGGTGCCATATATCGCTTGTACTCACGTTCCCTGTACTTGACGCTAATGGTGTAGTTAGAAGGGGGGAGGGATACAGTTACAATGGAAGTGTCCCCTGACTTACTGTGGCCTTAGTATGAGAAGCAAAGGGGTGCAGCGGTTGTGCACAGGCTGGAACCCTCCTGGTGTGCAGACAGCCACTTGGTCACTGAGTCCTGGGAGGATGGTGGGCAGGGGCGGGTCTCTGAGTGTGTTCCAATAAGGACAGCAACCCCATCACGATGGCTCCACGTTTGTGACTTAACTCACCTCCTCATGTCCGCCCCCATCTCCAAATGCCATCGCTCAGGGGATCAGGGCTTCACCATATGAATTTTAGAGGGGCATAAACATCTGTTCCATAGCAATATTCTAAAGCACTTTGCATTCAACTAGGAAAGCAAAATTAGGCTATTTCCAATCAAACGTTTGGTCCTCAAACAAGGACAGCAACCGAATGGCCCAGGATGACACACTGTCTCCCACACCAAGCTGGTTTTCTTCCCTGTTCGTCTCCGTGGTCTCTTTCTTCCTTAGGGTGTCTAAGGCCTTTGTGCTTCTCTTGGGGTGTCCAGTACTCACCTGTAGGCGTCGAGCTAGATCACTCCCCATCACTGTCCCTGTTCCCTAAAATTAAAACACCTATAAAAATGGGGAAGCCCACACACGTTCCAGTGGGGCAGCTGTCTGTTGTTTTTATGTTAATTTCCTGATTAAGTCATTCTCGTGTGTGAGAAACACTCCATTTACCTTTAAAAATAATTTATAAGTCAAATGAATTTCTAAGATATATTTCTAAAAATATTCTAATGAATATTTTTAGGGGACCTCAGTGTTACTAAGTTACTCTGCTCCCCACCCTCTGTTCTGTGCAGGCCAGGACTCTGCATTTTTGCCCTGGTATCTTGCATCAAACGACCTCCTATCGACACCCTCACGTGGCGAGCCCTGTGGAGGGGCATCCAGCCCCTCAGGCGTTCAGGCCAACAATCGGACGATGTGCAACAGCGGGTGTGGAGTGCTGATGGGGCCCAGCGCTGCACTGTGTCATTTAATCCTCACAGCAGTGCTGGGGAACGGGTTTGTGGGTTTTTGAATTTCACAGGTAATAGTAGCAAAGAGGCTTTAGCCAACTCGGCCCCAAGACTAGTACTATTTCTCCAAAACTGCTCCCATCGATAGTGCATGTGATGCGTGCCAGGCCGATGCTAGTGCTTGGCATGACTTATTCCATTTAACCCTCCCGCTGATCTTTGGGGCAGGGTCTAGTATAATCTGACGTTCTTAGAATCGGAAATAGGGAGAAGTTAAAGCAACATGGCCCTGTTATAGAACTTAAATGTCACAGGCCTCGGTGTAGGGAGAAAAGTGGAAACCTGACCACGTGATGCAGGAGGAGTTACCGAAGCTGTGAAGACATTTCCTGGTCAGTCATGTTTTTGAAGCATATGTTGTGGTAGTTTTTAGAAACTAAAGTAAGCCCTGTGCTCCTCCGTATAAACCCTGTCCCTAGGGTGGACGATCTGCTTGCCTCTCCTTGTTCTGGGCACAGGCAAGGGACCAGTCACCACTCCACTGAGGAGGAGCAGCAACGCAACAGCCCCAGCCCCATCAAGCCATCAAGCTCTTCCCACAATCAAAGCTGCTGAGACCCCACACCCAACGCCTACAGGCAACAAACTCCTGTCTGCACATCAGTCGTGGGTCGTCCAAGCTTACGGAGGAATCGTCAGAGAAAAGGAGGTGTGTGATGGGACCTAGCTTCCAGGGATTTCTATCAAGTGGGCTGAGAGTCTGGAAAGTGAGTGAGTTTGCCACACAGAGAGGATGGGTGGGGGGCAGCCAAACACAGCCCCCTCGCAGTTCCCAGGGACAGGCATTGGGATCTGAGGGGAAGGGTCCCGCTGAGGAAAGGGGGGCCACTCTGAACAGTTTGTGTCTTAACGGCTTTTCATAGTAAGGAGGGGTATGATTATCAGAGTACTAAAATTGTGTGTTGTTCATTCTATGAGGTGAATCTTTTAAAATTCATACGGTTTGGAGAATTAAGAAGTTGGAATTTAATATTCGGGTCATTACAAACAAACCTCTTAACCAAAGCAAGGTCATTATCCACGTGGTTCAGGCAGAAGTCCTACATAATATAAAGCTAATGGAGACTTTTTCTTATTGTAATTTAGAAACAACTTCCCCCTGTGGGCCCAAAGGGTCATGAAAATTAGAATGATTTAACTAGAAGGCCTCTTAATGATGTTTTTCCCAGTCGGGGTGTATTATTATGTATTTTTCTAATGCACAGCATCTTATGGGGCTGTGGCTAACAGGGAAAAACATTTTTATGTATCTTAGGTTCAGATGTTGAACAAAAGTAAAGTAACTCAGTCGAGGACCTCAGTGTCAGAACAGCTCTCGTCTAATGGGGCTCCCTGTAAGCCTGAGACTAAAGCGCTTGGGAAGTGGGGAAGAATGCTGCAGCAATCTTTCCGAGGTGTTTTGCTGAAGTGCCATCAGAGCTTTCAGTTTTCCCGCGATGTGTGTTTTCACAAAGTTTTCCAGTAGAGAAAGAGGGGAATGACTTTAATTCAATCATTTTATTTTTAGAACAACAGAAGGTATCTCTCAACTCCATTTGAAAATAAATATTTTAATAAATATAACAAATAAATATAAGTTAGCTCACACGCCTTCATGAACACATTATATAAATAAATATTTTAAAATAAATTATGCTTGAGTGTTTCAACAAACACTTTGATATAGAAATAGCTTATAAGTTTTTGCTCTTCTATTACCAAAAAACACATTCAGTGTAGAAAATTCCCCTCCTTAGCAATTTGCTCATGAAAACTCTGAAATAACTTATCCCTAGTAAATGTGAGTACACACAATAAAATGAATCATTTAAATACAGTAGTCGCAGTTCGACTTTTGGGGGGTGACGGATGTAAACAGCATGAAAAAGACTAGCTTAAGTAGGACCAGGTCAAGCTGCCACCTCCCGCACATCCTGGAAATATTTCTTTGGTTCAAATTTTTATGAAAATGACTTTAAGGCTGGGAGAGACCTGAGCTTTTTAGGAAGAGTTCAGATAGCTTATCACCCTCTCAATTGTCACTGCACGGATTCGGAAAGCATGAAGGAGGATGCAGAGCTTGATTTTCGTCTTGTAAAAATCCAGTTCTCCAAGGGAGGGCTTGGGTGGCACCGTCTCACTGTTGGAATTCAGGGCCTAGGAGAACAAATCATGAGCATGACATTTATGGGATTCCAAAATTAGATATCCACCCATAAAAACCGGGGAAGCCAGCACATGTCTCAGAGCCTGCACCGCTCCTTGTTATTACATCTCCTAGACCAGCCAGGTCTCCTCCCAGCCAGATGGCCAGGCAGAGCCGGAGCGGAGGAATTCTCATTATCCAAGCATGTGGATCTTCAGTGAGCTCTGAAGAGACCCTTAAAGCTGTTTAGAAAAATCATCAGTAGAAGCTGCATTTTAGAAAGGAACAGTTCTGTTATGATGACATCTGCTGCAATTCCTAATTAATTCTTAAGTGTTACATTAGGAAGCTTAGTCCCTTTTAGAACAGGGAGGTGATGGATTACTATTGATCAAAACTCTCTATCAACAACAGACCTGTTTACTACAGAAACTCACGTGTGTCAGATAAACAAACCTGGCCACAGACCTCCCAGTTTCAGCCCTTTGCTTTGGTGACTCAGCGCAAGACCTTATATTTGCACAGTGATTGGTGATTCCACTTGTTTCTCTCAAAAAGCATAGAGGAAAGGTAGGGTGAGCAAAGCCCTCCCATCGCACAGGGGGAAACTGAGGCACAGAGGAGCCCATGGCTTGGGCACAGTTGTCTGATTACTGGTATAATCGATTCTGGTGCCCAAATTGCCTGACTCTGTCCTGAAAATGAAATCATCATCTACAATTCGGCAGGTGGCAACATTCTCAGATACTTG
The DNA here is from genome assembly GCF_019186645.2 of Phyllostomus hastatus. Classification (NCBI taxonomy): domain Eukaryota; kingdom Metazoa; phylum Chordata; class Mammalia; order Chiroptera; family Phyllostomidae; genus Phyllostomus; species Phyllostomus hastatus. The sequence goes on along the minus strand of NW_025333977.1, from coordinate 14,461,879 downwards.
CATGACGTTCAGTGCTTTTTAGACAAGTAATTTGGCAAAAGAAAAGACAGAGAAAGAAAAAAATATTCCTTTTTAGACAATGATTTCTGACAACCGTATTTTTATCCTGTGCCCTGGTCACCAAAGCAATCACCCCGTTCTTTCTTATGTGAATATTTCCATGCTTTGTATTGACATTATGTGCTGTGATCGTTAAGAAATTACAAAGCGAGTTCTTGACTCTCCCCAGGTGACAGGTCATTCTTTTACTTCATTCACATTTTGGTTCAGAGTGGCTCACACCCAGGCCCTCGCCCTGCGTATTCACTCTAGCACTATTGGCAGGGGTGCACGCTGGCCCCGCACATGCACAGCATGGAGCCTTTAGAAGTGAGCAAGATGTGTTGTGGACCCCTTTGATGGGATAACTTAAATCTGACTCTGCCAAAACAAGCTGTATGACCTTGGACAGGTGGCTAACTCTCTAAGCTTCACTTTCCTCCTTGGCGCAGACCCCATCGGGGTGCTGTGGGGACCATGGAAGAAAACGAATGTATGAAAACATTTGCAGAGAGCCTGGTGCACACGACTTGGTCAACAAATGGGTGGCTGCTTTTCTTAATGTGACCTGCTCATGCATGACTGCTCTTTCTCTAGAGGACACGCTCAGAGCTGTAGCTCTTCAGGAGGGATGTCAGGCCTCTCCCCATCCGGGAAGGGCTGATGGTATACTTCTCATCAGGACCTCGGGCTGGCTGTCTCAGCGTGAAGAAGGTGCTCTCGCTGACAGGATGAAGGCCTCACCTGCATCAGCTCATCGATAGCTGCCAGCATGTTTTGATCCAGAGTGATCTGCCTCTTAGGATCCATCAAAAGCTTTGCACTGATGGCCTTGAACTCCACTTGGTACATCTTCAAGTCCTCATAGATACTACTGAGGCACAGGGTCTGGGTAATATGACAAATGAGGGAAAATCCATGGAGATGGTCGAGACATTTTCTCCCCCCTCCCTTCCCTCTTGCCCTCCCCCTCCCCCTGCACTTGAGGAAAGACTTTGGTGTCTCACCATCATAAAAGAGGCATTTCTGGAGGCCAGGCAGGTCCCATTCTAGAAGAGAAAAATGATCAGACATCAATGACATAAAATTCATAAAATGGACAGAAACCTTTCATTTTCTGACTTACTGTTGTGAAAGAGATCTCCCTGGAGACCAGGCAACTTTCATCCTAGAGAAAAAAAAAATCACACAGCAAAGATATTAATTCTTAATATAAAATTTTCTGACGTTTCTCCTCAAACATCTGTTTTTTATTGTGGTTAAAAAAATAATGAAATTTACCATCTTAACTATTTTTAAGTGTACAGTTCAGTGGTACACATACTGACATTGTGAAAAACCCCATCTGTTTTTATAGATGTTTTTTAAATCTAATTTTGAAGTGGGACCTGGTCAAGTTTCACGGTGGTAGGGACCAGAAACATGTGCATTTGAGTAGGAACGTGAGGTCCGGCACGCAGCTTTGCCTTGCATTCTGCACTTGGGCAGGAGCATCGGGGTCCATACCGTGGTTAATTCTTGGGGTAAGCAGGCCTCTACTGTGCTTGTTTTATCTTTTGTGATATCTTCGTGATCGATCTCTTCGGAAGTACAGGAGTAAAATTCTAGAGTTTGTACGGCCTGTAGAAAACATGAGGAGAAACCCAGTTTATACTGATAAAGTACCTGGCTCCCCATACCCGGAGGTGCCAGCAAAGCCAGAGCTGGCTGCCCTTGACCTCTATTCCTTTGACCTGTAGGAAATTCAGGCTCTTCAGAAGACAAAAGGGAACAGGTCCTTTACACTTTCTCTTTCTCTCTCCTTTCCCTTTGCTTTCAGGACCTGTTTCCCTGGATGACAAAGTTTTCCATTGTGTAAACACTATGAATCACTTTGCCCGGCTGTGCTAATCAGCATTTACACCATGCTGTGACACTTGCTTCCGGTGAAAACATTTTTTTCTTTTGTCAAAGTGCCTGTGCTTCATGAATATCTTTTTCAATTATAATTTTTAAAGGTGAACCATTAAGGTCACAACTTGATGGCTATAACAAACACGCAGTCCTGAAGACAAGTCGAGATTTAATTTGTGGTGCACAAATTATCATCTGACAAACACCTTGGAAAACATCTTATGAAATTTATCATAAGGAGTTGGTGGCTTTCGGATTGAAGATCGAGATCATTTTCTTGCTCAGCAGGCCTGATGTGGGTCAGGCACTGAACTAGGTACTAAGGAACACGACAAAGAGGAAGACTACATGTTCTGTCCCCCAGGATTCCAAGTTCATGTGCAGAGACAGGCAGTTGTCTGAATGACTAGGAGACATGTCAGCAGGTGAGAAATCTGAGGAGGGTATGAAGGTCCTGAGGAGAAGGCGGAAAGGGAAGGAGAGGCATCTGCGGCAGGAGGATCAGAATGTTGGCCGGCAGAGGAGGGAGACTTTCAGGCAGAGGCAACTGTGTGAGCCGTGAGTCAAGGCCTGAGAGAGCAGAACGTGTTTGGAAACAGGTAGTAAAATCCCTGTCTGTGCTGGGCAGAATAATGCCCCCGATACACACCGCCAAATAGACCCGCTTCATAATGCCTGTATCTGGGGATATGTCATGTTACATGGAAAAAGGGGAATTAAGGTTGCAGGTGAAATTAAGGTTGTTAATCAGCTGACCTCAAAATACAGAGGTTGGGGAGGGCTGAGGGGGGTGGGCTGGGATAGAAATAAAAGGCAGAAAACTGTACTTAAGCAACAATTAAAATAAAATAAAATAAAATAAAATAAAATAAAATAAAACACAGAGGTTATCTTGGATTATCTGGGTGGGCCCAATGTCATCACTGGGTCCTTTCTGAGAGAGAGAAGGAGGCAGAAGAGTCAGGGTCAGAGTGATGCATCCTGAGAGAGACTCAGCTGGCCGTTGCTGGCTTTGAAGATGGAAGGGGGCCACACACCAACAGATGTGGTAGCCTCTAGGCCCGGGAACAGGCAAGCAGTCAGAATCCGCCCTAGTCTCCCGAAAGGGGTACAGCTCTACTGACACCTTGATTTTTACCCAGTGGGACCTATTTTAGACATCTGGCCTCCAGGGCTATAAGATAATAAGTATGTGTTGTTCGAAGCCACTAAGTTGTGGGTAACTGATAGAAACGGCAGTGACAGAAAAGGAATGCACAGTTCTGGAGGTGTTCGAGCAGACCTGGGCAGCCGCTGGACTGAGCAGGTTGGAAAAAGTTAGGTATGGAAGCGTGGGCCCACTGTCACAGTTCTCCAGATTTTTGCAAGAGAAGTTGGAAATTTGGATTCTTTTATGAAAGGTCCACTTTTGCAATGGCATCAAACTAGAAGGTCAACATAAAATACAAAAGACACAGGTTAAACTCTACAGATCTGGGTCCTGGATACGGCTCCTGAATGGCATGCATTTGCCATCTGTTTTCTGCAGCAGCCAGCTATTTGTTTTGGCAAATTTGCCACAGGAACGACCTAAAAACCAGCAGGTTGAGTCCTGCAGTCTCTTGCCCTTAAGTGCTACATCTGGGAGTAAAGGAGTCAGTCAGCTTTCTCACATAGAGCCTCTATTTAAATAGTAGTGCCTACATTTTATCCACACTGAACCTTGCTTCAGGAATCAAAGCACAGATCTCTGCAGCCTTCCTTTGGGGAGCCGCCCTTTTAATTAAGATGGATCAAACTGTAAGGAGCAATAGGCAGCACATGATGGAAGATAAAGGGGAAAAAAACCAGTTCTTTCAGAAGGCCTTGTAGCGTTGAGTTTATTTTAAGATACTCACAAAACAACAAGCTAAAAATATTCAAGAAAGATTTACTACACATCTTTGAAAACATCAGTCTTTGGCCCTTGCAGCAAAAGCATTAGCTACTGGAGCACTTTGAAAGGGAAAAAATTTTGTTTGCATTAAAATATGAAGCCTAAAACATGAAGGAAGCTCTAAACAGAACTGGGTAACTCTGTCCCTGGAAAGTGAAGGCTGGACATGCACTGTCACAGGCTTTCTGAATGCGCTGCTCTGACCGTGGCCTGGGTCGCCAGGCTGGAAGCTGGTGAGCAGCACCAAGGGCAAGTCTAATTCGTCTCTGTAGTCCCCGGAGCACAGAGGCTGGGATGGTTTCCTGGATTGATAAGTGTGTCAGAGAAACCGAGTGGGCCCGACACAGTTCCATCTCTGTTGGCAGGCTACAGAGAACAAGGTAAATGCCCACTTTCCTCTGTGTAGACACAGCCCAAAGGAATGCCAGTATAATTTATTATCACTTGTGCTTTCTCTGGAGACAATTTCATTGAGTCTCTTTAGCTAATAGCTGGGCCATTTGTAAAGTTCCCTGTTCCTCTCTTGACAGCTCCTGATAAACTTCCACAATTTCCCAGAAGTCCCTTCAGGTGACCAGGGGCTCGGAGAAGCCCCTTCCCTAGAGAGGCTGCAAAGTGGGAACGAGGACACTGACAAGCTCACCTTGTGAAGAGTGTCGCTGACCGCCCTCAGCAGGTTCTGGGCGTGGCGGAGGCACTGGGACGGTTCTGGGCCTGCCGGGGCTGGGCCTGCCGTGGCGGTGGGGAGGTTCCTGGCCAGGCTGAGGTGGTGTAGGAGGAGGACCAGGGTGGCCACAAGGAGGAGGCCTGGAAGGGGATGGCTGAGGTTGTCCATCTGATTTGGCTGGCCTCTGCCTTCCATCTGCTCTGGTTATCTCCACCCATCTACCTCCTCTGGGCTCAACCTCCCTCCACCCTTTCAGAATCTTCATTAAACACCCCAGAAAGATAATCAGCTTCTTGGAAGGCAGGGCTCTATTCTATGGGCAGAAACCAACTCCCAGCAAGGAACCCCTAATGAGCTCTGACAAAGCTGCTGGACTCAAAACGCAGCCGGAAAAAGTCTCCACTTCACCAGTGGGAGACTGAGACCAGGTGGTGAAGCGACTGTCCCAGACTCAGGACCCCGTGTTTTGGAAAGACGGGGGTGGGGGGGGGGGTTGACTACGCCTCATTTGGAAGTCAGCTGGGATCCGGCCTTAACTTAGAGCTGTAGCTGTGGGACCCTGAGCCAGAAACCACTCCGTGGGGCCTCAGTTTCTCACTTGTGAAGTGGTCATAATAAAACTACTTAGCGCAAGAGAATGGTTCAAGGACAAGAGACAATGTCCTTTGTAGAGCACGGACAGAGAGCAATTGCCGTATTTTGCTGTGTATCACGCGCACCCAAGGTTTTGCAGGTGCGCATGATACACGGGCATTCCTAGCCCCAAACAACATTCCTTATTATACCCATGGTATGTAATCATTATACCCCTGTATAACGCGCATCCTTATTTTTCCCTCAAAAATTTGGGCAAAAAGGTGGGCCTTATAACAAGACAAAATACTAAGTTTCCCGCCCCCCTCCCTTCTTTCTCCTTTACTAGAAACTGCTGATTGTTTTCAGCCTCCTCTTAGCTATACCCAGTTTCTGCCTTCTCTTCTCGGGCTGCCGCCGCTTCCCACCCGAGTCCCGAGCCCCGAGCCCCGAGCCCCGAGCCCCGAGCCCCGAGCCCCGAGCCGGGGCCGCCGGTTACTCACTGCGCGGTGGACGCATGCTGAGCGGGCACTGCGTGGACACGGAGCTAGCAGCTGGACGCGGACTGCCGGCCGCAGCAGGTGAGGGCGGTGGTTGGAAAGTGGACCCAGGGGGTCACATTTTTATAATTGCCCGGAGGCGCGGCAGGACTTTCCCCGGACTCTGGTCTGTTGCTTTCTTTCTCTCTCTTGTCTCTCTCTACATCAGCTTCTCGGTGACACGTGGAGTGCGGGCTGCGGGGCTTGCTGCGCTTTCGGCTTAACTCCCCCGGTGCCATTCGGGACGGCCCCGCCGCCTCCAGCCTGGCCCAAAGCGAAAGCGAAATTCGCCCAGAATCGCCGCACGAAGCCCCCGGGCACGCCCGACCCGTGTCTGCCCCCTCCTCAGCCCCCGCCTCACAGGCGCCCGGCTCCCAACCTCCACTTCCTAGCCCTCCCCCGCCTCCCCGCAGCGCCCCCTGCTGACCGGGCCCCTAGTGGTGCCGCCCACTTTCCCTCTAGCATATCCAGGATGTGCCCGGATCGGTGACCTCCCTAATTCTGGATGGGGGTGGGCAATTTATTTATTCGTTAGTTCGTTAGTTCGTCCATCCATCCGTCCATCGGTCCGCCCATCCATCCATGCCATCCATCCCTTCGTCCGTCCATTCACATGGTCTGCAATGTGCCAAGTCGGTATTGTGCAAGGTGCGTGACACCCAGTGGTGAATAAGGCCCCTTTGGGGCACTCCCGCACCAGATCTGACTCCATGAGTTTTGCTCAAGAGTACTACCTTAAACATGCAAAGGGATGAAACCAGACTGACTCTGTAGTAGCTACTGTGTCTGAGAGTCCAGTTTCTTACAGATCGCAGGAGAGAATAGTGACAATTTAGTGGGATGGGTGCTCAGGGTCCTGGGAGGAGAAGCCCGGAGAGGGGTCACCTCAGCAGGAACAGTAGGGATCAAGAAGGAGCAAAGGCTTCTGGGAGCAGAGGCCCTCGACCTGAGCATTGAAGGATGCTTAGGCATGAGACCGCTTCTAGTAAGATGGGATGCAGGTCCTAGGTAGGGAGAGCGGGGGTCAGCAGCATTGTCAGGGAGGGTAGAGACAAGTGGCTCTCTGGGGGTCCTGCTGTCAGGGTGTGAGTTGGGCAGGATGATGGGGCTGTGCAGTGAGGGTAGTGGATGCTGTGCTAAGGAGTGTGCCTTCTGCTGAGGGTGGTGGGGAGCCTTCTAGAGTTTCAGGCAAGAGATATGGTTTCATTGACATGATGCCAAGAGTTCTTCAGCAGTAGTATGTGGGATGGATCCCAAGGGTCAGGAGTGGAGCAGAGGGAGCAGATGGAGGGTGTGGCCAAAGCCTGGTTCAGGTGGAGATGAAAGGGTGAGCAGGAGGGATTCTCAGGACAGGGAGGTGCCAAGGCTTGGTAACTCCTCAGGTGTGAGAGCCAGACAGGCCCTGAGAAGAGGTGAATGGAGTTTGCTCCAGTTCCTACACAGGGGTTACTGTAACAGGGGAGTGAGTTCAGAGGAGACAGTGAGAAGTTCCATTTTGGATGTGCTGGGTTTGAGGTTCCTGTGGGACTTTTCAGTTCATTCATTTCTACCACAACTATTAGTCACCCTGGGTGTCTATGAAAGGGAGGGGTGCATTTGGTCACCCACTCAAAGCTTCTGAAGGGTCATACTGCACTGAGGCCCCAGAACCTCACTATGGAGCCACCTGTGTCCACCTTTGTGCAGACTCACCAATCTTGTGTAGAGAGAAGCCTTCTGGAATACAGGAGAGAAGAGAGGATGCTTCCTCTTCCTTTCCTCGGGGTCCCCACTGACGTCAGCCCTGTGATGCCACCATGAACACTTGGCTGGGCCATCCTCTCCCTAAGATGGGGTGATGAAGCCAATTAGGAGGAGGCTGTACCAACCCCTGGTCTGATTCCAGCTCTCTTAGTTGGCATCAGCCCCCCTAGACAGCTCATTTGCTCAAAGATGACGAGGCACCCACCTTTGGGACTGTTAGATGTGTGTAAATGAGAGCAACAGTTGATCACTAAGGCTCCTTCCAATGCTACTGTCTCTGCATTCCCCCATGGGGACAGAGACCAATGGGTTGTCAGAAACAATTGTGTCTAGCAGATTGCGTGAAGCAAATGACAGGTGCAGAGCTGTGTTGTTGCCATAGGGGTGTATAGGATGGAGTTAAATGTACTTAAAGTCAGAATGAAGTCACGTTTATCACAACTGAGCTTTTATCCTCTTGGAAGATGGTCTCCTGTGGACAAGTAATTTCCGTGGCATAAATAAGCGTAGGCCTCTGCTCAGAACGTATTTGCAGCCTCCCTACACAGTTTCTAACCTATGCTTCTGGGAAACCGTTCTCTGATGTGCTGTACATGCTGTAGACAAGATAAAATGAGAAACTTCCTCTGGGATAACATTACTTTCCTACAAGAGGCATTGACCCATGATCACTACTATGTAGCGCCTGGCATTGTACTAGAAGTCTTGGCCAATGCTGTAAGGAAAGAAAAAGAAATGAGAGGTTTATAAATTGGAAAAGGCAAAATTGTCATTATTTGCTATTGATGTACAGAAAAGCAACAGAAACCACAGAGCAGATAGTAGAACTAATAAAAGAATTCAGCAACTTCACTGGATACAAATATCAACTTATAAAAATCAGCCAATTTCTCTACACCTGCAACAACCAATTAGAAAAATAATATAATAAAGTATACTATAATGCTATAATAGTATAGTATACAGTATAACAAGCAATAGTAAAAATAGCATACCAGGTAATAAATAAGTAAATAATAAAAAGATGATACTATTCACAGTAGCAGCCAAGCTATATAACTGCCTGTTATATAGAGTAACTAAGTAACTGCCTGTAGCTAGAGAGGTGGTACAGTGGCTGAGTCTGGACTGTACATTATTTGAATCCAGGCTCTGTTGTGTTGTTACTGTGTGTTCTCAGACAAGTTGCTTATCTCTCTGGGTTCAGTTTCCTCATCTGGGAAATAATGGTAATAAAAGAAACCATATTTTGGGATGTTGCGTTTATTACATGAGTTAGTGTAAGTATAGAATAGTCTTTGGAGAAAAAATTTAAAAGCCTAATCAAGGACAGAGAGTGATTTAATTGAAATGGAAATGCATTCCATACCCTTGGGTGAAAGATTTTAATATATAAACAGCTCAATATATAGTCTCCTTTAGGTAATTTACATGTTCAAGGTAATCCCAATACAAATTACAAATACATTTTCTGGGGAACTTAATAATAAACCTACTCTAAAATATATAAGAATAAAAGCCTATGGATATCTAAACTAAATTAAAGGAATCATAAATATGTGTAAGTATCAGTTTCAGGTACAAAGACATGGTTCAAAGCAATAATAATACAATTAGTGTTTGACAAAAGAACAGCCAACTGATTTATTGAAACAAAACAGAGACACTAGAACAGACTCATAGGCATGGGTATTTAGGAAGAGATACAGATGGCATCCATATGAACGAGGGGAGCGTGGGTTATATAGTGGAAAGTGCTCACCGTGTGGTGAAAAGTAAGACTGGACTTCAACCTAAACAAAATGCAGAGGTGAGGCTGTTTGAAAGTGGTATAAAGACTAAATGTGAAAAATAAAATTATTACAATAGTAGAAGAAAATATAGGAGACTATTTTGTCACTCGAGAGTGGGAAAGATTTTTAAAAAACAATCAAAGCCCCAACCCATAAAGCAAAATACTGATAAATTTGAGTTCATAAAAATTAAGAATTTCTGTAGTATGATTTCCTGTTAACCATGGACAGAGTTAACAGACAGCTGACAGATGAGGAGAAAATATTTTGCAATGTCTAAAACCAATAGGGAAGTATACAAGGAACTCCTGTAAGTCAGAAAGAAAGAGACAGAAATCCCAGTGAAAATGGGCAAAGCTTGTGAATAGACAGTTTTCAGAGAGGAAACTCCAAAGGCTAACCAGCATCACGAGATGCTCAGATATATTATAATAGGAAAATGCAAATGAAAACAAGAATGAGATATCATTTTATGACTATCGGATGGCAAAAGTGAGCACATGGATGCCGACAAGGGTGGGCAGAAATGCAGGATTCCACAATCCTTCATCTAATGCAAGTAGACGGCAGCAACTGTGTTGGCAGGCACTCTGGCATGGCTGGGTCATATTAAGTATATGCACATCTGAGGACCCAGTGGTCTACCTTGGGTAGACACCCCAAAGACATTCTTATACAGACCCCCGGGGAGACATGTGGGAGGATGTTCATTAAGTCATTGTTTGTAGTGGTGGGGAGCTGGATGCAGTGTAGTTGCCCAACACTGTGGGAGTGAGTGGGTGAAATGTATGACTTTCTGTTAGCCATGGACAAAGTTCACAGACAGCTGGCAGAGTAGGAAAGACGTTTTGTAATGTCTAAAACCATTTCATGGAGTATTCTGCAGCAGTTATAAGTAACGGCCTGGATGCATTGTACCTGCAGCAACATGGATAGATCTTAAAAACATGATACTGGATACAAACATTCTGTCTCCAAATACAGAATAGTCATATTCTGACTCCACTGTCAGTTTTTCTATTGTGTAGGTGTCACTGAATTTGAGCCCAGATCAGCTGATGCTTTCATGCCATCTGACAGTCTGGGCCAGTACCGCTCTAGTCCTGAAAGGCGGCCTGTCAGGGTGAGAAGCAGAACTTTAGGTCCCTTGTTGCAGACCAGCCCCAAGCGTGATGTGCTGATGAAGTGGATGGAGCAATTTCTTCTTTGGTGATGAAATGTTTCAGCAGCAGGGAAAAAAAACAGTGAGCTGAGCCAGAAAGACTGTGGCAGAGTAACTTTGGATCTACGATCAAAAGACCTAAGTTATAGCCCTTTTCTGCTACTTGGAAGTTGTATGAGCTTGGACAACTGCTGCCTTTCCTAATTTTCATGTCTGCAAAGTGGAGGTGGCAGTCCCTGGTTGCCAAGAGACGTTGCTATACAATGAGAGGGTAGTTATTATTTTGGGGTTAAGACACACACACACACACACACACACACACACACACCAGCTTCTTCCACAACTGCCTCTTTGCACTCTTTGAAATGTTAAGTGGCAATTTCCCACCAAGGGGGAAGATGAGTCCTAAATAGTCACAACATAGTTTCTAGGCAACATCCATCCATATGTTATCAGTACTGTCTTGAAGTACCTCAAAGATACCAACAATTGGCTTCAAGAAAAAATTCCAGAAAGGGGGCCATTATTGCTTATTGATGCTCCAGTGTAAAAATTTCATTAGTATTGTTTCAAACTCTTCTGCATCTTGAGACAGTTTAACAAATTCTCTGAATATGGTACAGCTCCTGTGCATTCAGCCTCGTGAATGATAAGATTGCCTGATTACCTAGGCATTGTAAAGAAAAGACCGATACATTTAGCTATATAAAAATCAAACATTTCTGCAAAGAAAAGATACCACAGATAACATATAAAGACATATGATAATCTAGAAAAAGCAGTTGCAATGACATATGACAGACCAAGGGTTAATGTCCTTAGTATGTTAGTATGAGCATCAGCAAGCAAAAGGCCAATAATCCAGTGTAAGAATGGGCTAGGGGTGTGAATAGACAGTTCAAAGAAAGAGAAACACAGATTACTTACAAACATGTGAAAAATACTCAGCTGCACTCAAGATGAAAGAAATGCAAATTAAAACCAGTAGATATGATTTTTAACCTATAATTTACAAAACTAAATCGTCTGATGGTTTATAGATCAGTGGGAGGAGGTGTGGAGACAGGTGGCCGTGTTCTGCTGGAGGGAATGTCATCTCGGGCCGTCTATTTGGAGCGTTGGTTGGCGATTGCTGTCAAGACAAAAAATGCACATAAACTCTTTCCGAACAATTCCACTCTTAGGAATTTATCCTATTAACTATTTGCACATACACATAGAGACTGTTTTTCATTAAAAGTATTATTTTTAACAGCCAAGTACTTGGAACACTCTTAATGTCTGTTAATAAGGGATTAGCTAAATAAAACATGATTGATCTTTTCAATGGATTAATATACCTATTAAAACATTTAGTTAGATTTATATGTGTGATAGGAACAGTCTTCATTATGCGGAAAACATACTTCCATTTGTGCAGAGAAAAGGTGTATACACATGTGTACATGTATGTGCACATACATGTGGGTGTGGTACAGAGAGCTACACTCATAAGAGCATAGAAAATCAATGAGTATTTCCTCTGGACAATGAAATTGGATCTTTGAAATGGGAGGAAACCCTGCTTTTTATTGAATACCCCCCTCTGTATTATTTATATTATTTAACATGCAAGTATATTAGAGTTTTATTTATCTTTGTTTTACTTTGAAGAACGCCTAATAGCCAGTGACAGTGAACTGCTAAGATAGCTGCTGGGCCCATTCTGGCAGTTTTTGAAAAAGAATTCCCTGTAAATTGCAGCATTCCCCCTGGATTTATAGCACAGACATTGAATCCGTGAGCTGAGGCAGAGCTTTTTGCATCTGACCCCGTCCATCCATCCACCCAATGCATCCATCCATCTTCTCACTGTATTTTGAAGAATATTCTACATGCGTGCTATGCACATTTACATCATTCCTTTTAATTATTATGTGCACTAACATTATTCCACTGGCTTTGCAGTCCTGGGTTAAAATCCAGCCCCATCAATTTCTAACCGTGCAGTCTTGGGCAATTTCCTTAACTTCTCTGAACTCCTGTAAAACAGAGAGAAACACACCGACCCGGTGGGCGGTCGGGACGCTGTACTGGGATGTCGGATACACGGTGAGACGAGCCCTGCAGCTCGGCAGCATCACCCCTAGCAGGGTGCTAGTTCCCTTTCCTGACACGGGTTTCCGAACGGTGGCTGACGAGGTCTTCAGTGACCCCTCAAAGGCCCATCACTTGTCTGACTCTTCTGTGAGTAGGAGGGTCGGGGTCAGCATTACGATGCTTGCGGCCCCTAATGTGGAAGGGAACAATGCTCCTAGGCAGCTTCACCTCTTTCAGCTTCTTAAGCAGCAATGAACATTTCTCACCAGATGAGACCTGGAACTAGCTTTTTAAAGCCCCCCAGTAGCCATTTTTATATGGTCATTATTCATTTATGGTGAGTTTCCAGTGTTTTTCATTCCTCCACATGTATGTGTTCTTCTAATGGAAATAATGTTCCTTCTGCCTGAAGAACCCCATTTCGTCCTTTTTAAAAGTGTTGGTTCGCTGGCAGCAGCTTCTGTCACCTTCTGTTCATCTTACCTGTCTTTATTTGGGGTTAATTTTTAAAATATATTTCTGCTTAGAGTTATTCCTTTTGAGACCTTACAGATATCATTTCAATGTCTTTTGATTTGTATTTTTTTCTGTTTAGAAGTTGTTGTCTTTTTGTTGTTTTTTTATTGTTGCTCCTTTGAAGGTAATTTGTTTAGGAAGATAGACTGGCTGTTTAGAGCATTTGCTTTTGCTTCTACCCATCCCTTCCCCCCCTCCCCCCCACCCACCACCCCTGAAATTTGGTTATGACATTCCTAGGCATGTTTTTCTTTGTATTTATTGTCAAGTATAAGCACTTCTTGAATCCATAGCTTGATCCATTTAAATTAGTTTTGGAAGATTCTGTCATTACCTCTTCAAATATTGTTCTTATTGTTCCCAACTCAACCTCCCTCTGAAATTCTTGCTTATACATATGTTAGACCTTTCCCAATATCTCACGTGGTTTTTATGCTACTTTATGTGTTTTCTACCTTTTTTGGGGGTGGCGGTGCTTCCATTTGGATATTTTCTGGCAAATGGTGTCCAGCCTATTACTGCTTTTGTTGCCTGTCTAAAACTCTTGTGAAATTCATTTATTGGACTTTTAATTTCAGTTATTATATTTTGTGGTTTTAGGATTTCTACTTAAAAATCTTGCCATCATCCTGTCATCTAATTTCTTGAACATGTTAGTTACAGTTATTTTACATTCTGTGTCTGATGATTCCAGGGTCTAGATCAGCTGTGTGTCTGTTTCTATTACATATTTTCTCTGTTGTCCCTGTCTCTTTGCCTGGTAATTTTTGACCAAGTGCCAGATATTGTGTCTGAAAAGCTGTAGAGCCTCTCAGTGATGTTAACTCTGGCAGGCAGGCAGATTACAAGCAGAATACCTTAAAGTGATCAGGGAGTATGTTGATTTGAGGTTGGGTTTCAATCCTTCTGAAGGCGGGTCTATATTTGTTTTGTTTACCCTCATTCCGAGAATGTTGTCCCATGAATTCCACTGGAAAGCAGGAGGTGTTTACCAAGGCCACTGTGCTCTGGTGGGCTCTGAAGTTCATGTTTATTTATCTAGCACTGTGGTGCTGTCATTCACCTTGTTTAATTTCTCAGTCTCTTAGCCTCCACATTTTGTTCTGCTTTTCTCTTAGCCTGTTCCACTTACTATTTATCAAATATGTGGTGGTAAAAAGCAGCTCATTCTGTTTGAAGCACTTCTCTGTACTTTCCTTCACTCCAACATCTTGGGTCCCAAGTCCTGGTTGCTTTGGTGGCCCTGAGTGTCAGCACTTGTTGCTCCCCTGAGTCTGCCAAAGCCTCCGCTCTCCTTCTCTGCTGTTTAACAGCCCCTCTCTGCTCAGCTTACCAGTTCGATATTCATTAATCTCATGAGTCGGCAAATGACTCAGTGGGGAGTGTGGGCCGGCAGACTCACCTCAGTGAGTGTCCCTCCTTTCAGGGGTCTTGACCTTTCAGTCCTGACCACCTTGGTAGCCCTTCCATGTTTTCAGATATTATAATCTGAATTTTATTTGGCTCTTCTAATTATTCTCAAGGGAGGATTTTCCTTCTATAAGCTATGCTGTCATGGCTGGAAGGAGAAACCAAGGAGCCATTTTAGAAATAGGGTCTGCTCAGAGTTCCAAAGTTGAAACTCAACTTTAGGGTGATTATGACGACTGATGGTGTCTTCTCCCTTTTAAGATAATATACTGTCCTTGGTGCTAGAAGAGCTGAGCTGGCCATGGAATAATCATAATAACCTACAAGGCAGGTATCACTCTTATCACCCTCATTTGTACAGATGAAGAAATGAGGAACAGGGCATCTGAGTCAGTCACTGAAAATCACACAGCTGGTAAGTAGCAGTGCTGAGGTTTGAATCCAGGTGGTCTGACTCTTAGGGCCACTCTCAACAGAAGGGTAGACCTTCACCCAAGTTATTATTGAGGAAGTAACATCATAAGCAATCAGAGAGACACAAAGAGGCCTTCACATCACCAGTATCCTTCAGAAACGTGGGGACCCCTTCTTCCCCATCTGTGTCCCTCACAGGCCTTGCTTGCACAGAGCTGGCCACAGGCCGAGTCACAACACAAACACTTTGGTTTCTGGACTACAGCTGAGGTCTGAAGTGATATTTGATTGTTTGTCCCTGCTGCGTTTCTTGTGTTACTGAAGGAACTCAGTAATACACGCAGCACTTGTGAAGATGAAATACGGGGTGCAGAGTACGATTGGGAGGGCAAAGAGGCCCTTTGGGGCGAAATGTAGCCCATGCTTTACTTGTCAAGCTGCAATCTTTACTGCAGTGGGAAGGAAGGGGTTCCTTTTCTTATCAGGTTCTAGGCAACTTGAAGTTAGAAATTCTCCCTAATCCATCTCACAGGTGGAACTACCCATCTTTTCTGGCCAAAACAGCTGGGCAGGAAGAGGTCTAGAAACAACTGTTTGTTATCACATACCTATGTTTATTCGGTGACTCACTGCAGGGAAATTCACAGGTCTGATATCACTGATCTCAGAGCACAGAGAAGGAAAATAGGACAGGAAAACACTGGGGCTTCAGAAGTTGTATTTCAGAAAGGGAAGAGTCCTGTCAGTTTTCTGTTCCTAAATGCTGCCTTTGGCGTCAGACCAAAGCTTTTTATATAGTAGATTTCCAGAAAAGAAACTCCAGGTGAATGCAGCGGCAACAATTTCATTTCCTCTGTCGTTTTTACAGCATGAAATGCCCTAGCATTTCTCTTCTACGTAATGAGGTGAATTTACCCAGTGTCAAGGAACTCCAAAGAACTTAGAATGCATTCTGTATATTTATCTCACTGATAGCAACATCCTTTTAGACAACAAACACAGGGCACTTTTGAATGGTTTCTCTCTAGAAAGTGGGTACTGATGTTCCCATACCTAATAAATGTGTAGCTCTATAAAAAGATTACGCTAATGTATGGTCATAAAGCAATCAAAAATGGTGTATTTTGGATTTAAATAGAAGTAAACTGTTTATATGGAACAATTTTAGGGCACCTATCTGCTAAACAGCTTTCCACAAGAAATTTCATTTATCTTGGGATCATCTCAACCAAAAATTCTGTGGGCAGTCAAACCAAAAACTTATCAAATTCTATACAAAGTTCCAGCAGACCTTCCAAATTAATGAATGGCTTTCTCTTCGTTAAGTTGCTTAGTTAAGTTAATATTCTTAGGAATATTGATTGGTTTTGAGAGGCTATGGCCAAAATGTACTAGGTGCCTTTGAGACCTATTTATGGTAGTGAAGTACAAAGCTATTTATGTTCATTTCCTCCCTTTCTGGAAAAAAAATGTTTTCCAAATTGGAGCCATTGCCCCTTAAATAAATGTTTCCCTTGAAATAATAAAGAACAGTACATCATCATTAAAATAATGTATAAAGGACAGAAAAACACCTTTCAGAAGATCTTCTTTGCCTTCAGGTGGAAACCAAATAGGTTACTATTTTTAGAATACTGGGGCTTTGTGTGTGGGCACAATAATTAAGGGACTTCGGCTATTTAACAGTTTTATTAAACAGGGAAACTTAGTACTTTTCCGGACTGTGTGGAGGGGACTTTGCGCCTGAATGTTGCTCTGGCTCGGAGAGGCCTGGGGAAGGATGGTCTTGCTACTTAGCAGTTGTGAACATTCATTGACTACGTGTGATGTGCCAGTGGATGTGTTAGACAATTTGCATTATCCTTTCATTTAATCCTTGTAACAACCCTATGAGCTAGATACCCTTAGTATCCGCATTTTGCCAAGGAGGAAACTGAGTTTTAGTGAGTTTAAATAACTTTCCTAAGGCCATAGAGCTGACATTTGAACCCAGCATGTCTTTGCTACTCTTTTAAAATATGATGGGGTGGGGGGTTGCTGCTTGAAGGTAGTGGTGTTGGTGAGGAGAGACCCAAGTCAGGGGCCCCTTCCCCCAGAGCACGTTCCTTGGTTCTAGTCTCGCTCACAACACACAAATTCAAGTGAGAGATGCACACATATACTAGAAACGAGATAGAGAGTTTATTGATGAAACACAAGTACAAAGCTGCAAACAAGCACCCAGCTACTCTGAATGCCCCACGTATGGAGGAAATAAAGTTGTTAGTAAGTTTATTAGTAACTTTGTTAAGTATGTTTGTTCTGTACACTTGAGCTGAGGCTACAAGTGCACACTCAGCTCATCTGAGTGTGCCAGCGATTGGGGTCAGGGGTTAATACCTTAGTCAGCTTTTAGTTCCCCCTCCTTCTTCCCCTTCCAAACCTGGGGAATGATGTACAGCCACAAAGGCTTTCTTTCTCATCTGGTAAAGGCTCTTTGTTCTGGTGAAATCGCTAGAGTCTCCCTTTCCCAGAACACAGTCTCAAGGACCCCCTCCTTCTGTGCTCCTGATGTTCGGAACACCTGGCAACCTCATTGGACCGGGCTCAGGACTGCTGAGCCAACCAGTGCACGCGTCTCTCCCCTCTTCCCCACCTTAGGTCACTCACTACCTGTCCTACCAGACCGCAGGAGGGGAGTGGAAATTAGTACAACCTTTTTGGAAAGCAGTTTGAAATAGTTATCCAAAAACCTTTAAAAATACATATATTTTGACCAAATGATTACACTGATGACCTCTGAGGCTCTCATTTAGGGTATCGATCAGAGATTTGGACAATGATGGGAATGTTCACTGCCACACTGTTGGCAAGAATTTCTGATACAGGTTGAAAAGGACTAATTGTCCATAATAGGTGCATAATATAAATTATAATAAAGGCATAGTTGGAACATTATGTATCTTTTAGTAGTAATATTAAAAAACACATTATTGGGAAAATGTTCCAAATTTGTTGTCAGGTGAAAAAGTAAGATATAAAACTATATGTGTATAATATGATCATACTTATATTTAAAATGGAAGGACATCCAGAAAAATGTCAACAGTGACTATCTCTGGATAATGGATTATAGGCAATTTTTATGTTGTACTCTATGTTTTTCAGTATTTAAAAATTTTTCTGTAATGAGTATGAATTTTATAACTGAAGGGAAATATTATTAATGTTGTTTAAAATAAAGAATAGTAAATTAACTGACATTGCAATTTCCATTAGCAACAAATCAACCTTTTATCCTGGGGTTAATTTTTTAAATTTATTTTTCTCTTACTTAGTCTTATTGTTTTCTGTGTAACTTCTAAAATTTCACTGTGGAGCACATTGCCACCTCAGGCAGATGCCCTGCAGCAGAGCGAAGCACTGGGCTTGCTCTGTCCTGCCCCTAAATGCTACTTGTAGGTGCTCTCCCATAGCACATTTCCGTTCCCTGGACCCTCCCAGCAGATGGTGACAAGACAGGGAAAGGGCCCACTCAGGGGGCTGTAGTCACAGAGCCTTACAACTGGAGTACACGGTCAGAATGTACCCTCTGAAACTGACACTAATCAGATGAACAGAAGAGAGCATCTACTAGGTAAAGGTACCTTGAGAGAAAATGTGTGAATGCATCCTTTTGTTTATCCAGCAGATATTTCTAGAATACTTTCCATGGTAAAGATTCTGGGTTGGGTGGCTTGGGGGAAGTTTATGTATCAGCCATGATGAGTTCATGTTGCTGCCTGAGTTTTATTAAGATGCCAGTGGGTTTTCAATCAAGGAAGTTGAGAATCCCTTAGTTTAGTTAAGAGGCAAGCAAGAAAAGCTTCCTTCCTTCCTTCCTTTCTTCCTTTCTTCCTTCCTTCCTTCCTTCCTTCCTTCCTTCCTTCCTTCCTCCCTCCCTCCCTCCCTCCCTCCCTCCCTCCCTCCCTCCCTCCCTCCCTCCCTCCCTCCTTCCTTCCTTCCTTCCTTCCTTCCTTCCTTTCTTTCTTTCTTTCTTTCTTTCTTTCTTTCTTTCTTTCTTTCTTTCTTTCTTTCTTTCTTTCTTTCTTTCCTTCTTTCTTTCTTTCTTTCTTTCCTTCTCTTTCTCTCTCTCTTTCTCTCTTTCTCTCTCTCTCTCTTTCTCCTTCCTTCCCTCCTTCCTTCCTTCCTTCCTTCCTTCCTTCCTTCCTTCCTTCCTTTCTTTCTTTCTCTCTCTCTCTCTCCTTCCTTCCTTCCTTTCTCTGTCTCTTTCTTTCTTTCATAAAAATTTTATTTATTTATTTTTAGAGAGAAGGGAAAGGAGGGAGAAAGAAAGAAAGAAAGGGAGAAACATTGATCCATTGCCTCCCATATGCACCCCAACCAGGGACTAAGACCCATATGCCCTGGGTCTAATCTGCAACCCAGGCATATGCCCTGACTGGGAATCAAACCAGTGACCTTTTGCTCTGCAGGGTGATACCCAACTAACTAAGCCATATCAGTCAGGGCAAGAGAAGCTTTCAAATCTGACTGCAGTTAGAAGGTATAATACGACTTCATAAAAATACCTGCAAGGAAGTTTTGTCACCCCCCAGGTAGTCTTACTTGTGTTGCATCCTTGGCAGACCCTGGGTATAAGTGGGAGAGGGTGGGGAGGGGTACAGACATTCATTAAGCAGTATCTAATGAATAGGGGACTGGGACAGGGTGATTAAACGAATAAAAGCAGACCTGGTTCCATCTTTATCCTTTCCTTTGAATATTCTTGGACTAGGATCTCAGATTCCTTTGGTCAACATCATAGTGAATCCAAACATCTGTGCAGCTTTCCGTGAAGCCCCTCATGGACCTGCCAGCCCCTAATGTACGCCCTGTGGTTTGACCTGGCTACCTTTCCGCCTGCATTTCCCAAGACTTCCTCTTGTTTGAGGCTCCAGAGACACTGCTCTTCCGGTCATGAAACATGCCAGGCACGTTCCCATTTTGCACATTCTGTTCCTTCTTTCTGTGCCACTGTTCCCCTAGGTCACTCACGTGTCTTATCACGACGTCTCTTCCTCTCAGTCCCTTCTCCATCGCCTTGTGTAAAATGCACTATTCCTCCCCCGCCCCCTGTGACTCTCTAGCCCCTACCCCACTTGACAATGTACTATATGTCCAGTTGTTTTTTTATTATCTGTTGTCCTACATTAAAACACATACTCCCTGAGGTCAAGGAATTTGTACATGCTATTCACTGTTATAGTCCTGGCATATAGAACAGTGCTTGGTACATAGCAGATGCTTGAGAAATAGTTGTTGAGCAAATAAATGAATGGATGTACTTTTCTGAGGACAGTTTGGAATATGTATGAAAATGTAAAATGATGCATAACTTTGACCTAGCCAATTCAGCTTCTTAGATTTGTGCTGAAAAGATAACCATACAGGTGAGAAATCATATGCATAATAAAATTAAACACAGAATTGTTTATGATAATATGCACAGAGAGAATCTAAATATCTAGTAATGGAACATTGTGATATAGGCAGGCTAATTGACATTATGATATGTAGATCAATACTTATCAATGAGGAAAATGTTTACAACATATTAAGGAGTGAAGAAAATCGATGCTGGGACAGTGTATACGGAGGAGTGATTACATTTTAATAAGATTCTATTACACTTGCTATGTATTTCCACAAGGATGTGTGGAAAGGCATTCACCAAAAATAATACCAGTAATACTAGTGGGTGGGAGGATGATTTGGGGATAATTCTGACTTGTTTCTGTATGCTATTGTGTATTCTTTTAAAAATAATGAACTTACTTTTCTGAAAAAAATTTAAACTAAGCTAATCGAGCTATTTCATAACGTAAAAACATTTTTCTCCTTTTGAATGGATTCTGCCCCCCCCGCGCCATGTTACAGAGGCCCCCAGTCAGCGGCCCACTGTCACCTGCCTGGCTTCCCGCCCTGCCAGTGGAGGCGCTGTGGGTTTGCCTCCCAGCTCCCGCAGGGTCGTTCACTGGGCTTCTCGAAGTTGCTGCTTTTCTCCTTTGGCCCTGCCTGCCATCGTTTAGGCTCTTTTCTGGTCACGCGGACAAGTAGCAGCTGCCTCCTCACTGATCTTCCTGCCCTTCCTGCCCATCACCTTCAATGGCACAAACCACAGAGGCTGCCTGAGACCCACGGGAGAGGCCAGGCTCTCAGCTGGCTGTCTCGGGACTTCCTCACACAGCCACTCCCCTTTCCTTCTGCCATTCCATCTGCCCCCCCCCCCCCCCCACTCCCCACCGCCTCTGACTGTACCTTATGCCTTCATGCCTGTCTTTCTGTTTCTCTGGAATTTCTTCCTGTCTGACCCTTCCTTTAAATTCCATCTCACCTTTGAGTTTTTCACTGAAGTCCTAGAGAACTAACTTCCAGAACAGTCACAATACTTAACAATGCGTACTAATCCTTTGCTTCTTAGAGCACTGGTTTCTTTTAATTTATGGATTGTGTTGCATGACTGGTCAACTCTTGCAGGGCGTGAAATATTTCTTATGCTTCCTTGCATTATCCGCAGAATCACGTTATGAGATCTTTTTGTGATTACATGTCAAAATGTATTTAATGTGTGGCCCAAGACAACTCTTCTACTTCCAGTGTGGTGCAGAGATGCCAAAAGGTTGGACACCCCTAATTATTAAGTATTTAGTTATTTTTATTTATTGATTAATTTAACAAACATTTGTTGAGTGCCTGCTCTGCACCTGACCCTGCACAAGATGCTTGGATAGAACAATGCACACACCAGCTGCTTGTCTAGGAAGCTGCTGGGAAGGGCCTTACTCATTTGAGATGCAAACTGTCCATCTATTGGTAAAATTTGCTCTGTCCCTTTAGCAAAGAAATGATTTGAAAGAAAGAGGGACCAGTAACTAAGACTTGATTCTCTCTGTTTTCAGTATGGACTAGCAAAAGTCTTTGAAAGGAAATGTTCTTTTCCCTTGGTCCTTCGAGCATCTCAAATGCTAGGCTTTGTAGAAGGAAGCCTCCCCCGATTTCTTGATAAACAGAACCCATTGAGCCAGTCAAGCCTTCTGCTGAAGAGAGAGGATAGTCGTTAATACTGCGAGGTGAGGTGCTGCACATTCCCAGGCTTTTGTGAACCTGTTGAATGGATCATTGCAGCAAAACATAATAATAATGTGTTGTATCATACATTTCCCAGGTTTTTCATGACTATTAGAAAGCATGAGGTTAAATCTAAGAATGCTAAGAGTCTACTGTTTTTAAAAAAATATAAAATATAAAGTTATGAATAATTTTGAAAAGTTGCATAAATATGAGTAGAAATCGAAGTTCTCAGCAGCTAAATTAATGAGAAGCACACTATCTCTGTACTCACCCGAGGTGTTTCAAGGGGAATTCTTGGTCAATAATTCCCTTTGCTTTATTCAGGCCATAAATTAAGGGTGTCCAAACTGCAGCCTGTGGGCTGCATGCAGCCGAGGGTGGCTATGGATATGGCCCAACACAAAATCATAAATTTACTTAAGACACGATGAGACTTTTTTGTGACTATATGTCAAAATGTATTTAATGTGTTTAATGTGTATTTAAGAGTTGCCCAAGACAACTCTTCTTCTTCCAGTGTGGTGCAGAGATGCCAAAAGGTTGGACACCTCTGATTATTAAGTTTTCAGTTCTTTTTATTGAGAAGTGAATGAAAGATTCAGAATTCTGAGAGACAAACATGATTCAAAAGGCCTTTCCCTTTTGCTATCTACTCAAGGTAACATTAAATAATAATCAGTAGTGTTATTGCTGGATTCTTTTTCTTTTGTCCCCAAAGTTCAAATGATGACAGTCTCCTAAACCCTTACTTGTGAACAAGATGATTCTTGGTAGACATCCAATTTTAACTTTCCCTTTCTCATTTAGATACTGAAAGGTCAGCTTACTCTGTTTTTAATAGAAATATCACAAAACAAGCATCCATATTGTCACAAGAATTAGAACAAGATATAAAGATTTTGCAGACGTGTCTGAGGCTTGCATTGGTTCCCTTGTGGTAATATGCATTGCTCCATGGAAATGAGATATCTTGCACCCACAGTCCATGCTATTCTCTTATGGAGCTAGGTTCCAAATGAAAGAAGTATTGTCACAAAATAAATAAAATACATATTAAAAATATATAAGAGTTTTGGTCTATGGGTATTTAATTTTTCAAAAAGTACTTTCATCCTTCTTTTTCTTACTAGGAAAAATGGCCATAAGGATGGCCAAGCATTGTATTATTAAGGTGAATATTGGTGTTATTTTAGAGATGAAGGTAAGAGTAGTTAACTAAAACAGATATTTTTCTGGCTTACTTTCCTACCAATGTGGGTGGAAACAGCCAGGGTGGGCTTGGTGGCTACCTGGGTTCAGGGGTCTAAGTTTCTGTCATCTCCTTGCTCCAGCCTAATATGTGGCTTCCACCTTGTGGGCCAACATGACTGCTCTGACTCCGGACATCACATGTGCACTTCAGCTATTGGGAAGGAGGGGAGTGGAAGGGGGGAGCATAGTCCTTTCCCTCAGGGGTATGACCTCACAGTTGCCTACGACATCTACTCACATCCCACTGGCCAGAGCTTAGTCATGTGACTACACCAAGCTGCGAGGGGGGCTAAGAGACATCAATGTTACCCAGGTGGCCATATGACAAGCTAAAAACTCTATTCACATGTAAGAAGATGAGAATGGAAATGAGGGGACAAAAAAGGATGGAAAAGAAAGGAGAACAACAGAATTTGGGAATGAAGTAAGGGGGAAAATAGAGTGGGAGAAGAAAAAGTAACAAGTTTATGTTGATAAAGGTAAACTATATTTTAAGCTGTTTTCTCATTTTCTGTTGCTCAGTTGATTCTAGACTTCTGAGTTTGTTTATTACTGCTATTTGCAATGTCATATAGCAAACTTAAACCTCCGTTTATCTCTTCTCCATTTATTGAACTCCATTCAAGGAATATGCACTTGTGAGTGCTTTCTACAAACCTGAAACTATAGTGGGTGTCAGACATGCAGTGCTGGCAGAGAAAGATCGGTTCCGGCCTCGAAGGAATGAAACGAAAGTAGTCACATGGTGGGGGAAGTAGATAATGATCAAGTAATTAAAAAGTGATTAATGATATAAAATGAGGAGTACAGGGAACTATAGCAGCAAAGAGGTGAACACCCCACCTATGCTGGAGAAAGAATAATTTCTTTTATTAAATTTTCTTTCTGAGTCAGATAGCCACAGAAACCCAATAATAAAAGGGTTATTTTTCTGGATTGCATTGATTCCAACAATATTACACTAGAAGCTAAAGAATCAAGCCCATTTAATTGAATCTAATGAAACAGCCATGTCTGGAGTGCCCACTGTGTCTGAGATCCTGGGCCAAACACTGTGGGGACTATAAAAGAGAGGAAGCGATGGTCTCCCATCTTAAGTAGCCTGCACTCCAGTGCAGGAGACAGCAGTGTAACTCAGGGCATCTGTGACCAAGAGGTACAGCAGAAATGTCCACAAAACCTAAGGGGAAAGGGAGATAAATTTTGACCTTTGAAAATCTGATTGGGTAGAAGGATCTTTCAGGAGGACACAGCTGGAACAAAAGGCAGAAAATGCAGGGTACGTTTAAGGACTGACTTTTAATCAACTGAATTGGATAGGATGGTGGAGGAACTGAGGGGTGTCAGATGACCCTAGGGGCATGCTTCATAGATACTTGTAGAAGGGCAGGATGTAGATACGGGGAGCCTTGATCACTAAGGACTTTCTTTCTTAGGACATAGGGCAATTGATGATATTACTCTTTGGTTTTGGAAGCTAACTATGGAGAGGGGGTCTGAGGGCAAGGAAACTAGAGAAGAGACTTTAAAAATTGGCTAGACAGTGAGGATAGAAGAGCAAGGCCTTATTCTGGAGGCTTCCTCAGGCTGCGCATCTGACTGAATGTGGGAAGCGGAAACACAGGGGCGAAGACAACTCTAAGGTGGTAAGCCTAAGTAACTGGGAGGGTGCTGATGACCTTCAGTGGTTTAGGGAAGAAAAAGAGGAAGGAAGCATCATGTAGATGCTACTGTTGTCTACCCAACAGCCATGTCCCTGCTCTTCACAGAACCCCGATTTTCTCAAATGTCCAACCCCTCCTCAGTCTCTGAGGAATGTCCTCATGGGTATAAGCCAAACAACTCAAGGGTCCCCTCACCCTGCTGACTGGTATTGATCTGGGGTTGGGGGAAGCATGGTGCTCAGGTTGGCCCTATCGTACCGAGTGCAGAGTTCACGTTTGGGAACGCATACTCCATGTTGTAGGACAAACACAGCAGTGTGGGCTAACCTGGCCTGAAAAGGGAAGCCTCAAGGAATTGAAGAGTATCAAGGAGATCATGGAGAGAGAAGAGCTCAGTAAATCAACCCTGTTGAGTTGTGTTTGAACCTCTGGGCTCAGCCTTGACCTGCATCTGTGTAGGTCTAACCCTAAACAGATGACCAGACCAGAGAACTGTGCTGTGGGACAGAGGGCCATGCTGGTTCCGCACTGGTCACTGGAAGACACATGCAGGGCACAGATCCAAATGGCCCTGCAAGGACTTTGGAACCTGAATTGTCATTAGAACTACAGCCCACAGAAGGCTGGCTGGAACTCAGGGCCTGAATCCAACTGGTCCATTGCCTGCTAAAACAAAAATATAAAAATTCTCCCTAGGATTTAAACAAGACCCCAAGTCTCATTACATAACATTCAGGTGTCAAAGTGCAATCCAAGATTACTCCTCACACAAGAACCAGGAAAATTTCAACACACATGAGGAAAGATAAGGTGCAGATACCAATACAGAGATGACACAGATTTGGGAATTATGATGTTTAAGTAGCTATTATAGAAATGTTCCAAGAAGTAAAGGCAAGAAGACTTAATATGAATGGAAAGATAGAAAGTCTCAGAAAATAAATGAAGATGTAAAAAGAACCAAATTGAAATTTTAGAACTGAAAAGTACAATAGTCAAATACAAAGCTCTCCACTTGGACTGAATAGCCAGGCTGCAGATAACAGAAGAATTGTTGCATTTAAAGACAAACCAATGGAAATTATCCAGTCTGAACAGCAGAGAGAAGAAAGCTCTGGTGGGTGTAGGGATCGCAGAGCCCCTCTTTCCTGTGGGAGAATGCTGGAGGTCTCCATTCGTGTCATCAGAGTCCCAGAAAGAGAGCAGAAGGAGGAAACTTCAGGAAAAATACTTGAAAGAACAATGACTGAAAATGCCCCCAGTTTTTAAAAAATATTTTATTGATTATGCTATTACAGTTGTCCCATTTCCCCCCTTCACTCCCCTCCACCCTGCACACCCTCTCCCACCCACATTCCTCCCTTTAGTTCATGTCCATGTGTCGTAAGTTCTTTAGCTTCTACATTTCCCATACTATTCTTGCCCTCCCCCTGTCTATTTTCTACCTACCATCTATGCTACTTATTCTCTGTACCTTTTCTCCCTCTCTCCTCCCCTCACTTCCCTGTTGCTAACCCTCCATGTCATCTCCATTTCTGTGGTTCTGTTCCTGTTCTAGCTGTTTGCTTAGTGTGCTTTTGTTTTTGCTTTAAGTGTGATTGTTAATAACTGTGAGTTTGCTGTCATTTTACTGTTGATATTTTTTCATATTCCCCAAATTTTGATAACAAGCAACAGAGATACAAGATGAGACTAAAGAAAGGCAAACAAAATGTCATGGAATACAACCAAGGACTGAAAAAGACTTTGAACATATGAATGCCCAATACTGCCCCTTAGTTACTGTGTGACCTTGGGGAATTTTGCTTTTCTCTTGGAGTCTCAGTTTCTTCATCTGTAAAATGGGTAGAGTAGGATCTGCCTGAAATAAGGTTGTCCTGAGGATTGAACACAATAATCTCAACAAAGCACTTAGCATGATTCCTGACTCACAAGAAGTGCTGAATAAATAATAGTTTTTTAGAAAGGAGAAGGAGGGTGGTCAGCAAAAAGACAAGGATGATGAGAACTGAAAGGAGACCACAGGGTTTTGCAAGAAGCAGATGAGTATATGAGATGATTGTGGCCAGAGCAGGAGCTAGACTATTTTAAATTGAAGAATAATGAGGGCAGAGGAAGGAAAAGAAGTGAGCATGAACATTTTTTGACAAGTTTGGTGATGAAAGAAGGTGAGAGAAAATACCTGCTTGAGATGTAAAGCTCCCAGAATATTCCCTTTCTTTTTTTTTTTTTTTTAAGATGGAGAATAATCGGATCCTGTTTTTCAAGCTGAGGGCAAGAAGCCCAGGAGAGAAAGGTTGTTCCAGGAGGGACATGGGAGGGCTGACAGCACATGGCCTTGGAGGGGACAGGAAGTAATTGGAGCAAACTCACAGTTTTTTGTTTTTGTTTTTAAAGTTCTTGTTGATGCGAATGGCTTAAAGCAGGAATAAAAAGTCTGTTACTACAGAGGGTGCGTGATTATCATGATCTGCAGGTTTCTAAACCAGGGATTCTCAACTCTCTTCCATGTTATGGTACATGAAGAAAATGATAGTAGTATGTGTAGATATATTGGTATAGAACACAGGGGATTTGGAAGTAATTCTCTGTGGCTGGGTGAAAAATGTAGTATGTCTTTATATGATAAAAATAAAATGTAGGGTATCAGGGAAGATGTTAAATGTTGAGTTTATATAAAAATTCCATGTAAAATATTCTCAAATTACTTACTTAGAAATTTAAGCTTACTTCTGAGGACATACCTATAACTTTAATATAAGATTATATGCCTGAAAGGACTATAAACATTTCTTGGTGTGGACTTTTTAATGATCATCTCTGGCTGGTCAACATGAATGAGAAACTTTGTTCATGAAGGTTGATGATTTAAAATATTTATTAGTTGCCCAGAGAATCTAACGCTCTTCCATTCCTTCCTAGACAAATATGATATTGAAATGTGTGGTGATGATGCAAACAGATATTTCTCAACAATAGAACTTTTTCATATCATGTACTTCGAAGTAGTGATGATGTGCGAATGTGAAGGGAAGGCAGGTGGCATTGGAGCAGTCATCTTGGAAGTAGCTTGAATGTGACTAAAGGAATCCATCAGGCACAGATAAGTGGCAGCGTCTGCTGTGTGTCAGGACCAAGATTCTGAGTCGCCACCTGGTGCAGTGCCTGCGCTGAGCCCCTAAGCGAGCGCACTGTGGGCCATGATCTGGCGCTCTGGGCACCTGGAACCCACACTCCTGCGGCAGCTCCACAGACCCACGACCACCAGGCAGAAATGTGCTCGGTAGCAGGTGCTGGAGGAGCATCCTGGCTGGAGGGTGCCTCATTGGCGGGAGTTAATGCATTGCCACCCAACAGCAGGGTGAGCCAGTGGAGGCCAGTGTTGCTCGCAGCTAGTAGTGAGCACACATAGTCAGAGCTATTCTGCTTAGGGTGCTTCCTCGAGCCTCCAAGGAGCTTCGTGATTTTAGGTGCCCAGCCACGAGGACTTCCTTGGCTGCTGGGGCAGTCAGTGGCTGCCAGAGCACAAGCCGCCTCCTTCCCTGCACACCAGTGGGCCGCTCGCAGCACATCAGCTGAGGAGCTCCGGCCTAGAAAGCCCAAGGGAGAAAGTATTGACATTAATATAATAGGGAAAAGGATGACTTCATATATGAAAGATGCACATGCCTATAAAGATAAATATCTGGACAATTACTGGATTTTCTATATACTAACTATAAACATAATGGAAAAACATATTTCATTCCCAATAGTAACAAAAGAGATGAAATACCTAGGAGTAACTTAGCAAGAAATGTGAAAGATTTATATAAATAAATGACAAGATTTTACTACAAGATGTAAAAGAAGGCTTCAATAAATGAACCATTCTATGCTCTTGGATGGGAGAACTGAATATTATAAAGATGTCAACTCCTACCAAATTAATTTAATGTTGTAATATAACTCCAATCAAAGTCCCAACAGGGTTGTTTTTGAAATGCGACAATATCACTCTTCAGTGCATCTAGAGGACAACAGGCCATGATAACTAATACATTTTGAGGAAAAAATGGGGAGTGGAGGAGGATTAGCAGAGAGGAATTAGCTTTCCCAGAAAGTAAAAGACAACAGAAAAGAGCAATAATGTTATCAATTTGTTTCTATTACTAGTACAGATTAGTGAGACAGAGAGACAGGCCAGAAATAGCCCATTGAATACATATGATGATGATAAAGAAGGCACCACAAACTGGATGGAAGTGGAGGACAGTGGGGGCTGGAGCAGGGGATGGAGAGACACTGTTCTCCGAGTGTGTGTCTCTGTGCAGGATCCACAGCTAGACTCACGCTTCTCCCGTCTCTCCCAAGCCCTGGCTTTCTCCCTCGTCTCTCTGCTCTGGTGTCCCTCACCAGGGAGCTCCTGTTCCCGCCCTTCCAGGGTTTGCTGAGAGCCTAGCCGGGCTTGGGTTGGGGTGGCTGCGGCAGCTTAATTCAGGGGTGACTATTTTGGCTGTTTATCTAAAAACACATGTTCTAATGTAATTCTGAGCTGTACTCAGAAACAAAGACACCCTCGGCCCACATCGTGTTTTTATCTTTTAATGGGTTTCCAATTCATGAAGAGGAAAGGCTGCTATTTGTTGGTACAGCTAAAATTCCAAAACTCAAACAAGCATTTGGCTCACTGGGGGGAAAATTTTATATTATAACACAGGCCAATATATGAAGACTGATTTTTTTAAATGTCACACTATTAAAGACAAAAACTAGAAGACAATATCGAATTTCTCTTTCAGGGAAGAACTCCCAGAGTTAAAAACAAATGCTAAGATCCCAAAGGCAAAGATACATTACTCTAATAAGATTTTAAAAACAGTGCATATATATTAAAAAAGCAACAGTGAATGAAAAGGCAAGTATCAAAATGGAAAATTATTTCCAGTATATATCACACATAATTTTACACTAAATTTATCAAGTACACAGACAAAATGGTCAAGGACACGGACCCCTCAGCAAGTGAATGGGGAAAAACCATTAATAGGCAATTCACAAAAAGAAAAGTACAAATAGCTAATGAATAAGTGAAAAAATGTCATATACATGAATGATCAAAGAGATGCAGTTAAAATAAAACATCACTGTTTGTCTATCCAGTTTGGGAAAAAAACGATAAAACAAGAATACCTAGTCCTAGCGAACATATAATGAAATGGCCACTGTGACTGGTAAGAATGAAGTCAGTATAATTTCTCTGAAAAGAGATTTGGCAAAATTTATTGAGTCTTAAAACGCTTATACTTTTTGACTCCAGTAAATCTAGGAATCTACCATAAGGAATTTACAGAAATGCAAAATAAAGATTTATGCCCCCAGGTTCTTATGATAACAAAATAAGTGGGAAAATGTATGTACGTCCAACATCAGTAAAGATTGAGTACATTTTTTTACTCATGTAATGGAATATTATGCCGTCATTAAAATTAAACAAGAAAGAACTTTTAAAAATCATTGAAGAACATTAAAAAACCTTAAACCCCTCTCTGTTAAAGTGGTTTAAGGCAGCTTGTGGGCATATTTGAAATTCAGCAAGATCGACTGCGCTAGAAATAGTTGAGGGAAAGGAGCCAGGAAGGGTAGGGACAAAGTAAGAGCTGGAAAGAACCTTTTACGAAAATGAAAAACTGTTGCTCGAGCCTGAACACTGGCTGTGAGTAAGCCACAAATCTGACTCCACGCAAATCCAGAAGGAAAGGTGTTTTACAGCAGCCCAGCATGGGATCGGCTAGGGAGGTAGCATGAGACATATACAAAGACTGGGTTAGGTGTGATGAAAGGCACGTACCCGGTTTGGCAATGTGATTTTGTGGAGGATCCACTTGGCAGACATCTGTGATTTTCTCCAGCAACTCTCAGCAGCCTGAAAATAGAAGCCACCGACCACATCGGAGGCTGAGAAAATGAGCGTTGGGTAAACTCAAATTTGGAAATTGACACAATGACGGTGAGACATGTGCAGGGTGGTAGAAGCTCCCATGTGCTTCTTTGAGCAATCGTCTATTCACTCACCGGGACGTTATTGAACATTACTGAGATCTCTAAATTTGGGCATGGTTGGGGGCAGGCACACAATAAATAATACCCACAGTCGATTTGTGTAATTAGGTACAAAAAGAACAATCAAGCAGGGTGCAGGAATGGAGAGTGTAGACTGTGTGTGTGAGATGCTGGTCAGTGAAGACTTAAAGGGAGTGAGTCACGAAGGTATCTTGGGGAGGAAGGTGAGGGGATGAGGGCATCTGAGTCACTAGGACCCAGAATGGGCAGCGAGAAAAGAAAGGTGAAGCAAGGACTTGAGTCTTAGGTGGAGAAACTAGAGAGCGTCTAGATACAGCTCACGAAAGAGAGATACCTCTTTTCCCTTTAGACACTCTTTGGTCTGGTTGGGAAGTTATCGGAAAGCCAAATGGCCTGACGGTAGAAGTTATACACTAAGGATAGCTGAGTGGAAAGACAGAATCTGGGTCTTTGGTGATTTCACATCGAGTGAACCAGTCCCGGAATCTACTGCAATCTGCTCGGTGCTCAGGGACCACAGTGATGACACGGAGCATCTGTGGTTTGCACATTCAAGTACTTTGCACAACGACTCCTATAAGTTGGCACATCTTCTGAGATTTTCTACAAAGCTCAAAAAGCAAAGACAAAGTCAATGTTAAGGATGAGATGCATCATTACTAAGCACTGACCATTTGCCACGTCCTTCAGCAAGGAAGTATAGCCCTGAAGATGGATAGCCCTTACAAACTATGAATTTTACTGCCCATGGTCTTAAATCTTTGTACATACAGAATTATTGAAAGAAAAAAGACTTCACTTAAAATAGCCCCTGATATTTGTATAGAAGTTTATGCTTTTAAAGAATAATTTCACACATGACTACTTACTACTCTAAAGAAACACATTATTATGTGCTAACCACTTTGGAAATGCTAAACTAAAGAAATGAGTCTGTCTCACCCAGTTATCACAGAGTTCCGTCATGGTCCTGTGTTCACCAATCACTCATGCAGATTGCTAGTAAGAAAAATGAGCGAGCAGGAGGGGCTCTGTGAGGAAGGGAGGCGGTGATCAGACCCCACTCAGGCGTGGAGCCTGGGAGCCATGTAAACCAAGTGCACGGGGGAGCACAGGCACCAAAGAGAGAGCCGCAGAGTCTGAAATTTCCTGATATGGCCACCGTCGACCTGCCACACTCCGAAGATATGTTTCATGTGCTTGCCAAGAAAGCGGTGCAAAATGGCTTGCGAACAATGTCCCAGCATGCTCCTGACAAACCCCGAAATGGAATTGGAAAGCATTAAATGGGATTGGATTGTCAATAAATGATACGCGAAAACATCAACAGAAAAAGCTTTTTATGTCCGTCTCAATTATTTAATCTCTGCCAGTTCAGATGTGCATCTCCCCTGCCCTGGTATTAACAACCGCTGGCATCTGAAGAGAAGCGAGCTGTTTCCACGTCCTTTGGAAATGGAAATAGAGGTGTCAGGGGAGCTCAGAGAGTAGCAATGGGAAGTGCTATTGTTCATAGTAATGGCCGCTAATTAAAAATGCACAATAATACCACCAGGGCCATGAATTGTGCAGCAGGTCTTCTGGATGAGGAAGGTGTTTGTCAGATTGGGCCTTTTACGCTGGTGGTGCCAACAGCCCAGCTGCGGAGGCTGTCTCTGCAGATGTGTTTGGTGGCTCGATGTTTCCCCAAATCTCTCTTGTATGGCAGTTTTAGGAATATGGCAATTCTGTACTGGAAGGGACATTAGAAACCATGGAGTCCAGTGCTGTTGTTCTACAGAAGAGGAAATAAAGCCCATAGAGCGGAGGCAGCTTGCTAAGTTCCAAGTGATGGCTAGGCCACAGTCTAGAGCAGAACTCAGGCCCATGGAGTTCCCGCCACAGTTCTTTCCTCTGCTCTGCAAGGCCCTCCCTTGTAAGATACCTTGTTGTCTGTGGAGTCATTGATAACAGGCATCCTCACACGGTGCAGAGGAGCACAGGGTTTAGTTGAGGGGACACGCCCACCCTGTGAAAGACAGGTCATCTTTCTCTCGGGTGCCACACTGCTGGGGGCAGACGTGCACAGCCACGCTCAGTTATTTCTGGAGGGCGGGATTGGGGTGATTTTAATTTTCTTTTTGTGTCTTTAAAAAAATGTAATAGTATTTCCATAGTTTCTTCTCTAGAGGGTCTGTATTGTTTTTGTGCTTTAAAAATAAGGCACAATTTTTCTAAAGGATTTTAGGGTCTGGACAGGACCCTGGGAATGGGTTGTCAGATCAGAGCAAAGAGCATTGTGACCAGGGGCGAGGGAGGCATCAGTGCTGCAAGGCTGGGGTGACAGCTGATTTGGCCACATAGAAGCTGAAGTCACTCACGATGATGGCATGAGACGCTGAGGCAGAGAGAAAGCTGGGAGTCCAGTGGGCCACTTTCTGCGATGCCCCGCGGGCGGTTTTCCCGACCCACATCTCAGCTCACCAACTCTTCAGCTGTGTCTACACTCATCCATGGAAGTTTTGTTATTGCCGGCTTTTCCATCAGAGGGTTCTATTTGGTTGTTTTCCAAATTTGTTATGTTGCTTTTAATGGTTTTCTGTTCCCTGTGGATATTTTTTAAGCTTCCATTTATAACTTTAAATATCATAAACATAATTATTTTCTTCTCTTTATCTGAAAACTTCAATATCTGAAGTTGTACATGTGAATTTTTATTTATTTTATTGCTTATTGCTCTGGAGTTGTTAGCTGTGATTGTGTGCATGCCATTATGTTTGAGAAAGAAATTTATAATAGTAATTCAAGGCCTGTGAGGACTCTTTAGGGGGAATTTTTTTTTTCTTCTGCTTGGGTTCTTGGGCAACTGATAGTTTAGGACAAGCTTTCCACATTTAAGGGTTGAGGTTCCCAGGGTGAACCTCACTCTGAGGCTCACCTGGCCTGCTCTGGAGCATGTCTATGTGGCTCCTGTTCACCCTCTGCCTGCTGCCGGTCCTGGGGTTGGTAAGTGTTCCCTTCACCCCACAAGGCCATTAAAACCAAAGTTTAAATGTTTCAGAACAGACGGACACATGCTTTCAGCAGCTTTCCTGATTATTTAACTCACTGGGTTATTTTATCTACAGTTGTATCATTCCCTGCTGCCTTCTTAGCTCCTGGTGCTTTTGAGAAGACTTAAAGGTGAATTCAGCTCTTTTTCAGTTGTTTCCAGCAGGATGCTGTTCCAAGTAATCCATGACATTACCAGAAACAGGGGAGCTGGAAATTTCTTTACATGGAGGAAGAATTCCAGAG
The DNA here is from genome assembly GCF_019186645.2 of Phyllostomus hastatus. Taxonomy (NCBI): domain Eukaryota; kingdom Metazoa; phylum Chordata; class Mammalia; order Chiroptera; family Phyllostomidae; genus Phyllostomus; species Phyllostomus hastatus. The sequence goes on along the minus strand of NW_025333977.1, from coordinate 14,427,790 downwards.
AAAATGGTAAAAAGTTTTCTTAGAAAAAAATATAGCGGAGGGAGACAGAAAAAAAGCGCTAAGGAATAAATTAAGAATGTGTGAGATACCAGAAGTCCAGAGAGGCTTGACTTTCATTCTAAGATTTAGAGGTAAAAGGAATTATGGGATTAACTGGCCTCTGTTTTCCAGAGAGTACAGACAAAGGCCCCAGTGACATCAGTCCGGGAACTGGTCAGCCTTGGATACCAGGACGGCAGGTACCAGCTTTGCAAGAAATCCCATTGTTCTGGTGATGCTGGAGATTTTTCTTCTTGGAAGGCTGGGAAGGGAAATCTTTAGTTCTGAGAACACTCCCCTCTTTAAAAAATTGGTGGTGGTTCTTAGGGGCTTGGAAGCCTCAGTGTCATTGTTGTTCAGGGTGCTGTCTGCAGGAGGAGGCATGAGCATTGCACATTTTAAAAGACCAAGGATTCATTTTATAATATAAAAATATACTTTGTTATAAAATTAGAATAAAGCAAAATAGACTGTATCATAGATTGGAGGGAACTCTTCACCATACAGTCATTCAGGGTCCCAAGCTGAAAGTGGTTCTGTGATTTTCTTTTTTTCCCCTCAACACATACTTTTAAAATTATTTAAAATTTTTTATTGTTGTTCAGTTACAGCTGTCCCAATCCCCCCCTTGCCCTACTCTGTCCAGCGCACCCCCTCCTCCTATAGTCAATTCCCACCCAGTTGTCCATGTCCAGGGGTCCTTTATACATGTTCCTTGACTAGACCCTTCCCCTTCTTTCCCCCATTATTCCCCTCCCCCCTCTCTGGTTACTGCCAATTTGTTCCTTTTTCCACATCTCTGGTTCTATTTTGCTCGTTTGTTTTGTTTGTTAGGTTCCACTTACACGTTAGAGAAGTCTGTAGTCGTAGCTATGTTTTAAGCCCGTCATCTGTGGCCATTTCATCTCAGCATTTCACACGGAGTGAAATCTCAGACTGCAGCGCATAGAATGCTGAAGCCCAGGGCAGAAGGCAATTCCAGTCGTAACTTTTCCTGAAGGAAAACAGGCCATGCTTCTTCAGGTTGTAGTTTCAGGTGTGTCCACAAATGTACAGGGAAAAAGTCCTTCAGAAAACACACTAAATACTGACGGGGGATTTTTAATTCTTTGTTGAGATTTTCTTTGTTTTTTAAAATTTATACAATATACATATGTTATTTATATAATCAGAAGGTACGAGGTCATTTTGGAACAGAAACCAGGTGCTGTCTATACCACAGCTGAGCCAGAAAAAATCCACAAACCCATTGTAACATGAGAAACAATTACACCGTAATTTACATAGTAAGCACTGGGGAGAAGGGAGAAGGTCTCTTTGGTTCTCTGGCATGGGAAGTGAGGTTGAAGGCCAGTGGCTCACAGAGAAGCGTGGCTGTTGTCTACAGGGGACTCTGTTAGTCTGGGAGCAGCCACCCATTCTTTTGAAGTTATCCGTGGGTTGTTTATGGAATCCAGGAAGAGCTTTGATGGTTTCCCTAACTCCCTCTGGAAGATTTTCTGGACAAAAACCCTGACCTTGTCTCAATCAGTAAGGCAGAGAGAGAGAGGAGAGGAGAGGTTAACGTGCTTCTCAACTCAGTCTTGCTTTATAGCTGCACTTGACAGAAACATCCGTTCTTCAGGTAAAGGTTAAATATTTTAACTGCTCATGGGTCTAACTCTACCACTGCTTTTGGTTCAGCTTCTGTAAATTAAAATTTCAAAATCTCATTGGGAAAGTTAGAGGGTCCCACTTTGGTTTCCTCCAGCAATTCCATGAACAACAGTCATGACAGGAGCTTTGCTGTGGGAAGACTTTTCTAGAATTTTGCTTTGACTTGACTCACTCCAGTGACTCTGAAAAAGTCACCTCTCCTGGTGTCTCCAGACATCTGCTCCAAGAGCTCCGTCTAGTTCTCTCCACCGCATTTCATTACTTCCACTCTTACAGGTCTTACCAAATGTACAGTCCATTGTGTGGTCAGTTCCTGGTGGCCACAATGGACTCGAGGGCAGAGACACTCTCTTTGATTTCTGTTTACTTAGCCTAGAAAGAAGGAGCTAGTGTACAAAGAGAAGACCTGCTTTGGATTCTGCTGTGACATTAGCCGGAGAAAATATTCTGTTTTTGCGTTTTCATTTTGTTTCAACCACAAACCATACACTGCTCAGCATCACTGCATCATTGTAAAGTTCCTTGTTGGGTGAATATGAATCAACATAAATCAACAAAACTAATTAAGAAAAAAAGAAAATAATTAACATTGCTCTTTAAAATCATTTTCAGAATCATCATATAGTTGGTTCTTCTACTTCCAAGGGGTCACCCAGGTGACTGTACATTTATTCAAGGACTTGCAGCTCCTCCACCACTTTGGGAGTAACTCTTTCTGCCCTGTGTTTTAATGCACATGAGATAAATCAGTCTCTACGCCACAGTCCTTTGTTGGTTGAATGTCTGTGGACTTAGAACAAAAGAAGTTTGCTCAGTTTGGTCATCCATGTAATTCACCAGACTTGAGTTCTTTGCATTGGGTTTTGGTTGCATCTAATGTAGCAAATTACAACTTTTGAGAATGGTACAAAGCTCTTTAAAGTCTGACCTCAGCCTGCTGCTCTCCCATGTCTCTTGCTACCTCCCAGCCCGACTCATCTCCTACATCCTGCTACTGATGCCCAATGTTCCAGCTTTGGAAACGTCACTCTTCCCTGTGCACCATGTTCTCTTGTGCCTCTGCCCAATGACTTTCCGTGCATTGTTGGTGTCCTCATTTTTCAAGGTGTAAATCAAGTACCACCAGATCCCAGTTGTTCCTCTCTCTAAGCTCTCATCTCCCTGAAAGTATTTCTGCTGTAGCCTTTGTGCTGTAGGGGAATGACTTTTTTTTTTAAGTAGTCTGGCTTCCCCACTGGAGTATAGGCCCCATTAGGACAGGCTCCAGGGTTGTGCTAATATTCCCAGGGCTTAGCACTGAGCTAGGCACAGGGCAGGGAAGAATGATCACAACACAAAGTCTCCTTTAAAGGATCAGACATGTTTTTAAACATGTGCTACAGACTCAGAAGGCATTAAGAATGTATGTATTACATGCATGTTACTCCAGGCACTGGGCTGGCTGTGGGGACTCATAGGTGAAAAGGACATAGTCCTTACACCCAAAGAGGTAGAGGTTAGAGGAGGAGACTCCGAGAAAGCAGGTAATAATCACAAGCCAGGTGAGAGTGGGGTATGCTGAGGAGAAAGGGGTTGGTGTGACCGTGGCACCTTATGAAGTGGCTTCATTGATTCCTCACATGATTGGGGAACACTGGCCCTGTCATTAAAACAGAAGTCTAATTACACGGGGTTTTGAAAGGGTCACCGAGGTTTATTTTGGCCTCAGATAATGATCTCTCTTTGCCTATTCCCCGTTGCCTGACATTCCACTACAAGCTACCCCTTTAGAGAAGAGCCTTATATGCTCCAAGAGTTCTGTTAAAATGTGCATGCATGTTGTTAAGATGAGCTAACAGTACCTCAGCTCCTCCTGACACCTGACCTCTAGGTCATCCTGACTCCTCCACTCTCCTTCCCTCACACCTCAGTCAAAGTCCTGGGGATCCTTCTTCTTCCCTGAGTCTCTCTCATCTGGTCCTTCTCTGGACTCTCGCTGCCAACGTTTAGTTCAGGAACGGCTTCTGGAACTGTCTCCTCATCTTCCGTCTGTCCTCACTGTGTTTCATTCCATTGTCTGCTTAGTCTGCTGAAAACAGCATTTCCCTGTTCAGAAACCTTCAGAGGTCTGCCCAAACTTTAAATTTAATATTTAGGGATCTTTGTGAGCTGATTCCCGGTGACTTTTCTAATCTGTTATGGCAGTGACTTAGTCAGGAGATAAATCAGGCAGCTGTAAGAAGACCCCAATTATGGTAACATAAACAAGGTGGATGTTTATCTCTTTCTCATGCAAAAATCTAAGTAGAAGGTCCAGGACAGATCAGGTGGCTTGATAGTGACAGGGACTGTGGGTAGGTTGCCTTCAAGATGACCCCCAATAATTCCTGCCTTCTCTCACTCATACCCTTGTGTAGCTCCCTCCCACCTGCATAAAAGCAAATGGGGAAAAGTATTTTTACTTACATTGTATATGTAAGAAACTGATACTCAAAGAAATTAAGTGACATGATTGGTATAATGGGTGAAAGAGACAAAAATCAGGTGTCCTGATACCAAATCCAAGGCTTTGTTCAACTTCTGGTGATGCTGTTCCTTGCAAGGAGAGTAATTTGAATGAATGCAGTGAAACATTTGCATTCATTCAAATGATTGCTCACTGGGTTAAGCAGTGCCCTCACACCCAGAGATAATAATGTACAAATACATATTTATTCTTTGAAATTCTCTTCAGTTACATACATTAATAAATGATAAGTAACATCAAAAGGGATGTGGACCCCCCCTTTCCTCCTCTATCTTATTAATTAATCAACCCACCCTCTTTTCTGTTGGCTCAGAGATAGACAGATTTGCATAATATCCAGGTTGCCATGGCTGATAACATGCTTTGTTAGTTAACTCTTAAAGGCAGTGTCATGTAAAAGCGTGCAAATGACCACATGAATTATGCATAAGGGACTCAACTCAAGTCATGCATGTAAGATGGCCATTAAGAACACAAACTTGATTCTCTTATTCTTTCATAAAAACCCCTACACAGGGCTAGCTAGCCTAGTCTGTAGCCCTCTCATAGAATGAAATGGAATTTGATTTACTTGGTTTGTACACATTTACAAAATGGAGACTACTAACCAAGAAAAGAAAATTCTATAAGCACAGTTGGCATCTGACAAATAATAATAATATATCTTTTCAAATTTTGGCACATGTTGTAGAATGTTATATAATCTTTTGTGCACACAGCGACTGATGAAATCTAACCCTTTCTTTGTCCACCCAGCCAAGAAGGACCTGTATTAGACTGATAAGTGATTTGCTGAAGAGCTCAACAGGTACCAGGAGAGATTCAAATCCCATCTCCTGGTCTCCAAACTTACTGTCTGTGATACCTTAGAGGACAAAACTGACTCTTGAGGGGGATAATGCTCTATGGGAGGGACAAACCTTTGCTAACTCAGGAGAATGGAGATGCAGGGGAGACCCTGGTCTTCACCACCACAGCCGAACTGCCTTCCAACTCCAGCTGCCCAAGACCTAGCCCAGCTTCTTACCAAATTCCCAAGCTATTAAAGATTCAAGGACACCTCAAAGAGGGTGTATAGCTTGGTCATTTTGTTGGTCAACTCTCACATGGCCTGGAAAAGAGCACCCTTATGTGGTTTGATTGAATCTTATTTGGAAGAATTTGTTGGGTTTTAACTGAACTGAAAGTTCGGTTAAAAGTCCACATGTAACTGAAAGAACAGCTTGCTGATGCTGTCCCATTGGGGATCATGGAGAAACCCAGATTTGGGGGGGCTGGCATGCATGCCCACTCCAAGCCATTGCCGTCTCTCACCAGGCTACTGTGGTGGTGCCTGATGCGGCCTCCTTGCCTCCTCGCTCCTTCCATACTGCCTGTTTCCCACACGGCAGCTGACACCACCTATGGCTTCTCATTACCCTTGGAACAAACTCCCAGGCCCTTACTCCTGCCCACGAGGCCTTCCATGGCAGGGCTCTACTGGTCACGGAGTTGGGTCTACAGGTCAACACAACACCCAAAGGACAAATGCTGTGCAAAATTAGTTAGAAAGCTCCTAACTAATTTTGTACCACCCTCCTCCTTGCCCATCACTTTCCAGCCCTCGTTTTCTTGAACACATAAAGCTTGCTCCTACCTTAGGTCCTTCACACTTCTTCCTTTTTCCTGGAACAATCCCACCACCCTGTCTTTGCCTTTCCAGCTCCTTCTTGACATTTTCATTTATTACTAAATGTCACTTCCCCCAGAGATCCTTCCCTGACCGTCCAGTCTGAATTAGTGGTTCTAGCACATGACTTGGTTTTATTTTCATCTTATTACTTCCTGATATTTCCTTATTTAATTTGATCTGTTTTATTGTCTGACTTTCTCCTTCAAACTGTAAGCTCCAAAGGCAGTTGTGAATCAGAACCTTCAGTGTCTAATTCTCCACTGGGTCTCCAGTGCTGCAACAGTTGACTGGCACTAGGACACCCCCCATGTTTGTTAAATGAACAAATGAATGAATAAATGCCTTTGTTTTAATTTGGATCAGTCATATTAGAAAAATATGTTGGTTTACTTCCATTTGAATTGATGCAGTCATTTCATAAAAAGAAATCTTCCCCAGTTAATGTCAATTCATAGGTTAATAAAAAAATCACTATGGAATCAGCTCAAGCTTCAGTAAGTTAGTGTGCTATTCCCCTGACAGACACAATTCAAATCCCTGACTCAGATATCCAAAGGTGTTATTCGAGTTACAGTTGCTAGTCATGGGATTGTCTTACTTCACCTTTCTCTGGGCTCCAAGGACCCAACACAGGTCCTGTGGCCCTTGTAAGTTTCTTTGACCTCTCAGCACACAGAATTGCTCTCTTTCTTGGTTCCCCTCTCCTTTCACAGCATTTAGTGTTTTAGTCGCTTATGAGGATTTGGGTAGAGCTGGCTATTGGATAGTCTCTGCTATTTGGAGTGAATTTGCAGGTAGGCTGTTCACTCTTTGAAGGCAGAGTGAGGGTAAGAAATAAATTTCTCCTGGGTTCCTGTCTTAGACTTTCTAGCACAGCATTTGTCCTAAGGGTGTTGTGTGGACTTGCACACCCAACTCCAGTGCCCTTTTCTGTAGGGTCCCAGGACAGTCTGGCCCTAATTTTGGCCACGGTAAGTGGCAGTGGGCAGGGCAGTGTTCCAAGGGGGCTCTTTCCAGGATGCCTGAAATGTGTAGGGCGCTTCCCCTTTTCCTTTCAGTTGAGGTCATTCAGTGAAGTCATTCTTAGCCAGAAATAAGTTGTAAAAAGGCAAGAACCAGATCCCTTTATCTCCCATAATAGCTTTCCACAAAAGAGGGAGCTCCTCCCAGCTGAGACAGAGCCTCGTTTTAGCTGTTGCTGCTGGGCAGCCCATGACAACCCCCTCCCTGGCCAGGAACCCATGCTCATCTCTTTACCAGATACATGATGGTGCATTAGCAACAGACTCTGGGCACCTTCTTCCCTTTGGAGGGGTTTGGGTCTTGGAGGAATAGTGTTCTTAGTAGAAAGATATGGTAAAAACCTTACTTCTCCTAAGAGCCAACAAACCTCCTCTCTCCAAAGAGAAACCTGTTGTTATTAGGTGATTCTTTTGATAAGACACTCGGAATGAGGGTGGGCATCTGAGCTGTAGTCTTAGGTCCTGGGGCTGCCTTCTAAGGAAGGTGGATGTGGATGACGGAAAAGTGCAAAGAAATTCCTGCTCCCAAATCCCTCTCATTGGTAAGGAGATTAAGTCATTTGTTTGTTGAAAGCTTTTCTGCCTTTCAGAATTTTATTAAAACAGAAGTCTCCCAGCAGGGGTAAACTCTAAGCCATTTGTCAGCCTGGAACCTCATGTACAGCTCCATGGAGCCCTATAATAATATAATGATCTTATAGTATAGAATTTACCTCATTGCTTTTTTTCATGTTTGTGACCCCACCAGGTGGACAGGGACCCTAGAGCAAATGTGGTACAGGGACAATTTATCTTATCTGTCTTTTCCCTCCCAGGGTCTAGGATTGTACCTGGCATGTGATAAGCCCTTGATAAATATTTCTGAATGAATGACCAACATTGCTAGGTGCTTCCAAGTCTGGAAGCCAGCTGAGCTGGAGAGTGGACCTCAGACACTGGCACGAGAACAGCGGTGGGGACAGGGGCTCCGTAAAGAGAGGGAAGAAGATCCCTAGACTTCTGGATCTGACACCTTGGCCACACAAAAGGCAGGTGGTGACAAGGAGAGCAGGAAGTGAAAGTTCTCAGAGGATGCCATGGATGTGTTTTAAGCATGTACTTTCTCTGTGTTCTGTGACTCTGACACCTCAGTGAAGCCATTTCATCTCCTCACTAACCAGTAACATCCTTTGCTTAGGCATTTTGAGTGTGAATTCTAAAGACAGCCCAAGGAACCGCCCCTTCAGTAAACCTGGGGGACAAAGGCTGGCTGCAGGGTCAGCTGTGTCCGAGATAATGGCAGTTTGATTTCCTCAGGTCATATCGCCCCTTGAAAGGAGAAAGCAAATGGTTCCTGACCTACTGCCTGTAGGGACTGAGGCAAGTGGTGGCTGCAAGACGGTCCCACAGCACATGCTGTGATAGAACACAGGCTGAATCCCAGGCTGTTCCTCGTGGTTTTCTGAACAGATAATGGAGCAGCATGGCAGCTGGCAGGACCTGGCGGCGTGGCCAGCATGCACCACACCCTAAAGCCGGGGCCCTGTCAACTCAGCAGGATGCATTTTGACAGAGTTGCTAGCATGCTGTCAAGATGCACGATTGTCCCAAATTGCTGTGTGGGTTCCTCTGGCAACTGTCTAGGAGCCATTGCTGCTTCTATCCGGGTTTAGAAACACCAACAACTACTAATCCTTATTAAGCATCTACTTTGTGCTAAGCATGGTTCTAAGTGATTAGACACTTGTGAAATCACCTAGTCCTCATAACAACCAAGGAGGCAAGTGCGATTATCACCCACATTTTACAGATAGGAACTTTAGAAAGAGAGACACTGTAGAAGGGCTCACTGTAGACGCCTTCTTCCCATCTCAGAGTGATGTTTTATACAAAGTTCTCAGGTTTTGGATTTCCCATCTCAGAGGGCCTCTATCTTGCTGGCTATGTCTCCTCCCTCCTCATGGCCCTCTGACCTTGGCCCTTCATTTCCATTGTATGTTTGGCAGTTAATTCTGACCTCTGTCTGTCTCAGGGTCCTGGGCTCTGTACCGATGGCCCACAAGCCAGCCCTGCCTCACCCCAGCACCCCACTGGCCTCTGGAACCCCTACCTGGCATCAGATGGGTGGTTCTACAGGCTGCCAGGGGTCAGCAGTAGAGCGTACAGTTGGTGGAAACAGTGCATCCTCTTGTGAAAGCAGGTACTCAGCTTGAGGCAGGTCTCCATACGGAGGTGCAAGGAGCACATTAATGTCTCATTTTTATCATCAGGACCTCTTTCCATTTTCTGAGACTTTAGGGAGTAAAATCAAGTCCATACATAATGATTTCTTTGAAAACCCACGTTCAGTAGCCCTCCAAAACCTCTCTCAGAATTCAGCTTCTCTAAGACCTCTTCCCTTGAATCCCCACCAAGGTAGCCACTCCTCGCACCAGCTCTGCATCTTTTTAATCTTTTACCTTCTGCACCTTGCATCATTTAACCACCACTTCAGCCACCGCTTCTCATACTCTGTCTTACAGTCAACCCACACCCGACCTCACCGCCACACATTCAGCAATCCCTGTCATCTGGGGTTGTGTCAGCTGCTCTTGCTTACTCTCCTTTTTGTGTGTTACGTTGTTTCTTTAAGTAGACTATAGATCTGGGAAGTCATCTGTAACTTCTCTACTCCCACTATCTATACCAAGGCCGGGCAGAAAACAAATAGCTCAGAAATGGACTTTGCCACTGATGAGGCACCACACTGGCTCCTTGGTGCATGGGTATCAAGTATTCTGGCTCTGGATGCAGACCCTCCTTAAACTTGTGGCCTCTGCCAGTGCTACCTGCCTCTCTTCTATACAATCTATGATTCTGGCTAACCTCCTACATTTTGTAGACTTTATATTTTCTGTTTTTACAGACTTTTGTTTAGAGCAGTTTTAGATTCACAGCAAAATTGAGTAGAAAGTATGGAGTTTCTATAACCCCGTGTACCCACACACATGCCCTGGGCCCCCCACTATCAGCATCCCACACCAGAACGGTACATTTGGTATAATTAATGAGCCTACATCGAAACAACAAGTGTTGGAGAGGATGTGGAGAAAAGGGAACTCTAGCACACTGTTGGTGTGATTGCAGACTGATGCAACCAATATGGAAAACAGTATGGAATTTCCTCGGAAAACTAAAAATGGAACTGCCTTATGACCCAGCAATGCCATTGCAAGGATTATATCCTAAGACCCTGAAACACCAATCCAAAAGAACCTATGCACCCCAATGTTCATAGCAGCACAATTTACAATAGCCAAGTGCTGGAAGCAACCTAGGTGCCCATCAGTAAATGAATGGATCAAAAAACTATGGTACATTTACACAATGGAATTCTATGCAGCAGAGAGAAAGAAGGAGCTTATACCCTTTGTGACAGCATGGATGGATCTGGAGAGCATTATGCTAAGTGAAATAAGCCAGGCAGCAAAAGACAAATACCTTATGATCTCACCTTTAACAGGATCAAACAAATCAACAAAATGAACAAACAAGCAAAATATAACCAAAGACGCTGAAATTGAGAACAGGCTGACAGTGAACAGAGGGGAGAGGGGAGGGGATGATGGGAGGAAAGGGTGAAGGGTTTGCAGGAATAAGTATAAAGGACATATGGACAACAACAACAATGGGAAGAAACAGGGGAGGGAGGTGGGGAGGGTTGGGATGGGGGAGGGGTGGGAGGAAAAGGCAGAAAACTGTACTTGAACAACAATTTAAAAATGTAAAAATAAATGAGCCTACATTGACACATCATTGTCTCCCCAACTCCACAACTGACATTGGGGTTTGCTCTTGGTGTTGTACGTTCTGTGTTTAGATAAATGCTTAACAATGCAATAATAACCTGTGTCCATTATTACAGTATTGTACAGGATAGTTCCATGGCCCTAAGGATCCTGTGCCCTGTGTGTTTATTCCTCCCTTGCCCCTAACCCTTAGCAACCACTGATATATTCACTGTCTCCCTAATTGTGGCTTTCCCAGAATGTGGTAAAATTGGAACCATACAATACGTAGTCTTTTCGGATGCAACCTTGTACTTTTCATTTTTCAATCACGTCTTTTCTTGGACTCTGGCTATCTTGGGTAATCACACAGTGGGCATAGCCTGTAGGGTGTCCACATAGAGAGAAGGACAAGGAAATACTACAAGTGCAATTCTAGGGATCTCCAAGGGCCAGAAATTCCCCTCCCACTCTACCTAATGTTGCGACTGCCCTTTATGTTAAGATGTCAAAGTTTCCTGTTAAAATACAAACAGAGCATGTGGAAGGGATGATACACACTTATTAAACATTAACTTGCTGACTTTGATTAGGTGAGCACAATAACTAAAGGATAACATGAATCTAGGGGAATATTCCCAAAATGTAGGGCTTCTGGGAGCCAAGGAACAGAATACAGGGTTCCCTGGGTCATAGGCACCTGTTTAATCTGGACTCCTGGGAAAGTGGAGAAAGATAGAGAAGTGTGGTGTAGTGAAAAGCATACACAGAACGAAAGGTTCACGAGTGTATTAGTTATTTATTTCCGTGTATCCAGTTATCCCCAAAATTTAGTGGTTTGAAATAATAAACGTTTGTTAACCTCACAGTTTCTGTGTCAGGAATTTGAGAGGGGCTTAGCTGGGTAGTTCTGGCTCAGAGTGGCTCAGGAGGTTACAGTCAAGGTGTGGGCCAAGACTGCAGCCGTCTCGACCCCTGCCAGGGGCAGATGCCCTTCAAGAGGCCTCGCTGGCAGGCTGCTGGCCAGAGCCCTCATTCTTTGCTGGCTGCCAGAGGGGGAGGGGACCGCGGGGCTGCTTGAGCGTCCTCCCAACATGGCCACTGTCTCCCCGCAGAGTGCAGGGATGATCCAAGGGAGCGCAGGGAGAAGTCTGCACGGCCTTTTACAGCCTGGTCGCCCCATGGTCCTTGCTGCCATACTCTGTTTGTCAGAAGTGAGTCACCAAGTCCAGTCCATGCTGAAGGGGAGGCTCTGGGTTTTGTTTTGTTTTGTTTTTTCAGGAGAAGTTGTGGACATTTTTTAAAACCATGATACTTATGCTGTATATACTTACACAGGCTAGACTTCTAGGAAGTGGAAGGAGAAAGAAGTGTGGTGTAGCAAGAATAGCCTGTTTGGCATCCAAGATCTGGCTTGACTGCCAGCTCTTCTGCTCACCAGCAGTGGCTCCTAGGAAATCCCAAGTGCTCTGAACCTTAGTTCACATGATCAGAGTTCACGGACAACATGCTTTCCCTATAAGCTGCAAAGAGGGCTGAGTGTGGTGTTTGTGAAAACCTATTTGTATATCATAAGATGCTATGTAGACTCACCCTTTTATATTGACATTAATTTTATATTATTTATGTGTAGTCAAGGGAAACATCCATAGCAAAATTTCTCCTCACACAGGCATTACCTCTTCCCCTGTAGGTAGAACCCAAACCTCCACTCCTTTCTCATCCTTAAGCGCAGGTGACAGAGTCCCTACCCAGTTCTATTTCGGGATCAGGCTTCTGAATTCCAGGGCGGGATTCAGAGGGTTGGGCCTTGTTACACGCCCTTTCCTGAGCTCCTCTGGAGGCCTGGGAAACATTCTGTACAGACTGTAGTCCTGTTGTTTCATAGAAACTAGTGGAAGTCATCTAGAATTAAGGTCAGGTAGACTCCAAATCAGAAAGCAGACTCTGCATTCTGTGCCTATTCCTCCCTGTTGTTAAGCTGTGCTCGATTTTCTGTTTTAGTTGCTTACATGGCGGCAAATTTTTATTGCGATGATGTGAAGACAGATTTGTGTGTTGGGAATGCTATGTTTGCCCTTCCTCTACTCCCTTCCATTGGTTATTGCATGTCAAGTCCCTTCTTTAAAGACTTCATTGTGACTGAGTCATCAAGCCCTGAAAAATGTACACGTCAGAGGCTTGTAACGAGAAGTTCAAAGGATGTGTTCATTCCAGGTGCCCTGTGATCTTCACCTCCACTCACCAAGATGTTTTCCGTGTTAGAAAAGATCTTGGAAATGTAAAAAAGAGCAGACATTGACACTCTAGAGAACAGTCAGTGATATCAGCGTCAGCAGTGCAGCGACCCGAGCAGGTGCCTTCCGACCCCGTCTCTAGGTGTGCACTTAAGAGGGAAGAATATACACTGCGCAAACTGGAAATGGGCTCCTGCAAAGTTAATTGTAACCTTTATTTCTCGACCAGGCGAGAACTTCCAGCTGATCCCGTGTGGCTCTCAGTGCTGTGATGCCTGTGCAGGACACTGTCTTTTTAGTTCTCAGTTGCTCAGCATTCATTCCCACTCTTTTGGAGCTTGGCAGGCCCGAGTGCGCTGAGCCCAGGTTATCCTCCAGGCAAATCTCCCCTTGCAGCACAGGCTGGGCATTCCTGTTGTCTCAGGAAACTCAAAACTCTTACAGTAAAATACTCTAGAAAATATGTAACCATAAAAGATAAATTAAAAACAAAACAAAAACAAAAGATTGGAGAAAGTAGAAGAAATGAGGGATTAGCATGGCTCCACACTGGACATCACTTATTTCCTACTCAGTTCCCTTTCTTCTCCATGGCAGAGATTGCCAGTTCTTCTGTTATCAGATCCTCTCTGCTTTTACACTCCAGACCCACAGAAATATGCCTCTAGTTTTTAGATGGCCCCAAGGTCGCCCAACATCCCTCGCAGTTAGATGCACTGTGCGACTAAGTTCTGGACAGTGCTACGCTAAACAGAAATAGTGTTTGCATCTTCCAGGAAGTGGTGCATGCCCTTCTTTTTCCCTCTTCTTCCCAATGGCTGGAATGCGAACATGATGACTGGAACTGGAGCAGCCTTCTTGGGTCAAGGGATGATGTTGGAGATGGAAACCACGCACAGCACAGCCATGGGGTAAAAAGGTCCTGGGTTAACACCACAGGGAATGATGCCAGCTCTGGCTCATCCATCAACTCCATCCATGAACTGGAAGATAGTCCAGCTGGTGTCTTCACTGTACCACGTTGCCTCTTGGTGCTGTAGCCACAGGAGCAGTGTCGCCTGGTGGTTAAGAATGCTGGCTTTCAAAGTCAGGAGATTCGGGATTGAAATCCTGGCCTCACCACTTACTAGCTATATAACCTTGGGCAACTTGTTTAATCTCTCTGTTATAATCATGTATTGCAACTTGCATATTCATGATCAAAAATTTACATTTCAAGATCAGAAATTTAGACAGGTCACAGCAGTTTTATCACTGTTCCCTGCTGCCTGGACCTTATTTGAAAGACTCAAAGGCTGAGGGGTAATTCGACAGCTGAGGCTGAAGGCATCTGAAGGCTCATTCACTCTCACATCTGGCTGTCGATGCCAGCTGTCAGCTGAGACCTCAAATCAGACCTCAACTGGGACTGCCACCAAGAGCACTTACACATGGCCTCTTCATGTGGGCTTCTTCTACATGCTGGCTGTTCAGTATTCCACCAGTGCATGTCCCGACAGAGAACCAAGTGGAAACTGGACCGCCTCCACTAACCTAGCCCCAACAGTCACACGTTCTGTTCATTGAGACGGCCACACAGTCCCACCCAGGTTCTAGGGGAGGGGAGATAGACGCCAAGTCTTGATTGGAAAACCTCAAGGTTTTTGAATAGCATGCATAATTGGAAATATTACTGTAGCCAGTTTTGGAAAAGAGAGATTGCCATAGTCTCTAAGGCTTCCAGTTCTTCATCTGCAAAGGAGGATAACCAGATCCACCTCATAAGACAGGGTGACTTTAGGAATATTGAAGCGTATGAGTACAGTGGGGGCAGTGACCCATTACAAGAGTTACCAGTATTAATGCCTTAGCCCTGGACCTCGGGACAGTTGTGGAGAGCTCCATGGGAGAGGAAAAGGAGTACAGGGTGGGGGCTCTCACTCAATGTTCTCAGGGCGGTGAATAGAGACCACCAGGAAAGAAGCTGGTCAGTAGCTTAACTTTTTTTAAAAAACAATTCATCATATTGGCTGAATGTCAGCTCTAGTCATATTATTTTGAGATTGAAATAAGACACTGCATATAAACCACCTGACATGTGATAAAAATAGAGTAAACAACAATTATTTTTACAGTTCTTCTTGGTACTTTTTTATTCTAACAGTGCAGCATAGAAATTAAAATCTGAAAAACATGAGACCCCCCCAATGCTTTCTCTCTTTTTAAAAAATTAAAAAAAAATTATTTATTTTTTTTAGACAGAGAGGAAGGGAAGGAGGAAGAGAGGGAGAGAAACATGTGTGGTTGCCCCTCTCACACTTCCTATTAGAGACCTGGCCTGGCTGGCAACCCAGGCATGTACCCTGACTGGGAATCGAACTAGCAACCCTTTGGTTCTCAGGCTGGCACTCAATCCACTGAGCCACACCAGGGCCCTGTTTTATCTCTCTTTTAACAGGAGGACACATGTCTCTGCTTACCTCAGTGCTCATAGACATTGCGAGCATCTAAGGTCTTTAACAAAACAAGTGGATGACCTTTCAAATGCATACATTATTCCTAAGAAATAAGGAATCTGTTTTTCCCCCCTTTTATTGGAAACCATGAGTCAATGACAGTACTGCTCTGTATAAGTCTCTTCAGCAGTTGTACAAAACATGAAAATTTCCTAGATGTTTGGGTATACATTGTCAGTGAATTGATCTGAAAAAGGAATAGAAACAAGAGGACTACCCAGCTGTAATTTCAGAAGGGATTTCTGTGGCCTCATAGAGAAGTGTGCCTTGCACCGTGGAGCTCTCTATACTAAAATTAGGAGGCTGAAAGAGACAGAGTCCAGATCTATAGTTCCTCATAGAATAGGAACCTCCTTTAATAATGAAATTATGCTCTCAGGGCCTGAGTCACTAGCACATTTCCTGGACATGAATGAGCCCCCCAGTGCTGGGCTGGCAGATATCTGAATTCTTTGGAAAAAGGCTGATTGACGTTGAAGAACTTTGCACAATGCCGGGTAGCCCTATTTTCTGCTGAGCCACATCAGCTGGGAAAGGGCAGATGACGGGTTGGCTGATAATGGCAGCAGGAACGAAAGCTGACGTTAGCTTTGAGCAGCTGTCCCACAGCCTGGGCCAGGACACCCCTCGGGGTCCTGCTTTCCTCCGTCTCCGGGCGGCTCCATTGTTCTCAGAGAGCCTTTCAGAGAGTTTCTGCAGCGGCGGGTGCATGCTCCACACTCCGTTCATGCCATCGCCGTCTGGGGGTTCACTCTGTGTGCACTGAGGTGGGGCATGGTCAGTCCCCTAGGGTTATATTGCCTGAATTAGGTGTGGTCTGGCACTAAATTCCCCAGGGGCAAAGTTAGGGGATGGCTGAGAGGTGTCGTGTGGATGGCACCCTGAAATGTCTCTCCTCACCAGCCTTCCCATGGTTTCCAGTGTGGCACCCCAGCTTCCTCCCTGGCCTCTGGGTGCGTTCCTGGCCCCCCAGGGTTCTCTCTGAGAGGCCTGGTTGGCTGTGGCCCCTCCCTCCTTGGTTGAGCAGCCTCCTTCTCAGACACAGAAAGAGTCCTTTTTCCTCTCGCAGGCATTCACCTTCTCAGGCAAATGACTGGCCTCCTGGCCACTCTCACGGGGACCACCATTGATGAAACGGGAACACACGTCTCTCAGATCCTTCACTGTGATTTGGAGACCTTCACTTAACCCTGGAAATCAGGGGAAGGTGAATTTTAATTGGGTTCAAAGCCAGATATTTCCTATGCAAGCAGATCTCATTAACCCCTTGGTCAATGAGAGCCCTAATAAAGTTAAATGTGGTACTTCACCACACCTTGACTGATAGCAGATTCACTTACTTTTTTATTCACTTACCAAGTGCCTGCTGCATGTGAGGCACTGCGTTGTGGGGACCCAGTGATGGTGGCTGGTTTTCCAGCATAAGGTGCCAGCCAGCTGGTGAGAGAGACACGAAGAGGTTGTGACAAGTCCTGTGGTCGGGCAGCGATGGGAGCTGCGTGGGGGCCTCACTCAGGGTGGGCTCACCACAGTTCTGCCTCCCGAACGCGTGCCCCACCCAGGAAATGATCAGAAACTCAAGACAGCCCAAAGCCTTCTTAGGCAGCTAGGAAAGAGTGTTTGGAAATTGTCCCATGTAGGTTTTTTTCTTTTTTTTCTTCTGTGGATGGAGAAAAGGGAGGGAATTTTGGAGACACAAACCTGAAATGTTCTTGAACTTTTCCGGTGAGCTCAGCTAGGTTAGTAGGAAGCAGAATTTTGATTGAAAGTGTCTCCATTTAGCCCAGTAATTGTGGAAATTCAATTTTCTGTATTTGGAAGAAAAATTTTGCTCCAAGGATCAAGGCTTGTGTTTCTCAAGCATTTTTAGACTGCAATTTTTATATTATGTTCCAGCAAAAGTATGTGTTTAAAAATGATTTCCAACTGAAAAGTGTTTCACAAAATAATAGTTAATCACACTAAGTTGAATGCACTCTATTTTCTCTCTTAGTCTTATTCCCTCTCTGTCTCCGTCTCTGTCTCTGTCTCTGTCTCTGTCTCTGTCTCTCTCACACTGGTACTACCCACTAAATTGATTTAACACATAACTGATACATTTAAAAAGGCAGCTCTAGAACACTAAACACAAAATCTTGAATTGGCAATCATTCCTTGCTAGCAGCTGAGTGACTCTTCATCAGATGTCATCTTCAGCCCTGCCCATCACGTCTACAATAAGGCAATCGGAGCCCAGCGTGCCAGGTGTGTTCGCCGGTCAAGTCAGGGTCACTCCCCTAGAGCACCGGGCTGCCCTGCACAGTTGGGTGAATTGATTTCCCTGCCTGTGGTTGGTGAGGCTTTCAAAATTGGCCATAGCTGCATCATATAACTACTTTACTTGATGATATGCACAGCTTTTTTTTTTTAACACATTAAAATGAAACACTTAGAAATTACTTCAAATTGTATCTGGAGCCATTTTATTTGTTTTGTTTTTTAAGTTTTTAAAAAATTTTTTCAATTACAGTTCACATACAATATTATATTAGCTTCAGGGTACAACACCTACACAACTTAGTGGTCACCCCAATAAGTCGAGTGTCCACCTAACACCATGCATAATTACACGTATTACAATATTATTAACTATGTTCCCTGTGCTGCACAGTATATTCCCCACGGCTATTTTTATAACTGGCAATTGGTGCCTCTTAGTCCCTTAGCCATTTTCACCCATCACCCCTGAAGCTATTTTCACAAATTCAGCTTAAGAATCACTTCATGTTCATAAAGAATACTCAGCTCGTGTTTAACACGTTTTTATTTCTTGGACTCGAAGCTCAGTGGTTTTTAGAAAATCCCGTTCAGTGGGGTGTAGGGGTCGGGTTTATGCTTGGAAGTCTGAGTCTCAGTTTGCTCATCTGTTAAGTGGGGGTAGTAGTAGTTCTGCTTCCACTGGAGTGTCGTGAGGGTTAAATGGTGGTGCAGCTATAGTGAACTTTGAACAGTGCCTGGCCTATGGTGTCACTGCACTGCTCCAGACTCGCTGCCTCCCCCGTCTCGTGCAGGTCAGCAGTCTTTGCTCCTGACTGTGGGAGACAGTTCTGCTGACTGTACGCATTGACACACCGAGACTTCCTTGTTTAGGTCCCGCTTGGTTCCTCCCTCGGTGACCTCCTTCACTTATTGAAAGGCTGGAGAGAACTTGACAACAACAAGGAAGTGAAACACCACTGCTCTTTAGGAGGACACCTGACCAGGGGCGCCACATTCAGGCTTCCTGTGCCTTTATATCAAATAAATATCTTTATTTGAATTTCTGTGGGGATGTCCTCCATGCCGGAGACTCACCCCCAAGTGAGAGATACTGAGAGAAGAATCTAAATCTGCCTGAATTTGGATTAAAATGTGACAATAATGATCTGTGACTTGGGGAGGAAGAGAATGGGGAGAGATAAGATACTGTGAATAGCTGAAATCTGGAAAATTTTTATTACAAAACATTTATTGTGCACCTCCTGTATACATTACACGGAATGAAAAAAAAAAACCACAGACGCAGACCTGCAGGACTTACCGCTTAATTGAGGGTTACAATATGTTTTTATGTTAACTTTAAAAAATAATCCGAGAGAGCTCACGCCATTGGATAATGGTGCTCCATGTCTTTTACCTGACACAGTGTGCTATGCGTTCTAGCTGTTTTCCAAACAGACCCTGTGGAGAAGGCTGGAGTGAAACTGGGGTAAGCTCTAGATAAATACATATTTGGTGAATGACTAAAGGGGTGACTGGCCCTGACCAGTGTGACTCAGTTGGTTGAGCATCATCCTGCAGAGCAAAAGGTCGCTGGTAGGATTCCCAGTGGGGGGCACATGCCTGGGTTGTGGTTGGGGTGGGTGTGAGAGGCAACCGACTGATGTTTCTCTCCCTCTTTTTCTCCTGCCCTTCCCCCATCTCTAGATATAAATAAGTAAAATCTCTTAAAAAAATAAAGGAGTGACTGAAGAACGTGTGCACAGGTAAAGAAGAGCGTACACACTCGGGGGGAATAGCCATAGTCGAGAGAGAGAGAGAGTTCATTGTTTACAGTATGGTTTGTGCCCAGGGAAATGCTGAGAAAGCTCATCTTGACCTGAGCTGCACTGTGGCGAGGACAGTCTTGCTTTTGGTGCACACTGCCTGGTGGGAAGAACTGCATAGTTAGATACTTTGGTGGGTCCATCAACAGAGACATGAAAGGAATGGTGAAGTATAAGGTGCCCATGCTTGACACCAATACAGAACTCCTGATTTCATAGATCTCTATTTATTTATCCATGTTTTATATCTATATCATCTGTATAAACACTTTTTTATAGGAGCAATATATGAAGCAATATCAAAGCTCCTTGTTTTGCCCCATTCTTCTCAAGGTGGATTGTTTCCAAAGTTGAGATCAGCCAGACTTATAGGTAGAAAGCAGCTGTCCCAGGGAAGGATCAGTATTAACAGGACCAGGCTCCTAAGAATGAGTACACATTGCTTTCTTCTATAGCTATTATTTTACTTTACTCTCCGCAGGGGTTGGTTGTAAGATGGGGGCAGAGTTCCAGGACGACAAGGAGCAGAAAAGGACAGGTTGAGTCTCTCTCACATCCTGCCAGGGTCAGGGTGGGTGGGGCCTTCCTGCCTCTAAGGACTAGGCAGGCATGGCCTTCAGGAGCTGCTGAGGGCTCTCTATCCCTGATCTCCTGACCGCATTTACCATGGCGCTTAGCTGGAATCCCCTCCCCATGGGTAATAATGCACCTTGTATTTTGATAGCTCCTCTCAAAGCCCTAGCAGGCAAATTCTCTCATTTGAAGCTGATAGTAGCCCTTGTTCTGTGCTTTATTTTTACTGAGGGGACAAATGCCACCTAGATCTTTAGACTGCAAAGGCCTCTGAGCTAACCCAGCCTGTTGGACTTGGCCAGGAATCCACTGGTCCTCCCTGTACAGGAAGATGCATATTCCTACACACACAGAAATGGGCTACATTTTTAAAAAAGAAAACAGGTTTCATTTTTCTCTAGTGCCATAAAAACTGAAGTGCTTGAGCATGTTTTTATATGCAGAAATATCTCCATAGCAGAGAGAAATAGTTAATTCAAGAAGCAAATATGTTTACCTATAAGTACATAGGACAAAGGTGGCCACAAAACTCATATTTCAAAGGAAAATGGCAATTTATAGTGTTTAAAAATTGTATATAAATATATAAAGCTGAATTTATTTCTTTGTATGGATATTGCTCCAATAAAGATAATTTATTAAAGGTGCCACTAAATCTGATACACAAGTCAGAAAATTATTTGTCATCAGACTTTATGTCCTAATTTTTGTTTTAAGAAAATGGAGTCATCATCCTTAAAGGAAAAAAAAAAACATCAGCTTTCAGATTAGTGCACCCTCAGGGAGACTGGCCAAAACTGGCTGCACAGGAGACCATTTTGGTATAAGGCAGGGATCTGTCTCCAGGACATGGCGGAACTGAGACAACTGGGGCATTCCTGTTGGAGCAGAACTCGAAGACCAGCCTGGTGCTGAGCCACCGAGGAACTGACCCGAGCTCCTGATGCTGCCTATGGTTCCCGAGGAGGATGGCTTCCAGAGCTGAGACACCAGCAGGATTATGGATGTACTGAGATGGGGTCCATGGCCATCAGAACAAAATGACACCAGGACCAGAAGGTACGTGGATCCTTTCAGGGGGGCCAGTCACCCGTCCCCCCTGAAGCACAGCTATGCCAAATGCTGATGTGGCTTTTATGACTTTATGTTAGCCATCCAGCCCTAGTGCTTCTCATCTCCCCCTCCTAGGCCTTCTTCAGGGAGCTGCCTGCTGGGGTTGGAGCTGATAGTTGATGTCGGATGGGATTTGCCCATTGGCTGTAAAATACGAAACTGAAGATCAGACGGTGAATGAACTAGGGTGAAACAAAAAACAAAAACCCAAGTTTGAGGTCAACTGAGTCATCTGTCCAAAGGCTCTGTGGAGACTCCAGCTTTGGGGCAACAGAATGGCATTTTAGAAAACCAGACTAGAGCAAGAAGGCTGGAATCCAAATGTGATGTAACAGATGCCCAGAGAGTTCTTAAAATGTTTGAAGTGTGTTTGTTTTATTTCTTAAAAGATTTTACTTATTTATTTTTAGAAAGGGAGAAAGGGGGGGAGAGAAACATCAATGTGTGGTTGCCTCTTGAGCACCCCCTACCAAGGACCTGGCCCACAACCCAGGCATGTGCTCTGACTGGGATCGAACCAGCGACCCTTTGGTTCACAGTCCAGTGTTCAATCCACTGAGCCATACCAGCCAGGGCTATTTAATTTTTTATAAGGCACCAGTGACCTGGGCCCCGAGTAACAAGAGGATTTTTAAGAACAGAATTGATAGTTAAGATAATGTGTTTATTCCTATGAAGTTTTATATTTTACTAATGATTTTATACTTGTCAAACAGTGGTCAATAGTTTGGCAGCCACTTTGAAAAACAGCTACAGAAATAAAACCATGGGATGAGTTGAATATAGGTTGTCTTGAAACACACACAAACCCCAAAGTTTTCTAAGTAGCAAGCAGAGGATAGTGGTTGGGGGAAGTGGGTATGCAAAATGGGTTGGAGGGCTGAATGGCTGGTTAAGTGCATTCTTATTTTTTTCCTTGTGGATTTAAAAAGACCCTGCTCACCACCTTTCTCATGACTTTTTGTATATCTGATGACCATCTCCTCCCCCAAAGGCCTGCCAGCTTCCCCAGGCTTTTCTTCTTCAACCTGTTTCTCCAGAACAAAACACTAACTCAGTCTCTGTAGCCTTCCATGTAATGGTCAATTTCCCAGTCCATTTATCATTTTCACTGATTACTAGAAGAGTCCCTTGGTTGATGAACTTATTTTAGAAGTTGGACTTAGTCCAAGCTGATCCATGCTAGTCCTTGTGAGTCTCATTTGCAGCAAAAAAAAAACGCCCCTCTCCGAGCCCAGAATCTTCAGTACAAGGAACTTGGTCTGAAAAGACCCCGACTCTGCTGCGGCTTTTGGGACCTACAGTCGCTCACAGGCCATCATTTGTCCCATATCTGGGTGGACCACTCACCTGGGCACTTGAGTTGTGGTGTTAGAGATGGGACAATATGCTTCCATTGGACAATTTTTATTTTAGACACATCTGTAAAATAACTGCTAGTTTCTTGCGTGAGAAGAGCTCATCATATAAGACATGGTTAATATTTACATTTGTCAAGTCTTCATCAGTCTTCTCAAAATGGCCTTTCAAAGGAAAAGACGCCTGGGAACTTTTGAGCACTAGGCTCTCCTTTCTTCCTGAGGGTCTCTGGGTGTGGAGCCAGGCCCAGGCAGAAGCAGAGCGTCCTGGCTATGAATGCTTGTTTTTTGCCTGATTGGGAGAATCCCTCATTCCTGAACAGCAAGAGGAAATTCCACTCGCCCTGGCTTGGCTCTGAGAGCCACAGCTCACATTTGTGGGCTTTTTAGTTTCCCTCTTTGCGAGGTGACTGGCTTTCTCGCACCAACTCCGTGTTGATGCCTCTTCTGTATTTTGGTTTCCAAAACGAGTGCCGTGCCACCCTCACAGACGGCTGTGCCAGGCTTCCTGCAGCACGGTCCCCACCTGGGATGAGCTCACCTCTCCAGTTGTCTCACTTCTCTCAGGGTTATGCTAAGCCCTGCGGGGGTTTTAAACCATTCGCTTGAGTAATGAGACTCTCTCAGGGTGGTTCATTTGTGAAAATCACCCTGTTTCTGGTGAAAAGGCTCAATGGTTTGGTGTTGCTGTTCATACCTGCCCCAAGGGCAAGAGAAAATGAAAGTTCCAGTTTATCCTTTTATGTGAAATGCCCACATTCCCCTCAGGCTTCTTCCTCAAAGGCTTTGGTTCCCTCTGCTGTCTGCTCCTGCGAGGGGCCAGGCAGCCCCTGACCTTGTGGAACTGGTCTGAGTGAAGAGCCTCCCTCCGCTGACTGGAAGCTGGGAGGCTTCAGGGTTTCCAGGAGCTGTGACTGACTGAGCCCCGCTGAGTCCCCCATTAGAAGCAGGGAAAGGAAAAGACCTCTTTCTTAAAAATACAGAGATTCAGTTTTCTTTTTGTTGACAGGATTCAGCCCAGCCAGGATCCCATAACTTATCAATCATGGTCTAGGTCAATCAAAATTTTCAACCTTCACTCAAACCAGAGCTCTGTCCCTCCTCCCCATGCAAGCTAAGGTGCTCAGGGAAGGCCCCTCTGAGGAGGCGCCATGAGTGGAAGGGTCAGGTCACTTCTAGACCTGAATCGTGGCCTGCGGTGTGGTGAGGGGTCAGCCAGACACTCTCTTGCTTACATGAATCCCAATAACGGTCGCTGTTGACTTCATAAATCCAATGGCTACCTTGGCGCACAAGCCCTTTGTAATCTCTCCAGGCTTTTTCCACATTCTATTGCCACCCTCCCCCTCACGCTTTTCACAGTTTTCATTCCCTGAAAGCCAAGTATTTCTTCTTATAAAGCCCCCTGCCTATGTCCCTCTCTGTACCTCAAATACTATTCCACTCAGTTGTCCTTCCTTCTTTTAACTTCTGCTCGGTTAAACCCCACTAACCCGTCAGACCTCAGCTTTGATATTTCTTCCTCCAGGAAGCCTTGCTTGATCACCCAGGCGAGCCTAGGTTTCCTTTCCCCGTGATCGTTCGTCCTCGTCCTGACTCCCTACGTCCCCACTGGACTATAGCTTCCTCATGCGCAGGGGCCGTGTTTGCCCTCCTCACCACTTGATCCTGGGCACTGAGCACAACGCTTGGCACACAGTAGATGCCCCATAAATAAGGGACAGATGATGGCCTAAAAGCAACTGAGAGGTCCCCCAAGCAGCAGAGTCTGGGGTCTTTACAGACCAGGTTCCTTGTATCGCAGGAGTGTGAAAGGGGCTGAGACTGACACAGCTGGGACCCGGAAACACCTGTGTAGAGGAGACCAGAGTCTGTTCTTCAGCATCAGGAAGAAGCTGCAAAAATGTACTGATGGGGAGAAGAGAGTGTTTCTGCAGCAAAGACTCAGGTCTGGCAAGCTCAACGCCTCTGTCTGGATTCCACGGGCCTGCCTTGCGCAGGGCTCACTGCAGTGCTTTGTCTTAGAACCCCGTGGATGGGGCTTTTGACACCGTATTTCATGAGCCCCCGAATCCCACCAGCAGATCTGCCTCAACCCATCTGTTGAGGTTCCTCCACTCAACTGTCAGCCTAACTGGAGATTGATGATTTGTTCCCTCAAGGTCAGGTGAAGGGCAAAGGAGCCTGTAGGATGTGCAAGAGAGGAATGGAGATGGCTCAGCTGAATGGATGGGGGTACTATTTGCATGGTCCCCACTGTGTCTCAGGCTTTTCTGTGTGACTGGAGGGATGCTGGTGAACCACTCTCTCAGGCTGACTGAGAGCTGGGAGAAGCAGGAGAGAATAACTCCTCTCTTGTTCGGTCCCTGGGCTGTCACTGAACAGCTTCTCTGCTTTCTGTCTCAAGGCCTGGCCTGACTGGCCCGCTGGAGGGTGGCTGTGGTGAGGGCATCCTGCGGGGGACGGGGGGGGACCTGAGGCCTGCAGCTCCCAGTGGCAGCCTATACTTTACTCCTTAAGATAGGTTGAGGGTGTGAATGCCACAGCCAGAATTTCTGAGTTTGAATCCCAGCTCCACCATCTATGCCTGGCTATGTGATTTTAATCAAGTTCCTTGCCTCCATTTTTTGCTTTGAAACTACCTCATATATTTTTTATCCTCACCTGACATCATGTTTATTGATTTTAGAGAGAGGGGAAGGGAGGAAGAGAGAGAGGGAAAGAAACATGGATGTGAGAGAGAAACATTGATCAGTTGCCTCTCACATGTGCCCAGATCGGGGACTGAACCCACAACCCAGGCATGTGTCCTGACTGGGAATCAAACCAGTTACCTTTTGGTTTATGGGATGACCCTCCTACCAAATTAGCCACACCAGCCAGAGTCTATCTCACATTTTTAAAGTCCTTAGAATACTGCCTGGCACCTAGCAAATACTGAGACAGCATTTTCATTTGTAAAATGGGTGGATTGGACCCAGTGAACTTTGGGAACCCTTTCAATATAAGGTTCATAGCCTGCCTGGATTCAAATCCTGACTCCACCATTGACCAGCTGGAAGTCCTTAAGGTCAGGGACTAGCATTACCTGGGTCAATTCTGTACCCACAAATGGTCTGCCACAGTGCCTGCCATTGTAGCAGGCACATGGGACATTTTGAAGGTGTGCTCGAATTGCACCTTGGTGAGCATCCTATGCAGAGGCGTACAGACTTAGGAGGCAATGAATGCTGCTTTCCCTCTGCTGCTAGCAGCTGGACCTCAGCCCGGGGACTGAGGCCTTCAGGAACAGGGAGAGGCCTCCTCTTGTCTTAACAGATGGATCTGTGGTCTGGAGGAGCACTGAAGCCTTGAAGGAAAGGGGACGACTGGGTTTGGGTGACCTGGAGCAGAGGAATAGGTGAGGGAACACACCATACACCACGCCCTTGCCTCCTGAGCAGGAAGACTGGCTCCCCACTGACCTGGAGCTTAGCTGCCCTGCAGAAAAACTGGTGGACTCAGAACCCAGAGCCCCGAGTTCGAATCCAGCCCTGCTTGCCCTATTGTGTGCCATGGAGCAGAGCATCTATTATGTCAGACAATTAATTTTAATAAAGCGGGTATTTAATTTTAAAGCACTTCTCAAGATATAGGGAGAATGAGTAGCTAGAAGCATCATTGAATTCAGTGTTCTCTTTTCCTTTCTCAGGATGGCAAATTAAATGACTTTTTTCATGGACATTTTTAGTTTTTAAAGTACTTAACATGTCTTCGTATATGCAGAGCAGCCCTACAGGGTAGGGACATTCCTTATGCTGATTTTGGAGATTTGATTCAGAGTGGCTGCTTAGATCACCTAACTAGCTAAACCCAGATTGTGGAGTGCAACTCTTGCCTTTTCCCCCCCTCTGCCTCTCAGTATGCTGCGCAAATCTTTGGACGAACGTGAGATCTTACTATGGGTGATGGTTGGATAAGGAAGAAAGCTGGAGAACATATGTGTGGGTGCATGTGACTATGGCTCAGCCTCTCAAGCTGGTGCCACCAGTAGTAGGAACAAGACAGAGAGAGAGGACCCACCAGCCGGCTGGCCCAGGTATGAGCACTGGAGAGTGTTCAGCTCGTGCACGGAGGAGGCGCCTAGGAAGGCACTCAGATACCCTAGTGACTGAGACATGGCAGTTGCCCAGCTCACAGTAGGGAAAGTCTTTTAAAGAAGGGAAAGCACTGGTTATTTGACCTGTGGCAAAATCTCGAAACTGAATATGTTACCAACAACAACAAAAAACCACCACCATAGAGAGCAGGCTGACAGGTCGGCAGGGAGGTCATTTTGGGGGAGTTGGGTGGGGGGTGGAGGGCCTGAACAAAAAAGGAAAAGAAAGAACTCGTGGATACGGACAACAGTGTGGTGATTGAGAGGTGGAGTGGGGAGCGGGGAGGTGAAAGAGGGTATAGTGGGGATAAATAGTAATGGAAAAAATACAATAGAAAAAATTTAAAAAGAACACTAGATTTCTGTACCACAGATTTGCTTCTAGCATACATTTCCTAATTATAGTTCAGTATAGTTTCTTTTGTAATGCTATATATTTTATTTTATGCATTTAAAAACCCAGGAGAGATCCATAGCTTTTACCAGACTATCAAATGGCACAAAATAGGTTAAAAACCTTTAGGTTAGAGGCAGATTTATGAGAAGCTAATACAGTTGAAGCTCAAGGTCCCTCACTTTAACCGTGCCTTTCCAAGGTTCTGTTCTGAAATCTGTACTTGTCATTTTATATTGTTTTTCTTAAAAGATTCCAGTATTTGTATACCATCCCATAATATAAAACATGGATTGACTGAGATATTTAGCTTGGTCCTGGGCATACAGTAGGCTTTCAATAATTAATTTTTGGTTGAAAGTTTCTGGGAAATGTAAACGACCCTTGATATGTATCTGGAAATCCTGCAGCCCACCCCTTGACCTTCCTCACTTGCTGGGGGTGGGGGGTGAGCGCTGGCTGGTGAGGTCAGGAAGGAAGGGCTGGCTCTGCAGAAGCGAGCTTGGAGGGCTGTGGGATGAGAAATAAGTGTTGGGGGTGCACTGGAGGAAAATAAGTGCATTTAGTTCTCATTGGGGCCTTCTGCAATGTCTAATATGCGCCTCTGACCTATGTGCCTCTGAGTATCCTCTCAGCTTATGGAGAAAATTTGAGGACTTGGTTTGGGGATTCTAAGCCTAGCATAAACAGCAAAGAAAGCCTTTTATACCTCTTCACAAGATCTTCACCAGGCAATATTTATGCACAATTTTTCATTGTAAATTTCCTGAGTACCTACTATGTGCCAAGCATTGTCTCAGTTATCCAGGGGAAGTCCTTGACCTTGAGGAACTCCAGGCTGCTGGGTGGTGTAGTCAGGATTTGAACCCTGGCAGTCTGACTCCATGTTCTGTGTTCTAAAGTGAATAATACTATGTTGTCTCAGAAAACATACCCAACTCAGCTTGGAGCAGTCCAGGAAGGCTTCTAAGAAGAGGTATGATTTCTGAGCTAAGTTGAGTTCAGCAAGTGAGTGAAGAGAGAAGGATGTTTTCTTTCCCAGAACGAGGTGTGAGGAGAGAAAAACATATTCAAGGAACTAATATGATATGGAATGACAAAATAACAATCAAATTGATGTGTAGAGGAAGTGGACAGATATGAGGCTGAAGAATAAAGTTGAACCTAAACCATAAAGCTCTTTAAACTCCATGCTAAGTTGTGTTTTGTCTCAATGGTGCTGAAAAATGATTCAGTCGGGGCAGTGGCATGGTCACCATTGTGACATGGGACGTTGTGTTCAGAAGGTTCTTATAGGACAGACATATATTTACTCATGCAACATTTTTGAACCCACACTTTCTCCAGCCCTCCCCACTGAACTTAATGGTACCCACGAATGTCTGCGTCTCACATCAAATATCTTGGGGTCATCTTGATTCTTCCCTTTCCTACACCTCCTACATCCCCCATCAGCATGTCCTCTCTCTTGTGCCCCTGAGATGTATTCCGGTTCCATTCCCTGCCCTCTGTGTCCACTCTCTCTGGCCTGAATGATTGTGTCTGCCTCGTAATCAGTCTCTCCTGCCTCCCTGCTATCCAATCTCTATTGAGTGGCTGGAGTGATCTTTCAAAAAATCCGGTCATGTCACACCCCCCTACCCCCCGCCACACACACACACACACACACACACATGCACACTTAAATTCCTTTAAAAACAGCTCTCATTGGCCTTGGAATGGAACCCAAACTCCTTAGGACAGCCATTGGAGTCCTGGCTGCCTTTCCAGCTACCACAGACTCCATTTACTCGTCCCCTTGTCAGCAGGCTCCGGCCAGCTGGCCCTCTGACCGCTTCTAGGACTTGCTGAGTTCTTTCTGACGTGACTCTTTGCACTTGCTGCCTCCTGTTCCCACAATACCCTTCCCCTCGCAGTACCTGAGACCTGTTCTTCCCCCTTCTCCACCTCCAAGCATAAATATCCTTTTCAAAGAGGCCCCCTGAACGTCTCCTGAAGTTATTCTCTTCACAGCACGTGGCACCTTTCTTTCATAGCTCATGAACAAATCTGTATATATGCAATCTGTCTAGTCAAATTTAGCTTATCATGCTTAATTATTTGATGTCTGTCCTGTCCTGGGAGAACACGAGCTGACTGAGGGTGCGAGCCCTGGACCTTCACTGTGGTGCCCGCAACCTCACACAGGGGCCTGCAGACGATCAGCAGGAATGGGGTGAGTGGTTGAATGAAAAATGAGTGCTATTTACTCCACTAGAGCAGGACTTTTTCCTGCAGTTGTCTCTCTCATTTTGATAAGAGGAAGGATGCTGGAAAACAAAAACAAAAAAACCCAAACAGATGATTCCCTTTAGTTTAGTCATTCTTTCTTGCCAAACTTCACTCATTGGTTATGAAGAGGAACTTCTGACAGTCCCCACCCCAAGATGCTCATTGTGAGAGCTGACTGGTTGAGGTGACAGCTTTTCATCAGGTCATAGAGGTGTTGCTAGCTCCTGCCGGTCAGAAAACAACGCTGTGTTATAGCAGGAGAGCAGAAGTGAATTCAGATCACCCCACCGAATCCCAGAGTGGAAACAGCTGGAGAGCGGTCTCAGTCTCGGGCTCAGCCCCTTTGTTGTATAAATGAGGAAACTGAAGGCTGGTCGAGAGATCAAGGGAACTGAATCTAGTTCTGTTTTTCCTGTCTGCCACTCCAACCCTGATCCTAGGGAGAATCTCATTCTGAGTTGACGAGTGACATCATGGCCCTGTGGGGCCATTCCTTACCATGGCTCTGATGGGGTCACCATGGGTTGTGTTGTCAACAGCCTGCTTGTCCTTCTCGAGCACAAGGAGTGTGCCTGGCATCCCTGAGTGTCCCCCACCACTCTGTGGTTATGTTTTCCATGAATTTAGTGAGACTTTAGGGGAAGCTTATTTTTATTCTCCACCTAAATCAAGCCCTAGGGGTTAATGAGCTTTCTAACTTTATTACTTAGTATGTAGTAGTAAAACTTTACTTTTCTTCATTTATCATTAATTTGCTTCTTGCAAGATCTAAGGCGGGGACCACAGCAGGCAACTTGTGAGTCTCATGTGGCTTGGGTGTCTCATGGCTCTGCGAGTAGGTGTGCTTTGTTGAACTCCCACAGCTAATTTGAATTAATTGCCAACATTAAAAACCGGGCAGTTTTACATAATTATCTGAGGTTATAGCTTCTCTTAGAAAATAGAAATATTCAGCAATTCTGGATCACAATCCTTCGGGGTAACAGTTGGCTGGACCTGAGTAGAGGTTGCTGATTTTATTTTATTTTATTTTATTTTATTTTATTTTATTTTATTTTATTTTTTTATTTCATATTTTATTTTTTCCAGATTCTTAAATTTATTTTTTTTAATTTAAATTATATTTATTGAAGGACTTCTGGCCAAGATGGAGGTGTAGGTAGACACATTGTGCCTCCTCACACAACCAAAATAAGGACAACAACAATCTAGAGACAACATAACAACCACAACCAACAGAAAATTGAACTGTATAGAAGCCCGACAACCAAGGAATTAAAATAGACACATTCATCCAGACCAGCAGGTGGGGCAGAGTTGGATGGCTGGGTGGAGAGGGATCGAGGCACAAAAGGTGGTGTCACCGGGTGCACTAGACACCCCGGGTGTGAAAGACAGCAGCAGGCGGACCCTGGGCTTGGGGTGGCAATGGGCAGACCCAGTGAGGTGGCGATTGTGAAGCAAGGCACTGGGCACCAGGTGGCTGGCTGACTGGGTGGTTCCACATCTGTGTGCAGATAAACCAGGAGAAGCTGGGGAGCGAGACAGACCACACAGCCCAGGGTCCCAGCACCGGGAAATAAGGCCTTGAAACACCGATTGAAAACACCTGTGGGAGTTGGGCACAGGGAGAGAGACTCCCAGCCTCACAGGAGAGTTTGTTGGAGAGACCCACAGGGTCCTGGGACATACACAGGCCCACCCACACAGGACTCAGCTCCAAAGGGGCCCAGTTTGCTTGGGAGAAGTGGCGAAAGGGACTGGGATCGGACAGAAAGCAAAGCGGGTGCAATTGTTCCCTCTCGGACCCCGCCCCCCCATACAGTGTCACAACATAGCAACATGGGTTGCCCCGCCCTGGTGAATACATAAGGCTCCTCCCTTTATATGTAACAGGCACGACAAGACAAAAAAAAAGGCCCAAACAGAAGAACAGATCAAAGCTCCAGAACAAATACAACTAAGCAATAAAGAGATAGCCAACCTATCAGATGCACAGTTCAAAGCACTGGTGATCAGGATGCTCACAGAATTGGTTGAATTTGGTTGCAAATTAGATGAAAAAATGAAGACTATGCTAAGTAAAATGAAGGAAAATGCACAGGGAACCAATAGTGATGGGAAGAAAACTGGGACTCAAATCAATGGAGTGGACCAGAAGGAAGAAAGAAACATCCAATCAGAAAAGAATGAAGAAACAAGAATTCAAAAAGAAGAGGAGAGGCTTAGGAATATCCAGGACATCTTCAAACGTTCCAACATCCAAATTATAGGGGTACCAGAAGGGAAAGAGGAAGAGCAAATGGAAAACTTATTTGAACAAATAATAAAGGAGAACTCCTCTCATCTGGCAAAGGAAATAAACTTTCAGGAAGTCCAGGAAGCTCAGAGAGTCCCAAAGAAGTTGGACCCAAGGAGGAACACACCAAAGCACATCATAATTACATTACCCACAATTAAAATGAAGGAGAGAATCCTAGAAGCAGCAAGAGACAAGGAGACAGTTACCTACAAAGGAGTGCCCATCAGACTGTCAGCTTATTTCTCAAAAGAGACCTTGCAGGCAAGAAGGGGCTGGAAAGAAGTATTCCAAATCATGAAAGGCAAGGACCTACATCCAAGATTGCTCTATCCAGCAAAGCTATCATTTAGAATGGATGAGCAGATAAAGTGCTTCTCAGATAAGGTCAAGTTAAAGGAGTTCATCATCACCAAGCCCTTATTATATGAAATGTTAAAGGAACTTATCTAAGAAAAAGAAGATAAAAAATGTGTATGGTAAAAGGACAGCAAACTCACAATTGTTAACAACCACACTTAAAACAAAAACAAAAACAAACTAAGCAAACAACTAGAACAGGAACAGAACCACAGAAATGGAGATGACATGGAAGGTTATCAACAGGGGAGCAGGGGGAGGAGAGAGGGGGAAAAGGTACAGAGAATAAGTAGCATAGATGGTAGGTAGAAAATAGACACAGGGAGGACAAGAATTGTATGGGAAATGTAGAAGGTAAAGAACTTATGACACATGGACATGAACTAAAGTGGGGGAATGTGGTTGGGAGGGGGTGTGCAGGGTGGAGGGGAGTGAAGGGGGGAAATGGGACAACTGTAATAGCATAATCCATAACATATATTTTAAAAAATAAATTATATTTATTGATTATGCTATTATAATTGTCCCAATTCCCCCCTTGACCCCTCCACCCAGCCCTCCCACTCCCTTAAGCAATCCCCACACCATTGTCCATGTCTGTGGACCATGCATATATGTTCTTTTTAGACTGGGCAACACTGCCCTGCTTATCTCAGTCACCACCATTTTCAGGTGCTCCAATAGAACAACTGTGATGTCTAAAGCAAAGTCAGCCCAGAGAGGTTTGGAGGGATGCAGGGAAACTCAACATAAAGGCTAACTATTTTAAGTCAGGAAGGGGGTGGAAAAAGTTCAGAGAACCTAAAATGTTTATGTCAATTGTGAGTAGAAACTTTTGTTTGTTGCGTCTTTTATTTAGATTCTTCTGGTAGGTACTATAGGATTATGCATTAGTTCCCAAAGGCTGCTATAACAAATTCTAAAAACTTGATGGCTTAAGGCCCTGAATGGGTAGCTCAGTTGGTAGGAGCATTGTCTGATACACCAAGGTTGTGAGTTTGATTCCTGGTTAAGGCACATACAAGAATCAACCAATGAGTGCAAAAATAGTTGAAACAACAAATCAGTGTTTCTCTCTCTCCCTTCCTCTCTAAAAATCAGTAAGTTAAAAAAAAAACTTGATGGCTTAAAACAACAAAAATTTATTCTCTTACATTTCCAGAGGCCAAAGTGCAAAATCAGTATCACTCAGTCTAAATTAAGGTGTTGGTACAATTGTACTCTCTTTGGAAGGTCTAGAGGAAAATGCCTTCCTTGCCTCTTCAAGCTTCTGGTGGCTGCCTGTATTCCTTGGTTTGTGGCTACATTGATCCAATTTGTAAGGTCAAGCTTTGAATCCCTCTCTATCTTCACATTGCCTTCGTGTGTGTGTGTGTGTGTGTGTGTGTGTGTGTGTGTGTGTGTGTACTCTTCCTCTTATGACACATAGGATTCCATTTAAGGTCTGCTCAGAGAATTCAGGATGATCTCCTCATCTCAAGATCCTTAAATTAATCACATCTGCAATGATCCTTTTTTGAAAGAAGGCAATTCTTTCTAGAATCCAAGAATTAGTACCTGACACCATTTTGAACATTACTCGACCTACTACAGACTGCTATTGATTTTGGTGTGTTAACCTTGGATTCAGCAACATTTAGAGTTTGTCCAAAGAGTCAACTTTTCTATATAGATAGTTACATCATAAACAAATAACAATTTGTGTTTACTTTATTGAATAAAAGGACTTCTATTCCTCCTTGTCATTCTCTTTCCCTCCTCTCCTACACCTCCCTGTTTGGATCCTTTTTTTCTTTTTAAAACATTTTTGGTCTTATTTTCTTCAATCTTCAATATTAAAATGGCTACACAAAAATTCACCAATTTTGATAAGGTTTTAAAAAATGTACACTGATATGACAGTTGTCACAATACAATCTAACAAAATTGTTTTGAACGAAGTTAAAGACAACTAAGCTCTGCTAGAGCCATCTTACAGAAAAAAACCCAAATGAACTTTTTGTTCATTAGCACCTCCTTGTACAATAGTACCTCATGGTGGTTTTCATTTTTATTTCCTTAATGGCTAATGATGCTGAGTATCTTTTTACATACTGATTGACTACTTACATATCTTCTTTAGAGGAATGTCTATTCAGGTCCTTTGCCCATTTTTAAATTGAATTGTCTTTTTAGGATTGAGTTGTAGTATATATTGTATAAAAATGTATCTATCCTCATTTGAGGAGATATTTTCATTGCTTTTTTAAAAAATTATATTTTATTGGTTATGCTAACACAGTTGTTCTGATTTTTCCCCCTTTGCCACCTTCCACCCAGTGCCCCCTACTCCCTCAGGCAATCCCCCCTTCATTGGTCATTGGTTCTTGTCCATGGGTCATTTGTATAAGTTCTTCAGCTACTCCATTTCCTGTACTGTACTTTGCATCCCCACGGCTCCTCTGCAACTACCTATTTGTACTTCTTAACCCCCTCTCACGTCCCTATTCTCCCTCGCACTCCCCCACTCCCCCATCTGGCAACCTTCCGGTAAATAACTTCTTTTCTTTAGCTTTTTAGAGTCTCTCTTTATCTTTAACCTCTGGCCTTTTGATAACAATCTGTCTTGGAGTGGGTCTCTTTCCATCCATCATAATTGGGCCTCTGTGAACTTCCTGGACTTGCATATCTATTTCCTTCACCAAATTAGGAAAGTTTTCTTTCATTATTTTTTCAGACAGATTTCCAATTTCTTGCTCTTTCTCTTTTCCTTCTGGCATCCCTATGAGGCGAATATTGGACCTCTTAAAGTTGTCCCAGAAGCTGTTTATATCATCCTCATTTTTTTAGAATCTTTTTTGTTGTTGTTCTGTGTGGTTGTTTTTTGCTTCCTTGTGTTCCATATTATTGATTTGATTCTTGGCTTCATCCATTCTACTGTTGTTTCCCTATAAATTGTTCTTGATTTAAATTAGTGTATCCTTTGTTTCTGACTGGGTCTTTTTTGTGCTGTTGAGATCCTCACACTAAGTTCCTTGAGCATCCTTATAACCCATGTTTTGAACTCTGCATCTGATAGATTGCTTATCTCCATTTTGTTTAGCGCTTTTTCTGGAGTTTTGGTCTGTTCTTTCATTTGGGCCATGTTTCTTTGTCTCCTCATTTTGGCAGCCTTCCTGTGTTTTTCTATGTATTAGGTAGAGCTGCTTTGACTCTGTGTCTTGGTAGTGTGGCCTAATGCAGTAGGTGCCCTGTAGGGTTCAGTGGCATAACCTCCCCTGTGACCCAAGCTGGGTACTTGAGATGCGCCCTCTGTGTGGTCTGAGTACACCCTCCTCTTGCAGCTGAGACTTGGTTACTGTTGGAAGATCAATGGGAAGGATTTACCCAGGCCAGTCAGCTGTGAGGACTGACTGTGACCACTGAGCACTAATTTCTGCCCTACGTGGAGGATCAGCTATGCAGCGGCAGAGTGGTGGTGCTCCAATGTAGCCTGTAGCTGTCCATGGGGTGAGCAGGTTCTGGGGTTTTCTGAGTGGTGCAGGCCAAAGTCAGCCCTGACCTGTGTTTTGCTCAGGACACCCTGCCTGAACTATAAAGCAATCTAAGATAGCCGCTACTTGTGCTGGGCTTAGAGATGCTCAGGTGAAGCCAAGCTGTGACTCTAATCTGGCTGCCACTAGGTCTCCATGAAGCCAGCTGTTGCTTGTTTGATAGATTTTAGGAGCCAAGACTAGCCATTCTCATGGAAAAGCAGCTTGGGTGGGTCTATAAGTTGGGTGGGGTAGAGCCTCTGTGGATTTCCAAGGTGGACAATTCAGTGTTAGATAGGTTGATGGAGTTTCAGATATGGCACCAGCCTACTAGCTCCGAGGGGGGAAGGGGTGTTCAGTAAAGGGATAATGGCCTTTGCTCACCCCAATGCCAGACATTTCAGTCTCTCCCTGTATACCACTGATGCCCTTCAAGCTTCCATCCTGGTGCTAGAGCTCAGAAGGGGACAAGTCTGAGTAGGTAAGTCTGTGCATGGGTTCCCCAAGAGGAAATGCTTAGGGCTCCAGCAGCCTCCTCCACCTATTCGGTCCCTACTAGTTTTTGCAGCCAGAAGTTATGGGGACTTAACTTCCTGGCACTGAAGTCCTGGGCTGGGAGGTCTGGTGTGGGGGTACTCCTCGATCCTGAGATATTCCTCCTGAATTTTTATCCACCTGGGTGTTGGACCAGCCTGTTCAGTGTCTGTGCCCTTCTTGCTAGTCTGGAAGGATTTCTTAAATTCCGTAGTTGTCAGACTTCCATTCAACTCAATTTCTGACATTCCTCAGTGATGGTTGTTCTATATTTTAAGTTGCAATTTTGATGTGGTTGTGCAAACCAGTGAGCCATGTCTGCTTTCATCGCCATCTTTGCCGGAAGCCAGTCATTATTGCTTTTTTTTTTTTTTAGAGAGGGAGAAAGGAAGGGAGAGAAACATCTGTGTGATGTGAGAGAGAAATTGGTGGCTTCCCATACATGCCTGGGCCCGGGATCATATGCACTGGGACCAGGGATCAAACGCACAACCTTTTGGTGATGGGATGATGCTCCAACCAGCTGAGCCACACTGGCCAGAGCTTTTATAGTTTTTAGATACAAGTCTCTTATAAGATATATGATTTGCAAAATTTTTTTCCCATTCTGTGGGTTGTATTTCCACTATCTTGGTGGTATTCTTTGAAGCACAGAAGTTTTAAATTTTGATTGTTGCTTGTGATTTGGTGTCACATTTAAGAAATTGTTGCCTAATCCAAGGTGATTTGTACCTATGTTTTCTTTCTCTTAAAAGAAAATAATTATAAAACTTATAAAATTATAAGTTTTATAATTTTAGCTCTTACATTTACATCTTTGATCCATTCTGAATTTATTTTTAAATATAATATGAAGTAGAGGGTACCACTTTATTCTTTTGCGTGTGGCTATCCAATTGTCTCAACCCCTATTGAAAAGACTAATTTTCTCCACTGGGTTGTCTTGGTGTCCTTGTTGACCACAAGTGTGAGGAGAGCAAGGGTCTGTTTCTGGAACTTCTTTTTATTTACTAGAGATGTCATAGCAGCACCCTGATAGCATCTGGTTTTAATAGGAAAATGTTTCTTCACCTTTTTGTGGTGCTGCTGTGACTGTTTGATAGCCTTTACTAATATAAGGACATTTCTAGTTTAAGAGATTTAAAAAATTTGTGTGTAGGGAATTTGAAATGATTTCTTTGCATCTATGTAAATGATTACATTTTGTTTTTATGTTTTTAATTTGTTAGTGTGTTAAGTCATGCTGAAGGGTGTTTCTAATGGTGAAATCTTGCATTCCTGAGATAAACCCTTCTTGGACTTGCTTCTGTTTTATGTAGCACTTCTATAACTATGTATATAAGTGAGATTGGCCCATAGATTCCCTTCTCTTTTATAGTTTTGATCTGGCTTTGGTAGCAAAAATCAAAACATATTTTTGTTTTTTGTATCAGACATCTCCTGAGCATGGTTTAAACCTCTTCCCAGCCCTTCCTCTTACTCCCACACATGCTGGCTTTATCTCTGCCTTTGGATGGACCCACCTGACTGTGCTTTTCTCCATCTGTCTCATTCCTCTCGTATCCTTCCTGGGGCTCCCCCAATGCGCAGGCATGAGATGCAAAACCTGCTCTGCACTCACACAAATGCACCAGAAATTAGGGAGGGCAGGGTGAGGCTGCCAAGGCCTGCCCTGAGGAGGCCTTGGCCAAGGCACTCAAGAGATCCTGTGCACTCTCCTTTCTTTCCCCAGGCTGACAGTCCTGAGATGAAATTATTAAAACCTTTCAGAAGGTCCCAGCCTCCCTTAGTGGAGGCCAGCTCCATGATGCAACCTTCTATTAGCTTTCTGCCTTCCCTCCTTCAACCTCTGTCCCTCACTTCTGCTTCTGGAGATCACTCCAAATAAACTAGCTACACGCAGGTCTGTGGCTCAGGCTCTGTTTTTAGGGGGACTCAAGCTAAGAGAGTTTTGTCTCAGAAAATAAGTTGATAACTTTCCTTCTTTAAAAAGTTCATTTTCTGTGAAAGGACTCACAGACAGGGACAACAGTATGGTGCTTGTGGGGACAGGGGGTGTGAGTGGAGGAGGAAGAGGGTGTAAAGGGTGTAAATGGTAATGGAAAAAACACAATAAAAATTCCTTTTTTCTGTGTAGGTTGTATTGAATGAGAATAATCTGTCGAATGTTTGTTAAAATCTGCCAATGAATCCATATGGTGTCATTTGTGAGAAGAGATGGGAAAGTATTTTTCCCCTGCAACTTATTCAAGTTTTGAAATAGTTATTGGTTAATTTAAGTCTTCCATTTCTCTTTAAATTTATTTTTTTAATTTATATTTTTCAAACTTTTAGTGTTCTCTTATAGTTTTAAATTTTCCTACTGCATTTGTAATTATGTTTTCCCCTTTATTCCCAATGCTGTGCTTAATTTATGGCTTTTCTCTTTTTTCTTGGGCAATATTTATTTATTGGTCATGATTCATTTGTCTTTTCAAAGAACAGGCTTTTAATTTTATTGATGATCGTTAATTTCCACTTTTGTATTTACTTATTTTCCTGATTTCTTTGAGTTTACTTTGAGTCAAATCCTTCCTGAATTAGTTCATTTATTTTTATTAAAAAGTTTTAATAACTTTGTAGTATATACAAATATTAAAGTATAATACTGTGTACCTGAAACATTAATCATAAGATATCTTAAACACCCATAAAAACAAACAAAAAACCCCTCCATATATACGTTATAAATATCTATATGACTATTACCCAGATTTGAAAAATCAGATTATTTATTTTCAATCTTTCTTATTTACTAAAGATTTATTTACTAATAAATACATTTAAGATTATAAATTTTCATATAAATACAACATTTGTTGCATCTTACAGTTCCGGATTTGGAGAGCTTTGGTTATTTTGAATGATGTTTTTAAAATTCCGACTGTGTTTTTCCCTGTCTCCTCATGCTGATTCTAATTTTATTGCTCCGTGACAGGAGCACATTAAATCTGTTCTTTTAGAAACTGGTATTTCTTTTATTGATGCGGAAAGAAGCTCGTGACATAGTACTGAGAGAAAACATCATTATGTCGAAAAGATTGCATTCAGGAGAAAAGAAAAAGCATGTGCTTGCTTGCAGAGAGAAAATATGAGGGGGATACAGGCTGAAACATTAATCTGCCAAATAGTTATCACCAAAGTGAGAGGTAGTTATGGACATTTTTAAAATTTATTTTTCTTCTTGAGTTTCCAATAATTTCTTCAATGACCATGTAGTCTCTTAAAAAATTAAAAATTAGTTTACAGATTTAAAAAAATATCTTTTTATGTAAAAATAATTGATATGTATTTAAAAACCTTAAAATATAGAAATACATGCTATAGAAATCTGTTGCTTGACTCTGTACATAGAGCTTATAATTACTAATTTAAATTGATAGAAGGAATTGAAGAAACCATGTAGTTCAGTATTTCTTAGAACCAGGCCACAACCTCCCAGTGAGTCCTCCAACCAACTTTGTGGGTCACAACCAGTATTATTTTATTCATTAAGAATTTAAAAATAGAATAAGATAGACAAAAACAGGAAGTATCAGAGTACATTGTATCTAGAGAGGCTGTGTATCCTATTGGTAAACTGCATTTTGCAATATGATTTGTACCTATGTGTGTGTGTCTGTGTGTAGTATGGGCACCTGTACATGTTTGTGGCCTGTATGTACACACATGTGCTTTTGGTGTGTGCATTTTGGTATGTGTGTGCTTATGCATGTGTGTGTGTTGTGGTTTAAATCTATTCCTTACTGTTGGCCCTAGACTAAAAAGTTTTAAACTCATTGTCCTTGTTCAAAATACCTTACTTTATGGATAAGGGAATGGAGGCTCAGATAGGCAAGGGGACTCGCCCAAGATGAGTTGCAGAGCTAGACTTCCTACTCCGGTGTGTGGACTTACAGGCCTTATCCAGTTTCATAGATGCCTCTGTTGCCAGAACCACTGAAGGACGTTAAAGGGTGGAAAGGTGGGTAAATGGGTTTCGTTTTTGAAAGACCACAAGGAAGAGACACTGTGGAGGATGGACTAATGTGGAAGCTGGGACTCTGGTCGGAGGTTTTCACATCGGCCCCGATGGGAACTGATGACTGCATGAGCACACTGGCCCTAGGCCTGCTGAGATGCAGCACGGTGTGACATTTGCTTGAAGACAGAAGTGACAGGACCCAGTGCCAACTAAATTTGAAGCAGTACCGCGGAAGGAGTTAAGAACACATCCCAAGCTACAGACGGGCGCCTGGAGATGGGGTAGGGCTGTTTGCTGAACAAGAGAAAACGGGAGGAGTGGTTTCAGTGACAGAGGTATTGAGACTAGATTTGAGATGTCTTTGGGACTTGGTAGTAGAGACTTCCGGAAGGGAGTGACAAGTCTAGCTCAGGGATAGAGCTGACTGACTCTTTGGGAGTCATCTGTGGAGGTCAAGGACAGCTGTGAAATGCTTTCTCCTTCTGGATTCCTTTGCCCTCACCCCTGAGTGTGGTTTCCAGGGTTTCTTATTCGAAGGCCATCAACAGAAACTTCTGACAGCACATCACTTCAACCAAATGCCACAGAAATGCAAAGTGAAACTGGGGGAGACTGACTCAGAAACCAAACCAACAAATTCTTCTCTCAGAGGCTCTTTATTTACTCATTTGGTTTCCATTTGTGCCAGTGTAATTAAACAGCGCTTTCTTTCTTTTACTTGGAACCTCTTTATTTGGCCATCAGGGACTTCCCTCTGGTAGGGACAGCGGTCACTCCAAGGACTTACCCCAGAGACCTCAGAACAGAAGCAGCTGCATTTCCACTGGAACTGTTATTTCTCTGCCTAAGGAACCTTCCCAACCAATAATCCTGCTAACCGTTTATGGGAAATTTGGCCTTTGGGCACCACAGATATTAAATTCACAGTGAAACTGTGGAAGACTCCCATACAGTAAAAATTCCTTTCATAACTCTCCAAGCTGAAAACACAAAACCACATTTTGGGTTGTAGGCGTAGCCACTCCAAATAACCCAACTGACCTGCTGTTGCCTTTATGATATGTGGGTCCTGTGGATTCCAAGGGAATTCATGAAATAGAGGGAGAAAGAAGTACTTTGTTATTTCACTTTTTATATACATGAGCAGGGCTTTGTTGGGAGGTTACACAGCTCCAGGTTAGGGACATTTCTTAGTGGTAGCTGTCAAACTGGGGCTGGATGAAAGGAACTGGAGGCAGAATTTGCCTGGATTGAAGGTGCCTAAAAATTTCCCACTGGCCACAAATACAGGATTGGTCCTGGACTCGATTCATGATGTGGATAAGTCTGTCACCTTCCCCGGCTTCATTTCTGTTTCTTCAAGAAAAGTTGAAATGGGATTGGGTGGTCCCTCAGTTTCTTTCTGGATCTAAAGATACTATGATTTTATGAATGACTTTATAGTAGTCCTCAGTTCATAAAAACAATTGTATCGAACACTTTGGAAAGATAAATGCAATTTTCTTTGACTTCCAACATCATTCATTTAATCGGGCAAATACATACGGACAGCCTGTTATGTGCCTGGCATCCTGCTTGGTGCAGGGGAGACTGAGGACAGAGGTCCCAGTGCCCTGTCCTTGCAGCCACAGGAGAGGCAAGGCAGCCACGTTCCAGGCTCAGCAATGGCCTGAGCTTTCTGTTTCTGACACTGGCATGTCCCAGTGTGCCCAACATAAAATGAAGTTAAATTCTGGTAACTTATTGTCTCTCTTGTCCACTAGTGTGAAGGGCAGAATTTAGTTGCTTTTCTTTGCTGTTGTGTCTCCAGTACTTAGAAAAATGCCCAACACATTGTTGGTGATTGATGGACAAGGTGCGTTGATGGGGCAGACATCTGGAGGATTCATTTAAAAGTGGTGGAAGCATGAGTTAATATAGTGGTCTTCAATGGAAGTCCACTTCCATTTTGGCTTATCCCAAAAGAATCTACAAAGGCTTTCCAAGGGGTAGGTAGGTGGGAATAGCTGTAGGAGAATCAATTTCCAGATCCTCAGCCTCGGTGTGAACCATTTCATGAAGCGGATCTGTCTGAGAGCCACTGAGAAAGTTGTCCTGCTGGCTTCTTTCTCATATTCCCTTTTACACTGTTTTCTTCTTACTTAGCAAGGAATGGCTTTTCTCTCCAGTCTTACCAAGATGCATTCCCACAGGTGGTAAAAAGCACCTGAGAAGAAAGCCTTGAAAGCATAGAGATGCTAAATGGCTCTCATGACTGGCTAACACATGTTTGCAAGTCAGGTGGTTTCCAATTCGTTGCTGTCAACAAAAATCAAGTAGAACCTAATGGAGCTGTCACCTGATAGTCACTAAAAATAATTTTTAACAAGAGATCACAACTTGAATTTTGGCACATCATTCAAAGGGAACTCAGAGAATTAACACTGTTGTAATAAGACTCCTTCCATTTCCATCTACTTATTTATGAGCAAGTTTTCTCAAGGTTTCTGTCTATACAAATGATAGGAAT
This sequence comes from Phyllostomus hastatus, assembly GCF_019186645.2. Classification (NCBI taxonomy): domain Eukaryota; kingdom Metazoa; phylum Chordata; class Mammalia; order Chiroptera; family Phyllostomidae; genus Phyllostomus; species Phyllostomus hastatus. The sequence goes on along the minus strand of NW_025333977.1, from coordinate 14,385,289 downwards.
AGAAATGATGGGTAACTCTGTCTCATTCTGTCAATAAGTAATGTGCACTCACATTATCGAATTAGAAAAGAAAACAACATCCTGTCAGTTAAAGATGCATTTCCCATACAATTTACTTTTTATTCTATAATTGTTCATCAGTTTATAATATATTTACATTATGTTTATCAATTTATTAGTAGTATTTATAACAGGAACTCAGTATAGAAGAACCTTATTACTTAGAACCTATGGTCCCAGAAAACTTTTAAAAAGTTAAATTCACATTTATATACTTTTTTTGTGAGAAGAAGTTTGATAGGGTGATCAATAAGGCATGTCTAAAAAAATGAAATAAAGTTACATAAGTACTATGTTCTGAGAGGGAAATAGAATGGAAATATAAGTTCAAGAATAAAAAAATGATATAAAGTTTCCAACAGTTAAAGAAGAGCTCGCTCATTTATTTTTAAAAAGGATGTTAATTAAATTGCTTTGATATTTAAATTCCATTGGATACCAGAAAAAGATATGTTTAATTTGATATATCAGATATATTTTTAAGTCTTTTTATTTAGAAAGTTCTGGAAATGACATTTTTTGCAGTTCTTTAAAAGTATAATGGAAAGATTTTGAAGTCAACTTAAAAATGTATGAGGAGTACATAGTTTTAAACATTTTTCTGGGACTATGCAGGCGGCAAAGTGTGGAGACCACTGGGCTAATAACACAAGTGCGGCATGCTGATCCTGGGGGCACCGTCGCTATTGAGCCCTGGGAAATGCCCTTCTTAATCCCTCTGTGCCCATTTCTCTTTCTGCAAAATAAAAAGCGCACCTGCCTGCTTTCCCTTATTCTCAGGAAAACTCTGAGGTCATACAAAATAATGAAACAAGGTAAAAGGTCTAGATTATTTGCCGGGAGTAAATTGGACACCTCTGGGAAGTTTCAGTAACTTTTTGAGACTAATAGGATGCTGGTTAGTTCCCCAGAAAGTATACATGAAAGGTATTCTTATTACTACCTCTGCTTTGCTGTGGCCTCTCATTTCCCCCAGTGTTAATTCAGCCTTGGGAACGTCACGAAAACCATTTGACACTGTAGGGTCAGTTGCTGTGTCTCTGCATCATAGGGTTAGCAAAGAGGACCCAACTGTACTTCAGGTCCCTGTCCAAGGTTCTACTCCGATGGTCGGTAGGAGAAATTGTAGAAAGGGCTGTGAGGGCCCATGTGTCTTAGCCCAGAGAACATTGACTGAGCTTCTGAGTATTGTCACTGTTAACACCTGTTCAGGTAACTGAGGATGGTCAGGCCACACCATGTGTGCCCCTTTAGCTTGGTAGATCATTTGACATATCTTGTATTCAATTCCTTTCCTCTTTAAGATGCTTATAATTTTGTAAACAGTGAATGGAAAGATAGACCCGAGCCTCTCATCCCAGTTCATATAGCACATTAGGTTGTGACGTAGAGCAGGTCGAATGTGCCTCAGAATTGGCTTTTGCTTCACAGGCCTTATGAGTACATTGGATCTCAAATGGGGATTAAGACACCTGGAGTTTTTTTAAAAATTTAAATTATTTTATTGTTGTTCAATTACAGTTGTCTGTATTTTCTCCCCCCTCCTCCCCCCCCAAACCTTCCTCCCTTGCTCCCACCCTCCCCCTTGGTTTTGCCCATGTGTCCTTTATAGTAGTTCCTGAAAACCCTTCTTCCCACTGTCCCCTCCCCCCTACCCTCTGGCTATTGTTAGATTGTTCTTAATTTCAGTGTCTTTGGTTATATTTCGTTTGTTCTTTTCTTTTGTCGATTATGTTCCAGTTAAAGGTGAGATCATAAGGTATTTGTCCCTCACTGCCTATCTTAGCATAATGCTTTCCAGTTCTATCCATGCTGTCGCAAAGGGTATAAGCTCCTTCTTTCTGCTGTGTAGAATTCCACTGTGTAAATGTACCATAGTTTTTTGATCCACTCAGTTACTGGTGGGCACTTAGGTTGCTTCCAGTACTTGGCTATTGTAAATTGTGCTGCTATGAATATTGGTGTGCACAGGTTCTTTTGAAATGGTGTTTTAGGATTCTTAGGGTATAATCCCAGCAGCAGAATTGCTGGGTCAAAAGACAGTTCCATTTTTAGTTTTTTAAGGAAATTCCATACTGTTCTCCACAGTGACTGCACCAGTCTGCATTCCCACCAACAGTACACTAGGGTCCCCTTTTCTCTGCATCCTCTCCAACACTTGTTTGTTGATTTGTTTATGTTGGCCATTCTTGCCAGTGTGAGGTGGTATTTCATTGTGATTTTAATTTGCATCTCTCTGATGGCTAGTGATTCTGAGCACCTTTTCATGGGTCTCTGGGCCCTCTGTAAGAACACCTGCAGTTTTGAAAAGACATGGAGTTTTAAGTTGTTAAATAAGTCTAAGAACTTGTGCTGGAGCCCCATCCAGTGTAGCTCAGTGGATTGAGCATGGGCCTTCAAACCAAGGGGTCATCGGTTCGAACCACAGTCAGTGCACATGCCTGAGTTGTGGGCCAGGTCCCCAGGACAGGGTGTGAGAGAGGCAACCACGTATTGCTGTTTCTCTCCCTCTCTTTCTTCTTCTCTTCCCCTCTCTCTAGAAATGAATAGATAAAGTATTAAAAAAATACCTTGTGGGGGAAATTGGGTGGTGAAGAACTGTATGTAAAAAGAGAAATTAGGAGTAAGATTTCTCTATGAGATGATATTAAACATTCATTCAATCATTCATTCATTCAGTCATTCAACATATATTTACTTAGCTCCTATTGAGTGCCATTTGCTGAGCTGGGCAGAAAGAAACACAGATAAATGCCCTTCCCTGCTCTCGAGGAGCTGTACTCTGGATGCAGAAGGGCTAAAACAATGACAATACTATAAAATTACCCCAATGAGGATGCTGTGGGAGAAGAGGTGAAAGAACAGCAAATTCTATCTAAGGAAGCAACGAAAGAATTTCTAGAGGAGATGGCATTTGAGCACAAAGCGCGGAGAGGGCATTTCAGCAATAAAACAATCCCATGGACAAAGGCCTGGGGGCCAGTGGGAACTGGGGATCAAAGGAGGGGCTCAAATGTCACCTGCTCAAAACCTGAGAGGGCAGTGGCAGGACTTAGGCCAGATGGGAAGACAAGAAGCAGATCATACCATGTCTTGAATATTAAGCAGAGAGTTTATATTTAATCCTGTGGACATTGAGCAGGACGGGTCAAGGTCAGACGTTTGTTAGAAATGTTACAAGATCGCGTAGCTCTGTGGAGGGTGGATTGAGGTGACAGGGCCCAAGCCACAAGGTTAGAGGCATGAGGAGTGAGAGTGCAGTCAGGGTTGTCCTGACAGAAATCTGACTTAAGCTACCGTACGCCAAATGGGACATTATTGGCTGCCAAACATGTCGAGGGGAAGGTCTGACTTCAGACTAAACCCAAGAACATGTAGGATGTCACCAGGGCTTTTCTCCTTTGCCCTGGCCCTCTCTCAGCTCTGCTGCTGTCGTTAGCTTCTGCTGTAAACTTTCTCTCTACATAGTAGGTGAGATGCCAGGACCTTATTGTCTCAGTTTAGCGATTCCTATATTCATATACCAATTCAGGGAAGCTTCTGATTGGCTCTGCTGGAGTCACATACACATTAATGAACCAATTATTCATGGAGGGTAGGGGGATAGGTAGTTCACTCTGGGCGACTGCCTGGGTCACTCCTGTGAAAGAAGGGGAAGGCACTGAGTCTGACAGCCCTAGCAGAACCACACAGAGAAAGAGATCCCTGAAGAAACCAGGAGAAGAGTGGAACATGCACTGGGGATATAAAGACTCTAGCTACTGTGAGGGGGGAGTGCAGGGAGGAAAATGTAGACAACTGTAATTGAACAACAATAAGATAATTAAAAAAAAAGACTCTAGCTACCACTGACCACAAGAACAGACTTCGATTGCAATATGAAAATGGAACTATGGAAAAGAGGACAGAAAAAAGAGAGTGGGGGTACAATGGACATCAGAACTTAACTTTCATTCACTTGATCTTTTAAAACAAAGTAGATCTCTGTCCTTGGCAGGTGACTGCATGCTGCCACTAGGAGAAAATCCCAGGTGTGGCAATCAAAGAGGGCTAAGTAAATATATAAAGATAACTATATAAATAAAAACAGATAAATAAATACATAGTGATATTTGCTTATGATACCTTTCTGGGTTCCCCAGAAGAATTTGAAGCAATGTAAAGGATAATCCAGTGAAGGAGTCCCCTTACTCCAAGCTCTTACCCAGCCTGTCATAGGTGGGCTGCAAATTTAGTTCTTTGCTTCTTGGAAGCCAATATGAAGAGGCAACATTTACGAGGGAAACTTGACTATTATTGGTACCCTGAAAGGAATCTCTCCCCAGGCACTCATAAAGTTGCCATTGTGTAATGCTGTTGTGATATGATGCTGTCTGTACATACAATACATTTTGTGGGGCTCTTCCCTAGAATGACTTTCAGTAGTGGCTGATGTCATACAGCTGTTAACAGAAGTAATGAACGCTGTAACAAATGCAGCATATTTTGAAATCTTAGAAGGGTCTTGCAGAAGCCAGGTCAGCCCAGCAGTTAGATGAGTAGGTAGCATTTACTTAGCTGTGAACCCCTTTAGTCAGGGCACACGCCTGTTATTGTCTCACATTGAACTTATTTCTGTTACTTGTATTACCAGTCTGGTCCCTAAATGCATTTGCATAGGTGCCCTTTGGAAGAGAGGCCCACAACCAGTGGTCCAACTCCTTTCCTCCCTACACACCTCACCCTACCTATCAGCACACTGTGGTGTCTTCTTTCCCCTGTCCCAGCTGCCTCTGATACCAGCTTTATCAAATGCCTCTTCCATTCTCCTCCACTCTGCTCTGGGCAAGGCCCCACATTCTCCCCTGTCCTGCTTTGGGCTCCAGGGCTTGGAAGGTAAAGCTGCCTCCTTCCTAAAGACCTAGCACTCCCACTTGCAGTGTGGTGAGATTGGTCCATGTTTTTTTCCTTTTTATTAAATTTATTGTGATGACACCTGTTAACAAAATTATACAGGTTTCAGGTGTACAATTCTATAACACATCATCTTCTGTACACTGTATTGTGTGTTCACCACCCCAAGTGAAGTCTCCATCCATCACCCCTTATCCCCTCTTACCCTTCTCCACCTCCTCCCTCCCCTTCAATTATCACATTGTTCTCTGTGTCCATGAGTTTTTTCTTTTTTATTCAATCCCTCTACCCACTCCACCCAGCTTCCATGCCCAACAGCTGTCAGCCTGTTCTTTACCTATGAGTCTGTCATTGTTTTGCTTGTTAGTTTATTTTGGTCATTAGATTCCATGTATGAGTGAAATCGTACGGTACTTGTCTTCCTCTGACTGGCTTATTTCATTGGGTCCATTCATGCTGTTTCAAAGGGTGAGATTTCCTTCTTCTTCTTCTATTTTTTTATAGCCAAACAGTATTCCATTGTGTAAATGTACTATGGCTTTTTCATCCACTCATCTACTGATGGGCATTTGGGCTACTTCCAAATCTTGGCCATTGTAAATAACATGGCAATGAACATAGGGGTGTGTGTATTTTTCAAATTAATATTTTGGGTTTCTTGGGATATACTCCCAGAAGTGGAATCACTGGGTCAAAAGGCAGATCCATTTTTAGTTTTTTGAAGAAATTCCATACTGTTTTCCACAGCGGCTGCACCAGTCTGCATTCCCACCAACAGTGCACTAGGGTTCCCCTTTCTCTGTATCCTCACCAGCACTTGTTGTTTGTTGGTTTATTGATGGTAGCCATTCTGACAGGTGTGAGGTGATATCTTAATTTGCATTTCTCTGATGATTAGTGATATTGAGCATCTTTTCATATGTCCATTGGCCATCTGTATGTCTTCTTTGGAGAAATGTCAGTTCAGGTCCTTTGCCCATTTGGTAATTGGATTGTTTTGTTTTTTGGTGTTGAGTTTTGTAAGTTACTTATAAACTCTGGATATTAACCCCTTATCAGATGTGTCGGCATTTTTGGATGGTTTGTGTGACTGACCTGGAAACTGAAGCCAAGGAATTCCCAATGAAAACGTTTTCATCTTGAGCCAGGAAGCCCGGGCTAACTTTGAGTTATTATTCTCAAAAATGTGAAGTAGCCCTGAGAGAGGCTTTCACTTTCGGGTGTGATGTGGAAGCCGTGCTGCTGGTCCAGTGAGCTGGCAGTAGAGGAGGGTCCATGTGTGCCCCTGAGAGCCGTTTCTATGTGCACTTTCTGCTTCCTTTATTTAAAGGTTTTTTTTCGATTACAGTTTATATTCAATAGTATTTTGTATTAGTCTGAAGTATATAGCATAGTCTTACCTTATTTTTTTTTTTAATTGTTGTTCAAGTACAGTTGTCTCCATTTTCACCCCACCATGGCCCCTAGCCCCACCCATCCCTGCCTCCCACCCTCAAACCTGTCCCCTTTGGCTTTGTCCATGTTCTTTGTTGGTGTCCTTTATACACGTTCTCTGATGGCCCTTCCCCTGTTTTCCCCCATTATCCCTCTCCCCCTCCCCTTTGGTTACTGTCAGTTTGTTCTTTATTTCAATGACTCTGGTTATATTTTGCTTGTTTGTTTGTTATGTTGATTGGGTTCCACTTATAGGTGAGATCATCCCTAGCATAGTCTTACTTTCTTTAAAATTTTAAATTCTGAGGGTTGGTTAGTGTATTTGGCCCCAGCTTGTAAGTACAGAGGCTCCTAAGATAGGCAATTAGGGTGACTGTGCTGTGTTCAAATAGCACTTAACTGCCTCAGACAAAAAGTAACTCTGGGATAATTTTATAGTCCAAAATTCTTGACAAGGAGTATAATTTAGGAAGTGATATGCATGTGTGTACTTTTTAAAAAGAGGAAGTGGCATTTAGACTTTTTATTTTAGTGGGTTGGGGAGGGCCTTGTGAGTATTATATTGGTACACCGGCTATGATATTTAAAAAAAACAAACAAACAAGAGAGAGAGAAAATAAGACTTGAAATACAATTTTAATATCAAAACCATGATGATTTACCTAAGACTCTTTCTTGTAGGGAGCAAATAGACAGTGCATTTCAAGGGTGGGCCAAAAGAGCAAAATTCAAAACTCTTAACGATTTATTTTTTTATTCTTGGATTTGCCCCTTCCATCGAAACCCCATTAACTTATATATCCTGACTCCTGCCTGAGTGTCTGGGGGAGGTAGACTCCAGAGCAGCTGAGAAGTAGAGGATACTCGAAAGAGGTTTCTGATTATTCACATATTGCTGAGAAAATTCATGAAACTCAGTTATTCAGTCCCTTCAAGGCTCTCTGCTAGGCCTCAGGCCTTCTGGGGGGTAGGCCTGGCTCTGAACTTCCAGGGGTCCCACTGTGGTGACTGTCCAGTGTTCTGCTAGGGGAGTGCGGGGTAGGGGGGCCCCACCATGCCCACTCCCTCGCTACCTCCAGGCAGCTCTCTAGCTCCCACTCTCACCAGGGCAGCCAGTGCCCTCCAGGTGACTGCCTTGGAGTATCGGATGCTGTCCTGGTTCTCTGGGGCCCCTTAGAGAACAGCGCTTCCTTGCATTCCCCTCAGCTGTCACACTCTTGGCCGCAGGCCCAGGAAGTGAGAGCGGCTGTCTTCCTACACACCCGGCGCCCCCACTTGCAGCGTGCTAAGACTGGTTTGGGAACTCCGAAAAGGCCCGTGTTCTGTTTCACTCCCACTTGTGATTTAGCCAGAACTGCAGGGAGATGGATTTGTTAGTCCCGTACAAAACATCCCCACACCTAATTCCCAGGCTGTTATGACTTCCCTTAAAAAATTACTTAGCTCAATAGAGTTGCCTGGTGCTTGACTCTCAGTCTGATTTGCATCTGAGACAATGACTCAAAACCAGCCTCTTAAACGACATAGAAGAAAAGTCCTTCACAACACTGGAAAGAGGAGAGGGACGTTTTGTGATAAATTAGTGAAGTCCTGTCTTCCCTTTGCTTGTAAGAGCATAAACGCTTCTCATCTTTAACCCTTGCATCTAAATTGCCCCTAAGGTGAAATATGGGCTCCTGCTGTCTTTCAGATGTCGTTTCTCATATCTGAGTGTGCTCTGTGACCCAAAAAGCCCCCTCATGAGCTGAGAGGACACGTCATTACAGACTGTCATTTCTACTAACAGACATCTGGAAGGAAGTCACTTTATGAGCCAGAAAATTAAAGAATTCATTTCCAGCCTCGTCTATACTTTTACCAGAGCCAGGATCTATGCCACGATTTTCTGCAAAGTCAAAAAGAAAATAAGGTACTGACTGAATGCAAGAGAAAAGAGACTCTAGTAGTAAGTAATCACTAAGAAAGTTTGAATGCCCAGTCTGGAGTGTGAAAATAAAATCGTTTTTCCTGTAAGGATCGCTTTTCCACCCTGGGCTCTTGTATTTTTTGTGCAAGGAAGTTCATGCAGTCACTTTTTTAAAACAAGGGCAGTGTTAGAACCACAGGCAGAGGCTTGTTCGAGAACAGAGAAATGTGTGAAGGCAAGCATACTGCAGGAAAGAATTTTTTACAGCAAATTAATTCATCCTGGTGAATAATTTCCTACTAAATGAAAGACTGTTTGCAATCTCCCTCAGAAATTAGGAGGGCACTTTCATTTTGCATAGCTAGACCATTAATTCATAATATTTAATATAATATTAATTTATACTGACAATGGACTATGAGTCCCAATTAAAATATCCTGAAAAACTCATTACCCATCAACTTATCTCATAATGAATGTGTCATATCTTATTTAGAAAAAAATAAATGAACACCAGTACAAAAGGTAATTGCTTTTTCTAAGCATCAGAATTCCCCTGGGGTTGTAATAATCAAAGCGTGGTCTTGAGGGCTGTGGAAACCCAAGGCTCTTCCAGCTGGACACCAGAAGAAGTCTCCTGCAGTCGCTTGATAAATATTTGTGTTTCTGGCCTCATGATCAAATCCATACTCTTGTTTCTGGTGTGAATGTTTGGGACAAACCTCATTCTGACCCAATGACTAGAGGGAAGGCTAGAATGGGGGGAGGGCAGGATGTAGACAAAACTGAAGAGGTCCACACACTGGAAAGGATAAGCCTCTGGCTAGAGAAGATGTTTTGGAGGAAAGAGGTGGGACCACTAGGAGCGGTGTTGCATGGTGGTTATGGACACAGGGTTTGTTTCCAGAGACCTTGGTCTGAGCTCTAGCTTTTTCTTAAAGGACTATGGCCTTCTTGTTAAGGACTTGCCTCAGTTACGGTAATGCTAGCTATTGTATCAGAGATTTGATGCCGTACGATGGCTCAAACACAATCATAGTTTACACTCACTCCTGTGACAGTCTGAGGCGAATCCTGCAGAACGGCAGGCAGCCCTCCCCATGCAGCGGCCTCCGGGATGTGGACTCCCTCCACACTGTGGCTCTGCCATCCCTTGGGTTCCCATGGTTGATGTAAGGAGGAGGAGGAAGCATGGAGAAGGCAAACCCCTTCTTCAAAGGCTTGGCTGGAATGAAGACACATCACACCCACTCACGTTTTATTGACGCAAGTCAGTCATGGGATGCATCTAGAGGCAAGGGGGTGGTAGTAGAGAAGTGTAGTTCCTGTTTAGCCACTTCCCATGGACAGCTCTGTAACTGCAGACACGGTGGGGAGGCATGCATGTTGGCAGATGGCTTGCCATGTCTTCCATTGCACTGTTTAATCAGAGACAGTGGAGATGACATTCTGTAGAAGGAAAGTCTGGACTGTAGATCAACATTTTGGAGAGAGGTTATCACAGAATAAAAGAACACGTATATTAAGTACAAGCATATTTATTGCATCACTATGTTTAGTGGAAGAAATCTGGAAAGATCCGCAATGGCCACCATTAAAAGGAGTAGCTGGATATAGTGTATTTCATCATACGGGGGAGGATTATACATGTTAAAAAAAGTTGACAGCCCTGGCTGGTGTAGCTCAGTGGATTAAGTGTGGGCTGTAAACCAAAGGGTCACCAGTTTGATTCCCAGTCAGGGCAGATGCGTGGGTTATGGGCTAGGTCCCCAGTGGGGGCCACATGAGAAGCAACCACACATTGATTTTTCTCTCCCTCTCTTCAAAAATAAATAAATTCTTAAAAAAATTGACTTAGATCCATTCATATGGACTCACCTGAAAGGGTGTCCATGGACAAGGCAGATTGCAAAACATGGTGTTTTGTGTGATCCCACCTTTGCATAAACAAATTGAACCAGAAAACCTATTTGTTGCACCTGTTTGTGTACACATGGAGAAAGGTATGTAGGAATACATTCCACATTTTAACGCTGATATTTGGGGGAGTGATGCAGCTTGAAGACTGATGTTATTTTTTCCTTGAGTATCTGTTTTGAAAATTAATGATTAATAAACAAGGTGAAAACCCCCGCAAGGATGTGTTACATCCCAGAGGCTGGCAAAATCCAGAATGCCTCCTTCACCCAAATCCTGATCATGTACTTCTTTCACAAATTATTTATTGAGGATGTACTGGGTACCAGGAGCTTTCATGGACACTATTTTACTCAATTTTTAGAATGACCCCCAGAGAACTCATTTTTAGGTGATAAAATAAGATAAAATTGAGCTGCACAACTTCCTCAAGGTCAAATCACTAGGAAGGTGGTAGAGTTGGCCTCTGCGCCCAGGTCCTTCCGGCCCCAGAGCCCGGCACTCACACCGTATTCTCTTCAAGTCAGGAAGAGAGGAGGCCCAGTTTTCAGGTCAGGTAGTCTAGCCTTCTAGCTCAGTCTGGCTAAGGGTCCGGGCAGATGAAAAAATCCTGTTGGGAATAATCCCAGTCCTTGCTGGAAAACCTAAGCAATAAGGACTGGAAAGACCCCATTTTGAAAGAATCCCTTTGCAGGGGAGTCACGTGGTGCCGTCTCTTCCAGGGGCGATCAAGTGTGGAAGGGACATCGGACTCCAAGTGTCATCTCCTTTGAGGGTCTTGGGCTGTGGGAAGAACTGCTCTACTTGTAGCTGGCTTTGACTCCGGAGGAGTTTCCAGGGGCCTTTGTGATGTAATCTCACTTTCTTCCTTCTCAAACGGGGGGCTCTCTAGCTGTGACTATGGGCTTCAAACACCTGATGAGTTTCAAAGCCATGGATTTCTTCAGAACACCTGTGTCCAGCCAGAGAGGTTGTAGTACTTAAGACAAAGAGAAAACTCATTTCTAAATTTTTATTGAAACTGTCCATGCTGGCAAAGACTTCAGGAAAATGTATGTGCCGGTGGGCCAAGGTTTAGCATCAGGACTGCAGGTTGTGGATGTCACTGAGGGCGGTGTTCAGTGCGCACTGTGTTGTTTGAACACAGGCGTTTTTTGTGGCACTCTTTCTAGATCGGCTCTCCCCTAAAGCCCAAATTAGTAGTGATACATTTTCATTAGGAAAATACTAGATACTAAACAAATAAAGAAAAGCTAAAAACGAAAAAAGTCTGAGGTACTGGTTCTCAGCATTAGTATTACTGAGGTACCTTTAAAAAAATCCCGATACCCAGGCCACACCTTGGGCTAATTAAGTCAGTAACTGTGGGGGTGGGAACCGGACCCTGCTGGGACGCACCGCCCTGGTGGTTGCCAAATTGCCCAGGTGATTCCACTGTGCGGGTGAGGATGAGAATCACCACTTACTGACCAGTGTTCTCACCCAGATGAAGCAGCAGAGGTCCAGGAGCTGGGCCTGGACTCTCAGCTCGGATCAGCCCAGCAGGTTGCTTACAGCCGGTGCCGGGCTTCAGGCTCCGTTCGAGATCGCTGGGCAGAGAGGACTTTGGCACCACCCTTTAGCTCAGGGGTGTCAAATATTTTCACCAGGGTCCGCATCAACCTCGAGGTTGCTTTCAAAGGGCAGGATATAATTTTAGGACTGTATAAATGTAACTACTCCGTAACAGTTAAGCGAGAGCTTGGTGCTGCCGCTGGGTAGAAACAAGGTGCAGGCCTGGATAAAACAAGGTGTTGGACCAGAGAAGACAAGGTGGAGGGCCGGATTCAGCCCCAGGGCTTTGCGTCTGCTACCTCTGCTTTAGCTCAATGATGAGCACCCCGTCCTGCGCAATAGCCAACTCACAACATCGAAAATACATGTTCAGGGCTGCTTTTCATTTTCCACATGAAAATAACTTGTTTGAGGCCCATAAAAATGATTAGTGTTACAATTTAAGATTACAGAAGACTATGACAACTGGCGGCTCTTTTATACTATTACTTACACTGCATAGCTGGGTCTTTTTGAGGAAAATGTAGACAGTTGTCTAAACTTCTATTTTCAGATTACATCATGGATTTAGCGTGAAACCAGGTGGTCTGTGGGTGGTTCTGGAATGGTAATTGCTCATCTCTGCTTTAGTTTATGTTTCCCTAACACCTGCAGGGACGACAGCTAATTAAATTGATTTTCTGAAGCTCTCCACTTATTGGGGAATAATACTTCTTTGGACTTAGCACTTTTCCTCATTAAACCAGTGGAAGTGGTTAAAATTGGAAAAATGGCAACACCTGGCCTCGAGAAACGCGCATGTGCAAGCAACACGTTCGTGTGGCAGCTTTGATAAATGGAGTTTTGATGCAGTATTAGGCCCCAACAAGAGCAGCAGCTAGTAAGTGGTACAGGGCTTGAATTCCAGAATGGGAGCTGACAGCAGTGACAGAAGCGCTGGTTGGGATATTGTTGATGTTGTCCTCTTTGGGTCACTCTCACACACACACACACACACACACACACACACATTCTCTCTCTCTCTCTCTCTCTCTCTCTCTCTCACACACACACACTCACACCCCCTCATGCACACATTCACTCCCGCATACCCTCACACACTCTTTCCCGTCTTCTTGGCAATTCACTGCATTGCTTGTCTTCTGCAGAGCACTTTGGTTTTTTTTCTGTAATAAAGATAACCATCCTGGCTGGTGTAGCTCAGTGGATTGAGCATGGGCTGTGAACCAAAAGGTTGCTGGTTCGATTCCCAGTCAGGGCATATGCCTGGGTTGTGGGCCAGGTCACCAGTGGGGGCCATGTAGGAAGAGGCAACCACACATTGCTGTTTCTCTCCCTCTACTTCTCCTTCCCTTCCTCTCTAAATAAATAAATAACCTCTCCTTTACTTCTTTAGACTTGGCATTTTTCTTCATGAGACCAATGGAAGTGGTTAAAACGGGAAGAAATTCCTGGTGAGGAATTCAGTTGAGGAAGAGTGAAAAGGGAAGAAATATAACCAGGGTAGGGGCTTGCTAGTGAGCAAAAAGACATATCATATGAAACAAAGTTTTAATTTTTATTTTACATATTTATACATAAAACTTTCAAGGAACCCTCTGAATCCAACAGAATGTTAATAGCACATCTAAAAATGAAGTTCAGGTAGTCAACATTCACAAAATGTTGAAAACTGATTAAAATATACGTATTACGGAGAGCTACGACTTCACTACGAGGCAGGCATGTATGTTTTGACTTGTATAGCACCGTCATTTACAGTTCTTTAAAACTACCGTGGGGATGAAAGTAGTCAATGGTAAAATACTGCTCCAACTTAAAAGGTCTAAACAAATAAAAATAAAGTTAAAACTACCCTCTTCAATTAACCATGAGTTGTGATGGTGTTAAGTACTGTACATTTTTGTAACAATATTTTATTAAAATGCCTGATATTAATGGCACAGTACAAAAATTAAAATAAATTAAGAAGCAAAGGCCAATCACTGGACATTAAGCTTCAGACATTATCAATGACTAACACTGATATTTGTTTGTTTCTGCGCCACCTTTAGCAATGACATGTTCACAACCACAGAAGCAAAATGCAGTCTAGTCTGTCCTCTGGTTGGACGGCTTCTTCTCACTTCGCGGGCATCTTCTCCGCCATGTGCTTCTGCTGACTTTCGGCGTGTCTGTGAAATTAATACAATTATTTAGTGCTCAGAAGAAAGATCCAAGCTACTTTCCAACCAACAGCTAAAACATCCTCCAAACCAAGGTTCAGGGTTACTCATAGTGAAACCAAGAGAGCCAAGAAACAGTTCTTAATTTGAATGGCCTTGCCCTCTTCAATTTTTGTATTCTCTGCAGGATGCCTTTGATTCAACAAACCACTGGATCACCCTGAGCCCGGTTCAGGTGCTACGCTCAAACACGAAGAGGTAAGTCTGTGGGACCAGGTATTCACAAATATTCACAGTTTGCCAGGCACTGCTCCGGGCGCCAGGGGTTTGGTGGAGAGTGGACAACACGGCCTTTGTTCTCATGGAGCATCTATTCCAACGGAGAGAGGCAAAAAAGGAACAAACAGCCAACAAGGAGCGAGCAGACAGAACAAAAGGGCTAAGCAAAAAGTCAAGACAAGGTAGGATGACAGTAACTTTGTGGCCACTTAATCTAGAAATGTGTGCACACAGACACACAGCTAAGTACTGGCGAGGCTCCCGACAGAAATCAGAGGCCAGTGACCTAATGCCACTCTTACAGAGGTTAATGTCTTCCTAGCAAATGGAAGGCTTTGGTGGATGTGAAGAATTTCCATGTCTTTGTACTTCCTCCCACCCCCTCAAACAATCCTAAGGGCATGAGCATGGCAGCGAGGTGGGGGCAGGATGGGGTGAGTCTTCTTATTCATCCAGCCCTATTCTGGCCTGGGAGCCCATAGTTCGGCCGACCCAGCGCCTGGCCAGTGGAGACAGCAGGAGGAATGGCCAAGTTGCTTACGTCCCTTGAACGGGCACTAGTTCACATCTCAGAGGATGGTGGGCCTGAAGGCTGCAAAACGTAAATGTTTTGAAGAAGGATATTAGGAAATTATAAATTTGGCAAGAGAAAAGCCTCTAAGGGTGTGGTTCCCAGCTGTCCCCAAAGGCTCAGGGACCGTTTTCGGGTACTGCCCTGATTTGGGCAGTCAGTGACGTCAGGTCTAACTCATTGGTGTTATGCAGAACATCTCACATGCATAGTACAGAGAAGACAAACCACAAATACTTTCTGAAATAGGGAAGTGACAAGAGTCCTTGCCATATTCAACAGCCCACAAATAATTGGTGACATTCATTTAACAATAAAGGAACTCAAGGAAAAGCCTCTATTCCTTCAAAAAAAAATTATGCTCTTTGGCAGACCACCTCATGGCCCTATTTGTGTGTCAATACTTTATAAAGGTTCTCAGGGGTTCCATGTGCAGCCAAATCTGAGATGCACTGGTCTGAACTGCCCTCGGATGGCAGGAGTCGGGCAGGTATACCTAGGGGCAGCGGTGAGCGTGACTTCAGAAGCCCTACAGCCGCATTCTCAGCCCGCTTAGGTCTGGCTTCAAAGCTCTGTAGGGACACTGAAGTATCCTCAGTTTCCCCCATGAACAAAGTTGTATTTCTGCTGCCAGGGACAGACACAGAAACTTCTCTCCACCTGCTCCAATGTAAAGGGTTCCTCCAACACCTTTAAATTAGGGACTGCCCTCCCTTTAATCCTATGGTTCTGCCTGCCCTGCTTTCCATGAACACACCATCTGAAAGGTATACACAAAACATGTACTACAATCCTACACAACAACGTAATCCTTGGAGAGAAGGGAGGAGCCCCCTGACATCCTCCGTGCAGCCACTAAGGCTGATGCTGCTTTGAGGGGCAGAGTAAAAGTCTCCGCTCCCATAGGAAAATCATGCATTTATCAAGGAGTTCACATATTTTTCAAAGATGCAGGTCCTGGATGTATATCTCACTACTGGTGTCCCATAATCTTAATGCTTGTATGTCAATCTCTCGAACTAACAAAAAGCAATAGAGCTCACACTTGTTGGTGCAGTGCCTGAGCGCATCTGTAGGTGGCAATAATATCATCCGAGCGTTTTATTTCAGATGTAGGCAAATGCGCTAAGAAGGTATGGGAAGGTCTTGTGGGGTTTTTTTGTTGTTGTTATTGTCATTTTGTTAGGGACGAGGCAATCTAATATTCAAAGTGTACAGAGCAAGAGTGCTGCTCACAGGTCGTTAAAAAAAGCCTGAACATCATTCTGTGGCATTTATTTTGCTACAAACTAGTTTCATCACATTGCACTTAGAAAAATATTTCACCCCGTGGTGCACACTGAGAAGGGGTCCTGAGAGCATTTCCACCGCATATGCTTTCAAGCTTCTCGATCAGATGGCTGATTCCTTATGTTACTGTGACAAGCGGAGTTCCCTCTTTCCTTGGGGAGCCGTTCACTCTCCGAATACCACTCCTGGGATTAATAGTAACTGCTGCCTTTTGGTTTAAAGACTTCCAATAACCTGCCTCAGAAAAGGTGCCAAGTAAATATGAGATAACGGGAATGCTCACGGTATTCTGTGTACTTTCTATAGTTATGGTGACGGGCTTTTCTATAAGGAAAACTAGCAAGTGCAAGACCTTGACTAGCATTAGCCTAGTTTCCTTGCCCTCTGGGGAAGGAAGCCTTCTTTACCTCTTCACAGGGAGGCACTTGGAGCCGGGCCCAGCTAGATACTCAAGGCCTGGACTCTCCCCTTGGCGAGAGCAATCTGGCGGCACGGGTCCTGTGGAAAGATCCTAGTGTCCCTGCCTCCTGGGCCCAGCACCTGTGATCAAGAGTCACATCACATAACAGCAAGTGCCATCTTGTGGCTTCCACCATATGGCTGCCAGCATGGAATGGCTTAGCGCCAGCTCCCTGGGGCCAGTCCTGCAGGACAAAGTCCTCCTAGGCCAGAACTGCTAACCTGACTTGAGTGCGCATGCATGTTCTGATGCCCTGACCACCCCTCACCGGGGGACAGTTGTGAGAGGCAGTGCATCCTGCAAGGCGCGCTCTGGGCCGCTTCTCCTCCATCTGAACAGCGGACACCAGCGGGGATTAGGTGAGCAACTCATGGGAGGGAGGGAGGCCGATCTCCAGTGCTCGCTCTTGCCCTGATTCTGGAACTTCAGAGCATCCTGGAAAGGGTGAAACCTCACTGACCTGGTCAAGTCTTCGATGTCTACCAGCATAGCATCCTGTTCTGTGTGCAGCTCATCTCGGATGAGAAGCAGCTGGACCAACTCTTCATTCAAGCCTGGGGCAAAGAGAAGACAGCATTGAAAAATAGATAAGATTGCCTCCAAGTCAGAAGGAGTAACTATTTATGGGTACATGGACCATAAACATCTATATCTATATCTATCTATCTGTTAAAATTTAGAATTGCTATATTAGCTTCTCATAACCTTAGGGGAAACCATCAATTTGAAAACACGACTAGTTTGCATAATTATAGGAGTGCTGGAAGAAAAGGAGTAAAGTACAAAGTATTTCCAAATACATTTACATTAAAGTGGGAAAAGAAATTGTTAATTATCAGGAGAACAGCTTGTTAGGAAATGCAGGGTTTTGTTTTGAAAAAATGTGAGCGCAGAGTCTGGGGTTTATTAAGTTTTCCGCCGTTCCTGCCACATAGAGAGTCGGAGGGGCTGCCGTGGCTGACAGGCTGCATCAGCCGCCCAGCTGGAGAGGAGGGCGCCTCAGGGATGCTGGGAGGCTTCCCGCGGCCTCAGGAAGCAGCAGCCCTGTGCGCAGGCTGTTCTAGCAGAAAGGATTAGCTCCCAAGAGTGGAAAGCCAGATGCGTAAGACCTGAACGAATAACCCCCGAAATCTCTGGACAACAGGTGCCAGGGCAAATATTCCTTAGGACTTAAATGGGGATAAAATAGAAACATTTCTTTCTTTCTTTTTTTCAGTTATACTTTAATAATTATGCCATTACAGTTGTCTTGATTGTTCCCCCATTGCCTTCCACCCAGCACCCCCCACTCCCCCAGGCAATCCCCACACCACTGTTCATGTCCATGAGCCACATGTACAAATTCGCCTACACTGTACTTTACATCCCCATGGCTATTCTGTAACTACCTATTTGTTTTTCTTAATCCCCTCACCTCTTCACCCACTGCCCCACGCACCCCCCTCCCATTTGGCAACCAGCAAAACGTTCTTTGTATACAAGATTCTGTCTCTCTTCTTCTTGTTTGCTTAGTTTGTTTTTTGATTCAATTGTTGATAAATATGTATTTTTTGCCATTTTATTGTTCAGAGTTTTGGTCTTTTTTTCCTTAAATAAATCCCTTTAACATGATGGAAACATTTCTAATTCTCCTAAATCAGTGCACTGGGTAAATATGGCTTCTGCCTCTGAAAAAAAAAAAGGAGCAAGCAAGGGGCCTTCTCTTGTTTCCCCCTCAGTTCAGCTAAGAATTAAAGCCTCTACGTCTGGCTCGGGCTGGTGTGGCTCCGCTGGTTGGAGCATCGTCCCATAGAACAAAAGGCTGTGGGTTTGATCACCTGTCAGGGCAACCAGTCAATGTGTCTCTCTCGCGTTGATGTCCCTCTCTTTTTCTCTCCCCTGTCCCCCTGCAAAAGCGATGAAGAAAAAATGTCCTCAGGTGAAGATTAAAAGCTTCTATGTCTGGATATATGGACACACGGGAGAGAATATTCATTTAGTAAGAGCCCTGGGCCCGGAACCAAAGAAAGGAAGTGGGTATTCAGCCAGGTGCCCCTTGGAAGTGCTCTCAGAGATCCTGGCTTCAGATGATGCACTCATATGACTTTAGTTCAGACTAGTTTCCAATTTTAAAAAGAGAGGGCAAAAAAAATCATGCAAAGTAGTCTAAAACTTCATTTACCCCTGACAAGGATGAGATGACAATTTTATTATTTAAAAATCTAAGGAAGATGTTTTAGTGGTAAACTATTACTAGAAAGAATAAAACTCTTAGTAACTTATTCTCAACTAAAATTAAAATGTTGAATACTTAAAAAAAACAGTGAAACTAATGGTCCTTAATTAAAATGTTAAAACTCTTTTTCTTGATTTTAAAACAATACTGAATGCATTAACTTGACATTGAATATGTCCAATTCTGTGTTGTTCCAATGTGTTCCTGGGGTAGCTTCTATACTAGTACTTAGTAGAGTGCCTGCAGAGTGCATAAGAATGTTTTTCCATATGAAGTTTTTAACTTTTTATTATGGAAAATTTCAAACTGATGCAAAAGTGAAGAGCATGGTTTAAGAAATCCCATACATCCAACTAGCTTCACCTGGCCAATCCTGACCCCTGTTATCTTCTCCTACCAGATTATTTTAAAACAAATTCCAGACATCACATTATTTCATCTGTCAGTGCTTCTGTGGGTATTTCTAAAAATAGGGTTCTTTTTTAAAAAAATTAACATAACCACAATATTGTTATTGTATCAGAATAGAAAAATAAATAATAAAACATTTAGTCAGTGTTCAGACTTCCCCACGTGGCTCCTAAAAAATGCTTTTTATAGTTGCTTTGTCTAAATGCATTTGGTTGGCATATTTCTTAGGTGGCTTTATCTGTAAGTCCACATGATTTTAGGAAATCATATATTCAGAGGGCTCGTGAGTCCATCTGACCTGACCACCACACTGCCCAAGCGGGCACGTGCTCTCGTTCATCGGGCTGAGCAACGGACCTTCTCCGTCCCTCCAATCAGCTGGAGTGAGCGGCGCTCACTCCCTGCCCCTTGCCCTTCAGTTATTCCGGGGGAAACCAGCCCATCGGCCGTCACACTGCGGGTTGTATACACTCTCACCACCTGGAGCACCACAAAGTCAGTTGAATGTGACCTGAGGACCTAACATGAATGAAAGTACCAGTACAGAGGAGGGTACAACTGCATAACGAATGACCTGTGACCACTAAACTGTCTTCCAGAAACAGAGGGTGCAGGCCAGATACAGGCCAAGCACTTGCTAGGGGCTGGCGATTTAAAATAAGACGGACCTACTCTTAAAAAATTCTCAAAGTTTCTGAATATTTCAAAGTAATGAAAGACAGAGGGAGAGGGACAGAGTTGGGACTCTTCCTTCCCTTGCAAGTGCTCAGGAGGAGCCCAATGGAACGCTGTGCACGGGAACTGAATTGAGGAAGTGGGACCATCCCCTGCGTTTTACCCTCGTCGCTCCATTTTCAAGCACATTTTACACTTACTTTCTATCTGCGAATGGAGATCATTGACTATCACTTGTAGCTGCCCAACCGTCATGTCTCTCAGGTCAGCGGGCTTTAAACTTCTTTTCATCAGGCATTCACTTATGTGAGGCATGTGCGGCAGCTGGGGGCGGGGAGGAATGCAGGTGTGAGCAGAGCAGCAGGCACACTGAACCCAAGACCCAGTTGCTCCTCCCCGCCCCTGCCCCCGCTCCCACTCCCCCACTGCGATTCAAGCTCTGGGCTTAACAGCTTTCCCAGTCTCCCTTCCCCCCGTGCATGCGGTGTGAGGCCCTGCACCACACATGCCTAAAACACCATCACCATCAGAATGCTGACACTTCCAGACTGGCTCTTAACACGGGCTGTGACAACCGTAGGTCAATGATTACATTCCCGAACGAATGACCAGGGAGTCAAACAGTGTTAATGGCACAGATAAAGATGAATGACATCAGCTATTTATTAATTTATGCCATGCTGCAAGCACTGTGCTACGTGCTTTGGATGCTCTGTTCACCCAGTTCTCACAGTCGTGCCCTGACGCAGGTGTCACTGCGAGTCTGATAGGTGAGTAAACTGAGACTTGTGTGACATGCCCGGAGCCCCCCCAGCAGGTTGGGGGCAGAGTGGGGCTCTTATCCACTGTGCCACACCGTCTGCGTTCCGAGGTGGGAACGAGAGCTGCAGCGATTGTGAGTTTTCCACAACCAGTAGGTTCTTAAACTGAGATTGCTTTAAAGGAATTTAAATATTGATATTCCCAGGGTAGCTAATATTGCCCCTGAGAAACACTAGCAGACGTGAATCAAGAGCAGACTTTACTTTTGTGAAACCTGTTGCTTATGTATCTTCCAGTGATACAGAAGAAAAGAAAAAGAAACAAACTTAAATATTTCTCAACGACAGTACTTTTTACAAACTGCCTTGGAGAAACCCAAGTTTGCATAATTCTGGCAAAGGGCGGGGGCCACCTCGACCATGGGCAGCCACCAAACACTGGCTTGGGTTTCAGCGCCGGCTGCTTACGAGATCAGCGACGGGAGACTTTTTCCTGTTCTGTTTTTCCACTTCTACTTGCATTTTGGCCATGGGTTTGGCCATGGCGAGGGCCATTTTGGCTTCAGCTTGCAACTTCTTTTGCCTGGTGAGGAAATCCATGTCGTCTAGGGATTCAGATTCCTCTTCAGTAGTGTCTCTATCAGAATAGGAAGAGCTCTGTTTGCTCTGCAAAAAGAAGAGCAGTGTTGAGCTTTGTGTGCCAGGTACCATCCTGGGGGAGGGGCTGGAGTACCCGGGAGACCCCTCCATCCACTCAGCTTGCCGCTTGATTTGATGTGCACCCATCTCTAGTAACACTCACAAAGGTAGTTTATCTCCCCGGTGTCGATAACAGATGAAGATTTTAGCATAATAAATAAATAACAGGGACAACAGATTTATGATAAACTTGAATCAATTTCTTTGATTCTTGGTCTCAAAAGACCAAACACAGCAAACTATTCAAACCACAGCTATGGCAGCATGTAGCTCTCTGGAGTAGACAGGACCCCAGGTATCCAATGAGCAACATGATTTTCTTGGTAAGAATACATGATTGGTTGGTGAGGAAAGTGACTCGCAGATGTCACAGAGCAGCAGGAAGTCCAGCAACGAGTGAGCCCCCGTGGTCAGTAAGCCATCTTTTAGAATGGGTGTGCAAGAAATGTATACGGAATACTAGACACACTGGCCGGGTTCTCTGAGCAACAGCTCTGTGCACGGGCTTTCCCACCCTGCCCCACCCTTGCCCTTTTAGAAGGTGTCCTATTGCTAGTCTGCTCATATTTCTGAACCTACTGGGGAAGGGCTGGTGTTTAGCATACTCCCTTAGAACTTTTTAGGGCACATGTGATTTCTCCTATGCTTTAATAGGAAAGCAGCTACTACTTTAACAGAGCTGACGCATCCTTGCTGCATCACAGTTCTGATTTTTCAGTCACTGTCGGATTTTAAGGGCATGCCACATCAAACAACGCAAAGTGACATTTCTCTGTTTAAATCTCTGTAATGCTTGTTCCTGACTAACAACAGAAAAGAACCTGAAAGACCAGGAAAGCACACACGTCCAGCCCCAGACACAGCTGTGGACTCACCATGGGCGACAAGGGGGTGTCCAAGCTGGTTTCAGTCTTGCTGTCGTCCGCATCGCTGTCCTTGTCACTGCCACTGTCGTTGACAAAGCAGATTTGCAGGTTCATCCCGCTCTGCAGGCTGGGCAGAAGCAAACAGGACACCAAATCCACTCAGCATTTGTTACCCGGCCGCACTCAACAGAGCTGCCTGCCTTTGCTAACAAAAAGCAATTTTACGTATTCTTCATGTGCAGAAGTGATTGACTGATATTACTCTTAACTCAAAAGTGATAACACACATGAGGATAATAATCACCTGATAGCTTTACAACTTGACAAATGATAATAACTTTTACTAACATTGTGTTGGTTGTTTCCACTCTCATTTCATGTTAAGTGAAAAATACCGAAGCACCACATATTATAGTGCCCAGCACAATACCAAACACACAGCTGGCAGCTCCCCAAAATGTGTTTAGTCATTGAGTTTCCACTCCTGTCGGTGAAGATGAATGGGGCCCTCGGCCAAATGAAGCTGCACGCTGCCACCCAGGGTCCTGTCCCACGGGGACAGCCCCAGAGCCAGCACCGCAGGGCCACAGCTCTCTGAAGACTCCCTCCCCAAAGAGACAGGAGAGGGCCATCTGAAGGAAAACTTTATTTAAGGCAGTTGCCAAAAGCCAACCAAGGGAGCTCATTTATGTCATTGAGAAAAAAATCACACCACAGGTTCACCCTAGAGAAACTTGAGGAAACCCCAAACCTGGTGAGAAAGGCCCGGCCTCCGAATGCCGTGAGGTTCCGCCAGCTGCCTGCCAGGTGCTCTCCGAGCCTGGGAGGTGGAGCTCCTTCTGTTCGTGACAAATCCTGACACTCCGGGAGGGGTGCTGCTGGAATGCGGTCACCAAGGGTCACCCAGCTGTGTACCTGCTATACACTAGGCCAGACGGGGAGTCTAATTCTTTGTCCTAAACGTCTTCGGAAGTTGAACACATCTTCCTGCTCTTTGGTGAGGGAGAATTATTTTCTTAGCATCCCTAGGAGCCCCCAGTCTGTGTGTAGGAGTAGAGCAAGAGAAGGCAAAAGGAGCCTTCTAAACAGCAAGCATCATAAGGCTTGTCTAAACCAGGATTAGGACAGTGGACACCAAATGGCTCAGCGTTATTACCACACAGGAAGAAGGGCAAAGAACTACTTGTCTGCAAGTTGACACTTGCATTTGATTTTTTTTTTATTCCAATGGGTAGGGATGCTTTGTGCAAACTGCACAGATGACTCAGAAAGTGCTTCTTAGAAAATGATACAGAACCTAGAAAAGGAAGTCTACTGGTTGAGGCACCACATTGTTACGTGTATGTACTGCCACCTATTGTTCGCTTCTGTAATGACCGGAAGTCCCAGAGCATTTCCCTGGGAGACGAGGCAGCCTTTCCCTCAGGAGGCCCAGTTCCACCCCCTTCCTGCCCTCACAGGCGGCAAAGAGAGTGGGACCTGGGCTGGGAGACAGGTGCTGTCTGATCAGCTGGGGTGCTTGGGTGCAGTCGGACTTGGGTTCTGAATCATCATGTCTATCCCTAGGCATATGTGTGACTCTAGACCCTCGGTGTCCTCATCTGTCAAATGGGGTGAAACATTCAGTGTTTTGTATGAAGAATGAGAAGAGTTAGCAGAGAGCTGGCCACAAGGCAGTGTTCTGTACATGTTAACTGCCCTTCTTTTCCTACTTTCTGAAAGCCTAGACAAAGGAACACAGAATTTTCAAAGCGATGAGACTTTGCAAAGGGACCTCTACTGTCATGCAGGGGAGTGCCTCACCTGGCCACAGCGACACCCAGGTGCACACTCAGCCGTGACAGCTCGTCCTTGAGCTGTTTGTAACTCTGCCGGGCAGCTGTAATTCCAGCCTGCGAAGCTGGAATTCATCTCCTTTTAACTTTCTCCCACTGGATTTTATTTTCCTGGAGAAATCTACTATGTTTAGGGTACCCTTTGATCCTATATAAGTTAGGTTTTAAAATTTATTATCTATAGTTGGTAAAAAAAAAAAAACCCACCCCAATACCAACCTATTATTAATAATAAAACTCAAGATATATGGATTGGAAGATAATGGGAAATAAAATTGCAAATTAAAACCAGACACTTTAAAGACATATTTTACAATAAAAAAGACATTTTAAATTAAATCTAACCTGAATCTAAGATTATGTTGCATTTTCCATTTACTGAATAAAGTTTTGGAAAGAAGCATCTGGCCACTGGATACACAGATTATAAAAATACAAAATAACCCATGATACCATCACAAAATAAGATTTAAAATGTCCAAGGATAAATATTTTTAAGAAAGTTCCATCATCAATTCTACTGTTCTGCCCCTAAGCTGAACTTTGTGCTAGGATCAACTCGGACCCAAACCGACCACCACACATAGCGTCTCAGGAAAGATGCTACGAACTCAGGAAAGGCAAAGGAAAAAAGGGGGGAGGGGAAGGACTTAAGAGTGAAATGGAAAAACACCTCAGGTACAAATTGAGAAAATCGCCTTAGTGCCACATTATCACCGTGGGAAACCGAGCAGAGCTTCTTACCGGGTGAGACTTATAATTCCTTACAGCGGTAATCACCAAGAATGCTGCTCTCAAGAAAAGGAAATTATGTGACATAACAGCTGATGGTTCAGAGGGGATTTTTGTAAAGACATCTGAAAATGGACTCAAGTTTCAAAAAGGATTTGTTTGCCTTTAGCCTTTAAGCGGGTTTTAAGATGAAGGTGGCTTTGAGGAAATTCAACCACAGCTCCCAAGCCACAGCCTGGCTGTGGGATGAGCAGGGAGGCCCCCCTTGGTGGGGCTGATGGCCTTGGTGTCCAGGGTCGAGTTAGATAAGCCCCACTCTGGCTCTGGCTCCTTCCAGCCAGGGGAGGCCTGACAGACGGAGGGTCGCTTCTGGAACCTGGGGCTCCTGGTCCCTGGCCCTCACACCACAGCACATCTAGCCTCACAACTAGGCCACACACAGGCGTGTGAAAGCCAAGCTGCTAGGGGTCTAATTAGTCTGTGTCTCTCAAGCACAGCCTGAGGTGAAAACAAAATACAACTCTCATCATGTTAATTAGTAATATAATTTAAGGTATCCAAGTCAAGGTCACTTGATGTTTCCAGTGGCATTTAGCAGAGCGTTGCCTGCAAAAGGCTGCCTGAGTTCCGCCACGCCTGTGGATTTGCATGTTGCAAGGTCTGCGTCCTGGTTCTCCCAGACACCTCCCCTCCCTATGCACCAGGAGCCCCACGAGGCAACGAGAAACCACAGTGCAGACCAGTGCTGCTGCCAGGAAGGCTGGTGGGTCTGGAAACAGGGTGTTCTGGACGGAGAATGCTCAGAAAGATGCAGAGATAAAGATTACGTGTGCCTTCTGGACGTCTCAGTGAGAGCAGAAGTGGCCAGGAGTGGGCAGGCTCTTAGTTGAGCGTCTGTTCAGCACCCACATCTGCTTGGCATTTACAGTGAGGAAGACTGTTACTCAAAAAAGGCTTATGCTGGCTTCCATTACTGTTGCCAGAGATATCACTAAGTACACACAAAACTGACAGGATGGTAGGAATGCAAATTTCTTAACTACTAAGAGGATACCTCAAAAATTTAGCCAAGTGGTGACAGGATTTGCTGTAAAGACAACACTTTTTCCAAAATGCAAGCACAAGACCAGTTTATTTCCTGAGACAGACCATGCAATGACCCTGAAGTGTGCTGGGACCTCCAGCGGGCCAGTAGCCATTGTGGACCGGGCCTCAGTCCTTGGCCTTGGGTGTGGTGGCTGGCACTGGGCTTGGCTGGGCTGGGCTATGGCCCATTCTGAACCTCAGCACTATTTGGTGTTTTCTGATTTCAGAAATAGGAATCTCCTAGTACCAGCTCGGACCACCAGCATCTTCATGTAAGTATTTAAAATTCTTGGGTTTTACCCCTTGCACTGCCTCTTAGTTGACTTCACTTGAAATGGAACAATGAATTTGGGTTTAAAAGTATGCTCACTTACATTCTCTGCTTGGGCTGAACAACCCAACCACCCGTGGCTTGCAGGCAAGGTAATGGTCACTCAGAGAAGTCCAGAACTGTGGCAGCCTCATGATAAAAAATGGTCCCAACTTCCCCCCTCCTGGTATCTGTAAGAGGGCTTTGCAGCTTCTTCCATCGAGAGGTCAGGTCCACTTCCCTACTCCTGCGCTGGCCTCCTGACTTGTCCTGGCCAGCAGGATGCAGAAGTGACTTCATTCCTCTCCCAAGCCTCCTTCTCAGGGAGCCCTGCCACAAGTCCAGGCTAGCCGCTGGTGGATGAGAGACTTGGTGGCACAGAGCTCAATCAGCAGTTGTCCCAGCAGAAGCTGGGAACGCATGACAGAGCTCAGGTAAGAGAAGTAGAGATACCTCACCTCAGTGTGTAACTGACCTCGGACACATGAGTAAGTCCCTGGGAGCCCAGGTCTGATCTGCAGACCTGCTCAGACGACCTACATAGACTCCTAAGCTAAAACCGGTGCTCATCATCGTATGCCACTGATGTGGGTGGTTTATCATACCTCGTCCTTGTGGCAATAGGTAACTGTACAAGGTGACAAAGCAAGAGACTATGGGCTGGACCTCCGGTTTTGGAATCCAGTGGCCTTTCCCTCACACAAACATAGCTTTGGATTTATTAGATCATGCTTGTGATGGTAATATAATTTTAAAGGGTAGATACCTCCTGTAGTTGCTGATAATTTCAAGACAATTGTACAGTTTCCTTAAGAAAGAGAGTGAGAGGGAACTTCCCATAAGCCTATAGATTTCCAAGATGCCCTGCTCATTCTGTGTCCACGAACAGAGTGCCTAGGAGCTATGGGCCCTGCTGTGCCATTCGTTACGCAGCATCTCCAACTAGCTGGTAGATGGGCTGTTTCCATTTATTTTAATGAATCTGTGATGCATTATTCAAAGATTCTGCACATGATGAATAATCAGCCATATTTTTTACACTTTATCTTTTTCAGTTTCACAAGAATTTCAAAGGAGAAAGAACATAAAATGTGGGCTGTAATTACCCAAGGGTAGCTGTAAACACGGTTCGTTTTTCTAAGGATTTGTTGTGAAGAAAGAATGTGAGAGCAGCTAAGCCCTGGGTATGTTCTAGATGCAGCACGTGTGGGATGGTCTCTGCAGGGTGTGCTGGAGGAGGTCGGCAAATCATAACAAACTTTTCCCACCCCCCAAACCTTGCATCTTCTTTTCCTTACCGACTGTTCCATATTGTCATTTATCGTGAGAGTTAGAGACACCGATTACTATTCTTTTTAATAAAAGGAAAAAGTGAAGTTTTTGTTTCCTGACATTTGTTATTGTGAAAATACACTGCTATGTCTTATTTTACTTTAGAGGGAACGTGTGAACTGTCTTTGTACAGGCTGTGTGATGCACGGGGTGATGACTTTTTAAAAAGGAGTGGTCTTCATTTAATAGGAGAGAATTTTGCTGGTACAACATACATCATCACACACACAAAAGGCCTGCAAATGATTTTTATAACTGTATTAGAGAGAAAGGGGATATTTAACTGTGCATCTATCCATCCATTCGCTGCTCAGGCATCAGCATCTCTGCAAACTCTGTGGCACCAACATGCTAGTGCAGAGCAGCTGCCGGTCCCCGTGGCCTGGGGCACACACTTTGTAGTTTGCTCCAGTTCTACCTATTGCCTGTTACGGGCTTCTTTACTTGTTTATGTTTCTTGCTGGCCCCTGAAGACATTTTATAGTTCACGACCCCTATACGAAGTGGATGCATAGTAGTAGCTGAACCAAGAATAATAGAAACCACATCTTCCTAACAGCTACCAATGCTTGGATCGTTAAATCACAATGTACAAAAATAAAACGTGGACTGTACGGGGCACTGGAAGAGAACTAAACACACACACACACACACACACACACACACACAACATTCCCTATCTTATATATGAGAAAAGATACTGAGTAACCTGGATATTAATTAATAAGGTATTAACCAAGAAGAGTGAATGAGCAGGGAAGTGCAAAAGAAAGGAGAGCCTGGTGAATTGGGGCTGAGGGAAAAATGCAGGAGAGGGGTGGAAAGCCAACCCTCCAGCAGGTATGTGCCCAGAGACATTAAGGGTAATTTTGAATTATGTGCTAAAGAGAGGAGTGGGGGAAGGGAAACCACCTGCTCCAGGATGCAGGCTTCCTCAGCAGAAGCTGAGAGGCAGCTAGCTACCAAGGTGCTGAAGTGTGAAGGGCCTTCTCTGGGTTTCTTCCTCCTAATCCTGCACACACTCTCTTTTTCTGCTCTCTTTTCTGGGGCTAGTTCTAGATCCTTCCATCTGCACATGTGCACGTGATGGCTGGTAGGCATCCCACACCACATGGCCACAGAACCTTCCCCACCCGAGAGACTAATGGGGAAGGCACCTAGCTGTCTCCAGCTTTTCTTTGGTGAAGAGAACGCCCTAACCCAAGTCTCTAGAGAGCTATAAATACACACTTGCGTTGCTCAGACAGCTGCTGGATCTAATTCCACGCCAGTGTCCAGTTCCTTCACTAATGACCACTTACACGTAATTAAATTTGGAATTATAGGATCTTAATGTTGGGAAAATGCATTTTTACCACAACTATTTTTTAGCATTCACTGAAGACCAGAATGAGGCTGCTTCTCCTCAGAACCAAATATGCTTTACTATCATCTTAATTGCAGCCTAATGATTTCTAAGCAATCTGCACTCTGAAATAAAAAAAAGGAATTACCATTTTTGAGCATCCACTACATGCTAGGCACCTTATAGTTTACCTCCAATCTCCAGATATCCATGAAGTAAGGGTTCTGATCTCCTTTTCACACATGAGAAAACTAAGGCTCAGAGGTTAAATGATACAGGGTCACCAAACTGGTACTCTGCTGTAGAACCTGGGTCTCCCTTGAGAGGCCAGGGTACTTTAAGAAAGACAGAATAAATTCATGAATGGAAGAGAAAAGAGAAGATGAAAAATAAAACAAAATAAAAACAAAACAAAAACCTGGAAACCCCAGTGTCTAACAATAAGAGATTGATTAAGCATGGTTTGGTGAAATATATGATGGGCCATTATATAGCTAGTAAAAATAGATAGTAGAAAGTTACAACTATGGACAAATGTTCATGATATATTTAAAAATGGCTCATAAAACAGGAGGCATAATAAGATTTCAACTCTGTAAACAAAATTGTGGAGATATATGCACCAAATAGGAAATACACCTAGGTATTTTTTGGTGGAAGTAATTGAATTGATTTTGACTTTTCTTTTCTTGTGAGTGCTGCTGAGTTGCCGTGTGTGGGCCCTTAGCAGGAATCACAAAGAAAAGGAGAGAAAACGGGCGAGCTGATGAGCACTCTGTGCGGGAGAAAGGTGAGCAGGATGAAAGGCCGGACAGCCGCAGAGGCTGGCTGCCTGTCTGACTCAGACGGCATCTCTGCAGGGACTGTGACTCACGCGTGAGTCAGGCTGGGCTCTGTTTTTGACAGGGTGCTGGGGTGATGGGAGTCATCTCGGGGGACAGCAAGAAACATAATGTCTTATAAGGGAGCATTTCTGTGGATGGGCTCTTTGACTCAACCACTGACATCCATCCAGCTCAGTCTCTCTCCCTCCCTCCCTGTCTCCTCCTTGGACCTGCAGCAGATATTAGGCTCTAAAATAATCGCCATACACGTGACTGTCTGCATTTTTAAGGCCAGTCTGTCTGTTTACTCTGCTCAGCCCAGACAGAGTTTAGACTCGTATCTGGCCTCCCTGCTGCTCAGCTTCAGCTGCTGGGGCTGAAGAAATGCTCATCCCCCGCCAGACCTGTGACAATGTCCACAGAGCGGGCGTAAAGGTATGGCAGTCCGAGGGTCAGTGCCTGGATTTGGTGAACACGGCAGTCTTTCTACCTTGTGAACATGGAATCACTGCTTTCACCACTCTTTGTTATGTTTAAAAAAATGCTGGGCCTCTCATGCAGACTTAGTTGCACAGTAAGCTTTATCTCAAAGGCATTCTCTTTCATGATTTAACGTGTGGCCATTTGATTTCTGTACAGCCATTAAAAAGAATGCAGGAGATCTACCAAACTGCCTTGGTTCCAGGGAGCCTGGTCATGCACATTCTGGCATCTTTAAACTCAGGATGTGCCTCGCAGTCTCCACTACCCAGGGCAGCTGGTGGCAGTTCCGCTCCACTGAACTGTAGCCCCATCCGCCAGCAGACCAGTTAAGGACCACTGAGGAAAGAGGCCGGCCCTGGGAGCATGTCTTCCGATAAGAACAAAGCTCCAGCATCAAAACCTGCAGAATGGGGACAGTGGTTTAGAAGCAGACACAGCGTCCCTGACGGCACACAGGGTGACAGCGTGGGGAAAAGCAAAGACTGAGGCCTTTGAGGGAAAGTAGTTCAACAGAGAATTGGACCCTGAATGTGAAAATTTGTTGGACTCAACCAACAAATTTCACTTTTTTTTCCTGTATGCACATAAGGCATGTGTATATCTAAGTAACTCTAAAAAGACTTTGAATAACTAAAATAACAATTTTGAGTGATAGGAGGCATGTATCATCACTTAGTTGGCAGTGGTTCTTCGAAATATCTCCCACAGGTTTTTAATGCAGTGATAATGTGAACAATGAGACCAATCCAGGGGCACAGAACATTCTGTAAGACTGAACTGGGATTGTGGAAATCTCTGGGTGGCCCAGCTCACCCGAAGTCAGTGAGGGTATTGTCTAGTAGCAGCGAATGCTTTGGTAAACTCTCACAGGGGGTCCAGTCCTCAAGTGAGCTGCGTGTGTGCAGACACATGTGTGGAAGCCCTGCCCGAGGGTGTGCAAACCACAGTAATAAAGTCATGACAACCTGTCAGAGATGATGCGCCAATGAAAAATCATTCCTAGAAGCTCTTTTAATTAAACATTCAGCTGTCCACTGGAGCCAATTTTAAATATAAAATGCAGCCCTGTGGCCTTTTTCTTCCTGCCTCCCACCCTTTCGCAATAGCTCCGACAATGAATTCTCATTGGTGACTTGAAAAAAAATCGCAAGACAGGGTACAGCTGGTTATGCCTCTAGCAAGATGTCAAATTTTGCTTGCACAAAATTAATTGCACCTAATTAAACTGGGGTCATTGGCATTATTGTAAAGCGAGGCTATTTATTAGACAAAGAAAATTTCTCAAATACCAATTTGCTTTTCTTTCAGGTTTGTGAAAGAGAAGAATTGCTTACATAATTAAATTTGTTTTGCCATTTTAAGCTTTTTGCTCTTCAGGAGATCCACTTCAAGTCTTCTTTCAAATGTTACTTATAAAATTGTGTAACACTTTAGAATACTAGAGGTAATCCTTGGAGGGGGTTATAAAAAAAATGATAGTTTTTTTTTTTCAACTAATATCAAAAGGAGAATTTGTAAACATCCATTTGCAATGACACATGCCTTGGAATTACTAACACACAAAAAGGGTTTCTAAGCAAATTACTGGTATACATGTCTGAGATTATGAAATTTAAAACATATTTTGCATGTAATAAATAGGTTGCTATAGGATGCACCTATTACTGCAAGAAAGATGCCTCAGAAAGCCAGTTTCACTGTGATGGAACAGGACCCCCATGCTGGGTATATGTGACCCTTATGCTTACTTCTTCCAGGAAGTTATGCAGAAATTATCATCATTAGAGACAGAAGGATGATTCACATTCCCGGCAAAATGATGCTGATTCGACCTGTGGTTCGCGGCAGATTATACATGCAGATTCTCAGCCCCTCATGGTCAAAGCTCCAGCGAACCTGTTTCTTTAATGGCTCTCTAGATCAATGCTATGCAGTCGCTACAACTCTCTAGGCTCTGGCACTCCCCGTCCCCCCACCCAAACGCAAAAGGATGTGGTGGGTACCTATTATCGGTCTTGTTTCAGCCACTCACCAATAAACCTATACGAACAAGAGCGATAGGCGTTTTGATTTGGGTATGTTGCAATGGTTGAGACGAGTAAACAGTAATCATTATTCAAACCAGCTGCTCAAAAGCTCTCTGGGGGATTTCTGTTTTCATAATATTCACAATGTTTGGAGAGGAGAGCATGGCCTATTCTAGGTTACACCATCCCATCTCATACTTGATGAAAAGGACAGTATTAGATCTTATTTACATTTATTTGTATGTAAATAAAATCTCGGGGCAAGGCAAGAAGGGAGCTGAGCGGTAATTTTGCAGTTACTTGGAGGAAAGGACAGTGAAGAAGGCAGAGAGAGTTTTCTGCACAAGGTCAGATCAGGGTGTGACGTCTGAAAAATGAAAGACTTCCTGGGCGTCTACC
Organism: Phyllostomus hastatus; assembly: GCF_019186645.2. Classification (NCBI taxonomy): domain Eukaryota; kingdom Metazoa; phylum Chordata; class Mammalia; order Chiroptera; family Phyllostomidae; genus Phyllostomus; species Phyllostomus hastatus. The sequence goes on along the minus strand of NW_025333977.1, from coordinate 14,352,760 downwards.
ACTAAACAGCCCTCCGTCCTGTGTGCTCGTGGCCGCCAGGCAGGTGCTGCTCCTTCTGCGGCACGAAGCTGCATAAACCCAGCATCCGAACTCTAATGCTGATTCAAGATCAATTTGGTCAATAAAAAAATTCTATAGAAAATTATTATACTCATAAAAAAGGAATATTTATTTTTTCAAGAACATGATTAGACCTAATATTTCTTAGAAACCTTATTTCAAAAATAGGTAATTTATTTTTATCATTCCCTTTTAAGCTTTTAAAAGTTCTGTTGAAATATTTTTAAATAGAAAAAAATGACAAAGGTCATACAGTCTCAATTTGAAAGGCTGATTACGTGTGGATTAGCAAATTTTGAAGAAAAAAAATGGGCACTTCCTATATTTGCCATACTTCAGTATAAGTCAAATTTAATTAGTAGAGTTATGAAGCAATATCAAAAATTCTTTTCCTACAATATTAGGCATGAAACATCTTTATGGGATTACTGTAAACCTAGCTTACATTTCACAGCTTGTCACTCCTTCCAAAAGTGCTTTAGGAGATGTCACCAGTTAGAGACATTCAGTGGGGACGGCTGAGAAGGACCTACACTCACAGGTGCGGCTGAAACACGTCTTCCCAGAAGACCCCCGTGCCATTTCATGATGTCTCACGTGATGTGCAGATTTTCACAGGTGCACACATGTACGTTCTTCAAAACACATAAAGAGAACTCTATCATGTTACCAAACAAAGATGCCATTTACGTGGGTGGTCGCCACCTTAAAAGTAAGCTCAGCACTTCAGAATTCATTGCTTGGCCAATTAATTTTAAGACCTCAGCCTCATTTAAAACCGAGTACTGAGCTTTCAGAGAGGTGCGTTCATGTAAGATTTACCTAGTTCGGATTCATTTAACGAATTCAACGCATGTGCTCTGATACATGTTTGAACACTGTGGCGACCTCAAAGATCTGACATCCCTCAAGTACTTTTGTGAGTAAGAGGGGAGGTATTTCTAGCTCCATGAAGAATTTCAGGGGTTGTAATACATTAGAAAAATTAATTCTAATAGGGATGGGGAATATAGGTTATACAAATGCAACTGAACAATTTCCTAGGGCTTTTCTCCTACATTATTTCTGATGAGGGGGAATGACAGTCTGTCTTTGCAGACTTTAAATTTATGGCAATAAAGAGATATTTCTTAGAAACATTAAGTGTCATTATTAATCATCATCTTAAGAAGTATCCAAAAAGTCATCGTGTTCTCACAGAGGATGATCTCATCCCAGCATGTGGAGATGAAAACATCTGAGAGAACAGGATATAAATAACCTTCCTTATGGCGAGTCAACAAGTGTAGCTTGTTCTGAGCTACTGCGAAACACATGTGTTTAGATCTCTGTGTCTCCAAAGGGGGTCGATGACTCAGTGGTTTCCAAGCTTCGCTCTGTCAGGAGAGTTTCAGGTAGGCTCTGGGGGCCAGCGGGGGAGGGAGGGAGAGGGGCACAGATGGGGAGTGATGGGGAAGGCATTTTCTGGGCGGCGTTGTCCCAGACCCCGTCCTTCAGTCCTCCTGGACCACAGGAAGGCGGCTCTGTTTTACATACAGGGTTTCTGCAGAGGATTTTGCTTCAGAAGATATTTCTTTTATCATTCCACTTATACGTGGCATGTCAAGGACAACATAAACAAACAAAAATAGAGGCTCACAGATACGGAGAACAGACTGATAGTTGACAGAAGGGAGGAAGGTTGGGGCACAGGGTAAAAATGGAGAAGGGATTAAGAAGTACAAATTGGTAGTTACAGAACAGTTACAGAGATGTAAAGTACAGCATAAGAAATATAGTCAATACTATCATAATAAGTAGGTATGGTGCCAAGTGGGTAGTTGAAATACTGGGGGGACCACTTTGTAAATTACACGACTGACTAACCACTATGCTGTACACCTGAAACTAATACAGAATAATATTGAATTGAAATTGTAAATGAAAGAAAAAAAACCCTTCATGAGACTTCTATTTAAATATGGTATCCTGAATGAACATTGCTATATATTTAATCTCCTGAAGTCCTACTAAAATAATACTAAAGGAAGAGGAAAGGTATAAACCTACATGGACAAAGAAAATGGAAGACAACAGTACACAAGAGAGTTTGAAAAACTTTGGAAGATAAAATGTAGGTGATGGATGAGAGGTATCTGACAGCACCCGACGGGACTGTCTATCTGGACCCTCTATTTGCCCTGTTCACCTACAGCCCTCTGGCCAGCAGCAGGTGGGAGGACATGATCCGCAGACACTGACTCAAAGGAGCTCTGGACTGGGGCACAGGCAGGCACAGTTGGAGGGGCAATAAAGGGCCTTACTGACCCCCAAGAGAATTAAGGGGAATTCTACATGCTGAACCTTACACCCTTCCCTTGCTAGTCTTAAAAGACTAATAACCAGGCTTCAGACTCTTGGATGAGGTTGTAGAGTTCTCTGTGATGACTCACAGCTCAAGAGAAAGGATAGTTTCAGGTGGTTTTAATCGGATGCACCTTAATGAAATGGTTGTGCTTCTATCTGACCATTCTAAAGGCAAGTTCACCATGCATTAATTCAACAACTGTTTAGTGACTATGTACTAGGTGCTATTTTAGGCAACAGTTATGGTGGTGAGCAAAACAGATGTGCTTACATGGAACTTATATTTTAGTGCTGGAGAAAGACAAAGAGCAGATGGCAGGTAGTGACAGGAATCACGAAGAAGAACAATCAGGATAAGAGGACATGCAGGGTAAGAGGAGAGAAAGTGATGGGTATGCTGGGTGTTTACCATTTCACTGGGTGGTCAGAGAAGCTCTCTTGAGGAGACAGTATATGCCACCAAACCCCAGCCAGAGAGTTCATTAAACAGCTTTTTGAGTTTTACATTTAATTATTAGTGGACAGAAATCAAAACCAAAAAACTAAACTCAGAAAAAGTCATGGACAATGTAGAAATAGGAAGAAAACATTTTGACAATAACTAAAATTAATACCTTCAGTGAGATGAAAAAGTATCATGCCAACAATTGTGAAAACATAAACAAAATGGACACATTCTTAGAAAAATATAACTAATTAGAACTGACTCAAGAAGAAATAAAAAATGTATACAATCCTATAACCATATAGTAAATAAAAGAGGTTGAAGCAAATATGCAAAGTAAATGCCTGGCTTGTATGATCACACAGGTGAAAAACAGATCACTCCAACATTATGCAGGCTTTTCTCAGACATCAAGAAAGAGGAAATAATATCCAGCTTATTTTTAAGCCAGCATAACCCTGATACTAAAAACAGAGAAAAATATTGTGAGAAAAGAATATAACACACCCATGTCACTCATGAACAGAAACGTAACAATCCTAGACAGAATATTATAAATAAAATCCAGTAGTTTCTGCAAAAAGAGAATATCCTCAACCAATTTAGGTTTATATAGGAATGTAAAGACTGTTCAGTATTTCGAAGCTCTACCAATGTAATTCATCAATTCATTACTAGCTTAATACAGTGAATCATATAATCACCTCAACAAATGTAGAAAAACATAATATTCATGATAAAAATTATTTGTAAATTATAAATAGAAGGGAATATCATTAAGCTCACCAAGAGAAACATTAAAGAAAACATAAATTTAACATCATCCTAAATGGGGAAACATTAGAAGCATTGCATTTAATATGAGAAACAAACTAAGGACTCCAACTAGTACCATTTTTAATCCTCAATGTATTAGCGTGCCTACCCAGTGTAATAAAACAACCAGAAGCATGAGGATTGTGAAGGAAGAAATAAAGCTGCTATTTTTGTAGATGATATTATTTAAAAATCTCAGAGAATGTAGAGGCAACTTCATTAGAAGGAATGGGGTCAGAGAAGTAACAGGAGTGATGATAACACAGAGACTGGGTAGAGGACTACTACACAAAGTCAGGTGCATTTCTGTCCACCAGCAGCAAATGAGAAAGGATTATTAAAGAGAATTTAAGATAAAAACAGAATATCAGATATCTACAAATAAATACAAGAAAAGATGTACATTAAGCTGGAATTATAAAACCTTAAGAAATATTTAATAACATCTAAATAAAGGGGGGATAGGCCATATCCATGGATCAAAGGATTAATATAATGAAAATCTAATTCTCCCTTAAATTTATCTATAGATTCAATGCAATTCCAGTCAAAATCCTAAGAGAATATTTTGCTGAACTTGATTAGATGATTTAAAATTTATATAGAAAAATAAATATAAAATTAAAAAAAGAACAGGCAGTGTGTTTCTAATTAAAAGAGTAAGAAGAGGGACTTCTTTGTCCAAATATCAGGACTTATTTTGAACCTCTAATAATTAAGACTGCTTAGTATTGATGCCGGAATAGAAACACTAATCAATGAAATAGAATGTATTCCAGTTAATGTCTGCTATATAAAGAAGCAGCCAAATCAGTGAGTAAAAAAGGGATTGTTTAGTAAATATGATGCAAAAAATAATCATGTGCCCTGGGTGGCATAGCTCAGTGGATTGAGCTTGGGCTGCGAACCAAAGCATTGCAGGTTCGATTCCCAGTCAGGGTACATGCCTGGATTGCAGGCCACAATCCCCAGCAACTGCACATTGATGTTTCTCTTTCTCTCTCTTTCTCCCTCCCTTCCCTCTCTAAAAATAAATAAAATCTTTTTTTCTTTTTCTTTTTTTCCCCACTTTTTAAAATTTTAATCATTGTTCAAGTACAGTTTTCTCCCTTTTACTCCCAATCCAGCCCACCCACCCAACCCTTCCCACTTCCCTCCCCATTTAAAAAAAAAGATCATGTATATGGAAAAAGATAAGATTAGATTTCTCCTCATACTAGATCAAGAAACCAACTCCTGATTTATTACAGACTTAAAAAAAACAACCGACACTTTCAACTCTTGTAGGACATCTGGGTTAATGTCTTGTGGGCCCTGGGGTAGAAGAAGATTTTTATATAAGACACAGAAAAGTACTGACTCTAAAAGTTTGATAAAAATTTATGGTATTAAAATTAAGAATTTGTGGTCATAAAAGACACACTGAAGAAGTAGAAAGACAAGCTACAATCTGGGAAAGGTACCTGCAGTATATACAGCGTGTTAAGGATTAGTATCATGACTACACAACTTTCATAAGTCAATTAAAAAAAAGGAAGAGAATCCATGAGATCCAAATAGACATTTCACAGATGAAGAACCAAGGATGCCTAATAAACACAAAGTAACACTATGTTATACCATTCAATTAATAAAAGTTTAAAGTAAATTGTCAATATTAAGTGTTAGAAAGGTTATAGATCCACAGGCTCTCTGAAACACTGCTCGTAGCATGAAACTTGTTGTAATCATTTTGGAAAAAAGATTATCGCTGGCTGGTGTGGCTCAGTGGACTGAGTGACAGACTGAGAATCAAAGGATCACCAGATGGATTCCCAGTCAGGGCACATGCCTGGGTTGCAGGCCAGGTCCCCAGTAGGGGAAGCGTGATAGGCAACCACACATTGATGTTTTTCTCCCTTTCTTTCTCCCTCCCTTCCCCTCTCTAAAAATATCTCACTTCTGGCCAAGATGAAGATGTAGTAGGCAGATACACTGTGCCTCCTCACACAACCAAAAGAAGGATAAGAACAAATAAAAAAAAAACTGCCAGAAAATCGAACTGCATGGAAGTCTGACAACTAAGGAGTTAAAGAAGACACATTCATCCAGACCAGCAGGGGGTGCGGAGAGAACTTGTGCAAGGCTTCGGCAGGCAGATCAGTGAGGCAGCAGCTGGTGGAGTTGGGGGTCCCATGTATACTCATATGTGGATAAACCGGGAGGAACAACTAGGGAGCGAGACAGATGGGGAGGAGCAACTGGGAATGAGACAGTCCACACAACCCAGGGTTCCAGTGTGAGGAAATAAAGCCTCAGACCTCTAACTGAAAAAACCTGTGGGTACTGCAGTGGGAGAAGCTCCCAGCCTCACAGGGGAGTTCATTGGAGAGACCCATAGGGTCCTATAACGTACACAAAACCACCTATCTGGGAATCAGCACCAGCAGGGCCTAATTTGCTCGGGGGAAGTGGCGGAAGTGACTGAAAGCTGGCTGAGAGTGGAGTAAGCAGCACTGTTTCCTCTTGGACCCCTCCCCCACATACAGCGTCACAACACAGCAATGTGGGTTGCCCCGCCCTGGCGAATACCTAAGGCTCCGCTCCTTACTATGTAACAGGAGTGCCAAGACAAAAAATATGGCCCAAATGAAAGAACAGATCAAAGATCCAGAAAAAATACAACCAATCGATAAAGAGATAGCCAACCTATCAGATGCTGGTAATCAGGATGCTCACAGAAATGGTTGAGTATGGTCACAAAATAGAGGAAAAAGTGAAGGCTATGAAAAGCGAATAAAGGAAAATGTACAGGGAGCCAACAGTGAAGAGAAGGAAACCAGAACTCAAATCAACAGTTTGGACCAGAAAGAAGAAATAAACATTCAACCAGAACAGAATGAAGAAATAAGAATTCAAAAAAAATAAGGAGAGGTTTAGGAACCTCCAGGACAACTTTAAACATTCCAACAACAGAATCATAGGGGTACCAGAAGGAGAAGAGGAAGAGGAAGACATTGAAAACTTATCTGAAAACATAATGAAGAAGAACTCCTCAATCTGGCAAAGGAAATAGACTTCCAGGAAGTCCAGGAAGCTCAGAGAGTCCCAAAGAAGTTGGACCCAAGGAGGAACACACCAAGGCACATCATAATTACATTAGCCAAGATTAAAATGAAGGAGAGAATCCTAGAAGCAGCAAGAGATAAGGAGACAGTTACCTACAAAGGAGTTCCCATCAGACTGTCAGCTGATTTCTCAAAAGAGACTTTGTAGGCAAGAAGGGGCTGGAAAGAAGTATTCCAAGTCATGAAGGCAAGGACCTACATCCAAGATTGCTCTATCCAGCAAAGCTTTCATTTAGAATGGAAGGACAGTTAAAGTGCTTCCCAGATAAGGTCAAGTTAAGGAAGTTCATCATCACCAAGCCCTTATTTTGTGAAATGTTAAAGGGACTTTATCTAAGAAAAAGAAGATCAAAAACTATGAACAATAAAATGACAATAAACTCACAACTATCAACAACTGAACCGAAAAAAAACAAAAACGAACTAAGCAAACAACTAGAACAGGAACCGATTCACAGAAATGGAGATCACATGGAGGTTTACCAGAGGGGTGGGGGAGGGGGAGAGTGGGGGAAAAGGTATAGGGAATAAGAAGCATAAATGGTAGGTACAAAATAGGCAGGGGGAGGTTAAGAACAGTATGGGAAATGGAGAAGCCAAAGAACTTACATGTATGACCAATAGACATGAACTAAGGTGGGGAGATGATGGTGGGAAAGGGAGTACAGGGAGGAGGGGAATAAAGGGGAGAAAAAAAATGGGACAACTGTAATAGCATAATCAATAAAACTTATTAAAAATAAATAAAAATCTTAAAAAAGAAAGAAAACAGACTGGCATTATCTTCTAAATGTAAGCATTCATGTATTTTCCTAGTAACTCCACTCCTAGGTGGAATCAAAGAGAAACTCTTGCACACAGAGAGCAAAAGACACGTGCAAGCACATTTATAAGCAGTAATGTTTACAAGAGCAAAACCTTTGGAAAAACTCAGTGCCCATCATCAGGACAGTGGCAGAAGAAACTGACTATATTCACATAGTGAAATATTATATAGCAATTGAAATCACAGACCAGCAAGAGGGAAGGTGGGGCAATTTTAAATTCAGGACAAAAAAACTTCTCAAGTAATCACAGCTTGTGACCTAGTTCAGTATGAATACTATATACCCAAACAATGGAAACACTGAACAGTTATTTGCCTCCAAACCGTGAAGTAACCATGAAGAGAACAGGGTCTGGAGTACACAGGCGTGTCTGTGAGACAGCTGTAAAAGGAAGCTAAAGCCCACATTTCTACAGTAGGTGGTCGAAAGATGGTCACTTAAAAGTAAATGCTAAGAAGACAAGCATTTTACTTAGAGATATGTAGGTAAATACCAGAAGAAACAGCCAAGGAGTTCAAAGTTTCTGGAGAGTGGGATACAAATAGAGAGGGATTGAACAGGAGACTGTTACTTGTATTTCATGACATTATATACCTTGTAGTTATTATTCTATTTTGCTTTCACAGCCATATGTATGTGTGTGTATATGTGTGTGTGTGTATACTGTATCTACCTATATCTATCTAGTTAGCTAACTTTGATTTAAAAAACAAAAATCTCCCATTTGGACACCAAAGATATGATATTGCTGAGCAGAGAAATGGAGTTTCTAGAAGAAAACTTTTTGGTGCTTTGGGGAATATTAGAGAGCAGTAGCAGAAACCTCTAAGCCTGTAGGGTTCAATCACCTTATTTTATGAAAATGAGGAAACTGAGGCATGATAAAACTAAGTAAGCTGACCAAGTCTCAAAATCAGAAGCTCACGAGAACTAATCCTCAGACCTCCAGGGGCCCAGGCCAGAGCTCCTCCTACCACACCCCACTGGGAGGGCGAACAGGTGCTGCTACAGCGAAGGGAAGGGCTGACCTTCCCGCTCTGGAATGCCACACCAAAAGAGCGAGGGAACCGAGGAAGAGACGCCTAACTCTGCATGGCCCAGGGGCAGCTCCTGTCCTGATGAGCTAACTCACCTGCCGTGACCCTAAATATGCATGTACTCGAGCGTGTGTGTGCTTTCTGATTTTTGCTGATTTAAATGAATCTCTAAGCACCAGACTGCAGTAAAATACAAGGCTTACTGAAAGCCAGAAAGCCAGATATTAAAGTGCCTGATTCCAGGCCGCACGTGAAAGTGAGGGTGGATGGTTGAATGAATTCATAAGTGCTATCTTGTGTCTCCCACAGCTGGCCTTACACGGTATATATATACCTAGTATTGATTCCTGGAGCATGTACTCTCATTGAGCCCAAAGGAAGACGCAGCCATTTCGACCAGAAATGGGCATTTGGGGAGGCATCAAGAGAATGCCGATGCGTCTTCAGCTACCACCATCTTTATTAAAAACCAAGTTCTATGTGTTTTAACCACCTGGAACACCCATATTCATAATAGTCACCTTTTCAGATTGCCTCACTAAGCAACGTGTGACCCATGGACTGGCAGCTGGGGCCTCAGCTGGGAGCTTGTTAGAAATACAGAATCTTGAGCCCCACCTAACCCTAATGACTCAGCATCAGCATCAGCACGCTGACAAAACCCCAGGTGTTTCACACGCTTAATAACGTTTGAGAAGCTCTCATCAACAGCCTTATTTGCTGGGTAAAATTATAATTTTAATATATTTTAATTGGAACTGGAAGCTATGTAAATAGCCAATGTTATACTGAAATATCAATAAATGAGCAACGATATCTTGAAATAAGTTAAGATGAAGAAAAGCCATCTGGAGGGCAGGTGAAGCTCGGTACTGGAGTAAGCGGTAAACAACCAGAGCGGGAACTGTGTTTCTCAGCTGCCAGTTTTCACTGCAATCAGATACATGAGGGAGGTGACGCTGGGTGCTTTGGGGGCGCTTAATGGGAAATCTGGTGGTCTGCCACACTCCTCTAAGCGTCAGCCAGCTTGCCTTGGAGTGTGCCTTGATTCCCTCATCACCGTGCAAAATCAGAACAGTGTCTAGAAAAAAAATCAAATATAGAAATCTGACCTCAAGTAGCTGGGAAAATGGGCCAAAAAAACGCCAAAACGAAAACTTAAAAAACCGACCCAACACACAGGGTGAGGTCTGCCCAGAATCCAAGTAAAGGTGATAGTATTATGAAAAAAAAAATACTCGAGGATTTAAAGGATATCTTTTGTTAAACGTGTAGTCAGATGACAAAATGCATTAGGTGCACATATCAGAAAATCAATTCGAAAGAACACTCACCGAGAGGAGAGGCTTGGCTTCCCACTCCTGCTGCAGCTGGTGTAGATTCCCGGGCCATCATCAAAGAAGCTCCCGAGTGCCAGCTTCTGTCGGATAGATTCTCTCTCATTCTTCTGTGCCTAAAATTTCAGGAAAATAAAAAATGCCGATAAGCGGGCAGACAACATCACAACCGCGGGCGGTCTAACTGTGAAGTTTCTTTGTACTGTAACATGAGATGAAAAATAAATACATAGGTCACAGTCAAGGGCACTGGAATTATTAAAAGCTGGACGTAAACCAGTCTCTCCTGGTTCCACCTCTGCAAGCGGTTTCAAGCCCCCAGAGTCCTTTCCAATCCTCAGTCTGGGAAATCACCTCTTGAGGTACGAAACAATCTTCACCAGGACAGAACTGGACTTCTTGGAGCTATAACCTTTCTTCTCACCTGCTCAACAGGACAGAGGAAAGCTGTGGAGGGCAAGCATTTTGTCCTACATCAAACTGCTTTGATCCCAAAGCTGGCCTTTCCCTGAATGCTGTCTTTCTCTTCCTTGTATCATCCCTTCAGCCCACTTTCTCTATGGCAAGGATAGGAGTTCATTCAACCCACACGCACTGAAGCTCGATGAGGTGGCAGATGCCACACTATGACGCTGGAACAGAGCCCTGGATAGACAGACGTAGCCTCTGCTGCCACCAGGCTCTCCGTCTTGATGGGGACTATTGTTTCTGTTCAAGAGTTGTAACGACCTTACCAGGTTTAGAATATGAGAGGCCCACCATATTGCCTGAGATAGCTAGAGGATTCTAATTGAACCCATCTGTTTCATATTTTGAAGGGAAGGCAGGTCGGCGTGCATAGGAAAGGATCTGGTAAATGACACTACTGAGATAATTTGGGTATGTTTACAACACTCGGTGTCCCATAAAAGTCCCATAAAAATTCACCATGCTGAACTTTTAAACCCTTTAAACAACAGGAGAGAAGATTATGAATGATTTCCTTAGTTAAAAATAAAACAGCTACGAAAACAAACAAGGTTCGAAACCTCCAGGTTCATCCTGCGGTGAGGAGGTTTTGGATTGCTGTTGCGTGGTGAGGATGAAGGCTGTGAGAAGCATCGTTTTACGCTCTGAGCCGGGGGCTGAAGACTATGCTGAGCAAATCAGGTTACAAAACCCAGCTCACGTGACTGGGTGTGGCTCCAGAAGGCACGATGGCTCCTGGGTCTTCCAGTAGGAGGTTCTGCTCCCACCAGAACCCAGAAGTTACAGTGAAAGGTCTGAGTCTCACTGTGTCACAGGGGCAGAATGCAGCTGTTGGAAGGTGGGCTGAACAATGGCTTCATTTCACCCCCAAGTGCAGGGTGGTGTACTGTAGGTTACAGCTGCTCTACCATAATAGTTACTAGTCACACGTAGCTATCTGCATTCAAATGAAAAATTAATTAAAATACAGTTTCATTTCCTCAGCCACTCTAGCTGCATCTGAAGAGCTCCCACAGCCACAGGTGGACATCACAGACTAAATATGTGACACAGCAGTACCGCTACACCACGGGCTCCCAGCTGCCAGCTTCAACAGGCTGCATTGGAATTTCCAGTAGAGACTAAAATTCACATTCCCATTGCTTCCCAGCCTGCTGGCTGAGACCATGTGTGAAACACACATCCCTATGCTCTAGGACCAGATATTTAGTTTCAGTAGGTTTGAGAATTTCTAATTCAAGGAAAGCTCATTTCTATTCTCCTTTTCTATAACGTTATTTAATCTTTGGACACTAGAAGCATTTTTGAACTTTCACACTTAGCAAGTATATTTATCTGTCTGTCTGTCTGTCTGTCTGTTTGTGTATCTATTCATGCATCCCCCCATTTGGGGATGTACTAAGAAGGGTTTCCAACCTATGGCCCATGGGCCGCATGCAGCCCAGGATGGCTGTGAATGTGGCCCAACACAAAATCATAAATGTAATTAAAACACTATCAGACTTTTTTGTGTGATTCCGTGTTGCAATGTATTTAATGTGGGGTCCAAGACAATTCTTCTTGCAGTGTGGCCCAGAGACACCAAAAGGTTGGACACCTCTGTAAGGAAACTGTCATACTAAAAGATATTTGCGTGTGCTATTATCATTTATAAGAAATATATATTTGGTCATTCACATGACCTCATATATGTGTTTTTCTCCCACAGTCCCTGACTTATACCTCCTAAAACTCTTGCAATTTTGTTAAGTGATGAGAAGGATACAGGTTGTCTACTGTTATGTGAATGAGGTGACTTTTTGGAAAGCACCTGAGGATGGGGGCTGGTTGCCAGGAGCCCCAGCTGTGTGACCACAGGGTTGGAACTTTCAGTCTCACCCCCCAGCTCTGGGGGTAGGGTGTGGAGAGCTTCCAGACTGGTGATCACATGGAGATGTGGGGACACTGGGGCACCTGGAGAGGGCGCTGAAGCTCTGTGTCCCTTCCCACACCCCATGCCCTCTGTCTCTCTTCATCTGGCTCTTCCTGAGTCATATCCCTTTCCGGTAAGCCAGTATTCTAGTAAGTAGCACGTTTCTCTGAGTCCTGTGAGCCATTCTGGCACATTAATTCAACCCAAGGAGGGGGTTGTGGGAACATTTGATTTAGAGCTAGTCGGTCAACAGCCTGGCTTTGCACTTGGCATTCTGAGTTGGAGGGGGTCATTGGAACATCCAGTCTCTAGCTGGCTGCTGACAAGCACAGGTAAGATCCTGGCTTGCGACTAGCACCTGCCATGTGAGGTGTCTTGTAGGACTGAACCCTTACCCTGTGGAATCTGAGGGTATCTCTGGGCACACAGTGTCAGAACTGAGTTGAGTTCTTGGACACCTTGCTCATGCCCAGAACTGTTTGTTGGGGTGTGTGTGTGTGGGCAGTGGGGGGATTCACCCATGTTGGAATTGGGTCTGGGAACCCTAATTTAGTGTATAATGTAGCCACAAAGTGAAAGACTTTTTACAGTTACAGATGTGATGCTGGTTTCATACTGTTTACTGGGCTAGCACAGCACTGAGCCCTGAGAAAGTAACCATGAGGCTGACGAGGAAGCAAGAATGCCTTTCACTTCATAAGCACTCGTAACGGCACTGCTGGGAGCCTGAAGTAAAGAAACCCACTCCCCCAAACAAGGCAGGGCTGGCACTCGGGATGGTCCTGCCAAAACAGAACCACATCACTTGACATCTTTATTTAAAATAAATTCATTTCAAAATCCCCTAAATCTGCCATGCAGATTGACTGTGGTCAGCGAGCCTATTTCTCGATCCATACAGTGGACGGAAGAGATGCTCACACGATGTCCTCTAGTCAGAAAACTGTTGGATGGAACCGGGTACCCAAACATAAAATCAACAGATAGCAATGGGGGGTGTGAAGGACTCATGTTCGACAATACGCTAGTGTCCAACCCTGGCCTGGGGTCGGGAAGAGGTCTTATCTGAAGAAAGCCCCCATTCCAGGCGTGACTGCGTGATTTCATCCTTGATTGCATGCCCATCTTATCTGATTTACTTGGTACACTAGAGCTGTAGGCGTTGGAGAAGGCCTTAAAAACAATCTATGCATTAACTACAACTCTTTATACCTGACTACCTCGTTACCAGTTCAAAGAGGACTTTATACACACAACCTTCCCCCTTCTCTTTCTCTGGGTCCCACTGAACACACCAAGAAAAGTGTAAAGCATATGAATGTCACCTATGACCCCACCACTTCAACACAGGTCACCGCGAACATTTTGCTATCTTTCCTTCTAGTTATTTATCTTATGTGTGCCCCTCTTTCTTATGCTAAAATTGAGATCCCATTGCTTATTGAATTGAGAATTTCTCTCATTTCAATAAAAATTCTTTCAAAACAATTTTTAAAGGCTGTCTATCATGCTATCCTATGTTAGCCATTTAGGCTGCATCCAATTAAAAATAAAGTTAGCATTTTTACATACATCCCCGCCCACACATCTGATCACTTCCTCGGGGTCCGTTCCTGGAAGGGGAAGTACCAGATCAGCTGGGTGTGAACATTTGCTGAGCTCCCAACACATTCTGTCGCGTTCCTCTAACGAAAGCTGTTCCGATTTCCATGCCCACCAGCAACGGAGAGAGTGCAGCTTTCCCTACATCCTGACTTACACTGAGCATGTTCACTAAAAAAAAAACAACCCCCCAAAACTGCTGTTGTTTTAGATTTGATAGGCAAAAAGTAGTGTTCTTTTTAATTTTAATTTCTTTGACTACCAGCGAGATTACATATTTAAATATTTTTTAATTACTGTACCTGCTTTTCTCTGAATTTATCTACTCCACTCCCAGCTTTGCTTCTCTTTCTTTAAAGGTCTGAGAGTTTTGAAAATTTTATATTGAGAGTATTAGTCCTTCTGAGGTTTAAGTTGAATTATTGTGTCGTTTTAAGTCTACTGCTAGTTTCCTCTGTCCCGTCTTCGATGGTTTTGTGCTTGTCTGTGCTTTGAAAGCCCTCCCAGTCCAGAGGACAAGTATCTCACTTGACATCGAAGGACTAAATGAGAGACCTCACATAAACTCCTCAGCAGCAGTCCCGGGTCCAGGCTAACGTGAGTCTCCCATAAACGGTAACTGCTTTGGCCCATCCTCCAGCAATTCCTGCCTTGAAGTGAGGAAATGGAGCACAATGAGAGGTTACCCCACTGGTGTAGAGGAGCTAGGATTCAAGCCCATCTTTCTGCTCCTCCACACCGACCAGGAAGGTCCAGGCTAATAATGGACAGCATGTTGGGGGGACAATGTGAGACTCACAGAGTTAGGGACCTTCGCCTCTCCTGAGATGGACGTGATGCTCACTCCCTGAGGACAGGAGGCTGCCCTGGACCGCAGCGCCTACACCGAGGCCTCGTGGTCACCAGACACTCACGGTGCGAACACCTTCTCGGTGGAGCCGCTCTGACACCGCTTCTCACCTGGACACCACCGCTCCATCTTCCTTTGGGAACAGGTGCGATTCCCAACCTTTCGAGTGGTTGTGATTCAATCGACCAGTAAACAGTTTTTCTTTTAAAATGCACTGGTTGAAACCTCATTGTCTTTTGGTTGCCTGTACATGTAAAGTGTGTGCATGTGGGGTTTCAAAGTACATTTGTTTCTGATTCGGAAGGAGGGTCTGAGAGAGTGCATTTTGAACGTGCAGGGCAATTATGTCCTTCAGCCTCCGAAGCCCAGAGATGCCCCAGGGTGAGGGGCAGTGAAGAGGGAGAGGCTGGCTCAAAACTACGCTGTTTGGCCATGTTATGACAAGTGGAGCCCAGTCTGCTCCTAAAACGGCCCCGGGAAATACCCTCATCAAACAAAAGTAAAACATCTGAAGTCGATGCTGCCAGTGAAAGGGCGGTGGAGGAGGAGTGGCTCATCGTCACCGGAGACAGAAAAGCAGTGCGAGACCGAGATGAGAGCAGAAACGCGCTTAGAAATGCACCATTGTCCAGTCGCCGGCGGTTTTTGTCTTCACCTGTCGCTGAATTCCCCACTGCCACCCCTTGTGCCCAGGCAGATAATGCTCACAATGGCTTTCAAGGGCCCCTGGTGAGCCACTATCTCAGAACACAGGCTGCGGGTTCCCCAAACTTGACAGGGCAGAGAGGTGTTAGGTAAAGCAATAAAAGCAAAAGGTTCTGCCTGGGTAGATAGCGTCCATCTCCAAATCTAGTATGTTCCCAAGTCCCTTTCATACTTTCTGTAGGACGTGGCGTGTGCTCGTCCCTTACACAGTGATTCTGTTCCCGAGTCCCCCACTCCGGTCCTGCCTTTGTCTCAGGTCCAGTTCACCTCGTGCTAAGCAGCACTGGGGTGACTCTGGTCTCTGAGGCAGGGCCACCTCGTCTTTCACACGCTAATCTGCATGTGAATTTACAGACAGAATGTTGAGTGCCTTCTGTGTTCTAAAATTTATTGAATTCACAAACTGTTATTTCTGTGGGGACAGCTGCGGGGCCGCCAGGTTTCCTGGGAATGTCCTTCAGGAAATACTATCCTAAACCTAAAGCCAGCTGGTGCGCAGGACACAGCAAACAGCTGCTTCCTTCCGGCTGCTGTGCAGATGACGAAACCCGTGCAGCCGGAAAGGGCCTGTCTGCCCAAGAGGAAGGGGCCCTTAAACTCCCCAATGGAGGAAGATGTGTAGAGAAGCTGGGCCTAGAGAATCAGGGTCCCAAGGGATGCACACGCAGGGAAGTGCTGTGGGACTAAAGGCAGAGGTGGCTTTGGAGACACAATGCCCTGGGCCTGGACGGGATTTGCTGTGGGGAGGGGAACAGGAGGAAGGAGACCGCTTCCCCCCCATTTCCTATCTCCCATCTCTTCCCTGCGTTAATCTTCCCCTCCTCCCCAGCGCCATTTGTTTCTTACTTTTACTGGTTATTAGATGTACTTGCTTTATAATGCTAACTGTCTCAGTACTCCATTCACTCCGAATCCTGGGAGACAGCACTTCTAGCCCTCTCCTTTCCCGTGCTGCTACATTGTTACCTGGTCGATGTTTCTCACACATCAGGGTGCATATGAATGACCAGGGGCCACACTTTCCACCAACAGGGAACAGTGTGCCATTGAGGAAAATCTTCCTAAGGACTGGGGCCGCATTATTCCAGAAGCTGAATGCCCGGGTCTCCCACGGCCCACACAGGAACTCAGGGAGCCAGGAGGTTGCTGTGACACAGGTGTGTCAAGTGGAGAACTGCACAGGTGGGCAGACACACGGAGTGGCGCTCTCCCTGTCACACGTTTTCAAAACCAGTTGCTCTCAAACTTGATTATTCATGAGAACCACTGGAGGGCTTGTGCAACAACATAAACTATGTTTCTGATTCAGAAGGAAGGTCTGAGGAGGGGCTGAGACAGTGCATTTCAAACAAGTTCCCAGATGCTGCTGGTTCAGACCCTTGGAGAACCAAGGCTTTGACCAGCGGAACAGATCAAGCAGCTGGACAAAACAGAGTTGGTTCTTCTTGAAGTGAGCACAGATCTGTTCCATGTGGAACGGCCAGACTCTGCATCCAGGTGGATTTCATTGGCAGCCGTCTGGCCTCTGCCAAGGCTTTGCCAGGATGCCTGTTTTGAAGCAATTAATGATCCCCTGGCTTCAGCGCAATCTATTGCCTAGTGATATCTGGCACCACCGTCATTAGCAGCATGCGCTGGGGAACGCAACTGGGATTCTGAGCTCCCTGTGGAGAAGTGCTCTTCCTGCGGGAACGTGGGGGTCACTCTCACTTCTCTGCATAGCCTGTAGGAAAGGCGGCTCTCCTCTTAGAATCAGAGGCAGCGTTCCGCTGTGGAGGAGTCCTTTTAAATGTCAGGAGCCAGAAGTACAGAATGTACTTGTTTGTTGGGCAAATTTTCTTTAAAACTAAAACTAAAACTCAAAAATACCAGTGGTACTTTCTAATTATTTTCTCACTGAAACAAACACGGGTTTGTCACAAGATGAAAATATAAAACAGCATTTTGTAGGAAAATAAATTATACACTTTTGAATGGCACATGTATTAACTATTTGTATGGTGCAGATTATTCCAAGTTCTTGCATCTTATTTCATCCCCTGGGAAGATTTTGATTATTAGTGAACATGTAAGTTAAATAACCTAGAATTTTTCCACTCTGTCACTGAATGCGTATTAAGTCTGGACTCCGGCTTTTCAGTTTGCATTTCTGACGGTTCCCATTTCAGGCACACTAACCAGGCCAGAAAGGCTTTCTGAGAGGCTGTTGAAACCTTTTAACTTTGCATTCTTGAACCAATGTGCCTAACAAGGTCCTCTGGGCTCAATGTTGGGCCGGACTGTTGGGCAATACTGAGAACTTGCTCAGCATCAGTGCTCATGGGAGACCGGGCCTTGGACACCTGAAGTCCAGGAGAAGCATCCAAGGGAAAAGACTCTAGAACATGATTTACTCGCGAGCTGCCTGACACCAGAAGTGCTGGGATGCCGGTCCGGAGAACAGAGAGGTCTGCTTGCTGTTACTAGTTACCCCTGAGGATGGTGTGGTCTGTTGACTGCATCCCCTGTCCTCACGCTACAGGGATGATGTACACAGAGGCAACTGCTGTTGCACAGAGCCCCTAACACTCGGATACTCTAATCATTAAAGGCCAGAGCAAAGGCATTTAACGAACATCTAATCTGGGGCTGAAGTTTCAGCACCCACTTACTGGCCGAATGGGAACTTGGTGAAGGCAGAGGAGCTCAAGGTGCAGTCCACAAAGACAACTAAAGTAGAAGTGTTGCAACATCCAGTCCTAAAGGGACACTGGTGACAACTCAAGTTTTCCTTCCTATGTCCCAAAGGAAGCGGCGTGTCCCAAGCGTGAACTGTGGGGAGCATCTTGGGCTCCTTCTGGTTCTCCAATGACTGCCTACAGAGACTGCTCTCTCACACAGCACACCGATCTGGGAGTTCTATTTTTAACAGGTGCCATTTCAAAGGTCTGCAGAACTATCACAGTCATTCAGTGTCACCACCAGAACGCAGCAGTCTGAAATGCCTCCTGCACGGCTATGAAGCAGCCAAACCTCAACCAACTGCCAGAACCCGGTGCCTCCAATTTCCCATGTCGGGGGGGTGGAGGGAACACAGGACCTACGAGAGCTGAGCATAGTCATGTGACCAGAAAGGAGAGTGGGAGGCCGGGGCAGGGAAATGGAGGTCAAGGCGACTCAAGTTCACATCCTGACTTTGATGCTTCCTAGTGCAGGTTACAGAAACTCTTGACACCCCAGTTTCTTTTTGTGAAAAAGAGGATACTACTGCCTATCTTTCAGGTTGTACTAAGGATTAAATGCAACGTTATATAGAAAATGGTTGGCATGATACCTGGCCCAGCAAGAAACTCATTAAATGGTGGCTGTTAATATTAAAGGTAGGGGCAGGGTAAGCTGGTGAGAAGAGTGAAGAAGGAACTAAAGATGGTCAGAAACATCCAGAGCTGGCAAATCCATAAAGACGGAAAACAGATACGGAAAACAGATTAATGATCATATGGGGAGGGGAGCACTAGGAGTAACTGCAGAGAGATACAGTGTTTCTTTGGGGGTAATGAAAATACCCTGGAATTATAGTAGCAGTTTGTACAACCTTATAAATACACTGAAGCCCATCAAAATTGGAAAGGGCGAATTTTATGGTATGTGAATTCAATCTCATAATTATGGTGTATGAATTATATTTCAATTGAAAAATAAAGCACACACTTTTTTTTGTATGTGTGTGGCTTATTTTCTTTTACTGAGATACAATTCATATACCATGTATCCAGAAAATCTACTCACTTGGAACCCACTCCCCGACCGTGCGGTGAACTGAGGTGCACCAACGGGGTGATGTGATGGGAAGGACTCTCCAGGAGGAGCCAAGGCTTCACATTTCTATCGTCTAGGACCAGGCAGGCCAATCCCTCCCTTGGAAGAAAAGAAGACCCTGGCTCAGAAAGCAGAAGAGACTGTCCCCAGGTGGCCAGAGTGGGGCTGGGCTCCAGGGCTCAGTACTCTAGCGGAGTCCGACCAGCGCATTCAGCCCTTCTAGGCAGGAAGACGTGAGGGTTAATGGAGGTCGATGGCTGCTTTTCCTCGGTAATTGAGTGGGGAGGGCAGAGCGCTCGTCTGGAATGGCAGCTGGCATTCTGTGTTCCTGTTTATTGCAGTTTATCTCCAGCAGTCATTCCCATTCACCTTTTAAAAAAAACATGAGGCGCAGCTGTGGCTTCACTTTAAATATTGTTCCTTCCAGCCTTTTAATTTTTTTTCACAGGCTCCTCCCTAATCTTTCACTATAATTGGATGCACGACACTGGAGACAGCACCTCGGAGGAACAAAGCAGGGCCTTCCAGTCCATGCACCACACATGGCCGCCCGCAGCTCCTTTCTCTGCGAGGAGCAGCCTAGGAGCAGAGGGCAAGGCCCCCTTCCCTGGGTTTGCTCTGTTCTGGGACACAGAGGGAGCCAGGTTCTGCCGAATTCCACGCTAAATGTCCTTGATTTCCTTTCTCTCCACCAGTGAAATCTGGGACTTTCCGGGCTCTGAGATGACACAGGGTGCATGTTTTCTAGGTTCACATGAGCTACCTGCACGTTTCCAGGCAGCACCATCCACATCAGCTTATTTGTCTGTGTTCTCCATCCCCCCCGCCCCCCCACCCCCGCCCCATTCAGACTGTAAGCTCCTTGAGGGAAGCCCAGTCTCCCTGGCCTGGAATGCAATGCTGGGGACATCAGAGGGTTCTTGTTAAGTGATGGCAGGAGGGATCAGGACATTGACTTGCTCGGCGCTTGGTCCTGAGGACACTCAGGTGTGTACATGGGTCTTTACCAGAGGGCCAGAGGTTGTTCGGGGCGAGGCAAGGCAATGACAGACTGAACACACACACCTCCGATTCCACCAAGGTGCAGGCTTTCCTTCCCAAATACTAAGATCTGAGTTCTGTTGAGCACAGTGTCACTACCACTGAATTAACCAGCAGTCCTTAATGAGGACTCTTTCTCTCCATCAGGGCCTTCCCCAAGGAAAAGGAACAGATGCATACTCTTTCCTTTCCTTTGCCCGGGTGGAATCTAATTTTCGTGATTGGAAAGTGACCTTTCCCCTGAAGGCTGTTTGCCTGACTTCATAACAACCTTGTAAAATAATCCCTATACGCATGTGGTATTTATTAGTACAACTGGTACAGGGAATTCTATCGTATCCAGGCAGGGGTATGCCAATTTTCCAATTGCTTTTGATGACTGACCTCATAGTCAGAGGAGGTGAAAGAAGAAATTATTAAAACTCTTTGTATTTTAAACATTTACTTGAAAATATCTATTTGTGTAGGTGTTTTATACATACATACTTTTACAGTGATATGTGCATGCAACTTATGAAAAAATATATGTATATTAGAGGCATGGGCTCAAAAACATTATACTTGATGGGTTCAAGGTCAAGAGAGCCTGCAGACCATTGCTTTATGGCACTCCATTTAATTTTCTACTTAGTCAACCCAACAGTGAAATGAAAACATTCAAGGAAAAAACTTAGAAAAAGACGATTCCAAATAGGAAAAGTGATTTTTACACTAGGCAATTCTTTTCCTGTCCCTTGTATTTTGAAGAAAGCATATGTCACCCTGTCTCACTAGTCGTTCTTAAGGAAATTATGACTAGTATTTCTTAGTATAATGAAGGCTTCATAGTAAACATGATATGCATACATTTGAAAGCACTTGCCTGAGAAAGGCAGTTAAAAAGCTGAAACGACAAGAGAACAACTCTCATGTGTAGGGTCCAGGGCAATACGAACTGACCCCTGGCATCCCAGTCACCCAGAAGTCTCATCTAGCGCTCTTCATACTGGCCTATCGGACACGGTGTCTCCTGAAACCACATTCCACTGCCTCAGTTAGATAATGGGTTACACAATGCATCTCTGTACTGGTGTTGTTGATGTTTTAAAGCTACTGGAGCCTTTCAAGTCCATGGCTTTAGTCAGTGGTGTATCAGGTTGCCGCGTATCATCGCTCACTCATTGCAGGCATCTGGGCTCTCTTAGGTTCTGAGTGGTGTGAAACTGCAGTGGTCATTACTTTATTGTTATTGCATGAGAAGTGGTACATCTTCCATTTTTCCTCAGTGCAATCTGACCTGCACTTTTCTAGCTGAAAAACAGTGTGACGGCCTTTGGCACAGAACATAGCAGGGAGAAGAACTGTGTGCTTGTTCTTCTGGGTTGGGTACGTGACCCACTCTGACTGCTGAGTGTCCCGGTGTCTTTTGCACACCCGCTTCCGGGAGGAGGGGACAGCTGAGAGGTGTTAGGGTTTCAGGACTCGGTGCACTGGTCACCTCGAGCGCTGATTCCCTCTTTGGGGATTGCAAGGGACAAAACACATGCAGGGCAACGTGGCAGGTCGTTTAAATCTCTTTTACGTACGTGTTTAAGCTTCAGTTTCTGGAGAAAGAATATAAATTATGGTGGACTGTTCTGAGAAACACAGTATATACTTAAAACAGCCCCTCTACGCACACACAATTATGTATGTTAAGATACAGACCACCATACTTTACAGTATTAGATGTAAGAATTTATCTGGATAGAAGCGTCTTTCTGTATCTCACTCTGGGGGGACAAGTTAGTGACAGTTTTGATCAAATAAAAATATGGCAGCAAGTTTTACTGTTTGAGGAATCTGTGATAACTGATATTTGCCTCTGAAGCAAAAGAGGTTTTCCTTTCCAGGTCCATGGCACGCCCAAGGGCCGTTGTTTTTCCTCCTGCTCTGTGCTGTGACCTGCATTTGACTTATGGGAAATAATAAGGGGGAAGCACATAGTACGTGTTCAGCCCTCTGTGGACAGGCAAGCATATACTTGTCGTTTAATTTCATGACCTCGCCCATATAACTGCAGCTATTTTTACTTGGGTCTCTTATTACCAGACAATTACCATATAAAACATTCTAAAAATATATTTACTGACTTTCAAAAGAAAAGACAAGCAGAGAATTAGTAGACACTATATCAATGTTCTAAAACCCCACACTTCTCTTAGTAAAACTTAATATTTTTCATGGTTAAAAAAGTCAAAATTAGAAAGGTTAAACACTCTAGTAATTTTTAATTGTGGGTGAACTGTTAACGTGTCAGTAATCTCAAAAATTCTTCCTTTACATAAAAAGCCTGCCTAGCAACTAAATGCATAGTAGAATTTTTCAACTTCAGAATAACAACACGTGTATTCCAGTTACTGATAAAATATACTAATGAATACAAGCTGGGGAAAGCAGAAAGGAGAACTCTCCCAGCTTAATGTATTCAATTCTGTGCATTTCAGCCTCCCCGAATGTATTATGGCAAGGGCCACTGAGTGTGGAATTTGGCCACTTCTCAAGGGTGATCTCTCTCCCAGTCAGAAAAATGGTCCAATTGTTCACAAACAAAAGAACTCTCCCCCCTTACCTTCTTATAATTCCCCTCCACGTCCAATGGGGATTCTTGACTGATGATGTCATCCATTCCATCACTGTCCAAATTCATCCTTTAACTCTTTAGAATTTCACTTGAGAAAGAACCTCTCATGAATTCTGATAGGCTGGTGTGCCTGTGGCTCAGGACCCTGACCACTGCTCATGCTGACGTGGGGAGCCAGCTAAGAGTCTGTGCCCAGCTGAGCGTGTCCTTGTCCTGCTCTGTCTCAGAGACACCGCCCTGACTGGCCTCCCTGGTCTGTCCTGTGCTCTGGCACAGGGGCAGCTGCCGTTGTCCGAGGCTCACTCTGCACTGACACTCGGTTTGGTGCAGGTCCAGCCTCCCTAACATCTGCTGTCACTTTCCCCTGAATGATCCTCCGTGGGTTCCTTTCCACGGCACTTTTCCTGCCCCCAGTCAAGGAAGAGCGGATCCAACTCGCCAACTCCCCAGGTCAAGGCTGACCATGGCCAGGAGCTCTGTGAGGAAACCAGCAACCTCATTCTGAACCCAGGGTAGAGTGGATGGGATAAAAATAGCTGCAAAATCCCAGCCTCACAGACTTCACCAGTGAGTTAAAAGCCGGGTGTCCCATGACAAAATAAAAACAGTATAATTTAAAGGCTAACCTGTAGGACAGATGTTTGCTGTTTCCTTTTCCCCTAACCTATCATTTCTTAGAATCAGATGTAAATGTCTGATTTTGTGTGAGAAGCCCCAGCACAAACTGAAATTTATTTCTGACACAGAGAAGGACCCCTCCACCCCAGGATCAGTGCTTTGTTCTATTAATATAGTCAGGAGAATAAGGCCCATCAACTTTTCTTTAAAATTCAGCCAGTGGCAGGCTTTTTCACAAAAGACAACGTTCCTTGCGGCTGCCCTCTTTACCCTTTTCCCAGGGCCTTTGGTTTCGTTTACGGGCTTTACACACGGAGGAGGCCAAGGCCCACAGCTGGAGGATGTTTGGGTGCGAGAAGCAGACAAACAACACACAAACACACACTTATCATTCCTGCCTGACTACCCCCATGCAGTAAAAAATATACCCACTATTTATTTCAAAGAAATAAAGTCCCTGTTTGCGGGAGAAGTGGGCCAGAGAGCTCACAGGGCCAGCCCCGTCTGACACGGCCATCTCACACTGACTCGCTCAGACAGAAAGCGGCAGACGTACCAGTCAGTATGGTTTCCAATATGAACTCCTGACCAAGTTCAATGCTCTTAAGGACACACTAATAAAGCAAAAATGCCACTCAAGGTAGCCTTTTGGCATCTGAACCTCTGCTGACATGCTAAAATTCTGTTGTCAATTTTTCTCCACATTTTTTTTTAAAGTCAGTTTGTTCAAGACTTGTGGCTGGCATGTGTCCCAACATAGCCGAGTGCAGCTCTCCTTTTGTAAGGCAAATACCTTCCCCTGGCAGCTCCTGACCCAACTCCAAATCCTCCCTGAATTCCACCCCTTGACCCCACCACCACCTCCGTTCCCAAGAGAACGACTTATCCATTCGCCAGACAGTATGATAAATTGTATGTTGTGAGCCACACTTGCACTTGGGCAGGGCTTCTCCTTAGCAGAGATACCCCTTGTCTTACTCTCTTCCAGACCCCGGGCCCTTCATGCTAAGCCAGGCTCCCACTGTCTGCAGGCAAGGGACCCCAAACACCTGCCAGGGCTGTGCGGCAATGCTGGGCACCCTCCCAAATGAGGGCGTTTGTTCCCAACACCAGAGAATTATCCAAGGCTAAGGCTCTGGGGTCAGAATGAAGTATCTCTCCCATAAAGGATCCTGGGCATATTAAATCCTGCCTAAGGTGGTTACTTGAAATGAAGTAAGCATACATCTTTTGTGCCAGGCACTTTACACACGGGTCTTACACATGTCTTCAATCCTCAGAGTAACCCCTTGGAGCAGATACTATTATCAGTTACATTTTATAGCTGAGTGAGAGCTCAGTGAGGTTAAGTGACTTGCCCAGAGTGTGGCTACTTGCGAACAGTCAGCCAAGAACTTGAACCTGGTCCCCTGCTTCTGTGGCCCACATCCTATCCATACATGGGCGTGCCAGACCGCCTCCCACCGCTGCCTTGGTAAGGAACGGTTGCACACACTAAAATAATCAGGCACAGCTTTTACAAATTAGGGTTCCATACAGGAGAATTCTGGCAGCCCTCCTCCGACAGTATCACGTACTGACTTTAAACCCCACATCTGGAATGCCCAGCATGTGGCACCGGCGTCCCCTGCCAGTTAGGCCTCGGGAGATGACGTGAGAGCTCCGTCTCGGATGATCACCACCTAACATGCTGCACAATCAGGGCCCCTGCGGCTTCTTTCCTACCGCTACATGGTTTCAAGGCTTTTTCTACGGGGGCGAGGGTTTGAGTTTTCCATTGTGCTGCCCCTGCAGCATCCAGACGATGCCTTACACACGTGAAGAGCTGTTGAATAAACACAAGAACATGGGAGAAATGTATGTGTTGCTTAAAATACTTCCTCTAAATGCTGTCCATGGTAGGAAATAGTAGTTCATATTACTGCTTTTCAACTGAAGTTTTCAAAGATAAAACTGGGTCTGCTCTGGTTGAAAGAGCAGGGAGGTACCGTGAATTTCAGACTCTGGCCTTGGTTAGCATCCCAGTCCACTTAGCAATCGACAAATCAAGAGCTCACTTAAGTGAAATTTTAAACATTTAGAGATTACACGACTAAGTAAGATACATAACACTATAAGCCTAATTATCATTGTTTTACTTTAATTTTTAACAGGGTGAGCTTAAATACACAGTTAAAATGACTGAGCTCTCATTATTAGCCACGTACATGTACACACATATTTAAATGAATACACTGACTGTAGACATACATACACAAACACACACGTAACACTGTAATAATATGTTATCTTTTGGGGAAGGGCCCCTCAAAATCCAAGATGAAATTTCCCAGCCAAACAGCAGCAGCAAGGATGTGCGCTAAGAGAGTGCTGAGCACCATTCTCCTCCTCCACCCGCTACGCCTTTTCTCCTAAGTGATTCTCTAATGAGCACTATATAGAGACAAGTGAGAGGATACCCATCCCCTCCTGAAACATGGATGCAAAAGCCTGCAGGGGTCCCCAGTGGAGATGAATTTCTGTGCACTTCCCTGAAGAGAGCTCGGCCCACAGACAGGCTCGCTGCCCAGACCCCTTCCAGAAGAAGGTGCAGCCCTGCAGTCTGGACGGCTTGTACCAGCTTTATGTACGAGATAATCTCCGATCTTGTGGCCTGATCTTTGATGTACGTTCTGGAGTTTTACTGCCCTCTGACGAGAGCATACACACTACCTGGGAGCTTATCGGAAACGAAAACTCTGAGGTCCCGCCCCAGCCCTACCGAATCGGAAAACAGATTTTTAAAAGAGCTCCAGGATTTTGGAATGCACCTTCAATTTTAGAAGCACAGCTCCAGACCTTGGCAAACATTCATCATAAGCCATTAGCCTTCTATTTTGGATCATATTTCTGGGTTTGGTGGTAAGACCATGACTTCACATGTTTGGGATCAACACAGTCATCGTCACTTCCGAGAGGTCCCAATGGATACAGGAAAGGGAATAAACCAAGCACCGCACTGGAGACAGATGTGTGGTGATTTCTCAGGAGCTCTGCACACGCACTAGGGGGTAAGGGCTGCTCATGTCCCTTCCGCAGAGTTTTCTCTGGTTCCTTCCCCACCACCACCCTCTCTCCAAAATGAACTGTGCTGGCCTAATGTGGGCCCAGATACTAATGCTACTAATGCAACCTCCCTGAGGTTGAAAGGGCCTCTTCTCTGCCCACCCACCCACCCACCCACCGGCCCCTCCGCCCCCTCCTGAAATTCAAGGCCTGGAACTGCGAGCTTCAGCTTCCTGTCAAGCCCTGACCTGAACTGCAAGGTGCATTGATCATGTGAGCTAATGCTTTTAAATGATCATTATCGAGCACTAGTGGAAATTATTGACTCTGAGGACACTCACCACATTACTGGGAAATTACTTATGCATTGTCAGAAGATTTTCCGATTCACAGATGGGAAGGCTCGTTCATCCAGACTCACCCTTCAGCAACCTACTGTCTCCGCGGCATCCATCCAAATTCCACGTGCTAAACAAACTGATACTTGAGTTGTAATCTTTGTCCAAAGTAATTATTTCTTTTTTGGTTCTGTGCGAAGTTCATTTAAATTTGCTTTGCCTTTCAATTAAGGTACTCGGATAGCTACATACACCATGAAAATATGCAGGCAACATTTAAGTAAACTTTTCAGTGTATGTTAGAAAATTAAAATAATGGCTTTGGGAGTGTCGGGTAGAGGAAGCGGAAGTCTTGGGAGTAGACAGAGAGCCAAACATTCACCCCTATCAAAACGACTGAGGTCCACAGACATACATCTTTCTGCCCAGTGAAGATCCGAGTACAAGAAACTCAACTGTGGTCACTTTGGTGGCCGTGGCTGCGCTCCCGAGTGGGCCCAGCATTGATATCCTCCCTACATTTCTCTGAGTTCTTAGCATTCTTTCCCCATTAATGGCTCTCCTATGCCGATTGTCACTAGGCCTTTTTCATAGTAGTTTTCTTCTGAATTAAAGCAGTTTTGTCCAAGTACTTTCTATTTCAGGAAGCTTGGTAATTTCTGAGGCTTCTAGTTAGTGCACAGGAGAATACTAAGTACACCAAAATGTCTAATTTTTCCCTGGCATAGAGGATATGAATAAGTAACAGGGAATGGCTGTATTAACATTGAGCTTCTTATGAAATCGTGATTAGTTACCCAAGACTGTGTGTGCGTGTGTGTGAGTGTGAGTCTCTGCTCTCTGGAAATCATGAATGCTCCCTATGCACCAGAGAGGTGTTTCCACTTCCTGCCCTGCCCCCCCACCTTCCTTCCAGGAGAAAATACTAGATGTTTGGCTGAAAATTGGTGTTGCATATTTATTTCTTAAGGTCACTTGGTTTGTGAATGATGGTGTTTGGGGCACCAAGTGCTTCTTTAAATAGAAATGTTTGTGCTTCTACTAAATTTCTATTTCAGACAAGGTGCATAATGTAGTTGTATTGAGATTTTTTTTTTTGTTTGTATTCATTTTGTTTGGGCCCTTACCGCTGTTCTTCCTTTGTGTTAAAAGATATAAATTAGATTTTTAGATATCTTTCTGGGCTAAAAACAAGTGTAGAATTATATATCGAGAATTAGGTTCTTAATTTTTAAGGTGATAGTTAGGTTACTGCCTCTTCAAAAAAACACAGCGCATCTCAACAAGGCAAAAATGCAACTGTAACCAGGCAAAACAATGAAAACAAAGTATTCTTCAGTACTACTGAAAAATACTTTGGAAAAAATGTTTCCAGTAAAAAAAAATTGATCGAATAAGACAGAAAATTGTTTCAATGAACTTAAAAGCCTGTATCAAATAGTGCACTAAAACGCTTTGAAATTCCGTTTTCCATCAAGCCAGTATATTTTTCCCTGCTGTGGGTGAAACCAGGCTTAAATTAGGTGGAATCCTAAATGAATTCAAATTTGATACCTTGTTTTCTCCTTCACAGGAAGAAGTTGGGAAAGGAACCTCACTTGGCCTGGTGTCAAGAGGGAGAGGATATATTTCCTTTCCTTTGTTAACCATTAAATAACCCACTGGAATCTGGCATGAAGGCTGTTTACTACCTTCTTCAAAACATGTTGATGCGCTACTTAAATCGATAAACTCCTTAGTATTTCAGAACAGCATAGGCCATCTTTTATTTTATGTGCTGGGTATGACACTTTCATTAGGCTGAAACATTTTGCCCAAGAAAAAGTTGTTTCAGGAGGCAGTAAAGTTACCTCTGTATGGTAAAAAGATTTATTACAACTTTGCAAAATTCAATAGGTCAAGGAAGGCAGCTTGGATACAGTGCTTGCCTCAATCTACCACAGATATTTTGAAAAAGTGCTTGGGGACAGACCATGAGGTTCACCTCACCCTGGGAAAATTCCTGGGTCAAGAATTAGTAGGTACAGAGGTGTATTTTTAATCATTGCCTCTGGGAAGGCTGGGAAGGCTGGGACTGTCTCACTCATTTTATTCCTTAGACTATACCCCCACCCTCATTTTGGCAGACAGGGTGTTTGAAGTGCTGGCAACTGGCCAGAAGGCTGACAAGCTAGGTACCTGGACTGTAGGGGCATAGTCACCAACTCCCTGCTGCAGTGCACAGGTCTGAGCTTCTCTGTGGTATTACGATGGGAAATCCTGATCCTAGGAACTCAGAACATCACCCGCTGCAGCAAATGCAATTCAATGCTACAAACGTTTATGGAACACATACTCCATGTACAGGGCCAGACGTAAAAAGGAGGCTCCTGTCTTCAGGAAGCGTGCTGTGGAACGGGGGAGACAGACTTATACACCACCAGCTGAGAATGGGCTCCAGCAGGGGTAAACCCAAACTGCACTGAGAACTTTTGACTGGGGACGGGAGGGGAAAGTTTCCTGACATTTGAGCCTTGAAAGCTGCCTCAGCCTGAGACAGGTTGAAGCAGGTGCAGTGTGAGGAGGAGACATTCCAGGCTGAGGCACCAAAGCAGAGAAACAGAAGTGACCGCAATGTGGGGCAGGAGTGTCGCGTCACGGGGGAGGGGAGTTTCTGCCCAGGGGCCAGGTCATGGTTAGGCCTCAGAGGCCACGCAAAGTGGGACAGGAGGGATCCTAAGGAAAACGGGGACCCGTTATAGATTCCGACCGTGCGTCCTCAAGACCTGGTGTGCATGCGACGAAGAGTCTCTTCAAGCTCCCAAGGGAGGAAAGAGATGAGAGTCAATCACCTATCACTTTACTTTGTTTTCTTCCCAGTCTCCATTCCCACAGTAGCAAGAATGCGAGGGCGTGATCTGTATCGGAGGTGGTCGTTCAGAGAATTTCAGCGACAGAAAGAAAGGGATGAAAGCCCGTCATTGTTTTTATACACGCTTGAATCCAGAAAAAACCAACTGCTGGGAAAGAGGGAAACTATTTGGGAGCTTTGAAGCAGAATGGACCCTCTGACCTAAACTTGTGCTGTCGAGTTAACGCGACCTCAAAGCTCCCTATCAGAGGATAAAAATGTGGCCCCTCGAAGGCTGCCAGGCCTGCAGCTCTGGGCGAGATTCTTTCCTGAAGAGGCTGGCTTCCTCCCAAGTCTGGAAAATGGAGGTCGACAGCTCCTCCAGCTCCTAGCACGGCTACCAGAGAAAATGACAACACACACCTCGGTAACCTCTTCGCTAATGTAAATCCTGAGAGAGAAAAGTACACGAAGGTGATGACTACATGAGACCCTTTAAACACAAAACCGCCACCAGAACTTCTGCCCAAGAATCTCTCTGATCACCCTCCGTGGGCGGATCACTGGTCCGTGGATTAAGCTGTTCTAAGCACAGGGTGTGCAAAACACCTGCAACAGAGGTTCTCCCGCATCGTAAAACTTTCTTTTTCAAAAAAAAAAAAATCATCTATTTGGAAAAGCAATATACAAGAATCAAGGACAGTTCCCTCTATCAGCAACAAACAACTGAGAAATAAGCGGTGCGTGGTGCTCCTGGGCTGCTTCACAGTCTTCCCCCAGCCCCCGCTGGGCACCAGAAGGAGGAAGGAGCGCTTAATTCACGGTAATTCACTGACTTGTTTATGCAGAAAGGTGGCCTCCAACCCTTGGAGACCTGCCAAAGGGGGACCTGCCAACTCCCATGCCAGGGTGTTGACTAGGAAAAATCCCATTTCACAGATGAGAAAAGTAAGAAGAAATAAGGGGCTAATGTGACCCCCAGGGAAAACCTGCAGGTTAATGGTGGGTGTCGAGGGAGGGAGCACATTGGAGAAAGTCGCCCTAGTGGCTATCAAAACACGAGAAACCACGATGCAATAGTGTTTTATACAGAGTAGGCGTATCCACCCAGATTTCCTGAGGGTTTTTTCCCTAAACACTGGGAAAGCTGATGGCCCCTGCCCTCCTGGAGCTTCCGTGGAGCGAGGGAGACAGAACACACACACATGCATGTGTGCTCTGATAGAGGGTAATGAATGCCGAGTATAAACACGAATTACAGAAGTGAGAGAGAGAGATACTGGGACAGAACTGGGGAGCTGGCAGTTGACACAGGGAGACTAGTGAGGGCCTCCTCAAGAAGGTAACACATGAGCGAAGACCTGCAGAAGGGGAGAAGGAGCTCTGGGGGACACTCACAGGATGCCCAGGTGTGTGTGAATTTCTGATAAACAGTGAACAATTTGCTAGTATAAGCATGTCTCAAACACTGCAGATCACTTGCTAAACCTGGCACCCCTACGCAGGGAAGCATATGCCAGGTAGCAGGGACAGGACAGCTGGTGAGAGGAGAGTGGAGGGAAGGGGAATGCGGGAGAGGAGTCCAAGGGGAAACAGGGCCCCCAGGAGGCCCAGTCTTTTATGCTGAGGAGAATTTTGAGAGGGGTCACACGCTCTGACTTAGGTTTTAAAAGACTGTTCAAGGGCAAGAGTGGCAAGACCAATGAGGAAGCGATTACTGCCATAATGACGAGGATGACGATGATAACATAATGATAACACACTTCTAGGTATGCACCAAAATGAGCAGGCAATTTTGGGTGGAATGGCTCCTGAAGCCCCATTCATGGACTCTCCATTAGGAAATGTTGGTGTACATTTATGAGGAAAGAAATCAGTCCTACGGATAAATTCTATCTACTCACTAACAATGCTAATATGCCCTCATCCAAAAAGGGGAAGTTTGTTTCTGAAAAACATCAGGCTGTCGATAAGTCCCGAGTGCCCATGATAACATCAAGCCAAGGACTTCGAGAAACCGCCCTTTCTGAATCCACTCTCGTGTGGGGTCAGCTGGGTTCCAAAACTAAGGTGTCTAAGTAGGACTGAGACTCAGTTTCCAGGTGAGCGTTTTGTTTTTGCTGAGCTGTGGATAAAGGGAGAGATTTTCAAAAGAATATACAGATAAAGGTAGTTCTATACACAACCCATGGAGATGCAGAATCTATCGACTATGATTATGTGCCTGATACACTTAATTTTATTGTGAAAATAAGCCACAAACACTTCAGAACTATTGAGCACACAATGACAGTGCTACATGCTGTAGTTTATATAAAATAAATTCACTTTGTCCTCCTTTGGAAAAGGCAGTAGGCTAACAAAATCCCTCCCCTCCAGATGCAATTGCTGACATTTGACCAATTTTTGACCTATAAAAATGGTGATTTCATGTTCACCCTAATGAAAAAATATAGGAAATAATCTTGGAGTACCTTGCCTTTCGAAAATTAAATTACATAGTTTCTCTGAAATGAGAGAAGAAAAATTATCTTAATTATGACAGTCATTTAATCGCCTGGAGCCGTGCCAGGAGCGGGCTCGCTCTGCAGAGACGTCGACAGGCTTCGCTCCCCAGCTCTGTATTACGTGGGAGTGAGTTCTCAGTGGTCCCCCCCACATCCTGACCCCCTTCCCTTGGGAAGAATTTCTGTGAAGCACAAATCTTGATATTTGGGATCTACAGACCTAAACTACTACAAAATGCAATACTGTAAAACAAGCCTACAATGACGAAATTGCAATGATGAAGCAGGGAAAAAAGTGTGTAAATACATTATACAGACACATTCTATTTACCTTAGAAAAACCACTGCCCTCACTCTTGTGAAATGTATTATCCTGCCTGCATACATTTGCCCCTGTGAAATCTGACCTTAGGAGAAACACCTGCTCGTCTCAGGTAACCTACCTCACACAAGGAAGAGGCATTGTTAAGTTAGAGAACTGGTCTCTCAGAGCTTCCAAAGTCGGTCAGTTGAGTAATACCCCAGTATGAACTATCCAGGACTCGGACTAGCCGTGCCTGCTGATGCAAGCAGCAATTTCTCAGAACGTTCTTGCTGTCTGTTTACAATGAAGATACTTGCAATGTTGCCTCGACAGTTGAAATCGCAGGAAAGAGTTATTAACACTCTAAACTGGTCTTTTGAAATCAGCTCAGTGTTTAATTCAAAACTCCAGACAGCAAATTAGCATATAGATGAATATGTATTCTAAAACATTTTCTATTTGGAGTTTTTTATGCATGTTGGTTGGCACCTTAATTCTTATTTACTAACCGTTTAGAACAATATATTAATACAAATAAGTTTGGAAAGACATAAAAGTGCAACTTTAAATGTCAAGTTCACGCTGGCTGATTTTTGAAAATTTCTAAGATCATCCATTACTTCCTATTTACATAATTTCCTTAAGGACAATCCTAAAAACTGGACGTGAAGCAACTCCCATGCAATGAGCAATTATCATATTCCTCGATGTGGTCTATGTGACATTCTGACCAGATTTTCCTCCTCTGAAGCCCCTTAAATTCAATTACAGCTCAAAACAGTTCCTCTTATTTGCAGACATACAGAATATGCAAAGCACAGATCACCTCAGAGGATTTCACATACGCTTTAAAGGCCAAGGAAGCAGTGTTTTCTGCTCCATTAGTCCCCAGAAACCCTAATTACAATTCAGATACTGTATGCCATGAAGGCCGGGAGTGGAGGATGGCAAAATCCCTTGAAAATCCGGAAAGAGGCAACCTGCTGCTTTGGAAGAGGAAGGCCTTTCCTCCCAGAGGATGCCGGCCTCACAATCAGGCTTTAAATCTTACCTGATACGAACAGTTGTCCTGATGTACCATCTCAGTGCATCCTACGGCGCAGACCCCAAAGCAGGACTGCTCAGCGAGGAGGCTGCGGAGGGAACGCGGAGCATCCGCAGGCGGAGAGAACGCCCTGGGAAGGCAGGGGCTCCCCGCAGATTAAAATGGATGCTGTTTCGCAGATCAACCTGCGCAGTGGCTCTGCCTGTGCCGGGAAGCGCGCAGCGCGCCGAGCTGCTCTCCTCGGAAACCAGCAGTGAGGCTTGCAAACATGGAGCTAGGACCGGGCTGGGGGAGGGGGCGCGCTCATCACTGGCACAATCAGCCAATTATATTATAGGCACAAAGAAAAGGATCAGTCTGGGGCTGGTGTGACCTTCTGGTGCTTTATGAAGGCAGTTAACTGATGTGGAAACATTCTAGTCCTCATTAAAGGGAAAAAGGCCAGGGAGGGAGAGGGAGAGAGACGGAGCCAAATCAATGTTGCAGTTGAACATTTCTGACCCCCATCATCACCCTTCCTGCCCATAGATGCTGCTCGGATGGTGCTTATAAACAAGAGGCCTCCGGGCTCAGTTCAGAACTTTTAATGTGAGAAAGGGAAAATGGCCCATTCTGAACACTGACACCGAAAGGGTGTCTTCTGTGCTGAGTTTTTGAAGTGTTTGCCAACTTTATAACTACAAGAAGGATCTTCATTCTTTAAAATATTATTTTGTAATTCTTTTGATTCCCCACTGATTTTTGGCTCTTCCTTGCTTTTTAAGTCAAAGAGAAATAAGGTGACATAATTATTCCTATACTGTTTGGTTTTTTTTTTTGGCAGGGGGAGGAAAGCTTAGTAAAGTCAGTATAATTCATTCATTTTATGGAACTAAAACTGAACTGCAGTTTTATAAAAAGACTTTGTGTGTGTGTGTGTGCGCGTGTGTGCACGCCCGCGCGCATATCTATCTAATCTACATACCAACGCTGTGACTTGAATAGACACCCCCATCATAACACAAATGATCCTAGAAACCACCCACTGTACTTAACAGGCAACAATGGAAAAAATTTTGGACTTACAGACAGTAATTGAAGGAAATACAAGTTGGACCATACATGTTTCTGAGGATAAAAGGATCCAATTTCTGAACTGCTTCTGGTCTTCCTAGGGTTTTAGGGTTTATCACAAGAAACAACCAGGCCTGCAGATTTTTTAATCTAATTTAATGACAGAAAATTAAGAAAATAAACACAATAAAATTTCCGTATCTATTTTCCCAGTTGCCACAGGCAATTTTTTTGGTTGTTTCTTAATAAACTGGCCCTGAGCACTTACTGGTACTCTGTAAAAATGTGACTGAATTTAAACCATCAATTAAAAGAAATTTAATAGGGATATTATTTTTAATCTATGTTAATATATCCATTAATTTATCTTCTCAAAAACTCTTATTAATAACCAACAGTCTTCATTATGCTACTGATAAAGCAAAATAAGTGCTTTTTGCCTGAGGAATGAAATCTACATGTTTGACATGTTTTTGTATCAAGTGCTATCTTAATGAATGGTGAGCGTTTGTGTTAGGAATATTGGGTGATATGTTTTTAATTGTATAACAACGTCTCTGCTGCTTGGAAGGACAAAAACCGGTTGTCATAAATATTGTTAATGTTTGCTATTTGAGGTTCAAACAGGAGGAACGTTTGCCCCCTCAGTGCAGGAGGCCGGCCTACATCATGAGTCTTCTCAGACACAGGATGAAGAAGCGAGGAGAGAAACTGCCCAAGGAAAGGAAACAACAGGCAACCCATCCCCAGCCCAGCCTCCCACCTCCTGCACTGAGTAATGCACGCGGGACAGAGAGAGACGTCTGTGTGGAGCGGCTTGTCACGCAACCACTTGGATGAAGGTTCTGGAATCCTAACTATGTGCAAGGAAAAGCAGGCCAACGTGAAAGCTTCTTTTGCAAGGTAGCAAATAAGATGAAATGGAAATCTTATGCCTAATGTAAAAGGCATAATCCCCAACGTTCCAAGACAGAACAGCTCCGACTTCAAAGGCTGTTCAAGCTTTACTCAAATTACTACTCTGACAATCTATGACCTTAAGACTCAGGAACACGCTTTCAAAAGCTGTACAAGACCACTTCCTGGACTCTGTTCTCTTCTGAAAACTGGAGGCTCTGGGATATGTTACATAAGCTCCTGAAGACATTTATCATGTGCTGTTAAAAAAAAAAAGCTTAAACATGATCCCACTCTTCACAGTTGCTGTTCCATAAATAGTGGAAGTGACTCAGAGGTGGCGCTGGGGAGAACAGATTTCTGACAATTGTATCCCAAATCCTGTCAGAAAATCTTCTCAAGTGGTATAAACAGCATTGAAAAGAAAAAAAGAAAAAAGAGAAATACATCAAGCAAGCTTCCTTTTATAGTCATTCATTAGAAAGGACTTTGTGTTACAATTTAAACTGTGATTTGCTAATACAAAAAATGTTAAACAGAAACCAGCTATTCTGAGAACATTTAAGCTAGAAAATTTATCAAACGTTTGTTATTTATGAACTAAGTGATATTGATCAGCTGTTTCGGTATGGGCTACGGAGCACGGAGGCTTTTTTCTTCCCAAGTCCTGACAGCTTCCTTTCCCGTAAAAAGTATTTGGTCTCAGGTTTGGGTGGGACCTCAAGAGATACACTGTTATTTCCCAAATAGGGAAACCAAGGCCTAAAAAAGTTGTTCAAGAACATAAATCCTCCTCCAACAATAAAACGGCATCAAAGTAAGAAAAAAAAAGTGCCCAGATTTTCTTTCTGGTTCATACCTTGTGAGTGTGTTCATACGAACCAATGCTAAATAAGGACCCAGCAGGTTTGGAGGAATGAACCCCCTCTCACTGAGTCAACGTAGGCCGACCTTGAAATCAAAGTCTAAGATCAGTGAAAGTGAGGTTGCAGTGCGGTGCTGCCTAAGTCTGAACCTAAGGCATGTTTTAAAGGAAGAAAAATTAACATATTAATATTTCCTGATTAAGCTATTGTTCCTATTACTGCCACCAAGCAAACCATCATGTAATTAAATCCAGAAAAGTATTTTTTCAATCAAGGAAATTAAATGCAACAGAATGAGGGTTTTTTTTGGATAGTCAAGACAGTGACAAAAAGTCCCATCTGCAGGTCATCTGAGTCTACAGTTTCAGAAGTGAATTACTGGGGTCGTGGACTGGCTTGGAGTGGCAGCAGGAACTTTCTGGCACAGCTGTATGACCTCATGAGGGTTTGGCTCACAGGTATGCACCTCCCCAAAACACACTGAATAGTATATTTAAGATTTGTTACATAAAATTTTGTTGTTACGTAAAATTTACCTTAAAAGAATAAAAAAAGATACGGTTAACGGATTTTGAACTCTAGTTAATGACATGCAGGCTGGAGTATTTAGGCGGAGGCTTACTAATGTCTGTAACTTACTTTGACACTAATCAAATACATGAGATGGATGGAGGGATGGGTTGGTGGGAAGCCGTGACAAAGCAAGTTTAGTAAAACATTAATTCTTCAATCTGAATGGTGCGCAAACAGGTATTCACCTAAAAACTTTTCCATTTGGAAATATCCTGAATGAAATGTTGGGGAAAAATTAAGTTATTGGGGGTAGGAAAGGCAAACAAGGAAGTCATCGTCCTCAGCAATATTTTTAAATTTTCCTTAGGGAGTTTGGAAAAGCAGAAAGAAATGTTACATAGCTTTAAGTTTTGCTTCTTTACAGGGCCATGGAAGAAATGGAATTGCAGGGGGAATGAATCCCGTTCACATCAGGGAGAACTAGGTCCTCAAATGACCCGCCCAGAGAAGAACACAATTGGCATCGCTTGTGACAATAGATTGGAGAAAATGTCTTTGTGGCTCACGGAGTATTTTCCCCAACATCTCCCTTGACCCGTACAACCCCGTAGTGGAAACAAATCCCGGTTATGTGCCATGCGAAGGAGAGTTTCTGCCCTCCAAATGTTTGGTAAGACAAACAAGGCAGTATACACAAATAATGATGAGTGAATGCACTAAGTGCCTCCTAAGAGATTTTGTTGTTTGCGCACTAGGAATTCAGAAGAGGGAGAAAACTCTTAGCTAGAGTAAACCAGGAGACTGCAATAATCTTGTTCGTTTGGTTGTTCACTGCTTAAATGTCTGTCTTTTCTATTTCTAGATTACTATGAGTTTCCTCAGGACTTGGATCTTGGTTGGTTTATTCAGTGCAATTACCCCCATCATCTAAAACAGTACCTGGCATATCATAGGCTCCCAATAAATATATTTCAATGAATGCATGAATGATTACGACCTTCCGAAAGTTACTTCATTGCTTTTAGCCTCAGTTTCCTCATCTATAAACTAAGGATATTAATTCCCTGTTTACCGGGTCGATAACAGGATGAAATGAGAATAACATGTGAAACACACTACTCAGGAGAGGATCAGAGACGGATTTTCCCCCCATCTCCTAAAATGAGAGGTAATAGCAACAGTCCAAGGAATAAAGAGAGGCCTGAAAAATGGAGGTGATGATGGGAATGGAAAGGAAAGACAGAGGGGCGCATCCCCTGATGCACTGAAAAAGGAACTGCAGGCGCCTTGGAGGCGAAGAGAAACAGGGGAGTAAGCGAGACAAGGCATGGTGAGGATCTTGGACCCCAGCTGGAGTGACGCTGGTGCTGGGAAAAGAAATGGGGAAGTTCAAACAAGGAACTAATTCTGAAGGATTGGGTTGCAGTGATGAGGCCCTTTATTTTTCACCATAAAGTTATAAGTTGAAGGTACAGGAGGAGGCAACTGGGGCTCACAAAAAAGTCAGGCCAACAGACAGAATGTGGGGGTCTTTTGCAAGAGGAGAACTGTTGAACTGTAGACATGGATTAGATTAAGGAAGAGATAAAGAGAAAAAATTAATGAGAAACAAAGACATCACTATGGTGAGCAAAATAATGACGCCCCCCCCAAATAGCCACATCCTAATCCCCATGTAGGAAAGGGAAATGAAGGTTGCTGATCAGCTGACCCTGAAATGGGCACACAGTCCTGGGTTATGCTGGTGGGCCCAGTGTGTCAGAAGATGCCTTATAAGGCAAAAGGAGGGGGCAGAAGAGGAGGAACCAGAGAGACAGCAGCCTAAGAAAGAAGGCACAATGGGTTGCTTGGCTTTGAAGACAGAGGAACAGATCACAAGCCAAGGAATTTGAGAGGCGTCTAGAAGACAGAAAAGGCGAGACACTGTCATGAGGGGTCAGGGAGAAAGCAGGCTGACACACCTCAAAGTCTTCAAATACTGCAGGGAAGCTGAAAAGACTAACAGGCCAAAAGGGAAACACAACCCAAAGCCATTGGTTTGGACTATTAGGAAGTCATCAGTTCTGCTTAAAAGGATAATTTTCATAGTATGTGTTACGGATGGAAGCCAGGTTATAAATGGTTCAGAAGTTGAGGAGCTGAGTAGAGAGCAGCTGGGCAAGTTTGTGGATGAACGGAACATTAGGGTGGTAGCTTGAGTAGGTAATAGAACCAGAGAGTTTGCGTTTGGGGCTGGTGTTTAAGACAGGGGACACCCAAACACCTCTGTGGGCAGCAGGGAGGGAGCAGGCCAGGAGGGAGAAACTGATGGTGGAGGCTGGGAAATAACTGAAAGGGCCAAGTCCTGACAGAGTGGTATCAGGAGCACAGGAGAGGGGTTCACTCCATCTTGCAGCCTCGGGGTACAGTGAGTCAAGTTATGAAGCAATGCTGAGTAAGGAGGAGCTCACAGGGGAGAAGGGGAAGATGCAGAAGCACAGAGGGTGAGTGTCCTTGATTGGGTCTTTGAAAAAGCAGTGATGTTATAGACCTCAAGGAGAGGGAGGCCAGCTTGGTTGAGATCAGAGAGGCTGGACCAGTGTGGGGGAAGCTTTTCAAGAGATTTTGTAGGGGGTGTTCCTGTATTACTTGGGGAGATTCAATTAATACTATAGAAGAACAAGATAAACAAATGGGATGGATGAAACTTATGATATGTGTTAAGTACATGCAGTGAATATGTAGTAGCTTGCCAGACACAGGCCGTATGTGTAGCTGTGTTAGATTTTGACAATGAGTAAGTAAGCAGAAGGAGGCAGAATTCGTGAGAGGTGCTGGGTATTGAAAGTCAATACATGGATGTGTGAGACCTAGATCAAGCATGTGTGCCAAGCATAGGAGCACAGAAAGTAACAGAAAAACTAAAGAATCCCATACTATTCACAGCACACGAAATAACTGGAGCCACATGAGGCACTCAATATTGATTAAGTGGCACAGTGACTGCCCTTTGATGACAACCATGCCGGCTCTCTGTGTCCTCTGCCCAAAAAATACAATCTGTAGCTACTATCAGGCGAGGAGATGAGCTGAAGAGGAAGCCGAAGAAGGGCCTTGCCCCCGCGTCTCTGACAGAGCAAGCCGTGTGTCGTTAGCAGACCCCCACTGTCTACCTGGGCCTCCTTTCTCGAACCTCCACTCTGGTCATGACCACATCATCGACAGAGAGGGTGGTTGTGGCAGAAAGGCTGGACATACAAATGCTGCATAACCCAAAACTCAGGTAGTGTGGTCCTTGCACACTCCCAAACCATGTCCTCAGTATGATTCTGGTGAGACACGATAGAAAGGGGGGAAAAATCCCAACAAGTGGAATGAGGAAGTAGGAGCCAACAGCACAGGCCAGCAAGCCACTAGGTCCGCTCACCAGGGCCCCCACCTCACCCATGATCAAGGACAACAGCTGATGGTGGGAAACACCTGCGGTGGTCACAGAAGTCAGCAACAATTAGGACTGGCTGAAGCCAGGTCATGCCGAAAGGAAGGAAAAATTGAACATAGACCGACCCCAAAGCTCATGACACCATCATTGTAATGAAAACTGAGGCAAATAGAGGGGGAACACGAGGGGAACAAATAGCATGACACTCCTGGAATGGGTTGTGTTAGGAACAAGGCCCCTCCCAACCAGAAAGCAGAGTCAGAATTTGGCATCGCAAAGCTTAGAAACAACCCACCCCTGAGAACACATAAAATCTCAGGAACTACTGACCACAGTGCGCAGCTCCACGGTGCCCGTGTTTCCTTGGATGGGTACCTCTGCTTCTTTCACGGTGGCCGCCATGCGTCCTTCCTGGCCTATTTTTCTCTACCTGAATAAAACTTCCTTTCGTTCTTACTCTGACTTGTTCTCGAAATTTCTCCTGCACAAGTCAAGAGCCTGGAGGTTGCCTGAGACTCCAAAGGAACAGACTGTGCTAGGCCAGGGCCAGCCCTCAGCCCGGAGCTGGTCCAGTTACGCTGAGACCAATGCCAGTGATGTGCAGGTGGGGGTTTTCCTACACCACCGAGCAATTCTCGCACACTAGCTGGGCCTCCTACAATTCAACTCAGTTCTGCCACTATCTGCCTGGAGAAAATGTCAGATTCCAGATTCCACAGGTAAGGGTTCAATCCACATGACTGGCCTCCTTCCCCACTTCAGATGCCAACTGCGACCCACGTGGTCCCTTGTGCTTCTACAACTCAGGAAGAGCTGGAGGTAAGAGAGATGCATAGGACGAGGTGTGGGGGAAAGGGCAGGGAGTGTCTGTGCTTTCTCTCCCGGGGTGCCACCCTGCTCAAATCTCCACACGTTCACCAACCCAAAAGCTCTCTGAATCCCATCCTCTCTTTGAGAATTATTTTTTTTGGAGACTTTTTATGGAGAGTTCATTTCATAGGCAGGATTGATTAAATCCCTGGCTTTTGGTGACAGATGCGACCTCCAGGCCCTCTCCCCTCCCCAGAAGTCTGGGGGTTGGGAATGAAAGTTCCCACCCTCCCACCGAGTGGTTGGTTCCCCTGGCAACTGGCCCTCAAACTGAAGTACCTTCCAAAAGCCACCTCATTAACATAACAAAAGAAACTCCCACCTAGGAAATTCCAAGAATTTTAGGAGCTTTGTGCCAGAAATGGGAATGAAGACCAAATCAGAATATCACACTAAGTATATCAGCTCATTCCTTCTCTTACCCTTGCTTCTTGATATGCATTGATGTAATGAACTGTGATTTGAGCGTCTTAACCTGGTCTGAGACTCCTGGGAGAGTGACTTGGAGGTCATTTCCCACAGAAAATGATGCTTGGTGTCAAAATATTCCCACAACTTCTTCCCACATACTAGGAATCCCCAAAATGGGAAGTGAGAGAATTCTGGATAAAAAGAAGTTGCAATATTTTATCTTTATAATTATTCATAAGAAGCTTACCCAAGAGTCTTACAAACTAAGTAAACTTGTTCACTCAGAGTTTAGACTATTCCAACCCTGGTTATACTTGTGTTTATTAATTCAGATATTAAAAAACAGTTTCCTGAGCAAATTGTTGTGAATCAAGGGTTGTCACTCTTTCTTTTCAAAAGGATTAGAATCTGCTTTTAAAATGAAAACCAATGTGTAAAACAGTCAAAAGTGTTTTTAATCAATATAAAATTATTCATAGCTCAAATTTATATTATTTACTTACATCCTTCAGTGAAAACATGAGGCTGTTTTGTTAAACTCAGACATTTGAAAATAGAACTTAAAGAAGTCAGTTACAGCCTTATTCCAACAGTGCACTCCTTATTTCCTTTGTGGCACGTCAAGAGATGCTGTTTCACACAGATAAGTAGATGGAAAAGGTAATAGTTTTGAATAGCTTATGCTGCAATCTCTGGATATTCTACATTAAATATATCAAAAGCTTGAAAACAAAGTAATAAGACATTTATTTCAAAATTGATTTATTAACATCATATATCAATTGCTCACATTTCTTATTGTGAACAAGACAGAATACCCCAACCTCCAATAGGTCATCAGTCTAGAACCAGACTGTCTCACTGGATATGCTGGGCATTTCCTCTAGTCATTGTACGATCCACCTATTAGGCTCGATGAGGGAATGTGCTATACAGATGCTCCCAACACTAACCTGGCCTGGCACCGAGTTGGGTCTCATGGACACTCATTTGTAAGGGTTTTCAGCAAGACCAGTGCAGAGCTCTCTTGGTTCATGACACGTGTACAAGCTCAATTTTGAGGACTGTAAAAAGCTTCTTAAGTTGGTAGGACAAATATCAAAAGGGGGCGGGTGGAGAAAAATACTTTGCATAGATAATAAATCCCTACACATTGGACTGAAATGGTATACCCTTGTCACCACAGCTTTATAGGACAACGTTTCTCCAAAAGCCCACAGTCTCATAGATAATCTCAGTTGTATCTATGCTCTGAGTTATTTCCACATTTCAGAACTCTAATTTCCAATTTGATTTTGGAGGCTGAACCTGGGGCCAAGATGTTTAGCAGCTCATATAATGGGTGCAAATGAGCCTCTAAAAATACCTCCTGCAATCCCTGGTTTCTTCTAGGGACACAGCTGAAACCTGATGCATCAGGCACTGTATAGGGGCCAGGGCAGCCTCCCTCTCCCTCTAGAATAATGAGATGGTTTATATTTCAACAGAATCTGCCAAAGTGCCTGTTTATTGGACACCATCCTAGTCTTCTCCCCATAGTATTTTCTGGCCAATGCTGACTGAAACCCGCACACTGAAGAAAAATAGTAACTGACTCAGAGATAAATTTGGGTGAAGTGTACACAGTTTCACCCCAAATTTATGTCAGTGTTTAAGGACCATTTCTTTTAGTCTCCATTTAGTCCCTGACTTTGGAGTCAGGTAGTAGCAGAAAAAGTGAGGATAGTATAACCTGCCAGGTCCAACACAAGACTTTTCAAATAAAAATAAGTTCATCTGTCAGGAGAGGTCAAGCCAGACCCAGCACAAAGTGCGTGTGTGCGTGTGTGTGTGTGTGTGCATGCATGTGTGTGTGTGTGTACACGGGAAGTACTGGGCCTGCCTCCCTTTATCCCTCCGGGTTTTCGGTAGCCCATGTAGCCTTACCTACCAATGTAAGTGCATTTAGCTAAAGCAATATTTAGAATCCCAGACAAAAAAAAATTAAGTTCATTTCTCCGAGGTGGTGGTGGTTTTTTTTAAAAAAACAAATTAACAGAGTATTAAGAAAGGGGACTGACCCTTATCTTGAAGAAAGGTGACCTCTAGTGGACAGCTGTGTTTTTCAACCAGTTTAAACTATGAAGAGGCTTAGGAAACAAAAATACTGTTAGGACTAAGCTCCACTGTTTAACATTTCAGTGATATTGTTAAAAACAGGCTGACTCATAAATGATCATCCCCATATGCTCCCCTTCCCCCCTTTTTCAAGCTGTTTAGTTTTAAAATGTTTAAATTGAGTTTATTTTCTATAAGGTTTCCAAATAAGCAACAACCAAAATGAAAACAAAAGCAAAAAAATATTATTACATATAAGCATTGCGTGAGTCAGCAAACGTGGCACATGCAAAGGCATGGATTTTTTTTTCTTTTTACGTCGACTGTGGAAAAAACATTTCTAAAATCAAACACACTAGGTCACTAGTTTATTGTACAATTTTATTTTATTATAAAAGCGCTATTATTTTCAAAAGACTTCACAGAATAAAGCAGGATAATGATGAAAAGAAACAATTTATGTAGTGTATTTCTTCTGAAAACTATCTGCTGGTCAACTGATGTACTTGCCTAGTTCATCACTGAACTCTGGGCAGAGGCCTAATATTTATGATTAAACCCAACATAATCTCTAAGAAACTATTAAAATTCCCTAGTGGTCTTTAAATCTTTTTTCCCACCCTCATCATAGGAGTGGTGATGAAGTGCTGTTGGTTATAATGGGATTCAGGCTTTCTCTGGCACGTTCTCTGACCCGCTTTCCCAGGGTCAGGCAAGCGGCAACCTGGAATGGCTTTATGATTGTTCTCATCCTCGCCCCTCCAAAGAGGTGCTCAAACGGTTTTAGTTGCTAAAGGGTAGGAGAGCAAACACTGGTCTAAAAAGTTTTATATGAAAAATGTCAGAATATCATTTACACTTGATCTTAGCCAAAAGGCCGAGGAGTGATACCAGAGTATCATTTAGTAATTTCATTAACTTGCTTGATCTTTTTTTAAAAATTTATTTATTTTTAGAGAAGGAAGGGAGGGAGAAAGAGAGAGAGAGAGAGAAACATCAATATGCGGTTGCTGGGGGCTGTGGCTTGCAACCCAGGCATGTGCCCTGGCTGGGAATCGAACCTGCAATAACTTGCTTGATCTTAAAGCCTTTTGAAT
Organism: Phyllostomus hastatus; assembly: GCF_019186645.2. Classification (NCBI taxonomy): domain Eukaryota; kingdom Metazoa; phylum Chordata; class Mammalia; order Chiroptera; family Phyllostomidae; genus Phyllostomus; species Phyllostomus hastatus. Next base: position 14,307,895 of record NW_025333977.1, on the reverse strand, counting down.
TAAGACAGTTTCTCATCTTTAAGAAAATAAATTATTTCAGAATATGAAAGCACTGGTTAGGAAACTATACTCCTCCAAACAGGTGAACTCAGCTCTCAGAGTGGAGGGTTAAAATTAGTCACGGATTATTCACAAGCAGTAAAATTACTCTTCAGATTAATATCACATCTTCTAAAACTCGGTAACCAGTTTTTCCTTGTGAAGGGCAAAGACAGCCTCTTTGAAACGCGTAAGTTGGGCCAACAAAATGTGCATTTATTGTAAGTGCTGGGACTTTTTCATTATTTATGAAGAAAGCCAAGACAGAAATCAGTGTCCTTTCCAGGCCCAGCACCTTGCACAACACCTAGCTGCCTCTCACCAACACCCCTCCTCTCGCGTCATCCGAGATGATGCTAGGGGACAGCAGAGCTGGCTTTTTTTCATTCTTGACATTCAAAAGAAAAGAAAAACTACAAAAATAAACACGATCCACTTTGCCCAGGCGCCAGTGCTTCCTCTGTTCCTCTGACTTCCAGCGTAACTGTGAGGAGCAGTAGCTGGCAGAAAAGGCCCACATCTGCTTTGCAGATGGCAGTGGAAACTCATATGGGCAGTTGAAGCTACTTGTGTTTTGTTTTCAGGTTTTTTAAATCAAATTTCCCAAGGACAGAAGTGATATTTTTTTCAGCAGGGCTGTCACTACAGCTGAGGCAATTGGACCCTTGACCCTGATTTTGGGTGGCATAAATGTATAAAACATCATTAAACAAAAATTTAGCCTCATTCACTCACCCTAGCTTGCCCCTGATTCGAAAGTTTCGACAGTTGCATGCTTCTTGGTTTATTTCCCAAATTGTTGTAAAGACTTAAGCACTTGCAGCCTTCGTTATTCTTTGTGAATGAAAAATGTGTCTAATAAAAACATAAATCGGATTATGTCATGTCTTGGCTTGAATCTCCTCGCTCCTTTCCCACAACATCCTAAATCCCTCCGCGCCCTGATCTATTCTCCAGGCTCTTTCTGAACCTCACAGTCTTGCTCACTCAGCTGTGGGCATGTGGGCTGCATTTCAGATTCCTGGGAAGGCCAAGATCATCCCACCTCAGGGCCTTCAGGAGTTGTTTCTCCAACGTCCCTCCCTTTTCACCCCAGTAAATGCCCTTGCTTACAGTTGGAGACCTTTCCTTAGCCCCCAGTTAAACAATGTCCTGCCTCAAGTTCACTTAGCATGACTGTTTTCTTTCTCCATCTAGCACAGTGCTGGGCACAGAGTAGGTGTTCAATAAATATTTGAATGAATGAATGAATGAAATTCTTTAAGTTTCCTAGTATCAGGATCTTGGGATCCAGGGCAGGAGTGTGCCTACAATCAGCTAATATTATTAGTTCAATTCACCACTGCTGCTAAGCTGGTCAAGTGGTGACTTCCTCATCTGAGGACAACGGGGAAGCTTCCCTGGGACAACTCAGGGGCTGACTGCTGGCTTGTGAGCCCGGCAAAGCCCGGCAAAGCCCGGCAAAGCCCGGCCAAGAGGCCTTTGGCTACATTTCCCTCCTCACTGTGAACCACTGTGGCTTTGGCAGGCTCAAAGGGACCCCTCTCCTTGCAGACTGCCAGCTGCAGGCAAGATAATCATTCACAGCTCCCCATGGAAGCTTAACACTTCCTAAACTGCGACCACTCACTAGACCGCTGCCCCCAACTGCAAACATAATTAGTTGAAAAGAAAAAAACAACAACAAGGTAGTGTTTGTTTCCCCTTCTCAATTTGCTACCTCGTGTGACGGATTGTTGGTTCCTGGCGATAGCCTGGCAAAATAACAAATAATTTGATATTGCCAATTTGGGCTCTCCAAAAAGGAGGATATTGGTAAGTACAAAATGTCAGAACTCTTATATTTAAGGAATGAGAAAGTGTTCCCACTTGTTTCGAATCAAAAAAATAGGATGCAAAATTACCAGTGGGACAGTGAACTGGGTTTGTGAGACATGCTTTTACATTTGCCTGCCTACTGTGGAGGTTGAGACTACACAGGAAACACACGCGCGCACACACACACACACACACACACACACACAAAGAAGGAACAATTCAGCACGTTTGCTTTCTTAGAGATAAACAAGCAAACAAAAATGACAACGAAAAACCAGCACTGACCTACAACTTAGGTGGTAGCTTTCCCCACAGTAGTGTCAAGTTTGAAGAAATGCTGGATGTGGCTTGAGTCTCTAACCCAAACGCTCTCCATCTGTAGAAAAGATTTACCATTCCATAGAATGGCATCCTCATGGACAGTGACTTCCACAGTAAGAGTACTGAAGTTTCCATGGTCGAGGTCCTCACTTGCCCTGTCTCCGTGACTCACTAACCCTGAGGCAGGCCAGAGGTCTAGCACTGATGAATCCAGAAAGCCCGTGAGGGCGCCTCATTTGGTACCAGCCACTGTAATCCGGGTTTGATGGCTAAATCTAGGCGGGGGCTCTGCTTTTCCTCGACGGTGAGTGGACTGCATGCCATCTACCTGCAAATAAATGATGATCCAGTCTTGGATGCGTCCCTGCCTGTCCTGCCCATGTGACCTCTCTTTCTACCCCACGCCTACTGCTCCCGGATGCACACGCTGCAGGAATGTCTTGGGGAGACAACATGCGAGTTCCTACAAGCAGGCAGGAAACGCTCTCAAGGAAGGACCCAACGCCCTGCTTGGCATGAATGATAATCAGTCATGTTTCACGTGCAATTAGAAAAACTTTCAGATTTTCAATGTGTTCATACATGGGGGTAATGACAAGAAATGAAGAATCCTTCTGAAAGTGATGCTCATTCTTCAGGTTGAAAAAATTGTGATTAAAAACTGGGCCTGCATAAAGTTTTAGATGCACGCGATTGTTTTTTTATGTACAAGTGATATAGCTAAGGTGTTCGCATTATTTTCAAACCGCCCCTCTTCACTGGAATGCTGACACATAGATGGGACGATAAATCAATGGCCCGACTCCTCCACAGTCATGTCTTACCTGTTATTTGCTTTTGTAAGGATTGGAATAAACACAGGGCCAGAGACGTACTTGTGGGGCCCTGTGCAAAATGAAAATGGGAACTCATCATTCAAAAATTGGTAAGAATTTCGGGACGGTGACAGCAGAGCGTGAGGCCAGGAGCTGGGAGGCTCCAAAGCCCAGGGTGCTGGGCCACTGCAGAGGCTCCACACAGGGAAGGTGGTCCTGGGTGGCTGACCGGGGAGAAGGGAGCCAGACACACAGCCATTCCGATTGAGAACTATGCAGGTTCTTAGTTTTGGAAGAAATTTTTTTTTTTATTTCTAGCATGTAGATATCAATGAAAAGATGTAACTTCCCTCACTGTGAGAGGAAATAAAATTTAAGAGGTTGCCCAGCAGGAGAGGAGGAAAGCGACCTTTCCCTATCACCTACCATAGGCCAGCTGCTGGGCCCCAAGCTGGCCCTGACACTGTCACTCTTCTTTCTTGCTCCTGCAGAGGACACAGTCCACACAACCGATGAAGAAGCTGAGGTCTGTGAAAAGTTTAAGTTCAGCTGCTTCAGACTTAGAAAGAACAGGTCGAGGAATGCAGATGCCACAGGGCACCAGGGAGGCGGGTATCCTGTAATTCTGGATGAGATTGCTTTCCTGACCCACATCCTCCTCAGACCACGCGTTCCTCACTGCTGTCCGCCCAAGGGCCCCAGAGAGCTGTGTGCTCTGGGCCAGAACTCTTCCCTGGCCTCCAGCGCCAGCAGCCTCACCCCTGCTTTCTGTCTTGGAAACCATTCAGCCTTACCTCAAGGTCTTTTCTACTTCTAGTTGCTCCCTCGACTCCCAGGCCATCCACATCCACCTGTGCGCCTTCCTATATGGCTCTAACATCCCGGTTTAGGCCCCAGCGCCTCCTCTGCTGCCTTCCCAATGGGCCTTCCTCTCGGAGCATTGCCTTTACCATCTGGCTCCAACAGGAACCCGAAGGCCCTGTCTCCCCTACAGCTCGTTCAAGGCCCCGCTGGATGGGTAGTTGTACTCTCTTAATTCCAGACGAGTGTTGCTCCCTGCTAGCAGCCAGCTCTGACACTCCTTCCATCGGATCCCTCACACCAGCCCCAGTTAGCCCTCCCAGCTGCGAGCACCTTTTCCTCCCGCGTTACTCTGCCTGATGCTTCGAAGAGTCGTCCTGTGAGGTGGGCTCTGTTATAATGCCTGGGAATTATAGTTCTGTGTCTACTACCCTCCAATATCTTGACTTCCTTCTTCCGTTCTCTCTCAGTCATACCCACTCCCAAGGTCATATCCTGATCTTGGAGTCACCAACAACTTCATTGTTTCCAAAAGTTCATCTTCGAACCTTTTATTCTCCAGCAATCTCACCTTATCATCCCAGTAACTCTCTCCAGTATTCTAATTCCCCTAACTCTTCTACTGCATGAGGCCCTACACCCCAAGCACTGCTCACCTTTCTGCTTCACTCCCTTTCTCTCTCTACACACCTTAGATTGCGTGGCCCATTATTCTAACTAGAAACTCTCTCACGTCGTACTCACTTGGTGAAATACGAAATGTGGATAAGTTCAGCTCTTGGCTACTCTGTGCAGGCTGATATATGTGGCTGGAGGGAAATACACAACCCTACTAACTGGTCTCACTTTAAATTCATGACCACTAAGCCCAAGTGTGTCGTTGGCACTGCCTGTCTCCTCCGTTTCCCCAACCCATTGATTCCCACTCTCCTAGACAACCACCGCACACCCGAAAGACTCGTGTAGACTTTCTGTCTATAATTTCTCTCTGCTCTTTGTTCTCTTTTGAACACCCTCCAGTCAGGCTTTGTCTCCCGCATGCCACTGAAATGGCTAGACTTTCCCCAATGCCAAGATCAATTACGCATTCTTCCTCACACTAGATTTATGAGCCTGTTCAACACAGACGGCTTCTGAGACAACATTCTCTCCTGGCTCTTTTTCTGCATCACAGGCCTGTCCTCCGCTGATCCCTCCTCACTTCTCCTGCTTTTACCTGCTGGGGCTGAGCTGTCCAATATGATAGCCATTAGCTACCTGTGGCTATTTAAATTCAATAAAATTAAAAATTCAGTCCTTTAGTTGCACTAGTCACATTTTAGGTCCTCAAGAGTGACATGAGCCTAGTGGCTGTCGCACTGGGCAGAGTGGACACAGAACAGTTCCATCATCACAGAACCACACTGTGCTAGAACACAGTCCTTGGGTGCCCAGTCCTTGGGTGTCTTCTCAATGTGAACTCACTGTCTTAGAAATGCCATCCAGTCTCCTGACCGGTGACTCCAAACTTATACCTCCAGCTGGACCACTCCCTGAACACCAGAGTCCTTTATCTGACTGCCTACTCATCATTTCCACTTGCATGTTTAATAGGTATCTTAAATCAGTTATGCCTAAAATGAACTCCTATCTCTCCCAAACCTGACTCTTACAAATTCTTCTATCCTGTCTCCATTTCAGTAAATGACAGCTCTATAATTCTAGTTAATCAGGCCTAAATTTGGGGGGTCACTATTGACTCTTCCCTTCCTCTCACCCCACAACCCACCAGCAAATCCTCTTTGGCTGAAGCTTCAAATATATTCAGCATCTGAGCACGTCCTAGCACTTCTACTGCTACCATTCTGCTCTGAACCACCATCGACTCCCACCTAGATTATTGCAAAGGTTTTCTAGAAGGTTTTCTACCCAGACTTCCTGCTTCCGTCCTCCCAACTTCCCCCACCTTGGCCTACCCTCAGCAAAACAGCCAGAGGCATTCTTCTAAAAGGTAACCTGATTACATCACGTCTCAGGTCTGCTCAAAGCCCTCTTGTAGCCTCCTTGTCACTCAGCGTAGAAGCCAAAGCCCTGCCAAGAGCCCACAGAGGCTTCTGTATCTGTCCCCCGACACTCCCCACCCCCCACCTCTGCTTTATTTTCTTCCATAGCACTTGCCACAGTTAAAATAATATATATGAAATTTAACAAGATTGAAATCATATCAAGCATATACTTTGACCACAATGGTATGAAACTAGAAATCAGTTACAAGAAAAAAAAACCTGAAAAATACACCAACACATGGAGGCTAAATAACATTACTAAACAATGAATAAGTTACAGTGAGATCAAGGAAGAAATCACGAGATACTGTGAGATAAATAAAAATGAAAATGCAATAATCCCAAATCATGGGACACAGCAAAAGCAGTCCTGAGAAGAAAATCCATAGCAATGCTGGCCTACCTCAAGAAATAAAAAAAATCTCAAATAAAAAAATCCAACCTTATACATAAAGGAACTAGAAAAAGAATAACACAGCCCTCTCTGGCCGGGTAGCTCCGTTGGTTGGAGTGTCATCCTGATGAGCCAAGGTTGAGGGTTCAACCCCTGGTCAGGACACATGCAAGAGTCAATCAGTGAATACATAAATAAGTGGAACAACAAATTGATGTTTCTCTTTCTCCCCCTTCCTCTCTCTCTAAAAATCAATTTTAAAAAATAAAAGAAAAAGATTAACGAAGTCCAAAGTGAGAAGAAAGGAAATAATAAAATCAGCGTGAAAGTAAACAAAACAGAGTCTAAAACAATAATACAAAAGATCAATAAAACCAAGAGCTGGTTCTTTGAAAAGATAAACCAGATTGATAAACCTTTAACTAGACTCATCAAGAAAATGAAGACCTAAATTTAGAGGACCTAAATAAATAAAATCAGAAATAAGAGAGAAGTGACAACTGACACCACAGAAATACAAAGAACTATAAGAAAATACTGTAAATGATTACATGCCAACTAACTGGACAATCTGGACAAAATGGATATGTTCCTAGAAACATACAATCTTCCAAGATGGAATCAAGAAACAGAAAATCTGAACAGACTGATTACAACCAATGAAATAGAAGTAGCAATCAACCCCCTCCCACAAAAAAAAAAAATCCTGGACTAGATTGCTTCACAAGTGAACTTTATCAAATACTGAAAAAAGAATTAGCACCTATCCTTCTCAAACTATTCCAAAAAATTCAAGAGGAGGGAAGACTCCCAAGCTCATGTTGTGAGTCCTGCATTATCCTGATTCCAAACCAGATCAAGACACTACAAAGTAAGAAAATCATAGGCCAATATCCTTGATGAACATAAATGTAAAAATTCTGAACAAAATATTAGCAAACTTAATTCAGCAATACATTAAAAAGATAATACACTGTGATCAAGTGGGATTTATTCCTGGGATGCAAGGTTTCTTCAATACCTGCAAATCAATGAACATGATATACCACATAAACAAAATGAAGGATAAAAATCATGGCCAGTGAATGGTTGGAGTATCATTCCATAACTGAAAGATTGTAGGTTTGATTCTTGGTCAGGGCACATATCTAGGTTGTGGGTTCAACCCCTGGTTTGGGTGTGTACGATCCCCCCAGTCCAGGCACATATGGAAGTCAACCAATTGATGTTTTTCTCCCACATAGATAGATGTTTCTCTTTCCCTCCCTCTCTCCCTTTCTCTCTAAAAGCAATGAAAAATTACCTTGAGTGAGGATATTAAAAAAATCATCTGTTCATATCAATAGATGCAGAAAAAACATTTGACAAAATACAGTACTCATTTATTTTTAAAAAACTCACAACAAAGAGGGAATCAAGGGAACATACCTCAGTCAATAAAGGCCATATATGGCAAACTCACACTGACATCACACTCAATGGGGAAAAACTAAAAGCATTTCCTTTAAGATCAGGAACAAGACAGGGATGTCTGCTTTCACTGCTGTTATTCAACATAGTATTGGAAGTCCTAGCCACAGCAATCAGACGAGAAGAAATAAAAGGCATCCAAATTGAAAAGAAAGAAGTAAAACTGTCATTATTTGCAGATGACATGATACTTTATAGAGAGAACCCTAAGATTCCACCAAGAAACTACTAGAACTAATAAATAAATTAAAAAAGGAGCAGAATACAAAATACTCAGACATAGATTGCATTTTTATATGCCAATAATGAACTATCAGAGAGAGAAACTATGAAAACAATTCCAGCCCTGGCTGGTGTGGTTCAGTGGATTGAATGCTGGTCTGCGATCCAAAGGGCCATGGGTTCGATTCTTAGTCAGGACACATGCCTGGGTTTGGGCCAGGTTCCCAGTAGGGCACGTGCGAGGGGCAACCACACATTGATGTTTCTCTCCCTCTCTTTCTCCTTCCCTTCTCTTCTCTAAAAATAAATAAATAAAATGTTTAAAAACTCTTTACAAAAGAAGAAAACTGTTTAAAAAAAGGAAAAGAAAACAATCCCATGTACAATTGCATCAAAAAATAAAGTACCGAGAAATAAATTTAGCCAAGGAGGTAAAAGACCTGTACTTGGAAAATTATATGACATGAAAGAAATAAATAAAAGAAGATACAAAGTAATGGGACATCTGTGCTCATAGATAGGAAAAGTTAACATTAAGTTGTCCATACTACCCAAAACAATCTATAGATTCAAGGCAATTCCTATCAAAATACCAACAGCATTTTACACAGAACTAGAACAAATAATCCTGAAATTTATATGGAACCACAAAAGACCATGGAGAGTCACAACAATTTTGAGAAAGGAGAACATTGTTGAAGGTATCACACTACCTAATATCAAATCATACTACAAGCTTACAGTAATCAGAACAGCATGGTACTGGCATAAAAACAGACACACAGATCAATGGGACGGAATAGAGAATCCATAAAACACCCCCACACCTGTATGGTAAATTAATATATGACAAAAAAGGCAAGAACATGCAATTGGGTAAAGATAATCTATTCAATAAATGGTATTGGGAAAATTGGACAGATACATGCAAAAAATAAAACTAGACCACCTTCTTAAGAATAAACTCAAAATGGATTAAAGACTTAAATGTAAGGCTCAAAATCATAAAACTTCTAGAAGAAAACCTAGGCAGTAAAATCTCTGACATTTATCTTACCAATATTTTTTCTGACATATCTTCTTGGGCAAGAGAAACAAAAGAAGAAATAAACAAATGAGACTACATTGAGCTAAAATCTTTTTGCACCACAAATAAAACCAACAAAACAAAAAGACAACCTACTGAATGGGAGAACATATTTACTGGTACATCTAATTAGAGATTATTATCCAATTTTTAAATTAAATTTATTGGGGTGACATTGGGTAATAAGATTATATAGGTTTCAAGTTTACACTTCTATGATATGGTCTGTATATTGCCTGTGTGCTTGCCACCCAAAGTCAAATCACCTTCTGCCACCTTTACCCTGCACTACTCCCCCACCTCCCTAATATTCAAATTTTATAAAGAGCTCACACAACTAGACACAAGAAAAGCAAACAATCCAATTTAAAAATGGGCAGAGGATCTGAATAGACACTTCTCCAAAGAGGACATACAGATGGCCAACAGACATGAAAAGATGCTCAACCTCACTAATCATCAAAGAAATGCAAATTAAAACTACAGTGAGATATCAACTCACACTTGTCAGAAAGACTATCGGTAACTCAACAAACAACAAGTGCTGGCTAGGATGTAGGGAAAAGGGCACCCTAGTGCACTGTTGGTGGGGATGCAGACTGGTGCAGCCACTGGGGAAAACAATACGGAGGTTCCTCAAAAAATTGAAATGGAACTGCCTGATGATGTAGCAATTCCACTCTGGGTATGTATGCAAAGAAACCCAAAACATTAACTGGAAAGGATGTACGCATCCCTATGTTCATTGCAGCATTATTTACAATAGTCAAGATATGGAAGCAACCCGAGTGCCCATCAATGGATGAGCGGATAAAAAAGCTGTGGTACATATATACAATACAGTGGAATATTATTTGACCATAAAAAATAATGAAATCTTACTATTTGCAGCAGCATGGATGAACCTAGGGGGTATTATGCTAAGTGAAAAAAGTCAGAGGAAGACAAATGCCATATGCTTTCACTTAAATGTGGAATCTACTGAACAAAATAAATAAAATAAAAACAGACTCGTAGATACAGAGAACAGAGTGATGAGGAGTGTAGGGAGGCTGGGTGGAAAAGGTGAAGGAATTGTGAAGTACAGATTGGTAGTTACATCAGATTCACAGGATATAAAAGTACAGTGTAGAGAATATAGTCAACAATGTTATAGTAACGATGTATGGTGCTGGGTGGGTACTGGAAATATCAGGGGGATCGCTTTGTAAAGTACAGGGTTGTCTAACCACTATGCTGCAGCCCCAGTGGACGATCTGACTGAACCTCATGAGAGACCCTGAGCCAGACCACTCAGCTAAGCAGCTCCCAGTTTCCTGACCATCAGAAACTGAGATAATACATGATTATTGTTTTAAGCTGTTAAATTATCTAGTAAGATGTTACAAAGTAATTGGTAACTAAGACACAGGGTAAGGACCATACAGTTAAACTTATTAATTTTTCATGAAACATATAATTTTATTAATGTAAAAAAGTCCTAAGCTGCCAGGAAGAAAAAGGGCCTACTGTGTTTCCACAGATCAGGGCAGGGTCTCCTGGTGGCCACACCTAACCCTCACTCTGTGACCCTGGGCAGGATGTGTGGCTTCCTCCAGCCTCAGGGCCCCTGACAGCATGATTACGAGGCTACAGGGCTGCATGAGATCACTGGGAAGGCTGGTGGCGGTGATGCCCCTCCCTCAGGCTGCCCTGCACAGATACAAAAGCCCTGCAGACTCCCTGGCTGTGCTCTGCCCAAGGGGCAGCGCTGCCCCCGGCCGGGGAAGGGGCTATGAAGCTTAGGTAATCCAGAAACAAGATAAGCAAGCTCATGACATGCCCTTCAGGAGTTACGTAAGTGATCGGACTTGCTACACTATTTGAACATGCTTCTCTGCTTTGTTTTTGAATCTCACACTGCTATCACGTCCAGGTGACAGTATCCCCAGCTATTGTGTACAACTCTGCAACTGGTTTCTATGTCTAGACCTTCAGCACTAGACACGGCACTTTGGGGGCTGCAAGGAGAGAGCGCCAAAGGTTCTGCCCTGGCATGTGAGGAGTGAAATTCCCTCACAGCTGCAGCTCACTCTTTGACGCACACTCCTGTCCGACTTGAGTGAACAGACTCAGACCTTGGAAACACTTGTTGGCTGATTACTACTGAGTGGTTGTGTGTATGTCTAGGCCTTTGAATGCAGTTGCCGCAGATCTCACCACCAGAGGAGCACAAGGGGACCACACCTTGATTTTCAGTTCAGGTTCTTGGACTGGAGCACGCTGTGGGTGTTTTGTATAAAAGGGAATCTCAAAACAAGGAGGGCTCCAGAAAGAGTCTGGAAGACTGTACTTCTGAGGACACTCAAAACCAAGGCCTAGAGTCTCAGGACTGGCTCCAGTCCTGCACAGAGCAAGTACACAGCGACAAAAGGACAGTGAGGAGTTTAACTGGAAGGTGACAGGTTACCCTCCATTCCTCTTTTGTCATCACAGAAAAGCTTTAGTTGAAAGGATGTACTAATCCAGTCAGTACATCACCATAGAGTCACACGGGTTAACTTAAATCTGATCTGATCAGTACTAAGGGGTTCTTTTTATAGTAATCCATGAGGGAAACAAGCCAAATTGTAGGCATTTTTTTTAAAAAAGTCAGGTACAGAGGCACAGATAGGGACAAACACCCAGAATGGCCGCATGAAGTGGGAAAATTACTTTACACCCAGCTAAACTCTTCCTAGAGCAGTTTTCTTTCCCTGGAAACCAGACACTCTTCTGTGTCCATGTTGCTCTGTGCGACACTTCAGGTTATGAGAGTCTGCTCGGACCTGCTCTCACCGATGACGCCCTGACACCCTGTCGCTTGCTTTCCCTTTCAGACCTCACCTGCTCTGCACGGCAATCGTTCCTAACCTGCAAAGAACATTCTCTACCTGAGCACGGGTTATATTTGTGATGTCCTGGGATGCTGTTAGCCTACTTTTATTCATCATAGATGTTTAATTCCTTCCCTTGGTCCACATATACCCATTGAATGCTTAAGATAAAGCAGGCATGTTAACAGGAACAAGGGATAGGAATGAAAAAAGGCACCCCCCCACACTCTCAAGGTGCAGACTGACATGGAAATAGGCAAATGACACTACGCATTACAGACTTACACTATTTATACATAACACAGTTATATCATTGGTTAGAGCACCTGACCATGTCTAGAGGAAAGAGGGTCAGGAACAATTTTCTGCAGCAAGTGACGGCGGAGCTGAGTGTCAGCAATGAGGAGGCATTAACTGGGCAGGTGAAGGACAAGAGTGGGCAGGGTGGAGAAATCAGTTTAGTCAAAGGGGGCAGCAGAATCAAAGGCACGGAAACTGGAAACAGTGTGAATTAGGCAGTTCAGTGGATTGGTTTTCTAGAGAAGAGTGAACAGCAAGAAATGAGACCAGGGTAAGTGGGACCCAGATGGGGGAAATCTACAGCCAAACTTAGGATTTTAGGCTTTATCCCGAGGAAGCCATTAAAGGGTTTGTTAAGGAGATCCACCTGCACAGGTAGACAGGTAGGTGAACTGGGGAAAGACTTAAAGGGCGCAGGACCAGAAGCAGGAAGACCAGGTGAGGAAGGCTGTAGCAGTTGGGGTGCGAGTTTGAAGCAGTTGTAGAATTGGGGTGGTAGCTGCGATGGGGAGAGGGGTGATGTGAGACCCAGTTGAAAGGTAAAGTTAGGAAGGTGTGGTAACTGATTGGTTACAGAAAATGAAGACAGGGAGGAGTGACAGATGTGCTGGCAGAGGCCACCACCACAATCTGAGGTAAAGGGGTGGGCATAGACTTAAGTTGGAGAAGATGATGGTGAGTTAGTTTTGAACATGCACATGAGACGGCTTATATAGTTTATTTACATAATTAATTTATTTATTCTCTCACATCTTCAAAAAAATAAAGGAATATATAAGTTAAATTTAACCCTGGTCTAAAATGAAGGTAGTGAATGCTTTGTCAATGCACAACATTACTAATTTATTAGCACACACTTGCTCACACAGCCCAGGCACAGCTACAACATCTTTCTTAACACGTTGCTCCGTCCCACGAGGCAGCCACCATGTGTCAGCACAACATGGTGGCCACCACCAGACCAACAGAGAATGCGAGCATGTTTCCCCTTCATCTAAAGGTTTGAGAGAGTTTCATTTTTCCTAAGACACATCAGGACTTGGAGGCATCCTCGAAGTGAATCATACCTTACTCAATTTACATAAGCGAGCCCACACTGATCTTGAGCACCAGAGTCACTGGGAAGTCTTAATATATTTCTGAGAGATTCTTAACTTAGTTTAAGGTCTAGGTAAGACAGACCATGGTGATCAACAGAATCCTGTTTATCTTCTATTAACTGTCTACTATGTGATAGGCCAGGGTTTCTCAATATGATTCCAGCAGGACAAACCCATTAGATGCTCCCTGGAAGGTGTTGGGAGTGAGGAAAAGTCTTCCTGATGAGTTAAGATGATTTTGCTTACGTCCCCCTCTCTGAGATCAAAGGCAGAGAAGTGTATTCAAGATTGTGAAATCCTCCAGTATGGACATCCATTTAGCTGAGCTTAGCCCAGTGTTATCCAGAGTTATTTTGGCCATGGAGTCCTCCCGTCACATGACACTAGTGAAATGACCCTAAAGTTACGAATATTTTAATCTTCAAGACATATCCCATTTCTAAATGAGGAATAGAAGCTCTAAAATAACACAGGTTTTATAAAGTTGGCCAGGGAGATCTTAAATTCAGATCTTCAGGGCCCATTTCACAAGATCACTGATGGATGGGTGGATGGATGAGTAAGTGTTCAAGGTCAAGGCTGACATGTCTGGGTTATGCATTCTCTTAACCAAGGAATGTCAGGGTCAGCTCCAATATTCTCACTGCGCACCAGCTATACAGCACGTGGGCCAGCCAAAGCTTTCTGAGGTGTTCTTTCAAGGCTGATATCTCATCTTGTCTTTCAACATCCTCTGCCATCAGCACCCCCTTTTCTAGGTATTTTAAAACAACTCTATTTTGTTTATTCTCTGTCTCACCCCTGAAAGAAATTCTGGCCTCTAGGCCTTTGTTCCTGCTGCTTCTACTCTTGGAGACCTTACAGATCATTAGGTGCAGGTTGCTCCCCCAGGAAGCCGACTGAAAGGTGAAGTCACCAGCAGGAACTTTACTGAGAAGTGCTCTGGGGATCAACACCTTTGAGGGAACAAAGGATGTAATAGGGGGCAGAGGGAGAAGCTGAATTCTGAAGCTGCAGAAGCAAAGGCCTCGCTGATTCTGGAGGGAAGCTCTGAAGCTGGCTGGCCCTTCAGAGTTGACCCAAGCTGGGAGAAAGGGGCCAAGTCAGACACGGCATATAGGCTGCCCTTAAGGGGGTGTGGCCTTGGGATATCCCTAGAGAGATCTCATGGGAGAACCATCAGTTGCTAACATTCCCAGCAGCTGGGGGTAGGGTGTGTGGGTGCTTCACTTGTGATGAGGGGGTGGGGTGGTGTCATTGATCTGGGCTGCCCGACAGTGACTGTCCTTCTTCCACCTTGTTCAGGTCATGCTTCCTACTCAGTTACTCAGGTCCATATACAGGCCTGCATTCTGCAGATGTCAACAGAGCACAGGGTCTGTGCTGTGGGCTCTATTATACTAACTTTACTTGAGCATGTTTCATGGGTTCTACCTAGACTGCAAAGTCCCCCAAAGTTTTATATTTCTCTTATATCCTTAATGGGATGTAAGAAAGTGATCAATACTATATGAATTGAAAAAAAAAAAGGGATTTGGAATCTGAAATCCTAGTTTTAAATCCCAGCATTACCACATATAAATAGATAAAATTATATGCATCACTTAATTTCTGTAAATCTTAGTTTCATCATCTATAATGTGGGGATAATAAAATCCTTATTTTACCCAAGCTCCAGCAACGCTGTGAGAACAGTCGCTGGTGAACTGAAAATGCTTTGTAAATTAATAAACTAAAACCAATGTTTTCCAATGTTGAGTACTAGACACCCACGAAAGGGAAAAAGTATGGGTCCAGTAAGTGTAAAACTAGTTAAAAATTCTTCATGCTAATAACACTTACAAAACACAGATTTATAAATATAAACAAAAATAATATATAATCAATTTTAATGAACAAAGACTAAGTTAAGGTGATAGATAACGTTGGTTTATTGGCTATTATGCATACGGTACTAACTGTAAGGCACAGGTTCGCTTGGGTTGGGTATGCCTATGATCTGTGTGCCATGCAATAATTGTGTCTTTTCAACACTTTTCTCCATGTTCTCCACTGTAAAACCCATCATTTGTCACCATGACATCATTTGAACTTCACATAAAAATATCACTTATATATCTTAAATCTACTTCTAGTCCTTTAATTTTCTATTTTATGTGTCAATTAGAACATATATCAGGATTTTAATTCAGCAGAGGAAAGTCCATAAAACAGTGACCTTAAAAATTAAGGAACAAAAGAAGTATATGACTTATACACTAAAAACCATAAATATTGCTGAGAGAAATGAAATAAAACCTAAATAAATGGAGAGATATTTGATATTCGTGGATTAGAACATTCACTATTATTAAGGTAGGCAATTTTCCTCAAACCGATCTACAGATTCAACACAATTCCTATCAAAATTGCACTGGCAGAAATTGACAAGCTGATCCTAAATTTTTTTATGGAATTGCTAAAGATCCAGAAAAGCTAAAACAATCTGGAAAAAGCACAAAGTTGGAGAACTTACACTTCCTAATTTCAAAGTGTACTGTAAAGATACATTAATCAAAAGAGTGTGGTACTGGTGTATGGATAGTCATATAGATAAATGGAACAGAACTGAGAATCCAGAAATAAACCCTTGCATTCATAACCCATTGATTTTTGACAAAGGTGCCAACATAATTCAATGGCAGAAAGGACAGTCTTTTCAACAAAGTGCTGGAACAACTGGGTATCTGCATGTAAAAGGATAAATTTATATGCTTAACTTCTATCATATATAAAAATGGACTCAAAACTGATCATAAACTAATGTCAGGGCTAAAACTATAAAAATTCTAGAAGAAAACATAGAAGGCCTTTTGTGGTCTTGGGTTAGACAGTTATTGGACATAACATCTATGATTCATAAAAGGAAAAAAATGAAAAAACAGAGTTCACAAAAAATAATACCTTCTGTGCTTTCAAAATTATCAATAATAAAATGAAAACATAAACCTCAGCCTGGAAGGGAATATGTTCAAATATTATTTGATAATGAATTTATATCCAGAATATATCTGAATATATATATATATATATATATATATATATATATATATATATATCCAGATCACTTACAAGTAAATAAGAAGACAAACCAATTTTAAAATGGGATAATAAGGTCATCAAAAGACATTCAGCATCATTAGTCACTAAGGAAATGCAAATTAAAAGAACAATGAGATATCATTACTTCTGTAAGTAATGTAAAGGCATTACTTTACATTATGGGTATAATCAATAAGACAAAATAATTATTGGTGAAAATACAGAAAAACTGTTAACTGCACATATTGCTGGTGGGAAGGCAAGAAGGTGCAGCCACTTTGAAAAACAGCTTGGCAGTCTCTTAAAAACAAAAAAATCAAACCTAAATTTACCACACAATCTTGCAAATCCACTCCAAAGTATCTACCCACAGGAAATGAAAATACTTGTATCATGAAGATGTATATGTGTTCATAGCAGCACTATTTATAATATGAAAAGAATGGAAATAATTCACATGTTCATCTATCGGTGAATGGATAAACAAAATGAGGGGTACCCATCAAACGGAACAGTGTTCAGAAATAAGGAGGGAACTACTGATATATGCTACCACCTGAGTGGAGCTCAAAAACAATAAGCCAATGAAGAAGCCAGATGCAAAAATTTATATACTGTTGATCCCACTTATATGAAATTCCCAGAAAAGCCACATTTATAGAGGCAGACAGGAAGTGAGTAGTTGCCAGTGTTGGGAGTGGGACTGGGCATTGATGGCCAATGGGCAGGCAAGACCTTTTGAGGGTGATGGTGATGAAAATTTCCTAAATACCACTGAAGTGTACACTTAAAACAGGAGAATTTTGTGATAGGTAAATTTCATCTCAAAAAGCTATTTTTAAAAGATTTTATTTATTTTTAAGAGAGGAAAAGTGAGGGAGAAAGAGAGGAAGAAACATCAATGGGATGCCTCTCCTATGAGCCCTGACTAGGGACCAAACCTGCAACCCAGGCATGTGTCCTGACAGGGTATTGAACAAGTGACCTTTTGGTTTGTGGGACAATGTCCAGCTGAGCCACACTGGTCCAGGATAAAGCTATTTTAAAAATTAGGGAACTTATTGTTCCCACATAATGAGCTGTCTATATAGATAGCCAAGTCCAGGGCTATTATGATGCTTTTTATAGTCATTAGAGATCCAGACTCTTTCCATCTTCAGACATCCCTAGCACATGTTCTTGCCTTCGTGGTCATAACTTGACCTCCTTCCAGGCTAGAAAAGGGAGAACAGAGAGTGCAAAAGGCATCAACCTGCTAAGTCAGCCACCCTTACGAGTCTTTTTGGGAAGCCCCACCTAATAACTCTCTTTTATATCATTGGCTACAACAGTACCACATGACCGTTCTTAACTTCAAAGGAGTCTGAGAAATGCAGGAACACTACTACCTGTAGTCAAATAAGCATCCTATTATTAAGGAATAAAGGAAAAGTGCATATTGAGTAGAGCAGCCAGCGATCTCTGTGGTGGAGAAATGCTTCTTGGTGTCACTGCAAATGCAAATAGAACCAGCATTGCTCACGTAACACAGCAGTACTCAGCTATAAAGTGATTACCCAGATGATCTCAGCAGGGGTGTCCAACCTTCTGGTGTCTCTGGGCCATACTGGAAAAAGAGTTGTCTTGGGCCACACAGTAAATACATTGAGACATATAATTACAGAAAAAAATCTCATAATGTTTTAAGTAAATTTACAATTTTGTGTTGGGCCACATTCATAGCCATCCTTGGCCGCATGTCGCGTGCGGGCTGTGGGCTGGACACCCCTGAATGGCTTCTTACCCAGATGACAACTAAAATGATCAAATTCTCAATGAAAACATATGGGGTCCAGAGAAATTGTCTGTTACTCTGTTAGGAAATACTAAAGTGAACAAATGTTCACTGTTGTTTGTATTTTTATTTCTAACACGAAAACTTGAAAGTTGAGCCATTTAGTATAGTAGAAAGAAGCGACTTGAGTTTGGAAATGCCTGGATTCAAAATGAGGCCGCACCTTTTCGTAACTGCCTTGAACAAAAGTCTTAACTTTTCTAAGACTCAATTTCCTCACCTGTACTAGGAGAAAAACAATGAGCCTGGAACCTGCTTCAAAGGATTTCTTTGGGAAGACTTAATAAGACAGCAGGTGTACAGCACTAACCCGTATATTTGTTTCCCTCCTTCACCCATCACTCTGCAGAGAGGCACCTGGAGCCTCAGACACCCAACAGAGGAGAAGTCCTCTTACTGTTTTCTTGCCAAAATTGAACAGCTCTCTCAGAGTTCTCAAGTCGTGGTTTCCCCCATTGCTGAGGCTGAGACTTCTTCTCAAGAGAATTCCTAATAAGATCCCATCTATTCAACATACACACAACTTACAGTGTGGGGCAGGGGTGGGAGGGGAGGAGCACACAAAGCAAAACACAAAAATACACACGGAAAATAAAAGTGAACCTGTGGAGAGCAAAACTCGAAAAACACTTTTATTTTTGAGCCCAGTGTTGTAGCCTTCCTCATAGCTGATTCTTCTTTTACAACAGAACCAGGGAGAGCACTCAGAAAAACACCCCGACCAAATAAACGTTTGTACTTGGCACATTTAAAATATGCGGGGGTGCGTCAAGGGCTCGTGAAAGCAGGTGCACGCAGGTGGGCCTGCTGGCGGGAACCCGGGCCATCCATTACCTACCCATTATTCATACATCAGTTCGATGAACCCCCGGGGGGCCTCTTCCAGCACTTTCTCCCTGAAGCACAAATACAGCCTAAAAAAGGAGACTCTTCAAACTGGATGATTGGGATTGGTTTGCAACTTTAGTAGCTTTGAAAGTCTCGGTTAAACACTGACTGAATAAAGTCTGTATTTCTATAAAAACACAATGGGTCTCAGAGGAAAAGAATGAAATCCGAGGCAGAACTGTGAAATTTGTCAACTGAAAGCTAGAATAAATATTGAGTATCTATCTTTATTCTCTGCAAAATACCAAAATTGTATTAATGATGATGGTAAACATCGTTTTACAATAAACAGACAGCTTACAGAAAATAAACAGCATTTCCTTTACTGGAGACGAGCAGGTTGGCAGAATTGATTCAATACTTTAGGATATAGTGATACAGTTGGCTTTTTCTGGTACTTTGTTATCGGTGGTTTAGTTTTTCACATCCCGAGACCCATCTGGCCAATTTATTATGATACCTTCCTGCCCGTTTTTCTCCTCCCTGGGAAAAGGGCAAGAGGAAGACGGTGTGTGACTGCTTTCCCGGAGGAGGACTCACTGGCTGCCTGTCCCGAGAGGCCCTGGCTGGAAGCAGCTCTCTTCCCTCCTTGCTCAGCGGCTCAGTGGCTCAGCCTGCCAAACTGAACAGCTGCAGGGACTTCTACAGCTGTGGCTGCCACCTTTTCCCAGAACTCTTCCCCGGACCGATTGAGAAATCCTATCTGTCCTTCGATGCCCTCCACAGCTAATATCAGTTAATTTCTACTAAGGGTTTGTGCGAAATATCTTATCCTGCAAGCTGCCACATGGACAATTGAATTAGAAGTTAATTAAAAGCAAAAATATCACAAAAACCTTATTCTCTATTTTCCTGAGAGTCATCTTACATTGTAATTGCCATGTTCCTGCCTTTCCTCTCCAAACCAAAGCACAGAACACAGAAAATGTCCTGTTACCCCAAATGCACAGACCAAAGCAGGTCTCCTTCAAGCACAGCTTCACCCACGGCTTGAAGCAGAGCTTGTAAGTATCAGGCCTGGCTGATTGGGTGGTCATGAAATGCCCTGCCCAATGAGTGCCTTCTCTGCTGTCCCCCATGTGGTGGGGGCTATTCTGTATCCCAAAATGTGTATTTTGGGTTGCTAGAATCATTTCATATTTATGCATACACATTCCAAACACAATAGTTTGTGCGTGTGTGTGCTGTGAGTACAGTTAGGCGGATGTACTTGGAGTGGCTGGGGAAGGAGTGGTGTCTGGGCTCCTCATTTACTCATACAAGCATCCACTCAGCATCTGGGTCCTCGGCGTGAGGGGCTGGGGCTTTGCATGCAGGCCACACCCTCAGAGAGCACACCCTCTGACCAAGGAGGAAGACACACTTCGGATGACTACTTCCAGGCATGACAAGGGTCACAGAGCATGCTCTGAGAGTACCGGCCTGCAAGGTCAGCGAGGGCCTGTGTGCTGGGTCTCAAAAAGTCTATGTAAGATTTCTAATTAAACTCGTGTAAAACACTTCAGAAGTTTTGTTTTGTTTACACTCTCACCGTGTGTGAGGGGTTGGCACAGGTCTTGTGATTTTTGTTTCCAAGGTTAACCCAAATCTCTGGGTTCTCCGTCCAATACTGTACTCCAAACACTAGGGGTCAGCAGCCTTCCAAAAGTCAGGAGTCCCGCTGACAGCCCAGCTCCGGGGTGCTGTGAGGAGGGGTAAGGGCTGATGTTCACAACAGGGAAAGTCTAACAGACACTGCCGGTGCTCTCCCAACCCTCCCCGCTCCACTCTGTCAGTGCAACCTTCACTTTTCTCTGGGTACCCTCCGCTGCTCTTGCCAACCCCAGGTGCCTGGGGGAAGTTCATCTGGGGATGGGGTATGTGGCTCAGCCTAAGTTCATCTGCACCCCCCCACCACCACCCTGCCATCATGTATTGGTTCAGGATAAACACATGATCCCTATTTGGATCAATAGAGATTGAGAAATTTGCTGAGGATGACTGGGAAAGAGGTTTACTTGCTTTTCTCAGAGAGCTCTTTTAATTGACAATCAATATCTCTCCCTTTCTCTCTCTCTCTCTCTCTCTCTCACACACACACACACACACACCCCTCTCTTTCCTTACCCCCTCCCCCATGAGGATGAAAAAACCCAAGCCCTAGAGATGGAGACTGTCACCTGGCAACTACCAGGTATGGAGGAACAGCTATAAGATACAGGTGACTGCAAAAAACCAAACCAAACCAAACCAAACCAAACCAAACCCCCAGGAGAGAGGTGAAAGCAGGTCTGTGAAAAGCAGCAAACTGGAGAGAGAACATGGCTTCAGCTCTTTGCCACTGACCTCCCTCCCCTGCTCAGCCTCAAGTAGTCCACATCCTCACAGCTCTAAACTACAGCAGTTTCCTATAGTTCGCTGTAGGGTTGTACCTACAGTCCACTAGTTCAGCAAGGAACAAAGAGGGGGTCCAGAGAGCCTTCACACAACTCCAGGGACCAGGAAAAGCTGACTGCACTTCCCTCCTTTCCTTAGGCTATCACACAAAAAGAAACATTGAAGGGATCCTCGCGCCTTCTCATATTTTTACAGAGGAGAGGCTATGGTGATAAAGGTATGAATTGTAGAGTATATCAGACCCAAGTTCAAATCTCAGCGATTGCCTTCACTAGTTATATGATTTTTGTCTCTGAGCTTCTACGTGAAATGAGAATGAAGAAAGGCTACCTTTCACAATTGCTCTGAAGTTTGTGTGGTTACCTATGTGATGAGTTTGGCATTCAAAAAATAGCCATTAGGAGCATTTCAGTATCCACGGGAGAAAAGAGCACCATGCCAGAAAAGCAGCCAGCTCCCTAAAATGCTCTTTCCGATGCATATTTCTGCTTCCCACCTATGGCAGGACTCCCTGGGTCTCAGTGTGCCGATGCGAGCAGATCACAAGAACTCCAGAACCCACGTCCCTCACACTGTCCTTGTCTGTGTCAGGTTGCCCAGACCTTCCAAGGGAAGCCGCGTGTTTCTGGAAGCAATTGCAGGTTTGGAACTGCTGATTCATTAGTGACGTAATTTCTCTGAGGCATCCTATTTGTAGCGAGGCAGTGTGCAACGGAGCTACTGAAAAAAGGTAATTATCATCTTTGCTTTTTTTAAACAAATACATGGGATCCTAAATACATCCATTATCCACTCTCAAAGGCAGGCACTCAAGTAAAAGTTCAGGATCCACACCTGCACAGCTGTTCCAGGTTCTGGTCCCAGGCAAAGGACACATACAGCGTTCCAGAGAGGAGGTGGACAGGAGGCACTCTCTCTCTGTCATGTGGTTATCCCTTTTACATTTTACCCGTGGCAGACTTTACTGGCCCCCCAATACCTGTTCTCTCCCTCTTCTTTATTGGCATAAAACCCCGCCACCCAGACCCCAGAATAAGACCGCATTTTCCAGGATCCTTCGCAACCAGACGTGTGTGGTCACAAACACGGGTCTCCATTCCGGCTAACTGGATACAAGCAAAGACAGAAAGTGTCCTTAAAGGAAGGGAGATGTGTGTGTGCCTGTCCTCCTCCCTACTGGCTGGATTACAATGAGACAGCAGGTGTTTAAGCAGCTAGCCTGGACCATGAGGCAGAAAGCCATGTATCAAGGATGATGGGGCAGCAAAACAGATAAAAATCTTCAGGCATCTTAAAACTGCCTTCTACTCCTGACCGCCACACTTCTTTTACATGCAGGAGAACTAAAATTCTGTCTGGTTTGAGGCATTGGTATTTTGGTGGTGTTTTTGTTACTCACAGCTAAACCTAATCCAAACTGACACTTTCCTGTATCCATCATTTATGTTTTCTCCATCCATCTGTGACATCAGAACTGTGCTGTTTTTAATGTGACAGGCCACGTATGAAGGAGGTATGGATCTGTCAGTCATTCCCACCATAATCCTCAAATCCCGCTCACGTCCTATAGAATGAATTCTACCCGTGGTCAGTATTTAAGATGACTGCTTTCTCCTACATTAGCTGGCAGCTTTACAAAATGAAGGCTATTTTCTTAGTGACACAAACTCTCAAATGCTTACTATCAGTTAACAATAAAATATTTGTTCCTTGCAAGCACCAATTAGATACAGTGTATTGAGAGGCTGACTCTGTAAGAAGGTCAGAGGCCTTGGCTTCAAACCAAGGAACACTTTTTGACTTTGTCACTTACTTGCAGTGTGACCTTGGTAAGTGATTTACTCCCTACTAATTCCAGCTTCTTCATGTATGAGATGAAACCTCATACAGTACTTGCAAAAAAAAAAATGTGCAATGAACCCAGTACACAAATAGGTGCTCTAATAACAAAGGGTTCTTTTTGTTCCTTTGCTTTTTATTATTATAAATGAAAGGCTATCAAGTTTAGGTCTGTAGAACTGTGTCTTAGTAAGTTCAACTTACTAGTTTTATAATCACAGTGGACTTCAGTTATTTAAAACTCAGTTTCTTCAACTGTCAGTCAGGCTTATAACAACACCAGTGATATTATTAATCGTAGCAATAACGATTATTGACATCGTTGTACGATTATTAACTGTAGGCACTGCACCAAGTCCTTCATTTACTTTCCTTCTCTTTCTTCCTTTCTTTCTCTATTTCTCTCTCTCTCTCTTCCTCCCTTCCTCCTTCCTTCCCTCCCTCATTCCCTCCTTCCCTCCATCCCTCCCTCACTTTCTTTGAGCGAGAAGGGAAGGGAGGGAGAAAGAAAGGGAGACAAACATTGATGTGAGAAAGAAACATCAACCAGTTGCCTTTTGTATGCGCCCCGACCTGGGACCGAACCAGCAACCCAGGCACATACCCTGACTGGGAATCGAACCGGCTACCTTTTGCTTTGTTGGACAATGCCCTACCAACTGAGCCACATTTCATTAAAACCTGTTTCTTTTTTCTACCTCCTAGAGATGTTTTTGAGGATATAAGTAAAAATGAGAAAGTGAGTATAAGGATACTGTGTGTAAAAGAAATTTACAAAACTGTAAGGTACAAATGTAGTAGGTATTATTGATCAAATAGAATACTTCTTTTAGAAGAAAACACCCTGATTTTTAGAAAGCAAAAGATTTCAATCATAAATGAAGGCACAAAAATGTTTTCCTTCCTAAAACTTATATTTAATTTAAAATGTAATCTAAAGCTATATAATGCCAAAATAGAAGCATCTGCTTATGTAATTGTTTATTATAATATGTTGACAAATATCCATGCAGAATATAGTTTCTTTCTTCCTTCCTTTCTTTTTTACTTTAGATAGTCCTCATCATTTGATGCAGGAAAAAGCATCTGATAATTTCTAAGAAAAAATATATATACTGTGTATAACATAGATGTAAGACATTTGCACATACTTTCTTTCTTTTACTTTTAATAAACTACATGCTTGTGTTCCATATGTGTGTTTGTAGGTTCACTGGGATTCAGAAATTTCTCCCCTTGAAGAAGCAACATTTACAACAGCATCTTACATGTGGTAGCTGCTGCCACCCTCAACTGAAAACTTTTCCTTTGATAAAATCCTTGCGTACATGAACTCGTTTTTGTATGGAACTTTTCCATAAATGCAAGAACTTCTCCATAAATGCGAGAACATTCTGGCCAATTTTGAGTGACTTCTGTTGGACAGAAGGAGGGACTAGGGGACTTGGTGAGGAGAGGAAGGAGAGGAAAAGTAGGTGCCAGAAGTAGGTTTTGCAGGAAAGCCTTGGAAAAGATAAAGGAAGAATCCAGCCCACAGAAGATTACAAATAACACATTTTTTTAAAAAATGAACTTCGTTGCCAACATTTAAAAATGGGGATTTCCACATAAAAATCCCACGACCTGTATTTCAGCACACCCACAAACAGCTGGCCACGCACAGTGCCATTTCGGTTCCCTTCGTTGAGGTCTGTGCTCTCTCTTTCTCCACCGGCAGAGGCTTCCCTTACGGACAGACTTGCTGGCCTGCATTCAAGGCACATATGAACTTAAGGTGTCTTGAGTTTGTACACGCACCTCTGCCCTGTGCATAAATAAAAGACCACGCAACTCTAGATCCGGGGCCCATAGAAACGAAAGGAAGACCTGGCATGCTTCAGTTCTCTGTCACTGGGACACCAGTTGTCAAAAACCACACGTGGGAGATCACTGTCACACAGCACACAGCAGCCATCATGGTGGAGGTCGGTGTTCCTCAGAACAAGGGGTCTCTGTGAAATTTACCTTCTAGCACCAGATAACTTCTGTGCAGCACAAAGCTGATGATAACGATAATCTTCCCCTCGGCACATTTGAGTTTGGGACCCTGGCTTTGAGTAGCTTTGAATCAGTCCTTTTCTTGTATCTGTCAGTGGGGGAGGGGACAGCTGCAAGAAGGGCTTCTGGAGATCAGAAAACTGGCTCTTGGGACCTGAGCATGCCATTATCATTACTGGGGTCAGAGATACGCACTGACCCTATGCATTGGGGAGGTTGGCCTGAGACAACGCCTGCTCCCCTGGGTGGACCTCTCCTTCCAGAAGTTGAAGTGGGGAGGTTAGCATGAATGTGGTCATAAAATTAGAGTAGTGTATGTGTTTCATTATATTCATTTATGCTATGTGCTGAATGTAGCTCCATGAGGTAGACTTTGTTCATTATTGTACCACTGGCAGTTAGAACAGTGCATGGCACATAACTGATGCTCAATTAATATGCACTGAATAAATGAATGAGTGATAGCACCAGTTTTTTTGTTCCTGGAAGCCTCCTCCTTCTAAGACCGGACCTCCATCATCTCTCGCCTAGAAAACTTCAACTGCCTCCCAACTGAATTGCACACAGGCCTCAATATATCACTTCTCCACTCAATCACTTAAAACCCTGCAGTAGGTTTCTCATCATTCCTAGGATAAAACCCAAATGTTTTCCTGGGGCCCCGACCAATCCCTCCTGCCCCGGCCAGCCTTATGGATCTTTGCTGTCCCAGCTCTGCCCTGCACACCCCTCCTTCCCATCACCCACCAGACTGGGGGGCAAACTCCTAGCTCATCCACCAGGTCTTGCCCTAGGTCTTCCCTGTGTTCTTGTCAATGCCCTTCAGTCCTCACTGTGCTTGCTGTGCACCTGTTACACTGTTTCTGCTGGCTTGTCTGCCCCATCACCTTGGTCACCTGTGTCCCTGGCACCTGACTCAAGGAGCACCTGGTACAAAGGAGGCGGTGAGTTGCTCTTTCACTGGATAAACTTGGTCATTTTTGTGCCAAGTTCAGTGGCATGCCAGGTTCAGTTGTCATCTTCCTTTTCATGATCTCATAGGTGAGAAAGCTGAGGTTCGGAGAGGGTAAGAACCTAATTTGCTTAGGGTTAGGGTTCAACTTAGAGTCGGTGCCCTCCCAGAGCCTGCTTCCTCCCGCTGTGCAGTGTGGTGGCGCTCAGCCCTCCTCTCCCACGAGAGCAGCCGGGGCGGCACACCTGTGTCTGAGTGCCCTTGACCGTGTTTGCGTCTCTTACCTCAGGAAGAAAGAATGCCTGAGGAAATGGAATTCTCGGTGGTTACTCAAGACTGCCCACACAAGTATGAATAAAGCTTCCTGAACCCTCGAGGAAAGGAATGCAGGTCAAAGAAATTGCCAGGGTCGGTGTCGCCCTCTATTATCCAACTTTCTCATTGCAGGTGTGAGGCCCCACATAACTAAGATAACTAAGTGGAAAATTCCAGGAGCTTTTTAACTATAGTTAAAAATGAAAGCTCACGAAATCAAGGAAAGGCTTTTAAAATCACTTTCTGTTTTAGCTCACAATCACTCTAACTTGAAAGTTCAGATTCATTAGTTTGTTACGAGCCCACCGGGTATGGAAAACTGCAGTAGACTCTGGAAAAATAAACCTTGTTTGGCTGTTATGAAAGTGGAGTTAAAGGATGACGATAATGAAAAATAAAAATAACATTGATTATGAGTCAGGTGTACACATCACCATTCCATCCTCTTACCCTGTAAAGTAAGTACTATTAACAACCCCATTTTACATATGTAGAAGTTGAGGCACAGAGAGGTCAAGTATTTTGCTCAAGGTCACCTAGCTAAAAGGGACAGAGAGTATTAGAACCCAGCCAAGCTGGCTCTAAAACCTGCTCTACCCACTATGCAGTACAACTTCCTAGTTTGTGTAGTACTAACATAAATGATACTTTCTAATAGCTGGATTTACATTTTTAAGAAACATTTAGTACAGAATTAATCTAACAACATTTCAATACTAATTTGTATCTTACAAATGGGTTGTCTACAATAAGAAACTTTATAACATTGATAGAATGATTTTTTTAAAAAACCTTTTAAGCTAATCTTTCCCCCGCCTTTGAAGGGGGAAAAAAAGTGAAAATCTATCATAGAAGAATCTGAAAGGAAGGCTTAGGAAAAAAGTGATGTAGGACTTCCACATTTTAACCTAAGAGAAACTAAGGACATCTAATAAAATCAAGTTTTGCAATGACCTACTGAATACCTTATTGATTTATCAATGCTATCCTGCAGACAGGAGTGGTACTCTTGCCTCCCACCAATGCTGAGGACTAACAGAAAAAAAATAGACCTTCGTGTCAGTAATCTTGCAGGGTTTGAGCTCGAGCAAGTGGAGGCAGATCTCCCGAGCAGCCAAAAGCCAGAGACCAAACACAACAGGAAAAACCGGTCAGTCACAGAAAAATGGTTAATTCAGTAGTTGGTCACTTAGGTCCTTGTTCTAACTATGTGACATCATCTGGGAGAAAGAGTGTGGCACTTGTCCAGAGAGTTAGCTATTTTTTCTCCCTGACATACAGAGGGCATGGTGTTAGTGTTTATGTCCCGTCTATGATTGTGTGGTCTTGGTACGCTCTCGGAGTGATTATTGCTTCATTTCTCCACAGTCAGTGCAAGGCTTCATCACCAAAGCATTCTTCAGTGCAATGACTCTCAACTTTGCATCACAACTCATGTCCTGAATCAAGACTGCGAGTCTCCCCTTGTCATTATTATCATTACCTAACAAGTGTCGCAGAAGAGGTGGGCCATAGCTCTGCGGATGGCTTTCTCCCTGTTACCTTCGGATGTCACCAGGTCATGCTGTTTACTTCTCTGCGTTTCTCTGGGGAACTGGGGAAGGATGGGTGTGCAACCACTCGACCTGGCAGGTCTCTGCTTGGAGAAGCAGTACGTCGGAGACTCGCTGGGTTCCCGCAGTCACTCCGTGCCAACCCTGCAGCCCAGACTCCTCTCTGATCCCCCCGCTGACTCGCCCCCATCCCAGACTGTCCTGCAGTAGGTTCTGAGGATTCAGCACGCTATATATGGCTTGCGTTTCTGCCCCTCTCTCTTCCACTGACACCCTGTGTCTCAGTTCAGGTGCGTTTTCACTTAGGACCATGATCTCCCTGCTAGGATGTGCTCTGACCACCACCAGGCGCCA
Organism: Phyllostomus hastatus; assembly: GCF_019186645.2. Lineage (NCBI taxonomy): Eukaryota > Metazoa > Chordata > Mammalia > Chiroptera > Phyllostomidae > Phyllostomus > Phyllostomus hastatus. Next base: position 14,279,399 of record NW_025333977.1, on the reverse strand, counting down.
CCCCGGCACATCCTCTTTCTTCCGTCTTTACCCAGTCCAGAGTGATCTCTCTGAAAATCTGCCCAAGTCTCAAGACCTCAGCTGACACACAGGACCCTCTGCGGTCTATCATTTCCCTAAACCCTTGTCTGTGATTGGCCCAACTTCAGTCTTCATACATTCATATGCTTTGCTTCATTTAAAATGCAGATTGCCAGGCTCTAACCTCAGTGATTTTGGTTCATTATGCCTGGGGAGGGCCCCAGAATTTGCAAATCTATGCTTCCAATATATCTGATGCACCACCCTGGAGAAACACCGCTCCACGGCCTCCCTCTCACAGGTGGCTGGGCTTCCCTCCGTACCTCCTACTCCATGGCCACATGGTCCCCAATCAGCCTCTCCTCATGTCTCTACAATTTTACACGTGCTGTTCCCTCTGCCTGGAATGTCTTCTTCCATATGCACCTGAGTTTGCCAGGAGGATTCATTATTTTTTAAGACCCAGCTCAAGATTCTCTTCGCCTGACCTATTCAAATGAAGTAAATCCTTCTTTTGGACCACACCACCGTGCTTAGTTTATACTTCTACAACATATTACCCAATACTGAGATGATTTTCACATTAGGCATCTGTGTTTGGAAATCAAAGATACAGTTTCCAATCCCAGCTCTGCCTCCTTGTCAGCTGTTTTAGTCCATCTGGGCTCCTATAACGAACTACCACAGAATGGGTGACTTAACATACATGTATTTTTCACAGTCTGGAGGTTGGGAAGGCCAAGATCAAGGTGCCAGCAAATCTGGTGCTTAGCAAGGGCCTTCTTCCAGGTTTACAAATGGCCACCTTCTCATTCTACCCTCATGTGGTGAGGAGAGTAGTGTGATTTCTCTTCCTCTCCTTGTAAGGGCACTACTCCATCATTAGGGTTCCACTCTCATGACCTCATCTCCCAATTCCCTCCAAAGGCCCCACTTCTAATACCACCATCGTGGGGGTCAGGGCTTCAATGTCAACACTTTGGGGGGACACAAGCATTCAGTCTATACCACCAGCTGCGATATCTTGGACAAGTTATTTAATATCTCTAAGTCTCATCTTAATAAAAGCACCTGCTCCTTTCAACTCTTGGGACTATCTTTAAGACATGCAATTATTAGTGAGGAAACTGAAGTGAAGAGATTAAATAAATTCCTGAAGATTGCTTATGTAGTAAGGTAAATTGCTGGGATTGGCCCCCAAGTAGTCCAGCTCATGCCTGCATTCTTAACTACGGGAAACCCGTCTTCCCACTAGGAAATGAACTGGCTGAAGAAGGAACGGGAGTTTGTTGGGTTGCCAAGTGTTAAAGTTTTGTTCTGTCCCACTCAAAGGTCACAGCAGACAGTTTGGCAGAAGAACTGGGGTGTGGGCAGGATAAGCTAATGGACTTACTGCCCCTGCCCGTGTCCCAGCTCTACAGAATTCGTCACAACTCCTTCACGGAGCCCCTGACCTCTGACATATCTCCTAGGTCTTCCCATTCTACTTCACTTCTGCCAGGCCGAACTCAGTATCACTTCTTTTTTTTTTTTTTTAAAGATTGTATTTATTTACTTTTAGGGAGGGAAGGGAGGGAGATAGAGAGAGAGAGAGAGAGAAACATCAATGTGCGGTTGCTGGGGGTTATGGCCTACAACCCAGGAATGTACCCTGGCTGGGAATCGAGCCTGGGACACTTTGATTCCCAGCCCGTGCTCAATCCACTGAGCTATACCAGACAGGGCAGTATCACTTCTTCTGGGACAGCTATTATAGCCCTCCCTGAACGATCAAATCAGAAGCTCCATCAGGGATCCCAGGCACTGGAATTTTGAAGGCATATCACCTACCTTCTGCCCGTCCTGCCAGTAAAAGCTGGAGTTGGAAACCATTGCTAGGAGCTTCCACCTCCCTTGGGCAGTTTTCTGCATCTTGTGATTATGTTTCTGGTGAGACCTACCGTTCTGTTAGAATCCTGACTGTTGGCCTCTCATAGGAAGTTTTTATGCCCTGAGGACCCCTTTGGCACGCTGGTGAGCCTATGAACTCCTTTTCAGAATGATGTTTTTATATGCATACAGTAAAAAACAAAATTATAAGAAAATCAGTTATATTGAAATATAAATATGTCAACTATTAGGACTGAGTTCTTTGACCCTGACCTTGAGGTCAGGAATCCAATATTCTCTCTCTCTCTTTAATCCTCACCCGAGAACATTTTTTCACTGCTTTTAGAGAGAGAGGAAGGGAGAAAGGATGGGAAAGAGAGAAACATTGATGTGAGAGAGCTACATTAATGGGTTGCCTCCAGTACAAGCCCAGACTGGGGATTGAACCAGCAACCTACATATGTGCCCTGACCAGGAATTAAACCCATAAACTTTCAGTTACCAGATGATGCTCCATCCAAGTGAGCCAAACCAGCCAGGGCGGGAATCCAGTATTTTTGCATCTAGTGGCCAAGCATACACCTGGTGCTCAATAAATGCTTGTTGGAAGAACAAATTCAAGAATAAGTCATGCTCTGTCTGAGAATCACTGTTTTATAGCAGAAACGTACACAATCTGATAAGATTCAAAGTTATGCAAACTTTCTGAAACAAGTTCCTAAGGTAAAAGACAATTTAAAAATTAATAGCCTTTTAAAAATCAATAAAATCAAATCCTGAACAAGTAATCATCACTTCCAGCGTTTGCAAAATGTTCTCCTCTTGCTTATTAAAAATAGCAGAAAACAGAAACTCTGGCTAACTCAAAGGTTTCTGTACTCAAATGAGAAGAATAGGAAATCTGAATATTTTCCCTCCTGCGGTAGGCAGAATAATGGCCTCTCCCAAATATGTCCATGTCTGAATCTCCAGAACCTATAATTATATTTCTTTACATTTCAAAAGAGATTTTGTGGATGTAATTAAGTAAAGGATTTGGGGATGAGGAGATTATTCTGGATTATCCGTGTGGGCCCACTGTAAGTGCAAAGGCTTTATGATAGGGAGGCAGGCAGAGTCAGAGAGGGAGATGTGGTGACAGAAGCGGGTAGGAAAGTGATGGCACAACTCAAGATGTGCGAGTGGCCTCTGGAGAAGACGGAAAAGGCAAGGAAACAGGTGCTCCTCTAGAGCCTCCAGAAGGAATCAGCCCTGCCTACGCCTGGTTCTAGACCTGTAAGACCATTTCAGACTTCTGGTCCCCAGAACTGTAAGATAATAAATATGTGTTGTTTTAAGCCACTGAGGTTTGGGCAATTTGTTATAGCAGTAGTAGGAAACTCATACATCTGTTGTTATCCGTTAAGCAATAAAGTGGCCAATAGACATAATTTAGAAGAAAAAAAATAAGCATGCAGGTTGGCTTTATCCTTTACACCAATGTTTTGAAACCCAGTTGCATGTTAGGGCTACCTGGGGAAGATGATAGGTAGGTAGGTAGATAGATAGATAGAATACAGACACTAAACACACACACACTCACGCACACTAACACACATACTTGGGTTTCAAATGAATCAGAACCTTAGGGTGGGAGAGTGGTTGCTTGTATCTAAATATGTTAAGGGCTCTCAAGGATTACGAAATGCAGGGAGGCTAAGAACTCTGCCCCTTACCCACAAAAGTACCGTAAGGTAAAGATATAGCTGGTTCATAGCCCTTTTATACCAAGGTAAATATATGTTATTTGTAAATATTCTCATTAATTCTTAAAAGACTGTTGTGAGTCAAGGAGATAGCAAACATAAAGTGAAAATAAAGAGAATCAAATAGTTTACCTCTGGTTATGGACAAGTCTCTGACACAGTTAAAAACAGAATCCAAGTTATACCCAAAATTTCGATTCAGTACTCTAGTCAACAGAAGAGACTATATCTCCCCACACAATCCCACATCAAAGCTCCATTCTGATTAACAGTCAGCCTGTAAGTATGAAGACCAAAGGCTTGCAAAATGATTAAAGCACTCGAGTTACTTATTTTTTATATTCTTATAAAAACTTTATAAATGACAAGCCAGCCCCTCAAATCTTATTTGTATGTAGGAAAGAGCTATACGAATCTTAAGCAAACTAATCATTTTAAAAGAAAAATTTCCTTCCAGGCCAATGACAACTAAAATGTTGATTAACTGTACAAATGAAACACAAATATCTAAGCAGTGAAAACTTTACTATTAAATTTAATAATGTCTGATATTGAAGAAAGAAATTGAAAAAGACACAAATAAATGGAAGCATATACTGTGCTCCTGGATAGGAGGAATTAACATCGTTAAAATATCCATACTACACAAAACAATCTGTAGATTCCACAATATTCCTAACAAAATACCAATGACATAATCACAGAAGTAGAACAAATAATCCAAAAATTTATATGGAACTACAAAAGCTCCCAAACAGCCAGAGTAATCTTGAGAGAGAAGAATAAGTTGAAGTTTAATGCCACTACCTGACATTAAATCGTAGTATAAGGCCACAGTAATAAAAACAGCATGGCACTGGCATAAAAACAGAAACAGATTAATGGAACAGAATAGAGAGCCCAGAAATAAACCCACACTAATATGGTCAATTAATCTATGATAAAGAAGGCAAGAACATACAATGGGTAAAGACAGTCAATTCAATAAAAAGTGTTGGGAAAATCAGAGAGATACATGCAAAAAAATAATGGAACAAGACTATCTTCTTATATCATATACAAAAATAAACTCAAAATGGATTAAAAATTTAAATGTAAGACTTGAAACCATAAAAATCTTAGAAGAAACACAAGCAGTAAAATCTCTGACATTTATCTTAGCAGTATTTGTTCTGATATATCTCCTAGGGCAAGAAAATAAAAAAAATAAATAAACAACTGGAACTAAATAAACCAACCAACAAATAAACAAATCAGACTACAATGTTTTTGTATCACAAAGGAAAAAAAACCTGCTAATGGGAGAAGATATATGCCAATGGTACATCTGATAAGAGGTTAATATCCAGAATTTATAAACAACTTACACAACTCAACATAAAAAACAAAAACCCAAACAACCCAATTAAAGAGCAAACAGAGGACCTGAACAGACACTTCTTGAAGGAGGACATACAGAGGGCCAATAGACATATGAAAAGATGCTCAACATCACAAATCATCAGAGAAATGCAAATGAAAACCATAATGAGGCATTGCCTCACACCTGTTAGAAAGGCCACCATCAATAATCACCAAACAAGTGCTGGCGAGGATGTGGAGAAAAGGGAACCCTCATGCACTGTTGGTGGGAATGCAGACTGGTGCAGCCACTGTGGAAAACAGTATGGAGGTTCATCAAAAATTTAAAATGAAACTGCCTTATGACCCAGCAATTCTACTTCTGGGGATTTATCCAAAACAAACAAACAAACAAACAAACAAACAAACAAACAAACACAAAACCCAAAACACAATTCAAAAGAATATATGTACCTCTATGTTCAATGCGGCATTATTTACAATAGCCAAAATATGAAAGCAAGCCAAGTGTCCATCAATGGGCGAGTGGATAAAAAAAGCTGTAATACACACATAAAACATTACTCAGCCATGAAAGAGAATAAAATCTTACCATTTATGACAGCATGGATGGACCTAGAGGGTGTTATACTCAGTGAAATAGCAAAACAGAGAAAAACAAATACCATATGATTTCACTTACTCAGGGAATCTAGTGAACAAATAAAGCAACAAAATACAAACAGACTTATGGGTACAATGGACTGAAGGATGCCAGAGGGGAGTGGGTTTGGGGGCTGGAGGATAAAGGTGAAGGGATTAGAAGTACAGATAGGTAGTTACAGAATAGTCACAGGGAAGTCACTGTGATGTAAAGTACAGCACAGGGAATATAGTGGACAATATTGTAATAACTTTGTCTGGTGCAGATGGGGACTGGAAATAACGGGGGGAACCCTTTGTCAAGTATAGGACTATCTAACCACCATGTTGCACATCTGAAACTAATACAAAATAATGTTGAATGCAAATTATCATTGAAAAATAAAATTTAAAAAAATAATGAAAGACAGATTATTACCAATCACACAGAGATAAGAAATCAATCTAAAGCTTGTAGAAAAATCTAAACCCATCGACACTTTTTCTTTTGAAAATGAAAATTTGTATTTGTAATTGATGGGATCCATGAATGTCTCCAAATGCAGCCCATATTGTAAATGTGTTGAAAAATAAACAGAAAGGCTTAAAAAATTAATAAAGACTAAAAAGCCTACTAAAATTATAAATGATTATCAACATAATAGTAGTGTGTCCCCATTCATTGATGGAACACCTCCTATGTCCCAGACCTGGAGACACATGCTTTAGCACATATAACCCTTTACAACCCCATGGCGCCAGTGTTTATTCTCACATCACAGATGGAGAAACTGAGCTCACGGGGGGAAGGAGCTTTAGTCATGGAGGCAGAACTCAAAGCCAAGTCTGTCCTAAGCCCAAAGAAATGGCATTTGACAGGGTTGTTGATTTGGACTGAGTATGACAAAGAAAACATTATCATCACCAACACCATCATCCCTAGAAATGAACAAACAAAGGAATTGTTGCAAAAAGAGATGCCCATGGAATCCTAATCTTTAGGAGAAAATGAGTCATTTTTTTTTCTAGACACAAGATAGGCACACACAGATAAGAATGGCTATTATAAGGATGCACTTTTACACCCAAATGAGAACATGACTTCAAATAAAATCTCAAAATTGAAATGAGAGTAAGCCACAGCATTCCCTTCTCTGGGAAACTTAAATGTGGTCTTAAAACAACAAAACACTGAGGTTTTTGTTTCCTTCATTATTAATATAAAAGTGTTTCCTCATAACAACTGGCAAACGATCTACAGGATAACCTAGAGAATAAATTCCCTTGCAAATAAGAGATCCATTTACCACTAAGTTTGTTATAGACTAAATGTATAAAACTGATGGTAAAGGGAAGCAAAGGAAGCCACAGGCCTCCTTTGTGCTCTGTGATGCTGAGGCCGAGGCTCTGCAAACCCTATTTCTCAGGCTCCTTTGCCACCTGGCTCCTGTCAGATCCTGCCCGCAGGTGGGAGGAGAGGACAGATGTGCTTCATGAGGCCCAGCTCCTCCAGGGCACTCATTCCTGCAGCAGCCAAGGACAGCTCCGGTCCTGGGGCAACCCTTTTGTGAGCTGTGGCTGCCAGATGTCCCCAAGCACAACCGTGCTCCCCACCTCCCTGCCCTATACCCAGCCACACATGGCTCCTCCAAGGACGACTCTGGTAACACCACCTCTCCCCTTTTGTATCCCCAATCCTAGGGGCGGTGGTTCTTGCAGTTATTAGTTTTTGTGTTACCTTGGTGTCCCTTTTTCGCTTTCAGTCTTCCTTCACTTGCGTAACCGATCCCCTATATTGAATCCCCTCCCTGAAATCTATAGAATGGTTTCTGTTTGCTGACTGAACCCTGGACTGATAGAATGAAACTGGAAGGTTAAACGCAAGAATGTACCCGCTTTGTCTCACATCGCCAAGACTGGTGCGGGTCTGCTTCCCATCTGCTCTGAGGTCCATTTCCAACAACCCAGAGGCCATTCTAGGGCCACCTATCCTCCTGGGCTAAAGGTCATTTATTCAACTGTCTTTCACCAGAAGTTCACGGCAGGCAAGGTGCGAGGGGCTGTGCAGGCTCAGCCCACTTTTCATGTTGGGAAAGGCAGCTGTAGGTTTCTAAAAAATGACTGCTAACACAAATAGCATAAACATAACTTTTCTGCAGTGCAATTTGGTTCAAAGGTCTTTATTTAAAAGGAATCTCATTCTTAATGTAAAATCTAAAAATAGCAAGATAGAGGCAGAAAGCCCAAGCTCAGGGGAAAATGGCTTCTAAGTGGACATGGGACATTCTGAAAATATGAAATGCATAAATGTTGTTTCAAAGTCAAAGAAAGATAGAAACAGTCTTTCAAGGGGAGACTGTAACTTACTCAAATTACAACCCGGAGAGGAAACCCAATGTACGCAGGGCACGCACTAACAAACTCTAATGCAGCTCGAGTTTATCTATGATAAAAACAGTATACGTTTCGTCGAATGAAAAGTTACTATAAAAAGTAAATTTTTAATGATTCATTAAAAGTAATTCCAATCTCTGTGGACTTCGAGCCCCACTGCTGAGTAGTGCGCAGTGCAGAGAGAAGCATTCTTTCACTGCAGTAAAAACCGAAGCTTCCTACTTAAAGCTTCCATTCCCCCCAAAACGGCCCTGTATTACTTCACATACAAAGTCCAGGGAGGGAGGGTCTTGGTCAGTGGACCCTGAGAACCATCTCTGTGGTGGTGTGGGCGCAGCAAACAGTCTATTGCCCCTTTCCCGGCCTCAGTTCCTCGCTTCCTTATGCTTACTGCTCAGGGTGGGTTCCACAGAGCTGATACGGTTACTCTGCCAGCTGTGACTGTTTAGTTCTCACTTTGAATCCATAAACTAGCGTTAGTATTTTACACATCAGCTTGGTCCTGAGAAATAAAATTACTTTTCTTAGGATCACAAAACCTATTTCTGAGCCAGAAGGCTAGGGGGCAGACCCCAGGTTGCGTAGACCAGTGGTTCCAAAGTGGGGTCCCGGATCAACAACAGCAGCATCACCGGGGAATTGTTAGACCTGCACACTCTTGGACCCAACCCCAGACCTTCTGAATCAGGGGTGTGGAGGCCAGCATTCTGTCCTGATGAGCACTCCAGGGGGTTAGGATGCCTGCCCGGGTTCAAGAGCCACTAAATCAAATGACAGAGTTATTTGGGTGGGTGGCTATGTTTATGGTAACTTGGATAGGCCTGTGTCCAGTTGTCTGGTCAAAGGCCAGCCTAGATGCTGCCGTGAAGGCATGATTTAGATGTGGCTAACATTAAAATCCATGGACTTTGAGTAAAGCAGATTTCCTTCCACAATGTGAGTGAGCCTCCTCTAATTGGTTGAGGTTGAAAACCTTAAGAGAAAAGACGGAGGTTCCCGGAAGAGGAAAGAACTCTGCCTCCCGATGGCCTCTGGGCTCAGGATGGCATCAGTCCTTTCCAGCAGTTCCAGCCTGCCGGCCTACCCTCTGGATTCCAGGCATGTCCGCCCAGACATGCCTGTTTGGACAGGAGCCAATTCTTAAAGTAAATCCCTCTTTCTCTTTTGATAGATAGGTAGCTACACACACACACACACACACACACACACACACACACACACCTACACACACCCCCTACTGTTTTGTTTCTTTGGAGAACGCTGACTAATACTGGGGGTTCATAGGTCTAATGTATGTGTCTACCTTAGGACTCAAATCCTACCTATTTTTCAATACTATATGGTTAGTGTTTAGTACATAACAGACTCTCATACTTTTGATGAATGTATGGAACCCACTGAGAAAGGGAAATAGACAACTTGGCCCTGAGAGGAGGGTCTCAGAAAACAGTCAAGAGGACACCTCCACTGAATTCCTGTGAGCAAAAAACTCTCTCCCTGGGAATCTTCTCGAGTGTATAGATAAACCAACAGGAAATCACATCCAGGAATTGTGTTTACTCTGAGTTTAATTTCTTACAAGTGAAAGAACAGTCAGCTCTCAGCAGGCCACTCTCAAGGTTTCCTTCAGTCCACGGGGCCCACTGTTTAAACGCCTCGAGCACAGAGACCTCGCCTTGTTGTCTCCGTGACGCCTGCTCCTACGGCACGCTTTTAGAGGAGGTTCTTTCTCATCAGTGCCCTGTTTTCCTGGAAAGCACGAAATTGAAAACTTAGTCTCGAATATCGTCTATCTTAGTGTCTGCCCCAAAGGTTAAAGAATGCGCTTTCTTGAGTGACGGGAACAGAACTCCAGGACAAGGACACCCCCTTCCCTTCCGCGGTGGACACTTAGTGGGGGCAGCTGGGGAAGGACAAAGGCGGGACTTAGTCTCCAGGCTGCAGGGATCGTCCTGGACGTAGGTCAAAGTTGTCTTGATGAGACAATTTGAAACTTCTGGCATGGTAATTTTATCTGCCACATGGAATCGGAAAAAGTAAACATTCCTCAGCTAACCTTCTCCACCCCCCTAACCAAAGTCCAAGCCGGTCTCATCCAAACCATGCCAGACTTCCAGTGCCGGCTGACGGCCTCAGGCGGGGCTGAGGGAGCTGGCCCAAGGCAGTAGGCAGGCGGGGGCGTTCAGAAAGGGGCACTCGGGGCTCACGGATTCCCCTTCAACACGGTCGTCAGTCCTTAGGTGGAATCTCTGAAAGCCCGTTAAACCACAAAGGCGTTTCGGTGGAGGAGTAACACACTAAGAGTGAGTTTGTTGAATTTGTTCTCCATTTACCGGCAACTCCCCTGACCCCCACCAATTTTTTTTTGAGGCAAGGGATTCATGATTTCACTATAAATCCACTTAGCTCATTCAATACTTAGCAAGAGACAGACAGACTCTGGGGCAGGGCCAGTCAGGCTGACAGTCACTTACCTTTCGAGCGTGAACGCACAGGCCTGAGCCAAGCGTGTGTGAAGGTGTGCGGGATAAACAGGGACTGGGGAGTTCCAGGGAGGTGTCTCACGGACTTCTAGTGTTTACAAAACAGTCTAAACCCCACACAAACCAAGCAAAACAGTTAGAGGCTCAAGTACCATCAACCCAGATGGGAGCTACTTTGAAACAAAATGTGGGTATCTGATGTAGAGTTCAAAGGTCTTAGAGCAAAAACAGCTGGATCTATCATGAATCTTACCTTATTGTTAAAATGGAAAAAAATACAATGGGACTTATTTTCTCTCAGAAACTAAGCAAAACATCTTATTTTTTCCCCTACTGAGGGAGAAAAACAACTAATTACATATTTTAAGTAGTCAGACTGTTTAAAACAACAACAAATAAATACATACACGTACAAGACAACTATAGAAGATGTAGTGAGAAACCCGCCAGGCAAATGGACCGGCAGAGACGCATCTGCTGACCTCCCCGGTGCGCTTCAGGTGATCGCCGGGGGCAGGGGGTGGGGGGGGGGTGGGGGGTGGGGGGGGGGTGGGGGGGGGGAGTTCCCCTGGACATTTTGTTAAAACTTCTCACTAACATTCTCTTTATTATTCAGATGGATTAGGAAAAAATATATATTTGTTTCTTTCAACAGAGTTGGGTTGCTTTTTAAGGAATTCCTTGTTTCAAATTGCATTCTTCTATTGCAGCCCATGAATCTGACAGCTCACGCGCGTAGGTACAACTCACTCACGGAGCGCCCGCTCCCCTCTTCCCCACACAAACCGCCAGGGGATGGCCGCGTGTTTACATTCCGCCTCACACCTCAGCATTTTCCAGGGCGAGGCCGCTGGCTGTCAACTCCTGGCTCTCTGTCAATATTTAATCACTGTGCAGTTATGTAGGGAGCAGGAGACATTCCGTCTCCCAGTAACATGGCTTTAATATAAAAAGGGCTTTCATTACATTTATGGAAGCACGGTTACGCTTTTCAGAAAAGCTATCAAACTGAGAAGCTACACAACTGTTCTCATGTAGCATTTTAAATGTATTGCCGTTGGTAGGTATATAAAATGAATAATACATAATCATAATTTTTTTAAGTATCACTATCCTTTGAGTTCAAGCGGAAGCCTTTTTCTTTTTCAAATGGAGAAGGGTGTTTAGAGAAAAACCATGCAATACTTGTCTATTTTATCACATCCAGTCCCAGTTCAGTGTCCAGCTCATATAGCAAAGTAGCCATAGTAAGGAGAAAATTCAGATTGCTTTTTTTGACCTTTTTAAATGTTTTTTTTTTCACAGTTTGTTTCTGATAGAGATCTGTAAATAATTTCCTCCGACCCCGCACAACGGTATGTGGCCAGTGACTTTTCCGTTTATCCCACAGGGCCGCTGAAAGAACAGAAGCCATCGGTCAAAAGAAAGCCGCCCTGAAAACTGTCGGGAGACACCCACCATACAGGGAGTCTTTAGGCTCCAACCTGACAAGAACATTTTGTATTTCTTGGTAGCAAATGGCCCTTCTAATGAGCCGATCACCTGAGCCAGAGACGTTTTCACCACTTAGACAAGATCCGCGTTCCTCCATGGGAAGGGCTCTGGCTCCGCTTGCAGTGCCGGGATGAAAGGGAGGCCGCGGCGAGCGTGAGCGCCGGAGAGCCGGTCGGAGTGATGAGGATCGAACACGCCTGGGCTCCAAGGCGCGCGGTTCTTCCCTTTCATTCCTGTGCTAACCAACAGTCGGAGGAACAGGTGTGGGCCTGTTCAACTGGATGACGTGTGGCAGGAAACATTTTTCATTTCGAAGTTGCAAACCCTATTTGACATTCAACAGCTTTTCATTGCGGGTGGGTAGAGGAGGGAATTAACCTTTATCTCAGCCCAGTCACTGATCCCGCAATGACAGAGTAATTACCCTCCGGCTCCCAACCAAGACTCCTGGCCGGATCATAACTGGGGGAGATGTGGAAAGTGGGGCGTTTCTCTAACCTCCTTGGTCTTGCCTGCAAAGAGTTGGGGGGTTCTGAAAGGATGTCCCAGGTCGGGGTGCACTAGAATGTGTGACTTTCTGTCCCTCATCCTATCAGCATCTGGCACTTCAACATCTCTGCCCCATCGAGCTTAGTAAGCCTAAGGCTCAGGTAAAGCACAAACAGCTCTTTAGGGAAATGCCTGGGGCCTCCGTTTTAACATATTCCCAGCCCACAGCAGCCAGTAGGCCCGATCCGGAAACTTCCTGAGTCTCCAGCTCCTTTAAACCAAAATACTCAAGAAGTTCCTGGAGCCTGAGAAATTCAACATTAATTCACTACTGAATTCAAATGACTTCTTCCCGCAGCACCCCAGTTCTCTGGGTACAAGGAACTGGCATTTCAAGCACGGTGCCTATCATTAAATTCCTTGCAGCATAAAAATATTTTAAATCTACTACAGGACTATTACAAAGTTCTTTATTTTGGAGCCATGGTCAAAGTTCCATAAGTGAACCCTGACAGATGTGGCTCAGTTGGTTGGGCTTCATCCTTCAAAGGGAAAGGTCACTGGTTCGATTCCCAGTCAGGACACATACATGCCTGGGTTGCGGGTTTGGTCCCTGATGGGGCTCGCATGAAAGGCAGCCAACTGATGCTTCTCTTGTTCACATTGATGTTTCTTTCCTTCCTTCCCCTCTCTCTAAACATAAATAAATAAAACCTTTAAAAAAAGTTCCATAAGTGAGATACTCAGTTGTCTTGGGTGTGTTTGCCAGGAAAGAGTGATTTTGGTCAGGCTCTTCCTGGCTGGATTTCCACAAGCTTTTCCAAACTTCCTCCTGCCCTAGGGCCCTTCTGCCTGGGCAGCTCTTGCCAACCCACCTTGAACCTGGCTGCCTCCTCTTCAGGTCTCCACTCAGCTGCCTCTGCAGGTGGCCGAGTCAGAGGCCAAGCCTCCTAGAGCTCTCCTGCATAGCCCTTATTTTGTATACTGAATAACTGAGGGACTGGTTTAATGTCCATCCCCGTAACCAGTTTGGGCAGCGATCACAGCTATCTCATCTCCCTAGTGTCTAGCACCACATGGCTCCTGAGGAAATGACGACTCTGTGAGTACATGAATATGGGGGGATAAATCACAGGAGGTAGAGTGTTCAGCTGCAGCTTGAGGTCCCTCTGCTTTATTTACCCCACCCAACCTGCCCCTCTCCTGGTCCTTCAGGTAACAGTCTCTTTTATTAGACATATTGCCAGATGAAGCTCCTGTGAACCGTGGTCCCAGGATTTCTGTGGGGAAAGCTGTCCAGGTGCATTGTCCACTAGATAGCAAGCATGCCCCACCTGTTCTGGGCTGCTTGTAACCTCAGGGACCCACAGTACCATTCTACATACAGTTGACCATTGAACAACATAAGATTAGGGGCACCAACCTTCATGTGCATAACATTGCTTTTATATTAAAATACTTTTTCTTCTTTTTTTAAAGATTTTATTTATTCATTTTTAGAGAGGGAAGGGAGGGAGAAAGAGAGAGACACACACACACACCAATGTGTGGTTGCTAGGGGCCGTGGCCTGCAACCCAGGCATGTGCCCTGACTGGGAATCGAACCTGCGATGCTTTGGTTCGAAGCCTGCACTCAATCCACTGAGCTATGCCAGCCAGGGCCCTTTTTCTTCTTTTTTTATTTTTAAAGATTTTTAGAGAGAGGGAAAGGGAGGGAGAAAGAGAGGGAGAGAAATATCAGTGTGTGGTTGCTTCTTGTGCGCTCCCTACTGGGGACTGGCCTGCAACCCAGGCATGTGCCCTGACTGGGAATTGAACCAGTGATGCTTTGGTTCTCAGGCAGGCATTTAGTCCCACTGAGCCACACCAGCCAGGGCTCATGTGTATAACCTCTGACTCCCCCAAAACTTAACTACTAGTATCCTACTGCTGATGGAAGCCTTACTGCTAACATAGTCAATTAACACACATTTCATATGATATATGCATATATACTATACTCTCACAATAAGTAAGCTAAAGGAAAGAAAATGTTATTAAGAAAATCGTAAAGAAGGAAAGATACATTTATAGTATTGTGCTGTATTAACATTGTAAGTTTATGCCATCTGTTTACAAGATGAAAAAAAATCTACGTTCTTGTTTAAAACTGTGTTGTTCAAGGATAAAACTGTATAATACAATTTACAAGGAGAGCTAGCTCAGAGATGGATGTCAGGAGAGCGAGACTGTACAGTCTTATCTCCCGAGCCTCTGCTCAACCAGAGGATCATTATGACCCCTGCAAGCAGGACAAATTGGCTTGTTCCTTCTTTTTTTTGCAGGTTCTCAATAAATGTTTAATGAATAAATGAATAAATGCATGTAGAAATGATATGTACTTTTGATAAAACCAATGAAAATAAACATCACTGATAAAAGCTAGTACCACATTTTATTTTTTTAATTAAAAGATTTTTTTTTGGTAGGGTGAGTTTCTGACTAGGCCATAACAGACTGGATGGGTGTGACGATTAGAAGTGAGCACAGAGCTGATGTGGGGGTGTGCAAAACAGAGAGAAGAAACATAAAGCCATACAGTTATGTTCAAGCAAACTTCTAATTAATTAAAGAAAAGTTTCCATTTATCAAAAATTCTCCAATTGAGTCACGTGGGGTATAAGGGGATATTACATATTAAGAGATTACAGATATTCAGATATGGCCATAGCTACTAGCAAAGAGAAGCAGTTACTGTGTGATAAGTCAGAGGCTTGTTTCCATCTATTTCCAACAGAAAGGGAAAAGCACTATGTAACCCCACCACGAGCTCAGTTTCCTTGTCTGTAAAACGGGAGTGGGAGCATCCGCCTCGCCCATAAGCATCAGGCCCGGTAAAGGACACAGCTCAGTGCCTGCCTGTAGCAGGCGCTCAATGAGTAATAGCTATTGCCATTATCATGAAGACAAGTTTGGCTCTCACAGCCTCCTGGCCCTTCAGCAGCACCTGCTACCTGTGTGCTCACGTGACCTGTGTTAGCTGCTGCACTTGACTGCAAGCCCCGTGAGGGCAAGAGCTCCAGGACGTGAGGAGAAGCCCACGTGAGCCTCTGCTCATCTTTATCCTGCAGACCGAACGTGCAGCAGGCATTCAATGTGTATTGATGGACTGAATAAAGCCATGAGAAAAACACTGACATATATGAAGGAAATTCTTGGCAGACACCACTTTGTGGACTTTTGTGACTTTGCTGAAAAGCTTCACACAGGCAATTTAAAACCACAGCTCTTGCTCAAAAGCGGATTCAGAAGGTTTACCGTTTGGAAACTCAGACAGTCCCCACACTTAGACCACACAGTGACACAGTTTCCACAAAATGGGGAATGGTCAGAAAACAATCCTTCATTCACACTAAAAACACAAGATTTATACCGTAATACTAGTTGTTTTTTATCCCCCAAATTATAAGGAGGCCTGTAGTACTGTTCTGGGTGAGGTCTGTCTGAGTCCAGAAACTGCTGACCTTCACTTTTGAGACAAAGTCTCCGCTGAGACAAGAGGACACATCTGGGTTGTCATCCAGGGCCTCTGACTGCGGCTAAAAGCTGACATTTCAGCTCAGAGTTTGAACCTTGGTATTAACTCTCCCAGCCACAGGCTGAAACCCTATCAGCTGAAGTCCAGTTAGTTAGCTTGGATCCTTTCCAAGGTCGCTGACACCACCCTTAGTTCTGCCTGGTCACCCATAAGTGGGTACCAGGGGTAGCAGGGCCAGGGGGCTGAGTGAGGGCATGCAGACAAGATGCCCTGGGCAGAGGGGCCGTGAGGTCTCTGGAGGGTGTCAGTGTGGCAGGTTCCATTCGTCACACCCTCCGAGGTCCTTTCACTCTGGGCACTTATCCCCTGCCGTGTAAAATTACGGGGAGGGGCCGAAGGAGCTCTAAGGTCCATTCCACCTGGAATATTCAGTGATTCTCTGAAAGACTCAAAAATACTAAAGGCTTTTATTTAGGGATATTGGGCCTATCACTGTCATGTCTGAACTTGAGCCATAAGTCAAGAGAGTGCCTGACGGTAACAGGGTTCCTGATTTGAAAGCAGTAAAACCAACACTGGTTTTAAACTCGCAGAATCAACAGGAGACGGATGTGGAGCAGCAACTGGACACTGGGGAAACCCAGGGAAGTCGGGAAGCAGAGGCCTCAAAGGGCCTCCAGTGGCTCTGAGGGTCTCAGGGCCGGGGCTCCAGACTCCAAGGCCTGGGGCAGGGTGGGGGGCGCGGTGAGAGGTTCTTACAGTTGTGCCAGGGCAGGGAGATTCTGGGGCTGAAGTCCCCAGCGTGAACCAGACACTTATAATTACCCTCCCACCAAAATCACACACAGCAAGGAACGGGTAATGTCCTACAGGGAACCTGGGGGGTATTGTGGAGGGGAGCTCGTGCTGGGTGTGAAACCCATGAACATCCGCCACAGAAGGAAGGACGTAAGAATACAGGTCAGTGATGCCCACGCACCTCATTCTCCAGCATGGCCTTTAATGCACAGCAAGAGACTGTACACATGAAGCAGCTACTCCAAATATTTCAGTCTGGAAAGCACAGTGTTCGATATGATTATATGGGTTTTGCTGAAAGAAGCATTTAGTGATAGTAGTATCATGATCCACAACACACTGAACATGTAATTAGTGAAAGAATTCTGGGAAATTTTAACAAGCCTTCAGAGGAAATCACTGACCCCGTCAGCCAGCTCAGGCCGCACACAGGCACAGAGTGAGCGCCCGGGAAGCCCCCTCGGAACTCACTGAGCACAGCAACACCCCCGAGTGCTGGCAAAACTAGGTCTGGTGTCCACCAGCAGTTCAGTTTGTCAAATTCGGATCACTCAGTCAGTCAACAAAGAGTTTCCTTTCCTTTTCTACTCCCACACGAGTCTCAAACCTCTTTTCTCATGGATTCTAACCCATGAAATCTCCCAAACACGTTCCTCACGACTGGACATTCATTTTATACCTTGAGTGGCATTTGTCCCTCAGGTCCCTTACAGCTCTCTGTAGTCAACGGCAACTTCCCTCCGTCCTGACTTTCACACACCACACACCCAGAGCCTTTGCAATTCCACCAGAAACCTAACCTGAAAGAAGCAAACTGCTAAGCAGAAAAGCTGCTCCCTAGACCAATAACAGTCCAAGGGACAGTCACAACTTGTGGCTGTCCGTGAAAGCAGACAGTGGGCAAGCATGTGGTCCATTTCTATGTTGGGAACTGCCCTGCCTGGTTTCAGGAAGCTGTAACCCCCCACAGCTAAGACTGAGTGAGAGACCTCTGGACCAGAAGCCACTAAGGAGACAAGGTTATCTCCCTGGCAGGAGCACTGCCTGCTCCTTGCCTGGCCCCCAATGCTTGATCAGTTAGCCAATGACGGGTAAGATTCCCCAAGGGGGGAATGACCAAGGACAGGCATGATCATGTGAAGGCCCCAGGGGAGGACTTGGGGGGCCATGGAAAGAGGGGGTGATCACCCCTTGGCTTTGACAAAGCCTGAGTCCTCATTCTGCCTGTGAGAAGTCTCCAATCTCTCAGCTGCCTTGTCTCCTCTGCCTGACTCAAGCCTGTGACAATGACAAGGGGCAGTGCAACCCTGGGCTGGGAACTGCGGACTTCCTGGGGTGATTAGGCCTGGGAAAGGATATGTAAAATCTTGTGAAACCTGCTTTGCTGAGGATGCTCTTAATTAGATTATAAAGGCCTGGGCAGGAAATGAGTTTAGTCCCTTAAGTTTTGTAACTTTTTAGGTGATAGACCCTGACTCAGTGTGAGCCCTTTTAGCTCTTTGAACATTGTCTATTCGTTTGATCCTTACTGCCTGACAATGATTAATGAACTTTACCTGTATTCCTGTGCAATTTAAAAGCCAGTAAAAACCCTGTGAAGGGAAGGATTAGGGTGCTCTCCTTTGAGAGAGTGGCCAGGACTCTCCGAGCCACTCTCCCCTTGAGAGGGTAGCTGTGCTGTCCCTTTTCCTCTACAGGACTCGGTAGTCCGTGTGAATTTATCTCATGTCTCACCCATGACGCCGCGGACACTGTGGGCTGGTGTGTGCATCATTTCTACACTTGAGGGCTCACAGCACAGCCCCCTCACGGCTGCCTTCCTGATTGGAGGAGCTGCACCCTCTACAGGCTTGTGTGCCTGTGTTCCTCTCTGCCGGCCTCTCTCTTCTGTCCTTCCCTTTTTTTTAAATCCTCACCCGAGGACATTTTTTCAGGGTTTTTTTTTCTTAGAGAGAGAGGAAGTAGAGAGAGAAACATCAGAGAAGCATGAACTGATTGCCTCCCATACATGCCAGAACCAGGTATCATACATGCCCAGCCTGGGGACCAAACCCGCAACCTAGATCACCTAGATCTGAGCCTGACCTGGGAATTGGTCCTGCAGCCTCTCAGTTACAGATGAGGCTCCCACCGAGCCACACCAGCCAGGGCTCCTCTGCCCCTTCTTTACAGACAGACGCCTTCCCCGCAGAGAGGGGCCACAGGAAGGCCATCTGACTGGAAGGGGGCTAGGAGACTCCTCTTCAAAATGCATTCACAGAGCAAACTCTCCAGGGGAAATCTAGCTTAAATTTATGTTCTCTTGGATGACTGTGTGGGGATGTGTTAGAGAAAATGGAGAAACCCTCCCCTCTCTCCTCCAGCCACTGCATAAGAGGATGCATTACTTATTCCCTATAGTTTTCCTACACCCTTTGTACTTTTAAAGGCTAATATAAATCCAGACAAAGCATGTTGTTTAGGTAATAATATTGCGCCAAGATTCATTTCTTAGTTTTGATACATGTACCACAGTTAGAAAAGATGTTAATGCCAGGGGAAGCCTGGGAAGGGTACTCGCAAACTCTGCAATGTCTTTGTAACTTTTTGATAAATCTACAGTCACTGTAAAATAAAGAGGTTTGTTTTCTTTTTAAGTGAAGTGAACAATGTTTCCAAACTTGTCTTGTTTGTTTGAAATCTATGCTGACTTTGTAGTTAGAGCCAGAAATTCTCAAGAGGAAAAAATGTAATTTTGCAACCTCTATCCTTTCAATAGGCCCTATTTAATGTTAATATAGTAACAGCTGCAGTTAAATAAAATCTCAGTGTGGTTCAGCAATACTGAAGTTTCATTAGATACCATATAACAACAAGAAACTTTATCAAAACTCATCCCCTACCACCAGCCCTTGGAATTAAAATGGTCCCAGATGAGTTTCCAGCACATAAAAGGCCATTTAGCATGCAGTGTGTGTGTGTGTGTGTGTTTAAGATTACCTGTTCTTAAAGAGGTCTTCCCTCTTCATTATTCATGAATAATGAAAAATAAATCATGACACATTTTCTTGAATCCCAATAACAAATCGATTTTTGAACTCCTTTGAAAATGAAAGAGACAAGTAAATTCTAAGAAATGGGATGTAAATAAGAATTAAAATAGAGTAAGCTCTGTAAGGTCGCTCTTACTTGTCCCTCTGGATATTATTGTTTTAAATTATTTTAAGCACTTGAAGGTGAGGGGGAGCTACCCTGGTGTCAATAAAGAACGCTCATTCATGAGTTTTCTTCCCTCAGATCTCTCCTTTCTAGAATGTCACCAGACCTCTCAGCAAGCCACCCCCAATTTGCCCCACCTCACCCCCCCCCCACCTCAATTAACTCCTTTAACCTCTTTGGGTCTCAGTTGTCTCACCTGTAAAATGAGAAGAGAAGATGGAGCTGAGGGTAGGATGAGAAACTGGTAGCCCAGAGGCCAGATTTGGTGCCACACATCTGTTTGTTAGCCCCCAAATTAGGTGCTTATTTAATGTCACTTGTCAAAATTTCATATTGAGGATATGTCTCATAAAACCCTGGCCTGGGCCCTGGCTGGTGTGGCTCAGTGGATTTAGCGCTGGCCTTCGAACCAAAGGGTTACTGGTTTGATTCCCAGTCAGGGCACATACCTGGGTTGCAGGCCAGGTCCCGTGTAGGGGGCGTGTGAGAAGCAACCACACATTGATGTTTCTCTCCCTTTTTCCCTCCTTTCCCCTCTCTCTAAAAATAAATAAATAAAATCTTAAGCAAACAAACAAACAAACAAACCGTGGCCTGGGCCCTGGGCTTCCCCTGACATGTCAGAAGGCTGAGGCTATATTCCAGCATGGCGACAGGGCAGCCAGTGTGAAGACAGCAGCCCGTCATCCCAGGGACTTGTCCTCCAGACCAGCACAGTCTGACTCCCTCCCGGCCCACTGTTCTCATCAGTCACCTACGTGGCTTCTGTGAACATCTGGCTTTGCAACCCTTCCAGCTCTAAGGTTCTGATGCCCAGGGTCCTTGATTACTAGTAAAAGAGAGTTTTAATTATGCTTCCAGTGCCCTGAATCTTTTGCATGGGCTGGTATAAGCCCAACAGGGTATATTTCCTTTGCTGTGCACTTCCGTATGAAACGCAAGGATACACCTAAGCCTGAGACCGCCACCACAGGAGAACAGGTATTCAGACAGTTCTCAAATGCCTGCTGCCTGCAGCTGCTCTTCTAGAAAGGAGATCCCACTTTAAGGGCTATTTGGGTCACTGTGGAGCCAATGTTGGCTGGATAACTACTCTACCAGATCACTGGTTACATAATTTAAGAACTCAAAAATACAATCCCAGTGATCTTCTCTCTTCCTCCTTACAGAACCAATTTTAGAGTGGAAATAAAAAGAACAGAGCACTCAAGGTGCAGTTGCTCATACTAAAATGCTGGATCAGGTCAAAATGGACCAAAAGTTATGTGAGGACTGCACAAAGAAAAAATATTGTAATTTTCATAAGTGGCAAAACTTTTTATCTCCTGGTGCCACTAGGAGAAAAACAGAAGGCTAAATTGGTTTTGAAACTATTTGGAAACATGTTCTTTTTATAGGAGTGGAGATTAGCCTTTCAGAAGACATGTGCCAGGTTCCCAGAGGGCCAGGCCCTTCTTATTTTGGAAATAAGTTTAATACCACTCTTTCTTTGGATGGGGAAAAGGGGGTATAAGCTATTATGCCGCTGGACTTGACATTAAAATGCCCCAGCACTTCATAACATCGCAGCTTCTCTTGTTTTGTTTTTATTTTTTATGTTCTAACCTTCAGTCTAAATTTGTAACACTGCTGAAGACCTTAGGAATGATGAGGAAATTACCTCATTCCCTTTAAACTTTATTAGACAGCAAAGTTCTTTCCCTACATGGCAAACCAAGAAGAAAGCAGAACCCAGTTACGTCTGTTCAGGAGCTGCTACAACTTACCTGTTGTTTTGTTCTGGGCATGTCTACAACCTCTTTGTGAGCAGCGGACCCTGGCCACAGCTAGCTGGCCAGGGACAGTGCCTGTCTTCCCCCCACTATCCCCAAGCAGTCCATGGGGGCGCTGGACAGGGAGGCCTGGCAGAGTCCTGGCCACCAAAGGTGCCCAGTACTAGATGAGTCACTTTCTGATGGACTTGGAATCGGTTGTCTACACGTATAGGGAAACCTGCAGTGGAGTGCAAGGGGAAAGAGGCAGGCCGAGGGCCTCAGACTGGGGGGAATCCCAGAGAGGGAGGCAATGGGCGTGGGCTCCTGTCAGCGGGTGTGTGCCACGCGAGGGGCTGACAGGCGGATGACCCGCTGCCTGGAGCCTGCCTGCGCGGCTGTGGGGATGCCGAGTAGTTAGTTCCCGGCTCTTCCTGGAAATAAGCCCCACCCACCGGCCACCGGAGCATCACCTGGAAAAGGCCAACCCACACACTTTGTTGTTAGAAGCTTTTAGTAACACTTCGTAAAAAAAAAACCCTCAAAAAACTAAACTCCATGAATAACGGAGACATTTATGTCTACAAGGAAGAGTTTTAAAGGATCAATCATCTCTATTAGGACATGGGCAATAAAACCCTCTGGAACTGATGAATTTGTAGAAATCATCTGCTGACTAATGCATTGCTTCTTGTAATCCATAAAAATTGAAGCATTTTCTTTTTTTTTTTGGTATACTATGTTAATATTCCAAGGAAGACAGATTCACAATCACTTTCATGAACCATAAATACTAAGGAGAGACTAAGAAATGAAAGGGGAAAAAAAGAAGAACATGACATGGCTGATGATGGATATACCAAAACAGGTCATTCAACTACAAATAAATATAAACTATCTGGGTGGAGATGTAAGGCTATCTATAAAATGTACAGATACAAGTGACAGTTATTAGGCAGTCAGATCTACAAACCAGACTGAAGAACACTCTTTCAGCTTCTAGTAAGCTTTGCTTTAATTCAAACTTACGTCAGATAGAAGTAACTAAAAAATATTTCATGAGTTCTTTCGAAAAACCATCAGTCTGGGGCTGAGCAAACTCCGATTGAGTTCATTCCCATCACCGGGACATTTCCTAGCCTAAACCACCATCTTTGGAGTGATACCTATTTTGTGCAGAAAACACCACAAGAGTAGGAATAAATCAGAGTAATCTAAAATGACACAACAAGAAACTGAAAACAGAGAAAGACAAGTGATAAAGATTGGTCATAGAACATGTTTGACGTGATTACTTAACAAATATATAAGGGAAATAATAAAATTATTCATGAAAGTAGCCAAAAACCAAACAAAGGAAACGGACCAAGAGCACCTGCCAAGAGGAGGGCTGTTGCAGAGCCGCTGAGACTTGGTGAGTGAAGGAGAACGATGGCTACAGAGAACGGGCGGGGGCTCAGTTCTTTGACTGGCGAGCTCAGAATCACCGCTGGGGAACACAGAAGCACACACCTCCGCCCTCTCCTGTGTCCCTTTTCCTGCTCCTTGTTCTCACTCATATTCTAACAAAGCCAGGTGTCCTAATGGAGACTCTTTTACGGGCTAATTCTGAACTACACAGATAAATACCTTTCTAGTCTTCTTGGTTTTGTGATTGCCCGCCCCCTGCCTCCCCGGCCTTTTGGGGCTTATAATAAAATATTCACTAGAAACTCTGTCTAGAAGGAACCAAATCTGTTTCCACTTGCGAGGGGAACAACACAGAGATCTTCTCTCCTCCACCTTCCTGAAACCAGTGCCTCCTTATGTCCCCTGCAGTCAGCGGGTGGACTCCGTAAATGGAAGTGATGAACAGAAAGGTACCCAACGCTTTGCTGCTGCCTTCTCTGTCCCCTGGAACTCAGCACAGTTCTCAAGCGCCAGGCATGCCCTGGCCCCGTCCCCGGGAGAGGACTGTGTGCGGCCCAGTGCTGCAAGGAAGGGTGGACAGCCAGGGAAAGTTGTTTACAGGTGGGAAAGGAGAAATGGCAGCACACAGTCCTCTCCTGGGGATGGGGCAGAAAACGGAGTGTGTCAACCCAGGGAGACCACTGTTCTGTTGGTAGAAGTACTCACACAGAAGAGCTCAGGTCTGAATGGAAGAAAGCAATTTCATCACTGTCTGACAACAAGGGTGTAGAAAAAGAAAATGAGAAACAAGATGTTGAGAACTTTTCTACCGAGTGATAAAAATTAGAACCCACTTCTACTTTTGAAGATCTTAAATAAGGAGACTAGACCTGTTCTTCAAATTAAGCTGCAAAAATATTTGTTTTTTTTTTTTTAAAGCGGCCTTGGCTGAAGAAGGACAGAGTTTACCGAGTGGGAGCAGCGCACGGGGTGCCTGGGGGCTGCGTCAGGCCTGGGCCGAGGGAGGTGGGTGAGGAAGTTTAATCTCCAGGGACCCGCTCCCTCCTTCGAAAACGGTGGTCAGGGTTTGATGGGCTGACCTCTCAGGTCCTTTCTGTCTTTAAAACCCTGTTACTTTTCTACTAAAAATGGTCAATTTCATAACTGACATTTGAATTTCTACAGAAGTTTTGTGCAAAATAATCTCCTAGTCACTGACAGTATAAAGCATCATCTGTCCTAATGGCTCAAGGAGCATCAAGCAGCTAAAGAAAAGCATCTGCAAAGCCTTTCTTGTTAAAACACATAGGACTGAACTTCAGATGTGAGAAAACAAAACCAGTCATGTCTTCAGGGGCAAAGGTCGGGGAGTAAAAACAAATTTCTATCTTAAAATGCAGATGTAATGTTATAGAGCTTATATAAGCTCTTAAGAAAGGACCTGGAATTACTGTTATTGGCACTAATAAGAAATTTCAGAATGTAGCTGAGTTTTGAGTAAATTTTAAAACTAAAAGGCAAAAAAAAACCCTCAACTGAAAAACTAAAAACTAAAGGGTATTACCAAATACATCAACCAACCAGATCACAAGCATTCATCAAGTGGCGGTTCCTCAGGAAAAGCCTGATCCGGTATTACGTTTGTCTTTGATGGAGGGAAGGGTAGGTAAGAGGCATACCCACAAAAAGATGACCTAGTAAATATAAGACAATGTCACTGAAAGAGCCAGAAACCAGGGCCAGAAATGGACAGGTCTGGTCTGAATTTTGTCTGGCATAAGATTTTAGGCAAATCCCTGAACCTCCCAGGGCCTTGATTTTCTCAACCCTAAAATGGGAATCCTAACTGCCTTGCCCAATTTCAGGCATCTCGAGTAGCAAATGTGATAATAATGAACATGAAAACATTCAAGGCAAGAAAGCCTTTTAAAAGCTGAGTATGAGGAAGTGGCACAGAGTGGAACGGAAGTTCAGAAGAGAGGGGATCAGGTACAGCTTCCCCAAGGAGGTGGGGCTCTGGATCGGAGCAGGCCCTGGACGAGCACGTGACAGGTGGTGTGGCGGGCAGAAGCAGCAGCGCCTGGGCCTGGGCCTGAGACTTAGCCCAAGGCTGGAGGGCTCATGCTGGGGGCTTCCCCGAAAGTGGAAAAGGAATGCCAGAGAAAGCACCTGGAGTTGGAAATGCAGGCAGAACCAGAGGATGGAGAAAAGTGCACAATGTAGGTGGTGAGATGCTCCAAGGGCTCAATGTGCATGTGATGAGAACGCCTGCACCCATTTTTTAAATGTGCGCCCTGAAAGATTTTCCTTAGGAGGCAAGGACCACTGTGGGCAAACCAATTGGTAGGCGAAGACTTCAGATACTCCAACCACAACATTTCAAAAGGCTGTAGTTCCACAATAGCCTGAATCACCTAGTGGCCACTTACACACACACAGCCCCGGAACTTGGTGTTTACCTGAAACTTATTTTTCAAAACCCAGTCACATTTCCCTGGATGGATAAAGCAGCCTTCACAGCTCTTAAACAAAAATCAACATAAATTTGAAAAGCAGGCAAAGGTGGCATTAAACTTTTCAAGGGAAAAGGTCAAAGCACAGAATACGTTCAACCCTGGTAATTTCTGGTCATGCTCAACACACAAAATGATTTTACCTGCACCCTGTCGAGCTCTCCAACCAACAGGGGAACGTGGTAACTGCATGCCACACAGGCTGTTTCCACTGCTGCGTCCCAGGCTGCCGGATCACATCGCTTATTAAAGTTATAAACTTTAATACATTTTGTAGCAGTAATAAAGACCTCTTAACTCGGCCTATAAAAATGGGAATTCGTGTAATTTAAATGTAGCCCAAATCACAAAGGAAACAAACTACTCAGCCATTCAAGCTTCTTTAGCAGTGCCATTGATGGAGGAGTAACTGGGCTGGAACTCTTGCAGAATAATACACTGAAAATAACGTGTGATTAGTACCATTCTAGGAAGAAATGTAGGTAATTTAAAGTTTTCTGCTAGTTAAAAGTACAAACAAATAAAAAGGCAAATCCTTTTCAAGTACTTTGGAAATAACTTCAGGAGAATTTGCTTTCCATTAACATGTCAATTAAAAACTTTCTTATCTTCTCATTAAACAAGAGAAAATGCACCTGTTGCAGGTACTAAAAAACAATAAAACTGGAATTAAAATGTACTGGGTCTACAATTAGAACTCGTCCGTAATGTAAAACTGAGCCCTTTCCTTTTTGAACAATGGGTGTTATGACTTCGGTTGAGTACCAGAGGTGGTCCGAGTGCTTTCGAATTGTTCTAAGAGAGAGGGCAGCAGTCGCCTGAAGAGAGATGTCCTGCAAAGCCCAAGGACACAGAGGGACTGGAGCAACCAGTGGCAGAGAAGCCCAGGTTACAGCGACTGTATTAAGAATCATCATGATGACAACATAAAATGGTGCAACTTCTTTGGAAAACAGGCAACTTCTTAAACAGTTAAACACACACCTATCTTATGATCCAGCCACTCTGTTCCCAGGTATTCCCCGAGAGAAACAAAAGAATATGTCTCTACAGAGACTTTATTAGTAATAGAAAAACACTAGAAACAACCCAAATGGCCATCACCAGAGGCATAGGGTATATCTATAAAATGGAACACTACTTAGCAACAGAAGGTAGTAAGCTATAAACATACACAGTAACACATCTGCGACTGGGGGTAAAGAGGGAGTGATTGAGCAAAAGAGAAAAAACTCATAGACACAGACAACAGTAGACAACAGTGTGTGATTGCTGCGGGGTGGGGGTGGGGTAGGCGAGGTGGAGGAGGGCATGGGGGGACAGGTGGTGAGGATGGAGACTCCACATGGACTGGTGAACACACAATACAGTGTACAGATGATGTGCTGTAGAACTGTGCACCTGAAACCTGTAGAATTTTGTTAACCAGTGCCACCCCAATAAATTCAATAAAAAGGAAAAAATTTTTAAAGTACTTAAGTTAAAAATATAAGTAAACATACACAGTAACATAAATGAATTGCAAAATAATAATACACTGAGTGAAAGCCCAACAAAAATGGAGTATATATTATATAATTCCATTTACTCTCATTTTAGAAAATGCAAATTAACCCATAGTGACAGAAATAAGGTCAGTGGTTGCTGAGGGATGGGACCTCGAAAATCACACAGGGGCACAAGGATACTTTTGGGGGTTGAGAGATGTGTTCATTATCTTGGTTTCAGTGATGGTTTCACAGGTGTACACATATGTCAAAACTTATCAGATTGTACACTTCAAACATGTGCAGCTGATTACATGTCAATTCTACCTCAACAGAGCTACTTAAAAAAAGAATCAAAAGGAGAGAGAAGTGGGGGCAGAAATGGGAGTGTGTTTCCAGAGACAGGGCAGGCTGCACAGGGAGGACCACAGATGCTGAAGCAGAGAGAACTGCACTGAGATGAAACATCACTGAGACGAAGAGGTGCAGTTATACTCCATTTAAGGAAAGCAGGACATTGAAGCAGTGGGCACCCCCACCATAGTGAGTGCAGGAGCCCCTCGAGTTGGCGGGAAGAGTGATACTGTGACAAACTAAGGTCCTGGAGAAGCAGAAGGAGAGAGAGGAACTCCTGGTTTTCCTTGGGATGGTCCTAGCCAGCTCACCTGTGGCAGAGGAGGCAGGGAGATGAGCATTTAAGATGAATGCAGACACATGGGAGCAGGACTCCTTTAAAGTCGCCTCCCTGGTCCCAAATCAGACATCGAGAGCACCAATGCCCGGCATCCTTCTTTACTCCTTAACTGCGTGAGGCCCGTGAGCACTGACACACCTGAGGTGATGCAGTCCAGGGCAGGGCTGTGAGGATCACGTGGATACCACGTGAGCAGGGGCTGGCCACCTGGAAGGGGCACTGGGATGCGTGCTGGTTGCTAAATTGATGAACTGAACATCTCCCAACCTGCATCAGGCATTTGCGCCAGGCACAACGGAGCTACTGGGAAAAGGCAGTGAAATAAAGGAACCTTGCCGCCCTCCAGGCTCTGTCATCAAGTTGGGGGGTCGGGACACCAAGGAGGGGTTTGGGCCCGAGGTGACACAGGTTAGCCTGGAAGCAGCCAGCTCCGAGAAGACAGCAGGAAGTGAGGTCACCAAAGTGTTTCCTTCAGGACTCCCCCCCGGCACACCTAGGCTCTGACACCAGAAGCTCCCGGCAGCATCCAACCTCGTCCCCCTCTGCCGGCACCCGCACCAGCACCGAGGGAGAGGTGAGCTGCCTAAACCCCTCAAGGAGAGACGGTCAGCCCTAGGTTTCCCATCCCACCTAAACATTGTGAGTTTTTTCGGTTTGCCTCTAGATCTTCCCTGACTGCCAACACATTTTTGAAACCTCAGTCTTTCCTTTCCAGAGTACTGTCATAGCCCAGGAGGAAGACAGAGACCTGGGTAGGGAGTGGGAAGACCTGAACTCTGTCACGGCTTTGCTCTGCAGAACTCGAGGTGACTCCATGAAAACAAACCCAACCAAACCCTGTCTGAGTTGACTACTATGCTTAACACTAAGGAAGTGGAAGACAGGACTACTCATTAGGAAACCCTTTAAGTTACTCCAGGGTGGGGGGACCTTTTACCTTTCCTTTTATTTCAAATTATTTTAAGCATTAAAAGGAGAAGAGAAAAAAATGTAGTCTGGTGTCAGCAGGAAGGGCAAAACCGCTTTCATAGGTTTCTCTCTGGGCCTTAGACAAATCACTAAGTGACTCTGAATGCTGGTTTTTTCAACTGTAGAAGGAGAGGGGCGCTCTAGATGCGTGGTGTGTGGGTCAGGGAAGTCCTTCCTCCCTTCATTCAGTTTACATTTGAGAGCTTGCTATGTCCCAGGCACCGGCCCAGGCACTAGGGTACAGCAATTGAAAGACAGGCAAGACCCCCGCACTCCAGTTAAGATTCGGAAGAGACTAAAATGAAGGAGAACTACTCGAGGTAACGTGAGGTAGTGAGTGACAAGCACTAGGAAATACAGCAGGAGCGGCTGGGGAGGAGGTGGAGTGCCTCACCCTGGGGAGTGAGGTCAGGGCCAGCCACTCTGGGAAGGGGACAACCGGAACCGAAGGGAGTCTGGAATGACCAGAAGGAGGCGGCCACTGGATTCCAAACGAGAATGGGCAAAAGCCCAGGGGTGGGAGTAAGCCTATGCGGCACTCTTCACAGGTGAATGAACACCTCTTTCTCATGTCTCCCCCTTCCCCCTAGCAGTATGTAGTAATCCCATTCACACACAACTTTTTAAAGAGTAGCAAAAACATCGTTTGATTTGAACAACCCCTTCAAGACAGGGTTTCTCTTCTACACAGTCCCTTCGTTATTCCTAAGTTTCTGTCCTCGTGGTTATAAATTCTCCACTTATTCCAGGCAGAAGTAAACAGGATGTAAATCGGGGTTTCCCAAACTGTCAGGACAGCGATCCATAGTGAGAAAGAAATCTCACACTGTGACCCAGTGTCACAGAAAAAAGGAAGCTAAAGTTTTAAAGAGCCAAGCTGACCACAACTACCTGCAATGGCCTACAGTAATTCTATTCTATTGCATTTTTTCTTAAATGCCAAGGTGACTTCAAAGGTAACATGCTTTGAAAACTACTATTCTAAACTAACAGTGGCTGGTAATTTTGTTCAAAGACAAAACAAAACATGGAAAATTTCAGTATTAACCCCAAAGACTACCTCCCATCCCTTCTTCTTCTGTACTCATACTTGCTTAAAGCAATGGAACTCAAGTTTCTCTGTGACTTGTGGAGGAAATGCCCTGAAGGGACGTTTTCAGGAGGTTTGGGGGGCGAGGAGTGAGGAGAGGAAGGAGAGGAACCCAAATATTCAAATTGTTCACTAGGTGAAGATTCACCTTTGGCTTCAAAGATTGCCCAAGGAAGAAAGATTCATAAAATCTCCATGGAAGCAAGAGAAAGGGTGTGTGGGGTGGGGCGCAGAGGGGAAGCTGTCAGAAAACTGTTACATTTTAAGTGCCCAGAGGGGTCTGTCTGCATTCCTAACCCCCCCACCACAATTCCAGCAGCACTGAGAATCACACCTCAAATGCAGCATGTACACAAGGAGTTCTTAATAACGTTTTGTTTAATAACTTTTGAATGATGGAGCTCATTGTCACCATCCAATCCTAACTTCATGTGTATACCCAGTTATCTCATTGTCCGGAATATACAAATGCCACACAATAGTAAACAAAACTTACTTATCTTCAGTTCATTGTTTAAATCCAGGGAGCTTAATGAGGTCTTTTTCTCAAGCACAAAGCAGGAAAAGGATGTTTTCCATTGCAAGGTACAAGAGATATATTGGCTGTAATAGAAAGATTCCATGTCTCCTAGTGGCCATGGTAAAGCTGGGATTAAAACTAGTGTGTTAATAGCGTGTTAATTTAATAGGTAGTTTCTCAAGGGACACTAACCCTTGGGCTCTGTCAACGAAGGGCTCTCTCTGATGGAAACCATGCCAATTTCTCTGTGAAACGCAGTTACCGTCCTCACCCCTGAAGTCAGAAGTGCACGCACCCAATTTGCAGCAGCCCCAGGGCCCTGGAGCCGAAAAATTACACCTGCAAGCAAGCATTTTCCCACACTGCCACACAGCTGCCACCCACAGAAAGCAGCTCATTTAAACTGTGCCCTTCAGCCCCATTTAGGGGCATCATCAATGATTTCAAATTACAACTGTTGCTTTATCTCAAAAGAGTGATAAATAGGCAGGGGAGCTACATTCATGCTTTCTTTTAAGTCATTTATCTGCTCTCTTCCAAAGGGCACAAAAGCTGTGGAGACAAGTCGGAACCTGTCAGTGCCGCTCATTACCGACGCAGCCCTCCTCGGCCTCCCTCTTCCCCACACCAGCGCCCCTCCCGTCTGGACTTCCTGCTCCGAGGTACCGACCTCCGGTGAGGACGTGCTCGAGGCTCCCTATCCAAACCGGGAGGACTCATCCGAGAGGGCGCGAGTCAGGCGATGCCGGCTAGAACGCCCCCCCCCATCCCAGCAAGTCAATGCACCCCCTTCCCCCCGGTCAACAACAGGCCGGGTTTCGGAAGGGTCGAGTCTTAGAGGAGGGCGGCCACCCATTCAAATACAGGAGCATTCGCTCAAATGCGAGGTGGAACAAACCCTGCCGCCGGACCAGGGGTGCGGGCGGGCGAGTGTGTGCGTGCGTGTGCACAGGACACCCTGCATGCGGGCGAGACAGCAGTGGCAACGAGGAAGACCCACCTCGGTTGACAAAGCCACAACTATTAGCGATTTAAAATATCACCCGCAGGCACTGGCTGCGGAGCCAAAATCTCCCTGTATTTATTTTCAGGCAAGTGACTCACAGCCTCGTCTCCCTAAGTAATTCCATTAAAATGAGTCGCCGGTTCCACTAACCCGACTTTCCGCGGCTCTCCGGCTGCCCCTCCCTCCACTCCGCCCATACAGCAAAGCCAGACAGCTCGCAGACGGAGCAACCAGCCGCACCCCAGGGGAGCAGAAGGCAGGCTCTCCCGCCCGGCCCCCCGCCTCGGGGACGGATGAATGGGGCCGCAGGCGGGCTGGAGCCCTCGGAGGGCGCGTGCGGGCTGTGCGCGGGCTGCAGACGCGTGTGTGTGTGTGCGCGCGTGGGCAC
This sequence comes from Phyllostomus hastatus, assembly GCF_019186645.2. Taxonomy (NCBI): domain Eukaryota; kingdom Metazoa; phylum Chordata; class Mammalia; order Chiroptera; family Phyllostomidae; genus Phyllostomus; species Phyllostomus hastatus. Next base: position 14,247,601 of record NW_025333977.1, on the reverse strand, counting down.
GCACCCCGGCCAACTTACTGAGGTGGAGTTGGTCCTCGCGTGGCCCTGGTTCCGCACCTCCTGCTCCCGGAACTGCAGTCCAGCCAGATGCTTCTCCAGCGCCTCCCAGTCCATTGGGGGCATCGGGGGCTCCGCCGGCACGCATGTCCCGGCGTCCGTGGGCTGAAGGCAGAGACCCCCTGCCACCGGGCCCCGGCCGCAGCGCCGGCCCCCCGCTGGCTGGGGCTTCTGGACCGCCCGGCGGGGGACTCGAGAACCGCTCGGCCAGCCGGCCACCACCACGTTGCCATTATGCCTGAGGTCCTGGGGGTTGTGCGGGTGGAGGTTGCCGTTTGGCACCGGGGGCGGCATGGCGGTGGTGGACCCCCTACCGCCACCGCGGGTCCTGGCGCTCACGTCCCCCGGCTCCCGGGCGGGACAGCGGTCATCTCGGTACCCTGGTTCGTCGCGCTCGTCCTCCTCTTCCTCCTCCTCCCCGTCCTCCTCCGGCGCCCACTCATCAATCACCTTCTTCTGGTAAACCGGGAAGGGCTCCTCATAGTCCTCCAGGGCAGACACCAAGTCCAGGCTGCCTCCCGGCGACGACGACGATTTGCACTCGGAGCAAGGGGTCACTTTGGTGGAGTTGGACTGCGAACTGGCGCGGCTGCTGCTGCTGCTGCTGCCGGCGTCACTGCCTAGATCCATCCCATCCTCTCGGTAATCCTGGGGGGAGGAGGCAGAGAGAGTGAGCCTCCGGGCCGAGATTGCTCCTGCTGCCCGCCGCCCGCCACTAAGGCCAGGGCCCCGCGCGCTGCGCCCGTCTGGCCGGAGGTGCGCCCCACCAGAGGCCTGGGGGCGGGAGCCGGCACCGGCCTGAGGCATCCCTTATCCCACCCCCCTTCCTGCCACAACCAGACTTCCTCCGGGCAAAAAACTCAGATCAGCAAAGGGGGTGTCCAGCCACCAGCGCGCACACTTTCCTTAAAAGGGGCCGCGGGGCACGCACGGACTTAGTTTTAACCATTTTGCGCCGGGCGCGCCCCGGCACCCCGCCCCAAGGATTCTCGGAGAACCAGACACTTTCCCAGAGAATTATAATTCCCCGGAGGCGGGGACTGAGAAGAGGGTGGGCGGATACTAAATTCGCACCTCAGTCTACGCGCGGAGACCACCGCCCACCCGGCCCCGCCCCGCCCGCCCGCCCGCCGCGGGTGGCGGGGAGCCCGGCTCCGCTCGCCCGCTGAGCTTTACTTTCTAAGGAGCCGCCAGCAGCGCGGAGGTCTCACTGCCGCCTCCGCGCCTCCCTGGCTGGCCCTTCCTCCGCTCGCCGGAAGGCTCGGGTAGGTGGGCGCTCTGGGTTCCCGCTGAACGGGGCAGCTCCCACCGCCCCGAAAGGTGTGACGGGCCCGGGCGCGGCGGCTGTCGCTGCAGGCGCCGCCGCCCGCGGGGAGGAAGGACGCGCCCTCCCGGCGGCGGAGCCGGTCCCGCCACCGAGCATGCCCAGAGGATGCCGGGCGCGGCGCAGTCCGCTCTGCCGGTTTTCGCAGCGGCAGACTGGGGCCGAGGTCGGGCGGGGATGAGGTGGTAGTGGCCGGGAAAAGGCCCGAAGGAAAGAGGCGCGGGGTGTTAGGGGCACAGAGCTGGTCAATGAGCAGGGGCGGCGCCCTGGAGAGGGCGGTGAATTTCAACCCCCAGACACACTCGTATTTCCTGGGCGCGCCCCACGCCCTCTCTGCGGGGGCCGGTTATCACGCCTAAGACTCCCGACACCCCAAAGCGCGGGCTGGACGCCTCCTAACCCACGCGAAAGTCCCCGAGTGGCCTCGTGAAGGACCTCCCTCCCCCACACGCGAACATACACAAGCCCATGTGGGAGCCCGAGTGACGTGTGCGCGGTTGTCATGCACCATCATTTCCCTTCCACCTTCCTCCTCGCCGCTTCCTCTCCTCCACCACTCAGCTCCAGTCGCCTACCCGCCCTCCCTTTCAAGTTCTGGCTGTGGGTGGAACCTGTTGCTTTAGCTCGTTTTCCTTCCCTCCCGGCTACACTCTGAGTGTGACAACCTCAAGAGAGGCCTGTGTATGGGAAATGGAAGAGTAAGTGTGTGATGGGGTTGACACCTGGCGTGCTCACAGAGAATCTGTTCCGGAGAGACTCCAAAGCCCTCTTTGGCCACCTCCAATCAAGGAGACAACAAAGGAGGGGAAGAAGGTATCAGGTGACACACTCCTGGCACCTGGACGGCTTTGCTGCTGTCAATTGTTCAGAAAACGGAGTCGAAGGACCCTGTGCTGGGATGTTCACCCAGATTAGGGGAGAGGGGATCCTTGCATGATATATACATGTATCAAATCACTATGTGCACACTTTAATTATTTATAGTTTTATGGGCCGGGGAGGGGGGGAAAAAGAGAAACCACTCAATTTTACAATAGTCTGAGGAAACGCAGTTTCTCTCAACTCCCAGATCTGGACCTGTTACTCATTACTCCCAGCGAATTCTAGCCTGGACCAGGCCACTGCCCTAGCTTGGCACAGTCCAGATGCCAGATGGAGGACCAGGAGAATGCTTAGGATTCTTCAGTAGGGAGTGGCTGCCACCGTGACATTCCTTCTAGGTCCTAATGGGGACTTGGTGCAGAGACCCTTTGTTTAAGTGATTTCAGTGAAGTGCGACTCTTTCCTCTCCTGGGTAAGCCTGAGCCAGGGAAGATAAGCTAATCGTCTGACTTTTCTGGAAACAGCAATCTTATGAATAACAGGAAAAGGGGCTTTCTTTTCTGGAGCTCTTTACAGGACTGATTGTAACTTAGAATGTCTTTTACGGTAAGGTCTGCAAGGAGCCTGCCTTGTGCTCCAAATATGGTTTGGTTTTGAGGTTGCTGCAGAGCCTGGGTCAGCGGGCTGCCCCACTGTGGAATGGAGGTGGCTCAGGGAGTGTTCAGAGATGTGAGTGGTGTGCTCGGAACCAGGCAGCGGCTTTTCACGTCCCCGTGTGACTTGGCAAGGCTTAGGTCAGGAAAAGTTCCCTGCTCCGTGTCAGGACGCAGGTAGCAGCAGGTAGGTATTGAGCAGCTGGAGTGGTAAGAGAGACTTGTGGTCTCAGTTCACGTTTCAAACCTCGGGACCTCCTCAGCCACCCAGCCGGACTCCCTCCTGGGCTTCAGCTCCTGTCCCTGCTGCCCAGATGGTCTGTGTTCAGGGAATGCAAAATGAGGCCTTAGAAAAACATTTGGCAAGGTAAATACACTGCCAAAAATGCATGGCATTTCAAAGCCAAATACAAACATCTTTGAATTATCTGTCTGTTCAAATTATTTTTTGACCAGATATTCTGGATCAGATGGGAAACTACCAGGTTTCTTTTTTTCTTCTCTCTTCATGCAAGGTGCCTGACTAGCCCAGGGTCCGTTCTGTTTCCAGCTTTCCACCGCCTGCCAAGAACCGTCCCACTTCGAAACTGGAGGCCCTGCCAGCTCCCAGGCCAGCAACAGTCTACAGATTCTTCCGGCAGGATGGAGAGATAGATGATTTGCAAAGTGATTGAAAGGTCCTGTCTTCCTGTTTCAGGAAGTCGCCTAAGTTAGCGGCTTGGAGCTTACAGACTTAGATTTGTCCCCTGCCACCTTTGTACGTTAACCATCAGAGATGCGAGGAAAGCAGGAGTCATCCCAGACCAGCACCTTCCCCCATTGGTCACCAAGTCCCATCCATCTGTGTCCTGAAATGACTGAAGGGTCTCCACACCATCTCTGCTCGTTCTCCCCAGGCAGTCAGAGTGGCCTTCCTCGCATGCAGATCTGAGCGGGTCTCTCCCACGCTTCATTCAAGCTCTCCACGACCCCTCACTGCCCTTAAAGGAACTGCTTCCTGCCCAACCTCCCCCAAGTTCTTTTGGCAAATTTCTACTCATGGTTTAAGTCTTGGGTTAAATGTCACCTCCTTTTGGGAGGCTTCCCTGATCCTCTGTCCCTGCGCCCTGAGGTCAGGTGACCTTCCCAAGCTTCCATGACATTCACCTCATCTATCACACATGCTGTATGGAAACTGCTGTTTAACTGCTTATCTTTTCTACAACTCAAGAAATCCACTTTATCTAATCCACTTTATCTCGAGACCCAGGCCACACATAAATACAAAAACATATGTAACTGGAAAAAAGTTTTATAAAACTCTTATTTTGTAAAACCCTATCCTACTTCATTTAAACCAAAATCTAGTCACACCTTATTACATTGATTTCATAACCCTTAAATGGGTCAGGGCTCCTAGTGTGAAAAAATACTCCAAATCCCGTGAAGGGCAAGGACATTTCTATCTTGAATGTAAGATAACTGGAATGTAAGGTAACTGGAATGGAATAGGAGTGTCATAAATATTTGTTGCTAGGATTATTAATTATAATAACATTTAATTCTTTTAACTCTCAAAAACCGTGCAAAGAAACTATCATCCCCATTTATAGGTGTGGATGTGGAAGACAGTGAGGTTAAGTAACTTGCCTGATGTCAACAAGCTGAAAAGCGAGGTGGCAGAGCCAGGATTTGAACCTGGGTAGTTTGGCTTCATTACCCCTGCTCTTAGTCACCCAGCTAAAATTCAGTATCCCTTGGTCCAGATGCATACGGCTGAGTTTACTAGGCAAACACGTCAGCAGGGTCTCCTTGCAGCACCTTCACCCTCCTTCCCAGTCCCCTGCCCTGCAGAGGCTCTTCGGGCAGCGGCTGCGCTGTGCAGAGAAGGAGGCAGCTGGCAAGAGCAGCTGTTCTCTTCTGCTCACACGCGCTTGACCTCCTCAACTGTCAACAAGTTCAGCGGTATTCAGCAAGCTGGGAGATTTCATTGTGAAAAGGCAGAGTACACACACCTCAGAAAATGAAATTTCAGGTTGTTATGAGCTATGTGCCTTAAGTTCCCCCCAAAACAAATTCTTTAAGAAGATACCCACCATGAGATTGGGTTATTAATTTTTGTCATGGGTAGGAAACTGCAATCACATGCAAAGGGTAGGTAGGAATGAGACTGTGTTCCTCAGAGGTCAGTGCTACTTATAGAATTCTATCTGTAAAGACAACACTTGAGAAAAGACATGATTGAAACAGTTAAATCATAAGGAGTGTGAATAGGTTGGAAACAGATTTGTTTGTAAAACTCCCAAATGCTGAAGTCATTAGCCCTAACGCTGCACTTCTCCAAGTTATGGCATTCAGAGTAATAAAGAAACGGCTGGCAGTGGGGTTTGTATTCCATCTTTATTACGGGAAGTACATGCGAGTCACATGCAGTACACAAATGCTCTCCTAATTTCATCACCTGCGTGTAACTGCGTGGGAATACTGAACAGCGCTGTGGGCGAAGTGTCCCGGTGTAGAGCACCTAGGCTTGGTTTCCAGCCCTGTCTCTAACCAGCTTTGTGACCTCAGGTTCCTCCAGAAGGGGGCTGGACTGCATGATCATGGTGTTAAGCAAATTGTAAGAATTAATTGAATGAGTGAATAAGTGAATGAACTAAAGGCTTTTTCCAGCTTAAAGACCCCTGGGGTTTCACCTCTGAATTGTTTCATCACCTTCCTTGTTAGGAGGTACAAAGTTGGTTTCTCCACTAATTTAAAACCAAGGTTTCCCTCCATTAGGCAGGTGGAATGTGTGGTGTTTCTCCTTTATTTATGTAGAGCCAATGGGTTAATCTTAACTTATTAGTCTGTATACAGACTAACAGGCCTGTGTGTAGACACTATAAATGAAAGAAAGAAAATGCTTGTTTTACGTGTATGTAGGATCTGTCTCTAAAACTATATATACTTTAATGGGAAAAAACCTTTAAGAAACATTAACATCTTAAATATTTTGATTATCTAGCAAACCATGAGAAAGCATTTGTTTTCTTATGCTTTTCTCAATAAAAATGAAATGGCAAAATCTAGGTAACCTCACTTCATAAAAAATAGCTCCAATGACCTATTTTCTAAACCTGAAACCAGGACACTTGGCTTAACAAATACTATGGAGCTTACAGAAACCACGTGAATGGAAACGAAGATCCCCCTGAATATTCTGTAAGGCAACACTAACTGCAGCAAAGGGTTAAGTATCTTTATCAGAGAAAAGTCACATGGGGGGTGTCAGGACCTCCACGTAAGGCCACACAGAATGTGCCCTGTTCAGTGCTGGGAGGATGTGCACTGCACTGTTGGGAACTGCCCTGCCTAGTATCAGAAGCTGTAACCCCCGCCAAGGCTAAGGCTGAGGGAGTGACCTTGGACCGTAAGCCAGCAAGGAGACAAAAGCTTATCTCCCTGGTTGCAGTGCTGCTTCTGCTGCTTCATTCATACCTGAACCCCAAAGCTTGGTCAGTTAGCCAATGACGGGTAAGATTCCCTAAGGAGGGAATGATCTAAGACAGGCATGATCACGTGGGAGACCCCCAAGAAAGGACTTTGGGGGCTACAGCAAAAGGGGGTGATCGATCCTCGCCCCTCAGCTTTGACAAGCCTGAGTTCTCACCATCTGGGAGAAAATCTCCTTATCTCTTGGTTGCCTTAGTTCCCTTGCTCCACCTAAGCCTGAAACAACGACAGGGTGGTGCAGCTCTGTGCTGAAAAGGGCGGGTTCCCTGGGTGATCAGGCCTAAGAAAGAATATGTAAAATCCTGTGGAACCTGCTTTGTTTAGAATGCTCTCAGTTGAATGATGAGGGTCCAGGGAAGAAGTAAGTTTGTTCCATAAAGTTTTTTACAGCTCTTTGACCCTGACTCAAAATAGGTCCTCAGACTTCCTGGTTACCTATTGTTTGATCCTTACTTCCTGGCAATGAGTAATGAGCTTTACCTGAATTCTTATGCAAACGAAACCAATAAAAAGCCTCTCCCCACCAGAGAGAGTGGCCATTTCGTTCCTACTTCCCCACGGGACCTGGTTGTCTCTGTGTATGTTTTTCTCGCAGGTTGACGAGCCATCCACAGCGTTCTGCGGTCACTGCCAGTCGGTGATCGCGACACTGCACCTCCTACCAGGTCCCTGCCAGGAGGAACAACTCTCCCAAATGTAACTGAATGGAAAGGACGCCCCCTGGAGTTGTGCAGTGCGCAGTCTGCACAGCAGTCCACTGGGGCTCTAGTGGTAATTCCTCTGGTTGGAAGTTTGTTCCTGCTGACAAGCCTGGAAGAGGAAGGCTGCTGCTCTTCTCCCAGTAAAGTCATGCCTCTGACTGCAGGGCCCTGACAGAAATTCAACATATCTAAATTCTCCCAGTCTTTCTTTTTCCAGGAGTTTTCTGTCATCATAGTCTACTTCCCTTAAGTTCCTAGCAATTCTTGAACATGCAAGTCCATAAGCAACTCTGAATTTATTTTTTGAGCTTCATCAAAGGGTATAAGTTATATAAAAAGACATTTAGGAGGTGCTGGGAAAGTTGGTGGACCCGGGGCATGAGCTGGATGGAGCACCACAAGGGATGAGGCCGTGGGCACGTAGCCCCAGAACAAGAGGGGCTGCCTCAGACATCGCATGCCTTGTGCTTTGATGTGTTAGGCTTGTGAAAGAGGAACATCTCGAAAGACACTACAGGAAGTGAAAACCCTGTTCTGGTCACTTGTTGACGGAATCTTGGAAGCATTATAAAGTCAGGAAATAGCTCGGGCATTGTCTGGACAATGCAGGCAGAAGGAATGCATCTGGAGGTGATAAAGGAGGCAGCAGCGTGGGGGAATGGGCGTGAACTTGCAAGGCCCCACCTCTGACCAGCTCTGCATTTATGAGCAAGACAATCCCTGCAGCACTTTGGGCCACCAGCCTCATCACAGAAGGAGAGTTGTCTGAAGTTGTCAGATGCCTCCAAGGGTCGGTGAGGTGAGGTAAATGAGTGAAGTGAGCAGCATTATAGACAGGGAGTTCCAGGGAGAGTTACCGAGTCACTGAACAGCACAGCACAAAGGCATCTATATTAAAATTCAGAACAAAAAGCAGGTTTATCCTCCATTTATCCATGGATCACCATTTGGACCTCTGCTCTCAGCTCTAGATCCCCAGAGCTCTACGTCTGCATGAAAATGAGTTAGGGAGGCCATACGTCTTGGCTTATACAGGATGGCCTGGCTTTACTCCTGCTGTCCTGGCGTAATTATTAATGGCGCCCTCCTTCACTCCCAAAAGTGGCCCTGTTGACATGATGAATTATATTATCACCCAAAGTAAGGGGGAGTCATCAATGACTAAACATAAATCTTGGGGAGCAGTATTTTCCAAAGCTGCCCACCCCTTCAGAGGCGCTGGTGGTGTTGTTTTATGGGTAGAAAGATAATTCAACTAAATAAACTTCCAAAATTTCCCAATAAAAATGGTTCAATAGAAGCAGTGTGTCATGAATTTAAAAACCAGAGAAAAACATATGAGAGCCTATCAATTTGTGAACAATGTTCACCTTCGCTAGCAATCCAAAAAAATGCAATGTCAATAACAATGAGGTCACATTTTGCCTGTAAAATATTTAAAAGTTATTTAAAACTATAATACTCAGTGTCAGGATGGGCATGATCAAAGGAACACTCATATACCACCAGTGGGTATAAATTGGTTGATACAAACTTTCTGGAATACCATGTAATAATATGTTTTAAATGTCTTTACAACTTTTATACCCCGTGCCTGTTACTAATTTGACAAATTTATTGAGCCCCTATGACATGCCAGATACTGGGAGATATTGTGGTGAAAGGGGCGAACACTAGTTACCCAAAATGGAACTTCAGTCTAGCGAAGAAACAGACATTTCAGGGAAAAAATACAGAGTGGGCAAAAGTAAGTTTACAGTTGTCCATGTGGAAAATCATCCAATAATTAATAAATAATAATAAAAGAATGAACTATGCTTTGTGTACTCACAAAGGTAAACCTACTTTTGCTCCACCCTGCATATGACAATTTAGCTGACAACTTGCAGTGAGCACCCAAACAGTAGACTCCTGGATGCTGAGGCCATGTGAGCAGTGTGTGTGCTGGGCCAGAGGTCAGGAAAAGGGCTGACCAGCTGAGGTGGGAGGGCGGAGGGAAACAGGCAGAGGGAACACTTTGAACAAAGGTTTTGAGGCTAGAAGAAGCAGGGAACAGAAGCTGAACAGCTAAAAGGAAACCATGAGGTTGGAGCCAGAGAGTAAAGGCAAACATGACCAGAAGAGGGATTGCCAGTAAGATATTTCTCTTCACAGCCACTCATGAGTTGTAAAAGCAGATTGACATTTTTAGAAACTTTCTCCACGGTGGAGACTTGCAAAGGGGATAGGAAGACAGAGCAGGACAGGAATAGAAACAGACCAATTAGGATGCAAATATAGCAAGTGGTCCAGAGGAAAGATGAATGTGGCTTAGGAGGGGTTGGGGAGATGGAGAGAAATAGAAACGTTAAAGATATATCTAAGTGGTAGAATCAACAGGCCCTGGTGACTGACCAGATGGGGTGGTGAGGGACAGAGAGATGTCACTGATGGTTTCCCAGTGTGTGTCCAAAGCGGAAAGGTGATGCTCCTTTCTGAGACGGGTCGTGAGGAGGAGTGGGGTGTGGTAGGGGAGCAGAAGGAGGGAGGATGTGGAATCCTTTTTGGGTATTTTCTACTTGAGATGGTGTGAAGCATACAAGTGGAGATGACAAGTAAGTACTTGGGTGTGTTGGTCTGGAACTTGAGAGAGAGATGTTTGGAAATGTAAATATGAGCATCAGAGCACACAGATGGCATTTGAAATCTTGGGTCTAACAGACTCATTTGGAGACAAATAGAGAGAGTAAGAAGAACAGATCAAGTTTCCAGCCCTGAGGAATTTCATCATTTACAGATCTTGGAGAAGAAGAATGAGTTTGTAAAAAAAAAAAAAAAACAAGAAACAGAATGAGGGAGACAATACTTAAGTCTTTTAAAAAGTCTAGCCTAAGGACACAGAAATTAAGGTCTAGATTTATGCACAAAGAAGCTCACTGTGGCATTTACAATAGTGAAAAATTAGTTTCAACCTAAATGTCAAAAAATGGGAAGATGTTTAAATAAATTGTGACATATTCATTCTGTGAAATAAATGCAGTCAAATGAGATGTTTTTGAAAATTATAGCATTAAATGAATAAAAGAGGTTGTACTATTTTCATACAATGTGATCCACATTTTAAAAATTAAATGGATATGCCTAGAAGAACATGTAGCCAAATGTTAATGATGCTTAACCATAGATAAGATTGCAGGTGATAGTTTTACCTTTGTATCCCCTCGTGTTTTTCAATTTCTTTCCAATAATCACAAAACAGGTGGTAATACTTTATGAAATAGAGAATAAATTATGCATATTTATTTTACTTAAAATGAATTATTCTGAATATGCTGAAGAATTCCATCAGAAATAATTGTTTGGATGAGTTAGAATTTATGATATAAATTATGTGATGTTGCCTTTCATAAAATAAATAATTTTATGGTTCCATAAATCACTTACTAATTTTAAGTTTTTTAATATCAGGTTTTCTTTCAAAATATAGATTGAGCCAAAAATATTTTTGGGTTATAATGGATTGAAGCAGGGATTGGCAAACTTTTTTGGTAAAGGGCTAAATCATAAATATTTTCAGCCTTGTGGGCCATAGTTTCTTACATATTCATTTTCTTAAAATTTATTTTAAGCAACTGTTTAAAAATGTAAAAACTCTTTTTAAAAATATTTTATTTATTTATTTTTAGAGAGGGAAGGGAGGGAGAAAGAGAGAAACATCAATGTGCGGTTGCTGGGGTTCCTGGCCTGCAACCCAAGCATGTGCCCTGATTGGGTATGGAACCTGCGACGCTTTGGATGGCAGCCCGCACTCAATCCACTGAGCTACGCCAGCCAAGGCTAAAATGTAAAAACTCTTAACTCTCAAGCCATCCCAAAAAAGGTTGCCTCTTGGATTTGGCCCACAGGCCAGTCTGCTGACCTATGAGCTGAAGGAAGAATGCATTAGAACAACGCATTACTACTGTTTCATGAAAATGAACCTAGCATTGGGACTGCAGCCAGGGGGACCTTCGGTTAGTGGAGTACTAAGACCAGTCTAGATCTGTTTCAGCTGGAGGCATGATACATGGAAAAGTTCAAAAGAGCTAACTTTAAAAAGAAAGTTTGATATTTTCAATGGAAAATTGATCTTATGCAATATGTCAAAAAGTTGGTATTTTTTCACCCCAAAAGTAAAAGCTAAAGGAAAACATATTTGTAAAATGAATCTTTTCATTTTACAGGGTTGCAGGCCAGGAACCCCAGCAACCGCACATTGATGTTTCTCTCTTTCTCCCTCCCTTCCCTCTCTAAAAATAAATAAATAAAATATTTTTAAAAAGAGTTTTTACATTTTTAAACAGTTGCTTAAAATAAATTTTAAGAAAATGAATGTGTAAAATGAATTTGTAAAATGAATCTTTTCATTTTACAAATTTCTTTCATGTTAATCTTAGAGTTTTGGTATTATGAAGGAAATGCTGTTATATACAAGAATCTATTCACTTGTTCATGCCAGGACCCTGAGAGCCGCCTCGTCCCCCCCTCTGCATTTCCCGTCCACACGCCCACCCCCCGCAGCTCCATCACCAAATGTACTGGGTGCTGGTAGCGCACCGAGCAGATTCCTGTTCCTGGCGGCTACACCCACCCTCAGCTGCTCTGCGCGTTGGCTTCCAAAGCTCACAGCTGTCTCCTGTGGTGCCATGTATCCATCCGCCTCCATCAGGCGAAGGACAGACCCTCTGATCAATACACTACCTGCATTTCCCTTTCATGCCCCACCTCGCTCACTTCCCTGCCTGTTTATCCCTCAATAAACCACATGCACTCAAATCCCTGTCGTGGACTCCGCTTCTCGAGACCTCACCTAAGACACCAAGTCCCAGGGAATCTACTTCCCAAATATATTCTGACCACTGCGTCTGCTTGGAGAAAGGATGGTGAACCAGGTTACTCTTACAATTTTCTTCTAACCTATGAGTACACTTCAAAACTGAGTGTATGATAGCAATAACTTTTATAAATACCAGGCAATGGTTCTTATAAAATAGGCAACGATGTTCTGATAAACAAAATCATCCATAAGGATAAAAAAAGGACTTCCAAGAGGCTTAGCTTTCCATTGGCATTACAATATAGAATTATTGCTGGTATTATTACCACTAGTGAGTGGAAACAGCTGCATCTCCAATATTATCAATTTTGCTAATTATTACTGATTATATTTTTTAAATTATACCAGTAACTAAGAGCCCATAAATAATCTTTTATAAGACCTTTCCATTTTATTACACTGTAACTGGTTTATTGATACTTAATATGACGTGAATATTTGCTGACTCTGATGTGTTCAGTTTATCTTCTCAATTACACCTATATTAAAACCTTCAAAATTAAGTTTGCAAAAACAGACTCTGTGCAAGCAGGGTAGCTTATAACAACTTGTGACCTCCCATTCTGGTTAATGATTCACAATAACCTTCAAGCATAGGCCCTGAGTAAATAAAAGGGTCTGGATGGCTCTCGGGAAAACCATGCACACAGAGCCCAGCGGTCCAAAACCGGACCTCGCACAGCGGGAGCTGAACGCGCGGTGCACGCAAACCCGCTGCAGCGGCCGCGGGACGGTGCACAAAAGCATCCGTTTCACAGCGGAAACTCGGCGGTTTTCCCAGCTCCATCTAAAATAATTCTCTCTTCACTCTTCCTACTCTGGAAGCAGGAAATTAGACACTTCTGTACTTTCTCAGTGAAATACATTTTGCTTCAGGTTGTACATGATTATGTTCAAGTGGCAGAATCTATTATGGAAAACACAGTAGACCATTCTTTGGTTTGATGATCACTACAACCACTGTTTAGTAAATAAATAACCCAGAAACGGAGACTAAAATGCCCCTTTTCTTTCCTTACTTCTTAGAGAATGGGTTAAAAAAAATACCCAAACAACACAGAAAACTCTGAGTGTGCTTTAATTTAATTTTTCACCCCAGAGTACTAGAGGCAAGTCCAGAGTATTCTAATACCGATCATGAGTCTAGTTCCTAGGAATTTCTTTTTGCCCTCACGCATTGACTTCTGTGAAGCATGGCCCCCTTCTTCAGCAGAGCATAGGCAAAACTGCCCAACCCCCTCTCCTTTGTGCGGCGGGGAGACAGGCTCTGCCCCAGGTGGGGTCTGGGCACCGTGCTGGAGGGCCGTGGGGTGGGCCTGAGCCTGCAGGTGGGGCCAAGGCCAAGTCGCAATCATTTGGCCACCTCCAGAATTTTGCCATACTGTATTCCACCTCTGCTCCTATTTTCATAATACCTTTCTTTACATCAACTCATTCTAAAATTAAATTTATCCAAAAGGGAAACTTTATACCACTGTGATAAATGGAATATAAGTATTATCTGCTAAAATAGAAGTGAAGTGAGCATATGCTGCATTTCATCAATTTTAGAGCATACTTTTATTTTTCTTTTAAAAATATTTAATTAATTTATTTATAGAGAGAGGGGAAGGGAGGGAGAAAGAGAGGAAAAATTGACGTGTGAGAGAAACATCAATTGCTTGCCTCTTGCATGCCCCCAAATGGGGACCTGGCCAGCAACCCAGGCATGTGCCCTGGCTGGGAATCAAACAGGTGACCTTTCAGTTCTCACGTTGGCACTCAATCCACTGAGTCACCCCAGCTGGGGCAATTAGGACATACTTTTAAAATAATTGTAACACCTCTGAAATTGGGATGTGTTTCTGAATCAATGTCATCTTGTAATTATAATTGGTAACATCTCTGTCATTCTTAGTAGCACATAAAATAGTTATGTTTTATATATCAATGGTACATTAGATTTGATAAAATATAGTAAATTCTAGAAATATAGTAAATTCTGTAAATTCTATAAAGTAATTCTTTAAATTGCTTTAAAATATAAAGTAAAAATGCCAGACACAAAAAATAGAATAAATCGAATTAGCTTATAAAATATATAGTTGAACAAATGTTTCTTATTGAGAAAATAGAGCTTTTTAATCAAAATAGCTAGATAGTCTAATGGATAGTTTTAGACAAAGGTGAGGATCCACATCAGGGAGACAAATCTGTCAGTTTTTGTATAATCCACACTAACTGAACTCACATAAGGATGTGGTCGGACAACTCAAAAGACATTTAACTATTTTAACTGTTATATTTAGGTATTTATACACATTTAAAGCAACTTCTGGAGGTGACATTTCAACATATCACTGAACATAACAGAGGTGCTTGTGGCCTTCAGTATGGGCGTCCTTCCCTGTTGGTGCGGTTCCTGGCTGTCTGCTTTAATGGGCACGGCTGAGGGTTCGGTTCCAGAGGGCTCGGGACATTTATGATTATGCCTGAGCACCTTGACCTGGATTTACGAGGTCTGGGTAAGGTCGATTACCATGGCGCTTCCTGTGTTTGTTTCATTCTGGGAAGTATTCTTGGTGAAATCGCAGTTTTTATGTGTTCATTCCCCTCCCCTTACTGAATATACGTGAATGTAAACACAAAGCTGTCAAACGATGTTTGTTTGAGTATCACCTAAAATTACTGTGCACCATGCTCTGGAAAACATGTGTCTGGGTGAAACACCAAGTTGGACGGACTTAGCAGTGACGGGGGATGGGGGGCGGGCAATCCAGTTACAGCTAGAGGAGATGGGTCAGGTGGCTTGAGGAGGTAGTTAGGAGGCAACTGGAGGGGCTGCCCAGGCCCAAGGGCACAGAGGCAGTCCTCTGGAGAAGGCCCTTGGGTAGGGGCGTACTGTCTTAAGGAGTTAGCATTCATTAACCATTCCTCTGTTCATTCAGTTACTCATTCAAATACCTACTATGTGCCAGGTACTGGATTGGGTTCTGGGAAGGAAGAATTGAAATTGGTCCAAGAGCTCATGGTCTAGAAAGGGAACAAAGAATGAATTGCAACAGGCTTTCGAAGTATTAGGATGAGTAGGGTCTAAGAGTGCTATGAAGAAAAGTATAGGAGGAGACAGTTAACTCCAGGTGGACCGCTCAGGGAAGCCTTCCAAAGGGATTGATGCTTGAATTGAGTCTTGAGGTTATAAACAAAAGTCCCTGAAGTCCCCTAGGAGCAGAATGACAGAAGGTCATTCCAATCTAAGGGAACAGTATGGTCAAGTGTTTCGAGATGTGAGAAGGCATGGCTTGTCATCTACAAATGAAGGAAGCGGTATAGCTGGAAAAGAGAGGGAATATCTGAGGAGAGTAGTAGAAGAGGCTGGAAATGGTAGGAAAGCAGGAACTGGATGTGAAGGATACTGAACTTGAATTGAACTTGAAATTGATGGAGAGACATGAAGGATTTTAAGCCAGAAATGGCTGGATTATATATGTGTATATATACATATACATTATACATTATACATATAAATATACATAAAACACACATATATATAATGTGTTTATGTGTTGGCTGATATTGAGAAAAAGTAAATTCTGTAACAAAACATAAGACCTGAAGGTCTTAGCCACAGTGCTAGACAGTTAGCAATAGAGACCCACATCATTTTAAACATGGTCTAAAGTCTAATCAAGGGAGAGTGGGCTGCTGAGAGGAAGCGAAAGTGCAGGTAATTGGCATTGCAGGTATGAGGCACTGGACCGACCACGCATTGGCTCGATAACATTGCCAGGGGAGAAAAGAGTTTGGGAAGAAGGGAAGAGGAGGAGCAAGTGCTAGGCTTTGCAGCAAATGCAGAGGAATGGCTGAGCCGCTAATAACTGACAAGGACAAGGATAACTGCAGGATGACGAAGGAATTCCCTTTCTGTAACTCCTAAGATAACTATTCATAGGGTCAACTTTATATCTATGTGTTTCTTTTTTGTTTTTTAAAAATAACTTTACATTATAGAAACACTTCCAACATTTCTATGATTGAATATTACATTGAACGCCCATGTACCCATGATGAAGCTCTGGCGAGGACCCACTCATGGTAACCTTATGTCTCGTGTATCCCTGCTACTCCCCCCAACCCCCACTAGATTATTTGGAAGCAAATCCTAGACATCATGTCATTTTAGGACAATGGTCTTTATTCTCAACGCAAACCTGTGTCAGACTCACAGAATATGATGAACCTTGTGCTGTGGCTACTTAGAAAAACACTGAAAATTAACAGATATAGAAGCCAGTCTACTCTCTAATAAAGAGAAATTAAAAATAAGACAATATGAACATGATTATCAGTTATTTGGAGAGAGGACAGCATAGAATAATTTATAAATAATGCTAATCTGGTAAACAAGGTTACCAGCAAAATCCTATGACATGAATTAAACTAATGAGGTTAAATATATGATCAGGAAAGAAGAAAATTTAATTTAAAAATGTGTAAACTAAAGCATCAAAGAAATAAGCTATGAAATGATTATTCAACCAGAAAGAAAAACCTGAAAGCAGAAAGAGACCTGATGGTGGGATGGGGAAGCAAATTAAGTGTAAATTATAATATAGTCCAGACCATTTAAGAGAGACTCCAGTTAATTCCTTTATTTGGTAATTACTTACTGAGCCCCCACCCTGGGCAGGGCACTGTTCTGGCCTCTGGATGGTCACGTGCTTTCAGTGAACCACTTCTGCTGCTTAGAGAAGAGGCAGCAAAGACCTGGGGGCAAGTAGCTGCCTCTACTTGATTCTGCCTGAACTTCGCCCAGATGCTTTATTCAACACCTGGCTCCTTGAGAAATGGAGGCCATTGGAAGGGATTCAAAGAAGTGGAACAGAAAATAATTAGAAGAAGAGATTGATTTTAACAGAAAGATCAAAGGAACCAAACACAGGCAACTTGGCTAAGCGAGGGCTCAGGGAAAAAATGGGCGATTTGAGGCATGTAAAAAGTGAAGCAAAAAAGAAATATTGAGCAGGTGCCCAGAGCCGAATGGAGAGCCCAGGCGGAGATCAGCACCAGGAAAGGCAGGCGAGGATGGGGCGAGGCGTTCATCCAGCACGGCTTGCACAGCTGCCCTGCTGCACACACTCTAGTGTCGCACAGGCCTCTGTTCAACGGCGCCTTGCACTAGAACCCCTGCTTGCAGGGAGGAGGCATTATTTTTAACTTTTCAACTTGGGAAGAGAAGGTGTGCTCAGTCAGTCCTGCCCAGTCCTGCCCTGACAAGCAGGACGGGGTGGGGAATGGGGGGTGAAAATTATTTTCTCTCGAATGTAATTCATAGATAAGTTCTGACGCTCCTCACTCCCACAAAATTTTTTCCAGTCAGCAACAATTTCACCAGTGAAGGCGGAGAGATAAAGTGAGGATGGGGGGAAGGGAGACCGAGAGAGATGGAGACTCACAGAGAGAGCTATGCTGGTTCTGTGGTTCCCGCTCCGCGTTTTTGCTTTTCACTTAAGGTCTTGTTGATGTGATTTCAACGGCTTCTTTAGTTCTTGATCAGTTGCTTTCAGACCTTGGGTCTTTATTGTTTTGGAGCGGGTAAAATTTATCTTTTTATTTTAAAATATATCATACATACAAAGCAGGGCATAAAAAGCATACGCACAGCTTACAGAATGACAAAATAAATACCAGCATTCCCTACCTCTTCATTTTAAGTCAGATTATTCTGGTACCTTGAAATCCTTCTGGGTGTTCCACCCTGGTCACATTTCTCTCCCTGCCTCTCTCTCTTCCAACCCCTAGCGTTACCCTAGAATTTAGCTTAACCCCTCGCTTTTCCTTATAGTTTTGCTATAAGGTGTTGTCAAAAGCTATTCCGTGGTATTGCTGCCTCAGTATCCATTCTGTTTGGCCAAGAGGACTGCATGGGGGTGGGGGGTGCTTAAGCTGCCCCAGCCCCTCATGTAAGCTCGTGCCCTAGACAACAATCTGCACAAGCAAAGGGACGTGACTTCCCCAGCAGCCCCTGTGACAAAGTCTGCGCACCTCCCAGAGCCTTCCCCTTCTGTGCCCCTTAGATTGGACCCCATGAAGCTCATCAAGCCCAGCTCTTTTTGATTTGAATAAGGTTTATTATTGTCATTAAATTTACAGTTGTATGATGCTTCCATGATGGTGTCTTTCCCTGCCCCCAGGACAGTACTAAGAAGGGACAAAGAGGCTTACTTCTTTTCACAATGGACAAAAAAGTAAAATTAGTGGAGTTCATGACACTGGCTACCCAGGTCGCAAGCAGGGCTCAGACAGACGGGTGGAAGCCCACACACAGCACCTCACTGTCATGAAGCTGGAGATGCGTGTTCTTGTCTGCCTTGCAGACAATGTTTTGGAAGAAATGCTCGCTCAGTATCCCTCAGGGAAACCCCTGGTGATCACACACTTTGGGGGGGAGTGTTTCTCTGCCCCAGCCTTCGGTAGCTCCCCTGGCAGCATGGTTTCAGTAGAGGGTCTGGTCAGGGAACAGGCACAATCAACTGCGTTTCCTTTCACCTTTTGACCCCTTTCCTGAGGCTGAAATCACTGGTGCATGGTCCTCCCTGATTAGGCTAAAGCTCATCAAACGTTTGGCCACTGCTCAGAAGTTTTGATGCTGAGTCCAATTGCAGTCCCCTCAAATCCAGATGCCGGGAACTGAACCAGGACTGGATCCGTCCCATTGCAGGCCACCTCTGCTGTTAGTCCCCGCTCCCTCCCTTCTTCCCAGCATCGCACCAGCAAGGCTTTACCATTTTTGGTAACTTGGCTAGACAGGCTAAGGGGTTCCTCCCACAAGCCCTTCCCTGGGCTCTTTAGCAATTCTAATCATGAGGACATGGTGGTTATGAATTTTAAATAAGTGGAAGGACCAAGGCTTCCGAAGACAATATGTGGTCAGTTTTAAACTTTCTGATTTGGGTTCCCCCCGACCCTGGGAACAGCTTAAGGAGGCATGAAGTCACAGAGTAAGGGATCTGGAAATTGTTACTCAGCAGTTTTATGCTAGCTCTTTACGAATATAAGACATTCCATAAAGACTAGGTAAGACTAGTACTTCTGTGAAGAGTCTGTGAAACTGGTGTGTCTCAGTGGAGACACAGTGTAGTCAAAATGGTGATATCTGAAAAGTATTGCTATAATATCTACAATTCCTCCTTTCCCTCTCTCTCTCTCTCCCCCTCTCCCTCTCCCCCTTCCTCCCTTCCTAAGAAGTCCAGGATCTTATGGGCAGAATGTAGAATGCATGGCTTTTAACAAAAGTACGCTCTTGAGCTTTGAGTTGCTTTGTCGTCTTCTTTATTTTTGCATCTTCCCCATACAGCCATCCAACAACAAGCGTTTGCTGGACATCAAAGTGTGCAATAAATCCAGTAAGTGTCAGGTAGCATGCTAAGCCCCAAGAGTCAAAGAAAAAAAATGGCATTGGTACCTCCTTTCAGGGACGTTTAAGAGCTAGTAGAGGGAGGAAGATCTGCAAAGAAGGAACCAGAGTAGTGCTCTAGGGTGTTGATGGCAGTGTTTCCAGAGCCAGTGGGGATGGCGTGAAGACAGTTATAAATTCAGAGCAAGAGAGAGAAATAAGAGTTGGTCAAGGTGGATGGTTCGGTTTATGAGGGGCTTTGAGGGGCAGTGAAGATCTTGAGCTGCATTAGGAATTATAGCCTCAAAGCATACCAGAGTCTGAAAGAACTTTTGATCAAATCTATTTCTGAAGCTCAAGAAGGTGACCTTGTCCAAATTTGCACGACTACTCGGTAGCTGGGACAGGATTTCTAAATGCTCTTTCTTTCTAATACACAATTCTGGTTCCCATTTTGCACTAGGCAGTGAAGTGGCCTGTCTCTTGCAGAACCACACCTGTGCCCAAAGATGGAGGCAGAGTTTCCTCTTCTTTGGTTGCTATAGTGAAATAAGACCACTTGCTTTTTTTTATTCCTGGGCATTTGGTTTATGTAGATTAGGTGACACATTTAAAAAACTTAATTTGATTTTTTTGGATGGTCCTATCTACTGTCCGTTCCTCTACGTCAGTTTCAACTAGAAATTGGAAGGCAGGATGTGTGGGTGGGTGAGTACCCAACTCCATTAGCTCTAGTTGGATGCTGAGGTGTGCAGCCTCACCTGCATCCTCTCCCCAGTGTTCCTTTAGCGTCTGACCCCCTCTGCTCTCAGGATACGAGATTAAAGTGGGAAGACCCACCTCCTGAGTTCCACATTCAGTGGAACCATCCACCGGTGTGGGGATGGCCTGAAGCTACCTGCCTGCTCTTTCTTCTTCTCCTGCCCCACCCCCCTTCAGCTCAGTCTGGGGGCCAGAATGCTCCTCCCCCGAGGTGTGTGAGAAGTGGCTTCTTCTGTAGGTGAACTCTGAGCACAGTCTGGGGACCACTTCCTGCAGGGGTGCAGGAAGAAGTGGTAATTAGAAAGACAGAGAAGACAGCAGTGAGGGGATTCTCTAACATTTGGGAACTGAATTGCCTTTGTGGGGGAGGAGCTGATGCACCTGAACACTATCTGCAAGGCTTTAATGCTTAAATAAAATTCATCCTGAAACGCCTGCAATCCCTTCAAGAGATTTTGATGTTCACTTAATGTTCCTCTCTCAGCAGAATAAATGTAGACTTGGTCCCTGTCATTCCTGTGACTAAGCACTGGTTTTGTAAAATGATCTATGTAGACTAATTCCTATTGACCCTTCAGAGAGAGAAATCACATATTATTATTCAGGAAGCACATGTAATTTTATCTCTTTTACAAGCCCAAATCAAATAGATTACCTTCCTGAGCTATGAACAACTTGAAATGCACATAGATCCGCGAGGTTAAAGAGCAAGGATAAGTAAGGGCTTGCATTTGCAAGAGCAAAGTCTTCTGTAATTTGCTGCTGAAAAGAATCTCTTAAGTGAATACAGAGGAAACCAGCGGATTCTGAAACTAAAAAATCTCTTGAAGAAAAAAAAGGTCACATAGGGATGTCATGGGAAACAACACATTATATGTATCTAGCAGTCTTCTTCATAAAGGTAGAAATACTTCTCAGAACCTTCACCATTATTCCACCTACTCAGGCCACCATCATCTCCATGCTGGACTCCTGAAACAGCTGCCTGCTGAATTTCTCTGTTTTTACCTTCGTTCCTTTACAGTTCGCTCTCCACTCAGCAGCTGAAGTAATCTCTTAAAAGCCTGCAACTCTCCAACAGCTTTCCACTCCTGGGATAAAATTCAAACTCCTTACCCTGGCCTTAGAGGCTCTTAGGATTTCTCAAGAGACAGTATCTGCAGGGCAGTATGAGTAGGACAAGTGTTGGGTGAGTCCATCCAAAGCAAGTGCCAGATGCTCAGTATCCCTGGTCCCTGTCCCTGAAAAGCCAATAGTGTTCTGTCCTCGACTCCAGCATTTTGCAACCGAATTACCACCTGCACATCTCCAAACATCTCCTAGACAGGGTAAGGGGTTCATCACCCCCACCTGAAAATTCCTAGCAGTCTACATGATCTGGCCCCTGCCTACCTTCAACCTCAGGGTCTTTGCACAGGCTGTTCTCCCTGTCTGGACGACTGCAATCCCAGACTATCCCTGTTCAGCTCTTTTTCCACATTCAAGTCTTAGTTTAAATGTCACCTCCTCAGAAAGGCCTTCCCTGACCACCCCATCTAAAACAGCAATGCACACACACGCATAAACATACACATAGTCACTCTCTCTATGTACGTTCATCACTATACACTGTTTTCTTCTTTATTTGTTCACTGACTGATTGTCTACCCCTCCTCCCTAGAATGTAAGTTCCATGACAGCAGTCTGCTTTGTTGGCTACTGTGTCCCCAGTGCCTGGGGACACATTTTTAAAACATGTGTTGATTAAATAATAGATGCCATTAAGTTATAAGTCATTTAATCACATACATAACACACGTTAGGAAGAAGCAGAAAAGCGTTATCTAACTCACTTTTCAGATACAGTATGAAGACCTTAAAAGTAAAAAATCCTGCACTGAATGTTAATGATGGATGAGGGAGCAAACTGGAAATGCCATCACCTCCTTACTAAGTCCCAGTGCATTATTTCGGTATAAGGCAATCCATTAGATAGGTCACACTGAAAGACATACAACATCCACAGTCTATAATTAATATAATTCTCTTGTCTGCTCAATTTTAAGGCTGAATGTCCTTGGTGGCTACTACTATTTCTCTACCAGTTGCATTTTATTTCATTACTTTATAGGTTATGATACCTTCTCACACCTAGGCTCAAAAACTTAGGTTCACCCTTCAGAGGACGGGGAGGAAAAGCAAATACATTTTACTGTTCCCTATGGAATGAATTTGAATGCCCACCTCTCACCT
Organism: Phyllostomus hastatus; assembly: GCF_019186645.2. NCBI lineage: Eukaryota > Metazoa > Chordata > Mammalia > Chiroptera > Phyllostomidae > Phyllostomus > Phyllostomus hastatus. The sequence continues at coordinate 14,225,346 of NW_025333977.1, read as the reverse complement.
GATTCCAGTAGCCTACGAAACCTGGTCCGTGAACAGGGTGCAGTGTGGGGACTGAGAATCCACGGCACCCACGCCGCCCCTCTCCACCCCCACCCTTCCAGTGGGTACAGCCTGCCACTGCCAGAGCCCCCTCATGCCCAACACCCATTCCATCTGGGGCTCCTCCACCCGGAGTGCCAGGCAGCCGCTACTAGTAAATCAGAGTGGGGGTACAGGTTAAACACCTATTGGCCAGCCCTGGAATACTGGAAGGAGCACATCTCTCCAGATAAGTCTGCGTCTGAACACCCTACCTGCCCCTTGTCACTTGTGAGATCTTAGTTACTTACCCTTTTTAGTTTGTGTGTTTCGTGATACCAAACTTGCAGGGTTGTTGGTAAAAATACAAATAATGTATGTAAGGTTGTTTAGTAAAATGCTCGTTACAATTAGAATTCAGCGAACACGGCACATACAGCTGCGGGGAAGAGAAGCTCTATTTCACCCGCAGAATGGAGGGGCAGTGAGTGGGACTAAGTGTTGGATTAGAGGAGTGCTTCCCAAAGTGGGGCCCCCAGACCACCTGTGAACTTGTTACAAATTGCAAATATTCAGGCCCCAGTGTAGTCCTACAGATCAGAAACTCTGGGGATGGGTCCCAGCACTGTATCAATAAACCTTCCGGGTTATTCTGAGGCAAGCCCTCTCTAGCTTGGGAGTCCCTGCAACAGAGAGGGGGAGGGAAGGAGAACAGAGGTGGTGACGTCAGGGGAGAAGAAGGTCTGCACGCCAGGGGATTCATCGAGAGGAGCCGAGGCGTGCTGCCCCTCACAGAGGCTGTGGCTATATCAGCACCCCACCCAGTAGCAACTTCCCACAGCAATCTGTCACCACATAAAGAACAGACCCAGAGCATATTAAGAGAAAGTGGGCTTTTACTACAGGGTTAGGGGCAGTCCCGGTGCAGGGAGATAATAGATTGAACTTGAAAGGTCCTTTCCCTGAGCAGAGGTAGGTGGCCATTGTTTTTGGTTGTTTCAAGTGCCACTTTGACTGAAGGCAAGAAGCTGGTCTAGACACTTCCTCAAACTTCCTCAGCCTGGGGACTTCATGAATGAATCACATCTGACAAGCTCCAGGTGAAGAGAAGGGGGAAGGGAGGAAGGTGAGTCAAAGATGTGTCAAGAGGATACAGAGAGCATTTGGATGGTTGCCAGATGGGAGGGGTGTGTGGGAATAGGATTGAGAAGTACAAATAGGTAGTTACAGAGTAGTCATGGGGATGTAAAGTACAGTATAGGAAATGGAGCAGCCGAAGAACTTATATGCATAACCCATGGACATGAACAATAGTGGGGGCACTGGGTGGAGGGGGACAAAGGGGGGAAAATTGGAGCAACTGCAATAGCATAATCAATAAAACAGAATTAAAACAAGAAGATGTGTCAAGAGATGCAACGCCACCAGAATTTCTCTACTTCATCCATTCAGTACAGACCAGTTGTTCTCCCCTACTGCAACCCTCTCTGCCAGTGGACAGGACACAGAGGTACTTCCCATGGGGTCAACAGTTAAACAATATTTTTAAAGACTAAAATCATTCCAAAGCCCCATGTGACCCAGCAGATTTTAAGCCTATTTCCAAAGTTAACCCCTGCAGCAAGATCTCTTTCTCTTTGGTTCCACCTCATTAGAAACTTAAATTTTCATTAAAGCCTGGCTGGTGTAGCTCAGTGGACTGAGTGTGGGCTGCAAACCAAAGGGCTGCTGGTTCGATTCCTAGTCAGGGCACATGCCTAGGTTTCGGGCCAGGTCCCCAGTGGAGGCCATGTGAGAGCAACCACACATTGATGTGTCTTTCCCTCTCTTTCCCTCTCTCTAAAAATAAATAAATAAAACCTTTAAAGAAAAAGAATCTAATTACACTTTCTTAGATGCATATTCATACTTGAAGATTGGTCTAAAGAGTGTAGACAAGATCAAGGTTAGTCTTTTCTTATTAAATAAAGGACAAGGATCCCACACAATTTTTGAGCACCTACAGTGCCAACTTCCCCACCCTCCCACGCCATGTACACGGCTATTACTATCTTCCCAGAGGGCAGACCATAGGACTGGGGCTCAGACACACGAGGGAACTAGCCCAGAGTCTCACAGCTGCTTTAAGTGGCCAGCTGTGGATTCTCTCCTTCTTTTTCGTCCAAATTTCTATGGAATTTATTGGGGTGACATTGGTTAACAAAATTATATAGGTTCTGAGTGTAGAATTCTATATCACCCGTATATTGTATTATGGGTTCCCCACCCAAAGCTAAGCCAAGTGTGGATTCTAAACACCAGCCTCCCACAGGCAGTGCTAACCCATGGCTGGAAGATGGGCTATGGGGCTGACCTGCCCTTACTTTTGCTAAAAATGACAGCTCTCAATCTCCGGCTGATGTATGTGCTGTGATTTGTACTTCCGATGAAATGTTTCTGCTGCTGACATTTATCACCGGCTCCCTAAGCTGGCGGAGAGAATGTGTTCAGTTTAAATGTGTGTCACACACAACCCTGTTGCAAGTACAGCAAACCTGCTCTTAAAATGACCTGACGTGAACAATAGAAACTAATCATGTGCTTAAACACAGCTGTGTTAGGAGATTTTACAGGAAAGTAGCCATTGCTTATTAGTGAGCCACTTGCAAGAGGTGCCTGTGTCTTTAAAAATGCTTTTTAAACTTACTTTTGGATAGGCCACCTTTATTGAGATTCTAAGGTGGTTTACTATTGTTCTTTAAGCACATGGAATATTTTTATACCAACGGAAAGCAACCAACTATTCCTTATGCCTCTGAACACAAAATAAGCGGAAGTGGGTTTGGTTTAAGAAGAACTTCCAAACAATGAGCCTTGCTAATAATTAGGAGTGGGTTTCCTAGGGAGTTGGGCATCCTCTTTCTTTCTTTTTTCTTTTTAAATGGCTTAATTTAGCTTATAAAAGATCACAGTGTGTTACTTTGTGAGATATTCAAGCTTTGGAGATGAGGGTTTGCTTTTCTTGGCAGCGTTCACATTCGAAGGCAGTATATTTGACACTGCTTTCTGGAGTTAGCTTGATGGAAGATGAAGCAACGTTATGCCCACGCACTCTACTCTCTCCCAGATTGCGACTGCGTCACTTAACTTTTTTTGCTCAGCACATCAGCGTGTTTGAATGGGCAAGGCCCAAGTGGAGTCCTTTGTGACTTTCAGAGTTAAGAACAGATCTTTCTATTCAGCAAGCAACAGTCAGCACTTTGCCCACCCATCAGAAGTGAGAAGAGAGGGACCCTTGCACTAACAAATCCTTGTTGATAAAACAAAACCCCTTTTCATGAACACTCTCCCTTTAGAAAACAAGTGGATAGAGCACTTGTTAGTTAATAATAAAAGGAATTCTTTACTGACTACTCACATGAATGGGTATTTTAAAGGCATGGAGTATGTAAGGAATTTTAATCCCGCCTCTGTGTTCACTCCCCCACATAACAACTGTGGAGAAACCCCTGGCTTCTGAATGATGAATGGCCCAGACTCAACCCGGAGGAAGACGACCCCAAGCCCTATAATTCGGCATTTCTCCTTTTAAATCCAGGGCAGACTTCTTTTCTGACTGTAGCTGATGAATGGGTTCAGTTAAAGCGCTTTGGATGCATTGTAAAATGACCATCTAGCTATGCCCACCTCTTTTTATTCTATCAATAAAATTCCAACCCTCACGGTATTCATCGCAGCCTTTCAGAGATACACACTTCTGCTAGCACATCTTTAACTGGTAAAAAGTTCTATTAGTTAATTTCAAATTAATATCTTTGGAGGCTTCAGGCCATGGGAGAAAAGAAATCAGGAAACTGAATTCATAAGTGACAAAGCAATAATCATCTTAAATGAGATTTCTTTCAGCCCTTTCGTGTGGATGACACAAAATTTGCCAAGCTTAGAGAGCTCTCTCCTCTGCAGGTGGTACTGTGGGGATATGGGAGATGTTTTTCTCCAATCACAATCTTACTCATTTATTTTGTCTCCTACTGCAACACTGCACGCGTGCACCCCCACCCCCTCCCCATGCTCTGTGCAAACCCTACCTGCAAACCATGCAGGCTGCATGAAGGGTTAAGGCTGCAGCCTTCCCTGCCAGTAGATACTGCAAACATTCGCGCATACTTTCTCAGCTGCAGTCAGCCCTGTAGCTCCCGCAAAGCCTTCAGCACTTGGCACTTGGAGAAATATTATTTCCTCCCAGCTATGGTTTAAACTTGCATTTGATGAGGTTCTTTCGCTCCAGAGTCTAAACTAACCCCTGTAGGGTCTGACCAAGAATCTGTTCCTCTTCGCTTGCTGAATTTGTATCCCCTGCCTTGTCCTGGAATGCCTCGGGGCCTTCTGTAACCTTGATGCCTTCTCCCCACTGGAAGTTACATGCATCTTCATTGGCTGCATTACTGCATATTTCCCTAGTAACCTTATTTTTTCCTCCCACTCAAACTTCTCCAGACAACACCGTCTCTACTGACCCTGACCTTCTCTTTCCCTCTATACCAGCATTTCCAACCCGCCACGAGATGGGAGGGATCCCAGAGGGCAAACTGGGGAGAGGTTTTGGAACTCACCTGCACAGCTGCAAGGATCAGACACAGGATGGGGCTGCCTGCAAACTTCCCAGGGACCTTCTGCAGCCAAGTCTCTTGGCCTTAAAGTGACAGGGCGCTTTTCACCATATAAGGAAGACAGTTTCACTTGTCTGCTTTGAAACCTGTTTGGGCAACCCAGCTCCTCTCTTGATGTTGCTGAGACACCAGCCTTCTGGGGCATCTGGAGGCTGTCAGTTCCAGAGGATCTGTACATAGTAGGCAGTTTAATAATTGCTGGATAAGGCACAAGAAGGGTGTTTTGCAGGCTCTAGTAAAAGGCCAGAAAACCCTTAATATGGGGCTTGTCCCCTCTGAAAAGGGTTTAGGGTGACAGGGAAGTCTTCCTTAACTACATGAAAGGACTTCTGCTTCTATTTCAGGTTTGGCTTCCTGAAAACCAGTTATCCTACTGTTCTCATAGAGGAGAAGCCCTTTGACTCGCCTCTCTTCTCTGGCCCCCTCCTCTACCCCCACTCAGACAAAGTAGAGAAGACCAGAGAGTGGTGAAGCTTGTGGTGTGAAGGGTATATTGTTTAAGACAAATTAGCAGTGCACCTCGAAAGCGAGTGAAGTGGACATGATATTGTGATTTCAGTTGGCAGAGGCCTTCCTGAACCGGTAAGCAGACACAGTTCTCCACCAAGGCCATGTTCACTCCTGAACACACTTTTGGGCTCCCCTGGACTGAGGCCCACAGCTGAAGTTGGAGGACAGCTATTAACTTCTGAGAGGCAGTGTGTTTTTGCAAAAGCAAAATTTTCTGCTAATGACACTGAAATGCCAGCCTGCACTGTTGGTTTGGGGTGGATTGAAAACAATTCTAAGAAAAACATAGAGCTTAATTTAGTTATCACTAAATTAAGTCACACACTTTTTCCTTCACTACCAACTCGATATTCTCTCTTTATTGCTTAGCTAACTATGCCTAATACCAGACATCAGGTTCACTACAGTGATCATTAATTCTTCTGTCGTCACAAATCCTTTGCACAGTATGGTGAGAGACATCAGTAAACGTCTATCATTTTACGTGTTATTTTTATGTCCGTTTTAAAGGTCAAACTTATGGACTGGTCATGGTTTCCCTTTTTTGTTCATTTATATTTTTATAGATTTATAAACTTAAAAAAAATAGGTGCCAGTTGTTCAAAGTGTAAAAAAGTAAAATGGGAACGCGCCCCCTAGAGGGGCCGGGAGGTACTGTTAGGGGTTATGGTGGGGCCACAGGGACACATCAGTCCTACCACTTCTCCCTTCTGCAAAATTCCCCGGAAGCCAATACACTGAAGCTGTGGAACGAAAAACAATCGCTTTGCCAGTGGCTGTAGGTGAGCTCTGCACCCCGGGGAAGAGTTTGCTATAGGCAGGGCTGGAGCCAGGACTATGTGCGTGACCCAGCCCACCGGTATTCAGGCGCCATCGAAGACCTCGGACCCCCTCGGAGGGAGGGAGGTGGGGAGAGGCAGGCGTGGCTGGGGGGAAGTGAATAAAACAGTGTCTTCCGCACCTACTACTTACATTTTGATGTTTCCTTCCATACACGTCTATGCTTACACCAAAAACTACATATATTGTTCTACAATTTTCACTTTAAACATTATAATGAACATTTTTTCATGTTAAACTGTGAAGTATTTAGCTGAACCAAAATTTATTAACCATCTTCCTGTAGATGGATATTTTTTCCAATTTCTCATTATTATAAATATTTATTCACGTTCTAAATAGTAGGTACGACACAGGAAGACAATTTTGAGTGGCCCCCTCCGTGCTGTGCCTCCGTCGCTCTGTACACGCCCACTTGTGCGCTTGGGTGGGGATTTCTCCAGGGTACGGGTAGCAGTTGGCTGGCTGCGCAGATGGGAGCGCTTGTTTACATTTTAATGGATACTGTTACATTGAAAGAGCACTCTTTCAGGTCTGTGCTTTTTATTCCTTTTTATTGTTTAAAAACAACGACTTTTTCTCTTGAAAAGCTAAGACATACATATAATAAAAACACCAAATGGCCTAAAAGGGATAGATGGTGGAAAGGTCTTTTTTCCCTTATTTCCTTATCCTCATCTCCAGAGGCAAGGTTTCTTGGGTGCTCTTCGAAGTGTGTGTGTGCGTGCACATGCATGTGTATTTACACAAATGACATCATACCACATGTTTGCGCATATCGACATGTCTATGCGTTATATTTGTATATATGCACACATATGAAGGCATCTCATTTGTATATGTGTGTGTATATATATGTGTGTGTATATATATTTCTGCACCTTGGTCTTTTTATCTAACAATACATCTTAATGATTATTCCACATCCAGGCCTGCAAATATCCCCTTTAAAAAAAAACCCAGCATGATATCATAATGGTATCCTCTGGGAATACACCTTGATTTGACCAATCTCCTATTGACTACATTTTGATTGTTTCCAGGCTATTGCAACTATAATAAACGTATAATGGATATCTTTATTTTCCACATGTGACCTCGACAATGAGCAAACAAATCTTGTTGGCACTTTTACTGGTATTACATTCAATCAATAATTTAATTTCAAGAAACTTGGCATCTTTATACTATTTAACTTTTAATATAAACATAGGGAATGCTATTTTATTCTTTCAATGTTCAGTTATATACAGCCTGCATGTTTACTATTTTTAATTGTAAGGTATTTTACTATTCTGAGTACTCTTCTAAATGGGATTTTTTTCATTATTTTTTGTAATTTGTTCTTATGTAGAAAAGTTATTGGTTATTGCATTGTATAGCCAGCATTCCAGGTGGATTATCTTGTCATTTCCAATAGCTTCTGTGTGGTTCTCTTTTAGCTACATAACTATATCATATATAAATAGTTCTCATTTTGGCTCATCTTTTAAAATTGTTTACACATTTTTCTCTCCTCTAATTGGGTAGTACTTCAACAATATTAGTTAAATATGTTAAAAATATTGTATTTTCCTTACTTTAATAAAAAACCTTTTTGTATTTCACCCTTAATCAAGATGCTACCTTGGAAAAAATTAGAATAAATGGATAATTCCTTACCACTATAAAAGTAGTTTGCGTATAAAATTTCAATTTTACTGAGAGTTATGTGGATCCAGCTTGTTTTTAATGACTGCACTTGGCAACCACCCCCTGGCTCGACTGCCAGGGACAGCTCTGCCACTAACTGTCCCTCCGTGCATTCTCCAGGTCCCCTGTGCTCTTGGGGGCTACCGCCAGTCTGTCTGAGGCAGGCAGCACCTCTCTTGGTCTCTCTACCTTGTGTCCCGATTGCAAGTGATTCTCAAGAGATGTTTTGGAGCCCAGCTGTCCTCTGCTGTGACCACTGCCCATTCTGGCCTCAGTTGGGATGAGACAGAAAGGAAAACACTTCTCTCTTTTATCACTCCAACCGACATGAGACAGACTGCCCTCTTCACTTCACAACAGATGATACCAGGACAAAATACAAGACATTCTTAAAAGTTGGAAGTGACTGACAAAGAAACAGTATAGCCCCTCCCAGCTGGGTCTGCGGGTCCCTGCTTCAGTCTTCACCTGCCTGCAGGTGTCGAGAGAACCTCTACCTCTGGGTGTCTGGGCAATACTGACTACCCACCCAAAAGAGGAGAAAGATTGTCTCTGACACCAGAGTAAGACCCTCTTCCAGAGTCCTTCTCTGCCCAGGATTGATAACATACAGAAAGATCTGTCCTGTTCTGGGAAGTGCTCGTGGAACCACCCACAGGCATGTAGTTTGTCCTTAAGGCACCAGCAAGATAATCACCTCGTAATCTGACTTTGTGCCCTGGGAGCTAAGACTCTGTGGAGGCCTCTTTACTCTTAGGCACAGATTGCCTTCCCTTTTTTCATCGGGTGATGCCATGGGTGTCACCTGGGCGGAGAAGGCAAAGTCAGGGATTACCGGGTACCGTTTGGAGGAAGGACTGATTAGTGCATGACGCAGGCACAGGGGATATGTTGAACAAAGGCCTGTTAATTTGTTGATTACCATGAAGGCATTGCTAGCAACTTCATTTCATACAACATTAGGGGCACAGAGCCAATATTCCCTCCGGCACTACACAGTTCGCCCCTCCCCCCAGCCCACGCTGGCCCAGGGAATGGAAACCCAGTCAAACTCCATTCCACAGGAAAGTTGATTCTTTCTGCAAAATAAGATCCTTCAATTCTTCAGGCCCCTTACTGTGTTCTTTGAGCTCTTTGTTTACTGAATAAATAATTGAATATTATTGATACTTGGGGCTTATTTTCTGTCTATTGTGAGTCCAGGCTCCTTCTGAGGGTGGGAACTTATTCATTCTTCGGCAAAGTGTGTTGAAAGTCTGTAACAGACTGGGGATTCAGCAGAGGACAAAATGGGCCAAGTGTCAACATTCGCAGAGCTTACAACCTTGTGGGAGAGAGCCCAATAAAGAAATAGAGGAGAAAATGTCAGGTAGTGGTGAATTCCGTGATGAGGATAAAACAGGGAAAACAAAGGGGTGACTGGGCCTTGGCCAGGAGAGAGAGCACCTTCTGAATTCTTGACTTTTACACTGATCACATCTTTCTTCTTAGTTCCTGCAGCACATCACCTTGCAGATGGTTGGTGCTCAGTAGGTATTACAGAATTGTTACAATAGTTTAGCGATTCTCTGAAACCTGGCAAAGTGTCTTTTCAATGGCTTTTGACTTCATTGCTTCCAGAGAGTAGAATTTGTTTTTTTCAATCTCCAAATTAGATGGCATTCAATGGCCTTTTCACATAAGCTTCCTCTCCTATACATCCAGCATATTGCCAGTTGTCACTTCCACTAGTTACGAGAAGAGCAAATGCAGAAATAAAGTGATCTCGAATTCCAGTCAAGAAACATCTGCTATACAGTCGGCAGTATCCTCAGACAATCTTCTGGTCCAGCCATTTTGGACACTCCCCGGCTGGGCTTGTGTAAAGGTTGGCACCTTTGAGATGGTGTGGCTTTTACGAGGAGTGCTATTACGCCGGAGCGGAGAGAGGGGAGGCTGCTAGGAGCTCTGTTTTATGGTACAGTAAGGTTAGCCATTTACTGTTCCCATAAGCTATTTCACTTGCAATAAAGGTCAATGGGCCTTTTTAGGAAGGAGAGATAGACCCTTGCCTAAAACTGCCATCTATGGCAGTCAAAAAGACAGGCTGCTTTGGATGATTCCGGGAAAGTGGTTGGATGTTTATTTAGCTGGGAGAGTGGTTCAATGTGAACAGCTGACAAACAAGGCAATAAGCATTCACCCACTTCAGGGCAAAAGATTTAAGCCCTGAGGCAGCTCGACTGCAAAGCTAAGCAGGGTATGGCTGACGGGGGCGGGGGAGTGTGTGTCTGGTTGCAGGGACAAGTGTGGCTCTGTACCTGGACCTCTCTGTTTTCAGGTTCCCCAGGAAGTTGGTGTCATAAACGACTGGGGTTTGCAGCCCATAGCAGCTGCAAACCCAGTTCAGCACAAGCAGCTTCACTAACTGCTTATTTTTCTTTCTTGTTCGTTTTTTAAACACTGAAATCCAGTTGGGTGGGTGCTTTCCTAAAGGGAGTGTAGAACCCTGGGCTACAACATTTTTGTTCACTCTCCCCTAAAGGAATTTTGAAAAGCTATGCACTTTCCTTCAGTTTCATGTTGCAATGTAAAAACATTTTATCAAAAGCTTGAATAGTAGTAGAGGACATAATTTATGGTTTGTTGTAAATACTGGCTTTTTAAAGCGATTAAACAACTTGTTATAATACATATATCCAATGGGATTTACTATAGCAATTTGACACCTGCCATCACTACTAGGTAAGAATTGCAAATTTTATATCTTTTCACTTTCCCCTTGAATTTTTTAAAAAATTGATTTGCGAGAGAGAGAGAGAGAGAGAGAGAGAGATTTGTTGTTCTACTTATTTATGCATTCATTGGTTGATTGATCCTTGTATATGCCCTGATCAAGGTCGAACCCGCAATGTTGGCATATTGGGACAACACTCTACCCATCTGAGCTCCCTGCCAGGGCTCCCCTTGAATTCTTATTTCCATTTCTTTACAGAATTTTTTCCTAATACATTTTTGTGGGCTTAAGGGTACTTGATTATCTACGTTATACTTTTCTGTAAAAATAAAGTGAAATTAATTTTTTCTAACCTGTACCCATAACTATTTTTAAAAACCCATCTGTACTGAGTGGTCATTACAACTATTATTGGGGGTACCTGTGGCGGAGACAAAGCTGTGTTCACTCCATCCTTTCCTCTTCCTGGGGGTAACAGGAAATTTACATTTCTCAGTTTCCCATTGGGAGTGTGAGCAGAAATGATGTGTTGTTTTCTGTTGTAGGCAGTCAAGACTGGGTGAGTTCTAATCTGTTCCCCCACACTAACCCCCACCCCCACGCCCACCACCAAGTCTGTCTCTCTCTCCCCTTTCCCTTGTCTTCCCACTTGGAAGCTTGGAATTCTGAGATGGTGGACTTGCAAGACGGAAGCAGAGTTATCTAAACCCCCCTTGGCAACAGTCCCCAAGGAGAGCCTCCTCATCTGCAGCAGCCTGTGATGTGAACAAACAACAAAATTCTGTCATATTAAACCACTGAAGTTTGAAGTTGTTACTGTAAGGTAGCTTACACTATCATGATTAATAGATGGCATAACTGATCAAAACAACATGGATATATTACAACTTTGCATCAGTCATTATTAAGAGAAAGATTTTTTAATTCTTGAAAATGCATCTCTTAGTAAAAACACTGAAAAAATCTTGTTCACATATATGGGAATGAAGGCAATTATAAGTAATGTCACTCAATTCCCATTGCGTTTTGTGCGCCCTCCCCATGCAAATCACCACAGCAAGATTTTCTAAAGTGGGAGAAACACTTTTAGAAAAGGGCGGTAGAAAGGGACTTCTCAGGCGGTCCATTTTAGGAATAACTTATGTGAAATTTGAAGATCTGGAAATTAATTCCCTGAAAAACACCTGTGTGTACATACTCCTTTGCAAGTCTCTGTGACTGCCCCGGACGCCCATACCCCGTGTCAAAGACACGTCGGGGAAGAGGAGGGGGAATCAGGAGAGGGCGTGTCCACCTACCTGGTGCTCTTCTGGCTGCAGCAGCCCTTGGCCCAAACCCTTTGTCTGCCTTTCCTGCTCTTCTTTTTAGCTCCCACTACCCCACAGTAAAAAAGATCCTGATCAAGATTAAAGCTTATAACATATAAAGAATTATTTTAAGTCCATAAGGACAATATGATTACTTCAACAGAAAAAAAATGGACAAATGATATGAATAGGCAATTCATAAGAGAAGAAATAAAAATGCCCAACACTCATAGAAAATGGTAAAGCTCACTTGGAAATCATGTGTGTGCAACTTAAAACAATGAGATGCCATTTGGGAAGTCAAATTGGAAAAATAAATTAATAGTGATTTAGTGGTGGTTGGGAAGAGAATAATCTGGTTTAACATTTTTAGAGAGTAATCTGGTAATATGCATCAAAAAATCCTTTAAAAAACCTCTAAAGTTGAGCTAGCAATCCCACTTCTAAGAAGTATTCCAAGGAATAATCATATGTTAAAAATTATTATATCCAGCCTTAGATTTTACCACAGTCTTTCAGTCAAGGTTCTCTTGGTTGCAGTGTTAGGCTGCAAGGCGTGTTTCCTTTGAAATGACTTCTTGCACTGCATTTTCTTGGTCTCTTAGTTAACATTCTAAAATGATCTAAACTGATTGCTAGCTGAATGACAAAAGAGTAACAGGCTTCATCCAAGCAGCTATTGTCTGTGTAGAAAGAGGGTTACTTCTTTCAGGGGCTATATATGGCGTTAGGGTTAGGTGCTCCAGCTCCATAAGAGACAGGAAATGAAAGAAACAGCACACATGGAATGGTGAAGAACAGAAATGACTTAAAAGCCCAATCAAGGATATAAAGTAAACTCTGACACTGTGCAGTGAGATCATTAAAAAAAGTCATGATATGAAAATATATTTGTGGTATATTCCTATTTCTAGAGAAAAAAACACATGTTGCAAAGAAATTAAACAGTATAATCTCATTTACAAGAATGTTCAGATTTATAAAGGAAAATAGTGCTGTAGATTGAATTCCTGTTATAGGGAGTGGATGGTTGTGTGTGTTCACTGCCCTGAAATTCATATATCGAAGCTCTAACCCCTGATGTGCTGGTATGTGGAGATGGGGCCTTTGGGAGGTAATTAGGTTTAGACAAGGCCCTGAGGGGGGAGCCTCCGTGATGGTGTGAGTGCCCTTATAACAAGAGGAAGAAACCAGAGCCCGCCACGCGAGGACACAGCAAGAAGGGAGGTATTTACAAACCACACGCTGAATCTACTGGAACCTTGATGTTGGACTTCTAGCCTCCAGAACTGTGAGAAGAAATTTTTGTGGTTTAAGCCACCTAGTTTATGGTATTTTATTACTGTAGTTCAAACTGGTTAAGACAGAAAAAATAGATATCAAAATTTTACTCGTAGAAATATTTGGATAGTGGAATTATTATTTCTAATTACTTATCTTTATGAAAACATTTTTCTAAATTAATTGGTAAACGTATATAAACCTATAAGAAAAGCAACACAATGCTTTAGGGATGGTTCTCCAATCTCTAAGAGGACTGAAAAGAAACAAATCAGAACTTAAATTCTGCATGAACTAACACCAAAGATGCAGACAAGTGGCTGCAAAGTATTTACCCAGTTCTCAGGGCACTGCATATACACAGCCTTTGGCCAAGAGCAGCAGCAGGTTCTAACTGCTGGAAGGAGGAAAGGAACTCTTTCTGCTCCCCACGTTCCCGCAGGAGTATGAACGTGAACTCTAAGTGTCCAGTTACATTTTACTGTTTCTGTGGGAAGACATGCAGTTTAGGGAGAAGAGAACTGGACTCAGAAATGAGGACCCAAATCTGGTCTGATGGTTCACTAGTTGAATTATCTTAATGAAGCTATTAAGATGAAACTTTCTTAGAGCCTCTTTGGAGATAATAATAGGTAACTTATTTTCCTTATATGGTTGTTGTGACAATTAAATGAGATACTATGTGAAAGTGTTTGGAAAGTGATATTCTTATAAACATGCGTGTGTGTGTACACACAAACTGCTCTCTCTATACACAAATACATGCACACACAATGTATATATTACAAATTTCTTAAATGGAAGGCAGTTGTGTTAATAAAAGTTAGAAGCTAAATTCCTGACATGACCGTGGCTGAATGTAAATAAAACTGGAGCTCCTTATGGATTTGATAAGACACCTTGAGGAGGGAAGGTCTTGTTGATCCAAGTATTTTGAAGAGAGCTGATTATTACTCTTTTCCACAGGAATAGAAAAAGAAGGTTAGAGAATCTTTACTTTCTGGTGAAAACAGGAGCACAATAAGCAAGGACCTTGTTAAAAGACAAGCCAGAGGAACAAAGGTCTTATTTAAATTTAAATATTTGCCTACAGCCTTTTAGACTACAATAAATTATAGCTTCTCTCTTTTAATGTTTACTGACAAGAAGACACTCTCTAAGCTATTCAAATATTAACAATAAATATGACCATTAACCACAAAGTTTGAGATTACCACAGAGCTTATAAAATATGTCGGATACAGGAAATTATATTTGTTCACTAGGCTATAAACTATGTTATAGGAAATTATATTTGTTCCCAGGCTGGATGTAAACCCTCTGCATTGCAGAGTTAGCCTGCTCTTCAGTCAACAGACTCAGTAGCCCAGTTAAACCCCCATGACAGACATCAAATAGGTTCTCAAATGAGTCCAAACACTCCAGACACTCTGGCTCTTGCTTCCCCTCGGTAGACCAGCTGAAACAAAGGATGCTTCTAGAAGATTCAACTTCAAACGCGGTGGAGTGCGATTTATTTCACAATGCTATTTGAGGTTACATCTGGGGAGTGTCAGTGGGAGGTGAGAGGAGAAAAACAAACTTTTACTGTGTGAACATGTGTTGTTGGAAAATTATTTCATGCGGCATTTACTACTTGTAATAATTAGTACAATTTTTAGTGCTTTAAATAAGCACTATACAAGTTGCCATCACATGTAGGCTGGGGGAGGGGCAGGGCTTCACCTCTCCTTCCACGTGCTGCCGTGGGCCCGAAACTACCCTCCACTTACTGGCCATGAAGCGGAAAATGTATTTTGTTGACTCCCATGTTATTGCCCTCCCATCAGTTTTTTAAAAATTGATTAATCACCAACATTAAAAACCTCAGGTGATTTTTGCATGAAAATTCAATATGGTGAATGAAATAGATGATTACTCTGCATGCATTCCACACGCCCCCCCTTTCCCCACACCCCCAGAGTCTGAGCAGCTAAAAATGACTTTTCTAAGCTGGGCAGCCAGAAGTGACTTAGCTTTTGCTTGGACCAATCAGATGCACTCAGATGATATTTCAAAGACAGGGGTCCCGCTGCCCTGGTGGCAGGCACCATGAAGGTTCTGGGACAGCATTCTTGTCACCAGCTTTGTCGGGGTCAACAGGTGAAGTGAGCAGCATCTTTTAAGCCGTTACTTTGTTGCCAGCGTGGACCTAAAAGGTGAGGTATGGCTCTGAAGCCAACGGTCACAGAATCAGTAGCTCTCTCATTTCTCCATGGTTCCCAGAACAAACAATTTAGAGAAAATGTCTGATTTCCCATCTTCCTGTCGGAGGCAGAGTTGACAGGTTCCTTGGGGGCGAGCTCTCCATTGTGCTCAGCAGCTGAGTCCTGGGGATCTGCCCGCACACCTGTGAGTGCCTAATTCCCTGTTTGAGGCCCTTTGCCCTTTGTGCTCAGAATAGCTACGGTGGTTTCTGTTTTCTGAAACAAAATTGTAATACACAGGAAAAACGAGATCTGGTAACATCTGGCCCGATTTGGGTTATGGTAACAACAGGCTGGTAAGGAGCAATAAACAGGCTTGAGGTGGCATAGATCCTAGCGTGCCTTAGTGTGCCCCCAACGTGAGGCCACTTGTCCAATGCCATTTTCATTGTATGTGTAGTGTGCATTTGTTTTTAACAGGCATCTTACTTTTCTTGTTATTTTACCTTCGTGCACCCTGTACAGATTTGCGTTTGCCAGTCCCCCCTAATACTTACCTAAAGCTTGGTTGAAAACATTCTTTATTTCTTAAAGGATGCATTTCTTTCCATTTGAATATATTCCCAAATGCTCCCAAATTGAAACCAGGAAGCTGTCTGTATACCCAAACTGCATTATTTAGGTCCCTGGTAGAACTGTTCTCACTGAACTATGAAACTGGTTGTTTTATGAACCCTAAAGCTGTTGTTGAATAAAATTGCAATGTCACATCTATGAGGACACGGCAAAGGGGTTTCTTTCAAGTGAAGCTTTATCTTACAGTCATGTCACCGATCACATTTTGCCTTTTGTGTTGGCAGTTGGAAATGCAGGGCCAAAGGCCACTGAGTGGTTGACTTCTCGTAGGGCACGTGACTTCACACGGGCATGCGTGTACTAACCCTACTTCTGACTGGGTCTCTGGTTTTCTCTTCACCCAGATTTTTTTCATATATTAAAAAAATCCTATTGTATTATGTTTAAAACCCATTTTAAATCCTTCTTGTACTATGACAGAGAATGAATAAATATTGGAATAAACTATCTTCACTTCCCCTGCTCTATTCCTTTCCTTATGTCTAACGGATACCTGTTCCTCAGTTCTCTCTGACTGCATGTGCTTGGGCAAGTGCTTCTGCAAATGTCTTAACAGATCAAGGCTATTCATAGGTGTGCTCGGGATTTTGCAATGTAACAATAATGGACTTTTAGCAAAGCTGAGTAAGAATGCCAGGAGCTACAGATTTCTTGTAAGCCAAACATAAGACTCAGTCTTTTGGGGAAGTAAGTGATTATACTTCTTTTGATGATGTAAGGCCAGGAAATATTCAGTATCTGATCTTAAGTTAACCTGTCTTTTCTTTTCTAATTAAACATTTTACTTTGAGATCATTAAAATGCACATGCTATTGTAGGAATGAGCACTCTTGTGTACCTTGTACTTTTTACCCAGTTTCTCTCAAAGGTAACATCTTGCAAAACTGCAGTGCACTACCACATCTAAAACACCGACATCGATACAGTCAGCACCCAGAACATTCCCCTCACCACTGGGATCTCTTCTGTGGCCCCTGTATGGTCACACTCCTTTCCCTTCCGCCCCTCTCTCTCCTTAACCCCTGGCTACCACAAATCTTTTTTTCATTTCTATACTTTGCTTCACTTCAAGAATAGCTCATTTCTTTCGATGGCATAAATGTTCATCACAGTGACTATATGATATTTACCATCACCCTCCCCCCACTTTGATTCATTCACTATCTGCCCTTCTTTCAAGTACCCTGGGTCTGGGGAGGACAACATTTGAATGCACTCCAGGCTCCCTTTTTTTCTACCTTCCGACTGGATCAGCCATTGGAGGTGCTGGCAGAAGATGGCGTGGGAGAAGAGAGATCCCTAGGGCACACCCCTTAGGTCACAAGGTGGGGGGCAGTGAGGAAAAACCCTAGTACCATCAGAGAGGAAAGAGCATCTTAGATGAGGAAACGGACAGAGACATTGGCCTGTTGAGTTGCCCGCCCTTAAGCAGTGAAGCTATCTTAGACAATGAATTGATCACTAATGACCTCCACGGACTGGAGATTAGGGAGGGTGAAGAATCTGACACTGACTGAGACTGAACTCCTTGACCTAGCACAATTCTTTGACCCAACAAACACATTCCTCTGAGTGTGTGCTCCTTATGTTTGTCACATGGACTAAAGATCTGAACTTCAGACAAATTCTGACCAGACTTATTTGATCCTAAACTGAGGTTATTCTAACTTAATCTCATCTCTGATTTACATAGAGCTTGAAGGAAACCTCAACTTCCATTTAAAATGTGTCAAACAAAGTTAATTATTTGATCACCGTCCACTGTTTCCCAAGTACCCGCGTTGGGTCTCTCTCTTCTGTGCCATTCTGTCCCCTCGCCTCACCGGAAGCCAAGGATTCTCATTCACCCTATGTGAGGAACTGGTAGGAGGCTGCTGGGTTTTTAACAGGGAGCAATACAACTAAAATTCATCAAAGTCGTGTGATAAAAGTGCATGTTCTTAGGCTGGACAAACCACAGGTGGCGGAAGTACACCTGTTGATAGAAGGAACAGCAAAGTCGCTTGTTTGCCTGCACTTCCCGCAGTGATCTCAGCCTCCCCCCAAAGTCCCAACCCAGTACTGAACTCCAATAGTGTGGGACAGCCTTCTGATTTGACCAGCTGTTCCACCTCTGCACCTGCTGGTCCTCTTTAGGAGGGGTGGGGGCTGGAGGTGTGGCTCTCCGTCTAATCCCTTTCTATTTGTACGTAACGGTCTCTAAGCTCCCTCAAGATTCCTCTGGACTCTCACAAGTGTGCTTCAGAGTCTCAAAACTGAACATGGACCATTCTTTTTTATTCTCAATCTAAGTATCCTACTCTCCTTGAGAAGATGTGCTCACATGAAAGACAGTTGGAAAAAGAAAGGCAGAAGATTAATTTTTAAAGATAGTATCTTGTTACAATTGTCCTACTGCTACACCTTATCTGTACTTATGCCATTGACTCTTTTGGCCTAAAGAATAGGATCCAAATCCTTTTGAACAGAGGTCTTTTGGCATTGAAGAAAAAGATTATTTTCTATAAAGAATATTCCCATTTTAATTTCCAATTTCTAATACAAAAATAGCCTTTCATTTAAGAAAATACCTTCATTTAAGAAACATTTATTAAGTTACTGCTAGGTGTCAGGAAGTTTCGTTTTCTGCTTCCATTATTTAGAGAGATGGTACCTGGGAATCATTTGAATTAACATGCTCGTTGGTCATAAATAAAACAGTCTCTCTTTCAATAAGCTAATATTCAAGTGGGATTTTAGTATGGACATATTCATTCATTCAGTTACTCATTTGACATGTTTTCTGAGCCCCAGCTCAACCTTTGGTACTAACCATAGAAAAGACATGACACCTATATCTGTAGTGAACAGATAGGCAGATAAAACAATAATTATTTCAGTCCTGGCTGGTGTGGCTCAGTGGACTGAGTGCTGGGCTGTGGACCAAAGGGTTACTGGTTTGATTCCCACTCAGGGCACATGCCTGGGTTGTGGGCCAGGTCCCTAGCAGGGGACACACGAGAGGCAACCACACATTAATGTTTCTCTCCCTCTCTTTCTCCCTCCCCTCCCCTCTCCTAAAAATAAATAAATCTTAAAAAACAAAAGACAAGCAAAAAAACCCCAATAATTACTTCAAAATGTTTTTAAGGTTATTTGATACAGACAAAAAAGGTCTGTTGCAGGGAGTTGTGGAGGACTTACCACAGGACATGAGGTTTGGGCTTTACTTATGGGCATGAGTGGGAACTTATGAAGTGAGTAAGCATGAGTAAGCATGGATACTCTAGAACATGCAAAACACAGAGGCAAGAACAGCAAGAGTGTGTTTGGAGAAGGTCAAATTGCATGAATTTAGGCCAAGTAGAAAGGCTTTTGTCTTAATGCAGGAAAGAAATCAAGTGCTCTGAATTCCTGTGACCTTTCTTTTCTAAAAATAAAAGCTTGACTGTGTAAGTGGGTACCACTCACGCATTTGGCGCTATGGATGAACTGCAGTATGCAGAGAGACACTGGGGCCTCAGCCCTGTCTCAGGGCACTGGGAAGCAGAGAAGTGTCTGGGGTTGGCTCCGATGGCCAGATTGCTTGGGAATCCAATTTTTCTAAAACACTGCAGTAGATCCTGCTCTGGGAACTCTAGTTCAATACTACAGTTGTTTGTGACATAATTTCCCCCTATCTATGCAGTAGGTCAGCTACACATTTGGTGAAATCCATCTCAGGCTATTGGTGAATATCACTGTCAAGGCTTAACTCAACTTTTGCTCTAATAAGGGGAAAATGATTTTGGAAAGAGAGCACTGATGAAATAAAATTTTGAAAAACAATTTCCTTCAATGCAAATGGTTAAGGAAATAAGCTTTTATTCATTCCATCCATAAGCATCCTAGGACTCGATACTGAAGCTCAAGTTCTTGAGTCATCTGACTTGTTATGGCTGACCCTACTTCCCTGCTCCAGTCTAAGCAGAAAGGTACTACCCTGGACTCTAATCATTGGCTGAATTAAGATCAGAGTTAGAAATTCGGCTCAAGGTCCCAAACAATAGCCTCCTCCTTTACACCTTGGTGCTCAGAGAATGGCAAACAGACACAGAATAAGTGTATATACTATGTCAATTATACTGACAGTTGTTTAAGGAAGCATCACCATTTCTATAAATGGAAATTGAAGAAAAAAGGTATCATTGACTGTTTTTAACCTACAAGTCTATTTATTTAAAAAGGTCATCACAATCTCTGGCTATACTTTGGTTTTCAAAAAGATTTTTTTACTAACTGGAAAAATATGTTTAAACTTTTGAAATGTATAAATCATGTATCATAAAGTTTGAGTAGGTTCAATCCTTGGAAAATTAAGTGCAGGGATGCAATTGAACTTCCAGTGTCAAATGCTATACTCATTTTCTGAACATTGCACTCAGAAACTAACATCAGGTTCTAAATTCATCTGCGAGGAGAAATCTGGGGAATTTATTTTCAGAGTGCATTTTTTCCTTTCCAGAATTCAGCTTAGCTTTTTCCTCCTGGTGGCTGACTTTTTCAAACAGAGAGTTCTGTACCATGCATTTGAAGTTAGGGTATAACCGTACGGGCAATTACTGTACAGATGTTCTCTGCTTAACAGCAAGGGTTTTTTTTTACCCATGTACAACACTTACAGGTACTTTGCTGAAAAGATCTCAAAAAACATTATCAACATGTAGGTTGTCACTGTGAACAAACACCAGTTCAGGAATTGCTCTTTTATAGAACAATCTGATCTAACTCACTGTAGATAGTTTCATGTATTTAGTACCATTCCATTTTAATCAAAGAAAATTTCAGATCATTCCTTGCTGTCCTAGGGACTCTGGCAGCCTTATTGACAATGCCGCATGGGTTTTCGTACTTACTAAAATGATTTTACTTAGAATCTTGTCTGCTAGATACAAAGAAGTATTGAGACACAGCTTGTAAGTACTGTGCAGGTGAGCCCTGACTATTCAGAAAACCACCTCGTTTATGATTCTTTGGTGCAGGACAAGGGTCACAAACTTCTCTGTTCCTGCAGCAGCCAGCAGATAACCCAAGAATGTGAGCAGGCCTGCTGAGGACCAAGGCCACCTGAGCAGTGCATGTCCCTTCTAAAGAGCAGGGCTTCTTAATTCTGGTTGACTGCCACCACACAGGAAAATGAGTCCAAAATGCTGTACTTTCTGTATTTGCTGACTCTCCTAGAGAACCCCCAAACTTATATTTCTAATTGAAATCTTCGGATTAAAAATAAAAATTCCATGTGGGCAAATGTCTGTAGTCTACCTGCTTCAACCTCTGAAACAAACCTGTATTAATTCCTTGCTTTCCTTGTTTAATAAACAGACTAGGATCACCTTCACCATGGACTATGTCTTACCAACTTCCGTTTCCCCAGAGCCTAGAACAATGTGCCTGGCACACTGTAAAGGTGCAAATACTAGTTATTAATCTGAACTGAGTTCCGAATAGATGAGGGCCAGAGATGGGTGGTTTTGTTTGTTTGCGTGTTTTAGAGCTGAACAAACCTATTCAAATCTGGACACTTCAGAAAGTTAAACATTGAGAACTGTTCTCACCACGTCCACCCCAGGCGGAGCATTCCTTTTAACCATCTGTAGACCCAGAAGCCCACTTCTTTCTTTGCATTTTGTGAGGGGATTAGGCATGGCTCAGGTACTTTCTTTCAGGTTGAAAATTGCTGTTATAGGAAAATATATCAAGAGTTTATTCTGCCAGGTCTAGTGCTTAGCATTACTGTATTTAATTCTCACATATTTCAGTGAGACAGCAACTGCAGTCATCCTCATGTTAAGATGAGGAAATGAAGTCTCAGACAAGTTGATTTGCTGAAGACTGAACAGTAGGAAGTAGCTTTACATAAATATCTGTGTTTTTTGATTACCATACTATAGCCTGTAACTTGCTTATTCCCCCCTCCTTTTAATTTACTTTTCTGTCTCAATATCACATCTGTTTCAATGAATGGATGCATAGTACTTCCAGCATTACAAACAGCAGAGCAATGGATACCCACATACACACACCCGAACCCTTGTTCAATTATTTACTTGACATGCTTAGAAGTTGTGTTATTGCAGCAATTACTTAAAAATTATTATATGTTAAGTATTTTTTATTCTATAATCCATCTGCCTTTATTCCACGCCATTAATTTATTGGAGCAATTGGTGCATTTGTGGTTGGAGAAACTGGATCACTTGTCTTATGAAATATTCTATATTCAGAATTTAGCTGATATCATTTCTTGTGATATTATTTAACTTGTTTCTCTATCCCCTGTGTTTACCCAAAACTGGTAGTTAATATAGAATTTTTATTAGATTCAGATTCATGTTTTTAAGCAAGAAGACTTTATAAGAGCCATTGTGTCTTTCTGGTGCAAGTAATTCACTTACTTCTGGTGTTTCACCTTCGGTTGAGAGAGAAAACTTTCTAAACAGTGGGCACAATTACCTCCGAAGTCCCACCATGTGAAATGAGACAGCCTGGCTTTATAGGACAATAGAGGCCATGACACATGTTCTATCTCCTGGTTGTAAGTGTCAGCCCATGAGATCTCTGCCAATACATTTTTTCCCGCCTCTTCTTTCTTCTTTGCCCAATGTGGGAAGCCTCTGTCATGTGCCTCTCATGAACCACTGAGAGAAGCTTCAACACAAACTACTTGAACCTGTTTCCTGGGATCCATTTCTATTTACAGCTGTGTTCACTCTATTTCCTTATGAAGGAGAATTTCCACATAATACTTTGTACCTGGCCTTAGTGATGAAGACTTGGAGAAAATTCTGCTAAGATTCTACAGGCTATCAAAATACCTTTCATTTTCTCATGTC
The DNA here is from genome assembly GCF_019186645.2 of Phyllostomus hastatus. Taxonomy (NCBI): domain Eukaryota; kingdom Metazoa; phylum Chordata; class Mammalia; order Chiroptera; family Phyllostomidae; genus Phyllostomus; species Phyllostomus hastatus. The sequence continues at coordinate 14,202,660 of NW_025333977.1, read as the reverse complement.
CATCCTTGCCTGTCCCTTTGAACGTGATACTTCACACAACCTGAGAACCACAATTTGAGCAGCCCTCCAGCACGATTTTGGTTCTCCCCTCCTTGCTCACCTCTCAAGTCTGCACTTTTGTGGATAAATACTTCTGTTCACTCCACTCACCTCTCCTCCCTGAATGCTACCTGCTTCCATCGAGTTCTCTCCAACCCTGAGTGAGACCCAGCCAGAAATCCACATGTTACATAGCGGTTAAGCATAGGTTCTGGAGGCAGGCAGACCTGGGGTTGAAATCAAGCTATCTGGCTGTCAAGTTATCAACTTGACAGTGTACGTTTCATCTTCTATAAAATGGAAATCTTAATAGTTACTCTGTTAATAGATTACTTCGAGGATTAAATGAGACAGAGCAAATGCCTAGGCCAATGCCCGGCCCATGGCAAATGCCCAAAGAATGGAAGCATTATTTTTTGTGTATCATATTCCCACACTCACGCTTGGTCTCTAGACCTTCAGCTTCCGCTGGAAGGGAGGCATTGTTAGTACTGTATCAAAAATTGACACTTAATAGTGAATAGATACAATAAAATAGTGAAGCAAAGTGAAATTTAATAAAACCTACACAGTTTATAGTAATGAAATGTTCCTGAGGGTAGAATGATAAACTTATGGACCTGGAAGGAGTCGTAGGAGTTCCTACATCCAATCGCTCACTTTATAGATGAGACGCCCGAGGCCCAGACAGGCTGACCGGCCTTCTCTCAGCCCCTCCACCTTCTGAGCAGGCACACTGCGGTAGCACCTGTGTCTGCCTTTGGCCAGGGCGTTTTCCCCCACAATGCACTCGCCCGATAATGAATCACCTGAGATTTATCTTTGGGTCTTGCACAAATAAATGGGAGTATATTGTAGAAAATCGTCAGAGCTGTATCTTCTAAGTTTTCCTAATGAAATGAAAGAATCAAAAGGAAAAAAAAAGGGGGATGTGTTTAATTCTTTGATGAGTTTCAGGCATTACCATTGCTGGCAGACACTGTTATGTTCCAGAGAATCTATCCCTACGTTTAAATGTTATGTTCAATAAGAGAACAAAAAGATTCAAAGAGTTCCCTTTGAAAATAATTACAAGATTGCCATGATAATGTACAACAGGAGTTTTGTTGTAGCCCCGCATGGCAGCTCTGCGAGGGGGGCGAGTGGAAAACGGAAAGCCAGCCGCCGTGACAGGCCGTCGCCAGAGCAGGCTCCCGTGGCGCCCACGTGCGCCTCGAAGGTTGCTCGTTCTCCACTCCTCTTTAACCACCCCTCTAATCTCTTCGTCTCTGCTGATTATTATGCACAGACAAATATGATTATCAAATTTTAATTGTACCATCACAGACACTATACAAACGATGATAATAAAACAGTGCTTGCAATCTGCTTTGGTAATTTTTGGACTGTAACTGTGGCTTAATTTGTACAAATGAAATGCATTTCATTTGTCTTCAAAGTAGTTATTAGGCTGCCCAGCTTTTTTTTTTTTTAGATTATCCATTTCAATACTGCTTTTCTTAAAACTTGGTTGATGTGTATCAATACTGTAACACTTTTAATATTTTATATTTAGGCAGGTTTTCAAATTAGATTTGGTTGTATTTCATAGTGTTTATTCGTTCATGTGTTTGCTTGTTCATTCATTCATTTTGTTCAAGAAAAATATCAAAGCAGAGACTTGTTTCCGGGCACAGTTACAGACCCTGGAGACAGAGAGGTAAGTAACATATGCCCTTTGACTTACTGGATCTGCAGTCTGTGGAATCATACGCACCCACTTGGTGTTAATTACGGTTTATTTGCCAAAGACTTGAAAACCTCTGTTTCCAGACCTGTCTCCATCTTCTCCGCGGATCCCTAGATCCATGCATGTTCAAGTACCTACTGGACAGCTCTGTTTATTTGTTTTGAAGACACTTCCAAATCAACACGTCCTAATCGGAGCTTATCATCTTTCTCTTAAAAGTGCCTCTCCCCTGGCTGGCATAGCTCAGTGGATTGAGCGCGGGCTGGGAACCAGAGTGTCCCAGGTTCGATTCGCAGCCAGGGTACATTCCTGGGTTGCAGGCCATAACCCCCAGCAACCGCACATTGATGTTTCTCTCTCTCTCTCTCTCTCTCCCTCCCTTCCCTCCCTAAAAATAAATAAATAAAATCTTTAAAAAAAAAAGTGCCTTCTTCCCCGAAACATTCCCACTCACAAGAATGGCACCCATAACCATCTCAATCCAAGAATTTGAGATTATCCTTGACTCCTCCCTCATGCCTTCTTTCTAATAAATTAATAGATCTTGTCAGCGCTACCTCCTAAAGCAGCTTTAAAACTTGCCCACATTTCTTCATTCCTGCTGGTACTATGAAGTCTAGGGCACTCTCACCTCTCACTTGGATCGGTGACAGTGTCTTAGTTGGTGCCTCTGCCTCTGGCCTCTCTCTGTCCCCAGCGACTCCATTCTCATGGGCAGCCACAGTGATCCTTCTAAAAGGCAAGTCTTACCTCCTTCTTAGAATCTTTCAAGTGCTTTACCATAATTTGGGGGATAAAAATCTAAGTTCCTCAAACAAGGCTTCCACAGCCCTTCACTAGCCAGAGCCCTATTACTCCCCTCCTCCCCACCTTGGTGTCTTGCCAGCCCTCCGCCTGCCTCCATTTGTAATGAACTTCCTTTAGATGCCACACATGTGTTCCCTCATTACTAGGCCTTCAGTGGGCTGCTGTCTCTTCTTGGAGATGCCTCAGTTTCAAGGATGGCCTTTCTTGACCTCCTGGGTGATGTTAAGAGCCCTATGACCTGAAGAACCTTCTCCTGCGTATGACACATAGTGTATAAATATTGGTTCGATAAATGAGTGAGACTTACAAAATCAATGTTATGTATGATAGATGCTCTGATACAGATATGCACAGAATGCTGGTGACCCAAATAAGGGTCATCTAAATTGGACTTGGGGTTCAAGAAACACCTATGCTCTTAGCACAGTGCATAACACGTAGTAAATTGAGGTTGGAGCACCAACAAATCGGTGAGTTAATCTGACTCTCCGTGCTGAAGAGTGGCAAAACCCATACATGGTTTTTTTTTTTTTTGCCGTAAGAACTGGGGAACTGATTATTCTGAGCTAATTATTTTGAGACACAAGAAAAGCTTTGAAAACAGAGTAGGCACTACCCTTTTATAAGGGAAATTTATATTTATAAAGGGAATCTCCATTCGTAAGGGTCCTCCCCTCACTTCCCATTCTTTCTCCCAGCCTGGAAATCACCAAACTCATCAATGGAGACTTAAGAGAACTTGAATCTGCACAACAAACCCTACTTTTCATTGTCATCTTCTTACAACTGGCCTGCCCTACCCATTTCTTTTTACTGTATTTTATTTTCTTAAAATGGTATTTTTTGCCTGAACTTGAAGTTACTCATTTTCCCTGGACATTTTCCAAGCATGCTTGTGGTATACATATTAATAAATTTCTGCTAGTTTTTCTCTTGTTAATCTATCTTTTGTTATAGGAATCCCATCCAGATAAGTTAGAAGGATGGAGAAAAAAGCTTTTTTTTCCTTTCCTGTGATGGGAAGAGAGGCATTCCAGGAGAGGAAGCAGCGAGCTCATGGGAAATAATGGAGGCGTGAATCAGCAGGGGAAATTACTTCTATATAGTGGCATAAAAAGTACATGGGTGGATGGCGTGGTACTGGAAAAGGAAACTACAAATGTACGTAGGACTTGATCATAAACCATGTGTTATAGCTAAGCAGTCTGAGTGCTGTTCTGAAAGCTACAGAGACTCAGGCCAGGAGGTGACATACATTTTGGAAAAAACACCATGGCTGCATTCAGAGAGATGAACTTGGTGGGTGGGAGTGGAGGCAAAGTGTGCTGTGTGGTGATGAGTGGTGACAGATCTGACTGATCAGTGGGGGTGGGGAGCAGGGCAATAGTGTCAGCCTACACTGATAAGAACCTGAACAAGGCAGTAGCAGTAAAGATAACCCACAGGGCCTGGTGATGGAGGGGACAAGGGAGGGCTAGGGAGCAGGGAAGGCTTGGGATCACTCCCGGGGGTTCTGGTTCAGGTCTGGATGTTGGTGTCTCCACTGAGAGTCCAAGTTGGTTCAGTGGAAAGATGAAGAAGGTGATGGGTTGGCCCTGACTGGTGTGGCCCAGTGGGTTGGGCGTTGATCTGAACACCAAAAGGTGGCCAGTTTGATTCCCTGTCAGGGCACATCCCTCAGTTATGGGCCAGTTCCCTGGCTGGGGGCGTGTGGGAGGCAATAGATCAATGTTTCTGTCACTCTGTTTCTCCCTCCCTTCTCCTATTTCCAAAAATAAATAAAATCTTTTTTAAAAAGAGAAGGTAATGGGTTGTATGGAACATGGAGACATTTACCAATGGAAGCAATGAGACAAATAGCAGCTGGCTCCTCATACCAACACTGCAAAGCTTATTGAACCAGAACGAAGCCGAGGATGCTCAAATCCGAGTCCCCACCTCATTTCTGAAACCCCAACAAACTCTCAACCACTCAGAGACAAGGCCACAGGGTGCCTTGGGTCTCCCTGTCTCCTGAACACTTCAAAACCCTCGGTGAGAAGAGGAATAAAGGCAGAAAAAAAAAAAGAAAGAAAGAAACGCGGTGTGGGGTGGGGCAGCTGCGTTGTTCTAGGAGTAAGAAGCTAGGGGGCAAAAACCTTACCCACACACGGGGTGCGTGTGCACCTCTGCTCACCTCCTCATGCTCGCCATGGGCCTGAGTTCACCAGCACAGGCTGAGTCAAGTACAGTGTGAGGATTCGGGGGAGACAGCACTGTAGTTGCTGTGGAAACCGCAGCACTGATCTCCATGACACACAGACCCTGTGCTCCAGCATGCTGCCAATGACTCAGTAATTGATGGAATCATTTTTTAAAAACTATTTCTAAAACTTATTTGCAGAAATCTTTTAAAATGGGAAGGTTCTATAGCTTCGTTTAATAAATTTCAGCTCTAGATGAATTTTGCTGCCCACTGAAATCTCTGAAAATTGGAGGATTTTTGTCGTTTGTTTTAAATGAAGATGTACAGACCAGATGCTGATTCCATAGGACCGAGGTGGGCTCTACCTACAGCCACAGTCGAGCATATGCAAACGAAAGTATGGCTATCTCTGTATTCCTAATGCTTTTTCCAGTGGGTCTTTGGAGACATTCCCACTGCAGCTGAAAGTGGCACTGTACGCTCTGGTCTAAAACATGAATAGCCAGCCACCTGAACATGGCAGCTCAGTCACCTGTGGGTCGGGATCCTGTTGGTCCTTCCTTACAACTTGACCTACTTGGGCTGCACCGAAGCCTGCTGGGAGGACGATCATCTCTGAATTTCTTTCCAAATGTGAAGTTGGCGGGCATCAACTACTCTCTTTCTCTCTTTATATTGATTACTGCCTTTCTAAAATCCGGAGGTCCTATTTGAGTTTTGAAAAATTGCTATGATTACTTCTTGAAAATATTTTCGAGTCCTAAAAATTTCTTTGAATACATAAGTATTTTCTTTCAAAAATCTGAGTGTGAGAATTCAACCCTCTGAAGCTCCCGAGCGTCTGATTCTGCCGTCCCTCCTGCTGCTTCTTGCTCTTGGCGCCTCGTTCCTTTGCGTGTTGGTGACTTTGATTCCACACTGCTCATGCCACTTGAGAAAGTGCACGTGAGAACTCTCAAAGGCCTAATCAGATGAAGTTATCTTCCTTTGGACAAGGTTTGCATCTGCCTCTTTGGGGGGCTTGGGTACATCATCAGTCTGGGGCCACTCTAAACTAGATTTTTGGCAGTATGCAAATTGGGGGCTGCGTATTTGGGCTTCAAATGTTCCTATGGATACAGCCTTTCGGGACTGGGTTTCCTTTTTCTTTTCCTCCTGCTCTGCTCTGTCCCTGGCAAAGCTAGCCCTTCTGTGGCTGTATGTAGGGGATGAGAGGGGACAGGCTGACCTCTGGTGTAGCCCTTTGTGTGCCACTTGAAGGTGGGGCTCTCCTATTACACTGCCCACATCTGGTGGGTCTTGGGGTCTGATCCCCACCCCTCTGGCCCCAGGAATCCACTGAAGCCACAGCTTAGTTTCATGGTCCAAATAGACAAATGGTCTCAGAACAAAAGCAGCATCTAGTGGGTGGCCTACTTTTCTGTGTTCTCATTTATTCTAGGCTTTGGCCTGGTAATGCCTGACTATGTTTTGGCTTATTAATGTTTTTAATAAAGATGCAAACATATTTCGTTCAGTATTTTTGGTGATTTTCAGTGGGAGGATTGGTTTGAATAATTTACTCGGTGTTGCTGAACATCAGAAATCATACCTGAGTTATGTAAGTGTGAAATACACGCTCACTGCACCTACAGTGTGGCAAGAAAACCAAGTGTTCAGAACTCCAGAAAGGATAAAGAGAACTGATATAGTGATATTTTCCCTTTTTAAAGTTCCTCGCAGTTTTTGCAAGTAGAGCGACCTGGTTAGGTAAGCTTGAGGACTTGAACAAGCTCTTCTCACATGAGTGGGGGAGCCGTTTAGGGATAACGTGTGAGAAAAGTTGAAGGACATCGTGTTGAATAAAGAATTAAAGAATTGTAAATAATTGCCATTTATTTTTCCCCTTAAATTTTGGGTTTTTGACTCTAAACAGAATCTGAAACCTAGGTTGGAAACAGGTAAATAAACTATTATTCATAATTAATTTTTAAATCACCAGGAAAATAAACACCCTTTCATCATTCTGGGAATATTCCCCATCGAGGATCTAGATTCACCATGCCATCCCTTTGGTGAGGACCCAGCATGGCCCCTTGGGACCGCCCCATCACGTTCAGACCTGTCCCTCGATGGCGGAAGGCTTCCTTCCGCTCCCCCAGCGCCTCCTCGCTGCCCTTTCCCCAGGTCCTCCCCCACCCAGTCGTCCGCCTGGGCCAACATAAGCTGCCATGAAATAGCTCTCTCATGAATTTTGTGTCATGCTTCCTATAATGGATTTAATCCTTTACTAATTAAAAATTAGTAAATTTCCATTCTGTGGAAGGATGCAAAACTAATGAGACTGAGTTCCTACCGTGGAGTGTATAATCTCTTTGGGAAGGACAGGCGCCTAAGAACTGTCAGCTCCCGGAGGGGCGGGGCTTTTGTTTTGCTTCACACCGTGTTTCCCCGGGCAAGTGCAGGTCCTGCTACGTAGTGGGGGCTCCATACATGTTTGTCGACTGAAAGAAATAAGTGGGATGGGAAGGAAGCCGACCCCGCTTGCACGCTCGAGGTTGGCAGGTTGAGTAGGAACTGCTGCATCTTGAGGGAGGTTTTGAAGTTTGGTGCGTGGACCAGATTGTTGACAAAGAAGCCTTGACATGGTCCAGCGGTGAAGGGGGTTTCATACAAAGGAAATAAACATGTTTGCAGACAGGGAAGAAATATAGTGGGCTTAATTGAGCACAGTGTTTTTAAAAATTTTATTCTGTGTACTGGAGTCTTATCTTTGAATGAATTTCATGAGGAAGCACGCGTGGAGCTCTGATTGCAATGGAGATGGCGAGCATGCGCACGATCGGCCATCCTGCCTCGGATGCCTCCCCGGAGCCTCCAGGGCTCTGCCGAGCACAGACTGAAGGCAGCTTGTGTTGGCCCAAGTGGACAACTGGGTGGAGGAGGAGCTGGGGAAAAGGCAGTGAGGAGGCATTGGGAGGGCAGAGGAAGCCTTCTACCGTCAGGGGCACATGTACACATAACAAGGTGACCCAAAGGGGCCATGCTGGGTCCTCACCGAAGGGATGACATGGTAAATCTAGATCCTTGATGAGGAGTATTCCCAAAGTGATGAAAGGAAACTACAAGGGCAGGAAACCAGCTAAGGGGCAGTTGCAGTGATCCAGGCACGAGCAGTGAGGGTCTGAACTTTAATGTTCAAGTAAGTTACCTAGGCAGCTTATTTAGAATGCAAATTTCTAGATCCCACTTCCAGAAATTCTGATCAATAGATCTGAGGTGGATCTCAGGAATATGAATTTTAACAAGCATCCCTGAAAGTTCTGATCCAAGATCAAACCTACAGAAATACAGCATAACCGGATATTCCTCACTTCTACTTTCCTCCTTTTGGTCATTTTTATAGTTATAAAAATAACCATAACTATAATTATAGTTATATATAGTTATAGGAATAAGGAGGATGGAACTACTTAAGTCACCACCATCTTAAACCCAAGGCATCAGTGGAATATACAAATGAAACACTGACTTGAATGTTCATTGTGAAATTTGAGCCCAAAGGAAATTTTACAGGGAGTGTGCTGCTAGAAATAACCCCAGCTGCCAAGGGACCCAGAACAAGTAAGGTCACGTTCATGTGTTTAGGTCACCAGAGGACCAGTCCATTCCAGCTGCCTTTCTATGACGATGTCCTCAGGGGACATCTAGAAGTACAGAGCGTCCCTCTAGATTTTCAAAGATTCAGCCCCTACTTCCATCACCCTCTGTGTGGAATTTATACCCACAAATTCATTTGGACTCTTCTTGGTTTATTATCTCCTGTAGTTCACTGACATCACTGGAACCCACATGTAAATGGGCATGAAATAATTCAGCAGCTGGCCTCTGATGAGACTTACCAGCCATTTTCACATGTTCCTTAGCTGGAGCTGAGGTCACTTCATGCTCAACTGGCTTTCCTGGCAGCAATGACTGAACCTTAGCAGGTGTTTTCTTTAGACACTTGGTATTTATGTAACATGGGGAAGGAAAAGGGAAAGAGAAAAAAACTAATATTGAGTGCTTACTACGTACCAGGCACTTTAAATACATTCTCATTTAGAGGTAGGAGTATTTTTATTTTAAAGATGAGGAAACGGAGGCTCAGAAAAGATAGTAACTGGGGTTGGGAGAATTGAAGTGAGTTGCTTAAGATCTCTTACAGCAAGACAACTGAGGGAATTAAATAGGACAGGAAATGAAAAACAAAACAAAACCGTTTTGACCATTTGTGGCCACTGAGAATGCTCCTGGCTAATGTGTGTGCCCTGCTGGGAGGTTTGGGTTTGTGCAGAAGCTTCTTGGATCACCCAGAGACTGGGCCTCCTGCGCCACTCAGATGAGCTGCCCCAGGATCCTCCCTGTCTCCCCATTGTCTCCCCGGACACTGGTGCAGGCTGTGGGGGCTCTGCCTTTGCCTTCCGGAAACTATCTAGTCCAGACTCTTTCCTTACAGATGGAGTGGGGGTGATGGTTTGCCTAAAATCAGACAGAGAGATGACATGTTTGAGAGCAGGAATCAGACCCCTTTACCCCGAGGCCCTGCTCTGTTATCTACCTTTAGGCAAAACCCAAGATACCATGGATTTCTGTTTGCTCCCTTGTATGTCTAATTATGAAATCAATGGCAGCGCAGAGATGCTTCTGAGTGAAAAAGAAAAGTCCCTGGACCATCAGGACTCTGGTTAGAGAGAGTTATTGGAGCCGCACTTCTCCACGAGGTTCTAGCGAACCCGAACGCCCCCTCAGGTGTTCACCATGTGCTCCAGGAGGAGCTCCGTGAGAGGACAGCGTTTGGGAAAAGTGATGTAACGTTAAGCAAGCTTCTCTGCAAGGTCTCCTAGAGCCTTCAGCCCATCAGTGCAGTGCTCGAAGATGTGCATTTCAAATACCGAGCTTCCCAAATGGGTTTGTGGATGGGCTCCTCCTCTCACAGCCCCGCCTCCCCACTCCCGCCACAGCACAGGACACCTATCCATAGCTGGCAGGGTCTGTGAAGCATTGTCTGGACAACACCAGCTCATGCCAAGTCAGCTAACTGAATTGGAAGATCTTTTTCAAAGTCCAACTGATAACAGATGCAGTGATAAGAGATGAGCCAATGAGCCCAGAAGGAAGGGAAACGCCTCCTGAACAGGTAAACTGTGGTGCACTGGGGACCCAACAGAATGTTCCTCAGGCACAAAAACACGATAATTTAAAAATGCTAAGAAAATGAGGCCCTGGCTGGTGTAGCTCAGTGGATTGAGCGCGGGCTGCGAACCAAAGTGTCACAGGTTCGATTCCCAGCCAGGGCACATGCCTGGGTTGCAGGCCATGACCCCCTGCAACCGCACATTGATGTCTCTCTCTCTCTCTCTGTCTCCCTCCCTTCCCTCTCTAGAAATAAATAAATAAAATATTTTAAAAAATGCTAAGAAAATGTAGGTAATGCTTCTAGAGCATTATTAAATAGGAAAAATTTCTAAAACTACAAAATTTTATCTATGGGATGATTACATGTGTGTGAAAAATTACATGCGCATGTAAGTAGGAACTGGAGGGAAATATGAAACAATAACATCAAATCTTTATGAAGGCTGAAGACTCACAAATATCTTTTAAAAATTCTAAGTAAAAAGTAAAATAAAGAATGTCACCTGAGAATTCAATTTCCCCCTTCTTTATCATTTAAAACAATTTTTTTCCTTCCTCCTACTCTGGGAACCCCAACTTTCACAGGGTAATATTAAGGTCAGGAAAATGCTGCTATGCTTGCCTCCTCCACAAAAAAATAAAAATAAAAACAATAAAACCCAAAGCAGTTTCTGATTAAAATGTGCAAACTTCACTCGCTGCAGAGAGCTGGACAGCCCTGTGCCCAGGCCACGCGTGGTGCACGGCTGAAACGTAGTTCCACAGCCCAGGACACACTGACGGATCGGTGGCCGTTTTTTGATGTACACAGTACTTTGCCACTTTCTTTCAGAAAAAAATGGATGAGTGTGTTACAAGGCCTACATTCTGAAAGTTGATATTTGGAACATATGTAGCTATGTCCTGGTTTTAGGATCTTTTTGTCATAGTGGTATAATATAAAAATAAAGTTTAAAAATGCATATTTTTAGACTGAGCATTCAGAAGAGAACCAGAAATACTATTCTTCACAAGTCACACTATTCATGTTGTTCTGTGGAACTTCCTGGAGAATAGTAATAATTGTGATAATAACTTTATGTGGTGAGGCAAGGCATATGCAAAGAATTTTGAGACATTTATCTAAAACCATCGCATGCCTACTATGTGCCAGGCACCAGGAATATAGTGCGAGAAACCCCTGTCTTCATGGAGTTCGTTCTAACAGAAAGACATAGGAAAGGCAGGAAAAGAAATAAAGTATACAGTGTATTCCATTGTGGTAAATGCTAAGGAGAAAAATACAGCAAAGACGAGAAGCTATGTGGGAGGGAAGATCTCACAAGGAAGGTGGCATTTGAGTAGATATCTGAAGGAGGAGGGTGGCTTGTGGATCTCTGGGGTGGAGTGCTCTGGGCAGAAGGACCAGCAAGTGCGAAGGCCCTGGGGTGAGAGTGTGCCGGTATGCTGGAGAAGGAGAGCAAGGCTGGTGAAGGCTGGGGTGAGTGCAGCACTGCTCTCTGGGATAGGGACGGACAGACAGTAGGAGACAGACAGCAGTGCATTAGGAAAATGCACACTTCCACAAACGGATGAGCAGTGTGAACTTCCTCTGAGCCCTGTACTCCTGGAAAACAGTGATAGGTAAAAAGCGCCCCTGCCCTATTGTGTTCTGGACATGGCTTACTGCAAAGAACCACCCCCTCCCCATGGGACTTGGATAAGGCACACGGAGGACCCTTGTGCACCTGTGTCGGAGACAGACACAGACCCTCCAAATTTCCATTCTTTGTCTCAAAGCTCCCCTCAAGCTCCCCAGACACAGAGGTAAACATTCCTTGTTCGGGACTGTCTGAGACCTCCCTGATGACGGACGCACCCCAGCTGGAAAATCACTTCGGTATAACTTGTGCACGCTCCCAACTCAAGTCCCAGGCAAAACTACACTGTGAAGATGCTCTGATTTTTTAATCTAGGGTACTCTCCCAATCGCATCTGAGAGAATAAAGTCCATTTCCTTCCTTGCTCTATTTCTGTCTTTGACAAGGCATTAGATATATTATAAACCCATTCGAGGGGTTCTTCTTCCTCCTCATAACACATGTTTGCCAACGAGCCTTCTCTGAATTTAAAAGTACCTCTCTTGGGTTGAAATCACCTTCATGCAGGCTTGAAAGGCAGAGACAGTCGTGATTCAAACTTAATTACTAAATTCTAAAGTTATACTCTGTGAGAATTAAATTGGGAATTAGAGGAAATTGTTCATCAATAGAATCCTTTGGGCAATGTTCACGAGTGAGAATGTAAGCTTCTCCTCTGCTTTGCCAGCCAATGTCATTGATTTAATAAATAACAAATTAAGTTTAATTAGTTTATTTTCTTTCAGTGGGGCATTTATTATATGGGGTATTGTACTATATTGGTCTTCATTTCAAATAGAAAAATTATAAAATGAAAAATATATTTTATCAATGTCAATACATACTCGCTGATAAAAACTTTTAAAAAAGATTTTATTTATTTATTTTTAGGGAGGGAAGGGAGAGAGAAAGAGCGAGAGAGAGAGAGAGAAACATCAATGTGTGGTTGCTGGGGGCCATGACCTGCAACCTAGGCATGTGCCCTGACTGGGAATCGAACCTGCGATGCCTGGTTCGCAGCCTGAGCTCAATCCACTGAGCTGTGCCAGCCAGGGCGCTGATAAAAACTTTTGCCAATGAAAAAGTAAAAATTCTTTTTCATGTATATATATTTTATTGTATTTTTCCCCATTATTATTTATCACCCTTATACTCCCCTCCATCCAGCAATCACCACACTGTTGTCCATATCCATGAGTCCTTTCTCTTTTTGTCTGATCCCTCCACTCCCTAAGCCCCCACCTCATAGCTGTCAGCCTGCTCTCCATCTATGAGTCTGTCTCTATTTCACTTAGTTCAGTTTGTTCATTAGATTCCACATGTGAATGAAATCATAAGTATTTGTCTTTCTCTGACTGGCTTATTTCACTTAGTATAATGTCTTCCAGGTCCATTCATGCTGTCACAAAGGGTAAAATTTTCTTATTTTCTATGGCCAAGTAGTATTCCATTATGTAAATGTCCCATAGTTGTTTATCCACTTATCTACTGATGGACACTTGGGCTGCTTCCACATCTTGCCCATTGTAAATAATGCTGCAATGAACATAGGAGTGCTTATGTTCTTTCGAATTAGTGTTTTGGGTTTCTTCAGATATAGCCACAGACTTTCACTTATCTTGTCCCTAAAGCATTTCCACAATAGCTAGAAGCTGAAATTACTCACTTTGTTCAAGTAGGGTTTTCTGAAATAGTCAATTGTACTTGAAATGATAAGGATACTATCAATCATTCATCCCATAGTGTTTGTAGAGTTTTCTTTCACTTGGATAAAATCATCTTCTTGAAGAAATGAGACTCTGTAACAAGGTTGAGGGTGAAGAGGAGAGCAGGACAATTTATGCAGGCTTGGGTAAGAATGCTATTGTATAATGGAAATGTTGGATAACTGGAGACAGCATGAAAGGTATGGGTTCAAAACAGAAGATGAGACAGACACAAGAAATGGATTTATTTGCTAACGTTCCTACCCCAGTTCCTAGAGCTTTCACAGGTTTGTGAAGCAATTAGTAATAGGAACATATCTGATGAAGGTCCTTATTACAAAGATAGACTTCTAACAAATACAGGTGCACACCTTGAGAATTCTCTGTGTTCAGTACAACTGGTGGCCTGAGGTGTGACCAGGAAGCAGACCAGCAGGTCATGCCGACCCGGGTGATGCTATAAAGACAGGATCCCACAGATCTGGAGACTTGCCTTGCCACTCCCTCTCTCGAACACTGGTGGGCCCCAGGACATGAGTACAGATGGAAGGCCCACATACCACATGTCAAAATCTTCAGAAGTTGTCAGTGAGGCTGGTAAACTGCTAGATAAATGTATTCTATCTTACTATCTTATCAAATATACCTTCATAAGCGCTTGGAAGATTAGGTTCAAATTCAGGAATCAGCTGTGCAGGGAGAGCTGGCTCCCTGGCCCTCTGACTGCAGTCCAACCACTTCTCCTCCCACCCCTGCCCCATGAGCCCTTGTGTGCATGTGTGCGCCCCCACCCATTGCTATACATTCAAGTCTGCTCACACCCGTGCCAAAAGGCCAACCCCCCCCCCCGCCCCCGCCAACCCTAGTCACTCTTTGAGCTCCAAGCATGCACAGTGGTAGCACAATCTACCTTCGGGGCAGAGGATGTGGGGTAGGAGCCTGTGTAGGTCAGGGATGTAGGCTTGGGATCATTTGAGCAGAGAATTCCAGAGAATTCTCAGGATCATTTGAACATTGATCATTTTCTGGAGGGCAGGGCTTGGGGTCCAGGTGGACACAAGGTCCCTTGCTGTCTTCTTGCTCTGGAAGGCAAGGGTGGTGGCTGGGGATGTGGCTAGAGGATCGCCAGAGAGGGACCCTATAGGCAGGGGTGTCCAACCCATGGCTGACGGACCACATGCAGCCCAGGATGGCTATGAATGTGGCCCAATGCAAAATCGTAAATATACTTAAAACCTTTTTTTGCTCATCGGTTTTCATTAGTGTTTGTGTATTTAAAGCACGGCCCAAAACAACTCTTCTTCTAACAGTGTGGCCCAGAGACGCCAAAAGGTTGGACACCCCTGCAAGCACGTGGCCCCTCTTGCCAGGGTCTGAGGCAGTGCTGTAACCTTACTGCAGTCACGCCTCTATTTGCTGTAATGTGTTTACTTCACATATGCAGTGACTGCTAATAAACGAATGTCATCCCATGATGAGGATTTAGTTTTTCTCCAGGGATCATTATTATGAACTCTTTAAAATCTTGAGTTCAAAGACTTCCATTGGGCTGTAGGGAGGCTGGGCGGTGCAATGGCTGTGGAGCCGAGAGCACGGCCCAGGTAAAAGTCCTCGTGCAGAGTGCTGCCCTGCCCACCCCGGTCAGCTCCTTCCGGGGGCCACGCCCTTCCTGAAGCATTCCCCTGCTCCACTCCTAGGCACCTCTCCACACCCGAGTTTCCAGGGTGTGCTCACAGCTAGAGGTACTGACCAGATATTGTTTTACCCAGGAAATTCCATGGGCTAAAGGAATGTCTACTTAAAGACTTGAAGTTTCAAACATGATATGTGTTGTTTGTTTTAAGGAATCTGAAAAAAATTGTCATGGATTCAAGCCAACTAGATAATATTCTATGTAATGAAGAAAAAAAAAAACTCTTCACCAAGGGAGCTCCCTAAAGCTTTCATTCTGACAGCAAAGTAGACATTTCTGAAGTACTCAATGAGTTTAATTTGCTAAATAGTAATTAGCTATGATTTAAATAGAAGATTATTTGAAGAACTGAACAGAATAACACTGTTTATCTTGAGCTTAATCCGAGTAATTGACTACTCTTGAACTTTGATGTAGAGAGAAGCAACTACCATCTGTTTCCTTGGGAAGACTGTGTTTTGAGAGGAAGAACTGGAAAGGGTAAACCATTTCTGCAGCAGCGGTTTCCCACCGGTGCGCCATGAGAGTCTTTAAAATGTGCAATACCGGAATATTTAGTCAAGGGCACTGACCTCTTTTTCCTCGAATTGTCAAACAAACAAAACAACAGTAGCCAACATAATATCATAGCCATCTGGTGTGAATAAATCAAATTATACCTATTTTTCAAAATCAGATTGGCAAGAATACACATTTTTTGGTGTGCTGCAAAATTTTAGTAATTAGTCAGTGTGTACCGTGGGTGAGAGAGGTTGAAAATTGTTCTTCTGGAGCCTGGTTCCTGCACCGTATCCACTGCAGAACTCGATTCCACGTATCAATGTTAACACGCACCTCTGAGCCAAGACCTGACTCCGGGTTTCTGACACGGGCAAGATGGCAGGCACCACTTGTCTTTGCACGGGCTTTAATTTCCAGGTAGCAGCGATTTCTGCTTTCTCTCAGCTGTGCTGGGGAGGATTTTCGTGAAAGTCAAACTCGCACTAACTAGCAAGCAAAGTTGCTTGTAGGCGGTCAGCGCCCCTGAGCTGCCCTCCCCAACAGCTGCCCGAACTCAGTCCTGTCGGAACTCACAGCGCGGACCCGAGTCCATCTGGGCCCAAGGGCAGCTTCCCGACCTTTGGGTGTGACAGTCCCCAGAGATTTCATAGCTTTGCACACTGTGTCCCTCTACTTAGGGCACCTATTTTTGGGGTGTGAGAAACAAAGACCGTGTCCGACACACACTCAAGCTGGCGTGTACGGATGGTGTCACCCTTCGCGGCACTCACAGATGAGCGTTTCAGGGTGTCCTCGGACTGCCTCTGCAGCTGCGCTTTTCCTGAACTTACAGGGGCTGTGTCATTCACTTTATGCCGTTCTCCTCCTCACGGTTATCATCAGCCATGGCAAACAGGGCATTTTGCCGAGCATGGAGAAGCTGTGCCCTATAATCTTAATACTTTTTCAGTCCTGGGCACGACAGATATAAACATGTCAAGCTAACAATTCAACGTTTCTGCTTCTGCACATGTAAAGACATACAGATCAGCTGCCTTTTTCTCCATCTCAACTTCTGCCCATGTTCTGCCTGAAGCCGGGCCCGCTAAAGCACAGATCCCGTACAGCACAGACCCATGACTGTGTCTGGGGCTCTTTCCTGACTGGAAGACCTTGAGCTCTGCAGATCCTGCGCCCTCTGTGGGCTCTTCATCTCTCTCCCTCATCCCTGCCCTGGCCTTGTGAGCGATCATTGCCAAGCATGCCCGAGCGTGCCCTGGTGGTCAGGCACCCTTGAGCCACATCTTAATTGGAACCTGTCCAGCCTTTGGGATTTTTTCTAGATTCTTATTTATTAATTGATGGCTTCACTTAAATATATCACTCCGCCCTCTATACCCTGCTGCCAATTCAAATCTATTTTTCTAGAGATAGCTTTTCCCAACCCTTTCTGGAGGTTTGAATCCTGACTCCATATTTAAGGACAGCGGACCAAGGTCTTGCTATGCATGGACAGGTCTCCCCCAGAGATAATGGTATGAGTCTGGTTTTGACTTTCAAAAGACTGACTGGGCTCCCAGTCATTGGGTATGACAGAAATAGACCCAGGGAAGGAGGTCCTTGGGCATTGTACGTGGGCTGCTCAGCTGCCTGCCCCAAGGCCAGGCCTCCCTGGGCCTCTCCAATCAGCGAGTGGCTTAGCCCAGGGCACTTCTCTAGGCCCTTGCAGCCCTAGTTTATCAGGGGCCTATGGCTATGCCTTGTGCCCAGTTTATGACGTAAAGAGATCCAGTTTTACATGAATCTGTAGGTTACATTCCGTATACATAGGAAGGGGGTAGCAAGGGACTGAGGAAGAGACAAAGGTCTGTGGGAACATGGAGCACGTTCGGGCAGGCTTTGCAGAAGAGTTAGGTTTGGAACAGGCTGAAGGGCAAAGGAAGTGTTTTGACCAAAATATGTAAAGAGGGTATTCAGATAAGGTTGGATCAACTCCTTGGAAAGGACCCGGCAATTAATTTCACCGTCCTGGGCTCCAGGGTAAGAGGAACTTCGAGAGTTGTGAGCAGCTGGCTGTGAACATCCTGACGGCAGGGGTGTGTTGTTCATGGTTGTGTCCCTTCGCCCAGCACAGTGCCCCAGGTGTGCGCAGCTAAGAGTATTTCTGCACCGAATGAGTGCTGAGCAACACCTTGCACGGTGTCTCTTGTGTTCACCCACTTCCCGGTAGGAAACAGCCTATTAGATGTGAAGTAACTTTCCTCCCTCAGTTCTCCTTTCTAATAAAGGGCAAGCTGGCTTAGGACTTCTGAGGATATGCCTTGTTCTCTTCAGGGGTTCTAGAAGGGTTACTGAGGTCCCTTTGCCTCTCAGAGGAAAACTCCATCCCTATGGCCTGAATAGCTGCTCCCACAAGAGCTTTTCTGAAGTTCTTCCCTGCAGCAACACACTAGTTGCCTGACGCTACTACCAAGTGATCCAGAATGAGGCGAATAATGGCCAAATCCGCCTCACTGGTACATTTCATCAATAAAATACACAGCAGTTATGAAATCTGCATCCTCAGGTTAGGAAACGGTCTACAGCAGTATTAAGAAGTCATGGGTAGGACTAGTCGTTGGGCAGGTGCTGGAATGCAGTACATTCGGTTCTGAAGGGCTGGGCTGGGAACTGCTCATGCAGGGCTCAGCTCACCCAGGGCTCAGCTCACTTATGGCTCAGCTCACACAGGGCTCAGCTCACCCAGGGCTCAGCTCACCCAGGGCTCAGCTCACCCAGGGCTCAGCTCACACAAGGCTCAGCTTACACAGGACTCAGCTCACACAGGGCTCAGCTCACGCAGGGCTCAGCTGGCCATGGCCTGTGGAGTCTCTGTGCCTCATTAATGCCAAAACACACACTCTCCAACAGAACCTTCCCTCTGTGAGGGTATTACTTTAACTAAGGCAGGGAGGCAGAGTGTCCACAATAACTGAGTAAATAACAGAATGGAAAAGTTGTTTCAAGGCCCACATCCTGGTCAGCTTAGCTTTTGCGTGTTTGAGAAGGGACGAGAACAGTGAGCAAAGAGGAGCTGTTGCAGATGCCCCTGAACAGCTCAGAGGAGACATCAAAGGGGGAAAGCAGATTATTGTTATTTTTTTCTTATCCTGGCAACCAAAAGCCTAAATGGTTTCCAGCGTGTCTCTCTCTCTGTCCCCCCAGGTGTTAATGGAGAATTAACGCCACAGCTGTGTAAGTAACAATAGCATCACCACCTCTTCCATTACTATCCTTGTCAGCGCCGGGGTGGGCTGTGTGTCAGGGATCCTACTGGGTTTTTTTCCATTTATAGTTGTCACTATTATTTGTAACAACCTTGCAAGCAATGTTACTTCTTTTCCTTTCTAAAGACGAGGAAGCTGAGGCCCAGTGAGGTAAATATCCCACCAAAGTCATAGAGCAGTTCCTCAGGCCTGGGGCATGGCACCGGGGACCAGCCAATGTTCGCTGTGAGCCAAGGGGCCTGTCCTGTGCACTGCAGGTTGTTTAGAAGAATCCACAGCCTCTCTTAAGTGCCAATAACTCTTCTCTGGGTTGTGACAACTGAAAACGTCTCCAGACATTGCCAAGAGTCCCCATGAGGGGTAAAAGCGCTCCTAGTTATGACACTGTTCCTAGAGTAAGTGGCTAACCTGAAATTTGAATCCTTAGATAGAAACAAAGTGAATATGTAAACATCGCCACTTGTGGGAAGAGACCTCCTGGCAGGACTGCAGAACGATTAGAGGCACTCTGGTTGTTACAGCAATTAATGTCACTTCAGAATAAAGGAGCATATAATAATAATTGCTAACATTTATTGAGTGCTTACTATTTGAAGATGTATGCCAAACACTTTCTATACATTTGCCCATTTGATCATCTCCACAGCCTTGTGAGGAATGCTATGCTCGCAGACTCCGCCAACAATAAAATAGGTTCGGGAAAGGAATTTTGCCATTGCTGCAGCATGAGAGCATTCGGCAATGGACAATAATTTTTCCAAGTTCAACTCTGGAGTGCTTGTGAGATATTAGATTTTAATGACATCTGTGGTTCCAATTATCCTCAACTATGAAATGTACCCGCTCAAACTTGAGCTGTCAAAAAGGAGTTGTTCTGAACCATTTTCACGGCATCAACCAATTAGTTGATAGGATCACAGATCCTTTTTGGTACCTGGTGCGGAACTGCATGGCACCTCCCTCAGGGGCGCGTGGAGCCTGCTGGGAAAGTGAAATCAGCTCAAAACTGGCTTCTAGCTTTTTTCGGACTCATGGTTCCTTGACACTGTCTCTTCTAAAAAGCCACTGGTTTTGAAAGTGTTTTCTACATCAAAGTTATGGTCTCAGAAAAAAAATGTGATTGTGAACTCATTAGTTTGAATTAAACCAATGACTTAATAGTAGTAATCGTTTCAGAAGAAGAAATTAAAGTCCAACGTCAGCAGAAGAAAGCTTAGGCGTCAGTTCCATGCTGCAAATGAATGAAGGCTGTCTCGGAAGTTGGTCTAATAATAACTGAATAACACAGCAGACTATACTACGGCTCATAGACAGAAGAATTCTGACATACAGATCAATCACTGATGCTGAACATCTTTATGGCATGTACTCTGGAGGGTCGGTTTATGGAATAAAATGCTGTGAACACGGGACGGGGAGAAAGACGAGCCTGGGGGAGTGGAGCAGGGGTGCTAATGCTAGAGCACAAGGTGCCTAGACTGGTACGAGAGAAAAGGGGAACATAAAGAGGAGTCAATGTGGAGATGAAACCCAAAGTGGCCAGGGCTCAGAGTGGGGGAGGTGGCACCCAGATCCGCGCCTACAGGTCTCCTGTGGCTGCACGAGGCCCACAAGACTCTCCCCAGCCTCCCTCAAGGCAGAACGAGGTAACTGGGCATACATAGAATTAATAGGCTGTGTCAAAGTGTGGCTGTGGGGAGGCGCTTGGGGAAAGCTTGTCGTGTCAGTGAGGGAGGGTTTCTGGGGAGTGCACGGGCTTGTATGGCGTTTCAAGCTCAGCACAAGCTGCCCCTTCGGCCAGGGGTGGGCCGGCTGGGGGTGGACCATGCATGGAGCATCTGTAAAGGGGCTTGGGGCCCATGCTCAGGGGGGCCCACACTCAGCTTCAGCTCTGCCCTCACTATGTTTAAATTTGTAAGGTTTGGAAGATGAGTCTCCATATTTTCATTTTAATATTGGATCTGCAAATTGTATAGCTGGCTCTGGGCCGCAGTCACCATGCTGTCCCGGTGCACTTCTGTGATGGGCCATCTCTGCATCGCTCTGGGAGGGGCCCCAGGAGTCACACAAGGGTCACCATGCACAAGACACTGTGCGGACACCTCCTAGAGGAAAGCAGTGAAGTCTTCTATTTCTTTAATTCTATGGTAACGCCAAATGTGACATTCCATCAGGTTCTTTTGTTCCGAGACAAATAAACATATTAGCTCTGCATATAAACGATATAACCTATACCGATCTAAGAAACACTCAATTGTAAAACAAACACCAAAAAAAGGGCATCTTGGCACAGCAGATAGATAGTTCCGGGCTATTTAAATCCAGCGAAACGTCGGTGTATTCTGTAAAAGAGCAATGAAGAGGCTCTTTCCCATGTGATTAGCTGAAAGATGAAAACAGCTGACACTCCAGCTCTGAGATCTAACTCGAATGATGTTGAAAACTGTTGTCACAGGTTTGCTCATTCTGTTTAGTGTAAGCAGACCTATCATTTCAATATCTTGGATGTTCTCGTGCAGCTGAAGAGCAGGCAGATATATCCATATAATTAAAATTTTGCCCACAAGTGGGTCATAAAGCCCCTTTTGAAGGAACAAACTTTCCCTCTATCAGACAATTTTCTGAGAGTCTCTGTCGACACCTCTCCTCATGGCGAACGCTCCTTTAGCTGCTCAGAATCTGTGGCCTGATCACCCTCTCTTCCCTAGACAGACCCTAACCAAGGAGCGGGTTGCACAACAGACGCTGCCTCGCACAGGTTCACTTACAAGCTCAGGTACCTCCTATGGGCCTCTCACCAAACCCGACTTGAGAAGGTCCACCCACTGCTTCACCCCAGGGCTCGAGGACAGAACACAGAGAGTGACCTCGGCAAAGGGCCTCAGCATTTGCTCTCTGCCTCAGTCACCAAGAACACACTAAACCATAACTGGGGTGTCTGATGTGGGGTCGTAGGGTGGTCTCATACTTGTATTCACCTGCCTGAGAATGCTTTGCTAAATACCTGCTATGTGCACGGAGCAGAGCAGGGTGAGGGGTGGGGGGATCTGAAGACAAGTGAAACAGAGCCTCGGACCTGAGGTGGGGTGACAGGGCCCAGGCTAGCAGAATGAAGAAGGGTGTGTGCATAAAATCTGTGCCAACGAGGCCGGTCACCTAGTCCCTGTTTCCTATGATCTTGTGACCTGCTCATTTCACATCACTACACAGAATGCTGTCACTTCACATCCACATCACCCGCCTGAGAGACCCTCCCAGTGGATAGACGCTGGGCCTAACCCTCTTTATAAAGGACGGGAGCAGGATGCTGACTCATAAGTATTCAACAGTGGTAGCAATGGTAATGATCCATTTCCCATTGCCTTGCAGTCAAAATGAGCCTGGCTTCCTTGGGGTCAATCTAAGGAGAAACTTACTGTAACTATGACAACAGCAGCAACAATAACACACTACTACTTTTCCAACTCCTTTTCAGTGTCTCCATGTGGCTTGCACTCTCCTTCATTTTACATACATTGTTTCTTACCTTGCGCTATTTATGATTATCCTAGCTTTCTTGAAGAAGAAATGAAATATCAGAAAGTTAGGCTTCTTGCTGCCGGGGTGGAGCTGGAGTCCGGGCACAGCTTGACCTCACAACCGCCCTCCGCACCCCCAAGCCCTTCCTGCTGTGAGAATGGGAGTCTCGGCAGCCCCTCCTCCCGGTGGGAGCCTCAGAGCAAAGCTCGGGTCCTCTGGGAGCACTAAGGAAAGGGCTGAGGGAAGAACGGGGACTGCATTGCTACAATGGAAACCCAAGTGCTGGGGTAGAACCCACTGCCTCGTAAACGCTTTATTCCCCTTGGGTTGGCATTAGTATTCTGGAACTGTCAGAGTCCTCACTGGCTTGTAAAAAAAAGCACCATAACCTTTTTATTGGAAAAGCCTAATGGTGCAAGGGGAAAAAGGACAAGAAAGAAGTTCTCAGCTGCAGAAAGAGGAAAGAGAGAAGGAGTCAAAGGGAAAGCATTTCTAGAAAATTCATTTAGTAGCCTGAACTATTTAAAATAGCTACTCAGCTTCTTCAAGCTGCTGGGCTGCTGGGCTCTGAATGCCTGAGGGGAGTATCTTCCAAGAGGCCAGCGCTCCAGGTGTACAGAGTGTGCAAACTCAACCCCTGTGTTACCTCAGCGCCTGTGCAAGCCCAGAGGAGGAAGGACAGGTTTAAGGAAGATAATGGGCCATACCATCCATCCACTCCTCCAAGCCCAAGGAACTATCAAGTCGGGTCGTTAGAAGGCGCATACTTGAGGCAGCTAATTTCAGTTTAGTTAAGACACATCAAGTTTGGTCATTGTAACTTTTTTTTAAAGTATTCTGTGTGTCAGCAGGAGGGAGTCACAGAAGATCCAGTCTAGTGGGGCCCCATTGAACTAAGCCCCTACAGCCCGACACCTGAGGCCACACCGCAGTGTGAAGCCCTTTGCTGCTACTAAGTATTCTTTCTGATGAACCTTCTCTCTCACTAGCTTGGACCCCAGGTCCCCCCAAAAGGGCCTTTTCCACCTTTTCCTTAAGGCAGTGATTTTGAAACTGATAAAACAGCAATGAAAAAAAAGAAAGAGAATGATTATATTACAGTGCAGTGTACTTTAAGAGTCAGAACTGTTTTGTGAAATCTTGTTTAATATCTGTGTATGTACGTACTGGGATGTGAGATCAATTTCATTTCTCACTATGGGTTAGGGTCTGAAAAGTTGGAAAAGCGCTGCCTCCAGCCGCTACGCTCCCTTCCCTCTTCTTCTTCCAGTCAGACCCTTTGTTTTGGAGGGCACTGTGGCTTTGTGCCTACCTCTGAGACTCAACATTTCACACACTCCTGCCTCCAGAAGCCAACTGACTCATGACTGGCACTTTGGTTCCTGTGCCCTGTGCCCACTGCCTGTGCCAGGACCGCTCCCCCCACTCTTTGCCCTCCCCCACCCAGCCCCACCCAAGGGGCTGTGTCCCAGACTCCAGCCTGGCCGGGACACTGGATGCCCTGATCACTTATGTAGGGGTGATTTAAGAGCCCATCATATATACGTACAGGTCCCTTTTACATTTGCAGCAAAGCTATTGTCAGCCTAAAAGCTATTGCCTTACAATGTCTCCCACTGGTTGCAGAGAGTGATGCTTTAAAGAAAAGCAAAGGCTTGCCTGAAGGGGTGGAACCCGGGCCTTGGGAAGGGTCCCGGGCACAAAGGCTGACTGTCTCTCAGGATTTCTCCAGAAGGCCTCCCACCCTGACTTTCCTGACCCATCTCCTCATGTGTCCTTCTTTGGGGATCTCAGCATGTAACTTGATATTTGCTCTTAGCCACAAGCAACAGCTGCCCACCTGGGCTTAAGTAACAAGAACTAATATTTTTATTAAGAGCTTACCGTGAACCAGATACTGTGCTAGGTACACCATTGCCATCATTCTACACACTGTCACAACCAGATCACAGGCGGGTAACATTCTACCCCATTTTACAGACAAGGGAATGAGCCATGCCAAGAGGCCGGCCCAAGTTCAGCTGGGATTTGAATCTGGCCAGTTGGACCCCTTGCCTGCAAGCTTGACCACTGCATCATGTAGGTTCGGTGGCATGTGGTTGTCTAAGTTCTGCCCAGTCTCACTGCTGCCTGGCCAGGACAGGAAAGTGCATCAGCTTCATCATGATACATTTCTCTAAGGACTGAGATTCAGGAAAACTATTTTTCTCCTAAAGTTTTGGTATATTCTTATTCATCAGCTAAGAATGACATAGTTATATTTTCCTCTTTTGCCTTGGCTTCCAGGAGGCTCACACTTAATTTTAAATGTTTATTGTGTGTCAATTCTATGGTTGGCATAATTTCTTTCTCTTTTTCACTGCTTTAATCTTTCACTTCTATTTCTGTGAACATATATGCATAGTTAACTATAAACTACCTCCAAATTTTAACAAGAAGGGAAATAAAGAGATAAGCATTCTATTCCCTGGAAAGTTGCCTAATGACCTGGAGCACCTATTCGAATTACTTAAAAGAAGGCTTGACAATATCACTACAAAAAAACTGCACAGCAGAGCTCTTCTGCCCCTGTTTTGCCATGGAAACAATGGATGTACAGCGCTATGCTTCGCTCTGTGCTTTGGCAAAACCTCAGGAAGAGCTGGCGGGGCTGCCACGCACGGCTGTGCAGATCATGCGCCGTACACTCCGGGCCGTGCCGTTCACATCAGAAGCTGTGGGGTTGCTCCGTGTGCAGCCTGCACATCTGTGCACAGCAGCTCAAAGAGTGTCGTTGGGCTCATAACACTCTCTGCTTCTCATCAACTCACCACACACTGGGGCTGGAGTGGTTTGGAGAGGAGGTGGCTGTGCAGCGGGGAAAGTGTTCCACGACTCCCCGTTTCTGTTTCTCTTCCCAGGAGAAGCCATTCCTCCTCGCTCTGGATGGAAGCCCTGGGAAATGAAATGTGGGTGAGGAGGAGCATTCCCCCCTGCGTGTGTGCAGGAGCACTGAGGTTGGGAGGGGCGGGAAAGAGGAGAACGGGCCAGGAAGATGCTAATCCGAGCAAGCAATCCATCATCCCAGAACCTCTCTTGGGTTTCTTCTGGCTTCCTTTCGGGCACTAACTGGAAATGCCTGCTCCTTTAGAGTCTGTTTCCTAACTGCGAAGGACGGAAGGTTCCAGGTGAGTGTGGGGATGCTGAGAAGGAACTTGGTCACATTCAAACTACTGGCATTCTCCGCTGCTTCCCCCTCCGGAGCCTCGCTCTGGGGCGCCTGCCTGAGTGGACTGCACGGACAGTCCTTTGCTCCCCGGTGTCCTCCTCTGGGGACCGCCAAGCAGGGGACGGAGGAGGTTGTATAAGTGTGTTAAATGTATGGTCTATTTTTATTCATTATTTACTTTTTGTTTCATCAGCTTCATTGAGGTATAATTGACAAATAAAATAGTAGGATACTTAAAATGTGCATCGTGGCTATTTGATACATGTATACATTCTCTTATTTATTTGGTGAGGACATTTAAGTCCTCTCTTAGCAAATTCCAGTCACACACACAGTGTCATGAACTGCAGTCACCGTGTTTCACAGTAGACCTCAGATCACACTCACCTCATAACTGAAAATCTGTACTATTTACCTGCCTCTCCCTTCTCCCCAACCCCCTCAGCCCTGGACAGCCGTTTTTCTGCCTTCTGTTTTTATGAGTTGGACTGCAGTATCTGTCTTTCTTTGTCTGGCTTATTTCACTTAACATAATTCCCTCAAGATCCATCCATGTTGTCGAAAATGGTGGGATTTCCTCTTTTGCAGGTCCAAATAGTGTATTCCATTGTGTATATACGTGTAGCCATCCATCTGCTGATGGACATGTAAGTTGTTTCCATATCTTGGCTATTGTGAATAATGCTGCCATGAACTTGGGAGTGCAGGAACCTCTATGACATCCTGTTCTCATTTTATTAGGAAATATACCCAGAAGTGGGAATGCTGCATCAAATCTGTTTTACTTTTTGGAGGAAACACTATACTGTTTTTCACAGTGGTTATACCAATTTACATTCCCACCAATAGTGCACAAAGGTTCTCTTTCCTCCACATCCTTGCCGACACTTCTGTCCTCTTTTAAAATATGTGTGTGCATGTACACACACGAGCAGGCCAACACAACGTGGGAAACACAGGCTCTTCTGGGAGCTGCGGTGTGGAAAGGGCAGGAGGGGTGGGGCCGAGCTCTGAGTGACCCCAGGGCGCCGGCCACAACACCCTTGCTGCGATCACATTAATTGCTAAGAAAAGGTCTGTTGTCACTGAAAATGGTACAAAGGTAAACAGGCCCACTAAAAGAGAGCCGTTTTTAAATTGGCTGCAGTGCAGCGAAGCCTTGGTCTGAGTCCGGTGGTCGCCCGTGCTGCATCTTAATCTCAGCTCCAGCCCGCAGCCTTGGGCAGTTTACCTAATGTCTCTAAATAGCAGTTTCTTTATCTGGAAAAAGGAAAACAGGGAAAATAATCCTATCTGCATCGTGGGATTGTGATGGATATTTAAAGAGATAACGTATATAAAACAGCAACCTATTGCAGGGGGGACCCTGGGAGTGAGCCTGGACTACAGACAGAGAAAGGCCATCCCCCTCGGTGAGCAGAGCGATCACGGAGCTCCCGGGGGCTGGTCTCCTGTGTGCCGCCACTTGTGCCCCAGCCATTAAGGGATGGTCAAGGGTAATTCTGACCGTGTTTCAGCTCACACACTGTCTTTACATCGTAAACCGCCTTCCCCAGATGTGATCCCACTGTAAGCGCTCGACAAATGGTAGTTATCATTATTAAAGATTGCTCAATTAACAAGTGTTCGGGGATTTATGAGGAGTGAAGATGATATTTGAAATTTAAGAAATAGCTGCCAGTTAGACCAAAGGGACTAGAGCTACTTTATTTAATTCACAAGGCAAAGTATGAATGTTCCAGTTTTCTTCAGAGATGCTGGTGTTCCTTCCTCACCTACCACTCCCCCCTGCCCCCATCCACCCCACCCCTTCCCAAATAATTGCTCTGTAAATTCAATTTTAAACTCTTGTTACTTTGGACCTAGTTCTCTGCTTAGTTAGTGATTTAGTCTGCACTAGACGGAAGCTTACCTCATGCTATTTATGCAGACGGGATTTTTCTGTTACTGAGTCTCACGGAAACATGGCTGCCGAGGGCCTGGGCAGCTTGGTATTGGCTGTTAGAAAACGGCTGGCGTTAATTACAGATTTCAGACCAATGTCGCCAAGGCTTAAACTAGAAGAGAGTTGTTATCAAGGAGTTTTCCCTGCCAATAAAACTTCCCCTATCATTAGCATGTTACAGATGACAAAATCTTAGTTTAAACCAGTGATTCTCAACCCCGTCTTCACGTTAGAATTCCCTGGAGAGCTTCCAGAAAACACCAAAGCCAGAGCCTGACTCCCAGATTTAACTGGCTTGGGGTGCGGATCAGACCTCTGTATTTAAGGCTTCTCACGGGATTCCACTGTGCGGGCTGAACCTCTCAGTGTGGTCTTCACTCCTGGTCCTCGGACCGTGAGAATCACAGCCCTAGGACGACCCGCAGAACTTGTTAAACACAGGCTGCTGATTCCCGCCCTCAGAGTTTGTGACTCAGTGCATGCGAGGTGGGGCAGAGAATGTGCGTTTTTAATAAGTTCTCAGGTGATGCTGGTAATGCTGGTTCCGGACCACACTTTGAGGATCACCGCACACTTGGATTGGCTCATGCAGTTGCAGAGGCTGAGAAGTCCCACAATTTGCTCTCTGCATGCTGGAGACCCAGGAAAGCTGTGAGGGTGATTCAGAGCGGAGGTTGGGGAGAGGGGGGTAGTGGAGAGGCTGCTGGTCTGAAGGCTCTGGAACCAGAGGTTCCGTTTCCAAAGCAGGAGAAGATAAGCATAAACACCCCAGGAGAAGGATAGAAATAGTCTATCCTTCCTCTGCCTTTTTGTTCTACTTGGGTCCTCAGTGGACTGGACGATGCCCATGGTGGAGGGCAATATTTTTATTTAGTCTACTGAATCAAATGCTAATCTCTTCCAGAAACACCCTCTCAGACACATGCATGCAGAAATAATCTTTCACCAGCTCTCTGGGCACAGGCCTTCTTTAGGCCAGTGAAGCTGAAATGTAGAATTAACCATCACAAGCCTTCTTTTTGCCTGTTGCCATTTTTACACTCTCTTCCACCCACTCAGAGCCCCCTCTACTCCTCTAATAAATACTGTGCTCCCTCCACCCGTAGGTCTCCGCACAGGCCTTTCCTTTGCCTGCAACACCTTCCCACGTCACAAGACACACTTCCTTGAGAAGAGGTTGTAACCCGGTTTTCACTAACTGGCATTAGGTTTCCTCCGGCAAGCCTAAATTAGGGAACTTATGCTAAATTTCTTCATGTTAATATATACACTTTTACAATATGCAGTTTTTCATTAAATAAGGTTTTATTTCCTATGTTGAAGCGACTGCAAAAATAAACTATGGCTGTACTTTCTTTTTTTCACACTTGGGATGTTTTTAATACATTTTACATTAAGTGATTATAAGCTTTTTAAAAATCATAATCTGTTAGGAAAAATAAGGAAATTGAACTGCTGTATTATTAACAATGGAGCCACATAGTGACATCGGGCGAGTGTTTATCAGTGTAAGTGAATATAAAGTAGATTCTAAGTCTCTCCATCTTCCCCCCTCAGCAGCCACTCGTCTCTCTTGCGACGACTGTGCCTCTGGGGAAAGGGCACTGTGCTGAGCGGGGGAGAGATGAATGCGTGCCCTTTTCTCCTGCAGTTCCCCGCGCAAGTCTTCCTGGGCCGTTAGCGCCTTATGACTCTTCTTGGCTTCCCTTAAATTACTTCGGACGGTCCAAATAAAAAGAGAGAAGCAAATAAACCCCAAATGATGGAGTCGGAGATACTGCCCAATTTAAACTTTATTTTTTCACACTGAGTTAGTAATTTTTAAAGTAAGGAACTGTCTTATGAGATCTGTTAAATTGAGGTCTAAAGCAATTATTTTTGAAATGAAAAATGTTTATCTCTCCCTCCTCTCTCTTTCTGCCTCTTTCTTTCATCTATCTGTCCCAGTGAAACTGGCTTCCATTTTTCTGTCCCGGGGTTTGTGCATTTAGAGAGAAACAGTCTAAAGTGGAGAAGTGACATTTGAAAGACTGCCCAAACAATCAAAATAGCTACAACATACAGAATTAATGTGCCATCATTGTTCTAAGTGATATATGTGTGCTTGTGTATCATACACACATGCATACTGTATTTAAGCTTCATAAAATGTGATATAAGTACTGTTATTATACTGTCGTGGCCCACATTTTACACCTGAGGGGGATGAGGTACACAGAAGTGACCCGACATACTGAGGGTCCGACAGCTAATAAGCAGCAGAGCTGAGATGGGAGCTCAGACAGCCGTTGCTAGAGTCCTTGTGCTATTCCACCTTTCTAAACTGCTTCTTCTTCGGTAATTTGTTTAACCAAGTGATCACTTAATGAAAAGAAAGATACATAGTGGAATGAGCTAGACAATAGCATTTTAACTTTTCAGTGAATTGTGTTGCTTTGATCTAGACCTTGCATCAGCTTGACTTCTTCCCATCTTTAGCTAAAACAACCTTGGAGCCGTGCTGTGGGGGAGGTGTGTCTGGGGTGGAAAGGTAATAACTGCCCCTCGATGAGACCCTTCCTCGGATCTGCTGGCAGGTGGAGACTGAGAGTGGGATGATTATTTTTTTAATTTTGATGTCTTGGTCAGAAAGACCCTATCTGACCTCTAAGACTTCTAGGTCTCTAGAGAGTTGTGCAGCTCAGGCCCTAATCCAGAGGGATGGCATGGCCCCTCTTGGTGTGAGTGTATATGAATACCTTGAGGTCGTTCACTTACATTTAACTCAATCTGATCTGAGGTCGACTTTCGAAGGTGGGGAGAAGGGGAACAGTTTGACTCATCTGTGGCCCGTGTCTGTGACTTAGTGTTGGTAGGACAGGTGGGGGGAGGTTCAGGGGGAAGTTCAGAGGTGAGCTCTGACGGGAAGCAGGAGACACATGGCCGGCGAGGACAGCTGAATGAGAGAAATCCCCACAGCGTGCGACCGTGATCTCTGTTTTCCAGGAGTCTGCTTTTCACACAGTTGAAGAAGACACCTCCCGCACCCGGATCCTTCTAAAGGGCCCATTGTGCATCTAACTCTTCAACAGTCCTCGAGCTCCGATTTAGTATCTTCTCCAGAAAGCCCCCGCTGACAACCCTCATCTCCTCCTTCTCTGAACACCACTGAGGTCCCGCCGGGCGTCACTGAACTCCCATGGGAGATTCTCTCTGCAAGTCTAGATTCTCTGTCCCCAGCCCTGGATGCTCTGATTCTGTAGGCTCGGGGTGGTCCCCACACTTTAAAATCCTCCCTAGATGAGTGGCAATTATCTTTATAGGCGTGGTATGCTGGTAAACAGGTTTGCCATACATATTAAATAAATAGCCCAGATTTTCCTGGTGCAACTAGTCCCATCATGGCTGACTTCAAGTTATAAGCAATTTAACAACTGGCTCACAAGACTCTTGAATATTTAACAACTGACTTTTGTGAGCTGCTTCTCACTGGTTTTAGCACATCGATATTAGACAATTCAGAAGTCTCTGTCAAAGAAATTTTAAAAAGTCATATTTCCTTTATTCAGGAATCCTAAGATATCATCCTACTGATATACAGAGTTACATATGTAGGCAAAGATATATTACAAAGATATTTGTGCTAATAAAATCCAGAAATACCTAGATGTCTATCAACGGGAGTTGGGAAAATATATTGTGGAACTCCAACCAATGAAGGGCTATGCAGTCATTAACAGGCATACCCATATGTACAGCCACAGAACCTTGTAACTATTTACAAGACACAGTAAGTGAAAGAAAAAAAACACCGAAGGTGTCGTTTTTATTTAAAGAAGTGGGGAGACCTATACACATATACACACCTATACACTTCTTCATGTGAGGGAGTTTTTCAGAGGGATGCAAAGCAATTCTTAGCCGTGCTGACCTAGAAGGTAGAAAACTAGGATTTTGATTATATACCCCTTTGAATGGTTTGGCTCTTTAAAAAATGTAGATACTACTTTTTTTCCAATACAAACCAGTGAGAATACCCTCTCGATTTTTTTTTAAGTCAGAAAACAAATAAACAAGAGCTTCTCAGCTGACTCTGATGGTGCTGGGTTTAGAGCCCCCCAGGGCTGCCTGGTGAAGGGGTTTGCGGTGGTTCACTTGAGTCAGGTTGCCTCCTCTGTGTGTAGATGCCACAGTCCTCAAGCAAGCCCACTGAGCACTGAATGCTGTGACTTTGGGAAGTGCGTTAGCTTCCTCGGGCATCCTTTTCCTCACTCATAAAAAGAGGAGCTGGGTGGGGGGGTCCTATACCAGGATCCAGGGATCATTAACTCAAAGTCTTCGGGCCCAGGCTATGAGTGGGTGACCTGAAAAACTGTAGACCTGCGGCTCTTCATCCCCCCCACCCGACCCCTGCCCTACAGACACACCTACGAGAAACATTCAAATTCAAATCAAACTGAACTAAATACTATGCCGGCCAACAAGAACGTTTCACTTTCAGTCCACCTCGAATCAGGCACTTTTTAATGTCTTTCCAGACTAATACTACTTGTCATATGTATTATTATGTTGCAAGCTACATAACGACTAAAGTTTATATCTGTACGACATCATAATATACACAATGATGGTAAGATAATGATAATGGCAAAAATAAAAATAATAGTGACTTGAAACCAGAAGTGCTGAGCTCAAGTTGTAGTCTTCCTAATTGAGTGTGTGTGTGTGTGTATGTGGATACACACATACTTTATATAAATAAGTAAATATATATAATAGGAATTACAATGTTTTATTCCTAGGATTTTTGCAATATGACATAAAGTCTCGCACATGGCTTGGCACATAGTATGTGCTTAAAAATCTGCAAATATTATTTGATTTTTGGATTTGGTCTATTTTTAAACAATGTATAAGATGTTTAGTAAAATTTATCCCTACAATTTACACATAGCTGGCCATGAGTTTGAAAAAGTACTTATGTCAGTTCTTAATATGTGGAGAGATACTGTACTTACATAAAAAAAATGCCTCCAAAAGATGTAAAAACCATTATAGAAGTTGTGTGATGTAAATAAGAAAATAAAATAGAAAATTCTGCTTTCTTGTAGGTTAGTCCTTACAGAAAGGGATTGCACCCCGACTCTAGAAAATCTGAAACCTCATGTGGGTCGTCCCCTCTCTGCGTATCTAGAGGCCCCTACTCCTGTCTCGTCATAGCTTAGCACGTGGCAGCCAGATCTGGGGTCCTTGTGTCTTTCACCCACTGGGCTGAGAGCTCAGTGGAGTGAGGGCTGTATTGCATATTCACAGCACCTCACACAGTGCCTGACATTGTATACACTCAATGTGACTGGGTGGGGGGATGGGTGGGTGGGTGCATTGCCCTTTCACCGGCTGCAGACTGCTGCCTGATCATGTGGACTGATTTCTCTACTCTTCTCTTTGTTTGAGTTCCTTTGGGCAACCTTTTAAAAGACAACCAACAGCAGATAATTTATGGATTGACTCAAGTACCTATTGATCTATCTTCTCTACTGAACCACTGAAAGAAAACTTTAAATTCATGGTCTTCCTGAGGTTTGGTCTTGCCCTAATCACTTAAATCCTCATTCTCTATTAATGTGAGCCTCAAGCATACTCACAGTTTTCTTTTAAAATGTGTTTTTCCTGCACTGTTAAAATATATTCATGAAATGAGTGTGTACGTAATATATGTGTATGTGTGTTTGTGTGTGTGTGTGTGTGTGCATATGTAGAATATATATTCTAGAGATCTAATAGAAATGTAATCTTACACATATTCAGCCATGACACATGCTCATTCACGCACAGCTGCAATAGACTGCTTTTCTTCAGCACGCTATAGTTATGTTTTCAAAGGTAGTTTAAGGAAAAAAGACAATGGAGAAAAGATATTAAAGCAAAAAGGCATCTGTGTTGGCTTTTATTCCTGACCTACGCACAGCCACCATCCACACTGGGAGCTTCCTTTCAGGACATTTCATATCCGGTTCCCATCATCTCTTGTGTGGAGGAGATAAGGAGCGTGCACTAAGCCAACTGCCCCGGCGCTGTTTCCTGCTTTCCTTTCTTCTCGGAGACCATCCCTTCAGGATTTGGAGATTTGAGCTCAAAAATAGACTTTAATTCACTGGGCATCAAACATTCAGTCTTAACTCTCCCCAGCAGCTGCCAGAGTCAGAGGGAACTAAATGTGGTGTCAAAAGATTTCAATATAATCCCTGCAAAATGACTAGATAGTGTCCTATGTTACTTGAACTTCCGTTAACCCTCCAAATGCAAAGAGATCGCCGGACAACACAAAATATAATTCTGTATTTTCAGAAATGCCCCTCCCCCATTTTCATGCTTCAACCTTTGCAAGAAGGGAAAAAATTGGTGTCTTATTTAAATTATTCATGCCGCTTTCTGTTCTGCCAATGCCAGCACACATTTGAAATCATTAATATGTCATGACTTTCCTTCATCTAGCCTTCTCAGATTTCGTAAAATTGTGAAGTACCACAAAAAGACATTAAGATTCATTAACAAGGGTATTCTATTTATATTTTTGATTCACTATTTTCAGTTTTCTTAATACAATTTTAGAAGTCCTGAATGCTCAACAGTTCGGCACTGAAATTGCACCTGTTCAGGGGGCTTTTGTGAACAATCCTATTCAGCACACAATGGCACTCTGAAATGAAGCTACATGGTTTGAAAGAGCTTGGGGAAGTGCATCTTATGCACTTGCTACAGTCTTATAAACATCAAAAAAGGAAGCACCATTTGGATATGCTGAGGGCAGTCTCATCCCAATGACCTTTGCGCACTCACTCACAAGCAATCCCACTCCTCTGATGAGCTTCTTACACACTCATTCTGTACCAGGCCTGGTGCTAGTGCACCACAGAGGGCAGGGCAGGCATGGGCTCTGTCCTCATCACCTCATTACTATAATCAAGTGGATCATCACAAAGTTAGGGCTCCTACACTGAGCCCAGTGGCATGAGGCAGCAGGAAATGCCAACTAGGAATGACAGGGTACTGAATATTTAGCTCATGCCACTGAAAAGGAAATTATTTAGTGAGATGGAGACAATTACAGGATGAAAAAGTTTATAAGGGAAAGATTAGAAATTCGGTGCTGGGCATGCTTGATAGGTCAGGTAAACATCCAAGTGGAGCTATTGAGTAAGCAGTTGGATATGTGAACCTGGGTCTGGGGGGACATCTGGGAAGGTGCCTATTCGACATTGTCAGTATGTGGAAGGGTTTAAAGCCATGAAACTGGATTACATCACCCAGGGAGCAACTGTGGACAGCTAAGAACAGGGGCTCAAGGACTTAATGGGGTCAGTCCAACCCCTAAAGGGCGAGGAGATGAGAAGGAGCCAGGAGGGCTATCAGAAGTAGGGGGGCTGCAGCAAGTGAAGACAGGGCATCATTCCCCCCTTCCGTCTATCCCAGGCATCCCCAAACTTTAATATACTTAGGAAGATCTGAACAGAACATATAAAATTGGGTGCGCTGTACTTGATTTTGCAATTTAAGGAATTTTCAACAGTCTGCCATTTTTCACCTTTCCCGCTGACTGGAGAATCTTACCTGGCTCATCAGCCTGTGCTTTGGAAATGAGTCCATGCTATTGTCACCTGGATGTCATAGTCATAGAAGGAGGGCTGTGAAAACCCCAGATATGATGCTCTCTTCTCTGAATCAGAAAGCATGTCAGGAATAGAAGCTGCAGAGTTTTATGAAACAATTCACACACTTCCCATAATGAAGTCAGGGCTCCTGTTCTCCTCCTCTCCACATCAACAGGCAATTTGCTGCTCTTTCTAGGCTAGCAACTGTGAGAGGAAGTGGGCCAG
The DNA here is from genome assembly GCF_019186645.2 of Phyllostomus hastatus. Taxonomy (NCBI): domain Eukaryota; kingdom Metazoa; phylum Chordata; class Mammalia; order Chiroptera; family Phyllostomidae; genus Phyllostomus; species Phyllostomus hastatus. The sequence goes on along the minus strand of NW_025333977.1, from coordinate 14,167,451 downwards.
GCACCACTTTTGGAACACTTGCCAGACTTTGATGGCGTCAGCCCATAAGCCGCTGAGCAATGCTAGAAGCAAACGGCCTTTAATGAGACCCTGGAAGCTTCATAGCTATAGGTCAGACTGAAGGGCTTCATGTGGACAATGACAACCTGATTCTACGTGTCTGTCTTGGGTTCAGCTCTGTCTCCTGGAGAACAATCCCATCACCATAGTAACAACATCCACATAATGCACCTCCCAGTGGCCCGCAAATCCTTTTATTCGCTTCTCCCCCATTGACGGCAGTTATTAATTTAAAACCAGACCTCACAATTAGCTTGTCTTCAGGAGGCTAATGTCTCTTTAATCCCCACCGCTGCACGTAGGACTAGAAGGTTCAGGACCCTCAGCACTGTTTCCTGAAGAGTTAAATGACATCCAGGCTGCAGGAAACTTCTGCCCATAAAATAAAAATCTAAACCAGTTGCCTTTTATTATCACTTAAATTATTCTCTCCACTTGACATGGATTTATTGGTCAGTGTAGCTTCTGTGACAGATTTGGTTGTAGTCACACGGAGCGTGACTAACAGCCTTAACTACAAGCCCGTAAACGGAGCGTGATGTAAGCGTACATCGTCGCCATGTAATAATATCTGTGGACTAATTATATAAAGTAAGTGAACACCGCAGCGCCTGCCATGCCCAAGCCCAGGGAGAGCCGCGAGTGCGCTCCGCGGCTGCCCCGGACTTCCAGGCGGAGCTGGGGTGACCGTGGAGGTTGCCGGTCTGTGTCTTGCACCGTTCATTAGCGCCATCTCTGAGGAACAATCACTTGCATGTCTTTCTTGGTAATTTGTAATCTCTTCAAAAGTTTATTTTAGCCAAACTAATTGATGTAAGATTTCTGGCCCTTTTAATACGTGTAGGCTTATCATAGCTTGTGAGGTAGTACAAGGGGAGCCCATGGTGTTTCTGGTTGTTTATTTGGTGTGTATTGGAGGTCGGCTGGGTGCCCAAGGACGGCCCCTCCCCACTCAGACACTGTGGGCACAACAGGCTAGGCCATGCTACTCGAAGGCCCCAGACGTCCCGGGAAGGCAGTAGGTGAACGTGTGGAGGGGAGGCAGCTCTGGAATCTGGAAGCAGAAGCCCTGGCTTGGAATCCTGCCCCGGACACACTGAAGCTGTGTGGCCAGGCTGTTTACACACCTCTCTGAGCTTCAATCTCTACATCCGTAAAATGGAAACAGTACCTTATATTTGAGACTTGAACGAGCAAATGAAAATAGTTTTATGTCAGAGGTTTTCTATTCAATTTTCATAAAGCCTAGGAAGTAGGTATAATTATTGTTCTCACCTTAGAGGGAAGGAGGCAGAGAATTGAAATGACTTGCTCAAGGTCACACAGAAAGTAAGTGGTAGAGTCAGGATTCGAACCCAGAGTCCACCCTCTGAACTACTACATCGCACTGTCCAGAACAGCGACTCTAAGAGACCGGCAGTGCAGCCTTCCTGTTTTATGAAAGGATTCAGCTAGTGGGCAGCGGCACTGAGAAGACATAAAGGGTAGAGGGGGTCTGGCTGGGCCCCCCATCTCTGGTCAGCACTGCTCACTCTCACCGATCAGCAGCAAATCACTGTGTCACGTTGAATGTGTGCAGATTGTCTTTGCATGCTTCATGAGAAACTTTGTCACTTAAAATAAAGTCATGGACCATGTTGTAAAGTAGTTTCATTTTTAAGAAGGACGTAATTGAAATGTAAGTGCCTGTAACTCCAACCGTACCCACACCCTAACTCTGCGTGGGCCCTACTTCCTCCTCTTAACTGCCTGCAACTCACATACACTCAGTCCCTCCCCCACCTGTGGCCGGGCCACCTCCCACCACCACCCACACAGACCCCCACCCTCAGGTGACCGGCTTGGGGACACACACAGGCCTGTGGAGAGAGGAGGCGGCATGACCGACCGGCCCAGTTGGAGTTTGTGCACAGTGAGTTGTAGACCCCAGACTGTTAGAGCTAAAAGATTTCAGAAGTAGTTTGGATCAACCTCCTAATTTTACAGACGAGGAAACTGAGGTCCTAGGTGATGCAGCAAGTTCAGTGGGTCTGCCCAGACAGATGGCAAATGAAAAGTGAGTGCCCGATCTGAGAGGGAGAAGGGACGGCCAAGGGGCCCACAGGAGGGTGGGGGAGGGGCTGCGGTGGGAAGAAAGTGGGGTGCCAGGTAGTAAAAGGTGGTTCACTACTGTTAAAATCCCCTAACTCTGAGGTATCGTCTGACGGCTTTGTGTAATTTGCACGTGACTATAGTCCTAATTATTTAGGTTAGCAACATAATGAACAAAATTCTGTAAAATAAGCAAGTTTAAAGCAGGACATAGTGACTGACACCAAGTATTACATACAATTTTCTAAGAACATATGATGGCATATTTTTAGCACAATCTGAGGTAGACTCTTAAATTCATCACTTTTCTAGAGGAGAGAGTTCACGGTCATTGGAAACTAACCCTAGGCAGTTGGCTATAGAGATCAGCTGATCGCGTTGTCACGATGATGTCCACAGCGTCTCATCACTTGACGCGTCTTCCTCATTCTCGGCCTCCAGGTTTCTGCTCAGAGGTCATCTCCTCCGGCAGGTCTCCTGGCAGTTGTCACTGCACACCCTCCAGCCACCCCAACCCTGTGGCCACTTGCCTTCATGTCCCCCTTGGTGCATCTGGCATGACACTCACCCTAGTCTGCAATAGTCTTGTTTACTTACCCGGCTCCTTGTTTCTTCCACACGGGGATGTGTGCTCCGCGGCGCCACGCGCCGCCCCACCCCACCCCACCGGGCAGAGCACACCCCGGTGAGAGCACAGCGCGGGGTTACCGCCGACTCACGGAAAGCTAATTTTCAAAATCGACTTTGTTGGTTTTATTTCCTTGTAAGTTTATGTACTTCTCAACAGGGCTACCACTACATTAGCTGTATTAAAGACCACCAATAATTGCTTTAGTAAAAAAAATAATAAATGCAAATAACAATTTCCTCCAATATTGCTCAATTAATATCTTGAGGATCTTAACAGATGCTAATAAAAATGGTAGTCTGAATAATGGAGAGACTACTTCTATTAGGTAAATATGAGCCAATTATACAAGAAAGTAGCAAAAGCATATTTTATCTAGTCTCTTAAAGTTAAATGGTAACGTGTGTACTTTTGTTCTACTTATGGTAATATTTTGAGTAGTTTAACAATAACATGCTTTAGGCTTTCAACTTTACTTTACAGTAGAGTTTTGGTAAAATAAAAGTTCGCTTACTAAAAAGTAATAGAAAATGATAAAAAATGGTTCTAATGCTTTTATAATTATACAATTTGCCTTTTATCTTGCAACTGCTCTTTACAGGGGGACTAATGGAAATCATTAAACCTTTAGTGCACTTATAGAAACAAAAGTGCATTTTAATGTGGTTGAAGCAATAAGTAAACAACTACTATACCGTCAGTGATAATGGCAGTGAAACGGAAGGCTGCCACCCTCTGATGAATGGTGAAGGTGATGGTTGTGACCACTGTTCTGAAAGACTTTCTGGAGTTCGACTGTCTGTATGCTTCACCTATGGGAGACGCAGACGCCTGCTGAAATTTCTAGATCTAGCTGTTACCCTTAAATAACAAATTCTCCCAACTGTTTCTGTTAAAAAGTTTCGGCCTCCTGAATTACAAAAGCAACACACATTTGTTTCAGCTGCTCAAACAGAAGTGAATATCCATATAAAGTTCATAGTCTTTGCTTCCTCCTCTAATTCTACTCTTTCCATACAATCCATGCTAAATTTTTAGGTTATAAATTGCATATTTTCTCCTTTGCCTATATAAATGTAAACTTTAAATACAATAAAAATTATAGAAAATAACACTCTTGTAGTGTTAGGATATGTCAGGCACTTTTTTTTAAAGGACCGGACAGACATCCTGCTATGCCCTATGAGATGAGTACCAGTATTAGCCCCATTTCATAGATTAGGAAGCTGAGGCACAGAGAAGTCAAATAATTTGCCAAAGGTTGCACTGCTAATATGTGGCAGACACAACATTCAAACACAGAGAATCCTTATTACTAAGTCATACTGTCTCTCTCACTTAGCTTTTCTGGTTGGTTTATGTCAAGGGGATCGTACCATCTGTCTGTTCTAACATTTCCACGCACCTAACCACGCATCACTGACGCCTCTCCACTGCAGTGACGACAGAGCTAAGATGTTCTTGTGGGTGGTGGCCTGCTTCTGTCACGTGGACAGGTCACACTTTCCTTAAGCACTCTCCTGTGATGAACATGCAGGCTGTCTCCCTTCTCTAGCCAGTACAAACACTACACAAAAAACAGACTTGTACATACATTTCCATGCACTAGCATTTTTATTTTTTTCCCCAGAATTGGGCTTTTGGGGGTCAAAGACTATGCACATTTTAAATCCTAATAAGTACTATACTCATTTATCTTCCCCAAAGGGGGTATGGAGAGTGAATCAGTGTGCTTGCTCCTTAAACCACTGTAAGACTTTCCTTATTACCTAATACGCTGGTTCAAAGTAATTTTGTGAGTATGCATCTTTTATAGCAAACCTTTTATTTCATAGCTTTTGACATTATGTCCTATTCCTGACACAGCACTGATGGGCTCGTCATAAATTGATGATTTAAACACAAATACGACAGTTAACTATTGGAATTATAACTGGCAGTTTGGAATTTACCCCTTTTTTTCTGATTTCAAATGTGCAGTTTCTGTTTTTCCCTGCCAGGAGTGTTCATTTCTTACTGTTCATTCTCTTCCATCTCTGCCATGCTCCAGGGGGGACCAAGAGGGGACAGACCACCATCTGTCCTGGAACACCAAACGATCTCTCCGAGTCCCTTCCAGCTCAGGGATTCTTTGAAAGTATGAATTAAAAAAAAAATCGAGTTACAAATTCCAGGATGCTGGCATGTGATTTTATAGAGCTTGTGCGCAGTTATGTACACATCTCCAGGCTACTAAAACAAATGGAGTGTGCCCATGTCTTGGGACAATAAAATTTCTGGAAATATGGCAGCAGCCAGTACTATCTGGAGGCTGTGTATTCACACTGTTTTAGGTGACACAGGACGCTTGGACCCTCTCCAGTTTGTCCTGTTTTGACTCAAAGGATAGTCTAAATATATAAACATTTTAATCAGACCTAGAATAATTTTTCATTGAGGACACTGTTCCTAAGTGGACTTTATTAAAGCCAATGTAAATATGTGAATCAATTTTCTGTATGATGTAGTTACATCATATCTACTTTGTTTAACTTTAATTTTTATCTAACTGAAATTGCTTGTATTGGATTTTTTCCCATTTAAATTGAACAGATCCGATTTGTCAGTTAGCTTTCTGTCTATATAAAACTGTACTGATTCTATCTTCTGTCATTTTTTGATGGCCATTATTTCTGTAAAGTTCATTTTTTTCCTCTACTTTTGCTGTTCTATATTGCTAAATTTTGTGAAGGTTTGGTTCTTTGGTCATTTTTATTCAATATTAACTTTATAATGTACAGTTTTAGCCATTGCCAGTTTTGTGTTGATTTTTCAACCATCAACCTGAACCATTTAATATGAATTTGAAAAAAAATGACTGGTTTGCATGTATCTCGCAGCTAATCCCTGATGAAACTGTGACAGAGAGAGAGAAGGAGCAACGGAGAGCGGGGACTGAGAGAGACAGGCATTGGAAGAAACCACTGCAGTCCCCATGACCCCTCGCCGAGCTCTTGAACACAAAGAGGACAAGCAACTTCTGCCCGTGTAAGGGGATGGGGCGAATGCCCTTGGGGTCAAAATGGCAGGCCCCAACGCTCCTGTTCGATTGCTGCTGCAGTGAATGCAGACCTCTAAATCTCTGATTTCTCCCCTGGAACCCTCTCTCCAGAGTTCTGTGCTAGGATAGCTTTCCATGTCCAAGAAGTCAGGAAGGCGGAGGTATGTTACTTAGCGTTAGCTCAGACCTTAGCGACAGAAAGCCCAAACCAACTGGAGAGAACTTCTTTTCTCTCTCTTCTACACGAAATCCAGAGGAAGGCAGTGAGGAGAGTGGTACATGGAGCCCTGAACACTGCCGCTGTGGAAGGGGTGCTTGAAAGAGGAAGCCCACCACAGCTGGGACCAGCCTGCCAACCTGACAGGGGCTGGGTGAGAAGCTGTCAAGCAGAGCCCTCTTTTCACTCCCTGGGCGGCTGCTGTTCTATTTGTGCTCCTGCTGGGATCTCGGTGTAACTAAGCCAGACAGCAAGGGAGCCTGGCAGAGGCTGCCCCTGGTTTCCACTTCTAGGACACAGAGAGGGGCCGGGGATGGGCGTGGGCGTGTTTATGTGTGAATGGAGACTATCCAGGAAGGAGGACATAGCCTGCCTTATCAACAAGAAGAGACAATGCTTAATGTGCTAAATGAGTAATCATGGAAAAAGTACCAGTTTCCATGATAAAATTATTAGCTACCACTGGCAGAACAGTTGTGAGGTGCCTAGCCCTGTGCTAACATGGCCCAGTCAGTACCCCAGCCCGTCCTCATGACCATCTTGTGCGGGACGTATAGTCATTCTTAGTTTAGGAGATGGAAAACCGGGTGGAGAGGTGGAGAGAACTTACTGGAGCTTATACAGGGAGCGGTAGTGACAGGCTGCGACGAGGCGGCCTGGCCACACAGCCACACTCTCAATCACGGTGTGATTTCCTGCCTGGAGGGCAGCAGGACTCCACGGCTTCCTCTGGGGTGTGCGTGTGCTGCGGCCTCAGTCTGGCTTCCTGTCAAGGGCCAGACCCACACTCTTTCCTCCCACTTTTTCAAAGAAGGGAAGTTGGGGGCTGGGAGTTGAAAGCTGTGTGCTGGGATCCTGTCACAATTTCAGTTTTCTGCCTTCCATTTCTGTTCCCTTCAGGATGCTCTAACAGCTTCCTCCCTCAGCCCTGGCTTAGCTGCCACCTGCTGAAAACCCTGAGCCATGGGCATGTCCATCTCGAGGACTGGGTGGGATTTAGTGGAAGACATGGTTTGCCTCTTACCTGCCTTGTGAGCCCACTTCCAGGCAGAGATCTCAGGATAAATCGGTTTCCTGTGCCCCTGAAGGAGGGAGAGCCTAGTTGTCAGGGGGAGCTTCTGGAAGATGGGGAGTGTATTGAAAATGGTACACCATTTCCTGCTTCCCAAAGAAACTACATTGGAAGGAATGGGGATTTAGTTCAGATGGCTTCCCATTTTTATTTCTGTCAGCAACTACATGCAATTGAGCTTCTAGACAGGACATAGGAAAATGAACAGTGCCGAACAATTGTATTATCTCAGGCCAGTCCAGTGGGTAAAAGTAGTAAAAAGCATTGGAACATTAGCTGCGATGGCTTCCCAGGGCAAAGTGTAATGGCTATGAAGACACAATTAGCAAAGTCATTTGTTCTGATAGGCCCTGCTGGCCAGCACTTCATACAGGCGCAGGGCTGCCATGGAGCCGTTTTTCCATATGAAGTTTGCTGTTATCACTGGAAATTCCCACAAGCACATGTCCCTTTACCTACAAAGGATCGGGGCAGGAGGCACTTTCCTTCCTCTCAAAGCCCTGTCTCCCTCCTGTTCAACGACCAGCTTCCTAAAAGACCACTGGGCACTCTGGGTCTCCACCTCATTTCCCATCCAGCTCCCAACTGCCTGGCTGGGTGGTCTCTGCTCCTCCAGCCCACCCCCCCATCCTCTCCACTGGGCTCATGTCACTCATGTCACCTTGCTTGACCTTGAAAACATTTGTCCTTGTCCACCGCTCTTTTATTTCTGGATTCCTCTTTCCTCTTGGCTTTCTCTGACAGCACCCCCTTCTGATTTTCCTTGGTATTCTCTCCCTTTCACTAACTTTTCTTTTCTCTGTCCACCCCTTAAATGCTCACTTACTTTCAGGTTCTTTCCTTGGCTGTTGTCCCGCCTACCTTAACACTCTCTATATATTCAGTCTCAGTGATCTGATCTTCTAGTCGTTACCCAGCACACTAACAGTTTCCACTCTCTGGCCCAGATGTCTCTCCTGCGCTCCAGATCACATAGAGACCCAGCTTCCTCACTGGATGGAGCAGACAATGATAGTGCTCTGCCCAGACACCCGTGGGTCCTTTTTAGTCTTTCTATGTTGTTACAGCTCCCCATGGTGTTTTCCATGCCTGACCATGTGGCTCTGTTTCAAAGGACTGTCCTCCCATTACCAGAGCAGGCATGCCTACATGCGGGGAGAGTTGTAACTTCCTGGGAGTTTATGCAACACCTGTGGAAGGAGAGAGAGAAGGAAGGAGGATTGGGTAGAATAAACCCCAGACTGCTACACAACACTGCGAGTCTCAGCTAGTCCAATTGCATGGTCTGATGCAAAGGCTGTTTGTTTGTAGAGGAGTCTGAGAGATGGGGAGACATTACAATTATGCATCTGTGCTCAGTCATTGGCTGGGGGCTGCCTGGGAGGCACATGGTCTCAGCTGGAAAGCTGAAGCTAAAAGCAATCCTTGTGGAAGGTTCTCTCTTGAAGAGAGATCTGAGCTGCTCACTCAATGCCATGGCTGCCACAGGTGAGGAAGCTATGAGCTGTAGCTTACCTCTGAGAATCCAGGCTAAAGCCTGTGTTCTGTGGAATCTCTGCCGGAGAGATCACATCCTTATTTGGCTCCCTCCCCTTCCTCATCCTGTTTTCCCCACTTCCTTACTGCTTCCCCCTTGGGATCACTTCCTTTATAAATCACTTGCACATGATTCTTGACTCATAATCCATTTGGGAAAACCCAACCTAAGATATGAACACATCCATTTAAATATTCTGCAGAATCTCTAAATATACCGTATCCAAACTGACGCATCATCTTCTCACTTAGACTTTCCCTTCTCCGTAGCAAGTGGCACCTCTGCCCACCAGTCACCCAAGCCTGCTGTCCGGGTACCAATTTTTGATTTGTATCCTTATTCTGCACATCCAGTATACAAATTCTATGTCTTTTCACTCATTATTATTCCTTAGGCCCATAATCTCCTTTCCAATTCTACTGACTTGGATACTATATCACCATCTATTTGCTGGATTATGGCGACAGTTCCCTCACTGGTCTTGGCCTCCAGAATACCTCCCCCCAATCCATCCTCCACACTGCAGACCGAACAAGCTACCTACACATACAGGGGGTGTCTGGTGGAGGCAGAATCTCTAAATTGTTAGATGAGTACAGTGGCCATTCTGGAGGCTGCAAGCAGTCTTTCTATTCTCTGGTGAGAAGTGGAATTTCCTCTGCGAATAGCTTGTCACTTTGCTCTGGAAAGAACCTTTTGAGTTGTTCCTTTTGGTGATGCAGACAGTAGCCAAGAGTCAACCACCATTTTTGTAGAAGTCAACGTGATGGGCACGTTTTGACTCACCAAGGTCTCAGGGTTTGGATACTATTGGTAAGTATAACAGGCAGCATTCCTTGTCTCAGATATGTCTAAGCAGAGGGCCAAGCTGAGGTGGGGGAATATTAAGTGGAAGGAAGGATCGTTCTCAAGTTCATGCTTAAGTCATGGCTTCTCCAACTCTAGCCTTTGTGGATTGTCTAGCCTTTATTCTCTTAGCAGTTTCTAAATAAGAAAACAACTACCTCAGCATTCCTGCCTCCCCAATTAAAAGAGTAATTAGATAAGAAAGAAAGTAAGAGCAGGTAATGTCTGGTTAAGGTGGCCATAGTCTACCTCAAAATTTTCGGGGATGCTAACCTAGCCATCCTTTGGGGACCAGTCAGTCAGAGAGGTACCAAGATGCAGTTTACAAGTCTCACTGCAGTCCTTTCTCAACTGAATATGAGCTCCTTGGGGGCGGGAGCTCTTTCAGCTTTTACTCCCCCTAAGTTTCTGGAATACTTTTTGTCTGATTGATAATTTGACTCTTTCTACCCTATGTGGCAGAATGCTTATATTTCAACTGCAAAATAAGCACCAAACTTGAAAAAGTAAGGAAAACAGGAATAATCTTATAATTTTGTAAGCTTTTAATTTGAATCTAGTGTGGGCATTATTTGATTTGCAGAATTGTGTTGGACCTTGTTTATTTTTGGAGCAGTGTGTACCCTCACAGACCTGCTTATTGATCGGCATGAGATGAATGTTTTAGCTAATCTTGTTTCAATCCTTCTGTGGTCGTCAGTGCAACAGAAAAATGACTCATAAAAATCTCCAAATGGATAAAGAGAAAAAGATCAAGAAGGAACGTGGTGATGCATTTATTCATATTAGCATTACGAATAGCCTGAACAAAGTAGAGGAGATAACACGTGCTGTAGAAATTTAGTCTATAATGGGTGCCTAGGTATTCATATACAGTTTTGAATCAGGGACAAACTAGTGTTGACATGTTTGGTGAGCTATACTGATGGGCCAAAGCACAGAAAATAAAATTCAATGGGAACAAATAAAACATACACTCAAAAGCCAGAGAGATGTAGTTTCACTTAAAAAGACAATTTAAAAGATTTAGTTTATTTGAAGCTCAAGATAAATTAGCAGTGCAATTTTGCTGCTGAGAAGACAGATTCTATCTTCGGGAGCATTGCTAGAGGTTTATTGCCTCAGAGAATGTGTGGACGGTCGTAGTTTCTGTGAGCATTCAAACCACACCTGGAACACTGTGTCTAAGTCCAGGTGTGGCTTTTTAAGATGGACATTGACGACCTAGAAATGTTCCTGTGTTGAATGAGGAAAGTGAAGAGTGTGCTCAACTTCCCTGACACTGTTATCAGTAAAAGAGGACTATGGCGAGGCACACTTTTTGCCCTGTTCGCCTGCCTCTGCCTCCAGATAAAGAAGGTAGGGAAGGTAGGGAAGGTAGGTCTCTTAGAGTCAAAGTATAGAAGTCAACACATACAGGATGAGAAGAGAAAGATCCGAGGCCTACATGAAATAGTATACAAAGGGCTATTTATATGTACTAAAATACATTAAACAAGTCGAAAGAAGAAAGCATCCATTAGGAAGGTGGGACATGGAAAAGATGAGCCATAGAGAAAATGGTCAGTCATGCTTGGACAAGCCCCATCCAGAAGTATCTAAAGTGATGGGGTTTTGTGACAGTCAAGGACATTTCTATTATGATTAAAGAATGCAGCCAGTGCTTGTAGCCCAATGCCATTGAACATTCAAATCATCTGTTTCCTTGTGCCCTGGTTCTGTGCTCACTAAGCTACCTTCTGATTACCAATGGGCTTCCCACATAAGCCTGCCTACAAGGAAGGAAGGAAGGGAGGGAAGGAATGTGTTCGTGTGCCATCCGAGTAATCTGGGATGTGAGATGTAATAGCTGTCACTGTAAATGAGTCTGTTGGCACTCTGTATGTATCTCATGGGCTTGGCTAATGTGAGTCTGACCCTCAGAGGGTCAGAGCCACTCCTGATGTACTTATAGAATCTGGTTTTGTAAATTGTAAACTGGAACCACAGATCGGCTTGCAGCAAACTCGCCACAGTAACAAAATCCACTTCACTGAGAGTTCTTGGGAAACAAGAAATTCTTCTGAGAGTCAGAACAAATAACCTTCATGTCAACACCTGTAGCAGGTATTGTTATTTGATTCTTAGATATTGCTTCATAAAACCTTCTCTCCTCGAAGGAAGGGGCTGAACTTGATTCAGCTCTGTGTCATTTATCAATACAATATCCAGCACGCAGAAGTTCCGACAAGCCTACAGCCTATCGTGCATAACCCCAGACCTACCTACCACTCTTCTTCAAGTTCAATGTTGCTCACCTTCCGCCCCACTGAAACAAGCAGGATGAGCCCCTTTCTCAGCGTTCTCCTCACCCCACCCAAACAGTTCTTCTACCGAGTGCTACAACGTCTCCCCAGGCTCCTCGTACTCTACACTGCAGACCTCACGCCGCCCCGTTTCTGTTCCTGAGCCCTTGTACTCAGCGTCTCTCCCATCTGTCGGGCATCCTTGGCCTGCTGACGCCCATGAGGTGGTCCGCGATATCATCTCTTCCACTGGCTCCACAGTCTGTCCCTGTCTCCAACCCAATATTTTATATCCTCACATATTCCTTTTTTTATTTGTATTGTATTTCCAGGTACACCTTAGAGCTTCTGAACCTTGCTTGTCTGGCACAGCTGATTGGGCAATGACCTCTACAGAGCCTTGTGCATGGTAGCCCTTCATCCAATGCTTGTTCATTGATTAAATTAACTGTATCATTTGGATAATCTATACATATTTTGGAGAAAATTAAACAGAGATGAGAAGGCTTAGGAACATGTCGAAGCCTTCGTGCAGTGAGTATCATGCTGTGTGAGTAACGAATTCAGCTTGTTACGCACTGAGCCTGAGGGAGGAGTAGAGAGAAGTTTCATGAAGGCAGAGGTGGGTGTGAACGTCGGGGCAGGAGGATTGGATTAGATCACCCTTCCTTAGAACATGGCACCACAAACCGCCCAGGGCCAGTATTGCGATGATCACTATTAATAGTAATAGTACCACACGGACATTAAAGTTCATTTAGCACCTAACAGTATGTGAAGGGCTATTTACCTGTATTATCTCATTTAGTCTTCCTAATACACCATGAGGTAATTTTTATTGTGCTTTCCATCTTACATACAGGAAAACAGAATCTCCAAAAAGTTAAAAATCACGGATCACAGAGTCAGTACATGGCAGGGAGAGGATTCAAAACCAGGTCCTCCGGCTCTCACTCTGCTCCCTCACGGTTCCCCTCAGCAGCACAGCCTACACAATAAAGCTACAAAAATGAACTCTGTTTGGAGATCCAGCTCAAGCGGAGATCATCAGTGTTAAAAATCGTTTAATGTAAACATGCAACAAAATCACTCCCTTCTTCTGCTTTAACATGGGCTACCTTTGTGCCACAATAAAAATGTCCATAAAAAATTAGCACTGATATTTTCCCTTCCCAGGGACCACCATTTGCTTCCCTTCCTCGGCAGCTAGCTATCTGCCGTGGGGACTGTGCCTTTGAGCGTTCCCGAGCGCGCTGCAGACTGCACACGTACCACCCATTCGGGGGAATTACACTCACTCAGGAGCCAACGCGGATGTCAGACACTGGTCCCATCACGTACGCTTGCAGTTTTTCTGAATTTCCTTTAAACCACTATTTGGGTGTCATTTCTGTGATAGGTTATGGGATATAGTTGCCATTTTCAAATGAAGATTTGAAAATGAAAAGCCTTATTTGAATCTAGCCACAGAAAACCATTTAAACTCATCTCCATGAAATTGATGTTACAATTTAAGAGCATAACTGTACTAACTCTTGAACAAATGAGAAAATAGACAGGAAAGCCTTTTGCAGAGCATAGCCCTATGCAAATATGGGAGGGTGATATAATTATTAAAATTCACACAGAGGTAAATCTTCAAAGTCTATATTTGCTGCCAACAAAATCATTAATGCTGAATAATTAATCATCCAAAAGAATACTAATACAAATCAATGATAAATGTGTCTAAATTACAGAACTTAAAATTTCTGTCAAAATTCCAGGTTGGAGGGATGAGAAAGATACAGGATATAAACCAAAACAGGACATTTTATTTCCTAATTTGATGCAGACTCATCAACACTTCCTGAATAGCTACCATGTGCCAGGGACCATCTAGGCATTTTTTACATCTGTTCTCTCCATCAGTCTTCCCAATAAATCTGTGAGGTAGCTATTATTCCTCTCAATTTACCTACAAGAAAACTGGAGCTCACATTTTAGGCATCTTTATCAAGGTCTCAAAAACAGTAAGTGAAAAACACCAAAATCTGATTCTAAATCAAATGCCTATTCACTTGGAGATGCCCCTTTTCAAACAGATTATGCACATGTACCATGGCCTGTCCAAGGTTGGCTAGGACCACTTCAGAACAGATTAATCTGATGTGCTTCTCCCTCCAGAGGGAGCTATCAGCTGGAAGGGGTGTGGCTGCTGTGCTCACACCGTTACCCGTCTCCACTGAGTGGGAGAGTGTGGGTCTTTCTGGCGGTTCGGTGGTGATAAAACCAACAGCCAGGCGGGCAATGGGCTTCTCTGCATTCCAATGGCATGGTTGTACCTTTTCTTTGACTAACATTTTTTAAGAACCTGCTTTCCTGTATTGGGGCTAAACATTAAAATTCAGGCCCAGGTTTTTTACAAATGAAGGCAGAGAGTTGCAGAAGAGTCAGTTGACTCTTCCTGCTTTTCTTTCCTGTACACAGGCACACTGCATGCAGGGTCTAATCTGTCCATATATGGATAGAAAACTAATGTTCCCAGCTTCCCTCTCAGGAATTAGATAAGGTTTATCCCCCAAAATGGAGGCCAGAGGATTACCCGAATCACCAAATGGAGAAGATTAGACTTGACCCCCAGGCGCAGGGACTTGCATTGTGCAGTTGACCCTGAGAAAGGATTTGTGGATCTATCATACACAGTTGCTGGTAGAATCAGGATTAGAGGACCTCAATTTCTCATTTGTACCTCAGTGCTCAGATCACTTCAGACCCCGGGAATCCATGCTCGTTACGCTGGAAATGGGTGGGGCTGCACAAACAGACATCTTGTTGCTATTGTTCTATCGTTGCCAAACTCTTTTGTCTTTAGTCTCCAAGATATAAGAAGCATCATTTACTTCTATGAGGTTAAATAAAATTAAAGTGTCAATGAAAAATATTGAACATCAACTCTAGAGAAGATACTATGCTAGAGACTAAATGAGGAAAAAAGAGATACAAATCATAAACTTGAAGGATTTAAAGGAGCAGCAAAAATATTGCCATGTAAGGGGTACCTGCTATGCTCTGGGCTTTGTACTAAGAGCTTATAAACTTTCCATCTTCACAACAAGGTTAAGCAGTTAATAGTGGCCCATATTGTGGAATACAAAACTGAGAGTCAAAAGTTAAGCAAGTCAGTGGTTCAAGGTCACACAGACAGTTAACAAGGGGATAGAGACTAGAAGAACTCTGGCTTCAAGTCCTCCGAAGGCCCTGTGTGGCACACCACACTGCCTTCCAGCCTAGATGGACTGGCTCACATCCATGAGGAAGGTCTATAATGAAGTAAAATCAGTTTCTAAAGTCCATAGACTCATATGGTTCTCTTTACTATGTAAATTATTTACACATTAATTATAAAGATGCTGTCAATCCTCTTTGGATTTACTGCCAGAATGCTAGGACATGTTGCTTTAAATAGTCCCAGGGATGGCAAATCTTTGTTCCTTTATCTTTGGGGGGAAAAAAACCCAAAACAAACAAAAAAAACCTTCACCTTTTACATGGGTCTGATTTTTGGAAATAGTCAAAAATTATTAATGGTTCAATCCAGTAAGTGAATTGACTAATGAAGCTGGGTAATAGCATTAAAAAGGGAAGAAAATACAGTGTGACCATAAAATAATAACAATGCAGTTATATTTCCTGGAGTGTTTATTTCTGAACCAGCATCACCATCTTATTGTTTTACCTCATATACATACAAAACAAGGATTTTCCAATAAAAAGGAAAGCACGTTCAAGATTCAGTGAATGGTAGAGAAAAATGAGCAATGAAAGTGATTTTGGAGGGCCGGGGTGGATCACGGGTCTTACTGATAACAACTTGATCTGATAGTACTTGCCTGGTAAACTTGACCTTCTTTTGTTCACTGAAAAAGGTGAAACTGACAGCCTGAAACACAAATATTAAAACTTAGGATTTAAAAAATCAAATATTTAAAGATTTTGAATAAGGAGTTATTAAGACTTACAAAAGATTTTAAAGAGATGGATTTAAGATATAAATGTCTGGGTCATTCAGGATAGTCATTTAAATCAATGATCACAGAGAAGGGCACTCAAGGTCACTCACAAGAGTTCAGAAAGAAAACTGTAACTTCCATTTCAATCTGTTAATTTTTAAAAATATCTTCCTTTTAATATTTCTATTCTTGTATATAATCTATATATCCTATTAGTTCAATATAACGAGTATAATAAATAAATAGGCACACACAACATATAACAGAAGAATATAACAAATTTATATATTAATTGAAGTGATATGTGATCCAAAAGCCTTGAGGACCACTGCTCCAGACCCTGCCAAGGCAGACTGAGTGGGACAGGCTCACTATAGAGGTATAAAGCTAACAAGTGGCAGATGCAGCGCCCTCTACAGGTGACTGTTTTCTTTTTCCTGTAACACAGCCGTAGGAGTTTGTCTGGAGAAAGCTGTTCATTGCTTTGGTTGTTGACTACCTTAGAGGTCTTTCACATCGTTTCTGCACTGTGCGTTGAACGAGTCACCCTTGCTGGGAGAAAGCCTATAAAAGAAATCTGTAGTCTAATGTGCTCCACTTGTGTGGAGAAATATGATTATGACCTAAGTGAGATGGACAAGGCAGGCTACAGTTCCTAAGACCCTTGATCGCCACGGTGGAGGCTTGTGCTGAAGAAGTGGTTTGTTGATGGGTGCTGGGAAAGTCATTAGGGCACCATGTTTGGGATGCTAAGCATGAGATAAAGAAGCTGTAGAACGACTGCCAGAGCTGAAAGAACTTAGAGGTCATCTTGTCTACCCTCTCATTGTACAGTAAAGAAACTGAGGCCCACAGAGTTAGAGGCAGAACATTATACAATGTTATGTTATACAAGACTCTGTTTCATTCATGCAGGAAGCAAGGACAGTCCATTGCTTCCTGGGCCAGCCCAACTCTTAGGTGGGCTCAGAAGGAAGACTTTGGTACTTGAGAACAGGAAAACTTTATAAGGAATGCAAATTACACATGACTTATGTTAGCATGTTCTTTTCTATATTTTTAAGAGGAAACTATGTTATATGGAAATAGTTGTGAAAAGTGTATGTTATGACATATGGTTGAACTATATGAAACTTCTACAAGTATTCAAACATAGGAAATCTTGGTCCAATTCTATGGGTGTAAGCCATTTATCATTTTATTTACCGTCTCAGGGACAGAAATATTAAATATTATAGAAATGTCTTATAATGGCCAATGTTGGAATTTTCCCAAGCATTTTTATGGCTAATTCTTGGGAACTTTTCCATCTATTTTTTATTGAATGCAACTGAGAATATAATGCAATAATAACTCTGAAAAGAAAAATGTTAACTTTTTTACTCTGTATGATTTTCTGGAAGGAGTTTTTAGCCTCTCTGCGTCTCATTAATTTAAATATTGGAGTTCCCCTAAGGATTTACAATCTGAGTTTGTGCTTCTGCAATTCCACATTTATTTCCTGCATTTGCATTTCTCCTGTCTGGAATGTCCTTCCTGCCTGGCTAATGTCTCTATTTCTTTTTTAATTTTTTATATCCTCACTTGAGGAAATTTTTTTATGGCTTTCAGAGAGATAGTAAAGGAGACAGAGAGACAGAGAGAGACAGAGAAAGAGAGAGGAACATCCATGTGAAAAAGTAATGTTGATTGGTTGCCTTCTTGTACACACCCTCACTGGGGATGGAACCACAACCCAGGTATGTGCCCGAACTTGGGATTGAACCCATGACCTTTTCACCTATGGGATGACACTCCAACCAACTAAGCCACACTGTCCAGGACAGGGCTAATGTCTCTATTTCTTTACAGACTTAGCTCAGAGGTTGTTTAAGGGACCTCCTTAGCTAATCCTGCCTCTTCCCTTAGCAGAGAGAAGAAGTCTTTTCCTTTTGGGACACTTTCATTTTTATGATTTTTTACAATTTATTTGGAGACAGAGAGGAAAGGGGAGAGAACAAAACACTGATTTGTTGTTCCACTTATTTATGCATTCATTGGTTGCTTCTTGTATGTACCCTGCAAACCTGCAACCTTGGCATATCAGTCCAACACTCTGAGCTATGGGGTATTTCTATTTTAAAATTTTATTTAGTTACTTTTAGAGAGAGGGGAAGGAGAAAGAGAGGGAGAGGAACATGAATGTGTGGTCCTCTCACACGCCCAGTACTGGGGACCTGGCCCACAACCCTCTCATGTGTCCTGGCTGGGAATCAGACCAGAGATCCTTTAGCTCGCAGGCCTGCATTCAATCCACTGAGCTACACCAGCCAGGGCCACTGGGTTACTTTTATTATGAAACTTCTCAGGCTCTGTGGGCTGTCTATTCCTTACACTAAGTCTTGAGTTCCAGGATTACAGAGTATATTCTTTATTTATTTCTACATTTTCAGTGCCTAGCAAAATAGTCTACAACACAAAAGCTCCTGAAAAATGTTATTAAAGAAACACAAATTATTTTTAGAATCTTATTAAAGAACTAAAAATATCCCACAGTCTAATGTACACTAATTATATTAATTTACAATTTACTTCAAATCACCAATAGCTCTTGCATTAAATAAACCCATTCAGATTCTTTGAAAGGAAAATCCTGCATTTGATTCATTATCCAAAGTGTGATATCAGTAAGTTAATTTTGTTTAGAACTTCAGATGGAGCTGAGAAAATTTTAGGTAATTATCTTTTGAGAACACAAGTAGTGAAAACTGCAACTAATAAAGTATTGGAGAAGCAAGACGATACTCTGGCCTCTGTCTCTTCTTTGAAAATTGTTTATTTTGGTCCATTTTTATCATCTTACATTAATACCTATAGTTCAAAAGGAATTATTACTTTAATATACTAGAATTCTCTTTTTGTCTTAGGCAGCCACACAATGCATGCTATAAAAATGTAGTCCCTTGATAAATTTATTTCATGCTAATCTCACTCTGGTTGAAAAATAAATGTTTAAAGCTATGATTCCATGTTTCTGATCCTGTTGGGCTGGTACATTATAGATGCCCATCACTGATACATTTACATCAAGGGAGGAAAACAGCTTTAAATTTTATGACCTGTATAAAAATCATATTTATTTACATATCCCCTATCCTTGTAGCTTGATAACTCCTTAGGTTCTGAGAATTGATCAAAAAACAAAACAGAAAACAAAAAACCCACCTAATTTCCTCCTTACAATTTATGGATTTCTCACCCTTTCTATTTTTCAATTAGCTTTGGTAAGGAAAAACAGACATGCCAGTGTGATCTTATAGTTTGATTTTTCTCTTGTATTCATTTAAACCTGAACTATTTTGAAATTAAAACACTGTCAATGTGATATTCATTTTTTTCAAAAGAAAGATTTTTAGCATGGAGTCTTTTCAACTACACTCCCATCCATCTACAAAACTCACTAGCAAAGAATATACTTTTATTTTTTTTCCCAAACATCCATTATGCCAATGAGAACTTTTTTCAAGAAAAAAATGTTTGATTTCTACATGTTTATTTCTAAGGATACATCATCCTCCCAAAGGACTAGATTTGTGATTATAAAACGTCCCTACCTCCCTAGGTTTTGGTGTGTTTAATTTCAATAAGAGACATTTTTTAAGTCAAGAGCAAGGAAGTCAGACCTAAATAGGAGAAGAAATGATTTGTCATTCATTTATTCATTCATCCATTCATCTAGAGAATGTTTTCCATCATACACAGGGAAGAATCTGATTCCCGGTCTCCTCTCAAGGATCTTATTACAAGATTGTAGGGAAGGAGAGACTTGTACAAGAGTATGAGGTCTGTCCACAAAGAGTCCAGCCATTGTTAATACAAATGGAACAATTTCTGTGATAGCGATGCAACTGGGCAGGCAGCCAAGGAGAGTGGACTGGAATGTGCATGGATGAACAATGACAACTTCACTGTACTAGTCAGTGGGGGTTGTAGACACCATTGAGTGAGCATGTGTACTGTGTGGTTATCTCTTTCAAAATGACTGAGCCAGTAGAGCAATGAATCTGCATCAAATTTCACATTAAGCTTGAACATTCCTCCGCAGAAACTATTCAGATAATTCAAAAGGCCACAGCTGTGGGCAACTGATTATTGGCAGCTTCGTTATGACCACACCCATTCATGCATCACGTCTCATGCAGAGTTTTTTGGCAAAATAGCATATGACCCAGGTGACTCAGCCCAGATTTGGTGCCCTGTGACTTCTGGCTTTTCCCAAAACTCAAATCACCTTTGAAAGGGAAGAGATTTCAGACTGTTGATGAGATTCAGGAAAATATGATAGGGCAGCTGATGGCAGTGGAGGGAGACATATGAGATCCTAAGGTGCCTACTTTGAAGAGCACTGAGGTGTCATTATCCTATGTACAATGTTTGTTGTATCTTCTAACTTCAATAAATGTCTCTATTTTTCATATTAAACGGCTGATACCTTCTGGACAGACCTCCTATTATAGACTGGAAGTGAATCATGCAGGGGTGAGATTTCAGTATGAACAGACACAGTCCTATCAAACATTTAAATACTCCCATATCTGTTAGTTGAAGCTGCTTCCCAGGTATCCCAAACAACCGTCTTGTCCCTCAGCTCCAGGACATAGATGCCCTTCCTGTGACCTCTCCTACAGATCAGCAGCTATAGGCTGAAAGCTTATGCCAACCTAGAGCTCTGGCTCCAGCTCCACTCCAGCCCTGACTGGCCATTGCCTGGGCAGTTCCGGCTGTGAGGGCTTTGCCTTCTCACCCTTGGATAAAGGATCCGGAGAGGAGAACAGATTCCCTGGAAAGCACAATTTCCAACTGTATCTCAACTACCTGCAAAGATTTGAAACCCAGAATAAGAGGAAATAATTGAGACTCCATTTTAGAGCCAAGGTTTGGGGAATGTCTTTAGAAAATTCTGGCTCTTGTTATGATACCAAAGCCCAGGTTGTATGCTGGGCTTACCACGAAAACATGTCTGCTTTTGTAGATCAGGTGGAGCCTCTCAAAACAGGCATGGAAGTGTAATTTCTTTGTTTGCTGCCCATAACGTTCAGCTTGTGTCGTCAGATTTGCATTTGAAGCTACTCTTAAACGACAGCATCAAAATAATGATGACAGTCGCTGCAAAATATAAGAAATCAAAAGAAAAGGAAAAAAAAAGGGGCCAACCTCTGAAGAGAAGAATGGCTTCAAATGCGGTAATTACGCCGAGCTGCGAGGAGCCTCATTCACATATAATGTGTACTGCACGCCGGGGAGGAAGTGCCATGCAAACAAATCTGAGCGGAACACACAATTCCATCCGCCAAACACGGCGCAGGGGCCGCTCTCGCTGTCTAGACAAGAGCAGCTCAGAAAAATAAGCCATTTGCAGTAGAGCACAGGCACTCAGGGACATTCGTCAAAATCAGTGGGGAAGTCGTAACAAAAGGAAGATAAATTTGGTTTGTTTGTCTTTGTTCAAACTGACTGAACAGAGAGGTGGGACTCTCTTTCTAACTGTTCAGCATTTCCTGTTTGTTTACGCGGACTGGAAAAAACTTTCGATTCTTACAGGTTTTAATGAAATCTGATATACCAGTTTAAAAAAATTTTTTAAACCAAAGTAATACATTTACATAGTTCCTCTTTTCTTTGTTTCTTATTTTCACTGTACCGAACAGGATGAAAAGTAACCAACCCTCTTCCCCCATTTCCAACTCCCAGGGGCGAGGTGTTTCAACTCTTTCCATTGCCTTTTTCTCTGGGAATATACAGTTTCTCCACAGTTCTCACTAGCACGTTAATAATGCTAGTGTTTGCTTGGCCAATTTGAAACATTGTTTCTTTACCCTGATCCCCACCCACACACACCCCTGCCAACCATCAAATCTTTGAAAAACAAATCCCCAAACTTTCCCATACTCTACAGATTTGGTTAAATCAATAGTCGGTGTTCACATTTTTTTTTTGTGGCTAAATATTACTTACTATTGAGCTAAGGTGTATTCTAGGATTACAGATTTTTTTTTTCCAGGAGTTGAGTTGCTTCCCTCACACCACTTCCATGTTGGTCCATGTGTGTATTGCAATTCTCTTCATTCTGAAATTTCAAAACATCTATCAAGTTGCCTGTCATTAATATTTTCCACATATCTAGTCACATCACAAAATCTAATTGTTCTCATCTTCTCTCTTTAATGGGGACTTTCCTCCCATAAACCTCATTCTTGCTGTTTCAACCTTGACTGTTTCTCTTTGAGCCTGTTTATATGCTAATGTCCAGGGCTTCCCGGCATCTTTTGATTTGGATCCTCTGAACTCCATGTGCCCCTTTGTTCTGGTTTACTCTGGCTTATCATCAAAAATGAATTCTCAGTATACCTGGTAATCAGGAATACGTGGGAAGTAATGTATTTGGCCCTTGAATATGGAAAAATGTCTTTTTCTAGCCATCACATGAGTTTTGGTATGCCTCGTTTGAAATTTCCTGTTAAAATTACTTCCTTCAGGATTCTGAAGGCATCACTGCCTTCTCTTTTAGCTTCCAGAATTGCTGTTGAGAAGACTGATGACATCTTTTTTTTTTTTGTATCTGATCTATTTTTCCTCTTGGAAAGCCAGTAGGATTTTCTTTTCACTTCGAGTGTGCTGGGATTTCATGGTGCTGTGCCTTATCGACAGGGTCAGGGCTGTATTTCTCTCTTTCTCTCTCTCTTTCTCTCTGCCCCTCTCTTCCATTTATCGTGCTGGGCACCAGCGGCCCCTTTTGGTTGAAGACTTGTGCTGCTCCGGTCTGGGATGTGTTTATGCGGTAGATCTTTGATCCATTTCCTTCTTCTGTTTCTTTTGGGACCTTATAATAATTAGATGTTGGGTCTCCTGAATTGGTCTTCTAATTTTTTAAAAATCCTTTGTCTCTTATTTAATTTTTTTTGTAGTTTTTATTTTCCGTCTTGGGAGATTTCCTTAACTTTACCTTCCAACTCTTCTATTTAATGCTTTTATTTTTGGCTTTGAATTTTTAGGATCTTCCTTGCTCTCTGATCCTTTTCCATAGCAACTGTAGCAGATATACCCTCAAATGACCCAATGAGTCACCCTCTAATGTAATCTCCCACTCTTGAATTGGAGCAGATCCTGTGATTTGCTTCTGGCCCATTGAGTATGGCAAAGCCGATGAGATTGCCACTCCCTAGGTTAGGCTATGCCATATGTAAAGAGTAAGTGAGCGATTCTCCCACTGGCCTCCAAGAAGGAAGCTGCCATCTGTGAGAGAGCCCGTGAGAATGCCACCTGGCTAAGTAAGACCTGTGATCAGCCTCCGGGACCTGAGAGCAAGCGCTGGTGACAGCCAGCAAGGCAACAGGGACCCGCAACCTCTTACAACCATGAGAAACTGAATTCAGCCAACAACTGTGTGAGCTTGGAAGGGAGCCCCAAGCCTCAGGAAGGAACACAGCTCAGCAGAAGCATTCACTGCAGCCTGCTGAGACCCAGCAGAAAACCCAGTCAAGCCATGCCTTTAGTCCTAACCCACAGAAGCTGTGAAATAATAAATAGGTGTTTTAAGCTGCTAAATTTGTGGTGATTTGTTGTGTGGTAATAATTCAGGAGCCTGCTAGTCTATCCTATGGTTGCAATAGCATCCTTTATCTTTCTGGATATTTCTTTGCTTTCCTAATTGTTTCACTTATTCTGTTAAAATGTGTTTTTATTGCTTTCACGTTGGGGGTTTCCTACAAATCTTTGATAAAAATTGGGTGAAAGTTCATAATTAAAATAAGGAACTATAAGATGACTTGAAAGTCTTATGGGTCTTAATTGACCTTGAGTAATGGATACATCAGCTTTTTTGTTTGTTTGTTTGTTAAGGAACAGTATTTACAGTAACTGCAGGTCTTTATCTCTGGGACCCGTTGGTTTTCCAGAGATAAACGGCTAATGCCCTGCCAGGTGGCTGCATTCCGAGGCAGGGAAGGGGAGGAAGTTGGTTTGAGGTCCTACCATCGATATGCTGATTTAAACTTAATCTATTTCTGAGCTTTACACTGGCCTCCAAAAACAAACAAACAAACAAACAAACAAACAAACAAACAAGTAGTAAACAAAGAAACAAACCGTCACCATGATTTCTAGTTTTTGCTGATTTCTAGGTGTGAATACCCTCCCTTGGCTGATTTCGAGTTACCAACACGATATAAATTATGAACAGAGTTGGGAAAAACGTGTACACTGGCTCTCGCAAGCCCTTACACACTCTCTGGAGCACACCACCGGGTCCCAGAGCCTTCAGTCTCCATTTCAGTTTCTCTGAAGAATAAACTTTTATGCACATTATATGCATAAGTTGCTACAGCAGAGAGTTGGCTATTGCAGAGGAGAAAAATACATAAAAAAGGAGAGCTCAATTCTGAAATCACAGGACCTCAGGTTGAAAACAGAAAGAATGAAATTCCAGGGTATGGTTGTGAGATTTTCTCAGATGTAAGAAGAGTTTTTCACATTGCTTCTTGATCTTTGGGACCACATTGAATGCCTGAACTAACACAAGTAACTTCCTGGGCATAATCCCAAAAGAAATGGACTCTTTAATCCTCAGCACCTTATTTAGGAGTCTCGCACATGAGCCACTTAACAGTTAAGGCGCTTTCACATTAAGGGTGCACATCTCTCTGACTTGTGCTTTAAACCCGTCTTCCTGAAATGCGGTGAGCATGATCAGTCGCAGTGACAGGTCTGCAGGGAGCTTGTCACACCCCCCTCCCTAGCAGGTCAGTTGGCCCCTCAGTCAAACCAGATCAGGGCAAAACCTGGGCAAATGAGCAATGCCCCAGACCCTTGCCTGATAATCCAATTCCAAGGTAGGGCCCAGCTCCCCAACTTTTGTTCCGTTTGAGAGTCATGGCTACAGTATGGTTTGTGCTTCTGTCCCGCAAATGGAAGGGCAGCAGGGGCCAGAGACACGCTTACCAAGATAACAGAATTAGCTCTTTCTCTTCTCTGATCTTAAACTAGCTTCTAAACTTGTGAGAAGCTCAAGGGGAGAAAGGAAACAGGGAAAAGGCTTGCTGTGAGGTGCTGGCAATGCCCTGAGGGACACGGAGTCCTAGAAAGAAACTAGCTGGTGTTTCCGCCCCTTTTCCTCTCTACTGGGGTGTTTCTGCCCGACTCTCCTAATCTCTGCAGAGTCCCCCTGGCCAGCTGGGCAGCTGCTTTCCCTAGGAAGTGCCTCTTTGAAGCTGGAGGCCTCACCTGTCCTGCCCTGAGTGGGGCTGCAGCGCAGAGCTAAAGGTCTGCAGAATGATCGGGTAATCGAGACCCAGGCTGTGTCCCTTCCAGGCGAGGGTTCCCAGGGCAAGGTGATACACAGCCTCATTTTATGAGCCCCCCAAACGAGCCCTGCTGTCAAGGCTGCTGCCAGGCCTAGTAAAACCCAGACGCTATCCTCTGGATTCCCAGGGCATTCGTGGGCAGGGAGAGCACAGATTTCTTTTAATCTTACCATATTGGCTTTGTCTCTTCCTTTTTTCAAAACGTAAAATTCAGATTTTAAAAAATTTATGGAATACCTATGCATTGAGGAAAATTAGAGAATGCAAGTGAGTGGGGACAGGGAGAGAGAGGGAGAAGGGGAGGGAGGGAAGGAGGGGGAGAGGGGAGAGAGAGAGGATCGGTGAGAAGGACTTGGAGGAGAAGACCATTATTAAGATGAGATATTTTTCCAGTTGCCTTTTTTTATGTTTAATCTTTTTAGAAAACGTTTTTAAAAAATTAGTAAAATACACATAACATAAACTTTACCATCTTAGCTGTTTTAAGTGTTACCCTTCAGCGGCATTAACTACACTCACAATACTGTGTTACCAATCACCACCATCTGTTTTCAGAATTTTTCAATCTGGAAAACAGATTTAAAAACAGAAACTGTGCTCATTAAGCAACAACTCTCGATGCCCTGCTCCCTTCAGCCCCTGGTAACTTCTACTCTTTCTCTAAGAATCTGCCCATTCTAAATAGATCATATAAGTGGAGTTATACGATATTTGTCCTTTCATGTCTGACTTATATTGGAACAATATTTTCAAAGTTTATTCATACTGTAGCATGTATCAGAACTTCATTCCTTTTTTATGGCCGGATAATATTCCATTATTTGTGTTTGTCATATTTTGTTTATCCATTCATCGGCTGATGGATACTGGAATTGTGTCCACCTTTGGGCTATTGTAAATAATGCTGCCATGAACGTTGGTTTACAGGTATCTGAGGTCCTGGTTTCAAGTCTCTAAGGTCTTACACCTAGGCATGGAGTTTTATCCAGCTTCTCAAGGTGTTCTTCAGGTGAGTGATGCTCTGCTCCAAGGCGCCCCTAAGAGTGGGAGTGGAAGTCCGGGCTCACACAGATATTGAGCCCCTGCTGCGGCAGCTTTTTCTCCATCACAGGCTCTATCTGGCCAGGCCATCTCACTAGGTGTTGAACACTCAGTCAGGTAGCACAGCATACCTTAGAGGGAATTCTGTGCCAGATGGACCCAGGTACAAATCCTGGACTAACCACTACCCAACAAGCTGTTAGCTCATGGACAATTATTTAATGGCTTTGAGCCTTGATTCACTCATCTGTAAAAAGGGGATTGTAATATTGTTACTTACAGTAAGAAATATATATATATATAAACTAAATATATATAGTTAATATATATGAAAACTATATATATAGTTAATATATATATTAACTATATATATTAACTATATTAGTTATATATACTATAACTATAACTATATATATAACTATATTAGTTATATATATTAACTATATATATACAGTTAATATATATATGAATATATATATTTCCCAGTTGTGGTGCAGAGCTTCTAAGGCCTTTGAAATTTCCCAAGCATAAGAGCAATGAAAGTGAAAGGAGCAGCTGTCTTTTGTTATTCACAAGCCCCTTTGGAACACACCAGAGTTTATGTTAATGAGGTGACTTTTGGAAAACCGTTAAGGATGGGGGCTGGTTGTGAGGGGAGCAACCAAGTGGTCAGTGGGTTGGATCTTTCAGCCCCGCTCCCCAGCCTCTGGGCTGGAGACTGTTTAATCACCAATGGCCAACTACATAATCAACCGAGCCTATGTAATGAAGCCTCCATAAAATCCCAAAGGGCAGGGTTTGGAGCGCTTCTGGGTTGGTGGACACGTGGAGGTGCTGGGACAGTGCTGTGCTCAAAGAGGACTCAGGGGCTCCATGCCCCTTTCCCCGTCCCTTGCCCTGTGCATCTCTTCCATCTGGCTGCTCTTGAGTTATACCCTTTATAAACTGGTCATCTAGTAAGTAAACTTCGGAGTTCTGAAGTTTATTCCTGAGTTCTGTGTCCTGCCCAGTAAGTTGATTAAACCCAAGGCGAGGATCTTGAGAACCCCCGATTCACAGAGGATGCACAGGTGACACCCTGGACTTGAGGCGGATGTCTGAAGTGGGAGGTGGGGCAGTCTTGTAGGATCTGACTCTGACTCCATGACTATAGTATCAGAATGGAATTAAACTGTGGGACACCCAGCTGGAATTGCAAAATTGCTTGATGTGTAGAAAGCCCACTCATCCAGTGTCCTAAGTGAGGCAGTGTTGCCGAGTAGTATGAGAGTAAAGGAGAGACACGCAGGAGCGGGCTTTTCTTTTACAATGGTATTTCCCTTGTAAGGTTGCTGTGAGCACCATGTGCTTAAAACAATGCTTGACCATACAGTGAGTGCCAAGTAAATGTTGCTTTCTTGCCTTTCCTCCGCCTAGGGCCATCTCTCTGGATTATATATATTTGCTTCACCATGTATTTGAGGGAAAAATGAAATGAATCTTTTAGGAGAACTTAGGAGATTCCTCACTCCCACAACTGAGAAGCCTATAGCCCACAACTTCACTAATAATTACACAAATCCCACTGCCAGATGACGGCTGGCTGCCAGCACTGTCTTGCCTGGCACACTTGCCAATCTCAAGGTATGTACAAAAGGGAGGACAGAACTGCCACCTAGGAGACCAGCTTTCTCAGGGACCACCACAGGGAGGACCACGTGGTGGTCGCAGAATGGCGGCATGAAAGATGCCCCTTGCAACTGGACGGTCTCGTTGGTTTGGCCTGACTGAAAAAGAAAACTGCTATCTGCACTCCCAGGCAAACTGTTTGGCTTGCCAGGCTTTGTTCAGTGGCCCATCTCCTCTTGGGTTTATATAATAATGTAGTATAATGAATGGGCCATCCATGCCCCAGGCCAGCCCTGGCAGTCCAAGGATGGGAGTTGGTACAGTCATGCGTGCTGAGGCCCTCCAAGGAGCACAGGTGGAACAGCTGATTCCAGGTACCATCTGGGGTGGTGGCCACAGGGGCATGGGTGGCCCCTGGGGTGAATGTAAAGGTAGACTCAACAAGCCTTATTTGCAGCACAAGTAAGTGGTTTCTTTTGATTTTTTTTAAGACAAAAACTATGGGCTAGACTCCAGAGTAGAGAATCCCGCAGCTCTAGTTTTAGAAGGTAGGACAAGTTCAGTATAGACTAACTACTCAGGTTCCTGTCAAGCCTTCCTGGGGGTGACTGCTGTCAACCTGGGAGTTCACAGCAGTTCTAACAGCGTCTCTCTCCTACTTCACCAAAGACAGCCCTGCCTTTGCCTCCGCTCTTGTCCATTCCCCACAGCTGGAGAGAAGCACAGTGGGTCCCCGTGTTCACACCTGAGGCAGAAGGAGGGGAGTGTAGTGGGAAGGAAGCTGTGAGGCCTGTGAGTGTGGAGGAGTTTCCTCTGGGGCAGGTGGGTGGGAGAAGTTGAGAGCTAAGGAGAACGGCTCTGAAGCAGCTGTGGGGCTGGAGTTGTGAGGTGCTGATGTGTTAACTCTCTGGAAACCAACAGGGGCCCTGACTTGCAGCGTTTGCTGCGCTCTGTGGTGTGAATACTCCCAGCGTGGCTGACTGCCAGCCACCAATGTGAAGTCAACTGGTTAGAAAAGTTCAGTACACCACTAGGAAGGAGGGAAGTAAAGAGAAGAAAAAAGATTACGTATTTCAATCTTTAATGCTATTTGAGAAACAGACTTGAGAAATCTCGTCACCTCAGGCTCTTGTATACAATGCTTGAAATATAATGCTATTCTGATTGGTCCAGATGCGCCCCCTGGTTAATAAACATGAATCTCAGAAGCAAAGAGGGACATAGCCTAACTTTGTTGTGTGCTTATGTGTTAGGCATTTCATGTACTTGGTGTCATTCACACCCCACAGCAACACTAGGAGGCAAGTGTGGCGGGTCTCATTCCCCAGAGGAGGAAAGGCAAGTTCAGAGGTTTGCAGTAACTTGCCTAAGGCCATGTGACTAGGAAGGTGAGATTTGGACCTGAACCTGGTCTTTCCTGGCTTTAGAGCTCATGCTTTGCTCACCACACCCCCCTGAACAAACCCCTGTTCCACTGCGACCCAGTACAAGGTTCAGGTCCAAATCTGTTCAGTGCCATCCTTCCTATCAAGGGGTGGGGGTGGGGGCATTCCGTCATTTTCAGTTTCTCTTTTATTGCTTCCACTCAAAGGACGGCTTTCTCTATCAAAACCCCTGTTCCTATGTCTTTGCTTTCTCTGTCTCTTCCTCTCCTATGGTCTGTAGTTCAGTTGGTTAGAGTGGCATCCTGATATCCCAAGGTTTGATCCCTGGTCAGGGCACATACAAGAAGCAACCAATGAGTGTACAAATAAGTGGAACAACAAGTCATGTTGAGTGTGTTCTCTCTCTCTCTCTCTTTCTCCCCCTTCCTCTCTCTCTCTAAAATCAATCAATAAAAATCCACCACCACCACCACAAAAAACAAAGTCCAATGTATGGCAATGGTTCAAGTACTGAATGCATGGTTAGCCTGTATCCCTGTGTGAGGGTTTTAGAGTGCAAACTGTGCACCCAGCAGAGCTGCAAGTTTAGAGTCAAGCTACTTGGGGAGGTCTGCCCAAGGCCCAAGTCCTGAGCATGCCCCTCAAACGCTGTGGCCCACAAGCTTTTGTCGGAAGGCTCTTCCAGCCCTTCCTCGAGGCCCTAAACCTCCAGGGTTTTTTTTTTTTCCTACTGGTTTAGCTCAAGGTGGCTTCCTATTATCCTATTATTTGTAGCTATCTTTTTGACCTCTGGGTAAGTAGGTGTCTGTCTTCCACTGCCAATCTCTATGGTCTTAGGCATCACCTTTTGGGTTGGGGAGTCCATGCTCCATGAATTTTGGGTGAAACACACCCCCTGCACCCAGCAATTACTTGGTCTGCTGTCAGCTTCTTGTTTCTGTGTGGTTCTCTGTAAGTATCCTGTGGGAGTTGTTCATCCTAGATACAGGCCACCTTCATGCTGGGAGGATCTGGACCTTGTTCCACAGGGGCTGCCGTTCATGGTTCATATTATGCATGTCCAAGTGAAAGGAAATCACTGGCTTATCTAGGGAAAGCCTCATGGGCTTTGATGTTGTAAAAATAAAAAAGTACCTGGATGAGAATTCAGAAAAGCAGGCCGAGTAAGTCTATTAGATGGAGCCACAGGCTACTTAGTGTTCATTCCATTAAACAGCTGATTAATCTTCAAATCTCATGTTCTTAATCTGCAATATGGAGGTATTAATGGCATGTATCTTGGAGGATTGCTTGAAGGATCAAATGTGATAATGCACGTCTAATGCTTGTTTCTTAGGACGTAGCACCACACATAATATTTCGCAAGGTGCCTTTGATATCTTATATGCTCAATAACCATTTGTGCTTGGATTGCTTAGTTACACATTAACTTGGAAACATCACATTCATGCCTCATAGGAGCATACTGATCCTCCTACAACCAAGAGATTCAGACTCAGGTGGGAGAAGGCAGTGGGGGAGGGGAAGAGTACTTATGGGCCTGGCATCCCAAAGTTGTCCTGTCCTTGTAGGGGAGAAAGCATGGGGTGTGGGTAGAATAGATGCTTTTAAAATCAAAGCAGAGCTCAGACATGTCTCCAGTAGGGTTTTGGAACACATTATATTCTCTCTGCAGGACTCTTTTACCCAACACCTTCCAAATTTTACAATGTTGAGAAAGCCAGAAGCTGACAGCACCCTACAGTCTGCACCTGAACATTTGCATTTCCCCTTGAAGATAATGTAGGAAGCAGGTGCCATGTAACGTGGAAAGCTAGTCTTTTTACACTGCTCCTTTGTTACTCAGACAACACGATAATGACATTGAACAAACACAAGCAAAGAGGTATATATTTCTTAAGTTACCCACTCCTATAAGTAAAGATTTTGCCACCACGTTTTGCTTATTTCCTTTCAGGTCTTGTCCATATGCACTTATTATTTTTATACAAGTGTACCATAGTGTAAAAACGATTTTGCAATCTTGCTTTTTAAAAAACAATTACATCATGAACATTTTCAAGTGTATTATAGCTGCAGACATAGTACTTATAATGCCTGAACATTATTCAGTCGAGAGGCTTCATCACATTTCAATCAGTGCTTTTTAATACAGGGCATTTGGGCTGCTTCAAATCTTAAGATGACACTATGAAAAACATCTTTGAATATTTATGCACCTGTAAATGTAATATTTTTGTGTACATATATGTGCATATATATATACTTATTTACACACGTATTTTCTCCCTTTGCATTATTTCATGGCAGCCAGCATTTCAGTGCGTGCACTCATGAGGATGAATGAAATTGCAAAGGCCTTTAAGATCTTGGGAAAAAGAGAATTTCAGCTAGACCATAATAAGCCTAATACATTACTTTGTGAAATACAGTTATGTGCAGCTTCCAGAAAAGTCATTGGGAATAAACAGCATTTTCTTTCAGGTCAAGCACTTTTGTCCCCTTACGGAAGCTATTGTTTGTGTAATTATGTCGGGTTGAAGTTGGCAGAGCCCTTTGACCCGGGATGGGACGGCTTCAGGCTGGCAGATGTGTTGACATCCCAGGCTCGGACACGTGCCTCTGGCGGCCGCACTAGCATCTGGTCAGCGTGCCCTGCGCGCGTGTTCTGCTGGCGCTGCCTGCCTAGGGAGCACACTGTCAGCCTGCTCGGCCCACGCCTGAAGCGGAGAGGGGTCTGGAAAGGCTGACAGAAAACAGAGCTGCTTTGGGGTTGTCTTCCAAGTCTCTGGAACTGTGTACTTTTTCGCGTCTCCGATAAAATGGGATGCGGCTGCGCTGAAGGGGGCGGGGGGTAGTTGGAGGCTGTGCAGGGCACCTTGCAGCTGGGAGACACAGGTCCTTAGTAAAACACACACGCACACCCCTTCGGCTTCAGTGGCCTCTTTAAAAAGAGGCAAATATAGCTGTTACTTTATGAGAAAATGGAAGGATTAGCAATCTAGCTGGGAAACACAATGGTTTCCCTTCAAGCTGACTTTCCTTGCAGCTTCAGAGATGCCAGTGAATAACACGAAAGAAAGAGTTGGAGATAGTTGAGTTATACTGAAATGAGGAATTCCAAAGATTAAGAAATCTCAGTGCCCATGAATCACTTTTCTGCCCCTCGGAACTCCTGAGTCCTTTCAGCCAAGTACTCAGAAAAGGAGCCGCTTGCGTCACTGTTTGGATTTCTCAAGTCAGTTCTCATTCTGGTATTTACAGTGCGCTTCGGGTTGGCACGGTCGTTGCTTCTTTGGAGAATGTATAACTCTTGCCGATTCCTGTCCTTTTGTTACCTTTCTATCTGCTTTGAAAACCTCCTCCCGTGAACCTGCAGGTTTTTAGGTGACAATGGGGCACATCTGCCAGTGACAGGGAGCTACCACATCAACCAGCGCTCCCCGCCACTTTGCACGACAGTGCTTTTCTTCTGCAATGCACATGGTAACAGAGGACTCAGTGCGGGTGTCAAGCATTTGCTTATTTAAAGGAGCATATTAAAATGTGATATACTTTATATGCCTAACGTATTTGTGCAAAGAGCAGAAAATACAAGCTTAGAGGTATAATTGGTTTGCAGGCTAATCCCACACCGAAGTAGTTGAACGGATGCCTCGATAAGAAGAATTAGAAAATAACCAAACCTGAAGCTGCAGTCAAGGAAAGGAAAGGCTCTGCTGATGGTCCACCCTGGTTCTGTTACTGTCCTGATGTGCCTGCCGATATCTACCCCCCACAAGCCACCCACGGGCACCACACACCCACAGTCACGTAGAATGTGCTAGGCGTGGGGACAGAGTCCACAGCATCTTCTCTGCCTCCGGTGGTTCCCCCCCTCGAAACATCCTGCAAAGTGTATTATTTCCAAGAACTACAAGGTCAGTGCACTTGAAAGAGCTCAGGCATGAAAGGAGAGTGAGGACATGGGTTGTTATGTTACTTTTATTGCACATCACTCTAGACACCACAGAACTCTGACAAATGCAATTCTCTATTTCCTTCCCCAGTTGAAACCGGGCTTTATGCATGCCATAATTTCCAGATGAATTAAATCTTCAAAAGAGCATGCTATGTCACAGAAGGAAGCATGACCTGTCATTGTAATTCTAAGTGTCATTTTTCTCTTCTTCTGTATTAGTCAATTCCTACTTTGGACTTAAACAAAAGCTCTGATAAATTTGGAACATTCAGTAGTATGAGAGATACATTTGAATTGATGTAAAATGAATTGGGCACGGCCACAAATTTTGTCTAATGTGGCTTTCACACGAAGTGTTATGCTTGGAAATTAAATTAATCCCCAACATCCCATAAGGCAGGGAGCCAGCAGCAAGGGTGAGGGCTCTGGAGCAGTGATGATCCATCTTGCACTGATTTTGTGACCCTACAGTGTGTGACCTTTGAATGGATGGGTCCTGGACGCAGTCAGTATGCCCACCTTTAAAATGGGACAAATATATCTCTCATTTACTGAGATACAGTGTTGTTACAAAGATATCTTTGATTTGATTAATGCTTTTGCTGCTTGGCAAAGAATTGCTTTTTATACCATGGATGTGATGTTTTAGTATTCTCCCTTAAGATTTTATTTTGAAGGTGATCAGGCAAACACCAGACACCAGCAACTTTTAATAAATATATACTGTTACACTAAGCACTGCCGTTTGTTTGTTTTTCCCAGGCCAAATAAAACTAGAAAGCAGAACATAACAGTTCACTCATGCTGCAAACTTTTGGACTGCAGCCTAGATTAAAAACAGCCACAATAACAACAAACAAAAAGGGCACAGTTTCTCCAGCTACAGAAATTTGTTTTATGGGCTCCAATAAATTCTTGGCACATAAAAAGTACAAAGCAATCTGCAGTCTTTGTTTGGCAGAGGCCAAAGGCTACCCATGTATGGGGATGGAGGACAGTGTTCCTTGAAAGAGATGGGTTCCCAGGTTTGAAAGAAAGGGAAGAAAGACTGCAAGCCCACTGATGATGGCAGCTCAGTGGGGTGTCTGTCTCAGACTCTGTGAATCCCTCGGCTTTCATAAGTTGGGGGGGGTACCAATGGCAGTGTTTCAAATTGCACCCGGAGGTGAAGGCTGTCAGGCCTGCACAGTGCCAGCCCAAAGCTCAGGGGCCATGTGAAGCCATGGCTGGTGCCACCGAGGATTTCTCTTTATTTCCAAGCATTACAAGAGGTTTACAACCCAGGCTATTCAAATGCTCCAGTCAGTTGCTCTTCATGGGCAGTTTTTCCCTTTTCATTAAAAAAGAGAGAAGAAATACCTTCACATTAAAAAAGAAGAAGAAGAAAAACAAAAATGAAAAAAGCCCAGACGACTTTTTCATTTAAGGATAAATGCTGATGGAAACTTGACTTTCTGCATTTTCTTTCTTCTTTTTTAGTTGAAAGGCTTGCCATGGTCGACCTGGTATAAATTTACAGCTCAGCCTACTGGCCCTGAAGTAAATCTGCATACATATTTTATTGGAAGTCACCTTTAAAATTGCTGAAATGGCGCTGTTTACCCTGCTAAGGAATGCTGCGAAGGGAGAGAGAGGAGGAGTACCAAGGAGAGATGATGTGATTTATTTGGCCAATCAGAGCGATGGATGGCCTCCGTAGCATAGCTTCTGGGATGCTGTCCACAGGCCAGGCCGCCAGCAGCAGCCCCCTGTGCTCTCAACCCAAATGGGACTCATGAAATGAGGGTCAGAGGTCGGAGGGTTTGTGGCCAGCACTGGCAGCCCTGCAGGCCTTCCTCTCAGGGTCGGACTTCTCCAACTCTATGCGAATAACAGCGTTTCTGCCTCACTTTATTATTAGGGGGTGAATACATAGTTTTATAGTGAAACCTAACAGAAATTGAACTTATCTTAACTTTAAGCTTCTACCACATCTTTTCATTTAAATACAGTGGTTTAAACTACACAATTGCCTTTCTGAATTTGGTCATTTTCAAAGACTCGTCAGAACTGTAAAGGGTTGAGCTGGGAGGCGTTGGGGATGAAGGAGACATAATTGAGCAGGCTGGTATTATTCCATCATTCCTCTCCCTTGATCCTCCCCAAATGGAAATTGATAAAATAACACTGGTTAGGTTTAAAGAGATAAGGCAGCCGTGACCTATAAATGGAATGAAGGAAATAAAAGGACATTCACCTAGAATTCTTCAGGGACACTGACCTTCAAACCGCAATTAAATTGTAATCAAACAGGAAAGGGAAACTTTAAGATGAGAAAATAAAACCGCAGGTAGGAAAGGACATGTAATTTGACTTGAGAAATCAGGGTCTTCAGATTTATAGTTGCAAGGGAGTTGCCTTCCATATTAAACAGAAAATTTATGCCTAAAGTTCTCAATCAGCTGCTGTAGAAAAGGGCTTTAATTTTCTGTATGCAATTATCCTCCCCACCCCCCAAGCCCACACTGTTCTGGGAGGCTATACTGCATAGGCGTTGGAGCTATGCTACTGGTATTCAAAGCCTTGGTTGGACATTTCTGAGCCGTGTGACCTCAGGCAAGTTATAAGACCTGTCTGAGCCCCAGTTTCCTCTCTGTAAAATGGGAATAATAATGGCACCTACACCATGGTGCCATTTTAACAAAGATGCCATTTTAACAAAACATGGCGTTTTAACAAAGATTAAACACATACAAGTTTAGAATAGTGCAAGCCTCAGTAGGTGTTAGCTGAAATTATTGTTATTGTTATGTCTTGTTGTTATTTGAAAGCCAAAATTATTAAAATACGCAAAGTGGTCTCTGAACTTTTGTTTTAAATAAATGATTCTGTATGAAATCCAAGTCTTCATGGGCAGTTTTTCCTTTTTTATTAAAAAAGAGAGAAGAAATACCTTCACATTAATGTTTGTTTAGTTTTACATAATCAAGTATATCATACACACACACACACGAAGGAGTAAAAATGGCCACTTTGCTTGTTCCCTTCTTTCTAATGACCGACCCTCTGCACAGCCTGGGAATGGCAGGACTGACTAGTTGAGGGTCTGGGTTTCTCTGGCCGGGCAGTTTGATCCAGGGCATCGGATCTGAATGTGTGCCCTTCACCCCCTACTAAGAGTTGTCAAGTTCAGCCTGTGGGTATGTTAAGCACCTTAACAGAAAATGGGAATGAATGAAACTGCTTTCAAATAGGAATATCTTTTTAAATGTTTACTCTTTTAAGCAAAGTTGGAAATGCATGCCAAAACTAGAGGAGAAGTTTCACACACACACACACGCACACAGAAATTCAGAAACCTATTCATTATTTAATTGACCCAATTTTTACACTGATGGTCTGATTAGTAATTTTGCTTGTAAATTGCCTGACTGTGCTTTATTATCTTATGATTGCTCTGGATGACGTGTCTAGTTCAGCGGTTTTCAACCGGTGTGCTGCAAGACTTTCTGAAACATGCAATACCTGACTACTTTAGTCTGGGGGCACTGACCTCTTTTTCCTTAGTTCGTCAAATAAAAAAATGACAACAGCCAGCACAATGGCCATCCTGGTGAATGAATCAAAATCCTACCTATTTTTTGGTCAATTACCAAAAAATATAATATTTATTTAGGTGTGCCACAAAATTTTGGTGATTCGTTTCTGTGGGCCATGAGATGGAGAAGGTTTAAATCACCAGACTAGTTTAATACTAAGTGCAACCTAAACACTATCTCTGGCCAGTCCCATAAAATATGGAACAGTCAGTGTCTATTACACATCTATCTTGCAACATTTCCAAATGAATAAAAACATAAACACTTTTTTCTCAGTTTATAAAGTCAATCTTTTTTTTGTTATTTATAGAAGTGACAAAATATTTCATGGTTTTAGCAATGGCATTTATATGATTCATTGTCTAAATCTTCATATTACGTGTCCAAGAAGGAATTTTGCTTGGATTTACTTCTGACTTACTTTTATGAACTTTTTATTTATACTCACTTGGAATTTAGTTTAAAAAAATTAAAAGAATTTCATGTTTATCTGGCTAATCATACAATTATAGAAGTTTAGAAACAAGGGAAAAATCATCCATTCTAACTTCATGTGAAAGAGGTAAAATCTCATGTCCAGATAAGACATTTTTCTTGGCTAAGGGAATTGTAGGCTTTTAGATATCTGATGTCATTGGCAGAGGAATTTCAGTGGCTCTTTTCTGTGTTTTTTTTTAAACCCTACCCCTGAGGAGGACAAGGGTCCAAAGATTCTTTTTTATGTCTTCTTTTTTATATTTATTTATTTATCTTTAGACAGAGGGGAAGGGTGGGAGAAAGAGAAGAGAAACTTCAATGTGTGGCTGCCTCTTGCATGTCCCCTGCGGGGGCCTGCAAATCCAGAAATGTGCCCTGACTGGGAATTGAACCAGTAACTCCTTGGTTCTCAGGCCTGTGCTCAATCCACTGAGCCACACCAGCCAGGGCTAGTGGCTCTTATTCTGATCTAATTAATTGAACCCAAAGATATTTTTTAATGTAAACATTTCAGTCAGGATTATACCAATATTGAATAATTTGGTTCCAAAAAGTTTTTTTTTTCCTCTAGTGAAAACCATTAGGACAATTTAATTCCCTGATTAATTTTCTATAGAGTGCCTGTAATAGTTTTTCATATTTTTTCATTTTCATTTTTATTTTACTGAAATTATTTTCACTAGGATCAATTCTTTTCATTTAAACTTTATGTCCAGCATTAGTTTTTGTCATTGATGAGTTATTTTTTAAAGGATTATAGCTTTGGCCATAATGAGTTTTTTCTCTGATGGCCATTATTTCTACAAAGTGCAATTTTTATGGGTCAGTTTTTTCACTACTAAATTTTCTTAGGAATATTTTATTTTCTGACTAATTTTTACTTAATACATTTTATGCAATACAAGTTTAGTACCTGTAAACTTTTGGTTCTTATAGTAGTATTAATCATTCCTACCAGGAGTGATTCATAATAAATTTTATAAATGATTCATAATTTGTGTTTATTTCTTAGTTAATCCATGAGAAAAACAGTAAGGACTTTTATGGAGGCGAGAGAGAGGGAGAGAAAGAGAACGAGGTAGAGGGAGAGAGAGATAGGCTTTCTACCAAGTAGCCCACGGCCGTCACTGATGTTTTTTCCCCTATAAGTCAGTTTCTGAGAAGAGAAACTCCAACTCTAGAAACACAGTACAACCTTTGTTATTACGTGAAAAGGGCTTCCAGTTTCAATAGAGTATTTCTGTAATATTGTACGTGTTTTCATTTCTTTGGGAATAATGGCATTTGTGTGCAAAATGACTTGGTTTATTTAAAAGAAAGCAAATGTATAAGGGCAGAGACCATCCTGAAAGATAAGATTCTATCTTTTTGTTTTCTGATATTACCATATATTGTTCCATAGTTATGGAATGAAAGATCAGACTGTGGAGATGTGACTTTCTTGGAGTTCTAGGTCTACACTAGCTAAGGGAGCTTGGGCAAGTCAACTAACCACTTAGGCTTACTTCTTTGGAAATACAGATAATTCTTACATTGCTTACTTATTAGAGTTTTTAAGAGGATAGAGTCATAAGAAATGCTGAATTGTTTTGAAACCTCTGAAGTGTTAGATCCGTCATGTATGGAGGTTAATGTTCAAGAACACAAATACACCTGCCATGAAGGGTTAAGCTGGTTTCCACTCTTCCTCTGGGTGTTTCCTTGTGCTCTTTGCTAAACAATGACCAGAATTTTATATGTCAGTGTTACTACATTATTTAGAATACCAATATTAATTAAACCACTTCTGGGCAAGCAAGGAACAGCAAAACAAATATTGAAATGCCATTCTAGACCTGAGCACTGGCCTAAGCAAAGGATGGAATGCTGGGCTAATGATGGCCTGGGGTAAAATAAGCCATCCTCCAGTTTTCCAAGAAGTCTGCCAGTAAATGTGGTTTTAAGCTCCATGTGGTATGTGTTAGATGTGGAAAAGAAGATAGGGACACCCTAATGGGAACAGAGGGAGGTGATAAGCCTTCGGAGACACCTATTTCAAGTGTCTCTGAACAATAAGAAACCAGACTCCTACAGAGAGCAAGAAAAATAAACTCAATGAGCTCTGAAAGAACAAGAAAAGAAAAAAACACTTGAATCCAATTTAGAAAAAAAATAGGCTATAAAATCTTGGCTTCATTCCTTAATAATGAACAAGTAAATGAATAATTGTTGGGTTCTGAGGCTCTGAGTTAGTCATCAACACCAATCAGTTCTGTCTCTGAAACCTACTTCATATCATCCACTGCTCTCTGTTTACCACTCCACTGCCCCCGTCTGGACAAATCCACCCCACACCCACCCCTGTGTCCTCTCATACCAATGGGGCAAGTTGGTGCAGAGAGGAGTGCTTGGAGTGAAGGGATCTCTCTCTCTCTCTCTCTCTCTCTCTCTTTCTCTCTCTCCTCCCTCTCTTTTCTCTTTCCATTCTCTCTCCTCTCTCTCTCTCTGACTTCTCTCCTCCCCCCTCCTCTCTAACACACACTCAACCTGTTTGCTTGGATGTTTCTGCTCCACAGCAGCCACATGGGTCTTACAAATTCCAAGAGTGGACTACAAGTATGGGCCTAGGCTCAGCCAGCTGGAGTGCACCTGGGACACAGAATGAGCTAGCCGGATGGAGACAAAGACTGGACGGTGACAAAGACTGGACTGGACTGAGCCAATGGTACAGAACTTTTGGACCTTGCCCTTTTTACTGGGCTGGATGAAAACTGGGCTGAATTTTTTCCATAGTGGGACGGACAGAGATGAGCACCAGAGCTAAACCTGGAAAGACTTTGTGTTTGCTCCAGTTTCAATAGATGTTACCATTAGGCCATAACCTCCCATGCATGGGTCCCTAGAATGCTTTCCCTGGACTCTGTAGAAGAGCTCCATTTCTACCAGTAACACTTTGACAACCCCCCACCCACCTCTTACACACCCATTTTTCCTGCCCAAGATAATTCAGACAGAGAAATCTGCTTTGGGATGGAAGCCTTGACTTTACTCACTTTAAGAATCTTCACCCTAGTAGGAAGATGCCAGTCCTGTTAGTGAGATATCTGCTGTGTTGCCTGACAAGAATTTTCCTGCTCTGTATGTTCTGCTCTCCCTCAACTACCTACTATTCACCCATTCCCACTTTTGAAATCTAAGCCCTCATCCCCCTTTCTTCTTTTTCCAAAATGTCATATATACCCAACACTGCCTCACTGTCTCTGGACTTTTCATGCCTATGTGAATTCCCCATTACATGCATTAATTAAAACTTTGTGTTTCTTCTGTTCATTGGTCTCCATTAATTTGATTATTAGCACAACCTAGAACTTAGAAGGTGAGAGGAAATGTATTAATATTTTTAACCCCCACAAGGGTAAGCTGCTATAACAAAAAGATAAAAAAGCACAATGGTTTAAGTAGGATAGGTGTGTCTTTTCCACACAATGGTCTGAGCTGAGCCATCCAGGGCTAAGTAGGGCAACTGCCATCTTCGGGTTTTCAATGGCTGCTACTGTGGTTTCCATTTGCTAGCCAGTGGGAAAGGGACCAGGCCAGGGGAATTCATACCCAGGTCTTGTGGTACAGGTGGCACTTAATCCCTTCTTACAATCTCATTGTTCTAGAACTAAGTCACATGGCCACATCCAGCTGTCAAAAAAGCCAACAGAAATGTAGTGTTTAGCTGGTCAGCCACATGCTCAGCTAAAACATGGGGGTTCCCTTATTAAAGAAGCGGATTATTATGAACAGTTAACAGCCTTCGCCACAAAGGACTACCCTTCTATCTACCATTGCAACTGTATCTCCACTTTCTTCCCCTTCTGCATACCCATGGTCTGTTCCCGCTAGGCTGCTGACCACAACCCAAACCTGCGGGCACAGGCCAGTACCTCGGCATGTGCACGCCCTGCTTCTACTCACCTGGTGGGCTCCGACTCACTGTGGAAGGACCATTTGAAAGAGCCCTTCCTTTTTAGTACTTTTTCTGATGCCTTCGCTCCCTTGGAAAATTTAATCACTATGTTTATCTTCCCTTGAGCTTTATATATAACTTTATTACAGAACTTTAATTATTTATGGCTCCAGCTTATCTCTAGGCTGGAATCTCCTCAAGATCAGGGACGTATTTTATCCCTATTTTGAATCCCCCAAATTTAGTGCTTGTCTGGCTCAAATTTAGTCTAGGTATGACGAATGGATGAAGTTTACATAGAAGTAGAACAGTCAAGCCAGTGCTTACATATTAATTGCTACAGGGTTTCAGATCGCTCAACATTGAATTTCCCATCATTGCTGGTAAACCGATAGAACAAGTACGTGGGAGAAGAAGTAAAGAGGAAGGAAATTGGAGTCATTCATGGATTTATTTAGAATGCCAACTGTCTTTTGCTCACAGAGCCTTACACAGTCAACACTTAATCTGTTCATTTGTTGATGAAGAAGTTGAGGTCTAGAAAAGCTAAAAACTTATTCAAGCTCATCCAAGTCTTTAAAGTACAGCAAGCCTTGTACTGAGGTCTCCATACTTCCTTTGTAGAACTATTGCCATATACCTTGTTCTGAAAAATAATTTTATATGGGATTGCAAATACCAGAAATATTTCACAGGATGATAGTGAGGTGAGGTGGGTTTATTTTAAACATTTTGCAAATTTTGAGGAAGTTACTAAGACTCTAAAAATCATAATTGGACAGACTGCTGCTTGAAAAGGAGAGAACAGTATGTGGCTTATACTGTATAGCAAAACAGTAGCTGAGTGCAAACACTACAGTGCTGTGGCCTAGTGAAAAGTGAAATATCTGCCCCT
The DNA here is from genome assembly GCF_019186645.2 of Phyllostomus hastatus. Taxonomy (NCBI): domain Eukaryota; kingdom Metazoa; phylum Chordata; class Mammalia; order Chiroptera; family Phyllostomidae; genus Phyllostomus; species Phyllostomus hastatus. The sequence goes on along the minus strand of NW_025333977.1, from coordinate 14,125,466 downwards.
TTTTCTTTTTACTTATGACTCTTTCCATTTATGTATTTTGGGGCTAGTTACTGGCAAATATAAATGTTAAGTCATGTGCTTAAACATGCAGTGCCAGCACTGGAGGCAGCATGAAGCTTTTCAACCCACGAATTTAGATTTTACTTCAGTTCCATAAAGGTGGCAAGTTGAGTCACTCGGGGCTCATTGACCAAAAGCAGAGCCCTGTTTGTGGCTCTCTGGAATTCAGTGTTTAACTCAGAAGTCCTCTGTGGTCACTCTGTCTTGCCGCAATTTACACAGCATTGGCTTGAGCCCCTATCTGACTTCCCGAGAGTGGCCCAACAGCTTCCTCGGGGGTCCCATGAATTCCTGAGGGCTCATGTTCTCCTGGTTCCTCACAGCTCTTGGTGTCTGCTGCTGTGGACTCTCAACTGCGTTAGAGTCTCACCTCCCACAACTGCTGTCTTCCCTGCTTCATGCTAAGCCACAAGTGGGACCTGGCTCCTTTCCATTTACCCTTAGGCTCTCCTTATAAAGCATTTGTATGAATATCAGATTTTACTGAAGTTTGACTCTCTATGAAAGAAGGGACATATGGAATACAAATTCACTTAGACAGCACTCGTCCCTGTTCCTCAGAGTCCTTTGTCCCTCCTGCCACAGGTGACTACTATTCTCCACAGGCTCCTACTTCCCGCCATGTTGGCAATAACCCCTTCACTTGGGTTTCCTACATTCTCTGGAAAGTTGGTTTCTTTCCCATTACTATGCAGAGCTATTAAGTACCTGTTCTCTGGGGCCCTGGGCCTCCCTTGGGATGGCCTCCTATGGCCCCAGTAATGTGTTTAGAGAAAGAGCTTCTGCCTTTTATCATCAAGAACAACAGACAGAGGCTTTGAGAGTTGAGTATCTCCTTTATCCCCTCCTCCTAAACCTCTGTCATGGTTTTGGAATTTAACCTTCTACTGTGGGAATTGTGCTCTTCACCTCCTTGGAAATAGCTAAAATCAGATCAGTTTCAGTTTTAATAAAAAAATTTCCCAGACCACTACATATGATTTAAGAGCTAATCAAGAAGATAAAGTATGCAAACAATTACTGGAACCAAAGGACTAATAGTTATAAATCCCAAACTTATCCAGGACAAGCAAGTTTTAGTAAGCAAAGTTTATGGTAGCTAGAACTTAACTCATATAAAACCACCAAAATCTTTAACAGGAAAATGGCACTAGAAGGGAAAGAGTGGTATAATAAAGGGAAGAATATGAACACCGTCATGCCTGCTCTTTTGCTGTTTAGTCCATAAGAAGTTTTAAGTTTCTAACAACTGAAGGAGCTCAAAAGTAGAATGATCACCTAGTGTGATCCTCGAATGATTTGTTTTCTGTGGGCTGTTCTCCACTTCTCCCTCCCAGCCCCACCCCCCACCATCAGATCTATTCTTCATTGTGCTGTCTGAGTTAGGCCTGGGAGGCTGACGCCTGGAGGTGGTATCACCTAGGCTCCGCTGCCTGCTGGGCTCCCCTGCCTCCTGGCTTCCAGGTGGGCTTGGCCAGTGGAAGGCCCAGCAAGAGTCCGGGGGACATCAGGAGAAGGAGGCCAAAACAGGCTTTTGCAACTCCTTCCCCGCTCTGGATGCATGTTCTGGAAGTGGCTATGTTACTACACGGCTGCCATGTAGTAACGGCTGGTCCCTCCTCTGTGGTTCCAGCCTGGTAACACCTCTGTGGCTCACAGGCCTGGGGGAGGTAACAACCTCCTGCTGGTGTTTGTCACAGTGCCTCATCTTCCCCATTTCCTCAGCTCTGCCTGCACTGCTCCACGTAGTATCTTCGCCGAGGCCTCCCGTCTTACTTGAGACCTGTTCTCTGTGGAAGCAGTCAGTAGATATTCTGAATAAGTAACACATGGTGGTAGAGGTATTTTCTAATGGATCGGACCAGAGATTCCAAGTGCTGTGTGTGGATTGGTTGGAGCTAAACATGACAAAGTTTTCACTGGTCTAGTGTGAAATTTAAAAAAGTAGGGCAATATAGATTTTCAAAAAGTTGAACTTGTTCAACTTGGAGTGCTATATTGTTTTCATTATACATCTCCTTCCTACTTTCTGTGGTTAAAATGATGCCTCCTGTACACTGTCAGTATGTGTTCCTAAATGTACTTACTTGGCAAAGCAGAAAGTCACCAGTGAGTGCCTTGAATTCATTTGAAAATATACCGTGATAGTCTGTAAAATCCAAAAGTCGAGGGGCCACTGGACTCTAAGCCATTTATGGTATTTATGGGCCAAATACCCCAGAAATACATGTACGGATTGCTGATTCTGCAGTATTTCAGGAATGGAACTACCTGGGGAAGTTCACCTAAGAACTCACTGCCCCAGCGGTCATTGTTCTAACGCCTCCCTGGCGCGTGACGTGGCTCTTTCCATAGCAGTCAGCGTTTCCTCCTCAAAGGCTGGGACTGAGACAAGGGACTCCCAGGAAGAGTCCTGCAGGGTAGGGCTTGTAGCTGAGTTTCCCCCAAACCTGGGGGAGTGAAAAGGGCAGAGTCACCCTTAATTCTCCCAGAGAGTGAGTCTCCGGTGCCTTAGCAACTAGCCTGCTCTGGGATACTCTCCACCTGAAGATAATGTCTTTATATGGTCAGAACTGACAAGAATGGTTATTGTCAATTAAGCAATTCTCACTAATTATTAAAATAGCCTTACCTTTCATTCATCAGTTTGATTAACTCTATTTCCTTAAAATCTAATGCAGTTTTTTTTCTATCCATATGATTGCATTATTGGGCCCTCTGTCATTTCGTGTCCTGACTTCTCAACTTTTTATACTTACCCTCAAACATAGATTGTGTTTTCTAGACCCGCCACTGCCCTTAATGGTCTGATAACCTTGACCAAGTCCGTTAACCCCTCTCAGATACTCAGTTTTCCCATCTTAGAAGATGATGGGGTTGGTCAAAAAGATTTTTAAATGTTCTCTCAATTCTGTATGATCTAAGCCTCAATTATTTCTGAGTTCTGAGTTCATTCAGGAGTTCAATACCAATTCAGACCCATCAATTGATTGCTAGGATTTTAATTCATTTTTGCCAGCATTTTAATGCCTGTGCATGTGTCACTCTGAAATTTAATTTGGCGGTTGAGCAACATATCCGACTGAAATCCTCGTCAACAGGACAGTGCTTCCTGGAGGCCTGTGCTCATTGTTTCCCAGCCCACCCTCCTCCTAGTTCTCCGCCCTTTTAAATCTTGTTTCTGATTGTAGAACTAAAGGTTTCAGCTTCCAACCTCTTTGTATGGGCTCCACCAGCCGGGGCCTCCCTGCCTGGCATTCGGGTCAATTCTGTTTGATGTGTGTTTCGTTCACCCTGTGTCCTTTGATTGTTTTTCTCTGGTAGAAGAAAAAAAATTAAATTAAATCCGGGGCTCTGTCAACAAATGTCATTGGAAATTTCTTCAAGTAGTAGCTTGTTCTTATTTGACAATCTGATGATTTTAGCAGGATGATGTTACTGTTCATCATCTCTGGGAAATTAACTTCCCTGGGTGGTGTCGATACCATGTTCACATAACCTCATGGAACATTTGAACATAAAAGCTTTGACAAATGGGTCTGGACCCGTGCTCTGCCAAATGCTCTGATGATGAGAAGCATATGGATTGTCAATAAATGTGCTGACAAGGTTGGAAATTTTTACCGTTATATTTAGGCGCTGAAATGACTTCGTGTGTAGATCTAACTCACATATCTGTTTTTGCCCGTTATAGAAAGATCTCACTGGCTGGTTTCCTTGAACGACTTCCCCTCTAGGCTCTGAGCGAGCTTCTTGGGCAGGACACTGTCATCTGCCCTCCTCTGTACAGCGCCCGGCACAGAGGAGGAACTCGGCGGGGCTGATCACACGAGCCATCTCACCGTGAGCACCCGCGTCGCGCTGTCTGACACCCACTCGTGACTAAGTCCTTGGTGTGAGGGGGGAGCAGGGAGAGGGAGGTGTGAGCCCAGCTCATCTGCATGACTTTCTCGGGTCCCCAGACTACACATTCTCAAAAGAAGATGCTACAATCACCACCAAGGAATAAGCCTAAAAATCTCACGCTGCCTAGCACTTCATTAAGAATGTGAGGATAGGGAAAGGCAAAGGCAAAGAAAAGACAGAAGAGAGCTTTGTGTTGCATTTTGCTCAGCTATATCGGGAAAATTGCTAAGGTATGAGTCATAATAAAATTACATTTCAGGTAAAGTTTACAACCCCATGCTAGGTTGTGGGACTCTTGGTATTAGGTAAAACTGGATATAATTTAGTAATCAGAAAATTTCTTAATTGATAGAAACGTCTCCCAACCAAACATCTGATTGTTTTGGGGGGGGTGGTGGCCGGGGGATCATTAAAACAAATTTAAATAAAAGGACACATGGACAAAGCCAAAGGGGGGTAGGATCGAGGGTGGGAGATGGGGATGGCTGGGGGGCGGTGGGGGGGGGGAAGTGGAGGCAACTGTACTACAAAAAAAAAGACAAAAAAATTTAAATAATATCCACAGAATATAAAGATAGTTTGTATCTCACATATTTTACAGTTTGCAACCGTGCCTGGTGCCACTTGGTCTCCACAGTGAATCCACATGTCGTGTGCCGGGTGGTAACGGTTTCCCACGTTACAGAGTAAGAAACAGCTGATGGTGGGAGGGAGGTGGGGGAGGTTAGGAAATGACTTATCGAGATTTCAACTCAGGTCTTGAATTCAAGCCTAGGGCTCCTTCCCCTTCCCACCCTGCCACAAGCCCACCGGGCCCCTGGAATCTGTGATGAGTTGTGTTTCGTTTGTCCCGAGGAGAGCCGAGCGCCGGGCATGTTCACGGCAGACCCCGACCCGGCTACAAAGTCCCTCATTAATGCTCCTCTGCAGGGTAGGACCAGGCAGTTTATATTTGCACTTCTTAACTTCTAGTATTCCTTCTGCAAATAGTAGTGATTTGGGGGAATAATATCTAAGCTTAAAAATCTAAAATTTCATCTCAAGGTACCTATTGTCCATGTGTCTGTCCATGTGGCAGAACTCTGACCATTGTCCAGTACCTTGGAGCTGAGTTTGCCTGACCCTGGAGGGGAAGGGATCTCCTCAGGGCCAGGCACGGGCAGCCTGCCTCCCTGTGCTGTGGTCTCCTCTTCCCTATCTCCTACTCCCCCTCCCTAGCCCCCAGACCCTCATCCTGTCATTTCTCAGGACCTGATCATTTTTCCATCCCTCCCACCATGAGGCCTTTAGAACATTAGTATGAATTTCTGTTGGTCCTTCATCTTACTCAGAGCTTGTCCATTTTACTCAGAGACTGTTGCAGTCCTACAGCTGTGAGTTTGAATCCTGGTGGGCTGACTGTGGACTCTGCCCGCTCCAACCTCAGCCTCTTCCTCTGTGCTGGGGGTCACCCATATGCTGCTTCAGATCTACTTCTCGCTCTTCCCTCGCCTGCTTGTGGAAGACAGAGCAGTAGCCCTCCCTGCCATCTGGTTTCTGGTTGGGCGTGGCCATGGAGAGCACCGGCACCAGGTTGGAGGGTGGGAGGAGGGAGGCAGGGTGTTTATTCCCCTGGCTCTCAGTCTGGGTCACTTCTGGCTGGCCACCTACTTCTACACCAGGCCACGTCTGCTGTGTCTCTGCGTTCTGGGAGGCCTTCTTTTATTTGTTTTAAATATTTTATTTATTTATTTTTTTAGAGAGGGAAGGGAGGGAGAAAGAGAGAGAGAGAGAAACATCAATGTGCGGTTGCTGGGGGTCATGGCCTGCAACCCAGGCATGTACCCTGACTGGGAATCGAACATGCGACACTTTGGTTCGCAGCCCGAGCTCAGTCCACTGAGCTACGCCAGCCAGGGCAAGGCCTTCTGAATGCTTGCCCTGCAGGTCGAGGATGAAAGGCACACTTTTCTTTCTTTTGCTAGCCCCAGGACACTGTACCTTTTAGTTTTCCTAAACCCTGCTATAGGTATCTGTAAATAATGTCCTTAGTTGTCTTTTCATTCATTTAGGTGTGCCATCTTCCTACCAGGAAAGAGAATTGTGACAATTAAATGAGAGTATATTTGTCAGTTGCACCTAGGATGCCTAGTATATATTTCATTGATGCCATTTCCTTTCCTAGCTCACCCTCCTTTGACTCTTTCACCCTTTTAAATTGTGTCTGTGATCGTGGAGCTGAGGGCTTTAGTCTCATGTCCATTTTAGGTATTATTAGAGCAAGTTTTGGGATCCTTTTAAAATTGAAGAAACTTAATGTTCTTACAACTCATGTTGGGCTGTCAGCTTAGTCTATAGTTGTCTTTGCCATCAATAAAGGAATAGCACTCATTGAATAATGAAAGAACACCTCTAGACAATTAATATAGACCCCCTAAATTTCTCATCTGAGAGCCATAGACACCTCCATTTTGCGGACAGCTGGAGGAGCAGGAGGTCAGGAGGCCAGAGAGTTGCTCCGTCTCTGCCTGCAGAGCTATACTGGGTAAGTCAATTAGAACCTGCCCTCTGTGGACCAGCATTTATAAATGCTCTTGCATGCTATTCTCAGCACCAGCAGGTAATGCCCCAGCCAGTGACTAACTGAATCTCATTTGCTTCATTGCTGGCTGAGTGACTGTAGTCCTTTCCCTTGAATTTATGACAGATGCTGGCCAGCAAGCCTTTTAGAAATTGGAATATTTTAGGCATTTTTAGAGAATGAGGCTCTGAGGCTCCTTAGTAGACAAGGAGTTGGAGACCTGACATCCTCCCCATTTTTCTTCTCTACAGATCCAGTAACACAACAGCCAATTAAGTGAACAATCAGGCTGCATGGCTTCCCAGGCACTGTATCCATCACTGAAGGACTGAGCAGAATGAACACTTTGTGTATTTGGGGTAAACATATTTCAGAAATGAATGCACTCAGCCATCTGAGTTTATACCCAGAAATAAAGTTAGGGTTAAATATAGAAACAATTGGCTTCCCTCTGTGCTGAAGACGTCTTTAATGAATTTTCCAGAGATGAGCACCCTAGCTCTCTGTACTCCAATGACGCTCAGGGCGGATGGTTTATGGATTCCAGTGTCATTCGTTTGTGATGGACACGGAACTCTGGGTGACTGATGGCTGATTTCTTGGAAGCCAGGCTCTTAGGAACATTATGTGCATGTAGGAGTCACTTTGGCTATAATTTCAAGTGTCATATTCTACCAGGAATGGACCAAGTCCAATATTTTCATTACCAACTTCCGTCAATTAACTTTGCTTTATCTCAGCAGGCAAGCATGTCTTATTGTCACTCGGCATCAGAAGGCAATTAACCCAGTGACATAACATGAGAAAAAAAATGTCCAAAGACAAAGCAAACACACCTGGAAAAAATTACTTGGTGATTTTCTCTTCTTAATTTATTTTGCAGCCATCCAAGCCTGCATCCAGGTTTTGTCTGGCCATTTTTCTCTTCTTTACAAAGTTGCCATTTCTTTAGCCCTGCAAACACAGGGAGCCAATGAATTAGTCTAACCCTACTTTGACACAGAGATGGAGGCAGCAGCATTGTGGGCTTCTATTGCCTGGGAACACGTCAGGGTTCTTTTCTGCGCACAGGGAGCAGCCAGGGGTGAGTAGAGGATGCTTCCTGAGCACCCCCAGAGTGAATCTGTGAGTAGCCTTGGGGTTTTCTGTGCTGTGCAGGAGAGAGATGGGGCTGGCGGGAGAGATGGCCCCAGAGGTGATCAGGAGAGAATCAGATCTGCCAAGTCAAACCAGGGGCTCTGGATGCCTCCCTCTGGAGTGTATTTCTATTACTGTAGAAAGAAATCTGGACATCCTGGAAAGAAACAGGTGTCCAGATATCTCCTATAACACAATGCCCTGCTTCTTCCATTCTGACTCCTGCTGGAAAAGGCACAGCATGTGCAGACGTGGTCCCCTGCTTCCCTCTCAGAGCTCTGTATCCAGATAGGGAGGCAGGTGAATGAGTGAGTGTCTACCTGTTTTGGATAGGCCTCATTTATCTTTGCTTTGCACTGGGTGACCTGATCTGCCGAGGGAGGCCCCTGGGGACTTCTCATCGCTCCACTACATCTCCCTGAAAGGACCGTCAGAGATGAGACCCAGAGAGTTGGAGCTGCTTTCCCAGGCTCACACAGCTGGCTGGTGATGGAGGGGGCTTCCCCCAGATTCCCCACTTTTGTCCATGGTCTTGGATATTGTAGACAGCAGTGGTGGACGCTTAGGGAGTGGTGCCCTAAATCACATTAGCCCTGCAGTATGCTGGGCTGGGGGAGGTACCTGGTAAAGACGGCAGCCTGCACCTCCATGAGGGGCACCTCCTTGCGAGGCTTCCTTCAAGTGTCATGCCCTGTGGCATGCTGCGTCCCCCAACACCAAAGTCCGCGAAGCACCTCTCTGTGAGTCCACTTAGACACCCGCCAGGCGTATTCAATTCGTCTGCCTTTTCCAACTGATTAATATTAATGGCAAATTTTTATTGAACATTTACTATGAGCCAGGAATGCTTTTAAATGGTTTAAAACACTGTTTCCTTTAATTTCAACCACAGTCCTGTATGGAGATTGCTATTATCCTCATTGTATAGATGGAGAAATGATAAGAATGTTGCTCCAGGGCACAGAGTTAGGAATTGACTGAGCTTAAACTTTTCAGTGCAATAAATACCCAATAACTCCACCTTTTCTCTAGACAAGTTCAGGCAAGATCGTGGAAGAGCAGGGGCGAGAAGACACTATTTCTGCTATTTAAGTGACCGCCTCGCAAGCTTCCTATTACTTCTCTCCTGTTCCTTCAGTCCAGGATATACTGGACATCACACAGGAACAGCTGCCCCTGATTTGCATTACGAGGGAGGGTTGTACAAAGTGTTAAGTAAATAAAGTAGAGGCAGTTGCACACTGTCCGGGGAGCAAGAGCTATTTCACAGAGAAAAAAGCCTTGGACTTGGGTCCTGAAGGATGTGCAGGAGTCCTCCAAGTGCAGGAGGGCATAGGGCATGCCCAGAAATGAACGGCGTGCGTGAAGACGTGGGGAAGGGCCTGTGTGGTCACAAAGCAGAGGTTTGCTGTTGCACTGGGCAGGGGATGCACAGCAGGGATCTGGGGATGCGGACAAGAAGAAAGGGAGAAATTCAGTAGTGAAAGGGCCTTAAAGTGTTAATGAGTTAGAAAGGCTTATCCCAACTATATTTTACAGTGAAGGATGGAATTAATTATCTGAGAAATTTTTAAAAACCCTGTAACTTGAATGCATTTAGATCTATTGGGTTGTCCAAAAAGTCTGTTTAGTTTTTTTTTCTGTAAAATAAAAGTCACATTTTTCATTTTCACCAATAACTTGATTGATTTGGATATTGTGAATATATCATGTGGTATAAGGTTGATTATTCTCAATTAATGTCTCGATTTGATGTCTGTCAACCTCAACTGGTGCACCTGACCGTGGCGCACCGTCCAGCGAGCAGTCTCCGGCCGGGGACTGGAGCTGTGCAAACCACTGCTGACAAGTTCAGTCCGTCACAGCACCTTCTGCATACACGGCACAAATCTTGGTTTAAGTTTCAGTTGCTTTTTTACCTTTCTTGAAATAATAAAGCATAATATGCTGAAAATGTTGCCTATTTTTCCATCTTCAATATTAAAATGGCTACATAAAAATTCACCAATTTTGATAAATTTTTTAAAATGCACACCGATATGACAGCTGTCACAATACAATCTAACAGAATTGTTTCGAATGAAGTTAAAGACAACTAAGTGCTACTGGAGCCATATTGTGGGAAAAAACAAACGAACTTTTGGGCCAACCCAATAGCATGAAACAATTGAAACCAAGATATGTTCACAGTGATAACTGCATTCTACACCCTGGAACCCCTCAGTTTTCTTCTTCTGTTACACTCTGGGGTTTATGTTACAATGCACTAGGGTAGGGTTAAGGATTTTCCTCCTCTCCAGTAGATCATAGTCAAGTACCTTTGCCTGTATTATCTTCTCTGGCAGGTCTGCCTTCCAAGGCATAATGTGCTTTCTTTTGTCATTCTGGGCAATGGCCAAATTAATGCTACCCAATCAGTGACACCTCTTTATATAAAGTTGGCTATAATAAAATGAAACAAGCTAAAAATATTCCCTGGGTTCTCTTTCCAATGGAATCTAGTTAGTTTCCTGTATTCTAAAATGCTCACGAAGATAAGCAGCTCATCATAAGATGGAAACTCATACCATTACCAAAAGCCAGGATTAATTAGACAACCAGAATTAACCATAAGGCCCAGAGAACCTGACTGGGGTCTCACTTATAACTTGCTCAACTAGCAGCTGACGGAAGCTGCTCTCTTGTATTGGGGGTCTTCAGTTTTAGGTATGAGAGGTGTCTACCAATCTTTATACCAATAATGGGGTCTTTCTACATCTGGCTTCCCCAGACCTCCTGGTTAGAATCTCCATGGGCAGCAAGAACACAGGGCAGAGGATAGAGGGCGAAGAAAAGACTGTGGCACATGCATTTTGGGAGACACACTCCTGGCAGTATAGCACATTGGAGATTATAGATTTTCAGGGGTTGGATCTCCTCAGCAAGTCAAAGAAATAGGAAATGAGATCTCCTCATCCCAGTCATGGTCTCAGTTCAGTCCAACAGAATCCGTACAAGATGAAGGGCAATGTTGGTCTAGCAGAGTCCATACATCGTGAACTGTTTGCTCTAGCAGGTAAGCAGACAGCAGCGAGGCATGTCTACCTGCTTTTGTCCTTAGTATGAGAAAGGCATTTGACCAGCCTGCCAACAGACAGAAAGTGGGCCAAGGGTAATCCACATGCAATTTCTACTGGCGAACACCGAGCCAAGTCCTAGGAACCAGAAGAAAGTTTTAGAATACCAGTTGGGGCCTTTGTTAGGCACAAAAAGATATAAGATATAAGCCTCTAAGATATAAGAGCAGAGGAGTGGTACTCATAAAGAGTGGTAAAAAGAAAACAGGATGAGATGAAAAGGTGCATGAGTACAATGACTCAAAATTACAAGGATGCTAAGCATGCAATGGCAGAATGAAACCCTGTTGGAGGCAGTAAAATCAGATTTGAAGTTATAAAATCAAGTCCTGGACAAATTTGCAAAGCTTTCTCAGGATGCAGAGGATAGGAAAAAGGTAAAAATGATGAGTGAGACCATGAACAATGTTGAGGATGGTAAGTGTAGCTCCCACCTAAAATTTATGTTTTCCTGAGAAAGAAACCAGGAGAATTAGAACTAAAGGAATAATCGAAGTCATCATTAGAAGAAACTGAGGTAAGCAGTTATTTAGCCCTAGAGAGTGCACTGGGAGAGGGAGATTTAATGTAAAAAAATGAGATGGAGTGAACACAGGTAAGGACCCTGCTTTCGGTGAATGGCGGGTTCGAGTGGTTTGGCTCCTTGCAAGCACTGAGCTGGCGGTGATGAGGCTTCTGGGTGGGTTGGGGTTTGACCTCTCAGTGTGGCAGAGCTTTGCCAGATTCTGACACGTGTCAGACAAGGGAACTGGTGCCATGACCTTTTTTGTGGACTGGAGCCTGGTCACCTATCTGCCCACCTTCTGCCTCTACCCTAGCTACTCTGCCCCAGCAAAGTTTGGGTTCCCTTCTTCTAGGGTTGCCAGATTTAGCAACTAAAAATACAAGATGCTCAGTGAAACCTGAATTTCAGGTAAACAAATTGGAACAAATTTACACTAAAAATTATTTGTCTGGAATTAAAATTTGAAATCCTGTATTTTATCTTGGCGACAATATCCCTTTACCTGCCCTCACTTCTCCCTACCAGTTGCCTTCTCTCCCGTCTGCACTTAGACTCCTGAATCAACATCCGAAGGCTTGTGTTTCACTGGTTGATCCTTCGGCTAGTCCTTGCCTGAACAACTCAAGCGTGGAACAAAGGGGAACGTCACTCAGTCAGCATTCACCAGGGGACAGTTTCTCACAGCGTCCTCCTTCTGTCTGAGGTCCGATGCGGGCTCCTACATCATTTCTAATTCTGCTATTAACGTTTTGCCAAAGCCATTGTCAGAATACATACTTTTAGTTAATAAAATAATCATTACTCACGTATAAACCTTATCTAAGAAAACTGACATTTATTTAAAATTATATATATTTGCATCTGAAGTTGTTTGAAAGAAAAGTTCTCCAAAATCTTTACAGTAATTACTTCTGAGTAAAAAAAATTTGAGTGTTAATTTCTTATTTATGTGTTAACATGGAATGTAACATTTTATAATAAAAAATATACTTTCATTTTAAAAAAGTCAATTATATTTTAAGATGACATATGCCTCAGAAATCTTCCTAGTAGTTCCTAGACTTGATTTGAGTGTGAGAATTGCCAGAGGAGCTCTTAGAAAATGCAGATGGCTTCCTGGGTTTCACCTCTGACCTAATGAAGCAGAGTCCCCCAGCTGGGCCTAGGAAGCTTCCCAGGTGGTTCCGCTGGAGCTGAGTAGCATTTGCCCTTGGACTAGCATTCAGGAACCAGTGACTTAGAACAGCATGTGCAGGCTCTGATTGACCAGGTGTGGAGAGACTCTCCCTCAGCGGCTGGTACGCAGGCTGTAACTCCAATGAGAATAAATAACCACTTTCCTGCAGTCAGCTGCGGCCCGATAAGTTTCCTTTAATCGTGCCACTCTGTTTACTTTGGGCAGAGTTACTGAAGTCTTTTTGGAAAGATAGTTGGAATCTGTGAGGAAAGGGCTCCAAGCCTCATCACCCCAACTGAGGGCAGCAGCCTTGGTCTGCAGAGACAGGCCCTGGACAAGCCCCAGGCCCAGAGTGGAAATGGAATCAGTACTTGTTGCAGGGTCCCCAGGAGCAGAGGGCGGAGATGAGACCATCCTGGGTGAGAAGAAGGCTGAACCTTATAGCATCCCCGGGGTGGCAAATGGGTGGCATCTCAGCAGATGCCACCCATTTGTAAGAACTTGGGTTTAAATGTTAACAAATGTCTCCTTAAAACAGTACTTTAAATGGAGACAGAGGCAGGAAGAATAGGGTAAAAGGATCACTAGGATGGTTAGGAAGGGTATGCAATTCGCATTCCTTCTGCTCTCTTTCAATTCTAGGTAACTTTTTTTTTTTAATTTACTTTTATCACTGGGCCCTGATGGAAACCAGAGTTCAGTCTGGAGGCTAATCTTGCTAAGCACGCACACCAAGAGGAAAGGGCACAGCCCAGCGACCTTTGGTTTCCCTGCAGCTCTTTATCTTCTGGGGAAGGAAGCAGGATGGCTGGGGAAACAGACATTCCTTTGGACAAAAAGCACCTCCAGACAAATGTCCTTATCATTCAGTTTCCCTTATCTGATCACCTACACATTTTTTCAATTACAAAACCTCAGGCTTATTTGACAGATTTAAGTTGGGGAAAAACCAAAGCTGATTAATTTATTTCTGGAGTTTCAAGGAACTGGTTATCTTACAGCTGAATGGAGCAGCCAGCCTGAAACTTATATCCTTGTCCATTAGTCCATTTATCCATCTGTCTGTCCATATAGCCATCCATCCATCCATCCATCCATCCATCCATCCATCCATCCATCCAATAACAATATACTAAGCACTGGGTAAACAGAGATGATGAATAGTAAGTGGTGTAATAAGTGATGCCCTTTGGAGATTTTTTAAGCCTAGCAGGGAAGATAGAACTATAAAGATTATAATAAAACATTTTAAATGCTAACACACATATATAAAGTCAACATCAGAAGGTTGTTGATGCACTGTAGTACAGCATATTGCTCTTGAGCCAGACTGCTAGGTTCAAATCCTGTTTCTCTCATTCATCTTCTGTGTAAACTTGGGCAAAATATTAAACTTTCTGTGCTTTAGTTTCTTATCTGTAGAAGGAAAATAAGTAAGGTATCTATCTCATAAATTTCTAAGGAGGATTAATGACAACATATTTATTTCAGAAATTCAGAAATCATAACCTAAAATGCTAGCATATAATAAAACAAGGAGTTTGAGCAAGTATTTCCAACTTCTGGCCAAAGATGTCACCTTTTCTATACCTTTGACCTCTAGCCTCCCCAAATAGCCCACCTGTAACAGCATGAGGACAGTGGGAAGTCCATGGTGTGTAAGAAAGAACTCCTCTGTGAAAGATTACCAAATTGCCTCTGGAACAGTGTTTTTCTTCCTTTTTAGGGTCATGGATTCTTCTGAATGTTCGTTCATTGATTTAACAATTATTAGTGAATACCTACCCTGTGCTAAACATTCTAGGCACTCAGGGCACAGAGCAGAGATCGCTGCCCTAGTGGAGCTTATGTTCTGGGGGGAGGGGAGTAGACAATAGGAGAAAGCATAACACACAAGTGAATTAGTTAATATGGAAGAAGTGATATATGCTTTAGAAAGACAAAAAGAGCTGGAGCAAGGGAGTTAGGGGTGCTGGTGGGGGTGGGGAGGGACAAGGTATACTTAAAAATAGGGTGATTGGAGTAGCCCTCACTGAGCTGGTACAATCTGAGCTTTGCTGTGAAGAAAGGAAGGGAGGTGGTGGCACAGATACGGGAGGGAAGCATGAATGAAGCACTGAAAACCTTTCCATCAGGTACAGAATTGGCTCCACTTATTACCTTCTGAACAGCACATGGCTCTTTTCAGATCTCAGCAGGGGAAGAGCAAAGACCTGGAGTGCTATAGTGTATCCTCATCAGGATGGGACTCAGAGGTTAAGAAAAAGGAGGCAACAAATCCCCTAGATTTCTAAATAGTAAAAGATTTTTTGTGACTGTTTTAAAAGAGAAGCTGAAGTAGCGCTTGAAAAACCAAAATGACCTGGCAAGTATTTATCATGAAGAGACAGTGGGGAGAATATTAAGTGGAAAACAGGAAAATGCAAAAGCTAGAATCAGATAATTTAATCATTGCAAGAAGAGGTCTGAATTATGTGCAACCTACTTTGTATTTACTTGGTTTTCCAAATTAGATTGGAGTTTGATCTATAGCTGGACGCGGGCAATTATGCATCGCTGGGACACCTTAGAGAAGAGGTACTCGGTGAGAGAATAAGCAATCGACATGCTAAGAATGCAAATAATGAGGACGCAGACATGCTCCGATGGGCTACAGAGGACAACTGGGGATGATTAAAAACATGCACAAAACTAATGTAATCATCTCCTCATGACAGACACTTACTGCTCCTACCATGGAGAAGCTTAAGCAGCCAAGAGCATTCATTGACTCAGAGAGACTGGTTTCTGAATATGACTGATTAAGGAATACCAGGCCTTAGGGAGATTTAAATTACAAAGCAGTGGTTCATACTTTGGAGCAATTACTAAGTCATTATCGGACATGCATTTCTCTTCATTTTTCTCTGCTTTGTTATTCTTTGGGTTCAGAGATAGGTCCCCATTCCAGTTGAAGTCAACATGACAATATACTACCCATTTCAGCTAAGTCAGTGTCTCAAATAAGTGTCCATAATGCTTGGCTGATACTGTGCTCATCAGAAATAGAGGGGCACTGCTTTTAAAATATAAGTTTGATTTGTATGACTGTAACGTTACTCAGTAAGTGTTTAAATTTAATGGAAAATATGTTTTTTTCTCTTTTGTGAAGGTATTGCTATATGAGTATCCATTCCTAATGAAAGCATTATTCAATCAATTACATTGCTTTGTGGATTTGAAGTATGGGGTGGCTGGGAAAAGTTGCTCAGCTTGGGGCTATGGCACATGAGTGAGGGTCTTTGCTGGGTTTCACGGCTGTGTGGCTTGGGGAGTCTCTGAACACTCCCCCAGAAAGTCTGTACAACGATTCCAGTGAAGTGGGTGTCGGGATGTAAATGTTGACTAGTGTAGGTGTGTCTTTAAATCCTTTAATTTTTGATATTAGTATTTTCTATCTATGAGGATCAAACTTCACACACGCCAGAAATGTTGTGCCCATACAACTTTTAAAACTGACTGTTTACATTTCAATGAAATATTTCATTAAAAGTAAAAACGAAGTTAACCAGTTAGATGGCACGCTTACTGATTAAAATTAAATATAGGACCCTGGATCAGAAAAGAACAATTACCAACTCTATTAGGTAATACTAATTTGCATTTATTGAGCTGTCCTGAATTAAAATGAGTTCCCATGAGTTAAGAATGGCTGTGAATTTTGAGAGTATGTTTTTTTCTTTTTCTTTTAAGTAAAGCATGCCAGATATAAAATACGGATGTTTTACAGTGGAGCCCATGCCACCCCATCCTGTTTGCTGACTCAGGTGTCACTGAAACCACCGCATGATTAATCTTCGGAGTACCACTGCCCGGAGAATCTTTGTTTCTGAATTTACAAGGTGTTCTTGTTTGGTCACATCGCGGAATTACCTAGATAGTCCAGTCTGGTTAAAGCTATGTGGCTAGTTGCCTGAATTTTGGCTTTGCATCTAGATTTTGACTTCACAAATCATACTCAAAACTAAACACATAAGGCTAAGTGTAATGTATCTATGACACAATTCAGGTCTAATTTACCTAGTAAAATAATGAATTCTCCAATTGTGAAGATTTTGTATGTATAAGGAGAAAACTGCTTAATTCATCAGTACTATATTCCACATAAACACAAGTTCATGAAAGGAAAAGAATGAGCCCTATATGATAAGTTGGCTATGCCACAATTAATTTTTTAACAGTTAAACCTTTAATTTGGAGATAATTATAGATCCACATTCATTGATCTATACATGTCTATCCCTCTGCCAATACCACCAAGTCTATTGATTACGGTAGCTAGATACGAGGTCTTGAAATTGTGTAGACTGTTGCCTCCTACTTTAGTTTTCTTTTTTCAAAATGGTTTTAGATATTCTCTTTTGCTTCATTTTCCATATAAATTTTAGAACAATCTCCCAGGAGGCAGGAGTGGAAGTCCCAGCTCCTGCCACGGTGTCCCCTGTGATCAGGGGGTGGGGGAGGGTAGCAGCAGCTGCGGCTCAGTGGGGCAGAAGACCAGAGTCTTCCTCAGCCCCCTCCAACACGTTGTGATGAAGGCATTGTCCTCCTCTTACAGTCTCCAGAGGATGGAAGTGGGTCGGCATGCAGCCATTGCTTTTCAGCAGAGTCAGGATGGAGTAGAGTGGTTATCACCTTTAAGTGTTTTGTCTTCCTAGCTTGCCCTTTGCTGCTCCTTTGGCTAGAGGGATCAGGCCTTTGAGGTCTGGGACACATGATGCAAAAGGAAAACCCAGGAAGCTCAGCATTGTGTTGCTTCATGGGTCTCGAAGTCCCAGCTACCCTGCCTTCTTTTCTACGCCTTTCAGTGTCTTCTTATATTTGTTTGATGTGTAATGCCCAGAGTTTTTAGCTGCTCTTAGAGGGAGGAATAAGGATAAGAATATCTACTCCATATTCCCTGAGGTCCTTTCCCAATAATTTTTAATATTTATCTACAAGAGAGTATATCTTCTAACCTGAATTATAAGTGGAGGTAGTAAGAAGGGGTGTGGTATACTCCAAGGCAGGCTTTTCAGGGTGGTAGGCTGAAGTTCTGAAGAGAAACAGCTTTACCGAAGGCCCCACCATTCTACCCATGAGATGTAGCACGAATGCTAAATTGGCTCACATTTCCGAGAAATGCACCACGGATCATGGGAAGTGCTTGGGAGGGGGTCCTGGTTCTGACTTCCTTTCTGCCATTAATTCTGATTGTGGAAAGGAAAGCCACTTCTTAGGCTCAGGCTTCATACTGAGCCTGGGCCATTGATGAGGCCACTGGAGATCACAGGGCACTTGCATCTTCTATCTCAGTTCCTTAACGAGCTGACCGAATTCCGTGGCTCTCAGAAGAGCGGCAAAGGGTACCATTTGCTGGGGCTCTGTCTTGATCAAACTGAATTTCCCTGAAAGTGAGTATGTTTTTTCTAGCCTTACTATTTTTTTTGTTTGGTTGAAAATATTTTATAACTTTTGTGGGGCATTCTGTATTTCATTCAATAAATATTTTATGAGACATCTCAACAGCCTTGTAAAGAGACCGATGTTATTCCATTCTGGAGCGTCTGGAGCAGCTCCGGCTCTCTGGGTCAGGCTGCGGCACCGGAGCGCAGCACAGGCCCTGTCCTCATTAGCTCCTCCCTCATTCGTCCAGTTGGGATGAACTGCTGTCCAGTCTCCAGTACAAGATACAGGGAGTGGCCATATGTCTGTGCAGGTTCTGAAAAATGCCTGGCATTACTGATGCTTAATGAATAACTGTGAAAAAAATAGGGCTTTGGATTTTTAGGCTGTTTCCCACAAGTTCCTCAGACTGAAATCCTGGTAGAGCCCTCAGGATGAAGTTGCTCTTTAATAGATGGGTGGATGAATGCACAAGATAGGATGATAATGTGGATCTATGTGTAATTTATGAAGATGGAGATTTGCTGTAAGGGTGGTATATTTAGAATCTTAAATATTTTGAAATCTATAGTAAGTTAGATTATGTGTCCCCAATATCCTACAAATCAGCCAGTTTCTGTTATTTTGACAAGCTGGTTTATGGTTGTGCTTCTCAAATCTAAGCACAAGTTATTTTGTATGGTAGACAGAAAGTATGTGAGGGAAAATACAGCAATAATTTCCATGTCTTCTTTTATTTTCTCTTGCCCTCATTTTCTATGTCCTTCATTCCCTCTATTGATCTAACCTCCAAGGTTAATGTTTAAGAAGTGAAAAATATAAATAAAAAAGGAAAGTCAATGCTATCAGCCCCAGTTTTTGACAATGTGCCTCTTGAACAGAACAGGAGTCATGGAGTTGTTCAGAATCAATGCTTAAGGTATCCAGATTCATTTCTATTCTTAAAGACACTGATTATATTCTACTTCTCCTAAGGGATTTTCGCTGATCGTTTTCAGCCAAGAAGACCTTACCAGAGTACAGTTATTCCTTCCTCTCAAATCCTAATTAGCAACACCACATGGGTGATATCTATCATTTCCTGTTTGGAATGCCTACCGACTGGCCTTCATGTCTTATTTCCCTGCTAGATTGAGAGCTTCTAGAATCTAGATACATCTGAATCCTCCCATAATGCCTTTCATGTAGCAGCATTCCCGTAATATTTGTTGAAGACCTTTATGAATAATTTACAAGGCAAATCAGCTCCCAAAGATAATCTAAGTCCTTCAGACATATTATACTATAACTAGATTGGAATTCAACTGCCCAAACTTTGTCCTCCGCATTCATTAATTCGTTATACTCATCACTTTTCATGTGCGAATTAGTAGTGGGAAATAACTGAGGGCCCTGAATATATCTTGAATTAAAAAGAGAATCAAGGAATCTGGAATTTTGCCAATATTTACAACCATAAGACCTATTTATATGATACTGAATCTATACTGAAATCAGAAGTATTCCACTTAAAAATAAATGTACCATATTTTTCGGACTGTAAGATGCACCTAGGTTTTAGAGGAGGAAAACAGGAAAAAATTTTTGAAGCAAAACATGTAGTAGAATATTTAGTAACATAAATAACATAATATTTCACCAATGTAAATGTAAACAGAACTCAACAGCAGCATTAGCAACCATTATTCCTCCCAAATCTTGGGGTGGAGAGTACGTCTTATAGTCCGAAAAATATGGGTAGGTGTTTTAACCTAATGTTTGGCATTAGCATACTAAAATATAAGATATTTATTTAATATTCCTGACTCCATTTGTATAGAGATTAAGGTACATGATTGTTCAGTGCAAAACTAATGTATTATGTGTATCAGTGCTGTCTAGTGGAAATGTGGTAGGCCAAATGATATGCCACAACCCACCTCCACCAGGATGTCTATGTCCTAATCCCTGGAACTGTAGATATGTTATCTTTTGTGGCAAGAGGGACTCTGCAGATGTGATTAAGTTAAGGATCTTGAGACAGAAGATTCTCCTGGATTATCTAGGTGGGCCCAATGTCATCACCAGGTCCTTATAAGAAGGCAGGAGGAAGATCCTAATGAGAGAAGATGTGAAGATAGAAGCAGAAACATGCATGCAAGTGTGTGTGTGTGTGAGAGAGAGAGAGAGAGAGAAGAAATGCAAGGGCCTCTGGAAGCTGGAAAAGGCAAAGGAACAAAGTCTGTCTTAGATCTCTGCTGACACCTTGATTTTAGCCAGAACTATAAGATGGCTACCTTTTTGTTTTGTTTTGTTTTAAGACCCTAAGTATGGCGATAATTTGTTATAGAAGCAACAGGAAACCAAAACAGAAACAATGTGAGCCACAAACATGAACTACATATGGAATTTTAAATTTTTTTAGTAGTCACATTAAGTAAAGAAAAAAAAAAGATGAGATTGATGTTAATAACATATGAGCCCAGTATGTCCAAAATATTATTTTGACGTTATCAAAATTTAAAAAATCAGTGATATTTTATATATATGTATATATTTACCAACTCATCAAAATGATGTATTTTATAGTTATAGAACATCTCAATTTGGATTAGCCACATTGCAAGTGCTCAGACCCCACAGGTGGCTGGTGGCTATCGTATTGGCCTAGGTTATTTAAGTATAACCCATTATGCCTCAGTTATTTGGGTCCTTGTCTCTACAGTGTGGTTTACTGACAAGTTTGTCAGGTAGAACCTCAGCACTCCCCTGCCCCAAACACATCTATCTATCTATGGAAACATAATGTTTATTGAAACAAGAGCCCTGGGTGACTTATTAACTCATTAAATTTTGAGAAGCACTGATGTACATATTTGAATTTTTTTTTGCTTGAATTACCCATGGGAAAATTTGCTTAAATATTTTGTTTCAATCACCTTTTTATCAAATGATCAATACTTTCTAAGGTTTTTTTTGTGTGTGTGCAAAATTTTAACTTTTGGAGGGAAATCTAGGATTTGTCAGTGGAGAATTCTGCTGTTCATCTGGTCCTTCATGTGAAGGACTGTTAACATCACCTGCAAAGGGATCAGATTTGCTCTCCCTTCTAGCAGCCTTCAAGGCAGAGCAGGGAACGAGTCTATTCAAAAAGCAGTGCGACACGTTGAGCCAGCCTACAGCCACGAGTGAGGATGTGTGAGAACAAATCTCCTGCCTGTTTCCCAGAATGGTGCAGACAGGCAGTCCATGGGAAATCATTGTCACCCTGTTCCCTCATCCACATGAAAAGGACTTGTCAATAATGTGAAGGTTCAAATAGTTGTACTTTTTCTAACTTCCTTAAAATAACCAGCATTTCTCTTCTGGAACTTTATTATTTTTAAATTTTGAGATGTGTGATGCATTGGACAACTGAGCACAATACATTTGGGTGCTCAGAAAAGTTAGTGGATGGGGGAGGGTATGCGGGGGATGGTGATGGAAATAATGCAGTAAAATAAATAAATAAATAAATGTTAGTGGAATTGTTTGACAAAATGAATGTCATTTAAACTTCAGGTGAACTGTAGCACCTGGGCAAGAGAAGGGTGCAGAGTTAATCCCGTGGGGCTCACACTACAGCCTGTGCTGACACTGCACAATTTGTCTTTTGGTCCTTAGGTTGCAGACAGGAGGAGGTGGGAAATAAATCTTTAGCTGAGAGCAGAGAAGAACAAGTTCTGTAACATTTTGTAATATGTGAAAAGTGGTGTGGGAATAATGACAATTTTATTTTTTTTAATCATGTGATCAAAGCAATAGTAAAAGGTGAGGAATTCTTAAATTGTAACAAACACTAGAGTTCTGTTTTTGGTGATAATTGTAGTGTAGACTTTATATGTGTGCTGTTCAACCACAAAGCACCTACACATGCTGAATAAAATGCAAGAAGTATCTTCTAGTCTGTACCTGAGGACACAGGAATGTAAGGGAAGCCCCAGTGGGGAAAAAAAAGCAAAATGGCAAGTGGTTAGAGGAAGCTGCAGCTGCCCCCAGGGGATGTGTCTATGTTAGCCAATGAGAGTGTGTGTTGAAACACACATATGCAGAAGGTAGGGGTAGGTAAGGAAAAGGAAGCAAAGACTTGAGCCCTTCCAAACTAAAGGTCGAAATTGAGACTCTTGCTTATAAACCAGGGTCATAGAAGAGTTATCATTCCATGAAAGGGTAGGTGAAAAAATTCTGTCTACAGGCAAAAAGAGATAACAAAGGCTCTAACTGGGGTACCAGATGGAGAAAATAAAGAGAGTGGGAGAGAAATAATGCTTAAAAAGATACTGGTTGATAATTTTGCAGAACTGAAAAACTGGACCCTCAGAATCAGGAACCACAACATACCCCAAAGCAGATAAATAATAATGAATGTGCACGTTGACACACTAAAGTGTAACTGTAGAACATAAAAGGCAAAAGAAAAGATGGAAAAAACTGCAGGGAGAAAAGATGGATTATTTCAAAGGAATAGCCATGAGATTGACAGCAGAGTTTTCTAGCATAGACACAGGAGCCAGAACTGTTTTGAGTGCCAAGAGAAAATATCTGTCAACCTATCCTTGGAGAAAAATGGTGTAGTAGTCATGTTATGGTAAAAAAAAATATGTGAGACAATCATGAAATGAACTTCCAGCAAATATATTCTCTGGGAAATTGATCCTAAAAGAACAAGTGGAAGTATAGGAAAGACTAATGAACAGAGCAATTGGAAAACATAAGTGAATTCTGATTGTATAAAACAGTAACAAAATGATATTAATGACTAATTTGTGGTGAAGGAAAAATGGTGGCAAAATACTGAGAAATCAATAGCATGTGAAAGGGAGGAGAATGATCGAAGCTGATTATTGTTAGAAGGAATGTAGAATTATTGATCAACTTAGACTTTAAAAGGGAACATTCCAACAAAAGAGAGGAAAGGAAGAAAATAAAATAAAAGTAATTCACTCTAAATAGGGAGGAGAGACGGGGCAGACATGACAACATTTCAGGGAAACTAGCACAAAATAATGTGGCAGAGTACAAATGTAATGAATACGGCAATGGCTCTACATGGTCTAAACTTGCTAATGAAAAGACAGGTTGTCAGACTGGATTATAAGAAATCCCCTGTAGTCTGCTATCTAAAACACAGGGAGATGAGAGTGTTAAAAAAAATACTAGAGAATACATTTGGTAAATTCTAACCAAAAAGGACCTTATGTGCTAAATTAATATTAGATAAAATAGTTTTTAAGGCAAAATGCATTATCAGACATAAAAAATTACAGCATAGATGACAAAAGGCTCACTTCACTAGAAAGATGTAATATTTCTAACTTTGCATATGCTTAATAACAATACTCAAGTGTAAGATTTACATAGTTATAGGGAGAAATGGACAACTCCACAATAGTTGAGGGAGATCTGAATATATTAGTCTTCGTGATTGACAGAGGAAATGGACAAATATTTTGCAAAGATATAGAAAATAGCATAATTTACAGCCTTGATCTCTGGAACACATACACGGACCTGCACTCCCCAATTAAAAGACATTCCCCCCCAAATAACAGAGAATATCAAAAAGAAAACTGATTACAAAATATTAACAACTTAATTCTAGCAACCTATTAGAAAGGGCATCATGATAATTAAAAAATTCACCAATAAAATTTACCTTATCAAATTTAGAAAGTAAAACCATACAATTATCTCAAAAAAGCACGAGAAACATTTGATAAAATTCAGTATCCATTCATGATAAAAATTCCCATTGAACTAAGAAAGAAAGGAATTTCATAAACTAATAGGAGATATCAATAAAAAGCCTCCATAGTAAGTACACAATGCTGAAATGTTAGACTCATTCCTTTCAAGATTAGTAATAAAATAAAAATTCCCCCATCACTGTTTAAAAATTGTACTGAGGGCCTGGTAACTGGATTAGAATGAGATTTAAAAATAAAATGTATATGAGTCACAAAGGAAGAAATAAAATTGTTCTTATTCTAGGGTGATATGAGTTTCTACATAGAAAACCCAAGAGCAACTATAGTAAAATTATTAAAATTAACAAGAGAGTTCAGCAGGCTTACTGGACACTAGTTCAATTTAACAAATTGCATTCCTTGTTCACCAGGAACAAATAGTGACAAAATACAAAAATATGAAAAGAAGCACCATTTACAGTCAACAGCAAAAATGGTCCCTATTAATAAAATGTGTTGAAGGATATGATAAAAATTACAAAACTTTAACAAATAAAATTAAAAATATCTAAACAAAAATATGGCACATTTATAATAAGTAGACTCAGTAGCATAAAAACACTAATATCCCTAAATTCAATGCAACTTCAATAAAAATCCCAAGAGGTTTTCTATGGATATTGATAAAATAATTTAAATTTTTTTGTGGGCAAGTAAAGGGTCAAGACAATTTTGAAAAACAAGATGGAGGAAATGGTCCATTTGCACAATATATCTCAAGGTTTATTGCCCAGTATATCCCAAGGTGCATGCCACAAGGTTTATTATGAAGCTGCAGCAACTAAGATAATGTAGTACTGTTGTGGAGAAAGAAAATCTGACCAATGGGAGAGATTAAGAAAATCCAGAAAGGTACTGACACGTATATGGAAAGGATAAATTTTAAAGCTGCCATTTCTCTAAAGAGGAAAGTGGGACTGGGACTTGGTTAGCCAAGTGGCAAAGGAAAAACAATGTCTACCTCACATCATTTCAGGGAGACACAATTCTTAAATGTAGAAACTGAAATTTTAGATTGTTAGGAGACACTATAGAGGTAGCAAATATCTTGTGCATAAGAAAGGATTTCTTAAAGAGGACAAAAACAATGAACCATAAAGAAAAAGATGGACAAATCTGAATATATTAAAATTTAAAATTTCTATGCATAAGTAAACATCATAAGAACAAAGTAGGGAAGCCATGTGTATGGGAAATACAGTAGCATCATATTTAACTGACAAGAATTGATACTCAAAATATATAAAGGGATCCATGTCAATAGAAAAAACAAACAACATATTAGAAAATTAAAATATGAACAAAATTTACAAAAGGAGAAACTTGGAATGAACAATACACATATGAAAAGATCTTCAAACTCACTAGTAGCTAAGAAAATACCTACTTAAACTACAATAGACAACATTTCATATCTAGCACATGGCCAAAGATTTGCAAGACTGAAAATACTAAGAAGTGGAAAAATTTAGAACAATAGGAACTCAAATAAAAGCTCATGAGAATGTAAAACTGTAAACTCAGCAGCAACTTGGCAGTATCTAGCAAAATCGCAGGTGCTCACATCTAATGACTGAGCGATACAACTCCTGGGTTATATACCCTGAAGAAACCTCTCACACAGACAGATATTCATAGAGATGTGGCCTTCTGTGGTCCACTCTGGACTATCTCTCTGATGCTATTTCCCATAATTCTTCCTCTCACTCAACCCGATCCAGCTCTTCTCACTCCTTGTTAGAACACACCGGCACATTCCTACCTCCGGGCCTTTGCACATGCTGTTTCCTCTGCTTGGATCACTCTTCCCAAGGTATCTCCATAGCTCCTTTTTCATTTCCTTGCAGTTTTTACTGCAATGTGAAATTCTCAGTAAGGTCTTTCTAGCTCCTATAGTCCATCTTCTTCCCCAGCTTATTTTTTCCATCAGCTTGTATCATTAAAATAATAAATAGGCATGCCTTGTCTTGTTGCACTTCTCTTTACTGCACTTCACTGTCTTTTATAAAGTGAATGTTTGTGACATTGCTGTGTCAAGCATGTCTATTGGTGCTTTTTTTAACAGCATTTTCTCACTTTATGTCTTTGTGTCACA
This sequence comes from Phyllostomus hastatus, assembly GCF_019186645.2. Taxonomy (NCBI): domain Eukaryota; kingdom Metazoa; phylum Chordata; class Mammalia; order Chiroptera; family Phyllostomidae; genus Phyllostomus; species Phyllostomus hastatus. The sequence continues at coordinate 14,099,721 of NW_025333977.1, read as the reverse complement.
TTTTGGTAATTCTCACAATATTTCAAACTTTTCATTATTATTATATTTGTTATGATCTTAACCAGTGATTTTTGGTGTTACTCTTGTAATTGTATTGCAGCACAACAGACTGTGCCCATATAAGACAGTGAACTTAATTAGTAAGTGTGTGTTCTGACTGCTCCAACAACTTGCTATTCCCCATCTCCCTCCCTGTCCTTGGGCCTCCCTACTCCCTGAGACACAATCATATTGAAATTAGGCCAGTTAATAACCTCACAATGGCCCTTAAGTGTTCAAGTTAAAGGAAGAATAGCACATCTCTCACTTTAAATCAGCTAGAATTGATTAAGCTTAGTGAGGAAGGCATGTTGAATGCTGAGGTAGGCAGAAAACTAGGCCTCTTGTACCAAACAGTTAGCCAAGTTGTGAAGCACAGGAAAAGCTCTTGATAGAAATGCTAGTCCAGTGAACACATGAATAATAAGAAAGAGAAACAGCCTTTTTGCTGATACGGAGAAAGTTTTAATGGTCTGGATAGATCAAACCAGACAAACATTCCCTTAAGCCAAAGCCTAATCCAGAGCAAGGCCCTAATGTGCTTCAATTCTATGAAGGCTAAGAGAGGTGAGGAAGGTGCAGAAGAAAAGTCTGAAGCTAGCAGAGGTTTAAGAAAAGAAGCCATCACCATAACATAAAAGTGCAAAGTGAAGCAGTAAGTGCTGATGTACAGCAAGTTACCCCGAAGATCTAGCTAAGATAATTAATGGAGGTGGCTACACTAAACAACAGATTTTCAATGCAGACAGAACAGCCTTATGTTGGAGGATGATGCCATCTAGGACTCTCGTGGCTAGAGAAGAGGAGTCAGTGCCTGGCTTCAAGGCTTCAGAGGACAGGCTGACTCTCTTGTTAGAGGCTAATGCAGCTGGTGAGTTTAAGTTGAAGCCAATTCTCATTTACCATTCCAAAAATCCTAGGGCTCTTAAGAATTATGCTAAGTCTACCTTTCCTGTGCTCTATAAATGGAAGTACAAAACCTAGAAAACAGCATATCCATTTACAACATAATCTACTAAATATTTTAGCCCACTGTTGAGACCTATTACTCAGAAAAAAGTTGCCTTTTAAAATATAACTGCTCATTGACTGCTGATTGTACCTGGACACTCAAAAGCCCTGATGGAAATTCACAATGTGATTAATGTTTTCATGCCTGCTAGTAGAATGTCTATTCTACAGTCCATGAATCAAGGAGTATTTTCTACTTTCAAGGTCTTATTATTTAGTAAATACACTTTGTAAGGCTATCACTGCCATAAATAGTGATGACTCAGATGGATCTTCACAAAGTCACTTGAAAATCTTTTGGAAAGAATTCACCATTCTGATGCCATTAAGAACATTCATGATTCGTGGGAATAGGTCAAAATATCAACATTTAGCAGGCATGTAGATGACTTTGATGGGGTTCAAGACTTTAGTGGAAGAAGTAACTGCTAATGTTATTGAAATAGCAAGAGAACTAGTAATAGAAGCAGAACTTAAAGATGTGACTGATTTCTGCAATCTCACGATACAATGCTGACAAACGAGGAGCTGCTATTTATAATGAACAAAGAAAGTGGTTTCCTGAGATAGAATCGACTCCTAGTGAAGATGCTGTGAAGAATGTTGAAATGACAACAAAGGTTTTAGAATGTTACATAAACTTAGCTGATAAAGCAGTGACAGGGTTTGACTCATTTTTTATCATTGACACTATTTCGGATGTCTGCCATCTTTCCCCACTCTGCCCATCTCCGCCCAGCCCCTGTCTGCCCTCCCTCCAGCCCTTACCACACTATCGTCTGTGTCCATAGGCTATACATACATGTTCTTTGGCCAATCCCTTCACCTTCTTTTATCCAGCCACCTTCTTCCTCTGAGATCTGTTAGTCTGTTCTATGTATCCTTGCCTCTGGTTCTATTTTGCTCATCAGTTTATTTAATTCATTAGATTCCACATATACCAGGTCTGCCCAGAAAGTATCCATCCATGTAATATGAAAAATAAAGACATTTATTGAAGAAGATACAAGATACAAGAAACATAGTACATAGGACAATGACACCTCAGTCCCCTTCAAAGTAGGCATCTTGGGACCTCACACAGTTTTCCTAGCATCTCTTCCACTGTTTAAAACACTCTGCAAAACCCTTTGTTGGAATTGCCATCAGCTGCCCCCTTGTGTTTTCCTGAATCTCACTGACAGTCTGAAATCTCTTCCTTTTCAAAGGTGATTTTAATTTTCGGAAAAGCAAGAAGTCACAGGGTGACAAATCTGGTTCATTGGTAGTGGTTTGAATCAAGTCCTCAGCAACTGCAGCATGATGTTCCTTCTACTCTGGTAGCAGAAGTCACTGATGAGTTTTGTCATGACTTGTTTCATGCCAAGATCCTGTATCAAAATATTGGACATAGTAGTTTTAGGAATCCCCAGATCAGCTTCTAGTTCTTGCCTGTCACCTGCTGACCTTTGCTGATTGCAGCCTGTACATGTTCAGCGTTCTCAGGTGTCATACTTGTTGCAGACCTTCCAGAACATGGATCACTTTCAACAGATTCTCAGCCATCTTTGAAGTGTTTCTGCCACACTTTTATTTGCACTGCACTCATTGCATCATCCCTGAAAACCTTCTGAATTACTGGGACAGTTTCTGCAGAGGAATGTTTAAGCTTAACGCAAAATTTGATGGAGATTCATTGGTCTACTTGCTTAGTAATTTTGAATGCATATGGCCACACAGCATACATCCTCATTCAGTGGCGTGTACCACTGCCCCCACTGACTAGTACGGTGAAGTTGTCATTGTTCACACACCAGCATTCTAGTCCACGCTCCTTGGCTGCCAGGTTACATCAATATCACACAAACTGTTCTCATTATATTAACAATGGCTGGAGTTTTTCCAGATGGACCTTATAAGTGAGATCATATGGTATTTGTTTTAATTCCAATTTTAAAAGTAGAACTTCCACAGAAGTTCTACTGTGGATAAAATTCTATTAAACAGCCATGCATGTTACAGAGAAATCATTTGTGAAAGGAAAATTCAATTGATACAGAAAATTTCACTGTTGTCTTATCTTAAGAAATTGCCACAGCCATCCCAACTTTCAGTAATTACCACCCTAATCCCCTCTACCAGTAAAAAGAGTATGACTCGTTGAAAGCTCATATGACAGTTAGTACCTTTAAAATATAAAGTATTTTTAAGTTGAGGTACATAAATTGTTTTAGACATAATGCTATCATACACTTAATAAACTACAGTATAGTGTAAATATAACTTTTATATACAACGGGAAACCAAAAAATTCATATCACTTGCTTTATTGCAGTGGTCTGGAACTAAATAAACCTTCAATACCTCCAAGGTTTACCAGTACATTTTATACATATTTACTTATTTATGGAACATAAATCCATAAAGGCAGGTTTAAGTTTGTTTTTGATCACTGCAGTTTCTCTGGTACCTAGAACAATACCTAGTCAATAGCTGCTCAACACATATTTGTTATATGACTAAATGTGCATAAAATATTTATTATAGCATTGTTGGTAATCCTCGAAACACTTTGTAAAGTAGAGCAGGAGAGGTCGCACCCCCATTTGTGCGAGGAGAGGAAACCGAGGTACAGACGGGTTGAGAGCCTGCCCGCAGTCACAGGACAAGCGGCCAGGACAGTCTCCACTGCATAAGGCTGCCTGATCTCCGAGTCAAATAAATTCCACATCCCAACAGATTCTAGTAAGAAAAATATTAGAATGACAAGTCAGTTGATTCCCTTAAATATTATGTAATTTCTAAAAATGTATTACTTTGGAGAGAATTTTTCTATTTATTTTATAAATAAGAATTACTTCAAGCAATAGACTGCAAAGGCCTCTCAGTCATGCTTGCCCAGATGTACGTATGGGAAGTGGTTCTCCTACTGTGAATTTTACCGGTGAGAATTTTAACACTAAGATGCTCATTATAAGAAACATGTGAAGAATGTTGGAGATATAAATGTTGTACATTACATTCACTTACTCTAACCATATAATATGGTATCATTTCATCAAACAAGACTTTCTATTTCACTTTATCTAAAGCCTAAAATGAAGGAAAGGAAATAAAGTACATTTTAAGGAGAATATAATTTAGCTTTTCCTTGTAAAATACAGAGGACTATATGCTCCATCAAAGCACCTAATGGCTTTTAGTGTCAACAGAACTTACAAGCCCATGTAAAGATGAAGAAGCCCTCTTAATGTAAAGACATTTAATGAATACAGTCTACCTGTCTCCATAACTGTGGAGAAGAAAAGAAGAGAGGAGAGAAAGACAGAATCAACATGGTGCTCCTGTGACAGGGGACTGGAAAATGGGTGGCTAGGAAGGGAGGGGACACACCAATGCCCCGTGCAGAAGTTCACAGTCAGGTATAAATACCATATTATAAGCATCAAAAGGTGTGTTCTTCAAGACAAGTGAAAAGTGGGGTGGATGAGTTGAGAAAATTTAAAAACTTAGTGTAAAATTCTTGCTTTCAAGGGTTTATGTCTGATTATGAGTATATCACATCGACAAGAATGACAAGCCTTTCCACCGGTTGAGGTTGATGAAATGAAGGAAGCTATGTGAGCCCTTAGAACATAGGAGTTATATGCCCTGAAGAAACTCCGACGCATGCACTGGTGGGGACACATGGGGTGACTGTCTACCCAGAGGCTGAGCGTGGGGAGCTGGGTGACATGGTGACACGGCTCTCCACCATGCTGGGTATCAAGCCTGCTGGCCCATTCATGACCTGCCATTGGGGAACTCCAGCTTGAGAGAATTTAAAAAGTAACAGACCATGTTAGAAAAATTATTTGCAATTATGTATTAAAGTTAAACATATGCATATATATTCAATTCCTAGATATATCTAAAAGAAAAATGTTCTTCTGTTCTCTGAAAGACATGTATAAGAGTGTTTGTGTCAGCACTATTCATGATAAGCCCAAATTGAAAATTTTAAAAACATCCATCCAAATGCAAATGCATAGGAAAGCATTGCCATGTGGAACAACATAGATTAATCTCATTATTACAATGCTGGGTAAGAGAATCTCGACATAAAATGTACCTACTGTACAGGTGAAGAGAAGCCATGGTGGCTCCTGGTGGTGGAGGCGGGAGAGGGTCACTGGAGTGGAGCACGCGGAGAGCTTCTAGCTGCTGCTGGGGCTCTGTTTCTTGATCTGGATTTCATTCTGTGAGGATTCAGCTAGCTGTACACTTAACATTTATGCATTTTTCATTGGTGCATTGTATTTTAATAGATTTTATATTAGAAAAACAACACATGGGCAATATATGTGAGTGCAGAATACAGAAGTTTGGCAAAGTGAACTTTGGGATGGGCTATTAAAGATTGGTTGACGAAGGTGAATTTGAGATCCAACTGAGAAATGTGGGTGCTGTCGAGGAGAGAGAAGTAAGGGTGTTATACTTAAAGGAGGGGGAGATGGGGCAGGCAGAGGACATACAGAGCTTTGTTGAAGAAGAAATCCAACAATAATACATAAAGAGAAGTGTATGTGATGAGATACAGTGAGGAGGAAATTGAGATTTTAATATGCACTAGGGGACTACTGTTTTTCCTTTCACAATTTTTAATTAAAAAATAATTACACGGGTAGCATATGCTACCTATATTCACACATAAATATAAGTATACTAAAAGTATTTATATGTAGATAAATATAGGTATAACTATATATATGTGTGTATATATATATGCACACACACAAGTAGCATTTGTCTACCATATGATCTCACCTAGAACAGGAACCTAATGAACAAAACAAACAAATGAGCAAAATAGAACCAGAGGCATGGAAACAAGGAACAGACTGACAGGGACCAGAGGGGAGCATGGGATAAGGGAGGAAAGAACGGGAAGGGTCTACTTAAAGAACAAATACAAATGACCCACAGATATGGACCACAGGGTGGGGATTGACTATGGGAGCAGGGGTGGGTGGGGAAGGGGAGAGCAGTGGAGGAAAATTGGGACAACTATAACAGAACAACAATTCAAAAAAAGAAAAAAATATACAGGTAGCATATGCTGCCTACTTGTTGAAAATTTAAAAAACAGAGAAGTGTAAAGACAAAAAATCACTCCATCCTCCTCATATAACATTGTGGCAACCTTCATATTTCTATGTTGAAAATTGTGGAGCTATAATTTGAAGATTAATATTAAACACATGGGAGTTGAATATTCAATAAATTTAAGCAATAAACTCAGGTGGGTCAGAAGGCCTTTAACCTTTGCACGCTCCCCAACTCCAACTTGCTGCCAAGAAGCTGACATTACCTTCAGAGTGGCATGTGCATGACGCAGTACTTTTTCCTTTTCCCTCTCAACATATTGAGTTACAACCTTTCTACCCAAACAAACACATATAAGATCTCCAGCCCAGTTACAAACCATATCCCTCCCAAATAAAGGTATCCACAGGAAAGGTGAAGAATGTTCATCTTTTCCTATGCATTTGGTCAAATCTAGAATTGAGGATTTTAGAGGTATGGCTTAGGGAGCAAAGGATTTTGACCACAGTCTATCTACAAAACCAAAGGATGGGTAGAGGCCACAGAATAAGATAGGATGAAAGACCTTCTAGGAAAAAAGGTAAAAGCAAAGTTCATTAATTTTTCTCTTTCTAAGTATAATTTCCATATCTTTTTCTATGTTGTGTTTGATGGGGGTAAAAATGGAGCAAACTTGAGAAGTTACTGCAGGTTGGGAACTTATATAATCTTCATGGAAGTGCCCCCGGGCCTGAATTTAAGCAATATTTACCTCTCCTAGCTTGGGGTACAACTCAGTGTTGCCAACAAAGTCTCCTAATATCTGGACACTCAGCTCTTTATTTGCTTTTTCCAGAGAGCATAACTCCCAAGAATCCTGGAAGCTGAGATGAATTTACCCCAACCTCAATTGTTTCTGAACATGGCTATGAATAATCAAGAACAGTAGCTCTAAAGTTGTTGAAGTTGGCTCTTCGGGAAAGACAGTTGCCTACACTGAAGACGATTCAGTGTAGGCAACCTCTGCAACACAATTTTGCTATACCCTCTACTTTCCTAAGTGCAGCAAGCAGTTTAGAAATACCTTTCTCAGTAAGGATGGCGATTATTTATTATTTAGATAGCAAATTCTTTAATGAAAGTGAAATATGACCTAAATTGATGGAAACAGAGAGGAAGTAAATAATCCAAGGGCATGGTAGTTGTTTGTCCATGAACCAAAAGTGGGAATTTAGAGCTAATTCCAAGGTCCTAAACTGGGAAGTGCAAAGCCTGCTCAAGGAGCATGAAGAGACTAGAGGTAACATTTTGAACCTCATTTCAGGAAAAGCAGGGAAAACACTTGTGTACCCTTGTATGTTTAGTTCAAGGGTATTTGATGCTCATGTGGTTTGTTAGAAAAAATTCCTGGTGCTTCTCACAACTATAAAGCTGTAGTTTACTCGGAGGAAACAATTACTGGGAAAGGTAAAACCACTGTGGGAGAGGGGAAGGGACCTCCTATTCTCACATCAACTCCTATTAAGAATAATGGCAGAATTGTGCTGTTCCAGAGAGACTAATTAGTCCCTTTGTTTAACTGAACAGTTGCTGGGATCCCCTGGGTGGTTCAAGAAAGTGTGTCTCAGACTACCATTTACTTAAGTCATTAAAATTGATGTGTCTTCATTTCACACAAACTGTCTAAAGTCCTAAATTTACAAATAAAAGATGGATTGTCTGCATTATGAAAGAATTCTTTACCTAAAGACAAACTTCAGGATTTCATTAAATAGCAAATTACCCTGGTGTGTTTTACAATATAATTTCATGTACAGTAATTTGATCTACATACAATTTTTCTAGCAGAGCATCTTAGAGGTCAGAAGTGGAATGCCTATATATTCATGATGGCCACTGATGTGGCTAATGCCCCAGCACAAAACATATAGGTGTCTCATGAATTACAGTAGCAGCAACTTCCTGACCACTGCACGGTGTTTAAGAAAGGTACCAGCCTCAGAGAGATCTTTGTATTCTAATTGCTGATCCAGGGGAGGAAAACCCAGCAGGAAGACCCAGCAGGAAGGAACAAGGGAAATTCTGCATTGGCTGTTATTAAATGATATATTCTCCTCTTTAGCTTCTGTACTGACTGACTAAGTATAGTTGTTCTGAGGCACTCCCTCACTGGAATTCCTGCACACATTTGGACTTAGAGTGAAAATCATGAAAATAACGGCTAGGGTCATGCTATTAGACTCAAATGGGCAATGCATGAGAGTGCATTTATAAAGAATTGTGCTATACAAATATCAGTAATTGTTATTACTGCACCCTCCCAGTGTTAATCATAACAAAATACTTGATTGCAATGTGTAAAATGAATAAACATTCATTTATGAATGAATAAACATGGGTTTACTTCTGCCTCCAAAAGATGGCATTGAAAATAAGTCCCCCCTCAGAAAATTTCCCAAGGTATCAAACTCCAACATGAAAAAAAGGAAATAAAAGTGGGAAACATGTAGGTTCATTAACCAACAATCTGATGAAATGTTATAAGATTTACAGTCACGAGAGTTGCTGTGCATGACTGGAGCCCTACTTCCATCTGTTCTGGAACACTCAACAAGCAATGAGCCCAATGAACTGTCTTGCAAGTGCTTCAGGCCTCTCAGTATTTTGCGCACAGCTTATCAGCAGGAAAAACCATTAAGCAGCAGGAAAGAGAAACAAAAAGCATGATAAGTAAAAGGGGGCAACTGGAGAGCTGTGGGGAGAATGGGATGGGTGGGAATTTACATGAGGAGGCAGCACATCCGATGATGGAAATAAAACATGCAGTGATGTGAAGGGAAGGAGACCTGGGGCTGTCTGAAAGGACTTCAGAAAGAGAAGCTAGAATAAACAATGATTCACTAGGGTAAAAGGAAGAAGGATATTAGCTACAAGAAAACAAAACCAATACAAACCAGAGAAAAAACTATGCAACAGATGTAGTGATTGTACAGTAAAGAAACTTTCTATTTAATTTTCAAAACAATGGGCCAGTTGACACATTAGGAGTGGAATTCACTCTCCTAAGTCATTAAGCTACCATTGCTGAGCACAATGCAACAGCAACTTCTACCCAGCTTGCATGATGAAACATACCTTTCATAATTCTTCCACCCACGAGTGGTTAATTGTTTGGCAAGATGTAGTTTTTGTATTTATATTTTTTTCTAGGGTACCATAATATTATTAAAAAGTGAATACTATTAATAACTGGGCCAAAAAGAGCTCATTTGGTAATATCAAAATCTGTTTTATTTTGTTCAGTACTCTGACACCCATAATCACATGGGGAACATATTCAGAAAATGAAGAACTCCTTACATGACCCTCCCTTATGAGACAAATGAAATCACTGACTTATTAAGCAGGGACAATGTGTACTTTATTTGTTATCCAGGCTATTAGACATGAATGTGTAGGAGCTGGAGATGATTTATGCAATAGAATGATTCTCCTTTTACTCATTCATCTACAATAATCAGTCATTTAGAAATGTAAAGTTTTTCTTGTGTTGAAGCCAAATGTCCCTAAAGTTTGGCCACAGAGGTTCATCACCAGAACCATTATTTGCATGATTCTTCAGCAAGCATGAAAAAATACTCTCATCTAATAAAAACATCAAAAGGACTGACAAATCTAGGTGAGATCTGAGGGTGGGGATTGACAAAGAAGGACATGAGGGAGCTCTCTGGAATGATGACAATGCCAGAGAGAATTTAGTGTAATATAAAATACTGTATCTTCATAGGGGTTGAGGTTCCACAGATGTACACATTTGTGAAAACATAGCAGATTAAGAAGAAATTCAGTGGATATACACTTGAGATTTGTATATTTTATCATATGTAAATTTTACATTAAAATATATAAACAAATGTTAAATTTTAGCCAATGATATACATGCTGAAGTATTTAGGGACAAATGTTTTGCTGTCTGCATTTTCAAGTGTATAAAACAGTAGGTTATCAAGGAATGGCTAGAAGGACGCACAGATGGGTGGATGTGTGACAAAGCAAGCCCAGGTTTATGCAGGTGGCGGGTGTATGGGTGTTCACTCTAAAATTTTATTTCTGTATATTTGAAAAAATGTTGGAATGAAAAAAGAAAAAAGTCCTCTCTCCTTGAAAATGACTCCATACAGAAGACAGATCTGCACTCTAACAGGAAAGAATTTTGAGCTGAGACCTGAGCCTTGACTGCAAGTGAGAGCCCCGAGCAGGGATTCCCCATCTGAGTGGGGTCAGGTCTCCACCTCTCGGGAGGTTACTTCCAGTTCTGAGAGAGAAATTCCCTTTTAACAAATGCACCAAGAACTTGAGCTATCCCCATCCATCTTGCCCACATACCATTCTTTTGTCCGCGGGGGCCATTCTTTTCTTCATTACTTCTGGCAATGGCATTCTGCTGAGAAGGCGGCATGAGAAGTACTGCTACTATATTTATGAAAAGTGTGCGCGCGCCGAATGTATATCTGACACAGAGCTGTAAAAGACAGGAATGGGCCGTTTCTGCTCTTAATGGCATTGTAATAGGGCAGGGGAGGTGGCTTAGAACATAAGATAGAAAGACCTAATAACCAAATTGCTAATAGAAAAGGTTTTCTCCTACAGCCTATGTTGGCATTGTTGCATTTGTCAAGTTAGGAAGCTTGAAAAGTGAGCTCTAAGGGGCTACTGTGAGCCCTATGTGAGCACAGGGGCCACTTCCAGATGTTTAACTGGGCTCCTTCTTTCTCTTACATCCTCAGTCAGTAAATCCCCTCTAGTACCTTTCCTCAGACTTTAAGGATTTACTATCGTTTTTTTCCTCTCTGATCCTCAGAATTCTTTACCCCCAAGCTGGGACGCCAAGTTAGATGTAGTCTCCCCAAATTCTCTTTCCTATTTTTCCTACAAACAAGAAGAAGCAGGACTTCCTTTTAAGGGGCTTGCCTTTATTACCAGAAAAGCAGATTAATAAGTAATAGACATGGAGAAGCTACAAGGGTTTGAGAAGTCCCACAACTTCTCAAGGTTAAAGTTCTTGGTGTATACTTTCTGTTTTTCTTTCTAGCTGGTTTTAAGGAAGCATTGAGAACTGCCTTTCACTCTTGAAATTGTTCCTCAAACTTCTTTGTTGCTTTCCATGCTTGTCTTTTCCAGACCTTTGATATCTGGTTTCGCACTGTGGGTCACAGGCTCCTCCTTGCATGATGAAGGTGCAGAGCGAGTTTATAAGGCATACCCACTTAAGCTCACACTGTTCCTAAATAGGTGGTTACATCTTGGGGACCCTGGACAGTGACTCCCATGTCAACAGCCTTCATTCTACTTCAGTTCTACCTAGTGACTGCCTCCTTAAACATTTACTCGCTTGGAAAATGTATACGCACAAAAGATGTGGATCGGATAGTTCACAGATCATCCAGCAGAGATTCAAGCCAATTCAAAACTTACATTCATTCCCACTAAACTGTTGTTACTGAATTAAAAAGGTTTGTCTTCATATAGCAAAGTCCAATCAAATGCCAACAGGAGTTTGCAGCCAAAAAGTAAAGGCTTATTAAGTAAGAAAATGGTTCCACACCTAGAGTCGCAGTTGAAGATGACTGGACCGCCACCTCTACTTCATTTCCTGAAAACCGCAGTTGTCAGACATGTAAATATGTCTACATAAATAGAAACTCAGAAATACACAGACACAGACATTTGCCTTGTTTACACTAGACTGACTTTAATCTGGTTTTGAGAAAGGGTAGTTTATATCTTTTCCGCAGGTGAAAGACAATGTACTATGATTTCTTTTTTCTTTTTTTTTAATTAACTTTTGGGAGCATATTGCTGCAGTTCAAAAGACGGGGAATATTTTTAAGAATCCAACCCCTGCTTTAACTGTATGTGAATTTAGATTCTAAAATGCCTACTATCCCAGTGTTATAAGCAAAGAACTTATGTTTTCTCAATGAACCAGTGACCATTCTATTCCTGTCTAGTCCTTCTAAGGATTAAACAAGGCCCACAAACAGAATCATTCCCTGGAGGAATGCAGAGACAGCATTTGTCAATGTCGGACACTTTCTAGGGTAATTCTTATTTACAAATAATTAATTCTCTTTAAAAATTATGAAATGTGCATAAAACATGATTTGATTTTTATACCCTTATAAGGATGATTATGTAAGTGAGAGTCAAAAACATTTTTAAAGAAAGTGCTTTGCCATAACACATGTCCTAGATCTTGGTTTTGGAAACACAGTCACCATAGAGATAGAAACATGTGGCCCAGATTACAACATTTTCCTGGCTTTCTAATTTGAATTGCAAGAATTATCTTCATTTCATATCATAATGGTGGTGATGAATTTTAGGTCAATTCATAGTCCTTTGAAAGAGAATGAAGGTCTTATTTAAAGCAGCAGACCCGACTCTCATTCCGGCATACACATGCACATACACATATGCACCCGTGCACATGCACACACACACACGTACACACACACAGCTTGCTCATCAGGGAAGGGCAGTTGTATTGGTTATAAATTACCCAGTATAATTTGTGCCAAATGCTATCTAGCTTTGCAGAGTGCCCAGTTCCCACATACTGTGACCATTAGAAAGTCACTCAGTAGTTTTAAGAAGTAGAAGCTTTCAGCTCTGAACCTTGCATAACAAAAGCCAAAAGTAAAAAGAAAATGCATCAAGTGCCAAACAGCAGTAAGCCTAATGGCCGCAAAGACCATTAGGAAATGGGCAAACAAAATTAACTCTCAGTGGGAGTTTCAGGCTCTCCAAGCACATGCCCTTGGCTTCATTAACCAACTCCTACAACTGGGGCCAGAGTCACTATGGATATTGTATAGTCCTTGCATCTTTGGTAGCCAGACAGGGCAATGAACTCTACCCATGGACCTAGAGTCCTAGACAGAAAAAATAGTGACACAGTAGTATTCTGAATCCATCCCTCTGAGCTTTTTAAAAAAGATTTTATTTATTTATTTTTAGAGAGAAGGGGAGGGAAAAAGAGAGGGAGAAAAACATCAATGTGTGGTTGCCTCTCTCACACCCCCTACTGGAGACCTGGCTGACAACCCAGGCTTGTGCCCTGATTGGGAATCAAACCAGAGATCCTTTGGTTCATAGGTTGGCACTCAGTCCACTGAGCCACACCAGCCAGGGCTCTCTGAGCTTTTGACTTAAAAGAAAGCAGAGGTCAGAAAGGACCAATTATGCAGAGAAGATTAAGTACTTATTTTTTTCAATCAATCTTTGTATGTATATGTGTAGATATGTGCTTGTATGATGCTGGTAAGTGTCAGTTTTAGTCTCTTTTTCCTTAACACTTTTATTTATGCATATCAGTTTGTGTCCCTTCCCTTCTCTCTCCCTCTCCTAGGATTGCAAATGCCTTTTGATTCAATAAAGATACTGGAGGAGGGAGCATATACAAGGAGGTGGGCCTGGTATTTGTGACAGCAACTTGGGAAATAAGTGGAGATGGCCTAGTTATGAAGATGTTACAGGAACGAGAAGAGCAAGCAGGAAAAGGTGAGGCAGTTGGGGGACGAGCAGCTGCCTCTCCTAGGGCTAGAGGGACAGGGGAAAGAAGTGATGCAGCAAAGCCTGGAGTAAGGGCCGCCCAGATGAAGCTGGAACCACAGTGGATCTGCAGAGAGGAAGCAGAGCCATGGAGTCGAAGCAGCTGCTGCTGGGGAACCCTCCAAAGCATGGTGAGAGGAGGAGGCAGACCCTGGCTTCCCACTTTCTCTTGCATCCTGTCTCTTTCCAGTATCTTCTATTGGTTAAAGTTACCCAGCATAGCAGCCTCTTTAACATGATCTACCAGGGTCAGTATTCCTGCAATACAGGGCAAAGCAGGAAAGTGGAAAATGTATTTGAGGACAAAAAGACAAAGAAAGGCTTAAAAGCTCACCTGGGTCCCTCTCTCTTTCTACTGCCCTCACTTGAAGCCTGTGGTTGTATAAAGACTCTTCCATGCACAGATATGTTAGGGAGACAGGCACAACATTAAAACGCTCAGGCTAACTCTCTTCTATGGTTTTATGACATTCAGTTTTTATCAGAACAGCACAATTAGGATACAGTAGATACTGTGAATTCTAATGAAGCAAAGTGATTTAAAACTATAACTACTGCTACAATACATACACTTAATAGCAAGAGGAGAGTTTATAATAAATAAAATATCAAAAAGTTAAATATTTCATTAATCAAAATAAATAAAGTTCCATTTGGGATAAACACATATCCAAATAATTCTATGTGCCTAAAAATATTTGTAATTAGAAATGTTGGTTTATGATAAAGAAAAATGATTTTCCTGGCTCACACCTAATAGGTATTGTCAGCCACATACTCTTCGAGTTTTCTAATTTGTAATGTGGTATGATGGCACTTTCTGACAGTAACTAAAATGATCTATGGCCATAAAGATATAGTCTCATGGTTATAAGAAAGATTTATGATTCTGGTTATGAAAGATATTTTACTCCTCAGCAACATTACAGGCACGGCTGAAAGCCCAACAAAATCGAAATAAGTGTAGAGAATGAGCCAGCTTGTCAGGTAATAAAGGAAGTTCTTCAAATCAATGGTGAGGTTACATAAGGGGCTGAGGTTTGATTACAGGTATAATTGCAATGCTATTTTATAATTTCATCTCAAATATTTCTAGATCTGTATCTGCTTGTATTCAGGCAAGTAATTTTTCTTTTTAAAAAATAACTGAAAAGCAAGAAGAAGGGATTAAGCACTTTTAAAAACTCTAATCAAATCATCCTATGCCCTACCATTTGTTTTCAGGAACATGTTGACTGTATGTAAAGAATGTTTCTAGAAATTGCCTCTATTCAGCCCTAGCTATTTTGCAGAATAGTCTTTTAAAAACTGAATGGAATGCAATTAAACATGGAAGTAATGCCACATTTAGATTCAGGCTTGGAAACTAAAACTGTTCCCTTTTGTTGATTCATTCATTACCAGGGAGTGATGATTAAGAAACGCAAGGTCAGCTGAGTTATTCCAAGAGCATTGTCCAAAATGAAGGGTTCTAATTAAAATGCAATGTGGTAGCCTAAAGGAATATCTGTACATGTGAAATTACTATACCAGAAGCAAGTGTAAATTAGGTAATTTCATGTTTCTCTTTTTGTAAGTATTTCAAAATGTCTAGCCAATAGCTAATTTTTTAAAGCTTTATTATAATTTTTTTCCCATTACCATTTCTTCCCCTTATACTTTCCTTCTGCCAGCAATCACCACACTGTTACCATGTCCATTATTTTGTAAATAATTTAATGATATATTATAATAGTATCAACTGGTGATAACTTACCTCCAGTCTGAATCCTGGCATCTGTAATGTGGTTTTATGTACCAGCATAATGCACAAGAACTTGACCTCATGATTATTTTTTTTAGTCAATTTTATTTAAATTTGTTAAGTCTTTTTCTTTTAATGGAAAAGAATTAGAAAACTACAATCAACATTTAAATAGCAGCATAATGATAAAATCTCAATGGTGGTCAAGTTTAACAAATGTCATATTTTAAAAATATATGAGCTTTAAACGCTTCCATTGAGTAACCTATAGGTTTTAAAATCAAACTATTCTATAGTTCATTATTATTTTAAAAATTAGTGGAAGAACAATTTTTATAGATATTGATTCTACTGGAATAAGTCTGTTTTCCTTCATAATAACAGTCTCCCAATCTTGATTTTTTTCCCAGTAAAATAAAGCTGGTGATATAAGGCAGGAAAAAAACCCAAGTTTATTTTAAAAAATGCTACAACAACAGGCTATTTGAGATGATTTGATTGAAATAATAGTTCAAGTAAGGTTTCGTGTGATACCATATTCCACTTTAAAATTTGGCATACCTTTTTAAAGATAAACCTTGGCAGGGTAGGATTCTGTAAGGGAATTATTTTCCCTGTCTCATTCACTCTGGCACCTGAACTTGGGTGCTGATGGAATACTGATAGGTAGTCCTCACACATTTCTGGGTTCTGGACTCTTTCAAGAAACAGATAACCTTCTCCCCAGAAAAATGCTTAGTCACAAATCCACACATACTTTGGTATAAAATTGCTCACCCATACCTACTAAAGGGGTTTGTAGACTTCATGTTAACAATCCCTGATACATTAAATAACTTAAAGTGGTTCTTTAACTTGAGAAATTTGTGAAAATTTATAAAATGGGGTGGGAGGGCGTGGTAGAGTGAAAATGGAGACAACTGTACTTGAACAACAATTAAAAAAAAGAAAAAATCTCATAGAGTATAAAATAATAATGTATAGAATAAAAGAATATAAAGTTAACTCCCAACACTTAATAATTATTTACAATAAATAGAAATATTATATGATGGGGTGATATTAAATACTAATCCTTTTCTTCTCTGGTTCAAATTTCTCTTCTTTAAATACAAAGTTTGGGCTTCACCTCTGACGTGGGCCACATGCCAGGCTTGTCGCATGCCGATGTCCATCAGGGTGCCATTTCCTGGGGCCACAGTTGTTCCTGTGAGAGCCAACTAAGTCAGCCTCTACCATCGTGATTATTCTCAGTTCATTCTAGGTACAGAGTTGGGCTTAACTGATTCTGCTAAAATTTTGCTGCCTAATAATATGGTCAACTGAATCCTCTCTGTTTCTTGTGTTTTATTTTCTTTTTTTCTCATCCAGTGATGGCTTTTCATTTAGCAGGGATCTGCCTCTCTACTTTGGCCCCTAATGTCATTCACCATGTGCCTCTATGGTTAGGTCTTTGGTAGCAGGTCCCAAACTGAAACTGACTCACACGATAAAGAAAAGATGTATTCCAATACATGTTCTCCATTGCAATTGCTATTTCATTGCTAAAGCCATATGGAACTTTCAGTTTAAGACATTTAGAAAATATAAATGATTTAGACACCTTTGTTCCCTGTGTGCTGCCAAACCCACAATTCCTAGAGGATTGTTTGTCACTTGAATGACGAAACCAATATTTGCTAAAGTTCTAAAAAAATAAAGTGAAAGACATTGCTTTAGCTTTTTACTGGTTGTATTTAAACAAACTGGGTAAGAATTTAGAGAAAGATTAACATTTGACTCTTTAAGACTGATCAAAATATGATTTTTAGTTCGTGGTGCAGTTAAGCTAGATAAAATCTTAAGGTTTAAAAAACATTTCTTCATTAAAATATATTGAAGACTTCTGACTATGGCATACTAATTTTCATTCATTGAGTCCTATCACTGTGATAAAATAAAAAGCTGAAAGAAAAATAAAGATTGAAAAACTTACTTGAAAAGAAGAATTTGAAGGACTAAGATCCCAGAGAGAAGGAAAACCTAGAGAGTTGAGTCTGATATTTGACAAAGTTTGGGCTTCACCTCTGATGTGGGCCACATGCCAGGCTTGTCACATGCCAATGTCCATCAGGGTGCCATTTCCTGGGGCCACAGTTGTTCCTGTGAGAGCCAACTAAGTCAGCCTCTACCATCGTGATTATTCTCAGTTCAGACAATTCTTGTCTTACCCAGTTTGTTTAAATACAACCAGTAAAAAGCTAAAGCAATGTCTTTCACTTTATTTTTTTAGAACTTTAGCAAATATTGGTTTCGTCATTCAAGTGACAAGTAAATGGCAAATTTTAATGTGACAACTGAGGCTGAGAAGGTAAGCAGAATTTTGTCAGTCTCATGAGACTGGGGTGGGCACAAAAATTGGAGTTCCAGGTTCACCAGCTCTAAGGAGCTTTACTAAACACTCCAGACATTCAGTTGCACTCCTGAAGGGCTATATTTCATGATTAATGGTAAGACAGAAAGTGACCAATGCTCACAAAGGCTGGAGCTCAACTTGAAATAGGCTTAATACTTGACTGAAAGGTAAGTGACTCTTCTTCAAACACCTGCTAGAAAAGAGTAAATCCTCTTTGAAGGACAATACTATCATCCAGAACCTTACATCAGCACTAAAATTTTTCATGTACAACACTCTACAATGAATCAGAAATAACCAGGCATTTGAAAAAATTAAAATTGAAAATTAAAAAGAGAATAGAAAAACAGACAATAGAAAAGTGTATTCAGAGGATTTGCTTATCTTTCAGATGTCAGAAAAGACAAAGAAAGTCAAGGACAAGATAGAGAATTTTAGCAAAGAACCAGAAAATGATTAAAAAGATGAAATACAAAGTTTAATACTAAAAGCCATAAAAGTAAAATTAGAAATTCATAAATGGCTTTAACAACACATAAGAAAAAATCTTAATTGCTAGAGAAGTAAGCCATATCACTTGAAAGGAACAACAATACCAATCACAATAAAGTTTTTAATGAAAACATAGAAGCCAGATCACTGGACTATTCTCAGAAACTGGAAGAAAAAAATGGCCTGTCTAGAATTCTATTAGGAACAAAAATAGCCTGAAAAAATGAAGGCAAATACTTTTCTTTTCATATAAAAGTATGATAAAACAAGTAAAAACCAAAATTAGATGAATCTGTTACAAGCAAATATGCAATAACAGAAACACTAATGGGATTTGTTTAGGCAAAAGAAAAATGATCCCAATGAGAGCATGGAAGTACAGTGTAATTGACCACTTTAAGAGAATAATTGAGGAAGTCATAGGATTATTTCAATATAGTAAAAATATTTGTTCAATTCAATATCCACTCATGATAAAAACTTAGAAAGCTAGGAGTAAAAGAGACTTCTTTAATCTAATAGGGGGTACCTATAACAACATTCAGGGAGCATCACATATAATGGTAAAAAATAAATTTCAACCTCTTCCTCTCCTACACTTCCCCTAGGAATTGGATTAAGACAAGTATGCCCACCATTACCATTGCTATTCTAAATTTTTGGGAGGTAAGATGAAGGGAAAAGAAACTATAAGATTTGTAAGGAAAGGAATATTTTTGTCTCAGTATTGAAAGACCCAACGGATCACTCAGTAGGTAGCAGAACTTCATTTTCTCAATTACAGGAATCATACCTCAATGGAATAGCTCTCAAATGGTGGGTTCAGAAATTCTTTTGTGGGAGGATATGTATTATTAGGAATTCCAAACTTCTGGTCAAGATGGAAGCATAGGTATACATGCTTTACCTCCTTGCACAATCACAAAAAGGAATTACAACTATATCTCAAAATAATACCCAGAACTGTCAGAAAATTGAACTGCATGGAAGTCTGAAAACCAAGAATTTAAGGAAGACACATTCATCTACATGGGTAGAGGGGGCAGAAAGCAGAGAAGGGAGAGGCAAGGAGATGTGGGGTGGCATGGAGAGGCAGCAGTGGTGGCAGAATGGTCATGGGCTGTCCCACATTCACATGTGGTGGATAAAAATTGGGAGGAATATCTTGGGAGCAAAGGATCCCAGCCCCAGGCCAGACCACACAGCTCAGGGTTCCAGCACCAAGAAGATAAATCCCCATAACGTCTAGCTGTAAAAACCAGTGGGGGCTTAGGTGGCAGAAGAAACTCCCAGATTTTCAGGAAACTCCATGTAAAGGGCCCACATGGTCTTAAAACACCCATTCTGGGGTTCCACAACTGGAAGAACAACAGCTGGAAGGGTGCCAGTTGCATGCAGGGAGTGGGTGAAGTGACAGGAAATAGAATGAGTGCCAGGCAAATCCCCAGAAGCTAGGAATCAGCACAATCCCCTCTCCAAGTGCTCCTCCCACACAAAGCCACAAAGTAGTGAAGCAGGTTGCTCCAACCTGGTGATTACCTCATGCTCTGCCCCATGCAATTTACAGGTGCTTTTTATAGGGAGTCAAAGAAGCTCTACCTAATACACAGAAACAAACACAGGGAGGCTGCAAAATTGAGGAGACAAAGAAATATGGCCCAAATGAAAGAATAGAACAAAACACTAGAAAAAGAACTAAACAAAATGAGATAGACAGCCTCTCAGATGCAGAATTCAAAACATTGCTGATCAGGATATTTAAAGAACTCACTGAGTACAGCAACAACATAAAGAAAGAAATGAAGTTTACAGTAAGTGAAATAAAGAAAAATCTACAGGGAACCAACAGTGAAGGGAAGGAAGCTGGGCTTCAAATCAACAGATTGGAACATAAGGAAGGAATAAACATTCAACCAGTACAGAAAGAAGAAACAAGAATTTAAAAAAATGAGGATAGTATAAGAAGACTCTGGGACATCTCCAAATGTGCCAACATCTGAATCACAGGGATGCAGAAGGAGAAGAGCAAGATCAAGAAATTGAACATGTATTTGAAAAAATAATGAAAGAAAACTTCCCTAACTTGACAAAGGAAATAGATATACAAGTCCAGGAAGCACAGAGAGTCCCAGACAAATTGGACCCAAAGAGGATCACACCAAGACACATCATAATTAAAGTGCCAAAGATTAAAGATAAAGAGAGAGCTTAAAAACAGCAAGACAAAAGCAGTAGTTACCTACAAAGGAGTACCCATGACCTCAGCTGATTTCTCGAAAGAAACTGCAGGCAAGAAGGGACTGGCAAGAAGTATTCAAAGTGATGAAAAGCAAGGACCTGCAACCTAGATTACTCTATCTAGCAAAACTATCATTTAGAATGGAAGGGCAGACAAAGTGCTTCCCAGACAAGATAAAGCTAAAGGAGTTCATCATCACCAAGTAATTATTATAGAAAATGTTAAAAGGGCTTATTTAAGAAAAAGAAGATCAAAATTATGAACATTAAAAAGGCAACAAACTCACAAGTATCAACAACTGAATCTTAAAACAAAAACAAACAAACCAAAAAACTAAACTAAGCAAACAACCAGAACAGAAACATAGTCTTGGGAATGGAGATCATTTGGAGGGTTATCAGTTGGGAGGGGGAGGTGGGAGAATGGGAGAAAGGTGCAGGGATTAAGAAGCATAATAGGTAGGTACAAAATAGACAGGGGATGTTAAGAATAACATAGGAAATGGAGAATCCAAAGAACTTATATGTATGACGCATGGACATGAACTAAGGGGGGATTGCTGGAGAGAAGGGGGTACCAGGAAGATAAGGGCAAAGGGGGAAAAATGGGACAACTGTAGTAATATAATCAATAAAATGGACTTAAAAAAAGAATTTCATCATGTCTCATGCTGAATGGACTTGTGGGTGACAGGATTCCTGCTATCACCACCTAAGTTCCTGGATTCCTTTCAGTAGAGGACCCAGTATCACTTGCAGTAAACTAAACAGCACTTTGGAAGGCTAGATAAAGGATCTTTGGATATTGCCCAACACAGGATTTCTGCATTTCATTGCTGAGCTTAGTGCTTCAATTCACTAACACATTAATAGAACACTGATGTACTTTGTTTTCACTTAGAAAATAGGAGGGCCCTGGCTGGTGGAGCTTAGTGGGTTGGGCATCGTCTCCCAAAGTGAGAGACTGCTGGTTTGAATCCCTGTCCGGGCACATGCCTGGGTTACAGGCCTGCTCCCCATTTGGGGGCATGCAAGAGCCAAACGGCAACTGATTGATGTTTCTCTCATACAGAGAAAAGTCAATTTCTCTGATGATTCTCTCCCTCTCTTTCTACCTCCTTTCTCCTCTTTCTAAAAATAAATAAATAAAATCTTTTTTAAAAAGAGAGAAAATAGGAGAAAAGGAAAATTAAAGGAGAAGAGAAATGAAACCCCAAATATCCCACCCCCAGTACCAAAGGGTCCTCCTTCATGCTGTAGTGTCAAAAAGCTCTGAACGTCATCTATAAATTACAGCTGGGCAAAGTTTTGGGCTGGAAAATGTGTGCTCTACATATTTCAAAGTAACAATTTTATAGTTTCTTTTAACTTCATTGTTTCTGATTTTTTTCTCCCTGAATAAACTCTGACTACCAATTTTGGTAAAAGGGAGTATTTTCCCTCATAGAAGCCAAGCTGCATGGAACATTTTAACATTTGAAGAGGTTTCATTCTACTTTATTTCAAAGACATTCATGATCCAAAGTTAATTAAAATTGCCTGCAAAGCAGGAAAGCCAACTTGCCTCAATTAGTTTGGGTCAATTAAGGACCAGCACAAGCTTCACTTATACCTTTATACCCACCCACCTCCCCTCTTCACCTCCCCACTGCCACTGGTTTTCCAGGTTGCTTTCTGATCTGGAGAAATACCCATAAATCTATCAGCCACAGGGGAAATATGTCATCTTTTCATAGGATTTGCTACAGTGGATCTACAAAAGCCCATTTAAGCAACTTCTCTCTAGGAGGTAATCAGACAAGAAAAGTGAAGAACTAGTTATATAACTCCCCCACTTCCAATGCATTCCAAGATTCAACTGCACATCCTCCATAAAAACCTACTTTAAAAAAAAAACAACCCAAGAAACAATTTCAGAATGTTTATAGCCCCGTAGCCATCTGCTCTAACTTTCCTTGTATCGCTTTAGTTTACGATCTCCAAACACATATTACCCATTTCTGAATGGGCTTGCTGATATTCTTTGCTGTCAGTTTCATCTAACTCCCAAGTCCTCTGTGTTTGTGATTCACAAGGGCAACCAATGTGCCCATCATTTCGAACTGCATCAGCAGTTCAATCCTTAGGTTTAACCTTCTGTTGAGTGTGTTTATTACTCAGCTCCTCAAGAATATGGCTGAGGAGTGGGTATGCTGGTTCATCTGCAGCCTGTTACACTAATGAGTTTCCAGGCAGTATTTTATCAAAGCAATGTGTCAGTGCCTTTCTGTTATTGCTTCTTGTTTTGATGGGTTAGTATTCGTTATTAAAGGAGAACACACATTTTTTCCTCTCCTTGACAGGCAAGTTGAGGGCTCACAGTAATAGGTGCCAGAAAAGGAACATCTGGTGTACATTTAACGATGCATTGTTGCATTGTTAACTTAAAGCTGCTACACGCCTTGATAAACACATAATGGGCCTCAAGAAATTAAGACAAAATTAAAATGTAAATGTTTACCCAGATCATAGTTTTCTTTTCTTTGAGTCATCTACACCTGCACTTTATATGTAAGTAAAATAAAAGGTTAATGCAAAAATACTCTTCTAACCATCTACGGCTCATGTTGACAGAAACTAAACCCAACCCCCTTCCGAGCCAAAATGGTACCATGGTAGTCTTGCTAAGAAATTACTAACTGCTGTCTTGTGTTTTCTGAAAATAAGCTAGGCCGTTTAGAAAAATCAACTTCCCCTTGGGACAAAGGACCCATATGGGGTTAAGTCTACTATAAATAGGTTCAAAATATTTTTGTCATATCACCAGTTTTTGGCTCAAACTTTTGCTCATTATACAGGCGACGGTTATATGCATTGGCCTCCTTTTAGCCACTCCTCCGGAAAAGGGCACCGCACAACAGCAGCACCTCCAGGGAACACTCACCGGCCGAGGACAGGAAGTGCATTTCTAGGCCATCACCAATGATGGGCTATTTTTTTTTTAAAGTATCATGCCTATACACTGTGCAAAAGGTGGGCCTCTTTCCTTCTGTGAAGAAAAATGGGGTGGACTTTCACAAATGCACCACTGGTCAGAGAGAGGGGAGAGGGAGGGAAGGTGGAGGGGTGGAGGGAAAGGGGGAGGAAGGGAGATGCAGAGAAGGAGCGGCAGAAAAGGAAAAGCAAGGACAAAAAGAATCTTCCAGAAGCTACAATAGCAGTTTTTATGAAATGAAACACTATTACAGTTGTCTTGATAGGATCCATAACAAGGTTTCAACGGTTTTTGAACGAACACTGTATCTTCTCTGAAGATGTTCTCTGAAGATGAAGTGGTTATAATTTGATGTATGGACTGAACTTTGATTCACTGCTATTTAATCTGATGTAAACAGCTTACATGGTTATTTGCATATTGTATTTTTTGAGGTATTTCATATCTAGAGAAATACTTTGACAAGGTGGGTTTTTTCCCCTCATGTTTTAATTCCCTGCTTAAAGTTTTCATAAGCAGGGAATTAATTATTTTTAAAACTGAGAACATCATGAAAAAGCTCAATAGCTGGAGGTATGTTTGTCTGCCCAGGAAAGTTTAGAAAGGATTATAAGTGTTTTTTGTTTGGTTGGTTGGTTTGGTTTTGCCATTAAGTAACCAGACGGTCTGAAATAAAACAGTGAAACCAGTGTGCAGATGTAGCCACAGCTGGAGTCACCTGCAGGACTTTGGGAAGCTTTTCTCAGGAACAGGAATAAGGTGGTTTTTCTAGTTTGAGCTCTGAGAATCTATTCAGCCAAAGGCCAGGTAGTGGCTAAGATAGCTCAGTGAGTTTCTTTATTCTGCTTCCATCAATTCTAAAAGATGCTCATGCATCTCCTGTCCATTCACTAGATATTAAAAACAAACAAACAAACAAACAAACAAACAAACAAACAAACAAACAAAGAAAACCGATGTTCATTCAAGCCATTTACATCAGGTAGTGCGGCAAAGACCATTTTATATTCCTGGTCTTCCTTCCCCATAATTTCATTGAAAAAAACACAATTGTTCCACTTACATTTAAAGCTTCCTTGGTGAATATAATCCTGAATTTTCTCCTGTAAAAGTTTCTGAAAATGGGACGCTGACCACTTGCTCTGGATATAATTTTAAGGGTGTGCCAGAGTTTCTGCAACTTCACTGAAATGAACTCAAGATAGACTTGTGGGGGGAGCAAAACGGAAGAGGGACTACGTTTGGTAACTGGGTGTGAAATCAGTTTTTGGAGAGTTAAAAAATTCTTCAGGGTGCTCCTAGGGGAGACTAATCCTTAATTACCTTATTTCAGGTAGCAGGTAGGGAAATTCCTGTGGGTAGGAAGATGTCTCATGCATTCCTAAGATGATGGAAAGGGAAAATGGCCAAGGCACTGACAGTTCTTGGAGAAAAAGACATTATTCTATGCTCTATTGAAAAATACCTTGTTCTATAACACAGACACCATTAAAATTCAAGAAATGTAAAAGGTAGAGGTGACATTAGAAAGGGCAGTGAATATGCTGCTATTAAGAATTCCTTCTTTGAAATGGTCTTTGATTTCTTTTAAAAAAAATTTACCTGCATTTTTCCATGACCATTTGTCACCCCTGAACCTTTCTTCACTCCCCGACCCCTAACCTCCCAACAATCACTGTAATGGTGTCTGCGTCCATGAGTTCTTTCTCTTTCTTCTTTTCTTCTTTTGCTTGATCCCTCCACTCCCTCCACCCCCTCCACCCCTAGAGCTGTCTATACTTCAGAAATCCTAATGGGAAAAGGAGAGAAGAGAAAAGAAGGAAAAAAAGGTTGGTATGTGTATATATACTTATATATTTATTTTAATTAGGTATTTCAACTTATAGGGGCATGAGTAGAGATCCACATGTCTTTCTGAATTTTAAAGAAACTCATCTCCTTAGAATAACCTGGAACATGGTGTCCCCTGGAACCAACCCTTCAGAGCCTCCACAACGCTCTCTGTAAGATTTGTAGCAAACATTTGTTTGTGTGTTTGTTTGTCTGTTCATTCTCTGGTGTACTGTGTATGCTGTAATAGTGGTGGGTGTTTTTTCCCTTTCAACGCCTAGTTCACATAGTAATGATTAAGTAAAATGGGGTGGGGGGAGCATCCAGAGGAGAAAAAAATGTGCAAAGAAAACAGAAAAAGCCAGAATGAAATGTGAAATTCTGTTGTGTCATTGCTAAGTCATTTTCACATGGTCCCAGGACATGGTATAGACAGTCTGCAGAGACCTAAGGACTGCATATCTAGCTTCAAGAATCTGCCATCACAGAGAAGGTTTATGAAGGAGGAAGGGCCAGGAAAAGGTGCACCAAACCTACCTGCCACGTTTTTCACAAGCATTCCGTAGCTCACTGCCCTTCCCTTTCCCGTCTTTCCTCAGCTACACCTTCAAGTCCACTCCAAGTTATTAAACTCTGGTGTACAAAATTAATTATGACGTATGTATTATTTTCTCTTACATTTGTTTTCCCCTTTTATTTGGTGACTTTATTTTTGTTCTAATATTATTTTGCCTGGTGTAGATCTTTGTTTGCATTTCAAATTCCATTTGAAACAAGGAATGTTATAATTAAAAACAATTACCTTAAGTTAATTGCTGATCTTTGAAAATTGATCAGGGTTATTGACTACCAAAAGAAGGTAGAAAGAAGTTTCCTTTAGAGTGAAAGCAGACTTGTATAAATTTTAACTCCCCGTGGGCACTGCATTTTCTTATGTACCATCTTTATGGATCAATATTGCATTATAGGGTGGTGATTTTTATCTTGAGGCTTAAACTCAAGGCTGTTCTCAGTATCAGGTATTCTTAAGGGATATCTACTCCTTGGAGGGAGTGTGCATGCCCTTGTACAACATCCATGGAAGTAGGGGAAAGGGCGTTAGTGTATACACCAGACCAATGACAGATGGAGGGCTTGTCCATAAGGTTACCTCTTTGATAATGCATCTTCTAATGGAAGCATAGGCAGAATATATGAAAGGGATTATCAAAGTAAGGGTAAATACTATACTATGAAGCATTAAATAGCTGTTCATTGAATATATTCTAAGTTAGGTAACGGGAGCCCAACAAGAATAAAAATAATGTTGACTTTTCACTTAATAGTCTGACTAATGAATAAAATTGTTGACAGTTATACAGAACAGTTATTTTTAATATTATGCCCAAACCAATAATTCAAAACAGCAGCATTGCCTGGTAGGCATATACGTACAAAACCAACACTTTCTAAAACTTATATACCTAAGGCTACTGCAATGCTCCTTTTGTCTTCTTACGGATGTGCTTTTATTATGTCAAGGTTGAAGCTATGAAATATAATTTTTAGCTTCTTGGCTAATGCAAGGAATTATGAACAGTAAATTATTGTTACTGTCACACCAGAAGAGGTGTTAGGTGTTTAGTAACAAAAAAAAGTTCCTCAAAAAGTTCCCAAGTCCCAGTTCTACACAAGCATTTGAAGGAAGGCACAAAAACATCTTTTTATTTACCAATTATTATGAACAGTTTATAAGCAAGGAAAATTACAAGGCAGATAAAATTCCATTTTGCCCTTGCTGGTGTGGCTCAGTGGATTGAGTGCCAGTCTGCAACCCAAAGAGTTGCCAATTTGATCCCCAGTCAGGGCACATGCCTGGCCCTACTGGGCCAGGTCCCCAGTAGGAGGCGCACAAGAGGTAACCACACATTGATGTTTCTCTCCCTCTTTTTTTCCTTCTCTTCCCATCTCTATAAAAATAGATGAATACAATCTTTTTTTAAAAGTCAGTTTTTTAAATCACCAGTGGGGGGAAAATAATACAACTTTTAGTCCAACATTACTTTTTTCATTAACTAACTACTATTGTTTTTGAACAATTGTTATTGCAGTTGTTTCTGAATTGTTTGTTATGCTTGGGTTACTTTTTGCTATATCCTAAAGTTTCCTTCCCTTTTCTCAATGATCTTGGCTAATGGTTGGATGGTGTTGTTTAGAATAGTGCCTTCTTATAGTATATTAGTACACGGTTTTCCTTTTTTAAGTCCAAGGGCTTCTTGGTGTAATCATTGTAATTACATGTAAGTGATGCGCTACACTTCTGTGGTTTCCTTCAGAACGAGACGTCTAATTCCTCACTTTAGCAACGTGGCTGATCTCCCTTGATCCACGACAGCGTGCAGACCAGGTCACACAGGAAGAATGATGTTCAATAATTTGTGTCAGGAGTTAAATGAGTTTGTGCCTGTTGGCTTCTGTATTATGTATCCATTTAATGTAATCTTCAGTGAATTGCCTTTAATACAATACATATATTCATTTCTGTTGTTTATAACTATACTTAGACTAGATCGTTCAAAACTTAAACAGTTAATTTCTCCTAAGCTCCTTGAAAAAGCTGTTCTATTTTCATAAAAATACTTTTTGCCAGCCTAAATTTAGCCATAAAAGTTAATCTTGTGCGAAGATGCCATTCAGAGTTTTGCATGGAGGCCGTCTGTCCGCTGCCTTCCACAGAAGCCATGTTTATGGTTTGGGAGCCATACCCACAGGAGGGAGAGAGACAGAGAAAGGACCTCAGCTGCACTTTCCAGGGGAAGTCTAGGTCAGATGACCAGGCTGTCAAGTTAGGCAGGGGCTGGAGGGCGCAGCACGATGAGGTATCCATTAATCTAGGAATAGCAGGAATTTATGAACAGAAAAAACATCTGAAAGGATGAGGTTAATCTGGAGGGGGAAAGACTGGAGGGACACACCATTACTCACTGTGACTAGAACAGGCTCCATAACCTGTGATGTGTAAGTCATGATGGGGTAGGGAATCAGGGCAAGTGAAAATGGCAAGGAACCCTGGTTGAAGGGCACTGAGGCAGGCTCATTCAAGGTGTAGGGGGAATTATTACTGGGTGATGCTCTTTCTGAACGGGGTGAATTCCAATCAGCACTCAGCTTCAGGATCAGACGTTTGTAGTCAGCAGAAATTTCGTACCGTGTTGGTCTGATTTACTTTTCCCTGACCTTTTCTGATGGTGTCTTACAGCTCCCTAATGTCTTGCATAATCTTAGATTTCATCTTTTTTTTCTTGCATAGGAGTGTGGTGTTCTGGGAAATGCAGGATTTGCCTTCTCCTGTGGTATAAATACTCTCACCATGGCCATTTCAGAACACCAACAAGACAGTATTGGACTTGGAGTTGGGAAGAGAAGTGCAGCAACAAACGATTCCATTTTTACCACACACACACACACACACACACACACACGGCATAATAACTTCAAGAGCATAGATGAGAGTAAAATGTAGTAAATTAATAAGAGATGAGTTTATGCATTTACTACTTTAGTTTTTAATATAATTTACTAAGTTGTAAATGTATATAATTTATTTTTAAAATAATGGCTATTTTTATTTCTAAAATAATGGCCTTTAACAAGAGGCTTACAGAACTCCTGAGAATTTAACAATTGGCTCTCAGGAAAGGGCTGGTAGGAGTTGGCGTCGGCTCCCCTTGAACTGCCCCGCTGAGTGTGTCTTCCTTCCCTTCCCCGTTTGTGCCCTGGGCAGCACCTTTGGGAGGCACAGAATCCACTCGGCATCCTACTTTCCCTCCTTTTTAGAAAGTTCGCATTCTCTTTTGTGATTGTGGTGCAGGTACATGGTCAGAGCTGGGATTTCAGTTTTCCTCTATTTGCTGCAGGGGATCTTGGCGTCTCCTTTATGCACTGATGCCAGAGGCTGGGAAGAGCATGAATGGCACCAAGAAGTGTGAGGCTCAGATCTGGAAGGGAGGTTTCAAGGACTGGTTGTCAAGAGCCCCGATTATTATAAAACAAATAACTTGAGCTTAAAGTCAAGTTTGCGAGTTTCTGGCATCATTACTCCTGATGACTGCACCATTGCTTTTTAGGAAATCATGTAGATTGTTATGGTGACATGGGGTGAGTTCACTGGGAGGAATATGGAATTTTGAGCATTTGAAATATGACTGTCAAGACCGCACAACTGGAATTTTATACAATTTGAGACCATTTAATTTTAAATGTAAATAACCACATATGGCTAGAAGCTGCCATATTGGACAGGTAGCTCTAGATCAGGGGTCAGCAAACGATGGCCCACTGGCCAAATCCAGCCTGTCACTGGTTTTTGTATGGCTCCTGAGCTAAGAATGGTTTTCACATTTTTAAGTGGTTGAAGAAAAACAAATAATAAAACATACAAAGAATAATGAGGTAGACTCTGTGTATGACCTGCAAAACCTACAGTGTTTACTGTGTGGCCCTTTATAGAAAATGTTTGCTCACCCTTCTTCTAGACATTGCAATTGGCTACTTTTATAATGACAGTAAAGTGTGATGAGGTTAATTAATATTCGTAAGATTTTACACTCCAGAGTGGCCTATTTCTTTACCATATTACCCTGAGGTCTCAAAGAGGGCCACAGGTATTTTAGGTGAGTACTAGTGCTAATAATGCAAGATGGGAACCAAGCAGGAGGAAACCAAGTGTAAGACTGGAGCCTATTGGTGGAGACCAGATAGCCGGATCAGAGCAGAAGCATGAGCAAGAGGGACCTGAGGACAAAGCCATCAGGACTTCCTGCTCAGAGTCAGTTCGGTCCAGAATTGCAGCAAGGCTGAGCCCCCAGGCAGGAGTTAAGCTGGCTCAGCTTCCAGGGTTGCAACAGCGTGGCCTGAGAGGTGTTTCTCAAGGTACTGGGCCCTCCTCCACAGGTATATTGGAAGAATAATGAGCTGGTGAATAAGTTGAGAACCCGAGAGAAGTGGGGAAATTACCAAGAATTATTGGCTGTCATATTGTGTGCTTTGCACCATCGTGGGTGTTTACAGATAGTATATTATTCAATTTTGTTTGCCTCTCTCATAATACTGTTGTCATTGTCTTCCTCACATATGGTGCCTGCTTTAGCTCTGAATCATGGTTCAAAAAATGGTGCTCAATGAATGTTAAATTAAATGCACTCATTTTATAGTGGAGGAATCTGGGAACTAAAGAATGAGAACAGTTGTATTTCCTTCTGTCTGTAAGTGAAAGGATATATTATTAAGTTTCTTGTTGTGAAAAAAAGAATCAAGAGAAATGTGGAATGTTTGTGAGGCTTGGGGGATGGATAAATAGAGAAGCAGCCTTAGATATATAAAGACTTCAATGTTAGGATGCGGACTATGTTTTCTTCATATCCCAGATTATCTGACTGTGTTTTAGAAAAGTAATTCTCCTAAATCCTTCTTGCGACAGAGACCGACTGCTTGCTTCCCACACTTTTCCCCCCTCCTCCACGGCACACAGGCACACGGGCTGGGCCACGTGTCCCGTTCTCTGCTACAGCTTAGGTGTGGCTGTGTGGCTGAGTTTTGGTCAACAGAATGTAGTGGAAAGTCACCTACACCACTCCTGGGCTGGGGCCACAGAACCTCCCACCCGATCTTCCACTTTCTTCGCTCATCTGCTGGTTGGATGATGACACCCAGGACAACCTGGGGGAGATCTCATTGAAGATGGCAGAACGTCCATGGGCCTGAGCCTCCAAATGATGGGCAGACCATAGCCCACCCCCTGCCACTGTTGGGGTTTTTTGTGAGAAATAAATTAATTTATATTGAGTCCAATTTCAGATTTTATTGTATTTGTCACAGTAGTCAACACATTTTAACAAATCCATTCCTCCACCCTGGCTTCCACCCACTTTGCTTCAATATCAACACTACAAATACGTTATTTAGTTCATCTGTTTGCATGACTAAATATGGTGCTTTCATTTTGAAGAAAGTTCAGAAGTTGGAGTAGATCATTTTGTCTTGGAAAGAAAGTGACCCTTGACTGAATCTAATAATAATTCAGAGACCTCTGGAAAAGGCAAACTGTGAAAAGGACAACATTTTTAATGATGTAAGCATAATGGACATTATTTTGGAAACAAAACAAAACAAAACAAAACACCCAGTATTTTAGATTGTTGTCCAGTTTCCTTTTATCAAATGGGCCTTGAAATTGGCTGTGGTCTCCAAAGAATGAAGATGACCAAATCAATTGCAATTATAGAGAGGACCAGGGTTGGCTTCTGGGCATGAAGTTAATTCTGAATTTTCCAAATCTAGGTTTAGCACTATTGCTGATTTTAGGATTTTGTTACCAATTGTTCCCATCTATTTTCTGTCGCCAAGTCTTTCTCCCCCAACCCCCAGCTTTACTGACATATAATTGACAAATGAAATTGTAAGATTAAAGTGTACTTTGTGGTGATTTGATATTCATATATCTCTGTCTGATTCTTGATTTACATAAGATCCTAAACAGTGAAAGTTACCTCCTTTCTGCTGAAAATCACAAGATTAACACTGCAGTGCTAACAGCCCATCCCTGATCCGAAGGGATACTGTTTCCTTGGAACTGTGACCACACACTGCTTCAGCATTCAGGGCAGAGAACAAATGTGAGCAGACAGATCAATAAAAAGGCTCCGGAGTCAGGCCAGCTACGGTGTGAATTATCCCTCTGCCGTATATTACTTGTGGACCTTGGGCAGGTCACGAAGTCTGTTTCCTGAATGCCCAAATTGGAAAAATGTCTGCTTTGTTGGTGGCTATGAAAACAAAATGATGCATTCAAGTCCCTAACATAGTGCCCAATTTTTGATTATTCAATATGTAATAATTTAAGTATTACTTAAATATTTAGGTAACTGTCCAATATTTAACTATTTAATCATCTTTAATGACTAAACACCATGTTTATTATAAACATAATAAACATGGTGAATGTGCAATGACAAATCTGAATTCTACCAAATTAGTTTTATTATTTATAATGGTACTCTCTCCCATGAAAGCTCAGGGCTGTAGCCTTCTAGGAACACTGTCAACCCCACGAGGCTGGGGGGTATCTGCACCTGCTGCTCCTTGCACCTCACCCTCACCTCCAGCACTCCAGCACCCCAGCCTCCCTCTGCTGCCTTCCAGGGCTGTGTTCTCTCTCACCAGGGAAATTTGATACCTGCCGTCCTGTTCCCTTCTTTAGTCTCCAGCTCTGGCCCCATTCCCTCCCACTCTTCAGTCTCAGCTCACACTTCCTCTGGTCCCGCCCCCCCGCCCCCTCCAGTCAGCCTCCTTGGCTGCGTGTGCTCTCGCTGAACCCTGCTGTTTCTCTTTGCATCGCTTCTCTCAGCATGTAGTTCATACATTCATTTGTGCCATGATTTGGATATGCGGATCTTGCTCACTAGACTTCGAATCCATAAGAGAGCCATGAAAGTTATTGCCGATTAGCTACTAAACTAGTAATTTGTGGCTTGTTTTTTTTTACATGGTATAACACTTCACATTGCTTTTTCCAAATGACTGCCTAATTGTTGGTCATAAATAAATAATTAAAAATACATTTTATGATGTGGAGTTCATTTTGGGACTCAGGACTTACTGTGCAACCTTTCTTCATCTTCAAAGTGTAAACATGTAGTACTTATTTAGCGGACCACTTCTCCGATAGTTTTAGTGATGCGATAAAGAGTCCAATGGCCAGTTCAGACCACAGGAGGCACTTCTGTAGGCACAATAGA
Source organism: Phyllostomus hastatus (assembly GCF_019186645.2). Taxonomy (NCBI): domain Eukaryota; kingdom Metazoa; phylum Chordata; class Mammalia; order Chiroptera; family Phyllostomidae; genus Phyllostomus; species Phyllostomus hastatus. Next base: position 14,066,566 of record NW_025333977.1, on the reverse strand, counting down.
CTGAATTAACTATGCTAGGTGAAATTTGGTCATGGCATCAGAAAAACACATCTCACCCTAAGAAAGCCTAGAGAACTATTTTTCTAGTACAGCCATTGGCTTGAAAATGAGATACCTTTCCTTTATGAAACCCCATTACATTTACTTTGCTTCTGTATTTCTTCCTATGATTGAACACAGGAAAATTAAGGGCAGCAATAAAAACAAATTTCAGATATTAAATATGCTTACAATGTAGAGAAAATCATGACAAAGCTCAGATAATTCACTGTTTTGCATTTGCAATGTGCACATGAGTGAGCCAAACGATGTTTAGCATTTTCTTGGTTCTTTCTCAATAATGGGTCAGATAAATCACTGTCTGGTTGCCTATTAAGTTCTTGAGATTGCATTGGGAATGACTGGCAGTAAAAGCCCCCAATTCAGACTCACTTGTGTGCAAACAATAAACATTGTTTACCATTTTTATATTTATGCCGATGATTATAAAATAGTCAGCAGTGAAAAGATACTTAGGCATAAGCAGCATCTTGCCTACAGAAAAAAATCTTTGACAAAGTATTTTCTCCACTTCCACTTAATTATGCTACGCCACAGCAAAGGGGGATGTGCAACAATCCCCAAAGCTATTTATAGTTTTGCTATTACTAAATAATAAGCTAGAGAATACAAACATACTGAATATTAAGGAAAAACAGTATCTTTATTTGATTCAAATATTACACTTCTAAGTGCATATTTCAGATTCTCGAGATTGACCCAGCTCACTGCACAGATTTTTCCTGTGCTTAATTTCCCCCTCCTTCATTTAAATAATACTGGTGATTACTGACATTTACATCACTTATGAGGGCTTTGCTCGTTCATTCTCTCATTTGATTTAGTATTGTGCTTTAAAAAAATATAAAGGAAATGATTTCCAAGACATGTGAAGTAACTTGTCTGGTGTTTATGGCCTAAATTCACATCTCATTACTCCAAACCTCAGTCTGTACTTTTGGGCAAAGATAATAACTGTTTGGCAAACTGAAGTTTCAGTGTATGTCTTTCTTGATCAGCTTTCCAAATGTATGTATTTATGCACTGATTGATTAATTGGTGAATTATTTCCATTTACTCATGGGTCCATCAATTTTCTTTTTTTGTTGTAAGTGTGATATCTCATATTCTACAGTGTATTTAGTGTTTGGTATGCAGGCAGTTTTCCTAAGCTCCATGAAGAAAACAAAGAAGAGAAGAGATAGTTAGTGTTAACCCAAGAAGAACTCAGACAATTATCAAGCAATCTCTATGCAGGTGTGTGCTGGTAGGGTTGAAAGAGAAGGCTTCTTTAAAAGATGAGACTTAAGTTGCGTCTTGAAAGAAATGATGGACTCACATTGTCAGGAAGAAAGCAGAAGGGTGTCCCAGGTGGTGGAGGCTGCATGAAGCAGCTCCAGGAAACATTTTAATGGCCGTAGTGAGTAATTACTGTAGTTATTCCCCAGTATGTCTGCACACTTTGCATCTTAAATGATAATTTATCATTATAAGTAGTGTCTGATTCTCACGAGTGTGAGCTAAAACCTATCCCATAAAGGTTTTAGTAATTAAAAATTATCCAGTTTTCATTGTAATATAATCTTGAAATCTTTTAGGGTCTCTTGGGATACATCCAAGTACTGTGTACCACAGACCAGTCTGTAGGTTGGATCTTGGTAAGGTTCTGAATAAGGCAGGTGAAATGTCAGAAGAGATTTTACTTCTGGGCGGTTTTAGAGGCAGAAATGTGGCTGTTGTCACCTGTTAAAACTCACTGCACACTGCGTGACACAAAGGGTACTCGCGACCCTTTGCATGTGAATTTCAACCTCCTGGTGTCTTGTGAGCAGAATCCAGCAATGTTCTGGCCAGGGCAGTGCCCACATGGAACAGGGACAAAGGCAGTGGGCTCCCCTGTCAGGGTGTACCCGTGGAGGGGCGGTGTGAGGTTCTGTCCCCTGTGCTGGCTGCATGTATTTGGGAAAGCAGGAAGTGGGTTTTCCGTTAACCCCTCACTAACTCACTACTTCCATGGTGGCAGCCTGAATGGGGAGAGGAGGTGAATATTCCCAGGAAGCAGTAAGGTCAGAGGTAGAAGAGAGTGCTGTAGTAGGGAAAATGCGGGCCATGTGCAGGGGTCTGGGGAAAGGGCTTGAATGAGGGTGGGCTGGGAGAAGGCTGATGGAGTCAGGCCTAAGGTGCGGTTGAGCCAGCACCAGCTCCTTTGCAGCTCTGCCTCAGGCCTGGCTGGAGGCCACCAGTCCTAGTGTTGTGGACAGAGAGTGGAGAGGGAGGCAAAGGTGCTGCAACCCAGATGACTCAGGAGTGGCCATCAGCATGGAAGACCAAGAGAGCAGGAGGCAGCGAACAGAGGTAGGTGTTTTTTTCAATCACTGAGCTATCGCATCTTCACTTCCAGCCTAAATTTTAATTTACGCCATATGCCTCCACCCTGACCAGTGATTTGGTCTTCCTTCAACTTACTATTCATTCATTATTTATTCATAATTTATTTAGTCAAGGAGAGGAGGAAATGGCTTTCTATTAAAAGTAGTATGTACGTAATGAAGGGTTGCTGTGCCCTGAAGTAACTGCCATTCTCATTCATTTGGCTTTCCCTTTACATCCGTCGCTTTTCCTTCATACATGCTGGGTAGCATCTGGCACCCACAGAAACAGTGGCCGAAATGCACATGGATGTGGTTGCTAAGACATTACTGGTAAACAGCGCTCTTCAGTTTCTGAATTTTAATGGACTCTGACAGCTGATCCCAGAGGCAGTCAGGTAGGCAGTCGAGTTGGTGATCTATCCTGAATATAGAAATTGTTGTGTATGTAGAGAAAATTATTTTACAGAGGTTGGAGTGTTCTGGTAAAGACTTTTATTTTGGTTTCCACTTTTCACTTGAGGTTCTTCTATTCTTCCCTAGGATCCAGACCAAACTGCATTCGGAGGTTAAGGAGTTGTGTGTGGAAATATGTCAGATCCTGTGGTGATTCATCTCATTCCCACTGCAGGCTGGTGCTCCAGGCAGCCCCTAGCTCCCCTGTCCTTGACTCAGCTCAGGGTATGGGGCAGTGTGAGGCTGGTGTGGTCCCCAAAACCCACTGTCCCCCAAAATGTGGGAAGAGAACTTTGAGGAGGAGATTTCAACAGAAATAAATTGGGGTGTGCGTGTGTGTGTGTGTGTGTGTGTGTAAACACTCTGGAGTGCAGGGTGCAGGAAGGGACACGTTTAAGCCAGGAGTGGGTGAAAGGAAGGCAATAGAGAAAGAACAGCATAAAAGTAGAGTCCCTGCTGCTAGCAGCTCTTCTGTCTCTGCTGTCACAAACAGGGAGGTCACCTGGTGCTGCTTCTTTCTATGAGGGGAGTAGGATCACTCTCAGCATTCGTCCTGATATCCCCCCATACTCCCCGCCCCACTGCCCCCCTACTCCTTGAAGGCTCCTGGTGGTTAGAGCCTTGATGATCTGGATTTCCATATCCTCAGCAAGGCTATTTTACCTCTGCTCATCTGTCTAAGAATGCAAATGAGTAGATTTAAATATCAAGTTTCCAACCATTTTATGTTTTGTTCTAAGCTCAGAATAAAGCTACCCAGGTGTTCTTTTATAAACAGGACTGCATGAAAATTTAAACAAACCTTTGCATTATTCATTGCAACAAAGAACTTGGAGTCCCCTCTCTAGATATAACTAATTTTAACACTTTTTAAAAGTAATGAACTATTGAAGGTAATTAGCACACCACTAAACATTTTCTTTAACAGATGTATCAGATTTGATGGGAAACCATTTTGTTGGATGAACAATTATTCTGAAAACTACTAAAAGTTATCTGTCACTGCTTTTTGCCCATGACGACTTTATATTATCATAAATTGTTTATAATTCAAGCCTTTGGCAAACCATTTAAATGAGATTTGCAACACAATAGTTCTAATCTCACAGTTGAAATATTAAAACTTTATGCATGAAAGATTTATCATTTTAATGAGATTGATCACACTGGACATCACTCATCCTCCCCAATTAAAACCCACTTAATTGGCAAACAATTTAATAAAAAATGTGCCTACTCCAAATGCACATTAGTATAATAGATTTTCTGCCCCATTAAAATGGGTGACAACTGGCCATACCTAAACTCAAGCTCTTCTTGCTGTCAAAAATTCTTTATTGATAGATGGTTGACAATTTACGTCAAAAATAAAACTAACAGCTTTACACAATAGATATACCAAAGAGCATGTAGTAACGAACAGTTTAATTCAGTGCAAGTTTCCAATGGTCAGTCCATAAGTGCTCAAAGCTAAGAGAGTTTGTTTGATCATTCATTTTTTTATTAACCTCACATTGGGCCAGAGGCCTCTGCTGGGGACAAGGGGTTCCTTTGAGAGGCCCTCCTAGTTCTGCACATGTAAGGCAGGTGCTACTGTTTGGGGGGAAGAGAGCAACTGGACACTTGTTGGCCTGGCAGAGGCCCTGCTTTCCCGTCCTCCTTGGTTATGAAAATCAGACATTGATGAGAGCGGGGCAGGGGAAGTTTGCATGGGGGCCAAGGGATCTCTTTGCAGGAGAGGGATTAAGATTTTGATCCCTCTTGTTTCGAAGTTCACTGTTTCTCTTGCAAGAAAGTGCATCTGATAAAGATCAGTTGTCAAGAGAAGATCCAGAAAATTGGGAAAGGAAATTTATGTCAAGGATAAAGGCATCTGAAAAAAAGGGTTGGCTGTGGGCACATTTTCTAGGCAAATCTGGAAACCTAGCCCCGGGAAAGTATGCCTCTGCGCGTGTCTATGAGTGTGGTGGGTGGGGGTGGAGGTGGGGGGTGTGTTAACTGAGGAGCTATGACATTAACTGAGGAGCCAGTGGGATGACATAGGTGATCCAGGCAGAGCTTAAGACCTCTTTTTCCTTCCCTTCTACCCTGAAAAACTACAGACAGGGATAGTGTCAGGTGGTCCTGGACCCCCAGCCTACACTGCATGGCAGCGCACACAACAAAGGCGGTGGGGAGAGCGACAGTGCAGAAGACCCAGGTGGTGACTGGGCGCAGAGCCAGCTACCTCAGTTTCCACATGACACCTCTGACAGACCTGGCAAGATGTCAACTTGTTCAACACCAGCTGGAAAACTGTTCTCTTCAAAAATAAAATCAGACACTCCCCCTCCATACAAATATGTCTGCTGTGGATGCTGGAATCACAGACCTGTATCTAAATACTATCTTACAACCTGCTGGTTGGCAGTCCCCTACTCACAAGCTGTGGTCAGCTGTAGCGAACTGAACAAAGCATATACTGGTGTGCTCTCTGGGAACAATGCTTTATTTCATTCACTCAACTTTCCATCCTTTAATACATCTCTCAGGAAGTGGTCTCACTTGAAAAAATGCATAAGTCAAGGAGAGAAAAGTGGGAAATATTTTGCCAACACAAAATCCAGAAATTAAAAAAATAGTTAAATATATTTTGAGCATACCCATGCAAGTGAAGTTTATATTCAGTGAGTTTGATGACTAACACTATCTGGTTAGGAGTGGTGGGAAAACTGTGATGTGAAGCAATTCTAAATATGTTAAAATATGGTGGTACATCAAGGAAAGAAATAAATACCTCACATGAATTTGAACAAAAAGTTTTGCAATTTTTATTACTAGAAAATATTTTTCCCATATGCTCATTAAATGAATGTTGAACAAATATGTGAAAAATAACCATTTAAAGGTACATTGACTGTTAGTCCCCCCAGGCTGCCCACATGTCCTATGCACCCTGGCTGCGCCCATGAGGAAATCTGGGCTTCACGCGAGTGATGCCTCCCTGAGCTCCTAGCCCTGCTTACATCTAGAGAAGGAACTATGTTTATTTCAAACCAAGGAAAATTGCAAACGGCATATATAACCATGCCTCCTTCCTTTCCAGCATCGTTTCCTCTTTACACCAGGTCTAAGCCTCCTGAGCACGCTAAGAATTTTATCTGACTATTGTCTTCTTTACCGAGAGTCTTCCCACACAGCTAACATTCCCAATTCAGTTCATAACTCTATTAGACATACCTTGGCTATCATCATGACAGTATTATTGTGTGTTTCCACACCTCAAGGGAAAGAGCTAGGCCTGAGTTGGTGTCACATGGAGGACTCCTAATTCTTTGGGGGAGGAAGTCATTGATCCATCCATCCATTCATCCATCCATCCAATGTTTACTAAACACCCTCTATGTGCCAAGTACTGATTTAGCCACTAGGAGTACAGCAGTGAAAAGGGGGGGGGGAAGACAAAATCCTCACTTTCATAAAGCCTATCTTTGAGACAGACAATAAACAAATAAACAAGGAAAAATATAGTGTATAAGGACGTGGAGAAAAATTAGGGAAATCACATATGGAGAACTGGATGTGAGTATGTGTGTTATAATTTTAAGAAAAAGGGAAGGGTCAGGAAAGTTTTCACTAATAAAGTAACGATAGAACAGGCACCTGAAGGAGGTGGAGAGTGAGCAACAAGGACAACCAGGGGAAGGACATCCAGGGGAAGGAACCACAAATGCAGAGGCCTGGAGGTGGGAATGCGCCTGGTGTGGAAGCAGGGAGAACAATCAGGAGGCTACGCTGGAGCTAGGTGAGAGAGAGATGATGGTGGCTGGGGCGGGACGTATAGTGGGGCTGCAAGGCGGGGACAGATTCTAGAAGTATTCTGAACAAGGACCCCACAGGTTTTGTAATTAATAAGATGTGGAGTGTGGGAGGAAGACTGGCTCTGTGCGGGATGGCCAACTCACTGACCCACCACACTTTCCCGATCTCTGCACTTCCCTGGGCTGCCCACATCTGCCCCCATTGGGTTGCCTGAGATGCAGTCCCTCTCTAGGGCTTAGCCTTCTCTTACTTCTACAATTTCACAAGTTGCACATTTCAGAGGCTTATTCCAGATGCTCACCATCTCCTGTAAAGGACAGTTTTGACAGCAATGGGGTAAGGTGCTTAAGGAAGGCAGCAACTCATAGGACTCCTAAAGAAGTATGCTGAAGGTCTTTGAGTCCACTGGGTTAGATTTGGATGTTTAAGCAGAAACTGACCATGGACACAGAAATCTGGGCAAGATAAAGTCTTATCATGTTTGATAGGGGAACTTGGGTTCAAGGCTTTCTCAACCTGATAAGGATGCATCAAAATTTGGTGTAGGCTATTAAAAAGGATTATATGAAGCTCCCAGATAAACCAAAGAGGGAGAGGAAGCTTTTCATTTTTTAGTAAAGTCAACACTTTGAAACCAATTTGTTCTAAGACTGTGGAGGATATCTGCTGAGGGCAAGGATGGGTCACATATGCACTGCCCAGGTTTATACCAGGCCATGCCCACTTCATGAAGCAGCTATTTCTACAGGGTGCATAGTGAACTGGATTTCATTGGATGCTTGACAAATACCAAGTTAACTGATGAGGGAGATAATGTGTGCAGGTGCATGCTAAGACTGGAATCAGTGCCTTTTAAAGAACAGAAGATGCGTAAGAAGAGGATGCTGATGTTCCTGCATCAGGAAATGCTGAGCCGGAAATAATCCCTCAGGCACAGAATGCCCTTGTTGACCCAGATTGTTGGGAGGTTCAGAAATCAAGCATGAAGAGGCAGTTCTCTCTTTCCTCTGAAACTAAGTTGCAAGAACAATGAGAGCATCTATCACACTGTATTTGTTTATAGTTCTGGCTCTTAAATGAACAGTTATGCCAGTTATGCGAAGGAGTAGTGTCTTACTTGACTTGGCAGGCCACATTGGCTAGAGGAGTGTCAGCATGTAGAGTGTTGACAGAGGGCTGTGGGATAGATGGATGGAAGGATAGGCGGGTGAATGGATAGATGTATGGAGGGATGGATGGAAAAGTAAATGAATGAATGTATGCAGGAGTAAATGAATGATCACATAGTTGTGAAATGTTCCTAACATTAGATCCTGAGTCACAAACACATACATAGACATTTATACACACATAGCCAACCATATTGATTCACTTTCCCCCTTTTTAACCAGACCGATTTTTTTGAAAGATAAAAAACAAGTTTGAATTCGATTCCCTTTAGCTTTTTATTTAAAAAACCTAAGTTTTATGAACTAAATTTCAAGAAAAAAAGAGATGGAGAAGGAACCTATCAATAAAAAGCAACATAAGAGATGAAGCAAATACAATGGAAGCACTGATTTAACACCTGATTTTTAAAAATAATCTATAAAAATTATGACCTTTGTGAGGCAACTAAAAGTTTGAACAATAGGATATTTGAGAATATTGAGGATATATTTTTTTCAGGTGTAACAATGGTAAAGTTTAACAACAACAACAACAACAAAAGAGTCTTTATCTTTTATAGATACACACTGAAACATTTATGGATGAAATGTTATGACATCTGGGATTTGCTTTAAGTTCATACAGAAGGGCACGGTGGTTAGGGGATATGGCAGAATTGTCTGTTTAAGGTCTTTGAGGCTGGGTGATAGATACTTTATTTTGTATATGTTTGAAATTCTCCTTGGTAAATAATTAAGACATAAATAAAAAACTAAGATGATGTTAAGATCTGGAAAAATGGTAGAGCAGACTTTGTGATATTTTAAGTTAACCACACTAGGCACACTTCTAAATTCTTCATTTATCTAAGCTATTGCTACTCTGTGCATTTCACAGGACAACAGATGCCTTGGTGAAGAAAGCATTTATTTTTACCCTAAAAGTCATTGAAATAAAACAAACCTTTAAAACATTCTCTTTCTTAGTTGTCATGTAAATCTCTTTATATAGTACATCCTAAGACTCATGCCTGGTACTTTAAAAGAAATCTATATTACTTGCAAACCTTAGCATAAATTCTCTTGATATGTTTAACTAAGATTTACTAAAATAAAACCTCAGGCCCATTTCTTGACAAAGGTGTGTGCTTATATCTCTGTCATTTGTTCAGCTTTCTCCTGAGGGTTTTGCCATCTTTACTCTGTATGTTTATATTTATGTTGCAATTGAAAAGACTCCAGAATATCTATTTTACAGGCTTTAATTCCCACGTGGTCTTGCATAACTAACTGCCTACAGAATCCTGACACCATGCATAGATATATGTCTAATTATACTTTTGAGCTTAATGCAATTAATATAATTCTGTCTTCAGATCATGGGCTAGATAGATATTTTAAAATTTTAATTGGCTATTATTTTTCCAAGTAAGCTTACTACTTTGAATTAAATTGGAAAGTAGGTATGAACAAAACTCTTATATTTCTTGTTTGAAGTCTATTGTTGCATATATTTCTAGTAACAGATTAGCAATTATATTTGTAGCTATGAATATTTTATATATAAATTATACATATATTTATGTAAACATATTATGGTAAAATCTATAATGTAGAACTGGGTAGGTTATACCAATTCAGAAGCCAACTCTATGTTGTTGATATATTTCAAATTCATGGATTGATCTTCACTGTATTTACATCTGTGCTAGAATTCTGCTCCAACAGAATTCTGCTATTATCCCAGTAAAGAAGCAGTGCTTGGGGTGGGGTTTCAAATCTAAATGTTGACAAAGGCCAGGCAGACACCTTAAATGAGTGAAGCCAGGTAGGTGGAATACGCATGTGGCCACCTGGAGGTACCTGCCCCATCAGAAGGGGGCAGCACTTCCTAGCTCTACTTGGTTGCACATTGTGGGTCAGTTTTCAAATGTCTCCTGTCTCCTTTTTTTTTGTAGAGAGCCATACATCTATATTTTTATGTTACATTTCCTGATTTTAAAAGAAAAGGGCCAGAAGAGTCATGCCTGCACTTTGCATGGAGCAAACACTGATCTAGAATAAACAACACCAGAAGGACTTTCCCTCTGATTGCTAATCTAGAATTCCCACAATTTGCTAAACTTCTCAAATGTGCGTATGTTTCTTCTAATCAGGATACGGATATCTGTCCTTGGATCTTCCCACAGGATTGTACACTGACTGTCCACGCCCGAGGAAGATATGGGGCCACTCTGTGGATTTAGCCCAGTAGAATCTGTTGAAAAATAACTAGGGAAGTGGAGAAATAGACACTTTCCTCACCCGAGAGTGGGAGGGTAAATTGGGACAACTTTTATGGAGAGCAATTTGACAATATGTTAAAAAATTGTTAATACACACTTGCTTTTTGCTCAACAATTACACTTCTATAAATATACTCTTAGGAGAAAAACACAGCTGTTAAATGACATAAGTTTAAAATCACAGAGATTCATATAAGGTCGCTCATCTCACATTATTTATGGTAGTAAATACTGAAAAAACAAAATGTCTAAAAATATCAAATTGCTTAGGTAAATTATGTAAACAGTTCTGTAATTAGACAAAAACAAATATATATTATTTTAAATGAACGAAAATGAGTTGTATGCTGATGGCATGTTTGAAAACATCATATGGAAGTTCTAGGCCTAATTCATTGGGATGGAAAGTTATTTGAAAACTGTCAGTGGTGCTTGATAAAAAAAGAAAGTACCAGTAAACCAAGAGACGGAAGTCACCAGTAGGACTAGGGAGTCTCAGGGAAGGCACCCTAGAGGACAAGAACGGTCGTAAGCAGAACATCACATTTCAGGTTCATCTAGTCTAACCTAGACCAGACAGGGTGCACGGGGAAGACAGGACTTGACCCATTCCAGCCAGTCCAAAGCTCATGGGCTTATCTGTGGCTGTAACGTTAGACCACAGCACACACCAGGCAGATCTGGCTTTTGAGCAGTCAGAGCTACACTGTCCAATGCTTCACCCTGTAGAGTCCCATAACGACAAACTGCTTATAGCTCCATGGATACGTTGGAGCCTTGGTTGTCTCTGCATCTCAGCTGTGACTGCCCACAGGACTGGAAAACTCTCATCCTACCTTCTGTCCACTAACTGCTACTGATGCTTTCAGGCTCAGTTCAGGCTGGGTTAGGTTTTCTTCTTTGGTGCTTATCATTCTCTTAGCACTCCCACCTTCTTTTGTAATTATCTGTTCCTGTACCTGTTGTACTGTCTTCCCCACTGAGCTGGGAGTGTTTTTGCTGGGGGAGATGAGTCATCCTCATATTTGTATCCAAAAATAGCACAGTATCCAATACCCAACATAAGCAAGTAGCTCCGCACTTTCCCCCCACATAATCTATGTGAAACTACACCACCGGGCATTGTGCTCTGTCCCAGATGCATGACTATGCGTGGTGGCCCTGGACTCCATTGGTTTCTACCTTCATGTGTATGTTTGTCTTTCTTACGTGACGGAGAATGCCTCGAGAGCCTGCTCTCTGCCTTTGCAGAGAGCGACTCCTGAAGCTTACTGCCCAAGACAGTGTTTTTACAACCTCAAAGCTTTTGGCTTTCATTCTTTATGGCCATATTATTTTTATCATATAAACTCAAATATTTTTAAAAGTGGGTCACAAAGGTCTTCATAATTTGACTTTTAAAAAAAGAAAGGAAAAAAGAGCTATAAACAGAAATATGCTGTTGTTTACTAATGAAAACCATTCAAACATTTTTTAGGATTTATTTATGAAAAGCAAGTATTTTGTGATTTTTTTCCTAAATAATATGGAGATGAGTGTAGCAGCTCAGAAAATGACAATGAGTCCCTGTTGGGACTGCTTCTTCTTATGTTGGGATCTTCTGGATATTTAGGGTAAATTGGCATTATAAAAAGTCAAGTAATGGTATATATAATAATGAAGTTATGTGTGTTTTATTTTTACTTGATCCTTAAAATAATCTTATCATTGTCACTTTATAAGTGAGGAAAGTGAAGTTAGGTAAAATTATAATGACTTGTCCAAGTTATGCTTTTAATTGGATACATTTGACCATAAATCTTCTCTTTACACCATGAACACTTTCTTTGTTTCTCCTCTTTGAATATTTAAAAGTAGCTAACATGGCTTCTTCAGTAGGCTTTGAATCCACGTTTTCTTCATTTTTTTCACCTCATCTTAGGTTGGAGATTGAATCACAAGCCTTTAAACCCGACCTACCTTTGTTAAATTGCTAATGTTTTATTTTATTAAATACTGCTCTTTGAGTTCTAAAACACAGGTGAGCAATATTATTATTATAGAGTTCAATTTCTTTTTTTTAAGATTTTATTTATTTATTTTTAGAGAGGGAAGGGAGGGAGATGAGAGAGAGAGAGGGAGAGAGAGAAAGACAGAGAGAGAGAAACATCAATATGCAGTTGCTGGGGGTTATGGCCTGCAACCCAGGAATGTACCCTGGCTGGGAATCGAACCTGTGATACTTTGGTTCGCAAGCCCTCGCTCAATCCACTGAGCTATGCCAGCCAGGGCGAGTTCAATTTTTTAAATGGAAGTCACCTGTTAAGTAAATTGAAAAGAAATATTTCCCCAAGTTAAACAAACAGAAAGCTTTCATAATCTTGGCTTAGATATGTAGATTTCTACCAAAGTTTTACTCGGGTCTCTTGAAAATCTAATCTGAAATTGACCTTGATACAATTTAATGAGAATGAATTTTTATCATTACTAATGCATTTTTGTTTAATTTTCTTCTGGATATGGAAGACATCAGGTACTAGAAATTGTTGGAGGAATATGGAAAGATGCTGAAGTCCAAAGCAGAAAATGCTGATAGGATCCGATCCCCATTTGTTTACGTTTCTATCTGCTTTTAGATTCTGAAAGGTTACATCCCTCTAGGTTGTTCAGCTATCTGGTATTTTATATTTAATAATCAGAGGGAGTTTCTCCAATGGTTACAAAAATCTGATAACCCACACTTTCAGAAATTCACAGCAGTTTCATGCCAGCTTTCTAAAATTAATAGAGCATCTCAGAATGTCTTTTTTTTTGGCCATGGATATACATCTACAAATTTGTCATTGTTGTAATTTCCTCCAAGTGATGTTAAAGGAAACCATCTTTAACAGCCAAAAACATTTTTCATTATGAAATATTCCAGGTGTACATAAAAGCACAGAGAATCATGCAAGGAAAACCTATGTACCCACTGCCCCGCATGAGTGATCGAACACGAAACAACCACAGAGGCCATTCAATACCTTCCTGGGTCCCATTCCTCCCCCAGAAGCAACTAGAATCTAAATTTGATGGGTCTCACTTCCATGCATGTGTTTTTACTTTTATCATATATAGACATATCTGAAACAATACATTTGTCATTTGGTAGTAAATAACATAAAAAGATGGTAGCAACATTTATATATCCTTCTGCCACTTGCTCCTCATTTTTGCTCAAAATTTGTTTTTGAAAATGACCCAGTTATTGCATATAGCTCTAGTTCCCTCACTGTTGTAGTTGCACGGAACTGCATTGCATGACTAAGACCACAGTTTATTTGTCCATTTCTGTGGTGATTTACATTTAGGTTCATTTCCTTTTTTTGGTAATTACTAACAATGCCCCACTGAACATGCGCTCAAAGATGTGAAGCTCCAAATGTGCAAGTGCACTAACAGCCGTACTCAAGCCCTTTTTAAGTCCCTCCTACCAGTTACGTTCAAGTTTTCTACGTGACTTTTAAAAATCGGCTGCCTTCACTGAACAGGTACTTTCACTAAATGCCAGTTGTTTGGGAAACTGTTTAGAAGGTTTTGGTGTGACACACACACACACACATACATGTATATATATACACACACACAAATAGGTTAAAAATTATTGAAACTTTCTTTAGAAAATTTTGAAGCAGGTTAGATAATAAAATTGGAAGTTTTTAAAGTGTCAGACGAGGCATTTTGATAGGTTACACGTCAAATCAGCAATAACATTCTTATAATCGTGAAAACATTTCTAAATTTCCATTCTTAAAATGCTCTCTCTGTAGCAAATTTATATGATCCAAATACCACTTTTTTTGAAGGTGTGTATTTATTTATTAATTTTTATTTTAAAGTATCTGCAGGGGAGTGGGATCCTGAGAGCTATTTTTCCTTACAGAAAAGACCAGAGATTTCAAAACACATCTTTTTTGAAAGAAAAAATGCCAACGCAGCATAAATGTGCCGACCCTTTTACCAAACTTCCCTGTGATAGAAAGACTTTGTGCTTATTGCTCATCTCAGTACCAAGTATAATAAAATCTCCTTTCTCCGAAACATGTATGAGGGACCCATGAACAAGGACAATGGGAGGGAGGGTTGAATGTGGGAGTTGGGGGTGGGCGGGGCAGGGGAGATGAATGGGGGAGGAATAAATGGCGACAACTGTAACTGAACAATGATAAAAAATAGTTTTAAAAGTTCTCTTTTTCTCTGATAACATAATCCATAAAACCACTTAATCAGGCACATCTAGACTAAAATTTCCCACAATACGCTGGAACGATGAACGAGTGAGAGCATCCCAACACTCTTTGTTCGGGGAACAGCCTCTTACCCTCAGAACACCTATCTGTGCACCTAAGTGAGGCTGTCGGCGGTGTCAGGCTGCATGTTACGTATTACTGAAGCTCAGCATGAAAAGTAAACAGGAATGGAGTTGTCTATCCTAACTCTTCCCCAGACGGGTTATCTCGTGCAACCCCAGCAGTGCCCCATGTCATTTCGAGCACCGTCGACTCCCGTGAAGAGCAGAGCTTGGACAGACTGCAGGGAGAGTCGGGGTGTCTCTAGGCTGGAACGAGCAGTGTGTTGGGAGAGTCAAGGGAGAGTTGAGGGAGAGACGACAGAAATGATGAGTCTACACAGTAGGGAGGAAAGTGGACTGGTGAGATGCAGGCGGGGAGGAAGACTGCAGTCAGATTGTGCCGGAATGAGGGACTATATTAAAAGTAAAAGGAGAACATCTTGGAACAAATGAGAGACATGATCAAAACTCCATTTTTAGGAAATTCATCTTAAAACATAAGTTGGGGGTGGGCAGAGGCAGAAAAAAGTTTTTAGAGAGCAGTTTCATGTGACAGGCCATGCTAGGTTTGTGGACAAGACAGAATGGGTGAGAGGAGAGGATTTGAGAGGCTTTATAGAGGGAGGTCGGACAGGCCGCATGTGTGACTCCTCCAGGCTGGAGGGGAACAGGGAGGAGCTGAAGCTCAGCGGAGGGACCAGCCCCAGAGGCAGCGTCAGAAGGAGGCTTGAGCAAAGGGCAGGGGGATGAATTCACTGCAGACACGTGGTCTCTGGTTGGATATCTGCATGGAGACATCCAGGAGTAAAGGCGGTGGGAGTCTGCCCTGACCAGATGAAGATTTGAAGCCAATCACTGGGAGGAAATAAATGAAGCTGTCAAAGTGTGTCCTAAAATCACCCACAAGGAGGTCAGAGAACAGGTGAAGAGCCTTGGGAGCTGCTGGTGTTTAAGATCCTGGAGGAGGGAGAGGTACCACAACCAGGATCCAGGAACGGCCTGAGAGGCAGAAGAGGTGGCCATCCCTGGCTCTCCTATCTGAGAGTCTACCCCAACTTTCCACATCTTCCCCTTGCCTGCTTTACGTTTTTTATTTGGCATTTATCTCCCAGCACCACATACTTACCTCACTTATCATAATTATTTTCTGTTGCTTTCCATTTAACAGCCTTGAGCTTTGTGAGAAGAGGAATTTTTGTCTGTTTTTTTCCCACTACCATAACTCCTCTGTTAAGAAAAATGCCTGGCACAAACTAGGTGTTCAATAAATGTTTGCCAAATGAATGAAAAAACAAACTAGCAAAGTGTACTATAACACAGATACCAAGAGGTTTTATGAGAGGGGAAATGTTCAATAGTGTTCACTGCTATTCTTTAAAGTTTTTCAAGTAGTCTTTTCCACATAAACTGCAAAACTATACTACGATAAACAAGTATCTCCATTAAAAACAGATACATGATAAAAGAGGTCCTGTGTATTGACCACAAAATATATGGCAGGCAGCTTATATAACTCATTTTATTTTATAACCACTGTATGCATTATCTCCATTTAGCAGAAATTAAGTAATTTGGCTAAGTAAACTATTAAGTGACTGAGCTGGACTTGAAGCCACAGCCTGTGCTTTTCCACAGGACTGTGCTGACCTTGAGACCTAGAAATACAACCCATGACTCATTCCTTCACGGATTTCCTCAAGAAGGCCAGTGAGGGGGAGCCTAGAAATAGACGAGATGTGGTGGGTCCTGGGGACCCCGACCTCACTTGTGTGCTGGACGACAGACATGAAATATTATTAAGCGGTTTCGAGCAGAGGAGTTCCATGATCTGCCACAGGTGCTTAAAGAAATGAGTTGACTGCTGTGTGGACAATAAATTAAAGGGAGGAAGGAGGGAGAGGAGTTTGGAGACTACTAAAGTAATCCAGGCAAGAGATGGTCAGGGATTAAAAGAGGGTCACAGTGTAGGAGGTGCTAAGATATGGTCAAATTATTGATATGTTTTGAAGACAGACAATAAGATTTCTTGAAATATTGGATATAAAGATACATAGGTATGTTATGAGGGAAAGTGAACAGTCATGGAGGATAAGCTATGATGCTTTTGGCCTGAGGCATGGGAAGGACAGAGTTGCCACAACCAATGGGGACGGCCACTGAAGAAGCGGTTTGGGGGGAGCAGGGAGAGGATCTGTTTGGGCACGGTAAGACTGAGGTGCCGGTCTGATGAAGCACACGCCCTGATGTGTACGCACACATCCTGATGGAGGCACAGAGTGGGCAGTTGGGTACCCAACCCTGAAGTGCAGGGGGAGATACAACATCTTAGTTGTATTTGAAGTCATGAAGCAGGCTGAAATTCCAGTTGTATTTAGAAGCAATGAACAAATACTCTTCAATAAAAATGGCATTCAATTAAAAATATCCTACCCTTATCTTTTTCATAACAGAAGATCAGTAATGGTGGAAACTCAGAGAAATCAATGAGAAAAGTGAGCCACAGCTTCCCTGCACTTCTTCCTCGACACTGATGCTTAGCTGTTTCACTCATTCAAAAGAGCAGAACTGTCAGGGGTGGCCATGCTGACTCCGCTCAGTGAAGGATGACCTCAATTTGCTAATAAACCGTGTACACATGGAAGTCTTGTTAATAATTCATTATAAATTACTTTATGAACAAATATGTAATTCCTTTCAGGAGTTTATTTGAACTAGCTGAATGCATCATAGTGACTAAGTCCAAAAGCCTAATAGCTATGAAAATGTGTCAGCAAACATGCGTTTCAGCATATCATCAATAAATATATATATTTTTGCCTTTCGCTTTGCTAAACAAAAATGGAAAGGCCTTTCTGGGCACATTTGTAGTTTTCCACGATAGTGGTGGTTTTCGGATGCCTTATGCTTTGGCCTGCCTGTTGGGGAAGCTGGTTTGCCCGTGAAAGGTGGTGCTTGAGCTAGAAAAAGGGGCTGCTTCCCAGATATCCATAAGTTCATTTCACTTTGAAACTGCGATGGTGTCTTTCTGCCCAATGCCAGGTTCCTTTCACATCTGGCACCCGAGTACGATGAAGCTCACCTAGTTTGTTTGTCTGGGATGCTGTTGTCAAATAGACGCAATATTTCACATCTAAAGGGGACTGATCCTTAATCATGCTCTGAGTGGGGATTTGAACACTGCGAAGCTAGTGACAAGAACTGTTAGGATTAGGGCCTTGGGATGTGAGATGGGGGAGGGCGATCAGGCTCCTCCCACCTCATTGGCTCGTTTCTGTAGTTGCTGGAGTAGGCAGCACGGTCTCCCCCCACCGACCATCAGCATCTGCTGTGGAAACATGCTCTCTGCTCTGCTCTGTCTGGAGAGCATGATTTAGAGCAATTTGGAGCCCCTGTCTCCCTTCAATCAAGCCATTTCAGCCTGTCTCCATGGCACCGGTTCCTTCCCTGACACCAAGTGGCAGCTGGGCTGGTGGAAACCATGGTGAGGGTGGAACAGCTGGTTCCAGTCCTGCTCCTGTCATTCAATTAGTTGGCTGGGGGAAGTCACTTAATCTAAGTCTCCCTTTGTCCTCCAACTAGAATAATGCCACTAGGAGGGTAAAACACAGTAAGAAATGTGAAAATCCTTCTTGTGTGAAATGTTTAGCTTTTACAAAAAAAACCAAATTGTTTAAGAAATCTGCGATTCAAACAGCAAAATATCAGAATTGAGCTTATCAAGTTTTAAAAAAATAATGCAGTATTTCAGGCATACAGAAGGATGTTAAGAACGATATAGCAAACACCTGTGTGCAGCGCATCCCCCAGCTTGAAAAGGACACCTTCTGTGCGCTCCCTCAGGCCGAGGGCCCTCCTCCTCCCCTCCCTGTGTGAGAGTGACGGCCACTGAGAGCTGGCAGTTGGCACTGTATCCATTTTACCTACGTTTAAAGAGTAACTAACTATGTAAATGCCTGTAGATAATATGTATTTGGGCATATTTTAAATTTAAATAAATTATGTTTTGTATGATTCTACAATTTACTTTTTGTGCAATAATATTTTTTGAGAATTATCTACTTTGATATGTTCAATTACTTCTCCCATTTATGACTAAACCCACTGTAGGACTAAGCCACAATTTATATGTTCCATGCATTTCCATCACAGACAACACTCAATGACCACCATGCACCTGCCTCTCCCGGGGCGAGGGTGAGAGGGGCCCTAGGGCAGTTAGGTAGTGGCTTAATTGCCCCGCACTGGGCTGTGGGATGCACATTGGAACGTTTCTTCTTATTGCCAAATTGTTCTCCAAAGTGGTTGTAATATCACTTTGTTACCACCTGTAGCAATGTTTAGATGCCCCCATGTTTCATTAACATTTGGTCTTGTCAGAATTTTGAATTGTTGCTTAATGGTATGAACCTCTATCTCATTGTGGCTTTAATTTGCACTTCCCTGATTAGTGAGGTTAACATCTTTTCCTGTTTCCTACCTCCTCACACTTCCTCTTCCAGTCATTTCTCCTCTCTTCTACCCACTGCCCCTCCCTCTGTGCTTCCTTCCTTCCTGCTCTGCCTCCGGTCATTTTTCTACATGTTTTGTTGTTGATGTTGATTTGTTTGGAACAGCCGTATTGCTATTTCCATTGGATCGCACAGAATTCATGGACTGATTTCCATGGAGAGAGTCTGGTAAAACAGGCTGACACACAGGGATTCACGTGTGCGATCACTTTGAGTGTTTGCTTTGGGTCAGCCTGTGCGCTGAAGTTATATCAGGAACTTCATGCTCTGGGCCTGGCTTACCCTGCCACCCTCGCCCTCCACATCCCCACTGGGCTCTCTGTACCCCAGGGCTCAGGAACCTCTTTCCTGCGAGCAAGTGCACCACATTCTCCTGAGAACTCCTGGGTTTTGTAGATGCCCGCCCCTCTGCGTGGCACACTCTTTGTCCCCTCTTCACCTCTCTCACTCCTAACTGTGTTTAGGCTTACTTCCTTGAGAAGCCTTCCCTGTCCCTTACGTGTGGGTTAGATGCTGTGCTCTGAACAGCATCTTATCATGCCCCATGCTGAGCTTCCTCACGTGGCATGGAAATTTCCTGAGTCCCCAGTGGACTGCCACCCCAGGGAAGACAAGGATTGTTATTTGTTGCTCTTGGAAGTCTCTCCAGTGCTGATGGACTCCCAGCATTTGGCATCTGGTTGGAGTTCAATGAGAAATATTGTCCAGTGTATGATGATTGAATCTGCACTAGATCAAGTCCCTGTGGTAGGCAGTTTTGGGGGTCCAACAATTGAACAAACCCTCAGGGTGGGACCCGTAAGTCTAAATTATAGTACAAATTTACATTATAAAATATAAAAATTACATTACAAAATGTAGGCATCATTAGATTAAAGATAAGCATATAAAGTGCTAGGGAGTTAAGCTGGCTTAGCAGACTTATTAGAATCAGTTTTCTATTGAATGTATGTACTTTTATTGTAATTCCTGGTGTTTTAAGTCATTTTAAATGTAAATACGCTTTAAAATTTCATTGATATTTTCAGCAACCACCACAATCTGTTAAAATTATAGAAATTTTCAGTTCCACGGCAAGTAGGAATTGCTCCTGGCTTCAGATGTGAGACACGCTATTGGAGAAAAATTTTGGCAAAATGATTTCTGGTTAACCTTCTGACATTATTTCTTCATGACAGTTCTAACCTTTACTATAGAACTTCATGTTTTTTAAACATGGTTTAAAAACAATGAAAGTGGCAATTTCATCTTTTCATTGCCTGAATCCGGGCCTGTGGTATTCCCTGCCCCCCCCAGGTCATGGCTATGCTGCTCCTTTCTGTCTCCTCTGTCCATTGGCCTGCATGACCCCAAAGTTATGAGTTACAAAACACGGATCTGAACAGCTGTACCTTTCCTTCACAGCCTGTAATGAATGGCCATTGGCAGAAGGGTCAAGTCTAAACTTCTGATTCAGCACAGAAGGCCCTTCCCTTTTCCCATCAACTTATCTTTCCCTCCCCATACCCCACTTCGTATGGTATTTTTTGCTTTTACAATTGTCTCCTCAGTCTAGACTGTGACTTTTTCAAAAGTGGGAATACTATGCTCTTTCTCTCTTTATGTGTGGTGCCTGACACCTGATGATCACTCAGTAAATGTTAGATGAATTACTTTTATGTGACTTGGGGGGCTTCTCTAAGTTCTGCATGATTGCTGGTGGCATGAAACTGAGAGTGTCATATTCCATAATTGAATGCTGAAATGGTATAATTGGGGTTATTTGATCAAAAGGAAGTCCATGAAGTAAAATTCTTATTGTTTTGAGAGTCATGCCATCAGCAGCCACTCATGTCATCAAACACTCCTGACTATCGTGTGAAAGGGCTGGGCTGCGGGAGCCAGAAGGACTGAGTCCAGGAAGCCAGGGACATGCCCTCGTGGCTTCCACAGTCAGATCCTGATGTGATGAGAGTGGTGCCTGAAATTATATGATATTGCCAGAGAAATATGTACATGCACTAGAAAAATAGCATCTGTAAATGTCAAAGCAAAATGTCCTTGCATGGTGTGAAATCTATATGATTCTATCACCAAGCCTTTGTTATTATTCACCATGCATAGGAAGGCTGATGAAAGGAAAACAAAAACTATTCCATAGATGCAAACTGGGGAGGGGCCACGGTTTTATACTGCCTCTTCCACCTGGAACTTGGCCAAGGAGGAGGAAACAAGCAAATCAAACTCCATGAGCTGTCAGTGAAGACGGGTCGCAATGTCTCCTAATGAAGGGAGGCCCCTCCAGATAGCACTGAGCCTAGGAGAGCCGCCTGTCTGTAAGGGATACTATTCACTTGTCCCCAAATCTTGATGCACATCAGGGAGGAACACTTTACCTCCAACAGTTCCCCAAGTTGCCGTGGAGCAACGGAACAGTGCCCTCTTCAGCATAGAAAAGCGCGGGGTGGGGCGGCAATTCTAGTGTCTCCCTGGGGAAGGAGGCATAACATCTGATTGGTGAGTTTAGAGAAGGAGTGGGCCACTTAGTCCCTTTTAGGGTTTTCTCTTCTTTTCTTTTTTTCTATCCTTTCCTATGTGAACTATGTCAGATGGAAAAGAACAAGGACCATATGATTGTACTCATATGTAGGATATAAAACAGAAAGCAACAAAATCAACAACAAAAAAATAGTTTCTTTTCTGACAGTCAGCCTATCTGCTTGTGTTCCCTGCCTTTCCACATGTAAGCCTGCGGGGGCTGGTCTGCTCATGTGGGGAGCCTGTCGTTGTCCCAATACACCTGTGCCTGGGAAGGTCAATCCAATCAGAGGTAAATGTTAGAAAAGTCCTCCTGGCCACCATTTAAGGTGCATGCACCTATCGAGACCTTGTCAATAAGAGCTGATTTTGATACTATAGGTGCATCTCCCTATAACCCGATTGGTTAGGACTCAGGGAGGAGAATAAGAAATGCCATTTGTGGTCCTTCACCCCACTCCCTTTCCCAACACTCTAGTCACCCCTTAGGCCCATCCATACATAAACAATACACAGATGCCATTCAGAAGTCATCCCTCCACGTCTCCTGCTTCCCACATGCAACTAACTAAAGACACACTTAAATCTTACATCTTATCCATTTCCCCTCTGCCCAGAGGTAACCAGCATCACTAGATTAGTGTGTTTGAGCTCCAGTCAGATGCTTGCCAGAGGCAACCAATTGATGTTTCTCTCTCACGTGACGTCTCTCTCTCTCCTCACTCACCTCTCTCTCTCTCTCTCAAAAAAAGTTCCAAATTGTTTTGAAGAAAAACTATATCATATGTGGTGTGAGTAATTTGGGAGAGGAACTCTCCCAAAAGAGAAACTATGAGTTCAAACCATGTAGAAAATGCAGACAGAACTTGGACACATTTTTAGATGCCCAGAAATTACATGATCAGTCACAAAGATATTAATGGGGTGGCAATGAGATTAGAGCCTGAGTTAGATAAACCACAGGTCCCCACTGAACCACAGGACCTGCCCAGAACCACAGGACTCACATGTAACTTTGTCCTGAAAGAGTACCGTATTTTGCCATATACAATGCAAACCCACATTTCTGGCCCAAACTTTCAGGAGAAAAATCTTCAGTTTTAATTTTTTAATTCAATTTTTGTATGTATTTATATTTAGAAATGAAACTGATTATCATATTCCAGGGTATTATTTTGCATACAGATATTGTTATTACTTTCTAGAGTAACACTTTTAATGCATAAGAATAAATAAAAGATTTAAAAACATCTATATAGATACAGAATTAGTACTACCTATGTATAATACACACCCTTATTTTTCCCTCAAAAATTCGGGCAAAAAAAGCATGCATTATACACAGCAAAGTACGGTAGATAATGAAGACTCTAATCTCAATTGTAAGAGTGTGAAAGTATACAGGTAAACTGCAGTGTTGGTTATTTGGTGAACATGTAATACACTATGTCTTTTGCCCCCCAGGAAGACTGTAAAATAAGGTTGCACCTTGCAACTGATGCATTAAGGATCAAAGAAATATGACATATATTTGCACCATAATTTATTCAGTCACACTCATGTTATAGTGATTTGCAATTACTGTTATTACAAATAGGACTTGATATGAGCATATTGGTGCCTAAATATTCTTGTGTAACTGATTATTTCTCTAGGCAAAATGTGACTTAGGCTTGAGGAAAGGGGACTGTGAAGATGTGTAGGTAGAACACAACATTGTCCCTTTCCCCAATGTTGAAGGGTGAACATTCTTAAATTTCCACATAAATTTCCATCATACTGCTGACTCTTCTTCCATCCAGCTCTGTGGTTATTGCTTTAAAAAGGAGAAACCAGAGACCATTCTATTTCCTTTTCTTCTGACATTTATCTGAGTAAAATGATTAGATTATTTTAGTTATCTTCATAATCTTTTCTTTCTTTTGCAACCTGAAGCAATTTTCTGTCATAGTACAAGGAGTTATTGGTTATTCTTCTTTTGCATCTTTTTAATATTCATGGATTGAACTGCTGCTGCCCTTTGAAAAGACAATTATTCCCTAAAAAATAGAAATGAATTTACTACCCCCATGATTCTGAAGTAATTATATAAACAAAATTTTAGAATGCAAGTGAGAATAACAGAATAGAAAGAGTTGTTGGCAGAGTTAATTGGCTGATCTTATGTAGATCTAATTTGGAATGTCAATTGAATTTTTGAAAATCATTGCTTATTTCCTTTGAGAATTATTTATTGCTCTGTGTAATTTGAATATATAAGACATAGTTTGTTCACTTTTGCATTAACTGGATTGAGAAAAACTATTTCTATTGGGAATGGATAAAATATTTTGAATCAGTTTTCTACCCGTCCAGTATTTGTTTAGAGAAAATAAACAGATGTAAAATGAGTGCATAATGAATTGTCAGATTTATCACGGTTTCATTATTTGCTGACATTGGAGAGCCAACAGTGGTGTAGTGGGAAGAATACTTCTGGAATGTGAGCTTTGTTCTGGGTTTTGCCACTTGTTAGTTGAAAACTTGGCAAACTCAACCAACCTCTCCAGTCCTCAGTTTACATGTAAAACAACATAATTGATAATAGTGTTTCCTTCCTTCTTCCTTCCCTTCCATCTGGTTTCTTTCTCTTTCTCTTCCTCCCTCCCAACCTCTCTGTTCTCCCCTTCCTTCCTATCTTCTTGATTTTCCTCTTTCTCATATTCTTCTTTTAAGAGACAGTGCAAAGGCTTTGAAATGAGACAATCATGTTTGGCATCTTAATTCTGTTATGTGATGACACTGGCAGCTTGTCTAACCCCTCTGGGCCTCATTCTCTCCACTGTAACATGGTAATAACACACACTTGCAAGGTGATTTTGAAGATTAAGTGAGAGAGTCTATGTAAGCAGCTGGCATGACATAGGCACAGATTAGACCCTCAATATACCTCGTACACTGTTACCTCATAATGTGAATGTGAAGAGCATTTAATAGAACACTTATGAAAACACTTTCTCCATGTAAAGAACAATATAAACTTGAAATGCGGAAGGAGTTAACCCGTGGCTCATCTGGATCCGTCTCACTCTCTCGAATGTGCAGTGCCCCTGGCTCAGCCCTGACACTGATCTCTTTCTGCCTGCTAGAACTTGAAAAATATCTACTTCCAAATGATTACTAATTTTAATAAGTTTGCAAACTTGTAAGTTGAATAGGATTTCTTATTATTGAATGAATCCCTTGAAAGTAAAGTTTAAGCCTGGATCTTACTTGGTTAAGTTGAGAAGTAACTTAAAAATCAGATTCTAAACTTCTTCCTACTGTCAAGCCACACCCACTCACTGAATCAACTCTCCTTCCCTCCTTGGAATACCCGGTCATTTTGCAGTTTATCTGATAGGTAAAAACCTAGGGAATAAATTCTCTCACTCCACTCCACAACACTCAAACTTTCCTCTTTTGGAGACTGTAGTATAAATCTTAGACAGAATTAATTCCCTCTCTGTACACGAGGACTCCATTCTATATCTACAACTTTGAGAAATCTTAACAGAACATTAATTCAATCTTAGGTTCATTACTTCCCCAGTGCTTATATTTTTGTATGTATGCACTTGTACATTTATCTTAGCACTGACAAGTTATAAACACATAATAAATGTCACTTGGGTAAATGATTGAACGAAGTTGAATGAAATGTGTCAGTATGTGTGTATGTGTGTGCGCGCGCATGCAATGCAGTGAGTTCGACAGGATGTTGGCTCTTTATATCAGATTTATACTAAAAATCTTTTTAAACAAATGCTTCTGATTCAGGCATCTACTTTTGTAGGAATGCAAGTTCATGGAGATAGAGGGAATGGCAGAAGGGAAAGGTAGGGCAAATGTTTCATTATATATCGAGATGAGTATCAACACCTCATTTTTAGACAAAGTTTAAAAAGAATATGTTCTAAAAGTAGTACATGAATAAAAGATTGAAAGGACTTTTATATCACTCAACCAAAATATAAAAGTAACCAGAGTTACGGCTTGCATTTTATTACTGCATACAGAGGGGCAAGAGCAATTAAAACATTATATTAGCTTAACACTTATGAATTTTGGCAAGAAGCATATCCTTAAAAAAGAGCCCCAGAGAAACCTAGAGGCTTAGAATTATCTTTTTATTCAACATGTAGTCTATTATCTCAGGAACTCCAGAATCTGTGGCAAGACTCTCCTAGCTAGGCTAATCACTTTAGTAAGACTACTTTATTTTAAGACAAATCCAAAGGAGGTGCCAGAACTGGACCTGGCAACAAGCATTTATCCTCTTCATTTATCCTCTTCACAGGAAAATCCTTTTAATTTTCCTGCGGCACTGCACATTTGTTTCCAGATCTCCACTTTGATGGAATCAAGGGGCAGCATAATTCTTGCCAAATGCGCACAATAGGATGCCCTTTTCTGTGGGACTACTACAGCCCCCGTGCTGCGCCCTTTCTTCTCAGATGCCTAGTTTCCTCATAGCTGCCAGTGCTCGCCCCTAGAGAGCCCTCTGCCTGGCTAACTCTGCCCTCCTTGGACCCTCCCTCCTTCATTCCCACATCCCAGTCTCTCCCTTAACTTGAGCCCACATTCACTGACACCTGCTCCGTGCTCAGCCACCTGCACCATGCCAGGGACTTGGAAGCAGTGAGAAAGCCCAACTCACGCTCCCAAGAAAATTTCAAGTTAGTGAAATTTTCTAGAGCTAATTGGATAAACTTATTTAAGATTCAGCATTATGGAAGACAGTCTAATCAATAAGTCACATGCTATATATGACATCCATGATTTAATAGGGACCTTAAAAGACTAATATAAAAACTTAAGCCATGGGGTCAAAGTCAGCAGAATACACTTTGCATTTTTCCTTGTGTTGGGGGCCACTTTCATATCAAGAAGGTGACTCCACCTCCCTTTGAGACTCCCCTCTAGCAAACAAGAATAGACACTTTTCTTAGATGGGCTTATATTTTCTGTATTGATGGTGCCAATCTTGGTTTTATGTATTTGATTTATTTTCACTTTCTAAGACCAAGAAGTCATAGTAATACCTATGAACTGAGTGAAGTTAGGCCAAACTTATTTGAACAGGATTTACATTTGAGTCAAGTGCTCCCCTCTTCACAGTGAAGAAAGCAGGTCCAACCATAAAATGCAGGGCTGCTGCTTGTTGCACTGCCTGCTGGGCTCTGCCCAGCACAGAGCCCCAGCATGGGTCTAGGCTGGTATGGGGAAGGTCCACTAGTTACTTTGGGAAGACAGATCTCCAACTATAGACTATGGGGACAGACCTGCTAAGACAGTGTGTCAGCTGAACACTAGAGGCCTTTGCAAACCTCAGAAAAACAAAAATGTTCAAACCAAGCCAAACCGATCACCATAGATATAAACTGCTTTTCTCAATCACAGACTCACATCCCCACTTGTGGTGAGTAAAGCAAGGAAAGCAAAGAGTACCTTATAATCCTTTACTTCAGAGGTAACAACACTGTCCTGTGCACTTAAGAATTAAGAAGGTAGATCTCATGTTATCTGTTCTTAGCACTCACACACACAATAATAAAATTTTAAAAAGGAAGATAGTCTGAATCTTACAACTACTAGAATTTTTAGTCCAAAGTCATCTCTGGAAGCAACCCACACAGACCTTTGCTTTGCTAGAGGTGCCACTGGTTCCTTCTCACTGGGGCATCCTTCAGGACCCCAGACCACTGTGGCAGACAGTGTTAGCTGCCACAGTATCTACTCTCCCCTTTTTCCTTCCTACTAGAATCCCAATTTCATTTGGGGCAAAAATGTGTCCAATTAAACATTCCCTCCAGACTCCCTTACAGCTAGAGGTAGCTAGGTAATCTGTCTCTGGCCTCTGGGACACAAGTGGAAGTTGCTGTCCCATTACCCCCTTCTTCCTTCCTGGAATGTGCTTTCACAGGAGCCATGAAGACAGAAGCTACTGAGGAAGAAACAGCAGGTAGACAGAAGGAGCCTGTGCCTGTGATGGTGCATTTGAGTGGCTGAATCAGCTCTGGATTGCCTTTCCTGAGTCTTCTCCTATGAGATAAATAAGTCCTCATGTGTTTAGTCTGGATTTCTCATACTGCAGAAAACAGATCACCAACAGGGCCATTTTCCTAAGACGATGCCTTCTTTGTGTTTCTGAGATTTCAAAGGTATCAAGAAAATTCATGTTATGTAGCATTACCACCCGGCATTACTGGGAAGTAGTAACTCTTAAAGATTTCTACAAGCTGCAAGGGGGATTTGGGGGAAAGAGTTTACTGGTCCAT
Organism: Phyllostomus hastatus; assembly: GCF_019186645.2. Classification (NCBI taxonomy): domain Eukaryota; kingdom Metazoa; phylum Chordata; class Mammalia; order Chiroptera; family Phyllostomidae; genus Phyllostomus; species Phyllostomus hastatus. The sequence continues at coordinate 14,038,835 of NW_025333977.1, read as the reverse complement.
CTTCCAGAGAGAAGACATAGTAATGATGAGGTTGGAAGCTCATATCCACGTAGTGCTACAGAGATTACAGAATATTTTGCAAAACACTGAATCTGCCATTTATCAAGTCCCAGCAGGCACTGGGAACTTTATAGAAATTAATTCTAAAGGCACATGACAATGGAGGTGTTATGGTGCCTGTTTTACAAATAAGGGGACAGAAAGGGAGTAACTTCCTCAAAATTACAGAGCTAATAAGTGGAAGAGCTGGTGTTCAAACCCTCCATTGGATGCCAGAGCCCATGCTTTCTCGGCAAAGTAGCACGTAAGTATGTTACTTTATTTTCTCCTTATAATAAGTCCATAGGGTAATTATATCCCCCATTTTACCTAAGAGAAAGTAAGTGCCCAGAGAAGTTTAGTAACAAGGCCCCAAATCTCACAATCACTTTAGGTTCCAAAAGCACCACTTTTTTTACTCCACCAAAATGTAGTTCCTCCATGATTTCTGGAATGTTCTTCCCCCACTAATATTTATTAAGTGCCTACCAGGTGCCTGGTACTAAGGGTGCTATTCCTATTTTACAGATGCAGAAACTGACCCTCAGAGATGAAGTAATTATTCTAAGTCACCCAAAGGAGTGAGTGTGTGACTGGGGATCTGATCTGCACCCAGGCGGGGGCTCCTCAGACTTTCTCATCATCTCCACACCTCTCGGACATTCTCATACCATTCTGAGACAACGGAGAGAAAGCCTGGTTACCCAGAAAGTGTGAAGAAGTAGGGAAGAAAGGATTTCCTGAAATTTTCTTGGAACCAAAAATCAAATTTGACAGCTCTGTTCCTGTTTGGGTGAGAAAGAAAGCTGGGATTTGTTCCTTAAGGACACACACACACACACACACACACACACACACACACACACACACGGCACTAAAGACAGAGCTGTGAAATTGCTATCCGTGACCAGGATGTAAAACATCCATTTACTCTTTGAAAACCGAAAGGGAGACAACCCAACACAATGAGAAACTAAACATTATCATCCTTAATAATCCAACTTGGAAATTAATGAGCTGTAAGAATCAAAAGAGCCATTTTGCTTTGGCTCAGGCAGAAAACACTGATGGAATTCTGTGCAAATGCATTGCAGAGCTTTGTAATTGTTCCCCTGAATGGTCAATACTTTTAATTTGTACATAATACATGATTTTAATCAGCCTAGGCAACTGTTTACGCAGTTTTTTATCCACAGAACCTGCAACATGAGCAATATTTAAGAAGAGCCTCTCTCCTGATTTTTCAAAGAAGATAAATGTCTGTATTTAAGAAAACAAGAACTGTTGTTTGGGTATATCGACAAAGTATAAACGAGGTCCCTTCAGACTATATGACGACATACCCACTCAATTCTGATTCTGAGTTAGAAAAACTTCTTGCATCAATTGGCCACTCCCATTTAGATTTGCCACTGAGATTTTTGTCTGCATTTGGAAGAGCCTGACTACAATTAGAAATTTAACCCGTCGTCATTGTCTAACTATACCTATTACCTCTTTAACTGAATTTTCACTTTTCAGCCAGTTTTAATTATGTCACATTGATATAGCCCAAGGGTAAAAACTAGAATATACTTTTAATAAAATTATAATAAATATTTTACTTGTCTTAAATGTTAAAGAAATGAGGCAACTAGTTCAGTGAATGATCTGGTTTACCAGCTAACATACAATATGCATGAATCATAATTTTCAACTAATCAGAATACAACATAAACCCCTATGATCATGCCTGCTGACATTTAATTCGAGTAGTGATCGGCTCTGGCTCCCCCACTCTCCCCCTCGGCCCCCATGTTTAAGTGCAGGAGGAAGTGATGCCTCTTTGGAACTGCCCGGGTTCACAATATGTACTGTAAGCACAACAGAAGTTTCACTCTTAATTTTACTTTGTGGGCTTTGGGGGGACATTATAGACCAGCTGAAAATATTGTTTTTTTAATTCACTGACAACAAAGTGACCCCACATTTTAATTTTTTGACTTCACCTTCCATATCATGATGGAGTTTTGCTATACTCAGTAATAATAATGATTACTATTTATTGAGCAACTACAATGTGAGAGAACATTACAAACATACAGCATATAGCATACAAACGTATGCATGTACATATATACATGCATATACACATAACATAAAACATTCGTGTGCACATATTTCCTGGAATTATTCACGTGTATAAACCCATATGCAGTCATGCATATGTAGTACACCAAGACTGTCATCGATACAGAAGTATCGTATATATATGAGAAACATCAACTTTATCACAAAATTCACTTTCAATGAATTCCAAACACCAATGTGTTTATTTATTAGAAGTAGAATATGAGAAATTTAAAAAGTAATGTATATTTTATAAGCTTTCTGGAAACTTTTGACTGTTCTTACTTCTCCCACTACTTTTTACAGATTAAACTGAATTATGTCTAGATCCAGTTAAGCAAATAAAATCATTATGTAAAGCAATCCTTTGTCTTTCAGTTAGAAATTACAAAAACAGCATCTTTGATAGGGAATGGGAAATAAAAACACTTTGAGTGCCCATAAAAGTGATTCCTAAATTTGAATTAGTTTAGAAAAAAAAATTCCCCCAAACAGCTGCTTGGTTAATGGCTAGTGAAAAACTGTGGAAGCTATGTCAGCGATCCCCAAATTACAGCTGAACTAATTGCTTGGGAGGCTGCTTTGAAGACAGATCCTACAATACATTAGCTAGGTTTTATGGAAAGTTACCGATGGTGTCAGAGTCCTGATCTGCTCCTCCTTAAATCAACACAAGGCAGACCCAACCGCCAAGGTCCCCTTTCCCTTTCTGCCTTTTCTGTTCGACCACTGCCCTTGATCTCACTGCCTGGCCATTCGTTCATTTGCCGTTGAACAAAAATGCATTACTCACTGTTGAGCACTGCCAGAAATGTGGCTGCAAGTCCTTTTCCACTGTCATTTATTCCTGCCGTAAGGTGGGGGCTGGAGGGTGGCAGAGGCCATTTGGTCTCCTCGTTCACCCACACGTACATGAATCACTCTCCCATCATAACTCTCTGGCATTTCAGAGGTAGGGGAGGGGACATGCATTTGGCTGTTGATGTCTCTATCCTTAATCCTTAACAACAAAAGCATGCATATACCAGGGGGAAAAAGCATTTCAAATGTAAACTCCTTATATTCCTGTCTAAGCAATACATATCTAGGTAAACTAGCTAATAAGAATGCTTTTCACAGTGCTTTACAATTAGCGGCTGTAGGTCAGGGAGCTCAGCAGGATGATTAAGTCCTGAGCCACATTCAGCTGGGTCCCTCTCGACTCCTACTGCACATCACAGAATCATTTAAGGCTTCAGCAGCTCGTTGTTGGAAGATTCTCACTCACCTCAGAATTTAATTCTAAACTTCTTACAGTTTGGAACAAATTTTCTCTCTTCTTAAAAACCATTCGTGTCTTTTTCTTGAGGGAAAGGCACACACAGTAAATACAGGTAAATTGCATTCTTTAAGTAAGTAAGTGGGCAAGACAGAGAGGATGGCTTCGTGAAGAAGCACAAGTACCATTAGGAAGGGTAATGGCAACATCAGTGCTGAGCTCTCCTGTCTCCGACTTCCCTTTGTCAAAGAATGTTTCTGTAATGGCATCATGATGAAATGTAATTTCTGTAAAGACTCATGCACAATGCCTGACACCAGCAGGAACCCAGTAAGTATTAGTTTCCCAATCTTTTATGGATCCCTCCACCTGCCATCCAAGTGTGTACTTATGTGTACACACACACACACACACACACACACAGACCAAAAACTTAGCCCCCACTCACTCAAGGCCTGCTGGCTGCCATTATGCTCTTTTACAAATCATCCTCCCAACCTCCATCTTATCTTGTCTCACTTTGGCCTGATTTTCTCAAATTCCCTGGAGGGACTAATGCAGAGGACACCTTGTGCTTTCCTAATAGGCTATTAGGTTAAAAGGGAGAAAAAGGCATTATCTTTTTCTGTGATACAAAATAAACAAGTAATGTTACGTCTAGTAATTACTGTTTTCTCAAATCACAGCATGAAGCCAAGTGCTTACAAAAGACACGGGCATGAATTACACGGTGCTTTCTTCCCAGCTTGACTTGCTCCAGAATCAGAATAAGAGAGGCTATCCAGTCCCACCAAAGTGGCAGCTACTCACTCCTACCTCCCAGAGTGCACTTGTAGAGGAACAGGCTGACGACAAGGTTGTCAGACAGGGCAAGTAAAGACACAGAACTCTCAGTTGAATTTCAAATTAATGACAAATTTATACTTATTTCTCATATATACACACATACACACACACACACACATATACCAAGTATTGTATGGGACATACTTATACTAAAAAGAATTTATTCTTTATCTGAAATTCCAATTTAACTGGGCATCTTCTATATTATCTATTAAACTTAGTTACTGAATATGCAAAACTAGATTACTAGGTTCACTCTGTTTCAGTGATCTTTTAAGAGCTCTGGCCTGTATAACCTAAAAACAGTTATCAAAAGGAAATAATTTGTATGGAGGTGACCCTCACACTTAGGGCGTGTAAGAATCATCTGCAGGGTTTCTTAAAATATATTTTGCTGGGCCCTCATCTTCAGAATTGTTGATGCAGTAGGTCTGGGGTGGGGCCTGGGAATTTGCATTTCTAATAAGATCCCAGGTTATGCTGACGCTGAGGGTCATTGTAGAGATCAAGATGAACTTGAATTTGTCTGGGTCATCATGAGCCAATCATAGAATGCAAGAGTTTGGACCACAAAACCCAATCTATCAGGTGCAGTTTGAATCTGAATTATAGATACTTGGGATAATCTTTACATGTTATACAGAGTTGCTGAGTCTTAGCCTCCCTAGCTTTTCCACTGACCGAAAATACCTGCCTTTTTTTGTAGGCATTTGCTTTAATGACTAGGCAATGGCAAGTTATTTCAAGCAATCTTCAATGAATAGGGAAACTAACTTTTAAATTATGTTGATCATTTTTATGTGTCATGTTTTTTGCTTCATAGATCTTGTCACTGCCCAGTCAGGACGGCTGGGGTCTAGTCTTCCTTCTCTCCCTAATCACACTTCATCCTGCAGCAAGTGGGTCAACCTCCTTGGACTTTGGTTTTCTCATCTGTAAAATGCGGGTGGAGAGTTGAACCGACATTCAGGGAAATCCTCTTTTAAGTTATGACTTACATGTCTAGATATCTAGTGTAAAATGTCATTGAACCAAATATGAACTAGCCAACCGGTTGCTTACTCTTGTGAAAAATAAATGACTGAATTAGTTAAAAGCTAAGCAACTTGTCTAACCACACACAGATTCAATCCGACCGTAGGTAGGAGAAAAGGAAGATCCTTCTTGGAATACTGTGACATATTTGACAGAAAGGCTACCACAGAGGCCATTCTGCACCCTGAATGGAGAATCTTGCTGTCTTAGTCTTCTTGTCATTGTGCTAAAGTGATGTCTGTGAACCTGAGAAATTCAGCATCTAGATTTTCTGAACCATATTTTATCTAACATTAGGTCTTTTTCTGAGTTAAAAAGGTAAAATAGGAGAAAATTTGAAAAACTCAGAAAAATATAAAAGGGTACATACAAGGTGTGGCAAAAGTAAGTTTATAGTTGTATGTGGAACACAGAGTTTATTCTTATATTATTATCTATTAATTATTGAATTATTTTCCAAGTGAACTGTAAATCTACCTTTGCCCCACCCTGTACTAATCATTAGTAGTCTTACTCTCTAGAGTTAATCACTGTTAAAACTTTTACATTAAATTCTAGACTTTGTTTTCAACTTTTTCTGGTGTTAGTACAGTGCAATATATATAATTTGGCAATCTGTTTTTCTGGCTTAATGGAATGGTAATGTGTATGGATTTACCCATGCTTTAAAAACCTTTGTAAATATAACTTTACAAATTGCTGGATAATAATCCATTTTGCATATTTACCGTAATTTGTGATCATTTATATTGGGACTTTCAGAAATAACCACTTTTTCATAAAGAGGTCCAGTTTTTGTTTTGTTCTGTTCTGTTCTTAGTGGTGCAGTCTGCATAGTGCATAGTGACAGCTTAAATAAAAATTTAAACTCCTGAGTCTGTTCTTGTAAAACCTTGCTGTACCCAGCTATTTAGAAGCTCCCCGGTCAACCAAAAGCGGATACCTCCCAACCACAAATGAAAAGTCCTCTGTAATGCAATCTTCAGTTGAAGAATTTAAGAACTTAGAGAAAAAAATAGGCCTGGGGTATGGAGATTAAAGACATTATAAATATTGAGGACAATAAACTCAAGTCTCTATGACTTCAAGATCATATCACTGGCATGTTGCACATCGTAAATTAATGCTAGTGAGTGCCATACAACCAATTTCTATTTACCAGCCCTTGACTGCCTTGAAACATCTAGGATTCTCACATGAAGTCTCATTAAAATGCCTGCAAAGTCATTTTGAATTCTTATAGATGGGCAGCCAACCAAGAGACATAAGTTGTTCTCTGACTAGCCTTTCAACCCAAGATAGTTTTGAGGTTTTCTAGCTCTGACCTGGTGACCTCCAAAGACTTGTTATATCCTCTTATGCCCCAAGTAGCAGCTTCAAGACACAATCCCTGGGTCTCTGGCTCATTCAGCTATGCATCTGCCTTCCTACAGATGCAGAGTGTGGGTCCTGCCTGGGTTTACTTGCCCAGAGTGTCCTGTATTTCCTCTAAGACTTCACCATAAAAGTTTCAACTTCTGCCATAACTTTTGCCTTACTTCCTGTTTCTATTTTCAACTGTCAAATTCTTCTTTTTTTCCTAATTACCTCCTACTGAAGTGTCTCCCAGAGAATGGAGACACTTCATTCCGTTCAGGGTTTTTGAAGTTGCCAAAAAGAGATACAGAAGTGAGACCATGTACATAAAAAAATTTAAGAACAAGAAATTAAAAGAGGGGGGTGTTCTATATTTGGCAACATGAAGCTCTAAGAGAAAACAAAACCAGTAAGTAAATAAACTCCTATCATGGCTTAGTTATGTTTATTGAGATTTGATTTAAATACTATAAATTTCACTCTTTTAAAGTGTACAATTCAGAAGTGCTTAGTATAGTCAATGAGTTGTGTAACCATCACTAGTAATTCCAAAATATTTTTTTCGCTACCCCCCAAACTCTGTACCCATTACGAGTCATTTCCTATCTCTCCCTTTCCCCCACACCTGGCAACCACTAAGCTACTTTCTGTCTTTATGGTTTGCCTATTGTGGACATTTCATATAAATGGAATCACACAATACGTGGCTTTCTGTGTCTGTTTTCTTTCACTTACCACAAAGTTTTCACGGTTCATCCATGTTGTAGCACACATCAGTGCTTCATTCCTGTTTTATGACTAACATTTCATTGTCTGATATCTTACATTTCATTTGTCAGTTTATCAGTTGATGGAATTTGGGTTGTTTCTACATTTTATCTATGGATAATGTTGCCATGAAGATTACTGTACATGATTTTGCATGGATGTATGTTTTCTGTTCTGTTTGGTATTTACTTAGTAGTGAAATTTCTGGGTCATATGGTAGCTTTGTTTAACTTCTCAAGGAACTGCCAAACTATTTTCCAAAGCATCATTTTATATTCCCACTAGTATGAGGATTCCAATTTTTCTGCATCCTCATGAACCTTTACTGCTCATCTTTTTAATTACAGCTATCCTAGTGGTATGAAATGACATGTCATTGTTGTTAAGGTTTACTTTTAAAAGTAATGGTCCAGAGACATCCCAGGATGGGTACAGGGCACATTCAGTTTGATGATCTGCACTGCAGCTCTCTGACAGGTCCCCCTTAGGAGCCACATTTGGCCAGTGGATGGGTTTCCTTCAGCCATTAGGAAGGGCATGGATTCTCCAGTTCTTCACATGCACTAGAGCTTCCCCCCACTTCTCTAATGTCTGGCTGGGTTCACCCTCTCATATTACCCACCTGGCTCCTCTGTGCATGAATTTGGGACCCTCCCTGTACTTTCAATTTCTGTATCTGGACATCTTTATTCCATTACTGTTATAACACTGAAATTGGATATGGTTTAGAAAAAATTTTGAAATAATAAGTTTTGGAGATTAAGATTTCTGAAATGCAAAACTTAAATTAAACAATATTTTTCATTCATAGGATAATCTTTTAAAGCTCCTTCTCCAGTTGTAGAATGATGGCACATCATCTTGGGGGAGTACGAAAGCCCACTGACCAAAGACCACCAGGAACACACTTACAGAAACAGTTCATCTTTCTTTTTGGAAATCTTGATGTTTCTAATTCTAAGGAATGGTCAGAAAAAAATGCAAAGCTGAAATTACATTTATAAAAACAAATCAATGTGGCATTAGAGGTTCTTTATGAATTAGGCATTTTGATTTTGTATCTATAATAACAGGATTCCAGGACACCAAACATAGTGGAGACTAATGATTACAAAAAAATGCTTCAAAGGAGATCAATACACTTAATATGAGATGAGACATAGCCTGTTTTCAGAGTGAATCAGTGTCCATCAGAAACCAGACACTTTTTATTCAGAAACCACTTTCACCTGTTTTGGAATAAGAAGCTATCTGTACTGAAGCTTGAAAAACAGTTGGGGTGGGAGCGAAGTTAATTACATTATTTACAAAGAAAACAATCTTTTCAAAATATGTTATATAAAATACTTAGCACTTGAAATATTTAGCCATACTAGTTTCATCTTGATTTCAGCAATTTTTTCTTTGAAATTCTATATGTGGATAAGTCCAAAGTAAAATGTCTAAAAATTCAGATGCTTTATTCATTTAATGTTTTTGAACTTCCAGATTTTTGATGTTTTGGTGGTTTTCTTTTTTGTCTGAATGTTTAGAATCTTGCAGTCACATTTCCTGTAGGGCAGATTTTAGAGCATCAGAGACCTCTGTTTCCCAAATTCAATAAAAATAGGTTTTCAACATCAGACACACTGCAAAAATTGCACAGGGTATAGTAAAATTTACTTTTAAGAATTAATAGGATTTCCCAAAGGATAAATTTTCCTGTCAAACCTAATCCTCATGATCAACAACTATAGCTCCAAGTAATTCTTTATTATTTCTTTTATTCACATTTTCTTAAGCTTATTCTTACATATCCTCCAGGGTATGTTTTATTATAGGAATTGCTAGCTTTTCTGCCCAAAAGAAAGAGGCATGTTTTACATTTAGATGACAAAATAAAAAAGAGTCAATGGTTTTTCTTTTTCTAGTGGTATTTTAAAATATATGGGCAATTTTTATAATTCTGATTTTCCCCCAATTGCAGCCTAAAGCATCGACAGCAAATTGTCTCATCTTTTTCAATAAGTGGCAATAAATTACACAATTTTAGTCAATACTGTTTTCATGGACTTTAATGTGTAACTTAGCTTAAAGCTATACGTATAACTGTTCCAAATGTGCCTGGGGCAATATGTTTTTTTATTGAGTTCATTGAGAAAACAGAACCACATCTAGTAGCCTTTCCATTTTGCTGTGTGATACAAAATAGTGATCATGCACTGGGACTCATAATTTAGAATTCTTGCTACCTATTGTGTTAATATAGGTGAATCAGAGAGGACCAAACATTTGACTCAGCTGCATCTCAACCCACTGTGTGATCCCACAGGATTTACTGCTCAGGGGGAAACCCAATCAAAATGCAGGACAGTCTTTCCTGTTGCCCATATACTCATGCAGCGCGCACACTGGCTTCCCGGCTGGCCAGGTCAGAAGGACAGATGGAGCTTCAGTATTGTAGCCTGTGGGCAGTTTCTTTTGGCCCAGACTGGTGGTTATGATTCTTTCATTTTCCTTCACACTTTTCATCCCTCCCCCTGAAGCCCTTCAATGCTTCCCATGCAAACATTTTTAAAGTGCATGTTTAATTAAGACTATTACAGAAACATTACAAATAAAAATCAATGGTACAACTACAGCTTAACTCAACTACACCCACCTCTATGTTTTAGGAAATACGGCACAATGATGCAGTTATAGGATAATAGTGAAGAAACTGCCTATGTTCAAACACTGGCATTTGCACTTAATAGCTATGTGACTTTGGGCAAGTTACTTAACCTCTCTGTAGCACGAATTCCTATCTGACAAGATGGAAGTCATGAAGTTGTGAGAACTCAGTAAGCTAATACACACAAAGACTTTAGAACACTGCCTGGCACAGTGTGAACGGTATAAGCATTTGCTGTTATCCTTATGCAGTATTTTCTGTCTTTTTTCTCTACTACATGACTCTTTAAAAACATGGCTTAATAGATAATATGCATGCAATGTTGTATTATGTTTGTTTAATTTAAGACCATAACAATTGCTTCCCATGCTGTTTTATAATCTACATAATTAAAATTGTAATGACTGCATACTATTCTGTCTAGCACGAATTAACATTCAATTGATTTCGCTTTCACATTGTTATAAATAATGCTGCAATGAATAGCTTTATGTAAATATTGTTTTTCTTTATTTGAAATATTAATAAGGTAAAAAAATGACCAGAAGAGGGGACACTTTTGTATTTCAGAAGTGTCTTTCTGTATGAGATGTGCAAATTTCTACCATCGGCAGCAAGGGTAGAGCTCACCAGTGTTACTGTGCATGTAACAAGAGTGTGCTATTATCAAGTTACCATACATTTTTAAGTGCAGAGCCATATTACAATACCTCCATAAGTTTGATTTGATAGTTATACTTACTTTCTGTGAGTGATATGATGAAGTATTTTGACCAATTATCTATTGCAGAGTGTTAATATTTCCTATTAAGTATACTGTATTATAGGAAAGCAAACGTAACTCTTTTGGCTGTATTTGCTGGAAATAACTTCTACTCACTCATTTTTATTTTCATTAATTTTATTTGTATGGTAATGGATGTTCTAGACAGTGAATTTATTTTTGTCATTTATTTATAATATTTTTTATTTTTTTAGTTTTAGAACATGATTTTATTTTTTAAGATTTGATACTGATTACACAAAAATCTATGTGAAACTTACTCTATTGTATGTGAGGTAAAAATCTAAATTGAAAAAGTGTTCACCAGTTAGTATTCTGAAACAATTTACTGAAGACTCTTTCTGGTCCCATTATTTTAGTGAGACCTCTTCTTACCATATATTTAATTCACATGTACAATGAGGTTGACTTTGTGCTCATATCTTCTCTACTAGTGATCTGTCTTCCCATGAGTAAGTCACTGCTTTAATTCTTTTGCTTTCAAATACATTCTAATATCTCATAGAACTAGAGGCAAACAACTTCTCTCCAGGAGGGACTTCAGATGGTTCACTTTTGTTTAACTACATGTATGTGTGTGTTTGAGGTTTACCAGTATTTAGATATAACTCATATACAGTAAAATTGACCCTTTCTAGGAATAGAGTACTATGAATTTGGATAAACTTAGACAGTCATATAACTTGCACCAACCCACAAAGTTTTGTGTGCCCTTTTGTAGCCAATTTCCTCCCTCTACTCCTAGCCCCAGGCAACCACTGGTTTAAAATCTTTTCCTATAGTGTTGCCCTTTCCAGAAAGTCATATAAATGGAATTACATATTACATAAGGAGGATTTGCTGAGGGTTGTGGCTGAGTAGATGACTGCTATTTTACTGGCAGTTGCAATGCTTATATTACCTCTAGTTTTATGTACCAACTAGTAAAATCCTATTCCTATTTCAACCTCCAGTTCAGATCCTACCCCTCCCTTGAAGGGTTGACTGATTATGCAACTCATCTATAAGGGCTCTCTTCTCTGAAATCAAGGCAAAAATAATCGATTTTATTCTAAATTCAGTAATGTAAACCCCTCTGAATGGCTTCCATAAGAGTGTTTTTGGCTGGCACTTAAACACCACATCATTAAATAGTTACCACTTCTGGAAGGTTCTCCCTTTATCAGGCACCTTGACAGCAATTTATAGATATCTGACTCTTACTATGACCCCATGAGGTAAATTTCATTATCCCATTTTTATACATTAGTAAACTAAGGCTCAGAAAATCTTGTGAGAGGTCATTGTGTGAGAGCTGGAATTCAAACTCATTAATATTCCAAATCTTATGTTCATAACAACTGCAAAACATTGTATTTGCATGTATCTTCTGTTCTCCCTAAACTGTAATTTTCTTGAAGATATATCTTTATATGGTTCTCAGTCTCTAGCCAAAAGACATTCAAATGCTTTTTACTTATTATGATGTACTTATTTTTGAAAGAAAAATATTTTTCTAAAAATTATTTTACAAATAATTTCTCAAAAGTTAACTAACACTGCACATGATATGGAGATGCATTAGGAAAAGTAATTAGCTTAATTATTAATTAGTGTCATATTTAAACTTTTATTAAAGTTAATTATTTATTTTAAGTCAATAATGCCTGCTCATTGGTCTATTTAAGTAATTTGAACTTTTCATAATAAATTTCATTCATCTTCTTTTTCACAATGGATTCAGGCTTAGCCAATCTTTATGCCAACATCTACCATCAGATCTTTCTTAAACCAACAGTGATAGTCCTTTGTGGCATTAAGCATAAAAGAAAGATGCCTCAGAATTAGCTTCATAATTTTGTGTTCTGCTATGGCTTTGGATTAAATTTAATCATCCAAATAGAAAACTTCTGCACAGCTAAATAAAACAGCATTAAAATGAACAGGGGGCCAACACCATGGGAAAATATATTTGCAAATGATATCTCAGACAAGGATTTGATCTCCAAAATACATAAAGAACTCACACTACTCCACTCCAGGAAGACAAACCACCCAATTGAAAAAATGGGCAAAGGATGTGAATAGACATTTTTCCAAGGAGAACATGCAGAGGGCCCAGAGACATATGAAAGGGTGCTCAGCATACTAGCCAAGTCAGAGAAATGCAAATTAAAATCACAATGAGATGCTACTTCACACCCATGAGAATGGCCATCATAAACAAAGCAACAAACAAGTGTTGGAGAAGTTGTGGAGAAAAGGGAACCCTAGGGCACTGTTGGTGGGAATGCAGACTGGTGCAGCCACTGTGGAAAACAGTATAGAATTTCTTCAGAAAACTCAAAGTGGAACTGCCTTTTTACCTGGCAATCCCACTGCTGGGACTATACCCTAAGAATTCTGAAACAGCAGTTCAAAAAAACCTATATGCCCCTATGTTCATAGCAGCACAATTTACAATAGCCAAGTGCTAGAAAAAAATCTAAGTCCCCATCAGTAAATGAGGGGATCAGAAAACTATGGCACATTTACATGATGGAATTCTGCACAGCAGAAAGAAAGAAGGAGCTCCTACCCTTTGTGACAGCTTGGGTGGAACTGGAGAGCATTATGCTAAGTGAAATAAGCCAGGCGGTGAGGGACAAATACCATATGATCTCACCTACAAGTGGAACCTAATCAACAAAACAAGCAAGCAAGCAAAATATAACCAGAGACACTGAAATTAAGAACAAAATGACAGTAACCAGAGGGGAGGTAGAAGAGAATAACGGGAGGAAAAGGGAGAAGAGTTGTCAAGGAACATATATAAAGGACATACAGACAAAGCCAAAGAGGAGTAGCCCTGAGGGAGGTGGGGATGGCTGGGGTGGGGGGGAAATGGAGACAACTGTACTTGAACAATAAAAATTTTTTAAAAGTTTAATCAAGTTTAATCATTAACTATAACATAAAATCTTATTTCATCATATAGAAATATTTATAACAACTCAAAGGAAATATTGACGTTGGCTTTGCCTCGGCCAGTATTTATTCTCCCAGGTAAATAAATTTCAGTATTTACCTGAGCAGCAGTCAGGATCCATTTACTAAACATCTAGAACATCTTATTTAATCTATATCTCATGGTCAAATAATGTCTAGTGAATAACAACAATTTAATACAAATTATTAAAATGCTTTCTATTTCAAATGGTAACTATGGGTCAAAATGAATAGCCTCTCTCTCTCTCTCTCTCTCTCTCTCTCACACACACACACACACACACACACACACACACACTCAAACACATCAAGCCAGGAGTGTAGAGAAAGGGCTTTAAAATGTACATTTAAAGCATTTGTTTCTCTATTACACATGTCCTTTTGTTCAGATTTCAGTTTGAGCTCTAGCTAAAGAAACATGAATGTTTCTTTGCAGAGCATCAGTAGAATACTCAGCTTCCTGACAATGAGAAAACTTGACACTTAGAAGAATCACCCTCTTGACAATGTCTCTCTCCTTGTTTCAGGGGAGGAAGGCAGGACCCCTGGACTTAGTCCTCTAGCAGCTGCGAGGGTAGAAGTTGGCTCCCATGTTGCAGGGGAAGAGGCTGTAGTTTTGGGCAGCATCTTCCGACATGAGAAAGAGATTCAGGCTCTTGTATTACCCACATGAAACTCTAGTTAGAGGGAATTTTCTGCGATTCCTATACCAGTGTCTGTCTCATGTATATTCTAGTATTAAACAAATGCTTCAGGGAAAAAGGCAACACCACGGAGAAGTTTAGTTGCGCCCTGCTCCCATATACAAGCAAAACAAACAGACGAGTTTGGATAAATGAAAATCAATACACTGGAAAAGGCCTCTTTCATTCAATTGATTCAAGCTCAGTGGGTAACAGCACAGCAAAATGCGAAATGGTGTTAACGTGGCCCTGGCATAAATCTCATTTACAGGAAATACAGTAAGTGGATAAAAGCATGAAGGGATTTAATGAACCATAATGAACTCTTTACCATAGACCTTTATAAATACTTGTTAATATAGTCTTATCACCATACCATGTGAACTCTCAAGGAGGCAAAGTAACCCTTCATGGTGTGTATATTATTTTTCAAAATCTAGGAAGTCAGAATAGCAAATGTTACTTTTTCTGTACACTTAAAAAACACTGTGTGTCAGAGCTAGAAGAATCTTATTTATAGACAAAGAAACACAAGTCATCAGAAGCATCATTTATTGCTCAGGGACACACAGCAACTTGGTGGCCAAGAATTCACCAGAATTTAGTCAATGCAAAACTCAGTCAGCTTGGTGATGGTAGCACCATGGATGTGCAGATACTGCCAATGCCTGGGGAGGTGATAAGTGGGAAACAAAGCTACAAACGTGTCCAACAGCTGGTTCCTACATCACATTCTTTTGCAACAGTTAAAATGTTTTGAAATTCTGATACAGGAAAAGGAAAAGGTCCATTTTTTAAAATCTTGTAAGTGCATTTTTGACCTTTGACCCCAGGGATCAGTGCCTCTGAGTCAGAAGGGCTGGCCTGGAACTTTCTGTGGCTCCCAAATGCTATATACACCTCAAATTTCATAAACTTCCTGAAATGGGTCAAACTGCAAAGTGTCCATGGAATTCAGATTATTACCACAGAGTTCCTTTAGCCTCCAGGGAATAATGTCCTAATTTACTCTTCAATGTTGTAGAGAACACTACAGATTTTTTTCTCTAGTCCAAACTGGTGTGCATGAAAGGCCCAGTTAGTCTCAACCAATCTTTCCAATCCTACCTCCAGCCACTTTGTCCCATAAACCTTGCTTATAACTCCCCAAACATAGGGTGACCATTCAAGTTTGTACAGGACTGAGGGTGTCCTGGGATGAGGAACTTCCTGTATCTGTGTGCCTGGGACTAATGGGGTCCCAGGATGTGAGGCTTGCAGTGCTTAAAGCTGAAAGTCCTGAGCAAACAGGGACAAGCTGATTGATCTCCCTGCCAAACACAACAGGCCCTTCTGTGCCCTCACATCTGTGGTTTCTTCTGTCTGGACTGCCCCTGGGTCCTCTACCAGTTGATATTCATTCATTCTCCAAGACCCACTCCAAAACCCCTTGGATTACTTTTGTTCAGCTTTCCAAGGTGACCTTACTGGATTACTTTCTTGGAAGCTTTGCTGGTAATCTCATCAATATAACTTGATCTTCCTTGGAGGAGTTCATCTTATGTGGTTTGAATGGAATTGACCACACCCACCCTTGGGTGCTGGTTGGCATAAGTCAATCCATGGATCCCAAGCAGAGCAACTGTTCAGACAAGGACACAGGGCAGAATGCGAATCCCAAAACTTGTACAGGGCCACTGAAAGCTTTATCTTCCCACACTTGGATGATACAGGGAGCAGCTGTAAAGTCTGAAACTGATAGTCATATTTTGTACCCCCAATGGTGGGGCCAAGAGTTGATGGCAGAACGGAAAGATAAAAAGAAACCAGGAAATTTTTCATACTTTGGGTTGCTGGGTCCAGTCTCACCCTGGATCTGAAAAATCTCTGTTTTAGTTACATAAGCCAATAAATTAGCTTTGCTGTTTGAGCTACCTTAGTTTTACTTTGAAATATTCCTATTTGTTATAGCCTCACCACATCTCTCTTTGTCACAGACCACTTTTCACATAGCACTATAATAACTTACTCAGGTGTCAAATGACTTCATTTGCTTGTGTGAAGACTTCTTCAGGCAAGGACTATGCTGTTCATATCCATGTATCTCTAGCCCCTTAGACAAACTCTACCCAACACTGATTAGCATTTTGAGCAAGAAGTCTGAAAGAGCAAGAATAAAAAGTGCTCCTTTCAATTTTCATTTTGTTCATTTTATTGACTTTTTTTGATTAGTATTTTCTGGGCCATAACATTAAAATGGCTGCAATTAAATCATTAAGCTTTGATCCCACTCTTTTAAAGTCACCACTGAGCCGTGGAGACAAAGTACCTGGGACAGCAACAACCTGAAGTGTGGGACATTTAGCACAGAAACGTGCAGGAACAGCAAGCATGATTGAGTAAGGTGTTTACAAAAATAGTAAATGTGTCTTCAATATATTTTGCATAATAAAAAAGGAGAGGAGAAACTTTCAATTATCCCCCTTTAATTGTCAAGTATATGTGTAATTTTAGATGCTAAAGTTTACAGTAATGATGAATAACATGCTTACAAAAATAGCAAAAAGGTATAAAAACACAGAAGCAGCATAAAGATGTAAGTTAAAGTGCATTGTTCAAAAGCTTTTCTTTTCACCAGACCACAGTCTCAGGGAAGTGCCTACACTTTTCAGGGAAATGCAGCCCCACCCCTTGGATTTTACTGTTTTATTTCAAAGCTAAATTTTAAAAAATCGTTTTCTATCTCTCAACTTTCTAACTCATATGGATTAGAGATTAATCCCCGAATGACATTTCACCATCATTTATTGTGTTAAAATGTCGTGAACTGTTCTTCAGTGGACAAGTCCTCTGAGCAATTATCTTCATGTGCCTTGCCACTCAAGGTAAGTTTGGTTTCAACCCACTAAACTCTTTTACTGCCTATTACAAGGAGCTATTACAACCATCCCAAACCATTAACTTTTTTTATATAAGTCAGTTCATCTATGATGAGGCTGAACTAAATTTATAACTTTTTCACAATCACTCCTGTTGAGTATAGGTACTCCTCTATTCTTTGTGCTCAAAAGCCAGAGAAGAAAAAGAGCCCAGAGGCCACCTTTGTGCCCTGAATGCTTTTGACACCTGCATGCCTCACGAGGTTGCCCTCCAGGGATGCAGTCCTCTTTGGTTTGGGGAGGATATAACCACACACATCCTCATGGGGGTGCACTTTGGGGCCAGAGGGAGGGCTGAGAGGAAGGTGGGTCTTTTCAATGTGGGGAATGCATGTGGGGCAGGTCGGCCATCTGCTCCCAAGAAAGGACAACCACTGAAAAGGAGACGAGTGTCACTGGATCAGAGCCACAAAGTCACACAGGGAGACACATTGGCATGAAAATAACTCATGATAAATTCATACTATTTTTTTTTCTTTTAAATTTCTTCTGGATTATTTCTTTAGAATTCTGCATCACATATACATGATAAGGTGCTTTAAATTCCCTACATAGAAAACATCTTCAAAAGTTTTATTAATTGCTAAGACAATTTTGAGGTTTAATATACTTTGTTAGCATATATATTTTTTCCTTTGACCTTTTGTCTTTTTCATAGTGATATAATTCTGCTAAATAAACACCTGGCACATGACATTTTAAATCAGATGTTAATAAAACCAAGCATTCTCTTTACAGTCTCTTCTCTACCCTTCATCAAAGGATCTTCCATCAAGATCTTCCTTTGCTTCTCCAATCAACTCATACTTGCTTACTAGATTAATTTCCCCAAAGCACAGCAAAAATTTTGCAACTTCCCTAGCCCCAAAATGACATATACATGTAGAAAAAGGAAACAACGTATACATAATAGAAAACAATAATTACTAAGAATGTGAAAGACAGATAATTCACCACATTTCTACATCATATCACTTCATACATTTAACATGCATCATTAGCACAACTCACAAATACTCTCTAATTTGTTTATAATGATCTTCAATTAGATAAGCTATTATTCTTGGTAATCTCTTACTTTTTAAAAGCAGCATTTCCTAATGAGAAAATTGAGCTAATTACAGACATGGCTGTTAGTAACCATGTCCAGAATTTCTCATCATCTCTAACTGTAAAAATATCATATAACTGATAACTTTCTCTGCCTCTCTGCCTCTCTGTCTCTCTGTTTCTGTTTCTGTCTCTGTGTCTCTCTCCCCCTATATATATATACACACACATATATATATATGAGACAAAGGGAATAGTGGTATCTACAAGCTTATTAAATTTTTGGCAGAATCTTATTTTATAAACATCCCAAATCATAATTACCTTAAGGGTTTTATTTTGCCAATTTAAATATAAAAATCCAGGTTGACAAATGAAGAGAATGTTCTTTTGTTTTTAACAACCCTTCCTGGTATTGTTGTATGACTCCATAATACCTTTTATTAAAATGATAATTTTTAAAGTTATTTATTTATTTATTATTATATATTCTCACCTATAAGAGGAATCTAATGAACAAAACAAACACAATAGAACCACAGACAAGGAAACATGAAACAGATTAAAAGTGACCAGAGGGGAGGGGGACAGGGAGAATGGTGGAAAGAAGAGGAAGGGACTAGTCAGAGAGCATGTATGAATGACCCACGGACATGGACAATGGGGTGGGGATTGACTGTGGGAGTGAGGGGTGTAATGTATATACACCTACTCAAAATGACTACATGTGGCCTTCTCACTCTTTGATGGTTCTAAGGCCCAGGTCAGTATGACCAACAGGTTTTAAGTAGAAAAATACCCATCAAATTGTTCATTAATTATTTTATGAAGTGGAAGCCTGTTACCCTGCTGAATTCTAATCTCATTCTGAATACCTGCTAACAAGTTCCCTAACACTGCATGTGCTTTTCTGTCCTCTCTGCCCCCATCCGCCAGTGATCTGGACAGTTTATACATGCATAGTATGTGAAAAATACAATATGTGAAAGTGGTTTTCCTACTTTCTTTTGTATTAGGACCTTCCCAATGTGAAATCTTAGATAGGGAAATGATGTATGCTGTTCAACTGGAACATTATCTAGTAACCGTATGTAGAATGGGTCTGAACTGAAAAAAAAGAGAGACTAAACAGAAACAAGACTGAGAAGACCACTAAAGTAATCCAGAATGAGAGAATTATAATTTAACAATAATAATAAAGCTTGCTTCTGTGGAGTATTTACCATATGCTAGGGCCTCTAATACTTGACATAATGAATTAACTAATTTAATATTTTCAAGCATAATGGGAATAAGGTAATTCCCATTTTACAGATGAGAAAACTGAGGCAAAGGAAGGTTGAGTAACTTTCCCACAAGCACAGAGATGGTAAGAGGCAGGGCTGAATTTGAACCCAGAGAGTCAGGCATCAGAGGCTGCACTAAATATATATGTCCTGTTTTCACAAACATGGACTTATTTTACCATGTTAGAGCCTTTGTACTAATTGATGTATAAATGCATCACTTTAAACATGAGGAAAGATCATAGTCTTCACAGCATGAAAGAGTGGGGTTTAGATTTTTGGTAAGAATACTTTTTTAAAAAGGAGAATTCTCTGGGGCTTAAGGCATTTAGTTGGTTATGAGTTTTGCTCATCTTTCCAACATATGAAAGCTCCCAGTATCCAAACAAATGAAAAGATCAATTTATCTGATTTTCTGTAAAATGAAGTCCATTATTCTCTTACCATTCTCTCAACATAGAGAAAAGGTATAGAAATCCTTTTATTCTTTTTTTTATTAAATCATTTTTTATTGTTATTCTATTACAGTTGTCTCAATTTTCCCCCCTTTGCCCTCCTCTGCCCATCCTACCCCCTGCTTTCACAGTCAGTTCCCACACTCTTGTCCATGTCCATGGTTCATTCATACATGTTGTTTGTCTGGTCCCTTCCTCTTCTTTCCACCACTATTCCCTGCCCCTGACCCTGGTCACTGTCAGTTTGTTCCATGTCTCCATGACTGTGGTTCTATTTTGTTATGTTAAACAATTTATGTAAGTCCTGCAATATTCATCCAAGTTAAACCATAAGGCGACATCATTCAGATCCTGCCAAGAGCCAGTCTAACAAGCTCCAGAGAAGGGAGGATAAGGGACCAGCAGGGAATGTGATCAGTCATCCTAAACTGGGCCTGAAACCATCTGATCAGGGTGAAAAATTCCATTAAGTCATTTTATTAGGTCAAGGCTACATCTGAGTGGTCATTTCAGACAGACTCTGCTCAGCTGGCTGAGCTGCTCAGCTGGCTAAACAGATGCCCCTCAGTGTAGGAGCAGCCTGGGCATACAGACAGCCAGAAACACTCAATCATAAATGTACCTCTACCTTCATTGAGGTCAACTGCAGCCTCAGACATCTGTACTACCCACTTCGCCACCTATGAGCCCTGGATGTCTCATGCCCAGACCTGCATGGGGTGTTTGACAAACCTGCTTTTTAGTGGTGTTTTTGCCAACTCTGGCCTCCTGGACTCTCAACCTTGTCTCCCTTTCTTTGCTTGAGGCATTTGAGGTATGATGATAAAGTGGACTCTGAGTGTGAAATAATAAACTTGGTCATTAGCATTAGCATTATTCCTATGTCACCTTGACAAATCATGTGATGTTGCTGAACTTAGTTATGACATCTAAGAAATGGGTATGTCCAAATCACAGGGCATTCATAAAATGTCTTTTAGTCTCTCTTACAATAGCTGGATTTGTTTCTACCTATGTTGTGACTCTTGCTTGACTTGTATACTTTTCTAAGATGTGCCTACAATAATGCCCCAAGTATTTTATAAACCGTAAAGGTCAATCTCATGCAATATTGTTATTGCTTTATCTGCCTTCATGTTTAGTCAAAGTTCTCTGGGGAGAAAGATCTTCTGGAGGCTCAGCCCTGGTCTGAAACTCACCTGCATGGGTATATTTTACATCTGTTGCAGTCAGCATCCAACTACAGTGTGAGTCCTTAGACCAACACCCTGGCTCTAGGTGAAAAGATACAACCCAGCTTCCTAGTTGCACGGCCCAGAAATCACAGAGTAAATATTTCAGAAACTACTAATTCTTCTCCAGCTAACTGAAAAAAAAATCCAAGGAAAAACTCAGATTCATTTTCATTTCTTTTTCCCCCTTAAAATAAGTGGCAAACACCTGGCTCTCACTTGCTGGGCTCCCACTCTCAATAAAATTTTTTGCTCTATAGTCTCAAAGGAATAATTTAAAATATATCTAATTAGTCAGAAATCTTCTGAACAACATAAATTATTTTAAGAGAATTTTCTACATAGTTCCTGATTTCACAGTTTAAATACATGATACTCAAGGGAGTTCCATGCCCGTTTGTTGGATGGTGAGAGGAGACATGTGCTGTACTCCTAACTCTGCCTTCACCTTGCTGTCTGACCTTGGACAAGCCATTGTCTTCTCTGGGCCCCAGTTTTCCATGTGCGAAATGAAAAGGTTGGCTTTTGAGGCTCTTGCTGCCTTCATCTCTGATTCTTTACTGAAGACTTTGAACATGGAAAGACCAAGACTTCCTGGGCCCAAAGTGTGTCCAATCTTGTGGACATATACAAATAAGAATAAGCTAAAAGCTGATTTTGGGGCCTACAAAAATCCTACTCTTCTGTAGGATCCCATGTGTGTTGTCTTGAACTATGAGGGCCCTGCCCTTCTGCTCAACCCAGAACAGCATATATATAAACAGCCAACTAGGGCCCAGATTTAGTCCTGCCACTGCCATCACTGTCTTTCCTGAGTTCTGCTACCTGAGACCTGGTAATGCAGTTGGATTAGGCTGTCATTTTGAATCGGTCTCCCTGGGGTTTGGAATGAGGGCGGCTATTGTGAGTGTTGAACGTGTTATTTCTTAGGAATCACCTTTGTTGTAGGTTTTGGCTTCTGTGCCCAATGCAGATGAAAGGTGGGTTGTCATCAGCGCTCAATCCTATCCTAGGTTATAACCTGCCTGGGAACAACCCCCTAACTCAGCCGTTCTCAATGCTGGCTACATATTAGAATCACATGGGTAGCTTTGAAAAATCCTATTACTCAAGCTACACTCCAGACCCTTCAGATCAGAATCTTTGGAGGCAGGGCATAGGTATTGTCATTTTTTTCAAGTTGTCCATGTGATTCCAATGCATAGTCAATGTTGAGAATCACTGCCTTCTATGAACAATCCCTGAAGGAAGAAAGAAGTTTGAAAGCTTAAGCAACAGAGAGTCATGGGACCATGACAAAGAGGCCTGCAATGGGCAAGATCTGATGATATGCAGCCTGAGACCAGTGTCAGGGCAATGGAGTAGCAGTAGCTTGATTCTGAGGTAGGGTTTCTGAAATGATTGGTAGGGTAGAGTGGGGCACTCCAGGTAGGGATATGGACTATCTCAGCACTTAGTGGGGCTAGAATCACAGACAAGCAAGCTTGAAAGATGAGCAGAAGTTTGAAAGAAGCTTGAAGGTCAGAGCAGGTGACAAACTATATCCAGGGAGCCCAGGTTACGAACACAGGCTAGGAGCCTCTGTATGGGCACAACAGTGAATCATTCCATAGTTATGGAATGATTTACATTTACAAGTTGTTTTCACAGTCTTTTATCTTATTTGAATATTATAGTGAACCTCTAAGATAGACAGGTTTGGCCCCTTTGTAGGTGAGAAAAATAAGGCCTAATGACTTGTCTGAGGTCACACAGCTAAGAAGCATCAATAAGAACAGCTTTGACAACAACACAAAAGTGCTCTGCTTCAGCAAGGGAGGTTTCCCCTTTAGGGCAGAAACTAACTGCCAGTGGTGATGACGTTGATACAGACACTCACTGACAAGTGAGGCAGAACTTCATAGTTTACAGAGCACTGTCATATGGCTCATTGCACTGGAAGCTCACAACAGCCCTGTGATAAAAGTGTGACATTGTGCAGATGAGAAAACTGAGGCTCAGAGATGAGACATCACTCATTCAGGGTCACACAGCTAGTTGGAAAGCAGAGCCCTGACTCCAGGCCCAGGTGGGTGCTCCCTCCTTGGTTCCAAGCTGTCTCCACCCAGGACTGAATCAAGTGGAATGGGTGGGAGTCCCTAACTGAAATGAGCAGCAAAAGATAAAGAGAAAGAAGCCACTTCCTGGCAGGCCCTATGTGGGTGGGACCAGTTGTAATTTTTATCCCCAGTTTGACTCAGAAGCCAGCTCCATGTAGCAAGGTTTGCAAAGTTAAGTAAAGAAAAGTTTGGTTTTCTAAGAACCTTAAGTCAAATTCTAGCAAATTAACTTTATCATCCAATATTTTACTAACTTTCTTTTTGCATTTTTGTATTCTTTATTGCATTGGCAGTGGAGTAAATCTATTATAAGAGATATTTTGAAATTTTTTGGCCTTCATTGTCATGGCTAAATGAAGTCAGGGAATTTATATAAAATAATTGCACACCACACAGACCACTTGGCCCATGTGATTCACTTTCTTTTTTTAAAAGATTTTATTTATTTATTTTGAGGGAGGGGAGGGAGGGAGAAAGAGAGAGAGAGAGAGAGAAACATCAATGTGCGGTTGCTGGGGGCCATGGCCTGCAACCTAGGCATGTGCCCTGACTGGGAATCGAACCTGTGATGCCTGGTGATTCACTTTCTTAAGCACTTCTTTATGTAATCGTTTTCATAGTAAGATTGGGAAAGCTGAGATCCCCCTTTCTGGAAAGGCAAAAGAGTAAATTTATTTGAGAGTCAAAATCCAGCCCCCTTTTCAGTATTCCCCCAGATCCCACCTGCTCCTCAAGCCTCCTCTGATCTCTAGCCCTTGACAGGCCCCAAACCCTCTTCTCAGCTCACACTGCACTTTCCTTATATCTTCCTTATGACAAGGGTCTCTATGTGCACTTTATTCTCCCTTCTAGATTATAAACTCCCAAAGGGCAGACAGTCTTTTATATCTTTGCATCTTCCACAGCACTAGACAGATTACTCGGCCAACAAACATGTGTTGATTAAGTGCTTGAATAGTTGGGAGTGGATTCAGATGTCAACGAAAAATTCTTGGATGTGAATTTAAATGAAGTATTGATTTAATCTTTTTAGATGAATATAACAGAATTGATAAAACCAAATCTACACTGAAGGTCAGTTAAAGTACAGTTCATACCTTTTTAATTGACTGTCTGTTTAGTTAAACCTAAAGTGACAAAGTAAATGTCATTCACATCCACAGTGGGAATGTGTGCTTTTAAAGAGGACGTGGGTGAGCAGCTGTGATTCTCATGTGGTTTATCCATCTGCTCCCCATGTTATTTTGACCACGGTGGCTTTGTCTAACACTCTCTTGCTCATTAATATAATCAGACAAGTGTCATCAGGGTTAAGAGGGGCATGTAAGCATTAATTTACAAACAAATGACCACCCTCATGTATTATAACATTTGTCTTCCAGAGAATGGTGTTTTTAACTATATGCTTATCTCAAAATCTCAGCTTATTACAATGAGTTAATAGAAGTAGTTCAAAATCTCATAGATGTCATAAGAGTTCTAATTGTGTAAAGTTAGGAGTTTTGTATGCTTTCAAATGTAATGATTTTGTTCCAGTAAAGGCTCCAAAATTTTGATATAGGATGGGTTTTAGGGGAGGCCGTTGGATTGAAGGGGAGAAAGGCATGGGGCTTAAAGCTACATTTGCATAGCGAGTTCCCTGCTTCTGCTTTGATTACATGTCTACTTCGGGAGGCTTTGGGAATGGAGGCAGAAAGAGATTATGAGATGGCATTTCACCACCATAGAAACACCAAGCTTATGCTTTATAAGATGTGTGTTATCAAAACATGCCCCTTGTCCTGAGTATGACTTGACTTCCAAAAACCCTAGTTACCATGAGTAACATTAAAAATAGTAGTTATGAGTAGTACATTTAGAAGCATAAAACTAAAGTTTTCTTTCAACCTAACAAGTGATTCCAAAGGCATCATGTAGTTAGAGGTACTTTCTTGATGCTTAGATGCAGGCAATAGAATTCACTGATAAAATTCTGCTCATTTTCTATGCCTCATAGAGTCATTTAATTGTGAATTTATGGTATGAATCCCTTACTATGATTTTACTGTCATTCAAAACACAGTCATGTAGAACATTACTAAGTGTGGGACAATAATTAAGCATAGGAAGGGTGAAAACACTTTGAAATTAAGTAGACCAGTTCATTAAACTTGGAACCTTGAAGTCTGTTCAATGAAAATGAGTCTGATCTTGTCAATAGAAAGATGTAAAAGCTTACTTCAAGAGACTGATTCCTTCTGGCCAGCAGAGGTACATGCTTCCCTCTAAACCTCTCCTTTCTCTAAGCCTCCCCTCCCTCCTTCCATATTCCCTTCTCTTCTCTTCCTTCCCTTTCTTTATCTTCTCTTCCTTGTTCTTCCTTTCTTTCATTCTTCTCTATGCTTATGCTTCAAACTCGCCTCACCATCTCCATTCCACAGACAACAATTTACTTCCCAGACTGTGAAATTGAAGTTCAGTCTGTTTCTGAAAGATCTGAAAATTCCATTTCTAGTTTGAAATTAACAGTCTAAATGGCATTGGAAAAAGTCATTTGAATCAGCGGCACTTTGAAAGGTACCCAGAGAGTTCAGGTTCTACATAATAAATAAAATATTTCGGTTTAAGATTCATTTAGTATCCATGTGTTTATTTTTTATTTTGTGATAGGGAAAATGACATCCATGGTACCTTTAATTCTGCAAATAATGAAAATATCCCATGAATTATTATGATATATAACTAAAAAGAATTCCTACTCTTGTTATTAGGGTATTTTTCTTCTTTATTGCTAATGTCTTTGGGTCTATTGGAATCCTGAGTCTCATTTGTAACAGGGCACAATTAAATCACTATTGACTCCCTTTCCATATCTCTAATAAAAAGTGGGGAAGGTAAGGAAATATACTGGTCCTTACAGAAGAAGCCTCTCTTCTGCATGAATCACCATGTTTCCTTCTTGAGCTTATTGTCTGAGAAATAAATGGCTTTGATTCAGCTCACAGGCTTGTATTCTTATCTAAGATCTACACATGATTTTTACAAATGAAGTTAAGAGATTAAGTATTGATTTAAGTGTAAACCATCCTTTCTAGCATTTGGGCAGAACAAGGCATCAGGTTAGCTACAGGTAAGTCCACCATTACACGAATGCTCACAGCAGGGCATGATTTATGCAAGGGCATGTGACACCTGGGAGTGCAACCTCAGGCTTGCAGCTGAAGACACTTGGAGGAATGGACACATTTTGTTTTCTGTTTCTTTCCCATTCCTATAACCCTTTTGGAACCTGTGTTGAATATTTTTGATAGGTATAATAAATATGGAAATTCACGGACTATACAGAGAGTCAGAAATCCAGATTTAATTCCTGGCTCTATTGCTGACCAGGCATGAGTAACTTCCCTTCTCTGATTCTTGGTTTTCTCAGCTCTTAATGAGGGTAATCATACTTCCTAGACCCCCTCATGATGCTACTGAGAGAACTACATGAGCTCCTAAGTGTGTAAGAACTTGTTAGGATGGCAGAGGATGAAAAGGAGAAAGTTTCATTGTCTGTTGCATAGAATGGCACAATCAATCTGCAAAATGGTTTGATTTCTTTGTTTTATGTCTGTTCTTTGTGCTTATTAACACCAAACATGGTTCCCTGCAAAGAAAACTTTCCAGGTTCCCTGGATACCCTTTAAAATAGCATATTCTGTGATAAATCTTAAAATTACACAACTTAATCAACACACAGAAGCCTCACTAGACAGGTATGCCCACTTCCCCCACTCATCCCCTGCATTCCCTTTTGTGATTGAAGCTTAAGGGGGATAGAAAGAAAAATAATGTTGAAAAGCTTTTAGTCTGCCGGACCCACACACACTCATGAACTCATTTGATCCTCACAATAACATCATCAGGTGGTCAAGGAAGAATTGATTGGTTACGTTCTTTGGGAGCTGAGAAACTAAAACTTATACATTAAGTTGCTCATGTCAGTCATCAGTGGAGCCAGGAATTGGTTTTCAATTCCCTAAATAACCCCAGTTTACTGTTAACCCATGCCTGGATCCCCATGCTCCTTGATCCACAGGACACCATGAAGCCTTGATTCCCTTAAGGGAAGGGTAACTTTATAGTCCCAAAGCCCTAGCAGATAGGAATTAAATACATATTTGAAAATAAATGCAAAATAAAGTTTAAACATGAGCGGTTGTGGGTTAGAGGAAGGGGATACTAAGAAACTGCAAATTTATATAATAAATACAGCCTTCTCACTCCTAAGTTAAAGTACTTTTGCAAATAAGTTTAACACAAACTTATTGTAATGGTCATATTGAGACTGGGGACAGGATTGGAGAAAAATCTACCAACGTAGAACTAATGCTCATGACTTAATCATATTGAGAAGGATTCTGAGGGCTCATCTAGGCTTATCAAGAAACAGTGACTGGTTTGATGGGCAATGTCTGCCAATCATGCGGCATGGCAATGGGTAACCCATTGGCCTGCACACATGTTTTGTTTGGAGAGTGCAATGTTTTAATATTTTTGAATTTGAAGACCTTTATAATCATTAGATCTCTCAGTCTCCACCACTTCATTTCTTATTCTTTACCACCCCAGACTCTTACTGGCTCCCAAAGGCTTTTTGGTTTGTGATATTGATCTATAGGCCAGATTACTTGCTTGGACATTAAAATCCTTCTGCAGCCTAAATCCTGCTACTTTTATAGCCTTATTTTCCATTAACCCCTATTGCAACCCTCTTCTCTATCTTGACTTCCTCACTGCCCCATTTATTCACACTAGCAGTGAGGCTCCTGTTCCTCCTGAAATGATGCTATCTCAGCCATTCTTCAAGGCCAAGTGAAGACCTGTGTCCTCCATGAAACTTTCTTAACTATTTCAACCGGACTGATCATTTCCACTTCTAAACAAGTACAATATCCATCTTTGTTCTTAATCTATGCTGTCCGGTAGCATTACTTAACTGGCATAATTTATATGTCTATTGTATAAGCAATGTTATATATATATAATACTTTATATGTACATATACATGTGTGTATATATAGGTTGTCTTTACATATATACTATAGGATATTTAAAGAAATTTTATAGTTCTCTGCATTTCCTTAACACTTAACATTTAGAGTATATGCTCAGAAAGCATTGTAGAATGATTCAATACACAAAGGAGTATATGAGATAACATTATGTTCTCTAAAAAGAGAAAACTGAACTACTGCAGTGTATTGATTCTCATACATTTCAGTCTCATTTGATACCAATCAATAATATACATATACATATACATATACACATACATATATTCCATTTCCCATAAGAACTACATCAAAGTTAACAGATATAAACTGTAGTGTGTCAGAAACTTCCATTAAATAGAAGGCCATAGCTTACTGAGCGGATATTCTGTTCTCACCCAGAATTCCTAGGAGATTTGCTTTGAATGACTTTTAAGATCTGCTCCTGAGGGTACCTAGTGATAAAATATCTATAATTTCTCATTTATTAAGCTTCTACTGAGGGCCAAGAATTATATAAATTACATCATTCAATCCTTACAATTACTCTGCAAGGCAGCTCTCATTATCTCCATTTTATAGACGAGCAGACTGAGACCAAGGTAAGTAACTTGCCAAGGTCACAGAGTATTAAGTGTCTTTCTGACCCAGCACTTAAAGTAGCCATCGTGTAAAGTAGGAGTCCGGTACACAAGTGTCAAATGAGTACCGAGAAACATTGACATAAGAGTTTTGATTCTTTAATCAAAGGGAGATTTGCCCTGAGTCCTGGAATACCCAAAGCAGTTTCCTTCTTTGCCACGTGCATCGCCTGTATGGCAAAGAGCCTCAGCACATACTTGTATGAATAGAAGTCCCTTCACTCATGGAAACGAAGGAGAACTCATGTCACTGCTTATGTCCTTAACCACAGAGCTAAGATCAGACATCATCCTCTTCTGAAACACCTTGAAATGGCTCTCTATCACCTTAAGATGATTAACAATTTTTGAAAAACATTTCTTGGTGCACTTGTAAATATTAAAACTGAGGAAGGGGCAGGTGCCCAGATGAAAGTATTGGGTGGGTTACATCTAGTCACCAAACTATTTCCTTGGTTGCGGTTTGCATTAGAGGTGGTGTTGGAGATCTCCCTGTTGCCCTGCCTGTGTTTATTTACACACACGCAAGACGACATTCTCTCTCGTTGCAGTAAACACTGTCTTGTCATTCTCTTCTGTCTCTTTTTACTTGTTCTTGGCAAGTTGTACACTGTCCTACACTATGACACATGACCCACTAGGCTTACCTGAACACAAATCATCACAGCAGTATGCAGTGTGTGCATGAATGTGTGTCCTGCAGCAAAGATAACTTTTCAGGGTTGCCGGTACACCAGTTGCGAGGACAAGGTTCTCCAGCCTGATATTTAAGATCCTTCACAGTCGGGCCCAGTAGAATTTCCTATTCTTCCAACTGCTTACTTTCTCTCCCCCAAGGTCTGGTTAGATTGAATCAAACCTTGTCTCTCACTTTCTGTGCCCTATGTCTGTGATGATTCTGTTTTCTCACACAGAATGTCCACCTTCCTCACATTTGAATGTAAAAGTCAAGTTATGTTTTCTTCAAGAAGTCATTCTTGAGTCTTTCTCCTCCTACTTACAGATCATCCCTCCTACCTGTCACTCTCTGCATGTGACTTGTTATATTTCTCATCACTGTCTCCTGTACTTGTAAAAACACCCTAAGTCCTTTATTGAATTGGAAGTGCTTTAAAATAAGATCCATGACTGACTAGCCACTCTGATTGCCTCACTTGAAGAGATCAATCTACCTTATTTAGCATAATAGAAAAGTTCTTTAAACACACACACACGTGGCTATATTTTGTTTTTGGGCACAGCGGTTAATGTTTCCCAGCTCATTTTGTATCACCTGCTGTTTGTGCCCCACCCAGATGCTCTGGGCCTGCCCTGGAGGCTGCCTGCAGGTCGTTCTCGATCATGCACTGGCTTCTTTCTCTGACTGCAGGGGCATGGGTGGTCTGAGTTGGTGTTGGGGGCAGGCTCGAAAAGACTGGAGATTTAGTACCCTGAGAGTGACCTTCAACAAGTGAAGAGTTGCTGGAAGCATGCCCCCTTTCCTCTCCCCACAGCAAAGGAATTCTGCAGTGTGTCCACGCCATCTCCCTGAGGGTCCTGGGTGGGGCTGAGCTCCCTGTGTCCACAGCTGTGCTGCACACTACTGGCTGCCTTCACTGCCTTTCCTTCCCTCTTTCTCTCACTTCGCCACCCCTTCACAGTGCTTCCTAAATAAGCTACTACTTGTTGCCAAATTCTTGTCTCAGGCTCTGCTGCTGGATGACCCGAACTAAGACAATTTCTAACCTCTTCCTACAGTCTCCAGGCAATCAGATCTGGGATTAGAATATGGAACATGGAAAACCTGATTGGCAGACACAGAAACTCACCTTATTACCTCCAGCACAGCCCACCAGGTTGGACATCACCTCCAGAGGATACTGGAGACATAGCAGGTCTGGCAGAGCAGGTTCCCTGGACCCAGCAGAGCCAGATGGGGCTGGGGCCAGAGTGATTTCACCTTGAAATTACTGTTCTTTTCAGTGCTGGGAAAAGTAATTGGCTGCACTGAATAACTTGAAAAATACACCCATTACTGTTTGGATAATAAAATAAAACTAGTTATCATATATTTAGGAGTTCCCAAACATGCTTTCTTATAATGCTAAGCAGTACAGAACCAGAATCTCAGCTCAAAATCTAATACCTGATCAGCATGATTAATGTGCTTCCCAGTAATGACATTTTCACCACCACAGAAAGAGCAATTTACTTTTCCAGCTTCCTCTTCTTCATACCCTTGCTTGTCAGAGAAAATCGCAGCGTCACATGTGAAATATTTTCAAACTGAAGGTGGCAGGTTTATGGAAAATTACTCTGAATGTGTTTGGGCTCAGACCAGCTCTCCCGGCTCTGTATTATTCATGATAAGCATGACTTCCAAGCCACGGCTTTGTCAGATTTTCCTATTAATTGTTAATGTAACAGTTAAGTCTCCCTGGAGAGTGTGTTATTTTCTCATTTATAAAATCATAAGCCTTGGGATAATCCCTCATTAGATCAATAATATTCTCATCCAATGAACGTAACACCACCCAAGTGAGGGGTACAATACGTAACCGTGACTGTGGAGCGTTGATCCTATTACCTTGTGAGTTTGCGTTCTCACCTTCCTCCCCACACTTGCTCTGAAGGCTTATAGGTCTCCCCTGAACCAACGCAGCAGCCTCTTAATCAGACCATTGGCCCTCCCCCTAACTCCTCTAAAACACCCTCCACATTGTCCTGGGGAACCCCGCTAACAGATCTGACCATGCGATTACCCTGTTCTGAAATCACTGGTAGTTTCTATAGAAGAATTAAAAAAAGAATCCTAACCCACATCTCCTTGCCCCTCCCAGCAGAGTCCCTTTTGTGTCTTTTTGGGCAATTACTCTTCCTTTTTGTGTAAAAACCTGAAAGAGGCTCTGGATGTCCTCCTCACGGCTTTTTCCTCTGGGGCCCAGGGAGGACCAGGGACTTAGGTTTGCCAGTTGGGTCTTATCCTTCTAGACTCTGGATCTTCAACATGTGATGGAGTACAGAAACGTGGTTGAAGGTCTCATCATATTCTGAATGGGCTCGTCCTGCTGGGAGGCTTCTGCTGAGGTTTCTCTTTTCTCTCCCTCTGGAGCTGCTATTCTCCAAGCAACCCTGTCAGTCTCCAAGGCTGGTTCTCCAGACTCCCTGTAAACTAAGTCTCTAGTATACTTCCTGTGAGTGCTTTAGCTTAACATAGAGTCTGTTTCTGTAGCTTGTAAGCAAGGATGCCTGGCCGATACA
The DNA here is from genome assembly GCF_019186645.2 of Phyllostomus hastatus. Classification (NCBI taxonomy): domain Eukaryota; kingdom Metazoa; phylum Chordata; class Mammalia; order Chiroptera; family Phyllostomidae; genus Phyllostomus; species Phyllostomus hastatus. The sequence continues at coordinate 14,006,401 of NW_025333977.1, read as the reverse complement.
GCTCACCATTGCCTGCAGGATAAAGATTCATAATCTCACCTGTTGCCCATTCTCCCATTTTCACTCTGTGCTTTGGCCACACCAGCCTAATCACCACTCCTTGGACACAGCACAGAGCCACACAACTGTTCACGCTATTTCTCAGCAGACCATCCTTTGACCCTTGAGAATCCTTGCCTACAGTTCAAGGCCAAGATCAAAGTCTTCCTCTGTGAGGCTTTCCCTGATCGCTGCTTCTGCTCCTTTCCCTCCACACAGACTCCAGTTCTTCCCGAGCCCACTGCCCTGTAGTTCACTGTTCCACAGAGCACTTGTGGCTCTTATCAGATTTATGTATCAGTGTGTATGAGGTTCCTGAAGGCAAAGTCTGTCGCTTAGCAGTTTTAATCTTCATCACTCAGTGAAAGTCCTGTCAGGTTTAGGCATGTCATGTGGTGGTTTAGCATGCTGACTTGGGGTGTCACATACCCGGGCTCAAATACTAGTTCTGCCCCTGACTTTGAGATTTCCAAGATGACTCACCTATAAAATGGAGATAATACGCTGACTTAGAGGACAGTTGTGAAGGTAAAATACAGTCTGGGCATAGTAGCCAGCCCTACTGGGCACTCGATAAAAATGTATTGAAAGAATAACTGAATAGCTTCAAGCTTCCCCTGGCATCCTGATAAAAACAACCCACAAATAAAACATACAGAGTCACTTAAGGGTAATGAGAAGCACATATTGCAATGAATTATAAATAATCACATGTGTGTGCATGCACATTACTATTTCAAGGCCTCTTTCAATCAGAGTCTAGTGAAACAAACTAGTGGGAAAGACTGGCCTTCTGTGACCACTCTGCATGATCTCCTATGTAACAAGGAAGCCAGAAGTGCCAACCCTATGACCACAGAGATTGTGATTCTCTGGATCCAGCCACACAAAGATCACTCTCTTGTCTCTTGGGGAAATAGTACGTTCAGCTCCACAGTGTGCTACCCAGTCAGAGGCCTATGCTCCGGGAACAAAGATATGCTACTTTCTCCATCAAAGTGGCCTTTAGTCACTAGCAAAGGAGCTATTTAGTGAGGATTCTAGCCTGCTTGGAACATCTCTGGTAAGTCAATCAAATGAGCAGTGAGGACTGCAGGAAAGGCTGGGCTGACTTGCAAGTGTGTCTTTTGCATAATACAATTTTTTATTTAATTACATGCTGTAGATGTATACAATATGGGCATAGCCTGTCTAGTTTGGGACAGCGTGGTATACAAGTGATAGCATATTAGGAGTGAAAAAAATATGGTTGGTGATGAATTAAGAAGGGAAATTCTTAAGACATTTGGCAAAAGACAGAAAGACTGAATACCAGTTCTAATTTAACAAAAAGGGTAGGGGAAATTGCACAGTAAAATCATACCTTCATTTGTTGCCCTCCTTTCTTCAGACTCCTAAGGCATACATCTTGGAGTCCCCAGGAACACCCTCTTCCACTGGGCAGAAGACAAGGGGGTATAGTCATATCACTGAGCAAAAATTCTGAGGGGTCATTTGGAAATGACTGCAGGAGGGGCAGTACAGCCCAGCTCCTTCTGCCCTAATTCCAAGTCCTCAGTGGGCCACAAAGTGGAGGGAGAATCCCCTGGGTAGAGGACCAGGTGACTGGGGCCCCAGGAGGGTCCCTGCTGCACAGGGGAGTGCAGGCTCCTGTGGGGCTGTGGGCAATTTAGGTCAAGGCTGGGTCTCAATCTTCCCGGAAAATGAGGAGCTTTGGAATGTGACTTGAGTTTGTCAACTAGACCACCGTAGCCCCAAAGTTCTGAAGAACCCCTCCAGGAGTAGGCAGGGAGGAGCTCAGACTTCACCCCAGGCCCTCTACCATATCTCAGCAAGGCCACTCTGTATGTGTGTATATACGTACACGTGTGTGTGTGTTTTGTATATAGTCTTCCATGTAAGATTATGTGAAACAAAGAACTGCAGCTAAATATCCAGGAAAATTCTTGTCTAGACAATTGTGAATGAGAACACGTATAGTGCTTATTAGGTGCCAGGCTCTTTTCCAAGCACTTTACATACATCAAGTCACTTGACCTTCATAGCAACTCCTCTGAAGTACTATTATTATCCCCATTTTATAGCTGGGGAAACTGAGCTATTAGGACATTTACCCAAGTTCATAAAGCTTGTAAGTGACAGAGCTGGGATCTGAACCAAGGCAATCTGGCTCCATAATTGGTGTTTTTAATACCTATGCTATAATTATATACTTCTCACTAGTATCTTTCTTTCTCAGAAATTCATGATTCCAATATCAGAAACTTGGTCTCATCTTTAAATATAAACCTTGTCTCATAAAACCAACCTTGGTATCCCAAATATTCTTTACTAGAGGACTTAACTTTGAGCCAGAATTCAGGCTTATTGGCCTTTAGCTCTGAGTGGGCAAGAGAATGACTTCAGATTCCCCTAGCAGGATGTAGACTTTTGAAAGACAATTGAAGATTAATTTTCCTTATCCACTCTTTTCTTCCTTCATTTCACATTTGCTGGCAGTCTGCCATAGTCCAGGAACCAAACTAAATAGTGGGGCTAGGGAATTGAAATCACAGTTCCTTACATTAAGGACCTCAGAGTCTAGAGGGTCTAGATTGAAAATCTGTAATTCATAGGGCAAGTCCTGAGGCAGCCATAGGCCAGGATGACACGTCAATAAAAAAGAAGGCAGGAGAGAATCCTAGAGGAGGATTCTTTATATATTTGAGGATGATCATAGGAGGACTTAGCCAGGTAGACAAAGCAAGAAAGGTGAACTCTAGCCAAATAAATGTAGAACATATCTAAAGGCATGAAGAGGGGAGATAACACAACAACCTTAAGGCCCTTCGAATAGTTGGTATGCTTGGCAGCTGTCAGGTCTTTGAGGTATCAATGAAGGTGGCTGAAGAGAAGAGCAAGGACCTGGTAAGGGAAGACCTCATTTAGGGAGGAGCTTGAATTTTGTTCGCAAGACAATAGAGGGGCCTCATAAATTACAGTATGAACTTAGCAATGGAGATAGGAGCAGAAAGGATGGACAGTATTTCTATTACATCAATCAACTATAATTGGGAGTCTATAATTCAATGCTAAGAACTGATAGGTGTTGGCCATTGCTCATCATGGCTTACTTTATATGATAGATTCTTAGAACTGCCTGGAAGGTAGGTAAAGCACTCTAAGAATGGATGGCCCCGTGAAGAACAGATTTCTGATACATATCACATGCCCTGAGGGACCAGGAGGCAAACTGACTTCGGGTGAAGAAAACGTCATTCCATTGCACCTGGCACATAAGTCCTCCCTTTGCTAATACCTATCCCCCAAGTTTAAGACCCCAAAATAACTGCAGTGTTCATTTGCTTTTCCCAAAGTAATTATTTTAGCAATTAATATTTGGAAGAAGGAAGTTGAGCACAGCCAAGAAAAGGTGCAAAGCTCCTCTTGTCCCACTGAAAAGGGAAAGGAAGGGAACTGTTATTGGTCACTTACTATAAAGGCAGGTTCTCTGCTAGATTCTCTCTAGGTACTATTTCCCTGTTCCTCAAGGCAAACTAGTGAAGCAGGTAACTCTTCTCACTTTACAGATGAGAAAACTGCAGTACAAAGAAGTAGATACCACTCAACGAGTAGGTGCTGAAGGGACCGGAGCCCACGCCTGCTTGACTGCAAAGCCTATGCAACTACTCTCCATGCACAGGTCATCTCAAAAAACTGGAAAAAGTTTAAAGAAATTATGTGCAACAGTGTGCATGGATGTGTGGAAAATTCCAGCACTACACCCAGGATACCACTGCTGATTAAGTCACATGTAAGACTGCAGTGTTACCTGAGGTGACCACACCTGTAGAGCACTTTTAGCAGCCTTTGGTTCACTATAATTTTCCTGCTGAAGCTTTCAGGCTGGGCTGTCAGATCCCATCAGCTAAGACACACGCTTAGGAAGTTCTTATCATGCAAACAGGACTAATCTGCTCTTCTTCCCTTCTGTCTGGCTGTATCTCCTGCTGGGTGATATGATTCAATAAGCTCGTCTCTTAAGAGAAATTGAGTTAGATTTTCGGAAACGATTACACGCGAACCTCTCCTTAAACATCTCCAAGGATTTGAGCCAGGTATGAGAGAAGCGCACACCTGCTTCAGTGTGGGGAGCAGCATACATTCCGTCTGGGCAGATGACATCATGCAAAGTGTGGCACTTCCATGAGCGCAACTAAATGCAAACACAGCTTTCTTATTAGCATGTTTCAAATATTTAGCAAGATCAAGACTACATTTACATGCATAATGTCTGAAATAATGTACCTTCTGTTATGAATGAACCTTGAAATTGTGAGGTGCCTCAGGCAAAGTTCTTCACCTGCCTTTCTAGACTTGCATTTAGTAATCTTGAAGATCCCAGAAGTGGAAGGGACACTAAAACAGGAGCTCACAGGCCAGCACCTATAGTCTGAAAACTGACACCTCCAATGGCAACAATCTCAAGGTGGGGGGGGGGGAGCTAGCACCTGTCTCTGCAGGTGCAGGAGGAAGTACCTGGGCCTTGTTTCGAGTGTTCTGTTCCTTTGATATTATTATTTTGTTAACAGGGTTGTGTAAAGAGATAATAATATCCATTCATCTGTCAGAGGACAATGAGTTATTTCCCCATCTTGGCTACTTGAACAGTGCTGCACTAAAGATGGGAGTGCAGCTATCTCTTCAAGATAATGATTTCATTTGGGGGGAGGGGTGTGTATTCCCAGAAGTGGGGTTGCTGGATCACATGGTAGTTCTATTTTTAATTTTTTGAGGAATCTTTTTACTGTTTTTCCATAGTGACTGAACTAATTTGCATTCTCACCAACAGCGTACAAGGATTCCTTTTTCTCCACAAACTCGCCCACACTTATCTTTTTTCTAAAAAAAATAATAGCCATCCTAATAAGTATGATGATATCTTGTAGTTTTGATTTGCATTTCCTGTTGAGCATCTTTTCATATACCTGTTGGCCATTGATTTGTATGTTTTCTTTAGAGAAATGTGTGTTCAATCCTTGGCCCAGGTTTAACTACATCACCATCATCATCATCATCATCATCATTACTATTATTTGCTACTGAGTTTTAAGAGTTCCATTGTCAGATAAATAAATAAATAAAGTATGGTATATACATACATTGAAACATTATTCAGTCTTAAAAAAAGAAGTAAATCTTGCCATTTGCGACAACATGAATGAGCCTGAAGGGCATGGATAGTGAAAGCAGCCAATTGCAAAAGCACAAATGCTTCATGATTCCATTTACACAAGGGATCTAAAATAGTCAAGCTCGTGGGAACAGAGAGAAGATTGACAGGTGCCACGGGCTGGGGTGGGGAAATGGGCAGTTGGTATTAAATGTAAATAAAGCTTTCGTTATGTTGGATGAGTAAAGAGTGGAGATTCGATGTACAACATAGTGCCTATAGTTAATAATACAGTGTTGTACACTTCAACGTTTATCAAGAGGATGGGTCCCATGTTAAGTGTTCTTAAACAGGGGTAAAAGGAACATTAGGAAACTCTGAAAGGTGCTGGATTTGTGTATTATCTTGAGCATTGTGACAGTGCCGTGGGTGTCAAGTTGTACACATTAAATGTGTGCAGTTCTTGGTAGATCAATTACACCTCAATAAAGCTGTTTTTTTTTTTTTTTAAAAAAAAGAGGGTATGTGGACCACAGTCTTGATGCAGTGTGGGAAGTGTAGTAACAGAGGAACACTACAACTAGCGCTGGTGCATGGGGAGTGGCGTACCTAACCCTGAAGTGGGGGCACGGAGGGGACCTCTCCTCACAGACCCTGCTCTGAGTTTAAGTTTCAGTGTTCAGTTCAAACAGTAAATATTTATTCAACACCTACTCATGAAAATAGCTTCACAGTGCTGAGAGTGCACCAGTCACTGTTTTGTGTGTCTTACATATAAATACATTTAGTTCTTCTTCACAACAGCCCAATGCAGTAGGCACTTCTATTGACCCCATTTCACAGCAGGGGAAACTGAGACAGAGAAACAGGAAGTGAATTTATACAGGCAGCAAGCAGCAGAGCCCGAACTGAACTTGGGCCATGTGGCTCCAGAGACCAGGCATCAGGTAGTATATGGGAGATATATAATCACTGTTTTCTAGGCATTTCCAGTTCCTTGAGAAGAATGGAAAATAGGTGATTTCATTTCTGCCTTGGTTCCTGCATTAGATCTGGATACATATACTTGGCTGGATTTCAATTCTAACCAAGAACAGAGCTCCAGCCATGCTCTTCCCCAAGCAGCCACTCCTTTCTTGCAGAACATACAAATAACCTAAGTCATGACTACAGTGGTTTTTGCTTTTATTTTAAATGTGGTCAACAAAGGACCAAGCCTAGGGCTGGGCTGAGAGAGTCTTCACTGTCTGTGGAATACAAGTTTAAGAACACTTTCCACTACAGACATTTTTTCCTTACAAAAACTCGAGAAATGTGAAGTCTAATTACTTAGCTGTGCCAGATATGCTTTTTCAGCTTCTGCTAGACTTGGCTCAACACAAACTGTGCTTACCCTTGCATACACAATGAGCCTCATTAATTCCTCTTCCTTCCAAGCTCTCTGAAGGAAAATGGAAACGAAGTGTGTGTGTGTGGGTGAGGTGGGGGGAATCCTCTTTTTTAAACGTCTGTATTAGAAGCACCACCTCAAATCGGACTCTTTCCACTCACGCAGGGCTGCCCTGCCCTGCCCAGCTCCAACCCACCCCGCCCCGACAAGTGAGGGCAGCGCTTACAGACACTCTGTGACTCACAGTGTTGTTTTGCCTGTGAAAAGATCTGCAAGGAAATGAAGTAACACATGGGGCCATGAATGCACCCACTCCTCCCCCGTCATCTATTCCATTATCAGTGAAAGCACTGTACTGTCTTAGATGCCACAGCAGCTACAATTCAGTGATAATATGCTCAGAATTACCCAGACCTTCTCAGGCATGCATAGTAGAATAACACGGCATGGTGCGTATATGCTTCATTATTTCACACCTAATGAATCTCAGATCATCTAAGTATATCATTCATCGCCAATGTGCGATTCCCCAAACTTCTTAACTATTTTTGAAACTTGTCTCCTCAAGGTTAGAGTACAGTTCCTTTCCCTTGTACAGGGGCCCAACTTAGGGACTCACTTTTAACAAGCAGATTGTGGTAAACGCGAAAGTGTATAATTTTCAAGTCTAGGTCATTAAACAATTTGTGACTTCTTCCTTGCTCTCTTGTTCTGTGTGTGTGTGTGTGTGTGTGTGTGTGTCTTTCTCCCTCCAACATCACCTGCTCTGGGGGAGCCAAATGCCATGCCTTCTGAAGAGGCCCACACAAAGTTCCTCAGCCTCCTGCCAACAAGCAGCATGTGTGGACTCCTACTTCACAAAAACCCTGAGTCAGAGCCATCCAGCCAGCTACTCCTAGGTTCCTGATCCACAGAAACTGGGTGAGACAGCAAATGCTTATTATTTAAAGCTACAACCTTTTAGAAGAATAGTTATACAAAAAGAGATAATTAGTATTTTGGTAGAAAAAAAAGGAGATGGCCTAGAAAGAAAGGACATCAGACTGATAGCAGACTTCTCATCAGCAATTAGGAATGCCCAAAGATGATAAAATACATTGAAATGCTAAAAGGAGTCATTGCTTTCACTCCCTCTTTCCCAGTGTTAACTCCACTCCCTGCTTTCGACAGCAATCTTTCCTGCTTCTTGCTGGATTTTGTTGATTTATTGCCACCATTTGTATTTCAATGCCTCTTTCTCTCTCTATGACTTCTTGCCTACAAACATACAAAGATTATTTTGTCCTAAAACAACCACCCATCAACGTATGAAACTTTTCATTATCTGGCTTCCCCTTCATTTTCTCTCCTGTTGCCCCACTTTCTCCTCCTCCTCCCGCACCTCAGCTACCTCTGCTCCCTCATCGCCCACACACTTTTCCAGGGTTTCCCGCCCAGTGCTACACACTGAACCACTCTCCCAAGCATCACCGAAGACTCCCTCATTGTCAGACCTAATGGCCTCTTGGACTGCCTCCTCCAAGACCTTCAGTGGCAGCCGAAACTGCACAGCAGCCCCTTTTTCCAGAGCCACCTACCCCTGCACGCACCACACTCACAGCTGAGCCTTCTCTGCTTTGCCCCTTCCCCTAACCATTTGCTCAGATCTCCTTTGGTGCTGCCTCAAATTGCTCTCAAAAGTCCTGGCCCTCAGGTAAATGTCCCTCCTTGGGGCTTGGGCTTCAACTCCCACTTACCATTCCAGCTTTGAGCTCCCTCTTCATTTCTAGAATTTAAAAATATCCTTTGGGGTGCTGTTCAATGTGTTACTATTTGGGGATATTTCTGTATATTGTAGGGGGACATGGGTAAAGACTTTTTAATCAATATAGACCACTCTATTGCAGAAGACTGTTCCCTTGGCCTATGGGATACTTTAGACAGACACCTACTTGGTTTGTCCCCACTACTGTGCCACTGGAGTGATTTTCCCTCAGGGCAAAGCTGTTTCTTCTCCTTGGGTAGTTACTGATACTGGGCTTTCACCCCAGCAGGGCTTAGAAGAGTAGCAAAAATATCAAATATTAAGCACCTTAATTTCTCTTTTGAACAAACTTATCAAGCCTAATAACCATTGACTTCCTCTCCTTATTTTGTTCTCTTTAATGCCCTAAGGAGCCTCCAGTGTTCTCAATATGCACACAATCCTGGAAAACGAGAGCAAGCCAGAGCAGAACGTAGCCTCAGGACAAACCCTTTTTGTCTGGCATAATCACCAGTCCTGATTACTTTCCTGACTCCTGGTTTTGCTAATGTGGGTTGTATCTAAAATTAATATAGATGTCTCCATTTTACATATAAAATGGGAGAAAATTTTCACAGGCCTAGGCTTTTTCCCTTTAGAAGATAATAACTTAAAGCAAAGTTGATTAGGAGTTAATGTCTGGATATAGATAGCTAGAACTTTCATAAGATATTATTATGTTCTTAAAAAGACAGAACAACTCAAATAAAATGCTCATTTCTAATCACAAACATGAAGCAATAGACAACACTTTTTTCTATTTACAAATCTAAGTGTCATTTCACTCATGCTCTCTTTTCTAACCAATTAAAAAATGTTTCTCTTTGGATTGAGAGGGAAAAAAAGCCACAATAAACACCTTAATAGTCTTTCATGGCCCCATGTTTGAAAACATTTAGCGATTTTCCCTTCCTAGGGTCGCACACAGCTTTCCCAGGAGCTACCGCATCATTGATATTCATGAACCACCACTGTGACAGTTTAGCAAACAAACCCAACGATAAATCCATCTTTCCTGTCATATGTGGCAAAAATTCTTCAGAGGCTTTATTTATGCAATTTAGGTCTCCAGGCTTAAAGTATGTGGTAATTTTATTTCACAAAGGCCCCAGGCAGCAAAGTATTTATTTTACACTCCTGGACCTCATCAAGAAAATGGTGTAACCTGTTCTGGTGTTTATCTTTTTGCAAATGAGTGGCATAATATGGCGATGTCACCTGCTTCCTGGTGGGGAGGAAGGGTGGGAGAGCAGGAGGAGCGGGGTGGAGGATTAATTAGTTAATATCTGTGGAGTACCTTGCAGATGGAGAGTGATATGCAAGTGTGAATTTTAATTATGGTTCCCTGCCCTCCTTGGCAGATACAAATAGGATAATTTCTTGGAATGAGAAGCAGTGGTCTAACTTATCACTTAGATGCTTTGATTTTGGAAAGTAAAATTCTCTGTGGGTTTTCATGGTGATAGGAGTATTTATATCTCGTTCAACCTCTCTGTGGGAAAGACAGAAAGGTCTTGGGGACATGTAGCTGCATTCTTCTTGGTGCCAAAGTGGAGGGGCCGATGGAAGCTGTTTTGTAGTCCTCCGGTGAAATCATCGAGGGTTGATAGCCATCACGAGTTCTTCTCTCCTTGATGCATGGTATGTTTTCCTTTTCAGAGAGCAAACCGCTCATTTTCAGAGAAGTCTTAGAACCTGAAACTCCACTGTTAGGTATAAATCTAACAGAAATGCCATTTCCACCACAAGTCCACGTACTAGAATGTTCATAGCAGCATTATTTGTAATAGGCTGACACTGGCAACTTTTCAAATGCCCATCAAGAGTTGGAATGATAAATAAATTGTGGTAATACACAATGGAGTACTATACAGCAATGAGAATAATCTATAAAGTCAAAGAAAAAATACATATCACCAACATAAAAACATCAAAAGAAGCCAAGACAAAAGATTCCACACTATATGATCCTGTTTATACAGAGAACAAGCAAGCAGGGACTACTCAACTAGTGATTACCCTTGGGGAATGGGTAGTGATTGGAAGCGATCACAAGAGGGTGCTTCTGAGCTTCTGACAATGTTCTGTTTCTGGGTCTGGGTGTTGTTGTGCAACTGGGGAGACCTGAGTTTAGGGATGTCCCCCTCCTCAGTTCTTGCCTTGCTCACAAGAGAAGAATTCAGACAAGAGACAGCCTGTATAGTGGAAATGAGATAGCAAGTTTATTTATGAAACACACTTGAGCACGAAGCTGCAAGTGGGCACCCAGCTCGTCTGAGTGCCCTGACAATGGGGGTTTTAGGGGTTTCATGCTCGCAGCCAGCGTCTAGGTTCCCCCTTTCCCTCCCCTTTCCAGACCTTGGGATGAATACACAGTTTCAAGGGCTTTTTTTTCCCCCCAGAGAGTGGAAACATCACATATAGAACTTCCAGGGCCCCCCTCCTCCTGTGCTATCATGGTTTTTCTTGTGATCTTGGAACACCTGGCAACCTTATTGGACCCAGCTCAGGACTGCTGAGTTAATGGATGAGACATGTCTCCCTCTCCCTCCCTGCCTTGGTTTACTATCTATCCTGCCTAACAGGTTCACAGGTGTGCTCAGATTGTGAAAACTCATTGAGCTGTAAGCTTTTCAAATAACAAATTTTGAAAAGAGACTGAAAAAGAATAATAGTAGCATTAGGTTAGCTGGATTTCAAGGTGCCAGGTACTCTTTATTTATGGCCTATAACTTGCTTAGCATAGCAAAGCATTTACCAGATATGTTTGGTGAAAATAGTATAAACTGGGAGCCTTTTTGTGAAATTAGAGGAGTTTCCTGTGAAACTTAAGTTAGAGATTAAGCAGGTAATATGCTCCTATTCTTTCCATTCTCCGGCGAGCTATCTGATGATAAAATAGAACAAGGCACCCTCAGATTGCTGCTTGGCATAGTGGGGTCCACATGTGTTAGACTGAGAGCCATACCAGATAAAAAGTCTACAGAATGCTTTTCTTTTATGGAGGAGATGCTGAAAGTAACTGTCAGAGTTTAAATCCCGTGACTGAATAACAAAATATAATGCGACTGTCACCTACATATATGACATTCACTCTCAGAAGACAACTAACATTGGGAAATTGTCTTTTTTTAAAAGATTTTATTTATTTATTTTTAGACAGAAGGGAAGAGAAGGGAAAAGAGAAGGAGAGAAACATCAGTGTGTGGTTGCTCCTTGCATGCCCTCCACTGGGGACCTGGCCCGCAACCCAGGCATGTGCCCTGACTGAGAATCAAACTGGCATCCCTTTGGCACTCAATCCACTGAGCCACAGCAGCCAGGGCATTACACTGGGAAATTGTCTTAATTTAACTTACTGTTCATCACAAGCCTCTCTTTGAATGGTGCTGATAAAGTTGCAATATGATTTACTAGTGCCCTCGAAGAGCTTAAGAGAAACATGTAGTGGGCTTGATGTGAATTTAATCAATGGTAGTGGGTGGGAGTGGGTTAGGAATTCTTTATAAAAGATGAAATCCTGTAAGTCAACTGGTGTATCTAATGTGACTGTTTTACCAGCACAGTCATTCCTGGGATACCAAGATCAGCAGATGCTCAAGTCCCTTATATAAAATTGTAGTATTTGCATATAACCTGCATACATCCTGCTGTATACTTTGTCATCTCTAGATCACTGATAATACTCCATATGATGTAAATAGTTGTTATACTACACTGTTCAGGGAATGATGACAAGAAAAGAGAAGTCAGATCTCAGTACAAAAACCACCACTGCAGGCCTAACCACATAGTACATGTGAGCAACAGTATAATATTATTTCCAGATATTTCTGATCTGTGTTTGGTTGAATCCACAATGGTCCAACCTGTAGATACAGAGGGCTGACTGTATACGCCATCTCAATCCCAAACTCCAGTGGCAGAGAGCAACAGGAAGAGTCAGTTTTTGTAAATGAGAGATATACACGAATACACTTAGGTCCTCTTCTGTTGGCTTTTATTCACCAAAACTCCATCCTGGACATTTATCAAGTAAAAAGAACTGTCCTGGTGTCATTAGACAAACCTTATGACACATGGCTATGCTTGTCACATCTCAACATTTTAAATTTTTTAAACTTTAATGGTTCTCCTTTTTGTAGTATAAAGTCACATATTCCAAGAACTTAAAACAAAACAATGAAGCCGCAGAACCAGCTGCGGAACGGATCCCTGGTGTGTGTGACAGTCCTCTCCACAATGCTCCAGGCTTCCTGTCGCTGAGCTCACTTGTCCCAGCAACACAACAGTCCTTCACACACCTGAAGCTTCCACACTTCAGGCACTGCGGTAGACTCCCACGGTACAGTAATAAATAGAGCAGACTAAAGCCCCTGCCTTTTTGAATGATACATTCCAGCCAGATAAGGCTGGACAATGAACAATACATTTAGTAAACATGTTAGAAGGTAAAAAAATTCTACAGAAAGAAACAGAAAAAGGAGTCTACAATATAGGGTCATAGTGGGAAGTGGGGAAGGAGGTTTCCATTTTCAGTAGATTGGCCCAGGTCTCAGGTGTCACTGAAGAAATGAGGTTGAATCTTGATGGACACTGGGGGACCTTAATGAGGTGAGACTCTCAGAAGGATGGGCTCCCTTCCTTGGCATCAGACAGGCAGGCCTGTCTTAAGAAATGCCCGGGATCTACTACATAAACAAAGTTATACGTATCTGCAAAGTTATACATCAGATGGCTGAGATAATGTAGGCTTGTATGATCTTCAAAGCAGGTGCTGCCAGTTGCCCACCAGAATTGTTTAAGCTTCTTATAACTAAACAAATTAACTTGCCTCCTGGGGTTGTCAAATCGAACCAATTACATTTAAAGGGCAACTGCCAAAAATAATGACCTCCATTTTTGAGGGGTTGATAATTATGCCATTCTTTCCAGTAATAGCAGGACAAATTGTCTTTTGAAACAGTGTGACTTCAAGGTCCAATCTAGGCTGCACCTAACTCTCTCACCTTATTTACCCCACTACCTCCTCTATCCTTTTACATGATGTCTCAACGTAAAGACACAACTTGCATTTTTTCTTACCCTTGGAGATTGTCCCATTCCTCCATTTTCCCAGCTACTCCCCATGTCAGAGAGAATGCCCACACTGCTTTCCTAAGTCCTATTCTCATTTTAAAACTTCATGATGATTTTCTTCTTTGTGCGGCTACCTAAACCCTCACCCTCCCAGCCATCCCTTTTCTTTGCCTTCTGAAGCTTTTATATAGTGTCTACACTATTTCTTGGCACCAGCCACAGACAGCCTTGTACAGTTAATTATGTTTTATGTCTGTATCCTATTCCCCTAGTGATACTGTAAGACCCTCAGGGGCTTTGTATTTCTGGGTCTTAGTCCAGATTCCTTTATCTGCTAGGTGTTTAATAAATGCTTGATGTAACTGATGGTAATAATAATGGCACTAGTGGAAGTAACCAGTCTTCAGAAAATAAGCAGGAATCACAGTCCTTCTTCAAATGGTCCTTAAATGGTCTCTGAAATGAGACATTGAGAGGTTCTGGTGGCTCATTCATGTCACCAGGCTCCCCCATGCTCAGGCATGACAATTATGCTAGGACAGCAGCTGGCCTGACAGCCCTTACAAAGCATCATTGATATTAAGTCACAAAGCATCTTCAGAGATATAAAAATGTAAAGAATATGCCCCCTAAATTAGATGAAATATTGTAGAAGAGAACAGTGAGGGACGGTAACAGCTATTCATTTATGCTCATGAAAGTCACACAAATAAGAGCACCAAGTGCCTCTATTGCATGCCTACTGTGTGCCAGGCCCTGTGCTGGGTGCTTCACACACAGTGCCTCTCACATCAACCCTGCCAGGTAGATACGTGTTTCCATTTATAAGAGAGGGTAAGAGCCCAAGGAATGAACTGAACACCCTCAAGTTCACTCAGCCAGAAGGGCCACGCGGAGCTTTTCAGTTCAGGTTCATGGTACTCTCTCTTCTTTAGTTTGCTTCCTCCTCCCTGCCCTGTGAGGTACCCCAGTGCCTGCTTCATGCTTTTGTTTGTTCCCAAGCAGCAATAGATATGAGAAGTGGACTAGATGTCCTCAAATGATACGTATACGTATCATCATCTTCTTGATAAAATGTTTCTGGTGAGGAAACTGAGGCCCATGGGTTTATAGAACATGTCCAAATTCACAAAATATATAAATGGTGAAACCTTGATTCAAATCAAATTTGGGTGAGTTCCAAAGCCTTCATTCATTCCATTGCCCAACACCGAATAAATGAGAACCTTACAAAGAGAGATGCAACATTGGTGACCACTGAGTTCTACCATCAGCTTCCCCTGAGCCTCCATGCTATCGCCATCTTGGGACCGACGCCATGGGCTCCCCGTCCTTCATGGGAATTTGCCAGGCTAGACATGCTGAGTAAATGAAGTCTGACCCGGAGGACATTACTTCTTATATTAAACAATAAAAAATTTTTTTTAAAAAGAGAAAGCTTTACATATCAAAACATAAATAATAATGGCAAATCAATATATTATATAATTTCAAGGTACAACATTATAAGCTAAAGTCAATAAAATTTAGAAGTTAATAAATATCAAATTCTTATAACATTTTTTCAAAAAGATGTATTACTATAGAAGAGGCTGAAGGCTTTCTCATTATTAAAATAAAATCAAAACCTGGCACAGACACTTCAGAAACAAGTTTCTATGACAATTGCTAGTGAACTTTAAAATGCATTTGTCCTTTGACCTTACCACCTCCAGGAATGTATTCTTTGGATCAATGTGCCAAATGTTCAAAGACATCTCTCTGTATATATCCTATGCAGTGTTGCTTGGCTAACAAAAAACCTAGAAACAACACAAATGTCTGTTGGTGGAAGGTGAATTAAATATTTAAATAAGGTACATACAATAGAATATTTTGGAGTAGTTAAAACAAAGGAGATAGGTCTTTATGTAGCAATATGGAAAGAGCAACATGACACATGAATCGGTTACCTGCTTTCAAAATAACATTGCTTAACAAATAACTATCAGCCTCAGTGGCCATGTAACAAGTGGTCATCTCCCAAGCATCTGGGGTCAAATGGAGGCATTGGGGAGGTACCTAGAAGTCTTTACTGACCTCGGTCAAGTTCCCTTGTATGAGCAAAGGTCCTAATCCCACATGAACAGGTTGTCCTGTCCGATGCAGCCTTAGGTATGTTATTGGTGTTCTGTGTTGTTACATAATTTAATGCCCTGTGCAGGATCCCACATATCTATACCATATGCACATGTGAGATGCCCATAAATTGTACAATTAATGGCTTACTCTTTACATTGGATTCTTCTACAATAAAAATACTAATTCAGAACAAAAACAGACTCATAGATACAGAGAACATTTTGATGGTTGTCAGATGGGAGGGGGGTTGGGAGGATGGGTGAAAAAGGTGAAGGGATTAAGAAGTACAAATTCATTGTTGCAGAATAGTCATGAGGATGTAACGTACAGCATAGCAAATACATTCACTAACATTCTAATAACTATGTATGGTGTCAGATGGGTACTAGATTTATTGGGATGATCACTTAGAAAGTAGTACAATATCTAATTACTAGGGTGTATACCTGAAACTAATGTAACATTGTATATCAACTATAATTGAAAAATAAAGAATGATTCAAATTAAAGAAATACTAACTCAAGATTTTAAATGTGAAAATCAATCCAAATGTAAAATTTACTCAGGTATGTTGATGAATTATTGACTATCTGGGGACATCAGAAATTTTAAAAAATGCCCAATTAAATAAACAAATACTATTTATAGATTTTCTTCTAGTGAGAGTAAAAACACAACTCAAGAAATTATGAACAGCAAAATGAATGTTTGCTTATTCATTCATTCAACAAGCATTTAAAAGCCTGTTATGTGTAGGCACTATTGTAGAGTCCAGAAATATCACAGTAGGAATAAAAAGATGCCTGCCTTATAGAGCTGACATTTTCCTGGGTGAAAATAGACAGTAAACAAGAAACTAAATACATAGCTACAATAATTTCAGAGAGTAACACATACTGTGAATAAAATTAGTCAAGGTAGCAGGATGGACAGTACTGGGCAGAGGTGAGGCCCTGAGCTGAGAAGAGATGGTCAGAGGAAGCCTCCTCTGTGGCGAGATCACATTTGCTCTCAGGCCAGAGAAAGCATGTGAAGATTTTGCAGAGGGGGAACAGGTGATGCAGAGGTCCTGGGGTTCGGAACTTGGAAAGATATTAAGATGGCCCATGAATAGTAAATGAAGGGGTGCTAGTATGAAATAAGGTGAGAGGGACAAAAGGGGCAAGACGTGAAATCTGGGAGGTCATCGGTTTGGTTGTGTTGGGCACTGGAAGCGTTTTAGCTCATATGTAACCACACCAGCATCTTTCACTCATGAAAACATACCTGTGAAGCAGAGTAAAGCAAAACAAAACAAAAATAGGCCTTTGGCACATGCACTAAAAATGTCACCATTCTTTATTTTTAATAACTTTATTGTCGAAGTACCTGTTTTCTTAAATTAATAAAAATCAACTATTGAGTACTTACTATGTGCCAGGTACTATATTAGGAATTTTATATATCTTTAACTTCAATGTTCAATTTGTATAGTTTTATTTAATTTTCAAAAATATTCTGAAATATATTATCTTGTTTTAGAGACAGTGAAACAGAAACTCCGTTGGAGTGCCCAAACTGGTATACAAGTTTGGTCTCTGAATCCACAGACTGTCCATTCCTCTTCACCACACTGGTGCCAAATCAACTATTTCCTCCTTCATCTGGCCTGTTCCTAGTCTGATCTCAAAACCAGTCAATCCTCAATCATAATGGTTTAGCCAAGTTACATAGACACAGGCTATGACTATTTGAGAACATCTAGCACTATTTGAGCATCTCTGTGTACTGGGCACTGTGATACACATTAACATGTATCTTCACAACTGGGTGGGCTGGTAGGCACAGAACTGAGATTGAAACCATAACACACAGAAGGCTGGTGGAAGCTTGTGGCCTGAACCCAACTGGATCAGTTATCTGCTAAAGTGAAATATCAACATTTTCCATAAGATTTAAATGAGACTCAGAGCCTCAAAACATAGTGTTCGAAATATCCAGAATATAACCCCAAATTACTCAACACACAAAAGGACAGGAAAATCACAACTCATGTGGGAAAAAACAATCAGATGCCAATGACAACATAACACAGATGTAAGAATTACCCGACAGAGACTTTAAAGAAATTCTCTAATCAGGAGCACTTCCATCTGTTATTTTTAATATAATAATACTATGAGGCTAAATGTGAAGAACCAAAAGTTAAAATCTGAGTATATAATTAAATTTGCAGTCTTTAAACTTGATTACACATGTTGGGGTAGCCTAGGGAAGGGAGTACCTGGAAAGAAAAAAAAGGTTCTAGTCTCAAATAGCATCTCAACTCAGCTACATCCCAGCTACTTAATTGTGAACAGTTTACTTTGCTTTTCTCATCCCTAGTTTCCTTGTCTTAAAACGGAAAACAACAGTGCTTACAGGGAGACTTCTCATGGGACTCAGAGGTCATCTACAGGGCACTGCACAGTGCTGAGACGTAGAATGGGAGCATTAATGTTCCTCTTCTCTCTCCCCTGCACACATTATCTTGCCCCTGGCTACTAGTCCTGACCTTGAAATGGTGAAATTTTCTCCTTATTGCGGAAACGGGTAGTCATCTTTGGAGGCTATCTCTCCATTTCTCACCCAAGAATAGGAAAAAGGAAAATACAACTTCTCCTACAATCACAGTGTCGTGCTGCGGTGTGTGTCTCTGGGGCGTTGGTTTACGTGAGGCCCGAAAGAGCGCAGTAAATAAGCCTTTCCTGAGGGGGCCAGTGGAAACATCTGTTACATGTTGGGTGCCTAGCCACACTTCCTGATCAGCTCCTCAGTTGATTGATGTATTTAACCTTTTGATTTGTATTCAGTGTATGAAAAAAATGTCAAACACATTGCTTTGAGATGAATTTGGATTTTTATGGTAAGAATGAAAAAGTTGAATCCAGAAAGGCATTGCCCTTCTCACCAACTGGATGAAAGTGACAGCGGGTCACAAGAATTTGGAGCTGGAAGAGGGCCGGGGAGGTACCCAGGGCAGTGCCCGCAGTCTGCACTGGCAGGGACTGAGGCTAGAGAGGGGATCTGATTTTCATGACTTTGGAAAAGATTGTTTCTATAAATACCTGTCTTCAAAGTGCCATTTTCCACACAGGCATTTAGACATGCTCAAGAATGAGGTCAGGGCATGTGCCACTTTCGCCGCTACATCCCTGGCTCCTAGGAGACCTCCTAGAACACAGTGAATTCCCAATAAATATTTGTTGAATGAATGTAGGAATGTTTAGCTCCCAGAGATAAGTGCTGAATGCTTTGGGATGGTTTAGAAAAAATACCCAAGTGCAGAATTTTAGAAGTTCCTTTTTCAGTTGACGAAAGTAATTCCGTAAAGATCACTATCTGAAAGGAATCTGCACAACTATGCAGGATATCTCAGCCTAGTTCTGTCCCCCTGCACCCCAACTTCTATGACTCTACTTCCTCTGGTCTGCTCCGACATCCCAGTCCAGCCTAGGCCCTGGACACATACCCAGATGCTACAGCTCTGCCTGTTCCTGTTTGGTAGAACTGCCTTCACGCCGCGGAGGGGTGTTGGGAGCAGGCTTTGTAACTAGCCTTTCGACACTAACATGAAGGTTCTTGCCTCTGTGAAATTTCACAGTGCAACCTTGCCCCACATAGACCCAAAGCACCATTTTGGACCCATACAATTGATTGGTCCCTTTCCAGCCAGGAGAATAGATGTGCTCCAAGTACATTAGAGGTCTGTTAACACATCACCATATATCATAATGGTCACCCTGCCGGTGTTTGTGGCATACCATTTAAGCTTGCACTCACAACTACAATTACAAACTGATGTTTGAATTCTTGCTATATATATGTCATGTCATGATGTGGATTGGAAAGATACTTAGTAAGTTGATCATATGTCCTGTTTCCCTGGGACAGTCCTAGTGAATGCTAACAAAAAAAGAATTCCTCCTTGTAGTGTTAAAAGTTTCTCAGTTTGAGTGATAACTCTTAGGTTAAGAGATGCAGTCTGATATCTGATCAGACAGGCTGATCACTTCAGACGCTGGCCCGACCATGTTGCCACTGATTCATTCGCCTTTGCGGAGGGCTCAGAAATAATGTTGCCTGTTATGAACTGAAATAGCTAAAAGCTCATGACAGGCAGCCAAGTACTAGAGGTGCACCAGCTCAGAGGTGGCTCCAAAGGTACGGGCGTGAAGAAACAAAGTTTTCCAGATGAGGAAAACCCAATAGGCCTGGTTAGGTTACAGGAGTCTTAGTTTCCCCTTTACCAGTATTACAGAAACACCTGAAAGGCCAGCTGGCACAATGAGAGGGCCACTGGATTTACAGCTGGGAGGCCTGGATTCGCCATCTGGCTGCCATGCCATGGACTTGCTGTGCAGCTGTGGGCCAGCCACTTCAAAACTCTAGGCCTCGGTTGCTCTCTCTGTAAAATGCAGAAGTTCGAGTTAATGGCACTTAAGGTACAGCCATGTGATTTCATAAATCCTTGATTCTGGGGTAAGTAGGAAAAGGAAAAAGGGAGAGAAACAGGCAATTTGCCTTTGTTCTCTCATTTGATGGAATGGATTAATGGATGATGCTTTCTATGTGCTCATTTGCTCAATAAATATTTATCATACACTGCTATAAGCAACAGCTGAGGCTAGAACCTTGACCTGAGAACTGGACTTAAGCAAAACTACATTAAGTTGCAGAAATGGCTTTTATACGGATTCATAGTGCACAACTTAATTGCTTTCAGATAAATGGCCCACTGAGCCTAGATAACTGTTTTCCTTCTAGAATGTATCATATTTTAAATTCTAAATGTCTTCTATATTATGTATTAAAGCCCTGCAATAAAAGAGGCCTCAAACTGCCACCTTGAAATCTAACATTTGTATGAAATAATTTTAATTCATGAATTCATCAGAATTGCTATCAAAATGATTGAAAGCAGCAAAAAGAATTCTGGGAGAACTGGACCTTTAAGAGCTGATTTTTGGTTGGCAGAGGAAACGTGTCCACTATAATGGGACAATTTAAATGCATAACTGTTAAAACAAACTCTTTAAACTATTCCCTGCATGTCCCAACATTCATCATGTTGACTAGCAAGACATCAATTTTTTATAAAATACTGTATAGCTGAAAAGGAGACATTTAAAGGGGAGAAAAAAATTGAATTTGCTGTTTTAACTCAGGCTCTGATGATTTCGGCATTTTATAAGGTGATTAACTGATTATATAAAAGGAAGAAGCCAGTGGTACTTCAGAAGTCTACAGGCTGAGTTCTCTCTACAGTTTTACTTTCTTCTTTCCTTAAACATCTGGATGTTCCCCTTCCTGAGGCGCCACATGCATGGCAAGAAGAATGAGTTCACGGCATGACAAAGTCTGTATTATTTGTGCCTTTACTTCTACCTTGACAAATACCAGTGTTGGCAGCCCACGTGTGGCAAAAATGGATTAGAACAGGGCACAACTCTGTTTTGTTGCAATTTAATACCCATCGTGCATTTCACCTTGTCGAAGGGAAAAAAGGTTAAGGATAACAAATTTTTAAAAATCTTTTAAGGATCATTCCTAGTGTTTTAATTATCATGGGAGCTGTTTTTTTTTTTTAATTAAATGGGGACTCCACTGTCTGAACTTTTTGGTATCCACAATTCCTCCTGCGTTAGCATAAATTTCTTGTGAAGTCTTTGTTGGGACAGACAGAACATCCAGGAAATAATCTCTGGTTTACCTAATTTTCATGAACAACAGATAAGCTTCATCCTTGTCTCAGCATAGAATTCAACAGTATCACCAAATAAAATCTCCATCTTGTCCAAGGCACAGTAAGATTTATTTTGATTTTGAATAGAACAGATGGCTAAAGTCATAGTAAATACCATGAAAGAAATTCTTCTCTTATAAAAAGTAACTACTTTAATATGTTAATGTACACTTTTGAAAAAGGTATAATCCTGATTCTCATGCAAATACAAAATGACCACATGTCAAAGCCTGTTTTCAACTCTTCAGTTAATAAGGGAATCAGCAACATGTTAAGAGCAGTTCAGTTAAGGAGAACTGAGAGAACAAACATTATATCCATAGGCCATCAGGAATGGAGAAATGAGTGTGCTAACAAATGCAAAACTAGTTAATATTCCATGGGGCAATTAAATATACTGTTTGAGGTTATTTTTCTCTATAGGATGGAAAGCAATGGTATTTCTATGGAGAAGAATCATTTGTGTTAATATCCATTTTCTACAACTAGACTTTGACCCTTTCAGAGTTGTACAATAGCCCAGTCAATAGAAACACAAAGCTGCATCCACCTTACGGGCTCAGGTAACCCTGGTCCACTAGACAGCATCTCCATTCCAGTGGAAGAGCACTCAGTCATCTCTTCGCTCGTTTCCAACTCTTGGACAATTTTTCCAAACAATTAAAGTTTGTCAGTGTAATGCATGGTACCATTTAGATTATTCCAGCTTTTTTTCTCTGTTAGAAACAATACTTCACTGATTATCCTTATGCAAATATTTTAATACGTATTTGCTACTTTTTGTGCAGGAAAGTTTCCTCTAAGTAAAATTACTACGGCCATTTTAAAGAGCAACCAACCAAAGAGCCAACTGCTCTCCAAAAATGCTGAGCCAGCTTTATTCCCAATAAAATGTTTAGAATGTGACCACATTCCCAAACCTTGCTAGAAGTTAATACAATATTAAAAATCTTTGAAAAATTTTTCAATTTGATAGAGGAAAGTCTTTGTTTTAACATGCCTTTCTTTAATGATTAGTACTTTGAGGAAAATATATATGATAGATTTGTGAGGATTAAATAAATAAAGCACTCAAAATAGTCCCTGCTATTTGATAAAACACTCAATATATGTAGACTTTGTTCATTTTCTTTTGAAAAGATTGTTTTGTAATTTTAAGTAATTTAAGGTGTTTTGTCTATACTGGGGCTATGAAACATTTGTTCAATATCTATACTGAGATATTTGACAAATATCATGAGGCACACACATATTCAGTTAAGTCAAATATGTCAGTATTTTCCTTGCTGGGTATTTCCCAAACAAAACCTATACAAATATTTTTATAATTCTTTTATAAATTTTTATACATTCAGATTTTTAGTCCATCTGGAGTTTATTTCATACATAGTATGAAGAAAGAATGTAAATTTATGTCTTTTTAGTTGAATAAACTAGTTGTCTCAAGAACTTTATCGAATAGTTTGTTTCCCACCAATTTGAAATATTACCTTTACTACTCATACCTTTTCATATGAGTCTATTTTTGAAATCTATATTATGTATCGCTGATCTATTGTTTATTTCTTGAAACTATTTGACACTGTTTTAATTACTGCAGGTTTATAGGAGTTGATATTTGGAGAGGCAAGTCCTCCTGAATATCCTTCTTTTTCACATTTTGCTCAGTTTTGTCTTTACATTTAATCTTCTCATTGAATTCTAAGATTACCTCATCCAGCTCTACTAAAGGCCTGTAGGGACTTTGAGTGGGTTTACACTGAATGTATAAATATGCGTGGGGAAAATTAAAAATTTTAAGTTATTGAGTCTTTTATCCAGAAACTCAACCACTACTTCCTTTATTTGGGTATTATTTTGTCTTTTGGTAAAGTTTTATAGTCTTGTTATTTAGGTTTACACATTTATTAAGTTTATTCCTTGGCATTTTTAGATTCTGACCTATTGTGAGTGAACTCTTTTACCTTTACATTTTCTAATTGTTATTGCTGGTATATAGCAAAGCAATTGATTTTTTAAATGTTTACCTTATGGTTGGTTTTCTAATTCTACAAGTTTTCCAATTTATTCTCTTAAATATTCCAGGTAAAGGATCATACCACTTATAAATAATGATAGTTAGATCTCCTTTCCAATAGCTATACAACACTTCTTTTTCTCTCTTATTCCACGGCCAGGAGTCCCAAACATCCCTGAATAACGGAGGTGATGCCAGACATTCTTAGCATGTTCTTGAACTTCTTCAGTGGGAATAATTCAAATATTTTGCCATTATCTCACTTATTTCTTACATATTTCTAATAGCTCTTTTCTATTTCAGAAATGGATCTTTTAGGGGAAAAGATGGCAACTATTGTGATAAATGACTTTCCTGTCCACACTCTTTAATATCTATACCTGTTCACTGCTTGCTCTAATGATGATGTATTGCAGGGGTCAGCAAACTGTATCTTAGCCCATGGGCCAATTCCAACTCACCACCTATTTTGTACATACAGTTTTACATGTGCTCATTTATTTACATATTGAGTTTGTTTTGTACCACAGTGGCAGAGTTGAATAGTAACAACCAAGATCATTGGGCTGGTAGGCCAAAAATATTTAATATATGGCCTTTGCAGAAAGAGTTTGCCAACCACTGATATAACAAATCATTTGATGGTACCCTTAAGAAACATCTGAGTTTGTTGGTCAAGAATGCTTATACCCTTCATAAATAAGGTAAAATCATATTTCTCATTTTTGGCAAATGTTTTTTGATCAGATAGATAATGCTAAACATACCTATTTAACTTTTTATTATGTAGGGTTGTATGGTGTAACTAATTTATCTTAGGGGAAGCAGTCCTTCTCAAAATGTATTATTTCAGGGATGTGTTCTGATAAAGGCAAAGTATGATTGACTCATACTCAAACATCTTTTGTGTCAGTCATTCCTTTAACTCTCCATGGTACAGGATGCTGGAGCCTTAAATAGACTGATTCTCTGCCTGGTATATTCGAACTGCTTTTGTACTTTGGTATTTTGCCTTTAGTTCCTTTACTGCTCAGGGAACAGTTATATGTGTGTACAAAGAAGTAAAAAAAAACTCTCTAACTTTCAAAATAAAGCTACATGCATCTAGAATTATAGAAGTTTTCTATCAATTTGGGACATCCTTTCTTGATCACTAAATACTGCTTGGAGACTTTAATTTGAATGGTCTAAAATAATTTCTAATCAAAATTCTAGGCCCTGGCTGGCATAGCTCAGTGGATTGAGCATGGGCTGTGAACCAAAGTGTCACAGGTTCGATTCCAAGTCAGGGTACATGCCTGGGTTGCAGGCCATAACCCCCAGCAACCGCACATTGATGTTTCTCTCTCTCTCTCTCTCTCTCTCTCTATCTCCCTCCCTTCCCTCTCTAAAAATAAATAAATAAATAAAATCTTTAAAAAAACCTGTTTAAAATTCTAGGTAAATAGACCTGGCCAGGTGGCTCAGTTGTTTGTAGCATGGTCCTGTGCATGAAAGGGTTGTGGGTTCAAGTTCTCATAGGGGCACATATGGGAAACAACCAGTTGATGTTTCTAATGTTGATGTTTCTCTCTTTCTCTATCCTTTCCTCTCTCTCTAAAATCAATAAAAACATTTTCAAAAAAAATTCTAAGCACTTAACATTCTAGAGAGTCTGAAGGACATGCCAATTTTACTAATTATTCTGGATTCTGTACTTGATTATTCTTTGGAACAGATACCAGGATTCTGTGTATCTGAATAATCTGCCTCCTCAATAAAACAGACTTTACAAAAGTATAAATTATCCCAACACCTTGACATATTTGTCAAAGATTGCCATAAGACATGCCCATAAATAAAACATAGAGCTATTTTTTGGTATAAGCATTTTTTTACTTATACCAAAAAATGATCTTTAATAAACAGTATGACCTTTTTTTAGGCAAAGAGAGCTATTAAAACATCTTCACTTTTTGCCTTCAGTGCCAAATGGCTTAGACCTAAGTTGCAATGTGAGATTGTTATTTATGTTCACCTATATCCAGTTCTTCTCCATTTTCAAAAAAAAATTTACTTATTTTTTAGAGAGAGGGGAAGGGAGGGAGAAATAGAGAGAAACATCAACGTGTGGTTGCCTCTCATGCACCCCCTACTGGGGACCTGGCCTGCAACCCAGGCATGTGCCCTGTCTGCGGATTGAACCGGTGACCCTTTGGTTCACAGGCCAGCACTCAATCCCCTAAGCCACACCAGTCAGGGTCAGTTCTTCTCTACTTCTATATGTAGAAGAGGGGAACAGGTATAGATATTAAATGCTCTTCTATATGTAATGCTCTGCTCTTTTAGAGGTAGGTGTGGAAATGTGACTTATTCTGGCCAAAAAATAAAAAAGGAAAAGAAAAAGTGAGTAGAAGTTGATTTGTGGGCCAAAGCATTTAATGGTTAGAGGTCAACCCCCTAGCTCTCTTTTCCCAGCTCTAAGGCCCTAGAAAGCTATGGATAAGGTCCGAAAGATGGTGGAGCCTGTCGGCCTGGATGAAACTGATCACTCAGAAGCAGAGGCAACACTCAACGCACATTGTATGCATACATGAGTAAGGAAAAATTTATGTTGTATTATGCCAGGAACACTTTGAGATTACCTGTTATTATAGCATAAGGCACCATGTTCTAACTGATAGCTAGATGTTATCTTAAATTGCTTGAAATACAAATTGTTTTAAAAATATATTCCTATACCTACCCTCTGTTATTTGATTTTCATGATTTTAGAAGTTGCATTATTTACACTTCATTTAATTTTTTTCTTATTCATAGTCCTCCAGCCTCTGTAATTTCTTGGTTCTTTTTTTTCCTTTGATTTTCATTTTTTAATTTACTGAATCAGGACCTTTGACATTAATTTGCTACTCTTTTTTGTTTGTTTTTTATCATTTTACAAAGCAGGTAAAGTATAAGCAAAATGGACAAAAGTCCTAAATACTGGGTCAGTTTGGTCAAACAATTGGCTCAACTGATAAAACGAAAAGGTAAAAACATACCTGACTGTAGGCATTATATATAAAACCCGCACTAGGTTTTGTTGTTGTTGCTGCTTGTTTTTATCATTTATAATGACAGACAGTAACTCTTTTGTTACTCTTTTTGTTGATGGCCTCTTAGTATAGAGCTGTGACTAATTTTATTGTTGAATTTCTTTACCTTTTGTGTGCCCCTAAGACTATTTCTTTGCTAAGAAGTATATATAATATCTGTTGATACTGGCATCGGTCATCTCATGCTACTGTTCCTTTGAAGAGCTGCTACTACCACGGCAATGAGAAAGAACTAGGAGCAAAAGTGAAAGTGGCTGTTTCTCTTGAACACCCTTTAACCTTCGGAGAGCAGGAAGCCCTCCAGGTGAAGAAGAGCCAGGCCAAGCTTCTGCACCCTAGAAAGAGTCAAAGCTCTATTACAATCTTCGAATGGCCTCCTGTGTCAGAGACCAGGCATTGATTCTAGGGTCACTGTAGTCTAAAATAGTCAAATGCCAGCTTTGTCTATTATGAAATTATCCACTTTCATAAACGTTCATTATGTTTATAAAATACCTGCCAAATGCTAAAACATCAGATAGAACCATTAATTTTCTTCCTCGATACTGGCACCCAACCTGTATTTATTCGACACTCTGCAAACATTGATTGAACACCTTCTATGTACCAGGCACTTTTCTAGGCCATTGAGATAGGTCAGTGAGTAAAACGAGGGCTGCTGCTCTCAGGTGTCCTGCATTTTATCAGGCAGCCAGGCAACGGGCACGATAAGTAAGCTGGTAAGTGCTGGGTAGAAATAAGTAGTAGAACAGGATAAAGGGGCAGTTTGCAACAGTAAGTAAGACGGAAGGTTAGCCTCATCTGAGCAAAAACTTGAAAGAGGTGAGGTCATTGGCCACACAGATTTTGGGGAAGGTTTTCAGGCAGATGGAGCAAACAAGTGAAGGCCAGAAGTTGGAAAATGCTTAAGTACTCAAAGAACACCATGGGCAGAAGTGGGGGAGTAAGAAGTATGATAGGAAGAGAGGTCAGGGAAGCAATGACAAGAAAAAGATCCTGTAGGGCATGTAACCTTTTTCCTGGAGAGAGTTGGACAGCCAATGAAAGGTTATGAGCCGAGGAGGACTTGCTGACCGAGGTTTTAAAAAGATCATTCTGGCTGCCCTGTTGAGGAGAGACCATGGGGACAGGAGTGAAGCCAGGAGACCCATTAGCAGGTTATTACAGAAATCCAGGCAAGCAAGGATGGTGGCTCCAACAATGGCGTTACCACAGAGGTGCTAAGTCTTCATATTCTCTGTATATCTTTAAGATGAGCCATCAGTTTCTAGATGGATTAGGTATGGGACGTAGGACAAAGGTGGCAAGGATGATTCCCAATTTTTTTGACCTCAATGAAATAGGGTTAAAAAAATCCGGAAGAAAGAAAACCTATAGTAAATAAGGCTTAATTCAGATTTTCTAAAAGAAAAATCTTTATATTTACTAAAAAGTTGGTCTTG
The DNA here is from genome assembly GCF_019186645.2 of Phyllostomus hastatus. Classification (NCBI taxonomy): domain Eukaryota; kingdom Metazoa; phylum Chordata; class Mammalia; order Chiroptera; family Phyllostomidae; genus Phyllostomus; species Phyllostomus hastatus. The sequence continues at coordinate 13,978,536 of NW_025333977.1, read as the reverse complement.
TGAAACACAAGTCAATGATATCTGCATTAGGGTACAAACCAGAATTAGGGCTCTTTAAGTTCAAAGGTCAGCTTTCATCAGTCAGAATCTGCTTTGTCTACCTTGTGCCAGCTAAGTTTCTTTGAAATTCTATATGTATTTTATTAATCCACTCCTTGTATAACTGTGAAAATAAACTGCTCTAAACGATTCACCTCACTAAAGGGCACTCACAAACAACCCGTGGTAAATTAAGCATCTCCTTGTAACATGGTTCATGAGGTAGTTAAAATTTGCCCACATGAAAGTGACACTTATTTGGCACACTCACAGCATTAACAGAGACTAAAATAGCAACGGCGAAAGAAAGAACTCTGTTATGAATGCCATGCCTTGTAATTCCACACACGTCACATCTTTTCCTGGAGCGCGGCCCACCTTCTGAGAAAGAGATGCAGCAGGATACGGTGAAAACTGCTTGGGTTCTGGACTGAATCTGAATCCTAGCTTTGACTTACCAGCTGTGCGGCACTGAAAAAGTTGCTAAACCTCTCTGAGCCTCACTCTCTTTATGTGTAAACTCGGGACAATAATCTCCATCTTGCTAGGATGTTGTGAGGATTTAAAACAGTGAATATAAGGTCTGGCACCTGGCCAGTGATAAGCAAATAGCAACATAATCATAATCTCTAAAATATAAATATTAATTACTGCTACTATATACTTTATAGAAAGTTATGTATTGGTATCAACATACTAATATTAATAAATTCTAAGTATTAATATAATAATAGTAATAATGTGATAATAACATCTTTGGCAGATTCAAAGCAGAATTAATCCTAATATATTTTATTAGAAGAAATTTAAAAAACTATCCAACTTTGTCACAACTAGAGCTTTTGTGGCCTATATGTGGCTAGTTGCTTGGATGAAGAGAAGAAACACCGATCGAAAACACGCCAGCCTTAAACACATCTACGGCCGATGGCAAACAGGGCAACCCACATCTGTGCCCCGATGTGGTGACGGGAGTGCCCGAGCTGAAAGTGGGGGAGACTGGACTACCCCAGGCCAGTTTGTAAACGGGGTGGCGCTGTCAGTCACCCCTCAGGATTTCAGGATTGCCTGCCTCTAACAGTCACAATGACAGAACTTTGCAAATATTTCCAAAAACCTTCTGAAACTCATGGAAACTTTACCCAGCATTTCAAACTAGATATGCATGTTTTTAAAATTTCTCCTTTCTCCTGTATTTTTTTTCTTACATTAGTCGGTTAGATTGGATTGGAGTTCGAATTATAAATTAAATCCACATCTTAGGCATCAGACTAGTATTCTAAATGCAAGAACTTCATTTGTGGTTCCCTGCTAGAAAATGAAAATGATATTTAGGGGATTCAAACAGCCCACAGCATTCTTGCCTTTCTCAGGCAGTTTTCTTGGAAAAGATAAGAAGCAAGCAGACTGCTCTGCCACAGGCTGCCCGTGAGCGCACAACTGAAGGACTCCGGATTTACCGAACACCTTTTACTGAAGCAGCGACCGGGCACAGCACTGTGGTAGACGTTATCTCATTGATCCTCCAGACAAGGCAGGTGTTGTGACTTCCATTTGACAGGTGAGGAAACTGTGGTTAGAGATTAAGTAATGAGTCTGAATCCACAATACCTGCTGTGTAGTACAGCTCAGATAAGACCACACACCTCTCCTGCTTTCCCAGAGAGTTCTGTCTCCACATTTCATTTCTCCTTCCTATCCCATCTTTCCCCCTAGGAGGTCAGGTGACTTTTCTTGTTGTCATTTGTTTGGGTTTAACACCACCTCTATGGTTGCCATACCCCCAATAAAGGGCTAAGGAAAAGCCTATGGAAGTTTCCAGCACATGCTGTGGTTTGTGTCAACTAATAGGGACTATCAATACACTATTTCAAAGTCAACTTGAATCTTTCAAATCAGATGAAAGCCCTAAATATCTGTTGGGGGAATTAAAACTGCTTAATTCTTTAATTACAAGTTATATCACTCCATTTTACACATGGATAGTTAAAAAGCCACCACAGGCTATAAAATCATTGGCTAATGAAAAGAACATCCTAAGGTTTTGATTTATTATCCCTGCTATCAGAGACGACCACAGCCACCGTTACAAATGTGTAAACAACCTCAGTGAAGGTTTAATGTGCTTTTATCACGAGCGTCCATTGTCTGCTAGCTGCGAAATGAAGCTTTGTGTTCCTGAACACTGTATAATTAAAATCCTTTCACTCAAAAAGAGAAGGAGAGACAGTTATCAACTAATTTATGAAACAGGAAGAATCTTATATTGCCAACACAAGCAGCAGCAGGGGTTTTGATTTAGGTGTGGACATTATTAATTGCCACTGAGACTTCAGAGGCAGACTTCTCAGACACCAAGCCTTCGCAGGAGGCTGTGTCTAGGTGATAATCACAGATGATAGTGAATAGATCCAGCTTCCAGAGCAGCTTTCAGTTACCTGCGTTCCTGCCTGGGAGAGCTCAGAGGTGGATTCCTGGAAGTGCTGTCTGTACCAGGAGTTCAGAGTGCAGTGTAAGCCGGTTGGAAGAACAAGGGAGCCCTCACTAGCCCCGTGACCAGACCCAATCAGGGCAGTCACACAACAGAAAGATGCAAATTCCCTACCTCCTTCTCCATAGAGAGCCTTTTCCTGTGGGGTTGGTCAGAGATGTAACAACTCCCAAATATTTTGAAAGTTACCAACAAGAAAAACAACTACCCCAGGAGTCAAGGGTTCCTGATAATCTACATCATCCCATTAAAATCAGAATATTATAAAATTTTATATGTCACAAATATGATTGCTCTTTTGACTTTTCTAAATTATTTTAGAAGGTAAAAATATTTTTAGCATGCAGACTGTAGAAAACAGGTATAAATTTGGTCTGAAGGGTGTAATCTGCTGATCCCTAATCTAAATAACTGGAAAACAAAATGCAATTGATGTCAAAGTAAACAAAGCTTGAGTATAATATAAAAATAAAAATTAAAGTAAATGTAAAAATTCAAAAATAAATCATTACTCACATCCTCTAAAAGTTATTTCATTCTAAAATATATTCAAAATTGCCTATTAAAATAAAAAATGCAAAATATACATTTCAATCAATAATTATCTCAGAAATTCTCAACTTCCTTTTCAGCTCCCATAATTCTTAGCTTTTTTTTTTAATGCCGGTGACAAGTACGGTAAATTTTCAGTTTTAATTTGAAATTGAAGGTCTTTATTTTAAGCCCCTTCTGTTCACTTCCCGATTCTAATTAACAATTTGTACACTTGAGAAATATAGCATGGCTTATTTTAAGACTAATTTTTTTCAGAGTGTCCTACTTAATTTGTACTCAGCCTGAGAAGTTAGAGATAACAGCTTTTAATTACTGAAAAACAGGTTTTAAAAAGGCTTAGGCGTGCTAACTATTTCATATGTTCTTTGACATATATTTTTTAACCAATACAAATATCTTAATTCTGATTATCTGTTCCAGTAAAATTCAGGCATGTGTGACTGCTCTTTTGCTATCAAGTTGTATCATGGGATATTCTGTGAGATGACGCCAATGGGAAAAGGAAAATTAACACAGGTAGTTGTAAAACACTTCAGCATACGCTGTTGTTGGGAACCGCCCTGCCTGGTTTCAGAAGCTGTAACCCCCCATGGCTAAGGCTGAGTAAAGAGACCCTGGGACCATAAACCACAAAGGAAACAAAGCATGTATCTCCTGGCAGGAACATCACCTCTGCCCCCTTTTACTTCACCCTGCCTGGCCCTGAGAGGATGACTGGTTAGCCAATAACAGGTAAGATCCCTCAAGGGAGGGATGACCTAAGACAGGCATGGTCACAAACGAGCCCTCAGGGAAGGACTTGGTGGGGCTATAGAAAAAGGATGTGATGGACTCTCACCCCTCAGTTTTGACACATAGCCTGAGTCCTCATTTTTTCTGCAAGAAGTCTCCTAATCTCTTGGCTGCCTTACTTCCCCTGACTGACTTAAGCCTGAGACAATGACCTGAAACAATGACAGAGGGATGGTGCAGCCCTGTGCTGGAAAAGATGGGTTCCCCGGTGTGATCAGGCCTAAGAAAGAATATATAAAATCCTGTGAAACCTACTTTGCTAATACCCTCAATTTTCTGATGAGGGTCCAAACATGAGATGAGTTTGTTTCCCAAAGTTTTATAGCCCTTTAGCTAACTGACTCTGACTCAAAATAAGCCCTCATAGTTCTTCAAATGCTATCTATTGTTTGATCATTACTGCCTGACAATGATTGATGAACTTTACCTGTGTTCCTGTGCAAATTGAACCCAATAAAAGCCCATTGGGGAACAGGCTCCCAGCCCTTCTCCTTTGAGAGCTCAGTCACCTCTCCTCCCCAAGCAGATCATGTCTTGGAAGACTTATTCTCATCCATAATAGACTTATTCTCATCCATGACGTTTCTTTTAAAGAAGAAGAAAGATCACTGTTTATTTTTCTTTAAACAGTTTATTTATGTATTTTTTGAGAGAGGGGAAGGGAGGGAGAAAGAGGGAGAAAAACATCGATGTGTGAGAAAAACATCTGTCACCTCTTGCATACCCCCAACTGGGGACACAACCCAGGCATGTGCCCTGACTGGGAATCCAACCAGTGATTTTTCAGTTTGTGGGATGATGCCCAACCCATTGAGGCACACCAGTTAAGGCTACACTGTTTCATTTAACTTTAGAAATTCTGTGATGCAGGAAATTCCCTTACACTCAACTTCTTTCTCCCCTTCATCCTTCTGGCTTTATCTAAATGATGGAATGCCACACATCTCAGCTTGAATACTCTTTCCTCTATGAAACCTACGTGTCTCCATAAGAGTTTTATGCTCCCACTTCCATGTTACCAATGCTTTTTATAGTTATATTTCTTATTAAAGCTACCTAGCTCTTTGGCAAAATTTTAATCACATCTGTAGATTGTGACCTCCCTAATGGTTAGGACTGAAATTTTATTCCCCTTTGGATCCTTTTAACTACTATGACATAAGGCAAGATACATATGCTCAGGAGATATATGAACAATTTATTTATTCATTCAATAGATATTTGTGAAGTGCTCATTCTAGGTTCTGGAGATGCAACACTGAACAAAACAAACCAAAATCCCTGCTCTTGTGGAGGGTTCATTCTATAAGAGGAGACAGACAATATGCCAGACAAGCCAGTCAAGTGTACAGTATGTTTGATAATTATAAATGCATCGGAGAAAAATCAAGCAGAGAAGGGCACATAAGTTGTGTTGAGATGTGATTGGTTCACTGAGAATGTGACATTGAAACAAAGACAAGGAAGAAAAACTGAACCAAATAAGTAACAGGCAAAGAACGAGGGAGTATGCTTGGAGTCCTGGAGGCCAGTGTGACTGGGATGGAGCCAGTGAGGGAGAAACAGTAAGGGTGAAGGTCAGAGGAAAGGTGAGGAGTCAGAGCTACAGTCTTGAATGTTATTGAAAAACTGTGGTCCTTATCCCGATTGAAATCCATTGGAGGGTCTTGAGCAGAGCAGGGACTTAGTATTCGATTTAGATTTTCATGATCACATTCATTAAAAGTATGTTTGTGTGGAGAAACTGATGCATAAAGAAGAGATCATTTTGCCTAAAGTCATACAGCTAATATCTGGAAAATATGGAACCAGAACTCAGGCTTCTTAGCTTGAGTCTGATTCTTTTTCTAACATGGCTCACTCAGAGGAGGTTCTCAGGAGTGTGAATACGGTTGAAAAGAATGATTTTGTTTACCTGTAAATTGCTCATTGATTATGTCTAGGGCCAGTTGATTACTTGCAAGAAAAATAAAATGAAAGAAATCAATCCTGATATTTTAACTGGCTAATCCCACTCCACATGTATTGAATATTTAAAATGTGCATATGTTTGTCATTGTCCAGACAACACATTTGGATGTGAGAATCATTTTTCATTTCTCTGCCCTTGGGTTATTTAAGAACCAAATTTGTCTCTTCAATTTTATTTATATTCACGACAAGTATCACTTGGGGGGCAGTTATCCATGAATTTGAAAGCTATATGGCATTCCTTTCTTTAAAAATATCTAAATATATTTGCATATAAATAATATCAAACAAATTTTTTAAAAAAAATTTTTCCCTCTATATTAGGATCCTTAGCTATAGGTGATCAATCTATTTAGGTTATATATCCATAAGATTAATCACTTATCTCCCTGAAATGTCAAATCTCTATTCTTGAAATTAGAGTGTCCACTTGTACAACTGACAAGTGATATATAACACAAGGCATTACCAGTATTGCAGTATTGCTAAGTTGCTATTATTCAATAAAATTCCTGAGCAGCACATTTATATTATTTATCATTTCATTGGCAAAAGCATATTTTGGATGTTGGCTAAATAAATGATTGAAATAAATAAAAGTGATGCCCCACTAATTCTTTTAACAAAGTAAGAGATGCAAGTATTTAATAGGTTTTCACTGAAGACAATGGATAAAACACCTGAAAATGAATTGTAGCGATCATTAAATTTGTTTTTAAATTCAACTTCATTGAGGTATATTTGACATAAAATAGTAAGAGATTTAAGATAAGTCAGGTGATTTAATATATGTATACATCATGAAAAGTTCTCCCCATTTGGTTAACACACCTGTTACCTTACATGTTCATGTTTGTGTCTATGTGAGACCATTTAAGTTCTATTCTCTTAGCAAATTTCTACTATACAAAACAGTGTTATCAACTGTAGTCAGCGTGTTTTACCTTAGATCCACAAACCTAATTCATCTTGTAGCTGAAAATGCATCCTATTACCAGCCTCTCTATTTTCCCCACCCCCAGGCCTCTGACAATCACTTTCCTACTCTCTATTTCTTTTCTATAACTTAAAATTTTTTTTAGATTCCACGTATACAATATTTGTCTTTCTCTGTGTGGCTTATTTCACTTAGCATAATGCCCTTGAGCAAGTGGCAGGATTTCCTTCTTTCTCGTGGCTGAATAATTTCCACTATATGCGTACAGTGGAATTACATATATTTTCCATCCTATATAGACAGAGAGGAATCAAGAAGCATGATGCCTCCAGCTTTGTTCTTCTTTCTCAGGATTTCTTTGGCTATTAGAGGTCTTTTGTGGTTTCACACAAATTTTAGGCTTGTGTTTCTATTTCTGTAAAAAAATGCCATTGGGGTTTTGATAGGGATTGCATTGAATCTCTGATTGTCTTAGAACATCTTAAAATATCAGTTCTTCCACTGATTGAGCATGGAATAGCTTCTCATTTATTTGTGTCTTTTCCCTTTTAACTTCATCAATGTCTTACCATTTCCAGTGTACACATCTTTCACCTCTTTGGTTAAATTTATTCCTGGGTATTTTATTATTCTGATGCAATGGTAAATGGAATCATTTTTAATTTCTATTTCTGATAGTTCATTGCTAGTATATAGAAATTCAACAGATTTTTGTATATTGATTTTGTACTCTGCAACTTTACTGAATTTGTTTACTAGTTCTAAAAAATATTTTGGTGGAGTCTTTAATGTTTTCTATATATAATATCATGTCACCTGCAAATAGAGACAGTCTCACTTCTTCCTTTCTGATGCGAATGCCTTTTATTTCTTTTTCTTATCTATTGCTCTGGCTTGGATTTCTGGTGCTATGTTGAACAAAAGTGCCAAGAGTGAAGATCCTTATCTTGCTTCTGATTTTAGAGGAAAAGCTTTCAGCTTTTCACGACTGAGTATGATGTTAGTTTTGGGCTTGTCATGAATGGCCTTTATTATGTTGAGGTGCATTCCCTCTGTACTCAGTTTGTTGAGAGTTTTTATCATGAATGAATGTTAAATTCTATCAAATGTCTTTTCTGTGTATATTGATATGATTATGTGATTTTTATCCTTCATTTTGTTAATGTGGTTTATTACATTTATTGATTTGCAGATGGTGAACCATCCTTGCATCCCTTGAACAAACCCCACTCGATCGTGGTGTATGACCATTTTAATATATTGTTAAATTGGGTTTGTTAACATTTTATTGAGATTTTTTGCATCTATGTCCATCAGGAATATTGACCTGTAATTTTCTTTTCTTGCAATGTCTTTGTTTAGTTTTGATATCAGGTTAATGCTGGACTCATAAAAAGGGTTTGAAAGTGTTCCGTCCTTTTCTGTTTTTTTTTGAAGAATTTGAGAGGGATTGGTGTTAATTCCTCTTTAAATATTTGACAAAATTCACCAGTGAAGCCTTCTGATCCTGGACTTTTATCTGTTGACAAGTTTTAAATAACTGACTCAATCTTCCTACTAGTATTGGTCTGTTCAGATTTTCTACTTTTTCATGATTCAGACTTAGGAAATTGTATGTTTATAGTAATTCACCTATTTATCCTAGGTTGTCCAATTTGTTCAAATGTTATTTTTACAGTAGACATTAAATTTCGGGGGGAGATCCCTATGTTTTCAGATAAAAATACAAAATCCCAGAATGAACTCCTCCACTAGATAAGGGTCAGGGAACGACCTAGACCCATGTGCTGTTACTCCTCTTCCATGACTGTCCAAAGCACTCGGCCCTCCATTGAAACATTAGCAGGATGCAATCAGCTGCAGAATGGTAGTATAACAGACTTATTTATGCAAAACTTAGAGGTTGCAAAGTGCAGTCGCCTCATCATCTCATTTGTTGTGGCATCAATTTGGTTATACTCTATAACTTACCTAGCATTATCATTAGTAGTTTGTGTCTAAACATACCTCTCAGGGCTTCACCAATTGCTGACTCTCCAGACCCATCTCTTACATGTGCCACCATATTTAAAGTTAAAAATTATCCAATAAAGGCTGAGATACATCACCTCCCCACCCACATCTCCCATCATGTCTGCTAAACTAGGGGTTGCCAAACATGTAGACCGGATCAGCAGTATTTCAGAAGACAGGCTGTTACCTTCTGTTGTTGTTATTATTGTTGTTGTTGTTAGGGACAAAGGCGACTTCATGGGGTTGTCAATTTTTTATTTGATCAGGCAGTGAAAGTTAAAAGTACCAATTCCTAGAATCACTATTTTACTCTGTGATTTTCAATGAGACAGGAACTGGTTCAAAGTTAGCCGATAGGAGGTTCTTCAGGACTTATACCTTGGTCTTCTGACTCTTAAGCCAGCATTAAAAGTTGCAGTTTAGTTCTAAACATTACTGTAGACTAGTAATGAAATCATAATTATTAGGTACCTGAAACAAGAGAATAAAGTGTGGTGGGGCTTGACTGGTGGGTGAGGGTTGTTGATTTAAGGAAGAAGAGATGGGCGATATCCTTATGGGAGCCCAAAACCAGCTGGAAAAGGGCCATTTAGCAAGTTAATAATTGGGAGTCTGAAAAATTGTAGAGGATATAACAAATATGAGGTGGTATGTGGTGAAAATCATTATATCAGGTGCACTTAAGAAGTGGAGGCTCATCAAAGCAGTTGGAAAGATTCAAGATAGGAAAAAGGGGGAGATGTTGAAGATGATGGTTAGAAAGACTCCTGCTAAGATGAGGAATTAGACAAGAATCAGAGGTTTGGGATAGAAATAAATAGGGATATCTGAAAGACATAGTGAAAGTAGTAATGTGTTACTTTATAAACAAGTTAATACAGACATTAATACAGATATACAGACATAATACAGACATTAATACAGACATTAATTCATACAGACATTAATACAAGCACCAGTGAATGCTCACTAATTCTGGGCTACTAAAACATAGCTTTTTTAATGTCATTAATTTTGCAATTAATCATATGCTGTATTGTGACATTCTTTATATTGTTGTTTGAATAGTTATTAGCTCTTGCATTATTTAACTTTTTGTCTGATTATGTCTTTTTAAAATAATTTTATTTTAATTATTGTTCAAGTACAATTTTCTACCTTTTACTCCCATCCCAGCCCACCCACCCAGCCCTCCCCACCACCCTCCCATTACCACCCCCCCTAGTTTTTGTCCATGTGTCCTTTATACTTGTTCCTGTAAACCCTTCCTTTTTTTCCCAGAAATTCCCCTGAAATTCCCTCCCCTCTCAGCTCTGAACACTGTCAGCCTGTTCTCTATGTTCTAGGGTAAGGGTGTTATGGGTGAAGCCAGCTGGTGGGAGCAAAATCTTAAAGTTCTGTGTGAAAGAAAAAAAATTCTGGTTTGTGAACATATTTAAAATAAAATGTTTATCTGTTTATTGTTTAATTTTTAGAGAGAGAAACATCACTTGGTTGTTCTACTTATTGTTCAACTTGGTTGTTCTATTCATTGGTTGGTTGGGTCTTGTATGTGCCCTGACCAGGGATCAAACCCACAGCCTTGGCATACTGGGACAATGCTCCAGCCAGGGCCCATGAACAGATTTCATCTGGAATATCCAAGATAGTCGGTATATCCCAACTCAACATGGATGATGCAAGCAAAATGTCAAGTATGTAGATATATATCTATTATTTGGCAGTGTGGAAATATTAAATGAATGAAAACAAGTCACAAGTTACAACATCAGTGTTATAAGATTTCATATGAGATAAATATTTCTAGCAGAGAGTACTACTGATTATTAGAGCAGTTTTCAAAGGAAGCTACAGAAACTTCCCTGGAAGATTTTAAAGGAATATCTTAAGGCAGTTTGGGCATGCTAGAGAAGGGATTTCAAATGCCAGGTGGTGGACCAGTGCTTATCTGCACTAGATTTGCACAGGTATCCAGTAAAATAAGGAAAACAAGACAAAGGCAGTTAATAGATAAAGATACAGATTCATAGATGGCACTGTACAGGTATAGTTGCTGGATATTCTATTCTGAGAAGGACTTTTCATTCTGCATTCCATGATTTTTTCCTTTCTAGATTTTGAGAGAGTTAAAATATTTTTAATGAAATCCTGCTGATAGTAGAAATTGGTATTTTTAAAATGTCATTACTTGTTAAATAAAAATTAGCATTCCTATGACATAAACTTTTGTCAACAGGTGTCTTTTTAAACATTGCTGTTTCATGCCATCCATGGGTGGGCAATCCCTAGGTTATGAACATGGGGGGAGATGTGGACAGGGAGGCAAGGCAGCTCAGCTTTAACTAGATGATTCTTAACTTTAAATCCAGCGGGGCCTGTGAGAGGTGGGTATAAAGAGTCAGCCAATACGTAAGACTAAAGAAGCATGTCTACACAAAGTTATTAGTCACAATGACAGGCAACGGCCATTGAATGCCTAGTCTATGCCATTATGTAAGGTAGATATTCTACCCATCTACCCATGTTCACCGATGACAGACCCGAGGGGTAGGGAGATTAAGTAACTTGCCCAAGGGCACAAACTGGCAAGTGCTGACACTAGGATTTGAACACAGGTTTGCATGAACTCAGTGCTTTGAGGTGAGGAACTTACTGTGTTTTTCTGGCTTTCATTAATGTTTAAGGAGCTGTTAAACACCCTGAGTACAGAAACTCCAAGAGGACCAACGTGGAGGGATAAGTTAAAAACCAAGAGGGGGGTGCTTAGCCAAGAGAAGGCTTATTGCAACTCACAATGATAATTCATATGTCTGACGCGGGAGGTAGCTAAAACACAAGAGCTACCTATTGCTTTCAGCCAAGCTGAGATCACTAGAGGCGAGGAGGATGAGCTATTTGTGGAGTTGTTTGGAAGGAAGCCATATTGGAAAGAAGAAAGGGCTAGAGAGTCAGCTGAACTGCATCACTGGACTCCAAGGGATGGCTCCAGATCAGAGCAACTGCTAAACAACTTGAGGCAATGCACAGAAAAGAAATCAAAGCAAAGACACTGTGCTCGGGCTTAGGACTACCACAGGGTATATACTGTTTATTAATTCAACAAATGTTTTAAGTGCTTGTCGAATGCCAGGGACTGTTCTAGACACCGCAGAACAATGATGAACAGGCAGACAAACCCCCTGCCTGCGAGGACCTTACTTTCTAGTGTGAGGAACAATAAACATAAATAATATGGGAAAGTGACGAAGACAAAGGGATAGAGAGTAACAGAGTGGTGCTATTTTAGACACTTAGTGGTGATGTGCACCACACACCCCGGCACTCAACTCCCACTCTCAAGAAAAGTAGTACATCTCAACATACCACCCCCTAACAGAGCAGACCTGACACATACAGTTTCTGCTACAGAATATTCTAAAAGGAGAATATCTATCTACAGAGCAATATCAATAGAGACAGACCAATATGATTATGCTTTATATCAGAAGACAGGCCTGTCAAGCCTGCCATCTCTCGAATACCTGCCCCGATCCTTTTCTCTTTCGGGTGTAAAGATGGTAATGAATTCAGCCTCATACAGGCATCACTCCACAGCATCACTGTCAGGCTCAATTCTTGTCATGAGGCTAAATACCAGATTTAAGAGTCAGTATGTGGAGGATGCCTTAGCTCTAAGCCTGTGAGGTGCCTTGTTTTTCACTGAAATAGTTTTGAAACATTATAACATTACCTACACATCAGAAACATCCAAGAAAATGAAGGGACCCCTCAATCCTGCACGTCCATGTGCATTGGCTATAAAAGTATCTGATGACCATGCATTTGATAAGCACGATCTCAATTCTGCCCCACCCTGGAAAGAAAGGGTGAGAAAAGCCCCTGCATGGTGCAGGGGTTCCTAAGTAGGGAATTTTGGCGAGCTTGGAACTCATGAGTCACTCCTCCTCCCTCTCCCCAGTCCTTTGTACTAGCTGTACCCCTCATTTCTGCTGCCCAAATTGCACAGGTGACATTCAATTTCTTTCCATTCCAAACCACACAGCACTTTAAAATCTCTGACAGTGGAACTGAGGAAAATATTGTCTCTGGGAAAGCCACTGGGAAGATATTATAAACATTTTCTGCTATAGATTCATTCTAGAAATGCTCATGAAACATCTACTCTGTGCTAGACACAAAGACCCAAAGACACAAACTTCTCCTTTGCAGTGCAAGAAACAAGAACAAAGATTATTTACCTGTAAGTCCTGCTTTTATTGCCATTGATAACTTCTGTGATTTAATTCCTGTACCAATAGTTCTAGGAAATCCATATCTTTAAGGCTACAGAGTCCTTCATAACAAATCAGAGAGTATTTTTTTTGTGTGTCTACTATGTGTTCAATTTCTAAAAGTAACATTCTCACAAATGTTTTATTGGTTGTACAGAAGACTGCATCAAACTCCAGGTCCCTGTTTCCCAGCTTTGCTAATATGCAGTTTTTATCTTGAGATCAATGGACAGTAGTCAATGTGATGGCAGGAAAAAAGCAAAAACTATCTTTCCTTTCAAAAGATCTCAAGTTCTGTATTAATCTATTACTGAAACCAGCAACATGCAAAATAGGTATGTAGCATTTTGAGAAAAATAAAGAGGCAAAGCTGGTTCTTTTAGAGTTAGCTTGTCCAAAGAAATTCATAGTTTTCATTAAATAAAAGCTAAAGAGTTTCTATTTTCCTATTTGGATTCAGGTATATTCTGATTTCCCTTTTTACTCTTCCCCAGGCACCAGTAAAAATAGACCTCATGATCAATATCAAAAAGGATGCCTTTATTTTTCTGGCAGAATAGGGCTAAACAGTATTACCAAAAAAATGACCTTCAACGACACAGTATCAGTTTGCAGTCCCAAACATTACCTCCAGATGAGCTGACACTGCCTGACCAAATGCCAGGGTCTACGGAGCAGAGATGACAGGTAGTTGTCCAGGTTTTAGATAAAATAGTTATTTGGGGGGTGATTGGGCTGGTGGGTGTTTTGCTAGGGGTCTCAGAAGCCCAGATAATGAAGCATGACAATTTTATCTACCGAAGCCTGCCAGATGGCTACTTGCACAGATGTGTGTCTGTCTGGTGGGGAGGAGCAATCACTGTTGTACTTATTCAATATTTCATTATTGAACACACTGTGAGGGCCCATCATCCTTTGGGCTCATTACTATCATATTACTAGCTCTCAAACCAACATAGCAGCTGCTGTATTTATTTATCATCTCTGTCCATATTTCATCTGCTCTTTATGGAAAAGGAAATTTTGCTTACTATCTAAATACAAGGTACTGGATTATCATTTGCTTTCTTACATACCACATAAGAATAACTACTATTTATTAAAGTAATTTACTTACTTACTAGGCCAATTTTTAAAAATCTCTTTATGCTTCTCTTTTCACTTTTTAAATGAACATAAGTCTATTATGGCTATTTATTTTTCTTTGGGAACTTCTCCTAACCTAGACCTTGATCATCATCCACTATACGCACTCGAATGAGGGTAAGAAGAGCAAATGTAAGTTTATTTTCAAAAGGTCTGTAATTGGGAATATTTGGAAGTAGGAAATTGAGATGAAGGGTAGGGAAATGGGCTAAACAGTGAGTGTTACCAGGCTCTTTGAACTATGTTTCTGTTAATTCAGTCTTCTCCAGAAGGGCCAAGCCACCCTGGTAGAGAGAGAGTGATCCACCTCCTGGACAGCGGGGACTCTGAAGGACTGGGGAGAGTTCTGCTAGAGGGCTCAGCCCTCAGGGCTCAGCAGTGCAGAGAGCGCCATCCCAGAGAGACAACGGATGGAGCGAAAGCAGAAGGGGCAAGGTCCCCCTGACCCAGGAGCACTCTCAGGGTCAGGAACACAGGCTCATGGGAAGATGCGCAAATCACGGGCTTAGTCTCCAGAAGGAGCTTTCCCTGGGCCTTCCCAGTGTTCGTTTGGGCAGTTGAGACGAAGTGGAGACGGAAGAGTTATTTCAGAAAGGTGAATGCAGGAAAAATTTCCATATAATTCCCAGCTCATCTGTGATGCTGGTTTTGGTTTCAGGGAGAGAAAAAGCAGCTCTTGGTAAAATATAACTAGTCATATATCACATTATGAAAGATCTGCCTTACTCCTGAATCTAGGCCTTGACAGGCAATTTTAACAGTCCAAACACTGGAGAATGGGGAAGTGCCTGGAGAATGAACAACTATCTGCACAGACTGTATGACTATTCTTCAGTAAAACTCCCTGGCTGCCTTCTCTTCCACAGGGAAGACTAGAAAATTCTTCACCGTCCTCTTCAACAACATTTGGAAGTGGGGAAACATTTAAAGAATGAACAAAATGGTCCAGTTTATCTCCCTGACCCTTTAGACATGTGAATAGTTAAAAATCACCTTCATTATTAACTAATCCTCACATATATTTAATGACTGACAAGTGTTTCATTTTGAAAAAGGGAGAAATCTTCATCAAAGGAAGGAAGAAGCAAACGAGGAAAGGCAGGAGAGAGGACCAGTATCCAACCAACTCAGGCCAAACTGCCGGAGACATTTAGTATCTGAGAGAACAAGGCTTCCCATCTCGTTTCGGGTTTCTATTTCAGTTTAGCTATGAAACCCAAAACAGAAAATGATCGGATACTGTCTCTGGGTGATCGACATACGACTTTAAATACCATCTATACGCCTAGAATTCTCAAGTGTGTATCTCTAGCTCATACTTCTCTCCCAAACTCCAGATATAACCCAAATCTCTACTGATCTCTCCCCAGATCTTTCATATTCATGCCCTCCCCTAATTCATTTGATAGGAATTCCAACATTTCAGTGTCGTGACCAAAAATACATGGAGTCATTTTTGAATACGCTATTTTTTTAAAGTCACAACCCACATCCAAACTCTTAGAGAATGATACTGAATCTACCTTAAAAATATATCCCGAACCCAACTTTTCTCACCTCCCCTGGTCGTGGTCTTTACCACCATCATCTCTTTCCTGGGTTATTATGATAGGTTCCCTACATTCTCACTGCTCTCCACAGTCTACCCTCTAAACTGTTCTCTATTCCAAAGAGAGCCTCTTAAAATGTACGTCAGGTCAAACAATGCTTCTCCTCCAACCCTGCAATGGTTCTCATCTCCCTCAGAGTGGAACCAGACACTTTGTAATGGCCTGTGTGGTTCCATATGCTCTCCTTCCCCACAGTTACTTTCATGAACCATCTCCTACCCCCTTGCTCTTTCTGCTGCAGCCCATATGTCCTTCTTCCTCTTCCTTGAATACTCTGGACACATTCCTACCTCAGGACCTTTGCACTGCCTGTGCCCCCTGCCTGGAATGCTCATACCTAGACAACTTCTTGAACAGTCCTTTCACCTCTATCAAACAAATGTCAACTTTTCTAAAAATGAATAATTTTAATAGCAACTCTACCCTCTCTAGCACACCCTTATTTCACTCTGTCTTTTATTCACATTATTTTTCACTTTTCAATCGTGTAATATACTTATTTTTAATATATTTATGGTTTATCATCTGTTTCTATCAGCTGGACTAAACTCTATTAGGAATTTTTGTTTTGTTTTCTCTTTTATTTCAAGTGTTAAGAAACGTGCCTGACACATAGTACATGCTCTAATATGGAATAAATAAAAGTGAAAATAAGCCAGATTTTGTCTGAGGAGAATAGAGAATTTCACAGCAGATGCCTGGCACCAGGGAGCAACCAACTAATGGAGAACTTACTTTCTGGTCAAAGCAGAGACCAAGGCTGCTCAGCCCCGAGTCACCAGCACCGGGGACTACATCCTGGTTTTCGAGCAAGCGGCCAGTAACTGACTGCAGAATGAAGTTTGGCTCTGCCGTGACAGACAGCTACCGATAGATGCCCTTGAGGAGAAAGGCCTGATGCAAAAAGCATTTATAAGAACATAATCCTGTCGACCTCATGTAACAAAGAACACAGAGAAAGCACGTGCTTCACACCTACACTAATCCTATCCCCAATTGAGTCTGAGCCTCACTTTCCTGTGACGGCCTGGTCTAGACGCACTTTTACAGTAACTTGTCATAGCTCAAAACCTAAGGCAGCAAAACACTGCACATGGAAAAATTCCATTTATATGGCATTCTGAAAAAGGGAATACTATAGTAACAGAGAACAGATTTGTGATTGCCGGGGGTTGGGGATAAAGGAAGAACCTGACTACAAAAGATATCAGAACTGGTCTGTCTTCTATTTGTAGTGGTGATCACGAGATCTCTGCATTTGTTAACACTCATAGCACTAGGCACTAGAAAAAGTGAATAGCACTGTATGTGACTTTTTAAAGTGGCATCCCCCATTTACAAGATTACTGCTGATGCTCTGCTGAAATCTAAGCCATAAGGCTACACGCTCGTAAATTTGAAAGAAAGTGGAAGGTTAATGGTCCCTGGGCTCCTTCTGATGTTTGCACTGAGCATCTTCAGACAACTGGGGAGGGCTCCTCTGGGTCCAGATATTTACATTTGTCCAGTCATGCACTATTTGGCAAGGAAAAGTTCTGGGCATGTGTTTACTCTAAGGTATCATTTATTAAACTCATCCTGGCCTGTCCCCTCCACATCTGTGCTGTCAGTGACCAAGTAAGGGAGGTACACAAACGTCACACCTACCGGTCTTTGTTTTCACAGCAGGCCTGCTGTTCACCGTAACTGCGAGACTGGGCCTGCTTTCCATCTCTAAGACTTTGCTATTCATGATTAGATGACTTGTTCATTTACAGGAGAACATATTTTCTTAGAGTACCATGTAACCCAGCCCCACCCCACCCCCACCTTGTATTTTTTCCTACGCTAATCTCTGGTTCATGTGGTATATTATTCATTTTGAAATCAACCTACACCTTGGAAATTTTAAACAGATTATATTAATTATTTTGCTAATATCTTATCTTTAATATGTATTTCACAATTTACCATACAGTTTTATATATGTGGCATCTTTTCATTTTCATAGTAATCAGTTAAATGGACAGGCAGGTTGTATCATTTCCATTTAAAAAATAAAGGCACAGAGATTCAAAGTGGTTAGGTAACTTCCTAAAGGTCACATGACCCATCAGAGGCAGAACAAGGACACAATTCCTGTTATACAGAAGGGGTCGGGAACCCTCATTCTCCTATGAAAAGTGAATTCTCATACCATTTTATGCGACTCTGAACCTTATTGGCATGTGATCATGTTCTTTTCCTCCTTGTCTTCTAAAAGATTGATAGGTACTAAGTTATATAGATGTTTCACTCAAACATCATAGAAATTCCATGTGCACTTCACCTCACAATACTGCACTCGCATTTTTATTTTCTCTTTGTATATCTTAGTATCGCTTACTTACTTTCTAGGCTGCCTTGTGGACTTTTCACAGATTGCACAATTTCAAGCCTACATGACATACCAACATGATATACCAAACAGTCTTAAGCACAGGACATACCAAAAGGCACATGTCTTTGACACCCAGAGAGGTATCTGTTTGGGAAGCTTGAAAGCCAACAAAGTTCTCACTAAAGCAGTTTCACCAATAACACGGTGGCTCTTTTGCAGACTGTGTTAGAGCCCCGTGCCTTCCACTGGCCCCGTGGATGCTCTGCTGTGTAGGGACAGCAATTGCTGTCACAGACAAATCTTACAATAGGTAGCCACACGACACAGCAGCTCAGGCCAGTGCTCCACACTCAAGACACAACTACCACTTGCCATTTCCCAATTACATGGGACAGTTTAGCCTTTGCCCAGGCTGTTCCCTCTGCTTGGATTGCCGTTGTCTCCCACTGGCTCTGGGAACTTGCCAGACACCTCATCCACCTTATGGAGTGGCCTCAGAGGGGGGACCTCCCATACGAGATGCGGGGTATTATAGAAGACAGTTGACATTAGCCTTTTGGGCAATGGAAGTTAATTAAAGCCACAATGAGATGGAACCACATGCTAATTAAAATCACTAAAATTAAAATGATTAAAAAATATCAAGTGTCGGTAAGGAGGTAGAGCAATTGGCACTCTCAAACATAGCTGATGGGAAAGCTGTAAAAACACTTCAAAAAACTTAAAAAACATCTGGACATCTCTTATAAAGTTAAGATCAACCACTCCATGCAGTCCCAAAATTTACTTTAGGAAAATGAAAACACAAGCTCACATAAAGATTTGCATATGAATATTCATTACAGTTTTATTCATAAGGCCCCAAACTGGAAACAACCCAAATGTTCATTAACAAATAAATGGCTAAACAATGTTCTAGTAAAAAAGAAAAAAAGAATGTGGTGGAGCAGCCAGATAGGTCCAACAGAAATTTCCCGCCTGACTGCCCACCCATCTTACTGCCCTCTCCTTAGCTCTGTGTTTGCCCCTGTGACTGCCACTGCGGGCTCCTGGTTTGGTAATAACTCTGTCTTTTGGCTCCTACTCGGGCACCAACATTCCCCAGATACCAAGTCTCACCCTTCAGAGTTTGACTCAGATACCAGCCCGCCCACCCTCCCACACTAGCAGAAGCTTTCCTCTCTGCCTATCCCATCCAGGTGGAATCAGTTGTTCTTAATCTGGCCTCCTACAACTGCAGGCACATCAGTACTCACAGCTCTCACATTATCCGTCAGCTCGTTACATCTGTAGCCCTTCCACAGAGTGAGATTCCAACTGTATTACAGTCAGCCGTGTTCTCATTACATACCCAGGATAGTACCTGATGCTTAGTCACTTCTCAGTATCTGTTTCTGCTTCACTAAATACATACTACTTACTCCTTCTTCTTCTTTTTTTAAAGATTTTATTTATTTATTTTTAGAGAGGGAAGGGAGGGAGAGAGAGAGAGTGAGAGAGAGAGAGACAGAGAAACATCAATGTGCGGTTGCTGGGGGTTCTGGCCTGCAACCCAGGAATGTACCCTGGCTGGGAATCGAACCTGGAACACTTTGGTTCCCAGCCCGCGCTCAATCCACTGAGCTACGCCAGCCAGGGCTCTACTTACTCCTTCTTAAGAGTATTTTATGCATATTGGTATACTAGAGAGAGGAAAACAACTCCAATGAAGAAAAAAATGTTGCCTGCAAAACAGGATAAATAAAACACTTCCTGAAAATCCCCTATGAGAATTCATTTATAACCTTTGATTAGATATGTGAGTCATCCT
The DNA here is from genome assembly GCF_019186645.2 of Phyllostomus hastatus. Taxonomy (NCBI): domain Eukaryota; kingdom Metazoa; phylum Chordata; class Mammalia; order Chiroptera; family Phyllostomidae; genus Phyllostomus; species Phyllostomus hastatus. The sequence continues at coordinate 13,958,542 of NW_025333977.1, read as the reverse complement.
AATCTGTGCAGCAATTTTTCCCCTACGTGACATACCAGCACGGTATACCGAATAGTCTTAGTGCCTGTTTTTGGCACGTGTCTTTGACACCCTGTGAGGTATTTGTTTGGGAAGCTTGAAAGCCAGCGAAGTTCTCACTGAAGCAGTTTGGTCAATAACAGAGTGGCTCTTTGCAGGCTGTTAGGGCCTTGGGTCTCCCATTGGCCCCTTGGAAGCCCTGATGTGTAGGGCTGCCACTGTCACAGACAGGTCTTCCAATAGGTAGGTAACGCCACAGCACAGCACCTCTGTTCCAAAAAAGCAATAGTTCCTGTCCTCTCATTGATAAAACTCACCTACGTCCTACTTGACCAGTTGTCCAGTTAGTGTGTATGTGTGTGTGTGTGTGTGTGTGTGTGTGCACAGGTGCAGATTTTGTGCCAAATGCATTATGTGAAAAATACACATCTCCCTAGAATTTCAATTTTTATCAGTAATTTTGAAATATAGTAGAAAAGAGAGCATTATCCCTAGTCTTTTCTGTATCTTAACATGTGGGCATCTCATATCTTAGTAGTTTCTGTGGGGTCTGTCTCCTGAACTTAGATTTTCCTAGCTTTATTTTAATAACAAAACCCACCATTACTAGATAGTGAAACACTATGAATACAAGTGATATTCAATTATAGGAGAGCTACCTCTCTGTCCTGAAACAAATCTCTCTCCCTTTCGGCTCTCTCTTTTAAAAGCTCATTCTACAAATTTGTGTAAAGGTATTTTATCTTAAATTTAATCTAACTCAATTCAAATAATGCAGTGAAATTATAGGAAAGGAACACATAAAACTAGGTTAGTTGTTCAGGTTTATTTTCCTTTAGATATTCAATTTGGTTTAAAAGAATTGAATTCATTTGCCATGTTCTCTTTGGGAAGCACTGAGGAGTATAATTTAGAGCAGCTCCCGCTTCTGCATGGCCTCTGCAAGACATCCGGGGCTCACAATGCACGTCCCTGCTAGAATGAAGGCTCTGTTCTGTCTGCCTCGCTGTGAATTGCTCCTTCAGACAGAAACTATAATGAGTCAAAATTCTCCCAGAGTCTAAACTACTCTTGGGAGTAAATTATGTGTCTTTGGATGCTTAACCCTTTCAGACCCAAGACACATTAAAATTAAAAAAGTCAAGTAACTTGATTCTACTGTCAAAGTTGTTTAATTAGCTGACGAGTGGTAGTTAAGCTCAGGATCTCCTCTGACTATATATTTTTCAATATTAAAGTGCCTAATTCAAACTTGAGTAACAGAATGAAAATTTTAACCAAGTTCCTCGGTCTACTACTCTGAAGATAGAAGTAGCTACAGGAACTTGCTAAATGGCAGACGGCCTCCAAAACAAAACGAAGCATTCCTCCAAAGCCTGAACACCAACCTCCCATTCTGCTTCATTACGAAGAGAAGACACGTTGGCCTGGCCAAGGACACGTGCTAGCATTGGTATGTTGATATTTTGTGTTCCCTGTATAGCATAAGAATAAAAATAAAAAACTCAGCTTTAAGAGGAATTTTTTTGATAAACAGAACTGGCCTTCTCTAAAGAATTTTAAATTAAATGACTCCTCTTAATTTCTAAAACAAAGCAGTGGGGGGAAATGACTTTATGAAGCAATAGTAGAAAGAGTAGTGCTCTAACTTTCTAGGGTTTGTAATTTTCCTAGAGAAATCCATTTAAATTGTCCAAGTCAAATGTATCCTCATCAGGAGAAATACAGTAAGGTGGGGAATGGCAGAGATTTAGTGACGGGGTGGACAGGGGGTGGGTAAGAATGTCAGCAGGTGATTTAGAGGGTTGCAGAGAGGAGGGGCCAGGAAGAATTAGGGTTGTTAAGCACAGAGTATGAAGAAACTTGTTCTTTAAGAACTGAATATCACTTTTAGTCCAGGATAAATAGTGAGTACCAACAATGCAATAGAGGCTTATCAAGTTTCTATTTTATGCATCTGAAGAAATTGATTTTCAGATTTCTGAGTCCATAGCTATCTGTTCTTAAATAATGTCACATTCCTGTGCACTAATGACCAAGATAAATATCCTCAACCCCAGCTCTTTTGATCTAGTCAATCCCTTGTTTTTACTCTAACACAGTAATGGTGTTGGGGGTTCAGTGCAAGAGAGATACTGCACTGGGATGAGTATCATTGATTTACGCCTTCTGACAGAGATCCAGGGAATAAATTAATAGGCACCCTGTCATCCTTTTAGAGAACTTGTTCAGTTTCTTTAAATCTTCCCCAGTAAATGTGGGAGTGTATATATGTGCATGTGTGTATATAAAAGCATCTAGTCCATACTGCCCAGCCTGGACTGTTATAATGTCTGCAGGTGGACAACTCCAGAGAGCTACTGATGTAACCCAAAGCCTCCTTTATCAGTAAGCTGAGCACAACTGTGACAGATCTAGTGAACTTGGCAAATGCTTTGTCAATAAACATAGCTAAAATTTTAATCCATGCTTCAGGGGCCATGGATGCAACCTCGCCTCTCCATTCACATTTAGCATATTAACAGGGCAGAAAAGGCAAGAAAGTCTTTCAATAGAATCCATTTCTCTATTTTTAATATTGCCATGAAGAATCAAAAGAGTCTTATTTGCATTTTCCTACCTCAAAGAGTTCTAGTAGTAGATGTGGAATACATGTTACAAGTTTGTATCTTATAAATAACTATTGTATTTAGCATGTATAAAAATTTTCAAAATGCCAACTCTACTAGTTTTCTTAGTATAGTTTTCCTCCTTACCCCCACCAGATTTGAAAGAATAACCTTGTCACCTATAGACCTTTTGAATTTAATTTTAAATCACCATTAAACCATTTTCATCCATACTCTTTCCTTAGGAGAGTAATCACTTTATATTCTTCAAAATCCCAATAACAAGAATTTTATAGAAGTCTGGTTTACAACATGTAAACAATGAAATGAAACTTTCTTCTATCTGAAATAGCCATTGAGAAACTCCAGACACATTTTTCTGAGAAAGAATATGCATGCCTCATTTCATAATATTCAAGGGAAAATTCTTATGAATTAATGCAGTGATAAATATTACAGATATAGCCTCTAGATATATAGTAACATGATGTTTCTAATTAAGATACAGCAAGATTCTCAAGCACAAAATTATTTTATATTAACAGTCAGAACTAGAGCCACTTGTGTTAAAGATTATACTCACTGTAGTACCAACGCATTTCCATTGAATATTTTCAGTAAATGCTGACTAAATATATATTTTTACCAAGTAATGAAATTATGGAGTGAATCTAGTTGAAATAACAGATTTGTTTTTAGTGTTGTAAGTCAGTGGGTAACAGAATTTTTCACTCAATTTTGTTGTTGTTTAGAAGTTCATGGGAAATGAAAGCAAATAAAAAATTAAAATAACTCTAGTGCTAACAGTTTTTATAAAATCCAATTCACTAGGAAATGAAATAATTTTTAACTTTAGATTCATTGTTAAACTAGTAAAAGTTATCCTAAATTAAATCAGTAAAGTAGCCAACAAATATGTATCGAACGCCTACTTTGTGTACAGCAGGATGGTAGGAACTGATGTTGTATTTCTTCTGAAGAGAAACTTACTTCAGATTCTCCAGGATGGTTTTCGTTTGCCAGATAGAAGACACATAAATACGTTTGGGTTGGATACTCTATTCTTATTACTACAAAGGCTGCCTTTACGAGTAAAAAGTTAATACAATATGTCTGTACTAAGGCTCTTTCTTTTAAAAATGTATTTTCTATTATCACACCTACAGGGAGAAGCAAGCAATAATAATATTTTAGATCTAAACAGTGATACAATTTTTATTTCTGCTTCATTATCGCCCTTGTGTGTGTGTATATGAAGATATAAGTAAGCTTTATAGACTTATACAAACTCCTCTTCTTAGCCCCTACTGAATAAGTTAGGATCGGCTCAGGTATTCTCATTTCTTTCTACCTTATTTTTTCCCTTTGATTCATTAAGAACTAAGTAATTACAAGTTACAAGTGGAAAAACAAAACTACATGTAATGAAAACTTTAAAAGTTTAGACTCTGCCTGTCACATGATAATTCCTACTCTATTAGCAGAGAATAAGCCAGGGTGTATTTAAACTTTCTTGTACTTAATTACACACGCATCTAAAATGTATGGGATAACTAGTTGAATTTGTGGCTGGGCTATGAAAACCAGACTAGCAGTATTGGCTTGGAATGCCTAGCCCAAGTTTAAGGGTAACTTACAGAATTAAAAGGGGGTAAACAGATGCACCCCTTAAGCCTACTTCTTTTACCCTGCTCTAATTTGCTATTTCTCAAACACATCATCTACTATTTTCACAATTTTTATCATAGCTGTGTACCACCTGAATGTTTCTTTAAATTGACTCCTTTACAAAACTTAAAATACCCATTACCTTCATTCTTAGCAATATCTCTAAAATCGTGGTTTTGATGTGTTCATTTTTTAAAATATATATTTAAATAAGAACATAACGATTGGAAATACTCATCTCCTAACAAAATTATAGGAAGAGGGAGCAGATTAGTGGCTGCCAAGGCTTAGGGAGGGAGAGGAGGAGGGCAGGAGCTATGGCTATAAAGGGTTACATAAAGGAGCCTCGTGACAGAACTGGTTCTTCTATTGATTGTTTTGGTTGCGGAGATTACACATGGTAAAACTGCACAGACCAAACACACACACACACACACACACACACACACACACACACACACACACAGCATTTGTAAAATTGGTGAAATCTGAATAAAATCAGTAGACTGGATAATTGTCAGTTTGCTGGTTGTGATATTGTGCTGTAGTTAAACATGATGTCACCACGGGGGAAACTGGATGAAGGGTGTACAGGAATTCTGTATGACTTCTTACAACTCACGCAAATTTCCCACAATTGCATGTCAGTCTATTACATCAAAATAAAAAGTTTTAAAAAATACAAGGTGCTCAGTTAAGCTTGAGTTTCAGATAAGGAATGGGTAGTTTTTTAGTATAAGTATGTCTTATGACATATCTGGGACCTATTTATGCTAAAGAGATATTTGTTGTTTTCCTGAGATTCAAGTTTAGCTGGGAATCCTATACCTCATCTGGCAATTCTACATCTAACCTAAGACCTAAAGTGGGAGAAGAATCTGGCTGTGTAGACATATGTCAGAAGAGCATGATATACAGGTAGAATCATATATGTAAAAAACATGAGACAAGAGAACATTTGGTATATTTATGGAACTCAATGTAGCCTGTGAACAAGGCAGGAAATAGAACATGATGAGAAGCTGCAAGATTCTGGGGCTCCTGTGGTATCCCTTAAACTGATGAGGGATGCATATGATCACTGTCATCTCTATCGCAGCTCCAAAGTCCCTCATGATCCTGTGCAACAAGGGAGCCACTCAGACCTAGATGAGGCAAGCTGAGGCCAACTACTGGGAAACTATCTTTTATTATTCCATGCCCTTTTCAATGGAGAGAATAAAAACAAATAAATATGTCAGTGAATTTAAAACATCCTAATCTCAGTAGCTCCCTAACCTATTCAGTGTATATTGGTAGTGTCTGCATCCCCCATGCTATTGCAGACAAGAGATGAGTTCTGGCCTCACTCTACACTAGAAAAGTTGTGTAGTCTGTAGTCCTTCCCTTCATATCTGAGGCTTAAGTCTCCCCCTTTTGTATAGCAAGGGGTTTGACAAAATTGAAGGTTTTTTCCAGATCCTGTGGTCTGATTTCTCTACACATCTTGCTGTACACTCCATATACTTTAAAGTAGGGCCAAAACAGAAGATATTAGAGTAGAATTGATGCAAGAAATTACCTTTCAGTTTCATCTCCTACTCACTAAAGTATATGATGAAATGTATCAATTTCTACAGCAGTAGCATTAAAAATGATTTAAGTCCTACAGTTACTCTGTGGTACTTAGGCTATCAAGGACACAGAATGTTGACCATTTTCCCCTAACTTTTTGAAAACACAAAACATCAGCAATTATATGTTGGGTCATTACAAAAATAAGTTGTATATGCATTAGGGAAAGAACAGAGTCAGATTCCAAAATCTGGCTTTGACTCCTGGCTCTGTCCTGTGGCAGACAGGAGAATTTGGGTTAAGTCCATTCATCTCTCCAAACACTAGATTCCCATCTATAAAATGGGCATTATTCACACCTGCACAGCTGACTCGGTGGGAAGCTGCAATGTTGCCTGGGAAATCATACACAAATGGAAGGCACTGTCCTCACAAATTTGTACATCCTCAGCTCTGCAGAGCTGTAGGTACAGTGAAGTCTCAGGAACTGTTCAGGCAAAAACTGATATTTCGATTCCTCCTGTGGTTTTCTGAGAATCCTTGTTGGGTCTCTAAAGAGCTGGACATGATGCTTTTCTTACCTAAAAGCCTAATTTGAAATACTGTAGAGATACATTTTTTAAATGTTTATAGTTATATTAGGTAATTTCTCTTCATCCATATTAAGAGTACAATTTATGGGTTTTGTTTTTTAAGAAATGAAAATAACCTTGAGAGCATTCATCAGTTTTTTTCTAACAAACTGCAGATAAAAACATTAGGCAGTCTTACTATTATTCTTTGACAATAAACATTAAAAACATTAAGTTCATTGTAAGAAATACATCAGTTTTCTCCAATTCCTTTTTACCATTACTATTTTTTAAAAAACTAAAAGTTAAGCCCTGGCTGGCGTAGCTCAGAGGATTGAGTGCAGGCTGCAAACCAAAGTGTCACAGGTTCGATTCCCAGTCAGAGTACATGCCTGGGTTGCAGGCCATGGCCCCCAGCAACCCCACACTGACGCTTCTCTCTCTCTCCCTCCCTTCCCTCTCTATAAATAAATAAATAAATAAATAAATAAAGTTAGAAAAAATCAAAACAGACTATCAAGTTTAATGGACCCGATTTTGCTAAATTTAGGATAAATATTTGCAATGCATTTAAGCCCTTTTTACTACACAGTTTCTGATTTTACACATAAAATATTTCTACCCAAAGCTTCATAAATTCATTTACATAAAAATGAATGCAGCTTATACCATCTGAGACACTGTGTCATGACAGACAAAAGTGGGTTTTGACGTCAAAAGGTACCTGGTTTTAATCTCAGCTTTCCCACTTTCTTGTTTCTCTGAGTTTTAGTTTCCTAACTGCAGACTTATTGTGAGATTAAACTGGGAGGAGGTTAAACACAATGATATATATAAAGCATCTAGGGGCCCAGAACAAGTGCTTAATGAGCGGTTGCTACTAAGCTGTCATGAGGTGTAATTGAGAGTCTGACTTTCGAATCCAGCAGGGCTTCATTTGGATGCAGTGCTTATTAGGTAAACACTTTTAGACAAGTCAGTTTAGCTTTCAGAACTTTCACTTGTTTTGTTGTAAAATGGGGTAACAGTACTTACAGAGTTTGGAAGATTAAGGAACTTAACATATAAAGCATGTCTCCTATGAACTTCACCTACAGTGTGACCGTGCTGCAATTCTTCCACTCTATTGTTGATGGGCATTTGGGGTGTTTATAGCTTGAGGTTATTACAAAAATTGCTGCTATGAACATTCTCATATATGTTGCCATGTCTTTTGCTCCAATGCATCACCAGTATCAAGTTATATGAGTAACACAAGTACGCATTTCTGTTAAGTATTTACCCAGGAGTAGAATTGCTGGGTCGTAGGATATGTATGGCATAGTGATGGACGCATAGTAGGTGATCATTAAATGACAGCCATTAATATAATTTGATATGGGTGACAAAATAGCAAACACTTGACAAAGAGGGGAAATAATTAGTGGAGAAAGAGGATGACAATGTCATATGTATGCACATGTAACATTACAGTGCTGAAGCTTACACCATGGTCAGGCTGTCTAAAGTACCAAACAAGTAAGTAAGTATATATTATAGAGCTCCAGTCTACCAGACCCACATAGGCATCCCTTCTGGAGGACATGAGAGCTTTAGACTATGGTGGGCCCCTTGCAAACAGTGACCATTATTACACCCAGGACTAGATGGCAGAGAAAATTTAAGTTATTCCTGTTTTCCAATACATCAAGTAGGGTGTCAAAACTATTATTCTCTAGGAAACTAATCCTCTCTTGGTGTCTGTGTAATGTTAAAACCATGCCTACAAAAGAAATATTTGAGCAAACTTGCTGGTTAATGCTCCATCTATAATTCTATTGTTTTGCCAATTTACATTACAAAACAAAAGTAGTTTAGTAAAAATACTATTGCATGTAAGACAGCCTTACCCAGCTTGCTTTTTTAACTTAACTTAACTTAACGTATTTATTTGACACTCTAAGAAGCTCCTTACTTTGACGAGGGCTGAGCGCTACTCCCTGGAATCATTTCCATTCTGACAGGCGTGGCACCAGGGCTCACAGGGGAAAGGTGGCTGCGATGGCTGTTTGGGTAAAGCTTGAGAACTCAAGTTGCTGACACCACTGCTTAGTTCTGAAAGAATTAGACTTTTAGAAAATTAGAACCAGACAGGATCTCGCCTGTCATCGTCAAGCCTAGTACGGTGTCAGTATAAGGGAACGAGGTTCAGAGATGTAAATGACCAAGCCACAGCCTCCAGTAGGTCATTGAGCCGGGCCTAGAGCCTGGGTGCCCTGACTACCCGGCTGTTTCTTTTTCTACTCAGTTACATAGAGTAACTATGTGGGAGAGAAGGCATTAATAAAGTTTGGGCAGATGGATAATAACAACAAGGATGATAAAATCAATAAAAGTTTTAATAGTAATAACCTCACATTTCTTCAACTTTTTCCCCTGCCAGGCCCTGGAGTGAGGAACTGACAGACATGATCTCCCTTAATTCACAGAACAATCCCACTGATTGGCATTACAATTACCGCTGTTTTCAAGACCAGCGAAAGAATTAAAAGGATTTCCAGGAATTCGCCCAAGGTCACAGACACAAAAAACAGGCAGAGCTAAACTGACATCCAGTTCTGTCTGACTCCACCAAGGGACTCTTAGCCTCTTCCTAGTATATACTAATATTTGCAGTTAGATTCTTAAATCAAGTAGCATATAAAGCACCTCTTCTACCTCTATCATCACTTACACTTGAAAACATGAACATTCCCTGAACAACATGGGTAAAAACATAGGTGCTATTTGCTATCACTGGCAAAAAATAAATGAGCTTCTGGAAATTCGGTGAGCATGCCAGTCGTCTCCAACCTTGGAAAATGTAGCTCTGAGGATGCATGTTATCTTTGCACTAAAAAAGATGACATTCATTTAAATAAAATGGAAGGTTCTTGCTCTATAATGTCCCAACTCCACAACAGTCACCTGTCATTAACTCAGCACGTAACTCTTTCATTCGGGCTGAATAATGTCTGGAAAAGGCAGCTAGACTACTTAAACATTCATACCTATATTGGGCTGGAATTAATTTTTTTCAACCACTGAACGCTTATTCCTTATGGACAGAAAAGGGAAGATATGAGTGAAATCTGTATTAAAGAAGGAACTATTTCCCCAGGACAGTTCAAAATAGGTGGAAAGCACTATAGTAATTTCCTCGCAATTGCATAGTTCCTTTGCTTATTAAATTTTGAAGAGGTTATCAATTTGGAATATAACCTAAAGAGTTTATGTTTCATAACTTTACTTTATTGCTGAAATATTTATGCAAATATCAGTGTAGGAAGATGCTGCCAGATGGAAATGCAATAGTCGTGGAATTCTTCCTGGCATTTCTGACAGAATATATAATACTGAATCGCTTTATGCTAATGTTTTGCAATGGAATACATATTTTATAGCTACTTTGAAATGCAAATTTAAAAGATTTGAACACTTTAGAAATCATGCCAATGCAAAGTAAACTAATATAAAAAGTAGGAGTTAGATAGATAAATTACAGCAGTGCCATATCAACTGTATTTTGGTAAAAGTAATGAGCCATGTCTTTATAGCCTTTGTGTAAATACACTTTAATATTTAGAAGTAAAACTGTGTTTTGGTAAGATTAATGTTAACTAACTTTAAAATATACGTGACATCTGTCAAACCTGTCTCCTGAGAGGTACACTCAAGGATGCTTGACTTCCTTACTCCCCTCCCTCACACTAATTCTCATCGCTGACATCTGTGATGTAGGGTGTGTGGTATCTTTGCTGCACCCACAACTGAATGGAAATTTGGGGGCATGCATCACAAGTGAGTTTGAGTTATGAGAGGATTAAGGTTTTATTATTATTGAATATCATCATCTGAAATTTAAGTTTCTATAACTTGTCGGTCAATTTTATCTCACTACTTTTTAATAACTTGTAAGAATCAATACAATATCCTAACCCTGTCATTTCTTAAAATTGTGGTTAGAAACTCAGTGTTTAGATACTAAACACATTCTTTTAAAGATACAAAAGAGCACAATCTTCTCACTGAGTACATTGAACAATTCCTTCTTTTCCAATTGGAATACATTTCATACAAGGATTTTGAATAAAATAGCATCTTGTTTTGAAAGGCATGGTTGTTTCTGACAATGCCTTTATTGTTATTCTCATTTTTAGAGCTATTTTAACACCAATCATGACACAGGGATTAAATCTGAGCAAGAAAAAGGAAACTGAGAGTCTCATGAATGATTAAAATTATAAACCCAAAGCTTGATTTAAAATAACTATTTTGTTTAATTTAAGGCCCAAAATACCTGGAACATTTATTGGTTTTTGCTTCATTCTTTCTTAGTCTCAGCAAGGGTGTTAAAAACAAAAACAAAAACAAAAACAAAAAACATCAATGCCAGTAGAGTTTTTTGTAGACAGTAGACTATTCAAATCCAAGAAAAACAAGGTTGCTGAATTCAGTATAACAAAGTGAATTATACTATTTGACCACTACAAAATGCTTTAATAGTCATTATCCCATTCATTTTTTACAAGCACTACAGTAGGCAGGTTTTATTGTTTGTTTTCACAGTTGGGGAAACAGACTCACAGAAGTTAATTGGCTTGCCAAGTCACACATCCAGAGAATATTGCTGCTGGTTTCTGTGATAAACTTTGATAATTTAGGTTTGGCTTAACTACATGCTGTAATTGTGAGTTAGAATGCGTCAATGTTGGTTTTGCTCTGCTCCCTTTAACCAGGTCTTTAGAGCAGCTACTGCCCTCTGGTCCACCTTGTTTTATCTCACTATAGTCTATAGATGCAGAGCTATATTTACTATAGTCTTATACACAGTATACTGTATGCAGTACGATCATATAGTACCAATGTATACATACTACAGACTATAGATGTGGATTGTGGGAGGTACATGTATTTGTGGAGGACAAAGCTTGTGAGGAAATCTCATTTGGTCATGAAGCCAATAAGGTGTGGAGCTATGGGAAAACCAAGGGAGGAACAAACTAATCCTCCCATCCTGCCTCACTGGAAGCCCTGACCACCACTGTGAGTGGACCCCTGCCCAGCAGTGTTTCTTGGCTCTTTGGCCCAGAACTCAAAGTGGTTGTGTATTTGCAAACCTGAATCTGATATAAGGGTTTTATTTATTAATAAAAGCACTAGCACATGCATTGAAGCTTTACACAAAAACTTATTCATGCCACTGAATATCTGTAAGACACATCAACTAATGCCAATGACTGTACCACACACACACACCTATTTACCTCACTTAGAAGGGATGCTCTGGGTGGTTATTTTCATAATAAAATTACTATTCTCTACAAGGCACAAACCCAACCTAATCAAAAATGAATCATGTGGCTCCCAACACATTTGAGGTAAATTAGGAATCACCATCTGGCAGAGAGCTTCTCTTCTTAAAATTGCTCTCTCCTTTTTTAATTAAAATGTGTTTTAATTAAAAATAGGCATGTCAAGAAGCACTGTATATCAATTACATGACTGACAATATGCTTTCATTTTTTTCTAAAACATATGAACCACAAATGGAATGTCATGGTTTCTCTCAGGAGAAACAGTTACAGAGCACAGAGAGGGGGGCGACTGCTACTGGAAGCCAGTTCGGCTTTGTCAAAATTCCACTAAATCTTTCCACGAATGTTTTATTGATTTACGAGAAACATTGAAAGGGTATTTACTGCTCATTTTTTGATGCAGCTAATGGAGTTTGTGAATCATTCCACACTATTAATGTTCGGGGCCAGTCTCCTCTTAGTGATGCTGGAATGTTTCCAGACCCATTATTTACATCACCATGGTTTTCTTTCTTTAAGTTTTTTTTTTCCCCAGTACTTGGTTTTGTCTTTTAACCTGCTTTTATTATTTTTCTTTACTTTATGTAACTTGAATTTAATATTTTTCTTAAGGAAACTTTTATAATTTTAGAATAGTTTGATATTTACAGAAAAACTGTGAAGATAGTAACAGAGTTCCCATATATCCCATGCCGAATTTCCTTTACTATTAACATCTTACATTAGTAGGGTTCATGTATCACAATTCATAGACCACTACGGATACATCATTATTAGCTAAAGTCTATATTTTATTCAGAGTGTCATAGTTTTTAGCAGAGTGCCACTTTACATTTACTTGCCATGTTTCTTTAGGCTTCTCTTGGTTGTGACAGTTTCTCAGCTGTTCCTCATTTTTCATGACCTTGACAGTTTTAAAAATGACGTGTCAGATATTTTGTCATATGTCTCTCAAATGCAGGGTTCTTCAGGTTTCTCCACTGTAAAGTTAATCTTTTCCCCCTTTTTCATTCTTTTCCATTTTATTACAGAATTGCATTAGAAACCAAGATGCAACTTGATTTTTTTGTGACCATATATGTATTTTTTTAAATCCACCTTGTTTTAAAATAACTTTAAGCCTTATTAGAGTTATTTTTCCAAATAGCAGCAAATCTTTATTTTAAAAAATTAAGGAATTGGTATAAACATTGAAATTTTACCCATAAAAACAGAAACACCACTTGACAATTTATAAATATGCTTCTTTTTTCTAGTCTACATAGAGTCTGGAATATATACACACCTTCACTGCATAGATTTAGCATACACTATGTTTATCATAACAAAAGTAGCATTCTGTCTACAGCATTGCCCAAACAATATGAGATAGATTGAATTTTTATTAGAAATATTCTATCCCTTGGGGAAGAATTTATACTTCCATGGAGTAGAGTATGTAGTTCCTGCCCCAGTGGCTTTGGACTTGGCCCTGTGATCTCCTTTGGCCAATGGACTAAGAGCAGATGAGATGCAAAAGAGAGTTCAAAATATGCTTGTATGGTTTTAACCATACTCTTACTTCTGTGAACTGCCGTAAGACAAACATGCCTTAGGGAGCTGCTGGTCCGAGAAGAACATAACACATGGAGCAGACACAGACTCAGTTCTAAGGCTGAAGCCAAGTCCTGCTGACCAACAGCTTGAAAAGTATCTTCCAGCCTGCCCCACCCTCCTGTGATCAGAAAAAATAGATACTAATTGTTGGAAACACTATTTTTGGAGTGTTTTTTTAAACATGGCATTATTGCAGAAATAGCTAATTAAAACAAAAGCAAGATTTGATATTTGGTGTCTTAGAATATGACTACTGAACACACAAAATCTACTGTGGTAGTAGTGTGGTTAAGTATACTGGAATTAGATCTGGGTCCAAATCCCTGTTAAGCCACTAACTAGTAATGTCATGGGTGAGTTGTCTGACTTCACTAAGCTTAGCTTCCTCATTTCCAATGGAGGTAATAATAATACTTGTTTCATAGAGTGTTATAAGGATCAAGTGAGATCACTCTTGTAAAGGGCCTAGCACAGGGCTTGGCAAAGAATAACTGCTCACTAAATGATGGTTGTTTATATTAGTTGTCAAGTGAAAGTTGTAAACTAATTAACACTTACTGTATTCCAAACTTTTTACATTACATAAAATATTTTTAATTGCGGAGGAGGGGCAATTTAGTGAGAAGTACCAAGTTTTGAGCTGTTTTTATATTGCCTGAACAGATACATAAACAGGAAAACTAAGGTTGTTCAGCTTTTAGGAAAATTGCTTTAGTGAAAATATGACTTATTTATAGATAGAGTTTTAATTGTCTGATTACCTCTGAAGTGTTTGAGGATTTAAAATTTTCACCTAAATCAGTTTTTACTTCTTTGATAATTACAACCACCTAGTTAACTTATATTATAAGGAACTGGTATTAAATACAGACAAACTTAATTCTCTTTTCCATCCAAATAATTATGTCTTGAATGGATAGAGATCAAAGAAAATAACCATTTTCACTGTGTACTATCTAGTCATTTGACAAACATAAGAAGCATTCTGGAAAAATAAACAGTATAGCCAAATTTATATCCAAATAATTCCTCTAAATTGCTTAGTTATCAAATGGCAAAGTCAGCAACCTATCCAAAAGTGATTGTCCTTTTTTTAAAATTTGGTAACAAAAAACAATTTTATAATCTTTTAAATCTGGCTGGATGCAATGCCAAAGTGAACATCATATAATGAAAACTTAGGTTTAAAAAAAAGGAAAATTGAATCAATAATTTATTATAAGTAATATACTAAAAAAGTAAACATATTTCCTATACTATATGTTCAATAGTGTTTATTTTGAAGTAGACTATTTTAAATTGCTGACTTGGTAAAGCAAAATTTGCAGTAACAATTCTTGTTGTCCAGGAACAATTCTGAATTCTCAATGTAGTACATTTCAGCTGGAAATTGAAACTTAGATTTATCTAAATTAGGGATATTGAAAAATTATACATCTTTTGAGCTGAAAATTATAAAATAAATAAGTGGTAACTTTTAAAATGTATTCTTCCAAAAAGTTCTAGTTTGTTCCATACACCTTTAATTCCCAACTAGAGAGAAGTTGACAGGCTTTGACCCTATTCTGCTCCAGCCTGCAGAAAGATGATCAAAGTCAAGTTCAAGAGGGCCGGCAGTTGAAGCAAAGCTGGGCCAGTCAACCTAACCCCCATGATCAAGAAATAATAAAAAGACCACCTTTATGATTATGGCTGCTATCAGTCATGTACTCCCAAAATAATATTTAAAATGATACATTCCCTTACATTTTTAAAATTGACACTTTAAATTTTTCATCATAAGTTTAAATACTTCTGAAGAATGTGATTCTTGGCCTATCATGGTATATATACTAATCTTTTAAAATCAAGTTGATTTGAGTAGTATGAACATTTTGATGATGTTAATTTTTCCAATCCATGAACATAGCACATGCTTCCATTTGTTTGTGTCTTCCTTAATTTCTTTCTTCAGTGTTGTGTAGTTTTCTGAGTAAAGGTCTTTTACCTCCTTGATTAGGTTTATTAATAAGTATTTTATTTTTCTTGTTACTATATCAAATGGAGTTTTTTTTTCCTGATTTGTGTTTCTGATATTTTGTTGGTGGTGTACAAAAATGTCTTTGATTTCTGAATATTTACTTTATATCCCTCTGTTTTTCCAAATTCACTTATTAGGTTGAGTCAGTTTTTTGGTGTAGTCTATAGGATTTTCTATGTACACTATCATGTCATCTACAAACGACAGTTTTGCTTCCTCCTTTCCAATTTGGATGCCTTTTATTTCTTTTTCTTGTCTGATTGCTGTGGCTAAGACTTCCAATACTCTGTTGAATAGAAGTGGTGAAAGTGGACATCCTTGTCTTGTTCCTGATCTTAGTGGGAAAGCTTTTAGTTTTTGCCCATTGAATATGATGGAGGCTGTAGGTCTCTCATATATGGCCTTTATCATGTTGAAGAATGTTCCCTCTATTCCCACTTTGTTGAGTGTTTTTATGATAAATTAGGTGCTGTGCTAGGTGAAATAAGCCAGGCAATGAAAGACAAATACCATATGATCTCACCTATAAGTGGAACTTAATCAATAAAACAAACAAGCAAGCAAAATATAACCAGAGACATTGAAATTAAGAGCAAACTGACAGTAAACAGGGGGGAGGTGGAAAAGGATAATAGGGGGAAAAAGGGGGGAAGGGTTTTCAGGAACATTTATAAAGGATACATGGGCAAAACCAAGGTGGGGGTAGGATTAAGGATGGGAAGTGGGGATGGCTGGGGACGGGGGAGTTGAGGGGTACAGATGGAGACAGCTGTACTTGAACAACAATAAAAAAGTTTTAAAAAGTACAATCAAGTTGAAACATCACTTTCAAATGGAATTAATGCAATTAATTACTGAATGATTTGATATCAACAATCATCAGTTTTAATATATATTTAAATAGAACTTCCTGTTTGGATGCTGAAAGTCACAGGAGACCATTGTCACGACCCTGAAAAGCAAAATTTTTTAAGTAAATACATAATGAAATGAGCTACAAAGAAAGCCAGATGGATTATAAAGATGTCTAAATAAAGTAAACTCCAGAAAGATGCACACGCTCATGAGAAAGAAGAGGCTATGGCTTCTCCCACAGAGAAGAGTAAGAAGAGGTCAGCTACACACTGAACAAATATTGGAGAGCTGTATATGGGTTGACATGATGGATTATGACCCTAGGATCCTCATTCACTCTGTAAAGATGCACCTACCTACCAACTTTGACCCACAGGTCTTAACTAAGTATGGGGGGCAATATGTCTAAAGCCAGGTGTCAGAGAAGGAAAGCTGAGAAAGATCTCCTCTCCCAAGTGCAAACCTCTTTCAAAAGGTGGAGAATGATGGGGAATGCAGGTGGATAGCTGAGAGAAATAAATCAGAAGGGCTCCAACTACACAAGATTAACAGCTGGGCAGAAGAGCCTAGAGAAACTCGTTCAGGGCTTTCCAGGTCTTCATAGAACATAGAGCAGCAGCACTCCAAAAGCTGGGGGATGGGCAGTCAGGCGGAAAGGCACCTCCCCAGGTGCAGAAAGCAGCATCAGGACTAGATACTGAAGAAAACTCCCCAGTAACGCAAAACCATGCCACCTGGGCTATAACTACGATCACTGATGGTTCCCATATGAACGTTGAACTCTGAAGCACAAGAAGGTTTCTGGAATCTACAATGCTCTGATACCAGGTCCTGTGAGAAGCAGAGGTGGGATAATGACTTCTAAATATGTGAGGCCAGTGGTGGTGAGCATAATCAAACTACAGATGTAAAAAAGACCCAGGTCTGTTCAATAGAGCTCAGATTGACTGAGTTCCCACTCTAGCAGCCTGATAGAAGAGGGGAATCCCCCTTTTGAGAGATAAATATTTTCTTCAGTCGATATTAACATCTTACTCAAAATGTCTCTCCTAACAAAAATTATAATGCACACAACAGAGCAAGAAAAAGTGACTCACGGTCAAGAGAAGAAACAATCAGCAAAAGCCTATTCAGAGAGAGCCCAGAGGTTGGATTTTTAGAGACAGAGGTGACAATAACTGATAAAACGCTAAAAGATCCAGAGTAAAAGGCAGACATAGTAAACAGATGAGGACTTTGACATTTTATTTCACCTATAGAATTCCACCTGAATTTAATGTAAATTTTATACTTGAAAATCCTTTTGCTACTACTCAATCTCATTTCTTTTATAAAATATGAATACATTTTTAGAATTTTTTCCTGTCAAGGCTTTAAGTATTTAAAATTTATTCTAGTTTTAATTACCATTATAATTACTAGCAAAGCATACTTTACTTAAACAACATAAATACATTACAAATTTTGATTGATAATTATTAAAGGTAAATTATTTTTATTGGAATTGCATCATATAATGAGGTGAATCAATCTATTTTTTATTAGTTCACATATTTTTGAATGAGTATTAGCTAAGTAGAATGAGACTGTTTGCATCAATTTTATTCCCACTTATGTTTATATTTGTAAGCCTGAGAAATCTTATTTATATAAGTAGGTGAGAATGGATAAGAATTCAGTTCTAGCAATGGTGCTCAAGTTTCTAAATCCCTTTTACATTATAGTCTTAAAATCAGTCTGTCATCAAATAATTGTCAGTTGACAATTGCATTAGGTCATTGTTCAATTTCATTGAAATCAAATAATTGGGAACTACCTGACTTGGAAAATGATTTATTACCTAGTCATGAGAATCAGTCCCCTTTTCCAAATCAGTGTCAATATTTTATGTCCTGGAGGTTTTTACACCCTGGACAATGCAGCATATTAAATTTGAGGTGGATGAAAAATCTGCTTCCTTTTTATTTTAAGTGGAAGAAGGGCAGTTAGGAAAGAAAAAGTGGGAAAAGAAAAATAATCTAAAGTATGTCCTTAGACAGATCAGTTTTAGAGAAAAATTTAACAGGAAGTTGAAGTTCTGAGACTTTTTTTTGTTAAAATCTATCCATGCCCTTACTCCTCGGGAATCTTTGTTGACCCCAGTTTGATTACCATGGGCTTAAAATATCCATTAAATAAGTTCATATATGAATGTACATCTTTCTTTCAGACTGCTGCCTCAGGGGACTTTGTTCTTATCTCAAATAGGTGAAACTGCTTCCTGCAATGCAGTTTCATGTTTGAAGATGTTTAGCAGAAACCCAGAAAACCGCTCTGTACGGAGAAGCACTTCACATTCTGCTGTCCTTCACGATGAAGCTTCTTGAAAAAGTGGCTCTGAAGGAGGAGGTGATGCGTGTGACTTCGGATAAGATTTCTTTCAAGCCTGTTGGCAGAGACTAACACCAGTGCTTGCTGATGTGGAAAACAAGGAGTTTCTTTCTTTACCAAAATATCAAAAAGTAATGTGTAATCTAGCATCACAGTGTTGCCATCTGAGTAAAGAACATCAAGACTTTTTTTTTCTAATCCCATTTTGCTTGGCAAAGAGAGTTTTCATAATTTTTAATATGTCAGAAGGCTCTGTATGATAGCTTCTAAAAGGGGCTGATAATATAATAGTTCTTGACTATACTAGGAATGTATAGAAGAGATGAAAACCTCCAGTGGGCTTCCTTTGATGGTGTCATCTGGCTGCCTGTGGATGGCCATGGGACCTGCCAATACCTCCATAACATTCTATAAAATGTTAGAAGTGTCCTCAGTACTGGAGAAAATTGTGTCATCTGATTGAGGCCCTACCCTTCAACTATAACCTATAAATGCAGCATTTTCCAGAGCATGTGGAGTCAAAGTTCTATGATTAGTGCAGTTTCTTTTGCTTGGAATTGCAACATGTACTATGAAGATTCTTCAAGCACAGCCTTCCCTATTTGATGAAATTAAAATGTAGGTAATATGCCAGAAAGCTAAAAATGAGTCTTCTTTACCTTAAAATAGCAACAGCATTCAATAGATTATCAGGATGTTCAGATAAAAGACATTCTTTCAGCTTGGCTAGATTCACATTAGTGCCACCTGGTCAAAACTGCCACATCTCCTACCTGGATTACTTGCAATGGCCTCTAAACTGGTCATCCTGCTTCCATTCTTGGCCCCAAGTCTATACTGTGCATGGAAAAGTTCAATCACTGCACTTCTCAAAACCTTCCAATGGTTTCCCAACTCTAGTAAAAGCTGAAATCATTATAGTGGCTTACAAGGTCCTGTGTAATACCACCCACCATTACCTCTGATCTCATTTTGTACGTCCTCCTGCTAACACTCTCTATCAGCCACCCAAGTCTTTGCTGCTCTTTGATCATGCCTTGTATGCTTCTGCCTCAGAGCTTGAGCCCTGGTTTCCTGTCGTGTAACAGGATGACAGAGGTATCTGCAAAGCTCACCCTCACCTCTTTCAATTTTTAACTAAAACACACCTTCTCGCTGAAGCGTTTCTTATCCTCTGTATTTAAGATTCCAAACTCTTCGCCTGCTTTAATTTTTTAGCACTTTGCATTTTAATATTACCTGTTTAAATTATTTATTTTCTGTTGCCTGGCCCACTCTAAAAATTTTAACATTGTGAGAAAGCATTTGGGTCTGTTTGTTTACTGCTATATCCTTAACACCTAAAAAAAGTTCCTGATGCAGAGAGGTAGCTCAACGAGTATTGGTTGAAAGCAGGCTGCTAGAAAGAAAGCAGTGTGGCTTCATCATAAATGCTAATGAAGATGAGGCCAAAGGATATGTAAAGTTTTATGGGTGCTCTTTGACATTTTCCAACTTAAACACTTAAGCTAGGCCCAATGTAAACAAAAATGGGTCTCCATAACAGCAGGGCATGTTTCATCACTAACAATGAGAAGCATTCTAGCTGGCACAGGATGAAGATAATGAGTTTACAATGCAGGGCAGTATTTAGAAGTATCTCATGCCACCATATACTTTTTGGATTTAAATGAGTCCAATATTTTAAATTGGAGAATTAGAGAATATATTGCAAGATTTCTTGGCGGACAATTTGGGCCACCACTGAAGGTCTCTGATGGCACAGAGAATAGAAACCTGTTTATTGAAAGACAAAGAAACTATTAGAATGGCTAAAATAAAAAATGCTGACCATAACAAATGTTGACAAGAATACAGAGGAACTAGGTCTTTCATATAGTGCTAGAGGAATGCAAAATGGTATAGTCACTCTGAAAAAATGATTTGGCAGGTTCTTATAAACCTGAACATGTAGCATTTGGTTTGGCATTCCCACCCTTAGTTATTTACCCAAGGGAAGTAAAAACTTACATTAACAAAAAAAAACATGTACATGAATGCTTACAGGAGCATTATACATAGTAGTGAAAAACTGAAAACAACCCAAATGTCCTTCAATGGAAGGATGTATAACCAAACGCAGGTACATTCATACAATGGAATACTGCTCAGCAATATAAGGGACCAACCTATTGATACAAAGAACAATATAAATGGCTCTCAAAAGCTTTATAATAAATTTAAAAAGCCAGTCTTATATGGTCACACATGGAACAATTCCATGTATATACATGGAATTCCATGTACATAACATTCCAGAGAAGGCACAGGGATAGAGAACTGATCAGTGGTTACCAGGGACTAGGTGTCATGGGAAAGTACAAAGAGGTGGCATTGGGGAATTTTGGGGAAGGACGTGACTGTTCTATATCTGCATTACCTGAATCTATGCATGTGTTATAATTCATTAAAGTATACACAAAAAGAAAAAATACTACATCTGATTTTTAAAGCCCTCAGTGATCAAAAATAAAAAATAAAAGGACAGGATTTGCCAGCACTGGTCCTGGGGCAAAGTGCTGGGGATGTCACATCAAACCCAATACCCAGTTGTCTCTTTTAGATCAATGATCTGCAGAGGTCTTCATGTGTCCCTCCCCTGCCCCATATACAAAATCAACTAAGTGAGACAGCCTTGTGGCCGCAACTTCACATTCTTTCAGATGATCTGGAGGGCTTGTTTAGAATGTGCAGATATTATTAAGCAATACTGCCACATGATAATGTAGATCCTTGATGACATAATTACCTGTGGCTTTACAGGTTTGGGTATGTGATATTGTTTTCTTTTCTCCGCAGAACATCATCTTCAACAATATATTTGAGTAGGCTATCAAGTGCATGGTTCAAAGCTGGTAGAATATAATTTTAATACTTGCTTTCTTTTCTGTCAATTATCATTTTGGGTTCAACTGGAATGGTATCATTCATTCTGGGAATTCAGAATTAAGCATTTGGGCCACTGGCCCAGCCTATCAGGGCTAAAGGCCTATTAACCACCTCCTAAATTTCAATGTTTACTTAGGAAATCCCATAAACATTAGTACTTTCTGTCTCCAATTTAATATGGAGATTTTCTTAAAGACAGAGTTGATGCAAAAGGGATCCTATTGCATTTTGGCGAAATCAGACTAATACAAACATTCAACCTAAAAGTTTAATTCAAGCAAACACCATTAAAGCAGGTATTGTAAGGAGGCCCATATATATGAAAATAATATTTGATACTTCAGTTTTTCTTTTGTGTTTGCTATGTTCTTTGAGGGTAGGATTGTGAGCATTTAATAAATCATGAATTTAATTTCAGTCACATAGAAAGAGCTAGTGTGTGTGTATTCACACGAGTGTGTGGTAAAATTGTTCATAGCTGGACATTAACTAACAGCAGCAACACAGAAGAACAAAATCTCATCCACCAATTGTCTTTTTTTTATAATAGTATTAATGATAATTAATGATAAATAAGAATTTATTCATTGTTTACTATATTCCATGTACTACGGTTCTTATATTAATTTGCTCATTTATTTTCTCCCCTACTTGAAATTCAACACATTTGAATTTTCCAAGGCTTATAATATCCAAGTCCTTAGATCAGCAATCCAACCAACTCAGAACTTATATACTTTTGTAATTTTGGATTTATAAATAATTTTTGTAAATAAATAAATTTCTACTTTAAGTTCCATAACAAAAAAATACTCCTTTGAGGGTGATCTAATTTTATTTTGGGAAATTGTTTCCTTATAACTTCTGAGGTTCATGCTTTATTTCAAAAGTAACATTATTCCAGTCCACCTTTTCTTTTTTGTTTATTTCTAAATTCAGTGACCACCCTATTTCCATCATACACTGAAACTGACATTGACTGTCAAGCGTGGACCGTGGTGTATAAGTAGCTCTTGCAGGAGACTAGGGCATATAAATAGTACTGTAAAAACCCATAAACACATCCACTTACCTGCCTTGTAATTGATGAATAATCAGTGATGTATGAAAATTTACTGCCTATATTTCCAAATGTCCTCACTCTGCCCATCCTCACACATATCCTCTTGACTGTCAAAATGACTGATGCTTATTTAAATTCCACAGACTCAGAGGCACCACAATCTAACCATGCATGGATGTTCATTTCCATGGTCTAACCCCCACACATAGAAGTTCCACTACAGAGTCACAGGCTACTCTCAGCAAGCTCTACATAAAACCTTGCAAGTCTCATCTTCCTGGTGGCTGGTTATTTCCTTGCTAGAAGAAGCCACCTGTGAACCCATTCATTTCTAGAAAAAAAATTAAAAATTCAGGTTTTTTCTTTAAATTCATAAAAATTAAAATAGAGGAAATGTTTAGTTCTTCACAATGAATGTGATTTAAAAGAAAGAATATGGACTTTGGAGACAGATTTGAGTTCAAATTTTGGTTTGGTCATTTATTAACTCTGTGATTTGAGCAAGATATTTAACCTACCTGACCTCTACATTTTTACCTGTATAGAAAGTAATGAAATCATATAGGACTGCTTTAAGGATTAAAGAGGAGTGCAAATTAACTACTAGCATTGAAACCATTGTTTCAGGTCTGCTATTACCATAGGAAATTCCATCCAAGCCATGCCCAATGGGCCTTGGGGCACATGGATCTGTGTGAATTAATTAATTCAACTATTGAGCACCTACTACAAGCAGGTACTGTGCTAGATGGTAGGGTTGAGGCTAACAGAGAGCCTCTGCATTCAGGGCTGTTAGGGCTCAGTTAACGAGATGGACAAATAAGGAGCACACAACACCAGGGTGTTAAGTGATACAGCAAACATAGCCGCAGCCAGGTCAGGAGCCAGAAGGAGGCACCCTCAGGAGGGGATGCCTCATGGACGAGCTGGACTGAGTAGGGCCTGCGTGAAGACCTAAGCTGCAGTGGTTCAGTGTGTCCAGAATGCACAGTGCAATGAGGATGTGACATGGCATGAGAACAGTGAAACTATGAAGGGCCTCGCATGCAAGACCAGGGAGTTTAAACTTTACCCTGCAGTCACTAATGATTTACACAGAGAAAGGACATAATCAGATCTATATTTTGCAACTCTCACCTCTAGAGAGAGAAAAGGCTGATAACAGGCATGACCAGCAGCAAACCAGGCAAGAAAGTATGGGGAAAATAATGAAGGACTGAAGTAGTGTTGCACCAGGGTGGAAAGATCTATCTAGGAGGTAAGATTAATGAGATTTGGTCCCTGAGAAGAAGTGAGGGATGGGGTGGGGTGTGAGTGGTTTCTGCCTGGATCAAGGAGTAAATTGTAGCACATCCCTCAGGGTGTGGAGGAAAAACAAATTTGGACACTCAGAGCATGATGAATCTGAGTGACATCTCCATGGCAATGGCATTTCTGGACACTGTGGTGCACTGCCCACACCCCATGCGCTACATGGCACCTGTGACTCTCCACCTGGGAGTGTCCTCTCCAAACCCATGTGATGGGAGCTCATCTTTGAAGCAGCCTTCAGGCAATGACGGAGGGAGCTGAAAGTTAAAAATGCCAGCTCATTTGTCTCTCTGAAGAAAAATAAATCTAAGGTATGTTCTACACTGTCTCCCAGAGCCCCCAGAAGGACCGAATCCCAGTTGTGTGTAGTGGTGTCTTGCTTCACAACAAACCCTTGATTCCTATATCACTTCCTCACTCCCCTACTGGAGCTTTCTGGGATATCCTCCCAAGTGAACTACTTGCACTCAAACCATTGTCTCGGGTCTGCTGTTGTAAGGGGAATCTCATCCAAGCCATGGCCAATGGGCACTGGGGCACATGGATCTGTGCGGTGACAAAGATGTCTGGGAGGACAGAAGGGACTTAGAAACCATCAGCATATATGAGGTGGTTGAAGCCAGAGGAGGAAATGAACTCATTTTGAGGAAGGGAGAAGAAGGGAGATATTTGGGATGTGAAATAAAAAAGAAAAAACTCACGTGCAGCGTGTGAAACTGGACAGACTTAATAAGTATGAGGTCCTTTTCAAATAATGATTTTTGACAGAGACATTCTCAAACAAAATTGTCTGGAAATAGTGGACTAATTATTTTATAGTTATGTAATCAATTTAATTTATAGTTCTTCTGTTGTACCTTGAAAATTGAGTATTTATTGGTTCTTTATGAGCTGTAACATTTTATGGCCTGTCAGGGCATTGATTGATACAGTGCTCTGAAAATAATCATGTAAGATTACCTTAAAATACGTATCAGTATCTGTCATTTTGACAGTGGAATTGCAATACTATAAATCTATGAAGATTAAAATTTTTAAGTGGAATGTTCTAAATTGAATATTTATTAAAATACCTCTCTGCACCAAAAAAAGAAACAGAAACAAATGACTAACTGGACTTGAAGAAAATTCAGTTTTGGAAGTTTGGAGCAACAGCAGTCCTCTTGTATTCACGCACCTTAGACTGGTCTGCCATTCTCACTGCCGATCTCATGGCAAGCGATTTCCCTATTAGTCTGCAACCTTATGGGATTCTACCTCTCCAATTACATTTCTATACAAAACATTGAAATAAAAAGGCACTTCTGATCTATGCATACTTTGACAGTGGTCTCCTCCAAATCAGGGAACATATAAAAAATGTGATTGATTTTCAAAAATCTTTTTAAAAAAGATGATGTAGCTGGTTTTATCCTCCGATATCCTGCAACAGTCCTGCAACAGGCCAGCGATTCACAGTCTCTTTACTTCCTCAAGTCCCTTTTGACCCCCACCCACCTCCACAGGCCAGGGATTTTGAAAAATTTTATGCATCAAACTGCACATGTTGACAATTAATTTTCCAATATTTTGTTAATGAGTATAAGTACTCAGAGCTTTCAAAGAATGGCACATAACCATTGCCGTCACCCCTGATTTGACAGAAATCTAGCCAAAGTTGTTTTTTATAATATACAAAGTCCAGCAAAAGTGATGCCTGCTTGGGTGTGGTTGGTAGGGTAATAATATAGGTGTAATAATTTATAGTTTTAATTTGAACATTTCACCTCAAATGTCATATTGTGTACTTGAGTGTGATATTATTATGTTACAGAATTACATGCTTATGATTTTGTAATAAAAAAAGGGGTATTATTTTGTGCCAGACCCTATTATGGGTGACTGTGCCCTCACTTATTTTCACTGGCAGTGGGAGTTGAGGGTCTCCAACTAGGAAACACTGCTATATATTTACAAGAACTAGAGTTTTAATGCGCTGAGTGCAATTTTCAACTGTTAAGGGAAAACGGGAAATGTTGGAAAGAAAAAATGGAACTGAGATATGGCCAGAGAAAAGTAGAATTTGGTATAAAATCATAGACAGAAGGTTTTCATGTAAATCCAACTAACTCCACAGCCAGTGCTGCATATCCCAGACTTCTAAGCCTCGTGAAGAGCTTACCATGCCCTTCCATCATGCTTCTTCCCAGCCTAGCAGCCACCAGGACAAGTTCTGGGACAGGCAGAGGGCTGGCAGGTGTTTTGCTGTAGGCTTCACCTCATTTCTGTCTCATGATTGCACTGGGGACCACCTTCATTTTTTATCTCTATAACATTGGCTTCTCCTTGGTTCAATCAAGTCTTTGTTTTTAAGGATGTCCATTCCCTCACTGAAAGATAATCCCCAATACACACTCCCTGACATACCTTGTAGTTTAGAATATCTCCTTGGGCAGGAAGAGATTTCGTGTGTGTGTGTGTGTGTGTGTGTGTGTGTAGTGTACCACACCTGTGTCCTTATCCTACTCCTCCTCACATTCCCACTCCCACACAACATCATTGAGGCACATTAGTTACTCAGTTGATTAACACATTGTGTCTCTGAGGGCACAGACGGGCCTCACTCATTTTGTTTCTTTTGCCACCATGAGGCCAAAAGAAAAGAATCTAATATTTATTGGACATTTACTATGTACCAGGGACCATACTGGTTGCTTTACGTTATTTCATCCTCCTATCTTCCCTCTGAAGTGGAGATATGTCTCATTTTACACACGAAAAAACAGACTCAGAATTAAATAATGTGACCAAAGACTGAAATATGCAGCATTCAAAGCATCAGCCCTTTGACAACAAACCCCAGGCTTTTTCCATTCCCCATCACATAAATCTGTTCATAGAATTCACTCAGCTGCTTAAAACCTTTCACTGTTTCCCCATTTCCCAAAAGACAAAGCCTGGACCCCCTGCTGTGGTGCCCAAATCCTCCCAGTTTTGGCTTCCCTCGCCTTCCTGGGCTCAGTTCTCCTGGCCACATTGAACCAGGGTCATTTCCCTGAACACTCCACAGAGCTTCACTTTTTCTTGGTTTGCTCTTCTACTCTTTCTGCTTACAATGCTCTTCTCTACCCTTGTCCACCGGGGGAAAACCCATTTTTATGACTTGGGCCATGTCTCCACTCTGTGAAGCCTTTTCTGAAAGCTGCTCTTCCCCCAACCTCCTATAGTTCCTATAACCCATCTCTTTTAAGCCTCCTCATGGTAGCCCCACACCCTCAACAGTATGTGAAAACACTTCAGTCTCAGCTCGTAATTAACTTATTTCTTTTTAGTTTGTTCTTTTTTTATCCTCATTTAAGGACATGTTTTCATTGCTTTCAGAGAGAGAGAGAGAGAGGAAGGGCAGGAGGGAGGGAGAGAGAGAGAGAGAAAGAGAGAGAGAAACATCAATTATCAATGTGAGAGAGACACATGGACTGACTGCCTTCTCGTACGTGCCCCGACTGGGGATCAAACACTCAACCTGGGAATAACTTATTTCTTAACATGTCTATTTGCCTTCAAAGATTATAAATTTCTCACGGTCAGAGGTCATGTCTTGACTATCTATGTACCTCATATTATATCTCTAGGGTACCACTGCCCCAAAGAACTTTCTGCAATGAATGAAATGTTCCTCCATGCTGTCCAATACAGCAACCACCAGCCACACGTTCTGTGGCTTGAGAAATTGAGATATTGTTACAGTTACTGAGGAAGTTAATTTTTAAATTTTGTTTCATTGTAAATATTTTAAATATAAACAGGCATAAGAGACTAATGGCATACTGCAGTTTAGAGTTTATAAAGGGTCTAAAACATAGCAGGTATGAGGAAGCATTTGCTGAATATTATGACCATTTAGTTCAGGTCACCCAAGGTTTCTACCTATCCAAGCCCAAGAACCTTTGCTATATTTTGAATTCTGCTCAACCACTTCATTGTTGGAGACTTTCTAGATGATCCTTCATCTTCCCCATATGATTTCTAGGCATGGCTAAAGGAGCACCCCTTTCTTTCTTGGAACTTTTCTGACCACTAATTTGCTTCCTTTGCTGTTTTTTATCCTGCTTCTCATTTCTACAGAGGCTATAAAATAGGATTGTATTTCCACCAGGGTCTCATTCCACAAGTAGCCATAAAACACAGAAGCAGAGTTATTAAAGCCTCAAGGGAAAATGTATGGACAAAATATCAGCCTGATTCATTATGAACAGCTATTATAAACAGTGGGCTTGCTAGCAAATGACAGGAAAACTAATTTGCACCTGCAACAAAATTACCCTACATACATCCACCATGGCTCCCAACCTCCTTCCTCCCCATGGTTTCACTAGGACTCTTTAATTGAAGAAACCCTGCCAATTTAGAAAGCTGTTGTGGCTGTTATTCGTGTTAATGGGGGTTTGACTTCAAGTTTTTGCTAATAATCTCAGGATTGCCTATATATCCAGGTAGCTAGAAAGTCCTCTAGATACCGAAGAGGAGGACCTGACCCAACAATTACTGGGCACTAACAATATTCCAGGCACTGTGGTAAAATCCTTCCCCTGGAACTCCTGAGTAGGTATAAATATTTTTTTCAACCAATGAGGAAGAGGAGGATGATGAAGGTGACTACTTCCCTGAAGTCATGAGTGGCTGAGCTGGGAATACAGCCTCAGTTGCCCAGTGCCAAAGCACATGTACTTGGAAACAACCTAAGTGCTGTGGATGAACGAATGAATAAAAAGTGTATTTATTATTCTATCTATCCATCCAATATACACAATGGAATATTTTTCAGACATAAAAAAAACTTCTACCATTCACCACAATATGGATAAACCTTGAGGGCATTATGCTAAGTAAGATAATTCAGACAGAATAGAAACAAATAATGATAGAATCCCACTTACATGTGGAATTGGAAAAAACTCAAACTCATGGAAACAGACAGAAGATTGGTGGTTGTCAGGAGCTACGGGTGAGGGACATGGGGAATGCCGGTCAAAGGGCACACACTTTCAGTTATAAAGCAAGTGAGATCTGGTGATGACAGTTAACAAGATTGTGTTATGTACCTGAACTTTGCTAAAACAGATCTCTTGTCCTCTCCTGATTCTAGGTTGGATTTTCAAGGTGAAAATCCCAAATTACAAAGACTTACTTTCTTATCAACACCTTCCCGAGCATGGGAGCACTTAAAAACACGCCAATACCAGGGATGTGAACAGACACTTCACAGAGAAGGAAACACATGATTTAATTCATGAAAAAAACACAAAACCCTCTACCTTAGGTACAAATTAGACTACACTAAGATACTACTTTTTACCTCTCAGATTGACAAAGATAAAATTTGGTAAATACACCCTGTTAGCTCCCCACAAGGGTGTGAAGAGTACAAATTAACCACAATTTATAGAAAACAACATAACAAATTTTATATAAATTAAATGGCATGTATCTTTTACTCAGAAGTTCCACTTTTAGGAATTTATCTTATAGATATATTTGTATATGTGTTGAGAGATTGAATATACACGTGAATACTGGTTGACCCATATATAAAATCAGAACTCTGACCCACATCCTATAGCAATCTGTCCAGGAAACCAATCCCTCGTTTATAATAAACAGCCCGGAAAGCCAGCTGGCTATACGTCAGACTCACAGGATGCCAGACAGCTATCTCTAGTAACAATCCAGAAAACTAAACAATAACTCTGTAACAATCAGCTCAACATGTCCAAGACTTGATTAATAACTGATAGCTTCCCTCATTTTTGTCCCCACTTCCAACTTAGGACCAATCAGTAAAAGCCAAATATGCTCCCCTAACCAATCATATCTGATGCCTGGCTCCAGCTTCCCCAGGCCAGCAGTCTCTCCAATCAGGGAATACCTGAAGTCTTCCTGTTTTTCTTTTCTTTTTCGCTATAATGTTTTCCTACTCTTCTACCTGCCTTTGACTCTCCACAGAAATGCAAGCAAGTGGCTGACTCTCTTGCTATAAAGCAAGTCCTGAATAGGTAGTCTCTGCTTTTCTCATTTGGTAGATTTTGCTTATTTCCATAGTGTGCAAAAATGTATGTAAAAGGATATTTATTATAACATTGCTAACATTGCTACTTAAGCAAAAGACTGAAGACACTCAAATGTCACTAACAGGAGAATGGTCCATCTGTAGATGGAATACTGTGCAATTATCAGTGAGAGAGAGGTAGATATTTGTGTGTGTACCTGGGGAGGCCACCAAGGTATGCACACCATTAAGGAAAAAAATCAGATAAATGAAAAAATAAGATAATATATACAATATGTAATCTTATTGTATATAATCTTATATAAGCTTAAATATATCTAAATCTATTCACAAGAAACTGCTAAGGGGAAATGAATTGAATGACTGAGAAATAAAGATGAAGTTCAAAATTACTGTACATATATACCCTTTTGTTTCTTTTTAATTTTGTATTATGTTTATGAATTATTTATTGAAATAAATAGATTAATTTTTGACATTGAACTTTTATTAAATTGATGACTTTTTATAGTCTTTCCTGAAAGTATAGAAGTCTATCCTTGAAGAAATATGATTAGGACTTAAAAATAATTTATAGGAGGAAAGCAATTTGAAAGAGTCCCTCTTGTAGGACTGCAGAGGTTTGAACTCAGAAATGAAACTGAACCTTGAGTAAAATATGTGGTTGAGGAAATTCCCACTCTTCTTCACTATAGCCCTTTCCACACAATAAAACTATGAAGGATCATGTCTTATATCAGGATATGCAACACCTGCAGTAATAGGAGAGTGGTCATTTTCCCATAAATACAACTAAATTGACATATAATTTCCAGCCTTAAAAATATGGCAGTGTATTACAAAAAAATTTAATGCTAATCTTTTGAGTGGGGACCCAAGCTGATCATATACAAGAAGGCTTCCCAGTCCTCCACTCCTGGGAATGTTGTTCTTTCAAGGAAGTAGTGCCAGCTGGAGCAGTGATGGGCCAAATGACCTCCGGTGATCACTCTGGGTGCCAGGAGTCGCAGACAGAGAAGTTCCTGGTATTCCGAAATTTTACATTCACAACAGAGTTCCATAGCTTCATATCTGTTCACTATCAACTATGCTATTATAAAAGTATAAGAAAATTTTAAGAGTCACTCTCTAGTCTTTCTTCCTTCCCCCCACCCCCATCTCAGGAAAGAGCAGAGACCACAGTATTTCTCAAAAGTCAGTCAGATGCCCTGCATCACACTTATTGGGGCAGATTCCAGCTCTGACTCAGCGGTTTAACAAGCATCGCTGATAATTGTCATGCTTGGCAAAGAGGACAGACCTTGCTTAGGACTGAATTATGTATCTGGCCCTACTGAGGAATGAGTTCAGCTGGGGCTTGGCCTGACCTTCCGCTGAATGTTTTCTTTTTTTTTTCCTTTTTTTTTTTTTTTTGCTTGGACACAGGCTCAGTCTCACCCTCCAGTGAACTTGTGGCTCTCAGTGACATTTAGCACTCTGAGTGGGAGACAGGGTTAGGGATGTTCCCTTGGACTTTGAAAGCAGAGCTGGGTTATAAGACAGAGGCAGCAAAACTGACTTGGGATCCCATGAGGTCCAGTAAATTGTAAGAAGCCAGAGACAGAGTGACCATGTTAAGATGTCAGTGGCCGCTCCTACTCAATAATTTTTATTTTAGGATATTTTCACAACAAGTGTTAAGCACAGCCCCCACACCAGAATATAAGCTCTGCAGATTTTTGTTTGTTATGTCGACTGCTATTTCTGAAGCACCTAAATAGTATCTGCCACATAGGAGACACTCAATACAAATTAGATAATTCAGAAGCCCTAGCAGGGTTGTCTAGCCCTCGGCCCAGTATGGCTATGAATGAGGCGCAACTCAAAATCGTAAATTTACTTAAAACATCATGAGATTTTTTTTGTGGTTACGTGTCACAATGTATTTAATGTGTGGCCCAAGACAACTCCTTTTCTTCCAGTGTGGCCCAGAGATGCCAAAAGGTTGGACATCTCTGCTCGTGTCTCTCACAGTCAGAGTTAAGAAACTGGACTTAAGTTCTATTAGTGAATCACTCAAGTCAAGTCCTGTAATTCTGCCCCAAATGCAACACAATTTGGATGACTTCTGCCCAGGCAAAGTGATAGGAACCATTAGCAAAGATGTAGCCCAGGATAATGCTTTCCACACAGATAAATGGATTTAAGCAAAAGATAGTGATGTATTCTCTGACTTAAATACTCTCTAGAAAAAATAGCTCACTAAAGAATACATTTCCCTGGTGTCAAAAAGAATTAGTAAGTATACTGCCAAAATTACAGTCAAGAGGATAATTAAAAGAAATTCCAAAATATTTATTATTCTGTAACAATGTTTAGGATGCATGCATTGTCTAGAAACATGTCCTTTTGATTTGATCTGAGTAAAAAATTATTTTATCTTCTCCAAATAGCTTTTGTAAATAAAATTAAAAGCCAATAAAAGAATAGTTTTTAAAAGTAAAAATCCACCTTTTCTACTTTAATTTTTGCCTGAAGAAAATTAGCATTTTAAAAATATTTGAGTGCTGTATTTCTCTCACAGAATCTGCTTCATACAAGAAGTAAAACATATCTATGTTGATCTGTCTCTGGAAAATCATTCATTGGTCTTTATTTCTCAGATTCCTAGTTATTTATCCAAATGAAATAATCTTATGGTCACTGCAGAAAGATGGAGGGTCTTGTCACTAAAGACATAACGTATGCATGAGGAAGAGGGAGTTTCTTGTAATTAACCACAGAGTTTGAGTGCTCACATTGTGTCAAATACTTTAATTTATTATATGTAAACCTGTAAAACCCCTCCCCAGTAAATATCGCAGCCTTTACTTTTCAGTTGGCAGAGAGAGACTAAATGAATTTCCAAAGGCCACTGATTCATAAATAAGGAAGTCTGCATTGGAAGCACATCCTTGGTACTCCATGGTGTATACTCATTCCATGTTGCCCTTGCACATTTTTTAAAATTACAGAAATTAATGAAGTATCCTATAAACAAAAATGCACTTCACAAATGGAATTGCTATGATTCAACAAATCAAAATTACACTATTTCTAAAGAAAAAACAGGGCTCTCTATCAAATCTCTGAAATAAATGGCCTTTGAGTATAAAATGCCAAGAGCCTGCATTAGATTGATGGTCAGAGGCGAACCACCAGACCCAGGTTGCCAAGCAAGCCCATGGCTCAATATCTGTACCACAGGGGGATGCTATCAGAGCATCAACAGAGTAAACCAGTGACATGCTCAAACATTTAATTGGCCAACATTAAGTATTGCCTGACAGATTCAAATGAAGAGTAAACCATGATTATAAAAGAGGAGGAAATGCTTTGATCATTAATTATACTTGAAAACTAGAAACCAACACATGGATGGATAAAAAAAAAAAAGAGCAACAGATTTTAAAGCAAATGGAAAATGAGGCATTCATGTCAGAGAAGATAACTGCTTATACAAACAGGCTATAAATATTAACATCATTGCCCAAGGAAAAGGTGTCCACACTAACATTTTAACAGAACTTTAACATATTTACTGGATAAATGGTCTGTCCCAGTTCTCAGGCACAATCCATAATCTTAAAAAACAAACAAAATAAAGCATATCCTAAAAAAAAAAACCCACACACAGAGACTTGCTTAGTCCTTCATATTAGGTATTTAGGTTACCTACATGCATATGTGCTTTTGTTAGGGGGTTTTGAGACCCAAAATAGCTAGGTATTTGTCTGTCTTATGAGTAGCTATTTCCTCTCAAAACCAGCATCTAGGGCCTTTCATTTTCTAGCATTCAGAGCATTGGCCCTTCCTACTGCTCACAAGTATGAGTTTCAGCATAAAGAGAAAATGAAACTTTTTTTCCAGAGAACAGTCCACATCACCACTGCCCACATTCAGATGAGAACCAAAGATATCCTTTCAACAAGGCACCTTGCTCTCTGAGGGTCATGGCAATAATTTGAGCCTCAGGGTGCCCTCCTGACCCCACACTTAGTCTCATGGTTTTGTGTGGATCAAAACCAATATTTAGATTAAAAGAATATAAAGAAAATTCTTGAGAAGAGTATAAATAACCATAGAATGTTACAAATGGGGAGACAGTACATGGAAATCATCTAATTCTGTTGTTTATAGATGAGTCCAAAAAGAGTAAATGATTTGGTGAAGACCCTCCTTCCCATTGTGCTTTTTTATGTCTCTCCTATTGGTGAGTATATTTCATTTCTCATATGTTATAAGCTGAAGCAGTTTCTGCCTTTTATCTTGCTATTCTATTTTGCAAAGCAACTCTACCCTTAGAAATAGACTAGAGCAAGACTCAAGATGGTGGAAGAATAAGTGGAAGCTACACTAACCCCCTCCCAGGACCAAACTGGAGTAACAACTAAATTATAGAAAAATCATTCTGAATAACCAACTGAACACTAGCTGTAGAGAGGCCTTATAACCATGGACAGACAGAAGAAACAACTTCACCACAACGAGACTGGTAGGGAATGTAGAGGAGGCACAAGAAGGCTGGCTGGGCTCCCACAGGTGGCAACTGAAGTGCCAGAGGGATATTTCAGTAGCCAGGGGGTTTCCCCTGAGAAGTGAGGGGTCTAAGACCCAAGCTGGGCTTCCCAGCCTATAGCACCAGAGATGATAAAGGAACCCAAATAACATATGGCTGTGAAAAGCAGCCGGACATGTGGCCACTAGAGAGACATGGCTGGAGACACTGAGAGCCTCTTAAAGAGCTAATGTACAAATTCCTTTTACAGCCACTCACCTTGGACTCCAGCAGAGGATGGCCAGAGTGGACTAGAGACATATGAGGAGAGTCTGAGGCTGGTGGCACGGAGGAGAGAACTGAATGGTCAGCCTCTTGGATTCCTGTGTTGAGTCATTCCCCATACTGCAGAAGCCATCTTTTTAGGCAGAGCACTCCTTTCCAAGTGGCATCAGCCTGAAGGGAAGCAACAGCCCCACCTGCAGGAAGTACTCTGCCATACTCTGTAGTGCTTAAGCCCTGCTTCTGAGGAGTATAGCTGGAAGACTTTCACTCTTTAAGCCTAACAGAAAGTGTGCAGACAGAAGCAGATCTCTGGGAGCTGAGACTTTAGCTGACCCTTCCTCAGGCCTGGTGCAGGTTCAAATCAGCCTTGGTGCGCAGCCTCATCTTTTCTACACACAAACAGGCCCAGCAGAGGGAACCACACACTGTGGACTGCTGATAGGTCCAACCAGGATGCCCAGGGCTAGTCATAGGCAGGGTTTGACTAGGACTATACCACCGAGTCTTTGAAGATCTACCTAATATATAGAAACAAAGAGGCAGCCAAAATGAGAAGACAAAGAAACAAGCCCCAAACTAAAGAACAAGAGAATTCTCCAAAAGAAGAACTAGATGAAGTGGAGGCAAGCAATCGATCAGATAGTTTTGAGTAGTGATTATAAGGATACTCAATAGCATAACAAATGACATAGAAACCATAAAAAAAGACCAGTAAGAAATAAAGAATGCAATATCTAAAATAAATAATACTCTGGAAAGAACAAACAGTAGGTTAGGTGAAGCAGAGGATCAAATCACTGATTTGAAAGACAAGGTAGGGAAAAAAACATAAGCAGAACAGCAAAAAGAAAAAAGAATTTTAAAAATGAGGAGAGTTAAATAAATCTTTGGGACAACATGAAGTATAACAACATCTGCATCATAGGAATACCAGAAGGAGAAGAGAGTGAGCAAGGGATCAAGAACCTATTTGAAGAAATAATGACCCAAAATTTCCCTATCCTAATCTAGTGAAGGAAAAAGACACACAAGTCCAGGAAGCTCAGAGAGTCCCAGACAAGTTGGACCCAAAGAGGCCTGCAGTAAGACACATCATAATTAAAATGACAAGACTTAAACACAAGGAGAGAATCCTAACAGCTGCAAGAGAAAAGCAGGCAGTTACAAAAGAGAGAGCACCAATTAACTGCCATCTGATTTCTCAACAGAAACATTTCAGGCCAGAAGGGAGTGGCATGAAATATTCAAGGTGATGAAAACCAAGGACCTACAACCAAGGCTGCTTTACCCAGCAAGGCAATCATTTAAAATCAAAGGAGAAATGAGGAGCTTTCCAGACAGAAAAAGGTAAAGGAGTTTGTTAACACCAAACCAGTACTTCAACAAATGTTAAAGGGCCTGCTTTAAGAAGAAGAAGAAAAATCAAGAAAAAAAAAAAACGGAGGAAAATAGTCTAACAATAAAATGGCACTACATACGTATCTATCAATAATCACCTTAAATGTAAATGGCTAAAATGCTCCAACCAAAAGACAAAGGGTAGATGAATGAATAAGAAAACAAGACCTATATATATGCTGCCTTTAAGATACCCACCTCAGATGGAAAGATACACACAAGGGAATAAGGGGTAATAGACACAGATTGGAATAGACTAAGGAGACATGGCAACAAAATGCAACATAGGCTCCTGGGTCAGATGCTGGTACAGAGAAAGGTCATTTTTAGAAAAAGTAATGAGATCTGAATAGTCTTTGGGTTGGTCAATAACATTATACCAAATTAATGTCTTACTTTTGAAAATTGTACCATGGTTGTGTTAGACATTAACGTTAGAAAATACAGGGTGAAAGGTATCCAGAAACTCTCTGTACTACGGTTGTAACTCTCCTGTAAGTCTAAAATGATTTTGAAAAAAAAAGTTTTAACTGTTTATTTGCTATTCCATGTTTAAATTGAGGTTTAAAATTTTCAATAAATATTCTCAGACTTGCACACATATTCCCAGTTCTCTGCAGCAGTGGTGTTTGTGCCAACAAAATGAAGTGATATCATTACGGTTTCTAGGCACTAAACATAAAACAAACAAATAGAAAGTACCCAAGTTTGGGGAGATAAAGAAAGATATAAGCCAGTTAACAATAGTTTGAAAGTCAGGAGACCAAATAACTTTGCTTTTATACTATTTCCTCCTTCCTGTATATCTCATTTCAGAAGTAATTTTCTCAACTCCTTTAGAGCTCATAAATCTTCTTCCATAATCGTTATAATCACTGATAAAAAAGCTTTTTTTCTTGTTAACTCCATTATATGCTTTAAATAATGAGGACTGTTGAGTCTTTCTAAGTAGCTGCATAGTTGCTCATCTGAGCTACAAGAGAGCAAACAGATATAACGCATTCTCTATATGATACAAATACTTTAGCGATTTCTTAAGAGAAGTAACAAAAAGAAAAGGAGATGAAATTTGTTACTGAAGCTAAAGAACAATGTAAGGTTCTGCAAAAACAAAGGTAAGAAAAATGTTCTCTGGTTGACTATTGATAATCTGTTTTCCTAATATAAAATGTTGACCATGGTGTTTACCCCTGTTCCACCATGGTTTACTGAAAGTATGGAAAAGGAGGGTAAGGAATTGATAATTTGCCTTTCCAAGTCATACATCAGCAGATCACAAGGGGCCACGTCTGAGGCTGATAAAGAGACTGGGCACCTTCCAGAGATTCTAGAGTTTGAGCTCCATGCAGGAACTATATGAGATTTCCTTATTCTATGTATAGGAGGAAGAGTGAAATGAGTTCTTGGTAACCAAAATGGTGGAGAGTGATAGAGATTGTTAGGTGTTCACCAAACTCTATTTCCTCCTTGTCCTGGTGGACATGCTGGACCATATTCCCCAGTTTCCCTTGAAGTTAGATGGGGTCATGCAAAGGAGTTTTAGCCAAGGCAAGTGGGAGAAAGTGATGCATATTGCTTTCAGCATTGGCTCATGATAAAAGTTCCATGAGATTCTTCACACCCTCTCCTTCTCCCATCTTTGGGCTGGATGTTTACACCTAAGGCTACTTTGCTAGTCCCACATTCAAGAGAAAGGAGCTTCTTCCTGCCCAGGTTCCTGGGCCATGGCTCCTCAATCACCACTCTCTCACCAATCTGCACTGTGATGTGAGTCAGAAGTAAATATTGTATTATGCCACTGAAATTTTCGATTTTGTTTTATTACAGCAGTTACCCTACCCTGACTAATTTAGGAATAGTGATATGGAGATTCCCAGCTCTCAACATGCCAAGCGATGTATGTTGTGTCTTGATAGAACAAATTCAGGCAGGCATTCCCGAATGATCTTTCACTAGCTCTTCCTCCTTAGTCCTTTTTTTCCTTTTGTTTTATGTTTCCTACCCTGTGGTTTCATTGTATTGAGCTTCTTTTTGGAAAGTGGGTGATTATATGTTCCAGCTTTCCTGGGATAGTGCTAGTTTATGCCTTTTGTACCAGAATAATGATTAATATTAACCTTTTACTCTCAAGTGTTTGGGTGATAAATTATATGGTCACTCTAATGATAAGCCACCTTATCTCCTTCTTGAGAAGAGATGAGACATAAATAAAGAAATTAATAAAATAGATTAATTACAAAGCAAATTATACTTCATAAGTATTCATGGTTGCATTTTCCCCTTGTTGTTTTTTAGAAAGCCGAAAGTATGGTATGTTCTCTCTGGTATATTATTATACAACATCATTTCTTTACAAGTTTATTAATCACAGTGATTAGGAAAAGATTAAATGGGAAGCCTGTAGAATATAATGCTGAAATTCTTTCAATGATTTAGCAGAAACTGTTTTTGGTGTGTGTTATGTAACATTACAATTTATTAAGTGATGAATCTGGTTATTAAATACTAATCAATATAAAACTGTGGCCATAATAGTTTTGGGTAAAGAGATTCTATACATGAACTGAGGACCCCCTGGAGAAACAGAACTGAAAGGAGATCTGGATCATCTGTCATACCTGGGTAGCTAGGAATTTAAGTTCACACTACAGGTGATGCATAAAAATTAATTCCATGTGAACTTTTTCCATTAAAAAAATTCAAACAGACAAAAAATATTCTTCATTGGCAAACTGGGGGTAATTCTTGATTTCCTGAATCATTAACTGCAAATAGACATTTCTTCACACTCCTTAGAGTCAATTTTAAGAAATCACCTTAAACCATTTTTCCACCACAGGTATAAAAAAGAAACAACAAACTGGAAGCTCAAAGAACTGTGATTAAGTTAGGGTTGATTATAAATTAACCTCAATATAGGTTCTCTTAAAACAATTACAGTGAAGAAATGCCCAATTCAGGAAAGGAGAGTGTGATATGGAAGGGACTATGAGTAGGCAAATAGAAGATTTACCTTTGCTATACCTTCCCCAATAATCCAAGCCCTTGACATATTGAAGATGGATCACATCTCTATTTTAATTTTGGCATGCAAATCTTATCAATTTTATTCAGGTCGCCACCTGAACCTACATTACCGAAATTCTCCTCACCTTAGCTCTAATTTATTGTAACAAAGTGTCATTAACCTTTCATGAGGATTAATCACAAAAGATGCCAAAATTTTGTGTTATAGCCTGTACCTGAAAATCTATTTGAAACATGCTTTACCCATTGAGTTTCTGTCTAAAATAGCTGATTTAAGCCCTTGATATAGTAGAGTTGGTACCCCATTCATTGTGTTATCATTTTATACAGTCTGTCCATAAAAACCCCAAGAGAAGAATGCACTGTCTGTCCATGAAAAATAACCCACCGTCTGTGGCTTATGGAAACAACGATAGAATTTTAAATACCTTGGAAAAGCCATGCACAGTCATTTACATGATTTTTGCCAGCTTTCCTTTGGTTGAATGGCAACATTCAGATATAATGAACAGAGGAACACAATTAAATATGCACCCTAATGAGGAATGGAGAACTGAGGTTTTTGTCATTTTTTGAAAGTAAAAGCTTCCAAAATTTAAAATAATAAGTAATATGACTACTGGAGAGAAGTAAAGGATGCATTATTAGACACAGCAGTAAATGTCAAATATAATATACTGCAGCAATATTCTTCAGTTTGACTATGGCTCTTTTATTT
Source organism: Phyllostomus hastatus (assembly GCF_019186645.2). NCBI lineage: Eukaryota > Metazoa > Chordata > Mammalia > Chiroptera > Phyllostomidae > Phyllostomus > Phyllostomus hastatus. The sequence continues at coordinate 13,918,652 of NW_025333977.1, read as the reverse complement.
CTTGCTCCCATGTATCTCCTGCTGTTAACTGTTCATCTCCCATCAATTTTATTCTCATCAGTATTGCCCTGGTCAGACAGAAAGACTGGCTTGGTTTAATTAAATGCCCCCATTAATAAGAGGGAGCTGGGCAGACTTGGGCATGCCTAAAGCATCACTCTCACATTTGAGCAGGTGGTGACCAGCCTTGAGCTTACACTGAAGTGGATTTTATTTCTGCTTGAGTTGAAGACTCAAAAGAATATTATCTCTAAACATTTCTCTGAGTCTCGAGGCGTTAATGAATGAAAATTATTTATGCCAGGATAATTATTATTGATTTTGGCTCCATAGAACTCTATCATAGTGACTGAGATATATAATGCACCCAACAGTTTTTCTTTGAGTAAGATTTTGCTCCAACTGTTGCACTTGGATCCAGCAAGATGTTCACTCAAATGAGTTTTATTAAAACTGAGGTTTAGGTATTGAAATATTACTAGCTGTTTATAGGTCAAGGGAGGATATAGGCACCTTTAATTAATCTTTACCAATTTCAGCATGATAAGAGGAAGATGAGCAAGGAGGAAGAAGAAAAACAGCAGTGCTGGGATCTGATAACCCAGGAGGTCACAGATTCCTCTCACATGGGAGCAGGAAACCAAAGGACCAGACACCACCACCACCATGCTCATATGAGCATGCTTCTGTGTGTTTCCTTGCAGAATGAAAATGAGTCTAATTCCACATCTGTTTGGGGGGAAGTGGGTGAAACTACAAATGTTGGCGGTATCAACAGTTTACGAGCAGCATGAAGTGCAGAAGCACGGGCCCTGCTCAGGAGGTCCCTGCAAGGAATCATGGTGCACTCACCGAGCGATGGCGCATGTTTGCACTGGAGAGAGTCTAAATTAGAGGCAAACCTAACTCACAGACTATTTTCAAAGTGATTTGGTTTTACCATTAGTTCTTATTTATGGCATGTAATTCATATAATTTTTTATAACTTTAAAAAATTAATCCACAATCAAAAGTGTCAATTACTTTCTCTTGTCAATATTCCCTGCCCACCCTTGTCCATATGCACATGTAGCAGATCAGTGTGCCAGGTGCTCCCCTGGGCACCGCCCACAGAGCTCATTTCATCCCCACGATGACTCTAATCCCCATTGCACAGGGGGAGCCTGAGAATTAGGAAAGTTAAGTGACTTGTTTCCCATTGTGTGGGAAGTTAAAAGATCCTCAAATTCAGTTTTGGTGAATAAAAATCTAAAGCCTATACTTAGCAACTCTGTAACAGGATACCTGTATTATGTGATCAGATCGTGGATGGACTTTTGCAGCCTGCTTTATTTTTACAACTTGCTAAATGAACTTGTTCTTATCTTTTTTTATTGGCTGCACAAAATTCATTTGGAGAAATCCATTGTGACTTAACTGGCTCACTATTCTTAGATATTTATGTATTTCCCAATTATCTGCCTGTGTACCTAGCACTACAATGAACATTTTCTTGCATAATGCTATTCTCTTCCTCCCTTTGAATTAGTTCTTAAGGATGAATTCCTAGCAGTGGTATCATTTTGTCAAGGAATAGATCGATAGATAGATTTAATTATATAATTATAAATCTATATTATATATTTAATTATTTTAAATACATTTACAAAACTGTACAGAGGTTTTAGGAAATTTTTCATGAAGGGGTAAGGATATATGACATATATTACATTCTTTCCACCTTCCTTATAAATTGCTACATGCTAAGTACTGAGCTAAATGTCAGGGATACAAAAACACCAGAAGATTAGACCCTTGCCTTCCTGCTACTTCATTCTAATAAGATAGAAATTACATTTAAATATATATATTTTTCATAAGTTGTATGATGACAAAATTCAAACCAGGTCCTTCTAAATTAGGAGAAATAAAGACTAAGATGTTAAGATACTTGTGTATTTTTTTCACAAAGGAAGATAGCATTTTTAGGTGCCTGGTGTAGTCTCAGCTCCCACACCTACAACATGTCCTTGGGTAATTTACTTAATCTTTCAGTTTCCACTCATGTAGAATGGACATAATGTGTTGTTATAGGAATAACTGAGATGACACCTCTGGGTGCTTAGGATGGTGCACAGCACCTAGCAAGCACTCAGTCACTGTTGGCCACTTCAGCGGTGTGTCAGAGCCTGCACACCACCCCTAGGAACCAGTCTGCCGGCATGGAGACAGCAGCGGGGGCCCTGGAATAACACTGTTTAAAACACTCTCCCCTGGCTGGCTTAGCTCAGTGGATTGTGCGCGGGCTGCAAACCAAAGTGTCGCAGGTTCTATTCCAGCCAGAATACATGCCTGGGTTGCAGGCCATAACCCCCAGCAACTGCATATTGATGTTTCTCTCTCTCTATATATATATATATATCTCCCTCCCTTCCCTCTCTAAAAAGAAATAAAATCTTAAAAAAAACACTCTCCCTAGTTGGCATTTGCCAGTGATCTTTTTTATTTTCATCATTTAAAATATGAGAGTGAATATATCTGAAGAAAATGTAAAACAAATGAAAACTGTTTGTAAAGGTATACAACAAAGAAGTCATGAGAAAATGCTAACTGCCAAAAGGGATTATGCTTCACCCTTTAGCACCACTGGAAATTCCACTCTCAAATATGTTGGAGGTATTTTTTCCTAAGGGTTCCTAAAATTTGGAGTTCATGGATCTCCTTAAAAAAGAAAGTAATCCCCATATAATTCCATTTTTTCAAGTGTTTAGAGAATGCCTACCATGTGCTAAGAGATGTAGAGAGACAAAGGTGAAAGAAAAAAGTCGTAAGACAAGCATACAAACAACTACAAAAATATGAAGTATATACAGAGGTTACATGGAATAATGGCTCAGAGCTGGTCTCTGAGCCAGACTGATGAGGTATGAACCATGGCCTAGGCACTTAGTAGGGGTGTGACTTCATAAGTTGCTTAGCTTTTGTGCTTTGACTTTCTCCATCTGTGAAATAAGGATTAATATTAGCAACTACTTCCAAAGGCTGATGTGAGGCTTAAGTGAGTTAATTTATATAAAGTGCTTAGTATAAAGCAAGTACAATATTCATGTATACTATTATTAATTTTAAGATGGATTGTGACAGATGTCACAAGGCATGTTAAGAAGACACACAGTGCACATTTCAGAAAGAGAGTATATGCTCCAGGAGAGCACGACAAACTTCAAGGAGGAGGTGAGTTGGGTTATTAATAGTGTGATAAAGGCAGTAAGTATAAGCAAAGTACAGAAGTAACCTAGCAGAGAAAGAGATGAGTCATTTGAGGAAGATGAAGGCACAAGGGGCTGGTGGGTGGGGTTATGGGGTCATCATTTGACAAGACGGCTCCCCATTGGCTCTCTCAGGGTAAGGGCACAATAAACACCTTCAGGTGTTAGATAATAGAGTCTCCAGATTCAGGTATGGGCTTTAACTAAACATTTCCATTGCTTTGGTTGTCACATAGCTTATAGTCAAAGATTAAGAAAGTTCATTTAGTCATGTTCTACAGGTTTGTCTGTTAAGCAAGTTCCAGGAGAAATGTTTAAAAGTACACTTGGCTTAAGATAATAGAAAAATATAGCTAGTTCAGCACAAAGCAATGATAGCTTTAATAATAACAATGATTGTGAGATGTTTAGTTTCTGCTTTTTGCTTTAAAGATAACTACCATCACTGATGTACAACCACGAGCTATTCTGCAGAACCTTGGTTCCTCAACCTGGTAAGGTCACCTGACCACAGTGAGGAAGACACCAGACAAGATGATGTCAGGAACGAATGAATCAGGCTAAGGAAAATGCTGAAGCTTTCAGAAGAACTAACCAATCAGCTTTGCCTGTGACCTCTTCCCCTTTACCCTCAGTCTTTGCCTTTACAAACCCCTGGTGAAAAACCATCAGGGAGTTTGGATTTGAGCACTAGTTCCCATTCTCCTGGCTTGGTGCCCTGACAACAAACTGCACTGATTTCTCCACTGTAAAACTCAGTGGTCAGTGTTTGCACTGCTGAGCATCGAGTGGGTGGACCACCTTGTTTGGTAACCTAAGTATAGCACTGTAAGGCCTACAGGTGACAACAGGACATTGTAGTCAGTACAAAAGCTCTGAATTTTGATGTAACTCCATGTGTTTAGAACATGTTAAGAGTTCAGTTTTGGTCAAATGATAATTGTGCTGAGTTAAGGGTTGGCTGAAGGGATTCAGGAGAAGAGCAGAGGAGGAAGCTGAAGAGGGGAACAGGGAGGCCTGGGAAGTCCAGGAAGTCCACCGACACCATGTTCAGTAACTGGGCTTCATTCTGCAAGCCAGCATTTCTCAAGTGTATGTGGTCTCCTCAGTCTTTGCCTTGGAATCTACTATGGTGATGATTAAAAAGGCAGATTTCTCAGGCAGGGAGAAGGCTATCAGACCAAGAGGGTGGCAGAAAAAGGAGGCAAGTGGTTGCTTCAGGAAAGGAGAAAACAGAAGTCATCTTCCGAAGTTCCTCCTTCTGACCCTCACCTCACCAAGATCTTCCTTCACCATAAGGTAGCAGGGGATAATGTAGCTAGACTTGGCAATTAATAGCTCTCCTACCCATCGGCTTGCAATTACCACCTGAAGGCCTGAATGTATGTTTAAATCTTCTTTGAGGTCCAGGGTATGGGAGCTCCCTCCTGCAAATGGTAGGCAAGACCACATCAGGGAAGGAATCATCCTCTGGTCATTTGCAGGCATCAGAAACACATTGTGGCAGATCAGGAGTGACCTGTAGACAATTAGGGATCATTGTGAGGAAGCCTCACTGCACAGTGACTCACTCAGACAGCTGGAAAGGGATCACATGGTACAGGGCATACCAGGCTGTGTGAAAAATAATGCAATGGCAACAGGAACCCTAACAAAGATGTCAAGGATAGAAGCTACAGAGCCAGGAAAATGAGCTAACATTTCCAAAGCTAACATTTTTCTTAAGCCTGGTAATCAATCTAAAGAACCAATCTTCTTGGTGTAGTAAATGCCTATGCAAGGCTGTCACCATGGTGGTGTCCTTCAAAGTCTACTCTTTCGCCTTCATTTGTTGTTGTTGTTGTTGCTATTGCTGCTGCTGTTGTTGTTGTTGTAGCTGCTATATTCAAAGATCCATCTGTATCTTTTTCTTAATTCAATAGACAGGCTGAGTCTGTTGTAAATTCCATTACTCAAGGCAGCACCCATACAGGTTCCCTATTCAGGTTCATGTGGGTGAAAGGAAAAAATGGTCCAGGTTGAAGGTCAAACTATCAGCGATAAGGGAGGTCTGAATGAATGAAACATACCGGTGTCTTCCTGTGCAAACTAACTGGAGGGTCTTGAGAAAGCAAAGTACATATACACACAGAGCTACACACATGCGCAGGCAGTCAAATAATCTCATTTGTAAAGTCAGTGAAGAATTTTCTAAAACATGTGTTTTAAAATTAAATAATGACTTAATGTTGTCCTTTGCAAAAGCTTGAATATTTCTGACTCATTATTAATCTGTTCGAATTTGTATCAGGAGAAAGTATATCCTAGAACTTTGAACAAAATGTTACGTGGTAAGGACACTCAGGTACTGAACATATTTTAAGAAGAGAGAGAAGACATTTAGATTTCACCAATGCCTCATTTGTTCCAGGAACTGTCCAGAAGTCTTGTCAAATGTGTATTATTTCATTTAGTGCTACCACAATCTCATATAGGCAACAGAAATCATTCCATATAGTGGTTTGTACTCCAAAGACTCTAAAAGATATTTCTGATATGCAGTACCTGAAAACAGTGTGAAAGTAACAATAAACATAACAAGAATTGTGTCTGCAAACCATTTTTGTAAGAACTATCATCTCTGCTTTTCTAAATAAAAGTAATAAATAAAGCTCAGGAAGTTAATTGACTAAACCAGCGAAACCCAGTTCAATGTGAATCCTAAATATTGAGATTTCCAGGCCCACATTCTTCTTCTCAGAGTCTCCTTTTAACAGAAACTGATCTTGGAGGAACCAGAAACCACTCAGGCTACATCTGGGGTTACATCCCACCCTGTCCTCACCATCATCCCTGAGATATCATGATTTATAAAAAATATATATTTGCTCATTCAGATGACCAAAACATATGTCTCCCATATATTTGGTCTTTGTCCACAATTACTGGCTCACAGCCCCCCAAACCCTTGGACTTTCCTAAGTTTCCAGAGTGATAAAGTTGTCTTTTGCTTTGTTCATGAGGTGACTTTTGGAAGGCACCTAAGAGTGGGGACTGGTTGCCAGTGGACCCAAACATGTGATGAGGTTAGAACTTTCCATCCCACTGCCCTACCTCTACCCTCACCCACCAACCCCCAACTCGTGACTTTGGGGAGGGGAGGGGGATGGAGGCTGAATCAATTGCCAGTGGCCAATGATTTAACCAATCGTGATTGTGTAAATAAGCCTCCATAAAAACCCAAAGGGACAGGGTTCAGAGAGCTCTTGCGTTGGTGAACACATGGAGGTTCTGGAAGAGTGGCACACATTTTCTTTTAACATTTTAAAGTCATCATTGTTTAGGAAGTGAGTGCAGCATGATGGGAGAACCAGGCCTCTGGCATCTCATGGCCCTGAATTCAGACTCTGGTCCCAGCCCTTCCTGACTGTGAGGGGCTGAGCAAGTGACTTAACCTCCCTTAAAAATGACAAAGGTAACACCCATCTGAAAGCACCAAGCACTGTCTCTGCCCGCTCTCCCTCCTGTCTCACAGAAGACATCATTCGTGATTGGAAATTGAGGTTTTGGGCAATGAAACATAACTATGCAATCTGGTACCAAAAGTTAATGTAGATAACCCCTGAAGTTTCTACACTTGTCACATTTAAGCATCACTTTACTTAGTCTTTTCCCCCCCATCATTGACATGTAAGGAACAATAGTAATTTTACATTAAGAAAGACTAAAAAATAATGAATACAGTTCAAAAATTTCATGAGCTATGTTTATGTATAAGTATCTTGAGAGAAACTCAAAGGTCAAAACGAACCACATCCACCATCTAGAAAGAAAAATGTAAGCCTGTATAGTACTAACACAGGGCAGTAACGACATGGCAGCAGGCGTCTGTAAATCAATGCCATGGTTGGGGAGGGTGGGTGAGGAAGGCTACTTCCCAAAGGCTGAGAGAGGAGAAGTGGGCCTGGACTGATAAGAGGATCCCTACCGGAGGCAGAAGCAAATACGGGAGGAGCCAAAGGAAGGACGAGTGGACAGCAGAAAAGTAGAGGATGCTGAGGATAATATTTTAAAATGCACAAATATTAGAGCTATTTTGAAATGAGGATGAAATTGAGTGAGAGGAGCAATTTTGGGACAGCTGTAAACTTCCTCATTGGATGACTGTTTTATGTTGGGTGTGACCTCTACCTTGAATCATTCAGGGTAAGAAAAATATGCTCTAAGACACATGCCACTCCTATCTCCAAAAGTCTGAACTCAGGCCAGCTGGCAAAAAGACATGCTGATCAGGTAGGACATGGGGTGAAAACTAACCTTTCTCTTTCTGGGAATCATCTGGTTCTGATCCATTCGAAGAGTAAGTAAGAATATTCCTAATTCTTACAGATCAGCACAGGACATAGGCATGGAATACCTATGAAGACTGGGCAGTTAAAGTTGCTAAATAAAGATTTATCGCCATCCTAAATTTTCTATTATAATTTAAGACTCTAAAATCTACTTCAGACTTCTCTGAACAAAGACAAAAGCTTGATTTCTCTCATTCTCTTTTTTTCTCTGAAGAGTGAAACCTTGATTCTATATGAAGGCTTTAAAATGTTTTGAAGGTGGAAATCTCAGTAGCAGAAGAATAACTGTAAATAGATTTTGGCAGAATTTGAATAATTTTTCAACTTTCTGCTGCGAATGCAGACAATAGCCAAATAAAATTGTAAATCATGATCTGCCACTTGAGAGTTTCATTGAAAGAAAAATGTCATCTCAAATCTCAGCCAAAAGGTAGGCTATAAATAAATACCTATACACTCTGAAGTTACAATTTCCAAAGTTGTTTCACTACACAAAGGGGGATAGTTTGAAGCATCTCATTAGCAGTTCCAGCTTGTGAGAGCTCATTGAAAACCCCAAATCAAATCGATGATATCAGTATTTGTCATTTACTGTTGATGCAGAGATGGAACTAAATAGGCATGCTGCTAGCAGTAAGATAAACATAATCCACATTTATCATGTGCTGCTAAAACAAGGGTTTGGAGGTTTTAGAAGCAGGCTATTGTACTTGCCCTACCCTAGTGCATGAAGCCATTAGAGATGCACTTCCCCAAAATTCTAAAGAGCCACTAATCCCACCTCCTCACTGTATACTTGTGGAAACCAAGTCCTAGAGGGGTTAAATAACTTGCTCACCCTGCCCAACAGCACGTGACACACTCCAGATGGATGACCACACAGCTCCAAAGACATGGGACCTGCAGGGTACTGTCTTTGGAGTTAGGATGCACCCAAGATCATGTAGCTTCTGCCCCTGATTTCCACACATGTATCTAACCTGAATCTTTGTGCTGCTGATTCTTGGAAGTCCCCTGTGCTACTTTAACTTCCTTCTAAAGAAAATAATTACCTGAGAAAATTCTCTTTCCTTGCCATCTCCCTCCCTCAGGAAGAAAGAGAAAGAGAAAGAGAATTATTTTTCATCCAATAACTATTTAGTCAGACTGTCTGAATGACATCTTGAGAAATTAGGCTTTCAAGAAAGCTCAGCAGCTAATTTGCTGTTTAGGACAACAGAGGAAAGGAAGCATGGAGAGGGAGAAGACACATGTCTCCTATTTATCTGGGGTCCTGTTGCATTAACCACCTGCTCTTCAGCTCATTTATAATTCCTCCAGACAGACTGCTGCTTGGCCTTGTCACGATGACCTCTCAGAACTGCAGGGCAGTTTCAGACCATAGATTGGAATACGCAAAGGCCAGAGCAAGAAACAAAATTGTAACTTGAGTGACATCTTGTCACTTCCATACCACCTTCTTGCCTCTATCTGAAACTGACATTCATCAAGGTGAATAAATGGAGCAGATTTGGTTACCCACAGAGGATCACAAAGGCCTCACAACACTTGTGCAAGGCCTTACCGGCCTTTCTGAGAAGAGATGTTTCCCCTTCTATTTTGGTACTCAGTTCCATATGGGGAGCTTGCTTGGGCAATGGATCCAAGGTCATTCTTTCTATTAAAGAGCAAATGGTCAAACAAGGAAGGAACTTTCAAAGGTAATGGTAGAATTTATCATAGCTTCTCTGGAAAGTAAAGCCATTTAATACTGGCTGTGACTAAAGAATATGAAAATAACCAATCAAAAAGGAAACATTGTTTCAGTTATTGGCTAGCATATTGCCATGATGAAAGATTGCTTAACAGTTATTATTTTTAACCCATACAAAGGGATGCCAATTACAGACCTCATCATTTAGTGTTGAGATGGTCATCAGATGAGAGGGTCATTGAGAAGATGCCTCTTTATTGGCAATCAACTCCAGAGAGGACACAAGAGTAAGACTATAGAAAGGATGAGAAAATTTTCATAGCTTAAGCAAGGTTGGGGCTTCTACAACAGAGATCCTACAAACATTCCGCGACTCCCTGAAACAAAGCCAAACTGAAATGCAAGACCAATACCCAGAAATTCCTATACATTATACAACAACATACCCATAAGCAACTAAATTAAAAATAATGCAAAACTGAAAATACGCAAACGTAACATTGTAGAGGAGCCAGTAACATAGTAGAAGATGGTTTAGTTATCTAACAAGCACATTTGCACGTGCACACACACGCACTGCTGAAGCACGTAAACGCTAACACATCCGTGTTTGCGCCACTCCTGTGAGGTATGGACTGCATCGAACCCTGAGTTCTACCCTCTGGGTTCTCGTATTCTCCTAGATTTTGGCAAAATAATTCTTCTCTCTTGACAGTTATTTGATGTCCTTTAAAAAGCACTATATTCCTAATGTCTTTATATTGAATGACTGGCAAGCACGAAGGAGACATACATCACTTACAATAAGGGATAAATGTTTGTCTCAGTTGTCTAGCCAACTAGCCAAAATTTTTGTTTAATTCATCAGGTATAAATTCAATATTCTTACTTATTTTTAGGAGAAATATGAAACAGAGAAATAGAGAATATTGCAATAAACCTCCACGTATTCATCACTAGACTTAAAGATTTTCTGCCCTGGGTGGTGTGGCTCAAAGGACTGAGCAATGGCCTGTGAACCAAAGGGTCACTGGTTTGATTCCCAGTCTAGGGCACATGCCTGGCTTGTGGGCCAGGGTCCCAGTAGGGGGTGCACTAGAGGCAACCACACATTGTTGTTTCTCTCCCTCTCTTTCTCCCAACATACCCCTCTGTCTAAAAATAAATAAATAAATCTTTAAAAAAAAAGACTTTCCTATACATTATTTCTCTTTCTCACTCTCCCCTCCCCATTCTCTGAATTATTTTAAGGTGAACCCCGAAATGAGCTTATTTTACTCCTAAAATTTCTATATGCATCTCTAAAATAATATGGAGGTTTTCTTAAATAATTATGGCCTAACCATAATGTCCTCATTACACTGAAAAAAAGTAATAATAACACTTTGGTATAGTCTAAGATCTTTGCGTGCTTTTCCTGATTATCTCAGTTGGTTTGTTTTAATCAAGATTTAAACAAGGCCCATATATTGCACTTAGCTGTTATATCTTTTAGGTCTCATTTAATCTAGAATAGACCCCTCTTTCTTCTATTTTTCATAATACTTATTCATTTGATTGATTTATTAAAGAACCTGGGTCATCTCATACATTCACAACTTTGCTGATGGCTTTCTTATGAGGTTATTTAACTAGTTTCTTCTTTTGCTTTAGCTGCTGTAAATGGAAGTTAACCACAATACTTGATTGGATTTGGATTTTACTATTTTCACAGGGATATGTCATAGTTGGTGCTGTTTAATTTGAGCTAAATTACATCAAGAGGACACAATCTTACTGATGCTGGGACCGATCAATCAGTGGGTTCAGGTGATGACAAACTGATGCCTCCTTGATATAATTTCCCATCAGCTTTTCATCTTGTGGCTTCATTCATTCATGATCATTCCTGAATCTATTATTTCTGGGGGTTTTTTTCCAGTTCATACAGGAAAAAAAAAGAATACATGCTTAATTCATTCATATTAGTGTTCTATTTTTAAGGTAATGAATTATTCCTCTAGTTATTTCAGTGATGTCCAATTCCTTCTCTTTCTCTTTTTATAGCTTTATTATGAATGCATACATTTTTATTATTTAGCCTGTTTACAATAATTGCATTTGTTATCCCTTTCATGCCCCAATTGTCTCATCACTAGCCCATGGGAGCTTCTGTGTCCTTTGATGACTCTGTGGATTGCTGGAACCTTCCCTTCAGTTTCATATGTTTTCTGCCCAAGACCTGGAATCGGTCATTCCTCTAAGTGACCCGGTTCCTGTCAGAGTGGAACAGTATTTGAAAGCCACAGCCCGGGTAGTACGTACACTCACTTCTGTTGGGCTAGTATCGCTTCCATGTCTTTCACTGGACAGAACTAAGAAATACACAATGCTTTTAGAAATATATAATTTTTAAAGAAAAATAAAATTTTAAGTTTATATTGCCACCATTGCCAATTTACATTTAATAATGTAGGATTTCACTTAATTTATTGGGTTTTTTACTGAATTTATTTTCTCACATCTGAAAATCTTGATTCCTTACAATAGTAAAATAATTATTTACTTACATCATGTAAATAACTACAACTTTAGAAACAATAAAATAGTTCTGATATAATATCTACACTGCGAATGAAAAAAGTTTAAGATTTCTTTGTAGCTCTGTATGCCCTCAGATAACATTTTTTTTCAAAGGTAGTCAAAATGCTATGTCCTGAAGTCACTTGAAATAAGAGTGGGCATGGTCCCTACACTCCTAGGGCCTTACTGGGGGAAACAAAAAATAAACAAGTAAAATAAATTAATTAAATAATAACAAATAGTGAAAAACCAGAGAAAAGGAAAGAGGGTCGGATGCAGTTTGAGAGAATGGTAGTTGAGGAGGACTTCCGTAAGGAGCTGCCATTTAAACTAATACTCAGTGATGAGAGGGAGCCAGAGAGGTGAAAGGGAGGGAGACGAACACTCCAGACAAATAGATAGACTATGTGAAGCCCAAAAGGTGAAAACAAACAAATAGAAAAAAATGTTTGTATTCAGGAAAATGATAAAAGGCTGGTGTGGCTGAAGCATTATGAAAAGACGATGGCCAGATCATCTAGGACTTTATGGATCATGGTAAAGAGTTTGAACTTCACTTAAGGTGCAGTTGGATGCTATGGAAGTAAGGGGATGGTGTGATGCAATTCAGGCTGTAGTAAGTTTGTACTGGCTGCTCTGTGGGGATCAGGTGAAAGCAGGCAGGGAACTCAGTGTAGGAGACTGCAGTGGTGATCTGGTGAGAGATGATTCCAGGGTGTTGGTAATGATGATGAAAAAATTATATATCGAAGAGATGTTTTTGAAGGTAGACTCAACAAGATTGGGTGGCGAATGAGAAGTGGATGGGGAAGAAGGAGTGGTGGAAGAAGGAAAGGAATCAAACTTTGAGCAAAACATCACTAACTACAGATGAATTTTATTTTATAAGCAGAATTAAAAACTTAAAGTAGAAACAAAAAAAACTTATTAAAAAACCACCCATTAAAACCAAACAGCAATTATACCATAAAGCAAGAATGTTTAATTTCTATTATATAACTCATCATATCAATTAATAAGGCAGCCTATATTTTATGGGCTGGATCTTCTAGTGTATATGGTAAGACTATTCAGAAGGAGAAAACACATTTATTATTATTTGTTAATGATAAAATTACATGCTTAGAAACATCAAAAGAATCAACTAAAAAACTTGTAAATACTAATAAGAGATTTCCATAAGTTAAAGAGATATAAATCAACATACGAAAAGCCATTGTTTCCTATATTCTAGTGATAACCATTTAGAAAAGGAAAAAATGAAGCAACTAATTTGTAGTGAGAATAATCTTAATAAGAAAAATGTACATAATGAAATTCCAAATCTTTCCTGATATCTGTATCTATATTCATAACCATATCTATTTGAACATGCTATGTTCCAAGACAGGAAAAACAAATTTGAAAAGATATCAATTCTTATCATATCAGTTTATAGATTTGGCACAACTCTAATTAAAGTCACCAAAGATTCCTTTTGAAATTTAACTATATAATTTTAAAGTTTATTTGGAATGAGTGTGACTAACCAAGAACATGAAAAGAAATAAAGTAGAGACTTTCTGTACCAGAAATTAAAATCTATAATAAGGATGTAATATTTCAGGCAGTCTGATACAGGTACTAGAATTGACAGATATAACAGGAAAGTAGTTCAGAAAGAGATTTTAATAGATTTTTAACATGTGATAAAGATCGTGTCACAAACCAGTCAGAACAAAGGATTCATTGGCAAACAGTGCTCAGGTAGTGGGTTAATTACTTGGAATAAGACTTAGATTTCTTCTATTGGGAGAATATTTCCCTCAAATATGAAGGTAAAAGATTAATATACATAATTTTAAGGAGCTGTACAAATAATTGAGAAAAACAAAACCTCAATAAAACAATAGGCATATACATAGCTAGACAATTCACAAAATAAATTAAATGGCAATAAAACATGTGAAAATGTTAAACTATAGTAATTAAAATTTAAAAATTTAAAACATATGCTACTTTCTAACTATCAAATTAGTGGTATTGGCGGACAGTTCCAGAAATGGAATGATATATATCAAGATCTTTAAAAAAATTATAAAAAAGCTTTATGCTACTTATGGTAATCTCTTTTTAAGGAAATAGAAATGTAAAAATATATAAACATCTCCAGTATTAATGCTGTTGATATCAATAGTGGTGTGGTTCAATTAGTTACAGCTCATATATCTATCAGACTTCCAGGAATTTTAATGACATATAAATTAAAACATAAAGTTTAAAAAGCAAAGTTAAAAATATTGAAAAATTTCTTAAGGGAGATATATATATATATATATATATATATATAGCAAAATTCTAAGGACATTCACCTACATGTTAACAATGGTGGTCTCTGTCTATTAGATGAAGGGTAAGAAATATTTTTTAAACTTTGTCTATAATTTATAAAATAAGTATAGACACATTATGATTAAAAATAAGTATTGTTATAAAATGAGACAGAATTTAATAACGAATGTAATTTAGAAATATCATCTCACAAAATATGTTGATTTTTTTAAAAAGGTAACCTGCCATTATTTGGTAGATTTCACTTATTTAGCAGCCTCACTTCCTAACAGTTTAGCACAGTCATCACTGTACTTCGACTTAAAGTGCAAGGAGCTCCTTTCTTCCACTGGCAAAGCTCAGATTCATTGGTCTTTATAAAGATGCAAAATGTCTTTCCTAAGAGTAAGCAGGTTCTATGTCATACCTTTTAGCTCTTTACACTGAACAATTCCTCTCAGCACCTTTTACTCAAATGTACAAATGGCACATTACTGTTTTTCAGCTACATATGTATATGTACTTAAGCACATATGTGGAAGCCTATGTGTTTCAAAATGATTCTGATCCAAGTGAAGGAAACCATTTAGAACCGTTCCATGTAATTATGATCACATAGCTTAAACTTCACAAGAATAAATGCTTCCTGGATCCCAACAAATTTTCTTGCCTTTCTTTTCCTTCCAAAAATCATTAAAATGAAATTCTAAAAGTATATACTTCTTCCTGCTTCTAATTAGCTTATTCTTTGTTTAGTTGGCAAATGTGACATTTGCATAACCAATAGCTTTCTTTCAAAGAGGACTGTGATTGTGGGTGATTCTGAAAAGTCTAAAAAAGGTTTTGTAGCCTTCAACAGGGTCCATATAACCTCTCAAACAGAAGCTTCCCAGCCACAATGGCCATGTGTCAGACAGGGAGCTCCCTCCACACGTGCACACACAGATCACTCCTCCCCCATCCCTTTTCTGCTGGCACAAGTCCGAGGTACTGCTCCAAGTGTGAAATGTGGGTGCAGGCAGCAATTCACAGACTGTGCATAGCTTCTTTGTGTTTGTTGGTGGGACACTGGAAAATGGGGCTGGCACAGTTCAGCCCTCACAAATGCTTAGAGCCATCCCTGGGGACAGGAATATCACAAGCCCAGAAAAACACAGCATTTAGCTGCTTGGTACTGAGAAATTTCAGGCAGATTTCCAAAAGCCTTCGAAGCTAATGTTGAATTGACAAAGTGCCAAAACCTTTCTGGCATTAAATTTCCACTCTTTACTTCTCTCCCTTCAGGTCAACAGTTGTTAAAACAATAATAATGTGATAATGCCACCCTGTGTTCCAAATATCTCGAAGCACCATCTTGTTAAGCCTCTCAGTGTCCCTTTGGGACTAATGAGAATTGAGCTGACTTATGCATTTACAGAAGAGATAACCTCACTGGAGATAGGTCAAATGCCTGAGCAATGGCCATAAGACCATTGGCTTATGTGATAAGGTCCCACGTCGGAATTTTGTTCTAAAATCTATGCCAAGTGTTGTAGAAAAGGACCTGAAAATCTCAGCTAACATCAGAAAGGGCCAGAGCAAGTATCACACAGGATGCTGGGTTGAGGGGTGGGGGATGGGGGGTAGGGGTGAGTTAATAAACTAGTGAAAGTGATCAAAACACACCCCAGGAGGGACAACAAGGCACAGTCTAGGCATAGCAGTAAAAGCACAGTCTAGGAGTCTTGCCAATTTGAATCAATGAGAATTGGCATGTTGGCATGGGCCATTGGTAGAGCTAATGTGGCATAAGGGCCATCTTACCATAGCAGGCACAATGGATCTGCTCTTTTTTTTCTTTTCTTTTTAAAGTACATGTAAGCCCCTGTCCCATAAATACAGATTCCACTGTTACAGGAGTTGGTACAAGGAACAGGACTCAACCCCTACTGCAGAAGTAACTTCCCTTCCCTGAACCCTAGCAATCTGGCTTTAAACACACAACCTAAGTCAGTCAGTGGGACAGCTCTGATTCAGGGCTCTGAATCTGAAAGGAGGTGTCGTAGAGCATCAAGGCACATTTTAGAATTCCTTACGACAAGTGCATCCAATGTCATAAGGTCAGCAGCACTCCCCACAATGTTGTCCCTTAGACATGCCTTTGTCTGGGGCTCTGGCCAACCAATTTCCTTTAGTGCCTCCTTGTTTCCTGAGCCTGATGCTCCAGCCTTCCTTTGAATTCAATTAGATAGCTGATATCTTTTTAATAATATTTTTAGCTGGAATTAACTAGGGTCGGTTTCTGTAGTTTGCAACCTGGAAGACTGGAAGAGGCAATGACCATAGAGAAGTTAACATTGAGCAGACCTAGCAGCGCATGTCCACCTTGCAGCAGCAGGAACTGTAGGTGTGGAGGAAGAGCTCTGCCCAGGTAGGACAGAAGTCCAGATATGGCAGAAAGTACTAAGTGATCTAAAATCCATGGTTCATCTCATGTTTATGTATCCCATAGGAAATACATTTTCCAGTTGCCCTTGCAGTTAGGTGTGCATGTGACTGAGTTCATGAAAAAGAATGTGAGTTGAGTGAAAGTATGTCTTTCAGACCTGGCCCATTAAAACCTTCCATGTGTGCTGCTCCATTTCTTTTTCCCTTTATGGTTTGCTTTAGGTTTTGACTCTAGGGTGGCTTTGGAAGCCACATATTAAAGATGGCAGAGCTCACATCATCCTGGGTTCTCTGAATGACTGCATGAAGGAGGGTCATCCCACTTACCTGCTCACTGGTCTAGTATTGATACCTAAGCAAGAAATAAACTCCTGTTGTGTGAGCTATTATACTTTTGGGGGATCTGTTTGTTACTGCATAGCCTACATATACCACGTATAGTAAAAACCTAGTTAATTAAGGAAAGATTCAAATTCAGAGCAAGGCCAGAAGCAGTGTTGACTTAATGATAGGCCCTTGAATTGATGGTCTACAGCATCAGAATTTGTCCTGATTAGGAAAAGGACAGAGGGCAATTGGGACGGAAACTTTCTTTTCCTTTTTTAAAAAAGATTTTATGTATTTTATGTAAAAAAGATTTTATGTAGAGAGAGGGGAAGGGAGGGAGAAAGAGAGGGAAAGAAACATCAGTGTGTGGTTGCCTCTTGTGTGCCCCCTACTGGGGTCCTGCCTGCAATCCAGGCATTTTCCCTGACTAGGAATCTAACCAGCAACTCTTTGGTTCACAGGCCCATACTCAATCCACTGACCTGAACCAGTCAGGGCTTGGGATGGAATCTTTGAAGGTAGATCATACAGCTACAGCTATACAGGTGAAAAGGATGCAAGTGAAAAGGCTCATTAAAGATTTGAAAATACTAAATAGAATTTAGAATTTATTAGATATCAATATATTCTATTTTTTTTTGTTTCTGTTTTATGCATTGAAGTATCTTCATGCCAGAAAAAAATGAAGAAATAAATTATAACTTTGATTCTGCTTCCCTCCCCTTCTTGAATCTGGTTTTTCATTTTCAATTACATCCAAGTGATGTATCTTACTCTCCCTCTTGGTTTCCCGCACCTACCCAGTCTCCCCCTTTCTTACTCCTCAAGTAGGTGGTTTCTCAGAGGGCTTAGTCAGACTTCGGTAATCAAATCCATTCTTAGAATCACACAGTGGCTTAAGTATATACCTAATAAATGTTTGCTGAATATAGAAATTATTCTTGTTTTCTCCTTTTAATGAAACAACATTGCACCAATACCTCCTCCTATGTCCAAGTTGAAAGAGATCTTAGAGGTCATCTATTCCAACCAGCTCACACAGACACACAGACACATACCCTTCTATAACATAGAGTCTCCATCCAGCCTGTGCATGCATATTTCTGAAAATGAGAGGTTCACTGCTTTGTAGAAAAGCCTATACCATTGAATGGCAGCTCAAAGTTGAAGAACTTGTTCTTATTTTAAATAAATAAATCTCTCCAGAAAAATTCCACTGATTGCTCAGCATTGGAGTTCCTTGGTGATCCCATAGCCCAGTAGAAGAAATTCCTTTGCCTAGGAGTCAGAAATAAGTTGGTTTTTAGATCTATCTTTGCACCTGCCCAGCTAAGTAACCTTAGACAAGTAGTTTCTACACTTCTGAATGAAATCCTCAATTATTAAATGAGAGATAGGGAAGGATTATATTTAAGATCATTGATAAAAAATAATGCTTATCATAGAAACCACTAGAAATTCACCTCCAGACTAGCTCTGATTCATTAGTTAACACAATTTTGGCAGGGCTATTTAACTAGCCAAGAATGTAAAGTGTATCATTATTTTTCTATCCATAGTTCTTTATCTTCTCCATATATATATATATATATATATATATATATGTATATATATGTAACCTTCAGAGTCATGAAGTTCATATCCAATGCTGTATTTATATTCCTAGTAATCCCATCAAAGGATAAATATAGATAAATTTGTATGAGTTGCTTTAAGGCATTAAAGCTTGATACTCTTTTCTAACCACCCTCAAATCATTACACTAAGTCTATCTTTGACCACTTCTTAAAAAATAAAGTAAATCATGGATAGTCAAAGGGCATGCTGTCTCTGTGTGCCAACACCATGATCTGCCCGGTGCAGATCTGCCCGTCAGTTCCAGTGCATCCAAAACAAAACCCGGGGGTGGAGAGATGTGTCCTGCCTCCACAGTGGTGCACGGAGGTCAAAGATCAAGCAACAAAACAGCATCCCGGAGAATCACGTGACTGCGATCACTGCATAATGTTAAATTC
The DNA here is from genome assembly GCF_019186645.2 of Phyllostomus hastatus. Classification (NCBI taxonomy): domain Eukaryota; kingdom Metazoa; phylum Chordata; class Mammalia; order Chiroptera; family Phyllostomidae; genus Phyllostomus; species Phyllostomus hastatus. The sequence goes on along the minus strand of NW_025333977.1, from coordinate 13,899,739 downwards.
AAAATGGGTTTTCGGTCAAGATGGGTCTTATTAACGGAGTCAGGCTGTGTAACACGGTGTGTTGAGTGCAGACGTGTGGATGGGATGGTGTCAAGGGTCCAAGTAAGACGAGAATCAGGAGCGCAGGATAAATTAGGCAAAATGGAAAAGGCCTGAACTCTTCCCGAGGACTGCCTGCCTGGGTGAGTGCTTGTATTTCACATGCTCCAGCTTGAGTTTACTTAGTGGAGGGATTCAGTTACAGGAACTGGCATTTGAAAGCTAGTTAAATTGAGGAAAGCATTATATCCAGACATTTCTCTCTGGAAGGTATTTCTGATCTTTCAACTATCTGAAGGTCTTCCCTGGGAAGTCTCTAAGCTCTTTTCAGTTCTCTGAAACAGTTCAGATTACTCCACAGTTTCCAGTAATATTTAACCTAAGCCTCAAATCAGTAGGGTCGTATTCACTTAGGACCAACATGTACTATAAAGTAGGAATGTCCCTTGTGAGGACAATTGGGAGAGGAAACTAACAATAAAATATGATAACAGAGGACAAAAGTCACTTGATGGAAATCTCTGTGCAGAAGCACCAACCCAGAATGATTCTCTAAGGAGCTGGAGAATTGCCCTTGGGTGATGGATGTTACCTGAGTCCTACCCGTAGCTAGAAACACACCAGCACAAGCCTGGAGTCCATATGGAACCAGTCAGGGTCCTGCTTCACTGAAATAATCCCAAGAGTCCCCATTTCCCTCAAAGAAGCTATCCTTTGGGACCTTCCGACTACACATTCCATTTGCAGGCTCTTCCCAGCTGACATGGGTCCTGTTGGAACTGCAGCTGGAAGAGCCGCTTTTGGTAGGAAGCGGAGATGGGGCCAATGCAACAGAAGTGAGTCTATGAGCACCTTAGGGGGGAAAACTCTCTCTCAAACAAATATATCTCTTAATGCCAAGAAAGGTTGAAGTCCACAGTAAGAATCACACCTGAAAAGCATGTGTGATTCAACCACCCTGGAAAGCATCCTAAATAGGGTGGTTTTCATTAACTAAATATGCCCTTAAATCCTTTGTAGCCAAAGGTTATAAAACCTTTTCAAGGGTGTGTGGACCACAAAAGGAAGAATCCATGAGCATATTTTCACATTGGCAAGAAAAGCAAAATGTCAGTCAACTAAATTTAAGATTGTTCACACACATCTGCTACCACCAGAATGTTATAGAGTAAAGAAAGAAAGAAAAAGAAATGTGAATAGCTCACAGTCTAAATAGCTCTGGACATTTTTCTATTGTTCAGATGACTTATGCTATTTCAACAATGATTAAAAGGCTATCAAAGCAGAAGCCAAGGCATGTTTGTGGTCTGTCATATAGCAACAATTTTTGGTTAAATAAACACGTAGACAACCATATCTCACTACAAAATGTTATGTTAAATCACTATTGTTATAAATACATCACTAAAATGTATACAGAAAAGCAAGAAATATAAAATGTTACGCTTCCGACAATACCATAAGTGAATCACATCTTTGAGAGACAGTGACAGAGACAAAAATTGCTAGAGAATAAATTTCTGAATAGCGCACATTTGCCCCCATTTCGGAACATAAAGCAGATGCATCTTACGATAGAAGCTTCAAATCCTCTAAATGAGAATGTTACAGACTAATCAACCATAATGATTTGGCCAAAGTCCACTATCAGCAGGGAATGGATACAGTTTATCATAAAAGAACAATCAAAGTTTTAAAATCACAGAAGTGCACTCAACAATGTGTGAAAGGCACTACTTATTCATATGTAAAAATCAAAGCATAATTATAACATTTTGGGAAATTAAACTAAAAGAATTTGAATCATAAATCTACATTTCACTCTTACTAAAGAACTGAGTTATTTTAAATATTAACATCAATTAAAGAAATCATCATTGGATCTATTAAGCAAAGCTCACAAAAATGTATAATAAGAACTCAATAGAAAATTAAGTGAGTTCCTCTAAAATTTTACCCTGCAGACACTGTCAAAATTTACCCCCAAATCAAATGCCAAATTACTAAAGAGTTAAGAAGCAAAACAGCAAATTCACTTGGAAATCATGTATATAGAAATGGTTATAATTATTTATATAAGGAGTTAGGGGTTTAGCTAAGTAAACTGCATTTTACTACTGTTTTTTACATATAAGGAGAACTATAGAGGGAAACAAATTCCATAGTAAAATAATATAAAAAGATAGTCTTATTAGACTTTAAAATAAATAATTCAGCATATATAAGTGTTCCAAACCTCACAAGTGGTCTGAGAAAAGATAATTTGTTAAATTACTTTTTATAACACTATATACTCTTAGACAAATTTGAATAATTAATCAAAATAGCTACTGGGGTATCTTGATAGCAATTCAAAGACTCTTTCTTCATTGTCTGTGCAATATCAGAGTTACACTTTTGACAGTTTTAAAGAGAGTGTTAAAAGGTTTTTAAACAAACCATTTTTTAAATTTCTGGCTTGAACAATTAAAATGGACTATTTTGAAACTAATTAAATATTTCCAATGATGCCTAAAAGTACCTCTGCAGTGGCCCATATCTGATCATTTTATAAAAGGATCTAACCTTTCCTCTTATTATATGCTCTAGTCCACATACTGTGTAACAGAAAATGTAAAATTTCATAAACTGTCAAATAACCCCCATGTGTCCCGGCATTAGAATACCTAGACATTTGCTTCTTTGGTAACTGAAAGTCAGATAAGCAATTAAAAAGTCTAAAACTGTCCTTCCAAATGAGCACAAATCAGAAACTAATTTCAAAAAGAGAGCCTTCTGTTTACAAAGGGCACCAACCTCTATATTTCAAACTATTTAATGCATATACAAAAATGCTATTTCCAAAGCAATTGTTTTATCCAACTGCAAGGCAATTATTTCACAGTGAATTAAATACAAAAACTCAGATTTTCAAAATTCAAAGCACCGAACATTCACACACCAACATATACAATGAGAAAGTAATTTTCAAGTTAATATATTAATAGTTTCTAATATTATATTTTAAATGGTTAATCCTGAATTAAAAATGTAACAAAGGCCATCGCTGTATATGGCTTAAATTTAGCCTGGTTTGGTTAGACTGTGGATTTTCCTCCCTCCATGTGTAAGAATATGATATACCTAAAGTAGATGACAGGTGTTTGTAAAACTTACACTGTCAGACTGCTTGCCACGGTCACAGTCCCACGTCTTCACGCACTGTCCAGACCTCTCCATGGTGCTGAAGAGTTACTCTTGCCCATTTGAGAGGAAAGAGGCATTTATTCGAACCAGCTTCGAAAGAAATCCATAAAGGGTCGCCTGTGTTAGCAAGTAAAGTTATCTGAAAAATTTTGGCAACACATACTACAAATGAGATGCTTTGACCTTCAGTTATCAACCACGATGCTCAGGCAGCTCGAAAAAGATTTTGGAGCAGAAATCTTCAAATATTGACAAAAGAGAGAGAGAGCTCCTTGGGAGCTGAAGTTTGCTGATTTTTGTCAGTGTTCTTCAGATTGAAAACACACACACAGAATACATGGCTACTCAGAGAAGAGAGGATTCCAGAAAAGTTCTTGATCTTAATGCAGAAAACAAGCTCCCATTAGTAAAGCAGCCAATTCACTTCATCTTATCATTACATCCACTTTTTGGTAAAAACATAATGAAAGGAAACAAAGCTCAGAATTCCACGAGCCACTGCTCACACTGTATAGACAGATATGCCGCACTCTAGCCCAGCTTCTGTCTGCTGAAGACCATCGCAGCAGAAACAGGGCTCTTGTGGCTTCCACAGATTATCTCTTTCTGAGGCTGAAACATATAAAGAGCCACATGACACCCAATGATGTCATCTCTAAAGGAGGTCACAGTTGCTGCTGTATGTAGATGAAGTCTTTCCAGTGAGTGTTTGGCATAATGATTTTCTTGAAAACCCACTTGTATTAAATAGCATGGTCTTCTATCAATATACTTAACCCTATCAATACAGTGCCATGAAGAGAAAATCAATTTATTGCTCATGTATGAAGCAGAGTCTCTGCTTAACTTAAGATCAGCTCCTGGTGCTGCTTTAGGAAATGCAGAACTGTGATTAACTCCTGGTGAATGCAGTGAGGAAGGGATTTCCCCTCCTGGAGCTGTAATGGGAGCTGGAGGAGCTGTAGAGACCCAGAATCCGCTTCTGAAACACCTGTCAAGACTTTTAGCAAGTTAAAAAAACTTACTCTTTTAAACATCAATCCATAAAGATTGCAAAATAAAAAGGAAGGCACTGTCTTCAACTCCTAACAACATTTCATTTAATGAAATTTTAAAAATGTTTTATAGACCAAAAAAATCTTACTATCTCAAAAAATTTGACTATGTTTTCAAATGTTGGTAGGACACTTTTCTTTAACTCATCATTTTTAGGTGTTTTCCAGATCTCAATACAGTAACAATTAAAATTTTAACTGTATTATAAACAATCTTCACATGTAAGGTAATAGCATACATAGATATTATTTCAAAGGATGTGTAATAATGAGATATGCCCGTTTCCATTCTGTGTAATGTTTTCTTTTATCTTTCTCAACTATGTATCACACATTGTAATTTAGGACTTTTGGTCATAGATGACATTCCTGCCAGCTAATAGTTACATCATCTGATCCCCTTTCATGCCAACTTAATAATCCTGATAGTCAAAGTAAAGAATAACTAATCTAATCAGTGTTTGTTGCATGCATCCCCTTTTTATAAAAACCAGAATAGATCAAACAACAGAAACCTTCCCTGAAAAGCATAGCATTCTGTCATGTTTTCGATAAAGAATCATAAATCTGAGGAAGAGAAAACAAAATTTCTACATGAACAGTGCCTCTGGGCAAATTCTATTATTACAATAGTGATTGTTTTGGTATTAGACCAGGAAAACTTTGCTTCAGCACCTCCTAAAGGTATATGTATGTAATGTTAAAATATCCGAATGAAAACTGGAAAAAATATTGATTCCCTGGATGTTCTGGTCATGTAAGTCTCCTAAATAAAATTGAGGTTTTGCAGCTTCTATAACTCAATGTTTCTTGTGCTTTAACAATAAGAAGGTTACCTGGCATATTTTTAAAAATATGGAACCTGAGGCTTCTTCCCAGATAACTCTGATGCAATTAATCTGCTGTGGTTCTGGAATCAGCATTTTTTAAGCTCCAAAAGTAATTCTTGTTTGGGAAACACTGTAATAATTAATATATCACAATGTATGCAATCATATGAAAATAAAAATAAGTAAAAAAATTTGTGATGTTTGTCATGACAAAAGGCCAATTGTTGCTAGTGAAGCAGCCAGTGGTGGCGGCTCCTGCCTTTCCATCTGATCAGGTTTCTGTGAGGAAGCGCTTTCTGAAACACTGTCTGTTTCTGATTTCCATCCTATAATCCTCTCCATAAAGGTGGGAGGAGTTAACTGATTGGAGGCTTAGGCAAAGGAACTAACTCAGTTGTTCTCCCTCCATTTTTCTACGGAATCCACCTTCCTGCACAGGATCTGTGGGTGAGGTTGGCAGTTTCCAGGTGTGTTCTGTGATTGGTAGGTTTCCCTTAATCCAAAGTTCAGTAGCAGGAAGCCCAGCGGTTCCACAAATCGGTTATTACCTCAAATCCAGCTTTGACAAAAAAACAAAGCTGAGATTTTCATATCCCTTTGCTTAAATCTCTTGCCTTTCAAAATAAGTTCAAAAATTAAGAAGCTAAAAGGAATTATTTATTGTTCACTAAAACCCCATCCTCTAATACTGTTATACTATTGACTAGACTTGGTCTTTGTTTACCTATTAGCCAGTTAATGTAGCAAATTTTATATGTGATAGAATTTAATAAAGTTAGTGTTTGCATAATACAGCTCTATGATACAGGCCTACAAAGGAGATGTCAAAGGTAAAAGTTGTGTTGAAAGTTTTCAAAATGCATTGTTCAACTCATATTTATTATTGAGTCACTTAGAAAAAAACTCTAACTTTTGTAATTTTCTTCAGCAACTTTTAACTCTAGAATAGTGTTTCCGAAAGTGTTCCATGGATCAATAGTTCAGTACGTGTGCCTCTCACTGGGTTTTATTGTCAAAGACGTTTGGAAACACAAAACAGTAATACCATCCCTGCAGACTGAAAATGTGGATTAGCCTAGAAGGCTGTAAGAATTCCTGAAGTAAATCAATTGGTTTATTTCACCCTTTGCCCAACTACCATCTATCGATATCCTGTGAGACTGCTATTCCAGCTACCACACTCTAGGAAATTCTATTCTAGAAGATGTTTCAGCAGTCAAACTTTTGTTAATATCTAAACCTACTATACAATTAATCAGTGAAATATTATTGAGTATCTCCTATATAAGTTATCAGTACATTTGTTATGAGAATTTCCAACCATGGCTGGGAATTATGTAAATTCTGCAAGAGTCGAGGTTGTGTGTTTTTGGATGCTCATTGCATCTCCAATGCTTAGTAACTGCCCGGCAAACAGTAGGTGCTCAGATATTTGTTGAAATGAGTGAACAAATGATAAAGGCCCAATTCGGGGATGTGAATAACTACCCACTCCCACACACCCAAATATGTTTTGTCTTTTTAAAGAAAATCCGAAAGAACCTTAGGCCAATGAGCTTTCCAGTTCCACCATATCCAGTTTCTCCTTGGATACTAAAGCATCTTTCATACTCAACTAATGCTGATTTGTAATAATGAAAATGGGATTCGTAACAGAGGGTTCACTCTGGGTCTGAACTACAGGTTCACCTAAGCTGCAGAACAAAGACAGGACTCACGTGAGGACAAATGCTGAGACTAGACTTGAGGGAAACTGCAAAGAGAACAAGCTCTTTCTTAACTCTCTAGCATAATGAGGCACTTAATGCTTAGGTTTTTGTATCTATACTCACTGGTCAATAACTTTGCGATGCTAGGGAGAATTTATTATATTACTATAGATGAATAAGTCAGTTACCTAACAGCAAATTGTCGGTTTTGTATATCATTCTGAACCCAGAAAATGTTTGATATTAGCAGTCCCTAACCAAAAGAACATGCCTGTTTAAAGCTATCAAGAAAAATGTCCTCCAGTCATTAGGTTAAAAGGATGATTTAGGTAAAGGAATGTACATTATCAACCATATTCATCCATCCATCCATCCATTCATTCAACCATCAAGACATAAAAAGAAGAGTGTTTGTGATATAAAAATAGTATTTTTATACAAACACATATTCATTCAAACTGTCATATATGATTATGTGTTATGCACTATTATTACTAAAACTTTTGAAAAGAAAACATTTGTTCCATAAGACCCAAGTTTGGAGAAAAGAGAAATGTATCTACTGCTGTGTAAATACCAAGAAGTCTTCTCTTTTCACATGTGATTCCATATTACATTCTCTGAACCAAAATTTAAGACAAGTAAATTAACAAAGAATTTGTGCTATTTGGGTGTCTTAGTGTTGGGGTGCTGAAACGTTGGAACTCATGGGACCTAAATTTATGACAACAGCTGGACATAATACTATAACTTGTCTCTGACCTGGAAAATCTGGGTTATTAAATTATTAAGTAGCACAAGGCTTCCATTCTCTGTAATTTTAGAGCTCTCAAGACTAGATTGAAAAAGGTCCCAGGAATTTCTTATAGGGCCTGAGTTCCCCCCCAAAACAAGTGCAACTTTATAATACTTTCTCCTTTTAGTCACTAGATTTCTCCTGACATGTTTAAAGCCTGGAGGTTGTAAATCTCAAAAAAGAAAATAAAACCAGGAGGGAGGTAGAGAAGCAGTTTGAATGTAGGCCCGCAAGCCAAGTTGGGCGCACGAGGGCAGTGCAGGCTTCTGGCTGTACCCGGATACTTGGGAAGGCTTGGCAGGTCGCCGCATGCCCCTTCTAACTGTCCAGCTACTTTCGATAAAAGCCAGGACCGCTCAAGCAGCACATAGACAGGAGGGCTCCACGGCCTTCTCTCCAGGACAACCAAGGTAATGGGGTCTTCAGCTGGCCAAGCCGTTGCCCTTGAACCTGCTCAGGACTGTGATTTTTCTTGACCAAGAGTACAGCAAGGCCTAGAGGCTGGGGTTACGCAGCTACTGGAATGGTACTTTCCACACTGACTTGCCTGAGAGGGGAGGCCAAGTGACCCTGTTCTCCCCAATGTGCTGGAGGTCCTCCCTGCCTTTTTCCTCAGGGCTGCAGGCAGGAGCATGGGCCAGGCTTGCCTTCACTATGTATGTGGGTGTGGCCTCTCAGAAGAGACCCGTTCATTTAAAGCAAAATGACTTGTACCTGGTTTTACCTTTGGATATTGAAAATTGGTCTTCAAGGGGAGCAACACTAAAATAAATGCTTAATTTATTACTTTTGTGTTGTACAGCTCTAATCTCATAATACACATATATCTTCTGAATACACATTATATGAACATGTATATTCTAGGACATAATTAGATCTCATGGATTTATTTGGTGAATCAGAAACAGGCACCATGCTTCCCCCCCACCCAGTGAGAATCAAGTTAGAAATTCCATCTCTGTTCTCCACAGCTTTCCCTCGGCATTTTGAACACACGGAGTGTTTTCCAGAGCAGATTCAGATGGTCTAACATTTATGGAGAGACTTCAGGGTCACGGGCTCTGCCGTGTTTCGTGGGCGTAGTGCCACTTAATCTTCACAGCGACACCAGCCCACCTCTGGGGTGGGTGTTATTTCCAGTCCGCAGACGAAGAGTGACCTCCTAGGTGTTACGACTTAGACTCACAAAAGTAGTGGCCGAGCTGCTCCTCTAAGGCAGGGAGCCGAGGGCCTTATTCTAGGAGCCGCGCTGCTCCCTGCAGGCCAGGCCTCGGGAGAGAGGAGCCAACAGGATGGAGTGGGCAGGGCCAGGGGGACAGGCCTGGGTAGGCGGGACTAATCCAAGCCAAAAGGGACTGATAACGTCTCCGAACCATTCAAAGATGTTTTGGAATTTATCTGTAGGAGTAGGCTAATGATTTGGGACAAGGTTACCAATACAAATGAGAATATGCCATTTTATAACTTCTTTCTATGATATCCTATGAGACAAACTACAGATTTCTCAGAGCTGGAAACTGAAAGAATAAGTATTTGGTCATAAGAAATCGATTAATTGTAAGCACACAAAACATCTTCCACTTGTCCTCCGTGCAAAACTAATATTTTTATGGTTAAAGAAAGTTGCTCTTTTTTCCTCACTTTACTACTCACAAGCTACATTTCCCAGTAACAGTTGCTATTCACAATTGCTATTTCTAAAGCAAATTTTTTCTGTTACCACATGATACATTATGGTATAAGGGTACTTAATATGCAAATTGCTAACATAACTTAATATTATCTTCCCTCCCGTTGCTCTTTAATTTGGCATTGAGCAGCTGAGGTTTGAGGTTTTAATCAAAGAGCATTGAATTAGGCAATTTATAAAATCAAGTGAGGATTCTTTTTAAAATTATTTAATTCACTGTTTATACTTCTTAAATTGTAAAATAATCTCAGAAATACATTAACTGATTGTTGCTTCCCCTGCTTGACTGAGTGGCACAGCGTGGCAGGAACGGGCAGCCTGCAGGCCACAGGCAAGCATGCAGCCCCCAGCAAGTCGGTCGTGTTTAAGTCTCATCTTCCTAAATGGGGACAATCATGGTGCCTCCTTCGTAGGGTCATTGGGAGGATTAAATGAAACAATCCACAGCAAGCATTATTAGCAAAGTACCTGGCAGCTCTTATCAAGATGATGAATTGGAGAGCTCATACTGAAACATCACTGTTGATGTATATTGTAAAGCAGCAATATTCTAAAGATGATATTAACCATTATGTATAGTCAAAACAATCAGAGCAGAAGCATGCAAAAGCATCGTTCTCTGCATAGCCCAGGGAGTCACACTGGCCAGGTTGCCGGTTCCCACATCATGTAGCATGTGCTTGGGGCGGACAGCTAGGCTGGGCAGTAATGGCAGTTATGCAGGGGTAGGGGCGGGAGGAGCAGCTGGCAAGGCCCCAGGGTTAAGCAAGGGCAGACTGGCCTCCAGTTGAGGCTGTGTTAGTAGAGGAGAGGCAGGGACCTGAGATGAGGACAACTGATGGATCCAAGGAGACAAACAATGGTCCAGGCACCAACAACAAAGATCAAACCCAGAGAAAGAGAGCTGAGATTTTGTAAGCTGCAGGGGGTCTAGTGAGAGTCAGGGGCCTAAAGGACCCCCCCCCCCCACCCCACCGGGAGAGGCCTCACTGAGAGCATTTGACTGGGGCTGAACTTCCAAAAAGAATCACAGGTTATTCGAGGAAGCACATCTCTTTATGACAGGCTTAGCCAAGGTGGGAGTGCAAAGGCAATAAATCCAAACCTTTAACTCGCAGGCAGAGTGACTTCTGATACTGTTTTCACCATTCAAACGGACTCTTCAAAGTCTTTTAACTTCCACCTTACATTGATATTCACAGGCAAGCTATCCCAAACACTCAATTTTCACATTATTTTCCACTCACAAATCATGAGTTAAATACAAACTTTACTAAACTCAACCATTTCCCAGTGTGGTTCACGGGCGCCCCCTGGTGACACAGTGAGGTCAGCTAAGGCCATTTCCCCTAAAAATTTTCTTAAAGGTGCTGATTCACTAAGTATTCAATTTCTGCTGTCAGCTAGAAATAGATCTTCTGCCACTGTTATTTGCACAGCTATAAACTCAACTTACTGCTCTCTCTCTAGAATCCACAACTAGATAAAGCTGTTTATTAAAGAATATGAAATGCAATCATCTAAAAACATTTCAAAGTAACCTTTGCTTGCTCCTAATGTGAATACATTATTTTGGCTGTTGCGAAGCCTTTTTACAAATGAATAAACAGAATTACAAAGTAGTCAAGGAAGGCGTTTTTTAAAAATAATATCCTTGTACAGTTGTACCGATTCTCCTCATAACAGTGCTCCAGTGACTATCGCAAATGGTCACAATGGTTAAATCCACAGAACTCTGCAACACAATCACCTGATCATTTATTTCCTACCACATTTTTTTAAATAAAGACTTTCAGCAGATCCCTTTACCCCTTAACTCCGTACCCGGGGTTCTTAAACTGGTGGCTGCTAGAGCAAGTGTGGTCTGCAAACATGGTCTAGTTGTTTTAAATTTTCTTGCTGGTTGCTACCATGTAAAAATCCAAATTTCTGGCATCTCCTGCAGAAAGACAGTGACCTCTGACAGCATGTGTACTGCATCCCCACATGGCGACACATATCCAGGAGCTCTGTGGGACCGTCGTTTTAGGTCCTCAGTTAGCCAGTCACAGCTTGGCCCACCTCAGTCACGTGGGCAACCTACACCTGGAGGCATTCAAGGTGCAACCCCTGAGTTTGTAATCCTTTTCAGTACTTTCTGTAAAAGTTCCCTTTATAATCTTTATAACCAAGCTCATCTATTACATTAGCACCACAAAATGCTACCAGAGGCACAGACTAAAAGGAAAAATATATTCTCAGTAACACACAAATGAGTAGTTTAAGTTGATGGTAAACATCAACTTAATCAACGTCAATTCCCTCAGGCTTGATAAAGTTCACTTTGTGTTTATGAATCATGTCCTCGCCTGGAGATAACACACCCTCACCTTGGGTTCACATGCAGCAAATCGGCCATGTGGATCCTCCGACCACAAACCACCTGCCACCTCCGAAGACTGCTCCCACGCAGCCGAAGCCCCAGTGATCAGGTGCTCGGCCAGTCAGACCAGGAGAAAGACAATGGCACTCACCGGGGTGCTGCTGTCCGAGAAGGTGTTCATGCTGACGGAGCTGCTCAGCTTGTCCGAGGACACGGAGGGCGGGGATGTGCACCTCTTCTCCAGGGGGTCCTGCCGCTGCAGGTACTCGCGCCAGGCTCTCTGAATGCTAAAAAAAAAAAGAAAGAAAAAAACAGCACACACACAGTCACTCCCCTGTCACAGCCCACAGACTCAGAAAAGCACAAGGCATCTGAAGGAATCGGCTTTGGAGACAGGGAAACTGTCACACGTAGAACGTGTCACGGGAAATCAGAAGACCTGGACTGTCTCTGTTCCACTGGTCTGACTTTCACAGACTTGACTAAGCTAAATCAGTCTACAAGTGTCAGCTTAGTCAGAAAAAGTCATCAGTCAAGGGGAAACTACTTTGCACATGTAAATGTACTTTGATTTATGGAACACAAAATCCTTCAATTTCTCATCCTCTATTTCAAATGAGAATAATAAATAGGCTGACATATCACTTACTCATTCACTCAATACAGCATTGCTGAAGGCTGTGTGTCCGGGTCAGCCCTAGGTTCTGGGCAGACTGCAATGGAGCGCTAGGGGTGACCTTCGCACAGACTCAAGGTGAAGGGCATCCTGTGATGTTATACAGTGTGGTCTGCATGGCCAAACGCAGCGGCTCTGCTCTGGGACAACATAGGCAAGAGCCTTGCAGTCATTGATTTTACATACTGGGAAAGGAAACAGGTAATGTTCGATAAATACACAAAGGAATGGTAGAGAAAAAATATCTGAGAGTGTTATGTACTACTCAGAAAATTAAAGTAACGTGATTAGGTGGCTGCTTGAGATTTCACTAAGGAAGCCTTTTTATTTGCTATGATTAGTATCCAAAAAAATGTCATCTTCTGCTTTGGGGAATAGAAACCTCTTCTTTGTGAAAGCTAAGTGATTTTTTTCCACTTGGACTGACTTGTAAGCTTTGAGATTAACATCTAGGTTTTCACAGGTGATCAGTGAACACTATCTGTCCTCTCCCGGGAGCTGGCCGAACATGAAGACCGATTGTCAGGATTCAGCCTTTTGAAGCAGTTGCACTAATTCTTTCATTATCTCCTCTAGGTTCCTGGAAGCATCTGATCTTCTATAATTCTTCTGCATACAACTGAAGTCATTAAAGTTGCTTTTGTACAAACAAACTGATTGATTTTCATCGGCTAGAATGGTTCGAGGCCCATCAATTTTCAACAATCAGAGGATACAAAGAACATAGAAAATGCTACCGCATCATTGAGGTTTTTTTCCGTATTTCCCACTTTATTAAGGCTCTGTGAATTACAATGCTCAAGGAAATGTCGGAAGCTGCAGTGAAACTACACCTTGGGATCAGAGGCCAATTTCTCTGAAACTATGAAATGTAAGCTAAGAAAGGGCAGCGGCCCTTACTCAGAGGCCAGAAGCTTCTGCCAGACTCCGTAAGTGGCACTTCATGGCTTGTATAAAGCTGCAAAAGTAGATATGGTTAAGGGCTTTTTTAAGGGCTCTCCAAAGTATATATGTACTTCAGGTCCCACCAAAGCAGAATCTGACCCTGCTTTGCATTATATGTGGCCACTCTTTTATTACGTAATGCTTGCTTTAAATGCACCTTTATTTATTTTTCTTTGGTTTAAAGATTTTAAACACAGGCTCTAAGAAGATCCTGTAAGATTACATGCCTGACTCTTGCTTCTTCTGGGACGCATTTTATTAAGGAGTGTTGAAATTTTGGAAGTGTTAGTGATTCCCACATTCTCTGGAGCACTTGAAGTGCTGAGTGTCACCCAGGGCCGGGCTGACAAGTTCTGCCACTTGAGGACACTTAATGTCTGTAAAACTCCCCATCAAGGGCTTAAAAATCTGTGACATCTTTAAAGTGATTTGTATTATTATTTTTTATTAAATTTATTGGGATGACATTGGTTAATAAAATTATATAGGTTTCAAGTATACAATCCGACATCTATATTCGTATTGTGTTTACCACCCCAAGTCAAGTCTCCCTCCATCACTATTTACACCCCCTTTTCTTCCTTCTACCTCTCTCCCCCTCCTCTTCCCTCTGGCAATAACCATACTGTTGTCTGTGTCCATGAGTCTTTTTCTATTTTGCTTAATCCCTTCACCCTTCTCACCCAGCCGCCAGCCCCCTCCCCTCCGACAGCTGTCAGTCTGTTCTCTGTATCCATGATTAAAGTGATTTTAAAAATCTCTCCCTCTCCCCCGCCCCTCCCCCCCCATTCTTGCCCTGCCTCCCTTTCTCCCTCTCCTTGACTATTCAGAAAAAAAATAGTAAGAAAATACCCACTGGAGACACGACATTTTAGCTTGTTGAACAGCAGAGGGCGGTGTGACACCTTTGAGGAACCACACAATGCCCGTCAAAACCGAGGTCTGCAAAGGGGAATGTGCACTTAAGCATCCCCTTCCCTCTCTGACTTCTGTGGAGTTTGGAAAGTGATGTATCAGTGTTCCTTAAGGTAAAGATTAAGAATTCAATATTCCTTTTTTTCCAAGTGGATGGATATTTTCTTTTTAATGTACAGGAGAATGTGACAAAACTGAAGACAGAAAGAGGATCCCAGATGTCCCCGAGGCCAGGCTGAGGGCACGCTGGGCAGCCCCTGCGCCTCGTGAGGAAGAGCCCGGTAACAGCGCAGCGGATTGCTGCCAGGCCTTCCGCCTCTTCGAGAACAGTCAGAAATCTGGCTCCTTATGCGAAAGTTGCTAGTTCTTAAATGTCACGAAATAATTTTCAAAATTTCAAAATACGTTTATGACCTAAGTGGGCTGAATTTGAGGATGGGAAAAGGGGACACCATCAAAAAGGTCACAAGTCTGAATGTCTCAGGAGACAATAGCTAATGGCATTAGTGGCTCTTCTGTGTGTGTTCTCCCCCAGACCCTCACCACAGGGGAGCTGTGAAGGCGCTGTTTTACCACAGTGGCAGGTTTTGCTTGCCCAGCACTATTTCTTTTTGTTCCAGCACCCGTTTTCCATGGGGACCCACCAACCCTCAATCCACGAGCTCTGAGTGGAACAGATCGTAACCCTCCATGGGAGAGAACGGCCTGTGGGTCGGGGCTGACAAACCAGGGGGCAGTGACATGGCTCGGGTCAGGCCCTTGCAAGACTGCTGGGATAACAGGCCCCCTTTTCACCTGGAGAGGTCCAGCTGTGGGACGTAAGCCTGGAGCTGCCATGGCCACAGCATTGGGAGAGCCCTTGTGAGAACAAGGCAGTGATATGGAGAGCAGAGCTGACAGAAGAAGCGCGACAGAAGAGTCTGATCACCGTGTTTGACCTGCTGGGTCGAGCTCTGCTTGGAGCACCTTAGGCCCTGGGTGTTTCTGTTCGGTGTTCCAATATCATCTCTTTTTATACCCAATAGTCCGAATTGAGTTTCTGTTACTTGCAACCAAGAGTCCCGGCCAAGTTTCAAGGAAGAAGATGGGAACTAACTGACAGATCCAGCACTTGGACCACTCCCCACTGCACCAAGCTCCCCCCTCATGGTTCGGCCAGACAGAAATGGAGCAGAGAGCAAGATGGTGGGTGTGGCTGTCATGTACAGACATTGGGTGGGTTAGCAGAGCCCGATTTGTTTCAGCCTCTGTAGGCAACTAAGAGTGACCCTAACAGATATGTCATGTTTTCATTGTCTGATGTCTGCCCCAACCCTGTATCCTGACACGACCTGCCCAAAGGCCAGCAGAGGGCCACGGCACACCATTGGCTGGCTTTCCACGCTGTTCCCATGTCTCTAGTATGCCTCTTCTGCACTCCAGTTTCTGCTTAGTTTGTAATTCTCGACTTCAGCTCCTTACTTTGATTACTGCTACTTACTGAGCATTATAGACTTACTCCCTTCTGGATCTTTCTGCAGGTAAAGAAACCTACAGAAATACTTATGACCACACTGACTGTCAAACACCCCTCTCCTCAACTCCCTCACAAATGGGAATTTAGGCAACTTGAGTCTAGGCTCTACGACACTCTTTTCTTTATGAAGACTGAGAAGGCTCTTCAGAAATCAGGTGTGGGGGCACAGAGGCTACTGAGTCTCTGAAAGAGAATAATTGCTCTGGGAGATATTAACCATTCCATCCCTGGAGAGCAACCCAGCAGGCCCCTGTCCCCCAGACCAATGCTTTAAAATCAGCACACGAGTCTCTTTTGCCTGAAGTCTCGGTGCTTTTCAAAGGCTGCCTCTGCCCTGGGCCAGGAGGGGGGGATGGTGCACAAGCCCTTTCAGAGCTGTTCTCAGTTCGCCACAGCCCCATGGGTCTCCTGGGAACAAGCCCAGTAGGTTTTCAAAGCCAGATGTTTTGGGGTCTGTCTTTCTGGTGCTTGACTTAAAAGTTGGGGTGCCCAATGTGGGGTATGAGCCTTTTGCTCCTCAGGGCAATTCTCTGGGTTTTGCGTTTCCTCCCAATTGTGAAGCATTGCACTGCGGTGGGGTTTATGGCCTCTCCTCCCTGCTCCCACGTGGTTTCCATTTTGTTTGGTCAACGTGGAGGAGTTGCTCTGCAGGTTTTTAGGGTTTTGTTTGGAAAGAAAACAGCCCCCTGTGCAGCTGCAGATTCTGTTGTGTCCACCGGTGGAGGTGGATTCATGACTTTGCCCTCGGAAACTGAGTGTGTTCAGAGTGATGTAGGTTCTTGCTCACATTTGCGCCTCATCAGCTGTGGCCTTGGGCAAAATCCTGAACTTACTGGACTACGTTTTGCTTATCCACAAATAGAATCACAGTAACTTCTTTGTAGTTCTTGCAAGGAGTCAAGGATACAGTCTCCAAATCACTCAGCCCCAAACCTGACAAAGAGAGCTCCTGGATAAATCATTACAATTAAGAATACCAAATGCTTTCAAATATTTTTAAGTACCACGAACAAATCGTGTACATTGATAGGATATGCTGGATTCCTGAGGACCTTTACTGGCATTATTTTATTAGCCCAAATTGATGTTGAAATGTGTTTGGAAAAGGTACAGATGCATGGAAAAGGTGCACTAGGCTAAATGCTTTTCTTGGAGTCTCTCACTGAAAGGTCACTGCAACCCTTTAAGACATGGTTGGCGGCCTCATGTCACAGAAGAGGCCCAGGGAGGCGGGCAGTGCTCCCCAGGTCCCGCCCTTGGTGAGGAGCAGAGAGGGGACTTGAACTAAGTTTGCTCTAGATTCAAAGTCTGTGCTCTCAACCTCTCTTTTTTAAATTGAATTTTTGACTAAAGTCGATAGGTATTACTCTTAAACAAATTACTGAGAATTATCTTGGACTTTTTGGGGAGACTTGTCCTCTTCCTCGTGTGCATGTGTGTGTCTCCTTTTGAGAATCTAAATGTTCCATCACTACATCAAATATATTAATTAAAAAGTGAGAGGAACTGAATGATTTAATAAGCAGACTTTTATTTATTTTTTATTGTTTATGCTTTTACAGTTGCCCCAATTTTTCTCCCTTTGCCCCCCTTCCCACAGCCAGTCCCCACACCATTGTTCAGGTGATGTTTGTATGTCCTTTGTCTACTCCCTGCACATTCTTTCGACCAGTCCTCCCCGCCCTCCTCCCCTCATGCAGATGTCAGCCTGTTCCTTGTGTCTGTGCCTCTGACTCTGTTTTGCTCACTAGTTTATTTTGTTCATTAGGTTCCAGTTATAGGTGAGATCATATGGTATTTGTCTTTCACCCTCTGGCTTATCTCACTTAGCATGATAGTCTCCAGTTCCATCCATGCTGTTGCAAAAGTTAAGAATTCCTTCTTTTTTGTTTTACTGCTCTGTAGTATTCCATCGTGTAAATGTACCACAGTAATGAGCAGACTTTTAAAAGGTAATTGGATTCAATAGATCTCTATACTGTTCCATCACAAAATAATACCTCATTAAAACACAAGGAGAGGGATTGCACATAGTCCATGAACAACTTTTAAATGAGGGTTTGTACTCAGAAGATGCGTTTTAGATCTTATTACAATGTGCAAGATGTGACCCTGACATGAAGGGCAGTGGCTGGAGGGGATCTGGTGCGTCTGTCTCCTTCCTGGAGGTCAGGCCTCTGCGCTGAGCCCTGCACGCCTTGGATGCGTGCGTCGTTCCCAGACCCTGCTCCAGCCTTGACTCTCAGAATCAATTCATCTTCAGTCTTAGAGTTGTGCTGAAAGCCGTCATTGTGCTGCTCTCTGTATTACTTTTGCTTTAAGTAAATTTCCTGACTTGAGAGGCTTACCGTGGCTTGATCTTCGGAGAACCTGCCTTTTGCCTCCCCCAAATGACTTTTTATTAATAGCTGTGCAGTTCTGATTGCTTCTGCCCTTTTGATGCAGTTTGATCCTCCAAGTCTGAAACTCAAAATTGCCTCTGAATGTTCATGGACCAGGCAATGCACCCTTCCTGACATTTCATATAAATTCCAACGCCCCCCCCATCAACCACCACACACGTTCTTTCCCCGCAGCCCTCTGCTTCCTTCCAATGGTGCGTTGCACTACCACAGGTGTAGTCTTTCTTAATCTAGTTATTTGCTTTTTGTGCTGTCCTGAGTGAGAGGAAACAGCTGAGAGCCATTCCTGACCCACCCAACCCCACCCAGGGCTCCAACCTGTGCAGGTATATAGTAAAGGTGGCTGATGCCTGAGAACAATTCTCACCTTGCTTTATATATTTTTTTAAAAATTTATTTATTAGGGCCCTGGCTGGCGTAGATAAGTGGATTGAGCTCAGGCTGCAAAAGAAAGCATCGCAGGTTCGATTCCCAATCAGGGCACATACCTGGTTTGCAGGTCACAGCCCCTAGCAACCATACATTGATGTCTCTCTCTCTCTCTCTCTCTCTCCCCTCTCCAAAAATTAATAAATAAAATCCTAAAAAAAGTTATGTCTTTAAAAAACAGTAACATATTTAAAAATTATTTATTTATTTATTTTTAGAGAGTGGGGAAGGGAAGGAGAAGGAGAGGGAGAGAAACATCAATGTGTGAGAGAAACACTGATCAGTAGCCTCTCGGGCGCCCCCAGCCAGGGACCTGGCCCACAACCCAGGCATGCAGCCCGACTGGGAATCAAATCCGAGACTTCTCAGTTTGCAGGCTGGTGTGCAGTCCACTGAGCCACGCCAGCCAGGGCATCTTGTTTTATCTTTTCTGTGCAAAGACTGATCTACCAAGGTACATCCCATCTCAGGACTTGCAGGGTTTGGGATGTCCATAAAGTCTTCATTGGAACCTACTACTTGCTCTTCCTCATCAGGGATGGGAGAGGAGATTTTCTGGGAAAGCAGACGTGGTGGTGTAGTAACCTCACCTCTCTCAACCCACTGGGAAAAGGCAAATGTTCAGCTGGTTCCCACCCATCAGCAGAAATCAGAAGACCCTAAGAAGAACCCTGTGATGTCTGACAATGACCCAGGAACCTGGGACAAGCCCCCACCTTTCACACTCAGTGCTCTGCTGGTCTGAAGAATGTCTCTCAGGAAGTGGGGATAGGTAGGAGGAATGTCAAGATTCTCCCTGTGGAAGATGCCAAGGTCATCCTGGGGGCAACAGCCCCAGCAGAGCAAGGGGCACAGCCTATACCACAGGTGGGGTGTTCAGGGGAGACCCAGCGGCCCTTCCTACAAGCAATAAGATAGCTCCTTAGGGTGATTCCAGAGAAAACAACTGTCTGGAAGCTTGAGTGTGCACCATCAATGAGAAAACTGGGGCAGTCATGGTGTTTAGCGTAGAAATACCATATAA
Organism: Phyllostomus hastatus; assembly: GCF_019186645.2. NCBI lineage: Eukaryota > Metazoa > Chordata > Mammalia > Chiroptera > Phyllostomidae > Phyllostomus > Phyllostomus hastatus. The sequence continues at coordinate 13,880,165 of NW_025333977.1, read as the reverse complement.
GTAAAATGTTGTTTTGCCTTTTACCTTTCCTGTTCTTTTTATTTCTACCACTCAGCTCAACATTCATACCTAAGGTCTGAAAATGGTTTCCCTCAGATGAAGGGGAAAGCAAATGAGGGGTGAGAGCGGCGACAGGAAGATAGCAGTGGAGGAGAAAGGAGGGTGGACGGGAGAGCGGGGGGAGGTAAGGGCAGGCTGTGCAGGTCTGAGGGGTGTGGAGGGAGGTGTTTAACCTGTCATAACAGTTACGAATTTAATAACCAGATTAGACAAGAGTCACTGAACTGGACTAAATTCTCTAATGGGACTCAAATTCCATTATTGGGCAGATTAAGTTTTCTCCCCCTCGTTCCCCACCAGTGAGTGGAATTGGGGTCCAGAGTTATTAGAAGAGATAAAACCACTCAGTTTGCACCAAACTGAGCTGAGACTCCTCCATCAAACCAGCTACACATCAAGTCCCAGCCTTTCTGAGCTGGCTAGAATCCCAGGCCCAGGGATATTTTTTCTTTGCCTATTCCTCCTGGCACCTGCCCCTCTGCCTCTACATATTAGAGATGATGAACACTAAGAAACAACAGGGGCACTTCCTAACTTCACTCAGCATTCAAATTAAATACTCTAGCCCTGGCTGGTATAGCTCAGTGGATTGAGCTTGGGCCTGTGAAGCAAAGGGTCGTCGGTTCAATTCCCAGTCAGGGCACCAGCCTGGGTTGGGAGCCAGGTCCCCAGGTGGGGGCACGTGAGGGGCAACCACACACTGATGTTTCTCTCCCTCTCTTTCTCCTTCCCTTCCCCTCTCTCTAAAGAATAAATAAAACCTTTTAAAAAACCCAATAAATTAAACACTCTAGTTTGACACAGACAACTTTCCTTCCCAGCACTTTTTCATTTAAGAGAACATTATTATAAGAGAAAAATTCCTAAGGATAAAGCAACCCATGGTGTGGAAACTGATGTCTTGTGTAGTGAGGCTGACACACTGCTTACATAAAGTGATTTAGTACATGATTCATTATTCATTTAGTGAGCATAACACAGAGCTTCCTGGGGGAACCCGCTTGTTCAGAGGCCATGTTTGAACTCTACCTTGAGAGGTAGCCCTGTCTGCTTGCTCAGAGGCAAGTTTTTTACTGATAACCAAGATTGACGTAGATTTACAGTGGTTTGAATTAATATTTTTTTTCATCCAGCAGGACAGTATCTACCCACCTCACTTCTTTCTCAGTTCCGAGATCCAGCAATGGCTTATTAGGTTTCAAAGTTGTGCACCCCAAGGTTCCCTTCTTCAGGGCGGCTTCTTACCTAAAGATTCCTCTGGGCTTTTTTGCAAATGATCGGTGATCCTGGCCGAGCTCAGGCATACTTCGTTTCTTTGATGCATGTTCTCAGAGCATTAAGCTGAGTGTGTGTATGTGTGTGTATTTTATAAACCCTCGGTGGCAATTCTGATATGCACCCGAAGGCAAATCAGAATGGAAAAGGGTCACGGAGCGGGCATGCCTAGTTTAAAATAGCTTCTAAGGGGATTATGATAGGTCCCATCTCTACCTAAAAATGGTTTTAAAAGGTTTTCACCTTAAGATATGTTTTAGAATTTGCCTGACTATCGCATTAGTTCCGTTTTTGCTAATATTGAGGTGTTTTAAGCACAATTTAAATGCAATAGTCATATATAATGAGGAAAAGGGACTCATGTTTGGCCTTAGGAAGAGAGAATAAAAAACAGAAGGCTAGAAAGTGAGAAAGACAAAATGTACTCTTCCAAAATATTTAGATGAGAGTGGAAGTAGAAAGTTGAAAGTGTGTGTGTGTGTGTGTGTGTGTGTGTGATAAAGACATGGCCTGAGGAGCAATAACCACATTGTTCCAAGCTGGAATTAACCAAGTCACTAAGATGAAAGACAGTGGGAAATGCTAGTGAAAGCTGAAGAACGGTATTCATACTGAAAGAGGAAAACCTGGAAATGAACTGATGGCAATCAAGTAATTCCCTGTGCTATCCAGTAGATGGGGCTGTGTGCCCAAAACAGCTTTGTTGCTGCTTAGACCAGAGAAGAAATAATGTATAGCACACATGTGAAGTAAATACACACAAATGTGAAGTAAATAAATGTGCAATGCTTCTGTCACAAAACTCCAGAGTAGTTCCGAAGTTAATAAAACAAGAAACTTTAAAGCTAGTGCTTTAATGTGAACTTTAAAGCAACTTACATTTTCACCTTTGATTCCAAAGGCTGGAAATTGAGGTGGTATTTTTCAATGTTGTTCTCCACATCCATGGCCAACTGGTGGCTGCAAACAGAAATAATGTCTCAATGTGGTGCAATCCAGAAAGTCAATATTTGTAGCAGTGATACTGCCAATTTATATTTATTTCAAAGAGCAAATATATATTCAATTTTTTATTTTAATTTATTAACAGAGTACTAAAAGTTCCTATTAATGGATAATAGATAAATAATCATATAATAGAAATAAAATATTGTCTTCTCTCTAACATTTTGTGCTCTTTTTATTTCTACCAGTCAGTTCAACATCTGCCTCATATCTAAGGCATGAAAATAATCTCTCCTAAGTAAAGAGGAAAGCAGATTACTGAACCATTTCACAGGGGATGAAAACATAAGGAGAGCATTATAAATCCCATGGCAAGGTCCATGAGTAAGTTGTAGAGAGGATCTCATTCATGCCAAGTAATGCCACTGCCACTGAATCTTTACTTCTTTTGCTTTGTGAGCTTTTCCAAAACTCCTCCCACTGTGAACAAAGATGCATCTCTGCCCTGGAGAAAGCAGAGCACTACAGATGCACAATCACTGCGCCTAATGAGCCTGTAAGACACCCACTGGGTGCTACAATGGTCAAGAAAGTCCTCATGGAAAAGGTGGCACTTGGGCTGGGTTTTGAAGAAGGGACAGGAATTAGGTAAATTGGGATGTGAAAAATTATACATACAAGGAAGATGATAAAGGAGCAGAGGTGAAAACTTCAGGCTATTTTTAGATCATAAAGAGAGCTATTTGACAAAAGTGGATAGGCTGAAAAGTAAGAGTCATTGGCTACATAATGTGTACAAATCACTGTCATAGACATTTTACGTGTATTAGCTTATTTATTTCCCACAGTAGCCTCTATCAATTGAGTATTAGTTTCCTTGGGGTACAGCCAAGAAATCTACAGTGTGGAGTGATTACGTTAAACTCAGAAGAAACCCATCAAAACTTAAGTCTAACTATCACAAAGTACTGCTTGGAGGATTTTAACATCAGACTTGTTAAACTTAACTCTGCTGACTGCAGTTTTCATAAGTAAAATACTTAACAGCCCAACCCAGTACACATGCATGTGGTAAGAGTGTGTGTGCTTAAAACTGAAACAAAACTTTCTAGAAACATTATTTCCCCAACTACCTGTACTGTTCTCTGACATTTTTTATTATATATATTTTAGATTTTTTAAAAGGCCAGTGGTTACCCGTCAAATTTATTTAACAAACCATTAATGGCTTGTGATCTACAATGTGAAAATCAGTGCTACCAGGAAGTGTAAAGCATTTGAAGCAGGACAATGTGACGAATGGGATACTGAAGGATGGTTTGCAGTGGGAATGAGCAAGAAGAGTGAAGGAACATCCTTAGCAGGGTATTCAAATTGGCCAGATAATGAGAACCATGATTATGGTGGTAGTGAAGAAAAGATAAGAGAAAACATTGTGCTGGAGGTTATTATCAGGATAATGCACTCATCTCCCCCTCTTTAGAATAACCAAGTAAGCGGTGGGGAAAACTTGGTAGAGCAGATAAATTCACACATGGCCACTAGGTGGTGCTATCAGCCCAAGCTAGCTTTGTAATCACCCGGGTGGAAAGTTGAGGGGCCAGGGAAAAAGCTCTTTGCTCAGTGCTGTCGGCGGTATTCAGGGTCTGTTATTAATCCACCCATATTCACTCACTTTCAGGTATATTGAACATATTCTGTGTGCCAGCAATGATGTAAATGATGCAATGATCAGCAATGATGTAAAGCACAGGAGATACAACGGTGAAAGCACTGGACATGGTCCCTGTTCTTATGGTTTTACAGTAAGAGAAGATAAATATTAAGTCATTATAAATGTGATGGATGTTATCAAAGGGACCTAATCAAGGGGTGGTGGGTGTGCCAAGTCTCATTTTTATGAATCTGTGTTCTTGTAGGGACAGCGGCCTTATAACAAGGACAACTTGAGGTTTTATAAATTAAACCCCTAAATAACAAAATCTCAAATTGAGCAACAGAGATATAGGTGAGGTGTTATGTATATCTGGTTGCTGATATACAGCAACTAGAGACACAGCTCAAGGTTTCATGAAGAGGACTTTTTTTTGTAATATTAATGAATTTGCTATTTAGGGGTTAAAATTTATACGTCCTCAACAAACTATGGACTATGCATAGCTGTAGGCTTAAATTGGATAAATTTAGCGCATTGCATCGATAATTGCCTGTGGGTAATGTTGTGATTATATGTCAGGAGAATATCCAACTTGCGATCACACATTTCATACCAAAGACCTAACCTGATCCAATGTTTATGAAAAAAAATAGCTGTCAGTATAAGGTCTTACGTAAGTTAATAAATGATTATGAAATACAATGAAGTCATAAGCCGTCTCCTAATTAATGGCCTTACTAATTGCTCTTCTCTATTTGTTGACTTCAGTGAGTGCATGTGTGCATGCATGTGTGTGCACATGCATGTGTATATGTGTGTATGTGCACAAGTGCATGTGTGTGTGTGTACATGTGTACCCACAAGTGCGCTCGCTTGGCGCTAGGCATGGTCTCTGGCAGAACGGAGCTGCAGCCTCCCCTCCCTTCGCACTGCCTACCACAAAACCCTGTTGAGCATTCAGAATAAATGTAATGTTCCAAGGGGGAATAACTGATCAAGTGCTATGACACCACTCTCGCTGAACTTATGGTCATTTCAAGTAGCTGCGATGATTTACATCACACCTAAGTCAGCTACAGCTATAATGAAAACTTAATCTGCTCACTCAAAGTGTACCAATTTTTCAATCAAATTTGACAGGTTTCAAGGACACAGTCCTGCCCTAAAGCAGGCCAGAAAAATCTCCAGAATTCCAGGCAAATGGGTATAGGGTTGGGGCAGGGGGTCACTGTTTGTTTTCTTTCTGTCCCAGACAAGCACAAAAGGGAACTTCCCCCACAGGCCTGCATGCTTTGAGGGGACCTTGAATTCCTGGCCCTGGAATTCCTCAATCATGATTGGGAAAGATAAGCATGCAAAGCAAACTAGCCATTCCCAGAAGCGGTTAGCTTTCACAGGCCTCTAGATAATGAGAAGGAAAGAACAGGGGAGGAGGCAGAAGCCCGGGTAGATGCTATTATTTTCACGTATCTTCCTGAGGGCAGGGAGATGGGAAAGGCACATGCTGGTGTTGGTGAGAGGTTTCATACCGAGCTGTGGTCCATTAGCAGGACAAAAACTTTTGGAGTTCACTTCTTACTTTAAAATCAATAATGAAAAACAAGCAAAACCAGAGTTACTAGATAAATGGGCTGAACATCACAGAGAAAGCATGTCCGTGGAGAATTAAGCTGCACGAGATTATTGAATGACCACAAGGAATCTAAAATGCAGCTGGACCTCTTGTCCTCAACCCCAGCCCTTTGTGAGAATCACATGAAGGAAGCTTTTAAGAAATGCTCATCCTAGGACCTCACCCCCAGAGATTCCGATTCACTTTGTCTGGGGGGGAGGGGGCTTATGCCAGGGCATTTTTCTGAAACTCTCTGGGTGATTCTAAGTGCAGCCATGGTGATTATGGACCTCATGTTGTTCCAACGCTAATCTCCATGGGCGGGGGGGGGGGGGGGCGGGTAATCTAATGTCTCGCTCAGCAAAACCTCTTCAATTCGTATCATTTACATATGATGGTGGTGGTGAGGGGGGCAGAAAGACTGCACTATTTTACTCTTATTTACACATACTAATGAGAAAACACATGACGAGGATAAATGAAATCCATAGATAACCCAGGAACTTGGTTTGATCAAAGGGTTGAAGCTGTCCTTCAAGGGGTGACAGAGAGAATTCTTAGAATCATGAAGGTGGAATGAACCGAGAAGCTCTCTAGTCCACACTCCCACCCCAAGGGAAGGGAAGGAGCTGCCATGGAAGGCACCCCTGTCCCGGGTGTCTCAGTGCTCACAATGAGACCATCAAGCCAGGGCTGTTATCGTCATGTTAAAAGATGGGGAAAGCGGGGCTCAGGGTGGTGACATAATTGTTTCCACACTGACAAAGCTGGGAAAAAGCAGAAAGAGGAATCAAGTCCAAGATTTTCCATTTTCAGGAACGTTTGCAATAGCATCTCAGAGGAGTGGTCATTTACACTCTTCTTGGGCACTTGCAGTATCTGGCAGCTCACTCTCTAACAGGGAAGCCCATTCTGTTGGGCAGGCTGACTTTTTACAAAAGTTATTCTTTTTCTGAGTCACAAGCTTGCTTGTTGATCCTTATTCTGCTTTCTAGGGTGAGAAGAGCAATTTAGCCCTCCTTTTAAACGAAAAAATTCCTTCGAATGCTTAAGGAGAGCCATTATGTCCTCTCTGAGATTTCTTCTCTCCAAGCTACGCATCCTCAGCTCTCTGGAGTAGTTCCACATGATTTCAGAATTCTCGTCATTTTAATCGACCTCTTCTAGTGCTCTTGGGGATGTCGACGTGCCTTTACAATGTGGTGCCCAGAGCCAAGTGTGACACCCGTATGGGCTTGTCATTTGGACTTGGTGAGCGGTTGAGAGCAGGGGCTCTGGGGGGCATTCAGACCTGGGTTTGATTCTCATCCTTCCTCACCGCTCTTAGCTGGGCTTACTTACACAAGTGCTGAGAGCTCTCTGAGCCTCTTTCCTTGTCTGTAACACGGAGATAACATTGCCTGCATCAGAAGGCTGTGGTTAGAGTTGCATGAGGAAATAAATGCCTATAGGTCTTCACTCATACTGAGGACATTGTAAACACTCAATAAGTGATAGTTAACTTTTTTCTCCCTTCACCTTGACAATGCATGACCATTAATCAGTTTAATATTGTGGTAACATTTTTAGAAGCCTTATAAAATCATGGTCTCGTGTTAACATCAGATAAAACCTCTAAACCGTTACCCACAAAATGAAATCAGAACATATCTCTCACGGGTTCTAATTGTACAATTTTTAAAAACCTAAAGGGAAGACTTTACTTTGATCTCTGTTCAATTTCATCTCTTTCTTTCTTGCCTATTTTTTTAGCTCAGTTTTTTCTGCAGTATTATTTTGAATGTTCATTTTATTATTTTTGTGTAACCCTTGTGCTTTTTTGCAAATTCATAATTGCCTTCTATAGACATCCCTGATTAAAAGCCAAAGCCAGAGCAGGGTTAGGTTTCCAGGCCTCAAACACACACCAGAGATGTCTCCAGGCATCACGTTACTCTGTTAATCAGTACAGCTTGTGTATCAGAGCTCGTCTCGTCATAAATCCATCTAACTGCATCTCAAATGAGACACACAGCTGGGTGGTGACCTCAGCGACAACATAACAAACCGTCCAATTACTTAATCACTTTTGCTTTGCCAGGTTGTTTCTTTTTTTCATGTAAGTTTTTCAACCTTGCAAATAATTTAATTTCCTTTAATAGTTTTACTTACTTTTCAAGTAAATATTTTCCATCATTAACTTGTTCTAAAGGATTCTGCAATCTTTTCATTTCTTCCTGTAGGGGGAAAAAAGAAGCGTCTTAAAAATGGACCCATGTATTTATAAGCAATAATATTTGAGGGCAATTATTAGCAAAATCGAGATAACACCCTATTAAATGTTCTGGGCTTTGCTATGAATGAGTGCTTAACCATAGAAAGCAATTTCATCTTTGATCAAATTGGAATACGATACTGCCAAATTGTGTGACTTTTTCAACACTAAAGATAATGCTTCCTGTTACTTTTCTAGAGTGGGGATATGTTTATATAGATCCTTCCACTCAAGTGTACTCTGCAGTTTGTATTGTGTTTGCTGGTTGCTGGATGAGGGTCTCTAATGAACATGAGCTGAGTTTGGCCACTCAGAAATCACCCTCTCTTGTCTCTTGGTAAATCTCAATACCCTCTTCCCTTAGCCCCCGTGCTCAAGCGTGCGCGCGCGCACACACACACACACACACACACACACACACACACCCCTTCCCATCCCCCTGGCCACAGTGACTGGTTCAGGGATGTGCTGGAAGTCTGCCTAGATTCCTGGTGCGGTTGCCTGTCCTGTGGGACTTAAGGAAGGCCCACAGAACACTGGTGCTGGGAAAACCACCATTGTTGCAGGTAGCACTACTTGCCTCATCACTGCAAACTGCTGAGGTGCCAAGAGGAAGCCCCAATTAGGATTAAATTACTCATGTGCCCCTGAAAAACCATCAAGCTAGTCTAAACATGCTTCCACCACCAGACATCAGAGTCTCCTAGGTCATCCCTCATTGCCCAGTCTCTTTAACTTCACACTGCACTGTACATCCCAGAATGTGAGCCAATCACTCACCTCTTCCCAACCCCTCAGACCTTTCTTTGCACTGAGCAGTTTGGGAGGCACAGTCTGTCATCAGCGAGCCCTCTATTTCCTCAGTTTCTTTGGACATTCTCTTAATTCTCTTATTCTAACTGCACACTGCCTTCATGTTCTGAGGACAGCTAAGTTTTTGTTAGAGCAAGAAGATCAAAGAACTCTTGAGAAAAAAGTTTTAGGATACAGAAGATTTTACTGTTGACAAGCTTGGCTGAGTCTCTGATCATACTTATCCCCTGCAGTCCTCAGGGAGGTGGCCCTTTCTTCCCCACATGCCAGGCAGTCCATGGTCTGGAGCAGGGATGGGTCCAGATTCTTTCTCCTCATGGCTGCTCCCAGATCCTCTTCATTCCTACAACATCTTAGCCGCTCTGGAAACATGCCCACAGCCTCCAGGCTTCTGTCCTCTTCTCGCCCCTATCTATCCTCACTCCTCGGGAGGTCTGCACCAGTCCCCTATCCCATAACTTTAAATACCTGCCCTGACCTGCCCTTAAACTCCACCCTTATAAATCTACTCGCCTATTTAACAGATCTTTCAAGTTCAAAACCAAAGTCTTGATTTCCCTGCTTATACCCTCTCGCCTAAACCTCCTTCTTCACCACTTCTGCCTCATATCACTAAACGGTGTCACTGTTGACCCAGATACACAGAACCGAAATGCAGGAGTCAGCCTTTATCCCCTTCTTTCTCTCACAATTCAGTCAATGCAGAAATACATCCAGAATTTGACCACTGCTGCTCAGTCTGGTCTAAGCCAACTGTGGTAGACTCCTGTCTCCCTGCTTCCAGTGTTAACCCACTGCAGTTACTTCTTTCATCAGCCAGCATGTTCTTTTAGTACTTGGGCTTTCTTTGCTGAGTGTGTGAAATGCATAGGTCATAAGTGTACAGTGCAGTGAGTTTAGACAAATGAAGGTACTGGTAGAACCACCACCCAAAACAAAATATAGAACATTTTCCTCACTGCAGAAAGTCCCTTCGTGCCCCTGTACAGTCAGCTGCCCTCTCCTGAAGGCACCCCTGCTCTGATGTCTATCACGGTGGATTAATTTTCCCTGTTCTAGAACATCATATGAAATTGTCTATTCTTTTGTATCTGGCTTCATTTACTCAACATTATATTTTGGCCTTAGTTTCTTAACCAATGTTAATTGGTTAAACTTCACTTTAGTATTTGGAGAAATTTGTTGCCTTCCTCTGAGTTTGAAAACATAGAATTTTGAAATGAGAGAAACGCTGGAGCTGCAATAGAAGTATTTGCTGCTGTAAGAAACACTAACTGGAGGGAAAAGAGAACAGAAGGGAGAGGATGGAGGCCAAGGAGAACGGCCAAGGAGGAGCCAGAGCCCTGGCGATGCTGTGAACTTCCAGGTCAAACTGGAGCTGATGTTGATGGATTTTTCAGTTTCATGAGCAATAGATTCTCTCATTTGCTTAATGCAATTTTGGTTGAAATCTCTCTCTCTCTCTCTCTGTGTGTGTGTGTGTGTGTGTGTGTCTCCCCCCCTTTTTTTTTTTACAACTGAAAGAATCCTAATTCAGAACTCACAGTTTAAGCCATAACCTAGGATCTCTAAATATAAAATCCTAACTTGATGAGCCATAGAACTATAAAAGTTCATAGGTGTCATTGTTTTTATTTCATTTTATTTTGGCAGTGTCTTAAAATGAGTGTTTCTCATTCGGAATCCTAATGGATGAAGCATGTCACGGTCTTCAGTTCCTTGTTATTAGAGGCTGCTGCTTTTATATCCAACACTTGTGTGCCAAAGCCCAAAAGAAGAATATTTCTGCATCTTCTGCAAAATTGCTGTATAAGACACTGCACATTTTGCTACTGGTTCTTTTACATAGAATAAGATTTTAGGATTTAGTGCTAGACGATAGTTTCTCATTTTGATAGAATAGTGCACTTCTTTTCATCAACAAAAACAACTTACAAGTCTTACAGAGGTTGTTCATTTTGCCTTGGCTGCCAGAAACTTAAGCTAAATTAAATATTCAATTGCCAGAACTATTCTTTCCAGGCTGTTAGTACAATTATCCCCCTCTCCCTTCGCTACATGATGTGGGAACTGCTTTATTTTTATTGTAACTCTCCTACATGTGCTTTTTTCACAGTTAGTAGTGGCAAGTGCTATATAGGCAGGATACATGTGATAAACAGGTAGGAAGATAGAGATGACAGACAGGTAGGTGATGGAGAGATAGATAGATTAGATAGATAGATGGTAGAGACAGAGCATTCTTTTAAATTGTATATATGACATTCTATTTTCAAGGTAAAACTGTAGATGCTGGGTCCTTATTCTAAGAATAAGTCTCCGCATCTACCCTCTGTTTCTCCCAGCCCTCCATCTCTCTCACCTAATCCTTCATCATGTCCCATCCTTCCTCCAGTGACACAAGCAATAAATCTGGGTCATACAAAAGGCCATGCTTGAAGCCACTTTCCAGCAAGGAAATAGGTTGGATAAGACCCCTTAGTTATTCTTGAAAACCAGGAGAATTTTTAGGTCATAAATGTTTCCTTTTTTACCCCTCCATTAAGATGAGGAAAGAGACTGAGTTGTTAGTAGTCCCAGCACTTTCTTCTCTAAGCTGTGCCTGTGGCATGCTTTCTTCTTTTCTTTTGCTGTGGGGACTTGGGGGAAGGATAGGAAGGGCTTTCACACTCGGCCCACCACTCTCTCCCTCTTGGTTCTTTCAGAGCAGGGAGCTTGCCCGGGTAGGGAGGGCTTTGAAATGGTACTTTATTCAATCTGACTCTCCACGTTCTAGGAAATCATATTAAACATAAGGTCAATGACTAACAAGAGCCTTCTGAACAGCTGCTCTGCTGACAATTTGGAGGATTGATTTCATCATTTGGTTATTTAAGCTAACTATACAAAAACACTTCAATTCAATTGGCCAAACCGTGTCCTCATTTTCTCCGAGATGGATAAGGAAGATGGCTTGCTCAACAGATCTTCACTCAGTGTTTCACTCTTTGAGAAAGTTTTGTTTTAATTTACCATTAAAAATATACAGATTGGTCTTTCCAATCATTGGTTTCTCCCACTCCTCCTCTTTGTGTCTGATTTTATGTCTGGCAGTGCCATTTCCCTACTAGAAACCAACATAGCTCCCAGTGCTTTCAGATGGATTCCACCATCTCCACCAAGGTCTGGTGCACCAGGACCCGGGTTGTCTCTCCCAGCTCCACACCCACGCCCTGTCCCATACTCTCCCTCTCCAAGTCAGGTCATATGAAACTCCACACAGTCCCGGAACTCACATGCTTTCTTACTGTACATTCAAAGACAGTGTGTTCCCAACTCTTCTGCTGGCCCACTCCTATTCTTCCTTCAGGAGGACCCCAACTTGTCCTTCCACCATACGGTCTTTCTGAACTCAACAGAAGGGCTGGGTACCCCACCCTGCTTCCTCAGCATCCTGGGGGGATCCCTATTTTAGCATTATCTCTTCACCCAACTGTCACTGCCCTAGGTTCCTTGAAGTCAGGGGTGGTGACTTACTCACCTTAAGGTGCCTATTTCCCAGATGAGGCATTTAGGAGGTGCTTAATAAATATTTGTTGAATAAAAGAGTTGAATGTGCCAACCTCACTGGGATGAAAAGAAACCTTAGTAGCCCCCCAAATCCCAAGAAGTTGTGAGTCCTCTGTTGATTCTTTCCTGCCCCTCTATTTATACTTTTTAAAATCACTCTGTAGCTTTCTTTATAATTTAACATTATATTTCCCAACTTTATGGAGGTATAATGGACTGTTAAAGTTGTATATATTTACGGTGTGAATTTGATATATGTATACATTGTGAAATCATCACAATCAAGCTAATTAACATATTCAGCACCTCATGTAATTTTTGTTTTCTTTCTCTGTGTGTGTGTGTTTGTGGGGAGAACATCTAAGGTGGTACACACTACAGTACTGCTAACTGTAGTACATGGTTGTACATTAAATCTCCGGAATTTATTCATCTTGCATAACTGAAACTTTACACCCCTTGACCATCACCTCCCTACTTATGCTCTTTGCTTTTCTCCATTCTCCTTTGTGCTCTGGGAGGCTCATCATTTTGGACTTTATCAATCTGGCCCCTTTGCTCTGTGGCTTTGGATAGAGTTTGAGCAGTGGGAGGCCCTGGCATGAAGTCAGAGGGTGGCAGAAGAGAAAAGCTGTCAATTCAAAGGTCTAGCCACAAGTTTCTGTCTCAATGTGATTCACCAGATGAGGGGACAATTTCTACCATGCTCTATTTAACTTGTGCCTTTTTTTTTTTGGAAATTTGGGTATAGCCCTCATGCAAACTACAAGTAGAATTATTCAAATATGACCCAGACATATAGCATTCCATACTCTGTAATCCCATCTCTCCAAATGAAGTCGGTGTCATACGTGGCTGTGAAATGTAGGCCGTACTGTTGGGAGGACAACTGATTGGCTACTTGTCAAAGCTGTGCTTCCCACTGTTCCGAAGTGACTTGCGAGTGGACCGTTAGACTGGATGGTGGATGGTGGACTTTGTTCCTTTGTGTCTGGCTTCCTCCTCCACCTTATCCCACAGATATTCCTCCCATCACTAACAGAAGAATGTGGCTAAAAGGTTGGACCAACTCACCTCTTTAGCCACTTAGTCCCTTAACCTGCCCCAAAACAACATACTGTTCTTATGTTTCTCTGTCTCTGCCACTTCTACTGTCCAAACAAGCTGGGTGTGTCCTTTGGACAAGTTTAAAATCAGAAGTCCATACAAAATTGCTTTTTCTCTAAAGTGCACTTCTGTCTAAAAGGTTTGTGTGGACCTCCACCTTTTAACTTTTCTTACTTATGCCCTGGACATTTTATTCTCTGCATATTCCAGAAAATGTGAAAACAATCTGCAATTTACCTCACTGTGTAGCTATGGTGACAAAGCCTGTGCCTCTTACGTACATATCTTTTATTTTTTGTGTTGGGAATAATTTCATATTAACCTGAGGGTAACAATTGAACAAAAGTTAAAAGCCAAAATTACTTTTGACACTTTTGACTATTTGATCATTCAGTTAAATATCATCAGGCTTCCCCCACGCCCCCCACCGCCCCATCACTTTTTTTTTAATGAAAGTGTAATAAGGACACTAAGAAAGGGGTTACTAATGTTTGCATAATTTGGAAAAGTAGAAGACATAAAATCTATACTAATTTTAGCTCTGCGTCATTAAACATGAAATATTGATTATTGCTCATTGAAACAGAGTTTATGAAGCTAGCTGGGCTGCTGTGTCCACATAAAGTGATTCTGATGCTTTGCCCTCGGACCTCAGTGGCTGTAAATGATGCTCCTTGGTGACAGCTGGGAGGCTGGCATCCTGATCCACAGCCTTAAGAGATACATTTCCCAGATTAGACCAGGAATGACCCAGCTGCACAGTCTAACTTCAGAAAATTAAATTGGAGGGAGTCCAAACCTCTGTTGAAATAACTGTGTAAATTACAATGCTTCCACAGGCCTTGTTATAATGTAAATGTGCTTTACAATTTACTGCCATTTCCCTTCTTCCCCTGCTGTGAATATGGGCATTAATAGTCATCTCATATATTTAAAGGCAAAACGGCATCAAAAATGAAAGTGCAAGATTCATGTTTTCTTCCTTTGGAAAGAAGAAACTAAATTCTTTTCTTTTTTCTTTTTTTCTCTGTTTTTTTTTTCCTGCAAAAAGAGTGTACATTTTGTTTATGTATTATGCATTAATGTTTTTCTATGGTTGACAGACCTGTAAATTTCACACAGAGAACTTACCTTGCAGCTGAACATGAATTTCTTTAGGAGGAAAAAAGTGTCTAATAGGACATTGACAGCTTATTTAAATAATTCATTCAGGTAAATTATGAGCACATGAGGCATATATGAGGTAGTAGACTTTAAAAGAGATTTGCCTGTTTCTAGCACTTTAAGGACATTTTGCCTGTTTGATGAGATGCAGAGGGGCTGTGATTTTATGGTGGCACTCACTGAATGAGGGAGTCCTGGACCTCACTATGTGAATTCTCAGTGGTGTTATTATTTGCTGCCTCACACATAGTGAAAATTACAAACTTATAACCATAGGACATGATAATGGCAATCATTGCGATAGCTCATTCTTCATTCTTGTTTGACCAACCAGGCTATGTTCATAGACATTAGTACATAAAAGCCTTTGGTTGTCAACTGTGAAAATGCCAAATACCTGAACTCACTTTAACAGATGTCAAATAGAAACACATTAAGTGAAATCCTATTTATGACCTTTTTAGGTCATTGGTCACCTTGGACCTGAGATGACTTCAGTCCCTGACATTCTCCTGGAGTACATGTGTGGAATGGCACCCATCTGGAAGGATATATCTACAACCAGATCACCCAAGCCAGCTCCTTGTCCTAACCTGAATAAGCACCTGCAAACTCCATCCAACTGTGCTAGATGGACAGCCCCAGGGGACCCAGCACTGTCAGACAGGATAAGCCAGCCCTGTGATAGGTTGAATAATACCCTTTAGGTTTAAATGCCCCTTTTCTCCTTTCCCTAAAATTGTGCATGGTCTCAAGATCCTCTGCCAGTTTTAGATCACAAACATTCTAAAGTTATTATAGAATGAAGACCCAGCTCATTACAAAAAGCCTAGCCACTTACATTAAATCTAGGATATGAGAAGTTAAAACACTATTAGTATCATTTTAAAGTGTTCACTCTGCTCAACGTTAATACAGCTTAACAGCAGGACAACTGTTAAAACTCAACTGAAATTGAAATACTAGGAACAACCACTAGGGTGCAGATATTTTTGCATCATGTATTTTTGCACTCTGAAAAAAAAAATCCTAGAGAACATGCTTCAAGCTGAGAACTAAAAATGCAAATAAGCACACAAGCCAACAAATAAACACCCCTCAGAACACAGACAGAATAGCAAAGGTGGATAAGAGAGTCCATACACTAACTCTAGATTTCCTGTGCCAAAGGATAAAAACAAAGTGCAGGCAACCAGAACAACATGTACCTCCCAAATTGTTTAAACATGATTCTAGAATGCATTTAACTGTAGCACAGCAAATGCTGTCCAGTTTAGATTTTTTGCTTAGTCAAATTGGAAAATGAGTTTGCATTTCTTATGTATGCACCAAGTAATACTGTGGGGAAGCAACCCAAGTGCATGCTGGGAAGAACTGTTCCAACATACTCTGTAGCACCCCAAACCTCCCCACGTCTTCCTTTCCATTCCCTCCACTGCCACCTGCGTTCAGGACCTTGTTCACTCTCACCAGGATTATTATACTGGGCTACTTAATTGCTTCTCTTAAGTACATTTCCAATGGTTTAACTCTCCTACTCCTAAACCCTACTACCAGCCTAAATAAAAAGAATCATCAAGATTAAAAATACTCTTAATCCCCAAAACCCAGGAGTGCTCCTTCAGTACCTTCTGAAATCCTTTCAAATTCATCTCAAATGTGATTTGATATATTTTAATATTTCCTTTCATAGCTAATTGCATGTCATTTCTTTGAACTACTGCTATTACTACTAACATTTATTAAATTTTACTAGGTTACAGGCACTTTGCATAAATTATCTTTTTAAAATTATGACTGCAGCCCCATAAAAGTATCAAAAGATGCAATTATTATTCTGATTACCTAGGTAAGAAAACAGACTCAGGGAAATTGAGACACTTGACCAAGGTCTTACAGGAGAAATGGGATGCCAACCTAAGCAATGTGATTGCAGAATCAGAACTTTATCCTCTCCGCTTTTCCCATGAGTCTCATAAAACATGTACCAGTGTGAGCAGTGGTGGGAGCTTGACAATGGCGCATATAAACGAGAACTCATAGTGTTCTCCCAACCAAGTCCGATACTTGAACAATAATAAAAAAGAAAGTAACAAAATAAAAAATATTTCAATGATAAAAAAAGAAATCACAGTGTTCCACAAATACTCAGGTTTTCCATCTGAACCAGGCATATCACCCACCTGCTGTGTGATCTTAGACACCGACTCCCTGCCTCTAGGTTCCAGTTTCTTCATTTGTAAAATGATGATGGCAATGCCTATTACACAGTGTTATGTGAGGATAAACTAAAACATCCCATTTAAAAGTGTTTGGGGTACTCTGTAAGTGCTGGCCACCCATAACGAGATTCCTTTAGTGTCTGTCTTATTGAGGACAGCAATTGTGTCTCATGTGTTGTCATTCCCATGGTGCCCAGCTCTGCTCCATTCTAAACTGTGCTATCTTGGCTTAAGTAACTCCTCTGAGCTTCAGTTTTGTCATATAAAATGGGGACACTAATTGTACCAGATGCCAAGGATTGCCATGAGGCCTGATGATTAAAACTTTATGTAAATTATTCGGTCTTACACCAGGCACACAGTAGGTGCTCAATAATGTTATTTGTTTTAATTATTATTAACTTTTATTTTTATATCTCTCCAGTCTCTCCAAAATATGGGTGTGAATCCAGACACCTCCTCCTGGCTCATTCTAAATCCATTTCCTGTTAGTCACCTAGTTCTATCAATTCTATTTCTTAATTGAATTTACCCTCCAGAGCATACCCCCTCTGACCCCACTGTCTATAGTTGAGGGTTTATCTCTTGTTAGTATGAGCAACCTAATAGGCCCACTTCATCACTAGGCTTGCAACCCTTCTTGCTTCCTCTAAGCTCCCAGGTCTGGCCTCATATGAGGTTCTGTGTGACCAGCCCTATCTGTCTTTCCAGAATCTTTTCCCTGACTGTCCCAACCCCATTTCACTTAATCCTCTTGGAACATAATGTTATTAAAACCCCCAGTTAAGATCAGGCACTAGCCCTGGCTGGCATAGCTCAGTGGATTGAGTGCGGGCTGCGAACCAAAGCATCGCAGGTTCAATTCCCAGTCAGGGCACATTCCTGGGTTGCAGGCCATGGCCCCCAGCAACCACACATTGATGTTTCTCTCTCTCTCTCTCCTTCTCCCTCCCTTCCCTCTCTAAAAATAAATAAATAAAATCTTTAAAATAACTTGTTTAAAAAAAAAGATCAGGCACTCAAAAACTCAGAATTAGTATATGAGTTGAAATAAAACCATGATACAGAGAATCTGCTAAATAAGAAACAGTGTGTGTATTATCATCAAACAGTATAGAATCACCTCAGTTATCTGGAGAGTGTTCTCAGAAAACTTTATATTGGAACACGTCTCCACACCTGATATTAAGTCCCAAAATACCCATCACACAACCCTTAACCTAAACCTACCCTTCTTCCAGTGAAGTCTTCATTTAGAGTCTTCTTTAGATAACAATTATTAAACAAGCTTAATGTTATTGTTCTCTAACTTTGCAGCAAATAAAATGATTCATGAGGATATTGTGAGAAGATGCGCTGAGAGGTGATCACAGATTTGATGTGGGAGGAAGAAACAAACAGACTAAGAAGTAGATGCTGTTCTGTATTTTCACTGAATACATAAAGGAAAATTCTTACTGCCTGAAATCTTGCCTCTCTTGAAACCTTTTTGGAAGTTACCCTGTTTGAAGTTAATTTTGCCTCTCTAACATCTTAAAACCATGTGTGTCTATGCTGGGTACAGACTTTATGTTGTCTCTATAAGTTGTATTTTATTTTCCTTACCACAACCTAAGTGTTTAGGAGCAGATTTTTCTTCATTAAGCCTAAGTATCTTTCAAACTGGCAGACACTACAGCTGGACTTCATGAGCTGGAGTGTGCCGGCAACCGGGCAGGGGTACATAGAGGCTGAGATCAGGCACGTCTTTCCAAGATGTCATTTTAACTCCCAGCAAAAGCATGATTTTACAATGCAGTCCTAGGTTTGCATTCATTTTAAAGCAAAAACAGGGGCTACAAATAAAGTTTAGGTTTCTATGTTGCTATTTCTTCTCATATTCCCAAAGGTATATATGCTCACTATTTTCTGCCTTCAAGATTTCTGGATGGAGAATTCGATTAGTAAGGATGGAAAGTGAATATCATGTATTTTTTAAATTAAGTTTGTTGGGAAGTGTGTAATAGCATGATTTCTATCAACTCTGGATAAAGTGAAAACATTTTATACTTGTTAGGGTATAACATTTTTACTTTTGATGCTACAGGGCTCCATTTATATTTCTCTCATGCCACTCACGGGTTGCAGAGGGGGAAGTGCAATCCATGTATGTTTAATGCCTTTTGCCTATAGGAGATCATGTGAAGTAGGCAGCATGGGAAGGAAAAAGTCACTTCTGCACCTAATTGCCCACCAGAATGAGTGGATGTTGAGCTTTCTGGGATTAAGTTCTAATCTCATGGGTACATCAAGGACGATAAACTTTAGCAGCCAGCATAATTCTAGGCACACAGCAATAACTTGGCTGTTAAGAGTAATATCCAACAGATAGTCATTAGAAGAAGAGAAATATACCCAGGAGTTCAATAGAGGCCACAACACAGAAATTAGGAAATTAAAAACAGGACTTGAGAAAGAACATGAGAAAAAAACTGTGTTGCAAGTCAGCAAAATTTCCTTTTGTCATTTACTCAACCATTGTTCTGTTCATTGTTTAACAAAAATATAATCATATGTGCTAGGCACGGGGATACAATGGGCAGGAGGAAGACAAAGAGACACAGTTCCTGTTCCCCAGCAGCTTGAAAGGCCCAATATAATCAATGGAGAAAAGATGTTTTAAGTAGTTAGCAAGTTGTTTAAGACTGTTTTTATTCAAAAACTGGTTTGGACATTTTGACATTCAGGACAGAATGCAGACCAGTCAGATGAACCTGACCCTTGTGTGTATGACCACAGAGCTTGAAAGCTGATACTGCAGAGCGGGCCAAGCAAAGGAGGTGAGAGGATCCATGTACTCACAGTGGGCAACGGGTCGTGCTGGCTGGCTAGAGTGGTGTGCCTGTGTGCAGAATGTGGAAGGGGTGATAGAAATGTCTCCGAAGTTGAAATGAAAAATTCCAAGATATGGATTATGGGATTATTCAATGAAAATGACATTAATTGAGGGAGAAAGAGAGAAAGAAGACAGGCAGACAGACAAGAGAAAAGAAGACAGTGTGTCCACATCTTCTTTGTCACGTGATGAGCCAAGGCAGCATTACCAAAAAAATGCCTATTTACCCCCTGCATATTTTAATCTATTCACAATTGAGCATCACATGTGTCTAGTAACACCAAAGGCAGATTGTGCATTAGAATAAATCTTTCATCTATAGATTTATCTATTCTAAACCAAGGGTTAATTTTCTTGAATAGAGAAACCATATGGAAGGGAAAACATTTAAGTTTTGTACAAACAGAGCATTGCTTTTTAAAACCAACAAGAAATTACCAATGAGATGACTGTATTTTCTTCATATGTGAAATTCCCGCTAGTGTGGCATTACATTTCATGATTTTAATAACTGCCCAAATTGTTTCATAACAAGTAGGTGCACAACCTTGATAAGAACTACTTTATTCTAAACCGATGACGGAATCGACATTTTTCTTTCAGACAGCTATAGCAGAATGTTTAGAAAGAATGCCCAAGTCCCAGAAAGGAAATTAAACCTCAGTGGAGCTCTCTGTTATTAAAACTACTCTGACATCTCTTGGACATATAATCTCTAAGTACTCAAGATATAAAGGCACAACTGTTGTCTGAAACCTAAGTGGAAATACACGGGGGTGAAAATGGGTGGTGTCCTAAAGATGCATGATGAGGAGAAAAGAGGAGAGAGAATAAGAACTTACCAGAAGAGAACATGGAGGGGCATCTCTACTGGTGAGGACTGCTAGTTGATGAGTGGGATGAACTCCCCAACGCAACTCAATGAAGCTTCCATCTCCAGCCTGGTAACTAGACTACTCTTCTCTCTTCTCCGGGTTCACATTAAATTGCCTTCCTGACTCTCACTTACCCCTCTCTGTTCAACATGACACTGTCTCTCTCAGTACCTGTGAAATCTCCAAACTGAGGGTTTCATCCTGAATTCTCCAGTGACTGTTCTTACACTTCTCATGCTTATGCTTTGAAACATATATCTTCTCACCTATATTAAAAAGTTCAAAAAATTCATTTCTTCTTTGATAAAATATTTTACACCACACTTTGGGGGTAAATTTTTCTCCTTTCCCATGTGGCAATCTAGAAGAATCCTCTTTGAGGAATGCTTCCAGGAAGAATCTTTGAGAGAGGCCTGATGTACGTACGCTATAGGGTCTGTATGGCCAGCAATTGTTTCAAGTCCACTCTGTACCTGGCCATTTTCTGTCATCAGCCGCTTTAAAATGCTAAGGTGGGGAAACAGCCATCAAATTGACAACACCACTTTTAAAGGCCATGTAATATATTCCCGCATTCACCCATATACAAGGTGAGGAGGCCAAACGTATTCTGGGACATTCCCTTAAAGAAGAGTCCTGATATTTCATCCCCTACGCCACACACAAAATAATAAAGATGCTCACTCTATGTAAGAAGGCCTCGAAAATATCAATGTAAGTGGTTATAATCTTTAATAGACCTTGGAATCCAATTAGCTACAATTCTGTGGTGGTTTAATAATTAATGATAATTGCAAATTCATTAGATTACAATTCACCACAGCCAAACCTATGGATTTTCTGTTATCTTTAAAAACATGCATTCTCAAGGTGGAGCATGACATTGTCTATGCTCACTGCTACCAAAATAGTCTAATTTAACAATCCAGAGTGCACCCCATTATTTAAACCTGATTCATTTGGAGGGTTCCCCTGTTAATGTAAAGACATAAACCTAAGAGCATTGTACCAGCTCATTAAGCCTCTGATTTCAGCAGCTGTCTGGTACTAGCAGAAAGCAGTCTACTGTGTGTGCTTAAATGGTCCCTATCCACCTTTTCCTCTGCTCCATAAACAAAAGCAAGTCAAGAGAGTGTACACATACAGGTACATGCATACCACACACACAACACTTTCACAGAGCAATGCACAGTTTGGCAAATTAGTATAATGTAAACTTCTCTGTCTCCTCTGTCAAGAAACAGAACTTCACCAAACATGCCAGAAGTCCCTTCACATGCCCTATTCTGACTACAACTCCCTTCCTCCAGAACTAACCACGATGGATTACATAGCAACCACTTCCTTACATTTTGGTCTAGTTTTCTCACCCAATTGTGCATCCTTAACTACTATTGTTTAGCTTTGTCCATTTTTAAATTTTTTTTGAAATAATTTCAGATTCACAGAAAGTTGCAAAAACATGTCCAGGGTGGTCCCACGCACCCTTGAGTCTTTCTCCACCAACATTTGCATCTTCCATGACTATTGCACACTAGGAGCACCATAAAATTGACATTGATACAATCTGCAGAATGTATTCAGATTTTATCAATTATATATTCACTCATTTGCGTATGTGTTTACAGTGTTATACGATTTTTATTCCATATATATCTTTGGGTAAACACCACCACAGTTAAGATACAGACCTGTTGTATCACACGAGGCTCCTCACACTACCTCTTGAAAGCCATCACTACCTTCCGCTCTCCCAAATCTTCAGCCCCGAAAACTATTAATCTGTGTTTCATCTCCGATTTCTTTGAAGGATATTCCAGAACAGGTCCATAGGTCATGTACCCTTTTGAAAGTGTCTATTTTTATACATGTAACAGATTTCCTTGCAGTCCGTTAGCAGGACTGTCCCTTTGTCTTGTTGAGTAGTAGTACACTCAACAAGATGGATCAGTTTGTTTCAGTCACCCACTGAAGGACATTTTTTTTTCCCCAGTTTCTGGCTATCATGAATAAAGCTGCTATGAATATTTATGTACAGATGTTTTATAAATATAACATTTTATTTCTCTGGTGCAAATGCACACAGAATACAACTTCTGGGTCACATGGTTAGTGCATTTTTTAATTTTAGAAGATATTAGTTAACTTGTCTCCAGAGTGACTGTACCACATCATATTCCCTCCAGCAATATGTGAGTTAGCCCATTTCTCTGCATCCTTGCCAGTATTCCATGTTTTCCATTTTTTACAGACTTGGTATCTTACATTTCTTTCAATTTACAGATTCTTCCTCTACCTCTTTATTTTCCTTCAAATTTTTTTGTTACGAAACCCAGGCATGTTAACTATGGACTTTCCCAGCCTGGATTTTACTGATTTATGTGCTCATGGTGAAGTTCAGGCACTAAGCTGGATCCAGAGGCCTGACTGGGTTTTGCTTTGATTCCCTTGGCAACACTTTAGGTGGCTCTGCGTCCTCACATCGGGAGCCTCCTCACACTCTGGCGGTTTCTATATGTTTGATTAGAGCAACCACTGGGACTCAGTGCCTACGTCCACCAATGTAGGAGGAGGTTACAACATGGTTATGTGCTGATTATATGCTTTTACTATGTTTATTGCATGGAATAATTTTAAGGAAACTTTCCTTTATTTACTATTTGCTTACCTACTAGTACATGCATATAGATGAGGAAGGATAAATTGTGATTATTTTGTTGATTTTCAAGATGAAATGGTTCTGTCATCCTGCAAAGGTGGTCAATTATTTTTTAACATCACTAGGAATTCATGAATTTAAACAAATGTGATGAGTTTTTCCTTATTATTAAATATAAGGTATTTTTTATTGTTATATTGTTTTCTTATTAAAATTCAAATTGTTTCATTTTAGGGCAGTGGGAGCTTCTTCAAGTTGGTGGCTGACCCCTTTGGTACAACCACGTAGTCTCTGAGAGCTTCCTGTCCGCTCTGACAGAATGATCCAGGTTTGCACATCTCCTGCCACAAACCAGGGACCAGCCGTTGCTGCAGAAAGCCCTGGGTTTTGTTGTTGCTGCTGCTGCTGTTTCTGTTGCTGCTGTTGTTGTTGTAGTAAATGGTATTTTAATATCATAATCTGGGCAATAGGAATGCTCATTATCAAGGCACTGGTCATTATTTCTAGGACTTTTCAGAAGAAAGAGCTGGCAAATATAATAAAATACCTCTTGGGCTCATACTGGGACTTACAATTCAGTTTCAGGACCACAGAGTTTTAACTTAACCTCCTTGAACAGAGAATATGTCTGTATCTCTATCTTCTATGCTTAAGTTCTGCTTCTCAAGGACATAGGAGGTCATAGAATTTGCATAATTATATTATATACATAACTTACACACATAACATTGCTATTATCAGTGCCCACTATGATTACTAAAAACAGTTAAATTTTATATACGTTATACACATTTTTTATTCCTCACTTATTTTTATAGTTTTATTACCTATACATTGTTGCATATGGCCATAATGTACTATAGTCTCTCTTTTTTGACCCTTATTTAATATTAACATTTTAGTAAGTGTGTATTTAACACATAACACTAGTCCATCAGCTCATGTCTCTCTAGTCAGTTTGGTTGTCTGAAACATTTTTTAGTAAATTCCTCTTAGAAACATTAATTCCCGAAGTTCCTATATGTCTATAAGAATTTTACTGGAAGAGTTCAGGACACGCCACCCCCACAACATACCGCATTGGAATACTGATTATTTTGAGCTTGAGGCACCTGGAAAACAGTGCATCCAGGAAGAGGCTGTCTCCGAACTCTCCTCATCTGCCTAAAGACCAATCCTGCAAAAATGAATCCAAGAGTCACAAATCCTCTCCCCAGGAATTTCATCCACAAGGGAGGGTGACTCTTATTACAAGGGAAGGGAGGACCAGAAGTCCACACCACACCCAGACAACCCTCATCAGAAACTATCACATCCACCATCTAGTCTGCTACAGGCCCTTCGTCTTTCTTAGACATTATTTTCTCTTCCGTAAGTTGCCTGCATCACCCTATTCACCCTCCCCTTCCCCTATTACAATGCTATATAAACTCTCAAATCTTACTGCCTTTGGGTGTCCACTTTTTTTAAAAGATTTATTTATTTATTTCTAGAGAGGGAAAGGAGGGAGGGAGGGAGAGAGAGAGAGAGAGATAGAGAGAGAGAAACATCAATGTGCGGTTGCTGGGGGCCATGGCCTGCAACCCAGGCATGTGCCCTGGCTGGGAATCGAACCTGCAATGCTTTGGTTTGCAGCCCGCGCTCAATCCACTGAGCTACGCCAGCCAGGTAAGGGTGTTCACTTTTTTTTCTGTGATGCCTCTGTGCATGTAATATTAAAATTTAATAAATCTTTATTACATTATCTTGCCCCTGTTAATCTGCCTGTTATCAATTTATTTCATAGCCCCAGTTATTGAACCTAGGGTGGTAAAGGAATGTTTTTCCTCCCCTTTTACACTAGAAAGTTTTACTTTCAAATATATAAAGTTCTCTGGCATATATTTTCTTTTCTTGAGTATCTTAAATATGTTACCCCATTTTCTTTGGGTCTAATAAAAAAAATCTGATGATAACCTAACTTTTTCCCCTTATAAATCACATGTTCTTTTTGCCTAGATATCCAGTGGTTGTTTTTCATTTTCCTTTTGGTTGAAAAACTTTACCAGAATATATCTTAGTAATTGTCATGCTGGGTTGACAGTCTCAGATACACAGGATCCTCTTTCAATGTGTAGTTTCAAATCATTTCTTTTTTTCCAGGAAAGTTTTTTTGATGAAAGCTTTTCTAATTTCATTATTTTATTCCCTTGCTTTGATTTTCTTTAGGGATTATGTTGGATCTTCCTCACATGTCTTTGGTATTTGTCACAGTCTCTCAATTCGGTTTCTTTCTCTCTTCCTTCATTTTTAATTTTTAAGCATTTACCTCTTTTTCCCATCTTTTGTTTCTCTTATGTCACTATCGTGTGCTTACTCACTCTAGTGTGTCTTTCACGTTAGTGTTCAATTCTAAAGTTATTTCTTTCTCTAATTTTTAATTCTTTCGGGGGGGCGGGGGGGTCTGACAGCTCCCTAGCAGAAAGGCTTGCTCTAGGTTAAAGCCCACCAGAATAGAAGAGTGGATGAAGTTGAAGTTTCTTTTAAAAACTAGTTTGTTCTGGCTTAAGGGACAGCTGCAGCAGGAGCTCTTGCCACCTGGAAGAATTTAGACCACGTAGAAAGCTGATACTGTTCAGTATTCAAATCTCCATGAAGTCTTTGAGATGTCAGGCAGGACATTATGTGCCCTGTATTTGCCTCTACTTAGAAAAAACTTGTAATTTATAATGACTTCACTCTCTGCAGGAAAATGCACAGGGACAAGAACCTCAGGCTCTTTTCTTCAGGATTCTAGGAAAGCAGCAGAGACCGTTTTAAGAACAACTTTTTATTTTATTTTTTTAATTGTTGTTCAAGTACAGTTTTCTGCCTTCCCCCCTCCCCACCACTCGAGCCCTCCCCACCTCCCTCCCCCATTTCCAACCCCCCTTGTTATTGTCCATGTGTCCTTTATAATTGTTGCTGTAAACCCTTCACCCTTTACCCCCATTATCCCCTTCCCTCTCCCCTCTGGTCACTGTCAGCCTGAAGAACAACTTTTTAGAAAAACGTCATTTAGAGACCCTTGAAGGTCTCTTGTCACATGCATCTGTGGAACTGGGGAAAGGAGCCTGGTAATTGTGGAGCGTCTGCTCCACACCAAGCACCTTACATCTATTATACAATGGAAATTTCCCCCACAAGCCTATGACACTATTTTAATCCTCTCTATTTTAAAAAGGAAGAAACTAAAACACTAAAGGTTAAGTACTCATGTAGGACCACAGAGAAGAGTGGGCATTTGAATCTAGGCCTGTTCTAACTCCAAGACCATAAAAAATGTTACCATCTGTTTCATATAGGAAAAACACACACACACATAAGGGTGTTTTTTAGTTTTTCCTGATTTCCTAATTTACTTACTCTCTGCTGTCTTATTCTATGTTACTCTTCAAATGCTGGCAATCTGACTCTTACTCTCTCCATAACAGATTATTGCTTTGTATAATTAGGTTTCCCAAATTCTGAAAGAACTTGAAGAGTAGCGGAATATGCCACCCCAAAATAGGCCATGTTCTCATATGGATTATTTTGAGCTGAAAGCAGTTGAGATGAAGCAGATACAACAAAAACTATCTGTTCTTCCCCTATTTGCCTAGAAGCAAGACATAAAATCATAACTGTGCCTCCCCTCCCCTCTCTATCAGGAAGAACAGAAGTTAATATCCAGGGGCAATTGTAGATCCCTGTCAGCCCCAATCCCACCAGAGGAATCTGCTTAACACATCTTGCTAACACTAGCCCTCGCCTACCATTGCATTGTTACTCCATAGATCAATATTTACCTTTCCACAATTTGCTGCCCTAGAAACTCAAAGCGCTTTTCCTTTATCTTGTCACTTCTCTAAAAATTTATTGTTCTTTTATTAAGATGCTATATAAGTCCAAGTTCTAACTGACCCTTTGAGTTACTCATAACTGGGTATTCCCCCGTATATATGTGATACACACATTAATCAACTTCTGTTTGTTTCCTATTAACCTTCCTCTTGTCGGTCTTATATACAGGGCCCCAGCATGAGAACCCAAGATGAGCAGAGGGAAAAGATTGTGTTCCCTCTCCTACAAACCAAACATGTAAATGACAACTGCTGTGATACAGTAATGGAAGGGTTAGTTCAGGGGACAGAAGGCCTTAGGTAACTTCCCTAATTATAAGATTTGTTTTCTAGTATCCGAGATGAAAATAACAAAAACCATAGTCAGCAGCCAAGACATGTAGCCCCCATCTCTTAGTGTTCCAAAATCACAAAGTTAACGCTCACTCATGCTCCGTGTTCATCACGGAAGCACTGTTAGGGTGCTGCGTCTTTGTTGTGCTGCTGTGGGGACCCAGGCCAATGGAGGGTTTCCATGATGGAAAGAAGAGATTGTATTAGTTTTATAGGGTTGCTATAACAAAATACCACATATTGAGTGGTTTCACCAACAAAAATTATTTTCTCACAGTTCTGAAGTCTGTAAGTCCAAGATCAAGGTGCCAGCAGAATTAGTTCCTCCTGAAGCTTCCCCCCTTGGCTTGCAAATGGCTGTTTTCTTGCTGTGACCTGACTGGCCTTTTTTTCTGTGTGTACTTCCCTGGTGTCCCTCCTTTTTCTTAGAAGGGCACTGGTTCTGTTGGATCAGGGCCTCATCCTTATGATCTCATGTAACCTTAATTGCCTCTTTAAAGGCTCTATCTCCACACACAGTCACAATGGGGGTTGCAGCCTCAAATTCTGCATTTCAGGGAGAAAAGGGAAAAATTCAGTTCATAACAGAGACCATGAATAACTGTGCATTGGCTTCAATCCTACAACTTCACTCCCATTTTTAACCTGTTGCCAAGGCTGCCTTTTAAAAGTCTGACAATGTGAGAGCTAAAAAGGAATTATCAGGGAGCACGTTATAAAAATCTGAAATACAGAAAGAATGAAAACACACCCATTGTAGGCTCACCCCTTGCCCATTAGGTTTCATTCATACCTCAACAGAGAAAAATGTCAAAAACATAAAGGGCAAAGAGAAACCTGTTAAACTTCTCTAGGGACACTGCTGAGTGCAGAGGAAAAACATTGCATTTAACTAGGCTTTCTCCTTCACTCCCCTAGGCCTCATCCAGGGGCATTGATAACAGGAGGCTACTGCAGACTCAGACGTGATGTGAAAGTTATGAAGATGTCTTTTTAGCCTAGACCAGATGTCATTTCTCAAATACAGAAACATGAACCACCTTGATATATCTATATCTATATCTATATCTATATCTATATCTATATCTATCTATATCTCCCCTAATGAGACCAGCTACTCCATATTATTAAGACAGAGATACAAGTCAATACAGTTAGAAAGACAACTTTAAAATCTCTAGCAAAGAAGATATCTTTAATATTTCATTGGAAAAAACAGTGTGGTTCTTTTGAAGATCTGGAACTGGTTCTCTTTTCATATCACCTTTTTGAAGTTTGTTAATTTATAACTGCAAATTTTACCTTCACTCCCTCTGCTGAGTATCAAATGATCATGTCTCTCTTCAATATCAAGAGGTTGTTCTCCCTTCCAACCACAGGTCACTGTTTAGAGGAGGTCCTACATTATGCTCGTGTATAGAAGGAGCCAAGTGATTTTGACGTGTATGGAATTGAGAAGTGGTGGTACCAAGCTTCTGGCTGAGGAGAACTGCCTTCCATCCTTCCTGCAGCACCATTCTTTTTTTTTTAAGATTTTATTTTATTTATTTTTAGAGAGGGAAGGGAGGGAGACAGAGAGAGAGAGAAACATCAATGTACCATTGCTGGGGGTCATGGCCTGCAACCCAGGCATGTACCCTGACTGGGAATCGAACCTGTGACACTTTGGTTCGCAGCCCGCACTCAATCCACTGAGCTACGCCAGCCAGGGCCGCAGCACCATTCTTATAAAGAGCAGTTTCCTTTTAAGTTCTCAGTCAAAAAAGAAATCCCGAATCTTTGGTTTTACTTTCTATAGCATCCTCAACCAGACACAACATGCAGGAGTGTCCTTTGGCTAGACATGTTTTTCTTTGTGATTATTAATGACTGAAATAGACAGAATAGTGTCTCCCACCCCCAAAGATGTTCCTGGAAAAATATGTTCCCATACATGACAAAAGGGACACTGTGGAGGTGAATAAGTTAAGGATCTTGAGATGGGGAGATTTTTTTACATTATTCTGGTAGACCTATTGTCATCATAAGGGTCCTTATAAGAGGAAGGAGGAGAGTCACTATAAGAGAGACTTGATGGTGCTATGCTGCGGGCTTTGAAAGATGGAAGAAGGGGCCAGGGGCCAGGAGCCAAGGCATCCTGCAGAAGATGGAAAGAGTCTTCTCTAGAGTCTCCATACCCTTGACACATTTCAGACTTCTGACTATCAGGTCTAGAAGATAAATTTGTGCTGTTTTAAGCCACTAAGTTTACAATAATTTACTAGAGTAGCAATAGAAAACTAATAGAAAGGTTCAATCCATACGAGGGGGGATACAAAAAAACACCCAAATTTGTCTTCTGGAGGGCGGGCTCCTTGTAGTACAGGCTTCCCCTGCTAGGTGAGTGTTCTAGGAACTCATATGAATCAGTGTACCAGCTAGCATTGTTGTGAGAGGCTGTGTTTGGCTTCAGTGATTTTTTTTTTAGGACACTTTCAATGTGTTTGCCTGTTTCATGATGGGGGATTTACAAGCACACCTGCCCACACTGTGCTGAGTGTTCAGCAGTTTTTGACCAAAATGGCATTACCCCTTGCTCCACCCTCCCTATTTACCAGATCTTGCCCCAAGCAACTTTTTTTGTTGTTTCACTGGATAAGAAAAGCCCTCAAAGGGAAATGTTTTGCCAATGTGGAAGAGGTGAAACAAAAAAGTGGCAGAAGCACTAGAAGGCATGAAAACTGATGAATTCAAAAACTGTTTTGAAGGTGACTGAAATTTAAATATGTAAGAATAAATACACAATTTTTAATAAATAAATTCTGTTTTGCGGGGATTCCCCTCATATAGCCATCAAGTAGGTTGTGAAATAGAGAATCCTGCCTACTTTAGATTCACTCCACTGACAACATAAATGATTCTGAGACATATTCATTCTCAAATCTTTTTCCCATGCCAGGGCACCTAGGGAGTTTCAAATGGTCCAATTAAGGCACATGTAGATTCTGACATTACTTCTTATCCTCTCTTTTATAAAGTACTAGTATTCACAAAGACAAGATGGTTCAGTGAGCTTATGACACAGTATTCCATTTTTATGTTTCTGACTTGACCCCTGGTGTCACGTCAAACATGTATTGACTTGCTTGTCATAATCTTGCATCTTTCTTGTGTGTTTGAACTTCTGAAAATGTTATCACTCTCTCTTTGTATCTGCGTCTATGTCTGTCTGTCTGTCTGTCTCTCTCTCTCACACACACACACACACACACACTTTTTTGGGGGAAATGTATGTTTCCCCAAAACATTCTCTCAGTATTTCAGCATAATCACTTAAGGAACACCTAAGTGAGAACTATATTCACCATGACCCTAGCCCCCTGTGACTCTGTACTAACTCACATACACTGTTCATTCAGCATATTTATTACGCATTCAGACTCTAGAGCCAGATTGTTAGGGTTCAAAGCCCCACAACTCCTCTTGCTAGCTGTGTGGCCTTAAGTATTCAAGTTAATTAACTTTTATTTTTTGCCTCATCTCATCATGTTTAAAATGGGCATAATAGCAATCACTACCACACAGTGTCATTTATGAGACTTACATGGATAGATTATGTAAAGTACAGTACTTAGAATAGCGGCTGCCACCAATGCTGCAGAAGTTGGAGAGAACACAGCTCCTGTTGTCAAGGAATTGTCTAGTGGGAGATTCAGGTAAGAAAAGAGGCCAGCATGACTCAGGGTGAATGCTTCAATGGACAGGCTCAGGGAGCACCTGCAGAGATGCAGAACCTGGGCAGGCTATGGGAGGTACAGTTAAGTAAGTCTTCTTAATGAAGGTAATCCCTCCACTAAGACTTGGAAAATGAAAGGAGTTGTCCAGGTAAATGGAGGAACTGAGGGAAGAGGCTGTGATATGGAGCAGGCATACAAGAGCAAAGGATGAGAATATCTGGGGCAGTGGAAATTAAGTTGAAGGATGTTCCCTGTAGGATGGACCAGATGTATACAGAAAGGAGACTATCTTGCATTACAAGCAACTTTCTCTGGATTTACTGGAACCCTGCAAGCTGAATCCTATTTTCAACATAGTATGCAAATTCAAGATCATGGTTCCTAAAAAACAATACTGAGTGAGAATCCACACTCCTGATTCTTACATGACAGGAATTATATGTCTCACAGACTCTTAGGCCACTATGACTAAATTCAGCCAAGCATGACAGAAATGCTCTACAAACACAAAAGATTTTTTTTCTGAAAGAAAAATGTCTTGAAGGACCAGCCTGAAATTGAAATGACAGCTCAGTCTTTCAATAATAAGAAAAATCACAATTTAATGTTATTTATAAATGAGTTCTACAGAGAAAATTTTCTAGAGGTTTTTCAACACTGGTCAGACATTGGAATTACTTAGTGAGCTTTTGAAAATTACCTATTCCTGGGCCTCATCTCACACCAATTAAAACAGAATATCTATGGACCCATCCAGTTCACTGACATGATTTAAAACTTTCCTAGGTGATGGTAATGTGCAGCCAAGGATGAACTAAAGAGTTTTGAAATATTCCAAACTTTTCTTTTAAGTGATCGATTCCAGTTTAGAATACTGTTTCAACCCAAATGTGTTAGGCAAGAAAGGGAGAGATAATTGAGCTCTTAAATTGTAAAATGGGAGCTATCATTTCGATGATTAGATTGATGAGGGTGTTTGGATTGTCCTTTTGTGTCATGTATACTTATGGTCAAGTTATTGAATTCTATTTTTGTCACTTTATTCTGTTTTTAAAGATCACTTTAGGTACTGGTTTGATAATCCCACTCTAACATTTTAATGTACTGCTGAACCGAACACACTATTCATGAGAAATGTGCTGTGTGCATTTATGCACTCACTTATTTTGAAGGCAAAAAAAAAATACATGTGTGTCAGTCAAGAAACAAGTCACGGGCTGCAGAAAAATGTCCTGCTGAACAGAATATTAGGCAGTGGGCAGGAAACAAAGGGCACCATAATGGAAATCTTTCAAGCTTGAATTAGGTTACTGACTAATGAGGATCCCGCAGGGAACAGTGATAAGGGGGCTGAATGTTTAGTAAAGAACTATTCGTGCAAATTACCTGACTGATGATGTTGCTGGCAAGGCCCCTAAGATCCCCCTGATAAAGGGCAGCAGCCATTAAGCAATTTAGATGCACAAGCATCTGAAAGGAAAGTGATTAAGAATTTTTTTGCATGTATTCCAGTAGGAGAACTAGTATTGTTTATCAAAAGAAAGATACTCTGACAAATACACCTGAAGGAATTAGACCTACAACACTGAAGCAACAGTGGTGCAGGCACGTCGGATGCTCGGAGTTAGTGAGAGAGCACACACGTGGAGGACAGAAGCTTCTCAACTCTTTTTCAGGCACATACGTATGATGTAAATACATAATTGTATATCTTTCTTAGTTTTCAAAAT
This sequence comes from Phyllostomus hastatus, assembly GCF_019186645.2. Taxonomy (NCBI): domain Eukaryota; kingdom Metazoa; phylum Chordata; class Mammalia; order Chiroptera; family Phyllostomidae; genus Phyllostomus; species Phyllostomus hastatus. Next base: position 13,847,459 of record NW_025333977.1, on the reverse strand, counting down.
TTCTTCTTCTTTAAGGGAGGAGAGAAAACCCAACAGTTTTTATAAGGGACACTTAACATTTTTTCCATCTGCAATCAGTGAGTTGCTTCCAAGTCTAGAAAGCAGGTCTGCAACTCTAAGGGGTGATTGAAATAGAAATGGGAATCAGCAGGTCGTAACCGAAAGGATGGGATTTCCCAGGGAGTATGTCAAGTGAGAATTAAAAAGGAACAAATGTAGCTCTGAGGAACATAAACGTTTAAGGGATAAGTTAAAGAAGGGAAGCTGTCCGAGTAAAAAACCACAGCCAGGGAGTGGGAGGAGAAAATGGGGTCACAGAATCCAAGTTAGGAGTTTCCAATAAGAGGCCAAAAATGATCAAGATGAGAATTGAAAACTACCTACTGCAGCAGTCCCCAACCTTTGTGGCACCAGTGACTGGTTTCGTGGAAGACAATTTTTCCACAGACCGGGGGTGTCAGGGGTGGGGAGGAATGGCTTTACATCCTGCCACCAGGTGCAGCTCAGTTGTCACTTGCCACTCACTGATGGGGTTTTGATATGAGTCTGCAAGCCGTTGATTTATTATGTTCTCTGTGCAGTCCAACCTCTCTGCTAATGACAATCCGTATCTGCAGCCACTACCCAGCACTGGCATCACAGCCTCAGCTCCACCTCAGATCATCGGCATTAGATTCTCATGAGGAGCATGCAACCTAGATCCCTCACGCGTGCTGTTCACAGTAGGGTTCGCACTCTTTTGAGAATCTAACGCTGCCAATGACGTGACAGGAGGTGGAGCTCAAGCAGTAATGGGAACAATGGGGAGTGACTGTAAATACAGATGAGGCTTTGTTGCTCTCCTCCTAATGTGCAACCTGGTTCCTAACAGGCCTCAGTTTCTTACCGGTCCATGGACTGGGGGTTGGGGACCCTTGACCTACTGGGTTTCACAAGTAAGAAGGAGGTTATAGAGAGAGCAAGGTTCACTCCTCTGGTCTGTTCATGTATTGAGGGCAAATGCCAGACTTTTGTGGTTGAGGGGTAAATTCCTCTTTCCTGAGTCCTCCACCACTAAATTTGACTTATTTCTCCCTAAGAAACTAAGACTCCCTAAAAAAAGCTCTCATTAAGAAGTTTCTAATTTTGTAAGAAATTCCTTTTAAAGAATGAAACTTGGAAAGCTGAATTGTCAGTTTTCATTCTTTCATCCATTCAATAAATATTTATGGAGTGCCTGCTATTGTGAAGAATTCTACTAGACAGTGGGATGTAAGAGTCAGTAAGACCTAATCTTTAGTGGAAGGAGTTTAAACTGAGTGGGAAGATAAGATAAATGGTTTCAGCATAGGACAATCTGTGTGCAGGGCCTTATGGGAAGATGCCCTATGACAGCCTGGAAGTGGAGTCAGGAAGTGCTCCCAAGAAGAACTGATGTCATGGACTGAGTTTGAAAAAACAACAGCAAACTTTTATTGGGTATGTAGTGCTTACTGGGGGTCAGGTTCCATTGTCAGTACTAAACATTTAACTCATTTCATCTTCACAACAACCCCTGGGTGAGCATTATCATGACCCACATTGTACAGATGAAAAGGAGGTACAGAGGTTGACTTGCCTAGGCTCACACAGCTAGAGAGTGATAATGGTGGGATTTAAACCCAGGTCCTGTGCCTTCAAAATCAGAGCTTAAAACCACTACACAACACTTCCCTTTAAAAGACAGCTCAAAATTCATGCAGTGGATGAGATGGGGATGCTTGTTCATAATCAAGGAAGGGAAACATAAACCAAAGAAACATGGAGGAACATGCACAGTTATTCTGGCTTTCACTCACAACTACCCTGGGGAACAAATCTCTCATGGCTTATGTCATCCAAGTCATTTCTGCTATCTAATTTAGACTATGCTTTTTATTTTAAATTCAGTTTACAGATCTACAGTCAGATACTTCTACTAAACTCGAGCTGCCTTTACCCACACTATCCATCACAAGAACTTCGTTGCCTTCTTCAACTCCTTCTGCTGTCTTCCCTTCCATTCTGCCTGACTTGACTTCAGCCCCGACAATTTTCAGATTTCATTCTAAAACCTCTCTTCTGTCCAGACTGTGTCACCACACCTGAGCTTTCCTTCTAAGTTACTCTCCGTAAGTACAACCAAAAAGAGTTGTAATTTGCTGCCATTAAATGGATTCATAATCTCCCTTCATTATTCAATGGTTATTCAATATTTGTAACTCAAAATGGACAATAAAGTTGTCAACTGCCATTCTCATTAATAGGTGATTCTTAATGTCCATTTATTTAGTACTATAAATATTTTACATTATAAACTTTGTTCTGTGCGGGCAGAACCTCCCCCTCATCTTTATAAAGGATGACCAATGGGGACACTTTGGAGAGTGGAAGGAAGCTCCACTGAAGTATGAGGCTGGACAACAGCCTTAAACTGGGAGTGTCCTTAGGCAAACCAGGACCTATGATCATCCTAATCATCCACATAACCTCCACTTGTGCTGTACAAATTTTAATACAACAATGTTCAAAATGACCAGGATAACTATAAGGAACATATTTAAATTTGGAGAAATGAACTTAAAACCCCCCATTCCTCAAATTCTATATCCCTCCTTCCTTATCTACAAATGGTACACCTCACATATTTGACAACCAAAATTGGATCACTTTTTAATACCTCGCCCAATACAATAAAATTTATTTTCAGAAATAACCATTTGCTCATCAGTAATGATATTTTCTTGATCTGTTCTTTAATCCCTAAACAATAGTTTTTAAAATAATTTGTTTTACTTTTAAAGATACTCAAATTCAGCAAATATTTCATGTATGAAATGAAATTTGCACTTACCAAATGAAAAATGGAACACCTTGTATCTGCACTCTATTTCACTGTACTAAAACTCAGTCACAGATAAAGATTCAAAGTGGTCACATAGAGCAACCGAATTAAAGTAATTCAAGTTGTTTTTGTGTCTCTGGAATCTGTGCTATCACTTCTCACTATGAATCCAGCACCTCCACACAGGAATATGTAGTATGAGGTTCTGGAAACATGAACTGAGCTGAAAGTAACATCAAACAACTGCAAACCTTATACACTAACTCTCAAAACAAGCACTTGCTGACGATGCGTGTCAGGGGTCAACTGAATAACTTTAATTAACTTCCATGTAGAATAAAATGTTTAGTAAAGATTAAGTAATAAAAATGTGCTCATTCGGAATTTACATATTCAATATTAAGACTCATCAGTATCCACCAACAGTTTTAAAACTTATATAAGTGAAAGTTTTGTGGGGAGAAACATTTTATCATTGATATTTCTAATTCTTGGGCCATGGTTATAAAAAGCAGCAGACTGATCTCTAGCTTCACTTGTCCTTAGCTTTGTCAGTTTATTTTGGTGGGCTTTGTGTCTGTCTTTACAGTTAAGATGACTCATGACATAAAAACAGGGCATTTTTAAAAAATGTGTGTAGGCCTAGTGCTGACAACTAGAATATAAACTCCCCAGAGGGAGGCAGATCCATCCCTCTCAACCTGAATGGGGACTCACTAGTCTTCACTTATGTGATCTGTGTCATGGCCACCGCCAGAGCCCACCCCTACTCCTGGCTCCCCAGCTATTATGGTACAAATCCAAGTTAGTACTGAGCAGTTTCACCCAATCCCACCCCTGGCAAAAGCAAAGACAGTCGATTGGTTTCCTAAGGCTTCCACAATGAATTACCACAAACTTGGTGACTTAAGACAGCAGAAATTTTGTCTCTCATAGTTCTGGAGACCAGATGGTCAAAAGCTAAGTGCTGGCATGGCCACACTCCCTCCACAGGCTCTAGGGGAGGAGCATCCTTCCTTGCCTTTTTCAACTTCCAATGGCACTAGGTGTTCTTTGGCTTGTGTCTGTGTAACTCCATCTCTTCCACTGTCTTCTTATGGCCTCATGTGTTTCTCCTCCTCATGTCTGTGCTTTACAAGGACCCCTTCATCGCACTTAGTGCCCTCCCTAATCCAGGGTGGTATTGTCTTAAGAGATCCTTGGATCTTGAGTTACATCTTTTTCCCAGTGAGGTCACATTCACATGTTCCCAGGGTTAGGACATGGACATGCCTATGCAACCCACTACAGACAGACAGTGACAGTGTTGAGTTGATCCAAGGACCTCCCACAGATAAGAAGCTGGAGAAAAGAGAATTCCCTTTTGCAAAAAGAGGATTGTTAGGGCTGAGTAGATTTCAGCCCATTGGCCAAGATTTCCATCCTGGGGACAATTTCCTTGGAAGGAGGCTGATAAATGTCAGGAACCCAAAAGACCCAGAAAAAGATGTGTAGGTTTACACCTGGCCTCCCCACAGAGGAGAGTGATGGGAGCCAAAAGTACCACAGAGAGTACTGTGGACAGGACAATTTATGTGCCTGGAGGCTCATGAGCTGTGGCAGGAGACTGCCGACCTGGCTCCTCTGGTGATGGAAGGGACAGGGTAGAACGGCTTGGAAACTGCAAGGTGGTCCGTAGGACTGGCTGGGTGGGTGAGGCTGGGAGCAAAGGCTGGGCCTGTTACAGTTGTTCTGGAGATGGCTTTTCCTTGAGGAATAGTCAGGGTCCTTTTCTATCATCTGTCAGGAGCTCCCAGAAGCACTAAGAAAAGACCCTTTCACAGTGAAAAGTCTCTGGACTTGATGGTCCATGAAGACTCAATGAGCTTATTTGTCTTCCCTCCTTAGTGGCTCCATTCCCACAGAAACGAATGCACATTCATTATCTTGTCACAACTACAATAAAGGGTAAATTTTAAAATAATGGGGCTCTGCACCACAGCCCTAATTGCCTCCAAACCATGCATGTGTGTGCTTTCTTAGCATGTGTACAAACACAGTCAGACGATCTGGCTGCATTTGTTTTTCAGCTTGTTCAGCTGGGGAGGCATACTGGGAAAATCAGGGCAATTTCCAAGTTCCCCAAAGATTCAGGATGAACTTAGTTGGAACCCCTCCCAACACCAGCCAGATGGAGTGAAAGTTCTGCTAACTACCACACATTTCTTCCAAAAGATAGAATTTTTTAAAAAAAAACCTTCCTAGTCTTGTTTGCTATATTCCCCAAATGCTGAATTTCCCTTCTTATCAGCTTTTGATGAATGATTCAGAAATCTCATTTAAAACTTCAGTGAGTGAGAATATGGCTCCTTTAGGCCTCTCACCCCGACGACACTGGAGCAGTGAGCTTCTGAAACCCATCGATGCGACAGTCAAGTGACTTTCAAAGTCCTGTCTTTATTTTGTTTTTCAAACGAGTACACTGGACATTCATTTCTCTCTTTGATCATTTTATGGTATCTTGAATTTCACCAAAGCACTTCATTTTGAAAGGCAATAGCTCTTAACTTTCATATTTTATTAATAAGAGAAAAAAGCTGATGGAAAGTAATAATGCTTTTTTCTGTAGTTTTTCATGACTAATATACACAGTCGAATGCCATAACCACTTGGGTTTTGAAGTAAAGTTCTGAAAATGATGAAAACCATAGAATATTAACTATGAAATTAGCTGTTTGGGTCTATGGCATGAAAGCAGGAAGGAGTTATAACATAAAACATGCAAATAAACTCTGTGCGGAAACATGCCTGTTTCTGTACAGCATGGGGAACACAGGTGCTGCACTCGGAGGAGCCTTCATACAGTAACACTAGGGTTTAGTAGAAGTCTATTATGATGTTGGCCATTGAATCATTATATCTTGGGATCTTAGAGAACAACAAAGTAGGGAAACCAAATCATCAGGGTCCGAGAATAGAGAGGGGATTAGATGGCAAAACCAGCAAACACAATTTGTCTCAAGAAATTTGCAAGTCATAAAACTAAATGGGACTTTTGATAAGGTGTGTAACATTTGTGAGTTTAAATTTACTTAAACCAGAAAATTTATTCAGCAAATACTCATTTCCTTTCTCCCTATGATCACAGGATTAATGGAGAGTCAGATAAAAGGTGTCACTGGGGTTCTTCAGTTGCTAGCAGCAGGAACTGACAGGCCAACTTAGGGAAAAAGGAAGAAATAACAAAAGGATATGGGGTAGCTCATGAAATTAAAGAAAAGCTGAAGAACTAGGTCATGGGCCACAGACCGCACCCTCTATTACTGCTCTTGATCTGCTCAAACCCATACCCTGAGTACCTTCCGTAACCAACCCTATACAATGACCAGTGAAAAGGGAGCAGAATCTCCTAGACTATCTCAGGGATGCTGGGCAATTATGTCTTGAACAAAGGAGGAAAAATCCTCATAAGTTATCAGAAGTTATTGAATTTCTAGGTAAGAATAAACAGCCAAGAGAAAAGAATCTAGTTAATGGCACATTTCTGAGAATGCTAGATCCACTAACAGCAGGTTGTCACATATGGGTCAAAAAGCAGTTAGAAATGTAAGAGTCGATTAAAAACCCATTGTACCTTATCAAAAAGAATCTGTATCACATGTCTGTGGGCTCAGCTGTGATCATCGAGCTAAAAAGAAAGCTGACTGAGGCGGTTCCTTCTTTTTCCACACGGCACACGCAGCGCTCTGCATGATTATGCTCTACTGCCCCTTAGCCCGAGAGCGAGCGTGGTAACTGAGCATTTACAATCAGCTCAGCTAGCCATCCCGGAGTCTCCCTGCATTTCAGCCACTGGGGTGCATGTTTGGGAGAGCCAACAGGATCAATAGGAACCAGGAAGGAATGGCCACCATTTCGTCCATATTTGCTTCAAGAGAGAACCAAGTTGGAACTGGTAAGAAAAATTGTAAGGGGATCTCCAGAATGCATCTGGGAAACAGAGACAAATGGATAGAAACTCCCCCAGGGAACAGAAACTGAGGAGCCTGCTATTAAATCATGTCTTTATATTTCGATTTGCTTCTGTTTTGATAAACCATCTGGCCCTTGGTTTTCATGTTTAGAAAATGATGTTAATGCATCAAATGATTTTGCCTTCCCTTCTAGCTCTCAGCCTGGCAACTCTTTTTTATTTGGAACATTCCAAAAGGAAAGCTAGGGTTTACAGACAAGAATAAGTTTTAGCCACTAGAAAATTGAAGAGTCTTTCAAGCTGCAAATGGATTTTTGAGAGGCAAATGAAGCTAGATACATTCTCTTCTAGAAATATAAACGTGAGCCTTCACACAGACTTTACATATATTTCTCAGGTAACCTGTAAGTCAATAGGATCTTGGAAGTGAAGTGACTTGCCCAAAGTCACACACTAATTAGAGGGGTCTGGGATAGAACACACATCTCCCAGCTTCTAGTGTAGTGTATTTCAAGCTCTCACATTCTGAGCATTGGAAAAACAGACTTTCCAAGGGAAGTCAACCAAACTGCAGGCCCCATGAGAACAGGAACCACGGTGGTATTTTTTTCCAACCTGGACCATAATTGAATCACTCACTCACTAATGGATAAGAGTAAAGAAAACCAGGTAAAGAACCATTGTCAACACTTTTGTTTTTCATAGTGACATTTTATACTTCCAGCTCTCAGCAGACTTGGTTTGCTATTCAACTTGTTCCAAAACAAATATTTTTTCACACATGCACACACAACATCCATAAAAATCACTCAGGCATGCTTACATAAATGCACTGGCATTAAGTATATCATACAATATTTTTAATGATAATTCTTTGTAAACCCATATTCCCCTACTTGCACAATTAATTGTTCACAAAATGTCTTTAATTAGATTTATCTAAATTACACAAATTTAGAACCACATATTTTAGGTTTTTATATGGCAATACAAAATCTAAATCTTCACTTTTCAAAATAATCGCAGAGTAGTCTCTGTTGGATATATTGTAGAATTACTAAATCAAGTCACAATTAATTTTAACTTCTGCATGTGTATATATACACATAATAAACACAGGTCCCCATAAAATTATTAAATATAATCAGCCTATTACTCTTCAGTTTCTATACTAGTGCCTTTTCTTCTTGCAAAAATGCATGATTTCTACCTTTTTCATTTCGCACCTCAACTGGGTCAGTTTCAAGGCCTCTTATAATTCCTGATAAATGTCTCTGAGCTTTTATTTCAACTTCTTCACTTATTTCTTACACTGACCTTTCTCTTCTCTCTCAGATTCTACAACTGTCACTAAACCATGACAGCTCCCCATCAGAATACAAAACTCCCTATGCTTCCTTCTTTAATTTCTTCCCTCACAGGCACACGCTATCTCATGCCAATCAGTCTACTCTCTACCTTCATCTGTCCCCGAGGCTTTTGAGAAGTTAGTAAAGATGTGATGGAGTCTTGAATGTAGTCTTGATATGATGGGGAGGTCAGGGGCCAGATTCTTTTCCTCTTTGCCCCAGTAGAGCCAGAGGGCAGGCACTTGGCTGGAGTGCAATACATTAGCTGCTGTCTTCTAGGGCTTTGAATCTTGAGCAAGGGACACAGGGACAAAAGAATCAGATTTGTTTGAAAGTCACATCTTGACCAGGCTTCCTGCTGGAGAACTATAGCTGCAGCTCCTGCTTCCCAGGTCTCCAGCTTTCCCATCAATCCTGAGAGCCTCACCACTACCAATCCTTGATCAGCTCCCTTTCACTTAAGTCAGCCCAAGAAGTTTCTGTGGTTGTAACCAAAGAACCCTGAGTGATTCATGGAGTAATCCAGGGAGCAAGCTAAAATGGACTTTGCATTCCCCTTCCTCTCTAGTGCTGCAGCCCCATTATACCCCTTAGAAGGTGGTTAACTGATTTCCTCTCCCAGCTACTTCAGGAGGTCACTCTGTCTACCGGGAGAAAAATCCCTGGACCAGGAAACAAAACATCTGGATACCAGCCCTGGCTGTGCCAATAACTTGCTATGAGTCTCAGTGCTATTCATTCACCCTCTGAGTTGCGAGTGTAGTGCCAGCTTATACTCACTGAGCACTAAATTTGTGCCAGGTACCAGGCATTATTCTAAGAACGGTGCATATACAGTGATTTACCCCTCATAACAATTTTATGAAGACACTACAGTTATTCCCCTTTTTCAGAAGGAAAACCAAGGTATGCAAAGGTTAAGCATCCTGCTCAAAGTCACATTGGCTGGAAAGTAGCTTGAAATCAGATAACTAATACAGCTTTTTATGATACATCCGAAGGCTATGTGCCTTTAGCCACTACACTGCTTCCCTTCTGGGTCTTAGTGTCCCTTTCTCTCAATTGTACAGTCATCCTTCAGTATCTGCAGGGGATTGGTTGCAGGACCCCATCGCAGATACCAAAATCTGCAGAGATTCAAATCCCTTATACAAAATTGCATGGTATTTGCATATAATCTATGCACATCCTCCCATATACTTTATATCATCTCTAGATTACATCCAATACAGTGTAAGTGCTCTGTAAATAGTTGTTATCCCACACTGGTCAGGGAATAACAACAACAAAAAAGTCTGTACTTATTCAGTACAGACACAACTGTTGCGGGCCCAACTACAGAGTACATAACAGTGTAACTTTTTTTTTCAAATATTTTCAATCTGCAACTGATTGAAGCTGTGGATGTAGATCCCATGAATATGGAGGGCTGAACTACTGTGAGAATACTTAGTCTCTGTCTGGAAGAGATTTATGCTCTAATTGTAGACTATTGTAACCCACTGTGGTGGCTCCAGAGCTGCTCCACATGTGACTGTTTGAAGTGCTAGCCTCTCTGAAAGACCCTGGTCTCTTCCTCAAGCTCCCAAGTTATGTCCTGAATAATGCTTTCAGAACCTATTTAATCAAGACAGAGAAAAGCTCCCTTTTTGTCATACCACTAATCTTTACCTCAACTGTCTGCTCCTATTGTTACTGTAAAAAATTACCACAAACATAGTGGCTTAAAACAACACACATTTATCCCTCTCTGGTGTGGCTCAGTGGATTGAATGCTGGCCTGCAAACCAAAGGGTCACTGGTTTGATTCCCAGTCAGGGCTCATGCCTGAGTTGTGGGCCAGGTCCCCAGTAAGGGGTGCATGAGAGGCAGCCACACATTGTTGTTTCTCTCCCTCTCTTTCTTCATCTCTTCCCCTTTCTCTAAAAATAAACAAATAAAAAATTAATAAGAAACACTCACATTTATTATTTTACAGTTCTGGAGGTTGGAAGTGTAAAATGAGTCTCACTAGGCTACACATTAAAGTGTTGCAGAGCTGTGTTCCTTCGGGAGGCTTTAGGGGAGAATCCATCCCCTTGCTTTTTCTAGTGTGTAGAAAAAGGCTGCCTGCATTCCTTGGCTCATGGCCCATCTTCCAACATCAAAACCAACAGTGTAGCATATGTGAGTCTGTCTCTGTTTCTGACTCTGCTTTGGTCATCACATATTCTATGACTCCTTTATGGGCCCTTATTATACTTGAGACCTACCTACATAGTCTCTTGCTCTCGAGGTCCTTAATTTAATCACAATGTGCAAAGTCCTTTTTGCCATGTAAGGTAATAAACTCACATGTTCCAGAGATTAAGATGTGGAAATCTTAAGGGTCATTAATCTGCCTACCACACTTTCTGAATATATGACAGTTGAATCTTCTACAATAAAAAGTACTTTAGATATATAAATCCAGAAATAATAATGGGAATTCCATATTTCTTGGGCTACGTTAAATTAATATTTATTTGAGAGTCTAGTCTTCCCTCTGATCATGCCAGAGAAAAGGAAGCAGATGCCCAGAAGAAGGGAAAAACCACAAGCTGGGACTCTGTCTGATTAACTACAAAAATTGTGTAAGCTCTTATTGTCAATGCTTTCTTTAGTCCATATTTTATTGTTTAAATTCAGAAGCAGTTGGCTTTTCAAGTCCAGTGAAGTGTCCCTCTACCCAATTTCTGGATTCTCTATATTCCCTTCCTTTTAAAAGTCTCAAGTGATTTTGCTTGAAAATCTTATCTAATGAAGCAAGAAAAACTATTATCAAATGTCCTAGGTATCCAAATTTCCAGCCTAAAATATCTATTTTCTTACTGCCTGACTAAAAATTTAGAACCACATATTTTAGGGTTTTATATGGCAATACTCACTTCATAGTATCAACTTCTATATTAGGGTAATATCAGTTGTTGGAACCAATACATCACAAAGGGAATGAGACCTCCTACACACTGAAGTATGTTTCTTGTTTATACAGGCCAGTGTGAGTGTTCTGAGGTTGTGTGGCTTTCTTTCATAAGGTAATTCAGTGGCCCAGGTTCTTTCCATCTTGCAGCTCTGCCATCAGTCCCCAGGTCCTAGTTGCCATCCTTTATATCTAGCTCATGTAAAGGGATAAATAATATGTAAAGACCACAGTTATATCTTTAAGTTTGTTTTTTTTTTTTTGGCCCAGAAATAGCACACTTCTCTTCAGCTTAAATGCCACTGATCAATACCCAGCCATATTCCCACACTGATATCTGCAAGGGATGCTGGGAATGCAATCTACTTCTCACTCCAGAAAGAAGAAAAAAATATATATTTCAGGTGGCTTATCTGCTCATCAAAATGACAGTTCTGGGGTAATTTGTTCTACTCATATTAGAAGTTAGAAGAAGATACCTGGGAATTATACCTCTAAAATCTCATGATTTTCCATTTCTAATATTCTTCAGATCACTGATTTCAGAACAGTATCACCCAACTTACAAATTCCTTTCATTAAAAGTGAAGAAATCGTAGAATGTAATAGGAAGAACACAAATTTTAGCTTTAAATATAGTTGTGTTTGAATTCTGACTTTATCCCCTTACTAGCTATTTAATCTCTATGAGTTACTTCCTTTGACCTCCCCTCTTTTTTTTCCAAGAAAAAGAAAAATTTACCCATGATTATCTTTCCCACATATCTCAATCTAACCACTGATATTTTAATGGCAAAGCAAATAACTTTTCATCTTTGTTTTAACAACATGCCAATCTGTTACTTTTATGAACATTGTGCCTAGAGAAGTGTTTGCCCAGCTGCATTTCTAAAGTTATAGAGAGAATTAACACCATAATAATTATACCTAGGGCATGCTTTGTATATAGTAGATGCTCAATAATATTAGATCCCATTATTTTCTCCTTTATCTTTCAACTTTAGAATCAGAGAACTTGCCTCTGAGGAAATGCTGATGCAGTCAAGTGTACAAGCTTTTCTACTTGATTAAAATTTCACAGTCCATCTAGTTAGCCTATAATCACCAAGGAAAGGTCTCCATTTGTGCCACACATTCTTTGTTCAATAGGATAAAGCTCATTTCAGGGACTGCTGGAAGGCACTTTTCATTAGGATTTGCAGGACCTACTTTCAAAATTCAAGGCTTTAGGGTATTTACAATTCAACCACAGAGTTGGAGTGCACAGAGGAGAAAACAACCTTCCCCAGACCAGTGGTTTCCAACTAGAGGCTGCAGACTACATTAGCCCATGGGCATGGTTTGTATGTCTGTACCATGCTAGCGAAAAAAATTGATTTGGTTTCCAACATTTAAAAGCCAGGAAGTATCACACTAGATTTGAATTTCTGGCTTCTGGAGAGAAATGGGAAAAGCTGGCGGTACCGGTCCACAGTGCCACGAGGTAACAATGTGCTTAGTTGAGAGTAGCTACTTCCTCTGCACAGGACAAAAAAACCTTCCAGCTGCCTCAGATCCCTGCCTCCCCCACCCCCATATTGACCTATGTTCATCTCTGTAGGCAACTGGTCTAGGGCATGTTTACCACCTCTGTAGGCAACTGACCTTGTGCCTCTTATTCTGGAGCCATGGCCTATAAAGTATAACTAGGTTTTCTACTTGCATAGTTCCTATTCCTTCAGGAGAAAATCTGTTGGATCAAGTCACATTATCTTCTAAATTTTCTAATATTCTCACATCTTGGAATATAACTCTCACCAGTTGATTCGGGGTGGGCTCAGGTGCCATGACCAGCCTGTGTTTCAGCCAGCTTTATCTGGACCAAGGGTAGATGGGGTGGATGGGGAGGAAAGAACAGAAAACAGGGGCAATTGTTTAGAAGAAAGGGAATGCTGCTTTGAACTAGGGCAATGGTAGCAGCAATGGAGAAATGCCAGATGTGAAAGACTTTGAGGAGACAGAATCAACAGGAGCTAACAATTGGATTTTAATGGTTGCCTACTCTTCACCAATGCCATGGGTCTTATTAGACTTTGTACACCCACACTCCCCACTTCAGTCAAACTCTACTGCTCATCTTCTAATTTCTGCTTAACATTCTAATAGGTCACTTACATATAAGTGCCAAAGGAAATGGAGTCATTAAAGATGAACCTTAAATTTTAGGTGCTTTTAAAAGAGACAAATAATGCCTGGGCAATATTTGTTTTCTTTTTTAGAAAGGTGGGGCAGGGAAGAAGGCTAAAGTTGGGAGAAGGTAAAAGGTTTAGTTTGCTACCTAAGGATCAAGCAATGAATGGAGAGGTCCAGTAAGTAGAGGTATAGTATAATAGCCCATCACATGGACTCTAGAACCAGAATGCTTGCATTTGGATCCTAACGCTACTACTTCCTAGCTGTGTGACATTGGATAAGTTACTTAACCTCTTAGCACCTTGATTTCCTCTGAAGAATAGGAATTAATAATTGTGCCTACTTCTTAAGGGTAGTTCGGCATGAGTCTGAGACCTTAGAAAGAAACATGCACCATCACAGGTATGATGTGTGCCTTTGGGAACGTGTTCCTTTGGGAAGACATTGGCAAGGGCAGAAAGCCAAGCACCAAGTCCTGCTGAGAGCCAGAGAGGCAGAGAGGCGGATGAAGCCCTACAGCAGCTCTCAAATGTGAATGCCTATGGTAATTACCTGGAGCACTTCCAACACTACGATGTCTGGTCTAACCTCCAGAGATACTGATTGACTTGTTCTGGCATGTGGCCTGAGTGTCAGGAGTTTTAAAAGTTACCCAGGTGATTCTAACATACAGCCAATTTTGAGAAGCACATTGCTAAAGGGAGACATGAAAGATCTAGGATTTCTCATTTTAAAAAGGGCTCTCCATCAAAATGTAAATCTACATGTAAATTCCAACAAAATCCTTTCTGATAACATTACCTTATGTCAAAGACTTGTTAGAAGATATTAAAAAAAGTAATAGCTATCATTTACTAGCAATTAGAGTAAAATAAAGTACAGGTTGAGCATGGGCTCTGAAATTGGGCCTGGATTCAAATCACAGCTTTACCATTTACTTAGCTGTGTTAATTTGAGAAAGTTACCAATCTTTCTTTGCTTTAGGATTATACCACTTCTATTACACAGGGTTATTTGTGGGATAAATGCACCAATATGTGAAAAGAACTTAGAACAGTACATGGCCCAGAATAAGAACTTAATAAAGGTTTGCTATTATTATCCTTATTGTCATTACTGAGTATTTATTCTCTGCCAGGCACTTTACTGTGTACTTTATAAGCAATAAAGTGAATTACTGAGATACTATTTCATGTCTCATCTTTCTTCTACTGAGGACCCATCTGTAAAAGTAAAGATTAATTTCATCTTTCTTGTGGAGAGATGGTCTGATAGACCTTTGAGTTATGAGTCTGGTGCTCATGTGCACTGTGGTGGTGACAGATTTTATGCCTCAGGCCCAACTTGGAGGCTTCTGATGGTCTATAACAGGTATGGTGGATGTTGTAGTACATTCCCAGGATGTTCATTCAGGATCAGGGCACTCATTTCCCTGATTCCAGGAGTGTTGGCTGGTGATGGCTCACAGCTGGGAGTTGCCTTTGACCAAAAGAAACTGCTTTCACCAAGATCACACACCCTCCCCGGGGCCATATACATCAAATGGTGGTCAATGTAGAGAGACAAAGGTCCAGTTGCTTTGCATCAATTTAAGACATCTCTGATGGATCTCAGCACTCCAAAGTTCTCAGTGTGGGCAGCTGAAGCCTCTGTTCCAACTATTTTGCTGCTCCACTTCTCCCCTCCACCCTACCCTACTGCCATGATTCCTTCAGGAGCATTGTTCCTTAAAGCATACCCAGATAAGTTTTCTGCACAAAGATTTCCATCTCAGAGTTGTTTCCCAGGGCATCTGACCTAAGACAGTTGGTGTAAGAGTAACCCAACCAAGAAGGTTCTAAGATGGGGTTTTGTAGACAAGTTGTCTAGCTAGCAGCAACGACAATTCCATCATGAAGAGTAGGGGAAGAACAGAGAGTACCTGGAAAGTTTTAACAATGTAATTGTTAAAAATTTTTACCAATGGTGAACTGGGAAGAGATCCCATATAGGAAGAATAGGCACCGGCAGATGCACTATATCAGGCATCTGAGAGTTTCTGGAAAAGTAATCATTAATTAATAAGAATGATAGAATTGAACGGTTCTCCTTGGGTGTGGTCAATGGAGAAGGACAGTGAAAGAATGAGGGATATTGACTACTGGTTTAAGAAGTGTAAAACTCAGAGGGCCTCCTTGGCAGAATATAGAAAAGGCCCTCCTCTCTCAGGTGGTTTGGATAGGGAAGGAAGGACGTCAGAATAATCTAAGGATCAGGCCGGGGACTGAATCATAAGGGTAGTGGAGTTCCAGAGAAAGCTGAATTTACTACTCTAGCAAGCCTGCTATGAAAAGCTGACACCCTCTTTAGGATGGAATGGAACCTTGAGACTTGACAAAAGGATTTTTTATTTGACATTATTTGAAAACTTTGAAATTCCTGACCTCATTGGACCATTTTGGCTTACATAGGAGGTCCGTTCCTCCCTGTTGAAAGCCACCACTGTCTCACTGCTTGATAGAAATGCTTCCAAAATTTTTGACTCGAAAGGCAATGTGTGCTTCCTGTGGGTCTACTCCTTTCACCCCTCTTGGCTCCAGACCAATAACTAGAGTCAAGCTATAACATAACCAGCTGATGACTGCAAGGTCCCCTAAGAAAAGAAAGTCAAAGTAGCCTGGAGAAGATGCAGGAAACAGCAATGTGTACTGGCAGGAGTCAGAAGAGGATGCACAGGACTGGGTCCTGAGGATGCTGGCACAAGCAGCAGGAAACCATTGGATAAGGGACAATTTATAGATATGCGAACACACTTCAGTGATACAGGATTTAAAGCCCTGCCAGTGACATTGGGGGATAATGCCAACACGTTGGTAGGATGGTTCTTAGAAGCTTGCATGGCTCATACTAAGACATGCTCTGATTGTTATGAAAGAGCATAGAGGGAAAGATCAAGGGCTGAGAAAAGCGGCATACAAGGAGGAATACAATGTTTGAGGAAAACCCATCAATGAACTATGTCCAGTGGGTTCAGAGGGCTCAGAGGATACTTTGAGTGTCCAAAATGATCAAGAATATGCTGCTTATAAGGATACCAACCTCACTGAAGCTCAATAGTGGAAATCTTTTGTAGTCTAGGGATAATAGTAGGAGTTATTTTTATAGAACAGGGCTCCCAGCAATGGGACTTGACAGGATTCCAAAATAATAGAGACCAAGTGGTGGCACTTAAACATCAGAAACAAGGTGGGTACAATATAATAGTAAATGGAACATCAGCTACCAGGGGCACTTAACCTACAGAGAGCTACAGAAATTGTTAACAGAATACAACATCCCCAGAGGCAAGGGAGACAGCCATCCTACCAGGATACTGTTTAGTTTATATAATCAAAATAAATTAAGGATGAATTATTGGGAGGTCCAGGATAATTCTTCAATTAAAATAGAAATAAAATAAATGTTTCTTGCACACTTTTCATATCTGAGCAAGTTTTCTAAACTATAGCCCATTGACTGAAGGAGAGAATGAGTTACTAAGAGAAAAGATCCTGAAATACCATGGCAAAAGTACTCAATCCCTTCCTAAAAGGATTGATGACCATCTATTCAGGTAGCCATATACTGAGGAAACAGAAACATCAAGATCTTCTGAGGACTCTGGATACTGATATCCATTGACAACCAAGTAGAATGATTCAGCCACTTAAGGCAAGACAGCCTCTGTCATTGGCCACACCAGTTTTGGCTCAATGGCTGTATAAGCAAAGTAGCCAAGGAGACAGGGATGAAGGGTACACATGTGCCCAACAGCATGGGGTTCCTAGCATCAAGTCTTGTCTATCTTTTATTGCTGACAAATGTCCCACTTGCCTATAAAAAAGACCAATATCACCATCCCTTGAGAAGACCAAACATCTACTTAGTGGCAAGTTGGTTACCCCTTGTACTTAAGAGGGATAATGATTGATCTTGATTGTATTTGACACATAGTCTGGGTATAAATTTGCTTTCTCTACCCCTGAAGTCTCAGCCGGCACTATCATCCAAGGGCTTACAGAATGTTTGGTTCACCAATATGGAATCACACATAGCATCACACTAAACCAAGGAACACACTTTAGAGCAAAGAAGGTATAGCAGTGGGCATATGAGAATGGGATCCAGTGCCCCTATCACTTATTGTACAAACCAGAAGCTGCCAGATACAGCTGACATTTGGAAAGTTCCCTGTGGTGTCAGCTTGGGCATGAAACCCTCTTCAAAGACTCTCTGCCACTGATAGTTAGAATACATGGATCTAGAATCAAGGGGTAGAAGCAGGAGTGGCCCAACTATTATTAGTCTCAGTGACCTACTTGGGGAAATTGTAACTCTCATCTTCACAACTCTAGGCTCATCAGGTCTACAGGTCTTGGCTTGCACACAGGAAATATTTCTCTGACTAGATGTCTACTAGGGTACCTCTTGGTACTCCTCTATCCAATTTTGAAGGTCAAATGTAGCTATCACAGACCAAGAAGGACATGGTGACCAGGGATTCAGACCCCTCAAGGTCGAGGGTCTGGGTTGCCCCACAAAATAAGCCACTTTTACCTGTAGAAGTGCAGACAACAGTGAGGAGGAATGGGCAGTAGAAAAGAGAAATGATGAGTAACAGTGTGGCCCTGAGAAAAGATGCAGTGCAGGAGCTTAGGTCCACCTTCTAACCTCTCTCTTATAAGTTTCCCTTGGAAAGATGCTAACCAGAATTCTTGAGGATCTGTTTCCAAATGGAGTCAACTTAATGTTTCAATATGGTGGATCTGAGAGTGCAATGGGTATTCACTGTAGATGCTGTGGTGCACTGCCCAGGACCAAGACAGTTTTCCCTCAGATGCCAGGAATGTTGGCCCCTGGCAGTGCACAGCAGACTCCCTCCCAGGAGTTGATCTCAGCTGAAGGGGGCTTCCTTGCTCTAAGTTATACCACCTCCTATAGGCATCCCATATCCAATGGCTGGTAACACAGGACTACAAAAACCAGGTCCCCTTACCTTAACTCTGAACAACTATATAATGAGCCATTATAATTCCAGAGTTCCCAGCTGAAGCCTTTGTTACAATTGCCTCACAATTCAACTTCTCCCTCTGTCCAATCCTAACTTCCTGTGCTCCCTCTGTGACTTGTGAGAGCACTCTCTCACTTCCGTGTCTGAGGGAGTGGATCTCTAGCACCAGAATAAAGGTTTTTGTACCTAACAGATGAAAGAGAAACTCCCCTACTCCAAATTTGCTCTTGACCTAAGTGCCAGTGCCTGAATTCTAAAGAAGGTTTGTCTGCATCCTAAGAATACAATTATTGTTAATCAAGATAAAAAAGACAGAGATGCCAGGAAGAGTATGCCTTAAAGGAGCCCAAATTCTGATTTTCCCAAACAAGATCACTTACCAAGATACCTTGGACAGCATAATACTTTCAGCATAAATTCATGCATGGGCTTCATTAAGAAGGAAGAGTTTGTTCTCATACTCCGCACTTATAGGACAGTGTCACTCCTCTGGGGAAATAATATTCTGCTAAAATTTCTGAAAGGCTTTCAATGGCCCTGCTTGCCTCCTATATGGAGAAATGTACCTGAGATACCAACAAGAAAATCATCATAATGATAAAATAGAAACCTCTATATAGTTCCTAATAGGGAGAACAAAAAACAGAGCTTGTGTCCAACCACCTCTGTTTCCTAAATAGAATTTTTAACCTTGGCCAGGGTATTTGCAGAATGGCTTTATACTAACTCGTAACAGAGATAAAATCTCCCTGTTAAAATAGCTATAATATTAGTCACCTCAGGGGGATGCTATGAGGCATTGTAAAGTGCTTTGTAGCTCCTCAGATAAAAGCAGAGATAATGCAGCAGTGTTATTATTTTTCAACTTGGAGGGCTATTTGGCTACCCCTCTGCATGAACTCACTCTAATAAACCATCTCAAAAGCCTTATATAAGCTATAAATCCCACTACCCACTTCATTCCAGTGATGATAGAGAGAACAAGATGACTACTCGCTCCCTGGGCCTCAGGAAGTGTCAGACTCCCAGCCTGGGGAGCAAGAAGAACTGAGCAATGAATTTAATATACTGCTTAATGGGGATACCATGCTGTCCCCCCACCCCCAACCATTATGTCTATGGGCAAAATCTAGGCCCTCAATCTAGAACCAAGAAGTCCATGATCAGACTACAGCTGCCACCCCCTCCTCCTCCACCTCTTGCTCCTTCTCTTCTTCCTCCTAACTAACAGAGACAGGGGTATATACATTATAGCTAAGTATATACCAAAATCTACACTTCCCATGCTGAGCATAGAGTTGTTCTAGAAAGCAGATGCCAAACAGGTAGGGCTGTGGGACCTGTCCTCACCAAATGATGTGTGTCACTTCAAAGCCTTAGTAAAGGTTAAAAGGAGTTGTGTTTCTCCCCCTCTCATCGGCTGACAAAATGCCAAGGGCTCTGGCATCTGAGGAGATGGTGAAGTCACTGAACAGAAATACTTCTGAGAACAGGAGCATCCCCACAGAACTATTACAGGAATGAAAAATAGAGCTTTATTCTGTTAAGCACTGAAGTTTGGAGGTTTATTTGGTACAATGTCTAGTGGCATCCTAACTGTACAAGAACACTGTCATGTGTCACAAACTTTTCTGAGCACATATCCTAGATATCACTTTAATCCTGACATCAAGCCACAAGTTAGCTATTATTGTCCCCATTTTAAAGACGAGAAAATGAGACACAGAAAATTTAAACAAAATGTCCAAGGTCATGTTGCTGGTAAACAGTGCTGAGTTCAGTGGCGCATCCTTACAAGCGCCAAGATTCTGCCACCAGTTATCTTCCTTCCTTTCTCCTCAGGCTACACCTCACCAGCTCATGCACCTCATGACTAGTCGTATTGTCGTGAATGACTTTCCTTTCCTCAATCTTTCCTGTCAAATCCAAGAAGACACTGCTGAACTTCCAGATGCTTCTAGAGCAGTCCTTCCAGATCAGGATTCACCCCACGTCTCCTCAACCATACCCTGTCCTCCATTTGTCCTCTGTCACCAGAGAAGAATGTCCTCCCAAACAGGCCTCCTGGCAGAATGACTTGTCCATGAGCAGGCATCTCCAACGAGACTTCCCACCTAGGAAGGCAGTGCTACCTCACCTGATTCAGAGCTTCACACATTATCTGGCAGAAGCAGGTGCTCAGGAAATATTTATTGAGCTGAACATGTGCACATGAAATACAGAGAAAACAAGTGGTTGTTTTCCTCAACAATATGCCGAGAGAACTGCAAGACCCTTGTATCAAACCCAGAAGAGTATGGGTGGGAAAGGGAAGGCTTTTTCCAACTCACTGCAGCTGATCAGGATGCTAATCCTGACCCCAGTTCCCAGCTCTTGTTATACACAAGGTGGGAGCTGGGTGTTGATGGTCACATTTCAGAACTATGGGACTGAAAAGGACCCTACCTAAAACTGTATCTACCCTCCATGCCTTAGCCATAGCTGTCTCATGCCTGAAATTTGACAGTAAAGGTTCTTTCCATGATAAAAATTGAACATTTTTATATACGCACAACCTGATACAAATGGGTTTGTTAGGCTCTTTCCAAAGAGTGGGCTGTGAAAAGGAAATAGTGTATGAGAACCTCAGCATGAGGGCTCTGCAGCTTAAGGAGTGAGGGATTGCAATCAGCAATGAAGGGAGAGATGGGAAAAGAACAATGGGGCATGCGACACCAGGCGTACCTGCTTCCTAGTTGTGCCCAAGGTGGGTCTAGTCTAAGCTCAAGAATGATCCCTCACAGGATTTAATCTTGTGGAAGGAAGAACCATTGACAGCCTCCCTGTGTTATTCCAACCTGAGTCTCCTTGAAAGAATACTCAAAAAATCCTACCCTTGTCCAAGACTAACCACTAACTGCCCTTGAGCAGCAAATTCCATACAATTAGTTTCTAGAGCTTCATTCACTATTGCTGTCAGTTTCAGGAATTTCCTATCACCGTCTTCTTCTAGTAACAGATGATGAAGTATGAGCAACATAAAACAATGAAAGAGCCAGAATTTGCTAAAATAATTCTGGTTTTAGGTATCCCAGGTCCAAAGGTTATAGCTGACCCTTAACAAACTATGAAGGGCTAAAATTGATTTGTTAACTATAGATAGACAAACCAAAGTAAAAAAAAATCATCAACCCTTCTCCCCAGTCTAGAGGCCATGAAGAATGTAAAATAAAATAAATAAAATAAAATAAAAATCACCACATATCATCTGCTATAGCCCCAGCCTCCCTTTCCAAATTTCCTATGACAGAATGAAGCAAATTACTTGTAGTAGTTATTTCTTTGTCTAGTATTTTTTCCCAAAATATTCCATCATAGTTGCTATCTTCTGAATCCTACCCTCTATTGTATCAAAGTTCTACTCATGACATGGGAGTTTACATAAGACTGCCTCTATAATACAAATCCAGCTGTGCTAAGAAGTCCCCGATGGCTAAATTCCTTCTCCTCCCATCTCATTACCACCACCTTCTCCAACTGAACCTGTAATTTCATGCTTAGAGCATCATCCCCTCTGGCTTAAACCAAATTCCAGTTCAAGATATAAATCCCCATAAAAGGAAAATTCCTAAAACCATTAAATGAACCGAGGCTATAAACGTCAGCTTTTATTAATTCAACTCTGCAACAAGTAATTTCTTCAACTCCTACTGTGAGCTGGACACATTGATTTGATAAAAGTAACACTTGGTTTTAAGTCATAAGGTGAAGGCGGGAGACACCAAGGGAAGGCTGAGAAATTGCCGCAGCCAAGAGAAGCTTAAGAAGTCATGACAGCAGATTGCAATGTAGTATCCTGAATGGGATCAGGGACAGAAGACAGATATTAGTCATCTAAAATCTTAATAAATATGGACCATACATAATGATGTATATTAGTTCATTAATTATCATACATGTACCATATACTGTAAGGTGTTAGTCATAGGAGAAACTGGGTGTGGAATATTTGGGAATCCTCTGTGCTATCTTACCATTTTTTTTCTGTAAATCTAAAACTATTCTAAAAACTAAAGTCTATTGTAAAAAAGAAAAGATAGGAAGGCTGAGACCACCACCAAGACTGGCAGAGGCATCTATAACCTCTCCTTTTCCTAAAGTGCCAGAATTCCCTTTAAATCACCTCTTCCCTTAACCTCAGTAAGCAGTATGGGATTGATTCCATTCCAGCTCCAGTGAAGAGCTCTGATTGGTTTAAGCCAATCAGTAGATACTACTCACCCTGGCCACAGTGATTGGTTTAAAAATGGGCATGTAACCAATCAGAGCAGTGGGATTCTAGGCAGTGCTTCCTGAGGCCTTAGGAGAGAAAAGCTTTTACTTTCTCTGGGCCAGGGTGTGAGAATGTGAGGCTTCTGAGCCTGCAGCCATCTTTTACCATGAAGAAACTGAATCATAGAGACACTATGAGACAGCTCAAATTCTAAAGGAAGCGAAGCTGAGAAACAGGTCCTGGTGCCATTGTTTGAGCTTCCCAGACCATGATGGCTTCTGAGGACAGCACTGCATTTGTATTTTTGCCACTTGCAACATGAAAAATTCTCCTTCATCTTAGGGATGTTCACAGTTCATAGTATTGTCCATGGTGGCCGCCTGACTGAGCAGGGAAGGGCACACCCAGAGAGAAGTTGCTGCCATGCTGAAATCAGTGGGCTTCATGGCAAAGCCAAGTTCATTTCAAGGGGCACATATTCACAATTTCACAGTGCTCGTTGATAAGTTTAAAATGGAGCAACACTACCCCACTAAGTGGGGTAGTGTTAATCATAGGCCCCTTTATTTTCTTTCTAAAAGGTCTATCACAATCAAGTTATGTTCCAGTTTCACACAAGACTAAGTGCATGTCAAAAGGTCAGGCTTTATTTGTGTTCAATGTTGAGTCAGAAATGTTAATAAAAGGCTGGACTTCCACAGACATGGAGGCAGGCCACTGCCCTCCTGTTCTTCCTGTACCCCCAAGGCTTAGCATACCAGCAAGTGTCTAATGAGGGCTCAACAAATATATGCTGAATGAAATAAATTGCTGCCAGCTGCCTTTATATAACAGTAGACTAAATTTCTAGATTCAAAAAAATGTTCTGTTAAAACTGCACATCTGATCCAGTGTTTTCCAAACAGAAATGTCGAGGCAAGTCCCTGGACTGGACATCCAAAACCAACATTTTAAAGGGGAACTCAGTGGATTTCTCAGGACTCATGGTCTGAACAACGAGATACTGTCACACTGAGGCTTGTTTCTACTCTTTAGAAAACTGGTCATGTGATTCAAGAAAGCCTTTCAAAGATGACCAATCTGACATTCCACTTTCTTTCATCAATAGCACATTCCAAAGTGCTGTGCTGGTTTAGAGCTGCTAGTTCAGATTGATGAGTTAGGAATTTGCTGCTCTGTCATTCACTGCATCTCACTAGAAAGGAAGCAACTTTTCAAAAACAGCGATTCAGGCTGGTGAAAAAGGAAGTAAGACAGAACAGTAATGGTCACTTTTCCTTCCATCTGAACTTGCTGAACCAAGAGAGCGAGCACATTTTCTGCTGCTCGAAAGCAGTGGCTATTGCCTTAATATCTAGAGCATGTGGGGCTCTAGACCTGCCCATGACGATAGCTTCTATTTGCTGATTATGAATCCTGAACAACAGATACATGAAGGCTTCAACCTGGATTTCCACAATGTTTGGGTTTTGTGAACTGTTTCAAAATGAACTGTCTTACTGCTATAATCAAATGCAACCAGACTGGTCATTGAATCACCATATTTGAAGGATTTGTTTAAATAAAAGTTGGGAGTCACTCATCCAGCCATTACCTACCTATTCAACCAATCTTTCTTCCTTCCTTTATTCATTCAACATCCATAAAGTCTACCATGTATTGCAGTGTTTACATGGTAGCAGGGGACACAGCTGCTTAGGCTGACCTAGATCCATCAAATCAATCCCATACCCCAGAAGTTCAGCCCTCACTAATCTACTTTCACTGTAGCATTATTTCCATACTGACTATCCCTTTGCCCTGACAACTCTTGATGGATAAATGTAACTGGTGATTTTTTAAACACATTTACAAATTCTGCAATACTCTTCAGAGAGTGGAACCTAAATCCCTTTCCCTTGAGAATAGACTGGACATAATGACTCGCTTCTAAAAAATAAAATATGACAAGTGAAGTATGTGTCTTCTAAGACTAGGTCTTAAAATGCTTGGGCCTCCTCCTGGTTCTATCTCTTGGAACACTTGCTCTGAGGGAAGCTAGCTACCATGTTGTAAAGGACAATCAAGTAGCTCTATGGAGAGGCCAACATGGTGAAGAACAGAGGTCTCCTGCTACAAGTCAGCAAGGAACTGAGGCTACTGAAGACTGCCATATGAATGAGCCATCTTGGAAATGTATTCCCAGACCTAGTTGGATGACAACAGCCCCATCTTGACCTCAACCTTGTCAGATGCTGAACCAGACAGAACCAACCAGCTAAGACACTACTGGTGTCCTGACCCTGAAACTGTGTGGTAGTAAATATTTGTTGTTTTAAGCCCCTAAGTTTTGGAGTAATGCATTATGCAGCAATAGATAAGTAATACTATGACTATCCAACAATCACAGGTTGTATGAATACAGTTGATTGGTATTCCAGATCCTTTCCAAATTTCTTCTAGAGTACCATCCTGTACACAGACACTGGAAACCTGAAAGCTGAAAACTAGATTTCTGAAACTTTCTTGTAGCTAGGGTTACAGATGTGATTTAGATTCTACCAATCAAAATGCACTTTTATTGGATATGGAAGGGTCAGGTATGGAAAGGCTTATTTCTTTTGCTTCCTAGCAAGCAAAGTTGTGGAAGGTTTTTGGGTTTTTTTTTGTTTTGTTTTTTGTTTTGTTTTGTCATTTGTTTGATTGTTTTTCAACTCTAGCAGAGGTCCCAATATCCAGTTACCAGGAGTATCAAGAGTCAGGATTCAGAGCATGGTTTTTCTTTTGTGGATTGCAATGGGCCTGAGGTGGCTCTGGGACTGACAGTCGTAGGGGCAGCAAAAGGGTTTACAATCATGGGCATTTACTGATCTTGGCTGCTACCTACTTGTGGCTATGGGGCCATGATTTTGAAACCAGCTGCTTAAGTGGGAGCTTCAAAATAAGACATGTGACTTCTTGTCACAGAAAGAGTAGTGGTTCCTTTGGTGGCATAATTCCATAGTAGGACTTTTGGAGATATTCTTGCACACTCAACTCAGAGTCTGTTTTGCCAGTCCTACTGAATTCAGTAAACTTTTTTTTTCCTTTCTATAAGCTCCCTTCTTTTTATACAGTCTCTTAAACCAAAATCCAACACAGTTGCTGATGAGGCATCATGATAGAAAGGAAAGTATGCTGGGCTAGGGACCAGAAGACTCAAACTCAAGAACTGATTCCATTCCTTTCTTGTTGGGCAACTTGGGCAACTTATAACCCCTCTGGAATCTTGTTTCCTTCTACAACTGAGATAATAATACAGCCCTTCACTACTGTACAAGCTATTTTGAGGATTAAAATGCTCTACAGCTATTAAGTGCTATGCAAATCTAGGGGCCATTATCTATCTGGATGCTCCCTTCCATGAGAAGAGAATACAAGGAAAAGGTGAGACAGCATACAATACAGGGGTGCAACATGAGAGGCAGGTAAAGGAAAATGATGGTATTGGTACAAAGCACATATGCGTATAACCTTAACCCACACAGAGAGTGTTGCCCTCTGAGATAATAAAGCTTTTGTTGCTCCCTCAATATTCACTTGTGCCAGGACTACTGCTGCATTCCCACCAGGCCTTATTTTTCTGGGCTGATTACAGGACTGCAATAACTTCAATCATCAGAGTGAGCCGTTTCATTATTAGATAACCAGTCATTTACCCGAGATTAAGTGGTTGTCAATCAAATTGAAGCTTGTATAAACCATCAGCTCTGGAGATGTGTGATCTATCCTAGCACACCCTTGCCCCATGAGAGGTCTTTTTCTGACTATTACTGCTAGTAGCAAGACGCTCTTTTACTTCATATCACACACCTCCCAGTGAGTTCATTGTGAGGGTACTGACATTCCATATATGAGAGGGGACAGAAATGAAGAAATGCTTCAAAAGCTCTTACTGACTGGTGTCCCTTCTGAACAGCTTCCTTGGATTTACTTTAAAGCAACTAAGCATGCTTAGAAAAGACTTCACTTCACTTTGGAGAACAACACATTACAGAAATGTTCATTAGATGCCTGTATATGTCTCACAAAAATAAAAAAGAACACTGCTTCTTAAAGTCAGCAGCTGTATCTTACTCCCTCTCTATCCCAGGAGCAAGCACAATGCCTGGCACATGGTTGGCACTCAGTACACATTTACTGAGTTCAATTAAATTAAAGCAATGTTGGTTTTCAGGTCAAATCCCAGCACGACTACAAAGTGGTATTTTATCATCTCTAACCTTTGCCCCACTTTTGGTCCTAGCATTTAATAATTACACATTTTTATCTCAGTAACTTCTAGCAGGGCTGTCCAAACTTTTAGCATCTCTGGGCCACACTGGAAGAAGAGTTGTCTTGGGCCACACATTAAATAGACAAACACTAACAAAAACTGAGGAGCAAAAAAAAGGTTTTGAGCAAATTTACAATTTTGTGTTGGACCACATTCATAGCCATCCTGGGCGGCATGTGGCCTGCAGGCCACAGGTTGGACACCTCTGAAAAGTCAGTCTTTTGTGTTCAGCTCTATCAGTCTGGCAAATGCCCACAACTGTGTAACCACTAATGTAATCAATATTACAGAGTTTATCACCTTAAAAATTTTCCTGTGCTCCTTCAGTCATTGCATCCTGCACTTCTAGTCCCTTGCAATCACTGATGTGTGGAAACATGCATTTTCATTCACTTCAGTAAATACCTAGGAGTGGAACTGCTGGGTCATGTGATAAGCATATGTTTACAGCTCTTTAAGAAACTACACTGTTTTGCAGAGTGGCTGTGCTATTTTCCATTTTCACCAACTGTGTCTGAGTTCCAGTTGCTCCATGTCCTTGTTAGCACTTGGTATTGGTAGTTGCTGTTTTTCATCAGGCTTTCTAACAGGCATGCAGAGATGCAGTGATGCAGTGAATTGTTATATGTGGAATGTTGAACAGGGGGAGGAAAAGAAGAGGACAAACCCAGATTCTTATATAGGTAGGAATTTTGTTATAATTAAGTCAATGGAAACCATTCAGAAGGAATCCCATTGATGTGGGTCTGTTCATTCCCTTAATTGGAGGAAGAAACTTGCATGTGCATTTTCTAACCAGATGCCCTCCACCCCCATTGCTTTTGGTTTGATGATAAAAGAATTCTTGTCACTAACAGGATTTTTGAGACCTACATTCTCTTTCTAGTATATAACAAACAAATAGAGCTTTAATGAGCTACCCACTGGTGTTTCCAGGAAAGCTTCAAAGCTAAAATTGGTTTTTTATATTCTCCTGGCTACAAGTTGAATCTCATATATTTTATCCACACTTTGTACAGATTTGTGGACACTGTAAGAGACTGATATTCAATAGAAATAAACTTTGCCTTTCCTCTGGAACTTCTCTGGACAACATGGTACATGCCTACTCACATGGCTATTGGAGCCCTTGAATATGTGGCTAGGACCACATTTTAAAATTTTAAACTGAAGCAGTGTACAAAAGGAAGAATGTAAAATATCTCATTAATCTTTATATTTGGGTTAAATAAATATATTCCTAAAATTAATTTCACCTGCTTATTTTAATTTTAATGGAGCTACAAGAAAATTTTAAATTACATATGTAATTTCATATGTGGCTCACATTACATTTCTATTAGGGAACACTGATCTAGAATATAGGGTTAGTTCTAAAGAGAGTTAAATTTAAGTTATATCTCCAAGATCTATGGGGCATTTCAAAATCTAGTGTTACTTTTAAATAAGCATACATCATTTATTAAGTTTAGTAAGATAAGTTATATATTTACTCATTAAATACTGGGATTTTAAAAAACTCATTCATTTTCTATCCGTATTCTCCAAAAATGGATGTAACAGGTCTAATCATATTTACATAG
Source organism: Phyllostomus hastatus (assembly GCF_019186645.2). Lineage (NCBI taxonomy): Eukaryota > Metazoa > Chordata > Mammalia > Chiroptera > Phyllostomidae > Phyllostomus > Phyllostomus hastatus. The sequence continues at coordinate 13,819,045 of NW_025333977.1, read as the reverse complement.
CTGAAACTAATATAATATTGTATGTCAATTAATTGTATTTTATTAAGCATAAATTAAAATGGGTATATCCATTTTAAAGGAAAACTATTTTAAAAATAAAATAGATAATAAAAATCAAAACATTAAAAATAAAACTAATCAATAATAAAAATTAAAAACAACTTTAACTCTTTAAAAAGCAAGCATGGAAATAAAAAGTCAATGCAAAAACTGGCAGAAAATACTTGCAAAGTAGCTATCTTATTGCAGACTTTTATTTAGAATATATAAAGGATTCCTAATTGAATATTATTAAGAAGTCAAGTAATTTGGTTAGAAAAATTGGCAAAAAATCCGAACACACACTTCACCAAAGAGCCTAAGTGAATGAAAACAAGCACATGAAAAGATGCTCAACATCATTAGTCATTAGAGAAATGCACAATCTTACTTAAATGACTAATATTAAGAATACTGACAATTCCAGGTGTTGACAAAGGTGTAACAGCTGGAATTCTCATGCACTGATGATGGGAATGGAAAGTGGTACAGCCACCTTGGAAAAACTGTTTGGCAGCTTCTTATACAGTTAAACATGTATTTACCATACAAGGCAGAAATTCTAATCCTGAGTATTTACCAAGTGCACACAAAGATTTATAGTAGAATAGTAACTCTATTCATAATAGCTCCAAACTGGAACCAACCAAAATTTCCATCATGTGCATCAATATGTAGACTATTTACATGCAGTACTACTCAACAATAAAAAGAAACAAACTACTGATACATGAACCAGGTGGATGAATCTCAAAAGCATTGTGCTAAGCCAAATTCTAGAACAAGAAAAACAAGTGATTGAAAGCAGACCACTGGTACTAAGGGCTGCGGGTAGGAAAGAAGATTGATCAAAAAGAGGCAAGAAAGAACTTTTTGGAATAATGGAAATGTTCTCTATTTCATTATGGTGGACTGTATACATTTGTTAAAACTCACTGAATTGAACATTATATTTAACAAATTTTATTGTATGTAAGTCATACAATAAAATCAATAGAGCTGATTTAAATAGTAAAATCAGCCCTGGCTGGTGTGGCTCAGTGGGTTGGGCATCATTCCACAAACTGAAAGGTTGCTGGATCAATTCCAGGTCAGGGCGCATGCCTGGCTTGCAGGCAAGACCCCCCAGTTGGGGGCATGTGAGAGGCAACCAATCAATGATGCTTCTCTCCTTCTCTTTCTCTCTCCCTCTCCCTCTCTCTAAAAGTAAATAAATAAAATATTTTTTTTAAAAGTAAATTCAGTAATAAAATTATCAATGACAATGTGAAGGAATAGAAATTCTCATACCTTGCTGGTAGAAATTCTCACACATTGGTAGAGCGACTTGGATAGTAACTTGGCACCATCTATAAAAGTTGGTGATAAGCCCAGCACAGGGTCCAGCTATTCTACTTTGAGTATATTTTCTTAAGAGATTCCTAAAAATATAAATGTTGAGATATGTACAAGAGTATGTGCCCCATATGCATCAACACAGGTCTCAAAAACATGGCTAAGATTTTAAAAAATTGAAAATAGCACATGTTATTTTTGTAAATTTTAGGAAATACCAAGTATATTAAATATTATTATAGATACACTGTTGTGTAATGTATGTGCACAAATCTGGATAAGTGTGGATAAGTAATAGAACCCTAACTCTTGGATACTCTAGGATAGAGGTCAGCCTTTACAGGCAGGAAAAGGAAATGGAGGATAAATAGAACACATATTTTAAGCATATATTAAACATACATTTTAAGCATCTATAATTTATTACTCTAAAATATAATCTAAAATATTTATGATAAAATTTTAGTATTTTTTCTGAAATGGAAGTATGGGTGTTTGTACTAATCTCTGTACTTCTATGTACATTGAAAATATTTCCTTTCTTAAGTAAAGAATAATTTTTAAAGTTATCTTTAACCACAACATATAGGTAAAAACCATAAGCAAAGGGGACTTTATACTCAAGGAAAGAGAAATATTGAACCATTACAAAATTATTTTGTTTAAAACTTTTAAAGAGATAAGGAGAAGACAGCAACCATCAAACAAGAGTAGGAGCTTGTGAAACAAAAAACAAATGAATGTAAAACTAGAACTGGGAGATCTTGTAAAAGCAATTAAAATTTCATAAATGAAAAAATATGGTCAATGGAATTAAAAATAATAGATGAGAATATATTAAAAAGGAAATAAAATAAAAGAATTAGTGAATTAGAAGTTAGAACTGAGGAAATTTTGAATAATACAATGGAGAAATATAAAGGGATGAAAATTATGAAAAAATAAAGATATATAGAGGAATTATTGATAAATTTAAAGAATGTGTAATAGAACTTTCAGAAAGACACAACTGGACCCCAAATAGCTGCTGCAATTTTGAGAAAGAAGAGTAAAGTAGGAGGGGTCAGAATACCTGATATCAAACTATATTACAAGGCCACTGTAATCAAAACAGCCTGATACTGACATAAAAACAGGCACACAGACCAATGGAATAGAACAGAGAGCCCAGAAATAAACCCAAGTCTCTATGATCAATTAATATTTGACAAAGGGGACAGCAACATAAAATGGACTAAAAATAGCCTATTCAACAAATGGTGTTGGGAGAACTGGACAGCTATGTGTAAAAAATGAAACTTTAGCACCAACTTACACCATACACAAAAATAAATTCAAGGTGGATAAAAGATTTAAATATAAACCATTACACCATTAAAGTCCTAGAGGAGAACGTATGCAGGAAAATCTCAGATATTTTGCAGGAAAATCTCAGATATTTCACACAGCAACATTTTTACTGATATGTCCCCTAGATCAAGGGACATAAAGGAAAGAATAAACAAATGGGATCTCATCAAAATAAAAAGCTTCTGCACCATTAAGGAAAACAGTATTAAAATAAAAAGAGAATCAACCATATGAGAAAACATATTTGCCCAGAGACAAGGGTTTAATCTCCAAAATATATAAAGAACTTACACGACTCTACTCTAAGAAGACAAGCAACCCAATTAACAAATGGGCAAAGGACTTGAACAGACACTTCTCCAAGGAGGACACACAGAGGATCTAGAGACACATGAAAAGATACTCAATGTCTCTAGCTATCAGAGAGATGCAAATTAAAAGCACAATGAGATATCACTTCACACCCATGAGAATGGCCATCATAACAAATCAATAAACAACAAGTGTTGGAGAAGTTGTGGAGAAAAGGGAACTGTAGTGCACTGTTGGTCGGATTGCAGACTGATGCAACCAATATGGAAAACAGTATGGAATTTTCTCAGAAAACTAAAAGTGGATCTGCCTTTTGACCCAGCAATTCCACTGCTGGGAATATATCCTAAGAACACTAAAAACACCAATCCAAAAGAACCTATGTACCCCAATGTTCAGAGCAGCACAATTTACAATAGCCAAGTGCTGGAAGCAACCTAGGTGCCCATCAGTAAATGAATGGATCAAAAAACTATGGTACAATTACACAATGGAACTCTATGCAGCAGAAAGAAAGAAGGAGCTCCTACCCTTTGCAACAGCGTGGATGGAACTGGAAAGCATTATGCTAAGCGAAATAAGCCAGGTGATGAAAGACAAATACCATATGATCTCACCTTTAACAGGAACCTAATCAACAAAACAAACAAACAAGCAAAATATAACCAAGACACTGAAATTGAGAACAGGCTGACAGTAACCAAAGGGGAGAGGGGAGGGAATTTCAGGGGGAAAGGGAAAGGGTTTGCAGGAACAAATATAAAGGACACATGGACAAAAACAAGGGGTGGGGGTAGAAATGAGAGGGAGATGGGGAGGGCTGGGGGCAGGCTGTGATGCGAGTAAAGGGCAGAAAACTGTACTTGAACAACGATTAAAATAAAATTAAAAAAAGAAAGATATAATTGTTATGAAGTTTCAGAACTGCAGAAAAACATGAGTCATCATATTGAAAAGAACAAATGTTACACAAGCAGATAAGTAAAATTAAATTAGCATCCATACATACTGTAACAAAATTGCAGACTATCAAAGAAAGAGAGCTAAGGAAAGCAAAGAAAAATTATCCAGAAGAAATGACAATTGGTTAGCAGCCAACACGTTACCAACAAGAGATGCAAAACAATGGAGAATATCTCCAAAGTTTGGTGGGAATATCTAGAACTCTTTTTCCTAATTAATGAAGGGATGGGGAATAACAATATTTTCAGGTGCTTAAGAGAGTTTTTACTCATAGATCTCTGAAAGAAAGGATGTACTTGAGCAAGAAGAGAAGTTATCTTGTAAGATAAGAGTGGAATAATAAGAACAATAGTCAACAAAGACAATGGCAAATTTGTTTAAAAACCTAAATATGTTTCCATTACTACCACTACTACTACTACTAATAATAATAATAACATTAACAGAAAATATATCCTCCAAAATATAGAAAACACTTTGGTTAAGATATAAAAATCATCTAGAGTTCCAAGGACATCTCATTTCTGAACAATGTGTTAATGTCAATAGTTTACAAAAGAAACTAAAAAAAATGGCTCTTACAATTAAAAAAAGAAGACTCTCACATTAAAGAATGCTTAAAGACCAAATGTAGAATATACACTTTTTTGCCAGTTTAAGTTCTGTGTGCCATACTAAGGGCTGCCCACAGTCTGGCCTTAAGAATAGCATGGGTGCATATGGCAGATAACCTGATCTTAATGAAGTCTGCAAAGCAAGATTGCCCCAACCAATCTAAATCTTACATATATTTTAATTATAGTGAGTAAGCTCCTGAAATAATACTACCAGTCATGGGATTTGATTATATATATATATATTTAACATGGTGACAGAAAAATAACTCTCAACCTCCCTGCTGAACCAGCACAGAACCAAAGAATATAACTGGAGTTTCTTACAAATCCTTAGATACTGCAGGCATAGTCACTGGAGATGAGTTTCATCTAAATGCTTTATCATTCATCATAAAAAGGAAACATCAGCATGCCCCTGCCTCTTTCTTTTTTTTTCTGCTGCTCTCTGCCTAACACAAAGTTTTAAGCTCCTTCTGTGTCACCTCTGAGGTAATTAACATCACTCAGGAAACACGTGAACGGGAGCTGTAGGAGAGAGAGCAGAGCATGTGCTGTCACTTGGGAAAGCTACAATTAGGATATGCAGGCAAATGTGGAATTCTTAGAAATTTCACTTCAAACCAAGATGAAACCACGTTATCATGAAGAGAAGTGATAATGAGTAATTTGATGCCAAATATATATACATATTATGTAATTTATAATATATAAATATGGTTATAAAAATTGATAAACACAGTCATAGAAAATTTGGAAATGAAAGAAGGAAAAAAAAACCCAACATCTTGACATGACATTTATCATTTTGGTTTATTTCCTTCTAGTATTTTCTTCCTATGTGTATTTTTTCATGGTTGTAATCATAGCATTTATAAATGTTTTTATGAGGATTTAAATCACAAAATTTTCCATGTTGCCAACTTTCACAGCTATCATATTTAATGATTCTCCCATTATGGGCAAGTACCATGATTTATTAATCCAATCACCTACTCTTAGTCATTTTAGCTAGATTACATTTGATCATTATAAAAATCAGTTCTGTGAACATTAAACTTATAGCTGTTTTCCATATCTGGTCGATTTTCTTATGACACATTCCCCAAAGTGAAATTACCAGAATCAGCAAGCATGAAGGTGTTTATGATTTTTAATATATATTGCCACAATATATTCCAAAAATGTTGCAATTTCAGTGACACCAGCATAAGTATTTCGATCAGTCTGCCAGTACAGACCATGAGTGTATAAACTTTAAAGCAATGTGTCAGTGGATGGTCCCTGGACTGGCAGTATCAACATCATATGGGGACTGATTGAATGATCCATGATTCTCGAATCCACAGCATCAACATTGCCTGGGAGCCTGTTAGACGTACTGATCCTCAGGACCCAACCCAAAATCCTTGGGGCAAGGGATGCGGGGATAGAGTCATGGAATCCGTGTTTAACAAGCCACCTGGATAATGCTGATAGATGCTGATGTTTGAGGACAACTTGTCTAATGGCCTGTTTGGATAAGGGCAGGGTCCAGTGTCTCTGGTGCACAAATGCCTATACAATATGTTTTTATATAAATTACATTTTATATATTATAAATATAGCCCATAACATATATTTCATATATTTATGGTTGGAACCATAGTATTTGTACACTTTTTATTTGGACTTAAGTCATATTTTTTCATGATGCCAACTTCACAGCTATCATTTTTAATGATTATTCCATTACAGAGATATACTATAATATATTAAACCTATCACCTACCCTTGGGTGTACATGTCTATATATATTTTTACATACACATTTATGTATGTAAACAAACTAAAAAATACACAGATGCATGGATGTGGACAGGCAGAGACAGAGAGAGAGATGTTGGCTAATCTCATGACAGGGATGTGCTGAATGGTACTAGTGAGAATAATCATAGTTCATAATTTTTTACCTAGCAATTTCCTAGAATAATGACTTTAAATGTTGATAAAGTTCAGATGTTTTGATCTATAGAAACTTTTTTTAAAAAAGAATTGGCTGACTAGTAAATGAGTAACTTGAAAAAAGAGACAAAACTTTTGTCTAAGCATAAGGAGGGACCAGAAAAGTTATTTAAATACAATCATGCCTAAGAGAATGACTAAGGAAAACTTCACCTCAAATAACTGAGAATGGAAAGCTAACATTAGATGATACTAAAATGGCAGATGACTTCACTGTCATTGCTTTTTTTTTTTAACCTGGGATTTGAGAGAATGATGATGAGGAATCCACAGCTTAGAAAAATTCCAAGGCTCTGTGGGTCTGAAGATCAACTATAGACTGGTTAACTGGGGTCATTCAACCCTTCTTTTGCACAAAGTACCCCTAAAGCCCTAGGTAAACCTCCTCCAGCCTTCAAATAGCAGCAGGTCTGATAAATATATATAAATGCCCCCAATTATGTTATTAAACTTGGTGTTGCAAATAGTAGTTTTTCCAAATTTTTTAACTAATTCTCTTATAGAGAATCACTTGACTTATTTGGGCAGTGAGGGAGCTAGTGCAAAGTCTAATTACAATCCAGTGCCTACAAAGATTCCACTTTTCCAAAGCACCCAAGACTTGTGCTAACATAATTTTAACTCAAAGGACATCAAAAATGGATTACAAGAATCCTCATGTGGAAGGATGTCACACTGGCAAAGACATAATGAGAGTGGAGCAGGAAATCTAATTGCATTCACTATGTTCCACAGTTATCTTGACCCAGGTCTAAAAGTGCTTCTTTGAAGATTGTGGCACAACCGATGAAAGTTATAGGAGTGGGAGCCAAAAAAAGAAGGATGACATAGTTCTTGTAAGTTGTATGAGTTTGCTTAAAGTTGTATGAAGAGTTTATCTAATTTTTCACATACTGCAGACATTTAAAAGGAAGATTTGTTTGGATTTTTTTAAAACACTGAAATGGTTGCTTAGCAACTGCTTTCTGCATTGCATGATGCTGTTATGATTTCCACCTGCTGGAGAGAAACATCAATAAGATTATTTCTTTGCAAATCAGAAAAGTAGGAAAGTGAGTCAGTGAGTCAAATGAACGTATGATACACTTGCAAGATCGCAAAGACACATATGCATTTACTTTAAAAAATAGATGTTATATTTTACAAGATGCACTTAACAAAATTTAAAAACAGCATAGGCTTCCCAAAATGAAGCTTGTTTCAGTACAGTATTCTATGTGTTTCAGTATACTTTCTGTTGTAACTCAAAAAAAAAAAACAGAAACAGCTTTATATTCAAACAGAATATGCAGATGCCTGTGTGATGTAATCCAAGGGATAACCCAAAAAGTCCTGCTGTCCCCCAAACTTCCTACTGACACTTGGTACCTAAAGTTACCACACTGGGAGGCAGTCTCTGAGTTCAGAGGTTTTATTCCAAGGTCCCTCTTAACCTGATGTGTCATCTGGGAGGGCTAACACTTCAGCACCTTCTGATATGTGCTATCATCACGTTATACACTGGGGCTTGCAGCTATAATGTCTAAGAGATTTACCTGCCCCATAAGGCAATTGAGGGTAGCCTGTTGCCCTATTGGTACTTCTCCTTTCTGCCTCATAACTGACCCTGGCATATACCCAGGTGGTCCTGAGTGGTGTGGCATGTTTTCTATTTCTAGAGATCTGTGATGATAAACTTCTTCCTTTATGAAAGTCATTGTTGTGTCTGCATTATCTTACCACACCTAATTTTTTAAAATCTTGGGTAGAAATTTTTAGAACACTAGCTGTGAATCTAATAACTTCATCATTTCACATAATGATAAAAATAAATAATTTCAGAATATTTTCAACAGCTATAATGTGATATGGACAAAACTGTGATTTCTTCAGTGACAAAATCACAGGCACTGCCAATTCTATTATGCTTTTGCCTATATTCATAACTGAAGAGAATGTTTTCTAAAATTTCAGACAGAGACTAGTCAAAGTAAAGAATGCATTTCTTCTCATATAAGTTCACAGATTCCTGGATTGTATGATCTGCAGATCTTCAGGTTAGAAACCCTGTAAACAGGTGTAACTAGTTTTGTACTGCTTACGAGGCCAGTGGCTCTCCGAAACTTAGGTCAGATTTGGGTTCTAAGAGTTCCTGAAACTTCCCTTCTAGACAACTACTGAGGAACAAAGGTTGCCGACATCACCAAGAATGTTTACTACCCCAAACACACAAGGCTTCCTATGAGTAATTGTTTAGAATCAGAACACCCACAAACCCAATGACAGTGGTGATTTGTATGTGGAGCCATGGTATCGTGCAGATGATAGACAAAGGTGAGAGGGAAATTGCTCCCTTTTACCTTTGTACATGCCTATATCTATATCTGTATCTATATCCATATCTATTTATCAAAATCTGTTTTTATGCCAATAAACATATATTTAAACTAAGACCATATGAATGTAACACCTGTTCAAAAAATCTTTCAGAGAACATCTCCATGGCTTTACCTAGCACCTACTAATAGGTAGCATGAGTTTATTACTCACACTGTATGAAGATAAATGTGTGCTTACAAAGCAATATTGCCTAAGGCTTTCTAACCAGAAACATTGTTAAATGTTTGTTTTTACTGAAGAAGATAAAGACAATCACCAGAAATAAGTGCATGCAGGGCAGAGGCAAGAGATATAAACCTTATACTCATGAATTTTAAAGGGAGCCACCTACAAACACATTTATTTTTAGCAGACTACCACAACTTGTAAAACGACTCTGCTCAGTTGACCATACAACAGTTGATTGTAATTACCTGTGAGGGGATTGTCCACAGTGCATATGATGTGTGACAAATGCCAAGTCCTGAGCCAGCTTCCCTGGACAACAACCCTTCTCTCTTCATTATATTGACCTCAATCTCCACCACTTCTCTCCAAATGTCTGGCTGTTGTGTGCTTAGGGATGCAAATTAAGTTCAACATCAGACTAAGCAAAACACAGGTAGGAAGGTAACTCTGTCACTGAAAAGATCAGGTGGCACAGTATGAAACCAAATATAACTGACTTTTGGTTTATCTGAGGCTTTGAAACACTGAGTCCTTGGTAAAAACAGTCAAGTGTAGGTTGTTGAGGCTTAAGAGAATGGGAAATAACCAGTAGCTGCTCTTCTGGCATCTGTGCTGGGAGATGAGTCTTTGTATGGATGGGCTCAAAAACCTTTCATGCTTTTTCATTGACTGTGACACTGGTTTTCATACTTTATTTAGTACTAGACCCCATCACTGCCTTCCAAGCCCAGCCTAAGGCTCCCATCAATGCCCATTTCCTTTGGGAAATCTTGCTTCTTCACGCCCCTAAGGCACACTTATTCATCTCTTTCTAAACACATGCAATCTTCCCAATAAAAGTAGAAACTCCTCCAGAAGAGAATCCAGTTTTGTGTTACAGTTCTCTCACTGCCAAGATCTCACACACAGCAGAGCTTAAAAAATATTTGATGAAAACATGTAGGGAATTAGATAAAATCAGGGGGCTGCTGGAATGTATAAAGAGTGCTAAATATGTGCATACATTCAGAAATGAGATGATGTGTGTTCAGAGTCTCTGGCATTCCTTGCAGGTAGATGCTATGGCTACAGTTCAATTTTCAAAATAGGTTGGGCAATTTTAACACTAGCTAGAAAAAACAAATTCCACTACCTCACAGACGATCTACCATCCCTTAGTGATGTTCGCTGAGTGCCAGCCTGGTGTCTGTACTGTTGTTACTTTGGTGAAATGAGTAATAAATATTACTTCAAAAGCTACAAGTTAACAATTATTTTATTTTGCCTAAAATAGTAGCTATTTTCTAAAATTTCAAATAATTTTCATGTTTTCAAGACCTTCTGACATTTATTTATATAATAATCCTTTAAAGAGGCAAATTATATTAAAATTAGCCTGAGTGACTGAAAATTCATCATCAGCATTTATATTCTCATGTCAAAACGAGATAAAAACTATTTTGTTTAAAAATACCCTGTGTTGAAATCTTCTATAATACTATAAGAGACTCCACGAAGACAGCATTCATATTTTAAAAGCACTGCAGGTAGTCCTCTGTAAAATTCTTGGAGTTATAAGGCAAGATCTAGATTAGTTAAGTGTTTGGCAAGAAAAAAGTGACAGACTGGTTTCTGTCCTTCATTGAAGACCAGCCAGAAACATCATTTAGCAAAAATCACCACAGAAAATGCACCCTTGTGATCAATGAAGGAAATTTCTGCTTCATGTCTTACCAAGATCTTAGTCTCACTGGCCCAGAAGAGGGAAGTGTGGAAATTGAGAGGAGGTATTGCTGGGGCATCTGAAAGGGAGACAAATATCAAAGAGAAAGTAAAATGGAAGAGAAGGAGAAAGAGGAAAGAAGAGAAGGGAGAGAGAGGAACGAAATATAGAAGGAAACGGTGTGAGAAAATAAGAAAAGAAATCTATGCATGTGTTAGAGGACAGTGAGTATAGAACAGGGCCATTGGCTACATTTTTGACACCAGACAGCCGTGACTACAATGCTAAATGACACCCTGACTAGAGGTGATCTGAATTCATAGTAACTTCAGAGGGAGATTTTCAACCAAAGAGGCCTTGCTTGGAGCTACCAGAGACATCAGACCTGAAAGGGCATCTCTGGGTTTAAAAAGGCCTTGTTCAAAGAGGCAGGTGAGCAAAGCCCCTGGAACTGCCTGAGCGGAGGAGGCCCAGAGAAGCCAGCTGTGGGGCATGAAGAGGAAGCTCCTCCTTGGACATGCCAGACGCCTCAACTAGCATAGAAGTGTTGGCACCCAACAACAGCCAGGGCTGGTTCTTTCACGTTGGTTAATCAAAGTGATTAAAGTTGAAAAGTATAAAAAAATGATTCATGAATAATTTAAGTGTTTTATTTTAAATAAATACATATCAAGGTGCATTCATCTTCCATCTCTTGATGAGGAGTCGGTGTCTTCCTTTGAGCATGAGTCCACGTGCTGGCGCCCCACCACACCGTGTGCGACGTCCTCACCAGCCACAGCACAGACCTCCTGCTTCACTTTCTTTAACATGGAGCCAGAACTAATGAGGAGGAATTATGGAGTAAACTGAGCGTGAAATCTTTCTAATCATTTTTATTGTCCCACAACCAGCTTGGTCATTTTTGTGAGGTGTTTTTTTTCTTGTACTAGTTGGGGTTCTTAGTTGGCAAACAAAATTTATCATGGCTGGCTTGTAAAGAAAATGAATTTATCAATAAATATGTAGAGATTTAGAGAATTTGGGGAGGGACGGCATGCAGAAGTAAGCTCAAAATGAACTTTCAGGAATTGTATCACGGAACTGATCTCCTGAGGTAACTGCCAGCACAGCTGACCCTAGAATCACAACACAAAAGAGACGCCCCATTCCCAACCCCACGCCTGATGCAGAGAAGGGATTTAAAAGACCTTGTGTAGCCCTAAGGGACAGATGCCCAGTATAAGTTTTATCTTAATTCTCATAAAAGTCAGCATTCTCCTTTCACATGTATATTGTACTGATTAATTGATTAAATATTTAACTAAAGTAGGTAGTTATAAAAGGAAATACAGCTAGAATACAATGAATATTGGTCACAGTTGTATTTCCAGTGCCTAAAACAACATCTGGCACAGAGCAGAAGATCAACAAATATTTGTTCAATGAAAGAATGGACTGGAATAAATAAGTTACTGGAATAAATAGTAATCAGCACTCTCGATAAACACCGAGTTCAATTGGCTGTAGCAGATATCCATAGGTACAGTGACCCTGAATCTTCACTGTGCTGTGGGTACCCATAAGAATATTTTATGGAGGCAATAGAGAGATGGAGAGGTTCAGTTATTTGGGGACTTAATTAAGGACAAGTTGGTAGAGATCTCCTATAGAAAATTTTCATCTGCTATTAAGAAATGCATGGTAAGATTTTTGATAAGGGATATATGTAAGGGTGCATGGTAAATTTTTAATTTTATTTCTCCTTAAAGTTTATATTCAATTCTGTATAATTTTCATAACTTCATCAAGTCATTTTCATATCTGACCTACATAATAATCTGAAAAAGTAAGAATCCCCTTACACATCTGATTAAACCATGTAGATCATTACAGATCATCGAGTCGCAATATTTACACAACTGAAAAATGGCAAAGCCAAAACTAGACCCCAGACCTGTGCACTCCTAGTTTGGTATTCCTTCTGTCTTGCTCTCTGGATTGCCCAAATTTATCTTTTCAGTGATTTACCCTGAAGTCTTCATTCATTCACTCTTTGCTTCATTCACTCATCCAACTAGTATTTCCTAAGCACCTGGCTTGTGCTTGGGACTATACCAGGCACTAGGGATACAGAACTGAAAAAGAAAATTCACATGCTCAACCTGGGAGGTGGAGGAAGGAAAATATGACAAACATTCTCTTTAAAAAAAAGTATAAATTAAAAAAATTAATGTTTTGAGATAGAAAACTTTGTATCTCTATACTTCCCTGACTCTAAAACATGATTTAACCTTTTCATAGTGACTCAAGGTTATTAACATCATTTACTATTATAGGATTCCAAATAATTCCTGCAGGTGTCAGATATGAGATCCTTTTGCCTTTGCACAGAAAGGCCCTGACAGCTCTCCAGAGGGTGGCACCTGCAGCATGCTGCCTTATCTCGCTCTCCTCTTTGCAGCACATTCTTTTCTACTTAGGTAGGAGGAGAAAAATAAGTCTTATTGAATATTCCATATGCTGTTTGTAAGCAAATAATTAATTCACTTAATCTATAGTTGCATTGATCAGATTATGGTGTCATTGTTTCTATCTTCCTCAATAGAATATAAATTTGGAGTGGAGGCAAAGATTACACCCAGTTTTCCTTTGTGTGCCTCCCCCCACCTCTGCCCGCAAGCTTGACATAATTTTGGTCTTAATAAGTATTTAATCACTGTTTGTGGTTAGTCCTCACATAATATTGAAAAGCAAGTATTATCCCCATGTTACAGGTGAGGAAATTGAGGTTTGGAGAAGAGAAAAATCACACATTTAGTGAACAGCTGAGCTAGTACTTAACCTGGAGTCTTTAGTTTATCTTTAATAACCCATGGTCTCCCTTAGCCCACATACATAGAACCCAGTATTACTGGGTCCTGAAGAGTGGCCTTTGACCTCTCTCACACCACAGCAGGACCTGAGCGAACTTGATTGTGGAGGTTGGGGTTTTCAGAGAAGGGTGCTCATGGCCTCAAGTAGTCAGAATTAACAGCCTCTTTCAGCTCAACATTTGCTTCCCAGCACAATAAAATCCCCCAGTAAAGCCAACAAAATCTTATTTCCCAGACATGACTGAACAGCCTGCAGGAATAGTTCTTCACCCTCTTCTGCCGGCAGGAACAGTGGTGACCATTTCCCTAACCAGATGGTTTGTCTGGAGGCAGAAATCATTGTTGCGCCTACCCTTCTATGCACCAGACGGCTTTGTACCCTTCAAAGTTCACCCAAGTGAGGACGGACCACAAACCTAGTAATCGTGCATCTGTGGCTGGGAGGGGTGGTGGAAACAACCTCAGGTCACAGAATTTGAATCTCAGATTTGGAAGAAGTCTTAAATATCATCTAATCTGACTCCTTCTGTTTTTTTATTTTTAGTTAGGTGTCTTGACTGAGCTTGCTCAGAGCCATGGCCACAGGAGAGGCTGCTCCACAGAGGACAGACTGGGAGACAGAAGGTGGGCAGGAGAACAGCAGGTTGGATGTGGGGAGACAAAGACAGGCTAGAATCACAGTGGGGGAATGTTCTCCAAGAAAACATTGGTGGGTGGCTACAGCAATTCTGAAGACAGAGACGAGTCAGTCAGACCAAACTAGAAGGAAGAGACCAAGTAGGATCCAAGATACTCTGTCAGGAGACCTTGCTCCAAAGCACAGGGTGGGCTGGCATTCAGGGAGGGCACATATAAAGGATGGGTGTGGGCTGCCCACACCCCCAGGCTAAGCTTATTGTCCCCTAGAAATCTCCCATCCTCCCATCACCTTAGATTCAAGCAAACTTCTTGGTAGAAGAGAGGTTGTACTCCTTATGAAGAGTAGGGCTCTAGGGGTGTCTGCCACTCTGTTTCAGTGTGTTAGGGGAGGAAGTGGAAGGTGGAGGGACTAAAACCCTGGCACCAATCCCACTCCCCATCCCCTGCCCATTGAGCTCCCCCACCACTTTACTACCTCATTGGAAAAGGCCTGACAGAGTGGGCACATCAGAGAGTGCGAGGTGGAACCAGCTGCAGTGTTCCTATAAAAGCATGAGGTAGTCATTGGACAATGGATGTCCAATGAGGAGGGACAGGGGCATGCAACATACACATGCTTATGGTGTCCAGCATGTATCCCCTTGGCTCTCTCACTGCTCCAGCACATGCTTCTGTGTCCTACTGATTGAATCTCCAGTGCTCTGTCAGTCTTCTTTTCACAGCCTTGTACAAGCCAGAACTGACAGGGACTTGGAGCCTCCAGGAGCAGCCCTCAGTCAATGATGGATAAGAACTAGAGAATATACCTGCGCTTCCCTGTGTGGCTGACCTCTGGGCTGACTCCCAGCATTCCCCAGTTGGTTCCAGCCTCAGTTGCCCATAGGTAACTGTTTACTGTAAAAAAACTTTCATTGGCTTCCTTAACTTCCCTCCATCATTTACCTACTTTCCTACCAGTACTTCTTGGAATCACTTCCCCACAAAAACTATTTTTAGTCAAAATGAGTTTGGCTCAGGTTTTGTTTCAAGGGAAACTCTCCAGTGTATGCAATCAACAACCAGTTCTGTGGAAGAGGAGATGAGAACTCACCTAAGTCTAAAGAATCAGGAAGTAGGTAATAGTAGGGAGGATGGGGTGTCTGTGTGTAGGACACACGGTCATTTAGACAAATGGGACAAGAGTAAGGAAAAGAGAATCTTCTGGTGGATAAAGAACTTAAAAGGATGTTGTGATGGCTGGGATATACTCAGTAACAGGAGCGGAGGAGGAGCCAGGAGAGATGAGTTAGGAGAGGTACAGAAGGGTGCATCTCCCTGTCCGGTGAGGCCTCCCTAAAGAGCCTTGTTTTTCTCCTGGAGGTTGCAAAGCTTGGTGTCAAATGAGGCGTAAGAATAATAGGATCAGAAGAGTAAATCCTTTCAATCCAACTTGAGTAAATATTGCAATGAATGAGAATAAATGTTGACTCTAATGTCCCAAACAATGCTTACAGCAGAAGATGGCACTGAGATTTTCAAAACCTGCGTTAAAAGTAAAAACACTTGCCCTGGCTGGCATAGCTCAGTGGATTGAGCATGGGCCTGTGAACCAAAGGGTCACCAGTTTGATTCCCAGTCTAGAGCACATGCCTGGGTTGCAGGCCAGGTCCTCAGTAGTGGGTGTGTGAGAGGCAACCACACATTGATGTTTTTCTCCCTCTCTTTCTCCTTTCCTTCCCCTCTCTCTAAAAATAAATAAATAAAACCTTGAAAAAAAAGGGAAGAACACTTTCTCAGGAATATTACATTCCCATTACAGTTCTCCATTTTCTTTTTTACCCGGAGAAGTCTAAGAATTAGCCACCAAACAGCATCTTAATGTTTAATGTTTTACTAATATAACCCTACCCAGTAGCACCCAAGAGCAATCTGGAATGGAAAAAAATATAAAAAGGTTTATTTTTCAAACCCCAGCAAAAAAGATGCTGCCTGTGAATCTGTACGATAGAAAGCTGCTCACATCCAATATCTGAAAGAGCTACTGTGCTACCGTTGGTATGAATAATTCAAAAACAGCTCCAGACAAATGATCCTGGGATTATATGGAAATAGAGAAAACCTCCGGAGTCAGCCGCTCCTTTTATTAAAGCCTGGCTTGCACTGAACACTGTTTCCTCTGCAGTTATTTCTACTACAAATGAGCAGTCAATAAGGTGGAATCTCTCCACAATCATGCCGACATGGGAACCAGAATTCATTTTGATCTTCTATTCATTTTTACCTTGTAAATTATTAACTAATGTGGATTGGGTATAAATTAAAAGTAAGCAAATTAGTCTTCATTTGTTTATTTTAATTATTTAGTAGGCTCACAAGCTTCATTATAAACTATACAGGAGGATGACTCTTCCCCTAAATATTTGTGCTTGCTGCACAGGTCTGACACAATTAACCTCTAGAGGTACCATCCACAAGCTAAATAAAACAGGGCTTTGGTGGCCCGGGTCATATGACTGACATCAGGCTTCATCCTGACTTGGTTAATTATGGCATTGCTGCCAAAACGCGTTAGCACCATCTGAAGGAATGGGTGCTGTGTATTTGAACTTCCCTGAAAGCTGAAATTTTACTTAACCTTTGAAAAGACCCATCTTAAATAAAGGTACTTGTGAGAAAAAAACCCTCTTTTGTAATCACTTTTTGCTCCCAGTGTGTTGATAGAGCCATTAGGCAGAGGTGATTTGGCAAAGTCAAAAAGAATGTCTTGGATGGCAAGGGAACCCTTGATGAAAAATTTTACTACGATTAGGAAAAGGCAGTGCCTGTGAGAGTAAGCAGGGCTTCTCAGTTTCGGTGTATTCAAGTTAATGGATCACTGTGCTAGAAGGATGTCAGTGTGTGAGAGTCATCTGCCAGAATGAGCCTGGCTCCTTGGGCACATGTCTTACAGATGTTCCTGAGAATATCCCAGATGAAGATTTCACTTTGTATGTAAAATAAACAAATTGAAAACTGACACCAGGAAAGTGTATCAGGGATATCTGTTTATTCCTCATGCCAGTGAACAAGCTTGTTATTTAATACCTGATCTTTCAAAATATTCAACATGAAGGCATAATTGTGTGGGGAAATTGGGGCAAAGGGAAAATAAAGATGGAAAATACGAAGTGGTCATAAGATCTTGTTCAAGCCCTCAAATTTGTCTGTGAGCTTCATAACAGCCAACAATACATAGGTGAACATTACTTTTAAGATTACTTAGTCATTAGTTAAGATTCAAAGAACCCATGGTGTTGGGAACCACTCTGCCTGGTATCAGCAGCTGTAACCCCCCCATGGCCAAGGCTGAGTGAGTGACCTTCAGACCAGAAGCCACTAAGGAGACAAAGCTTATCTCCCTGGCAGGGGGGCCACTTCTGCTCCTTTTTCTTCACCCTGCCTGGCCCCCAATACTTGATCAGTCAGCCAATGACAGGTAAGATTCAACAAGGGGGGAATGACCTAACACAGGCATGATCACGGGGAGGTCCCGTGCTAAAGGGCTATAGTAAGTCCTTTGCCCCTCTGCTTTGATATAGCCTGAGTCCTCATTCTGTCTGTAGGAAGTCTCCTAATATCTTGGCTGCCTTACTTCCACTGCCTGACTTAAGCCTGAAACAATGACAGAGGGTGGTGCAGCCATGTGCTGGAAAGGGCGGGTTCCCCAGGTGATCAGGCCTAAGAAAGAATAGGTAAAATCCTGTGAAACCTGCTTTGCTAAGAATGCTCTCAATTAAATGACAAAGGTCCAAGCAGGAAATGAGTTTGTCTCCCAAAGTTTTATAGCCCTTTAGCTAATAGAACCTGACTCAGAACAGGCCCTCAGAGTTCTTTGTATGTTATCTATTATTTGATCCTTACTGCCTAACAATGATTAATGAGTTTTACCTGTATTCCTGTGCAAAACAATAAAAGTCCATTGAGGAAAAGGCTCCTGGCCCTTCTCCTTTGAGAGATAGGCCACCTTTCCTCCCCAAGCAGAATCATGTCTTGGTAGACTTATTCTCATCCGTGGCAGATGGGGGGCTCTGCTCCCCCATACCATGGGAAACAAGAACAGTAAGTAGAGAATAAAGAAAATATAACAATATAGCAAGGTAACCTCATTTTCCTAAAGTCAGATGCCATTTGACTTTAGTTCAACAAATGAATATACGAGAATATATCGAATGCTGAGCCCTATAGGTGTCTGAATCACCTGGAAGGCTTGGGCAGGCAGAGCTCACTGGGTCCCACCCCCAGAGATTCCGATTCAGCAGATTTGGAGTGGGGCCCAAGAATTTGCATTTTGAGCAAGTTCCCAGATCCCGTTGATGCTGCTGGCTCAGGGCCACAGTTTGAGGCCCACTGGTATAAACAGATTTCACAGTTTTACAGTTCTCACACTATGGTTAGTATCCTTAGAAACTTTATGTCAAACCCTTTTTAGTAAGTTTCAGAGAGAGAGAGAGAGAGATTCAGATGTCAAAATTATGTAGACAAGACAGACACAGAATTCATATATTGGTTATCTTCGAATAAATCAGGACAGTTAATACAAAATTCAATAACAGTAGTTATTTTGTAACATTAATTATGTTACTTCTTACTCCATAACTTCCCCCTCCCCAACCTAACCTGCACTGAAAAGAAAGACAAGTCACTGAGGTTTGGACTGACATTGTCTAAGGTCACTAAGCCATTCTGCAGCACGTTTCAGGATCTAGGTCAAGTCAGTCCTCTCAGAAGAGTGTAAAGTTCTGAGAAAGGAGAATATGTCTACAGAATTGATACATGTTCTTTGGAGGTCTTGTATGTTCCGTCCTGAGGTGAGAAGGTAACCTATTATTCTGTCTCAAGATGCCATGAAGAAGGGGAAGGACAAAGGTGGTGACTGAAAAAGTAAGATGCTGAACACTAGCTGATCAGATGCTTTACAACCTGCTGCAAATAATAGTCTTTTTGCCTTAAAGAATATTTTATTTTTTTATTATATTTTATTGATTATGATATGGTTGTCCTGATTTTTCCCCCTATACCCCCTCTACCCAGCACCCCCGACCCCTCAGGCAATCCCCCCACCATTGTTTATGTCCATGAATCATACATATAGGTTCTTTGGCTGCTCCATTTCCTATACTGTACTTTACATCCCCATGGTTATTCTGTAACTACCTATTTGTACTTCTAATCCCCTCAACTCTTCACTCATTCTCCTGCTCCTCTCTTCCATCTGGCAGCCATCAAAACACTCTCCATATCCAAGATTCTGACTCTGTTGTTCTTGTTTTCTCAGTTTGTTTTTCAGATTCAATTGTTGGTAGATTTTTACTTTTTTGCCATTGTATTGTTCATAGTTTTGATCTTATTTTTCTTATTTTCTTAATCACTTATCTCCATTTCATTTAGCTCTTTTTCTGGTGTTTTCATCTGTTCTTTCATTGGGCCATGTTTCTTTGTGTTCTCACTTTGCCAGCCTCCCTCTGTTTTTTTCCCCCCCCACATATGAGATAGAGCTGCTCTTACTTCCTGTCTTGGTTGCATGCCCTAATGTAGAAGGTGTTCTGTGGGGTCCAGTAGCACAGCCTCCCCTAACACCCAAGCTGGGTACTAGAGGTGTTCCCTTCATGTGGGCTAAGTATACCCTCCTCTTGTAGTTGGGCCTTGATTGCTCTTGGCTGGTCAATGGAAGGGATTTACCCAGGCCAGTCAGCTGCAAGGACTGGCTGTGACCACTGAGCCCCAATTTCTGTCCTCAGTGGAGGATGAGCTGCGCAGGGGCAGCGTGGTGGTGTTCTAGTGCAGTGTGTAACTGTCCACTGGGTGCATAGGCTCTGGGATTTCCTGGGTGGTTCAGGCCAAGGTCAGTCCCTACCTGTGTTTTGCCTGGGGCCACCCTGCTTGAGTTATAAAGCAGTCTGAGATGGCTGCTGCTTGTGCTGGGTTTGGAGATGCCCAGTCAAAGCCAAGTTGTGAATCTAGGCTGGCTGCTGCTAGTGCCAGGCCTGTGGCTCACTGAGGCTG
The DNA here is from genome assembly GCF_019186645.2 of Phyllostomus hastatus. Taxonomy (NCBI): domain Eukaryota; kingdom Metazoa; phylum Chordata; class Mammalia; order Chiroptera; family Phyllostomidae; genus Phyllostomus; species Phyllostomus hastatus. The sequence continues at coordinate 13,798,664 of NW_025333977.1, read as the reverse complement.
ACTATTGCTTGTTTGATAGGATTTAGGAAGTTGTGAAACATGAGCCAAAACTGGCCATTCATATGGAAAAGCAGCTTGGGTGGACCCATAAGTTGGGTGGGGCAAAGTGGGTTAAACAGGCAGGTTGATGGAGTTTCAGATATGCCACCAGCTTCCTGGCTCTGTGCGGGGGGAGGGGGGGGAGGCGGGGGTGGGTAGAAAAGGGACAATGGCCTCTGCTCTCCTTGACCCCAGACACTTCAGTTTCTCCCTGTATACCACTGGTCCCTTTCAAGTTGCTATTCTGGTGCTGAAGCTCAGAGGGAGTGAATCCAAATAGGTGAGTCCATGTGCAGGTTCTTTAAGAGGAACTGCTTTGGGCTATAGAAGTTTCTTCCACCAACTCAATCTTCACTGATTTTGCAGCCAGAAGTTGTGGGCACTTATCTTCCTGGCACTGGAACCCTGGGCTGTGGGGCCCAGTGTGGGGCTGGGACTCCTCATCCCCAAAATATCCCTCCCAAATTTTTGTTCACCACAGGTGGGTAAGGGACCAGCCTGTTCTGTGTCTGCGCCCCTCCTGCCAGCCTGGATGGTTGTGGTTTCTTTAATTCCATAGTTGTCAGATTTCCATTCAACTTGATTTCTAACAGTTCTGAGTGATGGTTTTTCTATATTTTAGTTGTAAAATTGATGTGCTTGCATGAAGAGGTGAGCCAAGTCTGCCTACACTGCCATCTTGACTGGAAGTCTCTTAATGAATATTTTAAACTCAGTCCAAATTCCAGGAGCAATTAAATAAATCACACCTCTTTCCACTAAACAAGTGCTTCTGTATGTTCTCCCATTCTTAAATTAAAAGAGCTCAAATGGATCCTCACCTTGCTATGACTCCAATAAAAATCAGCATAAATTCTATGTTGACATATTAAAAAGAAATTATACAAACTTGAAAAATAAATAGAATTTTCTCAAGGCCAAATCCTTGCACTGAATGAAGAGTATGTATTAGTTAATTCATAGATGCTGAAAAACTCTGGATGAAAAGGAAGGACACAGACTTTGTTCATTTATTTTATTTTAATAACTGATGTTTTTAATTATTTATGATAATTTTTCAAAGTGCATTTTTAATAGTAATGAAGTCTTAGGAAGCTGACCCCACCTGATAGCCCTTGACTATTTAATTTTGGCTGAAAAACATGATGTAATCAAAAAGTTCTTGGAGAGAATTATATAGCTTATGAATTCCTAAAGTTAGAATTAACATATTTCTTTTATGTCTGAGGCATTTATTTATATACCATAAAATATATTTTAAAGCATCATGTCCTTTCCAATTCTAATATCATACTCTCAAAAAATGTTTTGGCTTAGAAATTAGTTTATCCTGACAGATGAGAAATCTCAAGTCCCAAAAAGTTAAACAACTTGTCCAAGGTTAAACACAGACTAAGTGTCAAAGCCAGGCTCAAATCCTGACAGTACTATTGATTCTTACCCCTCTCTATCAATGGTACCGATCCCATGTGGGGCAGGGTTAAGGGAAGGTTGTATTATGAAATGAAGGAGTGGAACTCACCTCTCTTAATTCTTTCATATGGCTGAAGTCTAAAGCCTCCAAATCTAAAGCCTCCAAATCTAAAGCTCCACATGTTTATTTTCAAAGCCTTCACAACCTCACCTCCACCTAAACCAATAACATCAATTTGCCATATCTTCAACCTACAGCTAATACCATGCTAATCTGAGCTCCTGCCTTCCAAGGACTGGTAACATAAGTGAATAATTAAGTATTTCTATTAATACAAACATTATCAATCTCCAAGGCCAATGTAATCAACCCTTTCCAATCATCTTCCCTCCATCTACCTCCTATCAAGATCCTACTTGCCCTTAATTTTCTCCCAAATGTCTTTTTCATGTAGCCTTGCTTGAGGTGGAAATAGCTACTCAATGGCTCTGATGATTATATTCTATATCATGAGGGTTGTGGGTGTAAACTCTACACCCTATCCATGGTTATAATCACCTTGAGGACTGACTCTTCTTAGCTGTGCATCCCACATATTATCGTGCAGGTAGTTAATGCCCAATAAATATCTTTTAAATGTATGAATATTTCCTAAACTTATTAATATATATGAAACCCAGTATAAATGGTATATATTTGTTGAATGAAAGAGTAGATGAAAAGTTGGAGAAGTTAATAAATGACAAACACATAAAAATAGATTGAATCATCTACTTTTTCTCCAGATAAGCCTTTCTCCTATGATTTTGAAAAACATTTAATAAAACATAACCTTGAGAACTATTTCAAAAATCAAAATGTTTCCTGTCACAAAAAATATCTTTTACAATTCATATTCACTTTTCCAATTCCTATAGAAAAAAAATCTTTGGAAACTTTTAAGGTTACTTACAATAGATTTTGCTACCCATGTAACAAAAACACGTAATTGCTCCTTCTCAAATGTGAATGGATTGCTTGTGATCACTCCGGATGAATTAATAGCAAATTGAAAAGGAGACATGACTCTAAACTATGGGTACAGAGGGACCATAAATGCCCCCTGCAGCCCTGCATGCCATTTCCTCAGTCTGACCAGCTTCTCCACCATTCTCTTCAACACACTCTTTCTCCGTCCTCATTTTCTATCTATATTGGTATAAAATCACCATAGCAACAATCTGAAATACATCAATTCAGCTACCATTTTCTGGATGTTACAGCCTTGTTCAGAGGTCAAATTTCAAAGAAAGCAAAAGACTGAAGCTCCTGACAGATAAAGGAGGCAGAATTTTCTGCTAACCTGAATAATAGCAATGAAAGGAACCAGAAGGTGATCTCATCGCTTCCAGCTCAGAGTGAGACAGCTGGGGGGAAAAAAAAGAGGAAAGAAGAATACGATCACTGAGAGACTTTTAACCATCTATGAGCAGTACTGGCAGAAAAGGTGGAAATGACTTAAGCAAATTAAAAGAGGTTGAACATTTTCCTTCTTTGCAAGGAGACCATTCATTTTTATATCCAAATTCTTTAAGGATAAAAGAAATTTCCTTTAATGATAAAAGCCATTTTATGTCCTCATATAGGTAATGAGATTATCTTTTTCTATCCAAAAGAGATACCAAAATCTTGCAAAGTTTTGCATCTAGAATCATTGTATACACTATGATTCTAGATGCAGCAGTGTGTGTGTGTTTAGATGGAATACAGCAGAAAGGTTGAAAAATAGACTGGAAGTCAAAAGAGATCCAGAAATTATTTCTGGCTCAATCATTCACCCAGCAATGCAACCAGAAAGAGGTCATATAGTATCTGTGGTCCTCAATTTGTTCATCAGTGAAGTAAGGCTAATAACCTTACAGTTATTATGAGGACTCATGACACAGTGTGCATGGAAAGATTTGTGCACAATAACACTGCTGCATATGTGGTCAGTATCAGAGATTCTCATGATTCTTAAATCATGCCAAAGCTTTGCCAGCTATTCTATATTGCATATACAAATCTTGAAATCCAGTGTGATTGCACATAACTGAAAACTCTTCAGATAACTATTTTGCGTAATCGAAGTAAGATGGAAGGAACAAAGGCTTGGGTTCTAGTGTTGGATCTACAAGTGAATAAATGTTCAAGCCTGTGTGGGACACATCACCTGGGAGAGCACCAATTTCCTCCCTGATGTCTATTATACCTCCCAGATCCAATGTTCCTGTAAAACACAGTAAGTAAGAACTAGTTAGAATTTTGAAGTAAGCACTTGTTCCTATTTATTTTAAAGATAATTATTTAGGTGGGGAGTTTCACAGCCACCTTCTCTTCTTCTGACCCATAGAGACCCCTCGGGCAGGTCTTGTTAGCTTCCCCTGGCCACCCTTTGGCCTGCTTCTCTGAGAAGAACAATCACATGTGTCCATGGAGTGCTTGGAGGAGGAGCAAATATAATGCGGTATCATGCAGGAAATCTCAATGAAAGGAAGTGGAACTTTGTGATAAAGACAAACATCAACCTAGATGAGAAAGGAGACTTTTCTGGGATGAGAGTCAGATGCTATCAGAAGGTTCAGGCTACTAAAGAATAGAGGGAATCCTAAGAATCTGTGTGAAGAAGTGTTTTGTTTCTTTAAATGAAAGAAATATAAGTGCTTCATTTAGGCCCTGATTCCTTAAGTGTAGCCCTGCTCTGGACCACATGAGTCACAGCTTTGTAGGCATTGCCAACAGATGCTGTGAGTGACTGTTCATACCTCACTACTGACTATGACACAGTGAGATGGTAACATCAGTGTTTGTCCCCAAAGGATTAATTTCCTTTCTCAAGAGTCAATGTATGGGTATGACTATATAAGTCTGATGGTTAAAACATACAGTAACATAGTCAAAACCATTTGTTGAAATGTGAACAAATCTTATATTTTTATAGATATCATTTTGGGCACAAGGATGGCAAACACAGAGCCATTTAAAGTACTGAAACCTAATATATGTCAGTTATGGAAACATATCAAAATGTAGTGTATATATACACACTTATAGCCTTAGGCCTGAGCGGGCCCTATAATTCATATATATGAATTACATATTATATATTAAATATATATTATATATTATGCATATATGTATAATTCATAGATATGAATTATAGGACCCTCTCAGACTATATGTCTATCCTTTTAAAAAATATGTTGCAATGATAAAATCATTAAGAAGAAAAGAAGACTCAATGAAATAGGTAAAAGTTAATATAGATTTTTAGCCATCATTTGCCAATACAGTCAAAAAAGTAAATAAAAGTGCTGTTCCCCTCAGTGCGTGGCCTTCAGGTGACAACCTGCTCCTCTCGCATTTTCCATAATCAATATCTACACAGTACAACTGGCTCAATGGTAGCCCTTGGGGAAAGCGTGCCTGCTGTGAAGAACACAAGATCCCATGTTCTCCTGCCGGTGCCAAGAACAAGCAGTGTTCACCTCTGACTGATTCTTGGGAACTTTCTGGAAACAGATTGAACAATGATCAATTCAATTAACAATCATAGATTTCTGACTAAGACTGCAAATAAAAATAAAATTGAGTCAAATATTTATCCTACATTTCAAGAAACTATGACAACCAGCAGTTAGAATGGAGGAAAGGAATAACAACATAGACTTTACAGAGGCAAAATGCAAGGAAGCGATTACTCCCTGCCTCCAGTTACTCAAACCAACTGAAGAATAGACAGACTAAGGAGACACTAAATCTTTTTATGTCACCTAGCAACAACAAAGAGGTACAACTGGAGTTGATTAAATTATATGCATATTCTAATATGTCAGCATAAATAATTTGTTCCATAAAAGTAGATAAATTCATAACTCAATATATAATTAAAACCTGAGTGTATGGGATATCTAAGTAATTCTATTAGGGTCTATGATAGTACTTCCCATATAGGCAGATGCTCAGCTGATTTGGAAGAAAAATATGGTTTAGCAATATGGTTAGTAATCAAGAATGCAGTTGGTAACTTACTTATCAAGATCATATATCTAACTTGTAAAGAGAATTTAGTCAAATACCAATTTTCAATTTTAATGATCTAAAAAATATTTGCTATGCTTTTATAATATTTAAGAGAATGCCTTTTACTTTCTTGGCTAATCAGAAATTTCTCAAAGCAATGTGGGCTCTACTGAAATAATGTAAGCAACTTCACTGCCTTATTTATAATCATAATTACATATAGAAAATTCCTCTTGATTGTCAAAATTCTAAAGAGTTATTAGCCCTCTGATAGTTTCCCATTAATTTTAATATACAGATCAAAATCCTTAATATGGTCTACCAGGACTTGTGGGATCCATCCCTGCCCACCTCACCAATATCATTGTCCAACCATAGCTCTTCACATGATGCCTAGACTTCCAGGTATCCCAACCTGACATTGCTCATGCTTTCCTCCCTGAGTGGGACCTTCTCTCCCACATTCCCTTTTGTCTGGTTTGTCACTGAGACTATACATATTCAATACTATCTTAAATGCAATTTTCTTACAGAAGTCCTCCTAGACCCCCAGATGAGATCAGGTTCCTGTTGGGAGACAGTCCTTCCTGGGCCTTTGGTGTTCTTGTGTGTCTTGCTAAATGGGTAAAGAATACACAGCACCAACCACCCTTTCATCCAGGACGTTTCTCAGGATTGTTTATGCAGCTAGCAGTCATGAAAGGTGAGGTTGTGTGTCCCTCTAGACAAAAATTAGGCTTGCTTACTGCTTGCTATAACAAGTGATTGATGGATCTTTGACCTTGGGTTTCTCAGCTGCAGAACAAATGTATTGGGTGCAGAGCATCCATCTGGGGCTTTACCACATTGCCTCCTGGGACTTGGGGTCAACACAACCCTCCTGATGCTTGTGCTATTTAATTCACCATGAGTAAATAAGCTGTTTTGCTTGATCCAATAAGTCTCAGGTTTACTTTGGAAAACTATGGGTGATAGCAGGTTTACTCTCCTTGACATTCTCTGTGAGGTTGGGTTACTCCATGACAGTCCTCTATTACTCTTCCCATGGGACCAGGTGTCTCTTCCTCTCATGTAGTAAAATAGTTACTGGATTGATATCTACTTTCTTACCTAGATTCTAGATGAGGTGAGGGACTCTGTTTTATTTTCCATTGTATCTTTAACCTTTGATACTGTACCTGCCTTTTCACAGCCACTCAACTCTATGTTTGCTGACTGAATACATGGATTCAATGATGGTGATAGAAAACACTTATTGGGTGTCCGCATGAGCATGTGTTTCATGCATACATTTCATCACATCCAAACTGTAAGTAGTGCTATGGGTTGAATTACATATCACCTCCCCTAAATATGTTCAAGTCCTAACCCCTAGAACCTATGAATGCAACCTTATTTGGAATTAGGGTCTAATAAGATGCAATCAACTTGAAATGAAGTTATACTTAATTAGGGTGGGCCTAATCCAATATGGCTTGTGCTTCTCTAAAAAGAACAGAAGAGACATAAAAACATGGAGGGAGAGCACCATGTGATGACAAAGGCAAAGTGTGAAGGGCTATAGTGGCAAGCCAGGAAATGCCCCAGCCAACCACTGAAGCTAAGAGGAGGAAAGGAAGGACTCTCCACTGCAGGTTCCAGAGGAACATGGCCCTGCTGACATTTTGATTTTAGACTTCTAGGCTTCAGAAATGTGAGAGAATAATTTTGGTTAAGCTACCAGTTTGAGGCACTTTGTCCCAGAAAACTGATACAGTCCCAGGAAACTGATACAGGTAGCAACCATGATTCTCATTTTACAGATAAAAAAAACCTGAGGCACAGGGCTATAAAACAACATGCCTGGTGTTTCCCAGTTCATGTGTGCCTGAGTCAGGATAGAAATGTAAGCACTTTTCATTCCACAGCCTGCACTCGCGGCCCCTGCATAATCCCACTCCCATGTTGAACTCTTTCTTTCCCATCCCATGATTTGCTCATAGATGTCTCTATGGAAACTATCTCATGATTTAGCAATATAGACATGTGACAAAATTTAAAACAGGTGATCATATCTGTAAGATCATATATATAAATAGTACTATTCAAAAATCGGAGGTTTGTAACAAGCCGAGTGTGTGATTCACAGACCTTTGCACATGGCCTCTCGACTGCAGTCCACCCACAGCTGTTCATCCCTGGGCCTTCCTTTCCTACTCCTGGGGCTGCTGGGCAATGGAAGAGTCACTAGACTTGGAGTCAGGAGATGTTTGTTGTCCCTCTTTAAAAAATTTACAGTGAAACTATTCTGTGTAATGCTATAAATAGTACATATTTCTCACTATTCATTTGTCAAAACCCACAGAATGTACAACACAACACATGAACTGTAATGTAAACTATAGCCTCTGGGTGATTGGTAATGATGAGTTAATGCAGGTTCATCAATTGTGCCAAATACACCTCTCTAGTAGGCTGTTGACAGTGGGAGGCTATGTGTGCGCAGGAAGGGGCAGGGGAAATTGCACTTTCCATTCAATTTTGCTGTGAACCAACAACTGTTCTAAAAGATACAGCCTATGATAGGGTATGGTATGATATGTGATACTTTTCATTAGTAAAAAAAGCATAATATTGCATTCTATATCCAATGTTCACAAAATTGGTGACACAGATATAAGAGAGTATTGAGTGCAGGGCCTAGTAGAGACTATAAGTTCTCACTGGCAGGTGCTTCAAGTGTAGGTGAGTGAATGAGGAGGATATTTCTGTTGGGCTGCCCCACAACAGGTATATCTGCCCTCTGCTGCTGGGTTCCTGAGATCCTTAGCAAGCCCACAGAATGTTTCTCCTGCTGGTGTTTGCAGCAGTTGTCCCAGCAGTTGGCAACCTATTATTCCTGGGCTGCTGAGCTGGGTCAGCCAGCCAAGCAGGACTTTGGAAAGTGAACTTCAACCTGAAGGGAAGAGCAGAGACTTTATGAAAGGAAATCATTTAGTAGATTTAACAGTAACAGCACATAAATGATACCAGAAAAAAAAATGTCCATGACACAGGAGTGAGAAGTTGGGACACATCCAAGTCACACAATCTCACAGTAAAAGATCTAATAGTGTGCCATCACACAAAATATGTTTTTCCAAGTAAAGCTGTATTTATATACAGTCCTATAAAGAGGAAATAAACACAAAACTAGCTAATTCATTTATTTTTTAATTGTTACTTCAGGGCCAAAGTGTTGACAGAACTAACTTAGGATTCACTTTTCTATCCATATATTTGTTAAATAAAAATCCAACCTTCTTGCCCTGGCTGGGGGGCTCAGTTGGTTGAGCCTCATCCTATACACCAAAAGGTTGTGGGTTCCATCCCTGACCAGGGCACATACCTAAGGTTGCAGGTTCAAATCCCAGTCAAGGTGGGAACCAGAAGCAACCTACTGGTATTTCTCTCTCTCTCCCCCTCCCTCCCTCTCTTGCTAAAATCAAGGAGCATGTCCTCCAGTGACGATTACAAAAAAAATCCAGTATTCTTACTAAACAAAGCCCAAAAAAGAAAAAGTGTGCCTTGATTTCACATCATTCCCTCATTCAGAAAAAATCATTTTATAAAGCTATGAATGTAAATGTACAGTTAATTAAATGTCTGCCTTCTAAAGAAATAAAGCATTGTTTCAAAGCATCAGAGTAAAGATCATTGTTAATTCTAGAATGAGTGACAAATAAACCCTAGGTCTTGTTTGTAGGATCTCACTGTTAGAAGCAAATAACTGCTTTTCTTATAAAAGGCAATCACTATATTATGAGGAAATCTCCAAATTGCAGTGATACCTCAGTACTCGTCAGTTTCAGAATTTGTCAAACCTGGTACTCGTTGCATTTTGATGAGAAAAAATATTTCACCATTTGGCCCTAGCTCTACTCTCATCTCAATTCCTAGAATGTGTATGAGCCATAATGCCACCCCACAAGAGAAAATGCTTCACCAACTGTCGTGCTTGCTTGCCACTCATTGGAACAAATTACATGTTGTACCTATGTACGACAAGTACATAGGTACCATTGTACTTCTTATTAAAGATCACTATAAATAAATATGTATGCAAAATCAAAAATGAAACATCAAGTAAAGAATATCAGTCCCAAACATAAAAGGGAATAGTCTCATCTGAAAACATTGGGGCATACCCACCAGGTAAGCTCAGATGCTAGGTATGAAGAAATATAATGTGGGCATAAAAATACCCACTCAGTCAAGTAATGCACATACCACCTCGACACGGGGCCCACACACAGGACCAGTATCTCCCACCCAATTATTGGTTAAGCCCCAGCCCAGCACCAGTGCCTAGTTATCTAAGACTGAGTATTTAACTCAATACAGGTAGGTCTATGCACACAGAGTATTTAGAATAAAAGTTTTATTTTGAAAGAAATATAGGAAAAGCACAGAATTTTTATATAGATAAACAGAGGCTTGAATTATGATTTTTCTGTTATTAACTATGAACCATTGGGTAAATCATGTAATTTTTCTAAATTTCAGAGGTTTTCACCTATGAAAAGAATAATAGTATCACCAACTCCAAAGTGTTATTACGAGAATGAAGTTTCATATGAGAAGGGTCAAATTCCTGGCAGATTTCTGAGAACATGCAGAAGACCCTTCCCTTCTGCCTAAGGATTATAATTACATTTGCTTCCCAAAACTGCAGTGAAGATAGTAAATGAAATGACGTTCTTGAAATTAATCCCTAAACTTCAAAGATCCCTGTAAACATTGTGAATTTTGATATGGACAAAGACAAAATAGAGTATACAGAAATAGAGAGGGTTATGTTGGAATGACAAGAATCCTATACTCATTTATTTTGCTTTTAAAATTTCTTTAAAAATTTTGTAAGGTTAACAAACCTTCATTTTTTAAAAAGTGTTACTATACTTTTTATACTGAGAGCATTAGATAAAAATTACTTTTTAAAGTACAATAACATCAAATTTGTTATTGATGTTAGAATCATGTCATTTATAAAACAGGCTCTAATAAGCTCACAACTTAATCCAAAGAGATCAGGTATATGGTCTTGGAACTTAATTAGAAGGAAACTCCCTCTCCCCACCACCCCATTCATGTGTTGAAACCTAACCCCCAATGTGATAGTATTCTGAGGTGGGGCCTTTGGGAGGTGATTAGGTTATAAGAATAGGATGCTCATAAATGGGCCCCATTCTTATAACCTAATAAGAATGGGTTAATGGGTTATAAAAGAGGTTTCCTTCCACCATGGAAGGATGCAGAGAAGACAGTTATCAATGAAGAAGCAGATGGTTACCAGAAATTGAATCTGCCTGCATCATGATCTTAAGACATCCCAGGCTCCGTAACTATACGCAGTAAATGTTTGTTGCCTATAAGCTACCAATCATTGGTATTTTGTTATAGAAGCCTAAATGGACTAAGTCAGTTAACAAGTCAAAAGTAAAAACCACTAAAATTACAGATTTATTTCATGAATGTAATTGAAATGCTAAAGCAAAGAAACTATCCTCAAATTTTTGTTTCATGATTTTAAAGGCACCATTGTCCTACAGTGAATCTGATAAAAATCTGAAAATTCAAGGTAACAGTTCAAAAGACAGATCATTAGGAATTGTTCATAGACTGCTACATGAAATGGAAAGGTCAAATCTCTGGCTGTGGAATATTCTTTAATAATCTTTGTAATCTTCATTCATAAAGAAGTATGAAGGTTATATCAATATCTCTATGAATTATTTTTCAACAATAAGTAAACATGAGTCATGTGAAGGATTTTCTAATGCTTACTGAATTCCTTGATACCAGTGGTTGCTGGCATCACCTGACACAGAAACATTCTGAGTTTCTGTGCTGTTAATTCACACCACGCTGAAGACCTCATGCCACTTGATGGTAACACATCTCAAATTAAGTCACAGTTCTGCCCTGTCCTTCTTGAATTAAATGGTATTTTGCCTCAGATAAAATACTCACATTTTTGCTTGTAAAAGTACCTGAGTGGAGCACACTCAAAACTCAGTCTACAAAAACTAGATGTGGCCATGAAAAATGTCAAATTCAATTTATAGTGGAATTTTTCCCACAGAGACACAGCAATTTACTGCTCTGGTTGTGTTTGGGGAGGTTCCTCAAATTCTGTGGACTGTACTGTGTTATCTATAAAATGTTCAATAAATAGATTGTTGGTCATTGTTTTTTCCCCTCAAACGTGCTGCTAAGTTTACCTAACATGCATTTGGGCTGCCTAAATGTTCGATGTGGCAGAAATTGATAGCTAAATTTCCCTCTTTTCCTAGCCACATAGATCACTTTCCCAGACCCCTTTTGGTGTAGCCTGTGAAAGTGAGAATTGATGGACATTCCTCCAAGCTTAGCCTATACAGCTTCCTTTGCCTGACCTTCCATAATCTCCCCATGGCTTCATGCAGATAAACATAGTGATGGAAAAAGCTGTGTATTAAAGACAATAGAGCCTCATGATGGAAGGAGCCTGGATCCCAGCATCACTGCATCTATGGGAGAAATGCCTGACCAGGAATGTCAAGAAGAAATAAATTCTTACTGTTAACTTTCTGAGACTTTGTTTCAGCACCTAGCCATGCTGTCTTAACCACACAGTCCAAAGGTATTTCCTGCATGGGACTGTATACTGAGGTAAGTCACATCTTTCCATGCCTAGAGGCGATCCAGAAAGGAAAGCAGAGTTATGAGGAGATGAGAGACAGAAATCAAGAAAACTTCACAAGAAATGTCAAAGCCAAAGGATAAGCACAAAAATAAGGAAGTATGAGTTGAAAGATGGCTGTCATTAGCAAAACTGCCAAAGGCATAAGAACAAGCACTAATTGAATTGGCTTCAGATAATTCCTAGAAGATAGTTTCTTTTGTTTATTTGTTTGCTTTGTTTTGTTTTGTTTTGTTTTGTTCTTGCCAGAGTTACTGTCTCCATGAGAACAAGCCAACTGTCGTAGAAGTGTAATTTTTCTAGGGCTTCATTTGTCATAATGTGCCCAAACATCTTCCCAAGTGGGTTTACCTCAGTGAGTGAAATCCCTGTAATTCTTATAGTCATGAAAACTCAATCTGTGTTGGATAACAAATAAGGTCTTTAACATCATTATCAGCTCTGAATTCCTGAGTTCTGTTGCTTCAGAAGAACAGTTTCCCAATTGCTTATAGGGATCTGAGAGAATGGAAGCAGGTGAGGGCAATTTTTGCTGGGCGGGGGGGCGGGGGGGCCGGGGGGTACGTGGGCAGGGGCGTGGGCCTTGTCCTCTGAGCAGACAACTGCTAAGAAAGGCAAGTTCAGGTATGTTGCTAATCATCTGGGTGTTAGTAAGCCTCTGCTGAAAGTGCCAGGAAAAACAGAAAAACAGGAGAAAGTATAAGCTTTTTGCAGAAATGTAGTTCTGGTTACTCCCAGATTTGTTCTATGACTCGGTGGATAAACAGAACTGTTGTACATTGCTAATAAAAAAAACTGATTCAATTAATGCAAATATATAGATTCTTAGTATTCTCTGTGCATTGAAAAGACTTTAAATTGGCTCCCCCATAATCCCCAGATCCCGGTGTTCACACTTTTGTGTAATCATCTCCCTTTGAGTGTGGAAGGGACTGATGACTTGTGTCTAATTTATAGAATGTGGCAAAGGTAATCAAGTTTCATCCTCAGTTGCACACCATATATAAGACTATCTTGCTACCAGCCTTGCTCTAGAGACTCTCCCTGCTGACTTGATCAGGTAAGCAGACGTACTAGGAAAGCAAGCATGGCAAGAAACTATAGACAGCCTCTAGGAATAGTGGGCAGCCTCTCAAAGCCAAGGGGAGCCTCCAGCTGACAGCTGGCAAGAAAGCAAAGCCCTGTGTCTTGTCCTACAATCACAAGAAAATGAATTCTGCCAACAACCTGAAAGTGCTCAGAAGTACATTTTTCCCTAGGTGAGGCTCTAGAAGAGGACACAGCCTGGCTTACACTTTGCTGCCTGAGACACCCTAAATGAGTCCTAAAAGGTCCCATTTAAGTGATGTCTTGCATCTTGACTCACAAACATCTTAGGATAATAAATGTGTTGTTTTAAGCTGCTAAGTGTATGCAATTGTAACCACAATTCCCACTAGACAACACCACTCTAGCAAACTATAAAATGTTTCTCCTATGTCCCTTGTCATCTTCTGGACATATTTTAAGTCCCTCAAAGTTCCCATGTATTTTGATACTCTTAGAGGCCTCAGCCCACATCACATAAATAATATCAATTGCACCCATATCAAATGTTACATATAATTTTCTCTGCAGGAAAATAAATATAAACATAATCTTTTTGTAAAACTTTTTAATTTACAATTTTACCTGGAAAATTATTTGGCTTAAAATTTCATTTAATTTAGAATGTCAATGGTTTCATGGCAATTATCATGCATGCTTGGGAGCTTGTAAAAGGAGAACATCTCACCTTCTAATTTTTTACAATATAATGAAATTTTCATACATACTAGATTGAACATTTAACAAAGTTGACATATTATTTTTAGATTTTTAAAATATATTTTATTGATTATGCTATTCCAGTTGTCCCATTTTCCCCCCTTCACTCCCCTCTACCCTGTACACCCTCTCCCACCAATATCCCCCCCTTTAGTCATGTCCATGTGTCATACTTATAAGTTCTTTAGCTTCTACATTTCCCATACTATTCTTACCCTCCCCCTATCTATTTTCAACCTACATTCTATGCTACTTATTCTCTGTACCTTTTCCCCCTCTCTCCTCCTCCCACTCCCCTGTTGCTAAACCTCCATGTGATCTCCATTTCTGTGGTTCTGTTCCTTTTCTACTTGTTTGCTTAGTTTCTTTTAGTTTTGCTTTAGGTGTGGTTGTTAATAATTGTGAGTTTGCTGTCCTTTTACTATACATGTTTTTTTTAATCTTCTTTTCTTAGATAAGTCCTGTTGACATTTCATAAAATAAGGGCTTGGTGATGATGAACTCCTTTAACTTGACTTTATCTGAGAAGCACTTTATCTGCCCTTCCATTCTAAATGAGAGCTTTGCTGGATAGAGCAATCTGGGATGTAGGTCCTTGTCTTTCATGACTTGGAATATTTCTTTCCAGCCCCTTCTTGCCTGTAAGGTCTCTTTTGAGAAATCAGCTGACAGTCTGATGGGAACTCCTTTGTAGGTTACTGTCCCCTTATCTCTTGCTGCTTCTAGGATTCTCTCCTTCATTTTTACCTTGGCTAATGTAATTATGATGTGCCTTGGTGTGTTTCTTCTTGGGTCCAACATCTTTGGGGCTCTCTGAGCTTCCTAGATTTCTTGGAAGTCTATTTGCTTTGCCAGAATGGGGAACTTCTCCTTTATTATTTGTTCAAATATGTGCTCCATCTGTTGCTTTTCCCCTTCCCCTTCTGGTACCCCTATAATTCGGATGTTGGAACATTTAAAGATGTCCTGGAGGTTCCTAAGCTTCTCTTCATTTTTTTGAATTCTTATTTCTTCATGCTTTCCTGCTTGGTTGTTTCTTGTTTCCTTCTGGTCCACTCTATTGAGTGCCAGTTTCCTTCCAATCACTATTGGTTCCCTGTCTATTTTCCTGCATCTCTTTTATGGTAACCTGCATCCTTTCATCTAAATTGCGCCCAAAATCAACCAATTCCGTGAGCTTCCTGATCACCAGTGTTTTGAACTGTGCATCTGATAGATTGGCTATTTCTTGGTCGCTCAAAAGGATGAGTCCTGGGGACTGATTTGTTCTTCTGTTGGAGACATGTCTCTCTCTCTTTTTTTCCCCCCGGTCTGGTGGCTCCAGTTACAGTGAGGGGCAGAGCCTTAGGTGTTCACCGGGGCTGGGCACCCCAGTCGCTAGATTGTGACGTTGTGTGTGGGGGTGGGGGCGGGGGCAGGGGTGGGAGTGGGAGGGAACAATGGCGGTAGCTCCATTCCCCTGGGATCTCAGTCCCTTCTCTGGGATCCTGGGTTGCACGCTCTGCCCTGGTCCACAATCGCTGCCTCACTGGGTCTGCCAGCCACAGCTTGCGTACTCAGGGCCCACCACTGCACCCCAGAAGGCTTACATGCTCCCAGTGCCTTAAGCGTTCAGTTCTCCCCAATCTCCGCATGCTGCAACCCACGCCCACTCCTCCTCAATGCCCCTCCTACCGGTCTGGGGGAACGGGTCTACTTAAACTTCTTGGCTGTCCGACTTCCATTCAGATAAATTCTCTATCAGTTCTGGGTGTTATTCTAGCTCTAAATTGTTGTTGTTCTAATCTTGGTTGTGCGTGGAGGTACAGTGCGTCCACCTATGCCTCCATCTTGCCGGAAGTCCTAGGCGATGTTTAATTAAATATTTATTAATTGTATTTTTGAAAGTTCTCTCAGCATTTTGGAGCCAATTTTTTTTTTTAGTAGATCTCATTCTGTTTTGCTTTCCCCTAAGAAACTAAGAAAGGCCAGTAATACCTGATATACAAAAAGCCCTGTTTTTCTTGCATGTGTCTCTTCTTTTTTTATTAGTTACAATTTTTCACATAAGCAAATGCCTTAAATAGGTCAAAGATAATGTTATAAAGAAAATGAAAAGACTAAAAGAATGTACACTTACACATGTACAGAGAGATGAAGGCAGATTACAGTCCTCAGAGATTGTTAGCAGAAAACAAGAAGAAAGCAAGTGTACGTGTGTGTGCATACACACACACACCCCAGAATTTTTGTCTAAATTTTAAACCAAGAGTCACGTGCAACAGCATTCTCAAGCTTCTGTTATTTTTTGCAGAAGAGTCTGTGAAAACAGAGACTTTCTGTATATTCAAGGCCCTGAGGTTAATAGCAATATTAGATTATATTTTTGAATTTACTACCCTAAAAACTGGAAACAACATCTTTCCAATGAACAAGTCAGTTCCTGATTGTGAGCCTCAGTGCCTGTCTGTGAGTGGCAACTGACTGGGGGTCAGTAAGGCCCCTTCCATCTCTGAAACCCCAGGAATCTAAGCATCCAAAGGCAGAAAACAGACATGAATGAGACCCTGAAAATTAGCAATCACATTATTGGTCTCTGGTTGTGCAACTTCATATCCTTTCTCCTCCTAAAAAATATATAACAAAAATAATTTTTAATTGCAAAAAGATATTCATAAAATTAATTGTATTCAGTCAATCATTTAAGGGAAGAAGAAACATCTAACCAAAAAGGTTTTCAAATGGCAGCATCTTAATCCATGCCTGGATATCATGGGGGAAGAGGATAGATTTTTAAAAGGTTTTTCTCCAAATCATGTACCTGATTACCAAGAGTTTGAAAGGATTAGGTGCCCATCTGCCATGAGCGATGTTGAGATTGTATAAAAATGAGAAGCTGAAGTACATGACCCTCAGGTAGCTTCCAGTTCTGAGCCCACATCTTAAAAGAAACAACAAAATTTTCTCAACCTTAAAGCAGGCTATAAAAATTCCAGTAAAAGCTAGGCTAACTAGTACTGATCTTTAGCACTTAATACAAAAACTATAGTTTACAAACCAGGGTGGCAATGAGGGCCGGGGGTTGGCTGGAAGGGCAGGCAGAGGATACCCCTGACAGCATCACCTCTGTGTGGGGAGTCAGGCTCACTCTGTTTCTTGTGTGTCTAGTGTAAAAGAGTGCATTTGATGCAAGCCACAAGGAATAAGAGGCAGTTACTCTGCACAAAAATGAAGCAAGACAGTGTAGACAAATGAGAGCCTAAGAACACTTGTTTATCATTATGTGCCAGATCCAAGATTAAATAATGCTCATTTATGTTTAAACGCAATTCCTTCCCACCTGTACCAGTTGGAATTTCAGCAGGAATCATAATCAGTACAGCTGGTTCAAAGGAACAGACCTGGATGAAGGTACAGAGGAAGAGACAGGACTAAGGGAACCAATAAGGGCTGGCTAGGCACCCAGAGACTAGCAGCTGTGGGAAGGTGTCACCACCTCCAGGAAAGGATAGTGTTCCTGGAGGCCAGAAGGAACTGGAACTGTGTGTGTGCGTTGATGGGGGTGGGGGTGCTGTCCAGGATGCTGAGCTCAAGGAGGGATAAGTTCCTTGCAAGAAAGTAGGCACTGAAGATAGAGAGAGCAAAGAAGTGCCACACCTCTCTTTCCCATCACTGTCTGATCTGCCACTGCCTCCCACTGGACAATTCAACTGGTAGTCACCTGGCAAAGCAGCCTGGATGAAGCATGGATAGGGACCAGACACCCAGGGTGCAGAGCAAAGCAGAGAAGGGATTGGGCAGGGAAGAAGGGGGCATGGACAGTAACCAGAACACAGCCTTAAGGGACACCTATGTATGAAATAGAATTCCTGTTTGGCATGTCAGGAAACTGAGGCTCAGAGTCAAGTTCTTGTACCTGGTCACATAACCAGCATGAGGTGGCTGAGCAAGGACTTGAACCCCCAGGACTGGCTCCAAGTATGTGTTCATTACTTGTGCTACATACCCCACACTTGTGGGTCCTTTGCTATATACCAACTCTGTCACGCATTGTACTTTATCTGTTTCCCAGAATAACCCTGAGGGGTAAGAGAGTTAGACTTTAGTTCTATCCTGCAGATGAAGGAGCTAAAGATCAAAGAAGCAATTAACACATTTCTTCTAAAAGGTGGGCGATAATTAATGGCTTTGTTCAAATGGGAGAAAGAAATAGGCAATAGAGGGTAGGGGCTGCCTGGTAACTAAGTTAACAAAATAGAAAAGATTAAGCATTGATTGATAATATTCAAAGTTTAAAATGAGAGAGGAACTAATAGTTATTTATTATGATAATCTTTGTTAAGCTTTCCTATGTCTCTCGTCATTGTCTAAATTTTATTTTTCCCTACACATTTATAAACAAAGGTTATAGTTAACATCCAGCTGAGTGCTGCTATTTGAATGGTGTGACTTCTAAAAGAAGATGACCCAGTAAAGCTGGAAACTGCATGAATTTTACTGTATGATGAAAACTATTTCCTATTTTAAATCTTTGTTAATTAAAAATATGGAAAGGACTACTAAATGGAAAAGTAGGAGGGATTTATTATTTTTTTAAAAAAGATCTTATCCAGAAGTATGATTTTGCTTTTTAAAAAAAGTACTGCTGTTACTTCTATATAAAAGTAGATCAGAATAAATTATATTCTAGTCCTGCTTTTGTATGTTATCTGAAAACAGACCCCATTTAACTAAAGGTAGGTATCTCAAAGAGGTTCATCTAGCCTTGCTCACCATTGTATCTGACCCTGGCATTTCCTGGCATATACTATATGCTCTATAAATTTGTGTTAAATAAATATACAGCTAAGGAGATACTCTGTTTCAAATTCTCTGCACCAGAGAATGTACACAAAGTACATATACAAGGCTGGTCCAGAAGGTATCCAGCCATGTAATATGAAAGACGTTGAAAAAGATACACGATACAAGAAACATTGTACATAGGACAATGATGCCTCAGTCCCCTTCAAAGTAGGTACCTTGGGGCCTCACACAGTCTCAATCTCCATCAGCTGTCCTGTCATAATTTCCTGAATCTCATCAATAGTCTGAAATCTCTTCCCTTTCAAAGGTGATTTGAGTTTTGAAAAAGCCAGAAGTCACAGGGCACCAAATCTGGGCCGTTAAGGGGACTGAGTCACCTGGGTAATTTGATGTTTCACCAAAAAACTGCACAAGACATGATACACGAGTGGGCGCATTGTTGTGATGAAGCGCCAATCACCAGCTGCCCATAGTTGTGGACTCCTGAATCATCCCAATAGTTTCTGCAGAGGAATGTTCAAGCTTAAAGCAAAATTTGATGCAGATTCATTGCTCTACTCACTCAATCATTTTGAATGTGATGGCCACACAGCACACAAGCTCATTCAATGGCATCTACAATCCCCACTGACTAGCACAGTGAAGTTGTCATTGTTCATACATGCACATTCCAGTCCACTCTCCTCTGCCAGGTTACATCGATCTCATGCAGACCGTTCTTGTTATATTAACAATGGCTGGACTTTTTCCAGACAGACCTCATATTTCATCCTCATCTCAACCCTGTGAGGTTAACTTTATTATCACCCCCATTTTACAGATTAGAAACTGAGTTTACTCAGCCAGTATTTGGTGTAGAGAGGGCACACTCATGTTCAACAATGTCTGATGCAATGTCACCTGTGCTCCTCCTTCCCCTCAGAGATCTGAGTATGATAGGCTTAAATCTGTGTCTTTAAAGTCAAAGCTCTTCCTAAAACTTCTGCCAATTCCCAGGAACTTGCATTCCATCACATACTGTTTTTGCACAGCCTCAGTTTTAAAGGCAACAGTGAGCAGCAGCAGCATGTCTTAAAGACAACATGAGGAAGATGGATGCGCTGCTTTCAACACAGTATCTCCCAGCAGACAACTGAAAAATTCCTACAAAAGATTTGTGTTTATTATATGACAACATAACATTCTTTTTTTTAAGATTTTATTTTATTTTATTTTTTAGAGAGGGAAGGGAGGGAGAGAGAGAAACATCACTGTGCAGTTGCTGGGGGCTGTGGCCTGCCACCCAGGCATGTACCCTGACTGGGAATTGAACCTGCAACACTTTGGTTTGCAGCCCGTACTCAATTCACTAAGCTATGTCAGCCAGGGCTGACATAACATTCTTGAAAGGACAAAATTATGGAGCTGGAGAACAGAGTAGAGGTTGCAGTGGACGGAGGGAGGTGGCTGTGACTATAGAGGGGCAATGCTAGGCACTCGTATGATGGAACTGCTCTGTGTCTTCACTGGGGCCGCAGTCACATCAGTCTATACATGTAAAAACACTGTGGAGAACTAAACAAACACATCCATACGTACATGCACACAGAGATACACACGTACAAATGAGTGTACACAAAACTCGTGAAATCCCAGTAAGTTCGGTGCAGTGGACCATAGCCGTGTCAGTTTCCTGACTGCACTATTCAGCTCCAGTTATACAAGATGTTAGCACCGGGGAAACTGGGTGAAGAGTATGTGGGACCATTATCGATAATCTTTCTTAGAACTGCATACGAATCCACAGTTACCTCAAAATTTAAAATGGGAATATTAATAATTACATCAGACTTTGTTGTCATTTTTCTCTCCTCTAGTTGCCAAACTATCAGTAGGGTTGGTATAGTGATTTTCTAATTAAAATTTAAAAAATGTGTTGTTATGTTTGAATATGTTGTTATGTTTGAACCTGTGACAGGGTGGTACCTGCAGGTGATTTTACCAATGGATAGCATGTTAGCAGATGGAGACAGGGTAAAAGGGAGGGTGTTCCAGCTAAAGGAGCAGGAGGGGCAAAGGCACAGAGGCAGGAAAGCAAAGGGCATGTGTGTCTGGGAAACAAGGGGAAACCACTTGGACAGGACATGAAGGAGTGTGAGGTAGGTGGACAAAAGTGAGTTGGGCTGTATCATAAAGAGGAAGTCTGTTCTGAAGGCATTGTGGGAAGGGAAGTGTTCTCAGTGTTTCGGGAGGTGTAGGGGAGTGGCATGTTTGATGGAAGTTCTGGAGAGACAGATCTGGCCACACAGGCAGGCAAGAAGGTCTGGAATGTTTGTGGACTGGAAGATAAGAGGCCTCTCCTGCCAGAGCCCAGGCAAGACATACTAGGGCGGGAGGTAAGTCTAGAAACAACATGGCAAAGACTGTGGCATGTGGGGACGAAACTTGCACTTGCAAAGGGAAATTCCAACAGGCATTACTGGGAAAGTATTTTTTGAATTCTGCTTGTGTATTCCCAGATAACAAGAGAGGAAAAAAACATATTTCTTTCTTTTCATTATCAGATGGATAAGAATATTTTTGTCTGCACTAGACGAAATGACATGCAGTCTGAAATTAATTCTTGATGTCTGGATTTCTATCCATTCCTGTGGATATTATACAGATAGACATATCCATAACAAATTCTAATCTTGGTTATTACTAATTTTCAGCCCCAGAATGTACTTCAAATTTGCAGGCTCCAAAATTTCTCTTATAAATGTATTCTCTGATAATTTCAGTTTATTGTCCCATGAATTTTAACATGTAACTTTGCCTGATAATAAAACAGAGCCTTCTCACTAGACGACAGTTTATTCAGCCAAAATGAAATTTTAACAATTTCTGAATTGCTTTACAGGTTTATGAAGATGGTAACCAGGAAGCAGTGATTTCCATTATTTCCCTCTATAGCCTTTCAAACACACTGTAATAAAAGTGACCAAGATCTCTTTTTTTAAGTAGACAGCAGTAATAACTTGTGAGAGATCAATGATAACCATTTATCACATAAATATTCACTGTGGAGTTACAGAACTCCCAGATTAAATGAGACGCATTTATTACACTTCTGCATTGCAGCAAAATCTTTGGTACACATTGTACAGAAAACTCAAAGGCAGCCCCCCCACTGGTTTTTAATTAAGTGCCATTTCCACTGAGTTAATACACATGCTATCAAAAACGTGACTTTCCTTTAAACTTTTGATAATAATAGTTCAAGCTATATTTTGTAATTACTGACAATAGATTTGATAAAATTCTAATTGTCACCCTCTTCTTGACTAACACAACTAACTGTGCTACACCTTCTGTATCCAAGAACAATCAGTCTTTCCATTTCTAGAGCTTTAATAAACACAAATCATGTGAAATTGATGTTCACCCTGAGAATAACACACAACTAGGGAAGTCAATCTTGAAACAAACAGATTGCTTTACAGCTAAAGAAATAAGTACTGCCAAGATTTACAACTAATTTCCCGAGTTTTCTTTTGCACCACGCATTGCACTAGAACCTTTATGAGCAACGTCATGCGTGCTCACTGCAAATTACAATCAATACAATGTGCAGAGGCATACTGGGCAAGGAGAGGTTAGCTGCCCATCCAACATCTCACAACTGGTTAGCAGAGCCAGAATCCCAAAGACAGTGCCCTTTCCACAGTTCACCGATTCTCTCTGTAGAGTGGAAACTGCTCACTCACTGAGGAAGGCAGTAATGTCCTCCAAATGAACCATAGCTTGGATAATATCACATTCACTTGTCTATGTTGATGCTTTGCCAACAATAGACACCTAAAACATGCTTGTTAACTTCATGGAATTCCTTGTTACAAAATTAACAGAGGTATGTCAGCACCATGCCCATTTGCCTCACCTCTGTGCCCACTAACCTGTGCCATGCAGGGACCAAAAACACAGCACCAGTGTCCAGGGTGGCTGGTGGCCAAACAAATCTGCCCAGGACTTCCAGCTAGGGGCCATCAACCAGTGGCTGCCCCACCTGTGTTAATCACCAGTCCTTGGCTTGCCCTGGTTATTTGCCCTCCCCAGCAGGATGAGCCTTGGCTGAAACAGATGCATTAGGGCAGTGGTGAGCTGATTTCTGTTAACTTGGAAACATTTTATTAATGGTTAATGATCAAAGTCCTTCATCAGCCAATTAAAACAAATGTCAGCACGTCAGTCAAAAATAAGTTGAAAGTCTTAGGTACCTCCCAGGGATCATTAGATGGGTTTATCCACTTTATCTAACTCCCCAAGAGGAAGCATCACTTGAAAAACACCCAACCTTTTCAATTCAGTTTAATTCAATTTGATTCAGTTCAGTTAATTTGATTGTTTGTTCAGAACCTACCCTGCTCTACCAGACACTGGAAATACAAAGATGAATTAAACATAAGTCTCTGCTCTAAAGAGTTGTGGTCTTGTGGGGATGCAGTCACGTTTATAACTGATAGGAGAGACTGAAACCAGTGCCTAATAATAATGTGCTATAACCCCATAGAGAGGAAAATGGGAAGGAGATGAAGGAACTCTCTTACTCAGCGTTTATTATGTGCAAGGCACTGAGCTAGATGCTTTCACATTCACTGTTCTCTTTCATTTTTCACCACAGCCCTAAGGAAAAGAATCTCTACCTCTGTTTTTTAGAGAAGCAAATTGAGCCTATAAGAGGTTGAAAACTTGGCCTGGCATCACATGGCCTGACCAGCAGAGCAGACTGCCCACCCATCCACTCGAAAGCCCATTCTCTTCCACTGCTGACTTCTTATCACCAGGGTTATTTTTTTTCTGGGAGGATCAGAATAGTTTCATGGACAATAGAACTATGAGAGTTCATAGGTGGGATTTCAACAGAAGGAAACTGAGGAAAGGATCTTTCGGACATTAGAAATGAGCCCATCCCCTCTCTCAGCGTAAGTTGCTGGGGAAGTTGCCATACTTGCAGCCTCAGACTAGCCCAGGTCAAAGAGTAGGAAGTGTCCCCACTTCCCATCAGTCACTGCCTACAATCCCACTCCAATCTGGTTTGATGGAATACTGTTCCCACGGCACACCAGAGCCTCTGCTACCAGAGGTCCCCAGGTCAGTTCACTTTCCAGACTGGCAGGAATCGGTTACAAATTTAGACTGGGCCAAATCAATACCTTGGAATTTGGAATGTTGTCATATTTTCCAGGTACAGCCTTAAGGAACACTTCACCTAGTGCAGAAATTAAGAGCAGGGAACATGGCCAGATAACAGGGGACTGAATCAGGGCTGTCTATTATCAGCTCTGTGACCTTGCCCTTTTTTAAAAAAAAAAAAAAAACTTTAGTCTTTAGAACAGTTTGAGGTCTACCAAAAAAAAAAGCAAAGATAAAACAGAGAGTTCCCATATACCCTGTACCCAGTTTCCTCTATTTTCAACATCTTATATCATTAGTATGATTCATTTGTTGCAATTAATAGGCTGATATTGATTTATCTTTACTAACGAAAGCCAATCTTTCTGGCTTCTTTCAGTTTGCCTTAGTATTAACCTAACATCTTGTTTCTGTTCCAGGATCCCACGCAGGATGCATCCGGCTTTGATCTTCACGTCTCCTCTTAGCTGTTAGTTTCTCAGACTCTCCTTCTTTTTAATGACCTTGGCAGTTTTGAGGAGGACAAATCAGGTTATTTTGTTGAATGTCCCCCAGCTGGGATTTGGCTGATGTTTCCCTCGTGATTACTCTTGTGTTTTGGGGAGGAAGATCACAGAAGAAAAGCACCATTTTCATCATACCCTATCAAGGGAATGTATTATCAATATGTCTTATTGAAGTTGACAACTATTGATGCTGAACTCGATCACCTGACTGAGGTAGTGTTTGTCCAGTTTCTCCATAATACAGGGACTCCTTTTATTTTTATTGTCTTCATACTGTACTGTTTGGAAGGAGGTTGGTATGTGCAGCTCACACTAGAAGAGTGGGTGCTTTGCCTTTTATGTGCTTGTTTCTCATTTGTGTAATTGGGGGTAGTAATAGAACACACTTTGTAGATATATTGTACATGTTAATACATGTAAAGCATTCAGAACAGAGGCTGACTCAGAAATAAGTATTAATAACTCTTACTGTTATTTTCCTTTTGTACCAGGCTTCTTGCAGAAAAGTACATTGAGATAGTCATTCATGTATTTATTCACTCATCCATTCAACAAACATGTTTGAGATCTACTAGGTGCCAGGCACAATGATAGAGCTTGGGGTTACAATGATGAGCACAAAACAATCAGCCCCTGACCTAAAGAATGTAATACAGTCCAGCAGAAGAGAGAGAGCAGTAATCACACAAATGAACCTATACTTCCAAACAGACAGACATGCAATGACGAAGAGTCATGTGTTGCCATGAGGGTATGTTCTAGGGGAACCTACTCGTTTCATCTGGGAAGAGTGAGTTGAGCAGGCAGCTGAAGAATGGAGTCCTGGGGAACACTTAACTACGAAAGAGGCATGATAAGGGCAGTATGACTAGGGTGTAGACAGCGAGGTGGAGAGTGGTATGTTGGGAGGCTGGACAGGTAGGCAGGATGAGACCAGGTGAGGCCTGGGGGCCACAATTTGGTATTTATCCATAGTAGCCATTGCAGGCTTTCAAGCAAGGAGTGACCTGATTCACTATCAGTTTCGAAGAGATTACTCTAGCCACAGAGTAGAGTTGGGATTGGATGGGGTCAGAGTGGGTGTGGGGAGGCCAACTACCACAGTGATCCACATGGAAATGATGGCAACTTGCACCAGACAGGTGGCCATGAAGAAATGAGAAGAGGAAAGGACTCCAGAACATTCTACAGGACTCCTGATCCCTAGCCCCTGGCTAGTCTGCCCCAGTGTCCCCATTCCCACGCCCACCCTGTATCATGAAGGACCTCAAGCAACCCAGCCTATTCACTCAAGCTCCAGAATGCCCATCCTCACCACACCAGGAAACACAGCTGTCCCTTGGCCACCCCTACACGGATCCTAGAAGCCAACTAAGCAGCAGTGCCCAGGGTCCTAGGCATCAGCCGTGAGGTCTGTAAGAGAATTATGTGTGCCAGGTGGGCAGTGTGAACTCCTCTCCCACTGGTGTTTGTTTTATTTCAATCACATTTCCGATTAACACTACTATTGTATTGCCTTGATCATAACTTACTTATTATTTTGAAAGAGGAGAAAATTTAATGCCCCTACCTTTCCAAATTTTATGACTGACTGAGATAAACACTGCTTTTCTTTGAAAGTTCAAATATAAGAAGAACCACCATCATAATAAGCATCATCACTATTCATGCTGGTGGTAATTACCCATTCAAGATTTAAACTCTAGTTAAAATGCATAAAGATGAACAGATTGAAAAATGTAGCTTATTCATTTTCCAAAGTAAAAGTGCTATTCTTTAATCCAAAGACTTTAAGACAAATCTGACAGCCTGAATTCCTCCCTACCAAATGATACGGTTTTGATAGAATAAGATATTAATAAACAATGTGGATTTTCCTTATATATTTTTACTTTATTTGCCATTTCTACTCTATCTATATTTCAAAAGGCAGTTTATGATAAAAATCCATATGCAACAGCAGATAGTTAAAGTGGAGTTAGGAACAAGATATCAGAAGCTGTTTATAGAAAAAGGGAAAAAAATTATCAGGAATCTGAAATAAGACATTATTCACAGGAGCACAAAATTGGTTCTGAGTTTCCTAGCAGCCAAGGCAAAGAAAAAAAACTGAGAAGAGAGGAATATTTCTCAAAGTCTACTAATAAGCACAGTCTCAGTCTTTTTCAAAAGAGACATACTTTCCCTTGCCATCAAAGCCATACCAGATTCTGCCTCCAAGTAGCAATGTTAAGGGTTGCAAATATTTCTTCATTATTAATCCTGTATGTAACCTAAATATGTCTGTGGAGAATAAGCTTATGCCAAGCACATGCTTCTGGAAGACCTTGATTGTTGCAGGGATCAATATTAGGGAAAGCAGAATACGGGTAGGTGGCGTGTCCCTGCTATCCTTTGTTGGGTGTCAGTTGTCCTCGGAGCATTTGGTCACTAATACAAAACAAAGCTCTCAATGCTTGTGCTCTTGTTTACCTAGAAAATATGTTTCAAAAAGTGTATATTATAGTTAACTAAGAGGAAATACACATGTAATGAATTTCAACCTCAAAGAAACTATGACTTAATTTATAGAGCCAGTTACAAGAGATGTTAGCAGCCAACTTGATCTCCGACAAAAAACTGGAAAAGCATAATTTTGCCTTGGTCTATACTCAGTCTGGTTGCACTCTAGCCTCCTTAAAGCAGGCTGGCTTGTGCAGAGACTGAGATTTTTGAATTATCAAATGGACGCAGACAGTAAGTTTTTTCTTCTAAATAATAGAACCCCTATTGTTCAGGTTGGCAATATGCCCACTTAAAATAATCATTTCCCAGACTCCCTTGCAGCAATGGCTTGGCATATTGGTCTTGAGACACAGTAATGGCCAAGGAGGTGTGAGTGAAGTCTACCAGGATGGGCCTCTGGGAGACTCACTATATGGGACAGGCTCAACTGTCATTTACATATTTTTTGTTCCCCATCCTTCATCTTTTTTTTTTAAACAAATAAGATGTCTGGGGAAAGACTAGCCATCTGGGGAAATGAAGATAAACAGCAGAGAAAGAACACTGAGAGGGGAGCTAGAAGGAGCCTGGGTGCTTGCCAAGTCACTCAAGCAGCTCCACCAGCTCAGGACTGCCTACTCCCACACCTCTTTATAATAACAAAGCCCTTTATAGTTAGTTAGGCATTCTAGGTGGGTTTTTGTTACAATCAGCAGGACATACTCCCTAACTGAAAAACAGGCACATACCCACCTCTCTAAATGCCTCATTCAACAAACTAAAAGTAAAAGTGAGACTTCAGAAGGGAGACTGGACAAAAGAGAATCTCTCCCTTCAGTGTAGCATTCATTCTGGTGGTAGGAACACTGTAGACATTTACCAAACCCTGTTTTCACAGCTGAGTACATTTTGCAGCTTTCCCCAGATGTGGCCACGTGGCTGAGTTCTGGCCAGTGAAACAGGGAAGAAAATGATGCATAACATTTGCAGATTGCAGTGTACACCTCTCCTCCCCCCAATTCACCATGCTCACTTTTTTCCCATCCTCGAGCTGAATGTGAAGAAGCACAAGGTCCTGGAAAACAACAGAGCCACACAGAAGAAGAAATCTAGGTCCCTGCCCCAGTGCGGGGCAGAGCCTTGAACCTGCTAAAGCAGGACAGGGACACACACAAGAAGAAACTGATTATGTTAAGTCACTAAGATGTTGAGATTGCTGTTATAGCAGCCAGCCTGCTATGCATATCTCTAGGAATGGTCTCCAAAGTGGAGGGCAAGCACTGTGGAGGGTACGCGAAATGATCCATTGGGGTACAGGGAGAGAACATTATAGCTTCTGCTTAACTGCATTTTTAATTAATTTAACCAACCTTCGGCCACTTTTAAATGCACATAATATGTTGGTAAAGTGCTATAGGTATAAGAACTCACTTATATGTTGATTCTATTTAAAAAAAAAGAACTCATAAAAACAGACAACGGATTGGTGGTTGCCAGAGGCAAGAGATTGGGGGTGGGGGGCAGAAATGTGTGAAGGAGATCAAAAGGTACAAACCTCCAGTTATAAGATAGATAAGTTCTGGGATGCAATGTACAGCATGGTACCCACAGTTAATGATACAGCATTGTATATCTGAAAGTTGCTATGAGAGTATATCTTAAAAATTCCCATCACAAGAAAAAAAATTGTAACTATATAAGATGATAGCTGTGAAATAAACTTAATGTGTTGACTATTTCACAATAAAGAAAACAATTAAATATATTTACATTGAAAGTATGCTGAAACACATTTGTTATTAAAGGGGTGCACAATTCTAAAGAAGAAAATCATTGTTTTAGAGTGTTAAACCTACAAAACTTGCTCTTCAAATGAGAATTTCCATGTGAGGCCAATACAGAAAGCAGGTGGTGGTACCACTGGCCTGGTTAATGAAGGAGGGAACCTGAAACCCCACCTCTCTCCGCCACCCCACCCCAAGATGTGAGGCTATATAGGCTCAGCATTGATGTTGTGCATAAGACTAATTAGAAAGAGGATTATATTGCTTAATTTGTTTTTTAAAAAGTCATGCTCTATAGAATCTGTGGAGCAAAGCTATGTTGACAACATTCTAAAGATTTTTAGAGTTGATGTATCTCTAGTTTCCCTTCTCTTGGTTCAAACTGCACACTTGGTTTGAACTGGTCACTTAAACAGGGAGAAGGGGGCTGGGAGACCCGATCACTTAGTTTTGCTGGATTCTGCTGCCAAATTTCATCTTCAGAAACAGCAAGGGAAAAAAAGAAGAATTGAAAAAGCTAAGAAAAAAAGATACTGATTTCTGGGCAGTTTGGGGAACCAGGAGCAGCTTTGACCGGCACCTGCACATGCACGGAAGCAGCCAAGCAGAGGCTGAGTCTCCTCCCCATATCCCAGCCCCTCTCTCATTCAGTCGAGGGTGCAAAGGAGTTCAGAATTTAGCCCAAAGAAGCTACTTAAAACCATTTGGAAACAAGAAGTCTTGCGTGAAATTAAACCTATGTTACCGATATGTGTGAAACACAAAAAAGTTATTTACACACCAAAGAACTCCAGACAATACAGGGTATTTCCAGGGTGGTCTATAGGAAGACTACCTGGGAACCCAGTGCACTTAAGGAACATGGGGCCTATTTCAATCACTCTACTGATAAAAATGAGGTCAGCAAATTAACAAGTGTCACTGTTAAGTACACAAACCTCTGACTAATTTCTTTCTTTTCTTCAGGATGGAAAGAAAAAGAAGGAAATAATAGCAAAATTACTGCTGGCAGCCAAGTACCGAGCTGAAAGGAACAATCAACTAGAACTGTTATTTGACTTCCTATTGTTTCTAGCAAGCTTATGCTGTCAAATATTGACATCTATTCTTAAGCCAGCACTGCCCCTTAACATTTTCAGCGTACAAAAATAAATGTTTTTCGACTTTTCCACCTATTACGGCACCATCCGTCTTATACACTACTTCAGGCTCCATTGAGTCTGTGCAATTTATGTGGTCAGAGATCACTGAGTAAGCAGTAGTTAATTAGGGTTGCGAGTCTTCCGTCTCCAAGCGCTTTCCCACCCAGCCCCTCCGTGGGCTGCCCCAGCTGCTGACAGGTACCGATGATGTAATTACCATCTCAGCCCATTGTATCGAGGTGCCAAGACTATCACTCTGTGCTGTGAGTGTTGTAAGGGCAGAGCTATCTTTGAACCCAGTGTTGCCTATTAAATGAACATAAAACAACTCAAAGGACAATAAAAAGCAATTCTTTAAATGGAATGCCCCTATAAGAATATTCATTTGCTTCTCTGTGACAGATGCTGTCACGAGGCTCATATGTAACTTCTCTTTCTTTTCCTGCCCTGAATATGTTGGCTGTCCTGATGATAAATCTACAGTCTACATTGAGCAGAAGAAAAATAGCTGGGGCTTTTCTGTTTGCCAAGGCTACGGGCCACATCTATCATCTTTTTGCTTCTGTTCTCCTTTAATTATCTCACTTCAGTCAGAAACTTGACTTCAAATCATAAGCCTAAGGAGAAACTAGATTTTAATTTACAGAAGTGCAGCTAAATATTTTTGTTCTAAGACTATATTTCATAATAAAGATGGGAGCCCCAGGGCTCTTTAAACCAAATGGCAACTATAAACATTTTTCTTCATGGCATGGTTTTCTGCTTCAATTCAAACCTGAGTACACCTACAGCCCATCAACCAGAAAGTTATTTTAAGATTACATTCCCCTTTTCCAATCTGCCACCCAGCACACAATAGCCTGAATTAATCACACATTAGAGAGGAATTTTCTTAAATGGGCCATTTATTTGGAAACTTCTGACAGTTGATTTAGACCTCCAGTTGTGGCTAGCTGACCACGTCAGAGGTGAGTCCGCTCTACTCCATTAGGAAAGGGCTCCCTCGTTCTTTCTCATTCCCCCTCCAGCTCCGCCAGTCCTGCCCCAGAGAGATGAAGGAAGCTAATACTCTGGGACGGCATTATGATGGCTCCAGCAAGCTTCCCTGCTCATTAAGCACCAGATTTGTCCTGAGGCACCAAAATTGTGCTGCCCATAGCTGAGTTGTTCTATTTTCCCCAACGCGAGGATGTGCAAGGCTGTGGATCGAGCCCCACGTCTGTCATCATGAGGGAGAGGTTCCCACCAGTTAAGAGAAGCGATGGTCCCAGGATCAGAAGGAGGGAGGGAGGGGACAGTTAACATTCCCTGGCCTTCTGTCCAGCAGCCTTTGTTGGAGACATTAAAGTCCTTTCAAAGGGTACATGTTAGTTTTATATGCCCAAAGGTCTGGGTTAAGTGCTTTCCTTTTATATTTCTTTTCTGTCAAGGAAAAAAAATAAAAGGCTTTACAACTTCAAATAAGAAAGGTGAATTCGAGTTTCAAGAAAACTGATTGAATGAATTCAAACATGGCAGTGTTGTCAGTGATGTCTGAGAGGTTGAAAAAAAATCCAATTTTATAGGTCAGGGTGGGTGACGCAGTGGAAAAGTAAACAAATGGCAGAGCTCTGCAGGATTTGTAGGCTCAAATTTTAGAGATAGAAGTAGCTAAAGAGATCCACAACTCTAAACACCGAGTAGGTTAGATAAGGAAACTTACCTGCACCTTGCTTGCAGTTGCCTGTGAGCAGGTGGCAGAATGAGGGCAAGAACTCAGGGTTCTCCTCGAGCTGTTTGGGATTTGTGGCAGCCTGCCATACGACAAGGGGCTCCTAGGTCAGCAACAAAATCTTCTCCCCAAAATCAGCATCATAAGTAGATCCCATTATAGTATTCTCAAAATGGACTAATTATATAGTTGTTTTCAAAGAATCAGAAGAAAAAAAACTCAAGACACAATATTGCATTCCATTAAAAATTATGTTATTTAAATATGTATAAATGCAAAGCTAAACCCCTTATGTTTACTATTCTTTTAAGCAACTATCAAACCAGAACAAATTTTCAAATTAGATGCAAATAAAACTACAAAACCAATAAATCCAATTAATAATGTGACAAACTTTTATGTGCTTTCGCTGAAACCGAATCCCTTTGGGGAGTGTGCGTGTGGTGCAGCTGGCTAAGGTACACCTGTTCTCCGGGCTGGGCAGGCCCGTCCCACCATGCACAGGGGATGTCACCTGGCCAGCTTCTGGTCCTCCTCCTTAGCCCAAACTAGGAAGTTGGGTCACTTGGCACCAACACAAACAGAAATGCAAGCCCAGTGTTCTGCTATACAATAAATGGTCCAGAAGGTGCTTAGATTAATTTCCACACTATCATCAAAACAAAAGACCTAATTTTAAAGATTCTCATGGAACATGCATTATGCCTCAAGAACATAGCCCTGGAGCAGTCTGAGAGACACTAGTCCATTTATTATTTTTTTCATTGTTTTCCATTTACACTCATATAATTGGAGAATAAAGCTAGCTCAAACAGAAATGTTTTCCATATAGAATGATTAAGATGAAAGAGCTTTATCGGATAGTTTTATAACATTTCAAGTTACAGAGTCATTTTAATACAATACTTGAGCTTCATCCCCCGCCATGAAAGTACTCCATCCATTTTCAGGTAGGAGATTAGAGCAGACACTCTCTGTATTCATAAAAGCTTGTCCTAGAGCTTACTGGGAATATGAAAATCATAAATGTAAATCAAAACCTTGACAGTCACATATAAGTCTCCAGTGAAGGCTAAACCACAAGGTGGGAACACGAGCTGAACGGAGGCCTGCAGCAAGAACAGCGAGGCCCAGGACAAACATTGCAAACTCTGTCTTCCAAAACCATACGGATAAGGTTTTCCCTGTAAGCCTCTTGTATTACCATGAAGGATCTAGTCATTTTCTTACACAGGTCATTTTCTTTTATATTCCACTGTATCCAATGTCACACTAAAATCCCTTGGACCACAATTTCAGATTGTATGGTTTTTTTTTTTTTATTATAGATCCAGATCTCAACTTCATGCAACAGAAGGAAATAAGAATGTTTATTGTTAAACGCCCTCAATTTTCAGATTCACAGTCCTTTTAAACCAAAAGCAGTACAGTCTGTGTCTGTTAGAAATTCAACTGAGTCATCGTCTATGGAGTACCCGCCATCTGCCAGGTAGTGCACTGGGTGTTGGGGATACAACGATGAACACAAAAGAACAGTTTCTCACAATGGTCACAGTGTAGACAAGGAGAGGAGATTGACTCAGTACTGCGCCATCATGGCAGGGCATCTAATGTAACAGCAGAATGAAGCACAATGTAAGGAAGGAGCCCTGGAGAGGAACAAATCATTGTACTTGCTATAGAGGTGAGAGAGGGCTTCCTAGCCAGGCTTTGAAAAAAATGAAAAGGAGCTCACTAGAAGGAAGAGCAAGTGGGAGAAGATGCAGAGGAAACATAGATGCAAAGGTACATAGGCATGAAACAGTATACAGTTCAAAGGCAATGAGGATAATAGAGAAGTTAACCATCACTGAGTGGTTCTGTGTGTCAGGCACTGTGCTAAACACTTTAGGTACATTGTTTCATCTTCACAACAGATTCATCTCATTTTATCAGTGAGAAATTTGAACCTTAGAGAGAGAGTCATCTTCCCAAGATCCTACAGCTAGCAAGTGGCAAAGTTCAAGTCAAACCAGGAACAAGGTACTTGTAGCCTACATTTTCCACCCCTCTGCTCTACCGTTCAGG
This sequence comes from Phyllostomus hastatus, assembly GCF_019186645.2. Lineage (NCBI taxonomy): Eukaryota > Metazoa > Chordata > Mammalia > Chiroptera > Phyllostomidae > Phyllostomus > Phyllostomus hastatus. Next base: position 13,765,028 of record NW_025333977.1, on the reverse strand, counting down.
AAGCTGTAAAAAGTCGGATATTGCTAAAGCAAGAAGTAGAAGATGAAAAGAAAAGATGCATCTGATTGCTAGAATACTATATTTCTACCAACATTTATATGTATGACTATAAAATATAATAAAACCCTCTTAAATGTTGTTGCAAAAGATAGGAATGATGCTTCTCACACAACCCATGTCATTTAATTTTTATATGTATTAGAGATCTTTGTTGTACCAGTCTCTGATTTCAGTCACCTCAGGTGGGATTTTTGTTTGTTTACTTATTTTAAATACTGCAGTGGATATGATGGACATCTCAGGTGTAAATAAATCATGAATTAGACAAAATCCTTTATTAGTCTATGTGCCCCAATCTCATGTTCAGAAATCAACACACACACACACACACACACACACACTTTCTTGCTAGAAAAGTAGAGCTTTTAACTGGCATACAACACAAAATGATAAGAGTGGGCATGTTTTGGGGTTAATACAATTAAAAATAGTCCATGGCACTATGTGCTATCTTAACTTTTGAAAAAATTTTATTTGCTGTTTTTACATTTGGCTGTTAAAGTGCGGCTGTGTTCCTAGTTGAGAGAATGTAAATACCATTAACACAAGGCTCCTTAGTAAACCAAGAGTTAAGTCTTACAGTTTGTGTGATCATTTCCTTATAAATGTCCTATTCTCCTCAAGTGAGCCTAACAGAAAGGGTGGGTTTACATATTCAAATTACCACAGTTGGAGAAAGGCCTTGTAGGAGAGCTCATCCCCTCTACCCTACAAAAGGGGAAAATCATAACAAAAACAGCAGGCGTGGAAATAGCTTTCAACCTACTCGGTAAGGGCCAGGTGCGAAATTCATTCCACCCCAGGATAACCCTAACCCCAGCTCAAAGCTGCGATGCGACTGAAGATGGGCAGAAATGCCCATGTCTAAAGCCTCCTGGTGGAGCTCAGTGCTTGTCATTGGTAAATTATGAGTGATTACACCCACCTCACAGAGTTGTTGGGTGGATTAAATTAGATAATGTGTTCAAAGTGTCCAGCAACTTCCAGGGACCCTGGAATCATCCAATATGGATTGATTCCATCCCCTGTCCCATGCAAACCCCACTCCCTTCCTCCTCTCTGGTGGAAACTGCAAAGAACGACATTTTCCATTATAGCACTTTCTGAATAATCTGAAGACAAACAGTCCATTTTTAAAAAACGGTCAAACACAAGGAGGTTACAACATAATCATTTGGTGTTTTTGTGACTTCAAATAGTTGCTTCTGTGACCTGGTAGGTGAGTGAGGACATAGGATGATGGGGATCCCCCTGGCCAGTATAGCTCAGTTGGCTGGGCTGTGGCCTGCAAAGCAAAGGGTTGCCAGTTCAATTCCCGGTCAGGGCACATGCCTGGGTTGCAGATTCAGCCCTGGTTGGGGCAAGAGGGAACCGATCGATGTTTCTCTTTCACATGATGTTTCTCTCCCACATCAATATTTCTCTCTCTCTAAAAGTAAATGAGTACAAATCTCTATAAAAAAAGATAATGGGGATTTACTGCTGAGCTCCATCTTGGGGTTTGAAATTCACCAATAAATTACTATAGCAGAGGTTCACAGCTAACACACCTATGTAAATCACTGGGAGTTTTCTTCTTCTTTTTTAAAAAATAAAGATTTAATGTATGTAACCAAATAAAATAAGGTATTTCTATAAACAAACCAAAAACCCCTTTTTTGTTTTCTTTCCTTATCACCTATTAATGCAGGGAAAAAGCTCCTCTTCAAACCCCCCAAAACTAAACACCTGAGAGATCAAAGAATGGTGTCCACTTTTAAATAAGGAAACACTATTAAAATTTAAGCTTTATATCTTCTAGTTTTGTTGCCATCTTTAAAATGTATTTAATTCTACAAGATGAGAAAATATTCAGGTTTGTAGGGAATGAGTGATTAAAAAATTGCATGCAAATCAAGTAATTAATTTTAACCAAATCTTCAGTGTCCTTATTGCTGACAGAAAAGGGGAGCTGGGAAATTTAATCATGATTTGTCAATATTTACAGCCTCTAAATAAAACAGCAATCACAATGGCGGCTTCAAAGGGTTCCTGGCAGGCACTTATATTATGCAAGTTCACTTTCATTAATTTGAACTAGTGTCATCTTCATCAACCCAATATTAAAATTTTTTTTCATGCCTATCAGGTTGTTTTCTAGAAAATGTTTTGGAAAACCACAGATATAGCATGCAAATTCTCAGTTCACAAAGTTATTCGGGAAAACCTTGGCAAGCATGAGCTGGGAATGAGAGCTAGTTCTTAGGGCGCGGAAGCCTATGATTCCTATCCATCACCACTGCCCAGCACATGGAGAGCACCCAGTGAAAGAATGAGTAAATGAAGACAATCTGTCTCAGCATTAGAAAGCTCAGGCTTTGGGTACTCAGGCCCTCCACTTATTAGATAACTGACCTTGACACTCTGCTTATCCTTTCTGTGCCTCAGTTTCCTCATTCATAAAATGGAGTAATAACAGTACTTAGCTCATAGGTTGTTGTGGGGGTTAAATGAGTAAATAACTATAAAGCACTTAGAACAATGCCTGGCACATGGTAAATGCTTAATAAGCCATCATTATTACTATCAGACTTACTAATTCTACTCATCAGTGTATTAATATATCTATCAGACTAATTAGCACTGTCCTTACACAAACTGAACGAAAGCTTCATTAGCTGGCAGATAGTCATTTTCAGAAAATAAATTTAAAGACTTTAAGCACGTCAAGTAATTAGGCAGGTCAGGTAAAAGACTGAGAGTTTTACTTAAGAAAGGAAAAGGAAAAATAACACTCACTGCATGAATCACAACTCTTGGAAAAATTAGGGGGCATTAATTTGCAATAGAACAGAATACTCTACTTCACAAAATGACTTCCTTCTGGAAAATGGTTTTAAGTAATAGAATCCTCTGGTGCCTATAGAGCAGAGCTTGATTTATAGAATCACAAACAACAAACAAAAAAGCATGTCCATTAGCTTTTTGGCCTCAGTATGGGAAGTGGGTCTGGGGAAAGTCATTGATGAGCAGAGTTTTTGCCAAATCCAGTGAACAGTGTCCGCATTTTATGAAACCTTTAGCAGCCTATGGCACAGCTGACCACTTTCCTAGAACACATTCTTCTCTCTCTCTTTCTCCCCCTCTCTCCCCCTTCCTACCTCACTGGCCACTCCTTTGGCCCTCTTTCTTCTCTAGCTCCCCTCACTAGTCCTGGGACCTGGCTTTAGAACTATCAATGCACAGATAGTTCTCACCCATGTATCTCAAGACTTAACCCTTCCCCCATGCCCTGGGCTGTATCCCTATTGGACAAGACCCCTGCATGTTTAAAGATACCGCAAACCAAGCATGTCCAGAACAATTCTCATTTTCTGGCTTTCTACTTGAAATCTATTCCGACCTCTGTCTTTCTCATCTCAGAGAATGGCCTCATCATTACCTAGAGTCAGCCCATAATGGTTCCTCACCCCAATCTCCTCTCTGCCTCCAAACACACACTCAACAGATTTGCAAGTTTTATTTATTCTACTTTGAAATATATTTCAGATCTGACCACTCTTCATCAACCCCGCAGTTACCACCTTGGATTACAGCAGCAATCTTCTGGCTGGAATGTCTCCTGGCTAGACTGTCTCCTTCCACTCTTTTTTCCCCTATAATCAGCCAAAGTGAACTGTTTAAGACATAAGTCAGGCCCTGTGAACTCTCTGGTTTCGGGGGATAAATGGTGGTGGACGGAGATTTGGCTTGGGGTGGTGAGTATAATGCAGTGCACGGATGATGTGCTGCAGACCTGCACACCTGAAACCTTTGTGATTTCGTTAACCAGTGTCACTCCAGTGTAGTCAATAAAAAGGAAAACGAAACCTCCCGATGGCTTCCTGACGCAGTGTCCTCATTACAGCTTCTAAGGTCTTATGAGATGTGTTGCCGAACTATTCATCTGCTGTAGTTTGAATTTCATGCCCCACCCCCGCCAAATTCATATGTTGAAACCCTAACCTCCAAAGTGCTGATATAAGGAAATCAGGCCTATAGGGGGGTGATTAGGTCATGAGGGCTCTGCCCTCATGAATGGGGTTAGTGCCCTTATAAAAGAGGCCTAAAAGCACTGTCTCATCCTTCTGCTATGTGCGAATACAATGAGAAGTTGACAGTCTGCAATCTGGAAAAGCACCTCACCAGAATCCTACCATGCTGGCACTCTGCTCTTGGATTCCCCAGCCTCCAGGACTGTGAGCAATACATTTCTGCTGTGTGTAAGCCACCCAGTATGGTATTTTTTCTAGCAGCCCAAATGGACTAAGACACCATCTACCTCATCTCCACCCTCCTATTTGCTCACCAAGCTGCAGCCTCAGGGGCCTCCTACTTGTTCCTTAAACCACCAAGCTTGTTCTCCCCTGCTAGCCTTCACACTTCCTCTTCCTTCTGCCTGGAACATTCTCACCCTGGATTTTTCTATTACTGGCTCCTTCTCATTCTCGTTTACTCAAATGTGCTAACCAACCAATTTAAATTATCCGCTACCACCGTACCATCTCTCTCAAGCCCTTTAACATCACCTGAAACTATGCGTTTACTTGTGCACTGTGTCTCCCATGAGAATGTAACCTCCACTGCAGCAGAGGTTTTGCTTGTTACCTCCAATACACAGCCAAAGACAAATGCCTTTGAATCCCATCTTCCTGACTCATCTGCATAACTTTAACAATTTAATTCATCTTTCTGAGCTTCGGTTTCCAACAAAATGGGGTTACTATTACCAACTGGCTGTATCATTAGAATACTACGAACTTCTTGTTTCAGCAGCCATGTCTTGATTTCACTTACACATTTGTCTATTCAATCGACAAGAAAATTTTTACAGAGTATTTACCATGTTCTAGACATTGGGCTAATTACTAAGAAGTTAACCATTCAACAGCAAGCAAAGCAGACATAATCCAAGCCCGTGGGAGCTTTCTGGCTAATAGAGCATTGTAACAAAGTGCCATCTTAGTTTCGACAGGGGAAGTACTGCATACAATGAGCACACAGCAGCAGCCTAAGCACACTCTGGAGGGGAGATCAGGATGGCTTCTTGAATTTACACTTAAGGACAAATGTACAGGATGTATAATAATAGGTATTATGTAGGTGGTGAGCACGGGGGCCAAAAAGGAGATGCAGAAAATTCTGCTGCTTTAGAAGAATGTAAAGAAGTCCATGTGACTACAATTCAGGGCGTGGAGAAATGGGGGGAGGCCACTGAAGTGAGGAGGACTCAAGGAGAACGGATACGTATGGTGGTTTTATAAAAAACTGTGCAGAATTAGAAGAAATGAACTAGCTTCTAGTACACACATGGAGACATATTTAAAATGTGATGAGGGGAAAATATGAAAAAGAATGAGAGCTACGACATAACGCTTATACAAATTTAAACACACACAAAGACTGTATATGTTATGGGAATCACACACCTTCATGCCCACATCAAACACATTTGAGTACATGTCTTAGGGAGAAAGAATAAGTTGTGATTAGGGATTAAAAGGAAAATACATCCATGCAACAAAAAAATGCCCTTACATGGTCTGTTGATGAAAGTACCAATGAACTGAGGAGTGGATTTGATCCAAAGGGAAGGAACAAAAGGAGGGGTGGACAGGGAGAAGGCCAGGGACTAGGTTACCAGGAGGCCAAGCAGAGAACACTTAAGGTGTGCTTGGGTAAGAGCACCTGGTCCTGTGTGGCTGGATATCCACCTGAGGTCACAGGCCACATTCGCTTTGCTCATTCCGAACTGCCGACTCCCCACCAGCCAGCCCTGCTGAGGCTTCTCAGCCAAGAAGCAGAGACTGAATGAAGGCTCTCTCTGCCTCACTAGCTTGGTCTTGAAATGAAACAAAGAAACCCATACAGGTGTGTGTGATTTTAATATACAGTAACTAAATCACTGCAGGGTTTCCATTCAAAAATGGGAAACTACAACTACCCAGCATTATTACTTCTCAAAAACAAAAGAAAACCCCAAAACAAAAAACCTATTCCATGTTTAAACCTCAGCAGTAACGAGGAGTTTAAAGCATCCCTGTCTGATACAAACAAAGATGAGGAATGCATCTGTCCCAGCAAACCAACAACATAGACGTGAAACACTGCAGACAAGTGAGCAATTAAACATCAGCTCTGGGGAGATCCCTCACAAACGTCTATAAGAAATACCAGCATTATGGAATTCTAGATTTAGCCGAGAAAAGGAAAATGTACAATTTGTTCCATAAGTATTTTATTTCAAAGTGGGGAGCTTTACTTTGGACTCATGCCCTTCATTGCCCTAGAAAACATATTTGCTCTGTAGTGAGGGAGAATGTAGATCCTAAACCACCCTTAAATCCTATTACAACTCCATTTTGTGTTTAACTTAGTCATAAAATACCTTGAGAGTGGAATATGACACATTTCAGGAAGCCTGATGAATGTGTACCAAATCATATGCAGTGCTTCAGAGTGGCAAGTATAAGTCCTGACCCACCCACAAAAGTAGTCCTCCAGGCCTTCTAAATTTAAATGAACAATGTGTAGATTTTCTGCAAATATATAATAATGTGCTCATTTTTGCAACTGTAAGGATATTTAATAATATTAAACATTAAGTTTAATTTTAAAAAAATTAAATTAAAAAATTGAGTATTTTTGTAAAAAATAATACACATTAAGCTTGTACTACCTTGTAAGTAACTTTCAGGTAGAATCTTTACGAACAAAAGTGGATATTTTCTCCATGAGCTGAAGCACAGACACACCTGCAATAAACCATTAATAAAGGAAAGCCTCAACCCTGGCATAAAAATACATGAAAAGCCTAGCACTAGAGGTAAAATACATAGATGTTAAGAAATACACTTTGATTTGATTTGAAACAAACAAACAAAAAAAAATAGAGGAAAGCTGGTAGAAATGGCAAATCATTTTAGGCAGCCGGTACATAAATGAAGTTGGATCAGTACAGGAATACAGGATAACCATATCAGAAATAGAAAACTAAACTATATTACTATTGGTTTCCAGAGGGGAGGGCAGGAGAGAGAGAGAGAGAGAGAGAGAGATCCCCTCAGTCCAAGCGAAAATGCCAGAAGTCACCAGGAATTTTCATTGCTCTTTTACAAAACAAAGAGAAGAAAGCACAATATCTATACTAACTAAAAGGCTGGGCACCAGCTAATGTTCTCAACAGAATCAATTTGTTAATCATGGCTCTCTTTATCCATCTTCTGTCAAAGTTAATTACTTGTTTATTTTTTTAAATGATGTTAGTGATGTTAGTAACTTCAAAGCCATTAGTGCCAATAAAAGGCCATGTAGTAGAAATGTCACAGGGTGAGGATCAGTTACTAGTTCAGTGCACAGGATGTTCAGTTTAGCCAACATCTGCCCGTGTGGACACATGTTCTCAGTACAGGGCATTTCAACTGGCAAATTACTATCTTTCCCAAACAGAGGCTCAATAGAAGCCTGATTCACGAATTAATGATTGTTTTCTTCTGTAGTATTAGTTGCTATTCATTTCTAAGCTTCCAATAGTTCCCTTCTCTGCAACTTTTTTCCCCAAATTTTTTAATAGATCTGTCTTTTATCACTCTTCTCCCTGTGTGCTTAGAAGAATAAATATTATTATCAAAGTGTACCGCAAAGTGAATACATTTTAATAGGATTATGATAACAGAATCTTTATCCAGTGACTGTTGCATTAAAGAAAGAAAAGGAGACTTCTGTTTTAAGATTAGAGTATAGACTTTGAAATGAAAAGAGGATTATCTTATTAGCTGGCAACTGCTGTACAGCACTCAAATTCCTGTTTCTTATTTGTAAAAAAAATAAAAGCATCTCAGGTGAACATGCTCTTGACTGGTTACTAAGCATGGCTGACTCTCATTGTAGCGAAAGAGCAAGAGAAAATACAGCCAAGACAGCCATTCTTCTGCACATCTCATGCCAGTGTGATTAGTTTTTTTCTGAATCTGAAAGGCAACCTAACTCCCTAGTAGCTAAAAATGTGCCACTGCTAAGTATAAATGGTAAATAAATGAAATTGTATACAGAAACACACTCTCATGGAGACTTTGGTTAGAAATATTTTCACTTGAACTATAAAATAATTTGAGTTTAGCCTTTCAAGTATTTAAGAAACATGTTTAATTGAGCATGAGCTAGGAACAAGGAATATTGGCATTACAAAAGTGTTGATCCTAGAAAAACCTGGGGCTGTATCTGGTGAAACCAGGAAACAAAGTGAGTCTACATCTGGAAGACGTTAAATAAGTTTGAGTCCATGGTTCACGAGAGAGCATCAGAGAAAATAGCTAAAGACACCCCCTGGGAGGTTACTACAAGAGCTCTGTTGACAAGTATGGAGCTGAGAGTCAGTAGCTGAGGAAGGCTGCTATCATTAAAAAAAAAATCTGCATTGGCATAATAGCTGATGACCACTGATTAGCTCTTTCCTCCACATGGAATAGCCTCATTCTGTAGGATGATCGAGCAACATTCATAGAGTGCCTGCAGTATGCAAAGCTACATTCTGCTTGTTTCCATGCTGATTTTCCTCCTAACTGATGGTCTCTGTACTCCAAAAAGAGGAAACTTCTCTATCAGGCATTCAAAAATATGAACACTATACACATTTTCTTTTACTATTTTAACTAGGAAACTTCTGAGTTTTCACCTGATGTCATGATTTGAATAGTTTTAATAGATTGCCAAATTTTCAGGTATGAAAACATCTGAGGGAGAATTGTGCAATTGATGGCATGAAATTAGGAACTATAATAATAACTATGAAAAAAGACATTCAGAATATATGATATATGACAATCAGTTTTCTTGCTGTGCAAGCATTAATCCTTTGGTTGCTGGGTTTTGAAAGAGGAGATGGCGAAGCCAATCCTGGAGAAGATGCTGAGAGAGTGGAGGTGAGGGTTATCATGAAGCAGTGGCTATTGACAAGTGATGTGGAAGTATTTCAGTATTGTAACCACTGGTCCTGCTGTGCAGGTGCATACTGGATATCAACCCGGTTACAATGAAAATGAATTTACATACACCAACAGCTGATTATAAGTGAGATGCTTTTGAAATATCACTCATAATATGCCCTACCCCACATCAAATCCTGTCTCCCAAAACACAAGTCCATGAACTTAAAACCTGATAATGATCAGATACTTCTTAGCTGGTTTAACTTCATCCTCCTATTCGAAGGGTTCACAAGAGACTCCTCCATCACACTCTGCATAAGCCTCAGTAAACCCATCCAGGGGTGGCACTGTGCAGCCGTGCAAAGAAAGACAACAATGTGGAAGGGGATAGTGTGAGGTGTGGTATGATATCTGTTCTTTTCACACTTCTCCAGGCCCATGTTTGATTGTAGAATCAAAGAAATCATCAGGGATGCATGTTTATCCACCATTTCTAATAATAAATGTAAATACCCCCTGTTCAAAGAAATGGCAGGTTCTCTCCAGAAAACCCCACAGAATTACAAAAATAAGATCCTGAAGACCACATATATGCCTCTGAAGAACTTTTCTACCCCCTTTTCTATGACAGCTAATCCCTTACATCTATTATCTAATTTCTATAATATATGCTATATCTAATGTCTACTTCTTTTTACCATACAGTAGCACTTTGAGGCCAGAGATCATAAAGCATTTGCCTTTGTCTTTAATGCCCAGTCCTAGTCTGGGCATACAGCAAATTTTCAGTCAACGATGTGATTAAAGGAAATGCCACTGGAGAACTGGCTAGGAGCACAGGTTTTGGGACATTGCCAAGGAGAAGCATGTAAATGAGAAAAAGCCCCAAAGAACTCAGAGGCCCAGACCCTGTTCCCATCACTCACCCACTAATTGCCTGTATAATACACAGCTCCTCTCCAGCCTTCCATTCCCATCATGAAGAGGAGGGTGGCCCCTGTCCTGCCAGCCTCACCAAGCGTTGGTGAAGTTCCATTAGGAAGGCAGTACTTAATGCCAGTAATTCTGGCTGCCATAGAAAAAGGAGGCATTTTATGAAAAATGGAGGAGCCAAATGTTGATTAAAAATATGTAAACCTTATCAAAGAATTAATTAGCAAAAGGGGTTGGAAGTAGTGGTATAACAGTCCCGCACTGTTCCCTTTTCTAAATGGTTATTCTCTGGGAAACTAATGAGTTAGATTCATTTTCAAATATAGAGTAGCTGGAAACAAGGAAAAGGCCTAAATGCTTCTTGCAAAATCGTTGCGAGAATCTGATAAAATGGTAAAGATCATGCAGGCTTATACACTAACCTCTACCTGATGACCTGGAGGTGGGTAGCAGATTCTGAAGGACACGAGACTAATACAAATCCAGGCATTGGCTTCATCATTGCTGAGAGGGTATGAAGAGGAAATGAAAGACAAGAGTTCAAACTCTCACAGAAGGATTTTAAATAAACTGTCATAACATTGAGAAATAAGAGAAATCCACATTAACAACCAATAAATGAAAGATCTAAATCATTTATCAGATCATAAATCCATAAAATTTAGTTATGTGAAAGTACATTGTAGATATCACGACACTTCACCCCTAAATGCTCCAGCATGCATCTCCTAAGAATAAGGGTATTCTTTTATGTGACCACAATACAATATCCCAGCTAAGAAAATCACACGAATTCAATGTTATCTCAAACTCCCCGCTTTCTCTAAAATGTCTTCTACCGCCTTTGCACAAGGAGGTGGGGAGGGGAGAAGAGTCCAGCATCCAGTCAGCGTCCTCTCTTCAGTCTTCGTACAGCTCCACCAGTCCCACTGCCTTTCATTCGTCTGCTTTTCATGACATGAACTTAAAGATACCAGACACTTGGCTTATAAAATGGATTCTGGACTTGGAGGATTATTTCCTTATGATTATATTTTGATGTCACACTTCTGTCACGAGTACTATGTGGGCAACATGGTATTCTTCTCCCCCATGAAGGAACAGATGTCAGGTCTTCCCACTCTCAGCAAAGCTAAGCCGGGTAAGGTGGTGTCCTCGGGATCTCTCCACTGCAGAGGCACATTTCCCCTTCAGAGTAATGTAAGTCATCTGAGGGGTGCTACACTAAGACTGTGAGAATCTCCTGAATCCCTCAAAGGGTTTTAGCATCCACTGAAAAGACCCGGAACCCCTCTGTCTCAAGATATCTTGCTAAGCAAGATAGCGGATTTTCTGTTTCTGGCTTACTAAAGTATCTTAACTGACATAGCATTGATAAGTGGATTGAGTCTCTAAGTCTGTCTAACACACTGATTTTTAAGGGAGAACCTACAGTTTATTTGGCTGGAAGTGTAGTCATACGTGCAATGAATATTCTAGAAGAGAAACAGGCTTGCTGTATAACTGGTGAGAAGCAGCAGATAGCAAACGCAGGCTCCAGAAGCAGGGGGCCCAAGTTCAAATCCCAACTTAGCCACTCACCAGCTGTCTGGACCTAGGGAAGACACTTTATTGGACTGAAATTCTGTTCCTTCATTGTAAAATGCCCACGGTAACACTTACCTTATAGGTTTATAGTCAGTAGTAAATGCAATAATGTAATAATAAAGGGCCTGTCAAATAAGAACCCAAATAAATGTTAGTTTCTCTTCACCTAATTAATCCTTTGCCAAGATGAAACACTAACTCAGTTTATTAGACCATTAATTCAGACACTTGCTTTGCAGCAGGAGTTACTCTGACAGCAGGCTGGTGTCACCAAGAGTAATTTCTACTGAAAAGGTTCCAATCCTAATGTTTCTACCGTGAAGCCTAGCGTGCTGCAGAAGGGATCAGGGAGGGTTACTTTCAACCCTAGAGAAAACTGATGTGATGATACCACAACGGAAGAATTTATACACCCTTGGTTGTTTCATTCTCACATCTTAAAAAGGACATGTGGGTGGAATTAATGGGCTCCAGTGGAAGTGTGCTTATCATAACTCTTCCTCCAAATTATTTCCATTTGCTGTCACATTCCATCAAAAGCTAATCATATCATACTAATACCATTACCAACCTCCTGAATACACTTCACACACTATCTTATGGATATATTATGCTTGGAGTATAAAAACAAAAATAGAAGTTGGCACTAACAAGAAGTACTCTATTCTTGGCATAAAGGCTTTTGTAAAGGTATTCACCTTTGACAATAAATGGATAGAAGTCATGTTTATACTTAAATAGTCATTGATCTAGCTGTACTCTTGTATTAATAGTAAGGATAAAACTGGTAAACTTTGGAAACAATTTGACATCAAAAGCCTTAAAAATTCATTTATACTTGAGTTCCACTTCTAGAAAATTATTTTAAAGAAAGAATTAGGGATTTCTACAATGATTTCTTTTAGTTGTCTCCATTTCCCCCTCTTATTCTCCCCTAGCCATCCCCACCTCCCACCCCTGATCCCACCCCCACTTGTTTCTGTCCATGTGTCCTTTGTAGATGTTCCTGAAAACCCTTCCCTTCTTTCCCCTCATTATTTACATTGATTTTTTAAGAAGAGTTTTTCTTGCAGAAGAAAACCCTAATCATTCAACATTACAAGGTTAGTAAAATTATGAAATGTCCACCCTGAAGAACACCGTGGACCCACTGAAGATGAAGTGGTAGAGAAACAGCATTGATATGAGAGCATGTGCATGGCATGCTGTTAATATTCTAAAAGTCACAAAACTGTATGGACAGTGCTTTTCCGGTTTTATAAAAATAAATATATTCATAAAATGTCTCAATAACTACACAGCAAAATAAATATAAACAATGCTTTTTTCCTAAGGACTTTCATTTATTCTGTTTTGATTGTGTGTATTTTCCATGGTAAATAAAAATTAATTGTGTAGTAAAGGAAAACAAGTTTTTAAAAACTCAAAGGAAGAACTAGTAAAGGACTTTTAAGCTGAATAGCAAATAGATCATTTCATCATTCATTATGTGAATCCACAGCTCTGGCTTTTCAGATTTCTGATTTTAAAAACTGAAATCTAAGAGAATTAAGACAAACTCCCAGAGAGAGAAGATCTTAGGGTTGCCCTCTTAAGGGGGGTGACTGTCCTGTGTTAAATTCCAGGGTGACTGGCCCTTTTCTGCCTGCCTCATCTTACTGTTGACCATCAGCTGGAACACTGGTGCCGCGCGGGGGATCGTTTCTTTGGTCAGAGATGCTCAAGCCTCTGCACTGAGGCTCAGTGACATTTCACTGAGCTGCCCGTTCTTAGTTTCTTGCCATTCCAAGGAAGTTCCCTTCAAAACGAAGGAGACTGTCTGGTGCCCACTCTGGGATGCAGCTCCTGCTGTCTCCTCCAAGTGGGCAAAAGCTCTGGCTGCTATCAGAGCTATGCTTGCTGCACTGACCTGAAATCTGACTTTTCTGTAATATTATTAATGATGCTTTTTATAGCTGGTGTGTATCAACACTTTGCTATATTCCATGCACCCTGTCAAGCACTTTGCATACATTACTTAATTTAAATTCCTAACAGCAGCCTTGGAAGATTAATACTATCTTTACCCCCATTCTATAGATGAGGGAACAATTTGTCCAAGATTACATAACTAGTAAGGGGTAGAGCTGAACTAGAAATCCTTATCTATCTGGATTTTACTAGATATTTTACTAGATATCCCTGAACATTTAAATTCAGCGTGTTTATAATTCACATTGGTAAGAAAGTTCAATTGGCCATTTCTGGGTCTTCCCAAACAAGAGCAAAAGTGATTCTGAGAAAATACTAAGCCAACTTCACAACCACGGTAGTGATTCTGCTAGCTACACAGCTGTGCCCTTGGCTGCTGGTGGCAAGGACAGCCAAGACATAACCAAGGGTCCTTGTGTGTTTAGCTACACACTGACTGGCTTAAACTTATCACTTAACCTCTCCAAACCTCAGGTCCTTATGCAGAAAATGAGCTCTATAATACTTGTACTAAACCTCATTTGTGAATAGCAAAGGATACAATGTATGTGTAAGCACTTTTAAAAGTACAAAGGGCAAGGAATCTTGATTAACCCTGCATGCAAATTACTTTTGCCCTCAAAACCCAAAAGCAATGTCACTTTTATATAGCATTTTGCAAAAGAATAAGAGAGGCGCTTTAGCAGTACAGAGAAACCTTAATGTGAAAAAAAAAAGTCCCATGTGTAACGTTTCCCCCATGTTTAGCATTCAATTTATTAAGTCCTGAGGAAAAGTCATTTACTCAATGTTCCCTTCTCCCATCTAATGCTCTTTGATTTAATGATTCCTCTTTAAGTGCATGAACTTTTGAACAACAGGAATTTTTGCCACAGGACTTAAGACTCTCCTGTGACTTGATGGTAGGAAACCTCCTTAGTCATTCGGTTTCTGCTCCCTAGGAGCAAACTGGAGCTTTGGCAGTGAGTTCACACATTTTCTATTTTAACTTAGGATGATATTTGGCTCAATAATTCAAAAAAATATTATATCAAGGTTTAGGATTATGCTTTCATAAAGGACTAATCTTCTTTAAAAACTAGTATCTAGGGGTATGAAAAAGACAGGGATTTGTTGACCATTTTTAAATTCTAAAAGTAATACATGTCCATGTTAAACAATTCAAACAGTACACATACAGTGAAAGGTCAAAGTACCCACTCAATGCATATTTCCACTTCTGATTGGTAAACACTACTGATGATTTCTCATGTACATTTTGAGAATTTTCTATGATTAAACAAGCAAGTTGATATAAGCACATATCTGCTTACTTTTTAAAACAAACAATATCATTCACACTATAGTCATTACTCTGAAAAAATGCCTGTCTTCTCCTAAAAGGATGCTTGTACAGTTTTTTTACGTCTACTTGTATAGCTCTAATGGTCTTTAAATCACTTCTGCAGTATTCCATTGCATTGATATATCATAAATTATTTAAGCATTTTTCTCTAGATGTATATTTAGTTATTTATAGATTGTTAGTATCACCAAAACAATGCTGCAACCAACTCTACTGCATTTCTTTGTTCAATGTTATGAGTACATCTGTAGGAAAATTCTTAGAAGTAAATTGATAAGTCAAAAGAGATTCGAGTTTAAAATGTTGATAGATATTGCAAAGTGCCAGCTAAATGTGGTTGTACTAATTTACCCTCCCCACAACTGGAATGTGATAGCCTGACCCTCACCAACAATGGGGATGACTGTACCGGAAACTGTCAGACCGAGGTACATAACATCATAACATCAATGATTCAGTGAGCACTGAATTAAAATAAGTATTTTTAGGTCTTGGAAATCAAGAAACTGGAAATACCTGCCTTTAGGTATACTTTGAATTGCCAGGGTTCCCACTCTGCAGAGAAACAAGGTCATAGTGAACGGAATCTCACACTTACGAGCACTTACTGTATGCCCAGCACTGTCTCAGTGCTTTCCTTGCAGTAAGCCATGGATTCCTCCTACCAATGCTGTGAGGAAGGTACTGTCATTTTCATTTTACAGACAAGGAAACTAAGGCACAGAGAAGCTAAGTACAATTCCCATCTAGCTGATAAGTGATAGAGCTCAGATTTGAACCTAGAAGTTTGTTACTTCTAGGTCCAGAATCACGTACTTTTAACCACTTATGCATCTGCCTCTGTGTTCCTATTGATGTGCTAAACACATTTGTTAAACACCTATCCTATGCCAAGAACAACGCATGCACCATCTTATCCTCACAGCAATACAAAGCATTATCCCTATTCCTCAGAGATATTAAAGTAGATTGTCAGAGCAACAGAAGGAGGCTTTGTACCCAGGAATGTCTAATTCTGAAGCTTGTATTTATTCTACTATACCATTTCTTAAGAATGAGATGTATGAGGAAGCTAAATGAGAGTCAGCCTGTAAATAAATAGAGCTTACTGGGGGCTGTATCACACCAAATTCTTCCTTTATCAGAGTTCTGTACATTAGAATGTTCGTGTATGTTTAGTCATATGCTTGCAGTCATATTGTGGCAATTTGCTCCCCTCATAAAGTGTGAGTTCAAATTGTCCAATGTTGACCAGAATGAAAGGCAGAACTGAGTTCTCCCTATTCCAAATATCAAGAAAGGCCATTTAAGAAAAGTGACACAGTTGGGTGAGGATGAGCAGGTCCACACTCAGTGAATTGTATTACTACAATACAGTAGCAACATATTTTTAATCTAAGTGTGCAATTCATTACCTGCCCATCAAAAATAAAAATAAAACAAAAACAAAAACAAAAACAAACAAACAAACAAACAAAAAGCTTTGGTACTGGTTCCTGACTTTACAACTGTATTTCCTTACTGCATGCAGAAAGAACCCAGGTTGTAAGAGCAGCAAGGAAAGGAGAGCTTCAGGGGAGAAGTTTCTGGGTGGGAAAGCCCACCAGTCACTGCCTTGCTCATACCCACCATTCCCAGCACAGCCCTGGATTCAAATCTGCTCTGCTACTTGCCCACTGGGTGACCTTGGACAAGTTACTGAACCTCTCTAGCCAAAGTTTTCCCATCTATAAAATGAGTAATAATCAATAATACTTACCTCATTAGCCTGTCATGAAGATTAACTATCACTGCCACGAGGTCGGGAGTGAAGCACAAAATCATGGAAGTCCACCTGGATGGATCTCCTCCCTTTCATGTTGCAGTGTCTTACTGATGTTTTGTTTTAATGCAATCAGGAAAACATAATCTCCTATATCTAAGTCTGGGACTGGGAAGAAAATTTCTACTCATCTTCTTATGACAGATTCATACTCTGGAGGTCAGAGTGTACAAATCCTATATTTCTGAGTCTGGCAGCCCTAATTATGAATGGACTTGAGATTTATGAAGTTGTCACAAAACAAACATGTTATCAGAGCTTATCTTTTATTGATCACAGCTTGTTAGGCATAAGTCCGTGTATGCCTAGGCTTACAAGGCTTGGGAGATTAATTTAATTGTTTCTTAAAAGTTTATTTTTTGTGCACCATGGACGCTATGTGATATTGTTGCATGTAATATTACTATAAGTGTTTTCCTGCTCTGTACAGATAAAGAAGTCAGCTTAGAAGAATATGCACATTATTCCATTATGCTCTTCAGGTTTAAAGGCAATTAAGTGATTTGACCTTGGGTGATGGGGACACAATGCTATATACAGGTCATATATATCATAGGTATTTACACCTGAAACCTGTAAGACCATATGAGCCAATGTCACTATGATACATTTAATTTAAAAAATAAGAGCAATTAAAAATTTACTTTGAGCTCCTCACATATGTATTCCAAATCCATAAGTACTATTCATTTCTGTATTTAAAGCATATTTAACATTACTGTATTTTTCAGACTATAAGATGCGCTGCTTCCCCCCCCACCCCATATTTGGGGGGAATAATGGTTGTTAATGCTGCTGTTGACTTCTGTTTACATTTACATTGGTGAAATATTATGTTATTTATATTGTTAAATCTTTTACCACATGTTTTGCTTCAAAATTTTTTCCTATTTTCCTCCTCTAAAACCTAGGTGTGTCTTACGGCCCAAAAATACAGTTAGTCTTTGCCATTGTTTCCCTTTCACTGAAAATTGGGTTTTCAGTTTTACATTGCAACCTTATATTATGTGAATCTTTATTTGAAAATAAATTTAGTCTTTTTTTCTGTTCATGTTAGATCAATTACCTCTGTCCCTTTATTAGTTGAGCAGTGAGAGGCAACTGTTTAAGGCTTTCTCTATGAGAAGACAGTTTTCCACACCTTATGACATCAGTGTCTGCTCTTCTATCTACCTTGTGAACAAAGATTTTCAATGAGCAAAGCCAGTTATGCTAGGCTCTCATGGCCAGAATCAGTTCTATATGAAGCCAAGGGATCATTTTGAAAAATTAAAGAAGAAGAATAAAAATAATTCTGCAGTCTTGCTGCTAGAAACTGTGTGGATCCAAACATGGTATTTTTATAGTTGCATTTGAAAAAAGAAACTGAAATTTTGTCAGAATGGTTGCTGTCTATAAACATAACTTTTGTCTTCCATGCCTTAATCTTTGCTCTAGGGATTAAGACTGAACTAAAAATCAGGCAGCTCTTGAGAAGTTAATAAGCAATGCCTAAGATGAGAGAAAAATTAAAGATTTGTATGTCATTCATTTGGAGAAATAAAGGAGATGGTTTATCCACAGACAGTTCTTGGACTCTTGTTAGCTTCCCTTAGCAAGAGCTCCTCCCTGTCCATTTCTGGTTCCCATACACCAGTGTCCTGCCACCCAATTCAAACTTTTAGGTCTTCTTTGAGTACTCTCTCCCTCTTACCCACTTCCTTTAATCAATCTCAAGATCCTACTCACCCTTACTTCATATTTTCTCATTCTCTACACACCTCCTTCAAGATTTCATTTCCTCTTCCCTGTAATAGCAACATAGCCTCCTCCCAGATCTCCCTGACTCCTGACTGCACTCTATTTAGTGTAGCCTTTATATCATGACCACATACACCTTCCTAAAAGGCCATTTGATCATGTCACTTCTCTGCTCCAAAACCTTCAAGAGAAGATCATACCCACCTGGACCTAGAACTAGAGGTGGAGTGACAAGCTGAAGTGGCCTTGCCATGTAGTGGGGTAAAAGCCTGGTCTCTTGAGTTTGGGTTCAAATCCCAGCTCTACCACTTCTGACCTTGTATAACCTTTGACAAGCTATGTAACTTCTCAGTACTTCAGTTTCTTCATCTGTAAAATGAGGATTTAAGTAGTAAGTGAGGACTACATGAGATAATGCATTTTTTAAAGAAGTTATTTATTTATTTTTAGAGAGAAGGAAGGGAGGAAGAAAGAGAAGGAGAGAAACAGCGATCTGTTGTCTCTTGTGGGGACACGTACCCTGAACAGGAATCAAACCAGGGACCTTTCACTTTGTGGTATGACATCCAACCATCTGACCCACATCAGTCAGGTCAGGAGAGATGATGCATTTTAAAGTATTTATCACAGTGCCTGGCCCACAGCAAAATTCAAGAAATATTCTTATTATTTTATAGACTCAGAAATGCCATTTACAGAGGCTGTTGGGTATAATAAAACAGAAGAAATTTTTACTTCCTCAAAGAATTTTCCAAAGGATATAATAAGGCTAATGAGAATTAATTTTAAAGATTTCAAACCCAACTGTGTAATTTTTTTTCAATTTCACTTCCTTTTGTTACAAATGTGACTCCTATTCTCTACCTAATATCATCGCTTTGTTGTCTCCTGCCCTGATTTGCTTCTTCCCATATTTCTTTTCCATCTACCCAAAATGCTCATTCCTCACCTCTCCATCAGTTCATGCTAGTAATCTTCAAAACTTGGTTGAGAACCCACCTTCTCTAGAATTTCCTTGACCAGCCTTTCCTACCTACCCCAGTAAATCATTCTCTATCCTGGCAAAGCCTGAAAATTGTATCACTTTGAAACTAAATAGAATGGAAAATAAGCCAATTCTCAAACCATGCTGATAATGTTGGTGCCTTCACAAACAACTGTTAGTAATGAAAGAGCTGGAACAGAGTGACTTCTGGCCAAGATGGAGGCATAGGCAGATACACTTTGCCTCCTCACACAACCAAAAGGACAACAACAAATTTAAAAGCAAAAAATAACCAGAACTGCCAGAAAATCAAGCCGTATGGAAGTATGACAACCAAGGACTTAAAGAAGAAACATTCATCCAGACCAGTAGGAGGGGCAGACATGGGCTTCTGGGGCAGAGAGGACTTGTGGCAAGCCAGCAGCTGGAGGATGGGTAGGGTGAGGTGGCGGCTAGTGGAGCAGGAGGTCCCACATTTGCATATGGATAAACCAGGAGGAACAACAGGGGAGTGAGACAAACTGTGCAACCCAGGGTTCCAGTGTGGGGAAATAAAGCCTCAAAACCTCTAGTTGTAAAAATCTTGGGGGTTGAGGCAGTGGGAAAAACTCCCAGCCTCACAGGAGAGTGCTTTGGAGAGATCCTAGAATTCTAAAATGTACACAAACCCACCCACCCAGGGAATCAACACCAGAAAGGCACAATTTGCTTATGGGTAGCAGGGGAAGGGACTGAAAGCCAGCCAAGAGTTGAGCAAACAGCACGGGTCCCTCTTGGACCCCTACCCCACATACAGCGCTACAACACAGTGATATGGGTTGCCCCTGCCCTAAGGGGCATACCTAAGTCTCCACCACTTACTAAGAAACAGGCATGCTGAGACAAAAAAAAATATGGCCCAAATGAAAAAACAGGTCAAAGCTCCAGGAAAAAATACAACTAAGCGATGAAGAGCTAGCCAACCCATCTGATGCACAGTTCAAAACACTAGTAATCAGGATGCTCACAGAGATGATTGAGGATGGTTCCAAAATAGAAGAAAAAGTGAAGGCTATGGACAGTGAAATGAAGTAAAATGTACAGGGAACCAACAATGAAGGACAGGAAACCAGAATTCAAATCAGCAGTTTGGACCAGAAGGAAGAAATAAACATTGGACCAGAGCAGAATGAAGAAAAAAGAATTCAAAAAAAAATGAGGAGAGGCTTAGTAACCTCCGGGACAACTTTAAACATTCCAACATCCAAATCATAGGGGTGCCAGAAGGAGAAGAGGAAGAAAAAGAAATTGAAAACTTATTTGAAAAAAATAATAAAGGGGAACTTCCCTAATCTGGCAAAGGAAATAGACTTCCAGGAAGTCCAGGAAGCTCCAAGAGTCCCAAAGAAGTTGGACCCAAGGAAGCACACACCAAGGCACGTCGTAATTACATTACCCAAGATTAAAGATAAGGAGAGAATCTTAAAAGCAGCAAGAGAAAAGGAAACAGTTATCTACAAAGCAGTGCCCATAAGAGTGCCAGCTGATTTCTCAAAAGAAACTTTGTAGGCAAGAAGAGGCTCTAAATATTGAAAGTCATGAAAGGCAAGGGCCTACATCTAAGATTATTCTATCTAGCAAAGCTCTCATTTAGAGTAGAAGGGCAAATGAAGTGCTTCCCAGATAAAGTAAAGTTAAAGGAGTTCATCATCATCAAGCCCTTATTATATGAAATGTTAAAGGGACTTCTCTAAGAAAAAGAAGAAGATCAAAAATATGAGCAGTAAAATGACAACAAACTCATAGTTATCAACAACTGAACATAAAAACAACAACAACAACAACAAACCTAACCAAACAACCAGAACAGGAACAGAATTACAGAAACAGAGATCACATGGAGGGTTAAGAGTGGGAAGGGGAAAGAGGAAGGGGGTAAAACGGTGAAAAAGGTACAGGGAATAAGAAGCATAAATGGTCAGTACAAAATAGACAGGGGAAGGTTAAAAATAGTTTAGGAAATGGAGAAGCCAAAGAACTTAATATGTACAACCCATGGACATGAACTAAGGTGGGGAAATGCTGGTGGGAGGTGGGGTGCAGAACAGAGGGGAATAAAAGGGGAAAAATGGGACAACTGTAATAGCATAATCAATAAAATACATTTTTAAAAAGAAAGAAAGAGCTGGGACAGACGTTCCTCTGTCTTTAGACAAGATTTCCCCTCTCCTTCCCTGGCCGGTATGGCTCAGTGAATTGAGTGCCAGCCTGTGAACCAAAACGTTGCTGGTTCTATTTCTAGTCAGGGCATGTGCCTAGGTTGTGGGTCAGGTCCCTACTAGGGGATGCTGGAGAGGCAACCACACATTGATGTTTCTCTCCCTCTCTTTCCCCCTCCCTTCTCCTTTCTAAAAGTAAGTAAATGAAATCTTAAAAAAAATAAATTTCCTTCTCCCACCTACCCTTTTCCCCAAGGCTAGGAGATGGCTTGCCAAAGCAATGCTCAATAAAAGCTTTCTTAAAGGATCAATGTTTTCAGGTGTGGATTCATGCTCAGTCTACAAACTATATTTTTAATATCCTGTTTCTATTATGTGAGCCTTAAAGAAGGAAATACTTCATAAAACAATCTCAGCCTTATAATGGGGAAACAATTACATGGGGGAAGTGTTTCATAATCATTTTAGGTACTGTAGTTAATATAAATCTGTTTTATAAAATAAAGGCCTGATCTGTAATACATCTGAAAGCCAGTAGGAAATCATAATTAGAGACAGATGGCAAATGTGGCATTCTTTCTTCTCACTATTTTCTACATATGATATTCCCTAGAAAATGGCACTGAATGTTTTTCTGTTACCACACAGTGTCTATGAAACTGACTTCAAACAAAATAACCAACTTCAAAAGTAAGATAAACAGGGTTTGTATGGAGTTGAATGAAAGGAGTATTTTTACATAGCCCTATATTCATATATATGCATTAATGCATATTGCAATATATACCAAAAAAGTAGTACTAAAACTTCAGCCATCCTATTCACTCAGTTGAAATTCTCATCATGATATTCTCATTCAAAGACAAGATTCCAGTTTGTAGACTGAGCATGCATCAAAAAGGTCACAGTCTTAGGTGTATTTAAATATTGTAAATGAATAGTCTCTAAAAAAGTCTACTACACACAGAACAATCCATGAGTATAACATTAATAGCCTACACTGGTTTTTAATGGCTCCTAATATAATATGCCCTTTCAAGGAACCTTTCATACATATTGAAATGCATTTTTACTGTAATACTCTGAGTAATTATGAATTAAATGTGGTTAATAAAATAAGATTTAAAAGTTATGAATTTTTTTTGCCTTGGCCAGTGTGGCTTGGTTGGTTGGAGCATTGTCTCATAAAAACTGAAAAATAGTGGGTTCAATTCCAGCTCAGAAAACATGCCTAGGTGGTGGGTTTGGTCCTCAGCTGGGGCACATACAGGGGGCACTGACTGATGTTTCACATCAATGTTTCCTCCCTTCTTTTTCTCCCTCCATTTCCCTCTCTCTAACTCAATAAGCATGTCCTCAGGTGAGGATAAAAGAAAATAAAAGTTGTGTAATTTTTTAAATATGCACAATCCTCTATAAGTATGCATCTCTATAAATGATAAAATATTGGGTGTCAAGTACTAAAAAGTAAAAGTAGTTCTCACACTGATTTTCAAGAATATACATTTTTATTGTTACAATTCAGTAAACTATTTTGCCAAAGTTTACAATCACCTCCAATTCAAAGCAATCAAATTCAATTGTTTGTTTTATAATCAACATCATGATGTAGAAATAATTAATAGTGAATATAAAATAACCTATTTATTACCTCATTTTAAATATAGTGTGGAACTACAACAAGATGACATTAATACTGTCCTAATCTGTTCCACTTAACAAGTTTACATTTAAGCTGCTTCCATTTTCAAATATCAATACCCACTGAGCATTTAGAAAACACAGTTGTGAAAACCTATTTTATTTAATTTCTCAGAAAACTGCTAGTTAAATCTACTCTTCCCTGTGAATTCTGAGTTGCTACATTATTTTCTTATTTTCACAACAATTAGTAATTATTCATCCCTCAAAAAACAAGAACATGATGCAAAGTGAAAGAATTGTTATAATGTGAAGACAAGAGAACAGATTTCTATTTTACAAGTGAGCAATACTCAAAACAAGTTGTTTATCTTAAGCATATAGAACATGATAGTCATAATTAGCTCACCGCCACAGTTAGAAATATACATTTTTCAAAATAAGCCTTTTAAATAAAGTGAGGTACTGCAAGCATCTTTGTAGCTTAAGGATTTGAAATAGCAATTAAATCTGCCAGAATCATTCATCTCTATAACTACAAGAGCAAGTCCCACTCAATGAGACAAGAGATGCTGAATGTATTATTAATTGCTAAGTAATTTCTTAATTTTAGAATGTAGGGCCCAACATTGGCAAATAAATAATTTGATTTATGAGGCCACACTCTCATGCTGCTTTGCTAGAGTTCAATAAACACATGCACATCCTAAATGTACAGCGTGGATGTGATTTCTACAAGCCAAGAAGCATAGCAGGACTCGGCGATAGCAAGTCCGCCCCATCTACTTATTATTCAAGCACTAGTATTTAGAATACCTAAAATGCCTGCTGAACGCTGCGGCTGAGCTCAACGTCCCCCTGGGGTTACTCCGGAGCAGAACCGCATCCCTTCCCCTCAGTGATTACTGAGTTTTAAGAAGGCAGGTAACATGGGGCAGAAAATTCTCTCGTGCAGCAGCAAGATAACTCTTCTCTCCAAAATTTCAAAAACCAACACCCCTCCCCATAGACACAGACACAATCACCTTTTTTTTTAAAGAAAGAAAGGAGGGTTTTTCAAATAGGTACCTAAAACATGCTACTTGCATGGGAATGAAAAATGCATTTTTCCTCTACTTGCTGCTGTGTAAGATATTTACAGATCTGATTAGAAAAACCTGGATGTACATAAAAAGTAGTGCTTTCAATAAGATTCCTTTAGTGATATCTGCCTGCACAGACACATGTGTACATAAATAATACATATTTATGCAAACAGGCATACATTAACAAGGACACACACGCATGCACACCTAGACCAACAATTAAGCTTACACTGTTCTACAAGCCCTCTTTGACATTTGTTAGCATGCACGTTATTCAGAAGACAGATTTTTTAAAAATAATAAGCAGCTGCATATAATGCATGCCAAAGTGACATGTTTAGAGGAGCAAATACATTACCAGACGCATTTTGAAGTTTAGAACACCTGCAGGTAAAAGGAGACTGTGAATCGGAGGCTGGCACGCGGTATTCCTCAGAATCACAGAGCTCGGTGTGACTGTGGGGGAATGCGAGGCGAGTGTGAGGCTGGAAACCTTTGAGTTGAGCTCACTCTAGGCATCAGAAAGCCTCAAAGAGGGGAAAGAAAAAGGCAGCCCACAGACAGCTAGATGAGAAACTTCTGGCACCTCTCCAGCTCAGGAATGAATTCTCTGTAATTTGGAGACGTATAGTGATGGAAATGAAGAGAAACTTGGATTTACGGGTGGATTTGCTCAGCCATGCAGAAATGGGCAGGTAACAGTCTTTCAGCTCATTTTAAAACAGTCATTCAGGAACAAAACTGAATCAAAATTAACAGGCATTCTTTTTTGAAAAAATAAAAGGCTACTCCAGCCAGCTTCCCAAGATGCCTTTACAAACTTCAAATGGATCATTCCATTAGCTATTTGTTGCACATTTTATTAATCCCTGTACAGAGGTAAACTAGAAAATCTAACTCTTTTTATGTAGAAAACTGAATTTATTGCTTCTTTTTATAATGCACTTTAGTCATATAAATATATAGATTTACTTACAGGGTTCTCATTTCTTGTGTAAAACCACTACTGTTTTGTGCAGATAAAACGCTAAAAGGCTTGTTTGCAGCTTTTCAAGGAAGTGGGGAAAAGTGTTTCAATACTCAGAAGCTGAGCTGAGTACAGATATTTAAATGTAGCAAACAGAGTATAGAGGAAGAGCCCTGAGCCATTAAGTGGCACATAAGAGATACGGTTATACACGAGCACTGAGCAGGCAGGTGGCTCAAGTCCATAAATATATACATAATTAAGGACAGGGAGAAAAGAGCTTTGGCAAATTAAGTTCTTACAGACAATAGCTGTGATTTTTGTTTAGGCTTACAAACAGGCTAATAATTTCTTGGGAGCACATGTGAACTTCACCTTGTCTGAAGAACTCCTAAGCTCAGGAACAGAGAGCAAGGTTGGAAGCATCGTGCACTGCCAATATATATTCAAATGTAATGAGGGGAAGGACTATATTACCATGAAGAATGTTGTCATATTGCATTGTGCCTGTGTAGCTTAACTACTCATCCAACCTTGCAAATGGCTATTTGCCTGGACTCAATGGCAAATGTGCTATTGATGGAAGCGTGGAGGTGGGAGGCAGATTTTATTTGTTTTACTCCACACACACCTTTGGGAGGCTCAGGATTCAGGATAAAATGCCTGGGTTGAGCATGGGAGTGATTCTTTTCAAGGCCACATTTATCTGTAATAAATTCCAAGTGGAATTAATAATGCCCAATCAAGGTATTTATTATTTTAACTCTTGAAGTCAAGGGCAGAACAGTGTTCATGTTTATTGAGAGAGGGTCTATGCAAGACTGCTGAAGATGGCCAGGCTCACCGTTAAGCACACTCAATGGACACGTATTGACTAAGCAGCCCCAGGCCTCCTCATGTTCTAGTGCCTGGTCTTTTTGTCTAGGAGATTTTTTTCTTATCTCTCCACTGCCATCTGCTTCCTCCATTCATTCAACAAACATCTAATGAATTAGACACTCCACCTGATGCTGCAGGGAACACAAGGACATTTAAGATGAGACGCTCCCTCAAGGAGCTTACCACTACCAGAGAGTATCACCAGGGGTTTCAGTAAGGGATGGGCAGATCAGAATTACTTACAAATACCCATGCCTACTGCCACCTCTTCTTCCCTTTGGGATTCACTTTTGGTGAGGCGAGGCAAGCAGAATTTGCACGTGATTTGAGAAATCTCCCCAGGTGGGTGTAAGTCTCTTTCTCCACTGCATGGGAGGAACTGCAGTTCAAGGGGAATGGTACAAGCCCTCTGATAATCAAGTGGAGGGTGTCCCATCCACCACTGCATGTCAGCGCAAGCTACACAGCTACTCAAGCTGAGCTTCACATCTGTGCCTCTGCTGTTCTCTCCACCATGCAGAAGGCCCTTACCTAATCAGTGTGATCTATCTAAAGCCTGGGTCTATAATATTATGAATGGATTTGGTAGCCATAGCAGAAGGCAAAAGGTAGCCTTTTGATTCATTCATATAACCTCTCTGGGCTCTGTTTCCTTATCTGTAGAATGAGAGAGCAGGGCAGGGCAGGCTCTGAGTCTGTGATTTCTCTGCCAAAATGTATGAGCGCCCTGTCTGAGGAAGTCAGCTTTATGCTATGTTGGCACCTATGTGAGTACAATCCTGAGGTCAGAACTCAGAATTCCTGACTTCTACTATTTTACTGCTTAACAGTATCTGGTCAACAAATTGAATCTCATGAACTTTCAGCCTGAGGAGCTAAGGATCTAGCTAGCATCATAGGCCTCTTTTTCTCCACTTTTCCATGGGAGAGAAGGAGCTCTGAAGAATTCAGGGCATGAGAACAAGCACATTATCTGGCAATACCCTCCATCCCTTGCTTCAGCAACTGCCTCAGCTCCAGTCCCAAAGGAACCTCTAGTGAGTGACAGATCCTGGAATCTTCAAGCAGAGTGGTCACACAGCCAGAAGCCAAGCAGCACCCAGGCTCCTCCCTCCATGGCCAATCCCCTTCAAATGAGTGTGAGTGCCGGAGGAGGTAGGTTTGGGGTTTATGAGAACAGCTCCTCCAGGCTCTAGTTCTAATCTCTGGTGGCATCCCTGCCACTCCTCAGAGGTATAAGAGAAGATGCACACCATCCTCAGATGGCCAGTCTGCCTGCCCACCCCACCCCTCCTGCACACGTTCACTCTGCATCCTGCACACCCACCCAAGGTGACCATAGGAGCAGCTCAGAGGGGAGGGCTCACACAGCCTCCCTACTCTGCACTCAGCACCACCACCACTCAGGCAGAAGCCAGCCTTGGCAGATAGTTTAAAGACAAAGTTCATGCGACCAATCAAAATTGAACCTTTTCAAGTAATAACTCTATGAAAAATTAATGTTTGCTACATTCTCTAGTTCTCAGTTAAGAAAACCAGGAAAGCTGCCTTTACTGGTGTGGCCAGTGGGTTGAGCATCATTGTACAAAGCGAAAGGTCGCCTGTTCAGTTCCAGGTCAGGGCACATGTCTGGGTTGTGGACCAGGTCCCTAGTTGGGGTACGTATAAGAGGCAACCACACATCGATGTTTCTCTCCCTTTCTTTCTCCCTCCCTTCCCCCTCTCTTAAAGTAAATAAGTAAATAATAAATCTTTAAGAAAATCAGGAAAGCTTGACCTTGAGGCACAAATATTCAAAGGTTCAGAAATAGTGAAAGCAGGAAGACCTGAGTATATAGACAGGATTCTCCACTTAGTGGCTATGTGTCTTTGGGTAAACTATTTAAATTCCCTTGTATTGCTTACTCTTCTGTAAAAGAAAAAAAATACCTACCTTATCAAGTTATTTGGAGAATTAAAATCTGTAAAGTGCCTGACACAAAATTAGTTACTCAAGGAACAGGAATTCATATTATAATAATCAAAAGTGTCCAAATGCCTTCAATATCCCCATTAGCCTGTGAGGACAGAAAACATGTCTGAGTCATTTTTATATCTCTCATACCCAGTAGGCCACATGCCTCCACATCCATCCATCCACAAGTTTTTATTGAGTACCTACCACTCCCACATTCCTACCTAGGTACCAGGGACACAGCAATGGACGAAACAGAAGCAGCTCCAGCCCTCACATGGCTCAGAGTCCAGCAAGAGACACAGAGGTGAAATAAGTTCCATGAATAACTAAAATACATGTCTTAGTTATCTCTGGTTTCCATAGCAAAACACCATCCCCAGGGTGGCTGGAACAGCAGACACTTACTTCTCACAGTTCCAGAGGCTGAGAAGTCTGAGATCAAGGTACTCAGATTCGGTTCTTGTGAGGTCCCCCTTCCTGGCTTGTCTACAGCTACCGTCTCACTATGTGCTTACATGGCAGAGAGAGGAAGATCTTGGGTCTCTTCCTCTTCTTACAAGGACCCTAATCCCATTATAGGGTCTCCAACCTCATGACCTCATCTAAACCTAATCATGTCCCAAAGGTCTCACTTCTCAATACCATCATATTGAGGGACGGGGCTTCAATACATGAATTTTGAAGGGATACCAACTCCCTCCATAACCAAATACAGATGAATTAACTAATTAGTTAATAATGTGTTTTCAGTTTTTTGCTTACAACAGCCCAGACAATGTCAAGGGCACAAATGGAAGGAAATGTGTGACTTTCTGATAATTACCTTCAAACCCAAAGACTTGGGGCTACTGGGTTGGCACTCATTAAGTGATTGGTTACTCCCCAAGAGTGGTCCCCTGACACTCATCAGGCTAGCTAGCCCAGGCAGCCCTTTGATCTGTCCTCACCGTCCCTTCCATCCCACCGGCAAAACGTTGTGGTTCCTAGCCTTCCTGTTTTATAGCCAAGCTGTCTGAAATGTAATAAGGGTTTTTTTTTTTAAAGAACACCTGGGATTTTAATGAAAGTTCAGGGATCCAGCCAAAGATATTTTTCTAAAAGAGAAGCAATATCTGTTTTTGGAGACAGAACATTTCATAACAGAGATTTCATATATTGCAAAGGATAAAAAGTGACATGGGCCAAGCCCTCAAAGGAACTACACTGCGGGGTTGGATGTGCATGCACGTGTATGTGTGTGTACCCATTTGTGTATACACATGCACACATATGTGCATGTTTAATACTCAACCTGCCTAATAAGGACAGAGTCAGGGAGACAAATGTACTCAGTTACTTAAACCATTCATATATTAAGGCAGTCAATTTATGGAACAACATAAGAGCCTGTCTCTTAAGGGCAGGAGATAATCTTTTGTTCTCCCTGATGATTCCTTTTGATTTAAAAGTATTGGCTACAAGACTTCCTACAAACAGCATTAGATGAGAATTCAACTTCTCCAAGGGCCAGGGAGCAGGTATCTACCACACATCTAGTAGAAAGGGACCATGAGGGATGCTATAATTCCACGCCACTCATACTCCATGGTACAGAAATTTAAAATAAGATGAGACCGCAGTGTCATAGCTGCAAGTTTGGCAAGATTATTTCACCTAGGAGTTTTGTTTTTTACAAATTCATGCTTGCTGTTTAGAAAATCCATGATAACCTCCATTCATCAAGCCAGGCAGGGGCTATTGAAAGTGATGTCCAAAGCCCCTGGCTTCTTCAAGAAACCTGAAAAGCCTACACTCACACTAGTGTGGGCAGGGGTGTACTCATGCCCATTCAGGCTCACGCGGGGGAGTGTAGATACTGTGAAATGGAGTCATTAGTAGAAGACTTGTTAGGAGGTAGCAGGCCACCTCAGGCAGAAGTTTCCAAGGCTTGGAAACTTCTGGTGTCTCCCCATCGCCAGACTGATGCAGACACTGGCCCTCAGTGTCCACATCATTATGAATAAAATGAGACGATTCACATGGAATGTACCAAGTCCGGTGGAGGAAAAGGGACAGCATGGCTTTTCTCTCAAGGGGAGCAAAAGCCTTGGCCCTTGCTGTGACCAGCCTTTATTGGGTTTCCCCCACCTATTACATGATGGTCCTCATTTACTGTGCACAAGTTTGCTTTAGGTGGTTACCTTTTACAACAAACAAAGGAACCAATGCCGCTAATCACATCACAGAAGAGGGATATTTGCAAATGAAAAGGCAAAAGTGGTTGAACCAGTTACACTCATCCTTGAAGGTTTAGCATGGTTTTTAGGAAGTTACTTTGCAGTAAATGTCCTCAATTCAGGATGAGGGAGTCTTTTAGCAAGAGCAAGAATCAAAGTGACCTAGGCACATTGCAGGCCTGATTCCCCATGGGAGAAACTATCCGTGGGCATGGGTCCTGTGCATCTCCGAGTGGGAGCTGGGCCCACATCATGCAGAATGGTCTCCTACACCAGACAGTGTGGCACTTCCATAGGGCCAGCAACTGCAGATGGTTCCCTACTGAGACAGCTGAGGGGGAGGCCACCATGAGTCTGTGTAAAGTCTCAGCCAAGGTGCTGGTTGGGCACCATCACTGGGCCTTAGGATGTGAAACAGGGAGCTGAGCTGTGGTATTAGCCCCATTTCCCTGACATTGTGAATGGTATTTCCCTGGATCCAAACGGCAAAGGATAAGAAGGTGATTTTTTGAGAGGTACCATGCTGGACAGGCATCTCAACCCTAACCATTAAACCATCAATTAGGCTAAATCACCCACAACCTAGCTTTCTACATTGATTCCAGTTTGTGATGGTAAATACTGAGTCATGAGATATTAATTATATCACACACATCATATATTTATCGTTATATATTTTGCTATAAGATAAATATGTTCTTTAAGTGACAACAGCAGGAAATACTAGTTTCAAGCCCTGAAAGGCTAGCCAGTAAAATAAAATGAGAACAATGTGCAAGCACCACCTAGAGAAACCCATGGATGGAAAGTAAGTATTTAGGAATCAATTACCAACGCAGAATCAGGAAGGGACATGGAAGATTCTCAAAGTGTACGGAGCACAGGGGTTTCCACAACTGGCACAAGGGATCCTCATGCCAAAGGGAATAGGTTCATGTGCCATCTGTGTAGGGGACAAGCACTGGAGCAGGAGATAGAAGATCCAGGACCTCAGTTGCTGCTCCCTCCCCTAGCACTGCGATCTTAGCCTCCGATCTCCCATCAGTGTAGTGGGGATCATGTCTGCCCAGCCTACTTCCTAGTGTTAATGTACAGAAAACACCACATATAGTAATTTGCATACCAATCAAAAAACAGTATATAAATGTATTGAGATCTTATTGCTCTACCTCAGCCCAAGACATAAAAGTATCGCCAGTAAATCATTTCTGTTTCATCAACATAAAGTCTTGGAAAAAGGAGAACGTACCTACAAGAACCCTAAGAGAAGGAATAAGCCATATGAAAAAGTGGGCCAAGAAAATCAAATATCCCCCCACGCCTAACAATCCAGCCCTGCTGGGGGTAGTACACTTAAATGAAGAGAGAGGCTTCCAGAGAGCTTTGTAGACTGACTATCAAAGTTCTTGCTCAACTGAACTGAAGCATTGCAAAGTGGCCACCACTAAGACTCACCAAGGAATTCCTCATATAAACAGCAGTCGATGTCAATTAACCTTTGTGAACATGAAAAATAAATGGAAAGGTTGAGGAATTAACAAGGACACAAACACAGAACCCAGATGCAAGCATGTTACTGTAAATGTGATAATCACATGGTGGTTAATTTAAGTATAGTAGGGAATGGCTCTCATGATAAAAGATCTTTTCTAAAAATGGAAGTGTATTAAAAATAGAGGCCAACTCTAATCTGTATTTCTCTGTATAGCACTCTGATTAATCCCACATCTGCACTGGAAGTGCAAATATTTATTGAGGATACCATATTGGTGCCTTCTGAATGTCTGAAGAATCAGTAAATACATTGTACTCCACTGTGTAACATTCAACTTACTTAATTGAAGATTTAAATAAAATTAATTAAATTTATAAGTTATGAAGACATCTTTTCCTCCGAGGGGTGGGAATTCATGGAATATAGAACTGAATGACACCACTTGAGTCTAATATCAGCCTCAGGGCAATGATGCAGGTGGAACCTGTCACCCCTATCCCCCGACCTAGCCCCCTCTCTTTATATCCCACCTCCGTCCAGCAATGCCCACATGCATGTGTGTGGATAACCCAGAAGACAGACTTTGTACTCAGGTGAGTCTGTGTTCTAATTTCAACTGTCCCACCATGAACATGTTATTTAACTAATTTCTATTTTTTTAAAAGTATTCCTTTCTATCTGTCAGAGGTTTGCTAGATGCCAGAAACACAATGATGAGTAAGACAGATGTTAGCCTATTCTCATGAAATTTCTATTCCAGCCCTGTTAAACTGTTTCCTCATCTATAAAATAAGTAAGATAATACTGACTTTGCAAAGTCATCAAACAAAATCAAGTTTTGAAAATTGTATTATATAATACTTAATAAACACTCAATAATTATTAAAATCCCTATATTACTTTCATATTTGACAATATAAGGTTAATAAAGTTTACATTCCTTTTGTGTATTTAAGATTGTTTTCTAATGCTTTATTTTTCCCCTTAGATTACAAATTCTCAAATTTAGGGAACATAATCCTTTATAGCTGTTTGGTACCTTAGAAAGCAGTTTATTCACACAATTCTTCAATAAATATTTTTACTGGGTGCCAAATAAGTAAACAAATAAATAGATCAATTGTTTGTTCATTGTATTAATAAGGAAAATTAGAGCAAAATAAGAGGGAAAAAAGAGTGACAGGGAAAGGGAAATGTTATTAGAGTAGCCAGGGAGAACACACTGATATGGTCATATTTAGGCTAATCTGAGAATTGAGGGTACAAGCCATGTGAGTTTCCAAGAAAAGAGTTTTCAAGCAAAGGAAACAGCAAGTGCAGAAGTCCTGAGAGTTAAGTGTCTTTGGAAAGAGCAAGGAGGCCAGTATGGCAAAATTATTCATTTTATGAGACAGGAAGTTGAGGCCTAGAGAAATGACTTTGGCAGATCCAAGTATATGAGGTAATTTTAGCTGCAGCAACAAAATGAACAAATGCTCCAATGCAAGAAAGTATATGTCATATTTATATAAATTACAATACCAGGGTGCCAGAGCAGCAGAAGACTCTCCTCCAACCAGTGATTCAGAGACCCAGGATCCTTCCATACTGTGTCTCTGCCATCCACAACCCATAGCTTCCAGGCTAACTCGAGGTGTCAATTTTCTGTGTATGACAGGAAGAGATTATTGAGGATTACACATATAGGAAGTCTGTAATAGGCAAAGCCATAAAGTGTCACACAGCAATTCCATTTCCACTCAGCTACTGTGTAGTCATTGGCCACCATCTATCGCAGGGCGACTGGGAAATGTAGTCCAGCAGGAAGATGAGGAAAGGGGATTTGGTGAGCAGCTAGCCAGTCTCCACCAGGTCAGGTCACCTTCTTCCCAGCCCTGTGCATTCTTCCTTTGCAATACACATATATGTGTATGAAAATAATGCTTTCTATAAAGTAGTCTCTATATTAGTGGTAGTTGGTGCTAACAATGATATGAGACAGGAGATAGAAGAATTCCTAGTTATCTCCTGCCAGCCAAAACACATTCTATTGGGCAAGTACTTTAATCTTACTAAAATGGGAATAATGGAGTGAAGGATTGAACAGAGATATGTTGTAATGAGGAAGGAAGATTCATAGACAGAAAATCGTATCATCGTCCCACTTCATCTGCCTCCACTGGTTCACACGATCAAGCTGCAGGTTGACGACCAATTGCTCTCTCTAAATTTTCTTACT
Source organism: Phyllostomus hastatus (assembly GCF_019186645.2). NCBI lineage: Eukaryota > Metazoa > Chordata > Mammalia > Chiroptera > Phyllostomidae > Phyllostomus > Phyllostomus hastatus. The sequence continues at coordinate 13,730,984 of NW_025333977.1, read as the reverse complement.
CCAGCATCTTAGCAGATTATTGTGAAGACCATGTAGAGATTACACATACAAAAATAAAATTGAGGTATCACTATTGTTATAAAATGTAATTATAAATTAATAGAAAGAAAATATCTCTGTTAGGGAGACAAAAAAGTTGGAGCCATATAATCAAACTGGATTATTCTATAGAAACTCTTTTTTATATCAAAAAAAGACCAATGAAAACTTTCAGAAGCAATATAAATCTAAGAAAAACACGATTACCAGAGAATATCTCTGTATATAAATAACCATCTTCTCTAGTTTTAAATTTCAAAGGGTAGTGCTAAAATGATAAATTAAAGCCAAATGACCCCTTCCCCTACAGAAATAATGATATCAATATCATGAATAAACATAAATCAAAGTTTGGGATGAATGAAAGTGGTCCAAGTACTCATTCAACAGATAGTATTACTTAAAATATCAGGCTGGATTTTATTTAAATAGTAGTCATTAATGACCAGAAAATACAATGTAAATTAAATCTACTACTGATTTGAAATTGAGTAATGCATATAACAACTTGAAAATGCCCCCCAAAATAAATAAAAATCATGAAAAGATTAAAATAATATATAGCAAAAATTAGGAAAGTGTCTACCAACTTGGAAAAAATAAGAGGTGAGTTAATACCATTTCATTTTAATAAATATTTGCTGAGTACTCACTATGAGTACTTTATGCAGAGTATCTCTTAAAAATGATTCTGTTAATCTAGATATCTGAAAATAGTTATAATTCCTCCAAATCTGGGCATATGCTTTATAAGTGTACTTACATCCGGCGCCAAGATTTTTCTTTTTACAAGGACAGGTTGATGATGTGGTGAATTGCTGTGGCCTTGGGAACATGCTTGATGGAGTTAATTAAGTGGTAATGAGTAATATATCGGCATGAGGTACACAAAACACAAAGAGAGTTCTCCTTTCTCAGAACTCATTATACTTACTTCCTATTCCACTTATTTGCCAATTAATCATTGATCATGTGCTGCCCATGACATTTCTTGTCTTGTCAATCTCTATTAATACATCATTCTTATGCTGGTTTAATTTCTTTATCTTGCCTCTCTAATACCGAGAACAGAAACCATATATAACATGTTTTGACTTCTTTGAAATCACTTGTGTACACAATAGGTGCCAACTTATAATATCTGTTGATATCATGAAAGAATTCAGAATCTGGGAATCTTTTAGTTTAAGTCAGATGAGACTAAAAGTAAATCCAAAGTAGAATATAGTCTTCTCTCTATAACTGAGGATCTGAGGTCTCTATTGGAAGTGCTAGGGTTAATCTATATCAGTAATTGTAGGAAAAGCTTTGAGTAGAAGAAAATGCAGGCATGATGTGGAGATAGACTGGGAGAGAGAAGGAAAGACCAATGGATTTAAAAAGACATCATAACCAAACTTCATAAATCCACCTACCAAAGAGATAACTAATAGCTCTAAAACCTCACATCCAACAACAAATAAAAGATTCAGAGTGAATGGTCAGTCAGAAAAGACTTTTAATGATATTATTCTCATTGTGTAAAATCAGACTTCATAATGAATCAAACTTTTAAAGTGCAAACATTCTGTATACAGAAAATGTTAACTTATATAATGAGGTATATTTGATTTTTAAATGAATTCATTGGAATCATGTCACAATCAATTAATATTTTGTTCAAGATATATTTTATTTTTAAAAGTATAAAAGTATGAAGAAAATACTCCAATAGATAGAATAACAGCCCCTTCAAGATGTCCACATCCTTAAAGCTATAACTGTTACATTAAATGGCAAATGAGAAATAAAGTTACAGATGCAATTAAATTAGCTAATCAACTGACCTTTAGAGAGAGTGCCCTGGATTATCCAGGTGGGTCCTTAAATGTGGAGGAACAAGGAAGAATCAATGTCGGAGTGATGAGGAAGACTTACTAGCCATTACCAGCTTTGGAGATGGGGAGGAGGGCCGCAAGCCAAGGAGTGCTCGGGTCTCCAGAAGCTACAAAGAATAAGGGAAAGGATGCCCCTCTGTAGCCTCAAAAAGAAACATAGCTTTGCTGATATCACTTTTCTTTTTTCTACTGACATCTTAATTTTAGCCAGTGTGACCTGTGTTAGACTTCTGACCTCCAGAAACATAATAAATTTGTGTTGCTTTAACACACTAAGTTTATGGTAATTTTTATAGCAGCAATATAAAACTAATCCAAAGACCAAACATATTAAAAGCCTTCAGACTACTATTTATTTGACATTAATCTCAAATTCACTTAAAAATATAATAAAACAAAAGGTAAGCTTTTAAAAATTAGTTTGCAGCATCAATAAAACAAGTAAACCAAAAACAAGAACATGGAAAGTAACAATAGCAACAAAGCCCAAATAGGATAATACTTATTTCTAGAAAAAATATCCTAAGACTCAAAAGCATTTTGTGATCTTAAATTCATCCTCTCTGGACCGCTGTGTAGCATTTTTCCTTCATAGTGAGGTGCAAGGTGTAAACACCTTAAGAAAAATGTCATAAAATGTGTCTCAGAGAAAATGGTAATGTGCCTTAGCCCTCTCTCCCCCAAGTGTATTGCTTCGGGGTAGTCCTAAACTCTACTTTAGCTTTAATTTCAAAGGGAATAATATAATATTTGCTTCAAGTTTTCTGATGAGATGAGGTACTGTACTAGGAATGGCAAGCAGGTGGACTGTGACAAGGTCAAAATAAACTGCTCCCAGGGTAGTAGCAAAACTCCAGCTGTTCATCACTTCATCGCAGGCAGCATAGGGAGGCAGCATGGCAGGAGGGTACTGTACTTATTCTTATCACTGATTTGTTAATGTTAAGTTGAATTCAGTCTTTTAATTTTAAGAAACTCCAAAGTTCAAATTCCACATACTCCATGTTTAAGTACAAATGAGTATATAAAAATAAGCCAGCCTGTATCTAAAGGAATAGTAAATCCACTCAAAGAAGGCAGGGAAGCAATGATCAATCACTCCTTACCAAAGGCATCATCCATAATCAGTTACAAGAGAATTCAGATGGGCCAGGCCCTAAGCTGACAGGTTAACTTTAAAAATCATCCCACTTTTGTGTTGCTTTAATTGCAGAGAAGAGACTGGGGATCAGGAGACCCAGGTTCCAGTGTTGACTTGTCCAATAAGTGATCTCGGTGAGTCTAGGGTTTTGTTTTGTTTTTACCTTGATAAGTAAGGACATTAAACTAAATTAATGTGTCCCAACATTTGGGATCTATACAAGTAGAAATAATAAATGAACTGCTAAAAGGTAGTAAATAATATTGATTCTCAAAGTAAAAAAGTTATTTCCTTTTCAATGTTCTTTTTAACTTTTCTAAGAAGGTCAATGAGAAAGTCTCAACCTGGTGCTGGTAGAGTTTAGACACCCTCCCTAATACTAGTAAATCTCCTTTTTTAACAAAAAGAGGGTGGCCTTGAGTTCAGATCTTTACAAAGGCAAAGTCTTTAGCTAGAACTAAAATATCGCTCTTTTCAAAATCTTTAATTTAATCTGTATTTAATTTCATAGTTTCTCCTACCCTCTGCTCTCCCTTCCCTCTGGCCATCACCACACTGTTGCCTGTAGCTATTTTTTATGACATATAAAACTGATTTTATTTGTGGTATAAAATAATTAAATAAAAACAGAGAGTTAATTTAAAGATAAATACTAACTAAAATAAACAATATATAGGTGCTAATTACACATATATAAAAAATCTTAAAAAGGAGATACCCAACTGATTTTAAGTTCAAGAAACAGTGAAATACATTATTTCTATAATCCTTTTACATTCTAACATTCTATAAGCCGATAATTAAAAACCCTGCCTCTAATATCAAGGCAACTTTTTGAAACACTATTTCATGTAGTTGCTAAGGTAACTCTCGGAATTGTTCTATTATTGAATTAATATGTACATGCCTTATTTCCCCACAATAAATAGCAAATTGTCGAAAGCCAAGAAAAGTAACATCTGTCTCATTAATGTATATTGAATGGATTCTTGCTTCTCTTATATAAGGATGTTTCTGGACCTAAAAAGAATCCTAGATTAAAAACCATACTTAGGTCAGCATAACTATGTTGTTTTCCTGTTTATACTTTATATGCCCTTGGAAATGTTAAAAAGATAAAGCTCTTTGGTCATTGTCTCAGACTTCAAGTTCCTCCAAAACCATGTCCTCACCTACTATTTGAAAGCTCAAGCCTTTGACTCAAAGTGATATTTTATTACTGGCATGCACTATCTTATCCTTGTCCTGCAGGGAAGGTGTAAAAGGTGAACATCCCATTTATAATCTCCCAGGCCAGGTCTTGTGGTACAAAATCAGGAGAAAGATGAAAGGAGTAAGACTGCCAAAAGCCAGACCAGACAAGAAACGTCATGAAAGTATAAGAACTACTGACCTTTGTGGGCCTCACAGAATGATGGCTTGTTGCATGTGTTAGAGGAGGATGAAGAAAAGGAGTTGAGGCACGGTAAGTGATGAGGTTCAAAATAAAGGTATTACCCTCTGAACAGAAATTAAGTAATCCATGAGCCAGGCTGCCTTGATCAGCTACTTGTTGGTTGTATGACACTGAACACATTGCTTCACCTCTTTTGCTTCAGTTTCTTCAGCTGCAAAATGGGCTAGTAATAGTACCTGTCTCATGGGTTTCTCTGGGGATTATATTAACATTAATACACGTAAGTGCCTACCGTAGTCCCTTCAGCACAGCATGTGTCCTATGTTGTCTCTCATTGTAGCACTACCGCCTCGCATTGTTTTTATCCATTTGCATGTCTTTCCCTGCCACACTGTGCCCTTAAAAGACAGGACCTGTGCTTTATTCCTCCTATTTCCAGAACGTTGAACAATCCATAGCACATAGTTGAACCTTAATAAATTCTTCTTGAAGAAGTTTATTAACAGACTAATGCTACTACAAAGATACCATCAATATACAGCCCAATTCCTTAAAGGAGGATACAATAACACACGTGGTCATTAAAACTGGAGAACAAAAAGGGCTTAACTATAGTTATGGAATTGAAACCTAAATTAAAAATACACATTGTGCATCAAGAAAAAAAAATGACAGGAAAGAAAGAGTGAGGAGTTGCATGGAGCATTATCATTTTATGCCAAGAATTTTACAGCTCAATCTGGTCTTTCATACACACACTGTAGAAGATAAATAATTTTTTCACCAGCCCTTTATTTTTCTGTCCACTATTAATTAACATAGTGCGAGGGACTTAGTCAAGCTGGCTAGTACAGTACAGAATTTGGATAAGGACTTGATGAGGAGCATTGTTTTCCAACAGCTGGCCGAGAGGCTCTCTGTCAACGTGTTTAATAGTTTCTTCAAACTTTATAATGCCACCACCTGGGACTCTGAAGCTTGTTTCCCAAAACATGATAAAACTGAGACTCACTCTCAAATTAAAGTGTTCTGAAAGGGCATGCTAGATTTTTGAAAAGATAATATAATATTTAATGTTATAATTCTAAAAAGAAGACAATTCTAAGGAGGAAATGATGTAATAAATGCAATGTTTTTAAAGTATAGTTTGTAAACCAAAGTTAGTTTATCTCCTTTATAACATATTTTCTCTTCTTTTGAGGGGCTGGGGATTATTTTAAACAATACATTGAATGCCCATGGGTGTCTAACTTTGCTGGTGTACTTTTTTCCAAGCTGAATCCAGAAAAACAACAAAAATTTTCATTCACCTCCTGGGAGCTAATTAGTGGAGAAATTGCATGCTAAAAAAGCCATCTCCGAACACCACATGTACTTCCTTTAAAAATGTAATTTACCTCTTATGTTTGAATTTACTAGACAGTTCTAAAAATGAGCCAATCTGAGATTGTTGGAAACTTGTATGGTTTAATATTTTCTGAACTTGGCCTGCACATTTGATTTGCAGAAATTTCAGCCACTTGTTAATGTGATGGCAATGGAAAATGGCTGTTTTCTTTTTGCTTGCTACTATTTTGATCTAGAGAACAAAGATGCAAAGATTCCAAACCATCAAACAGGTCTACTGAGATTTGGAACATTTAATGTCTCTACATTGTTTCTGCCTTATCAATTAATCAGTCTATATATTAAACAATACTAAGTACCAGAGAACTAATGAAGATCATGGGCTTTGGCATAGATTCAATTGTAGCCTTGTTGATAATTGTTTTTTAAATCAAGTTTAACTTTTCAATTATAGTTGACATAAAATATTATAGTAGTTTCAAGTGTACACCCCAGTGACTAGACATTGTATAACTTGCAAAGGGATCATCTCAATAAATCTCAAATATTATTGACTATATTCCCTACGCTGTATTTTACAACCCCATGACTATTCTGTTACTATCAATTTGTACTGCCTGATCTCTTCACCTTCTTCACTCATCTGTCCAACACTCCTCTCATCTGGCAATCATCAAATGTTCTTGTATCTATAAGTCTGTTACTGTTCTGTTTGTTCATTTATTTTGTTTTTTAGATTCAACTGTTGATAGATATGGATTTATTGCCATTTTATTGTTCATATCTTTTCCTCTTCTTAAAGAAAGAAATGCCTTTAGCATTTCATGTAATAATCATTGGGTGGTAATGAACTTCTTCAGCTTTTTCTTGTCTGGGAAGCTCTTTATCTGTCCTTTGATTCTAAATGATAGATTTGCTGGGTAGAGTAATGCTGGTTGTAGGTCCTGGCTATTCACCACTGTGAATATTTCTTGCCAGTCTCTTCTGGCCAGTAAAGTTTCTGTTGAGAAGTTAGCTGACAGTCTTATGGGAGCTCCCTTGTAGGTAACTAACTGTTTATCTCTTTCTGCTTTTAAGATTCTCTCTTTGTCTTTAATCTTTGTCATTTTAATTATGTTGTATCTTGGTGTGATCCTCTTTGGGTTCATCTTGTTTGGGACTTTGCACTTCCTGGACTTCTACGTCTACTTTCTTCACCAGGTTAGGGAAGTTTTCTGTCATTATTTTTTCAAATAGGTTTCAATTTCTCAGTCTCTCTCTTCTTCCAGCATCCTCATCGTGTGAGTATTTATATGCTTTAAGTTGTCCCCAAGGCACCTTACACTATCCTCATTTGGGAGGATTCTTTTTTCTTTTTGCTATTCTGATTGGGTATTTTTGCTTCTTTATATTACAAATCACTGTTTTCTTTCTCAGCTTCATCTACTCTACTGTTGATTCCCTGTAAACTATTTTTCATTTCAGTTAGTGTAGCCTTCACTTGTTACTGGTTCTCTTTTATGATTTCCATGTCATTTTTTATGTTGTTAAAGTTCTCTCTAATTCATCTACTCTTTTCCTAAGTTCACTGAGCATCCTTATAACCAGTGTTTTGAACCCTGCATCTAGTAGATTGCTTGTCTGCATTTTGTTTAGCTGTTTTCTGAAGTTTTGTTTTATTCTTTCATTTGGGACATGTTTGTCTCCTCATTTTGGCAGCCTCTCTGTGCTTGTTTCTCTATGTTAGGTAGAGCTGCTACCTCTCCCAGGCTCAGTATAGTGGCCTGATGTAGTAGGTGCCCTTAGGGTACAGTGGCACAGCCTCCCCATTCACCCAAACTGGACACCTCTGGTGCATTTCCCCCTCCCTGTGTAATCTGTATACTCCTGCTTGTTGTAATTGAGTCTTGATTGCTGTTGTCAGGTCAATGAAAGGGAATTTAACTCCAGGTCAATCAGCTGCAAAAACTGGCTGCAACCATCACCATCATGGAGGATCAGCTGTGCAGGGACACACCCACAAAGCAGGACTTACTTCAGTGGGGCTCTGGTTCCTGCTGAGTTAGTCCCTTGAGTGTGTCACTTGTGGAGTTGGTTGAATGGTGCTTCGATGTGATCTAAAGTTGTCCACAAGGTACACTGGCTCTGGGAACTCCTAAGAGGTGCAGGCCAAGGTCAGCTACTGCCCGTGTTCTGTGCCTGGGGCCACCTGGCATGAGCTACAAAGAAATATGCAGATGGCTGCTACTTGTCCTAAGCTTCAAGGTGCCTTGGAGAGGCCAAGTTGTGAACCAAGGCAGCTGTTGCTAGTGCCAGGCCTGGGACTAGCTGTCATCACTGTTGCTAGTGCCATTTAGTGATTGGTACAGGGCATGTCAAGGCCAGATCCTGCTTGTTTAGGGGAATTAGGAAAGTCTAAAGCATGAGCTAAGGTAGACCATTCCTATAGAAAAGCAATTGGAAATAGCTTAGGAGGCTCAAAAGTTGGTGGGGTGGGGTCTTAGAATCACCAGGGCAGGGTGAACAGTGATAGCCAGGTTGATAGTGACTCAGATATAACACCTGCCTGCTGGCTCTGAGGGGGTAAGGGCTCAGAAAAGGAATAATGGCCTCTGCCAGCACTTTTGTCTGGAAGGGCAAGCTATTGCCCTGATGTCAGAGATTTCATTTCCTTCCTGCATGTCGCTGGTACCTTTTGAGCTGCTCCTCCAATGCTGGAACTCATAGGGAAGGTGTCAGAGTAAGTCTGTGCATTGGCCCTTTAAGAGGAACAGCCTGGGACTTCAAAAGCACTCTGTCTCACTCATCCATAATCCCTGATAGTTTTTACAGACAGAAGTTAAGGGGACTTCTCTTTTTGGCGCTGAAACCCTAGGCTAGGGGGCCTGGTATGGGGATGGAGGCTCCTGTTCCAAGATACCCCTGGCCATTTTTATCCAACCCGTGTGGGTGTGGGACAAGCCCATTCCACGGTTCCACCCCTCCTATCAGTCTTCATGTGTCTTCTTCCTTATATCTAAGTTGTAGGACTCCTGTTCAGCTAAATTTCTGGTGGTTCTGAATGATGGTTCTTCTATAGTTTAGTTGTAATTTTGATATGGTTGTGGGAGGGTGCAAAGACCACATTTACTTACTCCACCACCTTGACTGGAATCCTTGTTGATAGTCTTAACAGTAAACTTGATTTTACCCTTAAAATGTGGTAGTATTGAGGTAGCAATCTTAATAATTAGCAAGTAATCTCGAGTGTATTAGTATAAAAAATATGTAACTATGATGTATATTACATAATTTGCTAATAAGATTAACAGTTGAGTTGGTTGGTTCCCCCAGAAATTCCTAAGTGGCTCATGTCTGAAGTACAAAGTTTCAGATATGCAAATTTTCAGACATATAAATAGTCCTTATGAGAAAAACATTTGATGATTGTGATTAATTCAGTTCAGAGCACCCAAGTGTCAATGAATAAAAGTGCATTACAGTATTATTGTGTACGGTGCCAGGTGGGTACTTAAAATATTGGAGGGACAGCTTTGTAAAGTATATGATTGTCTAACCACCATGCTGTATATCTGAAACTAATATGAAATAAATTGAATTAAATTGTCATTCAAAGATAAAGTATAGAGCATGATGAGTTGAAAATTAATCAATTAGTTAATTAATTAATTAATAAGCATTTGATTATTCCCAAAATTTAATGAATGGTTGTATTAATTTGCACATATGAAAAAAATCTTAAAACTTTTTTCCAATAAAATCTAGATATTTCTAAAGAGCATTCCTATAAAACAAATATGTTGGCATAAGTAATAAAAATACAACTAGAAGAGAAAAGCCTTTTTATTTTTATAATTAACTTCATAACCAAGACTGATACTTTCACTAGGATATTTGACTCCCTTTGTTTTGCTTCTAATATCTATTGCTTCCAACATATAACTCCTTCTCCTAGCAGGGGATGATTTCAATTGCATTTCAAATTATGAATTTCCCTCTCCCAGGTTCTAAACCCTAGAGCACTTTGTGGTTCTGCATTTTTTTAAAGGGAATGTTTGGGCAATGCCAAATGTCTCCTTCCATGTTGAAAGCTCACAGCCTCGTATATTTATTTGCTAGGAAGATAGCTGGAAATAATTAAGATCCCCAAAACCATTTTGCTGGGTACTCAGAGTTCTGTCACTCAAACTTTTAATTATAAACTGACATCTAATAAAGCAGAATGTCAGAGAGCAACCACTCGCCTGGCAGTTTTACTGTGGACCTTGCTATATCAAAGCCTGCCTTGTTGATCATTTTTAATTAAATAAAAGGCAAGCCCTCCCAGAGCAAGAATTACAATGTAAGTCAGCTTTTCAGTGGAGCAGCTGTGTAAACGGGTTCTAAAATTAGTCTAGTCATTTCCAAGCTGTGTTTTACAGCTTCAATGTGTCTTCTGCAGCCATGTCAGAATAATAAAATGAAATTTCTCAAGAACATCCCAGTCATTTTGGGTTCAGTCCATTTTAATGGTGTCAGAGCTAACTCAAACCTCCCAGTTTTAAGCAGTCTGGGTGTAGGGACATGTGATCAGAAGTGCCATTCGAGAAGAGTGTTTGCTTTAATTTAGATGGTGTTGACAGAGTGATGGGTACTGTAATAAAACCACCCCGCCTCTTGCCCAGGGGGTGTGTAATCTAAACAAGACAAACAAGAATGTAATGAACAACTTGGGCTGACAAGCAGTGGCTAGTTTCAGATTTCAGACGTCCTGTCCTTTATTAGGACAGTAACGAGCAACTTTTTCAGTTCCTATTTCTAATATTTATTTTTGCAGGACAGCCAGTAGGGGTAATCATAGGAAAATACTTATGCAAGAGATGTTTGCCATTAGCCCTCCCCTGACCACCAGAAGAAGGAGAAGGAGGAAGTGAAGGAGGAGAAAGAGGAGGTGGAGGTGAAGGAGGAGAAGGAGAGGGAGAAGGAGAAGAAGGAGGAGGGCATGGGAGGGGTAGGAAACAAAACTTGAAGTGGATTTTAACCCTTTCCTAACCCAAACTCCCTCACTCTCTGTCTTAGCAGATCAAAAAGGCAATGGGGAGAGGACAGGCATGGGAGGACTGCAGCAAAAGAGAAGAGGAAGGGAATGAGAATGAAGTTGGCATTGCACAGGAGAACACTAACAAGAATTTGTTTGTTTGTTTGTTTGTTTATAAAGATTTTATTTTCAGACAGATGGGAAGGGAGAGAGAAACAGAGGGAGAGAAGCATCTCCCACATCCCCCACTGGGGACCTGGCCTGCAACCCAGGCATGTGCCCTGACTGGGAATCAAAGTCATGACCCTTTGATTTGCAGGCTGGTGATTAATCTACTGAGCCACAGCAGCCAGGGCACAGGAATTTATTTTATATCTCTATAGAGCACTCAAATACATACATAACCACAATAAATGATTTCACAGTGAGCACTTGCCTTTCTTATCATTTGTTAGTGATAATCTAATGTTGCTAATGTATATAGCACCATGAGAATCTGAGATATGAAGGACACCAGATCTTGCAGAATCACCAATGTTTTCTTTACAGAAATAGGTATTCTAAGGCTAGGAAGATTATAAACCATCTCTGACCTGGGAGAAGGGTCAGAGATTAACAGGGAGAGAGAGAGGGAGATTATGTCAAAATAACACACTGGCCAATGCTGAACCCATACAAAAATCTTAGAACCAGTAGCTCAACCTATTCACAGCAATTTACCCACCACCTGCCTGGGCAGGAACTGTCCTTGTAGGTTACAGAGGATTACACAGGGCCTTAATGAGATCAAGGAACTCTAAAGTGGTCATTCTAACCCGTCTGTGGTGATCCTTTCCTGTGTATTTAAAAAGTGCTGTTTTACCTTATCAAGTGATGAGCACCACAAACATTCTAGGAACTCAACTTATTCTCTAAGTGACCTAAACATGGTGAGTAGAGGTATACCTCCTATGAACGTAATGAGGCTTAAGCTTCAAGGTCCCTGATTTGCACCACCCCTGTGAAATCTGGAAGTTACAGAATGTTCCAGAGGGGAAGGGAAGCCAAATTCCTGGTAAATTTCCCAAGTAGGTCTCAGAAGAAAGGGACCTGCATCCCCACATTTCTTCTAATTTGTTATGATTTCTTTCTCATTCAAAAGAGTTTCATTTTCATATCTAATGTATTCATAGCTTTGTGCTCCTTTTTTGAAAGAGGGCACTCAAAATTGCATAACATTCAGGCCCCAGAACACGTGGATCTGCCTCTCATGACAATTTTGGGAAGTTTCCATATGTTCTGTCAGCCTGCCTGTCGTTTGAGTAGTATAGCTGGGGTGTTGTCCAGGGGTAGTTATTATTAGCACCCCCTTTCACTCTCAAAAGTGTCTTGGTTTAAATGATAAATAATGTAGCCATTCTAAGTACAGCATAATAATAAGAGCAGAAACTCTGAATCAAAGTGTTGGGCTTAAAATCAATCACTGTCATTTATTAACTACGTAGAAATAACTTGTAAAAGTTATTTAACTTCTTTGTGCCTTAGTTCCCTCACATTTAAGATGGGGATAGTGACACATATGAGTACCTCACAGGTGGTGAGGATTAAATGAATCCATATATAGAAAGACTTAGAGCAGTGCCTGGCACAGAGGCACAAAATCTAACACTATGGGTTAGATTTTGTTGTTGTCATCATCATTATCATTAACTCTTAACTTGTCCTTTTAAAAACAAACCAATTAAGTATACATTTACAAGATAGGACCATGGCCATAAATAGCTAACAACAATCACTGAGTTAAAGATATCTTTATTGACTTTTGGTCACTTTTTTCCAGTTTGATTAAGATATAATTGACATATAACATCGTATTAAAGGTATACAACATAATGATTCAGTATATGTTTATATTGTGAAATGATTACCATGATACATTTAGTTAACATCCTTCACCTCACATAGTTAAACAATTTTTTTCTTGTGATGAGAACTCTTAGGATCTACTCTCTTAGCAACTTTTTAAAAAAGATTTTATTTATTTTTTTAGAGAGGGAAGGGAGGGAGAAAGAGAGAGAAAGAGAAACATCAATGTGTGGTTGCTGGGGGTCATGGCCTGCAACCCAGGCATGTACCCTGACTGGGAATCAAACCTGCAACACTTCAGTTCGCAGCCCGTGCTCAATCCACTGAGCTACGTGAGCCAGGGCTTCTTAGCAACTTTTAAGTGTACATTATTGTGAGCTATAGTCACCATGCTGCTGCATATTACATCCTCAGACCTTGTTTATCTTCTAGTCGGAAGTTTGTATCTTTTGACCACTTTCCTTCAATTCATGCTTCCTCACCCCCCACTCTGCCTTTGACAACCATCAATCTGTTTTCTGTCTCTATGAGTTCTGTTCTTTTTAGATTCCACATATACATGAGATCATAAAGAATTTGTCCTTTTTTAACTTATTTCACTTAGCATAATGCCCTCAGTGCTCATCCATGCTGTTGTAAGTGGTAAGACTTCCTTCTAATTTACAGCTGAATAATTTATATATATATATAAAAGTTCTTATCATCTTGAGTGTGTATATATATATGTATATATATACACACACACATATATATATACACATATATACACATACATATACATGTATATGTGTGTGTGTGTGTGTGTGTGTGTGTGTGTGTGTATATATATACACACACACATATATATATATATATATTTTGGACCTAAGTGTCCAAAACCACATATATATATATATCTGGTTTTGGACACTTAGGTTGTTTCTATGTCTTAGCTATTGTAAATAAATGATGCCGCAATGAACATGGGGGTATAGATACTTCTTAGACAAAGTGATATCATTTCCTTTGGATATAGACCCAGAAGTGGGATTGCTAGATTAGATGATAGCTCTATTCTTAATTTTTTTAGAAACTTCCATACTGTTTTCCACAGTGGCTGCAACCAATTTCCAACAGCAGTGCACAAGCCTTCCCTTTTCATCACATTCTCAGCAACACTTGTTATCTCTCGTCTTTTTTATAGCAGCCATTCTAATAGGCGTACACTATCTCACTGTGGTTTTGATTTACATTCCCCTGATAATCAGTGATACTGAGCATTTTTTCATGTACCTGTTGGCCATCTGGATGTCTTCTTTGGAAAAATGTCTATTCTGGTTTTCTGCCAATGTTTTAATCAGATTGTTTCATTTTTGCTATTGAGTTGAATGAGTTCTTTATATATTTTGGGTATTAACTCCTTATCAGATATATGATTTGCAAATATTTTATTTTACTCTGTATGTTGCCTTTTCATTTTGTTGATGGTTTTCTTTGCTGTGGAGCAGCTTTTTAGTTTAATGTAGTTCCACTTGTTTATTTTCTCCTTTGTCATCTTTGCTTTTGGTGTCAAATCAAAAAAGAATTAAGTTGTTCTTGAATTAAATTCCCTCACTTCATACTTGGAAAATTATTCCTTTCTGTGGAACTTATTTTTAATCATTAAGAACAGCAAATATGCCTGTAGAATATTTTATACAAAATCACTCTGGGAATTACCTAATCCCATGTAATTAATTGATCCCAGAGGACAACCTAAAATTAGTGATTCATTTAGAGGTAGAATTGAACTCAAAATAATAAGAATTTTCCCAAATCAAACACTGTCCAAATATGATACAGATAGGACTGGCTTGTTAGGTAGTGAGCTCCCAAACACTGAAAACATTCAAAAAGTGACTGGCTGATCAACCATCTGGAGATGTGATGCCTGGATTCTGTGTTAGATAGATGATTCAACTTGATGACGTCTAAGGTCATGTCCAACACTAAGAATGCATGTTTCCATCACTCTTAGGCAGGATACCTTATATCAGATAATCTCCTTCCCCTTCCAATACACTCAGTTCTCCTGACTGCTGCATTTAGTATGATGGGTTTTGTACTCTCTTTCCTAAGGAATTCTTGGCCTATTAATTCATGCTTGTTCTGGTAGAAGAAAAACTTCACAAGTAGAGATTCAAAATTCACAATAAATGCATTTTAAACATGCCAGGATTCTCCAAACTTACAAATAACATAGAAAAGTGGAAATGTTTAAGGGGTTCAAGAACTTTGTAATGAGGAAAAGTTTTAAATATTTAATGTGCCTGGCAAGGTCTTTTGGGGAGAGATTAATATTCAAATGCAGTTTGTTTGTATTAAAGTATTTAAATGCTATGCATTTAATATAAAATACATATTCTCAGTTCTTCCCTGATGCAAAATCACATTGGGAATTATGTGATCATGTGTAATTTGTTAAATGCAAATCACACTTTAAATATTCATATATCATATTTGCATTCCTTTTTTTATCAGTATTTTTAAAAGAGGGAGGGGAAGCAGAGGAGGGACAAAATCTAAAATATGTTCTACTGAGGAAACCAAAAAGAAACTTAATATGCATGGTAGACAGACACATTCCTATAACCACAGACAAGACAACCAGAGAAATCTGCAGATTTGAACCAAGGGGTGGATCAGAATCTTGAAGCCAAGTAGGATTTTGGGGTAGCTGGCCCCACCTTTCCCTTTAATCTTGTCCTCCCTTTACACGAGGAAAGAAAGGGTGAAAGAAGAGAAGTGGCCTGCACTTTGATAGACCAAGTGTGAACAGATGCTGGTTAGAGCCTACGATGGATGACCAGCCAACTGGGATGCTCCCTGCCCTACCTCCCTTCACTCTTCACTCACCCTGCTCTTTCTGAGAACTCATTAAGTAAACTCAGTAGAATCCAACAGCTGAAAACTAAAAATCAATAAGCACACTGATTGCTAATAGATAAATGGTAATGCCCAATGCTTACCAGAGTGCTCTGAATTATATTCTTACATAGCTGGCAGAAGTTTGAATTGATATAACCTCTTGGAAAGCAGTTTGCCAAACCTCATCAGAAGTCTTAAGTGTGTTAATGTCTTTCCTTCCAGTAATTTCAAATATAAGCATCTAAGTGCAAAGAAATAATGCTAAAACTGTAAAAAAAAAGCCTAACATGCCAAGGTTTATTATAGATTTATATAGTATAGCCAAAAGTTGAGAGTCGCTTAAATGTACAATAATAGAGAAATGGCTAGGAAAACTATAATTTATTCCTCTCATTAGGATATCATGTTATAATTAAAAATTACAGGTATGTAAAGATTCTATGGAATGTATAACACTTAATAAGGTACAAAACAGTGTTTTTAAGGACGAAGGATCCCACAATCTAAAATCAGAACTATGTAACATCCACCACATAGACAATTGGACACAGATAATTAGAACAATGAAAAGCACTCCGGGCTCTGATGTCAACACTTAGTTTCTTCTCCTTGCTAAGAAATAGCTAGGCTTGGGCCAGTAGTTCTAAAACTTTACTGTGGACAATCCTCACTCAGAGCCTGTAGAAAATTCAGATCCTGACTGTTAGGTCTGATTCAGGGATGGACATTCTGAAACAGACATTCTTGGGTCAAAGAAAATGTTTTCCTCAGCTTCCTTCTGGACTTTCCTTCTGCAAGGCTGCGTGGGTTCTCACGCCCTTGGCCCAGAGGACTAGTCTGTGATTGGGGGAATCCCTGCATTTGGCCTTTCCCTCATCTCCACCTGTGCTCTATGGGTGTCTCAGCTCAGAGTAAGGAGGCAGAGTCACAGGTAGGTTTTCTCAAATTTTCCATTATGCTTTATTAGTTTGCTAAATTTTAAAATGCATTTTCAAACAGAATTTAGAAAATAGGTGCTTTTATAAAACCATGGCCCTGAAACTATATTTAAGTTAACTTTTTGGAGGAATGCTAGAAGAGAGTAGCAAAAGAATGCTATAAGCTGTTTTTCGTTGGGGGGGGTTGAAGATCTAAAATTAAGATCTTTGTTTAGAAAAGATCGTATCTTTGCCTTCTGCATTTTACGTATTTCAAGTATAATACGATGTACTGGACAAACTACTTTTTGGGGGGAAGAGTGAGTGATCCTAACATCTTCTAGCATCATGATGGACCACAACTAAATCCTCTGAAGAAATATAACAAAATCATAGATTAACTTATACATACTTTATAAAACATTTTGAGGCTGAGGAGATATTCTCAAGAACTAAGACAGAAAAAAAAAAATGATGAGCTGAATCCTGTATGGTGCCAGTCCACAAACACTGATGAAGAACCAAATCAGAGGGTTTTCCTGGAGCCAAAGCTGATATCTGGGATCTTGTCCTTGGCGAGGTGAAGGAGCTGAACCTGATACTGGCACTTTAAGCCAGGACTCTTATAAGGGGTAAAGCATTCCAAGGTTGGCAAAACTTCAGATATCTCAGCAGATGAAAATCCAAATCTTTGCAGAAAAACAACTATAATTTAGACTCTCAGAATTTCTACAGCATCATTTCAGTCATATATGAGCTCACAATTAAAACTCACTGAACACAGAAGGAAACAAGCCTGCATACATAAGAGTCAACAGTTTGACAACAGACCTCCAAGGATTTCCAAAGTCAGCATTATCAGACACCCAATATAAAATAAATATGAGTATAGAAATGCAATGATCAAAAATATAAAACCGACATGATGGACAGATCAAGATTATACAAGATATGTTTAATTGGTCTCCCAAAGAAAGAGGAAATACAGAACATAGAAACAATTTTTAAGGAAATGATGGTCAGGAAGTTTCCATAACTGACCAGAAACATTTTATAAGTTATCTATTGCTACACAACAAAAATGATCTGAGAAGGAAGGTCTAAATTGCAATAAGGAAATAAATGAAGTGGAAATATAAATGCAAATCCAAGCAGATATGATAATAACAAAAACATATACAGTCCAATTTTAACAGCCAAAAATAAAAGAATAATATAATGGGCCACATTAGCATATGAATCAGTCAG
The DNA here is from genome assembly GCF_019186645.2 of Phyllostomus hastatus. Lineage (NCBI taxonomy): Eukaryota > Metazoa > Chordata > Mammalia > Chiroptera > Phyllostomidae > Phyllostomus > Phyllostomus hastatus. The sequence goes on along the minus strand of NW_025333977.1, from coordinate 13,713,292 downwards.
GAGCAGAGTGACCAGATTGTGAGTGTTCTCAGGTACTTCCTGTGTGCTTGCGAGCTTCCATTATTTTGGGAGGGGGCCTGACATACTAATAACTTGAGGCTTTGTTGGATTATTAAATATTCATAGTAAGATTTTAAGAAAATGCAATGTAAGAATAGAATATAGTATATATTCTAACCTGTGAGAGAGGGAAAACTGTAAAACGAAAACAAAACATAAAAAGAGGAAGGAGGGGGGAAACATCACAAAGTGGAAAATGTACACGTATAAATTCTAAAAGATAGTTGAAACAGTTCCAGATACTATGAGAAATAAAATAACGTAAATAAAATTGTCTTGCCAGTTACAAACAGAAGTTGTCTGATTGTAAAAGAAAAATTAAATTACCTTCTGTTTACAAGATACATACTTAAAAGAGAAGGCTACAGAAATGTTGAAATAAAAGTATAGAATAGGATATATCATGTAAGTACTAGAGAAAACTGAGAAAGCTGAGGTAGCTACATTAATATCAGTTTTTTTTTTTAAAAGAGAGAGACTTTAACACAAAAGGTCTTACACAGCAAAATGTCTTCTAGAAAGATAGAGCCTCCCTCATGGAAATTTTTCTGGAAGTAAAAACAAAAGCAAGGTGAGCGAGTCAGGACCCTGGGGTTCATGGAGATAAAAAGTTTCAAGAGTCCGTAGTAAGTAGAAATCAAGAAATACTGAACAAAAGTACTACACCTAAAGGTAAGACCACGTCTCTTGAAGATACTTCTAGGAAAAGTAGGGCTAGAGACAGAAAACCTTCCAGAAACAGATTTTGTTCTGAGAGACAGAGGAACAGCTACACAGGAAAGCCATATATTAACCATCTTATGATAACAATAGAAAAGGGAGCCTATAAGCTATGAAACTATGAAGGCCATTTTGGATGATCACCACACACCTCTGAAACCTTCTCCCCATAGCCCAAGAAAACACATCTCACTTAAATATGAAAGGAATACACTTTCTAATTTCATATAGATTGCCAGAAAAAAAAACATTAAAATGAACTGTAAACTATTCCAACAGGCAATGAAAACAAACCAGAAAAATGTACACTAAAAGAAGATGAAAACTACAATCTAATATTTCAAGTGCACTAAAGAAAATCAAGAAAACATAGTTTTAAAAAATATAGCACATATCAGATATAAATGAAGTCAAAAACAAAATGGTTATACAAGAGAATAAAATGTGAGAGTATCAGAAATGAGATAGAATTAGATAAAAAATTAATCAGAAAAAAACAAAACAGAAAATAGACCACCATAGAAACTCAGGGAGCTAAATATACAATAAAAAGGGAAATATAAAGAAAATTATATGGAAATAGAGAATAGAAAGATAAAACATAAAGAAAAGACAGGCCAAAAATGCTAAACATGCCTATAATCTGAGTCCCCTAAAATAAAGCGGAAGAAAATACAAATAAAAATAATGATAATTCAAGAAAACATGCCTAGAAAACAAAACTAAATCTTCATACAAAAAGCGCATTCCAAGTACCCAAGAAAATTACCCCACAATTGTTAACACCAAGATGTATCCTATTAAAACCATCAGACTTTACAGAAAAAGAAAAAATATTAGGATGTTCATACCAAAAGACCAGGTCACACATGAGGGGAAGAAAATAAAATTGAAATCAGACTTCTCAAACAAGATTTTATGGTGAAAACAATGGAACAATATTTTAAAGGACATTCCAAGAAAAAATACATATAAGCCAAAGATTCTGTATCTATATTTCCAGAATAAATGTGTCAACCAAACAATTATGAATATGCAAGAATGTGGGATATTGATTCCATGAGACTTTCCTCAATAGTCTACTGGAAAATGAGCTTCATCCAAATAACAAATTATTGGGAAAGCTTCAGCATAAAAATGGACCGAGCCTTGAATATATTTAACTGTAGAATTAAGGCTAAAAGATGAGAATAGGGCAAACAAATGGAATGAATGTGTTATATGCTCTAACAATATAAAAACAATACAGCTAACAAGAGGAAGAGGAAAGGGAGAAGAATGAGTAGAAATTTCAGGAAATTACAATAGCATTGGTAAAAATTCTCCTTAAACAAGGAGTGGGTTCATAAATGTTCACCTTATTATTATGGTTTATAATGTGTAGAGGTAATACATATTTTAAAACATTTATAGAGAATTTTGAAGTGTTAAGATATCATCTCCTCACCACCAGCTATCTGTAAATAAAGACTGCAATACCCAGCAAAAATCTGTAAAATAAAATGACCCTTACTAAAATGATCAGCCTTCACAAATGGGTCACTAATGTAAATTTGGAGGCTTCTTTTTTTTACCAATGTAAAGATTCCAAAAGAAAATCTGCACAGACTAAAAACAATGCCCTAGTAAACTGCCACAGCTTGGGGCTCTATAGGAGAGTGGGGGTGGGGGGATGGGTAAATTAGATAAGGAAATGGAGTTCTCAGAGGAATTAAAATTCTTTAATCTCTTGTGGAATAAGAGGCTTCTTTTTTTAGAATTAAAACAGGCCTGATATTTGGAAAGCCAAGCCAGTTGCTAAAGCATTTGATTTTAAACCATGTCTCAAACATTGCGGAAATGGAAGGAAGCCTGAAGCTATGGAAGTTCTCACTTGGGGGTTAAGACAAGTACCACTGCTCTCCAAATATGTCTTAGTAATTAGTGACTGGCATGGCTCCCTTCAAGTCTGTTGCTCACCATCTGCGATGCCTTTTGTTAGCCAATCTCTAACTCCTTATTAAGCCAGAGGACTATCAAGGAAATGATATTATGAGCTATTGATTTCTGAGTCAAGTACCAGTGCTACCAAAGGGGGCCATATTTCTTGATTGTTGGCTTCGGTGAAGAAAGTGGCTAGAAAGGTACATGAAAGAAAGTCTCTGCCTGGCGATGAACAACTACAAATGGGTCTTGTCTTCTACATTTGATTTGTGTAGAAAAAATTTATAGCTAGAGAATGCATAGGCCCCCACAAAACTGCCTTCATATGCATATTTTCATACCTCAGATGAGTAATAAACATTTAAATCCATCACACGATGGCACTGCCTGCTTGTAACCAGTTCCATTTTGGCAGTCAACATCTTCGTACAGCAGTTTGTGCAGCTACGTGAACACTTTAGTGCATTTTGTCCTTATTGGTTTATAAAATGAGTGGAAAATGTAAAAATGAAAGTGCTGATACTAGTGATAGGAAGTACAATTCCCATAAAGTTAATATAATTGGTGCGAACTTGGAAATCACTACGTGTTCTGAAAACAGCGAATCTTTAGGCTCAATTGGAAGCTCACTGGACTCAAGCCAGTTGCCTGTGACTTCAACTGTGAAGGCAAATAAGAAAATTAAAGAACATGCATGAAATGCTGGCACCGTATAATCAAAGATAATGTCTACAAGGAAAAGTGAAATTACACATTTTTATATTTTAGCTCTTTTATAAAACAGTACCAGTGGTGGTGGTTGTAGCTGTACCTACCATACTACATGCCAAGCTCTAGGTGAAGTACATTTATTTACCACTCTGGCTGAGTCCTCTAAGCTTTCTTCTGTTCTATTTGATCTCTAAATGCAGTAGCTCAGATCTCAGCCCTCTTTTCCTCTTCCTCTATACCCTTTCCCTACAAGAATCTATTCTACACACCAGTGATACCCAAATGTGTATTATCAGTTCCTATATCTTTGCTGAGCTCCAAATCCTATATCCAACTGCCTATATGACATTTCCACTTAGATGTTTAATGCCGAAAGTTTAATGTCACACATTTATGCCTAAAACAGAAGTCTTGATTTCCATGCACTACATCTACAGTTCTTTGCATCCCCAAAGTCTGTTTTCTCCATCTTAACTAAGACCCACTCAGTTGCTGCTCAAGTCAGTGTCAGTGTTATTACTGATTCCTCCCTGTCCATCTTCTATACTCAATACATGAGCAACCCTGGGGGCCTAATATCCAAAATATAGTCAAATTTATCCACTTCACTTCATTCCCTCCATAATCTCTTTGGTCCGAGACACCATCTTGTCTTATCTTAGACTATTACAATGATCTGTTAACTGTGTCCCTGCTTTCACTCTTATTCTTTCCCAATCCATTTACCATAAAATAGCCAGAACAGTCTTTTAAAAACCGAAATAAAATCATCTCTGTTCCCTGCTTAACTCTTCAGGGATTTTTCACTGCATTTTCAGTAAGATCCAATTCCCTACCCTAGCCTAAAAGCCATACACGAGTTATCTCTACCTGCTTCTCCATCTACTCTCTCACAATTCACTGTGGTCCAACTCCACTTCACACTTTGTTCTTTCTAAACACAACATGCTCATTCACAACCCTTGCATTCATGGTGTCCTTCCACTTAGGATGCTTTCCTCCATATTGGTGCATAGGTGCCCCTTTTCTTATTCAAATCCTAGTATTCTGAAGAAACTCTCCCTACCTACTCACATGAATCCAGATATTTAAACTCTATAGCCCACACTCTAACCCCTTCCTATTCTGTCTGCCTTCCTAGGAAAAAAGATATATCCAGAAAGTATCCAGCCATGTAATATGAAAAATAGAGACATTTATTGAAGAAGATAAAAAAATACAAGAAACACTGGATATAGGACAATAATGCTTCAGTCTCATTCAAAGTAGGCACCTTGGGACCTTACATAGTTCTCCCAATTGCCATCGGCTGTTCTTCTGTATTTTCCTGAATCTCATCAACAGTCTGAAATCTCTTCCCTTTCAAAGGTGATTTTAGTTTTGGGAAAAGTAAGAAGTTGCAGGGTGCCAAATCTGGGCTGTAGGGGGTGTGAGTCACTTGGGTAATTTGATGTTTTGCCAAAACAAAAAAAAACAAAAAAACAAAACCCTGCTGCATGAGACATGATGCTTGAGCAGGTACATTGTTGTGATGAAGCTGCCAATCAGCAATTGTCCATAGCTGGTGCCTTCTAAAACATCCCAATAGTTTCCGTAGAGGAATACTCAAACTCAGCACAAAATTTGATGCAGATTCATTGTTCTATTCACTCAGTCATTTTAAATGCAATGGCCACAGAATACACATGCTCACTCAACAGTCTCTACTGCCCCTTCTGACTAGTACAGTGAAGTGGTCATTGTTCGCTCATGTGCATCCAGTACACTCTCCTTGGCTGCCAGGTTACATCAATGTCATGCAAACTGTTCTCGTTTTATTAACAATGGTTGAACTTTTTCCAGATAGACCTTGGTATAATATATATCAACACTTGAGGTGCTCATGTTCACACAATCAAGAAAAGGACAGTTTGGGGGAGCCTAAGGAGCTCCTTCCCTTTCATTTCATAGGCAGAGTTCCAGGCTGCTTGACACCTTTTTGAGATATACCTTTTTTTCCCTCCAGATTACCTTTGGTTTTAACAAGATTTCACCAAATCACCTGTATCATTGTTCTCCTCTCTAGAGAACTTCTTTTTAACATTTCTTGCAAGGCAGATCTAGTGGCAACTAATTCTATTTTTGTTTGTCTGAGAAAGTATTTCTCCCTCACTTTTGAAGTATAATTTTAGAGTGAAAAATTCTGGGTTAGTGATTTTTTTCTCTTAATATTGTAAATATTTCACTGGCATTCTCTTCTTGTTTGCATGGTTTCTGAGAAGTTAAATGTAATTCTTTTTTTTTTTTCCTCTATAGGTATTTCCTTTCCTCTGGCTTCTTTCAGGATTTTTTTTTCTGTAGTTAAATAATATACCTAGATAGTTTTTTTAAGAATGTGTCCTACTTGGTGTTCTACAAGCTTCCTGAATCTGTGGTTTGGTGTTCAACATTAAATTGGGGGGAAATTTTAAATCATTATTGTTTCAAATACTTCCTCTTTCCCTTTACTCCTTTTTCTCCTTTTGATGTTCCCATTATACATATGTTATGCTTTCTGTAGTCATCCCACCACCCTGGAATATTCTGTTCTGGGTTTTTTGTTTTGTTTTGTTTCTTGTCTTTATTCTCTTTGCCTTTCAGTTTAGGTTTCTATTAAAATATCCCCAAGCTCAGAGATTCTTTCCTCAGCTGTATCCAGTCTACTACTGAGACCATCAAAGGCATTCTTCATTTCTGTTATTGTTTTTTTTTAATGTCTAGCATTTCTTTTTGGTTCTTCCTTAAGATTTTCATCTCTCTGCTTAGTTGCCCATCTGTTCATGCATGCTATCTACTTTATCCATTACAGCTTTCAGCATTTTCCTCATAGTTGTCTTATATTGCTGGTCTGATCATTCCAAAATCCCTGACATGTCTGGTTGTGATGCTTTGCTCTGACTTTTTAAATTGTGTCTTCTGCTTTTTGATATGACTTTTAATTTTTTAAATATATCTACACATGATGCACTGGGCAAAAGGAACTGCTATCAATAGCTTTTAGTAATGTGGTGGAGAGGGGTGAGGGAAGGGTAAGTGTGCTATAGTCCTATGACTATATCTCAGTCTTTTAGTGAGCCTGTGCCTCTGGACTGTGAGGATATTTGGGATTTTTTCTCCCCCCTTAGATGGGACAGGATGGCTAGAGTTGGCTGGAGTGGGGTATTTCCCTTCTCCCAGGTCTGTTGGCTCTGACAATACCCCAGTAGGTTAAGCTCTGGTAAAATAGGTTCTATTGAGAGCAGGTCTTGTTAAGAATAGAATACTCTGGCATATTTCAAAATAGTTCCTTTTCCCTTCCTGTCCTTGAAGCATGAGGAGATTTTTTTCTCAATTTACTGTAAGAACTTGGTGGAGGTCTAGAGGTAAAACAAGGGACCCTGTATCTGGACCCCCATTACTCCCTGTATTCATCTGTCCATCTCTCTAATACTTGGGGTACCAGTTTTCCCTCTGACCTTATTTCTCTTTGTAGATCCTATAAGAGTTGTTGATTTTTTCAGTCTATTTAGCTTACTTATTAGGATGCAATGGCAACTTCCAAACGCCTTACATGCATAACTAGAAATCACTGTAGCTGTAAATTTATATAGCCACAATTAATCTGTAGTGGTAAAAATCAGAATAGCAGCTACTTTGTGGAAAGCCTTCAAGGTGCTGAAAATCTACTATACTTTGATCTGTTATGGCTATACAGTTATATGAATATGTGTAAATGTGTCAGCTTTACATATTATATTGGTGTCCTTCACCATAGGTAAGTTATACCTAAATTAAAAAGTAAATTTAAAAAATCTTAAAACAAATATTAGCCAATAAAGTTCATCATTATATTAAAAAACTACCATATGAAAAAATTGTATGCTAAACTTTCAACATGATAAAGTCAACATCTTGGGCTTAGCTTACAAAAATTAGCAAGTCCTTCTAAGATTAAACATAACTGTTAGAAAATGGCTAAAAGAAATTCAGAATATCTACATGTGAAGATTTGTAGAGATTCCTGTAGGCTCAAAGTAAGAGTGTCACAATATGAACAAAGTATGCTAATTTCATTTCATTTTTAAAAGTTTATTTAACATAGTGCTAAGCAGCTTCCCTTAAAAGTCAACCAGATGTGTTGAACCGATAGGTAGGTGTTCCGGAGCACTAGTCATCTCTCCAACCTCTCCTAGCTTTGGAAATCCTGTAACCAAGAATCGAGGATTTGGTCACTTCCACAGCTGTCAATGTCATTGCCTGGCTCTGCATAAGCAACTTCTGGTGTCTAACAATGACTGAATTCTGTGCTGCTTCATAGTATCTTACTTTTAGAAGACATTTTAATCCACAAATAAAGATAGGGTTTTAAGGCAAAATTCAGTAGAATATGGTGCTTATCAGATCACAGGGTTCATCTGAGGTGATAATTGGATGAAATGTTCTTCCCAGGTTTGTCCACATATGCCCAAGGCCTGGACAAGTCTATCCTAGCTCACTCCTCCACCTGCCGCTGAAAGGCATCCTTGAAAGCCATCGTAAGATATCCCCTGAAAAAGTATTGGAGAGGAAGGGGAAACAGTGGGTCTTAAAATAGAAGAAATGAGCATAGATGACCACAACAACTGTATCCATTTCTTTACTTGTTTTTATCCTCAACACACTCCAATCTGTTTTTTACCCATTGTACCTCTAAACTGTGCTCAGAAAAACCACCAATGACCTCCATGTAGTTAATGGAATGAGGACATTTCTAAGTTCATAAGGTTTGACTGCTTAGTAATCCTTGACCCTTTGTTGACCCTTGCTAGTCTCCCTTCCCCTGGTTTCCACAGCCCTACCCTCTCCCGGTGTGCTTCCCATAACCTTGGTTTCCTCTGGTGGTTTCTTCTGATCAACTTATCTTAGTTGTCAGTGCTCTTTGGGAGTCTAGCCTACTGCGCTTTTTATTCTTCTTAATCTCACTCTTGCCCTTGGTGATCTCACCCTGCTCCCGTGTATAAATCTAGGAAAATCTACTTGTCACATAATGAAAGAAGAACCCAGGTTCTTTGATTTTTTTTATTTTTCAGTCATCTGTAACAATAGGCCCTTCGTTTAGAAAAGGAAAAAAAGAAATGCAGTAGCTCTTAATTCCCCTCCCCCTTCATTCTTACTCCTTCACTCCCCACCTTCCCCCACAGTCCCCAGTCCCATCACTTTGACCTATTAAAAGGATAAGAACTGACCATTCTCTTCCTTTAGAAGTTGAACTACTAATTTAGAGGTTAGGTATGTGAATTTCAGTACAGAGGATGACTAGGAGGATGGGAGCTCAGATGAAAAGGATAGGAAGAGGAGAAGAGAGATACGATGAGGGGAGAAGTTTGGGCTGAGCAGGAAGGATTAAATAAAATTAATAAGTACAAGATGATGAATATGAGACAAAGACCCCTTTGCCTACTCAAAACCCATAGCTGAGCCAAACCACCTCAAATATTTTCCAAGAAATTAGTCTAGTTCTATTAGTAAAATGAACAGTGCATGAAGTGGTATCCAATAGACACCATTTTTATACACCAGAATATGCTCTAAGTAAGGACTACTGAGTATTCCAAATAGCACTTTAATAGCATAAAAAATTAATCAACCTCCAAATAGTGAGTATTTTACTTCTTATTCAGGAATAGGGTTAGATTCATCTCCTTTAATATGAAGAAATGATATTTGTCTATCAGTAGTTTAGCAAGGTCATACAAATTAAATTCTTCCATCTAATGGAGGAGGAAGGGAGAGATTCTTAGGAATTCTTTAAGAAGTGAGGAATAAGACAGGAATGGTCACTATTCAGCTTATACTTTTGTTTAAGGAGCCAGTGACTATTTTCTACACAGAATGATGAATCATTAATTCTTTACTATTATCTTTTCTTGAGTTCTAGTGTCCCACAGAAGAACACAAGGTAAAGATTGGGAAGATTATTTAATGCAGTGTCAATAACATGATTGAGTAATAGCTGTCAAAGCCAGAATATCTTAGCCTTCTAGAAAGAAGATTAGGAAAGAATCATTTGAAAGGGTAGAGACTACAGTGTGGAGCCAAGTACTCATGCTCTTGAAGTAAACTGTGCCGAAGCCATGAAATAAAGTAGATAACCTGCAGGCTCATCTTTTACATCCAGACCTGTTCAATACTCTGCCCCCCACACAGCAGAACTGTCCACAGTCACCACTACCAGGCCCGCATTGACGGCTCACATCCCAGGAGCAGATTCCCCTTCCTCCCTCACTTAGTCTTCAGTGAGCATTCATAAAAAAAACAGTAAGGCCTGGAGCCAGCACAGCTTACCACCACCAAAGCCTTCACAGGTGAATATCTTCATAAAAACACAATTTTGGGTGTTGCTAGCAGACAATCAACAGCAGAATTAAGTACTTCCTCTCACAAAATTGTTCACCACACTCAGGCTAAAATCTGAGTTTCAGAAACAACAGCAACATTTTACTGTTATGTAAATGAGACTAAGATGGCCTCTGTGTATTCATTGTAGTCGGGGACTCATTAGTTCAAACGCCAGACTCAAATTTTAATAATTCCAGCTATTTAAAAAAAACAGCACAGACAAGCAAATTTTAGTTGTCCAGAGCCTGTCTGCTTTGTGTTTGCCACAAAATCTCAACTAACAGCTATTACCTAGTGAAAAGATAAGGCCCTGTAAACTATAGGGCCCAAGCCACTGCTGCCTTTCAGAGCTCTCTGATGCCCCATAGATGCCCCATTGGGCTGCTGAAGGACATCATGAGGACATGCAAACCTTCTTTCGGATCCCCTTCTCCCTTTCTGGATGGTGGCTCCCTCCCCATAAGTCTCTGTGTGGCCTCATGCTCTGAGGACTTCCCCCCTGATGCAACCCTGTCCACCAACCATGCAGTAAAGCTCGTGTGGCCTCTTGTGGTCATATCTTTTTCCTAGATCAGCCCCTAAGTTCCTCCCTCTCCTATACACTGTTATTTCATTTCATGATTTAATTCAGTTAAATAGACAGCTGGTCACTGAGATCTTTCAATTTGTAATGCAACATATTGGGCAAGGTGCAAGGTGAGTTTCCTATCTTCAGACTTCACACTCTCTCGCTGAGGGAGTTAAGAGACTCGCCTGCAAGAATAACAAATAGGCATGTAGACTTTGAAAACCAACAGTCAAATTTCAGTTCTACTGTTCATTCACAAGATGAAGTTGCTTTACTTTGGCAAGCCCCTGGCCCTTCTTCTGAAATATGGTGGTAACATTACCTTATGCATAAGGCTGTCGGCAGGATGGAATGAGGTAATATGTGCCTAGTGCTTGCTCCAATATTTCATGCATTTTATAAATAATCTCTCCCTGAAGGTAGTATCAAACAAATGCCAAATGTGTAGGACCTTCTTAGTGTCATTTTTCTCCTTTCCAGAACTTATGACAGTAATTAAATTATTAATTCTATAATTGTGGGGGGGTGGTTTTAGGGTCTGGCTTCCCCATTAGAAAATAAACTCTAGAATGCAGAAAGAACTAGCATCTGTATTGTTCCCAAGATATAACAGACACAAAATATTTATGGAATAAGTGAATGACGTAGTGAAAAAAAAACAAAAACAGGCGCTTTTGGACCCGGGAGGAGGGAGCAATGGCGGAGAAATGGCGTGAATAGAGAGAGGTTTATGAAGGATCAAGATTTGACTGGACTTTCTAAGAAATTACCTCTATGAAGGAGGCAAAGGAGAAAGTATGGGCAAAAGCATGAAGGCGGAAATAACCCACTGTGCATTGCCAGACAGTAAATAGTCTGGCTGAGCAAATCCTTCCAATGGGAATAATTAACAATAAGGTTGGGAAGAAAGGTTAGGACAGGAGCTTAATGGCCAGTTTTAAAGACTCACCTCACCAAAGAGGCAAGTAGAATTGACTCAGACTCCTGGATATCCCCAGGCCTGAAATCACACCTCCCAAACCCCAAGCCCCTATCAATTCCCAAATTCACACTTTGAAATTAGAAAGACCACAGTTCTCATCCTCAGACCAAGCCACAATACACTATATTAATTCCATTAATTGAACACCCAGGGTGGAAATTAATCCAAATTACTGGATGCCATGATGGAGTTTCCTGGATACAGGCTTTACCTTCTGGATTTTAAAGCTTACTGTGGGCGAATCCTGATAACAAAGGTGTAAATAACAAGTAACTTTCCAAGTTTCTGGGCTAATTACAAAGGTATGTATTCTCCCATTTAGATGCCATCTGAAGTCATAAAAGGAGTAGTTTGTCTAAAATGTAAAATACCTGAATGTCTGGTATCCTGCTAAGCAGTAAACTAATCACTGATTCTCCCCAACCAAGCCCTTAAATAACCCTCTAAACTGGACAGGAAGCCCAGATACCCAGCACATTCTTTTTTAACAGGGAACTCACCCAGTTTTGTTTTGATGTTTACGTAAACTATCTTTCAAAAGTGCTGGCTGTTTTGAAAAGCAGCAACCAAATTTTAACAAGACACCACCTGGGGCTCTCTGTGTCTCCTCTGGACTTGAGGTACAAGGGAAACTGACATGAGCATGAAGCTAATGCTTCTTGCTATGCCATGACTATCAGAAGCCCCTTCCCTCTGATCCCAACTGCTTGTGTCTTCTGGAAGCATCCATACATGACCCTGTAGCAGGCTAATTTATTAGCTTGCAAGTAAAATCAAATCTCCCACCCTCAAATGACAAGTAAATGGGTAAGAGATACAGACCCTGTAGCACCCATCCCCCCATTTTCCTCCAACCAAAATGTTTTGTGTATGAGTCTTCATGTAAATCTCCTAATCCTTCTTTGTGACTCCGGAACCTGCATAATCAGGATTTTTTGTTTTTGTTTTAACTGAAGGCTTCACTGAGGCAGCTTTTGCATATTACCCTCTCTCCTGAAGACCCTCTGGGGCTCTCACGTGCCCTTCCTGTTATCGCAGACCAGCCACTTGGGGAGTTGATGAGCTGGGATGGCTGGCCACATTCTCCTCTTTGTAAACACTGTTTGTATTATGTGGCACAAGACTAAGTTTATGTATCAAGCAATAGATAAAGGGGGAGGGGGAGAGCAAGCGAGCCAGCAGGCTTCACTAATCAGAGAATCCCATTTTGTGTTAAAAAAAGACAGACATTACAAAGGAGTTCCCATGAAACTATCAGCTGATTTCTCAAAAAAAATCTTACAGGCAAGAAGGGGCTGGAAAGAAGTATTCAAAGTCATGAAAGGCAAGGACCTACATCCAAGATTACTCTATCCAGCAAAGCTATCATTTAAAATGGAAGGGCAGATAATGTGCTTCCCAGATAAGGTGAAGTTAAAGGAGTTCATCATCACCAAGCCCTTATTATATGACACGTTAAGGGGACTTATCTAAGAAAAAAAAAGATAAAAATATGAACAGTAAAATGACAACAAACTCGTAGCTATCAACAACTGAACCTAAAAAAAAAAAAAAACTAAATGAACAACTAGAATTGGAACAGAATCACAGAAATGGAGATTACATGGAGGGTTATCAGCAGGGAAGGGGAAGGGAGGAATGGGGAAAAAGGTACAGGGAATAAGTAGCATAAATAGTAGGTACAAAATAGATAGGGGGAAGTTAAGAATAGTACAGAAAATGTAGAAGCCAAAGAACTTGTATGTATGACCCATGGACATGAGATAAGGGGTGGGGGGAATGTGGGTGGGAGAGGGTGTGAAGGGTGGAGGGGAATAAAGGGGAGGGGAATGGGACAACTATAATAGCATAATCAATAGACTATATTTAAAAAAGAAACATTAAAAAAGTGCAAAAGGTTACATGCAAAATTTTAGCAGCAGTAATCTTTAGCTGGTAAGATTATGAGTGATGTATTTTCCTTATTTGTGTTCATCTGTATTATCTTTTTTCTAATAGGAACATGAATTACATTGTGTAATGTTTTATAGTAAAGTATAGGTTTTCACCTGGCAGGATAACACCACACTCACAGCCTCCCACAGACTTTATGCCCCAAGGCCAACATGTAAATAACCCTGCCAGTAGTCTTACTTCCCCCCACCTCTATTTCCTCCCTTCCTCTCCTTACTGGGGATGAGGAAAAAGCAACCTGCAAATAACTAAGTATTAAAGTTATATTTGTTTATTCAAATTAGCTTAGCCAACGTAACCTTTACAGGACTCTCTTTAAAATGTACACAAAGAGTTTTACCAATCCTAAACGCAAATACAACATCCAATTTAAAAATACTTTATGTTTCAGCTGAAGCCAAAGCAATGACAATCCCTATAAATTCCCTAAGGTAAGACCAGAAATGCACCGAGTGATATATAACAGCTATCTCCCAAGAAAAGAATAAGGAACCACTTATGAAATCTTACCATGTAGGAAGACTAATGTGTCTATTAAAAGCAAAAATGTGAACTCCAGGTCCTCCCATCGGGGACTGATTTAAATGCAGTTTTGCTAAATTAACTATAGAAGAAATCTGAAGGAGAAGGTTGACAATAAAGTCATATAAAACAGCACATCCTTGGTAGAAATAATACATAGTACCACTACAATATAGAGCAAATGAGTAAATAGGTTAAACAATAGTTTTTTTTAATGTGTTACTGTATTGTTTACAGAAACAATGCCTTTTTCATCAAATTCACATCATATTAGTAAGAAACTGCTTTCAGTGTTCGCTTTCTTGTTAAAAAGAATAACCCATTTTAAGAAAGTCAAACATTCCTGAAAAGGAACTCTATTTTATAAGTTGAATGTTTTTCCAAACTAAAGATGATTGTAACCCTAGAAACCCAGTACAAAAGGCCAACCTAATATGATGTGTGTGACTTCTAATTCTATCAAACTGATTATAGATAACAGTTTACAGTATAAGCATCTTCTTTTTCCTAATCTCTTCCTTCTTATTTTCCCAAATGTTTAGGACTTTTTATCATGCTTTTAGGGAGCAGTATGTGTTGATCATGTAGGCACTTTAGGTTAAATTCAAGTTCATTTGTGCCTGCTACATAAACATGAGTTTATTAGAAGCATGAAGAAGTGTGTTTATGATATCTTAGAAGCCAGGAAGTCTTTCCCTTAAAAATGATTTTAAAGGTTCCACTGCCCCTACACCCACCTCCATGCCCACCTTTTTTAGAAAATATAATTCAGCAAGGAAGATATTTAACAGTGTAAAAAATGTCCTTTATTGAACAAGGAAAACATTAATTCTCCTCCACACAGCACAGCAAAAACATCTGTTAATCCATCTCCTCTCTTTGGCTTTTACAATAAGAAAGCTCAAAGGTTCTGTAGATTACAACAAAAAACACACACCCAAAGGCACAAAGGAACGAGAAAAGCAACCACCAAACAGGCAGCAGTAACAGCAGGCAGGAAAGGTACCTTGGGTACTGTGCTCGAGGCAGCCAGGAGCCTTGAGTGTGCTGCAAGACATCGGGCTTGGTTAGAGCAGATGTTTCTCGTTCACCAGAGAGGCCTGGGTAGCACACATGCCTGCCTGCCCGCCCGGCGTGAAGAAAGTATTGCTAAACTGAAGAGTTAGTACACTCTGTTCAAGTCTCTTGTTCTGTTTCTTTTAAGAGTTCTGGAAATTTAAAAATAAAGGCAAAGTAGCAAAGGAGCAGCTATTCTAAACTGTTGTTCAAGAACACGGCTTCTGCCCTGAGCCTTATGGAGGAAATGGCAAAAATTCAACAAGCCAGTATGCTCTTAGGAGCAGGGAGAAAAACAGTACCTGGTAATGCCTGGGACAGATAAGGAAGAGGTTTCTAAATGACATCGAACTGGAGAGTCCATGTCAATTGAATAAGCCACAAACAAGTTGTTTTTTATTCATTCAGCCAACAAACATGTATGAAGGGCCCACTATCTGCTAGTGCTATTTTAGGTGCTGAAGACACAAACTTAAGTAAAGTGAAGAAGGTCCTTGCCCTCATGAAGATTACCAGGAATAAATAAAATCAAATAATATAAGTGCTGGAAAATAAGACAGAATAGAGAAAGTCTAAGAGTAACTGGGTAGGGATGAGTGGAAGGAAAGGAAGCTGGTGGCTATTTTAGATTTGGGGGTCAGGGTGAACCTATATAATAAACCAACAAGAATTCCAGCAAGGTCCACTTCAGCTGCCCGCTCAATGTGATTTAAGATGTTCTGCCTGGAAAGGATCCACTGCACTTATTCAAACAAACATGCACTGCGCCCCTACTGTGAGCCAGACAGTGCTGGGCACTAGGAATGCAGGCAAGCCAAAGACACACGGTGTCTGCCTACATGACGCTTGCCGTCTATCAGGGAGGTAGGCATTAATGATACGGCCACAGAAATAGAAGGTTACAATGTGAAAAATGTAAAAAGGAAACTGAAGTAGGTAAGCACAAAAGCTATCAGGAGTCATCCACACTCAGATGCTTTCTGGCTTCCTCAGCCAACTGAAATCAGGTGCAAAGGGGGAGGACAGGGAGCAAGGGTAATGGTCTGGACAGGCTCCAAGCCTAAGGTTCCTGAATGCCTAGACAGGTAAGAAGGTACCCCAGAGGGTGGAAAAGGTCATAGAAGTGAAAGGTGGGGCATGTGCATGAACCCAGGGGCAGTTAGGACTGAAAGGCATCTTAGCCTCAGTTCATCAAACCCATGCCTATTTCTCAGGTGAGGCCACTGAAGCCCACAGAGGTTAAGTGGCTTGGCCAAGGTTACAGAATTAGATCACGGAAAACCTACAAACAGAATCCTGGTTTACTTGATTCCTTTAATGTCAGTCAGTGAAGTGTTTCCTTTAAAACTTATATTTTAACTCAGGGTGAGAGGGGAGGTGTGTGTTTTTCCTCTGTTGCCAGAATTTGATTATAAATAAGAAAGGGATAAAAAGAGAATTACTTGTCAGAATTTTCCACCTGACTTAGAAATACCACACATATAAGAAATATCTGTAAGTTGCCCTTAAAATGAGTCAGAATTTTATTCAAAAATAAAATCAACCTCTAAACATGGCACACATGAAATTCTCCTCTTAGAAAAGGGATTTGCTGGGGCTTGTTAATTCTGAGCCAGGGCTGTTTTCAGCCCACCTTTCTTTGGGGTGCACTTTCATTTTTTGTGCTTGTACTTTTTTAGGCATGGAGCCCAGCCCTCAGAGACTCCTGGGTACAGGCATTTGGAACACAGCTGCTGTTGGGCCCACGTGCCAGTGCCATCCCACAGCCGAAAAAAATGAAGATAAACCACCATTTATTTCTCAGTGTAAACCTTTTAGTTACTTAGAATGGTGATGCTCTAAATAGCTGGAACATTCTAAGTGGTGACTTATCTTCATTCCCTTGACATGGAGCGGAGCAATGTCAATGCAGCCTGTTCACCGGTGGGGTGCGGCAGGGCGCGGGCGGCTGGGGGCTGGGGGAGGGGTGGGGAGAGAAGGAGGAGTTCCTGCTAAGAGCAGGGCTCCTCAGGACAAACTGGGACGGAAAGGAAGGATTAACAGTCTGAATGGTTTGGAATCACTGCTACACACTTCCCCCAGTGATAAAGGGCGACACTTCATCTATTTCTCTCTGATAATCCTTTTAAATTACAGGTAAAGAGCCCTGGCAGTCACTAATAAAGACTGGGTGGTTTGCTGTTTCTAGAATTTCACATGGATAGGCAGTTAGTTGCCCAAGCTCAGCCTCATTGGCCACAGGGCACAATGCCTTTAGATAAGAATGAGAGCATCAAACTCTGCTAGAGAATTCTTAAAGGGGGAAAAAAAACAAAAACAAAAACAAACAACAAAAAAAAGTCCTCTAGTTCTTTTTGCCCTGTTTGCTGAACCATTTAGGATTTGAAGATGCACTCTCAAAATGACGTGGTCTCGCCCACCTGCAGGAAGGCACGGCTCCACAGGAGGGGGCTCTCTGCACCTTACCTGGGGAGGGGAAGCAACCAAGCTCTCTCTTCCGTGCTAGCCTCCCTTACCTCACAATCTGCTCCCCATTTGCAAAAATCAGGAAGGGGGAACACTGGGTGTGTGTGTGTGTGTATTTTTTATATTCTACTGAATTCCTTCCTCACTTCTTCCCCAAATCTCCCAAGGTAGAAAAGGGTCAGGCTTTTGTCTGATTTCCCTCGCTCAAGGCTCCTTCTACCGTGAAAGATACAAAAGAAAGCCGTTTGGTTTTGCTGTCATTGGCAGGAGGATCGTTTCTCATTCCTTCCTCTGCTGAGTAAAGGAGGGAAATAGTGATATTTGCAAAATTCTCTCTTCACACAATAGCTGGGCTTTAGAGGCCATCACTTTGCTGCATGGTCCTACTTTGCATATCAGAAACTGATTATTACCAGGCCATCAGCTTCACAGACTAGCTGGAGATGCTCATGGGCTCAAAAAGAAAAAAGAGAAAAGTACAATAATTATTTTCTAAATAGTACTCCCTTTACTTGTAGATGCTACCAGATGGTAGACATCTACATGTTTCTTTTGCAATTACAAATAATGCTGCAAGGGTAGGCATATGTATCTGGCTACATGTGTGAGTTTGCTGATGACAAATTCCTAGAAAAGGAATTTCAAACAACTTATATTTATGGATAAATATATTTTTGTAATAAACTTATTTGCAAAACTTAAAAGTCAAAATGGAAGGGCAGCGAAGGAGTGAGAAGTAAAACTCTTTGCAATTGTGCCAGAGAACAGGATGCAGAAACATTACCAAAACAATTTATCCAGACACCACTCACATTTCTCATGCCAAATGTGAAACTATTGGAGAGAAACATATGAGGTGCCTGCTTTTTCATTTCAACAGGTCAGATTTCTCATTTGGTTTCCCACTCAGTTCATAGTTCCAGGCTATTCTGGATCGTGTTTCATTTGCCCTTCAAATTTTCTTTCTTTAAGATGACTGAAAAAAAGTGAATGAGATACAATGGCTTTAGACTCTAGGTCACTGGTTTTCATATCCACCAGGCCCACAGCAATGGTTCCAATAGAAAATAAATAACTCGACTATCACTGCGCTGACTTATTCTCCTCCAGTC
The DNA here is from genome assembly GCF_019186645.2 of Phyllostomus hastatus. Lineage (NCBI taxonomy): Eukaryota > Metazoa > Chordata > Mammalia > Chiroptera > Phyllostomidae > Phyllostomus > Phyllostomus hastatus. The sequence continues at coordinate 13,694,844 of NW_025333977.1, read as the reverse complement.
GATTTCCTTCCCAATCTTATTTCTTCTTCTTTCCTTTTTGATAAATTAAAATGTCTTTTATTACAAACATTGAATTGGAATTTCTATTCTATTATATTACGTTATGTGTTTTGCCTTATGTTTTAGGGTCAGGCTTCTCTTATCAACCTCTCCTCATTTTTACTAGCCCTAAATATTTTGTCCTTATTTACCTCCCATCCCCTTCTAGTTTATTTAGGTATGTCCACCGTGATTCATTCTGTCACCTCAGTATACATACATGTAGCTGTCTTTCTTTTTAGTCACAATTCATTAAATGCCTGAATTGCAAATCACCTCCTTACATTCTTCTAGCCTTTTCCCCATCACTACACCCATCTATAAATGATCATTTTTTTAAATGATCCCATTTTTTTAAATGATCATTTCACCTACCATCATTATTTCTGCTATGTCCTACTAAAATTTTCTATAGGATTACAGTTGGGGAAGGAAAGGAACAACAAAAGCAAAGAAATCCACCTTAGCTCTACTTAAGAAATTAAGTCAGAAAAATACTATATTTAATCTTTTTGTGTAAACATCTTTTGAGAGGGCTGCATTGCTCTAGTCCTTTAATCAAAAATAAAGACCTGCTCAAAATATTTTCGGAAATTGTGTGATGACCCAGTTAAGGAGGATGTCACTGCTGATGTAGAGATAATATAATTATCTCAAGACAAGGACATAAACCCCTGAGCCAGATGGCCTCCCAATTGAATTTCTCAAGAAATTTGGAAACTTATTACAGAAACCACCCTGCACTCCCAGATAGAGACTATCCTTTTTTTTTTTTAAACCAGAACATAAATATCACAGAAACATCTCAGTGATTGAGTTTTATGTAAATCAAATCACCACAGACTAAGGCCTCTGCATCTCCATTTCCTAAGACAATAATGTAAGATCTCCTAAAGGAGAAAAGAAATAAGTATGATAAGTATGAATTTTATAAGGCATGGTCTACCATGTGTTTCTGAGTGCCCTGAATGCAGGCACATAGGATGCTAGCAGGGATGCAGAGGGTCAGGACTTCCTGGGAGTTCCAAGGAAGCAAGGAAAAAAATAATGAGAACAAATTCCTTCTAAGAACCATTATCCACATTCCTCCCCCCAATATGGACTCCTATTCCAATCCCATCCCTCAGTCTTATGAGGTTGTGTGTATATGCAGTTTTTACAGGAATTTGTCCTCTCTGGCCTGGCCATCCTTGTGCTGAAGGTTAACATTGACAGAGGCAGAAGAGCCATATGTTGACCCCCATGATATTGGCAGCCAGAAAATGAGGCTAAAATGGTGAATCACTGTAGTGCTTAAGTAACCCCACACTCCCATTTGGCCTTGGAACATCATTCACAGCAGCAGAAAGGGAATACACTCAATTCAGAAGACCGTGAAGAACATAGATTTCAAGATCAGGGCTTAGTATCTATATTGCTTGAGTGTGGTGAAGAATTTTGACCACAATATGACTTTTTAGATTATTTGCTGATTACTGGAATATTTCCCTTTCACTTAAGCCAGGACCGAGTCACCCCAGGACTAGCTGGCTTCCTTACCAGGCAGCAGCAGCGGCAATGCTGACATCGACTGACTCACAGGGTCCTGCACTGAGGGGGTCTGCAGTGATGGCATCTCCTCTCCACTGAGCTAGGTGATGCTGTCCTGGCTCCTCTTTCACTTCCAGAAATGGAACTGGAAGCAGGACATGTGACTTGCCTCATAGGTGGTCAACATAATACCTACCTACATTGGAGCTCTCAAGATTAGAAGCTTCTGCAAGGTGAAACTGCATTTGTTTTTCTGCCATAGTTTAGCTAATACAAAGTCAGTCTCCAATATCTGTTTAAAAACAAATACATTATCTAAATAGGCAAAAACACTTCAGGTGCTCACAGGAAGATTAAAGTAATGTGGTTCTTGTGCCAGTTCCCCATCTGTACCTACCTACTATGAAGACAAAACAGATAAATAAGCATACTCTTTTAATAAAATTAGCTGTAATATTATTATGTACTATTAATAATAATGTTAATTGATGTAAATTAGATGCATGCACACAAAAAATATGCATTCTTATGGAAATATACAAACAAAAATATATTCATTAAACAAGCTGAAATTGTTACAATTGAGGAGAAAGAAGGAGTAGAGTATGGGCATAAAAGAAAGTTATCCAGTAAGTAATTCAGTAAATAAGTAAATAATGATTAACACTTACATAACAAATTAAACATTCAAGGGAATCATATATGAATAAAATAATCCTTAGACTTCAGGATGGAACAGAGAGTCTTGGGGAAGCAAGATTGATGGCCAATGTTGAGTGTTCCTGGAGAGGACCCTGCACACTACCCTCCACCAAGCAGAGCCCACAGCAGGGAGAGGGGAGAAAATAACAGGCAAGGCAACACCCTCCCCAGGAGCAGGCTCAGGAAGGGGCAAGCTTTGTAGAAAAGCTCCCCTGCCTTGCAGGGCTGTTGAACAGCTGCATAGCAATGTGTACAGAGACCCCCACCATAGGTTCACAGGCTCTGAGCAACACTTAAGGAACAGGAGACCTTTGCCCTTTGTGACCAAGAGCCAAGAAGACTTGGCACCAGAGGCAGGCAGACCTGAGTAGCCTTGTTGTAAGAACAAGAAAGACACCACGGTGGATGCTAGAGGAGGCTGATTACTAGAGGCCAGCTGAGAGCTCAGAAATCTCTCCAGATGCTTACAGGGAGATATGATGCTTGGGAACCAAATGGAATGACATACTGCTCAGCAGACGCCAGCCTGGACAGATGAAATCATAAACCTAATGGACCCTCCACCTGCCCTAAATGCCCTGATTATGCAAAGTCTCTAGGAATTTAGAAGCAGCCTTCGTGAGAAAGGTGGTGGTAGAAGAAAATCTTCAACTAAGAAAACAAAAGAATATATGTATCCTAAATTGATTGAGTTCTTCCTATTAGACATTAGACAACATGGCACAATGAACTAGAAGTTAAATAATTCACTTGGTGCACTGAGAATTAATTCCTTCTACAATAATAATTAAATTACTCCTGTGAAAGACACAGACCTACATCATCATATAAGACAACATTGAAGGCTATTACAAATGATTTTTTCAGGTCAGTAGTATAGCTCCTGCAACTGCCAAAGAAAAGCAAACACATATACCAGAGAGATGAAAGTCAGTGTGGCAATGGATGCAAAGGGTATACAATCTGTGGTTAGCAGGCTTGAGTGGGATCCAAGCCCTTGCCCAGTGACCTTGGGTAAGTCACTTAAACTCTCCTTGCCTTTATTCCTTCACTTGTAAAGTAGAAATGAGGGCAATAATGGCTATTTCACAGAGCTTCTAGAGGATAAGTGAAATAATATATGCAAAAGTGCTTTGCAAACTATAAAAAACACATCATCATTTTTATCATCATCTATGAATAATAAGCAGCCTTATAGATAGCATTTGTATAGATTCTGAACATCTAATGTGTTCACAGAAAAGCACTTACGCACTGGAAGCATCTGACTTATCTGCTCTGTTTTGGTCTCCTTGGTAGAATAATGCTACCTAAAATCAATTATTAAGTGGACAAGCAGAATGAATATTCAATGACTAAAATAAATTAGGGATAAGTTTAAAAATTTAAGTCTAACTTTAGAATCATGGAGATACAGATATTGTTTTCTGTATGAACAGCTCTAGCCAGCTTTTAGAATAGAAAAATGTTTACTCTGTCAAAATCTTCCTTAGAATATTAGATGCAATCATTCAAAGATGTAGAAAATTTACATTAACCTTCTTCCGAAATTCTAAATATCATGTATGAATAATGTTTCACATTTGATCAAACTTTTAAAATATGGTAATGACAAAGTAAGCTGAGAATTACTTCTTTTATTTATTCTGTATTATCTAAGCACCATAAAGACACAAAAATGATGTTGAAAATAAAAGTGCAGTGATTTTTTAAGGATGTAAATTTAAACAGAATTTGATGAAGAGGTGAATTGTCATACTTTTTGATAAAATAAAACTCAATAATATCATTGATCATTAGGGAAATGCAAATCAAAACCACAAATAAGCTACTACTTACAACCACTAGAAGGGCCATTATTAAAAAAAAAAAAAAAACAAGTGTCAGCATGGATGTGGAGAAATTAGAACCTTGTGCATTGCCAGTAGGAATCTAAAATGGTGCTGCCACTGTGAAAAATGGTATGATGGTTCCTCAAAAAATTAAATATAGAATTACCTTATGATCCAGCAATTCCACTTTTTGGTGTATACCCAAAGAGAAAGCAGACACTCAAACAGATATTTGTACACCCAAGTTCATAGAAACATTATTCACAATAGCCAAAAGGTGGAAGCAATCAAGTATCCATCAACAGATGAATGGACACACAAAACGTAGTATGTGCATACAGTGGATATTCAGCCTTAGAAAAAAATTCTGACCCATGCTACAACATGGATGAACCCTGAAGACATTATGCCAAGTGAAATAAGCCAGGCATAAAAATGTTGTCTGATTCTATTTAATATGAAATACCTAGGTATCTTTGTCAGCTGGGTTACTATAACATAATAACACAACAAATATTTCTCACAGTTCCAGAGGCTGAAAAGTCCAAGATTCGGCATCTGGTGAGATCCCATGTCCTAGTTCATGGCCAACCAACTTAACCCTGTGTCCTCACAGGTCTCCTTCTCTCAGGTCTCTTTATAAGGACTCCAATCCCATTTCTAAGGATTCCAACCCTCATGATCTGATCATCTCCCAGAGGTCCCACCTCCAAATACCATCACAGGGTTAGGCTTCAACATATGAATATGACAGGTGGTTGGGGAGATAGGGAACACCAACTTCAGTCTATAGCACTAGGTAGTCAAATTTATGGAGACAGAAAGTAGAAAGATGGTTGCCAGAGGGTAGGGGAGGGAGAGATGGAAAGTTTTTGTTTAATGGGTATAGAGTTTGGGAAGATGAAAAAGATGATCTATTCTAGAAATAGATAGTCTTGATGGGTGCATAATAATAAGAATGTACCTAATGCTACTGAACTGTATACTTAAAGATGATTAAAACTGTACTTTCATGTTTTGTACCTTTTCCCACAGTTAAAAAAAGGATGTGCAAAGATGCTAAAAAATGTGCTTCAGTAATTTTAAATACTGTTTCACAATCTTGTATCCAGTTTAATTTTTCTTACCTAACCTTTTATTCATAGTTTAAGCAAAGGTAAAAGTTCTGCACAGCCTTCTTAAGGGAATATTTATGACCCATCTGTAGATTGAAGTGTTTTAGAGCTCAGAAGGACACCCCTCCATCGGAAAAGCCTCCCTCTTGAAAGACTTGCTTCATATGCACTTTACTCCCAAATATTGTACCTTTCAGAATTGCAAATTAGGGGGCTATTGCACATGACAAGTACACAGTAAACACTTAGAAAGAATCAACCAATTACAGAATTGTTCATCATCTCCTAGTCTCCTCTCCTAATTCAGTGCTTAGCATATAGATGGATCTCAATAAATAACTGTAGAATTAACTGCATCAATTAATAAAGTTTTTAATAACCGTGTGCTAAATGAAATGTCCTTTAAAAACTGACACTGCCCACATCATTATTGTCACCCAGGCTTTGGGATCTGGACCATATTTTCAACTGGCCCTGGACATTTCAACTCAGATGCTCTAACAGGGTAACAGAAAGAAGGGGGAACTGTTAAGTTAGGAAGGGGTGGAATAGGTAATAGAATAAAGCAGCTTGTGGTGGCTCCATAGGTTCACAAATTTCAAGTTTCTATGAATAAGTCTATATGTTTTGTTTTTTGAAAACCATATAGAAAGCATTCAAGATTTTTCTCTTAAAAAGCAGGGGAGGGGGCTGTAAATGTATAGATTAAAAATGCTGGCAGTGGTTATTTGGTAGGACGGTAGGACTCATGAGTGTGTTTTCATTTACCTTTTCTCAGTAACTATTTATTACAGTTAAATTTAATTTTTATTGGTCTTCAGGAACATATACACTATCATCATTTGTTCTTCTGAGCCCCCTCTCCCTCATCTACTTGTTCCTGTTCTCTTCTCACATCCCTTTCCCAGGGGAAACCATGGCAAACATGTGTTATTGCTCTGATGTATGCATGTTTAGTTACATAAATGGTATTGTGCTATTTCTTTCATTTCATCTTTACTTTTTACCATTCCAAACTACATTAAGATCTATCTATAATGTTATGTACAAATCTTGTATGTTGCTTTTAACAGCTTCATAGTGTTCCAAATTTATCACTTTTACAATTTAAAAAAACTTAAAAATAGCTTTTAAGAGCTTTCTTTTTAAAGCCAATTTGGGGAAACTGGAGTAAAATCAATATGAATGGATAACAATTGAAAACCATTACATCAGACAGTTCTTTTAAATTCTGTCCTACATTTATGAACCACTTCTCCACATAAGGAATTAGAGACCCATAGTAATTGTGTCTTTTTATTTTTTTATTTTTATTTGTTTTTTTATTGTTACTCAAGTGCAGTTGTGTTTAAATAACAATTTGTTATTTAACAAATTGTTTGGGTTGGTCTCTGCTTTTATACAGATCTTGTAGTAACCTGGTCATTGATGCTCTGGTAGCAAATGTTCCTCCTGGGGAAATTCCACAAATTTTAAACATAAAATGTTGGAGAAAAATAAAAATGATCTGAGCAAACATCACATGGGCCAATTCAGTTAAATGCTCAGTCCAATGTTTTTACTAAACAAACCCACTGAAAGATAGTTTAATTATTTGTGATGTTATGCTGATATCAGATAAATTCCTAAACCACAATATTTTCACTGCTCTATTGCTGACATAAGATCATGTCCTAATGGAAATTCCAAGTCTCCCATTCTCTTAGATTAAAAGCTCCATTTAGTTGAACACCTAGAGAAGGAATTTTTTCCTCCTTTCTGAACTGATCAGTTTCAATTTTTCTTATAAAAAATAAGACATGGGGCTGTAGGGGAGAAAAAGTAATATTTCCTCTACCGTCTTATGTTCTCCGGCTAGGGCTCTGTAAATTAGACTGACAAAAGACAGATCACAAGGAAAAAAGAAACAGATTTTTATTAACATCATGCCTTTATGTAGGTGCACTCAGTGATGAGTAACTCCAAGGTATGGTTAGTTACTAGGGCTTATATAGCATCTTAGCAAAGAACAATAATTATTTACAGAAGTGACAAGAGAGAAGAAGAAGACTGAGCCTCTAGGAATGAGAAATTATGGGACGGCAAATACATGAGGAAACTGATGGAAAACAAGGGCTAGTTAGTAAGGTTTGTTTCCATAGACTTTCTTTGGTGTCATCTCATCTCCAGTGATGAGGTTGTTATCCCGTTCCTGGAGGGGAATGGAAGTGAAGAGACACCTTTACAAGGGGGATTTATGTTCTACTTTCAGGAAGATGCAGGAGAGTAGACAACTCATCCTGTGTATTTTCCTCAATTGCCTTCACTACAAAATAATCCTAAGCCAGAATAGCATATTTTGGGTTGGCATACACTGAACCCCTTCAAGGTGAAAGTGGGGGTACAGAGTGAAGGACCCAGGTCAAACTCAGTTTGAAAACCATGAAAATCATGCCACCAACTATTTCTACCTTCTCTCCCCAGATGTTTATACAAACAAAAGTGTTTGCAAGGAACAGGATTGGCAGCCCTGCAGAGGAAAGTAATTACTCAAGGATAGAGCAGCATATCAATAATGGTAGGGACAGGGGAAGCCCTGTATGATTTGGATGTAGAAGATGAGCTGTTCAGTGTATAAGACCATGATTTCAGAACACCTCAAATATTAGCTGGCAGAACCAATTCCATTTTTGCTAGACTGTCTCCTTGATTTAATACCCTAGTCAAATAAGCTCCTTTCTATTTCTCATAGATGGGTCTGCTATAGGAGGCTGGGTCTTCTCTGACATAAATTTCTAAAGCAAGTAGATCCCACAGGTTTACATGGGCTATACTAACTGGAGACACCATGCTGCTGTCCACTCTGCCTCAGTGCTGCTTTTAGAGTAGCAAATAGTCACCCATGATAAACTGCAAGAGGAAGGATCCCTAAATGATTTTATTCCACCAAAAGCAGAACTTGTGGAATTGGTGCAGTGCTACTAACTTCACATGTCTACAATCTCTCTAATAGCTATGAGAAATAATAAGTAGTTGGGGTGGATGGAAGACATGAAATCATTATCTCTACAAAAATTCTTTTGTTTCAAAATTTAAAGGAGCAAACTCCTTCTGCGAACTCAGTAAATACCATCTTCAGAGGGCCAAAAATTACTTCCTTTGATTTACAGAAAATGGCAGTACTCTATCAAAATATTGAGTCAACCTCATAATTCTAGATATAAAACAAAGCCCACAAAGTGGGGTTAAACACAGCTATCTCCTTTCCCTGGTACTTCACATAGAGTCTACTAAGATCCCCATGGCCTGCCCTCTACCTCCCTCCCAAATCAATGGTGAGGGAATTGTCTGCATTTTCCATTTTTACCTCTTCCAATATATTTCTTCATTGATATTTCCTAATTTTGAACTGTTTTCCAGGTTATCACTTCAATTTCCAAATCATTCACAATCTTTAGAATTCACAATCTTTAGAATTCTTATTTGGAAAGTGGTTGGGTATATCAATCACTCCTTTATGTCTTTATCTCTGCTACACGCAGCCTTGAAATAGAGCTGGTGAACTTTACATTCATTACACTTACTCTTGCCCTAAATGCCTTTAACCTTTTACTAATATCTGAACCTGTCTGACTAGGAGAAATTGAGAAATAATAGCCAGAGTCTTTATAGCACGATGCAGATTTACAACATTTTTTGAAGTGTGGTCCTCCCTCCTGAATCAAAATTACATAAAAAACCCTGAGGTGCTTTTTGTTTTTGTGGGGGTTTTTTTGGTTTTTTTGTTTTTAAAAGCAGATTTCTGGAACTCACACCAGATATACTGAGGTCTGACCCTCTGGAAGTAAGGTGTAAGAATCTATAAATCAAGCCAACAGAATGTGATTCCAGTGTATTCTAAAGCCTGAGAACAAGAGGCCTGTGTGTTGAAAGGGATTAAAAACTAATAAAATAATCCTCTAGTTAAAGAATCAAGCAATGTTCGGGTATCAATCACAAGAAACTAAGTTACACTGTGGTTACAACCAGTGCTCATATCCTAGAGACTTGAAACAAACCCTTATGCTTTGCTCATATTGTATGTCCAGCATGCACTAATGGTGGTGCAGGTAAAGGCGGGGAGGGAGCTCTGCTCTTTATCTTCTCACTCGTATTGAGGCTGAAGGAGGCTCCACCATCTGGAGTACCCCTGGTTGCAGCAGCAAAGGCAAGAGAATGCTAGAAGTCTCCCACAAGCAATGAAATGCTCTGGTTGGAAATGATACACATTACTTCTGTCCACTATTCCTTGGCCAATACCGGCCTCATGGTGCCGCCAAACTGCAAAATGGGTTGGGAAGTACACACTTCTCATATATCCAAACCATGAAAAGAACTAGATGTGGGTGAGTTAAGCATTCAAGATATCTCCCACAGGAAATCATCTTACTTTATTTTTTTTTAAAGATAGAAAGTGAAGGTCAGAGAAGTTAAGCTACTTTTGCAAATCTATACTGAAGTCAATATTGGAAACATTCCTCTCCAAATTCTCTCCACCAGTTTCAAGGAAACAAGACACCCTTACAATCCTTCCTGTTTCAGCAGAGTTTTGGCAAAGTGCCACTTATCACAAAGGACAAACAGTATTGGAATTTAAATGTCATCATTTTCTTTGTGAAGCAGATTGCCTAATGTATAAACACAGAAAAGAAACCAGTTTGCGCCCTTTTCTCTGAATTAATCATCACAGGAACATAATACATGGATGTGCCCTGCTCAATTGCACTGTATGAGGACTTCAATTAAACTGCTACTTGAGCACCTACTAGCTGCCCAGAAGAATGCTAGGCACCTTCTAATTGCATCAGCAGAAGTCTGTCTGTCCCACAGATCATCTAAGCCAATTCTTCAGAGAGAAAAGTTGTTCTTGCTTCTCTATTTACCTGCCCCCCTGCCATTTTGCTGCTGCCTGGACGCTTGCCCCCAGACACAGCCATCAGGGTACACACCGACCATAGCACCATGTAACCACAGAACCAACTCAAGCTCTCCGAAAGCATCAGCTACAGTTGTAGCATCTCCACTTCAGCTGAGCTTCCTGCAATGTAATTGCTCAGCACAAAAAGGAGGACACACAGAGTACCCGTGTGACTCTGCCATGTTGGGATTTTTTTCCATATAGTTTCTGAGAGATGAGAGACTAGGGCAAATAACAGCTCTGAGGAAGTGAGTGACTTCTAGTTCCATGCAGAATAGGTCAAGAGATGATTGCTGCAGGTTGCAAATGCAACCCAGGTTTGGCTCCTTCAGATTTATACATATATTTTTAAATGATAAAAAGTATTATTCATTTTTCCAATGATCACCACAAGTAAAAGAGTTCTTAATTTATCTCATTATCCTTTTCCTTTGAGCACAAACACATCCTTCTTTGTCAGAAGCAGTTTGCTGGCTCAATCTGAGCTCATTTCTCACCCTGCAAGATCCTATGCTTTTCGTTATTATATAAAATGGCTTTTGATGGAAAAATCGACATTATCCATCACTCTAGTAATGCCAATGGTAGCAAAATTACCAAACAATCGCACATCAGGTAAACAATTCTATCTACAAACTCTAAAGCTGTTATCCTGACAGTCACCTCTAAGTGTAAATGTTTAGCATTATTCCATTATGTTTGTCATCATTATTATTTCTTGCTATCAACCCAGATTCCTGTGATCTGGAGTCTAGTACATTTTCAAGCCACAGTCAAGCCTTGCCATTGGACTGTCCTTGACAGCCATGATAAGCAATAGTGTTTTAGCTGTGGTGTTCCCAGTATTTCCTCTAAGAATTTCCTCGAGTCCTTTATAGGAAAATCCTCGTGCCTCCCCACAGGGCTCTGCAGCAAGGCTTCAGTAAATGTAAACTAAGCAGCAAGCAACATGTGCTGCGCCTCCTATTACTTCTAAGACCATTTGACTTATTTCCTTCCTAATATACTTTTCATTGTATTAGAGACTAGTACTTAAGTGAAAATGGAAATAAATAAACAAACTAAAGCATTTTTACTGCTTTTTTTTTTAACCTGGGTCCTCAATCAAAATTTAGGTCTAATGAATGGCTTTTCAACATGCCTTTTCACTCTTGTCTTTTCTCCTCTACCTCCACCCCATGGATCCCGGCTCCTTACTTTTCTCTTCCATTAAAAGATCATTATCTATTCTGTGTATTTCTGTAAACTGAGGAGTCAGCAAAATTTCTCAACATAGTTTCATTTGCCTTCAATTAAATTTAGGCATGAGATAAACCTTATTATGACCTTGAACTGAAACCACCATGGAACCTGGAAACAAATTTTTAAATTTCTGTTTGCTCTGATATCTATGTTGGTTCCAATTGAAAGAGCTAAATTTAATTTTTTTCAAGGAAAAAAATTTTTCACCAAGTTTTAGTCTTAAAGCGCCTCAAAATTTTTAATAGATTTATGAGCAGGAGGGGGAGGGGAGAGTGGTTAATGATCAAAAACAATAATTCCAGGGTAAGACGACTAGAATTGTGTATTCCTTCTCCTACTGTCCACCTCCAATGTGGGGGAAAAAGGCTTCAGAGCAAAATCACAGACTGTGAGAGTGGGTGAGACCTCCAGAACCAGCTGAACCAGTCTCATTTAGCAGATGAGAAAACTGTGGTTCATAATGGACTGGTGCCTTAATAGTAATAAACAACAAAGAAAGGAAGTTAATATTGAGCATTTACTATTAGATGAATATTTTGCCTACATTATCTCACTAAGCTTCAAAACAGCCATTAGAAGCAAGTGCTATTATCAACTCCATTTTAAAGAGAGAAAAATTGAGTCATAAAGAGGTTAAATAACTTCCCCAAGATCACACACCTAATAAGTAAGTGGTAGAATAAGGGTTCTGATTCCAGAGCCAGAGCCCTGCTTGCAGTCCCTGACGCTGTCTGCCACCTTCCTGACAGTCCCCAGAGTAAGAGGTGGTAACCCGCCATTCTTCCTTCCTTTGAAATTAGCTTAAGTGGTGTGTTTCCAGCCTTTATCATAGGGGGTCTGTGAGGTCAAAACTATTTTCATAATACTGAGATGTCATTTGCCTTTTGTACTCACATTCTCTAACAAGTGTACACTGAAACTTGCCAGAGCCAACTTAATGTTTGAGATCACAACAAACTCAGTTCAGAAGTTGATCTGAGAGTCTAGCGATCTTCTATTAAGCCAGAAATTAAAGATATTTGCACAAAAAAGTAAAATATGCCACTCTTCTTATTTTGTTTTTAGAAGTATAATTTTTTGTTAGAAATATGTAATTTATTTTAATAAGTAATGAGTTTATATGTTATTTTAAGTGAATTCATAAATTTTTAAATTTCTTACATGATAAATCTCAATTGATACAACACATAAAAGCTCTTTGGGGTCCTTGATTTTTTGAGAGCCTAAATGGGTCCTGAGGATTAAAAGTTTGAAAACTACTGTTTTAGAGGATCTGCTACTACCCTTAGATCTGCTGGGGCCTGGGATCTCTGTCCCTCCAGCACCAGCCGAGACCAACAAGCCAGGGCTTCAACAATCCTGGCGCCAAAGGACAAGGAAGGAACAAGGAGCAGAACTAATGCAGACGGATGTGAATAGCATCATGACCTTCATGACCTTCCCATACATCCACCTGTGATCAGGGGTGAAGTCCTCACTTTGGGATCCCCTCAGCACCTCTAGTTGTTAGACGGCAAAATCCTCAAGAACGAGGGATCCATGATTTGTTCCTATCTTTGTGTTTTCTCCTTTATTGGTAATTAATAGAGTAAATACTCTTCATAGAGGTACGCTGATGCAAAGTACCCAGCCTAATTTATCCCCTCTCTCACTCCTCTTCCCTACACCCCCAATACACATTCATACATCACCTTCCTCAACTGAGATGTACTGCCTGTCTCCTTCACTTCTGACTTCCAGGAAGAAAAAACACAGAGGGATTGTAGCTGAGGAGCACTTCCCTTTTCCCTGTGAACTGAACGCTATATTATCGAGGACAGGAACTGAGTTCCCTGACACAGATTACAGTATATAAAAAGTACATCCGGAGCTGCTTTCTACAACTCAAACAGAAGAATTGGAATTTCCCAACCAGCTCCTACGTATATTAGATTTGAGCCTCTTACATCCTTATGCATATTTAAAGAGTGCTGTTTACATACATTGGCAATGTGAGGACAAAGTCACTAATTCTGTAGTGCCTCTGCAATTCTTTCCCTAGTCCCTTTCATCGTGCACCCTTTCACTTTTCATCAAAATAATTGTATCTGCAGCAATTCTGCAGGTATCTACACTAGGTAAATAGTGATAGTGGCATTATCAAGTGATTAATGTGTACCCAGCCATGTGCTGGGTGCTTGACATGTGTTATTTTATTTATTCATATTAATGCTACAAGATAGCTATGACTATTATGAAAACTGAAGCTTAGAGAGTGAAGCTACTTGTCCAAATTCACCCAGCTGGCTAAAGATGGAGCCAGGAAGACTTTAACTCATTCATGAATAAGTACGCACAGAGAAGTTGATTCTAACGCATGTCATCAGAGGGGTACCAAGGCAAAAGAGATCATTAAGACAGCATCAACCTTGAAAAGCAACTCTTTTGAGTGATGACCATGATTCCTGAAAACTTCGCAAAGAGTGTCACTGATAAATCTCTGATTGCATTTTCTCCTTAGTGGGTTTTTTTGTGCTTCTGCCCATTTTTCACTAGCACTGCTTCATATTTCTTGATTAGAACAGCACCAGATACTGTAATATCACTTTAAGTTCCACTCAATGCTCCCTCCTTGGCCTTAATTCAATGGAAGAATGATTTACTAGCGCATGAAGCATGTGCTCCTGTATATCAATGCCACCCTCACTCGCTCCCAGAAAGATTTAGTAGACACTATATATTAGAACAGCAATTATCACACATGTGAGAACATTAAGCATTTTACATTTTCCAAATGATACATGAATAATTTGAGCCCTGTGTACACACAGCCCTTATAAATCAAACATTTAATTTTCAAACACTTTTGAAAGCTATAAAGGCATCTCTCCTTAACTTTAAAACAGCCCATGAACTTTCCTCTGGTGCTTTGATTTATCCCTCCATGGACATACTACTAATTCCTGATTCACAAACAATTGTGCAAGCACCCCAACTTTTTCATAAATGAGATTTATTTTAAGTCACACCAAAAGGTAAGAAAGCACTCAATACTATTAAAGCAGTGAAATTATTTATTAACACCAAAAAATGAGTCTGCTTTCCAGGCAAAAAGAAGAGGTGCAGACTGCAAAAAATTGAATAATAAAGACTGGTCATCAGCTTTATTTCATGGATATAGTTCCTCACGTTATAATATAATTAAAGCAAAATGAAACAAATGAAACATAATCTTTATTAGTGCCCCATTTAAGAAATGGATGATTAAATTTGTAGTTTCTAATAACAGCAAAGCCATGTAGGTTAGAGTTTTTAATTTTATCTGCTTATTCTGACACTCAGCAGAGAAGCTCCCTGTCAGGTGACTGGGCTCGAAATCAGCACGGATGCTACTGTGGTCTTTAGTCCTGCTCCAAAAGACACATATGTCTGGGCATGAATCATTAACAGGACAGACATAAAACAGGTCAATTCTGGTGGCTTCTATCTTGTGACCAAGCATCACAGATTAATCAACACACTTGTTTGACCAAAAAGAAGGTAAAAGATATCTCAAAAATCTCCATTATCCAAACACTGACTTCTGATTAAATATATTATTGTACCAAAACTCACATCCAGGTGAGCAAAGCAAAGTCAAGAATTGGGTAGGACTTACATGTTCAACCAATTCCATTAAATGCATGAGAACCTAGGTGAAATTGAACAGCCAGGCTTTAGAAGTTCAGCACAGGAAGACAGTATTATGGGAAAACTAAACTCTTACAAAATGAAAGGTTTGAGTTGCTTGGGGAAAAATAAATGAAAGCCAGCCATATAGTTTAACAAAATAATATCCACTTTACCACAAAATGCTGGAGCATAATCACAGATGTTGTCTTGAAAGAAGGCTATTAAACACAACTGTAAAGAGGTTTTCCCCCCCTAAATATTAAGTTCATATAAGAAAAACATCACACATTTTGATGTCACAAACATCAAAACAAAAATCATCCCACGTCCACTTCAGAAGTCAAAATTTCAATAACTTAGTTTATTTAAATAAGTCCAATGTTCACAACCTAGGTGTGGCGTGTGCTCAAGCTGCTTTCAAAACCAACCTGAACAAATAAAACGTGGGGCTTTAGCAAGTCAGGAGTTCCTCAGCCAGAATTGTCTCAACCTGAGGGGGAAACTACCTTAAGGAACCCAATGTTTTTTCAAATACTGGTTTAAAGGTTTCAGCCGACGCAGAATACAACCTCCAAACTAACAACCCTAGGGTGACCACCCTGTACTGTGCTCCATCTACAATCAGCTCACAGGTAATGACAGCTTGGGAGGAACACTCCATCCCTCTGAGCAATCAGTCTACTTGCTCTGACCATTCGGGAGGAACCTGGACTCCACATCTGCTATCCTAGATTGCCAGATCCACTAAAAAATTTGATAAACATTTATCACACACTTACTATGACTCAGGACAAGACACCGTAAAACGTTATCTAAAACACAAAGAACCATGACATATGGGTTCTCGTCTCAAGGAACTTAAAATATAAAATGGAGAAGCAAGAATGACATGACAAAATAGTAATTAGAAATGTAAATAATGGCTCAGGGCAGCTATAGAACACATCACAAGGCAGCACACAATCATCAGCTCAGGAGTATGGATGGTGTACCACCACTCTAGGTAATTCAACAGAGAGAATTTAATATATTAGATTGGTGTTGGAGGGTGGTGAAAACAAAAAGGGAATGCTGATGTTACACAGAGATAGCAACAGCAGGAAGAAGCTACCATCCTTAGGGTTGAGGGAATAAAACCAAGCAGTTGGTATGTCAGATACCAGACCTAGGAACTCGGAGGAGAGGACTCATGCAGCTGAGACCTAGACCTCTGGGAGGGGTGGTACCACCCACAGTGCTGGTAATAGGAGTTCAGAGGAGTAGCCAGGTGGAGCTAGGATACAGATTCCAGGCAGAGGACACTGTCCGACTGGAACTGGTGGCTCTGAGGGGCCACACGGTGAGTAGTTGAGCTGGAAACTACAGCTCACTGCTGCTGCCAGGATGAACCACCACTCCTGAGGATCTGGCAGGATGAACCACCACTCCTGAGGATCTGGCAGGATGAACCACCACTCCTGAGGATCTGGCAGGATGAACCACCACTCCTGAGGATCTGCCAGGATGAACCACCACTCCTGGGGATCTGCCAGGATGAACCACCACTCCTAAGGATCTGCCAGGATGAACCACCACTCCTGGGGATCTGGCAGGAAGAACAAGCAAACAGGAAGAATCAAGTCCACTCCTTCACGCTCTTACCTTTCAGTCTCCCCTACTGTGTCCTATTAGTGGAACCAAAAGGGAGACAGGTACAAAAGAGAAATCTAATTTGCACAATGCCAGCCTATCACAAAGCAGGATAGAGAAGGATGGGTTTGGAGCTGAAAGAAAATATCTTCATAATCAGCGCACATGGTTGGGGTAGTGATACTGGATAGGTCACAGCAGGCTGAGTTAATTGGAAAAGACCTCATGGAGGAGATGGCTTCCATATGAGTCTGGAAGGATGATTTAGAAAGGTAGAAGAGAAAAAGAAGGGCAGGCACCATAAGGAAAAATAAGAAAACACACCAGCAACTAAGTAAACCATTTGAGTAAGACTTGTTTTCATGTAGGGTACAAAAGAGTATTTGTATTTTCCCCTAACTGTCATATTAGCAAATCAACAATATTAGCAAATCAACAATAATTAATTAGTGTTTATTATAGAGTTTGTGGCCTCTATACAAAACAAGAGAAAAGAAGGTATAAGAAGATGCTTACAATCTCAATGACAGAAAAGATATGGAACAAGATGGCATATAATTAACTAGCAGATTGTATTTTCAAAAAATGGCTGCACCTATATTTCCCATCATTATGCTCTTATGCATTATAGCCTCAACACGTCCTCATCAAGAAGTAGAATCTATCTCTCCACCCCTTGAATCTGGTTGGGCCTGGTGACTGCTTTGACCAACCAATCACAGCAGAAGAGATATTGTGCCAGTTTCAAGGTTAACCTTTAACTGGCCTAACAGCTTCTGCTTCCCACTGCTTAGAAGCCAGTCACCAAGTAAGGATAGCCATCACCATGAAACCGCTCTTCTGTGAAGTCCAAACTGTGTTGGAGAGACCCAGGAGGGTGAGATGATGTGGGAAAAAAGACAGGCTAAGGAGTACTGAGGTATTAGACACATGGGTGAAGAAGCTGTACTGGAAGTAGATCTTCCCCCAGCAATGAGATGAACCACCCAGATGAACCCTTCCCATATTCCTAAGCCCACAAAATCAAACTAAATAAACTGAATAAAATGAATGTTTTAAGTCCCTAAATTTTGGAGTGGTTTTACAGCAACAGAAAGCTGAACAATGTCCCAGCGCTAAATGGTAGAAATGGCGATGCATTCTTACATCTACAAAATATAAGCACTAATTTGTAACAGAAAAAAATAAAAAGACTCCCCCTTTTCAAAAGCAATCTTTACCCACACTAAAGTATCCAGGGTTGTAACAGTTGACAAATAATTGTTCAATTTAAGTATGGGAATGATAGAACTCTTTGTTCAAAGTGATCGAAAAGACCTCTTTCTAATGGAAAAGCCACTCACAGGCAACTGTGTAGTTTTCTTCCCCTTCCAATCTGATCATAACGTACAGGAAACAGGCAGGCAGCCAAAGAGAGCCCAGCAAAGATCTAGTGAGCAGGACCAGACCCGTCTGGTAAGGAAGGCCATGCTTTTATTTCTTCCAACAGTCTAAGTAAAGTGAACAAACCATCTGTACCACTTGTACCTATCAGAGAGAGAAATCATGCCTGAGGCATCCCCCTGGAAGGGCTTTAACATCAAGCTGGCCTGGAGTCCTAGATCAGGCAGCAAACCCCAAGGAGGCTGACTCCAAGAAAAGATTCAGCAGGAACTGGAAAAATATCTTCTACCCATGCCTCAGATAATTACAGGATTACATTGACTGAAATTGATAATGATTAAGATTTAATAAGTTGCCTAATAATATCCAAGTGTTTCTTAAATCCGCTCTAAAGTGTGCCTCATTAGTAGGCAGCATGCATGTGATTAAGGCCACAGCTTTGGAGCCAAGTGGCCTAGATTTAAATTCCAGATCTGCCACTTGCTAACTCGGGACTCTGGGCACCTTGACCATCCTAAATGCCAGAGCTCTGCTGCCAGTGCAGTAGCCAGTAGCTACATGTGGCTATTGAGCACTAGAAAGGTGGTTATTCTGGGTGAAGATGCACCATAATTGTGAAATACACATGGGGCTTCAAAGACTTAGTACAAAAAGTAAAGTATTTTATTAATATTTTATATTGAATACATATTTTAGATATATTAAATAAAATATACCATAAAATTAATTTTACCCAGTGTTTTTACTTTTTCCAAATTAATAAAATTTGAAATTCCATATATCATATTTCTATTGGACAGTGCTGATTTAGAGGGATAATAATACACTCAGCTCCTAGAATTGCTTATAACAATTAAGTGATCCAAGTTAAGCACCTAGAACAGTGTTTGACATGTAGAAATTTTTTCTTTCATGTGTTCATTCATTCATCTCTTCAGTTATTCATTCATTCATCCAACATTTATAAGGGGGGACGCCCCCCCAAAAACAGAATTATCTTCAGGAGGGTGGGCCCCTTGTAGTACAGGCTTCCTCTGCTCGGTGAATGTTTGAGGGACCCATCCATATCAGTGTACCAGCTGGTGTTGCTGTGAGAAGCTGCGTTCAGCTTCAGTGAATTCTTTTCAAAAACTCTTTCAAGGCATTTGCCCATTTCATAATACTGCACCTGCCCACACTGTGCTGAAATTCAGCAGTTTTGACAAAAACAGCATAACCCTCATGCCCCACACTCCCCATTCACCTGAGCTTGCCCCAAGCAACATTTTCTTTTTGTTTTCCCCAGAAGAAATAAGTCCTCAAAAGGAAACATTTTGCAGATGTGGAAGAGATGAAACTAAAAATGGTAGAAGCACTAAAAAGCATCAAAATTGATGAGTTCAAAATTATTTTGAACAGTGGAAAACACATCTCAATAGGTGCATGGCATCAAAGGGAGAATACTTTGAAGGTGACTGAAGTTTAAACATGTAAGAATAAATACACATTTTTTATAAATAAATTCTGGGGTTTTTTGGTCCTTCCTTCATATTGAAAACTATTATGTGCCAGGCACTTTTGTAGGTACTCAGATTACAGCATTGAGAACAGACAAAAAGAAAAAGCCTCTGTCTCAATGGTAGTGGTAATAATCTACTTGAATTTGATAATAATTCATGTAAGCTAACATATATGTTCAGTGATGCTAATATAAGTAATTCTAATGCCTATTGTTCTCAGGCATCATTTAGCGGAAAATGGATGCTGCTGTCCCTTGCTATTAACTTTCTCTGTCAAGAACCCAGCTGTTGGAAACATGAGGTCATAAGAAGGTATATTCACTGGGGGCAGCAGGAGGTCCAACTGCAGCAGACTCTTAAGCCCTGACCTTGGAAAGTTCAAACTAGAAATAGATTGCCAAATCCAAGAGGAGTTCAGAGAAAGAGAGATCAAAGGGGACAGAGAGCTGGGAAAAGAAATCAAGGAAAAGATGGATGTAAACTCAAGTCCTGAGGGATGCCTGGAGCTAAAATGGTGCCAAGAGAAAAGCTGTATCTCAGGCATTCTAAGATTTATAATAGTACAGCATCCACGATAGGCTCAGTATTTCCATGTTCTATCTCTGGGATCATATGCATATGTGTCTGGGAAATTGATTTTTCCTGTCAGATGCCTGCTGGCACCTGGAAGACAGCCTATAGCATGACTCGGAAAACAAATACCCAAGCCTTAGCAAGGTAAATCATGCCAGCACACAGTCATCTGCCTTATTGACTTGGACCTCTCCAACTTGCTCATTTAAGCTTTGTCTATAATGGTCTCCCCAGTCCCCAGAGGTCCCTTCTCTTTTGTTTTCCACACTGCAGCCCCAGTAACAGAAACCTGGTCATATTATCCACCTGATTACAATCCTATAGTCGCTTCCTACTTTTTTCTGCCCACAGAAAAAAAGACAAAATCTTTCTTGAGGCTTACAGGGCTTTTCCCACTTCATTTCATCCTCTCTTTCTCTCTGTACATCAGCCACCCTGATCTTTCACTTTCCCCGCCTCGCTTTGCTCCCTCCAGCCACAGGATATTTGCTCCCTCCAGCCACAGGACACTTACTCCTTCCAGCCACAGGACACTTGCTCGTGCTCCTCCCTCTGCCATCTCACTCCTCCACCCCAACCAAGGCACTCCTTTCACCTCTCAGCTCAGTTATTACTTCCCCAGAAAAGCAATCCCCCCCATCATATGTACGCATGGCACCATGTCCATCCCCCCATAGCTTTGATCTCAGTGTAATTTACAATCATAGGCCAAATTATTTGAGCAGTGACGCTTCCCCCTCTACATTGACGGCAGGCCCTGAAGGTAGAATCTTTGTCCTTTTGGGTCACCATTTGGCTCACTAACATCTGGCACAGGGCCTGGCACATGGTAGGTATTTAGCAAGTATGTGTTCATTTCATTTATTCCACAAACATTTGTGTGAAGGTTAAATAAGTGTGTGTGTGTATAATTGTATATACAAAAAAGAGAATACACACAAATCTTATACATACACACACATTTTATATATATATAGTGATTGTTTTTGTTATTAGAACTGTGCAAGTGCTTGTTCTTATTATTAGAGTTAGCTATGCTAGGCAGGGCTTTTCTTCCATAACTATGGCTATGGATTTTGTTCTCCTTAACTCTTGAAGCTCCTAGATATGACACTTCAGTTACAGGCCTTTGACACCATCCTTGTACTATATGAGATTTAAGGTTTACACTCTGTGCCTCCAAATGAATTCTGGGATGTCTTCCATTTCACTTCCATTAATATTTCAGGAGGGGGAGGGTCAATGTCAGCTATCAAGATGGTAGTTGTCAGGAATCAAACAATTCTAGTCATTAAGATTTAGCACAGAACATGGATGTGAAATACCAGTGATTAATTTTATAACTTTGGTATAGTAGGAAAAAGCACAGAGTTTCAGGATGATAGAGATGAAGAAACAGAGGTTCAGTGATGTTGTGAACGATGACAATAATTCGAGTCATTAATTGAGAGCTGGACACAAGCTAAATGTTTACATGTACCATTTTGTTTAATTTTATTAACAATTAGGCATTACAACTTTATTTTATGGGTGAATCTTAAGAATAATTGAACATTAAAAATAAAAAACAGATACTTCTATAAGAAAAATATACAATCGCCAATAATAAGCACATGAAAGATGCTCAACCTCATTAATCATTAGGGAAAGGCAAATCAAAACCACAATGCAACACCAATTAACATCCATATGGATGGATATGGTACATTTTTTTAATGAAAAATAAGTTTTGGCAAGAATGTGGAGAAATCAGAATCCTTGTACATTGCTGTTGGGAATGTAAAATGGTGTAAGCCATTCTGGAAAAGTCTGGCAGTTTCTCAAATATTAAAAACATAGTTATCACATGACCCAGCAATTCCATTCCTAATTATATGCCCAACTGAAATTAAAAATATGTCCACACAAAAACAAGTATGAGACATTTTTAGCAACATTATTCACAATAACCAAAAGATAGAAACAACCCAAATATCCATCAACTAATAATAGAAAAACAAAATATGTTACACTGATGTTATAATGGAACAGTATACTGCTGAAGTACTGATACATGCTACAACACAGATAAACCTTGAAAACATTATTTGAAGTAAAAGAAGCCAGATACAAAAAAAACCATATTGTGTGATTCCAGCCATATTAAGCACTCAAAACAGAAATATCTACAGAGACAGAAAGTAAATTAAAATTAAATTGGAAAGAAATTAAAATATTCTAAAGCTAATTGTAGTAATGGTTGCACATATCTGTAAATATATCACAAAACAATGAAGTGGACAATTTAAATGGGTGGGTTGCATGTTATGTGAATTATATCTCAATAAATCTGCTTTAAAAAAAAATTTGGCCCTGGCTGGCATAGCTTAGTGGATTGAGCGCAAGCTGCGATCCCAAGTGTCACAGGTTTGATTCCCAGCCAGGGTACATGCCTGGGTTGCAGGCCATAACCCCCAGCAACCGCACATTGATGTTTCTCTCTCCTTCTCTCTCTCTTTCTCCCTCCCTTCCCTCTCTAAAAAAAAATAAAAAATAAAAAAAATTAAAAAATAAAAAATTTTTAAGTAAAAGGACCAATAAAGCTAAAATGCCCCATCACTTGATAGGGGTTTTTTTT
This sequence comes from Phyllostomus hastatus, assembly GCF_019186645.2. NCBI lineage: Eukaryota > Metazoa > Chordata > Mammalia > Chiroptera > Phyllostomidae > Phyllostomus > Phyllostomus hastatus. Next base: position 13,672,096 of record NW_025333977.1, on the reverse strand, counting down.
TCTAACTAAAAATAATTAAATAATTCTTATTTTATAAAGCTAATTAAGTTGATAAATTAAGTTTCATTAATCACTTTATTATGTTAATTAAGTTTTATAAATCTCTCCCCTTATTGTTCACATGAGTCCCACAACTGGCTGTTATTTCAGCGGTACTTCAGCATCTGGAGAACAAATTAGAGCTATTGTTTCCTAACCTTTTATGTTGTGAAAGAGTTCCTGTTTTGTTTTAATTTTGTCCATTGTTTCTTTCTACATAGCCTGGATTGTTTCAGCAACTAATAAAATGGGCTTTTTAAAAAAGAATTTTCCAAACTAATGCTAACTGCGCACAGTGGGTGTTTACATAAAAACCTTTATCTTCCAGGCTCCTTGGAAGGTTCCTTTGCCAAGCCCTGGGCTGGGCACTAAGGATCCTGATGAGTAAGAAGAGGTTTCTCCTAGTAAGGATCCATTATCAAAACTCCCTCCTCTAGCCAAAGACAGATTCTAAGGATCAACCTTCCCATCTGGGTGCCAGAATGCTACTACTGTAGCAGGCAGTGAGGTATTTGCTCAGTGGCCTATGATTAATGCACATTTTGCTGTTATCTCTGATAGAGTGATAAAGAACCCCATCTAACAGATTTTCCTCAGAGTTTCTGCAATGAGGAGAGGTTGCTGGGGGCCTGAGATGATTAAGTGAAGTTCTAGGAGGCAAGAGGAAGACTTATGTGACCTTGAATTCTTTAATTTCAGTTGTAAAAGCTATGCCACAACTTTTCTGAAGGTTCAGGAAGAAACTAAGATTCTATAATATCCATTAATTTTATAATCCTTCAACTCAAACCTAATCATTTCTTATAATGCAGCTGCTTTTCATCACTTTTGCCAAAATCAAGCATGACATTGGTTTTCATTGGCTGAATGCCTCATAGACCGTCTGGGAAAAATAAACTTATTAAAATAAAATAAATAGAAAAAAATAGAATTTACAGTGTTCACCCAGTGTTTACACATACCACTTGCCCAATGTACTAACAGAATGTGGACAGAAAGACAAATCCCTCCTCTCATAGGGCTTGTCTCCTCGCATGTGTTGGCTGACTATGGAATAGGCCTAAGAATAGTATCTCACCCCTACGGTGCCCAAAGTAGAGCCAGGTGAGCAGATTATAGCTTTTCCTCCTGCTACAATGGCAGGTATGTAGTAAATTTCAATTTAAAAAAATTTAACCTTGCTAAAAATGAGGTCTGGCACTTGCCCTTGGCTTCTGGGATATAATCTCTAAGACCTTAGACCATCACGTCTGACAAGAGTATCTTGTCACGTGCCTTGGCCTTGGGCTGAACAGGATAGACTAACAATTTGATTCTGAGTAGCTGCTGGCCACACCATATAGCCACAGGGTGGAAGCTGGACCCATCAGGTATTCCCAATACACTGCAAGATGGGAACTTTGGTATCTGTGGTGTCAGTCAACCTCCAGAATTGCTGTAGAGTCTGAGATCAGCCTGTGACCAATCATCATGCCTATGTGATGGAGCAGCTCCTGAAAACTCTGAACATCAGGCTTGTGTGAGCTTCCCCAATCCATATGTATTGTCACAAGTTGATGCCAAAAGAATAACATTATCTTGACTCCATAGGAAGAGGGTGACTGGAAGTTCCATGTTTGTTTCTTTTCCTGGAATTGGCCCCATGTATCTTTTACTTTGGCCATATTTAATCTGTAATCTCCCTGTTAAAAAAACTACCAGTGTGGTTTCAGTGAGTTCTGTTAGTACCTCTAGAAAGTTATCAAATAGAGGGTGATTTTCAAACTGCCTTCAAACTCACAATTAATTCCAGAAATGAAAGTGGCCTTGAGTGAACTTTGTTCCCTCTGACTTTGCAGTTAGCTAAGTTGTATAGCAGATCAGGGCATGGTCAGAGCTATCAACTGATTTGAAATAAGTAGACTTGACTTAATGCCCTAGCTCTCTCATCACTGAATATCCCTCTGTTCTCTCTCCTTCCCTATACCCTCCTTCTCAATTCCACTTTCAACTTTATTGCCATCTTTCTCCTCCCCACATATCAAAATCTACTCTGGAAAGACAAAGGGAATCTGTTTATACAAATGTGTATAAATTGATAACAGCTTACAGAATATAAGTGGGTCAACTACACAGACTTGATGGTATAAACAGTGGTTACCCTCATCCCCAAGACTTTTGCATTTTAATTGACAGGCAGTAAATAGTACCCACGTGCCTGGGTTTGAATTCTTCTTTGGCAGCTACCAGCTGTGTGATCTTAGGCAAATTAGTTAATGTCTCTAAGGCTCAGTTTCGCTATTTTGAAATGGGGAACTAATAGTAGTATCTGCTCCCTAGGGTTGTCAGAATTAAATAAACATTTAAATATCTAAAGTAGTGCCTGAAGAATAATAAGCACTTAAACAGTGACTACTGCAATCATTTTTTATCCAGAATCCTATTTTAAGGCAGTTTCTCATACTATCATTCATGGAACTTCTAAATCAGAAGCGCCTGGAATCTACCCATTGATCAATCTTAGCATCTCTAATAATAGAATAATAGGGAATTATGTGCCTCATTATATGGTACAATATATGCTACGATAAGAAGCAGATAACTCCAATTATTAAAAAAGTATTGCCAAATTTTAAAGAAATTGAAACGGAATCTAATCAAGCCTCTATATCTAACTCCAATTAATAGGAAATGCAGGGGTTAAAACAAATTATGTAACACCAAGAATGGACTCAGCCAGATCAAGAATGTGAGACATTCTTACAGGCTTGACCTTCAGCAGCTTTAGCATCACCTGTTAGACATGGTAGACATGTAGACTCTCAGGCCTATGTCAGATCTACTAAGTCAGCATCTGGATTTAAGCAAGCCTGGGTGATTCATATGCATATGACAGTGAAGAAGGTCTGTTCCCTTTACAAATGAATATCTTAAAAAATGGGCACCTGTGTAGAGATTTATGACATAGAGCATCCAACTGCAAAGTATGACCCTTGTTTGGATAGATTTTAAACAAACCAACCACGGAAAGACATTTTTGAGATAATCAAGAAAATTTGAAAATGGACTGAGTATTAATTGACATCATACAACTGTTAATTTTGTTGGGTGTAACATGCCATAGTGATATGCAGAAACAAAAATATTGGGTATGCATACTTAAATATTTACTCATGAAACAAACTGATGTCTGGATTCACTTGCCATAGGGTAAGGAGTTTGGGGGACTGAGTAAAAGGGATGAAGGGACTGAAAAGCACAAATTGGTAGTTACCAAATAGTCATGGGGATGTATGTAAAACATAGTCAGTAATATAACTACGTACAGTGCCAGTTGGATACTGGAAATATCAAAGGGAATACTATGTAAAAGACAATATGATTGTCTAACCACTAAGCTGTACACCTGAAACCAATACAAAATAAAACTGAAATTAAAAATGTATAGGAAAAAACATTTAATGGGGATGTAGGTGAAATGAAAAATATCGGTGGTTGAAGGAACTGGGTAATGGATGCATGGAGGTTCATTACTCAGTTTTATTTTACTTTTGTGGTTACTTGAAAATTCCTATAATAAAAAATTTCATAAATAAACAACATCCACTAAAAATACTCACCTAGGATGTCTGTTTAAAATTCAGATTTTTGGACCATCAATGAAACAAAAAGGCAACCAACCAAATGCAAGGAGATATTTGCAAACAACAGCTCCAGCAAAGGGGTTAATATCCAAAATACATAAAGAACTCATACAACTCAAAACAAAGAAACAAACAGTCCAATTAAAAAATGGGCAAATGACTTGAACACACACTTCTCTCAAGAAGACAGACAAATGGCCAACAGATATTTGAAAATTTGCTCAACTTCACTATCTATTAGAGAAATGCAAATCAAAACTGCAATGATATACCACCTCACATCTATCAGAATGACTGTTACCAATAAGACAACTAATAACAGGTGTTGGAGAGGTTGTGGAGAAAAAAAAAACTTTGATTCACTGGTGGGAATGGAAGCTAGTACAGTCATTATGGAAAACAGTATATAGAGGTTCTTCAAAAAAATGAAGACTGGAGTTACCATACAACCCAATAACCCCTCTTTGGAGTATCTACTCAAAATATCTCAAAACATTTATTTATAAAGACATATGTACCCGTATGTTCACTACAGAATTATTCAGTGACCAAGACATGGAGACAACTGAAGTATCCTTTGCTGGAATATTGGATAAATGCTATTAATATCTAGACTGACAGAGGAAGATGTGGTACACATACACATGGAATACTACTCAGCCATAAGAAAAGATGAAATACTGCCATTTGTGACAACATGGATGGATCTTAAGAATTGTGCTAAGCAAAATAAGTCAGAAGACAACAGTAAAGAACCATATGATTTCATTCATACATGGGATATAAAACTTAAAGCAACAAATGAGACAAAACAAAAGTTCAAAGACACAGACAACAGTAGGGTGCTTACCAGAAGAAAAGGTGGGTGTGAGAGAAGTAGTAAAGGGTTAACAGGGTCAAATATATGACGACAGAAGGAGACTTGACTTTGGGTGGTAAACACACAATGCAATATACAGATGATGTGTTATAGAATTGTACACTTGAAACCTATGTAATTTTATTGACTAATGTCACCCCAATAAATTTAATTTAAATATTTTTAAAGAAATACAAAAAGTCAATTTAAAAAACAGATTTATGGACTTCCCCACCCATAATTATTGAATCTGAATCTCAAGTGCGAGCCCATGCATGTGAGATCCTAAGATGCTAGGATTCCACATGAGGGCAGTATGTGCCATGACACCCCATGGGCAATTTCCTACCCTGTTTATGAAGAAAATAGTACAGTCTGTGAACCCTGGCTTTCCAGGACCACAAAACCATCATTAATTTACGTGAATTACTGGGGAGTCCAGCCAAGATGGAGGCATAGGCAGAAATGCTTCACTTCCTCTCATAGCCAAAAGAAGGATAACAACTAATTTAAAAACAAAACACAACCAGAACTGCCAGAAAATCAAACTGCATGGAAGTCCAACAACCAAGGAGTTAAGGAAACACTCATCCATACTGGCAGGAAGGGTGGAGACGGGGGCAGAGAGGACACCCTGCAAGGCTAGGTGACAGAGCCGAGAGTGGGCGGGAGGGTAGACGGCAGCATAAGTGATCCCACATTCGTGTGTGGATAAGCCAGGAGGAACAACAAAACAAAAAGGGAAGGAGACAGAATGCTGAAACTTCCACTGTGGGGAAATGAAAGACTCAAAACCTCTGAATGTAAAAACCTGTGGGGGTTGTGATGGCAGGAGAAACCCCCAGTCTCACCAGAGAGTCCATTCCAGAGACCCATGGGGTCAATAAGATACACACACACCTGAGAATCAGTCCTGAGAACTGGGCCCTGAAAGGGCCCAATGTGCTTGTGGGAATGGAGGAAAGTGATGGAAAGTTGGGCAGGAGCTAAGCAAATAGCATTGTTCCCTCTCAGACCCCTCCCCCACATACAGTGCCATAATACAGCAAAGAGGGTTGCCCCTCCCAGGCCAATACCTAAGGCTCTGCCCCTTACAACATAACAGATGTGCCAAGACAAAAAATATGGCCCAGATGAAAGAACAGACCAAAACTCCAGAAAAAGAACTAAGCAACCAGGAGATAAATAACCTATTTGGTGTACAGTTCAAAACAGTGGTAATCAGGATACTCACCAAATTGATTGAGCTCGGTCACAAAATGAAGGAAGAAATGAAGGCTATACAAAGTGAAATAAAGGAAAATATACAGGGAACCAACACTGAAGGGAAGGAAACTGGGACTCAAATCAACAATTTGGAGCAGAAGGAAGAAATAAATATTCAACCAGAACAGAATGAAGAAACAAGAATTCAAAAAAAAAAATGAGGAGAGGCTTAGGAACCTCTGGGACAACTTTAAATGTTCCAAAATCTGAATCACAGGGCTGCCAGAAGGAGAAGAAGAACAGCAACAAATTCAAAATTTATTTGAAAAATAATGAAGGAAAACTCCCCCAATTGGCAATGGAAATAGGAATTCCAGGAAGCCCAGAGAGTTCCAAAAAAATTGCACCCAAAGAGGAACACACCAAAACACATCATAATTAAGTTACCCAAGGTTAAAGATAAGGAGAGAATCTTAAAAGCAGAAAGAGAAAAGGAGACAGTTACCTACAAAGGAGTTCCCATTAGGCTATCAGCTGATTTCTAAAAAAAAAAAAAAACACCCTTACAGGCAAGAAGGGGCTGGAAAGAAGTATTCAAAGTCATGGAAGGCAAGGACCTACATCTAAGATTATTCTATCCAGCAAAGCTATCATTTAGAATGGAAGGGTAGATAAAGTGCTTCCCAGATAAGGTAAAGTTAAAGGAGTTCATCATCACCAAGCCCTTACTATATGAAATGCTAAAGGGACTCATCTAAGAAAAAGAAGATCAAAACTATGAACAGTAAAATGACAACAAACTCACAACCATCAACAACTGAACCTAAAAAAACCTAAGCAAACAACTACAACAGGAACAGAATCACAAAAACGGAGATCACATGGACAGTCATCAGTGGCAAGGGGGATGGAGAGAATGTGGGGGAAGGTACAGGGAATAAGAAGCATAATAGGTAGGCATAAAATAGACAGGGGGAGGTTAAGAACAGGAAACAGAGAAACCAAAGAACTTACATGTACAACTTATGGCATGAACTAAGGGTGGGGGGAATGCTGCAGTGTTTGGGGTGCGGGGAGGAGGGTGATAAAGGAGAGACAAAAATGGGACAACAGCAATAGCATAATCCATAAAATATACTTAAAAATTTACATAAATTATGAATCAGGTCTATTTTACTCAATTTGATGAATGTTTTTCCTGAAGTGAAGAAGGACAGAAGAAAGGAGAGGAAGTGAATGAGAAAGAGAAGAAAAAGAAACAGCAATACAGTACCTCATTCTTTATCCTCTAGGTTTCACACTCACCACCATCAATGATGGCAATTAGCCTACCACCTGCCTGTCCTCAGCCTAACACTGACAGCACCAGGTCCCCAGCCACCAAGAGGAGAAATCAGCAGGAGAGGTAAAGTTGGGGAGAAGTTCTGAGGGGAGAGTTTAGGAGCTACTACAATGGGAGAGGATGGATCTGCCCTTAAAAATACAGAGCCTAGAGGCATCTCTCATCTCAGCTATATTCAAATATTCAGGTAAACATTCTAAATGAAAGTTCTTTCTCTGTGTTGTTCTTTGTTTTCTTGTTGTTCAATACAGTTGTCTTCATTTTCACCCCACCTTGGTTTCCCCACCCCACTCATCCCCACCTCCCACCCTCGAACCTACCCCCCTTTGGCTTTGTCCATGTGTCCTTTATACATGTTCCTTGATGGATCTTCCCCTATTTTCCCCCATTATCCCTCTCCCCCTCTCCCACCAGTAAAGGAGTGGATCAAAAAACTGTGGTACATTTACACAATGGAATACTGTGCAGCAGAAAGAAAGAAGGAGCTCCTACCCTTTGCAACAGCATGGATGGAACTGGAAACCATTATGCTAAGTGAAATAAGCCAGGCAGTGAAAGACAAATACCATATGATCTCACGTATAAGTGGAATCTAATCAACAAAACAAACAAGTAAGCAAAATATAGCCAGAGACATTGAATCTAAATGAAATTTCAAGTAGGATTCTAAGTGAAATTCCAAACACTGATTTGCAATTTTAATGTAATGCCTATTGTCTTCCACTAGGATATCCTTTTTGAAATCACAGTTACAAACACTTGCTATTTTCCAGATACATACATAATTCACCCACGCCACTGCTGGCTGTACCCATCAGCAGAAGAGATTTACAGAAGACTCGCCACAGTAAATATACCAGGTCAGACTTTCAAGGCTCCAGAATGGTTTCAAGATGAAAATTGTGGAGATAAAGTGAGACCTAAAAGGATAAATAACCCTCCAGGTGATCTCCAAAAAGAGTAAAACTTTAATGTTTATGTCTTTGCTGTTAAATTTTAACCTTTTTGGCTTTACTTCTAAATGGATTACTTGAATCCTAAAACTGTTTTTAGATTTAAACTTACTCTTTTGATCACCATGACAAGTGATAACTCTTTCATCCATTTTTAAATGAATTTTTTATGCAACAGCAAGAAGAAAACAAAGAGAAAAATGAAGCTAACTCCTTGTTTTCCAGGAAAGGGAGTGGACAAGTGTGACAGTAGTTCATAACTCTCAAGAGCATCAGGCCTGTCACCTGTGCCCATCAATCTATTTTTATTCATCACCTGAGCCCAAGCCAAGAAGATAAGAAATGCCAATTAGACCTTGCTTTTCCCTCTAAGGCCTCTATGGATCTGAAGGCTCCACCTTACTCAACAACTATAATTTATCTTCCTTTATTTTTTTTTGTTCAGCCCTCTGTTGATATACAAGTATTGATTAACTAGACAGGCTGAAAGGAAGGAGAGGAGGCAGAGCCTTTCCTGCTCAAGTGTGGTTCATTTACTAGGTGACAGCTGCTCACTAGCTTCCCAGGGTGAGCCCGAGTAGGCAGGATGACCCCATATTTATTGTGAGACTGAGGAATGCTATTAACATCTAGACTGATTTAGAGGAAGGGCAGGAAGAGGTGCCTCTGAGAGTTTTAGGTAATAGTTTCCCATTGCCTGGAAGGTCAAGACCCAACCGGTTAGCATATTTTACAGCTGGCTCCTTGCAAACTGCCCTGACTCAGTGCCAACTTTTCCCCTACCAAATCCACGCAGACTACCCCAAACTCTTACCTCTGTGGCTTCATGCACTCCTTTGTCCCACCTGGAATTCTCTCTGATACCGGATATATCTTCCAAGGCCCAGATCTAGCATCATTTCCTCAGGGAAAGAAGCACGCCCTCCTTTTTGCACTCATAGACTTTTTTTTTAAAGATTTTATTTCTTTTTAGAGAGGGGGAAGACAAGGAAAAGAGAGGGAAAAAAACATCAATGTGTGGTTGCCTCTCACGCACCCTCTACTGGGGGCCTGGCCTACAACCTAGGCATGTGGCCTGACTGGGAATTAAACCAGTGACCCTTTGGTTTGCAGGCTGGGACTCTATCCACTGAGCCACACTAGCCAGGATCTCATAGACTTTTCTATATGCGTCTCCAAAAGCTCACGTAGCTTCTTAGCACAATTGTCTGTTTATACACATGTGTGAACATCAACGTGCTAACCTGTTTTAATATGGAAATGGAAATGTTCTGTTTTCTTTCCCTCTTTTGCTACAAAGAATGAAAGGAAATATATCCCCTCACTATCTGAGAGATTTGAAGGTTTTATTCCTGATCTCCAGAAACTTTAGGAAAAAGTTGAGGTAGATGAAAACTTGCCATTAGTTTCCACTATAAAAGAGAATAAGGGACTTATCTAAGAAAACGAAAATAAAAAATATGAACAGTAAAAAAAGACATCAAACTCACAGTTAGTAACAAGCACACCTAAAACAAAAGCAAACTAAGCAAACAAAGAGAACAGGAGCGGAACCACAGAAATGGAGATCACATGGAGGGTTAGCAACAGGGGAGTGGGAGGAGGAGAAAAGGGGAAAAGATATAGAGAATAAGTAGCATGGACAATAGGTAGAAAATAGGGGGAGGGCAGGAATGGTGTGGGAAATGTAGAAGCGAAAGAACTTATGACACATGGACATGAACTAAAGGGGGGAATGTGGGTGGGAGGGGATGGGCAGGGGGGAGGGGAGTGAAGGGGGAGAATGGGACAACTGTAATAGCAAAATCAATAAAATATATTTAAAAAATATCTAAGTCAATAAAGTTATTGGTGAAAATAAAAAAAAGAGAATAAAAGAGAATTTATGTGGAAAAATAGAGGGGAGGGTGAAACTAAAGAGGACTAGGGGAAAGGGCAGTCAGTGAAGGGATGGAGATGGAAAGAGATGGGGGTCCATGAGGGTTGAGAACTGATAGAAGCCATATTGGAAATGAGTCCTTGCCCAAGGACAGCTCAGCTTTCATCTTCAAGGAGAGCCTTTTATCTCCTGCACCCAAGTTCTATGTCATATGATCCCTCTTCTCCACTAGAGGACAACCCTCTCCCCTACCCTCCTGCCCTCACTCCAATTTGTGAGTGCACTCACCCTTGACTGATGAATACTCTCCACACCACCAGACGTTACTTGGTTCTCATCTCATCCAACCTCTCCAAACTCCATGAAATCCATAAAGCCATAAGGGCAAGGAACACTCACTCAGTGATTGGGAAAGCCCAGACTTATCATAGGGAGTAGGGAACATTCATCAACTGAGAAACTAGAGACCTATTAAGTAGGACCAAAGTTGGTGATGGCCCTGTGCCTGTGCCCATCTCCTTAATTTGACTGAGAGCTCAAAGACCAGATCATCATTGGTTCTCTAGGAAAATATCTGAACTGTAATAAAGTTCATAGAAAAAGTTAGTTGAATTAATATCTAAGAGCAAATCACCTGCTGTTCACTTTAAAATATGCCCTTTGTAGTAGGTGAAAGTTTGAAAAAGTTTTGTTACCACTTTTTTAAACTAAACATTTATTTATTGAGCACCTATCATTTGCAAGTTCCTGTGACAGGTAGAGAGAAGGGGAAGAGTGCTACAGGAATGAATAAATAGAAAAATAACATTCAATGTGAAGTGACCCAAAACATGAAACTAATAATTTTTATGGATGCCAGTGTTCATAGCCAAAATGTTGTTAACATAATTCAGTTTCAGTCATAAATTCGTACATATCATCACTTTGTATTGGACACCAAAAAGTGAAGTTTTTAACAGATATTCCCCTAAGTCTCTCTCAATAGTATCCTAGGCTGTCTAATGTAGAAAAAGACTTGTGACACCACCAACTCTGGGCTCATAGGCATTGAGGGAAGATGACTCAACATCAGCATAGTGTATATGATAAAATAGTCTCCTGCTTGAAATCTTCGTCAGAGTACAGAATTCATGGTTAGATATAAGTACCTGGAGGAGAATGATGAAGCCTTCTGCTGATTTCCTTTAAACATGGGATTTAACTTTGTTATCTGACAATTTAAAATAACTAACATATCAAACTGGGATATTAGGCATGATCTAATAAATCAAACATACAGGTAACTAATAACCTATGGCTAAATCTAAGAGAAAGGTGTACAGTTTAAGGTCTTGAGTTTAAACTCATAGTGAGAGTACTCAGATCAGCTCCGGAGGACTCATCTCTTTCCTGCTGTCTTTCCCTCTAATCCTTTCCCTCTCTCTTCTTCTCTCTACCGGACCCCCTTTCACCTTTACTATTTTAACCTCATGTATTCTTTCCATTTGCAAGTCTCTAGCTGTAAACTAAACTTATGCTCCAAGAAGAAAATGCATCTACACATTCCTACACAGGAAAAATTGTTTTATTTTTTCCTTTCACTTTACCCTTTGATGTTGTACTGGAAGCTTGTTAATATTCATATACTTTCTGTGGCCAATTTGGGTCCTACATCAGTCCACACAGAGGCAAAGGCTCCTCTCCATGGGTGGCCTCCTGCAGGATTTGGGAAAAGCTTCACTGCATTACCATGAGCATACTTCTTCTGCTACCTATTCTCCTAGACAAAGTCTCCTTAATGTATTTGTAATAGGGCAATGGACTTAGATGGCACACACCTTGGAACAGGTTAAAGCTCAGCTTGTAGACATCAGAACCACCAGCCAATTGACACAAAGAAATTCATTTATTCAAATGAAAACATCAGTTGATCTATAATATTGATGTTAAGTCCAGAAGACCACTGGTTAAGTCAAACTCTGTCACTTTCCAACTAGTAATTTAGCAGAAGCAGTCATACCAATAATTAGTGAATCGGGTCTTTGAAAGACATAAGTAACAGACAAGCTGCAATGTAAAGCACGTAAACTAAAAAACATTATCATTTGGGAACTAAAATAAAATTACACTTTTCTCTAAAATGCTTGAAACTCCACCTCAGAAGCAATCGATAGTCCTGACATCAAAGTAAACACAAGTCATTGTATAAGAGATTTTGGAGTAGATTCCAGCACTGCTAAAATAATGGGAGCTTATAAAGGAGTCAAATATGTTGCAGCATTGAAATGCTAGTCTTACAAAACCTCCTAGAATCCAAAGCTACCATGCAAACTCCATTGGAGGAGTCATTCACTTAGATCAGTTAAAGCCATATACTAAATTATAACTTATAATTCTCCTTTAACCAATGTTGGACCAAAAACAAAACAAACGAAAAAAACACACACTTATTTTATCTGTATTTCTTTTCTCTTAAAGAGAATTGTAATTTCTGATTTTATATAAGGATTATTTGGACCACATATTAGTATTAAATTTGCCCATCTCCTCCCCTAGAGGTTTGGATTCAGTTAGTTTGATGTAGAGTTCAAAAATCATTCTTTCTTTTTTTATATTTTGAAATAATTTTAGACCTACTGAAAAGGTGTGAAAATAATGCACCCCGCTTGACAAGTATTATACTCTTAGACAATCATAATACAATTATTGAAACTAGAAAATTAGCATTTATACCATACTTTTAATTAATTGCAGAGAGTTGAGTTGTGGTCCCAAAAGACAGTTCTAAGTATGGACCCTGGCACCTGTGAATGTGATATTATTTGGAAAAATGGTCTTTCTGGCTATAATTAAGTAAAGGATCTCAAGGTGAAGTCATCTTGGATTAACCAGGTGGGCCCTAAATTCCATAACAAGTGTTCTATAAGGAAGGCACAAGTGGAAGAGGAGGAATGCAGTGCAGAAGTACAGTACAGAAAGAGTCAGAGATATGAGTTTTGTTGCCACAAGCCAAGGGACACCAAGGAGCCAAAGGAAGCTAGAGGAGGCAAAGAAGAATCCTCCCCTAGAATCTTCTGGAAGGAATCAACCCTGCCAACACCTTGAACTTGGACTTCTGACCCCCAGAATTGTGAGAGAAAACATTTATGTTGTTTTTAGCCACCCAGTTTGTGGTACTTTGTTACAGCATTCCTAAGAAACTAATACATCCAGGTGACCAATAATAAATTAAATAAATATTCTCTATCATTTCTGACTACAATCACCTCTGCTTACTCTCAATAATTGCAAAACTATGTTTTACTTTGGCCTATGTCCTACAACTACACACTTGTTCCCTCTGTCTTGACTTTACTATTTCTCAAATAGCCTTTAAGAAATCTGAAATTTCTAAATTCTGAGGAAGAGAGTTTCAAAGACATGTAATTGATCAAGAAGGATTCAGTATTCTTCATAAGTAAATTTATTGAGTATGGGTACCATATTCTGTGATCATTAAGCTTTGACAGGGAAAATGAAGTTTAATTGCTACTGCCAAGGAACTAGGAGAAGCTTTTTTACATAAACAGTGACACAGATGGATTTTCATATGTTAAATAATTTAAGAAAATTTAAATGTGCATGGCATTCTCTTCAACATCTTCCTTTTGGATATTAAGTTAATGTAATATTTTTTACAATGATTTAATTTTTGCATTGCCTAATAGTAGGTGAAGAGTAGATCTTAAGCTTGATATTTTTAAACTACATGTTTTGGCATGAACAAGCAACTTGAAGTATACTTGCTAAATGATCCAAAATATGTGGATGCCAGAATTGCAGGTGATTGGCATCCACTTTTGACATTTCATCATGTTGGTAGCAATGTGTTTCAATGTCATTTGATACAGATTATTGATCAGATCAAATAAATGTCATTAAATGATTCTCTTTAAGATATCCTTTGAATCTGTCATTTCACCCCCCAACTAAAAGATGAGTTTTGTTCAAGTAAAATCTTTAAAAATGTTCTATGAAACATAAGAATATGTATTTTATCCCTACCAAGTAAATATGCACTGATCCATAGGCCTAGCAATTTAAATAAATCATTCTTTGTCAAAGTAAACATTCCAGTGGGAACCCAAAGTGGTTCATAGCCCCTTTCAAGACTAAAGAATAACTACCATATTCCTTTATATGCATGGAGCTCATTGGTATTTGCCTAATGTTGCCAAGTTTGGAAACACGCTGATGAAATCTCAACAAACACCGTGACTTTTTAGATATCACACCTGAAAAACTCACTGGCGGGTCTGAACACTTAAACTGCTTTCAACCTTTCCTTCCACTGTGAAAGATCTTCCAACATGATTGACCCTTAGTGATCTTCCTGACAAATAGAGGGGCAAATAGAAATTTCCACTTAATTCCTCTGTAGATCCAGCAATCTGAGAAATCTAACCAGCACCTCTGTCATATAATGCCAAGTAGACCTGCTTTCATTATGAAGCACAACTGATTTCTCCACATTTCTGTTCACACAGCTCAAAAGAATTAATGTGCAGTAGTTAATATATTCCTATCTATCTCAAGATCTGCATTATAGATCCAACGAAGCATAACACAACCAATGACAAGTCTGTTTTTAAAAATCAAAACATGAGGATTACAAATGTAAATTTGATTTCCCTTCTCAATAAATATATTCTGCAGCTGCTTAGAAAATATGGAAAGTTAAATCTGAAAAACAACGCAGATATGCTTCTAAATATTAAAGAAAGAATATCCTATGTCCAATGATAGGAAGATTCAATATTGTCAAGATGTCAGCTCTTGCCAACTTGATCTATAGATTCAATGCACTTCCAATAAAAAATTCCAGTAAGTTACTTTGTGGATATTGACAAGTTTATTCTAAAGTTTATATGGAGAGGCAAAAGAATCAGAACAGCCAACACATATTGAAAAAAAAGAACAAAGTTGGAAGACTGGCTTATCCAATTTCAAGATTTACTATTAATCTATAATAATCAAGACAATGTGGTATTGATGAAGAAACAGAAAAAAGATCAATAAATAGAATAGAGAGCCCAGAAATAGAACCCCACAAACAAATACAGTCAACTGATCTTTGATAAATGGATAAAAGACATGCTTTTCAACAAGTTGTGCTGGAACAACTAGGCATCTACCTGTACCCTTCACAAAAACTAGAACAAAATGGATCATAGACCTAAATGTAAAGTGCAAAATGAATGAGAGACTTAGACAAAAACATAGGAGAAAACCTATATGATTTGGGGCATGGCCGTGACTTTTTAGATATCACACCAAAGGCATCATCCATGAAATAAATAATTATTAAAATGGACTTAATTAAAATTAAAAACTTCTGCCCTGACTGGTGTGGCTCAGTGGATTGCGTGCTGGCCTGCAAACCAAAGGGTTGCGGGTTCGATTCCCAGTCAGGGCACATGCCTGGGTTGTAGGCTATTTCCCCATTGTGGGGCATGTGAATCCCCCACAATGATGTTTCAATGTGTGGGAGGCAACCATACATTGATATTTCTCTCCCTTTATTTCTCCCTCCCTTCCCCTCTGTCTAAAAATAAACAAATTCTTTTTAAAAAAGTAAAAACTTCTCTGTGAAAAAATGTCAAAAGAATAAGCAGACAAGCCACAGCCTGGGAAAAAATATTTATACAGTTTCCAGTCAAAATGGCAGCATAGGTAAACATGGCTTGCCTCCTCGTACAACCACATCAACATTACAGTTAAATATAGAACAACCATCACTCAGAACCATCAGAAATTGAGTTGAATCGAAGTCTGACAACTACGGAATTAAAGAAACCACATCAATCCAGACTGGTAGGAGGGGCAGAGATATGAAACAGGCTGGTCCCATATCCACATATGGTGGATAAAAATTTGGAAGAATTATCGTGGGAGCAAGGAGCCCCAGCCTCACACGAGGCCCCCCCAGGCCAGGGTTCCTGTGCCAGGAAGATAAGTCCCCATAACTTCTGATTGCGAAAACCAGCAAGGACTGAGTTCATGAAAGAAATCTCTGGAGACCCAAGAAGTTCTCCTCAAAGAACAAGATGCCATATCTGAGACTCATCAACCTGGCTAACACTGTTTGCCCCACCCTGGGGATCCCCTGAGACTCCATCCCACCCAACTTATGGGCCCACCCAAACTGTAAGCTGTGGCTTTTCCATATGAATGGCTTGTCTTGGCTCATGTTTCACAACTTTCTAAATCCAATCAAACAAGCAACAGCCAGCCTCAGTGATCCCCCAGCCCCTGTACCTGTTGCTAAGGGACCCCAGGCCTGGCACTAGCAATGGCCAGCCTAGATTTACAGCTTGGCTTTGCCTCGGAGTCTTTAGCCCAGTACAACAAGTAGCAAACATCTCAGACTGCTTTATAGCTCATGGAGAGTGGCCTTGGGCAAAACACAGGTAGGGGTTGGTATTGGCCTGCACCACCTAGGAAACCCCAGAGCCTGACACTCAGTGGACAGTTACAGACCATGGTGGAACACCACCACCCTGCCCCTGCAAAGCTGATCCTCCAGAGAGGGCAGAGATCAGTGGTCAGTGGTCACAGCCAGTCCTTGCAGCTGACTAGCCTGGGTGAATGAATCCCTTCTATTGACAAGCCAACAGAAATCAAGGCTCAACAACAAGAGGAGGGTGCACTCAACCCACATGAAGGATGCACCTTGAGTACCCAGCTTGGGTGATAGGGAAGGATGTGCTACTGGACCCCACAGAACACCTTCTACATTAGGCCATGTAACCAAGACAAGGAGTCATTGCGGCTCTGCCTAATACATAGAAAAAAAACATAGGGAGGCTTCCAAAATGAGGAGACAAAGAAACATGGCCCAATGAAAGAACAGATCAACATACTAGAAAAAAAGAGCTAAAGAAAATGGACTAAAGCAATCTAACAGATACAGAGTTCAAAACACTGGTAATAAGGATGTTCAAGGAACTTGGTGAGGACCTAAACAGCATAAAAAAGATCCAGTCAGAAATGAAGAATATACTAATTGAAATAAATAACAATTTACAGAGAAAGAACGGTAGAGTGGATAAAGCCAAGAGTCAAATCAATGGTTTGGAACATATAGAAGCAAAAACAACCAATCAGAATGATGATAAGAAAAAAGAACCCTAAAAAATGAGGATAGTGTAAACAGCCTTGGGGACATTTCAAGTGTTCCATCATTTGAGAAAGAGCAAGAAACTGAAAATCTATTTGAAAAAATGATGAAAGAAAACTCCCCTAATTTGGTGAAGGAAATAAGCCATGCAAGTCCAGGAAGTACACAGAGTCCCAAACAAGAAGGATGCAAAGAGGCCCACTCTAAGAAACATCATAACTAAAATGCCAAAAGTAAAAGATAAAGAGAGAACCTTAAAAGCAGAAAGAGAAAAGAAGTTAGTTACCTACAGGGGAGTTCCCATAAGACTGTCAGCTTGGATTTCTCAAAAGAAACTTTGCAGGCTAGAATGGGTTGACAAAAAATAGTCAAAGTCATGAAAAGCAGGGACCTACAGCCAAGACTGCTCTACCTAGCAGAGATATCATTTAGAATCAAAGGGCATATATATAGCTTCACAGACAAGAAAAAACTAAAAGAGTTCATCATCACCAAACCATTATTATATAAAACATTAAAGGGACTCATTCAAAAAAAGATAAAAACAATGAATAATAAATGGCAATAAATATATATCTATTAACAATTGAATATAAAAAACAAGCTAAGCAAACAAGAAGAACTAAGAGAGAATCATGGATATGGAGAGCATTTTGATGGTTGTTAGATGGGTGTGGATTGTGGGGGAATGAGTGAAGAGATGAGGGGATTAAGAAGTACAAATTGGTATTTACAGAATAACCATGAGGATGTAAAGTACAGCAAAGGAAACAGAGTAGCCAAAGAACTTATATGCACGGCCCACGGACATGAGCAAATGGTGTGTGGTTTGCCTGGGGAATGGCGGTACTGGGTGGAAGGATATAGTGGGAAAATTGGGACAACTGTAGTATGATAATCAATAAAACATAATTAAAATTAAAAAATAAAATATTTACAACACATATAACAAATGACTGTTATATAAAATATACAAATTCAAACTGAACAAAAGCAACAGCCTGATTTTTAAAAAATGAACCAAAGGCCTTAATTGACACCTCACCAAAGAAGATATACAGATGACAAGTAAGCATATAAAAGATGTGCTACATCATATATCACCAGGGAAATGCAAATTAAAAACAACAATGAGACACCACTACACACCTATTAGAAGGCTGATATGCAGAATACTGACAACACCTAATGCTGGCAAGGATGTAGAACAACAGGAACTCTCATTCACTGCTGTTGGGAATGCAAAATGATATAGCCCCCTTGAAAGACAGTTTGGCAGTTTCTTACAGAACTCAACAAAGTCTTCCATGTGATCCAACAATCACGCTCTTTGGTATTTACCCAAAGAAGTTGAAAATGAATGTCCACATAAAAACCTGCACACGGAGGTTTGTAGCAGGTTTAGCATTATTCCAAAATGCCAAAACTTGGAAGCTACCACAATGTACCTCAGTAGGAGAATGGATAAATAAACTGTGGGAACTGCAGACAATAAAATAGTATTTATCACTAAAACAAAAGGAGCTATCCGGTCATGAAAGGACATGGAGGAACCTTAAATGAAAGAAGTCAATCTGGAAAAGCAACATAATGTATGATTCCAACTATATGACATTCTGGAAAAGGCAAAACTGTACAGACAGTAAAAGATCAGTAGTTTCTAGGGGTTTGCGGAGGAACGGGGAATGAACAGGCATAACAAGAGGACTTCTATGGCAGTGAAAATATTCTGAATGATAATGGTGGATATATGTCATTATCTGTTTGTCAAAATCCACAGAATGACAAAAAGAGGGAATTGTAATGTAAACTATGGACTTTGGGTGATTATAATGTGTCGATGTAGTTTCATCAATTGCAACAAATGTACCACTCTAGTGAGGGATGTTGATAATGGTGACAGTTATGCATGTGTGGGAAGAGATAGTATATGAAAAATCTCTGCATCTTTTTAATTCTTCAATTTTGCTATGAAGCTAAAACTACTCTAAAAAAATACAGTCTTAACTTTTTTAAGTAAAGGATATCCTGAGTTCATATTTCTAAATCTTCCCATCACACCGCTTCTTTGCTTGGCCTTCATTTCAGTAAATAACTCCTCCACCCAACCTATTACTCAAGCCCAAAATCTAGAGTCCTTGATGATCTGTCATCTCCTCCAATCCCCAAACGCCCGCTTTCTCAATCAGTCTTGAAGACACTCCCTCCAAAATATATTTCTAATTCCCCCATTTTTCTCCACCTTCATCTCTCATCCCAACACCATCATCCATTGCTTAACTTACAGCATTAGCCTCCTAATTGGTTACTCTTACCTCACCTAATTTATTCTCCACATCTCCATTAACAAAACCTTTGAAAAATGTCAACTTTAGCCCATGCTGAAACCTTTTGATAGCTTTTCACTGTACTTAAGATAAAATAAAAATGGCACATCACTTCGCACCAGCCAAAATGGCCATTATTAAAAATACGAGATATTAACAAGTGTTGGTCCGAATGTTGAAAAGGGAACCATTGTGCACTGTTGGAAACATAAACAGCTACACCTGAGGCAGGCAGATAGCTATAAATGGGGAAGTTACAAAGGCATATGCAGCAAATGCAAAATATGTTAAAGAAAGCTAAGCCAGACACTCTGAATTCCTGAAATAGTTACTTCACTCCCCATGCAAGCAGCTGGACCTGAGGCAGGAGATTTGGAGACAGTCGATAGAACAAAAAAGAGGGAGTCCTGGGAGGCTGACATCAAAGTAAGTAGCTGACATTGACACTTACCAACATCCCAAATTCTAAAAGTAGTCTTGTAATAACATACTAACACTTAAAATGAGGAGTCCCCAACCCCTGGGCCATAGGCCAGTAGTGGTCCATGGACTGTTAGGAACTGGGCTACACAGCAGGAGGTGAGCAGCGAGCAAGAGAAGCTTAGTGCTCACATTACCGCCTGAGCTCTGCCCCCTGTCTCTCCTCCCACCCCATGGAAAAACTGTCTTCCATGAAACCAGTGCCTGGTGCCAAAAAGGTTGAGGACTGCTGCTTAAAACAACAGCAGGGCCTGCACACTTTCATTCTGATCAACCTATACTACAATTTAGCATTATTATAATCTGATTGTATAAATTAGCATTGTGGTTTCCACCCCCTAAGTAGGCAATCAGGGAGAACTATGGGTAATCCCATGCACTGTAGCAGAAAAATTATATTTTTCTCCTAAATATAGGAGTTCTCCTAAAACTTCTAAAGCAAGTGCAATAAAAAGTAAATTAAGAATAGGGAAGTAAAAATGCCTTATAAAATTATAACCCCCTCAGACAACAGGGGGCCATTCTCCATTCAGAGGATTGGCCCACTCCCACATTCTGTGGTGTACTGTCCTCGATAAAGCTTGAATGCTTCACATTACTTGGTTTTGTGATTTGTCCAATTCTTTGTTTGTGATCACCAAGAACCTGGTTACCTGTGCATACCTATCACACACCCACTATGGAAAAACCCACTTGCATGGAGATTTCTCAAAAAATTAAAAACACAATAGAATTACCATATGATCCAGCAATCTCACTTCTGGAGAATACGTATATATTCTGTATATATATATACTCACTTCTGGAGTATATATATATATATATACTCCCTCTGTCATTACAAGATATCTGCCGTTAGACATACCATGTTCATTGCAGCATTATTCACAATAGCCAAGACATGGAAACAAACTTAAGTGTCCACCGACAAACAAATGGATAAGAAAAGTGTGGTGTATCTATAT
Source organism: Phyllostomus hastatus (assembly GCF_019186645.2). Taxonomy (NCBI): domain Eukaryota; kingdom Metazoa; phylum Chordata; class Mammalia; order Chiroptera; family Phyllostomidae; genus Phyllostomus; species Phyllostomus hastatus. Next base: position 13,651,285 of record NW_025333977.1, on the reverse strand, counting down.
ACATGCAATGGAATATTACCTGGCCATAAAAAATAATCCTGTCATTTGCCACCACATAGATGTACCTTGAGGGCATTATGCCAAGTGAAATAAGTAAAAGAGAGAAAGGCAAATACTCAATAATCTCTCTTACATGTGGAATCCAAAAAAGCCAAACTCAGAAACAGAATAGAATGGTGGCTATCAGGGATTGGGGTAGAGGAAATGGAGAAATGTTGGTCAAATGGTACTAACTTCCAGATATAAGGTGAGTAAGTTCTGGGGATCTAACATATAGCATGGTGCATACAGTTAACAATACTGTTGCATACTTGAAAATTGCTGAGAGTAGATCTTAAATGTTCTCACCACACACACACATGCAAACACACAAAAAAGGTAACTATGTGAGGTGATGAATATGTTAACTAAACTTATTGTGGTAATCATTTCACAACACATACATGTATCAAATCATCATGTACACCTTAAATTTACATAATGTTATATGTCAATTATATCTCCATAAAACTGAAAAAACAAAAAAAAAAATTCAAACCCTTCATTTGCCTGCAAAACTCTGTATCACCTGATCCTGCTTACCTCTCCAGACTTCTACCACCTATCACCTGCTCTCTCTGATGCCTGCCACTTGCCACCTTGGGACCTTTACAATTTCCCCCTGCCTACAACATTCTCTCTCTACCTCACTACATCTACTCGTCCTTTAGGTCTCAGCTTATTGGACTCTCATAGAAGCCTTCTCTGTCCCCTAATCTAAATCCTCCATTATAATTTCTTACTGCACTATTTCAATTTCCTTCCTAGACTTATTTCTGAAAATACGTATTTAGTATTCATCCTCCCTCTAGATTCTATGCTTTATGGAGGCAAGAGTGTCTGTATTGTTCACCATTCTCTCCCCAGCACCTAGCCCAGTGCCTGGCATAGAATGTACTCAGTATATATGAGCTCTGTCCAGAAAAGGTCCAGCCATTGTTAACATAACAAGAATAGTTTGCATGACATGGATGTAACCTGGCAGCCAAGGAGAGTAGACTTCAATGCACATGCATGAACAATGACAACTTTACTGTACCAGGCAGTGGGGGTGGTAGACACCATTGAGTGAACATGTGTACTGTGTGGCTATTGCATTCAAAATGACTGAGTGAGTAGAGCAATGAATCTGCATCAAATTTTGTATTAAGCTTGAACATTTTTCTGCAGAAACTATTAGGATAATCCAGAAGGCCACAGTTATGGGCAACTGGTGATTGGCACCTTCATCACAGCAATGCACCCACTCATGCATCATGTCTCCTGCAGAGCTTTTTGGTGAAACAGCAAATCACCCAATGGTCTTAGCCCCCCTTACCTCCCAGATTTGGTGCCCTGTGACTTCTGCCTTTTCCCAAAACTAAAATCACCTTTGAAAGGGAAGAGATTTCAGACTGCCAATGAGATTCAATAAAATATGATAGGGCAGCTGATGGTGACTGGGAGAACTTTGTGAAGTCCAAAGGTGCCTACTTTGAAGGGGACTGAGGCATCATTGTCCTGTGTACAATGTTTCTTGTATCTTTTATCTTTTTCAATAAATGTTTCTATTTTTCATATTACGTAGCTAGCTACCTCTGGACAGACATCGTATATTTGTTCAGTATAAATAGACATTTCTTAATATATAAATAGCAAGAATCTCTACCTTCATATCAATAAGAAATATTACTTTTCTTCCTATGATATCCAAAAGTAGTAAGTTGTATATCCTAAAAATTACTCTGTTACCCCCACTATCTTCTGAACCTAACCTTGGGGGTAACACTTTAACTTTTACATACTTAGCAGCAAACGCAAAACAGAAAGTGTGATCTGAGAGGAAAGAAAGTATGAATTGGTCTGGGTCTATTGTATGACAAGTTTCTGACTAAAATATGGAATTCAGAATCTAGAGTCTTTAAACTCCTATTTTAATTACCTACATCCAGATAATTTATGTTAGAAGAAAAATTTAATAATAATATATTTGTATGCCATTTTATACTTAAGCATGTGTTAAAATATTAAATAAGTAATTTCACAAACCAAACAACTACATCTATAATTGTAAATTCTATACATGCTAGGAATAAGATTTAGAAGTGCAGTGAGAAACAATAACCCTCACTCATTCATTCAATATTCATTCAACATTCATTTATTGAATATTTCTTGAATGCCAGAGAAGAAACTCGGTACTGAAGGTACAAGCATAAATAAAGACAAGGAACTCAGCCTTCTCCATGGAGTCCTTACAATACTATGGAGGGGTCAGGGCAGATACTATATTTGTAAATCACATGTAAGAGGCCCAGACATTACTGCCCGGTTGGTCTAATTCCAAAAATTCACTACCCATTACTCAACTAGTCTCATCGTGCTAGGTGTGTGAACTTCATTTTGCAGTTGAAATATTGGGCTCTGTCAAAGGTATCCCCTCTAAGCAGCTCATAAGGTGCAAATTCTAATCTTGATAGGCTTAAGGGGTGAAAAAGGTAAATTTTCCTTTCTGTGATAAGGGAATAGCAAAGAAAACTCTCCATAGGGAGGAGATGAAAATAACTCTACAGTCATGGAATGTAATATTAAATACACATACAAAGCAGCTTAAGCTTCATTCTCTACCTTGCCAGCCCAGGAATGACAAAATATAAGATAGGAAATTGAGGGGCGGGAGGAGGGTTGTATGCCAGAGACTAAGTCCCCTGAAAGCTGCAGGTGCTTTTCACCAAAGCTGATTCTTTGTAGCTGTTTTAGCTGATGCTAATGAAACTCCTTTCTGGCTAATAGGCCATCTGCTCCATTCCATTTCCTGGAGAGGGAGCACATACATTCTCCCCGAATCTAGTCTCTGCTAGCTCCAGGGAGATGATGGCTCTTCTAGAGCTGACAGTTTAAGCACAGCCTCTGGCTCCAACATTTTTCTGCTTGTCTCTGACAGAAGCACGGAGAGGTGTAGAGGAGTCGGTGAGAGGTCACTGCTTCCTCTGGAGAGATCACTCATGACCACAGGGACTTCCCAACATTGGGGAACACGTGCAGCCCTGTCGCTCCAGGCATAGTGGGTGGGAGTAGTGAGGTGCCTGTTCTTGAAAGAGGAATGAGCTGGAGATGGTAACTTACAGAGAGGCTGTGGGTGGCACTCAAAAGTCAGACACCTTTGGCTGCAGCAAAGAACTTGAACATACCTGATACCATTCTTGCAGGGTTTTCCAAAATGAGTTCCATTGAGATTTTATACAAAAAAAAGACAATGGTCGCATCAATAAATGTTATAGGAGAAAAGGAAAGGCGGGATGTGGGAACAAGAAAAGGGAGGAGAGAAGCCTTCATGGTTAAAAATATTTGGGAAACACTGGGGTTAGCTTAAACTTCTTAAAGCCTTTGAATTGTTTTTATGCGCCAGAATGCTTTTAAAGAAATGATAATATTCAACATTTCCCTAATCTATTTAATCACTTTTTGCAAGACATCTATAGAAGTTGGTATGCTGTTGGCTATGAGTGGGAATACTTAGCGAACAGTCTTAAACAATATAGAACTTTAAATACCTCACGTATCACACTGTGCAAAGGAAGGCTTTCCGTATTTGTTCCAGGGACCCAAGGAAGTCACAGTGCTCGGTGTGAAGCTCAGTGATTCTGTTGGCCTTCCCCCACGGTGGCAGAAAACTAGAGCAGCATCAAGCATCATAGCAACACTCCAAGAGCAGAAAAATATCTCCCCTCACTGGCTTCTCTCTCCTTTACCTGGGAAGAAAATCTTCCCCAAAGGCCACTAGCTGATGTTCCTTTACATCTCATTAGCCGGAACTAGGTCACACAACCACCCCTCACTGCAAAGGAAGCTGAGAAATTGGGTAATTCTGGTTTTCTTAGCCTCTGTAGTAGGATGTGAGCAAAGGGAAAGGAGATTGCAAGTAACTGTTGAGCACTGAGCACCCAACCAATGGCCACAGCATATGCACACAGGGTGGCCATCATGCGAAGATGAAGGCAGAGACTGGGGTGATGAGGCAGAAGCAATGGAATGCCCATGGTTGCCAGTGAACCACCTGGCACTAGAGGAGGAAGATGGAACAGAGTCTTCCTCACATCTCTCAGAAAGAGCCAGCCCTGCCAGCATCTTGATCTTGGGCATCTAACCTCCAGAACAGTAAGACAATACATTTCTGTTTTTCTTTCTTTTTGATTATATTTTATTGATTATGATATTACAGTTGTCCCATTTTTTCTCCCCTTTATTCCCCTCCACCCTGTACCCCCTTTTCCACCATCATTCCCCCACTTTAGTTCATGTCCATGGCTCATACATGTAAGTTCTTTGGCGTCTCCATTTTCCATACTATTCTTAACTTCCCCCTGTCTATTCTGCACCTACCATTTATGCTCCTTATTCCCTGTACCTTTTCCTCCATTCTCCCTCTTCCACCTCCCCGCTGATAACCCTCCATGTGATCTCTATTTCTGTGATTCTGTTCCTGTTCTAGTTGTTTACTTAGTTCGGTTTTTTTTTTGCTTGTTTGCTTTTTAGGTTCAGTTGTTGATAGTTGTGAGTTTGTTGACATTTCACCATTCATATTTTTTATCTTCTTTTTTTCAGATAAGTCCCTTTAACATATCATAAAATAAGGGCTTGGTGAAGATGAACTCTCTTAACTTTACCTTATCTGGGAAGCACTTTACCTGCCCTTCCATTCTAAATGAAAGGATAGAATATCCTTTGCTGGATAGAATAATCTTAGATGTAGGCCCTTGCCTTTCATGACCTTGAATACTTCTTTAGAGCCCCTTCTTGCCTACAAGATTTCTTTTGAGAAATCAGCTGATAGTCTAATGGGAACTCTTTTGTAGGTAACTGTCTCCTTTCTTCTTGCTGCTTTTAAGATTCTCTCCTTATCTTTAATCTTGGCTAATGTAATTATGATGTGCTTTGGTGTGTGCTTCCTTGAGTCCAACTTCTTTGGGACTTTCTGGGCTTCCTGGACTGCCTGGAAGTCTATTTCCTTTGCCATATTGGGGAAGTTCTGTTTCATTATTTTTTCAAGTAAGTTTTCAATTTCTTGCTGTTCCTCTTCTCCTTCTGACACCCCTAAGATTCAGATATTGGAACACTTAAAGATGTTCCAGAGGTTCCTAAACCTCTCCTCATTTTTTTGAATTTTTGTTTCTTCATTCTGTTCTGGTTGAATGTTTATTTCTTCCTTCTGCTCCAACTGGTTGATTTGAGTCCCAGTTTCCTTCCAGTCACTGTTGGTTCCCTATACATTTTCCTTCATTTCACTCTTCATAGCCTTCTCTTTTTCCTGTATTTTATGACCATCCTCAACCAGTTCTGTGAACATCCTGATTACCAGTGTTTTGAACTGTGCATCTGATAGGTTGGCTATCTCTTCATCGCTTAGTTGTATTTTTTCCAGAGCTTTGATCTGTTCTTTCATTTGGGCCATATTTTTTTGTCTGGGTGTGCCTGTTACTTAATAAGGGGCAGAGCCTTAGGTATTCACCAGGGCAGGGGAACCCACATTGTGTTGTGGCGCTATATGTGGAGGAGGGGTCTGAGAGGGAACAATGTCGCTTGCTCAGCTCTCAGCCAGCTTTCAGTCACTTCCTCTACTACCCAGAAGCAAATTGGGCCCCTTCTGGTGCTGATTCCAGGGTAGGTGGTTTTGTGTATGTTCTAGGACCCTGTGGGTCTCTCCAACAAACTCTCCTATGAGGCTGGGAGTTTGTCCTTGCAGCCACAACCTGCACAGGTTTTTTTAGTCAGAGGTTTTGAGGCTTTATTTCCCCTGCACTGGAACCCTGGGTGGCACAGTCTGTATTGCTCCCCAGTTGTTCCTCCTGGTTTATCAGTACGCAAATGTGCGACCACCCAATTTGCCAGCTATTGCCTTGCCCACCCCAGTCCTCCAGCCACCGCCTTGCCACAAGTCTTTTCCACTCTGGCTGCTTGTCTCCGCCCTTCCTATTAGTCTGGATGAATGTTTCTTCTTTAACTTCTTGGTTGTACAGTTCAATTTTCTGGCAGTTCTGGTTATTTTTTGTTTTGAAATTTGTCGTTGTCCTTCTTTTAGTTGTGCAAGGAGGTAAAGTGTATCTGCCTATGCCTTCATCTTGGCCAGAAGTCCTAAATTTCTGTTTTTCAAGCCACCCAGTCTGTGGTGCCCTGTTATAGCTGCCCTAGCAAACTAATGCAAGTCCCACCCTTCCAAACACAAGCACTTCCCCTCTGCATGACCAGAGAACCTCCTGTGTCTCAGAGCTCACTAGCATATGAGAACATTGAAGGAGCTTGTGCCGACATGCTGTAAGTGAGAGGAGGACCATACCCCTCACGTGAGCACCTCTCCTGCTACACAGCCAACAGCAACACCCTGGCTACTGCGAAGAGAAGTCTCCACTTGATACTGACAGGACAGCAACCCCCACAATTCAGCCATTCAGGCAAAGAATGTGTTCATCCAAGTGGATAGAGGGAACTTACCCACAGCACTTACTCAGTCTCCACTCAATGACTGCCCAAGAGAAGCCTGGAAGAGATCAGGAGACTTAAATCAGCTCTGATCCACACATCACCCTGTGTTCAGACCCTTCATCCCCACCCCTCTCATTCCACATCCTCTCCTTTGACTCCTCCAGGTGCTTCAAAGAGGTCTGGCATTCCAGTTGTCCTGGGGAAGCTCCAGTTCCAAAACAGTAATTTAGTCAGTGGAGTATTTTTTTTCCATTAGATAATATGAGATTGGCCTGTGAAAGTGCTGACATGCTGATTTGGGTTGACTGTCACTTATGCTGGACACATGACTTACAATGCGTCACAGCATACCTGTGAGCCTGAGTCGCATGTGTGGGCCCCTTCTATGGTTCTCACCTGTGTGTGTTCTGACCAGGATACCGTTTCCAGTCTACAGCACCCAAGGATGTTAGAGGTGGTAGCAGGGGTCTTCTATCCTGTGTGACCCCTGCTGCTGGCTAGCAGGGTGGCTATTCCATCCCCCACCCCCATTCCCACGGGCTCTGCACCACCTTCCAGGCAGTCCTTCAGGTATGGCCGTGTCCATCTCTGAGGGTTTTCAAGACAATTACTCTGCAAGGCTAATGGGCCCTTCTGATCTATGTCCTCACTTGACCTCACTGACATAGCAACTCGGTGCCAAGCTGTGCCAGAAGAGGAACAAACATTCCTTGCTCATTTGAGACCTTCTTCTTACTCTTCCCACAGGACCCAGACTCATCCTCTCCACTAATGGTGGCTTCAGACAGCTTGCAATGGGCCACAGCAATGGGAGAAATAACAGCATTGCTACCTTTTTCTCATTGTGGGAGACATGAAACAAGCCAGGAAGAGCACACTGAACACCAACAAGCACAAAAAGATGGTTTCTAAATGTGAACAGGAAGAACTGGGGCTGGATGCTCTACTGAGCCTTCACTGGCGCTGACTGGACAGTAAACCAATACCTAAGCCAGTACCACCTCTAAGCCATCCCCATGGGCCCATGAATTTTGTAAGACATTTACAATTTACTTGTTTATATAGCCAGGAGCCCAACAAAAATATATTTTCCCAGGTCTCTGCACACCCTAGGCTGGCCCTGACCTCTGTGGGACAGTTGTCAAAGTGGTGGACCTGATGTTTCTTGTGTTGCTGGCTTTGGAGTCCAGAAGGCCCAACCATCCCCAAACAAAGTCTACCCACCAGGAAACTTACTGTTCATTACATGTTCATCCAAAGCTCCACCCCGCAGCTCCAAAACGGGAAAAGTTTTATTACCACCTCATTACCTATATCTTCAGCCATCTGCTGCACAAGTCTTTCCAAAAATCCTATGCCAAAATCAAATTTATGTTTTATCCTAGGTCACATCACAAAAGATTCGAAAATACGAAATCTATTCTAAGGAGGAGCCTGCCAAATACACACATACACACACACACAACACACTTACACACAGGATGCTGAAGCAGACCAACTTATGTCATTTAAACTGTACTTTTATACCAACTAGTATTTTTTCATCATACAAAAATAACTCTCTCATTTTATTCTGTCAAAATGTCTCTTTATTAGGTTATGGTTAATGGTTTAAGAAGTAATTTGCACTGAAACAAGTCAGTGCATTTTACAGCTATCAAACAGAAGCACAAAGACACTATCTTCAAGGTATCGATGTCATTATCCTAAGGTCTGCCTTCCTTGTGGAACTGATAGGTGCAAGAAAGTAATTAAGTATCTCTTTTTCCTTTCGGTATTGTTGCCAAGTTCTCAACTTCCTAGGTGTCAGATCTGAGCTTCCGGCCTTTATGTGTGAGGAGCAGTTACAAGGAGGCAGGCACAAAGGAAGGTGCCGCCACTTAGCGCTTAATAATGAATCTCTCTTTGTCCTTTTGTAACTCTCAGAAGATAAAATGTGCCTGCTTCAGGAAGAGTGGCCAAATTGAGCTCATGTTTATTAATTAGCTCATTATATTTGTTGCAGGAAATAAGCTTGTTAAGGAAAAGATTTAGTCTTTTTATAGCCCAGAATTAACCTTTTTTGAAGTCAATTTTTATGGAGATCAGGCAAACAGTATTTCCATCAGATCACCAGAATTATAAAGGTACTTTACAAATCCAGTTGGGAAGGAAAGTTGAAGACTGGGAATATAAACCATGTACCGTATTCATCTCTACTTCTAAACTGCTAGGTGGCATTTGCATTGAATCTGAGATGATTCAAGACCAAGCTCAGAGATCATTTGCAGAGCTGCACAAACCACAGCAGAATTAGGACACTGCTTCCAATACACACCACCTTGTTGTTTTTGTATTTTGTTTGCCTAGAGCCACTAGAAGAGTTCATATCACAACATTCAGAGATTCTTACACCTTTTCTTTGGGGACCAGTTTTCCCAGGAGTTCTTCCCCCTGCACACAGTCAGACACATCTGACAAATTTGCAAAGAAATTAAAGGACTTGAGATTTGGGATGTCCTAAACCATGTTCTCTGTGGTATAATCCCTTGCACACTTGAAGTGCATATTCTCTGACAGCCCACCTGAGTTTGGGGCAAAAGAGAACATGGGTAAGTGGAGTCCGAAAGTCTCAAGTTCAAATCCACTATTTATGAAGCAAAGTGTTTTGGGCAGTTTCATAAGCTCCCAGTTAAATGAGGATTAAAAGATCTACCTTAAAAGGCAGTTATAAAGATTGAATGACATATTTGTATGTGAAAGGTGTAGAACTTGGTATTTAATAAATAGAAAGCACCCTTAAGATGCAAACTCTTTTGTCTTTGTGACTGTTTATCATCAGAACATGAAAGGAATGGAGTTGTCTCTTGTAGCCTTAAATTGGGCCGCCCTGAGATTTACAGCTTCTGTGGAAGCAATAAACTACCAGCTCTAAGGTAGGCTTGGTTATAAGGATACCTGTCCCTCCACCCTCCCTCCCTCCTCCCTCCCTCCCTCCTCCCTTCAGCTTTTGGCTCTTCACTCAATAATACTGTATGAAGCATTTTTATGTGCCAAGTACTGGAAGATGTAATTTAGTAAGTAAGAAAGGTATGAGATTATGCTATCATTATAATAATAGCCACTTTTGTTTAGTGCTTACTATGTGCCAGGCAAAGCTTTATTTTTATTATCTCATTTATGATGATGAGATAATAATAACTCTTTGAGAAGGTTACTATTTTTATTCCAGATTTTACAGATAAGAAAACTGATGCTCGGAGAGACCAGGTAATTGGTGAAAATTTTATAAAAGGCAAACAGCAAGCTTCAAGCCTTTCAACTATGTTAGTTTGGCCTCCCAAGAAGTCACTATAACATAACAAAAAGATGGCTAACTCTTTAATAATTGGGGAAAGGTGAATTAAAACAAAATAAATCTCATTTTATTACATATTAGATAGCAAAAATTTAAAAGCAGGGTAAACCAAGCATTGGCAGGCCCATGGGGCACTGAAGGCCCATGAACTGCAGTTGGGAGTACAGAGTGGAACCGCCACACAGGACAGCCGGCTGCTGCCCCTTGCTCATATGAAGAACACACATACACTGTGGCCCAGCAGGCCCGCTCCTGGGAATCCGTCCCAAGAACTCCTCCCACATATCCATAAGGCAGAGTTTCTCAGTCTCAGCACTATTTACAGTTGGGACCAAATAATTCTCTCCTGGACCCCCTGGCCTCTACCCACTAGATGCAAGTAGCATCCTCCTCCAGTTATGACAACCAGACATGTCTCTAGACATTTCCAAAAGTCCCAGGGGGTGCCAAATCATCCCCAGCTAAGAACCACTGTCATGAGGACCACTGTCATTAAAGATGTTCACTGCAGGGTCATTTATGGACAGAGGAGCTGGGGCCACCCTATTGTCTGTCATTAGAAAAATGAATAGGTCAACTATGAGGGATGCCCAGCATGGAAGAGTGTGTAGCTGTCAAACGCAATAAATTAAGTGTACACCATAGCAACATGAATGGTGCTTTAAAATTCAGTCCTGAGCAAAAGAAAAGAAATGGTGAGACATAGAACACAGTGTCATTTATGCAATTTAAAAATATATGTTCACATAACAAGACATTTTGCAAGAATACATATGAACAAAAGGATGTACACTAGAATACACTGAAATGCTTGCTGAAGGGGTAGGGGCAGGGCACAGGGAGGTATAAAAGAGAGGAACAAAAAGAGATAAAGCAAGACAGTGGCCTCACTTGGACTAATAATACAGGGTGTGAGGAATATGATAAACTCTGCTCTTGAAGACAAAACGAAACAAAGCAGCTACTGTGTGCCTGGTACAGATAATAATGCTCCAGGCATTGGGGTAGGAACCACTTCAGATGGGAGTGGGCAGGGAAGAAGGAGCAAGTTCAGCTGACCCAGGGAGGATGCTACCAAGCCCACGTGAGGGCAGCGACATTCCAGAATGCTTATTGGTGGGTTAGCGCCCATTGATCCCATTTGCATACCTCATGGATGCTGAGGAAACTCTAAAGTTCCCCATTGTGCATTCTGAAGTTCAAAGCAGTTAAGTGCTTGTCTCTGACTCCAAAGGCCATTCTGTTTACACAGAGAGCTGTTCTCTTTGGATCACAGATTTCTGGACTGGGCTTATTTTTACATAGAATCCAAAATGCCTCAGGTTGTCAGGAGCTTCACAGCCCTCTCCAAAAGTCCCAGTGAGTGCATTTCATTATCTCTAGAATCTGTCTCCTCTCCTTTCCCACCAGCGCTACCCTGGTCTGAGCCACCAGGACTTCTTAGCAGGACAACAGCTTTTCATAGATATCTCTTCAGCCTTGTTCACCCACTTAAATCTATCTAGAACACTAATGTGATCATGTGACTCCCCAATGCTCTCAAATTGAGTCTAAATTTTCTAAATATAGACTTCCAGGACTTTCATGGGTTGGCCTAAGGGCTTCCAAGACTTTTGTGATCTGGCCCAAAAAATAATGGGATTTGGTTACCTGAACTTTTATTCCACACCCAGCACTAAACATTCTATTATTCTTCATCTAGGAGAACTCACAAGTTTTTAAAAATATGGCTAGTTGACCCCATTAGCTCCTAAGAAATATCCTGGTTTTATTTACTAATTAGGGAGAACAATGCCAGATTATTTAAAGTAAATAAAACAATAGGAAAAAAACATTGGAGCAGGTGTCACAGATTAACAGTAGTAGCATTTGTGGCTTCTGAAGAAAGCATTAATTGGTCAATCAGTAAACAAACGCTTCATGTCTGCTAATATATCCTTGATACTGAAAGGGAGCATAACTTAGCTCCTGCCTTCAAGGTCTCACAGTCCTGCAGGGAGACAGGCACTGTAATGCAGTGGGGTATCGGCTACCAATGGGAGAAGTACAGGTGATGACGGGGGAAGGTGGAAAGAGTACAAGTCAAGAAAGCCTTCTTGAAGGAGTGTAAGTCTAAATGAAGGTCAGAAACTTGAACATTAAGTCAAAGTGTTAGGTTTAATGTTGGGAACCACCCTGACTGGTATCAGAAGCTGAAACCCCCGCCTAGGCTAAGGCTAAGGGAACGCCCTTGGAACCGTAAGCCAGCAAGGAGACAAAAGCTTATCTTCCTGGCAGGAATGCTGCTTCTGCTGCTTTATTCATAACTGAACCCCAAAAAGCTTGGTCAGTTAGCCAAAGACGGGTAAGATTCCCCACGGGGGGGAACGACCTAAGACAGGCACGGTCACTTTGGGAGGCCCCCCAAAAGAAGGACTTGGGAGGCTGCAGCAAAAGGGGGTGATGGACCCTCGCTCCTCGGCTTTGACATAGCCTGAGTTCTCAGCATCTGGGAAAAAAACCTCCTTGTCTCCCGGTTGCCTTAGTTCCCTTGCTCCACCTAAGCCTGAAACAATGACAGGGTGGTGCAGCTCTGTACTGAGAAGTGCGGATTCCCCGGGGTGATCAGGCCTAAGAAAGAACATGTAAATTACTGTGAAACCTCCTTTGTTTAGAATGCTCTCAGTTGAATGAGAAGGGTCTTAGGAGGAAGTTATTTTGTTCCTCAGTCTTACAGCTCTTTGACCCCCAACTCAATAGACCGGCAGAGTTCTTTGTTTTCTATGGTTCCTTACTTCCCCCTAGTGAGTACTGTACTTTACCTGAATTATTATGCAAAATGAGCCTAATAAAAACAGGTATGGACGGTAAATCAGCACGTTCCCCACTAGGGGGGGTGGCCATTTCGTCCCTACTTCCCCACAGAAACTAGTTTGTCTCTGTGCATGTGTGTTTTTTCTCGCGTGTTTATCGTCGAGCCATCCTCAGCGTTCCGTGGTCACTGCTGGCCGGTGACCCACGCGCAACAGTTTAAGGCATTGGGGGTTGGGAGGAGTCAGGGAAAGCCTTGACAGACAGAGGACATGGCCAGCCCGGAGGCCCGGGATGAGGGAGCTGGGCTTCCAGGGAAGTTAGGCACTTTACTAGGAAGCTCCTTTTGATTATTGATCAGAAAACCACTGAGGTTGGGTTTGGCCATGTGACTGGCTGTGGCCAATGAAACGTTAGTGAATGTGACATAAGTACAGGTCTTAGATGTAGTTGTACACTTCTGCTTGGTTCCGGAGCACCAGTGAGAGACCATGAGAACATGCTGCCCTTCAGCCTATTCCCCGGGACCAGCACACGTGGAGCAGGCCTGAATGTAACCTGCAACTGGGAGCTAAAATCCGTTGCGCCTGGCCTACATTAGCCATGCCACATACACCCGCAGACTCATGAGCATGAGAATAAATGCTTATTATTATAAACTTTCTGTGCATTTGGGGGAGGTTTGTTATACAGCATTGTTGTATCAACTGCTGACTATGTAGTTTCCTATGCTGAGTAATAAATTACTAACTTAGTGCTTAAAACAACACACATGTATTATCTCACAGTTTCTGTGGATCAGAAATCCAGATATGGCTCAGATGGGGTTCTTTGCTTAGTGTCTTACAAGGCTGTTAGTCAAAGTGTCAGACAAGGCTGGATACTCATCACAAACTTGACTGAGGAAAAGTCTATTTCCAAGCTTCCTCCACTTGTTCATGGAATTAACTTCCCTGTGGCTGTAGGATTTCTTGCAGCTTGTTTCTTCAAAGCTAGCCACAGAAAAAGAAAGACTCTAGAAAAGTGTACCAGCAAGATGTAACATTACTACAAGTATTTCAAAAACCATCACAAGTATTTTAATGTCATCACAAGAGGAGTGATATCCTATCACCTTTACATATTTCACGGTCCCACCCACAACTCAAGAAGAAGAGATTATACAAGGGCGTGAACACCAAGAAGCAGGGATCATCAGAGTTAACTTACAGTTTGTCCAGAACAAACCAATGTCAGTCATTATTGTGCTTCTTCCTTCCAGGCCAGTGATTCTGCCACAAATTAGTGAACAATGTAAACTACTAGATGCCTTGTATCTGCCTTCTTTTCTACAAGTCACACCTCACACTCACATTTCCACTGCTTGGGCCCAAAGGAAAGGAGCTGGAGATAGGAGAAGACGTATACATTTATGGAGTATCTGTCAGAGAGTTTAAAAATGGGGATTGTCAGAGCTTGAGAGAACTTCAAAGATGATTCACCGTGCATCTCTGGGTTTATGGGTGAGGAGACGAAGGCTGAGAAAGCTGACGTGCCCTGGCGCAGACCACTCAAAGGCAGTTGGCGGCAGACACGCGGACACCTGACCAACGCTCTCTCTGCTCCCCCTCCCAGGTCTCCCAGAAGTCCTCCACGTTAGTTCAAGCAAAGTGATCACAAAGGACTCCTGTCAAAAACCTACATTTCTGGACTCTACTCTGGACCTAATAAATCTGAACCTCCAAGGTAAAGAAGCCCAAGAATTTGTAGTGCAACCAAGTTCCTCCAGGTGATTCCAATTAAGCAAGTCTGGAAAACCCTGCGGTCACTTCATCCCATTGTTTGGCACAGGGCATCTCCTCTGTGCCAAGTTCTGGGCAGGATGCTGGGGATGCAGCCATAATGAAGACAGACACAGTCCTTACTCTCATGATGATTGCCACCTAGAAAGGAAAAGAGCCACTGACCGAAGAATTATAAATATGAAGAGTGTTGAGTAAAGTATAAAATACCAGCAGGAGTCAGAAAGGCAGCTAGCCTGATCTGGGGAACCTGAGGGAATTACATTAAGCTGGAGCCTGCAAAAAGGGTATGAGAATAGGAGACAGGGAGAGTAGGACAAGAGTATCTCAGGGCGGACACAGCAGGTCCAAATGACCTCAGGCAAGAGCACAAAGTTAAGACCCCAGCAGGATGTGGGTGGTAACTCGAAAGAAGACAGCCCAGACATGCCTCCCTACAGGCCTTCCATCTACAAAGAGTCCCAGGAGGTAAGGAAGTCTGCACCCCAGGATGTGAGCAGCCCCTGACGAGTGTCAGGGCTCGTTGTTTGTGAACCTCTCCGATGCACTGATTTACAGTCAGCAGCAACACCATGACAGATGATGTTTTTATTTCAGATGTTCTTGGTGCTCTATTTGACACGGCCTTGGGGAGTTTAGCAAAGAAAAGCATTTGCTAAGACGTTTTGACTGAGAAGACACTGTCAAACAAAAAGAAGGAAGAAAGAAAAAATAGCCGCAAGAGCAGCCGTAGCTTAACAAAGTGAATGGCAGTGGGAGAAGGCAATTTTGTGTGGTCAGGATAGGGCAACAAAGACTTAAGGGATTTCTTTCTGTGATGCTCTGAGCTCACACGCCCGAACTCTGGACCTGCTCACACAGATGGTTTCCTGCAAGAGAGATCTGAGTGGTCTCTCGAGTGGGACAGAAGAAGCAATTATGTTTCTGGTCAAACTGGGTGAAGAATTCTACGTCTGTCATTTTTCAGAATTCACAGTCCTCAAGAAGAGATTTTTTTTCTTTTCCAAATTAAGTGGGGCTTTGTCCATAGAAAAACATGGCACAGAGATTTTTGGATTTGATGAGCAAATCCAAACTATTAGCAAAGGTTACCTGAGGTGGGACTGAGATAGGAAAAGGTGGAGGGAGTGGAAGGGAAGGGGGAATCTTACTATTTAATTTACATAATTCATCATTGTTAAAATTTCATGAAAATACCATGTTATATAATTTCAATTTTTTAATTTGAAAAAAAAGTGCAAACTTACAGGATGAGGCTGGCTTCACATTTAAATGTAGCGGGAGGCCTAGCCCCAGAAGCCGTGATGATCAATGGGATTCTGGAAGTTGGACAGAAGCATGGGGTTCAGGGCCAGGGAGCAGAACAACCTTCCACTGCCCACTTTGCCCCGTCTCCCCCAGAGCCCCCTTGTCAGCACAGCGCCCTCTCCTTGCCCTCCTTTTAAATCTCCATCCCGCACTGCCTCCTTTCCTCAACCACCCTTTCTTTCAGACCCCGTAGTTGTTTCTTGTTTCCATGGGCAGGTGAAGTTGCTTTTCTGAGCCTCCCACTCATTACCGCAACCACATCACATACGCCAGAGGCCACAGCAACAAGCACACAGGCCTCCATAGAGTGCAGGACCTGGAGAGAAAGACTGCCATGAATCTCACACTTAAGTGTGTTTGTCCCTGTCACAGATGATCCTGGCCATCTGGGAAATCCCAAGATTAAAAAACGAAGATTTTAAACGTAATTTAGGGAAAAAAGGCTCTTGCTTTCAAAAAAGCCTTGCATTTTGAAGAGAGAGGTAAGGCGTGAACATAATCGTTTTAAGGCAACATGGTATGTAGAAAATGCTACAAGAGAGAAACAAAGGAAGAGGAATAAGAAATCAGATGAATTTTTTAGTAGTCTTTTACATTTGAATAGATGCCCAGCACTACTGAGGACAAGTTTGGAACCCCTTAGGAACCATGGAGCAAAAGTATTGTGAGAGTCATTGTGAGTTTGTCCCACGACAATGAATGGATTTTACCCTGCCCCCTGACCTGTTGAGAAAATGGATGTGTTAGGCAGAGAGAAACCCTATTCCCAAAGTTGCTGCATTTTGTGAAATGTTTTCCCATAGGATGCAATGCTTAATTAATACTTAATATAGCTGACTGCAATGGTTAATAAGTGGTGAGGGTTAAGTAGGGTTCTGTGGGTCATTTAGGAGGCATTTTGGTGCAGTTCTGGAGTGTGTAACACTAGAAGGAGTAAACAAGCCCCTTTGAACGTTTGATGAAAACTGTGGGCCTTCTGCCCAGAAAAATGAGTACATAAGCCAACAAAATTTTGGCTATAATTTTAGGGATAGTGAACCTCTGCATCCCATCTATTGACTTCCCAGGAGTCCATGCGCTCCAGGACAAAACAGGCTTCAGAATCAGACACATATCTGAATCCTGGCTCTCCCACCTCCGGGGTAGGGACTTGGACAACCTCTCTGATTTTGGGAAGTCTCCTCTACAGACTCAAGGTGGTTATAGACCCCAGAGTTGTTGTAAGGACAAATTAAAATGGACCTGATGTGTAAAGCACTGACACGTACATAGTAAGTAATCAACAAATGCAAATTTCTATGTAATGACTGTATTATTGAATTCAAGAAATGTATCCTTTAATTTCAAGTAACTGACTTAACAATCTCACTTACAAATTATAAAAATAAAAAAGACATTCAATTTCACTAAGACTAAGAAGTTTCAAACTCCCATCTTAAATGTATACACCATTTGAATCACGGTGAAAGTACAAACTAAATCCAGTATAGGGGTATGCATGCATTTTATGTAAGGTATAAATCAATGAGGACTTACATAAATCAAAACTTGCATAATTCACAACTAATTTTCCCACTGGAAAAAATATGAAGTATGAAGGTGCTCACACATAAATCTACAACCACTGTAGCATATTTTGCTTTAATGCAGTCTTTTATTTCATCATTATCTATAATATCTCATAAAGTGCTCTCTCTGAAATTAACAGCACAGTGTATCATAGCATGTATTTGTTTCAATAGTGTTTCATCACACTTACCCTTTTTATTCAGTTACTGGTTTTCAGGCATATTTTTAGAACTAGCACCAGTACCAGTTCCACCCATTAATGAATATATGTATGAGACTATTTCATTACTGCAAAAAAAACACTCAGTTATACTAACAGCAAATATGCAGATAAAGGCACCACAGTAACCAAAGTCCCTTGCAGAAGTCCCAGTTCTGACGAAGCCTGGGGGGACTGCCCACCTGCAGAGCTGAAGCAGGACCACCATGAAGCGAAACGGAAACACAGCTACCATTCACTCCAGCTGCCATTTTAGCTTTGAAATCACACAATTCTTGACCTTTTTACTTGAAAAATATTTGTATTATTTAGTTTGTACATAGGTAAGATTTTATTACTATTTCATAGGCATGCTTTTATATGTACATAATATGTGACTATGCAGAATCTGAAATGAGAACAAAGGAAAGAGAACCTTACACCCTATCTCACATCTTTAATCAGCAGCAAAACTGTATCTCTTATGCCTGCTGGCTTTGATACCCCAGGCATTATCTGTATTAGCATTTAAAAGTAAAATCCGCCCTGGCTCAGTGGTTGAGTGGATTGAGTGCCAGCCTGTGAACCAAAAGGTCACCAGTTCTATTCCCAGTCAAGGAACATGCCTGGGTTCTGGGCCAGGTCTCCAGTAGGGGGCTTGTCAGAAGCAACCACACATTGATGTTTCTCTCCCTCTCTTTCACCCTCCCATCCTCTCTCTAAAAATAAATAAATAAATAAAACCTTTTTTTGTTTTTAAAGAGTGAAAACCAAGAGATGGCTCCAGTTGCACAGCAGAAGAAACAGTCTCCGACCTTATTTCACAGAGAGAACATTAGTGCTTAGAATCCTGAGAATCTAAAATGCATGCCCCTACGCAGAGACAGCTGGAATACTTCCATAAGGATCAGCTTCATAGTAAACAAGTTTCCAGTGAAGAAGGGGAAGATGAAGCAGGAGAACAGTGGTTGGCAGAAAAAAGAAACATGCTTGAAGAGTTTCCCAGTAGCATGTCTACAACTTCTGTCTGGCCAAGACAAACTAAAACACTTACAATAAGGTATTGAAGGGTTGTATCAATGCCAATTTCCTGATTATGATATTGTTCTACAGGTATGCAATATGTTATTTACCATTGAGGGATACTGGGTAAAGAGTATGAGGAGGAATTCTCTGTATTACTTCTTACAAGTGCATGTGAATCTACAATTATCTCACAAAAAAAAAAGAATTGGTATTGAAGTGAAGAAGCTAATCAGCTACTTGGTCAAGGATTTAGCTACAAGGATGTCCATCACAGTGCTGTTTATATTAGCAAAATATTGCACAGACTACCTAAATCTCTACTGACAAGGTATTTGTTCATTATAAAAAACCATCATATGTATTAATACATACAAAAGACATTATGCAACCATTAAAATGGCTTTATAGGAAAGCATAAACAATTTAAGAAAATGTTCACAATATGTTTTCACAGAATCAGATTATAAAACATATGACCTCAGTTTTGTAAAACATAAGAAAGGAGAGACAGAATAAAAACCCATAATGTTGGTAATGGGTGATTAGATTAGGAATGATTTTTCTCTTTTCTGTTTTGCACTTGCTAGAATTTCTGCCGTGAATACAACCCTCCTGTGTTCAGATAGTTCCTAAGCCCCTGCGGCACATGAGCTGCTGCAGGACACCATGGCGAGTAAGAGACAGGTGGGCCCCTATCTTCCTGGAGCTTCCTGGCTCAGACAGGCAGATACAACCAAACTTCACCTCTGAGAAGCTTTGTCCTAGATCCAATCAGTCTCTTTCAGAAGGCTTTCAGTGCACACAGCCCAGCCTCTCAGTGGCCGAACCATGATCTTTGACTTAGGCTCCAATCTCTGTACACAATTTCATCTTCTTAGAAGATGAGAGAAATGGAGACTGGGCATTTGTAAAATATTTTGTGGGCTTCACTTGCATAGCATCATGGAGCCCTACCACAGCCATAGGAAGGAGAGTTTTTCATGAGCATTTTACAGAAGAGTGAAACAGAAACACAGAGTAACTCGACAATTGGCCCATGGACATAGAGCTGATTACAAGAACCATCATCATTCAAACTCAGGCCTGACTCCAAAGTCCATGCCCTTTCTATACGTGTAAGCTACTTTCCCATTTGCCTGTCAGAAGGTCTCCCATCAGAGCCATTTCTTTAGGTTTCCATCTCAGCCTTTGCACTTGTGTTTGGCCACATTTATACTCCCTGGGGAGCCAAACTCCAGACCTAAAGATTCAGACCCCCTGGGAAGAACCATTGAGATTGGAGGTGGAACCCAGGCAAAAGGGGTTTAAACTGATTGGCTGCCAGCAGCTGGAGATACTGAACAGCGGCTTCTGAAGCAAGGTCAGGAAGCAGGCTCCCACCCCAGCTGCTCCCAAGGTTACATGCACCAAATGGCATCAGGAACAGTCTGTGAACCCCTTCTCTGCTCAGGTAAAGAGCTTCGAATACTTTTGCTTCTCTGACACTGCTCACCTAAAGGTTCCTTTTTACCTCTTAGGATTCAAGAGGTCCTTGCCAGAGTGCACGTTGCAAACCTCTCTGGGAAGAATTGTGCTGTCTGTCCTGATCTTTTATGTCCTATACTTACTACCAGTCTTGACAAAAAAAAACCCTGAGGAAAACCCTGTGTGAAAGTCCAGAAGCCAGTACATCGAGCAATACTGAACCCACAAAAATCAAATCAGTGGATAAAAGTAAAATGTAGACCAATACATAAAGTATAATCCTATTTGTTGTTAAAGATAAAATATTTTTGTTAATGTATAAACATGTTTGTCTTTCTAACACACACTATGAAAAGCTTCAAACATCACAAAAATAGAATAAGGCACTTGACCCCTCCACACCTACCTTGAGTGATGCTGAGACTGACTGATCAGTGGGAGCAGGGGTTGTCAGATTGACTCTCCCATCCTGAAGTTCTGCATTTGCCTTGAACTCAGTGGTTTTACCACCCATTGATGAGCATGGCCTAGATCCACTTATTAATGGTGTTAAAATTCCTTCTGCATTTTAGCTGAAATCCTTCCATAAGAAACTTTTCCTCCTTAACAGTGGTTGACTTCAAGTACAGTGCATTCAAGGATAGCAGGATAAATGCTAGATTCATTTGTCTTTACTCATTATTTACTGTTACAGATTAATGAGTTGGTGCCCTAGCAACCTTCAATGGTGACCCATGAGTCTTAGTTTTATTTTATCTTTAGTGTCACTATGAGTCCATGGGTTTATTCATAATTTATGTATTTATTCAACTATAGTCTTACAATCATTCTTTCAATGAGATATATATGCAAAAAATATAGAAGTTAATGAAGTAAAAACCATACCAATCCCTTTTCCCAGAGGTTATCATACAGAACCCTTACAGTGAAGTTCTCATCACTAAGGGTAATATGAGTGAATCTGTTTCCTGCAATTTAGGAAGCTTGGGAGAACCACTCTCTTTAAGAGGCAAGGTCTATTTTTTTTAACAAACTCCATACTGTTTTCCACAGTGGCTGTACCAATTTTCAGTCTCACCAACAGTGCACAAGGGTCCTCTTTCATCCACTTCTTGTCCAACACTTACTATTTGTTAATTTACAGAGAGCCATTCTGACAGGTGTGAGGTGATATCTCATTGTGGTTTTCATTTGCATTTCTCTGATGATTAGTGACATTGAGCATTTTTTCATATGTTTACTGGCCACATGTATGTCCTCTTTGGAGAAGTGTCTATTCAGGTGCTTTGCCCACTTTTAAATTGGATTGTTTATTTTCTTGATGTTGAGTTGTGTGAGTTCTTTATAAATTTTGGATATTAACCCCTTATAGGATGTATCATTGGTGAATATCTTCTCTCATTCAGGAGGGCTACCTAGTGACACAACAATTCCACTTCTGGGTATATATCCAAAAAAATCCAAAACACTAATTCAAGAAGAGTGGAAGGACTGTCACAGGCATAAGAAGGGACATGTGCAAGCACACAGAGGGGAGGGCACCTGCCATGCAGGATAGAAACAAGCCTGCTGTGGCTGGAGCAGGGAGTTCAAGGACAGTGGAAGAGGATACATTGCAGAGAAAGGCTAGAGCCAGATCGCCTGGGGCCTTATAATCCTCCGTGCTAACGAACTTGAACTTTCATGTTGAAGAGGAGTCACTGGGCAGTTTTTAAGCAAAGGAGTGACTTGACAAACTTTGCATTTTCGTAAAAAGCACGATGGCTTTCCTGGGAAGCACGATGACGGGAACGAGGCTGGACATGGGGAGACCAGGTGGGAGGATGCCAGGATCCGTCAGGCAGGCGGCTTAGAGCCCCTTCTTCTGCTTCTTCCCACTGCAGTATGAGAGAAAGCGCCAGCATTTCTGAAAATCGCATGCTGAGAGTCTGAAAGCTGTTATTTTATTCATCCAGCAATATTCTTTTAAAAACGTGTTTATTGAGCATCCATTCTCTTCTGTAGCTGCAATACAGTAGCCACTAGCTACATGTGACTATCGAGCCCTGGAAATGGAGGTAGTCTGAACTGAGATGTGCTATAAATATAAAATGCACACCAGATATTAAAAACTTAGTAAAAAAAGAAAAATATAAAATCTCACATTGATAATTTTTACATCGATTACATGTTGAAATACAGTCATCCTTTGGTACCTGTCAGCTTCAGAACTCATCAAACCTAGTACTCATGGCATTTTGACAAGAAGAAACGTTGCAGCACTCGGTGCTTGCTCACCACCCGTCGAACTTGCTAGAACCTGTATGAGTCATGACGCCACCCCACAAGAGGAAACACTTCCTCATCCATTGCCACTTGCTTGACTCTTGTTGGAATGAAGTAATGACGAGTACTAAGGTAGCACTGTATTTTAAATATATTGGGTTAAATAAAATATATTATAAAAGTTACTATCACCTGTTTCTTTTTACTTTTTTCAAATGTGGCTACTAGAAAATACTGAATTATATATGTGGCTCATATTCATGGATTGCATTATACTCTATGGGACAGAGCTGGTCTTGGCACTATTCTCAGCACCAAGAATATGGGGGAGGGCAAAACCAAGTTCTGGCTCTCAGGAGAGCTTACATTCCAGTGGAACTCGATCACAAGTCAATCAAAAAAGTTAAAATAAGCATGTTGCTTATCATCTGTATAGCCACCAGTCCCTTTAACAGGAAGAAGTGTCACACAACATGGGTACCTGAGCTTGTTACTGAGATCACATCAGTACCAGGGAGCTGTGCACAGTCCCTCCTAACTCATGGATAGTGTCTTTGCACCCAGTGGAGGCTAAAGCACATCACAGCCCTTGTGTAAACAGAGGCCTTACAGCTGTGCCTCTAGACATGTGTTGGGATTACTAATAACTGAGCCATCCCATGACACACAAAGTGGAGGTCATGATGTCCAAGAACTGTAGTGTCAATGCCACATACATATAATAAGTTGTGGCTATTACAGCAAAAAACATCACCCATCACATTAAATCAGTGCCACTAATTGGATTATTATTGCTATTATAATTCTGTTTCTATTTGGTTTTGCTAAATTGCTTTGGTTTTATAGTAGTACAACAACTAAAAGTATGAGGAACTTATAATGGCTTTTCTGTTTGAGCATATTTAAGTAATACTATAATAAGGCTAATTTCATTAAACAATGGAGATAGGCTGTAATATTTTTCCCTGAAAGAAATCCTTATATTACTCAAGTGTTAGAACTCCTGCCCTAGATCACAGCACCCATCCTGCTGCCTGCACCACCCCCTGCCCTCCATCCATGCCCTCCCCAAAACCCAGGGGCTTGCGGTGGCCTACAATTTGCTCCTTGTCAGCAGCATCTGAACAGCCTCTGTGAACAACTGCCCCTTTCCTTTTCCTGGCCCCGAAAAAGCCATGATACTTCAGGGGCCTATCAATAAGTCAGCCATGGCTCTCAGGGTGAGAAATACACACCCAGGAGCAATACTCAAAAACACTCAACAGTGGGTATGCTATGGCACTGCGCAATCAAAATGGATGTTACTTGTAATGGAGTGAATCCAGCCTTACTACTAAATTTTATTCTGCATGCCCGGCCACCTCCCCATTCACCCCCTGCCCTGACTCCTCAGGTAAGGGAGGGCTCCCCAGAGCTCCCGATTGTCTTGCCTTCCACCAGACTCCTCAGCTCTCTGCAGGGCTGCTCTAGGCATGTTCATTGCTGTATCACCCCCATTTACGATCCCTGCTAGATTTGGAGACAGCACAGCAAAACAGTTAAAATGATTACCTCTGGAGCCAGACAATCTGAGTTTGAACCTGAGCTCCCACTACTAGCTGAGGTGGACATGGGCAGTTCTCTTTTCCTCTGTTTCCTTTTCTGTAAACTAGGGATAATTATTAAACTCTCAGTGGAATTTATATTACATATAAAGAAAGGACTTGAACAGTGCTTAACACCCATTAATGGTTACTACCAAGACACCAACAATCCCTCTTCCATCCACAGTGGAAATAAGATGTGGACCTGAAAGGCCCAAACCCTGTAGAAAGTCCCACCCTCCCTGACTATAGTTTAGCATCCCCAGCTGCCTTCTATTTGGGGAGACTACATCTCCAGGGAGTTGGTCCATACAGGCTCCTCCCACCTACATTCACCATTAGCAGATAAATAGACTTGGAAGCTGCCACAGCAGGAGAAGCATTTGGCAGTGAAATGAGAGAATTGCTTTGGCACAAGTCAATATATTACCTGCAAATCCATGCATTTCTGTTTTATTAATAAAATTCTAGAATTCCACAGCTTAATTTCAAAGGAGAGGGTACGTGAGGTATTTCTAGGCACGAAGATTTTCAGTCACTTTGTAAACAACATATTCACATTCTTAGAATGCAAGAAGTAAAAATCACACTAAAGCATTCAAGTCGCCTTGAGCAATGCACAACATACTTGCCTCCTAGTTTATCATGTCCAGTGCAGTGGTTTTTACACCTTGGTAGTTATCAAAATCACATGGAAGGAAAACAATAAAAATTAAAAAGTCCCAGGTCCTACTCCAATGAGCACAGCCAGGCCTTGATGGGTTTTTTTTTTCATTAGCTCCTCAGGTGTTTCCCTGTAGCCACCAGAATGTCAGAACCACTGGCTATAAAGCAAAGATAGCTACACAAGGGTCACCAGCCCATTCCCATGCTATAATCCAACACTTCAAGATGCCTTAACTGAACACCATTAATGCACAAGCTCATTTTTTCAATGCTTTAATTAATAAAATTAATAAAGGCATAAAAATACTAATCTTGTTTAACTAATGCTGTCTACACATAGCCTGGCATTTTGAAAAGGTATTTGCATAAGTTTATTTTAGACTTGGGGATTCTTATAGCTTTCACACTGTCTCACTATTACTGAAAGAATGCTTTAAAATTATGATGTGAAGACATTTAATTAACTTTTAATTGAAATGGTTCCAGGAAGAAAATTATAAATAGTTCATTTGTCTTCACTGTGTTTTCATAAGACAAAGAATCGATGAACAAGAAAGCACACTGAAACTCCAAGCAGAGAGTATGGTCCCCAAAAGCAGAAACGCAAGACTTCCCAGAATAATGATCTAGTGCAGTCATTCCCAAAAAGTGAGTCCAGAGTTCTAGGAATGAATTATTTGGGTCCTAGTAAGCTTCTTTTAAATACCAGAAATGACCAATATAATACATTCTCAGATGCTACAACTGATTTGGGTTAGGAAGTTGCTGAGAATAGATCTTAATATTATAGGCCATTAGGCAAAATCAAGGATATGATATAGGTATGTAGATACAAGAGAAAATACCTACTTCTGAAACTATTTTATTGATAAAATTAAAAATATAATGATCATAACTGAGTGCTTTTTTGCAATACAGGTTTACAGATGAGAAGATTGAAATTCTTTTTTAGGGGGATAACATTTTGGATAATTGGGGTTCAAAGTTATTCTTCCATATTATTGTGGAAGAAATACCGCCTAAAAGCATCCCAAAGGTCACAGACTGACAGAGCCGGAGGGAACCAACAGAGCAACTGTTTCCGCTCTGACAGAGAAAGTGAGACTCCTGAGAACACCTGCTCTGGTCTCACAGCCACAGAGCAAAGAGAACCCTGGTCCTGTGACTTTCGTTTGTACTGTGCCTCTTTACAAGACTTGCTTTTCTGCTGGAAGAGCTGACTCAGGGGCATATTCATCATGTGAAATGCAGTAGGTAACTTCTAGCATTAAAAAATCACATCCAGAAAAGCCTTTTTTAAGAGGCCGTGTTCTGTTTGTTAATAAAATGATGGAAGTGACTGCACATGACTTTGGCTACTAAGGCATGGCTGCTCATTATTGCCACATTGTTCTTGTTCATGCACATGACTGTCACTGCTGGATTGAAAGCATCTCTTTTTAATAAAGATTTTATTTATTTTATTTTTAGACAGAGGGGAGGGGAGGGAGAAAGAGAGGGAGAGAAACATCAATGTGTGGTTGCCTCCTGCATACCCCTAACCAGGGACCCAGCCTGCAACCCAGGCATGTGTCCTGACCGGGAATCAAACCAGTGACCCTTTGGTTCACAGGCTGGTGCTCAATCCACTGAGCCATGCCAGCCAGGACTGGATTGAGAGCATCTTGAGGACAAGGGGTATCTTATTCATCTTTCTATCCTTAGCACTTGGCATATAGTGAAAGATCAATAAATGTTTGTTTAATGAATCAACTGTTAAGTAACTAATGCCTCATCTCCTGCAAAAAATCTTTTCCACTCCTTCATTTTAATGAAGTGTTGGTCAGATCATTGCTCCTTGCTTAAAATTATTTAATGGCCTACACTGTACTTATAATAAAATTTACACTCCTCATCCTGGCCTACAAGGCTCTTCTAGTCTGAGCACTGCCGTGTTTTCACTCTCTCCCATTCCAGCCACATTGGTTCTTCTTCCATTCACTAGACGCCCCAGCTTTATTCCTGCTCTAGGGGTTTTGCAAAGTCTGCTCCCTTCACTTCCAACTCTCCACTGCCCAATCATTACATGGCTTTTCTTGGGTTCCCCACCCCGACCCTGCACCACTAGCATTTATCACTATCCATATTTTCTCATTTATTTATGTGTTCTCATTTATACATATGCGCGTTCCAGGGGAGAAGAGGCCTTTGCTGTCTTGTTCACCACCACCACGCCTAGCCCCTCAGTCAATGTCTGACATATAGAACACACTCAAAATTGTTCATTGAATACATAAATTCTTCCAGGAATCCTGGAGGAATCCCTCAACCCTTTTTCCAACTATACTCATTTAATACAACAAATATTTGTTGAAAAAATGAACTAAGACTGAATTTCTTCCTCTGGACTCCAGGGTGGGATTTTGGCTTGAACGAAATGTAGTAATTGGTTAGAAACATGGGTGCATGGACATGGTAGGAAAATCAGAAAGAACCAAAGACAAAACTGATGGCACTATTGTGCATAGTGTAAGGTTGCTTAGCTTTCCAATTTGTTTTCATTTTAGCTTATGTCCCTTTAAACCAATGCCCCCAAAATTACAGCCTCTGACTGGCTGGCACATAAATTTCTGACTTTCAAACCACTTTATTTTGAGCTTGATGAATAGCTTTTGTCACTAGGTAGAGTAATTAAGGTGTGGTATCGGCCTTCGCTGGTCTAGGCTGACACTGCTTTCTTTTCATTGGTTTGTTACCTGCCTGTTGGATTTGGCAGAGCTCATAGAAAGGCTCGAGGCTGAGTTATGTACATTCTCTCCTGGCAGGAGCTTTGTCAGGAAAATATATCATGCCCCTCTACCAAGCAGCCGCTGTTTTCCAAGGCCCATGACAGGCATGCCCAGCACATGCCTCCAAGCTCCTCTCTTCATCTCCAGTGGCCACTCTGTCACTGGCACAGTTTGCTGCCTAAGTGAAATGGATGGGCTATTCCCTATTTGAGATATTCATGCTTAGTCTTACTCTCCACAAGTAGTATTTTATTAATAATTCAATATAAGTTTTAAGACAAATGCTTTAGACTACTAGAACTGCCATCTTGTAGAGGAGTAAAGAAAAGCTAAGGAGCTCAACGCACCTTGTAGAGCACAGTCCATATAGTGTATCCAAGAAACAGAGACAGAAAATCAAAGGGAATCACAGGTTGTCACAGCCAGATCCTAACTTAAATATTCAACCATACCATCTTACGGATGGTGAGGCTGAGTCCCGGAGAGATGAAGTTACTTTGTAATAATCCCACAGCTAACCATTAGTAAAAGACTATGTATATTCTGAATGTTATATGTTCCTCTGAATGTTAAGAAGACCAAGGTTTAAAAACTTGTATCCAGCCAGATAGAAGAGTCCCACCTAGGGCTAGGTGTGTTTCCCTGTTGGGTCCATAGATTCAAATAATTCCTTAGGTTCTAACCAACTGCATCCTGATTCAGGACAGGAATAACACTGGAAAAATCTGTATTGACAGTTATGCTTTAGTTCTCAGGCCTGTCTTTGTACACTGAGTTTCACATCCAGTATCTCCCTTGAGATATATTAAAAGGATCCTTTACCAACATCAGAATATCTCAGCAGGAAGGGGCTAAGTGGGTCATTTTGCTAGAAATTAGTCAAGGACATGTCACTTACATCAGACTTTTGTGCATCTTGAGGTCTCTGGATTGGAGCCAGGTGAGAGGAAATCACCTAACATGCACATGAGCATCTGCCTCAGAGATGCAGTGAGAGCCAGATTACAACCTCAGCTGATAATAGTCTCCACCCTTCCTCTTTGACTCCTCACTGTAGAGGGATAGAGAACAAAACAGCATACCACATCCCCTTCTCCACTGTAAGTCCCTGAGTTTATGTCCTTGGCAGGAGAAGAGGAACAAGCTTGACAGTGAATTAGCCAATAAACTTTGGCTTTATATTGGCCTTGACTTGTTCATATCTGACTATGAAATTGTCCTAATGCCTAAAAGTGACTATAAAGCAATGGGTGCCACCCGAGATGTTGCCAAGAAATGTGAGAGAACCAGTAATGTTTCAGAAATTACTATTGGGTTGGCCAAAAAGTCCATTTTCTCTGTAAAATAAAATACGCATTTTTCATTTTCATCAAAAACTTTATTGATCTGGATACTTTGAATATTTCAGCGATCTCCCACTATTGGTTCTAGTGGGTAGAGGACAGAGGTGCTGCTAAACATCTTCCACTGCATAAGACAGCCCTACACCAAAGAACTATTTGGCCAAAACATCAATCGTACCAAGAAACTTCACAAACCATTTTGGCACATTTGATCAGTCACAGCACCGCCTCCATACAATGAACAAATCTGTTTTTTCCATTTCAGTTGCATTTGTACCTTTCTTGAAATAATAAAGCATAATATGCCAAAAATGTTGCAGATTTTCTTCCATCTTCAATATTAAAATGGCTACAAAAATTCACCAATTTTTATTTTTTTAATGCACACTGATATGGCAGCTGTCACAATACAGTCTAACAAAATTGTTTTGAATGAAGCAATTGTCTATAACTTCTTAAAGACAGCTAAGCACTACTAGAACCATCTTACCAAATGAACTTTTTGGCCAACCCAATACTTAAGTATGGGTGGAATTCAAGAAGTGTCAGTGTGGAAAGACTACAAGGTAGACATAGGAAAAGTGTGAAGCTCATAAAGAATGTACTCTGCTCTGTAAATAGCTTGGGCTGTACCCTATGGTTATTCATGAATACTTAAAGCATCTTTCTTAAATAAATGACATCAGCTTTACCTACAAATCAGCACATATCTATTATGGACCTACAAGACGCCAGGCTCCACTCTAGAAACTGGGGATACATCAATAGGGGAAAACACACACACACACACACACACACACACACACACACACACACACAACAGACAAGACCTGCCCTTGGGAAGTTCACATTCTAGTTGGAGAGAGGCAACAGATAATAAGCATAACAAGTAAGTGTTTAATGTCTAATATGTTAGAAATTGATTAAGTGTTATGGAAGAAAATCGAGCAGGGTACAATGGATTGGAAGTGCTAAAGCAGACAGAATAATGGGGTCAATTTCATCATTAAACGAGGGGGCTAGTGAGGCAACATTGAGAGGGTGGCATTTCACCAAATACTCAAAGGAAGTGAGGGAGTTGTTTAAAAAAACAAAATTCAATCAAGTAAATTTGAAGCTCTAATTGGCTTTATTAAGCAATTCATGAACTGAGAAGCACCTCATACAGCACCTAGGGGGCCACTCAGAGGGGCTGTACAAAATAGAAGGGTCTTGTAGGAAGAAGGGTGAGGCAAGGGAGCTATTAACAAAAGAAAAGATTATTCTTGAGCCAAGACATCTTTTCTTTGGAGGAAGAGAATGAGATTGGTTTTTATCATGTCAATTGCCTTTTTCTTTCTATGGGTGATGGAGAGGGGCCACAAAATAGATTGCCTTTGATCAGAAAATTTCAGACTAGTTAATAAAGATTATGTGTCGGGGAGAGGTAGAAACTATAATTAGATCAGGTATTAAATCTAAGTTTGGTATCATGGGCTTTTAGCAAGCAATGTGAGGCCATTTTGGGCCTGCAGATTTCTGTAACAGAGTTAAATATATGGACATCTGAAGGAAGAGCATTCAAGGCAGAAGAGATGTTCAGTTCAAAGGCCACAAGGCAGGACATTGCCCAGTGAATTCTAAAAATAGCATGGAGGCTAGTGTGGCTGGACCAGGGTGAGAGGAGAAAAGTAAAAGCAAGAGTCAGAAAGGGCCAGATCAGGTAGGGTCTCAAAGGTCCATGAAGGACTTTGACTTTAATTCTCAATGGCCTAGTGACACACTTTAGGATTTATAAGTGCACAAGGGAAGCACAGGAGAATATCTTGATCAGAATTATTTTTTTAAAGAATCACTCTGGCCAGAGAAAGACAAATACCATATGATCTCACTTGTATGTGGAATCTAATGAACAAAATTAAGTGACAAACAAAATAGAAACAGAGGTAAGGATAAATGGAACAGACTGAGAGTAGTCAGAGAAGAGGGCAGGGAACCGGATGAAAGAAGGTAAAGGGATTAGCCAAAGAACATATATGTATAACCCATAGACACAGACGACAGTGTGGTATGGCCAGAGGGGTGGGTCAGGGGCTTGGTGGAGGCAAGCAAAGCTGGGGGGGTGGGGGTAGGGTAAATGGGGACATCTGTAAAAGGGCAAAAATAAAAATAAAGTAAGAAAAGAAAAGGATCAGTCTGGGTGCTGGATTGAGAATAGACTGTGGTGTGAGAGGGGACAAAGTAGAAACAGAGAGAGAATTAGTAAGTAATTGCAATTATTCAGGAGATTATTTATTTTAAATATCACTCTAGAGACAGTGGGGAGACAGGAGCAGATGGGAGTGGGACTGAAGAGATCAGGATCAGTTAGAAGTCTGCTGCAACAGTCCAGCCACCAAATGGCTAAGACCTTCAATAGCACCCGGTGTTAGACCAGTGGAGTCAGACAGGACCTTGGTTGTACTACATCAGTACTTGAGTTCTAGCGAAGAAAGAATTCAGAATCAACACTCTAATTATAAGAGAAAGTTTATTTAGAAAGTCACAGAGGTAGAAGAAGTGATCTGTAGAAGAAATGGGCTCAGGAAAAAAGGTAGAGACCAAAGAAGGACCCTTGACGCTTAGGAGAAAGCAAACTACATTTGAAAGGAAGATTTGAGTGGATGTGCTCTAGGGAGCAAGAGCATGCTGACTTCTTAGTCTTGAGAGTTTCAAAGGTGGAGATTTTTGGGGAGGTGTCAGGGTAGGATCTCAATTGAATATTCAACAGTTTTCCAGGTGGGTCCTTTCAGGATCATGATCTCCACCGATTGGTAGGCACCAGGGAATGAAGTTATTAGTATGCAGCTGGTTCTGATGTCAGCCATGGCATCACTTCCCTGGTTTTGATGCTTTTCTGGGCCTGGAGCCCAGAAATATAACTGAGGTCTGGATGTTGTCCCTAGCAGTTAATGGTTAAGAGAGTGGCTGTACAGGGGCCCACATGGAAATCACATGAGGCCACTCTTTAGCCCCTTGTTCTTCCCCCAAGGGGCTCTACCACATGACTAGCAACATGCCAGGAGAGAAAAGGTCAGGGGTGGGTCCAAGCCATATGACCAATGATACGAAAGGTCAGGGGATCTAAACCACACGACTAGTGGTATGTTAGGGGTGAAATGGTTACCCTAGGGGCAAGGTCCTTGTTTTCTCAGTTTTGTCCAATGCTAGGCACCCAGGGCTTTCCACTCTGGTGACGTTCTATACCTGGCCTATTGTCCTTCCTCTGCTCATGTCTGTCTGCCGGCCACAGTTCTGATTTGCATCTATAGTCATTTATAGATGACTAGTGTCATTTAAAACACAATCAATTTTGCAGAAAGAATGAACAAACTGAAAGTACCAAAAGTTAAGACCCAAGGAAAGGAAATTAACAGATATCCCACCGGAGGGTGTGCTCAACTTTGCACACATTTAAAACAATTATGAGTATATTTAACCTGTGATTCTAACACTGTGCCACATATATAAAAGATGCTTAAAAGTCTACTTTTGGACTTTCTTATGCTTAAAGAATTAATTGCTACAGGTTCTGCCCTTGCATAAACAATTAGATTACTTGGAAAAATATATAAAACAACTTTTCAGTAGGGAATAGATCAGGGCTATGATGTCAAAGAGAAGGGGAAAAATGAGAAAAATGCTGTTTGCCCAGGATTACTGCCTAGAGATATTGTCAAGCTGCAGCTCAGAGAACAGGAACTCAAACAGAGCCTGACAATCTCATTTAGTTGAAGAGACAAAGATCAGAGCTTAAATCATCCATGGTGAATAGAATTTGTAGGTCAGAATATTGGAGAGGAGGGAACTAAACAGAGAGAAAGCTCCACAGATCTTCAAAGTGGTCCCCTCAAGTCTGTAGCTAAGTACTGCTCTGCACTTGCCTGAGGTAAATCTCCATCAGGCTGGAGAAAGAACTCCCTAAAAGCAATAGCCTGAACATTTCCAGGAAATCATGCAGTAATGGGAATAGTTCACATTCCCATCACTCAAAGTTGATAAACTTCATAATATACAGAGCATTGAGTAGAATCTTCAAGAGTCATGCCTTAGTACTGTGGGGTAAATTAGTCCGGGAGTAGGCTGCTCTGGACCTCCCATAAGAAAACTTAAAAACCAGCTTCAAAGGGATCAAACTGATCTGCAAATGCAAAAACAAAGTCCAACATTCTTTAAAGGACTACAACAATATCTAGCATTAAACAATGTAAAATTCAGTGTCTGGAATCCAGTCAAAAATTACTAGGCATGTAATAAATAAGAAAAATATGACCTATGACAAATGACTCTATCAATCAATTGAAACAGAATTAGAAATGGGAGAGTTGATGAAATTTTCAAAAGACCCTAAAGGCATATCATTAACATGTTCAATGCTGTAAAGAAAAACAAGACCACAATTAGCACAGAAACAGATGATATCATATAAAAACACTCAGATGAAAATTTTAGGTAATTAGTAGAATATATGACACAAATATATGACGCATTGGATAAGAATACCATCCAATGAGACACTAGAAAAGAATATATTAGTGACATATCAGTGAAAACATCAGAGAAAGTAATAGAAATTATCCAAAATAAAGTGTACCTACACATATGCTCAGAAACAAAAGACTGAAGAACAAAAATGAACAGACTTCCAGTTTGAGGAAAAGATAGTAATTTGCAGATTGAAGAGATTCAGAGAATCTCAAATAGGATAAACTCAAGAAATCATGCTCAGACATTTCACGATCAAACTGTAACCAGAAAAAAATCACACATTACATATAAAAGACCTGTGAGTTGGATGACTACAGAATTTTCACCAGAAACTATAAAAGTTAGAAGATAATGAAGCATCTTAAAGTAGCTGCATGTATAACAGTTAACCCTAATTCTACCAGAAATATTCTTCAGGAATAAAGGCAAAATAAAATTATTTTGAGACAAAGGAAAACTAAGAATTTGTTGCCAGAATACTGCTAAAAAAAAGAGAGAGAGAAATGCTTAAGAAAGTTGTTCAGGATGAAGAAAAAGAGCATTAAAGGAAAAGATGGAACTTCAAGAATGAAAAGATACTAACAAAAATGGTAAGTATCTGGATAAATATAACAGACTATTTTTATCTTCTTAAGTTCTTAAAAATTTCTGTGACTGATAAAAATAAAAATTATGTGGAAAATCCTAAAGAAATACAAAAAAGTCACTAATTTAACATTTGAAACTAAAATATAATTTGAAAATTATGATATCCCATATTAACCAATAAAGAATAAAAATCATATCTTAACTAATGCAGAAAAGCATTTGATACAAATTCAGTGCTTATTAACAATTTTTTTAAATTCTTGGAAGAGATTTGTTTAATCTCATAAAAGAATTCTACAAAAATCTTGTAGTTAATATCATATTTAATTGTAACATTTAAATATCTTTCTATTCTTTCAGGGAATTGCCAACATGGCAGAGGAGTAAGTGGAAGGTACAATAACCTCTTCCCAGAACCAGTCTGGAATTACAACTAAATTGTAGAGAAATCATCCTGAATAACCAAGTGAACAGTAGCTGGCAGATAGAAGAAACTGCTTCACCACAACCAGACTGGTAGGGAGTGTGGAGGAGGTGCGAGAAGACTGGCTGAGCTCCCACAGGTGGCAACTGAAGTGCCAGAGGGATATTTCAGTGGCCAGGGGACTCCCCCTGAGAAGTGTGGGGTCTAAATCCCAAGTTGGTCTCCCAAGCCTATAGCAACAGAGCCAGAAAGGAACCCAGATAACATTCAGCTGTGAAAAGCAGTAGGGTTTCTGTCTGCCAGGGAGAAATGCCTGGAGACACAGAGAACCTCTTAAAGGACCAACACACAAAACTTCCATTTGCAGCCACTTATCCTGAGTCCCAGCAGAAGAAAGATACTGCAGTGGATAATGGCCTGCAGCATCTGAGGCATTGTGAATGAGATACGAGACAAATTCACATGGACTACCAAGTCCTGTGGAGAAAAAGGGACGGCACGGTCACTCTCTCAAGGGGAGAGCACCCCAACCCTTGCCTTGACAGGCTTTTATTAGCTTTCTAATAGCATACATCAAAGAAGGTTTTCATTCATTATGCTTAGGTTTGCTTTAGGTAATTACTTTTTACAGCTAGCAATGGAAAGGATGTTACTGATTACCTTTTACAGGTTAACAAAAAAACTGTTGCAAATGTAAGGGAACAATAAGAGTAATTGGTCTGGTTACACTTCAGTCCTTGGGAGAATTAGCACAGACTTCAGGAAGTTTAAAGATATGCAGTAAGCGTTTGCTGCCTGAACTCAGGGTGAGGGAGGTTTAGCAAGAGCAAGTCACAAAACAGCCTAGGTATAATGTAGACCTGATTTCCCATGAGAGAACCAATCCGTGGGTTTGGCATCCTGAATGCCACAACACACCTATTGGGCTTTCCCATAGGGCTGAGCTACAATTGCCATTGCCAGGCAGATCAGTTCCCTACAGGAAAGAAAGAGTGGAACAGAGACACTTGAATTGAGTCTGGAGTTGGTGGCACTGGGGGGAGAACTGAAGGAACAACTGCCAGGATCTCTGTGCTGAGTCATTCCCTATACTGCAGAAGCCATCTTTCTTGGGCAGAGCATTTCCCTCCATGTGGCATTATTCTGGGATGAAGCAACACTTGCAGGAATCCCTCTCACCTACCCTGTGAAGCTTAAGCAGGGCTCCTGAGAGGTAGAGCTAGAGGCTTTTCAGTGATTAAACCTAACAGCTAAGGCACATCTCTGGAAGCTCTGAGACTTTAGCTGACCCTCCTCTGGACTTGGTGTGGGTAAAAGCCAGTCTTGGTGCACAGCCTGGTTCTTTCTGCACACACCCAGATCCAAAAGAGGGAGCCACAAGCTGTGGGTCACTGATAGCTCCA
Organism: Phyllostomus hastatus; assembly: GCF_019186645.2. NCBI lineage: Eukaryota > Metazoa > Chordata > Mammalia > Chiroptera > Phyllostomidae > Phyllostomus > Phyllostomus hastatus. Next base: position 13,615,767 of record NW_025333977.1, on the reverse strand, counting down.
AACAGGTTGTCCAGGGCCAGTCACAGGCAGCATCCAATATAGGTCTGACCCACAGTCTTTGCTGATCTACCTCATACATAGAAATAAATACAAAGAAGCAGCCAAAATAAGAAGACCAACAGACACCAAGTAAAAGAACAAGAGAAATTTCCAGAAAAAAGTAAATGAAATAGAGGCATGCAATTTATTAAATATAGCGTTTAGAGAAATAATTATGAGGCTATTCAACAGCATGAAAAAGGACATGGAAACAACACAAAAAAGTAAAAAACAAAGAATGCAATATCTGAAATAAATAATACACTGAAAGGACTAACCAATAAATCAGATGAAGCACAGGACTGAATCAACGATTTAGAAGACAAGGTAGAAAAAATATGCAAGCAGAGCAGAAAAAAGAAAAAGGAATTTTTAAAAAATGAGGGGAGCTTAAGAAACCTTTGGAACAACATGAAGCATAACAACATCTGCATCAGGGGAATGAAAGAAGGAGCAGAGAGCATTGATAACCTACTGAAAGAAATAATGACTGAAAACTTCCCTAATCTAGTGAAGGAAAAAGACACACAAGTACAGAAAGCACAGAGAGTCCCAAACAAGATGGACCCAAAGAGGCCTACACCAAGACACATCACAATTAAAATGGCAAAGCTTAAAGACAAGGAGAGAATCCTAAAAGCCATAAGAGAAAAGCAGGTAATACATACAAGAGAGCTCCGATTAGATTGTCATGTGATTTCCCAACAGAAACATTTCATACCAGAAGGGATAGGCATGAAATATTCAAAGTGATGAGAAGCAAGGACCTACAACCAAGACTTCTTTACCCAGAAAGGCTATCATTTAAAATTGAAGAGGAAAAAATAGTCTCCCAGACAGAAAAGGCTAAAGGAGTTTGTTAACACCAAACAGGTACTCCAACAAACATAAAGGGCTTCCTTTAAGAAGAAGAAAAAGAAAACAAAAACAATAAAAATAGTTAAAAAATAAAATGGCAATAAATATGTATCAATCAATAATCACCTTAAATGTAACTGGCTTAAATGCTCAACCCAAAAGCCATATGGTAGCTGAATTGACAAGGAAACAAAATCCATATATATGGTGTTTCCAACAGACCCACCTCAAAGCAAAAGATACACACAGACCAAAATTAAAGGGATGGAAAAAGGTATTTCATGCAAATGGAAAGAGAAATAAAACTGGGCAGCAATAGTTATATCCAACAAAATAGACTTTAAAACCAAGGCTGTAGTAAGAGATAAAGAAGGACACTACATAATGATAAAGGGAAAATCCAAGAGGATATAACGCTAGTAAACATTTATGCACCATACATAGAAACACCTAAATATGAAAGCAAATCTTTTTTTTACTGTTTTTCTATTACAGTTGTTGCAATTTTTCCCCCTTGCCCTCCTCTGCTCAGCCCACCCCCTACTCCCATAGCCAATCCCCACATTGTTGTCCATGCCCATGGGTCATTCATACATGTTCTTTGATCCATTTCTCTTCTTTCCACCATTATCCCTCTTCTTCCCTCTGCCCAAGCAGTTGTCATTCTGTTCCATGTTTCCCTGTCTTTGGTAATATTTTGCTCGTTTGTTTATTTTGCTCATTAGATTCCACTTACAAGTGAGATCATATGCTGTATGTCTTTCACCAACTGGCTTATTTCACTTAGCATAATAATCTCCAGTTCCTTACAGGCTGTCACAAAAGGTAGGGATTCCTTTTTCTTTCTGCTGCATAGTATTCTATTGAGTAAACATACCACAGTTTTTTAATCCACTCATCTACTGATGGGCACTTAGGCTGCTTCTAGCACTTGGCTAGTGTAAATAGCACTGCTATGAACATAGGGGTGTATAAGTTCTTTTGAATTGGTGCTTCAGGGTTCTTAGGGTATAATCTGAGCAGCAAAATGACTGGGTCAAAAGCCAGTTCCATTTTTAACTTTTTGAGATATCCCCACACTGTTTTCCACAGTGGCTGCACCAGTTGGCTTTCTCAACAAGAGTGCACTAGGATTCCTTTTCATATATCCAGGATTCATATTCAGAATATGTAAAAATATTGTTATAAGTTAATCATAAAAATAAAAAGATAGTTAAATCCAAATAAATGAAGGGCAAAACACAAAAACACTACACAACAGATGTCATCTGAATGGCAAATTAACATATAAAAAGGTGCTCACCATCATCAGTAAGGAGGGAAATGAAAATTAAAACTATAATGAGATATTACAGTGTATTCACCAAAAAGGATAACATTTAAAAAGAATATCCAAATATGGCAAAGTTGTGGAGCAACTGAAATTCATATATACTACTGGTATGAGTATAAACTGGTGCAACTGCTTTGGAAAACAGAGCATCTCTGCTAATACTAAATAAACACATACTCTTTGACCTAACAAATTCCACTCTAAAGCATGTACGTAACAGAGCCATTCATGTATGTGTAACCAGAGATATGCACAAAAATATTCACAAAGTAGTATTCAAAATTGTAAAAAAAAAACTATAAGTAATTCAAATGCCCATCAGCAATAATAGCATAGAAAAATAGTTGCAGTATGTTCATAACAGAATGAATACTATTCATCAAAGAGAACAAACTAACTTCAACTGTATACCAGAACATGGGTGACACTCAGTCATAAAAGTGCTCAAAAAAAAAAAAATCCAGACCCAGAACAACACATACATATCAAACTTAAAAATAAGCAAAACTGATCTATGGTGATAGAAATCATAACAAAGGTTATTCTGGGGCCATAATGACTGGGAAAGGTGTGATCAGAAAGTCCTTCTGGGTTGCTGATGATGTTTTACTTCTTGATCTGAGTGGTAGTTAATGGCTGTGTTTACTCTATAAAAATTCATTCACTTAAAATTTAGGACTTTTCTGTATATATGTTAAATCTCCATAAAAAGTTTACAAAAAATATACTATGTATTTGGAACATTTACCGAAAGAAAAGCCTCAGACTAGAATTGATTATATTTGGCCATGTATAAACTGTGAGCAAGAATAGTTCTGGGGTATATGTACTAGGCTGAATAATATCCCCTAAAAGTCATGCTCATGTAGAACCTCAGAGTGGGGACTTATTTGGAAATAGGGTCTTTGTAGATATAATCAAATTAAGACGAGGCCACTCTGGATTACAGTGGGCCCTGACCCAATGACTGGTGTCCTTATAAAAGAAGGAAAATTTGAACAGAGATAGAGAGAAAAAAAACATCATATGAAAACAGAATGCCATATGATGACAGAGGCAGAGAGGAATGATGTGTCTATAAAACTCCAAAGACTGCTGGCAAACACCAGAAGCTAGAAGAGGCCAGGAAAGAGTCTTTCCTAGAGTCTTATCAAAGAGCATGATCCTGTTGATCCCTGATTTCAGATTTTTAATCTCCAGAACTATGAAAGAATAAATTTCTGCTGTTTTAAGCCACCCAGTTTATGGTACAATGGTACCTTGGTACTTCTTGTTAATTGGTACCGGAACTCGTGGTGAGTGCCGAAACTGACAAGTACCATGCAAGTGACGAGTGATGAAGCATTTTTCTCTTGCAGGGAGGTGTCATGACTCATGCAAGTTCTAGTAAGTACGATGAGTCCCAAGCAAGCACCGAGTGCTGAAGAATTTTTTTCTCATCAATCACAAGTACAGAATCTGATGAGTTCTGAGGCCAATAAGTAGTAAGGTTTGACTGTAATCTGTTATAGCAGCCCTAGGAAACTGATGCAGCAGATATAGTAGTCAGGAGTACAAGAAGAAAACCCATTTTAAAAATGAGCATCCAGAAGGATGAAAGGGGGGAGCATAGGTAGATAGATAGATACATAGACAGACAGACAGACAGACAGACAGACAGATATATATATAGATATAGCTAGCTCGTTTGCTTGCCTGTGTGTTTGTCTTGAACCAGGAAGAAAGCTGCCACCACGGTCTCAGCCACTTGGATTGTGTTTGGTGCTCTAAAGAGGATCCATTGATTGTATAACTGTCAAGCCCTATTTCAAGGCCAAGATATGAATAAGTCCACTCTTTAGGGATCAAACACACAATAAAATATAAAGTAGATTTCTTAGAAAAGAGAAATAAACCAAGTTTGGACATTTTTTTTAGGTCAAAGAGCGTGGTGTGGTACACCTGTAAATTAAAGATGAAGTGCTTTGCTTATAAAATTCCATTCTGCCATGAAGAGACAAATGTTTTTACATATTAAAAGCAACAGCTGTGTTATTTAACTCAACAGAGAAATACATGCAAAAACACCATCCCAGGTAACCCTAAGAAGATGGCTATAAACAGTAAACTTGTGACAGCAGAGTGTAATAAAGTGGATAATTCACCGAGCGTTCCTCTGTGGTGGGAGGAGGGAAATGACTGTGTCACACAAGCACTCCCCAGAAATGTCCAGTCCTGACACTGGTCACCAATGCTGACAGGATGAAACTGATTCCCCTTCTTCAGCATCTGACATTGACTGTACCTACCAAGAGGGGGTGAGGGGAAGGTTGCGAAAGGAATGAGGAACTGTATTTTTTTTTATTGTTCATCCTCATGCTGGTTGTGCTGTTCTACAAATTAACAACTAGTTTAATGTTCTAAAATAGCAAAGGCAATCAAAGCTTACATTCCCTGAAGTTTGAACTGCAATCACCAGATCATACAATTTGTATTATGAAGTCCAAGTTTATATATAAAAGTTACTTTGAAATAGGTTGATGACAAGTTTGGTAATTCAGTATATCCTATTAAAAGTTTTTGCTTTTTTCCTCAAAACAATCACTAAATCCAGGGTGGGTGAACCTCAAGGGCAAAGCACAATGTTATAGGTTTCAATACCTTTATTTAGAAATTATGAAACCCTGTCTGAGGACTGAGTTGTCTGCATTTGTTTGGAAACATGCATGTTTCCAGCACATCCTCAGGGCACAGAAAAGTACAAAAAGAATGCTCACCCTACTATAAAAACCATTTTTAAAGGCTGTTGGATATTTTGAAAGCATTTATGTGATTTGCATGTTATAATAATAAAGCATTCTGATTGTTAATTCAAAGAGGTAATATAAGAACCTTAACCATGCAGCACAGTTAATTTGCTTATTATTATAGTTTAAAATAATATTTTTGTTAAAAATGTATATCCAAGACTTTTCATTCATTCAAACTGTTCTTCTTATCCATCATTCATCTGTAACAACTTATCCTAAACATATGTAACCTGTTTAAGGTGAATTCAATATGTGGAAATTTGCAATTTCCAATTGACAATTGACAATTCAAATATTTTTAAGGCATAATGTCATGTTACCAATGGGATCTTCATTTTAGAGATTCAGTGAGGAAGAAAGTTTTAAGAAGTTTCTATAATATGCTTAATACAGAACTCAATTTACATACCACTTCTCAGAAAGCTATCTGAGTAACATGAGACGTAAATCCAACTCCCCACTCTTCCAACAAGCACTGACATGGCCACTCCCTGGCCTCACTGGGATTTTCAAACGCCCCCAGGCAGTGAGAACTGCCCTGACCATCTGGTATAAAATAGTATTCCAGACTCATAACTTTTCATCACTCTGCTTTATGATTTTCAGAGTATGCATCACCATCTGATATTTATTTTTGTTGGTGGTACTTACTTTTTATCTTCTCCCACTAGAATGTAGCCACCTTGAGGGCAGAGTCTGCTGAGCTCCATGTCCAAGAACAGGCCCTGGCAAGGAGCAGGCAATCAATAAATAACTATTAAATACCATAAATTAAGTGAAATAAAGTCTTGCAATCTGGGATGAAAAGAAGTTGAGCATTACATTTGATATACTAAATTAAAAAGAAATTATTCACTTGGGGTGTTAATAACTGTAGCACTATAGTGTCCTAAAACAATTTTCCACTGAATAAAAAGCTTTAGGGCAGATTTTTTATGTCAGTCATCAACTTTTGCAACTTTAAATCAACAGGAATAATTAACTTAGTACACATATTTTTTAAACAATGAATGTATTAAAAACTGAAACTGCTTAATGGTGGCAATAGTTAAGAATCTGGGGTATGTGAACAAATTGAGCCTTTCCAAAAACAGACCAGCTCTTTGATTCAAATGCAGCCCATTCTGACTAAAGAATGAAGTTTTTGCCCTGGCTGGCGTAGCTCAGTGGATTAAGTACGGGCTGCGAACCAAAGCATCGCAGGTTCGATTCCCAGTCAGGGCACATGCCTGGCTTGCAGGCCACGGCCCCCAGCAACCGCACATTGATGTTTCTCTCTCTCTCTCTCTCTTCCTCCCTCCCTTCCCTCTCTAAAAAATAAATAAAAAATCTTTAAAAAAGAGCTCTTCTTATTTAAAAAAAATGAAGTTTTCTAGAGTTCTGCTAGCGGGAGTTCTGACCTCTAGCTGTCAGACATGAGGTGATGAAGCACTTGTCTTTATTATTATGCACTTTGAGTGGTAATGGATGGATGGCTTCTTTATTTTGTGGAAGGTAGTACTCTGTTTATGAGTCACCTCTGAAATCGGTTTTCTTTCTTGGGTGGCCTTTCATTGTGTTCCATTGTGGTAACACCTATTCTTCATCTTGTCATGCCTGGAGTAAGGGAGCATTTCAGAAAATAAACCTGTACTGTACTTTGCAGCATAAATGATATGCGCCCTATAATTTTTCAATATGTTCATACCTACTGTGTTAGGTGGTTTGTGTTATGCTTCAGAGAGCAGTTCCTGCCCTCGGACACCCCCCGTATCAGTAGTTCTTTCTCACTCACACTAGCCATAAGGCAGATGGAAGAAACAGACTCAGACTGGCTGCCTTCCACCAGAAAGGATTCTGACGTGACAAAATGGGCTCTCTGTCCCTTAACAGACTAACCCCACAGGACTGAGTTCTTATTTCTGACTCCATGGGAAACGTTGAAAAACCACACAGAATCCATAGGAAAAACCTGTCATTTCTAAATGCACCAAACCACAGGAAGTTCATTACACTAGAGGTTTCCAGTGTGCTCTGCTGGATTCTGAATGTACTTCTGACTGCCACCTGTAGGACGAGTTAGCTGAGGTTGTTAAGCTGTCAGCTGCTAAGAGTTCCCTAATCTTTGTAACTTGCAACAATGTGGTCTGTTTCTCGCTCATAGAACATGTTCAAGAGTCATCTTGGGCTCTAGCACCTTCATTTCTCACCCAAGCATTAGGTGCAGCCCCTCTCCAGGGCACATAAGTCCTGTGACAGAGATAAAAGAGTAATGTCTCTTAAGGCTTTATTCAGAATTAGCACGTGTCACCTCCACTCACATTTCAATGGCCAAAGCAAATCCATGGCCAAATCCGACATCAGTGGGTGAGACTCGAAAGCTTCTGCAGGAAGGGAGCTAACAGGGAGGTACAGTGAATAGTTTTGAATAATAATTAAATCTACCATCCCTGTAATTTAAAATCCTAAATAGATTAGGTAGGACCTTGTGGCCAGACCAGTATGGGAGTGTTCACAAGTCTCTTTGAGAATCTGACAAAAAAGTACAGAACCATGCCCCTAGAAACAGGTACACACTTATAAACCTATCTCCAAAAAATATGTGTATATAAAAATACCTACAAAAATGCCTTTGAGATGGCAGCATATAGGTAAACACAGCTTGCCTCCTTGCACAACCACATCAAAATTACAGCTAAAATATAGAACAGCCATCACTCAGAACCTTCAAAAAATCGAGAAAATTTGGTGGAAGAAATAGATACACAAGTCCAGAAAGCAGAAAGAATCCCAAACAAGATGGATGCAAAGAGGCCCACTCCAAGACACATCATCATTAAAATGCCAAAAGTTAAAGATAAACAGAGAATCTTACAAGCAGAAAGAGAAAAGAAGTTGGAGGAGTTCCTACAAGACTGTCAGCTGATTTCTCAAAAGAAACTTTGCAGGCAAGAAAGGATTGGCAAGAAATATCCAGTCATGAAAAGCAGGGACCTACAGCCAAGACTCCCCCACCCAGCAAGGCTATCATTGAGATTCAAAAGGCAGATAAAGAGCTTCCCAGACAAGAAAAAACTAAAGGAGTTCATCATCGCCAAACCATTACTATATGAAATGTTAAAAGGACTTATTTTTTAAAACAGATCAACACTATGAACAATAAATGACAATAAATGTATACCTATCAACAACTGAATCTAAAAAAACAAACTAAGCAAACAAAAGAACAGAGACAGAATCTTGGATAGGAGAGCATTTTGATGGATGCCAGATGGGATGGGAGTGTAGGGGAATGGACAAAGTGGTGAGGGGACTAAGAAGTCCAAATTGGTAGTTATAGAATAGCCATGGGGCTATAAAGCACAGTATAGGAAATGGAGCAGCCAAAGCACTTACACTCATGACCCCAAGGACGTGAGCAATGGTATGGAAATTGCCTGAGGGAGTTGGGGGGGTGCTGGATGGAGAGAGGCAAAGGGGGAAAATTTGGGACAACTGCAATAGCATAATCAGTAAAATATAATTTTAAAAATTAAATAAAAAATAAAAATATCTACAAAAATGTTCACATAATTTTAAGGGTCAGAGACTCCTGAGTTCCATTCCACCTGAAATTAGAGGAGATAGACCTCACCCAGGAAGGACATCTAGTTTCTCTGCAAACTGTGTGCTGTGCTTGTCCTGAATGGCTGGGTCATAGATCACTGCCCTCCACACGGCTTGGCAAAGTCCATTGAAAGGGGGCCACACTGCCTATACAATGTATTTTCTTCCAATTTAAATTGTCCACTGTTTCATCATAGTACTTTTTTCTTTTACAATTTTATAAATCATAAATATATATAATCCTAAGTAATAATGAACCTTAGTAAAAAAGAGTAATATCACTAAGTAATAACACCTAGTAAATAAATATTGTCTTATCCTAAGGCAACTATACATTGTGGGTACACACACACACACACACACACACACACACACACACATTTGCAGCTTTCTTGATGGAGTTGAGGATTACACACAACAATTAGCTTTTTTCTGAACTCCTAGAAAAGTTCTCAAATGTGGCCAAAATGAAGATCGAATAAAGGACCTCACTGAGAAGAGGTAAGGCCATTCTCACCTTACCCAGAAGTTTATTTATTTTTTGTTGTGATTTGGAGCCAGAAATGCAAACAAAGTTACAGTGTCTTAAGAAAGTGTGTGAAGCCAAGGAAACCACCAGTAGGAAGACATGGCGTGGGTCACCTTGAGTGAAGCTGCCTACAGTTTTGGCTTTCTGACCCGTGTGTCCCTCTGTGGGGTAGAATAAAACATGGAGCAAATATTATTTTTTAATTTGAGAAAAGAAAACACCGTGACCATATTATGACTTCAGATTTCAACCTGGAGCAGCCAAGATCAGAAAGGCTGCTCCAGGATGTAGAGGGGGAGGCTCAGCAAGTGAGGCCCACGTCCAGAATGGGCTCTGCTCAGCCCCTTGACAAGGCAGTGCACTCTGTGCCACGCGACCTGCTGCAGGAGCCTGGAGGGCTTCAGGGGACACTGAGGGCAGGAATTGCCTCCCATGCTCTCCTCTAAATAGACTCTCACTTTCAGATTTATTTTCTATGGGCGTGGGAGGGACTACTCTGAATGTGTTGTAAAATCTCACTGCGAATTAAAGCAAAATAACTTCACCTTGGAATGTATCACTAATCTAGAAATGCTTTCTGTTGGATTCCAAAATTCTGTTTGAATTTTACATCAGTTGTATGCATTGCTTTAAGCAAAGCCAACACGTAACATTCCAATTAGGAGGTGAGAATTTGCTTTACAAAAACCTTCACTAAAGGTATCTTTAAATAGCAACCTTCTCTGAGTGCAAATAACTTATGAAAGTGTAATGTATATTTTTGTACATAGGTAAGATATTAGGAAAGTACACCCATCCACTTACTATCTAGTTATATCTTTGTTCCTTAAGACTTTACTAAAACATAGTTATCAAAACAACAACAAATACCCTCCCAGTTTACAGAATAGTCACACTCTGTAATCTGCAAAATAAACAGCTGTCTTAAGATAATGAAAGGAGTAACATTTGTGCAAAATATACAAAAGTATAAATGCTGTGATTTTCTGGGGAAAAATAAATTAACTATTATTAATTTTATTTTAATGAATTTAAGTATCAACATCACACTATATATTGCAATTTTTAAATAGTAATTGTGAAATAATTGAGTGAAAACACATGTAACATTCTCCCCACATGTCCCACTCTAAAGCCCATTTTAGAGTTTCCCTGTGCTATATTTCTCAATACCTTGGAAATACCCCATACCAGTTATAAATCTCCTGTCAGTCACAACCACAACACCATTGCAACCCCCTCTGCCCTGCTCCCCTCTTTTAGGGCTCCAGGAATGGATGGCTATGGAATAGGTGCCACAGGGTACCTTTCAAGCTTTTATAGACCAATGAGAAAATGGGTCTCCAGATAATGGGCCATTTTAATACTGCAGTGACTCAGAACCAGACATTTCTGTTAGAGGTGTCATGATGAGAAAATCCAGCCCTAGCTGGTATGGCTCAGTGGACTGAGCACCAGCCTGAGAACCAAATGGTTGCTAGTTGGATTCCCAGTCAGGGCACATGCCTGGGTTTCAGGCCAGGTCCCCAGTAGGGGTTACATGAGAGGCAACCACACTTTGATGTTTCTCTCCCCCTCTTTCTCTTTCCTTTCTCCTCTCTCTAAAAGTAAATAAAATCTTTTTTTAAAAGAAAATTCATACAAAGGAAAATCATTTTACTTTATTTACAACTATTTCCTAATATTTTAAAATATCACATAACCCTCCCTAATGTTTTATTTCTTATGGGGCAAGACATGCTACACACTGACCTCAGCTGAAAATTGGGACAAAATACAGAGAGTGGGAGGAATGAGCATACTTCACAGGGAGAGAATGGAGCCCAGAAATCTTGATTAGCAATCACTTCTACCTGGTAATGAGTTTCTGGACCAGCAGGGGTGAAATTGCATGCCAAAAATCACAATAAATTATTTTCCATTTGAACACTGACTAGCCATACCATCACCTAGTTCCAATGAAACTTGAATTTATCAAATGCATTGCTGAACAAAACCTGGCCCTCATTCCCTAATGCAGTTGACAATGCTGGATGATTGAGTATGGATGAAGTCTCAGTGATATGGAACAATGACCAACGGCCGTTTATCAACCACTGGGCATGCAATACAGTTATTATAGTGCCAACCAATAAACACAGTCTTTTAAGAGACTCTACTAGTAACACGCTCTTTCAAGAGCTTGGCCAGTCTATAGAATAACTGACTACAGAGAAAGTCACAGCAAGGTACCACTATTTCTATGTCCCTTCCTTCAAGTAATACCACCTGGTCCTAGAGTAAGCTATCTATACCTTCCAGGTGTTTAAAAACACTGGTTTGCTTTTTAATCAAAATGGTTTGGAAGAGCCTTGAAAGTAGATTTTAAAGAAACCATTTCAGTGTTACCACCTGTATCTTGTCAATGTCTGTATTCATCTCTTTACTATCAGTAGCATCACAGTAAGAGGATACAAGTGTGTTTAACAGTCCTCAAAAAAACAACAATTTCAAAGAAACTCAGACTAATGGAAAAACGTAATGGATAAAAATGTAGATTTCTCTAAGGTTCTCTGCTTCAGATTTTTTATCAATATGAGCAAGGATATGAACTTGTATATATATAGTTTAATAAAACATCCTTCCTGAGAAACTGAGTCAACAATATTATGCTTATCTGTATACAAATAGTTGTTGAATTTCAATCACTCATTCGTCCAAGATTAATTCAACAAGTGTTGACTGAATTAAAACATGTGCTAAGCTCAGTTCAGCACACAAAGGGAATACAAAAATGAAAATATTTATCATTGCCTTTAAGCTCAGTGCAGGGAAAGAGAAGAAAAAGAGAGTAGAATAAGTGCATTGATAGGCACAGGTGCTGAGTATATGCTGACTCTCCTGTGGAGGCTACCTAAACAGAATGAAAAGCCCTCAAGGGAGATTTTCTCAAGGATGACACCTGAGCTGCCCTTGGGGAGAGCAAACCATGCAAAATTTGAAGAGAATGGACCTAGGGTACAGCCTGTACAAAGTAACAGAGACCAGAGGAGAACTACAACCATTCTGCATTGTGAAATGTGAAAGACGTGCCAAGTAAGGAGTAGCAAGAGACAGGTGGAGAGGTAGGCAGGAAAGATCAGAGAGTCTTGTGATAAAGGCCAAAAACTAGCTTTATCCCATAAGCAATAAGAAGCCACAGAAGAGAGGTGGCCTACATATTAAGATATGCATTTTTTCATTTTCTTTAATCCTCACCTGATGATATGTTTATTGATTTGAGAGTGAGAGGAAAAGAGAGAGAGAGAGAGAGATCAGTGTGAAAGAGAAACATCATTTGGTTGCATACTGTATGCACCCCAACCAGGGATCAAACCTGCAACCCAGTAATATGCTCTGACCTGATATCAAACCTACAACCTTTTGGTGTATGGGAGACACTCCAAGTGAGCCACCCAGGCAGGGCAAAGATATGTAATTTTAAGAGATCCTTGTAGGAACTGTATAAAAATGGATCTGTGCAGAATCAAAGTGCCCAATTAAAAACAGTCCAGATGAGAGTGGCTGAAGACCTGTACTATGGTAGAGGGGAAAAACATTAAAGACATGGGAAGCAAAATTGCTAGAAATTGGTACTTCACTGGGTGTAAGAGTGAGAAAAAGAGGAGGCAATAAGGCACCAGGTTTGGGGTCCTTCTTGACAACCAAGTGAAAGATGATGCTGTTGAAACAGATGGAGAATGGAGAAGAAAGAGCTAAAGTAGAATGCAGATGATGAGTCATCATCTATGTATGAGGACCTGAGCGACCACCAGCAGTGGCTGAATTTTTTAATCTAGGACTCAGGGTGAAAGTCGGCTGGGACATAAAGATAGAGGAGTTTTGTCCAATTATAAAGGAACCGATATCAAAGTGTGTGTAATATCACCCACGAAGAATATGTGAAACTGTCCAAAACAATGGCTGGCACCAGAACCTGGGGGTCTGCTTGGTATTTAATAAGAAGTAAGAGCAAGAGGAGCCCAACTTTGAGAGAATAAGACTAGTCAGAGAAAGAGTGAAATATGTCATAATTGAATGGAAAAAGGTGATGCACTAGTCCAGCAGAGGATACTCCATAAGGACAAAAACTGGAAAATATTCACTGGCTCTGGCAACTAGAGGATGTCATTGTTGACCCAAACAAAAGTCATATTAACAGTATGATAGAGCTGAACCTGACTGACAACAGTGGGCTGAGGAATGAGCTATTGACTGTAGAGAGAATAGGCTACTCTTTCAAGAAGCGTGAATAAGAAGCTAAGTAAGATAGCATGCTCTAGTTCAAAGGGGGATTAGAAAGACTGAGAAGGGTTCGTTTATGTCTTTGTATTACAAAGATGAAGGGCCTGCAAATGTGTTTATAAACTGGAGTGTAGAAGCTTTGAAGGTGAGGACTGTTGAAGACTCCAGGTTCAGGAGGATTAGAGACAGTGCAAGGGTTAAAGAAAGAGATGAGAGGAAGTGTCACAAGAGAAAAGAAGAGGAAGCTAAGCCTGGTGCCACATTCAACTTTCTAGATACCATGCTTTCCACCATGCTCTCTCCCACCTAATTTTTAAAACATCATCAATGCCTCCCTAAGAAAGTTGCTGCCACCAGAGAAATCAGATAAGCCTTAGAGCTGACTTCAGAATCCCTATTGACTAATGACTCTGAAAAGAATAAAATATCCACAAAACAAGTTACTCATATTGATAAGCAATACATGTATACATAAAAATATAAGAATATTCATTAAGTATATATTATACCAACTTCTAAACAATGTCCTACAGTAAATGGCTGTTTAGCTCCACAGCAAAATTTGAAAAATACATAAAGTCTTCTATCTCAAAGAGCATCTCTGTGACCTCCCCAGGAAGTCTGCCTCTCCTCAATTGCCCAGAAAGCCCGAATGTCAAATAACATGCATTATCAACCTTACAGATACCTTGGGTTTAGTTCCAGCTTTGTCAAGGCCTCACTGCATCGATGCACATGTGTTCTGTGTCTGCTCAACAGGAAGCATGCACTCTGGGAACAAGAGATCCTCATATGAACATCCAGGCATCAGATTCAACAACAAAAACCAAGAACGGCCTGAGTGGGAACAGAAAGAAATTGGAGAGGGAAACAGCCCAGACAAAGGAAAGTGTCAGAATTCATCATTTGGATCCTCCAGAGTGCCTTTCCACCTCCTCTCACCCCTACAAAAACTTTCATACTCTCCTAAAACCATCTTACAAAGTATCACATTGTAAGACCACTGACAAGCTAGCCAGTGGGAAACAAGAACATAAGGTCATCACCTGTCTTCTAATAAAATTAATTCTGAATGAATCAAAGACTTAAGTCTGAAATATCAAACCATAAAAGCATAAGAGGAAACCCAGATTTTTTTTAAATCTCAAAATGGAAAGGGCCTAAGTATGATACAAAATCCAGAAGTAATAAAGAGTAGTAAATCTGACCAATATTTCAAATTTCTGAGGTGTTAAAAATTAGTTTTAAAAAAGGAAAAATTAAAAAGTATTTGTAATTCATATTCCAAAATAGTACTGATTTATTTAATAAAGAGTCCTTCAAACAATGAAAAGTCAATAAACCAATAAAAAGAAGGAAAAAATGAACAGATACCTCACACCAGATAGGCAAAAATCAAAATATTTGAAAACATGGAGTGTTGAGAGTGTATAAAGAAGGGAATTCCATACATTGCTAGTTAGATTGCAAATTGACACAAAATATATGGAGGAGAATTTGACAATACCTCTCAAAATTTAAAGTGTGCAAACCATTGGACTCTGCCTCCATTTCTAAGCATTTATATGTACAATATTTGTATAGGGATCTTTGTTAGAACACTTTTTGTAGAAGCAAAAGATTGAAAACATCCTAAATGTCTACCAATAATACATAATTAGCAAATAAATTGTAGTCTACCCTTACAATGGAATACTATAAAATCATTTTATAAAATGGAATAGCATTACCCATACAGATGAAAATGCTCTCCAAGATGTTAGACAAACACACAAAAGAGTAAGGTAAAAACAATATGTAGTGTGCTCTCATTATGTAGAGATTAATATATACACACACATACCTACACTTATGAATTCCATAAATTATCTAAGAACAGACCAAAAAATGGTGATTGCCTTTGGGCAAATAGATACAGGTGACTGGAAAAAAGGGAAAGACAGAAAACTCACTTTTTACTGTATGCCATTTTATAACTAGAATTGTGTGGCATGCACCTGCATTACCTACTCAAAAATAGATTTAAAAACATATTATAAAGACTTTTTGCTATAGTTATACGATGTGATCACCTGCTACTATGAAATATATTGAGATATATTGTCAGGAAAAAGAGCTGTTTTTTTCTTCTCTGAATTTTAAAGATACTGTATCTCTTTTCATTATTCATCACCACTAGATGGCACCACTAGGATATGTGCTTGGAAGTTAATAGCAGTCTACACCCACCACTTCTGATGAGTGGGGCTTAAATAATTCAAATATACACCTGAAGTTAATTAAAATAACTTCTGAGCCTCTTCAGTCCTCTTTGGAACAGTGTATAGTCTGCATAAATCTAAGTAAACTTTTTATTAATAAGCTATAATTTCATAGCTTTTGTATTCAAATTAGACAAAAAGACCTAAAAACTGGTATAATCCTGGGATCTATACAGTGTCTGGCAAAGAAGTATGTGCTTAATAAAAACTTGTTGAATGAATGAACAAAAAACTTAAGTAATTAAACTATAAAGTGTTATTTTAATTGGAACAGTCATAAAAAGAGCGTAAGATCTAGGTGAAGTCCGCCCAACTTCAATAAATTTTCTGTTCTTTTTTTGTTTTTTTGTTTTTACAAAACTCTGAATATAAAGCTTGATTGCGATTCTTATTCTGCCCTTTTCTTAGTACCTTCAGTGTGGAGTTTAAAACATAGTTGTTAATATTGGCTCCATGACACTATTTGACAATTTAACCTTAAAGTAAATACTTTTACCCTTTTCCCCTCTTTTCTTATTGTTGTTCAAATATATTTGTATCCATTTTCTCCCCACCATAGCCTTCCCCACCTCCCGCCCTCGATCCCAACCCTCCTTTGGCTTTGTCCATGTATCCTTTATATCTGTTCCTTGACGACCCTTCACCCTTTTCCTCCCCCCATTATCCCCTCCCACCTCCCCACTGGTTACTGTCAGTTTGTTCTTCATTTCAATGTCTCTGGTTACATTTTGCTTGCTTGCTTGTTTTGTTGATTAGATTCCATTTATAGGTGAGATCATATGGTATTTATCTTTCACTGCCTGGCTTATTTCACTTAGCATATTGCTCTCTAGATCCACCCATGGTGTCGTGAAGGCTAGGAGCTCCTTCTGTCTTTCTGTTGCACAGTATTCCATTGTGTAAATGTATGATAGTTTTTTGATCCCCCTCATTTATTGATGGGCACTTAGGTTGCTTCCAACACTTGGCTATTGTAAATTGTGCTGCTATAAACATAGGGGTGCATAGGTTCTTCTGAATTGGCGTTTCAAGATTCTTAGGGTATAGTCCCAGCAGTGGAATTGCTGGGTCAAAAGGCTGTTCCACTTTTAGTTTTCTGAGGAAATTCTATACTGTTTTCCACAGAGGCTGTACCAGTCTGCAGTCCCACCAACAGTGTACTAGGGTTCCCTTTTCTCCACAACCTCTCCAGCACTTGCTCTTTGTTGATTTGATTATGATGGCGATTCTGACTGGTATGAACTGGTGTCTCATTGTCGTTCTAGTTTGCATTTCTCAGATGATTAATGATATTGAGCATCTTTTCATATGTCTATTGGCCATATGTATGTCCTCTTTGGACAAGTATCTGTTAAAGTCCTTTGCCCATTTTTTAATTGGATTGGGGTTTTGTTTTGTTTTGTTTTTGGTGTTAAGGTTTGTAAGTTCTCTCTAAATTTTGGATATTAACACCTTATCACATGTATGGACAAATATGTTCTCCCATTCCATGGGTTGTCTTTTAATTTTGCTGATGATTTCCATTGCTGTGCAAAAACTTTTTCATTTGATGTAGTCCCATTTGTTTATTTTTTTCTTTTGTTTCCCTTTCCTGAGGAGATATATCTGATAAAATATTTTTACAAGCAATGTCCAAGATTTTGCTGCTATGCTTTTTTCTATAATATTTATGCTTTCTGGTGTAACATTTAAGTCTTTGATCCATTTTTAATTTATTCATGTGTGTGGTATAAGAAGATGGTCTAGTTCAATTTTTCTGTATGTACCTGTCCAATTTTCCCAACACTATTTATTGAATAAACTATCTTTAGCCCATTGTATGTGCTTGCTTCCTCTGTGGAATATCAACTGACTATAAAGGTGTGGGTTTATTTCTGGGCACCTATTCTGTTCCATTGATCTATGTGTGTTTTCATGCCAGTACCATACTGTTCTGATTACTGTGGCCTTATGGTTAGTTTCATTAGAGGTAATATGATCCCTCCAAACTTTGTTCTCCTTTCTTAGAATCGTTCTTGCTATGTGGGGACTTTGCTGGTTCCATACAAATTTTTGAAATATTTGCAAAATGTCATTAGAATCTTAATAGGAACTGCATTGAATCTATAAAATGCTTTGGTACTATGGACATTTTAATGATGTTAATTCTTCCTACCCATGAACACAGTATGTGCTTCCACTTATTTGTATCTTTTTAAATTTCTTCCTTCAGTGTGTCATAATTTTCTCAGTGCAGATCTTTTATATAGGGGTTTTATTCTTTTTATAGCAATTGTGAATGAGATTGTTTTCTTAATTTCTCTTTGTTAGTTCATTACTGGCATATAAAAATGCAGCTGATTTATGGATATTAATTTTGTATCCTGCTACTCTGCTGAACTCATTTATCAGTTCTAGTAGTTTCTTGGTAGAATTTTGGGAGTTTGCTATATACATTAACATGTCACCTGCAAATGATGACAGTTTTACTTCTCCCTTTCCAATTTGGATGTCTTTTATTTCTTCTTCTTATCTGATTGCTATGGCTAGGTCTTCTAGTACTATGTTGAATAAGAGAGGTAAAAGCAGATATTCCTGCCTTGTTCCCAATAAGGGGAATGATTGTAGTTTTTGCAGGTTGAGTATGATGCTGGTTGTGGGTTTGTCATATATGGCCTTCATTATGTTTAGATATGTTCTCTCTATCAGCATTTTGCTGAGAGTTTTTATCACAAATGGGTGTTAGATTTTACCAAATGCTTTTTCTAAATCTAATGATATGATCATGTGGTTTTTATCCTTTGTTTTGTTTATGTTGTGAATTACATTTATTGATTTGTGAATGTTATATTGAACTTGCATTCCCAAAATAAATCCCACTTGATCATGGTGTATGATCTTTGTGAGCTCCTATTCTCTTCCATTCATCTATGTGTGTTTTCATGCCAGTAACATGCTCTATTTGGTTTGCTAATATTTTGTTGAGGATTTTACATCTATGTTCCTTAGGGATATTGGCCTGTAATTTTCTTTTTTGTAGTGTCTTTATCTGGTTTTGAAATTAGGATAATTGTTGGGAACCATCCTGCCTAGTTTCAGGAGCTATATCCCTGCTGACAGGCAAAAAGTCCCCACAGCTAGGGGACCTTGGGACCATAAGCCACTAAGAAGACAAAACTTATCCTCCCAGCAGGGGCGCAGCCTCTGCCCCCTTTACTTCACCCTGCTTGGCCCCTGAAGGATGGCTGGATAGTTGATGATGGGTAAGATTCCTCAAGGAAGGAACAACCTAAGACATGCCCAGTCATGATGGGGCTATTAGGGAAGGACTTAGGGAATTGTGGAAGAGGAACAAAAGACCCTCAACCCTTGGCTTTATCATAGCCTGAGTCCTCATTCTATCTGTAAAAAGTCTCCTAATCTTTTGGCTGCCTTTCTTCCTCCACCTGATTCAGGCCTAAAACAATGCCAAAGGTGCATGCAGCCCTGTTCTAGAACTAGTGACTTCTGGCTGGAGGCTATCAGGCCCAAGAAAGAATGCATAAAGCCCTGTGAAACAAGCTTTGCTAAGAATGCCCTCAATTTAAATGTTAAGGGTCCAAGCACAATATAAATTTGTTTCCCAAGGTTTTACAGCCGATTGGCATCACTCTGTCTACCAGACCCTGACTCAAAAGGACCCCTGTAATCCCAGAAATATTATCTGTAAACGACACCTCCTTTCTTTGATATGCATCTCTATGTAAGCTAAACTCAACAAAAGCCCACTGAGAGAGAGGCTTGATACCTTTCTCCTCTGAGAGACTGGTCAGCCTTTTCTCCCCAAGCAGATCATGTCTTGGTAGACTTATTCTCATCTGCAGTGGCCGGAAGAGCTCTGCTGGACAAAGCTCCCCCACAGATAATCCTGGCCTCGTAAAATGAGCTTGGGAATCTTCCCCACTCTTGAATTTTCTGAAATAGTTTGAGAAGCCAAGGTGTTAAGTTTTTCCTGGAATGTTTGGTAAAATTCACCTGTGAAACCATCTGGTCCAGGGCTTTTGTTGGTTGGGAGGGTTTGATCACTACTCAAATTTCATTGGGTATACTCTCTCTACTCAGATTCTCTGATTTTTCCTGATTTAGTTTTGGAAGATTGTATGTTTCTAGGAATTTATCCATTGCATCCTGGTTGTCCAGTTTGTCCACATATAATTGTTTATAATATTGTCTTACAATCCTTTATATTTCTTTGGTGTTAGTTGTTATTTCTCCTCTTTCACTTCTGATTTATTTTATTTGGGTCCTTTGTCTTTTTTTTCTTGATGAGTCTGGTTAAAGGTTTGTCAATCTTGTTTATCTTTTCAAATATCCAGCTCTTGAATTCACTGATATTTTGTATCATGTGTTTTAGACTCTATTTCATTTACTTCTGCTATGATCTTTATTACTTCCTTCCTTCTATTCAATTTGGGCTTTGCTTGTTGTTCTTTTTCAAGTTCCCTTTGAGGGTGAAATTAGATCGTTTATTTGAGATTTTTCTTGTTTTTTTGATGTAGGCCTATAATGGTAGGAATTTCCCTCTTTAGGATTGCTTTCCCAGTGTCCCACAGATTTTGGATTGGTATGTCTTCATTTTCATTCGTTTCAAGGTATCTTTTAATATCTTCTTTGATCTCATTGTTGACACATTCATTGTTTAATAACATGTTATTTAGCTTCCATGTCTGTGTTTTTCAGTGTTCTTCTTGTGATTGACTTCTAGTTTCATAGCACTGTGGTCAGAAAAGATACTTTATGATTTCAATCTTCTTGTTTTGTGGTCCCAACATGTGGTCTATCTAGAAAATGTTTCATGTGCACTTGAAAAGTATTCACATTCAGCTGCTTTGGGGTGAAATGCTCTGAAGATATCAATTAAATCCATTTTATCTAGTGTGTCATTTAATGCCGCTGTCTCCTTGTTGATTTTCTGTCTGGAAGATCAATCCATTGAAGTCAATGGGGTGTTAAAATCCCTGACTACGACTGTATTTCTATTTTCTCTCCCTTTATGTCTATCAAGGTTTGCTTGACATATTTACATGCTCCTATGTTGGGTGTGTAAATGTTTACTAGAGTCATATCATCTTGTTGGGTTGTTCCCTTTATCATTATGTAGTACTCTTCTTTGTCTCTTACTATAGACTTGATTTTAAAGTCTATTTTGTTGGATATAAATACTGCTACCCCAACTTTTTTTCCCCTTTCTATTTTCATGAAATATCTTTTGTCATCCCTTTATTTTTAGTCTGTGTGTATCTTTCAATATGAGATGCGTCTCTGGAATGTAGTATATATATGGGTCTTATTTTCTTATCCATCCAGCTCTGTACATCTTTAGTTGGAGCATTTAAGCCATTTACATTTAAGGTGATTATTGATAGATACATATGTAATGACATTTTATTGTTAGACTATTTTCTTCAGTTTTTTTTTCTTTTTTTTTCTTCTTCCTCTTAAATCAAGCCCTTTTATGTTTGTTGCAGTACTAGTTTGGTGCACTAGTAACAAACTCCCTTATCTTTCTTTTTCTTTTCTTTTCCTTTTTTTTTGGTCTGGGAAGCTCTTTATTTCTCCTTTGATTTTAAATAATAGTCTTGCTGGGTAAAGTAGCCTTGATTTTAGGTCCTTGCTTTTCATCATCTTGAATATTTCATGCCATTCCCTTCTGGCCTGAAATATTTCCATTAAGTAATAATTTCTCTTGAGTAATCAGATGACAGTCTAGTTGGTACCCCCCTGTAATTAACTACCTGCTTTTCTCTTACAGCTGTTAGGATTCTCTCCTTGTCTTTAAGCCTTGTCATTTTAATGATGATGTGTCTCAGTGTATGCCTCTTGGGATCCAACTTGTTTGTGACTCTCTAAGCTCCCTGGACTTGTGTGTCTTTTTCCTTCACCAGATTAGGGAAGTTTCGGTTATCATTTTTTCAAATAGGTTCTGAATCCCTCACTCGTTCCCTTCTCCTTCTGGCATTCCCAGGATGCAGATGTTGTTACACTTCATGTTGTCCAAAATGTTTCTTAAGCTCTCCTCATGTTTTTAAATTATTTTTTTCTTTTTGCTGCTCTGCCTGGGTGTTTCCTAGCTTGTCTTCCAAATCACTGATTCAATCCTCTGTTCCATCTAACCTACTGTTTATTCTTTCCAGTGTATTCCTTATTTCAGATGTTGCATTCTTTATTTCTGACTGATCCTTTTCTATGATTTCTATGTCTTTTTTAAGATCTTATTTATTTATTTATTTTTAGAGAGGGAAGGGAGGGAGAAAGAGAGAGAGAGAGAGAGAGAGAGAGAGAGAGAGAGAGAGAGAAACATCAGTGTATGGTTGCTGGGGGCCATGGCCTGCAAGCCAGGCATGTGCCCTGACTGGGAATCGAACCTATGATGCTTTGGTTCGCAGCCCAAGCTCAATCCACTGAGCTACACCAGCCAGGGCTCTATGTCTTTTTTAATGCTGTTGAGTATCTTTAAAACCATTAACCTAAACTGTCTACCTGATTAATTGCTTGCCTCCATTTCAGCTAGTTCTTCTTTTGGAGAATTCTTTTGTTCTTTCATTAGTGTCTGTTTCTTTGTCTGCTTCTTTGTATTTTCTGCCGTAGTTGTTACACTAATCAAAGATATAGCCTTGAGATCTAATCAGCACCCTGGCTTAAGCACCAAAGGGTGGAGCAGAATGATTCCTGCAGGAAGGGCTATTGCTTCCCCTCAGGCTGATGCCACTCGAAGAAGAGTGCTCTACCAGAAAAAGATGGCTACTGCAGTATGGGGAATGATTCAGCACAGGGATCCTGGCATCTGTTCCTTCCCTTCTCTCCCCAGAGCCACCAACCCCAGAGTCAACTAAGTGTCTCTATTCTACTCTACCCTCCCTCTTCTGGAGCCCAGGGTAAATGGCTACAAACAAAATTTTGTGTGTTGGCCCTTTAAGAGGCTCCCTGAATCTCTAGCCATCCCTCCCTGGCAGACAGAAACCCTGATGATTTTCATAGCTGGATGTTATCTGGGTTCCTTACTGGCTCTGGTACTACATACAGGTGGAGAGCCCAGGTTGGGGTTTAGACCCCACACTTCTCAGGGGGTACCCCCTGACCACTAAACTATCCCTCTGGAACTTTAGCTACCAGCTGTGGGAACCCATCCAGCCCTCTTGCACCTCCTTCACACTCCTTACCAGTCTTGTGGTGAAGTGGTTTCTTCTGTCTGTCCTTGGTTATTAGACTTCTCTCCAGCTAGTGTTCAATTGGTTATTCATGATGATTTCTCTACAATTTAGTTGTAATTTCAGATTGGTCCTGGGAGGAGGTTAGTGTAGCTTCCACTTACTCTACAATCTTGGCTATCTTGACAATATGCATTTTCATCTCACAGAACAAAAACAACAAGGAGAGACTACTTCCTGCTAAGATTTATGGTTTTACAAAAGGATTAGCTAAAGAAAATGCTTAACCCAAAGTAGTATCATAAAGTGAAATTCCAGGTACCCTAGTTATGGGAGTGTTTTCTGAGCAAGACTCCCCTATTACCCTCATATATCTGCAAGAGATTATCCACAATGTTTATACATAAATCAAACTCTGCCAATCAGTACCCTAACTAAACTGAATGAAATTCTAAGAACTGCACATTAATCTCTCTGGCCACACAGTAATGACAATCAATATTAATACATTCTGGAAAGTGAGCCTTCCTTTTAAAAATACACAGGCACCCAAATTATGCAAAATTCATCAGGTTGACATCAGAAAACCACAAATGAATACAAGTATTAAGCAAGAGGAATGCTAAAGAATATTGACTAAATTTTCATTGTGCAGAACAATTTGGTGGGAGATCACTGAAGCTGCAAATGGTAATGCATTAGTGATAGCTTGTCTAAGGTGGGTTTCTGGATGGTCAAAAATTAAACTATGGTTCAGAAAATGTTTTGTATTTACTAATTCTTCCTGATGCAGCTAATGTTCAGAATTACAATAAAAATCCTTAGAGAAAGACTGGTTTTTAAAATGTTCAAGTTAATAAAATGTTCCATTTGCACTTTCCACCTATTACGCTCACAGCTTAAAATCCAAACTAGAAAAAGTATGTGAATACCCAAGTGGTTATTGTAGAGATATTGAAGGCATTACGCTACAATTTTCTCAAGTGGAAAGTGTCATTTGATAGCACTTACAAAATGCCACAAGCAGGAAAGTGGAAGGTTT
This sequence comes from Phyllostomus hastatus, assembly GCF_019186645.2. Classification (NCBI taxonomy): domain Eukaryota; kingdom Metazoa; phylum Chordata; class Mammalia; order Chiroptera; family Phyllostomidae; genus Phyllostomus; species Phyllostomus hastatus. The sequence continues at coordinate 13,591,902 of NW_025333977.1, read as the reverse complement.
GAACAAGTAATCACTCAATCTCCTAGTCAGACCTTTCTCCTCCTCAAGGTAAGATTATTCATCAAACCAATAGGTAGTCACTAGTCATGTCTTGTGTACCCTGTTCAGTTCTTTCAGTAGTAATGGTTCCAGTGTTTTTAGATAATAAGACTTTTTGAAAAGAAGATAATAAGATACTTAGACTTGGTAAACAGATTTTTCCATCTAGCTACAAAATACAACACTTGCAAGGAATAATTATATGAGGTCTATTCATAAGGTATCCAACCATGTAATATGAAAAATAGAGACATTTAATGAAAAAGATACAAGACACAAGAAACATGGTACATAGAACAATGACACCTCAGTCCCCTTCAAAGTAGGCACCTTGGGACCTCACACCGTTTTCCTAATCACCATCGGCAGCCTCATTGCATTTTCCTGAATCTCATCAGTGGTCTGAAACCTCTTCCCTTTCAAAGGTGATTTTAGTTTGGGGAAAAGCCAGAAGTCACAGGGCACCAAATCTGGGCTATAGGGGGTCTGAGTCATCTGAGTAATTTGATGTTTCACCAAAAATTTCTGCATGAGACATGATATGAGAGCAGGTGTGTTGTGGTGATGAAGCTGCCAATCACCAGCTGTCCATAGCTGTGGCCTTCTGAATCATCTAAATAGTTTCCATGGAGAAATGTTCATGCTTAATACAAAGTGTGATGCAGATTTGCTGCTCTACTTACTCAGTAATTTTGAATACGACGGCCACACAGTACACATGTTCACTCAATGGCATTTACTGTCCCCACTGACTAGTACATGAAGTCATCATTGCTCACACATGCACATTCCAGTCCATTCTCCTTGGCTGCCAGGTTACGTTGATGTCACACAAACCTTTCTCATTATATTAACAATGGCTTGACTTTTTCTGGACAGACCTCACATGTTCACCACAAATGGCATCTGGCATAATAGGTAAGGATAAAGGTAACATCTGTAGCCATCATGTAAAACAGAATATAGATAAAATAGCACACATAAAATTCTCCCAACACGTTCAGGTTATGCTGCAATACAACATTATCCTCATTTTCATTCTCTTCAATAGTTATCTGATCACAATTCTGAGAAGCTGACAGAGAAAGACAAGATTTAACAAAAGATAAATATATACACAAGTAAAATGATGTTTAATATCTTGTTCATTCTGAATGCTAGAGTTATATTCTTCAACCTAGTCTCTGTTGATTCTCAGACATTCTAATGCTAGGTCTTCCTTTAAAATAAAAACAGGCCTATTTTCATTTAAAGTGTCAGTCAATTTTTTTTAAATCTTCATATGTTTTATAAGCAGTGTTTCTCAGAAGATAATCCTATAATAATGACATGGGAAGAAAAAATGACACAGTTAGAAAAAACTAAAGAGTGATCACATAGGATAAGTACTCTGCAAATAGACTTAATTTCCACAAAACATGAGTATATTTCAGTTTCTGTTAAATGAGACTGGGAGGGAAAAAAGGAACCACATAGACTGTGGTCCACTGTATCTTACAAGGTCATTTCAAACATAAAAATGGAAAGATTCTCTGAGGAAAAAGAATCATTTCCTTTTGCTGTTAGGAAAACATAGTCTCATGCACATTGTAGAAGGGTATTTCCCTTCATATCCTTGCCAGTCCAAATCACTGAAACAGTATAGTGTTTGAGAAAAGTCAGCCCCCCATGGACTTAAAAAGAAGAGCCTACTTTTAAAATCCCTTTTATTTGCTCGAGTTCATTTTCAGTACCATTTTCTAGTATCCATGCAGCACAACCCTACTGCTGGCAAACAGGGCAGTGCCACCCTTGGGAAAAGGTTCTGGTTATAGAGGTACTAAAAACTGGGAGAAAGAATATAAGAAAATTAATCATTCCTTAATCCTGCTCCAGGGATAGGAGTCAGATACCCCCAGTGGAAATATAAACTACTCTATGAAAATTACCCCTTTTGCAGGAAATATTCACTCCATTTTAATCTTTTAATTGCATGAAAAAATAACTTTCTATGGTGACTAGGATGAATTCAGAATTCCTGTTTACCAGTTATATTTATGTACATGAAAATTATTTGAAAGCAATATACCAAAATGAACTCATTCAAATCTTTTGTTGCACCATTTTCAAAGGAGATGCTACAATTTGGTTATTCTAGCACATTTGCTTATTAGGAGCCATTCTGGGCCTGGGTAGCTCAGTTGGTTGGAGAATTTTCCTGATGCACCAGGGTTGCAGGTTCAATTCCTGGGCAGGGCACATTCAAGAATCAACCAATGGCTGCAGGAACAGGTGAAGCAACAAATCAATGTTTCTCTCTCGCTCTCTCTTTCTCAATTCAATACATTTAAAAAATTGTCTTAAAGAGTCATTCTGGTTAGAGGTGGTTAGAGGAAAAGAATAAACACTTGTCCACTAAAACAATGCACTTAGTACTCATCTCTACAGAGCATACAAAAGAAAGGTAAAGGGGCTTCCCTCTTCCCTTAATGAGCCTACAGAAAAGACGGAGAGATAAAATGGAACCAGATATTGCTGAGTCCCAAGCGTAGTCAGTTCAGCCTAATGGCCTAATCAATCAATGTGTTCCATCATCCTCATTGTTAGTTTCTGGTTTAAAGTCAAGCATATGAATACAGTTGGGCCATACTGGAGTCCATCTGAGACTTTAGCTATGGGGACTTTACCTGGTTGCTAAACTGAAGGGCTCTTTCATGTATGCATTCAGCAAATCTTTGTTAGGTATCTACCCTGTCAGGAGCCCTTCCAGATGGCAGATGTAAGCCACACAGAGGAAAGCAAAAGGGAGTAAAGGAAGGAGACAGATGGCTGGAGCATCTGGACTCAACCATGCTGAAAGTCAGATTGACCCCCTGTACTCCGTAGTTTCAAGAATGAATAACTCTATTTTTAGTTTAAGGCCATTTGAGTTGAGGTTTCTGTCTCTTGCAATCAAGGGTCGTACCTGGCACTGCACCCTACCCCCAAAATTTAAGACCAGTAATGGAGTAAAGCCTCACCTCCTTGTGCTGGTGCCTTCCCTACTCCCATTATAGCCCTAGCCTGAAGCCAGCTGGAGCACCTTTGTGGCCCATTCCTCATTTCTAGCATTTCTATACCTAACTTGAAGTGACTCTCCACCTCTAACTTAGACTGGCCCCCCCATATTTGGAGAGAACATACCCTACAACTCCAACTTATATTCGTCTTTTTTTCCTTTGGGAAACCTATACAGTACCCATATCCCCACATAAACACATGCATGTAGAGTTAAAGACACACTACCAGGGTACCTCCTCCTACTCTTATCCAAAGCAGGATAGCTGTCTTATTGTCCCTGGTCATGAATCAACCAATCTCTGGTTAGCTAATTCCAGAAATAGGAAATTCACTACCTCAAGCACCAGGTGTTCTATTGATGGACAGCTTCTATATCTGAGAAGTATTATTATTATACCAAAACAAAATTTTTTCTCCCTGAAATTTTCACTGTGTTATGCTATTTCTGTTAAGTAGAGAAAATATGACCAAGCTTCCTTCCCTACATGTCAACACTTCAAATATTTAAAGACAATTAGCATGTCTCTCTTTAGTATATATTTTTCTACAGTCCCTTCAGCTATTTCTTAAAATACCTGACTTTTAGATCCTTTGACATCCTGATTCCCCTTGTCTAGGCACACTCTAGCTTGTCAACATCCCTTTTGAAACATGTTATCCTCCCCCAGCCCACCTCTGAACAACTTTTGCAGCAGTCTGAAAGGCCCAGAAAACTGTGGGGAGGTCACTTTCAAAGGGCTAAACATTGCACTTATGATAATAAGTCCTAAAATTTCACTGGCTTTTTTTGGTAATCTGTCCTCTTTTTTCCTACTTTGTGTAAGGGGTAGTTTGGTCTTTGTTTTTTTTATCTTAAGCACGAAAGCCCGACCATAGCAGGTTTGTTTAGTACTACAAGGCCAGTACTTGGATGGCGTTTAGCACATGGTAGGGACGCAGTAAGGGCTAAGGAACTAAAGAAACCTAAATTCAGGAACCTCCATCCATTACTATTTACTTAATTTTTAAATCATGTAGTTAGGGTCATTTGCAGTCTAAATTCAGCATGTTATACTTCTTAGTTCATGTTCCCTCTAAATTTAATAAGTCTGCCTTGTTCAGCTTTACCTAAGACATTAATGAAAACATTAGACAGGCTGGAGCCAAGGTTGGAGCCCTTTAATTTAGTACTCAGCAAGAGACGCCGGTCAAGGTGACACTGAGCCACTAGCCAAACTTCAGGGCTGAAACAGCTAACCCAGGTTATATTTAATCATTTCACTCTTGAAAGGCTTCTTAAAAAATGCTTTGGTGAAGTCAAAACACAGAATTTAGTAGGTTGAACCTTATGAAATCACCATTTTTCTAGGCCAACAACCTTCTATTATCAGTAATTTCATGTGGTTCAACCTAATGCAAACCATCCCTCTTTAGCTAGCCAATGTTTTGTTTATTAAGTTACCAGGACCTTCCTTAGAGAATCTATACTTGTCCTATTCTGTCATGTCTAGAAACTACCATCTTCCATCTCAGAAATCAAGATATTTTCCCAGATCTTCTCCAACTAACAGGTTCCTCACTTGTGCAGGTTCCTTCTTTACTTAGGATGCTTAAACATGGAGTCCAAGACCTATTCATTGTAACTGAAGGATGGTCTTCTACCAAAGCCTAAGTGTACCTTGGACTCTCCCCACACTAAACTGTGTTTAACTATTTATGGCCTGAAGATTGTTCTCCTTATTGAAACCCTTAAACTCCTATTGAAACCCTCATAAATCCTCATTCCTCCTAGAGCTAGGTAAATGGCATTTTATAATGCCTCAATAATTGTGAGTAATATGATATTTCTACAAGTAAAATTGCAAGATGATAATTTATACTATTATGAAATGCCTCCCCACTCAAAAAGTGTCAAATGACCATACTACTACTAAGCCAAAAGGAAGAAATTCTGTAAGACAGGATTATATGTGACCTTTAAACAATAAACATGAATTTTTAAGAGTCAGTGAAAAATATTATTGATAGGTTCAAAGCTGTAGAATATATGAATTTGAAATGAATGCACCAACACATGAAATGATTTGAAAGTTATATTACATACTATACATCATAGGCAGAGATTATATAGGTAAATGTAAGATAAAAGATTAGGAGAAAAATTAAGTATAAGAAATTATCTCAGTATGGTTATCATTTTCAAAAACAATAGAAATTATACCTAAAGCTATATGCCATAATATTCTAATGTCATCCTGGTTCTTAAATATATAAATGAGTTTCTAAACTATAACATTCTATGTACAGTATGTAATAAAATTAATTTTCTTAGTTTTCTTTTTTGTTCATTTCTTATTTTGTAATTAGTGATAGTGATCACAGGTGAAGAGTATCGGGAAAAATCCAGTAATGCAACATCACCAATGTGTTTACTATTTTTAAATACATGAAAGCAGTCCTAAAAAGCAAACCAGATCTAAGCTTTAATCAGGTGAAATATCTAATAATAATATCTATTCTTAAATTAGAGAAAAGGACGGGGAAACCTATGGTTCTAAAATCACCTGAACTAGCAATGATATTATTCTTAAAAGGGGCCTTGGACAAATGAACCTTGGCAACAAAGATTTCAAATGAGCTATTTTGAACAAGTTGCTCTCTAATGGGCAGCCCAATCTGCACTGTGGAAACTTCTAGCACATAATTCAAAGGTCACTTTTCCTCTCGGGAAAGTAATGCTGTGTCTTCTTTACTTGCTGAAGCAGACTTCTGGATATCACTTGTGTGGGCTACTAAACTGTCAATGATTCATCAGGTTTTTTAGCTTGTGGTTCCTCCAAATCTCTGCTTCTGCCCCACTTTGAGCCATGCCCCTGCTCATTAGCAGTAACAGTGTACATTGAGAAAGTGAACAATGACTCTCAAGCCCAGCTATCAAGGTGTTATTTGTAGGACTAGTAAAATAGGCAGTGGAGTGGACAATTGAATCTACAGTTTTCAACTGCGCTTTAGGTATCAAGTATTAATTTGAGTTTTCCCCTAACTAGGCAACATTTTAAAGCATCTTGTTCACCTTAAATTGGTCAGCTTTTATGTTCAAAATGTCTAGGCTCACTACTGCTTGTCTTTTCAGATAGTCAGAAAGCACATGCTTGGTCTATTGCCCTCAGTTAGTTTTCAAAGGCAACTCATTGAAAAGGATTTGCAGCTAGAGCAAAGGTGACAAGTTGACCTTTAGTGGCTGCAAAGACCTTTGTCATAATAACCAGCTGCTTTCAGGTCTATAAGAGAACAATTCTTCCAGCTTTCATTGATTGTTTCTAATATCAGCTCTGGGTCATTATAAATATTATTCCACACGTCTGCAAAGAGCCAGGGTTTGAGTGATGATGCCCTTGAAATGGCCCAGACCTTCATTTCAGCTGGGAAGTCAGGCAAATGTTTTCTCCTGTGCATTATCTTTTGGAGGAAATGTTCACCATACTATTTGATAAATTAACCAATAAAACTTGCTTTCAGATAAAAATAAGTTAATTTCTGTATATTTCCTAGCTATTTAAATTTATGATGAAATTTGCCACAAAATAGACCCCAAGTTCATGCTGTAAACGTTCTTTAAAAGTCTTCCTCAAAGGACCTGTGGTCACGTACCAGAGTGCCTATATGCTGGAAAAAAAGGAAAGAGCCAAATCTTTCGGCCACTAAACAGTGCCTCTGAATTGACAGTAATTTTAAGAAACCAAAAATATCACTGGGAGCTACGTGGAGCTTACATTTGTCAGGTGATAGACATAGTCTTACATCAATTTCAAATTATACCTGGTCTTTGGACCCACCTTGCAGTTATTCCCTAGTTTCTGAATGTATAATTGGAATAGACACACTTGGCAACTGGATGAATTTCTGTGGGCTGAAAGCTACTGGAATTTCCCCTCCCTACCAAGACAGTAAACCCAGGGAAATTTCAGAAATTAATGCTACATGAAAAAATAAGCAAGGATAATAATACGCAAGGACAATGATTTCTGTACAGGCCTAAATGGCATATTTAATTCACCAATTTGGCCTGTGCAGAAATCAAGCGGATTTTGGAGAATGACTGGATTATCACAATCTTATTCAAGTGGTGACCACAACTGCAGCTGTTGACACAGTATCTTTACTGGAGGAAATAAATATGACTCTGGCACATGGTAATGAATTAGTGCCTTTCTCTCCACAGTAATTTGCAAGGACCTCAAGAAGTAGCTTGTTTTTACCTCATGGGGAAGACAGTATACTTTCACAGTCTTGCCTCAGGACTATATGAATTCTCCTGCTGTCATAATCTGATTTGCAAAGATCTTGATTGTTTTGACATTCCACTAACTTCACACTACATTGACAAGATTATCCTGATAGAATCTAATAAGCAGGAATGAACAAGTACTTAATGTCTTAGTAAGTCAAATTAAAGATAAACCCCACATAATGTCAGTCCTCTACCCCCTACCCCCAACCTCAGTGAAATTTCTAGGGATTTAATGGTATGGAACAAATCCAGATATTTCCTCCAAGATTAAAGATAAGTTCCTATACTTTGTACCACCTACCACCAAACAAAAGGCACAATGTACTTGAGAGGTCTTTCAGAATTTTTGAAGCAACATATACCATACTTTAGTGCACTACCTTAACTCTTCCAGACTGTCATCCAAGAGTCTATCAACTTCAAGTGGAGACCAGAGCTAGACAAGGTTTGCAGTAAGTTCAGACTACAGTACAAACCTATCTGCCACTTGATTTTTATTATTTAGCAGATGCAATTACACTCAAAATCTCTGTGACAAATAGGGATGTTATTTAGAACATCTTGCCCATCTGGCAAGTTTAAATAGGAGATTCACAATGCAGACCACTAGAATTGTGCAGAAAATTTATGCCCCTTTCTATAGATAACTTTTCCTTTAGAAAAATAGCTCTGGTTTGCTACTGGGCCTCAACAGAGCTGGATATCAGGTGACCATGAGGCCTGAGCTTCCCATCATGAAGTGGTATTGTCAAGTCATAGGCTAAATCCTATGTACAGTAGCAGTCTATCATATAATGGAAATGAAAGGCCAAAATCAAACAGGTTTGAAAGGTATGAGAAAGTTGTGTTGAGAAATGCAGTCTCATGCATGTTAGTCTTTTGACCCCCACAGGTGTATTCCTTGGGCCTGGAACACACCTTTACCAAGAGATAAAGAGCCTACACAACCTGGGCTGGGCTTTTAGCCTTCTGTGGAAGTATCTTTTCCTGTTTCAGGCTCGATGTGTGCTTCTTTGTTCCATTTAAGCTTACATCAATGACGCTGGGGCATGGCTCCAGCACTCAGTATTTCAGACTCTATGAGGGGGGTGGGGAGAGGTCCTTCTGCTGCAGCATGTCAAAGGTGCACATAGGCCAATTTCCCCATGTCACCTGTGGGGGGCACCCACTAGCCATGAGGGACCAATGTACACCATTGGAGCTGATCTTGCTCTGCCTCTTCATTGTAAGAAAAGTATTGTTCCATCTAGTGCTTGACCATGCTTAGCTTGGTCACTCTAATACCAAGAGTGGTATTAGAGGCACTTTGACCTCTAGTCCTCGTGGCTAGCACTGTGATGGTCTTTGCTATCCTCCATGTAGTTGGAATCCTCCCATGGCATTGGTTAATGATGTAATGTTTCTTGACAAGTTGCATGAGCAAGTCATCCAGACTTCAACACAACTCTAGTTGCACTGCCTACTCTCCCTCAATCCATGCCACTGACTCCCTATAACTAGTGACTGAGGAAGATACTTGTGTTCCACATGAATCCCCATACTTATCCATTGCAGATGGACAAAACTATTCATTCTGTGGATGTTAGTCTCTTTCCTCAGTCACCCCAGTGCTTTCTCACTGGACTCATAAACAAAGTGGCTAGGGAGGCTATAAATGGATTCAACCAAATGGACTTTCCCAAAAGACATGGCTAAGTGTGACTGATCTGTCATTAGTTGAGATCAAACTTGATCTCCATATATGGTACCATTTCCCAGAAGTACATATCACCACCAGGTAATAGGTTGATCATAATGGACTCCAACAACATGGATGCAGCACAGATTTATCCTCATTGCAAAAGACACATATTCTGGATATGGATTTGCCTTCCTGCTGAAAGGGAAAGTGGTAGTTGAGCATCACCATGCACACACCCACAGAAAGCTTTATCTATTATCATGGCATTCTCTGTAGTGTTGCTTCTGATCAATGAACTCATTTCACAGAGAAGTAAGTATAGAAATGGGCTTATATCCATGAAATAAACTGGCTGGTTGAAAGGTAGAATGACTTACTGAAGATTAGTTATAACACCAGTTAGAACCCTGCACCCTGAAAGAGTGTTTTGTCTTACAGGGTACAGTATATACTTTGAATCAGGCAGTTTTATGGTGCTATCTCTTTAACAGCCAGAATCAAGAAGTAGAAGTAAAAGTGACTCATTATTATACTTAATAAATCATTCCCAGAATTGTTGTTTCCTATCCTAACAAACTTGAGCTCTGCTAGTCTGGAGGTCCTAGCTCCCAAAGGGACATTGCTTCAATCAGGATACAAGTTCCACAGAACTGGAAGATGATATTGCAACTTTTCAATGGTTCCATTGAATTGGAACATGCGATTGGCCATTTTAGGCCTATGACACTGAACTGACAAGCAGGGAAAACAAAAAAATTTCTCCTCTGGTTAGAGTAATTGATCCCAATTATGAAGGGGAAATTAGACTGCTGCTACAAATGAGGGCAAGAACTATTTATGGAGATGCCTGGGAGGTGTCTCTCAGTACTTCCAAGCACAATAGTAATGGTTAATGAAAAACTATAGCAACCAAAAATGCAGATCAGTTGAGGACTCAGACCCTTCAGGAAGGTTTAGGTTACTCTACCAGATAGAGAAACCCAACCAGCTGAGGTTCTATCAGGAAGACAGAGGAAATAAAATAAGGATAGTAAAAAAAAAAACAAGGAAGCCATTAATATCAATCACAACCTTATGACCAATTAGAGTAACAAGGTCTATGGTAGCTTTGCATTTTCTCTTTGCTTGTTATATGTATGTGTTTATTTATATATGCTAACAATTTTCTTCTTCCACATCCTTCTCACCTTTATTTTATATACAAATTATTGGAGGTTAACTTTACAATTTAGTTTGTAAGTAACAAAATATTCTGTGGATCCTTGACAGAATTTGATGAGTAATTAATATAGCTAGTGATGGATACAATGACTTCAGACTGTGTGTCTCCTCATTTTGGAAAGAGTATGAAAACTTCTTCCTTTGCAAAAAAGAATAGCTGGATCTTGTTAGGGAGAAACAGACATGGACAACAGTGTGGTGATTGCAAAGGGAGGGGGGAGTGTGGATGTGGATAAGGGGTATAAATGGTAAAGGAAAAAAATACAATAAAATAATTTTAAAAATAAGACAAGAAAAAATAAGTGCAGAATTCTTTCATTGTTGAATGGCAGTTCAAATGTGCTAGAAGAATGTATATGGAAGCTGAGCGGCCTAAGGGCTGAACCATGGCAATTATCAATGTATTGCCCCTGAATTCCAGATCCACACTTTATTGCCTCCTGTGTGATACTGAGATTTGTACATGTATCTCCTTTGCCAGCTAGCATGATAGCCTTCATCATGACTGTGCTGAAGGTGCACTGGAGGAGGAAGGGGTGCATCTTCTGGTTCTAGGGTGCTCCTCTCATGAGAGTTCTGCAGCACACACCACCTCACCAGCACCCACTCCTGCAGCACTGAGCATCACCTCAGTGATTTCTCCAGACATGCTGTCCTCAGTGAGGTCTGTATCTCAGCCCTAGGGCAAGTGCAGGCCTTCCTTGGGTGTTGTAGCTCAGCTCTAGATGTTTTGATTGTTCCTTAATCTGCAATTCACATTTTCTTCAGAGTTCTATTTACTTCTTTTTTTTTCATCCTCACTGAGAATATGTTTATTGATCTTAGAGAGAGAGGAAGAAAGTTAAGGGGAGAGGAGGAGAGGGGGGTAGAGAGAGAGAGGGAGAGATATCTCTATGGGAGAGAGAAACGTCAATCGGTTGCCCGCATATGCACTGTGACCAGGGATTGAACTTACAATATACATATATTCCCTGACTGGGAATTGAAACTGCAATATTTTGGTACAGGCTGATGCTCCAACCAACTGAGCCACATGGCTAGGGTTCTATTTACTTCTTACTAACCAACTCCTTATTACTCCAGTCCTCTGTTACAGCTAATAATTCTTTACATTAAACTTGTTCTGCTCAAATACTCCTGGTTAGACCCTGCCTGATCCAGCCAAACACAAACACATGTCATATATTTTGGAGGAAATGTTCATCATCCTTTTTAGTATATTAAAAAATAAAAGCTATTTTCAGATAAAAATGTGTCAATCCTTGTATATTTCCAAACTATTTGATTCTATTAATAGGATTCAGTATTTATAGCATTTAATTCATACTATTTTTGTTTTTATTCTACTTTTGTAACATTTACTTGAAACACATTTAAAATAGCTATTTTAAATATATTTTGTTGATTTTACTATTACAGTTGTCTCATTTTTTCTCCCCTTTATTCCCCTTCCACCAGCATTCCCCCACCTTAGGTCATGTCCATGGGTCACACACATACTAAGTTCTCTGGCTTCTCCATTTCCCATACTATTTTTAACCTCCCCCTGTCTATTTTGTACCTACAACTTGTGCTTCTTATTCCCTGTACCTTTTCCCCATATCCTTCCCCCTCCCTGCTGCTAACCCTCCATGTGATCTCCATTTCTGTGATTCAGTTCCTGTTCCAGTTGTTTGCTTACTTTGTTTTTGTTTTTCTTTTTTTTTAGGTTCACTTGTTAGTTGCAAGTGTGCTGTCATTTTACTGTTCATAGTTTTGATCTTCTTCTTTTTCTTAGATAAGTCCCTTTTTTTTATATATATATATTTTATTTATTTATTTTTAGAGAGGGAAGGGAGGGAGATAGAGAGAGAGAGAGAGAGAAACATTAATGTGCGATTGCTGGGGGTCATGGCCTGCAACCCAGGAATGTACCCTGGCTGGGAATCGAACCTGGGACACTTTGGTTCCCAGCCTGCGCTCAATCCACTGAGCTACACCAGCCAGGGCTGATAAGTCCCTTTAACATGTCATATAATAAAGGCTTGGTGATGATGAAGTCTTTTAACTTTACCTTATCTGGGAGACACTTTACCTGCCCTCCTATTCTAAATGATAGCTTTGCTGGATAGAGTAATCTTGGATGTAGGTCCTTGCCTTTCATGACTTTGAATACTTCTTTTCAGTCCCTTCCTGCCTGCAAGGTTTCTTCTGAGAAATCAGCTAATAGTCTTATGGAAGCTCCTTTGTAGGTAACTATCTCCTTTTCTCTTGCTGCTTTGGAGATTCTCTCCTTCTCTTTAATCTTGGTTAATGTAATGATGGTGTAACTTGGTGTCTGCTTTCTTGGGTCCAGAGTTCTTTGGGACTCTCTGAGCTTCCTGGATTTCTTGGAAGTCCATTTCCTTCACCAGATTGGGGAAGTTCTCCTTCATTATTTTTTCAAGTTTTCAATTTCTTGCTCTTCCTCTTCTTCTGGCACCCCTGTGATTCAGATGCTGGAATATTTAAAGTTGTTCCAGAGGTTCCTAAGCCTCTCCTCATTTTTTTTTTTGAATCCTTGTTTCTTCATTCTGTTCTGGTTGAATGTTTATTTCCTCCTTCTGCTCCAAATGGTTGATTTGAGTCCCAGTTTCCTTCCAGTCACTGTTGGTTCCGTGAACATTTTCCTTTATTTCACTTTACATAGCCTTCACTCCTTCCTCTCTTTTGCAACCATACTCCACCATTTCTGTGAGCATCCTGATTACCAGTGTTTTGAACTCTGTACCTGATAGGTTAGCTATCTCTTCATCGCTTAGTTCTATTTTTGGAGCTTTGAGCTGTTTTTTCATTTGGGTGATATTATTTGTCTCAGCATACATGTTATGTTGTAAGGGGTGGAGCCTTAAGTATTTGCCAGGGCAAGGCAACCCACTTTGCTGTGTTGTGATGTTATATGTGGGGGAGGGGTCCGAGAGGGAACAATGCTGCTTGCTCGGCTCTCAGCTGGGTTTCAGTCCCTTGCCCCACTACCCAAAAGCAAATTGGGCCCTTCTGGTGTTGACTTCCAGGTGGGTGGGTTTGTGTACATTATAGAACCCTGTGGGTCTCTCCAATGAACTCTCTTCTGAGGCTGGGAGTTTCTCCCATGAATGTAACCCCCACAGGTTTTTTCAGTCAGTGGGCTTGAGGCCTTATTTCTCCATGCTGGAACCCTGGGTCGTGCAGTCTGTCTCACTCCCCTGTCAGTTTATCCACATACAAATGTGGGACCACCCAGTATGCCAGCTGCTGCCTCACCCTCCCCAGTCTGCCAGCCTCTACCTTGCCACAAGTCCTCTCCACCCTGGCTGCCCATCTCCACCCCTCCTAACAGTCTAGATGAATGTGTCTTCTTTAAGTCCTTGGTTGTTGGACTTCCAAACAGTTTGATTTTCTGGTGGTTCTGGTTGATTTTTGTTTTCAAATTTGTTGTTGTTCCTTTGGTTGTTGAGGAGGCAGGTGTATCTACCTATATCTTCATCTTGGCCAGAAGTCTCTGATTCATACTTTTAAAAAATATTCTACTTTTAAGTGATTAGGAAAGCTATATATTGAGAGCTAAAGGGCTGTAGTTGATATTCATTTTCTCATCACTAGTCATTTCTCTTTCTTAAGAGTAAAAATACCACGCTACTTACTTAACTTCTAACTACCAAGCCCTTTTTTTTCTTAAACGGCTTTGTCCCTCTTCTGTGAGTTTATGAAGCTTAATTAGGTAAAGAAAAAAAAGTGTTCTATCACCTAGGCTAGAGTTTATTATAGGAATTACCTGGAAAGAATACTTGCTATACTATACTATATTACTTACTTTAAATATTGCAATATTTTACTTATTCTTTATGCATTTTCAGTATATTTGTAATACTTCATCAATTAATCTTCAAATTATCTGTTAACAGGTTTGTGAATTCTAACCTCCAAAACACTGAGTGTCTACTATGAAAAAAATGAGATCATTCAGAAGTCACAGTTACTGCTTTCTTTTTTGTTAATGTATTACCACCAGTTTTATCATTTTTATTACATCTCATTAAAGTTAGTCTAATAAAGATGGCCTCACAGCCCAAAGGGTGGAATTCTGATTAGTTCCTCATACAATTTTGCTTCCCACCACTTTCAATTATTCTCTGAAAGAAATCAACCAGTGGAATAAACTGGTATGTTTACCAGTAGGTTAAGTTTTCTAATTATTTCTTTCTCTGAGAGGTTTTAGTCAAGTAAGTGAATATAATCCCTATTGAGAATTTTCATATTAGAATATAATTTAAATGGTGTAAAACAGACATCTCAAAATATGACTCTGCAAGCATTTTTGTTACTCTCATCATCCAACCATCCATCAAGTCTTCATCAGTTCTGTACACTCCTTGAAAAGGGAACAATCACTTAAGAGACAGGGATTTAATCCTCAGAGAAAACCTATTATAGCTGCCATTTTATAGGTAACAGCACTAGACTAGGGATGTGTCATTTGACCAAAAACAAGTAGCTAGGTAAGTCATAGTTGGAATCTGACTCATCTTCATGGTTCTAAAGTCCAAGGAACTCTAACAACATGAAAACCAAATCAAAACAGAAAAAAAAAAAGAAAACAATCCAGAAATAATACCCTGACTCTAAAAATGAGATCTGCTTCAATACAACCATTCAACATTTGTCTTTTTGCACCAAAGTAACCTTTTAAGATGGCATCATACACTTTGTCCCAGAAATTCAACTCTAAAAAATCCATGTAAGGGAAATCAATAAGGCTGCAGCCAAATGTTTGTGCATCAAAGACATGGGCAAACCCCAAATGTCTATAAGTAAGTTAGATAAGTTATCGCTCAGATAGAAAATCAAATATTATGAGGTCACTAAAAATAAACTCTTCTAGAAGTTTCAATGAAATACAAAGTGAGAAAAATCATGATCCAAAACACTGTAAAGTGTAAAACTAATTACATAAACACACAGATACACATTATTTTTTAAAAAAGATCATATTTACAGAGATTAGTGCAGCCTAATGGGAATGCAAAGAAAGTTTTATCTTTTCTTTACAGTAGTCTATTTTCTAAAATATCTGTGATGAGCATTGTTATATTTACAATAAATTTAAGTTACTTGTAATAAAGTATTTTTCACACTTTCCAAATGGACAAATATTTAATTTCTAAAGATTCAAATGTAGAAAATTATTTCAGAGATGTATAGCTTATATTTATAAGGACTATTTACCAAACAATACTCCAATGTTTTTATGATAAAAGGCAAAACTTACAGTGTCACATGCAAACCATGTGTAAATTTACTTATAGCCCTCCTGATCAGTTTTAACTTTTTTTTAATCCTCACCTGAAAACATGTCTACTGACTTTTAGAAAGAGGGGAAGTGGAGAAACATCAATTGGCTGCCTCACATATGCACCCTAACCAGGCACCAAACCCAAAACCTAGGTATGTGCCCTAACCAGGAATTGAACCCATTACCTTTCAGTTTACAGGTCGATGCTCCAACCAACTGAGCCACACTGGTCAGGGCTCCTGATCAGTTCTTATATACAGATAACACTCTAGAAAATTTGATCATAACCAATGACACAGAATCATTTAAGCTCTAAGAAAGAACTATGAATTTAAGCTCCAAGTTTCTCTTCCTCAGTCCATTTCTCTGAGTTAGATTTTTGTTATAAGATACCAACCAAGAAACTACTTGTCTTCCATGCCCGAATGAGACCCTTCTCACAGTTTCCCCTCAAATGGCATTTGGCTAAGAGGAATAGATTATGATAATTGAAATCACACACTTATTTTAATTACTTTCCACATCTTCCATTTAGCACCTTGTCAGAACAATGTATGAATCATACTGAACAATTAGGGCACTGTAAGAAAAGATGTGCAAGGCTGTGTGAAAATCTAGTTCAGTCTGTTGCTCTTTCCAATGCTGATGGTCCCAACAGTGCCATTCTCTTAAAGGCCAAAGCCAACAAATTATATTCACTTGCTCTTCATGTAGACAGAGGCCCACTGATTTGACTACCAAGATCTCCCTCTCACTATCCCCAAGGTTCTAGAGGAACCACACAAAGCAAAGCCATGTATGAAGAAACCCCTTCAGGACTAAGCTGGGTTGACTCGCCTTCACATCCTCACATTGCCTGGGGTAGCCCTTGCACAAAGCTGATACTCAAATGCTGGGCAGACTAACCTATATGGCAAACTCATTTAATGAGGGGAAAAAAAGCTGTTTGCAGCAGTCTGACTTTCTTACTTGTTCTCAACAATAAAAGATAAACATGTTTATTTCTAGCTGGAATATGCTATTGCCAGATTGACTGACAGTTTAGTTCTAAAAAAAATAAAGGCTTTGTTCCTTAAGTCTTCTCAACTAACATACTGTATTTTTTGGACTATAAGACACACTCCTGCCCAAAATTTGGGAGGAATAATGGTTATTAATGCTGCTGTTGAGTTCTGTTTACATTTACATTGGTGAAATATTGTTATTTATGTTATTAAATATTTTACCACATTTTTTGCTTCCAATTTTTTTTTCTTATTTTCTTCCTCTGAAACCTATGTGCATCTTATGGTCCAAAAATACGATAACTTTTATTTTTGAAGAGCCTTGGGATCATTGAGGGGTTTTTTTTTTTCATGGTTTCCTCTTATTTGACTCAGAAATCATGGTCAGTAGGATTTTTACTTTGTTAACATTTGGGATTCTAAATAAGACCCGGATATGGGTAAACAACAACCCCAGAGTAGCATCTGAAAGACAACAAAACCCTCCCTACTGAAACATTCTTTTTTCTAATCCTTCCAGGTTCTAGATAATCACCCCACTGTTAATTGCTTTGGGCTCAATCCCTGAGGACTCCTGATACTAAAGCAAGAGTATGATGTGAGAGAAATAACTATATATTGGGGTGAAACTTCTTTATAGTTTTGTTCTTATAACCTTTTAAATGTGTTTTAGATATATACATACTAGCTAAGCTTAGATTTGTTACCAGGAAGAGATATGACCCCTATAACAGAGAGTTGTTTGTATTCTGCACCAGGTTTATGAATTTGAGCTTCAGTGACATAGTTAATAAGTATGTTTAACCACTGTACTTA
Source organism: Phyllostomus hastatus (assembly GCF_019186645.2). Lineage (NCBI taxonomy): Eukaryota > Metazoa > Chordata > Mammalia > Chiroptera > Phyllostomidae > Phyllostomus > Phyllostomus hastatus. The sequence continues at coordinate 13,574,542 of NW_025333977.1, read as the reverse complement.
AATTATGTGTAAATTCCAAGTAGCACCTGGAAAGATGGAAGAGAGAAGGAGATATCTCTCAGTTGCTAAAAGGAAATCAGAAAATTATCATGATGACTGAGAAAAATCGTACATGGGAAAGAAAGAGACCAAGGCACCACCACTGCTGTTACCTTTCCTTCTGGCTTCTGTTGAAAGCAGAAAAAATAAAATTCTAAAGGGAACTAAGAACTATGAGATAGTGACTTCAGTAGCAGGCTATATAAAAATACAGTTAATGAAATTATTCACTAAGTTGAAATAGCTATTGGTGCACAACACATTAGTTCAAGAAAGTATGGAGCATGCTGGTCTAAAAAACCAGAGCCAGGAAGAACAGCTGTACCAACAGTGGATTCGAGCAGTGGCTATAATCTCATAGCTAGGTTTTTAAACCAGAGGTATATTAAATAAAGACTTGTAAGCATTAAGCCAATGTGAGGGGGAAACCAACTAACAGTTGTGAATAGGGTCTATATGTTTGATTCTCTACACCCTGTACTGCTGGTAAAGTTTGTTGTTTATTAACAGGGACAAATCACAGAAAGGTTGAAAATCTCCCCTATGTCCCCTCTCTACTCTCCATCCTTACCTGGTTGACTGTCATCATGTGACTACCTAATCCATACTGATCCCTTTGTGAGGCTATCATCCAATCTGTGGATTCTGTTGTCAGAAAAACCTAAACATACACACACACACACACACACACACACACACACACATTAACTGGTCCAAATTCTTCTGAAGGAAATACAAGCCCAAAACCATTTCTGTGAGACAAATATTTGAAAAGAGCTTTCATATGCCCTCTGAGCCTTATATTTTCCAGTCTGAATATCCAAAGTTCCTTCAATCATTCCACATATAAAATGGTTTCTGGTCTTTCCATCCTCATGTTATTCACTCCAGCTCTGAACTTCTTGAAGAGTGTGTTCTCCATGTTCCATCAGTGTTCAATGATTCCCTTTGGTTGTTCTTTTCCTCTTCCTCCTTCTCTCTCTTTCTCTCCTTCCTTCTCCTTCATCTATTTATTCTCATCATTTTCTTTCTCAAAAAAAAAAAATCTATCACCAGCTCTGGCTGGTGTAGCTCAGTGGGTTGAGTGCCAGCCTGTGAACTGAAGGGTCACCAGTTCAATTCCCAGTCAAGGCACATGCCTGGATCACAGGCCAGGTTCCAGTTGGGGGCACATGAGGTGTAAGCACACCTTGATGTTTCTCTCCTTCTCTTTCTCCTTTCTTTCCCCTCTCTCTTAAAAATAAATAAATGAAATCTTTTTTAAAAAATCTGTCACACCAAGTATATCCATATCTATGTAGGTAAAAAAAAACTTCTGTATATTATTCAAACTCCCACCTTAACAGTATAAGTGTGATTCACTTTTCCATCACTATGTCTTAAACTGAGTCCTATTCCAGTAAGTCTCAGGATACCTCTGAAAAAAACACTCCTTTTCATTTTAGTGGTGACCTTAATGCTTTTTCAAGAACCTATCATTAAGAAACCTTAAATCCTACTGTAGAAATCCAAGGCAAAAGATCTTCTCTTTCTTCCAATGTCAGAAGAGACGTCAACTAGAAGAAAACATCACGCTTGTGGTAGCAGACTCCTTATGTGCACATGTGCATATATTACAAGCATACACACACACATATAATAAATCATACCTCTGAAGATTCACATGTTTGTATAGTTCATTCCCAAAGTGAATTAGGCTGGTTCTGTGTAACCAGCAGAATACGGTATAATTAATGCTGTGTGCCTTCTGAGGTTAGGTCATAAGAAGGCTCACAGCTTACTCCTTGGTCTCAAGGAACACTTTCTTCAAGAAAAACCAGCCACTATATAAGAAATGCAAGATAACCATGCAGAGAGACTACATGGGAAGATATAGAAGCCTGGTCAGCCTCAAGTGGTTCCAGGAACCCCAGCCCTTATGCCAGATGTGTGAGGGAAGAACCACCTTGAAAATTCATCTCCCAGCCCAGTTGAACCTTCAGATGGCTACAGCCCTAACCACAATCTGACTGCAAACAAGAACAAAGCTGGGTCCACAACTGTTAACAGAAAATCAGAAATTGTTATTTTAAACCACTATATTTTGGCATGGTTTGTTAAAAGCATTTCCAGGTCTAGTGTCACTTGTCCCCACAAAAAAAACTATCAGCAGTGGGTTAAGTGTGTTTCAGAAAACAATCTGATATACCTGTTTCCCAACTGAACCTGTCAAGGATTTGTTCAGCCTGTGCTGTTTCTGTCTCCCCATTAGTAGGAAATCACCAAACACCATGACTTTTCTCTTCATTCCAGGACAGTGACAGGTGGCCAGAAAATGCCTGGGACTGTTTTTTTGTTGACATGTGCTCTTCCCCCAATATCCAGCTCTCTTTTGTGGGTGACCAGGACACCCACTGGGAGTTTCCCGTCCCATCCTTCTCCTCTGCCACATCATCTGCTTTCCAGACTCATGATGCTGGTTTTGATGCCCCTACTTTAGCATAACCACCTTCTCCATGTTTTTCCTCCTTTCTAATAAGCTAAAGTACAACACCACTCTAAGACTCTTCACTCTGACCTCAAGTACAGACATCAGCTTAGAGCATGCCCTCACTGCACAAGGATTCATATGGTGCATTAAGATAAACACTCCTGGTCCCCTCAACCCCTATTCCTCCCAATGGAGTCAGATCTCTTTTTGGGGTTTGCACATTTTGTGGGATCCCCTTAATTAATGGTGGAAGGTGCTCATCGCCTACACCAACCCTGACAGGTTCTGAAACCTGCTACCCTACTCTCTCTCACACAATCAATCCTATGATGCTTCCTTCCCTTTCCAGCCTGGACTCCCCTTCCTTGCCATAGATCAGCTTGTATCTTTGCTCCAGGCCACCTGCCCAAGTCCCAGCCTAGCTTTCTCGATTCAATTTTAATAGCTGTCTTTTACCTACCTGAGCCAAGGCAGAGCCCCAAAACAAATAATTTCTCCCCCTCAAAACAAAGTAGGAGGGATCACAATACCCAATATCAAACTATACTACAAGACCAATGTAATCAAAACAGTCTGGTACTTTTGCATAAGAACAGACATATAGATCAATGGAATAGAATAAAGAACCCAGAAATAAACCTGAGTCTCTATTGTCAATTAATATTTGACAAAGGAGGCATGAGCATACAATGGGTATTGGGAGAATGGGACTGGTATATGCAAAAAAATGAAACTAGACCACCAACTTATACCATATACCAGAATAAACTCAAGGTGGATAAAAGACTTAGGTATATAAGTCATGACATCATAAAGGTCCTAGAGGAAAACATAGGCAGGAAAATTTCAGGTATCCCACACAGCAATATATTTGCCAATATCTCCTTGGGCAAGGGAAATAAAGAAAAAATAAATAAACAGACTACATCAAATTAAAAAGCTTCTGCACGGCTAAAGAAAGCACCATCAAAATGAAAAGGGAACTGACCCTATGGGAGAACATATTTGCCAATGATACATCGGACAAGGGTTTGATCTCCAGAATTTACATAAATAACTCATACAACTCAAACCAGGAAGACAAACAATCCAATTTAAAAAATGGGTAAAGGATCTGAATAGACAGTTCTCCAAGGAGGACATACAGATGGCCCATAAATATATAAAAAGAGCTCAACATCACTAGCCATCAGAGAGATGCAAATTAAAACCACAATGAGGTATTACCTCACACCAGTCAGAATGGCAATCATTAACAAATCAACAAACAACAAGTGCTGATGAGGATACAGAGAAAAGGCAACCCTAGTGCACTATTGATAGGAATGCAGACTGTTGCAGCCACTATGGAAAACAGTATGGAATTTCCTCAAAAAGCTAAAGATGGAACTGCCTTATGAGCCAGCCATTCTACTGCTGATAATATACTCTAAGAATCCTGAATCATGGATTCAAAAGAAATTATGCAGCCCTACGTTCATAGCAGCACTATTTACAATAACCAAGTATGGGAAACAGCCCAATGCCCATCAGTAGATGAGTAGGTAATAAAAACAAACTGTGGTACATTTATGCAATGGAATACTATGCAGCAGAAAGAAAGAAGGAACTCCTACCTTTTGCAACAGCATGGATGGAAGTGAAGAATATCATGCTAAGTGAAATAAGCCAGTTGGTGAAAGATAAATACCATACGATCTTACCTATAAGAGAAATCTAATGAACAGAATAAACTAATGAACAAAACAGAACCACAGGCATGGAAACATGGAATGGACTGACAAAGGTCAGGGGGCGGATAATAGTGGAAAGAAGGGGAAGGGACTAGTCAAAGAACAGGTATGAATGACCCATAGACATGGACAACAGTGTGGGGATTGACCATGGGAACAGGGGGTGGACTGGGTGGAGAAGGCAAAAAGGGAAAAATTGGGACAACTGTAACAGAGTAACAATTAAAAATAAAATAAAATAAAAATAGCAAGCAATCTTGCTTGTTTTCACTTAATAAATAAGGATCGATAAACAAAAAATAAAAAAAAGACTATAGCCCTTGCTCAGCTCCTGCCACTTTTATGTCTAACCCCAGTCCCCCTTTCTCTAGCTCTGCTTTCAGCAGACTCATTCTCTCTCAGGTGAACAGTCTCTCTGCCTTAGCTCAGAACCCAACTGAAATCCCTTTGAGAGCTATGCAGGTAAGTGTTAGAGCAAGGTAAACAAGAGAGTGACAAAGCCTCAGTCTAGGTAACTCCAGGTCATCATCCACCCTCAAACAGGTTTATGTGATTCAAGGAAGTTTAAAAAGGAAGGAATTAAGAGAAACATTTTACATATGCATAGCATTTATCACTCTAACATATGTCATATATTTATATATTAAATAAATACACGTGCTTAACTTATTTACATTGCTTATTGTCTCTCTCCTTTCATTAGAATGCAAATTTCATGAAAACAGATTTTTTTTAATCCTCATCCAAGGATACTTTTTTCATTGCTATTAGTGAGAGAAGGGAGAGAGAGAAACATCGATGTGAGAGACAAACATCAAATGGTTGCCTCCCACATGTGCCCAGACCAGGGATCATACCCACCCAGACCAGGGATTAAACCCACAACCGAGGTGTGTGCCCCGACTGAGAAGTGAACCTGCAACCCTTCAGTTACGGGATGACACTCCAACCACCTGAGCCATACTGGCCAGGGTGATTTTTTGTTTTATTTATTGCTGTTTCCCAAATGTAGTGATGAATGCCTAATACATAGTAGGTGCTCAATAGATATTTGCTGAATAAATGGATGAATGAACAAATATTCACAGTCTCAATCAGAAATCCTGCTTCCCAAGGGTTCACAGATGCCCAATTTATATATTAAGGGTTTTGGGGGGTAGGTCTCATGCAAGAGAAACCACTTTTGGTTTAGTTAAACAAAGCCGGATTTAAGGAGGATGATATCCTGAAGCTCCCAGAACTGTCAAAGGAGAGAGAAACACACTTGGAAAATAATTGTCAGATGACTAGAAAAAGGGAGGGACCAGAACATTTTCATCAAACTGGAAATGCGGGACTCCAAACTCTTCCAATGTTTGTCCCTCTACTCAACAGTTAAATTGAAGAGAGGGGCTGTGTCAGATCAGGGGCTAGCCCCTTGGATAATGAAGGATGACATCAGACTATAGACCATGGGAAAGGGGTCCTACAATCAAAGGGTCAGACAATTAATTTGGATTTAGCAACTACCACACCCTCACTAACTCTTAAACTGTTTTCCCTCTTCTAAGAAGAGCATTTTCATGTATTTTCTTCCATTACTATATGCTTAGATAAGCTAAAACAAATTGCATTAGAAACTTGTTAAAAACACTGTAGAATGATGTTTTAAATACAGTTTCAATAAACTAGATAGTACTATAAAGACTTGAAAGTACACAGACTCATTAAAAAAACTCTGCCACTTAGAACCTTCTCTAGTGGCCAATCACAACTTTGAGCTGCTTCGATTTATGACCTTGGCCACTGTGGCCCAGCTATTTAACCTTATAATCAACATCAATCACCAATTTTTATTACAACATTTTGCAAGCTGAGCAAAAAATATTTCTCCTGAGGACAAATTAGGCACCCCAAAGTGACTCTTGCAAATAAATACCATTGACTGTAATTTGCTGTGCTACAGTTCACGCACAACAATTCATTCTATAAGTGCCACAGAAGCTGAAAGCAATTGTACAATTTAAAAAACTAAAAGAAACATCCAAAGAGATTCATATAATATAATGGCTATCTGGTGACTGAATAAAGATTTTTAGTGGTTCAATGACAACATGTACTTTCATTTATGCCTCCAGTGGTTGCCATCCAAAAGATATTAAGTGTGTCCAAATATCCTTCAAGACAGATCATAACTCACCATTAAGATGATGCAAGGCCCTATTAGGTTGACAAGAAGACTTCCCATTGGTTCAGGGTGCTCATCCCTGAACTTGCACTCAACAGTGAAAAAATAATGGCCAAACAGAAGACAGAATGCAGAATAGCTAATTGCTAGCTATACCACTAATAAATCAGCTGGACCCCATTAATAAGTAATGGTGCTCAATTTATTGTTAATTCAGATACTCCCAGCAAACCCAGGGAGCTCTTTAAAAGTAACTGCCGTAATGATTCCCCTTTATGTAAGTCAAATAAAATTAGATTTTAATCCTGGAGTTGTATCCTATAAAAATAATCATTATGATACATTATTTAAAATTTTCTCAGCACAGAGTCCAGGATTCCAGAGTCCTGAGTTCACTATTCCATTTTGGCTATCAATATACCATGCAGCTTGTCATCTCTGAGTTCCCATGTTGCCACTGGTAAAACAAGAAAATCCAAAATACTCCATAAATAATGCATAAATCCAGACTTAATCACTATTGACAATGATAACAAAGTAGTCTGTTTCCTCTGACCATCTCTACATGTTTACTCAATTCTACAGATCTTACCACAAATGGCACAAGAGGGATATGAAAAGTGTTTTTAAGCAAGCAGGATATGGGGAAATGTTCAATAGGGAATCCAAGAGTTTGCTGTTAATTGCTGTGAAGTGGAAGGTAGTTAAGATTAAGGAGAACCCTTAATCTTGCAATTTTTTCTCCAAGAAAGCACTTACACATTTTGTTCTTTTTTTTTTCCTCCTACCAGGTAAAAGAAATAATATATAATCTCTCCCTGGGGACTGACTGTCCAAAGCAAATCTGAACATTGGCCATGGCACTGATCAAAAACACAGTAAAAAGAATGCTTGTATTTCTATAGCATCTTTTTCTTCCCCCACATTACCAGGGCTTTATCTCTAGCACAGGACTTCAGTGTCAACACGTGAAACCATCTCCCAGCTTTTGCATGAGGAACAAATGAGATGAAGTACACAACAACACTCTGTAGAACAGTAAAATGTCATACACATGTTGGACATGTGTAGGATATTATCATTAATAACAATTTAGAAATAACAATAATATGCACTTAAACTCTCCATAAAAATAGCCCTCCTTGGTCTATTAATCCAAGCCCTGTGGTCTATTAATCCAAGCCCTGTCTGCAGCCTGGTATTTATATGTGCAGTACATCCTCTGAGAACCATTCTGAACACAGTGCACACATTTAAAAAATACAGTCACTTCCAAATTACAAATTATGAGTTATTTTTCAGAAGACCAAAGTGACTACTAAAATGGATACACATTTAAATAACAATACAAGCTTTTTAAAAACTGTATTAAATGTTATACAGTTTGGGAAGAGACTTTGCTTGGGAAGATAGGCTCATAATGCATTATGCAGGTTTTTTGAGCCAATATCACCACAATAAATTCAATTTTTTAAAAAGATGTGTTATACAATGATTTTTTTTTCAGTCTTCAAAAAGCTGAGCTAACATTGGGATGGACAAAAAATCCATGTGGTTTTTTCCATAAAATAAAAGGCATATTTTTCATTTTCACCAATAATTTTATTGATTTGGATATTTTGAGTATGTTGGCTATCCCCCACATGGTATAATGTTGATCATTCTCTATTAATGTCTCGATTTGATCATTATCAACTGCAACTGCTCCACGTGAGCATGGATCATCATCCACCAGAAATCTCCAGCACAAAACTTTGCAAACCACTTTTGACACATTCGATAAGTCACAGCACCTTCTCTATACAATCTGCACAGATACTTTTTGTGTTTCAGCTGCATTTTTACTTTTCTTGAAATAATAAAGCATAATATGCCAAAAATGTTGCTTATTTTCTTCCATCTTTAATATTAAAATGGCTACATAAAAAATCACCAATTTTGATGAGTTTTTTTAATGCAGACTGATATGGCAACTGTCACAATACAATGTAACAAAATTATTTTGAATGAAGTTAAAGACAACTAAATGCTACTAGAGCCATCTTACAGAAAAAAAAATGAACTCTCTGGCCAACACAATATATTCAACAGGTTGAACTATTTCTCTTCAAGTAACCCAGAGGGTACCTCCCAAGATCTTATTTTGCTGGAGCCTATAGGATGGCCCCACCTTCCCCTACTAAGATGAACAAGATAATAACTCAATAAAGTCAGTGCCTGAGAAGACACTGGGATCCAGGCACTATGAACTTCTAGCACATAAACCACAAAAATCCCTGTTGATTTTAGTGTTGCTTTCAGTATTAGTGTTGCTTTTCAGTATTCAGTTGTGTTTCAGTATTTAGTGTTCTTTTTCTTCAGTACTTGAAAGCTATTTTTTAAAAATCACATTTTGTTTAAATTAATAACTAACTTATGATGTGCATAAATTTGCTTAATTGAGTTCAAAAAGTTCGAAGTCTAGCCCTGGCAGTGTGGCTCACTTGATTGGAGCATCATCAACAGACTAAAAAATCTGAGGTTTGATTCCCAGTTGGGGCACATAGTGAAGGCAACCAATCGATGTTTCTCTCACACCGATGTTTCCTGCTGTGTGTCTGTCTGTCTGTCTGTCTCTCTCTGCTCCCAGGCCCCACCTTCGTATCTCTCTAAAACCATGGAAAATGTCCTTGGGTGAGGATTAAAAAAGTAAAAAGACTCAAAGTCTAAGTATATAAAATAAATGAATTAGTGCTGCAACTCTAAAGTACATTTAAACTCAATATTCAAGACACAAAGAAAATTTTCCTACCATCTCTTGAACCAATCAAGTTAACACCTTAGATTAGAGAAAATAAATATTCATATGACAGTTCCTGTCGTGAGCTCCTGCAGATGGAGTTTATCAACCGGCATGAACTTAGACTTCTCTACAAAGCAAGGTGAAGAACACAACTCCCAATTTGGGGGCAGGATCACCATAAGGACATCAGTCATCTTATGTGCCAAGCACATCCCATGCCTGCAAAGCACCAGCAATGACCATTACCACACAAAATCCTAGGAAAACCTGGCCATTTATGACAACCACAGACATGTCACCAAGTCCCCCAATGATTTTGTTCCATACCTGTTGTATTTTATGTTACGCATTTCGAACACTGAGCCAAGAAAGCCCACTGCTGACACAAATATAAACAGCTGCAATTTGCATGGGTTTTCCATCAGAAAGTTTCCCAAAAGTTGAGAAATAGGCCATAATTTTAGGTAGTTGGTAGTTATAGATTTGTTTTCATGAACATTTAAAAATAACTAGCACATCGATCCTTATATTTTTATTAAGATCTATCATATTTTCAAATGTTTTAATTCAAATTTAAATTGACATTATGTCAATGTATTATATTCTTAAAATTGACCCATTATGTCAGTAATAATGTCATTCTGCAGGTGCCATTTTGCAAGATCTCTCCTACCGACCCAGGAGGTGGGTGGAGAAAAAGCAAATCACAATGAGAAGGCAATTTTTTAGCCATTTTTTTTTGCCATGCATAAAAAAGATAGTTGGTCTGTAAACTAGAGCTAACAAACCCCTTGCAAGGGTGTTGAGAAGCCTGACCAAAACGAGGTTTTCATCATCCTCTCAGAAGGAGCTTTACCAGTGTTTGTCTTTGGCTCTGTTCACTGTGATCCCATTACCTGGCCTTCAGGTCCCAGGACTGTGACGCAGGATGACAAACTAATGGCATGGGCACACATGAACTTCAGCACCCAGCTCTCTAATAAAGAACTAACAGCTTTCTGCCATTTCTCAGCCTTCCCCTCAGCCTTCGTGTGCCGGGTCTCATTAAAGGACAGGCCGGAAAGGCCTGAGGCCAGGAGCACAGGGGGTGCAAATGCAATCATCTCCACCCGTTGTCCCCGTTCAGGCAAGGCTAACCTGGGCGGCCTCCAGTCTTGCTTGGCCAAGTTCGCCGCCAGGTGGGCGACTACGGCACCCAACCAGGGGCAGCTTCTGAACACCTCCTTCGTTCCACACCTGACCCTGACACCTCCGCCCTGAGGGGACGCCGCATTTCTGATCAGAAACTCAGTCTCCTCCTTTCCATCCTGGTGGATGACCTCCAGAGAAACAGGAACAGGAGTAGGGCTAAAGCACGACCTCCTTTCGACGTGGCTGAAGTCTCCGGATACTGAAGCCTGAGGCTTAGACCCTCCTCCGCCCGCGCAGCGCGCCAGCACGGAGGGCCGTAGTCCGTGCCACTCCCACAGTGCTTTGCGCCCGGGAGCCTTCCGCCCAGGCCTCCGCCAGCCTTGGTTCTGGTGATTTGAGCAGGGGCCTGCGCGCGGCAAACTGGAATGATTTGTTCTCTACCCTTCTGTACTTTAGTACATAAAAGAGACGGGGGAAAAAGATTCTTTGTGTGTAGTCTGTCCGGGTGAAACCATAGAGCTGTTTGGAAAATCATGAAATTTCTACTGCGCATGGCAGTAAGAGCTAACCAATGTGACTCTGAAAGCGTGTTCCTGTTTTCTTAGAGATCAGATTTGCCCCCAGAGCGTAAATCCTACTTAATCCGGGATTTTTACCTAAGAAGATAAAGATACCCTTAGGTTACATTTCAGCTAGTACATGGTCCTTTACCAGTATGCTGAGGATGTCTTTAAGGGTATTTTCTAGTTTAACAACTCCAGGAACACTTTCGGTTGAACTTTTCGAATGGTATTTTTTACTAAGTGCAAGCTATGATGTTTTTCATATTGGATGCCTGGAGTAACTGCATTTAAAAATATATGCCCTTAACTCGCAATGCGGACTAAAAAATGAAAAGCATTGGCAAAAATAATTAAAGCTCAATCTTCTTGACCTCTTTTTTTAAAAAGGAGAGAAAGGGAGGCAGGGAGCAAGGTAGGAAGGGAGAGAAGAAACGGTATTCACCTGGGGAACTTGGGGAACCATGAACTGAAGTGGATGGTTCATCACATTGAACCGAACCATCAAATGGATGGACTTAGACAGAGGGACATATTATAGTTAACTATTATCAGAAGGACGCTTTTGAATAAGGAAGTAAGAATTTGCTCTGCTAGGTAGTGTAAGTAAGATGGAAAGGGCCTCATGAAATAGGCAATTACAATGAAATGTGGCCCCCCATGTATGCTGGCCTCAGGACCCCAAAACGTGCTACTGTGGAATGAGGTACAAAAATCCTGCCGGCACAGGTATGTCAGCACCAACAGGAAGAAGTTGGACAGATGTCTCCAGTCATGTAAACAGAGGCAAGGCCAGAAAATAGGGGAGGGACTGTAGAAAATTATCCTCAAAATCAGTCCTCCTTTTTCAATGACTAAAAACTCAAATCTCATAGCAACAGTTTCTTTCCCCACAGACCACCATCTGGAGTGAAATCTGACTCACCCCATCAGTAGCAAGGCCCTCATTATTCTCAACAGGAAATTTTCTTTAGTGTGTCTGAACTTCAAAGACCAAGTGAGAATTCTCTGTAGGAACCGAGACACCAGAATAGTGCCAGCTGTGCTGCCCACAGCCAGCTGTAGGGACTCCTATGTTACTGTGCCCCCAGCCCATGGGACAGCAGCAGGATAGGCTGAAGGGAGGCAAGTGCAAGGAGGACATCTGAACAGAGTTGAGAATGGCCAGTCTGAGAGTGAGCCCCACACATGGCACATGTCCTGCTGACACAGCAATCCCATCTGAGCAGCAACACTTGGAAGCAAAGAGCAGCACAACATCGTCATTAAGCTGTTGTTACAATGCCAGTCCTGCAGCCATCATAAGAAGGGGTGGGGTAATCTTGCAAACACAGCTTGCCTGCCCCAGTCCTACACTCAGATCTGTTTGCCACCACTCCCCTGGCCAAAAACAGCAGAACTAAAAATTAAGTAGGTGAAGCTAAAGCAGGATCAAAGCAGTGTTACTATGGCCTTCCTTCTCAGACGTGGCCATAGAAACAGCAGCCTGGGGACAGAGGAGGGACATGGTGGCAAAGAAACAGCCAGAAGGCAAAGAAGAAGGCCTGTTGAGGGCCACGCTCCTCCTCCCTCTCCATTCCTTCTGAGCAGTAGCTACACAAGTAACTAGCCAGCCAGGTATTAGGATACTGAGGGGACAGTTGTTTCTGAGCAAAGCAGGAGAATGTTCAAGAGAGACAGAAGCAAAATTCAAGCTAGCTGGTGACAGTAATAAGGGTAACAGCTGAGTACAGATTGTTTACTCAGTTTAATTAACTGTGCTAAGTGCTTATGTGGATTATGTACTTATAAAATTAAAGACAGGCAAGGAGATATGTAGAGAAAGATATTACAGAAGAAACAGCATAAGTGAAGGTAGGGAAGAGAAAGTGTTGTCATGTTCAGGAAACAGTGACATGGAAGAAATAATGAGGAAGTAAGAGAAGAGTCCAGCTAGGATAGCATATTCTTCCAGGAAGCCTTCCCTCGTGACAGTCACCCATTCTGATATTGCATATCGTCCCTTCCACACTTAAAATGCATACTCTGTTGGATGTGCCAGTCAGGATAATATTTGGCTAGAAGTATCAGACACACAAAATAACAGACAGATGGCAGTCTATTGCTCTTTCACAAAGAAGCCCAGGGGTAAGCTGCTCATGGCAGTATGGCAATTCCACAAATGCAGAGACCCAGGCTCCTTCCAGATTCCACTCCACCATTCCTAGGTGAGGCCCTCATCTGCATGGTCCAACATGGTCTTAGAGCTCCAATAGTTATAGCCACAGCCAACGAGTAAGAAGACATGATAAAGAGAGGCTAAAGGGAGTGTAGCTGACTATAAGAGAGGTTCCCAGAAGATGCCACAGAACAATCTCTCTTATATAGCATTGTCTAGGCTTGGCACTGGCGATACCTAGCTGCAAAGGAGACTGAGAAATGCATCTTTACTCTGGGAAGTCATGTGCCCACCTAAAAACTAGGAATTTTGTTACTGGGGAAGAAGGGAAAATAGATGTTGGGAGACAACTACCAGCCTCTGTCCATATAATTTATTTAATATCTTGTTTCTAGCAGTTTCTTTAACTCAACTAGGTCACAACTTCCATGATTGTAGGATTGTCTTCAGCTCTTTAATGCATTTCATAACATCTAATACACACCAAGTGTCCAATAAATGATATAGGAAAAGAATTGATAAATAATAAAATAAGCAAATCCTTTCCTTTAAATTTTTTAATATTTATTTATTTTTTAGAGAGAGAGGAAGGGAGGGAGAAAGAGAGGAAGAGAAACAACAATGCAGGAGAGAAACATCAATCAGCCACATCTTGAATGTACCCCAACCAGAGATCAAACCTGCAACCTAGGAAAGTGCCCTGACCGGGAATTGAACCTCTGACCCTTTACTTCATGGGATGATGCTCAATGAAACCACACTGGTGGGGGCAACTAGCAAATTCTTAAAATGTTGGTAGTGTATACACAGTACACATATTTTCATGACTATGCTACATACAAATGGTGTGACCATAGATGATTTCTTTTTCCAGTATGTATCACAAAAAGATAAATACTTTTTAAAAGACATAATCATAACAACATTAGAAGGAGATTTTTTTAGCAAACAAAGCAGACCCTATGTATCCAAAGGAGACACTTCATCTTTCAATACAATCTTCACAGCCCACTGCACATTCTCTTACAATAGTCAATGGTATTGAATCTTCCATCTTTTGAAAGTGTGTTTGGAATTTGGAAGCATGGAAAAGCATGGATCCATAACCAAGTCTAATGAGTAATAAGCTAGATGATCCAACTGTATTATGTCATTTCAGGTTTTTTTAAACTATAATGATAAAGTAACAATCCCAGTTTCCTCATATGACTTTAAAATGCCTGCAGAAAGTAATTTCAGGAGTGTAATTCCTAAAATATTTTCAAGAACAGCAAATTACCTAAATGTCACAATTAGTAGTTACTTATCATGTTTTATTATTTCTGTAGAGTAATAATGCAGACATACAGAAGTATATTAGCATGATATAGATGTATTTATGCATGTATACAACTATGTGTACATGTATATGAGTGCATATATATTCACACATTTACATATGTATATCTGCATATACACAGTCATGCATGTGTACATGGGTCTGTTATTATTTGATGAAAAGGATTAGCCATAATTATAAGCAAATTTTTTACCAATCCAGACCTTCATAATGTAAAGGTTAACTGGGCTCAACATTATCACAGGTAGTTACTGAAAAGCAAATTAAAACAAACAAAAAAAGGAAAATATTCTGATAGGCAAGTAAATATACGATAACAATATAATCAGTTTCAATCATGTAATAAGGTCTTTTCAGAGAAACTGAAGGCATTTTATAGACATCAGTTTTTCTAAGGGAAAACATAGGCCATATCTCTTGTGCCAGCAGTTCTTGGTTGTTTATGCAGTGCTGAGCCATTATCTGATATGTGAAGAATTTTTTATTAACCACAAGGAAAAAAATGAATCAATAATGTTGCTTAGAATGGACACAGCACTTCTAATCTTCCTAGCACTTTACCAACATTGATGAAATAAGCCTCCCTCCGTCCCAGGGAGACTAAAAGAGAGAGTCATGCTCTTTCACTCAAGGAAGGAGACAGAGATAGGAGATAAAGTCCATGCCCCTGAGCTCTGTGGGGAGTGAGGGTCAGGACCGGCACTGAGGTGAGGACACAGCATGTGGGGAAATCAGCACTAAACCCCACAAACTCCAGCCTTTCACGCTGTCTTCCCTGAGAACAGTGGTCTTGAAGCCTGGGCGCCCCACTGTCTAAGGCAGCATGGAGGATGTGTTTTCAAGTCAAATGTATATCAATCAACACATTGATTTTCTTTAATTACCTCCACAGACCAGACTTGATTCTGAAGAGCTTATGTGATTTGAAAAATGTATCACCTATTTGTCAGACATGTATAATTTATGAAGTCCCTTTCACTCAAGATCTGTAGTCCAAAGCCAGCAATTTGTGAGTTATTAACATGTTATTAGACATACCCAATTAAAATCCACAGACTTTCAGTCCCCTACACAAAAGCAAGAGAGACACTGCTTAAATTTTCACTAGCACTATTAAGCTCAGAGGATTCTGATTCTAACACTACTCTGTGAATCCTTTCCAAGGAACTGCCTGGTAAATTAAACAATTCAAAAATTATCCTTACTTTACTAATTAAAAAATTTGGCTTAAACAAGCCTGCTTTAGATAGACTTCTACTTCCCTGGAATGTGTTGCAATGACTTCCTTTCCATGCATAGAGCTTGCCAATACTGACATTAAACTCAACATAAATTCTTAGGAATTTTTATTACCAATATATGCTCCTGAATAGGAGGACAGATAATTTATTTTATAGGTAACTGACTTAAAAACTAATAATACTTAATTCATAATTCCCTTCATGTTAGATGTCACTTGCTAATAGTATTATTTAGCTATGTCTCAAGAACGTGGTAAGAACTATTAATCTGGTAAGATAATTACCTATATAACTATTATTGTTTTATGTATAGCAAAAATGAAGCAAGAATAAATAGGCATATCGTTATTCATAAAGAGGCATAAGCGGGAGTTACAGTGTGACCTGATTGATTTAATCTCTACAATTCTACTTCCAGGTTAGCGAGAGTTAATAAATACCTATTGATCGTATGTCCTAGGAAGTATGCCCAGCACTGGGGATCCAGCAGAGAATGAGACCAGCACAGACCCCAGGCAAAGAAGTGGGAAAAGACGTCCTTGAAGAAGCACCTCGAGGTTAGAGCTGAAGAAATGGGAGAGAGAACAACCAGCCTCTGGAGACCCCAGTGGGAGAGAACAGGGAATGCGGTAGGGAAATCCAACAGGCAGGGGACAAGCCTGGGCCCATGCTGCAGGGCTGCAGCCCACCAGGGCCGATTCATTCGGAGGATAACACGAGGCCACAAAGGGTTCTGAGCGTGGGTGTGGCAGAAGCTGCAGAAGGGCCTCGGGGATATGAGAAACAAATTATTATGAATGAAAAGACCCCGAGAGTCTAGCTTTTTTCAAACCTATCTAAAAATCTGAGTTTGAGGTGATTTTTTTAATTTCTATTTTTTTAATCCTCACCAGAGAACATGTTTATTGATTTGAGAGAAAGAGAGAAACATGGATGTGAGAGAGAAATATTGATCGTACATACCCCAACATGGATCCACCCCTCAACACAAGTACAAGCCCTAACTAGGAATGGAACCTGCAACCTTTTGGTGTATAGAATGACACTCCAACCAACTGAGACACCTGGTCAGGGCTGAGGAGATTTTTTAAATTAAAAAGAAAGACATCACCTTCTCAAAACCACATGAAGCAAGCCCAGTCTGCTGGAGGTTGGTTTTCATATTCAATGCTACTACATCTCTCTGAGGTTTACATGAGGTAAAATGGGTTAACGGGGGAGGGGGGTGACTGTTTTATTGTTAAATATTTCCCATATACCAAAAAGCATAAAGAAACAACAAATACCCTCATGCCATCAGCAAGATTTAGCCAAGGTGAAAGTCTTAAAATATTTTGTTTTTGTTTTTAAGAAATATTAATAAAATGTTACAGACAAAAACTGATCCCCTTGGTATAGTTCACCCCAGAGGTAACCATTATTCCAAAATTCTTGTATATCCTTCTTCTACATTTTATTATTTTTATTATAAATGTGCACATCTATATATAATATATAGTTTTGTATGTTGTTGAACTTCACGTAAATGGCTTCTTACTGTATGTACAATTCTACAGCTTGCTTTTTTTCCACCCAATGTGTTTTTGAGATACAGTTGTACTGATACATATAGTTCTAGTTCATTTATTTTACTGCTGCATACATATTGCATGGTCATAGCACAATGCATTTATCAGTTCTCTGATGGGTACATATTTAGGCATTCTTTTTCTTGTGATCACAAACAATACTGTACTGAACATCCTTGCATTTATCTATCTCTTGATGCACATGTGTGAGAGCTTCCCTAAGGGACAACATTTATGGAAGATGTTTTAACATATTAGAGGAAAGTAGTCGAGTAAATTGAACTAATATTCTGTTAGTAACAATAACAATGACAGTGATATGTTTGGATATTTCAAAGCACCACTTACAGGACCTATATTCAAAAATGCATGAAATCACTTACATTGAATCAAAGAATAGGCATGTGGAGGTCAAGTTTTCAATTCGGTAGCTGAAGCTCTGTAGGGTCAGATCTAAGCTGAAAATGTGGTTTTAAAAGCTGAGTGTTTCTAAATTTTAAGGTGTATGCCAAGTTGACCTAAATAACAAGGAAAATAGGGAATAGATGTCCTGATAGAAAAAAAAATCTTGACAGGCTCAGGTTAGGATCTCACTTTTCCAAACCCCTGAGGTTTATTTAACATGAAGATTGTACCGAATAAGCTACAGACCAATGAGTTTTTCAAAGTCTGATTTTTTTTTCTTAATTTTTTCTTTCCAAAATCTAACAATTTAGGGCCAGGCTGGAGTCAGGATTTCCATTCACATCCTACTGCTGCTTTTTTCCATCATCACTCATCAACGAGACTTGAACAGCCACTTTGTCAGAACTTGTCCTTAGACTAACTGAACTGAGAATGAAAAGTTCTTCTAAATTGAACAGCAGTCCCATGCAGGTGAATGGCAAGGCTTCGGTGGAAAGAAAATAAGTACAGATCCACTCTCTCTCATGTTGGCAAAGGGTAAAAGTCTTAGATCTTGTCTCCTGCCTATAAAGTGCAGAGCAACACTTTCCGACAGCCTGAAGAGGCCCTGCAAATCCAATCCTCAATACCGCCTGTCACTCAGACACACCACCAGCATGTCCTTGGAATCAAAGGAACATTTATGTTTTTTGTATGTAATGAACTTGGAGACCATTTAATTTAAACCCCTTGTTTTGTGGAAATGAGAGCCCAGTGATACTAAACATTTTGTCCAAGCTCATACAGTAAACTACTGGCACACAAAAATTCCAAATTCTCCATTTCAGGTTCTTTGTTCTGCATTGTGCAGCTTGTATACAAGGCTAACACATCATGAAAATCACAAATATTCACTCACTTAAAATTGTCATTCATTAGAAGTTGCCAAAATTCTTCAGCAACAGTACTGTTAGATCATCATTAGAAAGTTCCTGTGGAAGATATTTTTTATACTTTTTAATACATTTTATTTTTGTTATACTTTATTGATTATGCTGTTACAGTTGTCCCAATTCATCTCCCATACACTCAGCACCCACCACTCCCTCAGAGTAACCCCACACCATTGTTCATGTCCATGGGTCATGAATATAAGTTCTTTGGCTGCTCCATTTCCTATTCGGTACTTTACATTCCCATGGCTATTCTGTAAATACCTGTTTGTACTTCTTAATCCCCTCACCATTCACCCATTCCTCAACACAGCCCTCCCATCTGGCAAAAATCAAAAGCCTCTCTGTATCTATGATTCTGTCTCTGTTCTTCTGGTTTGCTTAGTTTGTTTTTTAGACTCAATTGTTAATAGATATATATTTATTGCCATTTATTGTTCATAGTTTTGATATTTTTCTTAAACAAGTCCCTTTAATATTTCATATAATAATGGTTTGGTGATGATGAACTCCTTTAGTTTTTTGTCTGGGAAGCTCTTTATCTGCCCTTGGATTCTAAATGATAGCTTTGCTGGTTAGAGCAATGTTGGCTGTAGGTCCCTGCTTTTCATGACTTTGAATATGCCTTGCCAATCCCTTCTAGCCTACAAAGTTTCTTTTGAGAAATCAGTGACAGTTGTATGAGACCTCCCCTGTAGATAACTAACTGCTTTTCTCTTGCTGCAATTAAGATTATCTCTTTATCTTCCATCTTTGGCATTTTAATGATGATGTGTCTTGGAGTGCACCTCTTTGTATCCATCTTGTTTGGGACTCTCTGTGTTTACTGGACTTGCATGTCCATTTCCTTCACCAAATTAGGAGTTTTCTTTCATTATTCTTTGAAATAGATTTCCAGTTTCTTGCTTTTTCTCTCCTCCTTTTGGCACCCCCATGATGCAAATGTTAGAACACTTGAAATTGTTACAGAGGCTGCTTACACTATCCTCATTTTGGGGGGGGGGGTCTTTTTCCTGTTGTTCTGAATGGTTGTTTTTGCTTCCTTGTGTTCCAAAGCATTGATATGATTCTTGGCTTCATCCACTCTACTGTTGTTTCCCTGTAAATAGTTCTTTATTTTGATTAGTATATCCTTCATTTCTGACTGGATCTTTTTTTATGCTATTGAGGTCCTCACTAATTTCCTTGAGCCTCCTTATAACCAGTGTTTTGAACTCTGTATCTGATAGATCGCTTATCTCCATTTTCTGGAGTTTATCTCTTTTTCTGGAGTTGTGATCTGTTCTTTCATTTGGGCCACGTGTCTTTGTCTCCTCATTTTGGGAGCATCCCTGTGTTTGTTTCCATGTAGTAAGTAGAGAGCCTCTGTGACTCCCTGTTTTGGTAGTGTGGCCTAATGTAGTAGGTGTCTTGTGGGGTCCAGTGGCACAATCTAAAACCCAAGCTGGGTACTTGAGGTGTGTCTTTCTTGTGGGCTGAGTATACTCTCCTCTTGTAGTTGAGCCTTGGTTGCTGTTTGCAGGTCAATGGGAGGGATTTATCTAGGCCAGTCAGTCAGCTTCAAGGACTGGCTGTGACCATTGACCACCAACCTCCACTTTCCATGGTGGATCAGCTGTACAGGGACAGGGTGGTGATGCTCCAATATAGTTTGCAGCTGTGTCCACTAGGTGGTGCAGGCAAAGGTCAGCCCTTACCTATGTTCTGCTTGGGACCACCCAGCATGACCTATAAAGCAATCTAAAATGGCTGCTATTTACGCTGCGCTTGGAGATTCTTAGGCAAAGCCAAGCTGTGAATATAGGTTGGTTGCTGCTAGTGTCATGCCTGGGGCCACTTAGCAAGAAGTACAGGGGCTGAGGGCTTACTGAGGCCAGCAGTTGCTTGTTCAATAAGATTTAGGACGTTGTGAAACACGAGCCAAGAAAAGCCATTCATATGGAAAAGTCATGGTTAAGAGCTGGGATGGGCCCATAAGTTGGGTGGGATGGAGTCTCAGGGGATCTCCAGGGCAGGGTCAACAATGTTAGCCAGGTTGATGGAGTCTCAGGTATAGCACCTACCTGCCAGCTCTGTTTCTCTGTGGGTGGCGAGCTCAGAAAAGGGACAATGGACTTTGCCTACCTTTCTGTCTGAGAAAAAGCTGTCCTTCAGCTTCCCCCTTGATGCTAGATACTTCAGTTCCTCCCCATATGCCACTAGTGCCTTTTAAGCTGCTACCCTGGTACTGGAGCTCAAAGGGAATGAGTCTGAGTAAATCTGTATGTAGGTTCTTTAAGGTGAACTGCTTGGGATTCCAGAGGTTTCCTCCACCAACTCAATTCCAGCTGGTTTTTGCAGCCAGAAGTTATAGGACTTATCTTTCTGGCACTGGAACCCTGGGCCTGAGGACATGGCATGGGGCTAGGACTCCTCACTCCCTAGATATCCCTATCAAATTTTTACCCACCACACAGGGATGTGGGGCCAGCCCATTCCACATCTCTGACCTTCCTACCAGTCTGGATGGATGTGGTTTCTTTAATTCCATAGTTGTCAGACTTCCATTCAACCCGATTTCTGATAGTTCTGAGTGATGGTTATTCTACACTTAGCTGTAATTTTGATGCAGTTGTATGAGGAGGTGAGTCATGTTTACCTATGCTGCCACCTTGACTGGAAGTCCTCTATAATTTTCAATCATTTGTTCTGCCTCCCTGGATTAAATAGTCCCATTGATGTCAGGCTTGACTATGTGACTAGCTTTGGCAAGTCATGAGAGTAGAAGAGAATCACGCTATTCCTAAGCAAAAACTTTAAAAAGTATGGCATATTTTATCCATCTCTCTTTTTCTCCCCCTCAGCTATGAGACAAGCATGTCCTAAACAGGGACCATTCCTTCAGCCTGGATCTAGGATGAAGAAGAGACATAGAGAAGAGCTTAACCTCACTCATATTGACATACTGTGAATGAGAAGAAACCTTTGCTATTTTAAGCCATTAAGATTTTAGGGGTTTGTTTCTTGTTATTGCAGCATAACCTAGTAAAACCTGACTGATGCAATCACCAACAAATAGCAAAGACAACACAAATGCTTGTTCAGGCATTATAAAACAACTCATAAAATTATAAGTAGAGACCAACCTAATATGTTACTTCTGTAGATGAAGATGAGCCATAATTCACTTTTTCCTTTATTTATTGACTTCCACATTGCGCAGAATTTCCTTTCCAAGAGCAGTGTGAAAAGCTGGTTGTGGGATCACTAATAGGCACTTTTCACTCTCCTCCTCAAGAACACACATCTCATATCAAAGGAACAGAGACTGTGAGCATGAAAATGAAATGTCCTATCTCATCACCAATGGTTCCTAGAAAGGAAACTGAAGAGTAGGGACCATAGAGAAATCCAAAACACC
This sequence comes from Phyllostomus hastatus, assembly GCF_019186645.2. Lineage (NCBI taxonomy): Eukaryota > Metazoa > Chordata > Mammalia > Chiroptera > Phyllostomidae > Phyllostomus > Phyllostomus hastatus. Next base: position 13,552,617 of record NW_025333977.1, on the reverse strand, counting down.
AAGAGCCAATACCCCATAGGCTGAAGGCTCAAGCCACTTGTCTCTATCCATCCATAACCTAGTTACCCAACAACCAGTGTGTCAGAGGCCAGCAATCATCTGTACGAATTCAGCAATGAAGTCCATCCTGAGCATGACACTTATCTCCAATCCCTCATTCAGCTACAATCTGTTGAGTGCCTGTTGTGTGCAAGACACTGTTAGCCCCGAGGATATTAAAAAATAAATAAATAAAATGAAACAGATAAGGTCCCTGGGCTCAATTAATTTATACTTTAGCGGGAGGCAGACAAAACAGAAAAATAATTATAAAAAAAAACACAAGGATTTCGTGAAAAACAAGGAAAGGAAATAAGCTGCTACAGTAAGGAATTGCAGTATACATTGTTTTAGACAGTAAAAACCCCTCACAGAACATGGCATTTTAGCTAAGATCTGAAGGATAAAATGAATTCAGCCATGCAGAGAAAGAGCTGGAGAAAATGCTTCAAGTAATGGTGGGGGTTGTGGCGGGGGATCTCTGAGACTCTGGGGCATGAATGAGCACACCATGTTCAGGGAACAAACAGGCTTTTAGGGAAATGGACTTGACATTTGAGTCCTAGGACCAAACTCAGCATCCGTATAACCCAGACTAAATGAGAGTCAAGGAGTGGACTGTAGGGAAACATCTTTCTTGAATGCTTCAAAGCTAAAGACAGACATATTTTTCAGCACACCTGAAATATCATAGTTCCCCCCTTTTCCACGATTTCACTTTCTACAGTTTCAGCTACCCATGGTCAACCAAGATCCAAGAATATTGCGTGGAAAATTCCAGAAATAAACATTTTATCAGTTTGCAATTGCACACCATTCTGAGTAGTGTGATGAAATCTTGCATTGTCTGCCCTGACCAGTGTGGCTCAGTTGGCTGGGCATTGTCCCACAAGGCAAAAGTTTACCGGTTCGATTCCCAGTCAGGGCACATGCCTAGATTGTGGGTTTGGTCCCTAGTTGAGGTGTGCAGGAGAGGCCCCCTCTCTTTCTCCCTCCCTTCCCCTCTCTCTAAAAATATATAAATAAATCTTTTTTTAATCTTACGCTGTTCCACTCCAACCCATCCAAAATATAAATCAACATTTTGTCCAGCATATCCTCACTGTAAACAATACACACCCACTGGTCACTTACTAGCCATTGTAGTTATTAGACTGACTGTCGCAATATTGCAGTACTTGTGTTGAAGTGACCCTTCTCACCAGAAGGGCAATACTAGCCTAATGTTGTGTCACAAGGCCTACGGCCCAGGGGTATCCAACCTTTTGGCATCTCTGCACCACACTGGAAGAAGAATTGTCTTGGGCCACACATTAAATACATTGTGACACATAATCACAAAAAAAATCTCATAATGTTTTAAGTAAATGTATGATTTTGTGTTGGGCCACATTCATAGACATCCTGGGCTACCTGAGGCCTGTGGGCTGTAGGTTGGACACCCCTGGCTATGCCATTCACTTCACCTCATGTCAGCCCATAGGCATTACATCATCTCACATCATCACAAGAACAAGATGAATTCAGTACAAGATGTTTTGAAAGAGAGAGCAAGACCACATTCACATTACTTTTATTACAGTATATTGTTATAATTGTTCTAGTTTATTATTAGCCATTATTGTTAATCTTTCACTGTGCCAATTTATAATTTAACTTTATCATAGGAAAAAATATAGTATATATAGGGTTCAGTACTCACCATGGTTTTAGGCATCCACTGAGTCTTCAAATGTATCCCCACCGGTAAGGGGGCACTACTGTACTGACTCTCCTCCCAAGAGGATGTGGCTTTGCTGATGCTAAATTTGGTTCAAACCTAGGAGATCTAAGTGCACAGTCTTGATATAAGTCCTATGCGTAAAAGTCTTGGTGTACAGCAAAAATATGGTTTTTTGCTTTGAACAAGAAGGACCCTATTCTATTCCCATGTGGGCATCACATTGGGGAGCTAGCAACGAGGCAAAAGCCCTCACAGGACACACTGCATCTGTTGTCATCCTCTGTGGCCACCCTTTTCCTGAGAAGTTTCTGGGCCTTGACTATACCAATCAGGACACGGGTGTGCATGTGTGTTTGTGTGTTTTCTCCTCTTGTCAGCCTATAACCTACCTGACACCAAAGGCAAGGAGGGTGGCTGCAGCCCATGACTGAGGGACAGAACAGATGAGATGAGGTTGAATTGTGAGGCAGGGACAACACCATGCAGGACCTTGTAGTCATGGGAAGACATTTGAGGTTTATCCTGAAGAATATTGGGAAGGCAGTGGAAAGTCAGAAAGTCTTTAGAAGGGCATGTGGCTGGTTCATGCTTCATATGTATCACCCTGGCTGCTATGATTACAGTAGAAGGAGGTGTGGAGACTAATGAGGGGTACAGTTGAAGTGGGCAAGGCAAGAGATTACAGTCACAAAGACCAGGCTGGTAGCAGCAAGTAGGCAGAAGTGGATGGTCTGACAGATATTTGATAGGACTTAGTGATAAACTATGTGGGAGAAGAAAAAGAGAAAAACAGAGAATGGTTTCCAAAATTTTTGTTTGAGAGGCAGGATACATAACAGTGCCATTTACTGAAATGATAAAGAATGTTGAGCAAAGAGACAGATTTGGTGGAAAACAGAAGAAATTAGAAGTCCACTCTTGGCCACATTAGATTGGTGACATCTTTAAAATATCCAGGTTGTGCTACATGGGCAGCTGGATACACAAGTCTAGAGTTCAGGGCATTGAACAGGGCTGTGGATATGGTCTAGGGAGTTATCAAGACATGAATGGTATGAAGAAAACAAGCTTCACAATCTGTTAGAAATTATTCTTCTAGAATCAATAACCAGAAAACCAAAACAAAGGAACTTATGGTTTCTAATTAGAAATTGGGTTTATTAATTTATGTAGAAATAGAGTTATAAAACAAAGTTAGTGAGGTCACTAACAGTGCTGGTCAGTACATGACAGTTTAGGAGAAATCCATGTCCTACCCAGACATATTCCACTATATACAATTTCTTATATCAGACATATAGTGAGTAAATGCAATTCCCCACAACAAATATGTAAACAAGTTTTGCAGTGACCATAGCCTCAAGGTTACAGATTATATCCCGCACATCATTACAGTAAAACTCTGTAATAAAGGGGGAAATATCCCAAGAGATTTCTTTATGTTTCCAGCAAACAAACCAGCCAGAAATTCAATTTCACAAGGAGAAAAGCAAGTATATATAGATCTAACCTTAACAGGACTTTTAACTCACCTGGCTAATATACTTCATTCTTTGCGCCTAGATGGTAACAACTTGTAAATATGCTTCAACTTTGTCCCTCATCTCTGAAGCAAAGGATAAGGAGTAGCGCAGTGCTTTGCATCCTCATACACACTTGTGTCAACAATCTTCTTCCCTCTCAAGATTTCTTATTAAATACAATTTCTCATTCAATTCCATGGCCTACAATGTCAACTACCATGTCGGCTAAGGTTAACTCAAAGTGCCTCGAGCTATGTTCATCGTCTCCTTTCACTGCAGACTGGATAAATTCACCTTGAGAGGAAGTGCAGACCCTGAAGGGAAGATGTGGAGCTGGGCCCCGAGGAACCCCAATGTTAGAGAGCAAGTTGAGAAGGGGAATACAGTGAAGGAGAATGAAAAGAGTGACATAGGATGCACACTGGGAAAACGTGGTGTCAGGGAAGTTGTTATGGGCATTTGTTGTTTCTGCTGCCCAGTATTCAGTCCCTTTCTTGTGGTAATAGGACCTCAAATATGCTTTAGGAGAACCACCCTTTCCTCACTCAAATACAGTGGTCCCTGACCTTTTGGGCACCAGGGATTGGTTTCACAGAAGACAATTTTTCCACAGACCAGGGAGTGGGGCATGGGGGTGGGGAGGAGTGGCTTTATAGCCTGCCACCAGGTGCAGCTTAATGGTCACTTGCCACTCACTGATGGGGCTTTAATACGAGTCTACCAGCAATTGATTTATTATGTCCTTGTGCAGTCCAACCTCTCTGCTAATGACAATCTTTATCTGCAGCCACTCCCCAGCACTGGCATCACCGCCTCAGCTCCACCTCAGCTCACCGGGCATTAGATTCTCACGAGGAGCATGCAACCTAGATCCCTCACATGAGCATGAGTTCACCAGTAGGGTCTGCGCTCCTGTGAGAATCTAATGCCACCGCTGATCTGACAGAAGTCAGAGCTTAGGTGGTAATTTGAGAGATGGTGGGCAACTGTAAATACAGGTGAACTTCACTTACTCCCCGTCCTGCTGTGCAGTCCAGCCTCATTCCTAACAGGCCACAGACTGGTATTGGTCTGTGGCCTAGGGGTTGGGGATTCCTGCTCTACTAGCAAGGAAGTTGGGTGAAGCTAATTTTCCCTTAGGTCCTAGGGGTGGACAATTTAATGAAGGCCTAGGCTGATCAATGCATTCCACCCCCCTGGCCACAGTGGCTGGTTCAGGGATCAGCACCAAGTTTAAGACAAAACAATAGGACCAATTGGTGCTAATCCCAGGACTTCCTGGCTTAGGTATATTTTTTGCTGGATTTTCACATAATTAAATGGAAGACTGGAGTTTATAGCAGCCTCTCCACTATGAGGAGAGATTATGTGAGAATGGAAGAAATGGAACCAAGAAATCCATATAGAGAAAGCAGTCTTAGTAGCATTATCGGAGCTCCTGCATCAGATCATACCGAAAGCCAGCCTCACCAAGAGAGTGGTTATACAAGCCAATAAATTAATCGTTTAGCTTGGCCACCTTTGGCATGGGCTTCTCTCACCAGGAGTGAAGTTCTAACTGATAGAGAAAGCAAGAGAAGGGACTGCTTCAAGGAGTGCTCAACTTTGGCATCTCAATATTGGAGGGATAAATTGTGTCCAAGTTTCCACAAAACTTAGCAGCGTAGAGGCCATCGGGAATCTCGAGAAGAGTCAGCTCAGTGCCCAGGTGGGTTGGACACCAGGTTCAAGTGGTCATGTAGACCATCCTCCATGCATATGTATTATTAGTCATGGCTTCAAATTGGTAAAATGGAGCAGAAGAATCAGAGAATCAGGAGATCTGGACCCCAGATAAAGCTCAGCCACTAACCAGCTGGGTGATTATGGACAAGTTGCTCTATTAACCTCCTGAGGTTTAACAGTTTCCTCACCTATCAAGTAATTACCCCTGCTTTACACCCAGGGGCCCTTTAGCTTAAAAATTCTCAATATTTTCTTATTTTCAGTAAAGCTATTCTGCTCTGAAACTTAATAGAAGAAGAAGTTATCCATTAGCATTCTCTCCTATGCTGCTAAATTAAATTCTCCTTGGCTTGATTTTCATTTCATTTCATAGAACCAGTTCACTGAAGGCCCCATCACTGTTACGGTTGACTTGTGCAGAGCACTGGGGTATGTCCCACAGCCCTGACATTCCAGACTGAGTCTCTTCTGTGTGATCACCCATACTGACATTGTCCCCACATATGCTCTCTGTTTTGGGGTCTCTATTCCACTTCAACTCATTGTTGCTCTCACCATTTATCACAGACACAAGATAGGGGCTTCATAGTTTGTGTCCAGGAGAGTTTCACAGGCCTTTTGATCATCTAAAAGACAAAGATGTTTGCTGATTAGCTTTTGTTTTTAGCAGTCTTTCCTGGAATTTGACTAGGTACTACTCTTTACCACATACCATGGGCCAGTCCAGTTGCAAACTACACTTTGGCCATGAGGTAAAGCATGCACAGAAGGTCAATGGCTGTTACTGTGTACCCTCTTATTTATCTCAGCCAGGAGCAGGACAGGAGAGGTTAATTTTTCAACAGGATAACATACCGTATATATCAGCACCAACAACGGGCTTTTATTTCCCTGAGTCAGCTTTAAAAATAATGTTGACTTTTATGGTCAATGCATTATAGATCACCATATTTATGTCAGAACACATTGGCATGAAAATAAATCAATGAAAATATTAACACATGAGCCTTGTGTTTAAATGAAACTCCTTGAAACTCCACACCTTCCCCTCCTATTTCATCGTAGTGCTCTCTGGGACCTCATCTCTGACGTGTTTTACTGGACATGACGTCAGGGCCTCTTTCATTCTCTATAACTACTCTTCTAATGTGTCTTGCTTGTAATGAGGTTCAAAAATATCCACTTGGTTTCTTTTGCCATAAACATACATAAGTGCATTCCATCATTAATAGGACCATCAATTCAAATGTATGGTTTATGCATGAACAAAACATCTCAGAGTGACAGCTCTGACTGGTATACAATAACAAATGAAACTCGCTTGTGGCAGACACCAGTTTCAATTATTATATTTGCTACCCACAATTGTTTTAGAGTCCTGAGAAGTTTCTATTGTAAGTACATGCTTTAGAAAGCAAGCTCATAACTTAAACATTAATGAAAAATGGACTTTAGTGAAAAAGAAAATTCACACTGTTAAGTGTGTCTTCTCTTTCTAATGCTCTTCTGTACTCATGGAGCACACCAACCTCCAGCGGCTCAAGCCCCCTTCTGAGGGGAACTGTCTTTCTCAAAGCCCCTGCAGAAAGAGGAACTCTCAGTGTTCATTTGTATTGCGTGACCCTACTCCCAACTCTGTGATCCCATCACAGCAGCCCCAGGCCATAAGGAAGGGCCACCCAGCCAGCCTATATGTGAGGGGCCCACAGCATGTGAGAGGTCTGTCTGTTGCAGTCCTACCCAAACAGGAATGATGGTGAATACCTCAGCCAATTAGAGTCTCCTGGGAAAATTTCTACAACTCTGTTCAGAGTTAGGCATCTGCAGCAGTGGAAGCCAAAGGATGCCCAAAGGGAAAGCTGAGCCAGGAGATGCAAGGGAGAATCAGAAACTGAATGGAGAATCAGTGAAATAGAGAAATAATAGGCAGAAGGTTGAAGGCATTGGTTGGTAGAAGCAAAAAAAAAAAAAATGTCCCTAGGGGTAGTCCTTAACCCTTCCCTACCCCCATATTTAATGAATCACCAAGTCACATTCACTTGCTTCTTAAATATCCATTGAATCCACCCATTTCTCTGTGTTGCCATCCTCACCATGCAAGTCAAAGCCACCATCATGTCCTCCCAGTCTGGAGCAAATGCCTCCTAACCCATCAAGTGCACTCTGATCGCCACTCACCAAACAGCATCTCATCTAGTCGTGTTTGCCTGTTTCTCACACAGACACATGCACAAACATTAAACCCTTTAGCAGCACGAAATCAGTTGGATCTAAGTGGGGAAGGCTTTCACGTACTAATACAGAAGACTATTTTTATGACTTCAAGGTAGAGAAATATTCTTAACCCAGATATAAAGCACAAACCATAAAGGAAAATTTATCATTTCAACTATGTTAAAATTAAGAACTTTCATCCCTTTAAATAAAATTATGTATGTCATTAAGCCAGGGAAAGCCACAGAGTAGGGAAAAAACCTTTGCAACATGAATAACTGAGAAGACTTTTATCCAAAATATGAAAGAACTAAAAAATCAATAACAAAAAGACAACTCAATAGGGAAAAAATGAACAAATAGAAACTAAAAGAATCACTTCACACAAAAGGATCCGGTTCCAGATACAGCAGGGGCTCCTCCCCTCCCCCCAGGCAGAAGCAACACAAAAGTGTCTGGGGAGGGAGGGAAAACACCTCCTAGGGCAAAAAAAGAAAAGGGGGGAGTCACGTGAGAAAATGCACTCTCTTCAGTGTGTTGCCTCTTTCTGATGCTCTCCTGTATGCATAGACCATGCCACGCACCCACCAGGGCCCTGGCCAGTGGGAAATGGGCTGGTGAAGAAAGGTCTCCTTCTTCCTTGCTCTGAGAGGACTTTCCTGAGATGCACTGCTTCGTGTTCTCAGAAGACAATCCTTTGGGACAGAGCACTTGGTTGCCTTTTGTGGGCTAATTCAGTACCACACTTCCAAGTCCCGTGTCACTCCTTCCTTGTTCGACAGGTCACTCCCTTGGTTCCACACTACTGCTCTGCTCTGGGTAACTGAGGTGAGGACAACTTCATTCTCCTCCTCCCCCCACTGTTGAGTGCCCAGGGCCAGTGTGGATTCTTCCCACACCACCACCCCCATCTTAGCAACACCCTAGCAACAGAAAGGGCTATGCTGGACAGTGCATGCATCCGTGTGTTAGCACTGCAAACGGCATTCTCTGGGCAGACTGTGCAGGGAACTTGCTGCCTGAGGGTAAGAGTGGATCAAGGAGGAGGGGTCTCAAGACACAAGCCCTCTACTCTCAAAATGCCTGGAGCAACCTGTCTCTAGGCCTAGCGCCCCAGACTCTGCTACTGATATCTTCTCTGGTTCCAAATCAAACCAGCTTTCTATATTTCTTCACACAGCACGCAGCTGTGATGCCTTTAAAGGTCCACCTTTGATGCTAAATGAAAGGAACACGGACAAGTTTCATGAAGATCCCCTTCCAGGGTCGTGAACCCAGAGACAATGATGGGCTTCTACAACCACAAGACTGTACAGCGGCAGTCATTTTACTGCATCATTAATTTAAAATTCTGATTTCAGAGTCAGTTTGGGAGGATCACACATATGTACAGATGGAGTAAAAGATTACCTTTTTTTCCACACCGAGTTTTGCAGACGGAGAAATGTCCGTTGCAGCGCCACCACCTTCTCTGCTGTGACAATGCAGTGTCAGAGCAAACTTTCCCAACCACTCCCCGTGTTTACAGCAGTTTGAAGCTGCCAATGATGTCAGATCCTTGTCAACAGAAGACAAAAATGTACAAGCTGCTGTCTAAATTAATTATTGAAATTAAGTACTCAACTGTCTCTAGACAGTCTTCTAAATCATTTAAAGGATCCAATTTGCTTTTCTTGTGAAAAAGTAAAGCCCCCAGAGATCCAGGTATACAGCAGGCACAAGCCCACACTATAAATTTATAACAAATTCATTAAAAAGCTATGTTAGTGCCTTTTATCTTATGACTCAAGGTATAGTTGAAATGTGTGTAAAGGGTCACTATATAGATCTCACTCTTGACAGTTCTTTAAAAGGTCCTGTTCATTCTGTTATATCTCTCCTTACCATTGTCTTCAGATCATGCCTTTTGACCCAGGGTTCTGTCTTCCATAACGAAAGCACTGCACCTGTGACTTCAGGGGTGGCCTACTCTTCTTCCCATGTCTTCTTTCTTTGTTGTATAATTGGAGGGAGGGACTAGGTGGGTAAATTTTAAAAAACAAACAAAGAAGAAATTCCCTGGAAACCTGGGGATTTGCTGAGTCACTACTTTGTAAAAGTAGCCCAGATCACAGCAGATAGGACTTTCCCAGATCACAGCAGACGGGAACTCCCACAGACCCTCTCTGAACCTCGGTTTGCTCAGCTGTGAAACGGGGGAATCCTGCCATGCCCCCCTCTCAGGGTCCTCGGGAAAATCAGTCACAGTGGCAGATTGCTTTCGCTGACTGGAATGCCATTTCATTGTGTTAACAGAACAGTAACTGTAGACAAGAGACCCATCAGAGGTGGTTTGGCTGGTAGAATTTTCTCTATGTTCTCAATGAATTAAATTGCCTCCACAGCTGCTATTCCTGGACTTGGGCCCTTTCCCCATTCCTGCTTTCGCTTGCTGGAGAAAACTGAACTGTCCGTCGGTCTTCAACGCCACCCAGTGGTCTGTTGGTCACATAACACCGAGTTATCTAGCGATTTGGAAAACAGGAAAAATAATTCAAAATAATTCAGACTACTTAAATCCACTACCTGATTAAATGTACTTGGGGCCCCCATTTAAAAAAACTTGTTGAAAAATAAAATTATTAAGTTGTGATGTGAATAATAAATACCTAATTTATCTTTGTAAATTAAGAAATGTACACATGAATCAACATTTTCAGAATAATTTCTAAAAACAATCTTTTCTTGTCCAAAAGCATTTATGAGACTCCATTAAATAGCTTAATTGTTTAAGAAAAGTCTCCAAATTCAGGTAAAATACTTAACATTAAAATAAATTCATACAGTTAAACACAATTATGATACTATAGTGGCATTTTAAAATGACAGTAAAAATGCCCACTCCTTGATCCCCAAATTTTTGATCCAATCACTCCTCTACAATTCAAAGGCAGTAACATTTTATTGTCACTCAAATTTATTCATAACTTTTCCCTGTTCTGCACTCTGGAAATACGTATCATGAATACTCTGTTAAAGAGAGAACAGTTCTTTCACCTTAGCTGTGTCATTTCTCGGGCTGGTGATAACAACTTCCAACCATTAAAATGATACAGACCTCCCTGTCCCCTCTGGAAGGTGTCCACTACGGTATTCAGAGGTCACTGCTGCTCCCGGGATGATTTGCCAGAAATAGGCCCAAGCTCTTGGAGATGCACGGTGGGAAGAACTCTGGGTTCAAGGTCAGAAGCCATGGTGCCTATTTAAACTACAGAGTTGGTCTAGATTCTCACTTCATTTTTTTCTCAAGGCCCATCTCCCCACTGAGCCCATTTAAAAGAAACAAATTCCACCCTGGCCTGGTGGTGCGGTTGGTTGAGTGCTGTCCCGTGCACCAAAAGATTGCAGGTTTGATCCTTGGTCAGGGCACATACCTACGTGGTGTGTTCAATCCCAGGTCAGGGTAGTTTGGGGTGTGTACAGGAGGCAATTGATTGATGTTTCTCTCTCTCTTTCTCCCTCCCTTCCTTTCTCTGAAATCAATAAGCATGTCCTCAGGTGAGGATTTTAAAAAAAATTCTAACTCTAAATTTTGTCAGTCTTTTTTAAAGCTCTTGAAGAAGCAATGACAAAGAGGGGGAAAGATACCCACTTTCTAAAAGCATATCCATCTCTTCTTAGAATCCCAACCATCATGGCACCCGTCACCCAAACTTGCTTCTAAACCTCCAGCTCCCCTCTCTTTCACCCTGGGTATTTTCCTTTATTCTATGAATAGCTATATGGCCCTTCAATAGCCCTCCTGCACCCCAATGAATGCCTCTAGAAAAGCAGGGGGGAAGTCTGGGGGTGATGGAGGCTAGAGAAGAGCAGCTCCAAGGAGGAGGTGGTGGATGACATTGCCACAGCTTTTGGCAAGTGAATTAACCCTTTACAGCCTGAGTTTTTCTCCCTCCTCTTTTCTCCCTAATAACAGCCTCAGTGACACACTAGTCTGGACACTATACTTCTCTTATCCTTATGCCCTAAATGCTGTAACGATGGTCATCCTCTCACTTGAAAAGCTGTCTCTCCACACTAGGCAGGCCTGGAAGTGTGCGGGAGGTGTCTTAGTCTGCAAGCTGCTGTAACCAAATGCCACAGGCTGGGCAGCTCGACCAATGTATATGACCTCTCACAGTTCTGGAGATGCGGAAGCCCAAGATCAAGAACTGTAGGGAGTAGTTCCTGGTGAGAATACTTCCTGGCTTGCAGGTCACCTTCTCACTGTGTCTTCACATGAGAGCGAGTGAGAGGGAGAAAGAGGGAGCCAGTGCTCTCTGCTTTCCTATATTATAAAGGTACTAATTCTATTGGATTAGGGCCCCATTCATATGACTCCATTTAACCTTAGTTACTTCATTACTCCAAATGCACACTGGGGGTTCAACCTCTGTATTTGTAGGGGACACAGTTCAGACCACAGCAGAAGGTAACAGCCAGGAAGAAAAGGGACCTTATCCTGCTTTGGGGTAGCAAAGCCATACTTGACCTCCCATCCTGACATAAACCAAAGAGCTCTGGTTTCCTGGGCAACATAGTCTCCAAGGCAAGAGGAAGAGGGTGGGGTGAGCACTGAAATGTGTTGGGGTTCTCCCTTGTGGCAGGCCTGTGGTGCCTGAGGCTCTCTCTTCACTGATTCTCAGAGCAACCTCACCAGAGACTGCCCCGTTCTGCTGGCTGAGAGAGAAGTGATCTTCAGACTGTCCCAGCGGTCCTGACAGAGCAGATCTGAGTGCCTTTCACCATCGCAGCATGCCATGAGGAGTGGACGCACGATGCCCAGGAGGGGTGAGCCCCTGGGACTAGAGGGCACAGTGAGCCCTACAGGGGTGTCTTCAGGGGTGTCTTCTCTGATCCTCACCAGTGAGACTGGGTAATAATGCGCTGTCTGCAAGGTTGTTCTGAAAATTAAATAAGATCACGGGTGTGAGCCTGCTGGCCGAGCCAGGGCTCAGCGAGGCTGGTTCCCTCCTCGGCTTCCCTCTGAGAGCCCACACTGAGCTGGGAGGCAGCTTCGCTGGCAATAACTAAGCATCTGCCAGCCTCCAACATGAAAGATTACAGGGAACAAATTGAATGAAAACTACAGTCCTTTTACTTACCCAGCCAAAAAGCCTTGCTCTCCCAGTCGGGTGGATTTTAAAGCCAGCCAGTGAGGTGTCAAGCCCCTTGGCAGGCTACAGGACAGCAGCCACTGTCCCCACAACCTCAGGACACCAGTCCCAGCCTTCAAAGCTTCAGGCTTCAGCTCCAGCACTGGCCTCACCACCCACACAGCCTCAGGGACACCCTCCACACCTCCAAGGTCCAATCAGTCCTGTCGCTCTCTGCCTCAACAGTGTCTCCAATGTCAGTTCCTCCTCTCCGTCCATCCCACATGGCCTCACCGGGGGCCCTAAGCATCTCTCACCTGCACACACAGCTACAGCCCCTCTTCTAGTCTGACTGCTCCAGGCCCAGTTCCGTGCCGCTGCTGGTTATCTTCCTCAAACACAGCCTCATTCCATCCTGCTTAGGGATATCTGCCCTCAAGGTAGCATCCTTGACTTTCATCGTCACGCTGGCTCTCCTGCCATCCCAGGACACGCTGAGCCCTTCCCCTCCAGCTCCTTGCATGCCTGCCCTGCCAGGAATGCCCCTCACCCTCTCTGTCCCAAAGGCTCCTCTTCGTTCTCCCAAGCAGTTCCATTGGCACCTGGTCTAGGAAGCCTTCCCCCCACCCACTCAGGGAACTACCACATCCTGCTGGTTTTCACAGCATTCTGACCATTTTCCACATCGTATTACCATTAGCTGTATCCACTTCTGTCTTCCTGGCCAGACTGAGAACCTAGAGAGCAAGTTCTGTGTTCTGTCCCTCTTGGCCTGACTCAGTAGATGCTCAATAAATGTTTGACTGACTGATGTCTCTGTTCCTATTGTTGTGAATAAAGTCTTGTATGTTGTAACATCAATCAACATTCAATGTATCTGAAAATTACCTATCGGATTTTTCTCTCTCGCCCTGTATTAACTCATCTTTCTGAATATTAAGCCCTAGAAATAAACTTCTTTCCATCTTTGTAGGCGCCATGCTGATTGGCTGACTGACCCACTAACTTCCAATGTGACAAAACCTGCACGCGGGCTCCACACACAGCTCCCTCAGGCACACGGGTCTGCCTGCTGGATCCGCTCTCTCAGCAGGGATGGGCGTGAGGTGCAAGCTGCACCTGGCTTCTCGGCTCAGATTTGTTTTCCTGGCTGTTTGGGGTGCTGCAGTGGTTAATAAGCAAATCAGCTCCAGTATTCAAAATGCAGTTAATAAATCCTGAAAGAGATACAAATCAAAATCCTCTAGCAGAGACTGTAGGCAAAACCTGTGCTTTCCCTAATCCTCCCTAACCCCTAAGGATCACTTTGTTTTCCGCCATGGTAAGTGGGGTTCAGGACCAGATTGGGGGCAGTGTCACCGGCCCCTGAGAGTGAGGGGCTGGTGTATCTCTCCTTAGAGATTTCCTGACCCTATGCAAAGGATTCTAGCCAGAGGAGGAGTCATAGCCCTGGAGGCTGCATGTGCCGTTTAAATGACAGCAGTACCTACCTGCCTCCATGTGGACTTGAGCTTCCTAACACAACCCAGCCTGGAGGGAGGGAAAGCAAGACAGCGTAGGGCCAGCCCTTCGGACTGGTAAGTCTACAAGCCCTCTTGTTGAAGACTGCTTTGCCTTTGAGTTGAATTGTTTTACTCCTGGAGCTGGTCCCTCTCAAACAAGGACTGTGACCAGACTTTGAGAGAGTGTTGAGCCATACACATCACACAGAGCTGAATGCCAGATCCAGGCAGAGGCTACCACGCAAGGAGGTCATGCTCCTCTGAGGTCCGTTTTGTTTCCTCCCAGGGGAAGCAGAAGCAGGAGCAGCTGTCCTCCCAGAGGGAGCTTCCCAGGAGATGAAGAAGCTGGACACTAATGCCTCAGAGGAACAAGGCTTCTGCCGTCTCTCGGAGGACTACAAGCAGATCTACCTCCCCCTGACCTACAGCATCATCTTCGTGCTAGGGCTGCCCCTGAATGGCACAGTCTTGTGGCTCTCCTGGCACCAAAGCAAGCGCTGGAACTGTGCCACCATCTATCTGGTGAACCTGATGGTGGCCGATCTGCTTTATGTGCTGACACTGCCCTTCCTCATCGTCGCCTATGCCCTGGAGGACAGGTGGCCCTTTGGGGACGTGCTCTGCAGGCTGGTGCGCTTCCTGTTCTACACCAACCTCTACGGCAGCATCCTGCTGCTGACCTGCATCTCTGTCCACCGCTTCCTGGGCGTGTGCCACCCCCTGACCTCACTGCCCTACCGGACCCGCCGGCACGCCCTGCTGGGCACAGCTGCCACCTGGGCCCTGGTGGTCTTGCAGGTGCTGCCCACACTGGTCTTCTCCCACACAGACTACATCGATGGCCAGGTGGTCTGCTACGATATGACCGATCCGGAGAATTTTGGTGAGTTTTTTGTCTACGGTATGGTTCAGACGTTTTTTGGCTTTGTCCTTCCCTCCTTGGTTATCCTGGTGTGCTACTCACTGATGGTGAGGAGCCTGACCAGACCAGAGGAGACCCTTGAGAGGACGGGCAGTGCGGCCCGGGCCAAGTCCATCCGGACCATCCTGCTGGTGTGCGGCCTCTTCACCCTCTGCTTTGTGCCCTTCCACGTCACACGCTCCTTCTACCTCCTCCTGCACTTCCGGCTGTCCCAGGACTGCTGGCTCCTGACGGCGGCCAGTGTGGCCTACAAGATATGGAGGCCGCTGGTGAGCATGAACAGCTGCCTCAACCCAGTCCTGTATTTCCTGTCAGTTGGGAACAACAGGGTCAGGCTCTTCCAGAAACTGATGCATAACAAGATAGGTGAGCACCCAGCTGGGGCCAAGGGAGAGAGACCCAAGGGTGGGCAGATCTGGGTACTGCCGAGATAAAATTTGGGGAAGAGGAGCTTCCTGACAGTGACAATGACCTGTTTGAACACAGCCATATCGCCTAGGGGTGTCCTGCTGGGAAGAACTTTATACTGATGTTAAGAGATTTTAAAAGAAGAGTATGGGGTCACCAACACAAAGGAAAACCTTATTTTAATGAGAGCTGACATTTATCTCTTGTCATTCAGGTCTCTCAGCTTAAATGTCACCTCCTCAGAAGTCACTCCAGCCCACCAGAGCTAATGTTGAACTCTCTACCCATAATTCAGTCATTCTATTTCCCTACTGTCTTGTTAACACTTATTAGTACCTGGACTTAGAGTTTATTGACTTGTGATTTGTCTCTGCCCTCTAGACTACAGGCTCCTGCAGGACAGGGACCTCATCTGTCTGACTGCTGTACCTCTAATGCCAGTCTCCACAGCAGGGCCCAAAACAGAGTGAGTGCATGATAGAATGGGGCTGAGTGAGTTAAGGAATAAATGGATGGGAGAGTGAATTCCTATGTAATTACTATTGATTACTAGGTAAGAGCACTTTCCATGGAGGAACTCATTTACTACAACAGTCCTTGGAGGTGGGAGCTATTGTTAGCCCCATTTACAAATAAGGGAACCAAAGCACAGAGCTTTAAGTACCTTGTCCAAGATCACCCACCGAGCTGCAGAATGCCCAGATCGTAGTGCTGAATGGAAGCTCTACCCGGGAGCCGGCCTCTGAAGCTCATGCTCCTTAGACTGAAGCCGATGGCCCCATCCAAAGGCTGATCAAGAGCCAGCCAAGTTCTGCTTGACAGGATCAGCTCCTTGTTTCAGGTCAGCTCACATTTTTACATAATTGCTGCTATCCGCAGACCACTGGGTATACAGTCTGAGCTCTTTTGCTGCGCTTGTTAACCAGTGTTCCAGGCAAGGTTAGAAAAAGCTCTGAAAGGTAAAGTGGAGATACAGGGTAAAGTAACTCCGTGAAGGATGGTTTTTATCTGACCACGTCTCAGTTTATGACAAAAAAGTTCGCCACTGTCTTAAATCATGTTCATTCTCTTAAAAAAAAATTAAGATCCAAGGTGATAAAAAAAACCTTAAAAAAGCCTCTCATATTAAAACAATAATGATCTCCAAAGAGTTCTCAGAGCCAAAAATACATGACTTAAGAATTCATTATAATCTCTCTGTGAAGAGGTGGATAAACCTTTTTCATAAAATATAAAGTGTAACTCCTCATTACTACCCCACTCTAATTAAAGAAAATGTCTGAGTAAACCATACATATGTCTAAATTATAAAATTTTATTCTAAAAGTACAGCTTATCACTTTCAAGGGCACACAATAATTAGAGCTAGACTAAGTGTTGCCCTGCAGAATCCCTTAGATAATTAGTTTAATGAATAAGCAAGGATGTTTTCTAATTAGCAGGTCAGCTGTTCCCGCATAAGTATGTACGAGTGTTTCTACGGCAGCTGAGAGCTTAAAACTGTTTGCTTTTCTGAACATTCTCTTAGCTATCCTGCTTATCTTATTAGTTAATGTATCTTTCTTTGCAAAACATACAGGGAAGATTCTGCCAACCTAGAGTCCAATTATTTATTGGTCCTTGTCAATTAGCAAAGTTTCACATCACGGGAGAACTGGTACACCAGGCTCCCCCCAAAGAGCTTTAAGCCATCCCACATCTCACTTAGCCATGACCTCTGTTGCCCACCAGCCTGCCGCCCCTGGAGTTGGGAAGAAAATGAACCTAGAGTCCTCAGGATGCATCACCTTTATCTAAAAAGCAAGAGCTTTAGCCCCCAGCCAGTTTTCCAGCCTTTAGTCTCTGTTAACCTATGCTTGCCATTGATCCTCTGATCCATATAATGCTAATTTTGCTTCAGTGGAGTCTTTGACCTTCTTAACAGCAAAGCATCTACAGGCATCCATTTCTAACTTATTTCTGGATAGTTGGGATCAAAAACTTTTAACTTAGTTGTCATTGTATCCTAGTTTTCAGGGACAGTTATCTCAAGACACAAGAAACAAATCAGACCACTCCCTTTGGGGAAAGGGCTCCTTTGTGGGAGGAGCTTATGTCCAACATAAGTCAAGAAAATACATTTGGTTCTCCTGTGATTTTCAGAAACCCATCTACAGAAGGGGACAAGGAAACTAGAAGAAACAAAAGTTCTCCCTGAATCTACCCATGCAATGCCCACCACCGTGGTAAAAGCTGGAATCCCCAAATGTGTTTAACCCCCTGGGTCCTCCCATGAGATCTTGCATGATCTGCTTGGTGGTTTGGCAGGTTAAAATAAAATCAAAAGTCAGTGATTATCATGCTCAAAATACCATGGATCATGCAAGCTGTCCAGGATGCAAATATAATGGCTGTAGCCACCTACAAAAACATCAAGCATGGTGCCAGCCCTTAAGGAGGACTATTGGAGAGACAAAAGAAAAACAAGCCAGCAATATGCAAGCTAACAATTTAGCAGCTACAGAAGGAATCATGTCAGTTATCAATTAATCCAAATGAATAATACAGACAAGACAGTGAGTACTAGGGAAGTTTGGGGGAGGGGAGTGAGAGCACTTTCAGCTGAGAAAGCCAAAAAAGATATGAATCTGCTGAAGGCTACATGAAATTTCGATTATCGGAATTCCCCAAGCAGTGGAGAAAGCAAAAACTGTTGTGAGAGCCACTGGTTGGTTCCTGAAGGGGAGGAGGTGGAGACAAAGTTGGAAGGGTGGGCACCCCAAAACCAGGGAAAGAACCCCTCCTCAAGGCACAGGGAACCACCAAGGCATTTGAGCAGAAGAGTGACATGGGACTGAGAAACTTAATCTGGCAGCTGCTGTGTCTAAATGGATTAGAAAAAACAAAATGTGACAGCACAGTGCATCTAGGTCTCCTCATTGGTCTTCCTTCTCTTCAAAGACATCCTATATAACGCCTCTAGATTTTCTTCAACACAGTATTTTTCACACATCACACCTTCCCCAATTTTGTCAGTTTCCTCCCTATGGCGTCAATTCTACACAACAAATCTCTCCTGCTGGCATACGAGGCCCATCACTGTCTAGCCCCAAGTGAACTTCCCAACTCACAGGTCTCCCACCACCCTACATGGACTCTCTGCCTCACCTGTTTACCACAGGGCCACCATCTGCCACTCAACACCCACGCCCAAAATACCCCCCTTCTCCAAAAGCCTAACCGTAACCTTCCCAGACCACGAGTTCTGCCTCCACTCTGCGCTGACTTACCAACCTGGCCCACCAGGCTTCTCCCCTCGGAGCTGATGATGGGCTCCTTTATCATTTCAGTCTGCTTTACCTCCCCTACTATTCGATTTTTCAGTCTATACAACATGGCATCCTAGCAACATTCTGAACATGGTAGATACTCGGTAAGCTAACAGTGCTGCTGATGAAAGAGGAACAAGGTGACCAAAGGGAGAAGTCCAACATTTAGAAGTCCACTGTAGTGATCCAAACACACAGAAAATGGGCGTGCATAGAACTAAAAAGATTTTAACACACTGGAAAGAATGAAGAGAAATAAAATGATTATTTAGACACGAATATTAAGGGAGACATAAAAACGACTTTGAGATTCTAAGTCTAAGAAACGAAAAGAAAACTAGCGCCTAGCACATAGTATGTGTTCAACAGTCACTGGGGAAAGAACAAGAATGAAAGGGAGGGAGTGAAGGAGGAAGGGAGGAAGGGAACAAGACTGCGCATTGTGGGGGACAGTTCAGACTCAGACAAGTTCAATGTGAGCTGCTCGTGAGACAAGTTGGAGATGTAGGGTGGAGGATCAGGGTCTGCTTAGGCTCAAGCTCTGGATTTAGAGTTACCTGTCTAGGCAAATATTTAAAGCTGTAGACAAAAATGGTATCTCTGAGGAAGAACAAAAAAAAAAGAACAAAGAACCTAGGAGATACTGAAATCAGGGAATACAGGAATAGGAGGCGGCAGCAGATAGTAAGAGCACTGAAAAATCAAATGGGGGAACAGTTTCAACAGAGAGTAATCAAAGGTGTCACTTGAAACAGACGAGTCAGAAAAGAATGAAGTTGTCCCTCAGCATACTCGAATGCCACCTCTTCTAAGAAGCGTCCCCTGACCACCCATCAGAAAGCCCTATTCCCTCTCTGACTCATCATCCATACCTCTTAAGGGACATCTCCCCTTCTACCAGGTATGAGCAGCATTACTAAAATCCCCTTGTCTCCCCTCCTACAAGATCCAGCAGAGGCTTAAACATATGCATACTCACTAAATCTTTGTGGAATAAATGAATATAGAGCAAACAATTCTCCCGTGTATGCTTTTCTGGAATTACTGCCTAAATTCAATTTATAAATGTGTGCCTATAAAACTAAATCACAAGTTGTTTGGGATTTATTTGTTCTAACACCAACTCCAATTTCAGGACACACAATACCTACAAGCATTCTCACTTTTTAGTCCACATTTCAAAGACAATAAGGAGGAGGAATTTTTCACCAAGTCATTTGCAATTAAGCATAACCTAAGCTTATAAAGTTATGTGTTCTCATTATGTTTTACTTTCTTGTAAACAAGCCAAATCTCTTTAGTATTTCCATTTCTCAACTTTTTGTTGAGGGTTTTTTGTTTTGTTTTATTTTTTTTAATATATCCAACAGCTTCAAAGGTAATGGCCTCGAGAAGAATTCCATGATAAGAGCAGAACTTATGTTCTTGAAGCAAGCTATAACTGGGCATTTTTATAGCGGTTAAATCATGAACAAAAAAGCAAAAAGCACCACTCCAAGAAAACTAACGAATCACGGAGTCTGAGAATGTTCTGCTCTGTGAGTAGAAAAACACATTAACAATAAGACCTTTATAAAGCACTAAACCAACAATCAAAGAAGCAACCACTTAAGACCCTTTATGTTCTCTCTTCTTTTACAGCCTAGTTTCTTGCAGGAGTAGGCTACACTTTTTCTTTTTGCAAGTTCTACCTTGAATTTATACTGCAAATCACTACAAGTCAGCTGCGGCCCACCCACTGCAATTGCTCTCAACAATGCGCCAGTGACTTGCCAGTTACAAATTAAATGGACACCGAGACCCTATCCTGCTTGAGCTTTCAGGGCATTTGCCACTGCCGCCCACTCCCTCCCTTTGCTTCCACAGAATGCACCCTCTCCTGCTTCTCCTCACACCTCCTCCTGCTCCCCGTGTAAGTCTGGGTGGGCGTGCCCCAGGCCTGTGTCCTCGGCACTCTGCTCTCATTCCCACACTCTTCCTGCGCAATCTCATGGGCACCCTGATGGCCTGATGGCCCAGAAATACTCTTGTGTTCCAAACCTGTGCTTCCGTCCATACAACAGACCCTTGAGCACTGCAAGCTTCACAAAGCCAAAACTGAAATCATTTTCCTCCCACACCTGCTCTTTCTGGTTAAATGGCACCACCATCCATCCAAGCCAGAAATCTGGGGGTCATGTTACCCTTAATTACAGTCTCCCCCACCCCAACCCCGATCACAGTGATGATCGCATTGTCAGTTCCACCTCCCAAGCATCACAAGAACTAGTTCCCTCCTTTCCAAACTGACTGTTCCTCCTCAGTTCAAGTTCACATCAATCTCTTGGGCATTACTACTCCCCCCTATTAAACATGCTCCTGACTCCAGATTGTTCCCCTCAACCTCCAATTCATTCCTTTCCTTCTTCTTCCAGAGTCTTCTTCCTAAACGTAATTCCTATCTTAATCCCCAACACAAAAATTTTCCAAAAGCTCCCATTTGCCTTCAGGATTAAGGATTAAGATAAAAATGAACACGGAATGAAAGGCCCTCAGCAATGGGCCTCATATGAAAGCTTTCAACCTAAATTCTCCACGCACCCCCTTCACTCTTCTTTCATTCACCAGCAGCTCTCAGGATTAGCCCTGGGACCTCCCGCCCACCCTCTCACCCATGCCTTCTCTGCTAGGTGAATCGTCCAGCCCATCCTTTCCGAGGCAGCTCAAAGGCTATCTCTGAACGTCGTTAGCCACTGCTCTGTGATAGTGCTCATCACACTGTATCACAGTCACAGGCACTGGTCCTCTGTCCCTTTCCCCCGTCGCTGACAAGGCCCATAAGGCAAATGGCCCACATTTCCACATCTCTGAATCACCACCTCTACTGAAGAACCTCAGGTTCAATGATGCCAGGAACAAAATGGTAACACAGAAATCTGCACATCTCACAGTGTCCAGCACTACTGCAGTATCATGCTTGGTTCTCCCAGTACTACATTTCCTTCATGATGTCAAAGATACATCCCGATCTCAGAGATGTTAAAATGTGAAATATTGTAGTCTACGAAATATGGCATGTGAATGTAAGTAAAACAATCATAAAAACTTCACGTATTTTGTCATCGGATTAGAAAAGCACCTGAAAAATCCAAGGGCTAGAAAACCTAAAACTTCCTAAAATAACTCTTAAATGAAGGCAATACCTGTTATCTTACATATCTTAAATATTACATGGTTTCCCTTTGAAATGTACACTAAGAAACTGTTCCATATTCTGGTTGTGGTAGCCAGAACACAAATCTATTACCTATTACCTACTAAAATTCAAGGAACTATAAAATGATGTCATGAAAAACATTTTGAAATATCCATTAAATATGCCTGTCCTCTTGTGCCCATTCCCTGGCACAAGGAATGGGGCAGCCCCCAGGCCTGCACTCCAGCCCCAAAGACCCCGCAGGAAGCCAAAGAGGATACACCTTTCTCCTCTGACACCCCACTTCCTGAGCGATAACTCTTAAAGCAATGACCTGTCTCCAGGCCCACCTCCCCACTACCTCCATGTTCCTACTATCAACATAGGGGCCCTGTGCTCCTCATTCTAGAAATTTCCAAGCATGCTTCACTTACTTGCCAGAGTGCTCAAAGGCATCTGAGAGCTATGTTAGGAGGGTCCATATTGTCCAACCCTCAACGAATCCACTAAATACAAGGAATGGATAAATATTTCCCCAGACATAGTGTTTTAGGTCATGCATCGATGAATATACATCTAACATATGGCAATTAATCACACCTGTATATTTTATAAATTGAGAATGTGAGTGAAAAGAGGAATTCTAGTGATATTCTATTTGCTAATCAGGGAATGGAAGTACAGAAAGCTACTACCTACTGAACATTCGGAGACAAGCATGAGAGGAGATCCTCTCCAAAAAGGCAAACTCCTAAAAAGCACATGCTAACCCCAAACAGAATGGCTCACAGGGCCACTGATTTTCATGACACAGTTGATTTGCAGTCAGACCTAAGCGGGGGGAAGCCCGTTTATGGAGCACCATCAGTTAGGCAAGACAGCTGCTATGACGTGGGACTAGTAACGATCTCCCAAGGAGACGACACGTCACTCGAGTACATGACCATATCCAGGGATGTCCAACCTTTGGGCGTCTCTGGACCACACTGGAAGAATAATTGTCTTGGGCCAGATAGTAAATACACAAACACTAATAAAAACTGATGAGCAAACAAAAGGTTTTAAGTAAATTTACAATTTTGTGTTGGGTCGCATTCATAGCCATCCTGGGCCATGTGTGGCCCGTGGGCTGTGGGTCAGACACCTCAGAGAAGTAAGTGATAAGTGTCCCAAGTTTGCTGTCTGGCCTGCCTGACATCAAGAACTTGTCAGTATTTCTTACAAGACATCAAAGTTTTCCCCACCAACTTCCAAGCAACGAATCCCTGCTCAGGGCTCAACAACTTCCCCACCCCTGCCCCCAGGAGGGCATTCCAAGAAAGGCAAAAGGAAGAAGCCAAGGGGTCTGAGGCAGAGGTGGAGGCATTGCAGAAATCACGGATAACCTGAAGACATCTTAAGGCTGTTCTTCGCTACCACTGAGATCAAAGAGTAAGTGCATGATTTCACTTAGCGCCTGCCCCATTCTCTATTGCTTTGTCTTCTATGGTTCCCATCACATGTGATTTTCTTCCTATTGATGCAAATTCTGTTGCTAACTCAGGGCCCTGTTTAACTCCCACCTGCATTCTCAAAGTTTTTTTACCTTCCTCCCTTCTGAACAGTAATGCTACTTTCTTCAAACTCAAAGACATTTGTGACCCTATCCGTCAGACATGCTGGTGTTTGCTGTTACAAAGAGCGGCACTGAATCTTCCGTATAACGACGCCATCATTCCCTGTCAGTGTGCTCTCTAATGAAGCCATTTAATGACTGCTTAATATTTCACTTTAGGCATATGATACGATGTACTTAACTAACTCCTTCTTACCAATATGGGTGCTTTACTATTTTAGGTTGCGATAAGCAATCGGGCAATGAAGATACTTTCTTAAAATACATTTATGTGTATAACTGACGATTTCCTTATGATAAATTATTAGAAATGGAATTGATAAGCCAAAAGTTGTGCAGCCCACCACTATACCCCTTTTAGGTCTCTTATTCATCTTGCCAATTTATCCTTCCAAAAAGTTATTCCAATTTACTCTCCTTTTTATTTATGCACCATTCAAAAAAATATTTATTTTGTGCTAGGCACTATTAACACAATCATTAACGTAACAGACACAGTTCTTGCCCTCAAGGAGCTCACAACCTAAGGGAAGAGACAGACAGCCACACCATCACAAGTTCTGCATCACAGGCTGAGGTAAGCTAAGAAGGGAAAGTAGAGGCTTTCTCAAAGGTCACAGGAATTCATTTCCATAGGAATAGTGGTTCTGAGCTGGGGCTAAGATTTCTTACTGGAAATCAGGTGAAACCAGGTCACAGAGAATCCCGGGTAAAATATTCTAAGCAAAAGGAGTTTGGACAGAGTCCCTGACAAGGGATGGGACCTGACTCATTTGAAAAAAACGTAAGCAGCTCCCTGCGGCTGGGGCTCCAAGGGAGTGGAAAGAAGAAGGGGTGGCCAGAGCACAGCAGCCCTCCAGCAGCAGCTGACTCCCTGCACTCTCCCAACGGGGAGGGCGACATCCACTAGCCACGGGCTAGAACAGTTCCGTGCCATTCAAAACCTAAAGAACTAACAACTGAATAACGACATAAACAGTAAACCAGAAAAATAGATGTAAGTACACTTACTCTGAAAAGGAATGTACTTTCAATCTGTTCCAGAAATTTTAGACATACAATGTTATGTCATGTACTTTAAGTAATATGAACAGGTAATTTTATTAGTTTAATAGCTGTTGTCTAAAATATCTTTGTGCCCATAAATAGCAAAACATAATGAAAAATTTCTTGACTTTAATGTACTAAGACTAAGTCAATTAAAAAGTGTTTTAAGTCTGTCAGAGAAATATAACCGTATTTCATTTAATGTGAAAAACATAAATGCTATTTTAAGGGCCTATGTTGGAGAGAAAGCTGATCCCTATAATCTTTCAATGAGTGTAATTAGGTACATTTTCTTTATTCCAACACAGATTTTCTTATAATCTTCTACATAAAAAGTTAAAATCAGTGTTTCAAGATTTTTTTTAAATCAAAAGTTAGAAGACATCGTGTGTTCCTTTTACAGTGTTTTTACTTATCCATGTCTGTGCAATTATCATAATTTAAAGGACATTTTTGGTAATTAATTGGACTATAAAAAAACTGTACAGAAAACGTGTACCACAAATTTGTATCCGTAGTATAATAAAGGTGCTCAGTAACAGAGGGATAAGGAAGTTCAAAAGGGTCACTGCCCAGCAAACTCAAATCGTTAAAAAGAGCAGGACAGAATCTGTTATTTGTGAAAAGGAAGAGACTTCATAAACCCTTCCAATATTCCCTATTACAAAAGGGAATGCCTATGAAAATCCCGTACTTTATATAAAACATCCCTTCTACCCCTCAAAAGCTTCTAAAAATATTTTTGTTTTACAATTAAGGCCATTTCCCTTAGATACACAGGGTAAAAATGATCTCACTACAAGAGCCAACGATTTCCATTATTCACTGTCCTTACTGAAATTCACCTCCATGTTCAAGAGCAACTTTCTACACTTGACTGTTGATTAGCCTAGTCTGAAGTAAAATTCTTCAGCAACACACAACACACAAAACAGAGGATAAAACAGTCCTCACAAATATACTTTGAAATAGGTATCCTTAAAATATAAATAACTTTTCAGACCATTATTTTTCCTAATGACTAAACTCTAAATACAAAAGTTTAAATGGAGGTTTTCAAATCAATGATGCGTGCAGCCCATTCTCATGGCACAGTCATTTAAACTTCTCATCTGCAAAACACAATACAATAAATTATCAGACACGGGAAGAAGAAAACACAAAGCCCCATCTGGTTCACACAAGGAAAACCGTAAGCATTACAAAACCCACAGCGCCAAGTGTTAGAAGCTACACATTTTGCTGGACACTCTTAACTCTTCTTGAGCACAAAAGTAACACACGATCAATGTAGAAAATTTAGAAAATATAAAAACAAACAAAAAACCCCTCTTATAACCCTACCATTGAAACAGAACTTTTTAATATCTAGAGCGTTTTCTTTCACATTTTTTCTATTTTCATATTTTTCTATTATATATAAGTGAAAGGTTTAAAAAATACACATGCCTGCATACATTTTGTTAAAAATAAAATTAGGATATTATATTTTCATTTTTATCTTTTGATTACTTAACATATAGCATATTCAGTATCTTTGACTCTAAAAATCTTTCTAAACCATAGTAAATGGATGTGCCATAACATATTTAACCATTTTCCTACTTTGGAACATCTATGTTGTTTCCACTTTTTTGACATAATAAACAAGACTGTCGTAAGATATTTAAACCTCACAACACTACTGATTTTTTTTTAGTATTTCTAGAAATAGAAATACTATGTTAAAAGAGGATTTAAGATAATCAAGAATCCCCCTGCCACCAGAAATAAACAACTTCGTTCTACTGGATTTTCACCTATTTGAAATTCATAAAACTTAAAATTACGTGGCATACATTTAAAAACAAATTTTTTTAAGTAAAAAAATATTCAATGTCTAAAAAATAAGAATGAATAGGAAAGAGAATCACTATTATGTTGCAGCACATACTCATGGAAAATATTAGTTTAAATTAAACCACACAGTACATACTTTAATCTGTTCCAAATGAGTCAAGAGAACACGGGACAGCAAGTTAGTACCAAGAATAAATGAAAAGTTATCTCAACTAGTTAAGAAAAAGAAAATATCAGAAATAGAAGGGCAAGCGCAACGAGGAACTTAGGACAAAGACCTCTGCTCTAATAAATCACAAACCCTCCACATCTTTCTCTCAGAAGGCAATTTAAAGCTGAAACTCTTCCCCGCACATTCCATTTTAGCCCTTGATATCTGCCTTTGAGAATTTTATGACACTAATAAGAATTATGTTAGAGTAGTTCCACAGATAATCATTAGCTCTTGAGATGCAAGAAAAAGACTAATTTCTTAAAAGTCCAATCCTAATACCTTGAAATAAAATGCTAATGTTTAAGATTTTCAAAATAAAGACAATTTTTCTCTTTTTCAATACTTACTCAGCATGGGAGAGTTTTATTTCTTCCCTTTGTTTTGCAGAGTAATTTAGGTTCCCATCTAAAACACAGGTAAGCATAGAATCTCTTCAATGTAACTATTATATGTAAAATTCAAACACACATGCAAGCACACACACACACACACACACACACACACACGTACACACCTGCATCACTGGTCCTTAAAGTCACATGAAAGACCATGGAGGATGAGAAAGAACCGACTTATCTCCCAGAAACTTTCCAAGGGAAGACAATGGTTTTTCTAAAGAATCTTTATATGATACAAATAACCACTCCTAAATTTTAGCATTTTTTGGTTGGACTTAATTAGGACATTATATTAATATTCAGCAATAATGAAAATTTAGAGAAATTAAAGGAAATGACCTAAAATTATTTAAACAGCATGTGTATACATTCGTCTAAGTACATAACAATCTTTAAGGAAGTATAATCTTTTCTAATCTTATCAGTTAGAAAAACTGATATGGGTAACATCAACATCGTGTAAAGAACAAACGAAAAAGCACAAATGCATGCAGTATATGTAGATTCGCAAAAGGAAAAAATCTCCAATTTATCATTATATAGCAAATACTTTCAACCTTAAAATGAAAGTCTCAGCAATAAATATATTTTTTCTAAATGTAAGACAATAACACAGGCATGGTTTTAGGATATTAAAAGTGCTTCTTTGTGCTAATATACTTCTTAATGCTAATATAAAAATATCTAAAGTTTTATATTACAAAACTTATATTGAACTGGCCAGAAAGAACATGACAATTTTAATAAATGCGAAGGTCCAGGAAACATAATTAAATGTTATATAATGACATGTTTCCATCACTATGAAGAGAATGTCATTATTACTCAAGCTAAAGCACCAGCTTCTACAAAGGCATGCAGACAATCCATGACCCCGTAAGACTACCCACTGCAACTTAACGAGGAAATACCTGACTCCTACTTACCTCGGGCACGATTCACCACATAGAGTAAGACCACAGCTAAAAGTGACACTGGAAGTGAAAAAACACAGGACCCTTAAAAAACATTTATTTATTTCTTCCCAATGATTCCTATGTAATCATAGTGACAAAGTAAAAGAGACAAATCAAATAAATCTTTATTAACTGGCATTTAAAAATAAAAACACTATTCACATTATTTCCCAAAAAGCACTAAAACTGTTACACACCCCTTTCTCCATGGGATCCCTGAGCCCAGGGCCGGCCGGGCCAGGGAACAGAGAAGCTGAGACACCCGCAGGAGAGGGGTCATCCCTGCCGCAATCTCCTCTCCCTTGGTAAACGGTGGCCCTACCCAGCACGTCTCCACAGCTCCTGCCGGCCCCTAGACTGTTTATTTTTTTACAGAGAGCCAAACAGAAGTACTCCTTGGTGGGAGCACGGGGTAGGTCTGAGAACACCATGTTCATTTTACAAATTAACCAAACACCAGAATGTGCTCATCAGACTCCCAGACACCCAGAGTCAGTGAGGACCTTGGAAAGCCAGGTGCCTGGCTTTTTACCTTAATAAGTGAGGTGCCTTTAATTTACTTAAAATTAATATGGCAACAAAAACGTTTTTAAATGACTTGGTGTTGTGTTTGGGAACCCAATATGCTCACACATGTAACTGTGGCTTGAAATTGAACCACATGTTGCAGCATCAAAAACAAGACAAAAAACACTTCCATGACCCAGCTTTTTAAACTCTTAAAGGACCCACTTTTTAAAATACAAATAATTTTTTAAAAATTGGGATGTGGTTATTTCTAAAATTATGAGATAATAAAATGTATTCAGGCTATTCGTAAGCAGCTGTCTGCAAACACCATGCTTCACATGTAGACAGTCATTGTTCCCTGACAGCGTCGTCACGGGGGTTTGCCATTTTAAGTACAGATTATCGATGTATAAAAGGTATCTCAGTATGTTATAAGAGAATTTTTGTCAGATGAGCCCAATTATGTGTATGGTGAAGACTATCAATGGAAAAATGCTGATTTATTTTTATAGTTTTCAGTAGTTTCGTAATGCTTCCTATTTTTAACCAACCAATCATTACAGAAAGAAAATTAAGTAACAGGACTAATAATAAAAATAATTTGAAACTGCCTAATGAATTAGCCGTGAGCATACCTAAGTCACACACACATCCACACGTTCATACTAGGAACGTACTTGGGACCCCTCAAATGGTTCCACTTTAAAAGGGAAAACATTTTTTTAAAAAAAACAAATTTTTAAAACAATATAAAGCATATTCCACAGCTGCCTTTAAGAATAGGAATCTCCCTAAAAATGCCTGTGGCTCTTCAGAGAACTACAAAGTCACCAGCCGGGAAGCTCTGATGTATCGGCTAAGAATTCGGCAAATCTGAGAACTACAACTTAGAGATTTGGTTTAAAAGGAGGGAAAACAGAACAATAACTATAAAACCTAAAAGCATAAATAAGAACATTCTGCTACATATTAAAAGGAACCAAAGAAATGCTGCGACATGGTGCACTTACAAGAAACGCAGGCAATGAAGAAAACTTCTAAAAACAAATATCCCCGAGTGTCCAGTATCATGCCAGCAATGATGGAAACCACCGCCAGCCCAAGATTCTGAATGGACTGCATGCTAGAATTCAGGAAATATAAAAACACATTTCAATTTCAAAAGTTTTCACAAAGAGAAACAATTCACTATAAATATTAGTATCTATAAACTATATGCTATTCATGTTAGAGACATTTTCTACCAGGGATGACCTGATTAGATTTTTCACCCCATAACCATTTGCTCTATTAGACTTCATGCTCAAAGGTAAGGGGGCTTGCCTTCAGTACACCAGGAACTCAAAACCTTCCTGCTGAATGGAAGAAAGAGCTAAGTGAATACCCACCCCCTTTTGCCTTTTGGGCCAGAGGCCAGGACTTGACTGCTCACTGAGAAGCCCTCAGATATACAGGCAGTGGGGTGATAACATCAGCAATTACCTCTTATGGGTTAGTTTAACTCCAGCTCTCTTGCTGGAAATTTGGAGCATTTTCATTACCACAATAATATCGTAAATAGATTGCCTGACTTTTCTAGTTATTTCCAGGTTCAGTGCTATCCCAGAAGCCTAAAACAACTCGATTCAGGAGACCTGGAGTTTCATACGATAATTATGTAGATACAGTAGAGAAAGGCATTTTATGATCCACAGCGCAAATACTTACAAGCCATACGCAGTTCCCAGCTGATGTTCAGGAACTACGAACGCCACCATTGGCCACAGTGCGCAGGCAAGCAGTGAATAGGAGAGTCCCAAGAGACTCTATAGAAAACAGTACAGAAAAGGGTAAAAGTCTTATAATAACCAAAAGCTGATTTTCCTTTGATGCAGATTAGCAAGACTAACATAATAGCTATGAATACGCATGCAAACTTTATTGCAATCAGGTCAATACAAAAAGAGTCTGGCCCTCTCTAACAGCATCCCTCTAGTGATGAAATACCCACACACCATCTTCACCACTTCCTGTTACATGCATCTGTAACTGCCTGGGCCCAGGGTGCAATCAAGAACCAGGCAAGAAAACAAAGCTGATTTGCAAAAAGTGATTATCAACGTTTTAGGCAAGCTTATTTTCCAATATTTGTTAGAAGTTACATGTTAAGCAACCAAGGCACCATCATGTCAACAGTCCCTTATCTATCTTCCCTCTGGGCCATCAACACCCAACAGGAGAGAAGGGCAGAGCACTAATAACCACCACTTGTTAAACATCACCTAATACTGTCTTTTTCTTCAATTAAAAAAGGAACCTTACAATTTAAGCTAAAGTAAGATTTATACCTATCGTGTGGGCAAGGATTAAAATAATGCCAATGTCCAACAATGGCAGGAATACAAAAAAACAGACACCTTCTTATACCACTGAGAAAGCTATAAATGCGTGGAAAGCTACTGCGCACCTATCAGGACGTTAAATGCGCAGAGCCTCCACCAGAGCACTCTGACTTCTAGGAGCCATCCTACAGGACTCGCACGGAGTGCACCAGCGCAGTGCAGGGCAAAAGCAGGCTGACCGCTGTGCGTACACAAAACAGAGCTTATTCTTGTATTATTATTTACTAACGGTTGTATTATTGTTCATACAAACTGCAAACCCACTTTTGCTCCATCCTGTATATATGTTCACGATATTCTCTTATTAACAGGTAAGGAAGAAGATAAGGAAGAGGGCACTTCAGCCTGTGGTCTTAAAAATGACATTCTGAAGAGCAATAACAAAAATGATGAATTTTCATTATCACTGCTGACCTACTCAAAGTCAAAGACGAAATAATGTGAAATAATGGATATTGGGTCGATAGGTTTTTTTTTTTTGCCACCTATGATGGAGTGACTTCTCTCAATAAAGTATAAAAAAATAAATGGAACTAATAAGCATTTTGGCTTTTATAAGACTGTTTTATTTCAGATTCTATTTCGGCATGGAGTTTCCTCTATTAAATAAGCCAAATGAAATTAAAAATACCTTATGCCTTAATAATTAATACTTATATATACTTTAAAAGTAGTTATTCTGCAGAAATTTGAATCAAGTCATTGTTTTCCTACAAAGTACTGCTATCAGAGGAGCTGCGCGTGGCTCCTGACATGCATCCCCCCCCGGGGGGTTCACAGTGACGTTACCATGGCGATCCAAGGGTTCCACAGCGTAAACGCCAGCAGCATGTGGGAAGCAAGAGTAGTCACCACTGCGCACAGAACCCAGATGATGTTCTTCCCTGTCTTATCCACCAGGAGCCCAAATATGGGGGACATGGGAGCTGATATGACATACACAACACTGCCCAGAGAACAAAAAAGATATTTAATGAAATGTATCACAGCTTACCCTCCCCCCAAATCCAAAAAGTCTGTAAACCTTTAGGCAAAGTAAACCCTAGCTCATTTAGTTTAACAATCTTCTGAAATGGTCATCAGTAAACAGGTATATAAAGACATAAACAGTAGTCCAAGATTTCTTTGGTTTTCCATTAATGGCAAAGACGGCCACTTGGGATCAAGTCCTAGTGCAATCTTGGCTTCACACTGTGGATATTACATCACACACGGCTATAACCTTCGGTCAGAATTAAAGACGCACAGTAGGCACACAACAGACACTTAGAGAATTAATGAAATACCTGTTAATAGCACTTGCTGCCTGGGAAGAAAATCCAAATTTCTCCATAAAGAAAACTCTACAATACAGAGAGACAGACAGAAATAAGCACATTAGAGAGAATTACTTTGTTTTTCAAAAAATAAAGGCAAAATAAAACTGAATATAAATAAATCTAAGTTTACTCAACTTTTCCTTCCCAATACTGTTTTCCCACCTTATTTGATATTATTCATTTTCAAGTAACTGGCTGAGGCTTTAGTGTTCATATAAATATTTCACTAGCTAAACAAAATAAACTGATGTGGATTTTTCCCGTTTCTACATATACAGAAAACAGTACACAAAAATTTTCAGAAAGCCAAATGCATTACTGCAGGGAATTAAGAGAGCTTCTTTTCCTAAAAGCAGTACTGAACAGATTCTTTGCTAAATAACTTGACTGAAGTTATTTAGAATAACAGCCTGAATTTAAAGGTTATAATTACAAACACAGTTGTGCTCACAAACTGCTATTTAAGCAGCTGCCAAAGAAAAGAGAAAATGAGAAAGCAAGAGAGAGAGAAGAGAAATCAAAGCAAAAATTGATTTGAACCCTGAACTTGAACCAGGAGGAATTGCAGTCCTAGGAAACAAAAACGTGTCCAGTTACTATAAGCCAATACACTGTCTCCATTCTCAGTAAGAGGCTTCCTAACCAAGAAATAAAGAGAAAATGTTTCAAAAACACAAATCTAAAAATGAAGCATTAAAATGAACCAATATTTTAAATCCAAAACTGTTATTAGGTATTTCTTTAAAAAAACTTTAAAAACGGTTAAACCAACATTAAACCTTGAGCTAAGAAAATCAGTTGTGTCCCAGGATATCGAACAATTTCTGTGTGTATATAAACTATAACCAGAGAAGCAGGGTATACAGCCAAAAAAAAATTACATTTATGTAACTGAAATCTCATTATAATTTAGCCAACAAAAGTGGAATGCCAGAGAACACTCACTTCCCAAGTCCAATGAAAGGGAACACGGCAACATAATAGCAGACACAGATGATGAAGATGAGCCACAGGGGTAAGGAGAAGTCCTTCACATCGGTGATCTTAATAACCTCCCCTTGGAGAAGGAAGGGAAGAGGATATAAGCATAATTCTGCACACCGAAGTCACGATTATTTTTCATTTATCATGACATTAACCTTGGCAATTCAGTTAAAAAATACTTTTCTCAGTAAATTACTGGAACATAGTTTCTGCGATCGTTTAAAAAGACATTAGAAAAAGCAAAACGTAAGGTAAGTAGCTACCTAGTGATGAGAAACACTCATTGTTTTGCAAATATAGAAAGTACAATCAAAGACGTACATTATGCCAAAAATAGAAGGAGAAAAATGTACCCCAGTATTCAGACAAGTGGAAACAGATCTGAATATGAAAGATCAAGAAACATGTATTAAACCTCACTGGGGTTTACAACCCTGCACTGGGAACTAGCATGATTGTGCATTATTCCCCAGAGCCCCATGTTTCTTGCATTTAGACTTACCTGTTTTTCCTTCTTCTTTATGAAGAATTCTTTCTGCTCTCTGATCGAAGTAAGCAAGAGCCAAGGCACAAATTAGTGAAATAACACATGTTATACCCCCTGTAATTTAAAAAAAGAGAGATTTTTAAGAGAGAAGCCCAACTGAAGGTTCCTTAGAACACAGCACATCACATTAAATGCAAGAAACTTAACAACCAAAGGGGATAATATTTAGGCACATATAAAAAGAGCCCACAATTACTAAATGAGGACAGAAGAAAAGAAAGAGCATATGGCACACATTCGACAAACAGCAGTCGCTGTTACTATATCCTTTCCCAGTGGAAGGTTGGAGATCGGAAGGAAAAGACTAGAACAAACTAGTCTAGTCTTCTAATGCAAAATACAAACTGAAGACAGCTGACGACCAGCTAGTAAACTAGTTCTACTTTCTTAGCTCAGTCTACGCACTAATTATCCATGGACACCAGGGGGGGAAATTATGAAAGCGAAGTCTGATTCCGTGGTCACCTCGTCTTCCTTCTGACTCCTTCCCGAAGTCTGTCACTCCCGCCCCTGCCCTCTGGCAGCCCACGGCCCCACCCCCCACCGCTCAGCCGGCTCACAACCTCTTTCCTCTGAACGTTCAGCCTCACTCCCTAATGCTGATCTCACATCCCTACTGCAAGTCAGACAAAGAGTGAAGTTTCTCACTTGTTAAGAATTTTAAAAGGAAGCTTAGTAAAATAAATGCATCTTTAATTGGCTGACATAATGTGGTCCAGTGGAATAACTGCTGAAATGAGAGACAGGCATAAATTCTACTTCTGCCACTACCAAGGTGAATGAACGATCCTACACACAGAACTTAACGTCTCTGGGCTTCAACCTCCCCATCTGTAAAACAGGAGACTTCGATTCACAATGGCACAGGTCTTTTCTGGCTCTAAAATTCTTTAACATTCTCAAACTCTCCATCATAGAAGGAACTAGGAGGAATACGGCAGAGCAGTTGAGCGTAAGAAAGGGGTTTTAAGTAAGGAAAGGGATCTGAGGGGAGGGGAACAGGAGTCTCTAGGTACAGGTCATCTGTTTAGGATTATTGCTCCATTGTCCTCTTTTTACCAGGCTGTATTGAGGAATTTTAAGGAATAAAAGATGGCACAGAACGTTCAGCCCAGCTCACAGGTCTCTCCAGGGCTCTGCAAGCAGCCCTCTGCACCTCACGGGGCTCAGCTAGACAAACTCACTGCTCAGAGAAACAGCATGGGTCCTCATACACTTCTCAGTGACCCACCTGGCAGCTGGCACAGTGGAGCCTCAGCTAGAGAACTCAGGGCCAGAAGTGACCTGTACAGTTTTGGTCTAACACCCACATTTTTACAGAAAAGAAAACGGAGACACAGAGGTTAACTTCCTTGTCCAGGATGACTGAACTCTTAGAGGTGGGACTAGAACCCAGGCTCCTGACCCCTAACCTAGTGGATTTCCCACCATATCATGTCATCTCTACAAAAATCTAAGGTCTAGGGGCATACTAACTGAATTTGATCAAACGGAAACAATTCTCCCTTCAGCTAGCGACTGATACAGGGTTGGCCCCAAAGTCCATTAGTTTTTTTCCATGTAATGGCTCTAGTAGTGCTGTTGTCTTTAACTTCATTAGAAGCAATTTTGTTAGATTGTATTGTGGCAGCTGTCATATCAGCATGAATTAAAAAAAAAACTGATCAAAACTGGTAAATTTTTGTACAGACATTTTAATATAGAAGGTAGAAAAAATACGTAACATTTTTGGCGTATCATGCTTTAGTATTTCAAGAAAGGTAAAAGTGCAGCTGAAACACAAAAAAAGATTTGTACACTGTATGGAGAAGGTGCTGTGACTGGTGGAACATGTCAAAAGTGGTTTGCAAAGTTTCTTGGTACTATTGACGTTTTGGCCAAACAATCCTTTACTATGGGCTGTCTTAGGCATTGGAAGGTGTTTGTTTAGCAGCACCTCTGTCCTCTACCCACTAGAAGCCAATAGTGAGAGACTGCCAACATACTCAAAGTATCCAGATCGGTAAGTTATCAGTGAAAATGAAAAATGTGCCTTTTATTGTATGAAAAAAAACGTAACAGACTTTTTGGGCAACCACTATTTCACACCTTACATGTATAAATTCCTGATTGTTTTCACAGAGTGAATGCTCACTATTTCTAATTAAGTCAAAGAATCCATGAACTACGCAGGCAAAATTATAACCAACATGGTCTAACTCTGATTCCAGTGTCTTTTCCTCTCTGCCGTGATACTTCCAATGACATGCTTTCAGACGAAACAAACGTGGAACACCAGGATCACTGACCAATCATGAGTGTGACTCCAAGGGTCGTGTGACCAGCAGAGCCCAGAGAAGCTTCCACCGCAGAGTACAGCCAGCCCATGAGGTTCATGTTTACTGTGCTTCCCTGGAAAAGAGCAGACACACAGGACTCAGATCAAGCAAGAGATACATTTTTTTAAACCCTAAAAGGAAAAAACGGACAAAGATAAAGCCACAGATAAGATTACCACACACAAAAAATACCAATTTATAGAAAACGCTAGTATTCAAAATTGCACATTACATTAATAACTTCCTAGTGGACAAAAAAAAGGAAACACAAGTTACAAAATTCCCAAAGTACCTATGGCAAAATAAACATTGGTTCAGAAAAGGTACAGCTTTCCTGGTATTGACATCTAAAAAAAATTCATCTACTGACTGTCCATAAGAAGATGGTAAAAGTTACAATGTTCTCATTCATTTAATCATTCATGCAGCAATTATTTGAGCCCTGATTACATGCCAGTCACTGTTCTAGGTTTTGGAAATATAGAACAGAGCAAAAAGAACCTTCAGCTTTCACAGGTCTTAGGTTTTAGTGAGGTAGGACAGCTGTCCCCAACCTTTCTGGCACCAGGGACTGGTTTTTCCAAGGGGGGCTGGTGAGGAGGATGGACAGAACTGGGGAAAGGAAACAGAGCTCAGGAGGGGGTTAGGGGGGTGACAGGATGCTACCAGTCCATGGCCCCAGGACCCCTGAGGTAGAAAAGGTAAAATACGTAGTATATTAAATAGTGCTTAAAGGTTCTTGACAAAATAAGGGAAAAAATAAAGCAGGGAAGGAGAATATAAAGGGGTGGAGACCTCACTGAGAACGTGACTTTGGAGTAAAAACTGGAAGGAAGTTAGCTGTTAGGACATCTGGGGGAACAGCATTCCAGGCATAAGGAACAGCCACTGCACAGGCCCCGAGACAGGGGCTGCGCAGCTTTCTGAAGGAATGGCAAGGAGGCAAAGCTGGAACAGTGTAAATAAAGAGGCAAGAGGATGAGATGAGGTCTCCAGAGAGGAAACGAAAAAGGCGGGGGAGGGGGGGAGCTATAGGTCACAGTAGGATTTTGGCTTTTACTTTACATAAGAAAAAAAGCCACTAGGGTTTTGATAGATAAGTGGCAATCCAAGCATGCTGTAACAGACCCACTCTAGCTGCCACATCCAAACAGAAACAGATACAGAAGCAACGACATCATTAGGGAGCTATGGCAATAATCCAGAACAGAGATGATGGGTCTTGGACTAGGGTGGCTAGGATGTGACACTGAGAAGTGGTGGGAATATGCATATATATTGATGGCAACGCTAATATGGTTTGCTAAAGAAAAAATATGTGGACCCTGGCAGTTGGTTGGAGTATTGCCCCAAAAGGTTGTGGGTTTGATCCCCAGTTGGGGAGGCAAACGATCGATGTTTCTTTCACACTTATGTTTCTCTCTCTCTCTCTCTTAAAATCAAAATATCCTTGGGTGAGGATTTAAAAAAACAAACAACAAAAATGTGGAGTGTGGGGAAAAAACAAAGAAAGAGATCCAGATGACACCACAGTTTCTCCCTGATCAACTGGCAGAAGGGAGTCACCCACAGCTGAGGGTGAGAAAACTACAGCACGAGCTCCTCTGGGGGGCTCCTCTGGGGGACGGCGAGTAGAACATCGGGGCTGGTTTTGGCCACAGCAGGCTTCACGTGCCTACTAGACATCCGAAAGGAAACGTCAACTAGGAAGTTACATATACCAGCATGGAAAGGCCTGGACAAGTGATGTACATTCAAGAGCAAGGACATGCTGTTGAACCCTTCAAAGCTACATAAGCTCACCGAGGAAACAAGCGTGAAACGAAAAAAGAAGCTGGCTAATGCCCAAGCCCTGGGCGCTGCCACATGCACAGACGGAGGAGACTGAGAGTGAACTAACGAAAGACTAGGGAAGCAGCAGACCGAAAGGCAAAGGAAAACGCTGAGACTGCCGTGCCCCGGAACCCCAGAGAAGACGAGGGAGGGGGATGTCAACTGTGTCGGACGCTGCTGAGGAGTCGAACGCTGGACACGGAACAATGAGGCAGCCGGCCGAGCTCTGGCTCACTCCCCCTTCTCCTCAGGTCTCCCCGCCATTCTAAGAAGCCCCTGAGATTCCTTTCTAGACTTGGGGCTCCTCGGTACCTGGCTGAATTGATTATAACAAGTTCATGAGCACACAGAAAAGAACTGAAAGATCCCTAGTAGCTACAATGGTGCCAATGAAAATGGGTCTCACTCAACTGATCTGTGCTTTGAGAAGTTACTAGACAATGAGATCCACAAATTGCCAGACATATCCTGACTTGTACAAGATACATAATGAAATACTCCAAATACCCTTGCAGATACAATTTAGAAAACATAGGAAACCATACTAGTTATCAGAGAATTGTCAATTAAAATATTTAGGTGTTTCCTATCAAAATGGTAAGACTTTTTAAAGTAATAGTAGCCTGTACTATCAAAGCTATATTAAAAAGGATCCTCTCATAGTCCATAGACTGGGATGTAAATATCTGAGAAAGTAATGTGAGAATATGTCTCAACAGTCCTAAGAATCCCCATCAAACCCTCTGACTCAGCAAGCCCATTTCTAGCCACCTAGCCTAAGGAAACAAAGATGCAGGCAAGTTCTACAGAATCTCACAACCGCACTGTTTACAATAGTGAAAAATTAGAACCTACATGTATAAAACTCTGTTATATACTTCCTATAATCTTACATTAAAACTTTTTATCCAGGATTTCTTCTTCCCTAAGATTATGTTACAAGCATTTTTGTGCCATTTATTAGTCTGAAACCTTGATTTTAATGGCAAATTTTTTTTAAAAAGCACTCTATTCATACGAGTTTATGAAGAAAAACATTAATGGGATGTGGGACTGCCCAAACCCCTTACCCCCCTTACAGGCTGCATTAATACAGGCACACTGTTGTCCCTTGGGTACCCTCCATCAGACCAAACCAGGAACGTCATGGTCATTGGTTTTACATGGGAGTCCGTACTGGACTAGCCACCTGCGGTAAGTCCAGAAAGGCGTGAGCACCATCGCCAGGGAGCTGAAATCCATGCCATGTGGCTTGGACAACCACAGGAAATGAGTGTGTCTGACCCAGAACTGAAGAGCTGTCTTCATAAGCAAAGTGCTGGTGCACAGGAAGGAGGTGAATGTTAGCTACAGAGGATAAGAGTCAGAGCAATCGTGCTGTCAGATTTCACCTCTAACGTGAGGTCTGAATGTCATCGAGTTCATTGAGTGGAGGAGCTGCCCCATCCCAGAGTGCACTTCTGATCACCAAGAATATCATAACCGTATGTGAAGACTTCATAGCAGGGATGCAAAATGGGTAAGAAATTAGACAATGAAACCTATTAAAATTCATTCCAATGCTCAGATTCTCTGAACTAATGAATGCTCAGTTAGCCATTTTAGACTGTTTCCTAAGTGAATAAGGTTAGAAGTGCCTTAATTAAAATAAGATAAGTGCTATACTATAATCTAGAGAAATATATTAAAAACCAATACCTAACTTGTCAGACACCCAAACTTCATCCTAGAATTCTTAGGGAATAACTAAGAGTCAATCTTTTGCTTCCTGTTTGGCTTCATTAGGTTTGTCACACTTACAATTCTAGCCATGCTGAGCTGGAGTCCAAACACCAGGTTTAGTTCTTTGCCTTTAAACCAATTCACAGCATATGTGTTCTGGGCAACGGCTAAGGACTCCCCGCCGATCCTAAAAATGAGGAAAGGAAGAAAAGTGAAGCTTTTAAAGAAAGGCCACAGTTAGCAAGGCAGCAAGCAGGTTTAAACCTCTGACCCCTCCTATCAAAAGGTGGAGTCTCTGTCTCCTCCCCTGAACTGAGGAGAGCCTGTGACTGCTTGCACCAATAGAATATGGTGAATGTGACGCTGGGTGATCCCAAGCCTGGGTCACAAAAGATGACCTCTGTTTTTTCACTCAAACACTCCCACTTGGAGCCCTGAGCCACGGTGGTAGAAGCCCCACTGCCCTGAGTTCGCCATGCAAGGAGGAAGCCAAGCCACACAGAGGCCACACTTGGGCACTCCAGCTGGCAGTGCAAGTCTTCAAGTCATCCCAGCCCAGGGGACATGCATGTGAACCAACAAGTTTTCAGCTGATTCCAGCCCACACAACTTTCCAGCTGAGGCTCCAGACAGAAGGTGCACAGACAAGTCGTCCACGCTGAACCCTTCCAAATCCCTGACACACAAAGTCCACTGCAAAGCTCCGGGGAAGCCGGTATGGTGCAACAGTGCCCGTGACAGGCAATGGAAGGACTCTGGGTCACCACATCACCATCTATGCTGTATAAAGTGTTCATGTGAAGGGTGAGCCATACTTTGTGAAAACTTAAAAATTCACTTTTTAGGCCAATACCTGCCAGAGTCAACATTCCCTCCTTCCTGGGTTTTAACTCTCCTTCTGTAAGTTCTACATATTGACCACCCCCCACCCCCAGGCCTTCAGTTCGAGCTGCTTCTCCGCCATATCCTCACACTGAGCCTCCTTCACCACTCCGTCCTAGCTCAGAAATAGCTGCCCTCTCTCCTATTAATCCAAGTCCACGAAGCCACTTCTGACCTCAGCTTCATCTGAATCCCCTTCTGTTTTTATATGCATTTTATTTCCTTCTCTCTCACTTAGAGCAGTTTGTAGAGTATGTCACCTATGTCTACATGTCTCTGGTACCAGTGAAAAGACTAAGTTACACTCAAGCTAAAGACTAAGTTCTGTCACCTGTGTCCCCCCATGTCAGGAAGCCCAAGGCTGCGCTCAGAATGGGTTTACTGAACCACACTGAAATCCACGAACAGCAGTCAGTCTACTGGTATTTTGCTCATTCAAGCCTTTTCAACACGGTTCAGAGGACCTGCACACCGCCCACTGGGCTACAGCAAAAAGTCCATAAATCCCCAACCTGGAAATAGGTGGTCAATACTAGAATACACTATACTACAAATGAGGTTTAAATCATAGTCTTTGATATAACAAAACAGCAAAACACCTAGGAAAAATATCATTTCTAGAGAACTATTTAATATTCATACCCCACAGAGAGTTAACTGTGGCCACTTGAAATTATTGCTTCCTTTAAAGGAAAATTAAGACAACTAATGAACAGTCTTATGTATATGTGGCTGCATTCCAAGGACTTGAAGTAATTCTCCATTAAGAGACAATAATGTATTTTCTGTAAGTCCTTCATAAAATGAGAGCTGAACACTAAAATATGTTAGGATAAATGAAATGATGCATAACTTACCCAAACACAAACCTGCCAAATTCCATCAGCCAAAAAGCATTAAATATTCCACCAAGAGCAAAAATAACCTATAAAATAGAATATAATATAGAATCGATGAAAAGTAAATTCAAAGTATTCAAAAGAAATAAGTAACTTATGATGAATCACAACTTCTACGGTAACTTTAATATTCTTTGTTAGTAAATCTGTAAAATTAAAACATTAATGTTCATTGTCTCAATCCTTAAAATAGATTATGCGTTATACTACTATATGGGCATTTGTGGACCCCACTTAATTAAATTAGACATTCATTAAACACATCTTTGCTGGAATTAGACAAGAATTCAAGTTACTATCACTTAGTCAACAAATGGTTTTGCCTTCCTTACCTGTCCAATGCAAACAAAGCAGCTAAAAATAATGGTGCCCCATCTGTTGGAGAGAGGGAGAAAGTACATAAGTTAAAAATATGTCGGTCGGTCAGTCAGTCACCACGTCTTTCAGTAACGTTCTCTTCGACCCCTCTGCGCTCCCTCCAAGGACAGAGAAATGAGTGCTAGTCTGCCCCTGAAGTCAGCAGCTTCTCCTAGGCTGAATAGTAACCTGGAGAAGTCTGCACTCTGAGGGGGTTCCTGAGGCTTTGGTAACGACGTGTGTCAGTTTAAACCATTGTCACTCTGAAATAAAACTTATTAAGTAATCTTCAGGTACCCAGGGTTCTCATTTTAAAATGGACATTCTTTATAAAATTCCTATTAAGATTTTAAGATTAATTTAGAAGCCATGCCAGATTAAGTCATTTTAAATGGTTACAATTCTTGATAACTAAAAACTTTTTTTTGCAAGCAGGGTTTTCTTTTTTATTGCAGGGTAAGTTATATTCGGTGAAAATCAAAGACCAGTTTTGCTGGACACAGAGTATCTTCCACCTCAGAAAGTCGCCCTGCGCTCCCCCCTCACAGTCAATCTCTCCCCCATCCAGAAGCAACCACTATTCTAATTTTCTTCATTATACATTCATTTTGCCCATTCTAGAATTCCATGTAAATGGGATTATACCAGCATATACTTTTATGTGTCTGGCTTCTTCCAAATGCAAAATATTTTTGAGATTCTTCCATGTTGTCACCTGTATCAGATCATGTTAATACAATTACAAATCTGTTTACCTGAACATTCTACACTTTGAATATCTGATGTTTCCCCGAAGTAGTAAAATGCTGGTACTAGAAGAGCCCTTAAAGAGGACAGGAGTAAGCCACACCTCTGAAATCCCTCTCACCACCCTTGTGAAAGGGCCACACCACCTTCAGCAAACTTCACCACTGGCATACTCACTATGGCCCCAAGGCAATTCGTGGCCCACCCTGTGAACTTGGGCGACCAAAGTCCACAACCATACTAAGTGGAATCTGTCCCCCTGAAGTTTCCAGCTACTTCTATCCCTTTAGATCAAGCACAATAAATTTAACTCCTCCTTTATACACTAACTCTTCAAAATTTTTAAAAGTTAGTGCCCACGACTAAACACTCAGAGCTTCTTCAATTCTTTTCCACCGGACATGGTTGGGAGACCCTTCACCAGTCTGTCCTCTGCCTTCTGGAAACATTCCCTGTCCGCATCCTTCTTGAAGTCTCTACTAACAATACATGCACAATCCTAAGGATAAAAAGTGACAAAGCTTACAGGGTTATTCCTTCCTCAGTATCTGATAGAAGTAGTCACAGAAGTTCAACGCCCACAGAAAAGCAGAAAGAGGAATTCTCACTGGGGAAAAGCAAATACTACACATGTGCTAATTACTGTGCACCCATCTCTCGATCCTCATAACCACTTTGCAAGACAGGAATTATTACCCATCTTCTACCAGTGAGGAAACTGAAGCGCAGGAAGCCAGGAACAAACAGCTACGAAGAGCTAGGAAGCTGAGCACGTGGCAGCGATGGGATTCAGCCCGCAGCCTGCCTGATCCCAAATGAGGACGTAACTGAGCTACCTCATTTCATGAGTCCCAACCTTCACTGCAATACCTACCTAGTTTCAAAAATCAATTCCAGAGATATTTTAAAAACCTTAAAAAAAAAACTAATGTAGACTATCACAGCCATACACAAATTTTATTCAGTTCAGAATTTCAGAATTTTATTCAGTTCTTTCTAGAAACACCTTTAGTTCTGTGTTTTTCTAAAGATCAGATTTTACCCATAGGTGAGATTTTTTTCAAGCTTACCGTATTCCAAATACGCGGTCTATCAAAAAGCCACCAAAGAAACACAAAACTACATTGGGCCAGGAATACCAGGCATACAGCAGCATGAATTTTGTGGTATTCACCTGCATATCCTATATGGAAAGAAAAGATAATCAAACCTCAGTGCTTGAATGTCTCCAATCTTGACCAATTCAGTTCTTGACCAAGTAGTAGTTCATGGAAAAAAAATGTCTTGGTTGTTTAATGAAACTTCCATTCTCGACCTGACAACCCTTTCATGCTGGAACCTGTATGATCAGTCACTTATAATTCAGTTTTCAAACAAAATCACTTCTCGAACAGCCTTCTAGAACAAATTAAGTTTGAGAACCAAGGTTCCACTGTAAAACTATTTTTTCCAAACAGTTAAGCTTAGTAACTAACAAGTCAAAACATTTTTGTTCTGTGTAAGGCAGGAGTTTCTTAATCAGGTGTAGTCAATTAGCTGCTCTGGGATTCTCATGGTAGCCATAGCCCCTGCCTCAGACAAAGGTCACACCTGGGAACTTCTGGCATCCTCAAGCCATTTCACAGGCTTTGTGGAGCCAGGATCACTCAGATCTCCCACTATGGAGACCATCTCCGTCTGCACCCGCCTGTATATATCCTATATTCTTATTCCCCTTATATTACCTGCACTGGGGCTCCCCGCCACACAGAAAAAAATAATCTGAGCCTCCCCCCCAGCTAACATGTACCTTCTTTCCCTTTCACTCTAGATTGTGAAGCAACAACCTATTCATGTCTCCCTGTCCAAAGACAAAGAGACCATCTAAATGCAAAAGACATTGTAACTATCCAATTCATTTTTACAAAACCAGACTAAAAATACTGACTAATGAAAAATTCTCTGCAAACAGTATCCGCATTAAAAAAAAAATAATGCCCTGGCCTGGCTGGTGTGGCTCTGTGGATTGGGTGAGGGCCTGCAAAACAAAAGGTTGCAGGTTTGATTCCCAGTCAGGGCACATGCCTGGGTTGCAGGCTGGGTCCCCAGTGCAGGGCTCACGAGAGGCAGCCACACATTAATGTTTCTCTCCCTTTCTTTCTCCTTCCCTTCTCCTCTCTCCAAAAAATAAATAAATAAAATCTTTTTAAAAAATTAAAAAATAAAAAACAAAGTAACAAGAAAACACACTTAAAAGTTATCCTTTCAAATTTGTCATTCAGATGATCACTCAATGGGAGAATGAAAGACAAAAATCTGCTAATACTTTTTGGAATACAGTAGAAAAAGCACATAATTATTTATCTCAGTTGTGACACCATATCAAGTTAGAAACAAGTGCTATATATGAATTTTGTGCCCACTCCTTGCCACACTCAGATTTGGTGACTACAGATATT
Source organism: Phyllostomus hastatus (assembly GCF_019186645.2). NCBI lineage: Eukaryota > Metazoa > Chordata > Mammalia > Chiroptera > Phyllostomidae > Phyllostomus > Phyllostomus hastatus. Next base: position 13,507,958 of record NW_025333977.1, on the reverse strand, counting down.
AAAATGGACTCACTGAACAATGTTGCAGACTACATACAACCAGAGAGCTGATAAAGCCTCAACAGCTACCCCTCCTCTAAAGAGAACGAAAGTGAAAAATCAACTTACCCGTTTAACCTGAGTCTGAAGGGCAGCAGGATTATCATAGCAAAAATAGCTACCTAGAAAAAGGAAGAATGAATATTTTCTAAGTAATAATACTATCCATAACAGTTTTAAGTTGCAACTACTCAAATGGTGATTTTAAGTGTTTACACTAGGGGTTTGAGGACTGACACTGTGGAAACTTTTTTGACCATTTCCTTGCCCCGTGTTATTTTCTAAGTTGTAGCCAAATGACCCAGAGAACACATGCCAAATCATTTACAAATCAGTGTGCATATACTGCAAATATTGAGAACCTGGATCAAGAAGTTAACCAATAATTGTTCTTCCATTTAATTTTCACAATGTTTTGTATGTCTATTATCACTTTAGCATCTTCATGAAGCACTGTACTTTCCTTTTTCAAAGTTAACAAAACACACACATGCTAAAAATTTCACAAACACCCTCTGCAATTTCCTAGTAATGTTACCTGAGATCACCACTTATCTTGAGAGCAGAGGAATGGAGTTTAACTACTCTAATATTTGAAACAAGAGTTCTGCCCTGGTCAGTATGGCTCAGTTGGTTGGATACTGTCCAGTAAACCTAAAGGTTGCAGGTTCAATTCCCAGTCAAGGCACATACATAGGCTGCAGGTTCAGTTCCCAGTCCAGGCGCATAGGAGAAGCAATCAATCAATGTTTCCCTCCCCCTGTTCTCCCTCCCTTCCTCTCTTTCTAAAAATTAATAACCACTCTTCAAGGGAGGATAAAAAAAAGAAATAAAGGGTTCTAATTCTACAAACAGAATGCCCCAAATAAAATAATTTAGTGAACAGTGCCAGAAATGAAGAAATATAAAATAAAGTTCTAAAGCATTAAGTAAAAACATAAAATGTCTGTTGGTGGGTAAGAGAGAAGTGGACAAAGGTTTAACATTCATTCACTGAGATTTATTTTAAAAGTACTATAATTGCCAGATTTGTGGTAGGCTTCAACATAACACTGCCTCCATTTTTTCAGTTTGTAAAAGTACACATCAGAAGTTACAGATTCAAAAGAAAACTCATTAGAAGGTATGCATCTGGCTTCTGAAACCCAGGAAAGTAAACAAAGTTTATCAAAAATGATCTGTTTGAATAGTGACAATTTTAAGTGTTTTATCCTGGTCTTTCTTGTTCCTAAACCAGCAACTTGTGGTTCCTGCTTTAATTGCCGCTGTAAGGGGCACCACTGCCTTGACTTAAGGCTAATGGATGGGCATCACCTTTCCAAAAGGGGGCGGGGGGACTCAACAGGACTGGCAAAGAAGCTAAAACCTACTTATGTATCCCAGCAGTACCATCAAGTTATCTACCACAATGTTCCTAAACTCGTTGATTACACCGGTTCTGACAAGCCTCCTGCAAAACACATCACTATTCTCATACCAAGCTAATGCAGACATTAGAATGTTGCTGAGTAAGTTAGTTGCTGGAACACAGGAAGATGTTCTAAAAATTATCTCAAGAAATGTCTCCAGAGTCATCAAGATTTCATAAATGAAACCAACCACCGCCAAGCCAACCATAAGTGCAATCCCGTGTGATTCCTTCAATGTGGCAGAGCAGTAGAGTTTGGGGACGCAACTACTCACTGAAGCTGTCAGCAAGACACACTCATACAATTCCCAAAAGAGTGTGTGAAGTTAATGAGACAACCAGTGAAACTTTTTTTTTTTAAGTCTTTTTCATGCGTCCGGGAGAAGCGAGGGTGGGCGGAGGCAGTTCAAACTTCAAGAATTCCTTCTGAACCAAGGGCTAAGAGAGGAAACAACCACCTAAAAGATGCCTCCCTGTATACGGCTGCAGGAAGTGAGTTGCCAACTTCTCGGAGGAAAGGAGTCGGGAAGGACCAAACTCACCCAGCTCTGTCCCTTTACCCCCACCTTCGGAACGCCACTGGCTTGAATGGGGCCCCTGAGGGAAAAGGAGAAAAGGGGGGCTTGGTGGCACCAGCGTGAGCTGATCTCAAGGCTCGGAGACAGTCACAGATTCCTTGATCATCCGCCCCACCCGACCCGGCCAGGCGGCTCACCAAAGCCGAGGAAGCACATCAGCGACAGCACCAAAAGCCGGTGCGCCAGGCGACGGGGGTCGCAGAGAGCCGGTGGCGTCCCTCGGGGGTCGGGGACCTCGGGGGCATCTCTACTGGCCTGGTCGGGGCCGCTTGTCAGAAGCCCCCGTGCTTCCTCCTCCTCCTCCTCCATTGTGCCGGCGGGAGATAGAGAAGCGTGAGGGCTTGCAACACCAGTACCAGGAAGGATCCAGTATCCCGCAGCCCAGGCAGTGCTGCGACCACATGACCACGGCCGCTCACGTGACACTGGGGCAGGTCACGCAGGGCCGCGCTCACGTGATCACGTGATGGGCAGGGCCAGCAAGGAAGACGGAGAGGCGACGTGTGTGCTCCCGGGGCAAGCTCTGTTGGTGGGATTGAGGTCCGTGGGGTTCCACCCACGGCCTTCCAGCGCTTACCGCGCTGTCCTTTCGTTTCCTGACCTCTCTGCAAGTACACCTTATGCAGACCCAGTGCCTCATCCCCCGGAGAAAGTGCGCGCCTCCCATCCGGCTCAAAGGGATCTCCTGCGCGATCCGACCTGCGTTAAGGGCACGGAAACAGCCAAGGACCTGCGCTAAGGCTCCACTCGCCTCGCAGCATTGCTCTCCGCAGCCTCTTTGGCAGCTCTTAATATTCACAGACTCCACTTAGTACCTTCTGCACAGTGACCTCAGAACACACGGTTTAAGTTGGAGAGATCGACAGAAACTGATACTTAAAAAAAAAAAAAGAATGGTTGACCCTGATGAGAATAACGAGAGAAATAAGCACTAAATTCTGTAGAACAGGTGAATAGTTCCTTCCTTGAAGGAAGGTGGCGACAGAGAGCGTGGGGAGCCTTTGAAGTGGATATTAAGCTAGGGTTAGTAAGAATCAGCTTGTTAGTCATGGTTCCTATTTGAAGGGGGTTACGGGGAGTGGAGGGAGGCCGTTAGAAGGGATAGTAAAGACGCCGGCATGACACGGAGCTGGATGTGTATGAGATGAGAGTAGAAAGCACCAAATCTGATCGTGAGAAGCCATGCAAGGATTTTGAGCAGATCAGCGAGATGAAAAATTTGTGTTTTAAAAAATTCGATCTGGCAACATCTCCCTACCCACACTTTCTGGGAGTTTCCAACCATTGCCAACAGAATGGTGAGGGTGACAAACCCTGATAATTAAATAACCATGAGGATTATTAGGTTTTAAGAAGGTGGTAAGGGGCCTATACTAAGGAAATACATATGAAGCAAAGGAGACAGAGTAAGTATGTAGGAGGTGAATGAAGATGACTTTGTAAATATTGGCACATGAGGTCTGAAAACAAAGGAAGAATTTGAAAATGTCTCCCAGATTCCCAGCGTGTGCCTCGGGATTTTAGCAATTAGTTTATGTGTGCCATGAGATGAAAAATTTGAAAATAACTGACCTGGTCTATGAATTTTTAAAATGTTTCCTTTGCCAACTGGCACAATGTTAAGATTGGTCAGTAGATGGCGCAGGAGAAACATCTCAGGTGGGAAGTGTTTTTGCCTCCAGTTTTGTGCTCCCTCCAGAGCTTTGGCTCCTGTGAGCAGTCTCTCCAGCGCTGGGTTCCTGCTGCGCAGGTGGCTTTTTTTTTTTTTTTTTAAGGAAAGTAAATAAGAAACCTACAGCTTACTAGAAGAAATAAGTCTATAAAGTACTTCACAGTATGATAACACTTATAGTAAAGGTTCCTCTGAAATTTAAAGTGAAAGAAAAAGAATGAAAAAATTTAAGCTACATTAATTACAATAGCCTGTTGGAAAAACAACAATAGAAACAGGAATGTGAGCGAATCCCTACAGAAGCTGGGTAGATTCTACAGTTTGGGAAATAGTAAGGTCTTTCCTACTCTAACCCTGAAATTTAGATCAATACACACCCATGTCAAGCAGATCAGTGTAAAATCTTGGAAAACTTACTAGACTCTGGTCCACCTGCTGTCATCTATTGAAGCGTGGTTTGTCTGAACGCTACAGCGTGGCCAAGTCAGTGTGCTTCAAGTCAGACACCTAGGCCCAGACACATTTTTACTATCTCACTTTTATCTATCTATCTACCTACCTACCTATCTATCACCATCGATCTGATCTGCCATAATTAGATTGCATTAGTGAGTAGGTCAGAAGAGCAGACCAGAGGGAGGCAGAGACGTATCATACGTAGCTTGAAATGTCCCATCCATCACTACCATTCCTGATTCACCACAAATTTTTAGCACAAAAAAACCTAAATTACCTTTTGACCCTGAATTAGGTCAAAAACAGCATTAGTAAGTTGTTAAAAGTTGTTTCTCTTTGCTTATTGATATATCCTGAAAAGTACTTCTGATCAATTTGTATAGACCTTACTCATTCCTTTTTTTTTACCAGAATACCTGTAAAGTACTATATTGTGTGTATACACTATAGTTTATCCAGCCACACTCCAATATAAACTAAATATTAAGGTTTTTGTATTTTTCTATTATAAATCATGTTGCAATAAATAATCTTGTGCATGTATTTTTATTGCTGGGTCAAAGGATAAATGCAAATATGGTTTTGTTAGCTATTCCCAGATTTTCCTTTAGAGGGGTTGTAACATTTTGCATCCGGAAAATAACTGTTTTCCAACAACCTCACCAAGAGAATATATTGTCAAGCCTTTGAGTTTTTGCCAATCAGGATTGGCACATGTGGCATAGATTTACAAAAACTAACATGAAGAAATGTGCCTAAAAGTGGGTATAAATTTTTTAAGATAGAAGTCATTTGTTTTGGGGTAGATGTATTCAGCTGTTTAGCATTATCTGTCTCCAAATGTTTTCTTTCTCTGTCATTCAGCAGGGGTTAAGGTCCCTCTCACAGAGGCTGCTTGGCCAATGGGTGTCACTCTAGTGCTGGTTTAAGAGAGAGTTTCTAGAACAACCCTCTCACTTCCTATATTTTAGGGCAATAACTCTTTTAAAATTCCCTCTATGTGTTCATTACATAAACTGGTCAAAGTTTTAAAGGGATAAATCTTCTTTTGAAAAGCCCAAGACTAATATGCTTAACAGGAAGGAGTTTCATAAAGGGCTAAAGAAACTCTATTCAGCACTTTCTGATTTAAACAGCGTGTGGTCATTTTGATTGATCAGATTACTAAAATTACCTAAATTAAGAAGTAAATTCATGAGCAGTGGTAGCTAAACCATGATCATGTGGCTCCTTGATATATGCAGATATTAACAGCGTGGCATTTTTTACCTTAATGAAGGAGTCTTTCTTACACAGGTGCAGGGAACTAGACTTAGCGGACCCCTCCCCACCTGAGGGCAATGGCTTTTTCACCTACAACGACCTCCACATGTGAAGGGCAAACAACTTAGCTTAGCTCTTGCAGTCCCTCCCCTAACACTAAAACTGATCTTTAAATGAATTCCCAACACACGTATGCATTAAAAACAATTGGCAAGGATAATCTTAAGGACCAGAGAATCCCGGCATCATAACTGTGTGGAGTAGAGAGATTATAACAAATTGAGGGTATTGAACTATATCTTCAATATTTATTGTTTGTTTACTTCAAAAAGCAGGAACTTTTGAATAAAAAAGAAAAGATTAAGTTGAGAAAAGGTTAAGTTCACAGAGTTGTGTTATTTGCAATCAATAGCAGGTTATTTGTTATCAAAATTCACTAAATGTCATAGAGATAATACTTTAGTAGATATTTTATCAACAGAGTCCCAGCAGAAAAGTTATAGTATACTCAAATTAGGGTACATCAAAACAGTTCTAAGAGCCTTAATGAAGACCACAAAAGATAAGCTTTAGTTGAGAATAGCCAAACTTCTCGTTTTAAAATAAGCTCAATTTTCAGTAAACATAGCTGTATTAATAAAACTGACAGCAAATAAAACACACTCAGTTCTGGTATCAACAGTGAAATCTCTCCTTATGAGAACCCTTAGCCACATGTGGCTAAGAAATCATCTCCATTCTGAACTTCTCTCCCTGCACTGTGGCAGTCCTGCCACGTTGTCACCCGCAGGCTCAGTCCTGATGGTGTTGTACAGCCTTTGTTCCAGTGGCAGACAGTCCTGAGTTCCTGCTTATGCTCTCATCCCAAGGTCACCTGAAGTGCAGTGTGCAGAGGGAATTCCAGGAGTGTCCTCTTCCTTCCACTCTGCTTGTCAAATCACACATGACCACAGGACTGGCTTGTCTCATTGCGTTGTGAGACACTGTGGCTGCGGTGTGTGCGTCTAATTTAAGCATTCTGAATTTTCTGGCCATGACCTCTCTGTTCTTCCCACAAGCAGTCATAGAGGGAGAGATTTTTCAAATCTGCTCTGTAAATAATGTGCTATTTTTTAAAGGGAAGAATCAACTGTGGATAGTAAAGGATGACAATGAGCTTAGAAGAGTTCCCACTTCATTACCTTCTATTTCTTGAGCAAGAATTTCTATTTTATATATATAATCCATTCATCTGTCAACAGACATTTAGCTTGTTTCCATATCTTGGCCACTGTGAATAATGCTGCAATACAAAATGAGGAAATTTAACTAGGTCCATATGATCCCTTCCAATTTTAAAATTTTATTACCCTAAAAAAATAGTTTGCTAAACCCCTATTAGTAAAACAGTTTAAGTACACAACCCAAATATATGCACATTCAGTTTCAAAATGTACACATGTACCACAGTACCTTAGAGTACTGAACAAACACACACACAAAATTTTAAAGGATGAGATTTTTTAAATGAAATAAACATTGTTTTAAATGTCTCTTTCTGTCCAAATGGGAGGACCACAGACTACAGCAAAGGGAGGCCCTCCTGCATGCTGGGGTCGATGCTCACTCAGGGCATAAGACACAAAGCTCTCCTCTGCACCACTGGGGCCAACAGGGTGTGCTGCAAGCCTCATAGCTGCCAGCACTTTGCACCAAACTCCTAGACAAATGATGCATCTTATAATGCAGGAAACAACCTTCCCCTCCCTGTTCCACCTCCCCTCCTCCAGGCTCCTGTATTTTCACATCTCCCCCAGAATATAAAGCATGCTGGGATGGCAGTTGGATCCAGACTGAAGTTTGTTAAATATCTGCTTAATTATCAATATCTTAAGTCTACACAGAGAGACTTTGTCAATAAGGATAGTGAATGTGATTCCATTTTTTCAGATAGTATTCTTAATCTTAAAATTTTCTGTGTTTGTTTTTTGCTGTTGCGTTTGTTGTTATTGTGTGTGTGTGTGTGTGTGTGTGTGTGTGTGTGTGTGTTTCCCTCATGCTAGGAGAGAAAGGCCTCTCTGCCTAGACTTTCTTGTTCATTTGTACCAGCCATATTATTTAGCTGAGTTAACAAATAACACTAATCTCTGTTCTGTGTTCTAAGACACAGTAGTAGTCAAACAGATGGAGATCAAATTTATAGTTACTACACTAAATTGGCCTATGTGCAGAAGGCAGTTACCATGTCAGGCCTATGCTACTATCCTCGAACACACCAGCTTGCAAGGTTGGTCCTTGGCTGGCATCTGGAAACTTAGAATTCAGGAGGGTTCCCATCCATAAACTGACAAATGTGGCTGACGGTACCAAACTGTACAAAAGATGTGGTTGATACTGAACGTCTGCTTTCCTTCAGGAATGTGTGTGCATCCTAAAGAGTGTTGTGTGATCAGCCAAGGAAAACCGTGGGCACTCATTCTCTCATGGACTTTCATGGTTGGCGACACTTCACATGCATCATCACAACTCACTGCTGGGAGAACTCAGGGTTCCGTGTGGCTCTATTGGGAAAGGACTGTTAGAAGTTTCCTCCAGACTTCACGCAGGGCACCTTATCCCTCTGCCAGGCTTGCTTTGTATCCTTTGTATCCTTTGTATCCTTCCTCTGTAATAAATTATAGCCATGACTACAACTGTATAATGAGTTCTGAGAATCATTGAACCTGGTTGGGCTCCTCACGCCATGGCCTACAGATACTCCCTGAAATAAACTTACCCCACACTTCAGACTATCCTCCGCTAAGGTATTTGAAAAGAGGAGCCTTGGCCAGACTTTTAATTTATTTACAAAAATAAAAATAAGCCCACACATAGTATCTTAAGAATGATAGCCAGAAGCACACCTGCTAGTCAAAGGAAGGCGATACAAATCTGTGACTTTTGCCCATGCAAATATTGTTTTTTCATGACCTTTGGAGCTTACCATGTAAACACAGGATGAACTCAATAAGTGCTTATATGTTTAAAAACATACATTATACAAATAAAAAATGAAATCTTCTCCAAATTTTTCACAATAGTTTCCCAAATGTTTAACTAAACCATCTCTTAAATTAGCACTGGGGAAATTGGGTATTTTTTAAATTACACTGACAACTACCTCTTAGATGAATTAGATTCATTATTTTTGCCAAAGATTGCTCTAACACTGTCTTGAACTAATTGAATTATACCGCCCTAGTTGTAACCACACTGGCATGAGATAATATACATAAAAGTAAGCAGACCTCAAGGGAATTATGCTGAATTAAAAAAAAAAGCCAATCTCATAAGAGTAACAAACTGTGTGATTCCATTTATGCATTTTTTTAAAGTTTTCCAGCCTAAATTTATAGCTTGTGCTGGTAAAATGACTTTTCTGTAAAACGGAGAACTTCAAAAGAGTTGGATAACAACGGTGGGTCTTAGAGAAAGATGGTCTCTTTTAAAATTGGTCCTATTATACATCATTCTTGAAATAACAAAATTATAGAGATGAAGAAAAGATTAGTGGCTGCTGGAGCTGGGAACTGGGGGAAGGAGATGAGTATAAAAAATAAAGTAAACAGAATATGATTATTAATCGGGACTGTAGAAAGATGAAATTCTATATATCATTTATTTGAAAAATATTTATCATTACACATTTGATCTTTTTCATTTTCAACCATATACAGTTTTCACCTTGGTGATGACCTTGCTGAGTGGAAAACATAATATCTTTAATACATGAGTTAAATCTAGGATGATGTTCAAATGGACTGCAGGTAACTGTTTATGTCAATAATAAATACAGTAGATTACTTTTAAAACCGATACTTTGGACTTTTTATTACAGATGCAATTGCTGACTTATCATAAATCAATGTGCTTAAAGTGCCATATGATATCAAATGTTTAGCTTAACAGCATAAAATTGAGCAGAAACTGTAAAACATGTTTTATAGGTGCTATAAAATCCCGGGGCCGGAGGTCCCGCTTTTTTTGCATTACTCTGATCCATCAAGTCCACTGAAAATTCTAGATAGCCAATACACCGAGGAATTGAAAATTGGCTTTCAGAGTTTTACTCATTTCAGTTATTATAACCTCCAGGGACAGCTCTGTTTCCTACCATGAGGAGAGAAGCACAGGCCCCACAGAAAGTCAGAACAACATTTTCTTTACAGTGTCCTGTTACTAAACCATCCTGCGGTATCTGGCTTCTCCCAGTACCGTGCTTGTGGCACCCTTTAGCACCTGAAAAGAGACTAAGTGATATGGCAAGAGGGTAGTCATTTGGGGTTTTTTTCTATTTTATTTATTTTAGTTCTTTTTTAAAAATTATAATTTACTGATTATGCTATTACAGTTGTCTTGATTTTTACTCCTTTGTCCCCTCTCCACCCAGCAACTCCCACTCCCTCAGGCAATCCCCCTACCATTGTTTATGTCCACGGGTTATGGTATAAGTTCTTTGGCTGCTCCATTTCCTATACGGTACTTTACATCCCCATGGCTATTGTGTAAATACCTCTTTGTACTTCTTAACCCCCTCGCCTCTTCACCCATTCCCCCACACCCCCTTCCCATCTGGCAACCATTAAAATGCTCTCTGTATCCATGATTGTCTCTGTTCTTCTTGTTTGCTTAGGTTTTTTTTTCCCCCGGTAACAATATGGGTGTATTTTTTTTTATTGTTGCTCAATTACGGTTGTCCTCATTTTCTCCCCATTACTCTCCTTTGCCTTACCCAACCCCCCCTTCCACTTTCAGTCCTTCCCCCTCCATTGTCTTTGTCTATGGGTCCTCTATACACATTCTTTGACTTGATCCTTCCTCTTCTTTCCCCCATTATCCCCCTCCCCACTCACCTCGTAGTTTTTTAGATTCAATTGTTGATAGATAGGTATTTATTGCCATTTTATTGTCCATAGTTTTGATCTTCTTTTTCTTAAATATATCCCTTTAACATTTCATATGCTAATGTTTTGATGATGATGAATTCCTTAAACTTTTTTCTTGTCTAGGAAGTTCTTTTTTATTTTTTTTATTTTAAAAATTTTATTTATTTAATTTTAGAGAGGGGAAGGGAGGGAGAAAGAGAGAGAAAGAAACATCAATGTGTGGTTGCCTCTTGAGCACCCCCTATTGGGGATCTGGCCTGCAACCCAGGCCCCTGACTGGGAATCAAACCAGCAACCCTTTGGTTTGCAATCCAGCATTCAATCCACTGAGCCACAGCAGCCAGGGTGGAAGTCCTTTATCTGCCTTTTGATTTTAAATGATAGCTTTGCTGGATAGAGCAATCTTGGCTGTAGGTCCCTGCTTTTCATGACTTTGAATATTTGTTACCAATCCCTTCTAGTCTGCAAAGTTTCTTTTCAGAAATCGGCTGACAATCTTATGGGAACTCCCTGTACATAACCAAATTCTTTTCTTTTGCTGCTTTTAAGACTCTCTCTTTATTTTTAACCTTTGGCATTTTAGTTATGATGTGTCTTGGAGTGGGCCTCTTTGCATCCATCTTGTTTGGGACTCTCTGTGTTTCCTGGACTTGCATGTTTATTTCCTTCACCACATTAGGGAAGTTTTCTTTCATTATTTTTTCAAATAGATTTCCAGTTTCTTGATCTTTCTCTTCTCCATCTGGAACCCCTATGATGCGAATGTTGGACTTCTTGAAGTTGTCCCAGAGGCTACTTATACTATCCTCATTTTTTGAACTTTTTCTTTCTTGCTGTTCTGATTAGTTTTTGCTTCCTTATGTTGCAAAACATTAATTTGATTCTCAGCTTCATCCACTCTACTGTTGTTTCCCAGAATGTTGTTCTTTATTTCAATTAGTGTATCCTTGATTTCTGACTGGATCTTTTTTATGCTATTGAGGTCCTCACTAAGTTCCTTGAGCATCCTTATAACCAGTGTTTTGAACTCTGCATTTGATAGGTTGCTTATCTCCATTTTGTTTACTTCTTTTTCTGGAATTTTGATCTGTACTCTCATTTGGGCCATGCTTCTTTGTCTCCTCATTTTTGCAGCCTCCCTGTGTTTGTTTCTATGCATTAGTTAGAGCAGCTATGACTCCCTGTGTTGGTATCATGGCCTAATGTAGTAGTAGGTGTCCTGTGAGGTCCAGTGGCATAGCCTCCCCTGTCACCCTAGCTGGGTTCTCAAAAGTACTCCCTTCATATGGGCTAAGTATACCCTCCTCATGTAATTGAGCCTTGATTGCTGTTTGCAGACCATTGGGAGGGATTTATATGGTAGTCATTGTTTATCCTAAAATGTTTGTTACCCTGAGTAGTGGACATTCATTCATTCAGCAAGTTGAATTACTGTTCCATTTTAAGCACTGCTCAGTTGTTCAGTAATGGACAAGACAGGGCAGAGACAGTGAGGAGAAAGAAATGTGGACTGATATATTGAGAACTTTAGGATATAGAATCAATCAGACCTGGTGATGAAAGGGTATGAGGAAAAGAAGAAGTCAAACATAACATCCCAGTTCTTAGCTTGGCAACTGGGTGGGTGGTGTGAGAAGAGATTGCTCTGTGGTGTGACTGCTGCCATGACCTAGACCCAAGCCAGAAAGAGATGGCTTACCATAAGCACCCTTAGATATTCTGTGGTCATAATTGATACTTTCCTTCTACATAAACCACTATCTCTCCCCTGTGTCCCACAACATCCTGATTCCTGAAACAGGCTATTATCTTGACTTGGTCAAGCATGTAAGACATTTTGCCATGCCTGCGACTGATTGTGTACCAGTACCCATATACATCCTGCATTGTTCTATATAATTCTTTGGCACCTGTCAAGCTAACAGAAAAAATTCACTTTGTCTTTCAGTTACCCAAGATGCATCTCTTATGAAAGTGTCCCTTAACAAACTGTATTAGTTGTCAGACTGGTTTGACCTTCCTCTTTCTTTGTTCTTTCCCTGCCCTCTGTTTATGGAGGTAGATTTTCAGTCTTTAGGGATTTTCCCCAGGGTCCATGTGTACTAACAGCTGGTGTTGATATTGCCTGAGATAGAATACGCAGAAGGAAGCTGGGGCAGTGAGGACACATTGAATCTGAGATACTCCTGGCTGGGTCATCCTGTGGAAATTTCCAATAGCAGCTGGTTATACATATCAAGACCAGAGAACAAATTAAAAGGGGTCAGCTGTGTAAACACCACTGTTTTCTGTTATTGCAAATGTAGTACCTTCTGTTATAAAACTGTGTACCTCATTGATCACTTCAAAGAATTACCTGATTCAGCTGTCCATTTATTTTTTACCCATCCAGCCATTAGTTCCTAAACTTAAAACATCCATTGCTCACCTCAGCATTCAGAAAGTCTGCTACTTTTGTTCTTCAACCTCTGGAACTAAGAACTGAAGATAATGCCTTAGTATGTAGCCAGGGATCAGACAGAAGGAACAGAAACAGTTAGCAAAGAAGTCTATGACAAGTTAATGAAGGGGTAAAATTAAAGAATTAAGAAAATTATTAATCCAGAAGAAGGAAAGAAAAAATTTTAAGTGGAACATAAAGCGGGTGAGTTAATTAGAAAACAAAGAGTAAGATGGTTGCTATAAATTCAACTGTATCAATGATTAATATAAATTAACTAAATAATCCAAGTAAAAGGCTAACATTGTAATACTGGACAAGAATAGATACATTTTAAATATAAGGAACACAGAAAGATTGAAACTGTGAGGAAAATTACAGGTTCTACTCTCAAGAATGCTCACCATGCAAGCATTCACCACAAGGAGCTAGTGTAGCTGTTCTAACATCGGACAATGTAAATTGTGAGAGAGACACATCACTGATCAGGGAGTCAATCCAACAAAAAAATAGCACCCCTTCAAATCCATATATATCCAATAACTTGACTTCAGAATACAAAGGTAAAAAATTGACAGATATAAAACCCACTGAAAGAAGCCATTGATCAAGTTCAAAACTGATCTGAAGAGTAAGTTACTACTAATTCTGAACTCATTATCACAAAGCATCTGACTTGCCTAAGCACTGACTGGACTTGAAATTGCTTCGGGAAGAGTAAGGAAGGGGCAGCAACTGAACAGTGAGCTGCATCCATCCCACCAGATCTCTTACTCATCAAGGCCTTTATAAAACATCTTTAGGCACATCAATTAAAGCACTATATGTAGCTGACAATGTGGTTCAGTTCATTGGGCATCATGCCACAAAGCAAAAAGTCACTGATTCAAACCCCATTCAGGGCATATGCCTGGGTTGCAGGTTCAATCCCCAGTTGGGGGTGTGTTCAAGAAGCAACTGATTGATGTTTCCCTCTCTTTCTATCTCCCTCCCTTCCCCTCTCTCTAAAAATAAATAAATAAAAATTTTAAAAAACACTATGTATATATTACACCTATAAATGAGACTTATGTTCTATCTGCATTTTTCTACATGAATTGTAATTGATGTTCCTGGAAGCTGACTGATGGCGAGGCCAGCATGGCCACTGTTAGCCTTTGTGGTGGACATTGTCTCCCTAATGAGTGCTGGGCCATTCATTCATTATTCAAAAAAAAACACTATTTTTTTTTTACATTTTGGGTTTTTTTATTTTAATTGTTGTTCAAGTACAGTTTTCTGCCTTTTACTCACATCACAGCCCGCCCCCCAGCCCTCTCCATCACCCTCTCATTTCTACCCCCTGCCTTGTTTTTGTCCATGTGTTCTTTATACTTGTTCCTGCAAACCCTTCCCCTTTCCCCCAAAATTCCCTTCCCTCTCCCCTCTGGTTACTGTCAGCCTGTCCTCAATTTCAGTGTCTTGGTTATATTTTGCTTGTTTGTTTGTTTTGTTGATTAGGTTCCTGTTAAAGGTGAGATCATATGGTATTTGTCTTTCATCGCCTGGCTTATTTTGCTTAGCATAATGCTTTCCAGTTCCATCCACACTGTTGCAAAGGGTAGGAGCTCCTTCTTTCTTTCTGCTGCATAGAATTCCATTGTGTAAATGTACCATAGTTTTTTGATCCATTCATTTACTGATGGGCACCTAGGTTGCTTCCAGCACTTGGCTATTGTAAATTGAGCTGCTATGAACATTGGGGTGCACAGGTTCTTTTGGATTGGTGTTTTTAGTGTTCTTAGGATATAATCCTAGCAGTGGAATTGCTGGGTAAAAGGGGGAATCCATTTTTAGTTTTCTGAGAAAATTCCATACTTTTTTCCATAGTGGTTGTACCAGTCTGCAATCCGACCAACAGTGCACTAGGGTTCCCTTTTCTCCACAACCTCCCCAACACTTGCTGTTTGTTGCTTTGTTTATGATGGCCATTCTCACTGGTGTGAAGTGGTATCTCATTGTGGTTTTTATTTGCATCTCTCTAATAGCTAGAGATATTGAGCATCTTTTCATGTGTCTCTGGACCCTCTGTATGTCCTCCTTGTAGAAGTGTCTGTTCAAGTCATTTACCCATTTTTTAATTGGGTTGCTTGTCTTCTTAGAATGGAGTCGTGTGAGTTCTTTATATATTTTGGAGATTAAACCCTTGTCTGAGGTATCATTGGCAAATATGTTTTCCCATATGGTTGGTTCTCTTTTTATTTTAATACTGTTTTCTTTATCCATGTAGAAGCTTTTTATTTTGATGAGATCCCATTTGTTTATTCTTTCCTTTATGTCCCTTGTTCTAGGGGACATATCAGTGAAAATATTGCTGAGTGAAATATCTGAGATTTTCCTGCCTATGTTCTCCTCTAGGACTTTAATGATGTCACAACTTATATTTAAATATTTTAACCACTTTGAATTAATTTTTTTATATGGTGTAAGTTGGTGCTCAAGGTTCATTTTTTTGCACGTTACTGTCCAGCTCTCCCAGCACCATTTGTTGAAGAGGCTATTTTTACTCCATTTTATGTTGCTTCCCATTTTGTTGAATATTAATTGACTGTAGAGAATTGGGTTTATTTCTGGGCTCTCTGTTCTGTTCCATTGGTCTATCTGTCTGTTTTTATGCCAGTACCAGGCTGTTAAAAAAAAACAAACTATTGAAGTCTCTCACTTTCTTAGATACTTAAGATATACAGATCAAAACTATAGGTTCTACTGACAGCCCCATTCTAGAGATGGTCCAAGAACCAGATTACAGTACAGAATGATCAACACAGTGAGAGAGCTGCATAAGGACATGGTAGGGGCCCAGAAGGGAGCACCTTTGCAGAATATAGGGGGGTGAGACTGAATGGGAAGCAGCAGATGACAGAGATGGACATGCAGAGAGAACATGAGTCTCAAAGCAGAGATTTTGCAAGAGGGTGTGAGATTCACCATCCAGAAATGGACAGAAGGAGATGCTGATTGTGAGGGATGAGCAGTCTTCATATCAGGTCTACACCTGTCTCTTTCTCTTTAAACTTTCCTGCATCCCAGACCCTAAGTCTTAAACTGGGGTGCCTCCACTCTGGCCTGTCCTACCCCCAATGTTACCTCAATTCAACATCTATAAACCTTATTAAGTAATCACCCTCCTGCCCCTTAGCTATCTATTAGAATTGAAACTGATTTATACCATGTGAAAGTGTCATGGTCTTACTGTTCCCATGACACCAGCCTTTAAAAGGATGTTTGCTATGGTAGATGTATTTTCAAAAAATAGCTGAAAAATGTTTCTGATCATATATGCTCATCCAGAACCTTGCTGTTCTTTTATTAAGAGGTGGAAGCTATGTCCCTTCCCTCCAAATTGGGTTGGCCTTTATGATCTCTTCAATAAAAAGTTACTTGGAACCACCCACCTGTACTCCTCACCTACCCCTATCCATGTGCGCCATCCTTTTGGGCTGTTCCCTCTCCCATTGCCCTTCTGATGTAGGGCTTTGACCCTGGAATTTATCTCTACCCCTTCTCCCAGGAACTACTCCCTTGCTCTTCTTTAGTCCCTGGGGAATTCTCTTGGGTTCCAGCTACTGTCCTTTCCCCAGAGTGCTCTGTATTTCTGCCTTCTCTGCAGAATCCTTCATAATCTACCTCCAGCAGTTCAGGGAATAAACCCAACCTCTTCTCCTAAGCAGAGGGCTAGGGGTGGATGCGATAATGGGCAGGTTGTTATTAGTGAACACGGTAAGATATTGTCTTGAGATGTTAACCTGTGGGGCTTTCTTTCCCTCCTTCCCTGCACAGTAACCAAGGGGTCTCACTGAAGAGTAAAGTTGATCACAAAGGATTGAAAAAGGGCCAAAAATAGTGT
Organism: Phyllostomus hastatus; assembly: GCF_019186645.2. Taxonomy (NCBI): domain Eukaryota; kingdom Metazoa; phylum Chordata; class Mammalia; order Chiroptera; family Phyllostomidae; genus Phyllostomus; species Phyllostomus hastatus. The sequence goes on along the minus strand of NW_025333977.1, from coordinate 13,491,312 downwards.
TGAGCTCTGTGACTCCCAAACAGCCTTAGAGAATCGAAAAGTGAGGCTCGGGGCATGAACACATGAAGAAACATGGAACAAGCAGGTGGGCTACAGAAATTACCAGGTGTCTGCACCCCACAGACTCCCAGGGAGACCAGAGTAGGTCTTCCCTGCTTGGCTAGAGGAGGGAAGGAACACCTGAGAGCATTCCCTATCACCACCCACCCCCAAGAAGCAAACATCTCCGAGATATTTGCCAAGCTCTATTCATACTCCCCCAAATGGATCCCCACTTCAGTGTTTGAGGACTCTCTGAGCCCCAAATGTTAGGAATACATTCAGCTACAACCCACAAAAAATATGATTAGCAGTGCCTTAAAGGGCAGAGGTTTCTTTTTCTCATGTAACAAGAAGAATAGAGGTGGGCAGTTGCTTTGTAAACATGCAGATACCCCAGGACCTAGCTCCTGAGGATAGGATTCAGTGAGTTGTGGAATGAACTGGGGTGAGGGGTGGTTCTATAATTCCAAAAACCTCCCAGGTGATCCTAATTTGTAAGCACAGGTGGCAGCTACTGTCCTGGAGTTCACTGAACCTGCTGTGCCACCTGCTGTTCTGAGTTTCCAGAATCCTTTAGCTTCCAGAGAAGTCAACAGCACTACCAGTGAACCAGTGATTCATTAACTCATTCACATGTCCTGCAAACAGTAATTGCTAACCTTTTAGCTGGTAGACACCAGCCCAATGAGGCTGGTGAACTGGACCTGGAGCCATGAGGATTCAGCAACACTCTCCAACAGGGGAAATTGCCACAGAATCTATTTCAAGTACTTCCTTTGTCAACTGAAAAAGGATGGGAGTAACCATCTAAGTAAACAGGGTGGATTGAACACCTTCTTTTGATTCCATTTCCCTCTCAGCATGTTATTATAATGTAAAGATTTTGTTAAAGGCAACAAAATCCTCAAGGACAAAGATAAAAGAAAATGCAGTAAGAATGGAGAGTGAGAGATGAACAAAATGCTGGAAACTGGGAAGCAGATGGAGCATGATGAGTGATTTAGAGACCAGGCATGTGTTGCAGAGAGGCAGTGGGAAGCTAACAGATTGCCCCCTAGAGCTCCTGAAAGCCATAGGATTGGACAGCCCAGGAATCTCTCAGAAGGCAGGGAGTATTAGTTAAAAGGCTGTACTAAATGCAGGGGATCCCTAGATTGCTTCTCCACCACACCAGCCAGACACGTCCGTCATATAGCAGGAAACATACTAGAGAAGGGTGTTAAGGCAAGTTGGCATGCTGGACGAATCCTGAGATCCACCAGCAACTTTTCACTGCGGCAGCTGGGAATCCTGGTGGCCCATCTTGGACACCTGAGACAGCAAGCTGGCCTTCTCTTCTCTAGGGAAACTGAGATCCTCAAAGAAAAGACTTACAGACAGTGCTTTTTGGGAATCCTATTTAAACACAGAAATTCAGAGGAGACCAAGTCAGCACACACAGCAGAATAAACTTTCAGGAAAACCATAATTAATCTCTTCAGAGAGGTAATAGAAGGTAATGGCATCAATGAAAAATGAACAAACTAGTCATAGGACACAAGTGAGTTCTCAGTTTTTAAAAAATAGGGGGAAGTGTCGAGAGAATTCAAGCATACTCTATTAGGAAGCTGCTGGAGGTTGTACTCTGCCAAACGGAGGGAGCAAATCAGGAGATGGAGAAACAGCAATCACCAGAGCAGGAGGCCAGTGGGCTCCAGAGGGATGTGTGACAGGTAAAGAAATCAATGATTACCTGACACATTTGAACTATTAGGAGAGATTAACCATTCTGGTAAAGAGTTGGAGGAGCACTAAGGATGGGTATAAATCAAACATTAGATAATTTTGAACTCCATAGGGTGGCGGGGAAGCTGTGTAACAAAGGAAAGGTTACCTGTGTACACTGTGTGCCTTAGATGGGAAAAATATTCACAATAATCACAACAGTGTGAACTTTTGATTTAACCAAAAAATATGATACGATTATGTTGGAAGAATGAGGAGAACAAGAGATCTAAATTCTCATCTTTCATGGGAGGAAGTCGAGTTTATATCTAAATCAGAAAAATCAGTACAGAGGCTGTTATTGAGACACATGGAGAAGATATCCAGGAGCTGCTGCCATGTCAACTGAAAGTGAGACTCGCTTCTCTGACGAGAAGGACTGTGCGGGAAATGGAAATGTCAGACCACAGGGAATTCTGGTCCAAACACCCCAGACTTTTGTGTTTCTTTTCCCCTACTTTGGTGGGTTCAGCCAAAGTTCTCCCTTGAGAATTGCCAAATGTAAGCTCTAAGGAAACAAACAAATAACACACAATGAACTTCACTTGAACCTTGTTTTGTTCTTTGTTTCTAAGCCAAAAGTGTCATAACAAATAGGGAAGGAGCCAGAGCCCACACGGGTATGTGGGGTTTAGCACAGAGGGTCTGTTCCCTGAGCCGCCTGCATTTCCGTGTTTACCAACATATAGAACTGTGGGTGGCTTGAAGACAAGTCACCCAACATACAGGCACTCAGTACCTGTTTGAATGAATGACAGAATCAGCATATGAACAGCAAAAAACCCATTAGTTTTCACACATCGTGAATGCTTAACAAATGTTAGGACCCACACGGTTTCCTTTAGTGCTTCTTTCTGATTCACTTAGAGATTTCATGGCCCGGTATGCTTTCTGCTCTGTAGGAAGTGGGGATCTCCCATATGCACAGGACACTCCAATCTTCAAAGAACTACAAATGTGTTTGCGAAGGCAAAGCACGAATAAAGGAGAAGTTAAACTCATGACCACAGTGGAGGATGGGTGCAAAGGGAAAAGCTACTGTGGACTTGAACCCATAACCTTAATGAGAGGCTGGTGCAGGGAGGTATGACTTTCCCCACACTGGCTGAAAAGTCCCTAGAGTCTTTTCCAAGTATTTTGTTCACAAGGAGATGGGAAAATGGGAAGAGTGTCATGCCATGTGACACTCTTATTGACAAAAGTCAACAAAGAGCAAATCTGTTGGCCTCCTACAAGCATCCTTGTGTTTACCTTAGTGCTTTTCCTGTAAGGCAAAGAAATCAGTGCTTTCTGGTGATGAAATGTCACCAGCCTTTCCTTTCTGCCAGGAGGGCATATCAGTTTGCATGGACATTGTCTCAAAATTTATAATTAATCCCCAAATGGTATAAGTAAGAGTTCTGCAGGTCAATAAAGAAGAAAATAGAAATGAACTTCATAAAATACTAAGATTACTCAAGGTATGGCCCAAAGCCATACCCCCTTGAGCTTTGTGGGATCGTGTTCCCAGGCAAAGTGGAGTTAGCATTGGAGGGAACTCAAACAAAACACCACCCAAAAGCACACAAGGGAGAGCAGGACATGGTAGCTATGATTTCAGAGGCCTCACATCCCTTGAGTCAATAATAATAACAATATTTAGTACTCCTGAGGTGCTTTTGAAACTTTGGAAGTCCCTCAAAGCCCTACCATAGGTCCAGGGCACTGAGTTGCTGAGAAAGGTCATTGCTACAAATATCACGTAACCTGATGTCTTCCATGCTGATGGACAGCATGGAGGGAGGAAAAAACCAACACCGAGTGCCAAGTGTTATGGTCACACCCTCCTCACTGAGCTCCCAGCGTCCACACATACCTGTTCCCATATATTCACAGCAGGGCAGCCAGAGTGTCCCTGTCCAGACACAGTCACGGGACTAGTTACGTCATGCCTCTGCTTAAACATTCAGGCCTCACATCAATCTTAGAACAAAGACCAAATCATAACAGGGTCTTCAGGACTTGGTATCAACTCCTGCCCAATTCACCACCATCGTCTTCTACTTCCTATTCCTGCACACTGGGCAGCCACAAGCTCCACAAGCATTCCACACGGGTGCTTTGCCACCATGGATACAGGCCACTCTTCTGCCAGGAACTCTCAGTACAGACTGTTCCCTCTGCCAGGAACTCTTTCTCCTCTCCACCCCTTTGCCTGTCTCAGTCACACAACAGATCTCAGCTTAAAGATCTGTGCCTCAGTGAACTTTCTGCCCCACACTAGTTTACCTCTCCCAGCACCAAGTACCTTTCCCCTCAAGAATTATCACGATATGTAACTACACAGTCATATGCACAAGTATTTGTGATTAATGTCCTCCTCCTCCACTTAAGCTGCAATCTCCAAAAGGCACAGCCCACATTGGTTTTGCTCAGCGTGTTATTTCCTAATAATGCCTGGCACAGGCACCTCAGAGGCTCTCATTGATGCTTGATGTATGAATAAATGGTAACATGCTGTCCTGTCCTTTATAAGTGTAATATTTGGGTTCACTCCCACCTCTCCAGCACAGGGTATAATCAGCATGCAACTCTCTATCTCAAATACAGTAAAGATTTACTCATATCTTATTCTCTAGAATTTAATAGTATTTTGATTACTTCAATTGATGCATCTCAACCCACCCAAAAGAATGAAAGTCATCACAAAGAACATATATGCATAACTCAGACACACAGGACAGTGTGGTGATGGCCCGAAGGAGGGGGGACAGGGGCTGGGTGGAGGTGGGCAGAAGGGGGAAAATGGGGACATCTGCAATAGTGCCAACAATAAAAATAAAGAAAAAGAGAGAATGAAAATCAGCCCTGATTGGTGTGGCTCAGTCAGATGGGTGTCGTACCACAAAGTGAAAGTCACCAGTTTGATTCTCAGTCAGGGCACATGCCTGGGTTGCAGGTTTTGTCCAATTGTTGGGGAGCATAAGAGGCAAAGACCAATGTTTCTCTCTCACACCCACGTTTGTCTCCCTCTCTTTCTCCCCCCCTTCCCCTCTCTCTAAAAAAATGAATAAATAAAATATTTTTTAAAAAGGATAGAAAGAAAGAAAATCATCAAAGACTCATAGTGCTAAAGGGGATGCATTTATGTTGATTGAACAGTTTAAACATCAGGTAACTGTTAAACAGTCTAGTTAAGATAACTGAGCTTCCTAAATTTTTCTTCTGTTAGAGATCTCCTCCCTGACCAAGAAGCCCAGTCAAATGCCACTTAAATCTGTATTTTCCCTTACAGGCAGAGAAAATTTCTCCTTGCTCTTCGTGGACTCTCCCACTGGCTGGTTGCCTGGGACCTGAAGATCAACCACATGTGGTTGCACGACAGTCCTCATTCTTCACAGAGCTCTCTTCACGGCAGATGCATAGTTGGCCCCCTTCCCTGGAAATAAACTACTGCCATCTCTTGCTTACTTTCTTTATTTGAGGTGGTTTATCTTCTCAGCTTCTGAGCTTTCATGAAAAAGACAAGTTTGTTTGAAAAGGAGAGTAAGGATATGCTGGCTCTGCCGAATATTGAACACACTTTACGGCTGTGGGGAATGAGGCGACTAGTGCCGAGACTCCCATTTCCACAGCCGTGGTCCTTGGGGCAGAGTAACTGGGAAGAATGTGAGATCCCCACAATGCAAATCCGGGACAGAGCCTGCTCAGGGCTAAAGTCCATCACGGCTCCTGGGAGGTACCTCACCCACCTGAGGCTGATTCTAGGCCAAGGCTCCCACTTAAGGATCATTGTCCCAGCTCCAGGATGCCTGGTTTTTCCTGGATTTCCTGGCTTCTCTTGTCTTCCAGCCATTACTCCTTTTATCTGCTGAGCCAAAGCCTTGGTCTCTTCTCTCTCCTCACAGTATCTGTTACTGGCATGTTGGGAGAGTTCTCAATCACCTCAGTGGTGAGACCCAGTTGTTCGCCATTGATATCACCATGTCAGTCCTCAAGGTCAAGTAGTGCTCACTGTTCATCAAACCCAATAGACAAATCTTCACTCCAAGGACAGAAGAGAGATGTTGCCTCTCTGTCCTGGAGAAAGTTGCCCTCACACGCAGAATAGGTCAAACAGCTCTTTACCATCCAAAAAGAGGAAGACAATAAAAGTTAAGCATCCATTTACAAAGAAAGTTTATATTCTGCTTTCTATACCATAACTCATTTAATACTCATGAATACCTCTAGTCCATGCACATTAAAAGGTGGTTATATTCTTTATATTTAAGGAGCTCCTCAGAGACAGAACAGTCATTGTTATTTATATATTGTTGAATGCTCAATTTATTAAACCTACAAGTTTAATAACCAAAACTTTGAACATCAAATTTTCTTACCCATTCAAGCAATAATCATATACTAAAGGACCTTAAATCATTCAAGCTATATTTAAAATTTTAGCATAACTAATTTTTGAATACTTCAAACACAAACATAATGAGTACAAAACCCTTAAAACTATTCTCAAATAGCAACTCAATTCACTTTCTAATTATTCCTGCATGCCTTATGCTTTATCAAGGCTATACGAAATGCAGTACTAGCTATGTGAATACCTTCCAAGTACAGTACAAAGATCCGAGGCCAAATCCCAGGCCAAAAGAAAAGGCCAGTAGTACCACTCAGTGTCCCATTGGGAAAGCCAAACCCACTGGGAAACGTGACTGACTATGAAGCCAGAGACACTAAAATAACCAGTGCCAGGTATTCATTAAATAGTGAGCCCAGGTGGGCAAACAGACCAAGGAATACATTTACATGCAGCTTCTCACACGTATGAAAACTCCATTTATGGCAAAGGTGACACTACAACATAGACCAATAAATGATGCTGGGAGAACTGGATATTGAGTTGGGGAGAAAATTCACTTTTCACACACATATACAAAATTATGGATGATAAAGACCCAATGTGGAAAACATCTTAACACATTTAGAAGAAAATAAAAGGGTATTTTTAGGACATTGGAGTAAGAAAAGAATTTCCTAAATAAGGTATAAAAACACAAACCATGAAAGAAAAGATCAATTTGATTACATTAAACTGAAATATATATAGAAAAAAGTCAGTACATATTAAGTGGAAAAAAAACAAGTCATGGACTGAGAAGAGAAATTTGCAGTACATATCATTGACTACAGCCACAGAACTCCACCTCTTGCCTGCCCTGGGTTTGTTGATGGACGTTCCAATAGATTGGAGACAGGTAAGTGTAGGGAAGGAGTCGGGGCTCCTATTCTCCCCGCAGCTGCAGAGGCCCCCATTCTGTCTGTGACTATCACCCAAAGACCAGAGCTCTTGAAAGAATCCCTCTCCACTTAGCCTCATTGTTGCTGGGTTGCTCCTCTGTCCTATTAGCCTAAGGACACAATGGTCCCACTATTAGTAGTTCTTATGGTTTCCTTAAGCACTGCCCACACTTTATTACACCCACCTCCAACTGCCCAATTCAGGTGTGCCATCTACTCTCTCCTGGGACCCTGACTGGTACGCCTGGTACAAATTCTGCTTTTAACATGGTATCGATCTATTAGGCAGGTACTTAACCTGTTGGACTCAATTACTTCATCTCTAAGTGGTGCTGCCATGAGGATTGATTACGATGATCTTCGTAAGTGCCTCAGCACAGCACCCAGCATAGTGAGCTGTCAGTAAGTGGTGCTATTGTTATTGTGATGAGGGTGTTATTATTGTTGTTACTGCTAACAGACCTCCACTGCTCTCCAGCGATCTGAGAAACACCCAACCAGCTGGGGAAAAAATGCCAAAGCAAAACCTAAGACAAGATAACTAAAACATAATTTGCTATCAGACTTAAGGAACTCCCAGAGTTTTCTTAAGATCACCATTATAATAAATATTGAATACCCTTTACTAAGGAGAATTATAATACGTAGAGTGGTCTTCTGTTCAGTCCAGTATATCTCCTGCAACAAGAGAAGCATTCATTATTTTTAGGTCCAGGCCACACCAATCACTCACATTCCACAGATACCTGCAGGTATATCTGCCACAAAAGTTAGTGATAGGCTTGCAAATGCAGGAATCTATATGCAGCAGCCAACACAAACAGGCAGTGGAGGCTGGCCACCACCCACTCCTGCACCTGTGTGCACCTCTGCTGCATGCAACCCTCAAGGGTGAATTCTGCCAGCCAATGACTGTGAAGTTGGTCCTTGTGTACCTGATGGCACTCATGTCCATGTAGATTGTGCCCACTTAAGTTCAATTTTACACACATATTTTAAAAATACTAGAACTTACATCTTTAATTGGTATGACATACTGAAGTGTTTAAAGAAAAGTAGGCAATGGGAATTGTGGGAAAACAATGTATCAGTAGTAAACACTTGGTCACCTGTCATTTGGAAAGAGATGGAAAATCTTAAACTTTTAGGTATTGTCAAATCATGTATGTCTGTTGTACTTTATTTTATAAAATATTTGCTCCACCCCAGTTATATGTGAATGGTGTCAAAGACCTGTCAGAGTGTTAGGACCTTAGACCACGTGAAGGGAAAGTATGTGGACCCTTCTTGGGGTGATGGACATGATCCACACTGTGACTGGGGCGCTGGGGACACAAATCCATACATTTGTCAGAACTCATGGAGCTGTACGCTGAGGACCTGGCATGTCTGTAGGTGTTAACTCAATTTTGATTGCAGTTACAGAAACATGCAGAGGAATAAAAAAAAAGGTTTAAAAACAACTTCTAGGTAACTGTACCCATTACTTTATGTGACAAAATAAAATCTTGAAACACTAAGCAAATTGACCAAACACCCCAGGACTTTGCTAAGTAATTCCTGATGAGAGAAGCTGACTCACAGATCTGCAAGTGGCAAAAGTGAGTCATTCAAAGATTAGGCCTTGGCTGGGAGTAAACCACCCACTTGATTACAAGGTCAGCTTCAACTATCTGTGCTCATTCAAAATGGAGTTAACTCAATGACACCCTAGACTTTCTGGAAAAGGCTTTACCCCTGAGGGATCTGGAGTTTCACCAGCATGTGCTACAGCCTCTGGGGTGGCCCCCGAGGGCCAGAACACAGTTAGATCTACTTCTAGACGGATGAACCAGGAATCTAGAGATTATTGATTGGCAGCCTGATATTCATCTAAATGGGCATCTCAAGTGGTGTGCCCCAGGGCTCTTTCTCAACACTGTAATCACACAGTTTGGGTGACGGTGAAGACATCTACCAAATGTTCAGGAGTCACACACAGGATTGAGAACACAGGGAAGATGGGCCCCAGACACACAATTACATCATCTGAGCAGGAATAATGATTGGGCCCCAACTCAAAATTTAAAGTAGAATAAACAAAAAATCAAACTGCCATTAGGTCAGAAGGCCAATTGCCAAATCCAGGGTGGGAGTGGGGAAAGCTGACTTAACAAACAAACAAACAAACAAACAAAAAAGCCCTGTGGTTCTAATTGGTCACACATGCAATTATGAGCCAATGGTCTGTAGTACAGTTAGTTAAAAACAGTGCACTGACAGGGATGTCTACTAAACTCAACACAGACTTTCTCTTATGGTTCCAGCTGCTTCATTTTAGGAGTGACATTGACAAACTGGGTGTATGCCGGAGAGGAGGACCAGGATGGTAGGGTAGTAGGCACCTAGCTCTACTGCAAACACTTTAGGGAACTCATTGTTTAGCCTCAAGGAGTAGACAGAGATTAGGTGACCAACCTTCCTAGTGTGCCCAGGACTGAGCACATTTCCAGACAAAGAGCTTTCAGTGTGAACACTAAGACAGTCTCAGACAAAGTAGGACCAACTGTCACCTTAGGTTGAGATGACAGTGGAGTAAGAGGTGCCAGGACACATGACTGCTGATTTCCAAATGGTGGAGGGGCTTATTCTCAGTTGCACTAAAGTAGACCAGGGCCATGGCAGAAGTTACCCAAAGGAAGCACTAAACTCAGGTAAGGAAGCACTGAGGTTCCTGAGGAGCTTTCACAGAAGAATGAGCAGCACATGGCAGGTCTGAACACACACTCACACACACACACACACACACACACACACGCACGTGCACCAGATAATTCAGCACAGTCAGAACCTCCAAGTTCAATAATACCTTTAAAGGAATCCCTATTGTACAGGGTGGGGCAAAAGTAGGTTTACAGTTGCTCATATAGAAAATAATGTAAAAATTAATAAATAATAATATAAAAATAAACTTGGTATTTCACATACTCACAACAGTAAACTTACTTTTGCCCTGCCCTGCATTAATCACAACAGGGTCCTGATACACTTGGAAAGGGGGAGACATGTGATTTATTTTTCTATAGAGAATGTTCAGCTCCCAGTGCTCTTGCAACGTGCTCCGACCCCTCCCCACCCCAACCCACTTTCCAAGTTTGTCGTCCTCATGAGGAAGGGTGATGCTCAAGATTCTTTTCAAATCCAAGGTTTTATAATTTATAAATATTGTACATATTTTCCTTATAATTTATATGTAACTTGATATTGTTTCCCTCTTACATTTCTGTAGTAACTTAGGTGTTCTAGAAACTGACAGCAAACACAATGAGGAGGCCCTGGCCAGTGTGCGCAGTTGGTTGGAGTTTTGTCCCATAAACCAAGAGGCTGCAGGTTCAATTCCTGGTTAGAGCAAGTAAGGAAGGCAACCGATTGATGTTTCTGTATTATATCAATGTTTCCCTCCTGATTTCTCTCTCTCTCTCTCTCTCTCTCTCTCTCTCTCTTCCTCTCTCTTTCTTTCCCTCTGTTCTTCTCTCTCTCTCCCCTTCTCTCCCTCTCTAAAAGCAATGAAAAAAATGTCCTCAGGTGAGGATTTACAAAGAGACAATGAGGAGAATAGAGTATAAAGAGCAGATGTGTTTGCAACTCTGAAAAATGAAACTCTGTCAGGGGTGTCCAACCTTTTGGCATCTCTGGGCCACACTGGAAGATGAGTTGTCTTGGACCACACACTAAATATACAAACACTGATGAAAACTAATGAGCAAAAAAAAAGTTTTAAGTAAGTTTACAATTTTGTGTTAGGCCATATTCATAGCCGTCCTGGGCCACTGGTTGGGCACCCCTGCAAGAACAGAAGGTTCTGTGCCTATTCTCATTCTGATGAGGAAGGCAAAGGAAGAGAACATGGAGAAGAGGGCTCCTGAGCCCCATCCTCGGCAGGCGTAAGTGTTGCTCCACAGGAACCCAGGGAAGGGAGGACGGCAGGCGAGAACAGAGAAGGGGCTTGCAGGGTGGGACCACTTCCAGCCGAGCCCTGGAGAAGTGGCTGCATCTGCCAGAGAAGGGCTGGGGAGACTGGCAGGTCCAACACCTGGTCTCAGGATGCAGGGTGTCTTCGCTCAAGCTGCTAGAGCAGAATACCATGGACTGGGTGGCTTAAACAACAGTCATTTATTTCTCACAGTTCTGGAGGCTTGAAGGCCAAGATCAAGGTGTCAGCAGGATCTGTTCCTGGTGAGGATTCTCTTCCTGGCTTTCAGACAGCCACCTTCTCACCATGTCCTCATATGGTGGAGAGAGAGAGGATGCACCCTGTTCTCTTCTTGTTCTTACAAGGACCTTAGTCCATAGTGGGGTCCCCACCCTCATGATCCAATCCAAACCCAATCTCCTCCCAGAAGTACCACCTACACATTCCATCATACCATTCTATGTTAGGGTTTCAACATATGAATTTGGGAGGGACACAAACATTCAGTCCCTAACAGAGGAATATAAGCCTTGGGAGCCAGGGCCACAAACTCAGAGACCTGACTCCAGACACCAAAGACAGAGGCCTTGGGACCAGAGTTGGAGGGGTCAAGAGTCATGGTGAGTGGTGGGGATGCCACAGAGACCCCGGCTAGAATGCCAGCTTCACCACTTTAGAGATTCCTCGTCTCTAATATGACCTGTCCGGGGCTTGGTGTCGTGCTGACCTAGAGCAAGTTCTCAGAAAATTTGGGTGCGTGCTTGCTCTTGTCACCATCCTCAGTGGCAGGGAGCAGTGTCAAGTCCTCCCCCACCACTTCCCTTCCCCCTCAGACTCCATGCTGCCTGGGGCAGAGCCCACAGGAATAACTGAAAACCTGCTGGAGGCCTTGCAGAGTAAGCATTTTTTTCCTCACTGAAAAGGGAGTCTGGAGTTCAGCAGCTGCTCAGGGCATCAGTAAAGAGGCAGCCTCCTTCTTTCTTCCTGTTCCAGCTTCTTCTGTGCGTAGCTTTTGTTGCAACAAAGTGGCTGCTGCGCCTCCACGCCTAGCACCTGAATTCCAGGATGGAAAAAAGTGAAGGGTAGAAGGCAAAGGGAAGTAAGAGCACCCCAGTGGAGCCAGTCCCCTTTCAAAGGCCACTCCCAGAACCTCTTTGGATGTCATTGGCCAGCACCAGGTCACACAGCCACACCCAGCTGCCAGGGCAGTGGCGCAGCATTTCGAGGACACGTCGCCACCGTGAACAGCACTGGGGGCTGGCTAGAGAGGAAGGAAAGGAGAGCAGGTATTGGGTAGGTAGAGACCGGTGTCTGCCTCAGCAGCTCCCTGGGGGCATACACCTTGTCACCTCCCCAGGGGTCACAGCTCTTAGGGAACTGAAAAACCACCAGTCCCAGTGGCAGGGCCTGAGTGTGCAGCTCCAAACGTGAGGGCAGGACTTCAAGGAGAGAGCACCTGTGGGCTGCCGCTGCTGTGTCTGGGCAAGGAGCTCCATGACTCCCAAAGCAGAAGTGGTCACAGTACCTATGGGACCTGGGTAATTTTTGTTTATTAAATGGAAATGGAAAAGGATTGGGTCTTTTCTTCTCAAGAATTTGGAGGAACTGGCATAATTTTTCTTTTAGTTTTCTACCATGTTTTTTGGCATAATTATTCAAAAGAACATTCTGCTAGTTCCCTCTGTGCTAAAAATAAAAACAAAATGATTGAAAAGTGAACCAAGAGAAGGCCGGTCTTGTACAGAGTGGTTAATGTTCTGTGGTTTATGTAGCAATGAACAAATGCAAGCTAGCCATGGTAAGAGATTCACAGTTCTGATTCTCTTGCTTGTGCTCTGCCTCTGCCTCTAAGGTGCCAGTAGGGGTGCCTTCCAGCACCCCACACGCCGGCACTCGGATGAGGAAGTACATGAAGGTGACTTTCCATCACCCCAACTGCAACATCCTAAACCGATGTCACCTGAAGTCTGGTCCCTGGACAAGGACCAGCAGCACCAGTGTCACCTGGAAACTTGTATGAAGTGCAAACCCTCAGGCCCATCCCAGACCCACCGGGTCCTGAGAAACGAGAAGTCTGAGAACCACCAGCCTGGGTCAACGGTCTAATAGCAGGGAAACCGTCAATAAAAGTAACCGATCTATGGTTTTCTAATATGTATCTCAAGAAAATCATTAAGACCAGTAAAAAGTACAGTCTTCTGGAATCTGTACTGTCTACGCTTGATCTTAGCCAAAAGGCCGAGACGCGATGGACTCTGTACTATCTAGCACATTCAGAGAGAGTTTAGGGTACGAGATGAATTACGGACCTGCGACTAAATTTAAATTCCTTAAATATTTTTTTTTATTCTAAACACAGCATCTCTTTATATTTGTCTTGAAGGCTATAGCAAGAAACAATTTGCAAAAATTAATCTCAGAGTTCTGGCACCAAGCATAAGGATGCTCTGTATCAGAAAGTGCTGCATATTCCCACCCTTGTTACAGCCCCAATTAGTAAGCTAGGCCCCAGTGTTAACCTGTCTGCTACGGGCTGAATTGTGCCCCCCCAAATTCACATGTTCAAATCCTAACTCCTAGTACTTCTGACTGTATTTGGAGGTAAGGCCTTTAAAGAGGTGATAAGGTAGGGCCCTAGCCTGGTATCTCAGTTTATTAGAATGTCGCCCCGATATGCCAAGGTTGTAGGTTCAATCCCCAATCAGGGCACATATAAGAATCAACCAATAAATGCATAAATAAGTGGAACAACAAATCTCTCTCTCTCAATAAAAAAATAATATGTTTTTGAAGAAATGATGATCCCTGGCTGGTGTGGCTCAGTGGACTGAGCGCCAGCCTGCAAACTGAAAGGTCACCCATTCAATTCCCATTCAAGGCACATGCCTGGCTTGCGGAAAACTGATCAATGTATCTCACACATCGATGTTTCTCTTTCTCCCTCCCCTCCCATCTCTTTAAAAGTAAATAAATCTTTTTTTGAAAAAAGAGGTGATGAGATCAAATGAAGTCATTAGGGTGGGCTGTTGCCCACTGTGCCTGGGGCCCTTGTAAGAAGAGGTGACAAGGACACAGACCAGGCAGAGGGAGGACTGTGTGAAGACGTGAAGACACAGGAAAGGTGGCCACCTGCAAGCCAGGGAGAGAGGCCCCAGAAGAAACCACCCTACTGATACCCTAACCCCGGATTTCCAGTCTCCAGAACTGTGAGACAATGAATGTTTGCTGTTCGAGCTGCCCGGTATGCAGCGCTGTCTCGGCAGCCCTAGCCGATGAACACAATATACAAAAGGCTCAGGACAAGGAGTCCCCAGACAACCCCGATGCGTGAAAAATGGTTGTTTTAATCCCTCGGATTTAGGCATTATTCATTATTGCAGCATTTCCTAGCCTATCCTGATGGCTTCATCCATTTACTTACCATTTAAGATATGAGGCATCTGATTGATCAAATAATAGGCCTATCAATTAAACTACTGGCCTTTTTTTGGTTTGGGTTTTTTTAAAACCTAAAATACCCGGTAATAAGGCCACATGTGATAGGATACCTGTGTGCTGGTGTCAGGGCACCAGGCTTCCTTCGGAAGGTGGGGAAATCTCACTGAGGCTAGTCTAAAAACCACAACAAGCAACAAAAAGACAGTGTAGCAAGTTGCTCTGCACTGGGTAGGCACAGCTGAAGGAGAAAATATCCACAGTGCCCCCAGCTAGCCATTCCCTCTGGATATCTTCTCATTTGTCCCACACCCAAAATTTTACACAGAAGAGACTGAAGCCAGTTAGGGCAAAGATAGACTTCATCCTCCTGCTTATCAGAGCAGAGCCCTTTGCACTATACTGTACTTACTAATCTTTTAAGAAGGTAGAATTTTCCCTGCCTAGCGTGGCTTAATGGATTGAGTGCCAGCCTGCAAACCAAAGGGTCACTGGTTCAATTCCCAGTCAGGGCACACACCTGGGTGGTGGGCCAGGTTCCCAGTAGGGGGTGCACAAGAGACAACCTCACATGATGTTTCTCTCTCTCTCTCTCTTTCTCCTTCCCTTTGCCTCTCTCTAAAAATAAATAAATAGAATCTTTTTTTAAAAGATAGAATTTCAATTTAGCCGACTACAGTACCTGCTTATCCTCAAGCCTGGTCATGTTCTGTCCTGTGCCAGTGAAAACCAGTTTTGCACTGGCACATGTTTCCAAAAAATAATGCTCATGGAGTCCAAGTCACCCGTGCACCGTGAACCCCCCCAGTACGCAGTGACTTCCCAGGGCCCTCGAAGAACACATGCCCATTTCTGGGCTTCGGGGCCTTCCAGCTTTTTGCTTCACTCCAGGTAGCCACTGGCACCCTTTCAGCCAGCCTCCCCAGTGCCCCGTGTTTAGTCCTCCCTGTAATTTATTCAGGCCACCCCTCTGGCCTGGAACAGGCTGCCCTTGCTGTTCTCACAACTTGCCAGCTCTTCTAAACCCACCACAGTGACAGCTTTGTTTTGAACAGCATCCCAACGCCAAGATCCACGTTACGTTCCAAGGAACCCAGCCAACCTCAGGGTGCATACAGATTGTCTAGGTGATTGTGCCGTCTGTTTATTAGTCAAGTGATTTGTTTATCAGTACTTTGTTCTCACTATTAGACACGTCACATCGTGTACCCTGTGGAAAGAATGGTGAGGTGGGAAGAAAATACAATGTAGTTTTCTAATGCCCAGTCCTATTACCTAGGCCGCTGTATGCGGGCAGATGCCTTCCTCTGTGGAGTGTGGGACTGGTTTGGGTTTGCCCTAATGACACTCTCTGTGCATTTGATTGGTCAACACTAGTGTCATTGACCGTCTGTAATCCATCAACCACTCCAGGAAATTCATGGCACACAAATATTAACAACTGTAGGGACTTTTCTTTGAGAACATAAAATTCAAAGTATTATCACCAGAAAAAAAACAACAAACCTTTAAAATCCTTTATTTCACTCTGTAGTGGACATAGCATCTTCTCAAACAGGACAGGAAAAAAAACATACAATTTCAAACTTGAATTAAATGTCCTTTGCTTGGAAAATTATAACAATCCCAATTTGTAGTGTATTTTACATCTCAGTTTATAGATCACCAAGTAGAACATTAATTCATTCTTGGGATAGCAAAAATACTCTCTTGAGTGAGCGAATGATGGAAAAACAAAATGCCAAACCAAATTCACCAGAAAATGGGTAATTGACCCATAAAGATGTTGTGTTCTTAACCAGCAGGACATGTCGACAATGAGAGCTCACTAGGGAAACTGCAGAATCCAATACAAGTAATACTGGTCATGTTCATTTCATCGCATCTTTAAAAAAAAAAGCATCTGTTAGCAATTATGTGTCGAAATGGGCCTGCCAAATCTCTGCAAGAGAAGGCATTTTTCTCAAAGCCACACAATCTGAGTGACTTTTAGTTTTAAATGTGAACACATGGCGGGTTTTACACGACTTGTTTCATGCTCGTAAGTAAGTGGGACAGAGGATTGTGGGGCAGTTCTAGCCTCCTGCTCCAACTGAGCAGCAGCCCTGCATCACGAGTAGGCCAGCAAATAGGCTGTTCACACTGCCTGCTTTTGCTAACAACCAGTGCTGAGATCACCAAATAATTCCAATTTGGCTTTTTTCTTTAGAAACCACCAGTTTCTGACGAGTCCAAATGCTACTGGTACAGGGTCCCAACAGGGTCCCAGGTGGCTGAGTTCCTTCTGGTCCAGAGTCGGCCTCATGTGGCCTGAGGTCCAGCCAGGATCCTTGGGTTGTGGGGAGAGTGAGGTCCCCACATTAGAACCAAGGCTTTATTGCATTCTCCCATGTCCCCCACACTGACCGGAATAAAATGACGATTTAGCTAGTGGTCACAGAGAAAGCCTGCCACCCTTCTCTGAAAAGGTAATCTTCTAATTTACTACTAAAGATTGAGTGGCTCCTTCCATATTCTTCTCTTGAAACAAAATAATCCCAACTCCCCTAACCACAAAATTGGATTTTCAAGCCCTTACTTAGCTTCGCTGCTGAGATTTAACCCCTCTGGTCCATCTGGAGTGTCTGGTTGTAGAGCACGAAGACAGTGCTTGGGGGAAGGGTGGCCAGACCTGAGTGTGGTTTCCTTCCCTCTCCCTCGCTAGTGGTGCAACCTTGGGCCAGTCACTTAACCTCCCTCTGGCCCCCAGTTTACTCCTTCAAACCGTGGCAAGTAAACAAGACAAATCTGTTACAGAAAGCATCTGGCATCCTGTCTGAAACACAGCACCCCCAAACACTACTTTTTCTTTCTTTCTTTCCTGAAATCATTGGTGGAATGAAAAGTCCATTGTCTGTATCGTGCTGTCTAACGTGGGAATCGCCAGCTCCAAGGGGCTATATATATTTAAATTAATTAAGTGAAATGAAAAATTCTGTTCTTCAACTGCATTGGCCACATTTTAAGCACTCACTGGGTAGCCACACGTGGCTAGTGGCTACCACATTGGACTGTGCAGACCGAGAACGTTCACTTTGGAAAGTCCTGTCGGATAGTGCTGGTCGCCTCCTTCACTGGGACT
This sequence comes from Phyllostomus hastatus, assembly GCF_019186645.2. Lineage (NCBI taxonomy): Eukaryota > Metazoa > Chordata > Mammalia > Chiroptera > Phyllostomidae > Phyllostomus > Phyllostomus hastatus. Next base: position 13,473,724 of record NW_025333977.1, on the reverse strand, counting down.
TCGAGGCTTCCAAAAACGTCCCTGTCAGTCCCCACCTAAACTATGTCGTGTGAAAGCTTTCCTTGGTGACAGGATAAATGCAACCACTGTTTCCTATCACACCCCTTTTAGAAAGACCCTTGCCTCCACCTCCACATTGCAAAGAAGTCCGGCTAGAAATGCTCTCTGCACAGTCTCACAGATCCAGAGAACTGCCCAGACCTGCGTTCTAGGGCTCTGGGAACCGCTTGCAGTTGAGGCTGGTGGGGGGTAGGCATGACGCTGAGAGCTCCAAGCCCTGGGTCTTATTCCCAAAGCAAACACCATCTGTGGTGACTCGCTGCAGCCAGCATGAGTCTTGGGTAACATGGGCCCAGGGTTTAGGATGCTGCCAATCCCCAAAGAGCCCCAAGCTCCTAAAGGGAGAGATTAGGCAGCCGGATGTTCTAGGAAAGCAGCGCACTCCACCCAGCGGGGCCTCTGTTCTTTCCCCCAGGGGTTTCAGGACAAACATCACAGGCCTGGGACACAGCATGGAAAATATGTAGGTTTACAGGGCTTGCTTAACCGAAACAAAAGCAGAGCACGCAAGATGCAGGGCCAAAGAACCAGGTGAGCTGCATTTTCTCTACCGGTGTTCCTGATTCCAAGGCTGGAAGATAACAATAGTCTTGGCCACACCCGAGCTGGGTTAATCAGCTTTCAATAACCAAGCACTGATTATTCACAGTCTTCTCTCAATCCCACCTGACTTCACCTCTGCCAGAGAGAAGAATTAAAAAAGGACTACAGACTCACACTTTCTGACCTGCTAATAGTGCCAACAAAAGTCTAGGTTAAGGAGGCTGAAAGTTATAGCTAAGATTTTACTGAATGGCCCGGCCGTTTTTAATCCTTCCCATCCCTTCTCATCACTTGTGAAAAGAAATCCACAGCGGATTACATTTTTTTTCAAGATTACACCTAATTTTCTGAAGTTAATAGCAATACTAATAGTCACGGTCACATACACCTAGCCATTGCCACGGGCCAGGCACTGCCCGAAGTACTTCACAGATGCAGATATTAGTGCACCTGAACCTCACCAACAACTGTATGAGGAAGTACTCCAAAGGTGTGCACGTGGGTATGGTGTGCGTGGGGTATGTGTGAGAGAGAGAGAGAGAGAGTCACCCACCTCTGCTCACTCTGGTGGAGCTGCGCTTCAAGCTGGGCAGTCTGCCTCTAAGTCCATGCTTTGGTCCACTGTGCTACCCATGAATGATAAAACAAAAGAACCACAAACTTTCTGTCAGAGTGAGCCCCTCCCAGAGATGACCACTTTCCAAGCCCTCATGGGGGTGAGGTTAGGGGCAGGGGTATAGCGAGGGGAAAATGTTAAGCACTCAGGCCTTTGCAAGAGAATCCTGGGGATGTTGTCATCTCCCCAGGATCCTCCTCTGAGCCATGGCCCAGGCTCCAGTTTCCATCTAAAGCACAGGTGGCAAACACAAGGCCCACGGGCCAAATCCAGCCCTCCACCTTATTTCTACCCGGTGGCAGCACGGAGCTCCTGAGAGGCTGATGTGGCCCCCAGTGAAAATGAGTTTGACACCCTGATCTAAGGGATTCCGTCTCCTGCCACAGGGGTGGTTTTCCCTTCTACTCCCCTTGACTCTGCTCTCTTCAGAGAAGAGCCTGAGAGAGTAGGGGAGTCACTTCTCATTGGAGACTCATGGCTGGCACGGCCCCTGTGTCTGGTGAGGTTCTTCACAGATGCAGAGATATTAGCGCATCTGAACCTCACCGACAACTGTATGAGGAAGTACTCCAAAGGTATGCACGTGGGTATGGTGGTGTGTGTGTGTGTGTGTGTGTGAGTCACCCACCTCTGCTCACTCTGGTGAGCATGGCTGGGGGTTGTTTGGAGACAGGGGCCTTTCACTAGCTGGTTCAGCCTGAAGTTGGTGGAATCTGTCAATATGGTCTTTTCAAAGTAGAGGCAGCTGAGGCGTCCCCAGTACTGGCACAGGCAGACCCCACATGGGGCAGCCTTGTATCTTTGGGTCCTCAGCCATCCATTAGGGATTTTTCAACTGGAGTAACAAAATCATGTGTAAGTTGGTTGAAACCAGAAACTTGGCCTATCAATTCTCATAATCGAACAGTGTAGCTACAGTAAGCTTCGGGTAGGTCGTGAGGCAGCAGGTGAGTCATATCCGCAAGGACCTGGTGTCTCTCCGTGCCTCATCTCTGCTTCATCCTGAGGGCTGCGAGTGGCACCGGCAACTTCAAAGGCATGGCCGTGGAACCTCACCTGTGGGTGGTACAGTTCCAGGCCACTCTGGCACATGGGGCCTGCGGCTCCTCACACCTGCTCTGGAGTCCTCACCCACACTCACCACAAACCAGGAGAGCTGGAGGTAGACGTGACAGCACTGTCACCATGCCCTTCTTTGTCAGCACATCACAACCCAGTCAGTCCCCTCATACCTAGTCCCCTTGGGCCTCTGGCAAAGGTACTTCAGCAATCCTCTGTGTTCAGCCACCTCCAGGGAAGGCACACCCCAGTCCCTCCTGTCTTGGAGGAGGGAAATGAATAGTTAGCACCCCTCAAAACCTTCCCTCCCAGCTCTCTGGCCTCTTATTACTCAACAGGCAGGAAGGGGCAGGTGTGGATGCTGAGGCTGCTGATGCCTCTGGTTAGCACACTGAACAGTTGCGAATGCCTGCAATCTGTTCGATCGGAACTCAGTTCTCGAGGCTTATGACTCTACCCTTATTAAAATGATAATGCTTTTAAGAAGAGCACTGTGGTAAGCCATGGCCGTCATGGACAACACAGTATGAGTCAGCACCTCAACACCTCTCCTGGACTTTTAATGTGGGGAAACATAACTGGGCCTGAGAAGAGTGTGGAAAGGTAAGGCTCAGAGGGAGGAAGACTAGCCTGGACTATGTGCTCATCGAGCCTGAGGACAGGCTAGCCCTGGCCATGCTAAATGATACAATTGTCAAGTCCCTTAGAAGGGATGGATCTTCCTAACTGGAAAAGAATGGATATGGAGTGCATTCATACACAGCATTTTATTTTTTTTGTTTGTTTTAGTTATTTAGAATGGGTAACATGCATGACAAAGAAAATACCTGCCACAAAAGAGCATGAGGTGAAAAGTAGTTGTTAATTTCTTACAAATGTTTCCAGAGACATCTTTGTGTATTTCCACAGGTATATATGTATGCTTACGTGTATGCTATTTGTCTCTTTTCAGATCATCAGTAGCACACAATTTGCCCTATGCTACACTTGCTGACCAACTTATATCTCAGAGATGGTTCAGTGTCTGCCAGCCTGGATCTCACCACTTCTTAATGGCTGCGTAATACTCCACTAGTTGGAAGCATGACAGGATAGTAAGTAAGAAGCTAGAAAAATTGCTGAGCAAATGGAATGGCAAAACAGAGGCAAGAAAATTAAACAAGGCCAAACAGTTTGAGCAACTTACAGCCAGTTGGTAAATCGCAATGCCTCATCTCTGCTAACCAAGGACACCTTGAGAGCAAATGGTTTACACCTCCCTAACCAGAGCAGACAGAGCTTAAGCCTCCCTGGTCTGGGAACTTCCTTTGACACTTCTCCTTGCAGTTGTGAGATACCACAGGTGTCTGAGGAAGGGAGGAGAAGGGAGCACCTAGAAGCTCGCTACTAGCCTAAGACCCCTAAGAAACACAAGATAAACAACTATCTTTTATTGAGCTTATTTACAGGGCTTAAAGAAGGAGAAAAACAAGACCAGGGTGCACCTGTGGGTGGGGGGGACCAATGACCACGTGTCGTACCCTGTAGCCATAGAAACTCCCACTGAAACGGAAGAGCCTATTCCCAGTAAAAAGCCTGAGCACTCACACACAGGTGGGACTTTATGATTCTGATTCCTAGAGTTTCCACCCTCTGCAGAGCTGAAGTAAATCTTATTTTCATGATTGGCGTCCCCGAACTAAATTGTTTTATTTCGGGAGACAAGAACCCAACTTGGTTCTGGGTTTGGTACAGTGCCTGAGGTATCGTAATTGTTCGACCATGGAACTTAGATTTTTTTTCCCAGGCTTTTATGCTTTATTCGTTCCCCCAAATTATGTATGGTTGCCTGTGGTGTGCCAAGCACTGTTCTAGGAATGAAGAACAGAAAGTGAGATATTGATATTTGGGAGGTGTGCAAACCTCATGCAGAGAGGAACATTCTCACCCACACTACTTTGTGTACATGTGTGAATTTATTGTTACTATAAACTCCAGAGGTAGCATTGCTGGGTCAGAAGCTATGTACATTGCCAATTTTGATGGACATGCAAATGGCCCAAGAAAAAGGCTGTGTCAATTTATTCTCTCACCCTCCATACTGAACATCTTTTCCTATGATTAAAAGTCACTATAGCTTTTTTTATATCATTATGTTTCTTAAACACAAGCCAAGTTCTCTGTACAAAAATGATGACGACCTGCATAGTGACTAAGGAACTAGCAAACATGGCACACGGGACACATTTGGTGGGGACCCATCTGCCTCTGCACAAGGCTGGGGGTCAGCCCGGCCCGATAGGACCTTCCTCACTGCAGCAGGGAGAAGGCTTCAACCACCCACCCCAAGGAGGAGGGACCAGGGCTGGAGGTGGTACATATGACTCCAGAGGACGGGCCCTTTGGACAGAGGGCTGTGCAGTTAATATCACCCATGCACATGGCATTTGGCAAAGTGGAACAGTCTGTACACACAGACACTGTATATGAACTGAGAAAAAAATTAGTAATGATACCCATGACAGACCAAGGCCTAAATTCCCTATTATTTGAAGGGCTTCTGCAAATCAATTAGAAGTACAAACACCCCACAGATCAGTGGACAAAGGTCATGAACGGACAATTCTCAGCAAAGGAAATATTCTCCTATACCCCAGAAAATCTGTTTATAAAATGAATGCTATGATTTAAACATTTTTAAAATGGAATGTGGCTGTTCCAGGATCAGTTGATTTGGGTGCTCAACAATGTTGTCCAGAACCTAGGCTCCTCCCCTCTCTCTGCTCAGCCATTCTTCAGATGGACTTCATTCTCTGGCTGCTGGCAAGACAGGAGTGTTCCTCCAGGTGGCACATCCAGCTAAGACAAGGCACGTGGTGGGGTCCTGCATGACCTCCCCATCCCCCAGGACCCCGTGGCTCCTCATCCTGGTACTCTTTCCCTTGCACTCTCCCTCCAGCTGCACTTGCTCGCTCCTCTTCAAACATGCTCCATGCTCGGGGGACTCCTGCCCCAGGGTGTCTGCACCTGCTGTTCCTCCTGCCCATGGGGCTCTTCCACACATGCCCCGCTGCTGCCCATCTCCCTCAGGTCCCTACTCGGACAGCACTTTCCCAGTGAGCCTGCCTTGGCCACATTATTTAAAACCATAACTACCTCCCAACTGCCCACCCCTCTTTGGGCTTGAATTTTCTCCACTGTGTATAACTGCACCCAAATCCAACACAGGGCACATTTCCCTGCTTGTTTCATTGTCTAGCCCCCACCCCCACCATCTGGAAGGTGTACTCTGAGATTGTCTCCCTCATTGTCCCTAGCAGAGTAGGTGTCCCATAAATACCTGCAGAAGCAAGGAAAGACAGACAGGAGACGGTCAACATCCATAGGAAGAAGTGGGGGAGGAAGGATATTTTCAGAGACGGTAGCCCCAGCATCTCATCCAGAACCTCGCATGCCGGGTCAGACGGAGTCCCCAGCAAAGAGAAGGAACTTCCTTCAGCTCCACAGTGGGGCGGAGGAGTCAGCGGGTACCGGGGAGGAGTGGACCCCTTAACAAAATGAAGAGATACCGAAAAATGGATGCTGGGAACGCCCCGCAGTATCAGTTCTGCCCCCTACCCCCTGTTCTCCTGGGCGCACTCTCTTGTCCGTGGATCAAAAACAGTAGCCATTTCATCCCTTCACCGCCACGTGTCTGAAAAGAGCTGTCAGCATTCCCTCTCAGCCTACAGTGTCCTAAGGCCCCATCCACGCCTCACGCCTCTGGAATCCGGCTTCCACCGCCAGCCTTTAAATATGCTTCTCACCAAGGTTATTAATGACCTACTGGTTCCCAAGTCCAGTGGGGCCTCTTGGTCCTTGTCTGACTCTGCCCCACTGACAACTTCAGCCTCCTCTCCAGCCCCAGCTCTCCAGCGACCTGTCCCATTTCCACGGTCATCATGCTACCCTGACCTCCCTCAACGCCGCAATTTCACCCTCTGGGAAATCACAGCGCCAAGCCTTCAAGAACTGACGCTGAAACCCGAAGTTTTGAAATCGCCGCACCCTTGGGGCAGAAAAGCTGGGTCCAAGAGCTGGGCTGGGGGAGCTGCGCGGCGGGGCGCTGGGTGGGCTGCGCCCTCTCGCGGAAGGAGTCTCCACTGCCCGCTGTGTCCCCCTGCCCACGCACGGCAGGGGTCTGACACCTCTGTCCCACGGCAGCGCCCCCGAGTCCCAGTGTGGAGACCAGGCAGCGGTTGCCCAGGCAGACTGGGGCGGGGCGCAGGGGCCGAAGGTCCGTGGGAATTCCCGAGGGTGCGGCAGATGGGGACGGGGCTCCCAGCAGCAGGCTGCCCCGGGGGCGGAGGGGCGGGGCCCGATGCGGCCTTATTTCTTCGAGAGTCCGCATCGCCAGCTCCAAGCCTGGGCCAGTCCAGCGCCTCGCGAGCCCGCCACATCAATGCAGCCCCGCCAGCAACCGCTGTCCGAGCCTGGGCCCCGGGGCCCGCGCCCCGTGGCCCCGCTGCTCGCATTGCTGCTGTTGCTCGCCCTCCAGAGGACGGGGGCGGCGCCGGCCCGGCCTGGGGAGTCCGAAAAGCCCGAGGATTACGAGAAGGTTTACGAGAGGGCTTACGAGGATTACGATTACGCGTTGCCCTTGGATTTCGAGTTGCCCTCTTGGTTCTCGAACTTGAAGATCCCGGGCGGACCCCTGCTGCCGGACGGGATCCTGCGCCAGGGGGCGCTTGCTGCGGTGCATTTCCTCAACTTCCGCGAGGGTTCTCCCAGCGACCTGCAAATGCTGTCCACGGTGTACAGGGCCAGCGTGTGGGTGAGTGCGGGAGCGACATCGCGGGCGCAGGCTGGGACCCCGCCGTGTACCGTGTGGGCGGTGACGCCTGCTTGCGCTCACCTGTCCACCCAGCTGCGGGTCTGCCACCCAGACTGGGGTGGCGCCTCGGAGCTCCTGAAGTATCCAGGGCGTGGCAGGCGCGCGCCGGTGTTCAGAGTTCACGGAAAACTGGCTGATTCTTTACGCCGCCAAAAATTGTTCACAGGGCATCTCCCATACCTAGGGAAGAGGTGTATGGGGAAACTGAGGAACAGGCCCAAAAGGCAAGGCTTGATCTTGCCTGGGGGTACGCAGAAGTGGTTGCTATTGGCGGGCACGACCGCCAGTGACTCCAGCAGAAGCCCTGGGAGGGATTTACAAATTCAAATTCTAAGCCAATTCCCACGCTGGGCCAAGGACCGACTGGATTGTCAATTGCGGTCCTGTGCAAGGGCTTTCAGGATGTGGTCGGAATGGGCACATCAGCCTGGGTAGAGGAACCTTGGTCATCCTGGCATTTTCTAAGTGAACAGACTGAAGGAGAGCGTTCCAGCTGGCTGATTGGTTGGTTACTGATGACAAGGGACTGACTGCAGGTTTCATGTTGTGTCTGTAGAGCTACATCGCTCTCTTCATCAAACAGATTACAGAAGTTTCAGAACTACACTAAGTCTGCCCCGAAAGTAACCATTCTCTTTCCTCTAATTCCCAAATATTCCACAGAGCCTGCAGACTCAGCCTCAAAGAATCTAGAACTGAATCTAGCGTGTCAATAGGCAGAGTCTGAAAGAGGGCCAGTAGGAGTTTAGTCAAAGGTTGTTCTCTACCTGGTGTCAGGCGTAGTCATGGGGTAGGCCATTTGGAGGCTTGGACTGGGTCCCTCAAAGACTTAAACCTGGAGCCAGAGTGGCTAAACTTACTGAAGGGTGAAATCAGAGTGTTCCTAGGAAAAGGCAACCTATTCGTGTCACCTGTTTTAACGGCTCTTGCTGTCTCAGGGGAAAAAAGTTCAGAGAAGTGAATAAAACAGAGTTTTAGAACTTAGCTGTCCAAGTAGGAGGGTGCAGTCACTCCCCAGAAGCCCAAGGGGGAGCTCCTGAGGATCTGCTGCCTGGCGGTCGGCGGGAGGGTTCCCCACATCAAGCCCAGTCTGGATGTCTAAGGCACACCCCTTTCCAAATTCCAGGACTTTTTTCTTCCTTCTAAAACTATAAAAAATAAATAAAATACTTAGCATTTTCATGCATTTAGTCACCTCCTGGGCGGGGGGAACTTGGCATCTTTCAGAAAATAAATTTGCTCTCAAACCTGAGTTAAAAAAAAAAATCCCTTTCCAAAAAGAGCTCAGTTACTGGTTGTTGTTTTTTCTTAAATTATTGATCAATTCTTTTCTGTTCACTCTTTATTGTATTTTTTCCATTACCATTTAGTCCCCTTTCACCTCCTGCTCCCCAGCAATCACCACAGTGTTGTCCATGTCCGTGAGTCCTTTTTCCTTTTTGCTCAATCCCTCCACCCTCTAACCTCACCCCCCTCAGTAGCTGTCATCCTGCTCTCCATCTATGAGTCTGTCCCCATTTTCCTTGTTAGCTCAGTTTGTTCACTGGATTCCACATAGGAGTGAAACCATATGGAATTTATGTTTCTCTGACTGACTTATTTCATTTAGCATAATGTTCTCCAAGTCCATCCATGCTGTTGCAAAGGGTGAAATGTTCTTCATTTTTCATGGTCGAGTAGTACTCCATTGTGTAAACGTTCTGTAATTACTTCTTTTCATCTATAATAGTAGATGGTTCTGAATTTTAAAGGGATCCTCTTTGGGGGGCCAAAGTGAGGGGACAGGGTATAGGAAATCAGTCAATAAATTAGAAGTCACAGGGAATTAAATATGTTTGCACTTTTACTAAAAAAATATTCAAAATGAATTAGAGGCAGGTATGCATGAGAGGGAGGAGGAGTTAAGTAGAAGAATCCCGGGCATTGACCCTATGAAAGGATAACTTCCATGGTTATCTGGTTTATCTTTGCATTTCCTCCAAAAATAGTTACCTTTTAAAACCAAGGAGACAAGGAAGAGAGCTTAGTGACCTTCAGGGCCAAGAATCTCTGGAGACTGAAGTGGTTTCAGTCTCTCCCAGGAATTCAGTGACATTATTTTCTTCCATTTTTCTGCCTCCTCCAAATATCACCGCTAAAGAAGCACCCACCTCCAAGGGTGATCAAGGCAGCCTGGGGCGGGTGTGTCGCAGACTCGTGACAAACTCGTGACAAGGGCATGCCAGGATCCTCGGGGGTGGCATAAGCAGAGGAGGAGGTGGTGGAGAGGACAGTGCATGCTGAATCTTATCAGGAACTGCCGTGGACTATCTTCCCAGAATACAGAGGACCAGCAAGGGGTTGCTGTAAGGAGTCCATAGTCTAGTCCCTCACTTTGCCTCCAGCGAGCCACACAACCCACAGAAGCTCATATAAGTCTTTTCTGGACATTTTCTCTTTTGGGATAGAAATAATGCATGTCCTGCCAACCCTACCAGTTATTCTTAAGAGTCATCTAAGGTGATAAAAGTATCAACTGTAAAGCATAAAAATTTCAGTTACCATTATACTGAGGAGCAGTCCATTCATCCATTAGTTGTTTCTTGATCACTTACTACGTGCCAGGCACTGGGCTAGAGACTGTGGCCCTAATTCTGATTGGGGTGGGATCATCAGGAAGGCGTCTGAGATTCATTCGGCTTAGCTGTCCCTCATCTGCTTTAATAAGGAGCAGAGACACCACCCACATGAAGATTTCAATGTAGTGACCTAGGAATTTCTGCCCCAATAATTACAAGAGTAGTTGTAGCACTGATAAGGGAAAAATGGCAGATCCTCAAAGTGCAGGTTTGCATTCTTGATCCAATCAGTGTATATTCAAACTGAGTGCCCAGTTGCTGCACAATGTCTGTTGTGCATCCAGGTCTGAACCCAGGGTGAGCAGGCGGCTGGGTGGGTGAAAGAAGTATAGCTGGGAGGGATCCCTCTCCACCCTTGGGGTCAACACATCCCTTTGGGAGATGAGAGGCTGGGACCAAGGCAGAGTTTTCAAACTAATGGCCCACTAGTAGGGTATGAAATAAAGTTAGTAGGTTGTAGTTGTTTTGTGGGTTTTTGTCTTTATGGAGATGGTTTGGAATACAAACTATCAGGGTGCATTGCTGAAGTAAGGGTAAGTAGTACCTCATGGTGTTTCAAATACATATATATGTATGTGTGAACTAGGTCATTATGAAGAATGTAGTTCTGCTAAACAAAATTGAAAGTCACTGAACCAAATGATTTTTAAGATCTCTCCTAGCTCGGAAATTCCTTGATTCTAAGTGATTTCTTGATTCTACAAGAATTCATTATACAATAGAGACACTGTTGCCCTCTAGTGGTGAAATGTAATAATTAATGGCTGTGGTGCAATTAAGTATAGAGAAGGAATCAGGGCTAACTAGTGGAAGAGCTAGCAAGCATTTTGTTTTGTTTTGTTTACTAACTGTAGGGCAAAGTCACAAAACCTGGATTCTGTTCCCTCACTGCCCCTGCCTGATGCCACTTCCGTTCTGGCCATACCCTGGTCTTCCATGCCTAAGGGAGCTGCTACTTCTCTGATACCACATAGCGCAGCCTCAGGATCAATGGTGGGTGATTTTGAGTGGTGTTGAGAGTTCTTATGCTGCCCAGAGTATCTTGGGTCAGCCCCACTCTCCACTAGTCAAGGCTGCTTCTCACACTTAGACAGGTCTCCTCTGGCCCCTCAGCAAGTCCTGGGACCACTGGCCCCTGCTCTGAGCAGCTGGTGAGACACCAACCCTTTCCTGACATGTGCACACACTTCATTATGTCAGCCCACTCGGGGATCAGCCAGTGTTTGGGGATGGAGTACTCTCTTAAGGAGAATGGATGCCCGGCCTGGACTGGACCAGTAGTTAGATACATAATTGAAACAACTGACCAAAGTGTGGTGGAAAGATGTGCTTCCCTAACTGCTTCAATCTAAATTAAAATCAATGTACATGTCATCGTATCACGTATTTTTGGTAACAGGGCTAAGGCTATTTAACTGGCACTCCTTGCAGTCTTTTTAGCAAGAAGACACACCCATTAGGGGCTGTGATTTGTGTTTCAGTTTACTTACAGTGGAGGGAGCACCCACTTAGAATACAGTGCATAGTCCTCTACTTTTCCTTTTCCTCCTTTTTTCTTGCACAATCTTTTTTTATTATTATTATTGATTTTAGAGCAAGGGAGGAATGGGGTGGAGGGAATCATCAGTTTGTTATTCCACTTATTTATGCATTCATTGGTTGCTTCTTACATGTGCCCTGACCAGGGATCAAAGCCACAACCCTGGCATATTGGGACGACACGCTAACCAACTGAGCTACCTGGCCAGGTTCTTCTCGTCCAATCTTGACTCACTCACACCCAGTTCAACAGAAAGAGTTTTAGAGGCTTAATGTTATCAGTTTCTTCTACAGCATAATTTCCCTTGGATTTCATGGACATGACATCTTTTTTGCTGCTCACTCTTTACCAGTTTATATAACATTTAATTATGCAATTAGGTAATAAGTATACCTGGTTTAAGCAAGTCTGGGAGCAAAACAAATGACTTTTGTCGAGAATCAGGCCTCCCCGGTGTAGGCGGGCCAGGCTCCCGTCTGGATCCCTGTGGGCGCCTGCCCGTGTGGCTGACGGCAGACTGGAGCCTGTCCTCTGAGCCGCAAGACAGTTAGGTGACCGCCTACCCTACTAAGAAGAACTGTCCTTCATCACCTTTCAATCTATAAAGCACTCTAATACCACATAATTCATCTAATTGCTGCCCTTCTTGAAGTCTTCTCTCCATTAACGTCGATAATTCAAGAGATGATTGTTCACAAGAATAGGAAGGCAATACATTAAGCAAAAACTGGAGAATGGAAGAGACCACAGTGAATATGGAGGGGGAAGATCAGTAATAAAATGCTAAAGTGCAATAATCTGTACTTTCATGCGAGGAAGGCTCCTAAGTGCTTTTACAGACCCGATGAAAGAACAGGAGTGGGGGTGGCAAGGTGAATCCGGGCTCTTCCTGGCCCTCACTGCCCTGGAGGCGAAACCTAAATATGCTGAAAGCACAGAACAGAGAGGCTCTGGCCCTCCTTCCTTCCAGGCCCTGCTCCTGCTGACGTGGCACAGGTGCACCCACGGCCCCTGCCACAGCATCCACCTGGACTGCAAGCTCTGATTGCGGAGGCCGGGGCCAGCACAGGGTGGGAAAGAGGCCACCTGGCCCTGGGGGTAAATGTGGGGCTTGGCCTTCTAGCCACTTTGCCCTGGTCCCCCAAGCCAAATGCTCCTGGATGAGCTCGCAAATAGGAATACCTTTAACCAGCTTGTAATAAATTGTGTTTGAATCACAAACATTTGTTACCAGCCTTCAACGTTTCCCACTTGTCTTGCCACACATGGTGTCATAGCCAAGGGTGTGTGTGATCACAGATCATTAGCAGTGGCCCCAAATAAAGACCACACTGGTGGTAGGTGGTAAGTTTCAGCACGAGGAGGCGGCTCAGCTGTACAGCCTTCCTAGAAGGACCTAGTCGTTCTGCTGAAGAGCAAATGTAAATACACAGCCCTAAAACGACTGCTATTAACAAGACATGGGATGCTACATACACACACACACACACACAAACACACACACACACACACATACACACAAATCCAACCTGACCCTTGATCTCAACACACTGGCAACCATTCGCTCTAGAGGTTCACGCAGCCATGGCATTCATTTGCCTTGGACGGTACCTGGGCTGACGAGGTGTTGCGGAGCTGGTCCCACAGGGGTTGGGGCCAGTAGCCACAGCAGATCTCCACTCCGGCTTCCTTACGGTGGTTCGGGATGTCTCTAGTCAGTAAAGTCGAGTGGTGAAAGGGGACCTTGTACCACTGCTGTGTGCGAGACGTGTGCTCCCACGGTGGCCCCAGGGGATGTGCCCACCCAGAACTCGACCTTTAGAATCACAAGTAATTTTGAATCTGTGTTAGTTGCACTGCTGTAACAAATTACCACAAACTTGGTAGGTAAAAAAAAAAAAGAAACCCTACGTATTTCTTCTTTTATAATTCTGGTCAGAATTCTGAGGAGGGTCTCCCTGTGCTAAGTCAAGGTCCTGGAAGGAAAGCATTCCTTCTGGAGATTTCAGTGCAGTCTTGCCTTTTCCAGCTCCTAAAGGCCCCTGGCACACCTCGCTCCTGCTCCGTCCCCGGTCAATAAGCCAGCTCGAAGCCTCCCTCAAATGTAACACTTCTGTTTCCTTCCTGCAAAGACCCTTGTGCATGCACTGCAGATAATCCAGGACACTCTGCCCATCTCGAGATCCTTAACTTAATCTCACTGGCCAAGTCCCTCCCCTGTGCCATGTAAAGTGACATTCACAGGTCCCAGGGACCAGGACAAGAGCACCTTTGAGGGTGGTCACTCAGCCCACCGCACCCAGCTCTCGGTGGCTGTGAGCTCAAGCAAAATCATGCTGGACAAGCGACTGCACCCAGGGATGGGCAGCTCTTATCCCTCCTCTCGCCTGGCTGATCTCTACAGCTGGGTGATCTCCTTACCTCTGCAAGTGCCTGCTCTCCACACCCTGTTGGGCGCTGCTTTCTCCTTGGTCCTCACAGCCAATTGATTTCCGCTCTGTGTGTGTGTGTGTGTGCACGCGTGCGTGTGCACATGCTTGTTTCTCCAGTGCGGAAGGCTGTACATCTCATTATCTGTGCATCTCTTCCAGCACTGCACTAGCCTCGGGTCCTGCAAGAGACAAATACTAAATATTTTTAAATGAAAACAAAGGTAGCTGGAAGGGTGCTGGGACCGCTGGGCACCTGGAACGGGAGACCAGGCCAGGCCCTGACCATGCCCAGCCCTTCTAGAGGCGGGCAGGGGACAACTCCTCGAATCCCTCTGACAACCAGCCTTTTCTAATTAGCCCCACCCTGAGCTAGAGGCCAGCTGAAGGGAACACTGCCTCGGGCCATCTCCACTCTGGCTCCTCTCAAGGGGTCAAGGATGGATGCCCGCCATCAGCTGGCCAAACAGAGATTAGCACGCTGTGTACTCCCTTCTCTCTCTCTGCTATACTATGTAACCGGTGAAAGCAAAGTGTCCATGTGCAGAGACTTCCTCGGACCCCACAGGACGGGGCATGATCTGAAAGTCATGGACTCGTGTTGCATAAACTCTCTTTGCTCCATCTGGCGCTGCCCGCGAGGAGGAAAATGCAACCAGATAATTCTGGCATATAATGTAATACGCTGATGCTCTCTCTGCCTGGCACCTAAGAACAGCACAGCCTTTTTTATCCACAAATGAGCTGTTTACTTGTCTCCAACCAAGCATGACTCATAAAACTAACCTTATAAAATGAAGTTCACTTTTACTGGAATGGCATGGCATTTATGTTTTCTTACCAACTGTGGAGGCTGGCGGGGACATTTAGAAGCTGAGTCTGCCAGGCCAGTGAAGCCCAGTGCCCGAGGGGAAAAAATCAGAGTCACCCGGGAGCTCCTGACAGCTGGAGTTGCGCCCACCTCCCAGCCCCCACGCTGAGACCCTGAGGTTTGAAGTCGTTACCCCCAGCTCTAAGGCAACATGGTGGGACCAGGCCCAGCAACCCAGGGCAGAAGGACAGGGGGCAGTGTTTCCCCCCCAGCACAGCATTTTCTTTCTGTAGATAGCGGTTAGCAGAAGGGTATCTCTGGGGACCCCTGGAGTCACGGCGTTGCTGCAGCAGCAAAGTTTCTCCAGGGCACCACCCCTGAGTTTAAAAGGGGTGTTAGGTTCCCAAAAGGTGCTCCTGGAATAAGGAACACCTGTCCTCCATCCCTCATCAAGTTCCTCAGGTTTATTTCCAATAGTTCAATGACTTTACTTAAACAAACAAACAAATATTGTATTGTATCTACTATAACGGTAGTCCAGACAGGTGCTGGAGGAAAAATCTTTGATCCACGAAAACAAAGCTTTATGTTTGACAGTCAACAGCTTTGTGCTGAGAATAAGACGTGACCCTGCAGAGCTGCTACTGGAATGTACAGTTCTAATGTTCTGGTGCATGTGGGGGCATCTTTGTAAGGCAAGGGAGCTACCATGTGACGGGAAGTGAGGAATGACTGTCTTCACACACTGGTTTAGCCCAGACTGCCTTCCCCAGACGTTTCTGCTTGAAAAGAGCACATCCGACGTCACCTCGAAGTTTCTCGACTGCACCCCCAGAAGCAGAGAGCAGTCCTGCCTCCTAAATTTCTAAGGCACCATGACCTGATTTACCAGAGACCCCGGGTCACCAAGCTTGGAGATAAAGTTCCTCCCCTTAACTCAGGCCTCGTGATACCCTCAGGCGTTCAGAGAGAACTGACTGTCCAGATTCAGCTGCGTTCTAGTGACGTCACTGAAGTCACGTGTCCCCTCCTGGCCCACCCTCGGAACTTCAGTGACTTCACTCCGCATCCAGAGAGAATTCTTCCCAGTGTGGTCCTTGCACCAGCGGCATCAGCATCCCCCGGAACTGGTCAAAATGCCCATTCCCAGGCTCTGCCTCAGATTTACTGGATCAAAGGTTTACTGAGCAGGGACCTGGCGCCCTGTTCCGGCCCCCAGGAGGTTCTGTTGCGGTTCGAGTCTGAGACCCACCGCCCTGGAACCAAGTCCCTGCGGCGGGACCTCCTCTAACCGGCCCCCACCCGCCATGGTGACCTCTGCTCCTTGTCTGCCCCTCCACTAACTTGCTGATCCCCCACCCGGCTGCTCACCTCCGTGTGCTGAACGCCTCCTCCCTCTCTCTCTGTTCCTCTCTGTCCTCATGTGCTCCGAGATTTCCCCACCTGCACTGGCTCGTGTTCGCGTTTATACCTCGCCTGAAAGACAGCATCCAGGGCCCCTCCCAAAGTCTCAGGTCACTTTCATTCCTGTGCTGTTGTGGGTCGTGCCCTCCAAAAAGATACATCGAAGCCCTGCCCCCACGCCTGTGAGGAAGACCTTGCTGGGAAGTAGAGTCCTGGCAGGTATGACCAGGGCCCGAGGACCAGAGAGAGCTCCATGACTTGGGTCCTCATGAGAAGGTCATGTGAAGACAGAGAGAGTACACCGTTTAAAGTCAGAGGTTGAGATCGGAGCAAGGCCGGTGCAGGCCCAGGACTGACAGCAGCACCAGGAGCGAGGAAGAGGCAAGGAAGGATTCCACCCAGTCTCAGAAGGTGCAGAGCCCTGACGACACCTTGATTTTGAACTTAGGAGTCCCCAAAACTGAGAGAGGATCCAATTCTGTTGTATTAAGGCACCTGGTTTACAGTACTTTGTTACAGCTGCCCTAGGAGACTCGTACACAACACACATGCCCTGCCCAGCTGTCTCCCTCTCAGCGGTTTGGCGTGGCCTTGTCTACAGGCCCCATGGTGGTAAGCACAGTCCCCACCTACCCGGTGCACACACGCGCGCACACATACGCCCTCTTACAGAGAGGCTGCTGCTGTGTAAGCAGGAGCGGCAGCCCTGGGGAGGCTTCCTTACTTCACCAGATCCTGTGACTCTGGGCAGTCCTTTCACTTTGTACAGTGCCTCAGTTTCTTCATCCTTAATATGGGCATAGCAGCAGCATTTACCTCCAAGGGCTTTAGTGAGCGATGCAAGGAGTGATCCACAGGCACTGTGTGAGAGCCATGCAAGGCACGTGAGAGAGCTAGCAGGATGCTTTATACGCAAGCAGTAGAGAAATGCTTCCTATTGATTTAAGGATTTGAGGAGCGTTTTTTCACCAAAGAAAGTACACACACACAGTGTAGTGATGAGTTCAGTCCTTTGAGGGCATTCCCTTATGCACTGTTCTCAGACAGGACGTTAGTAGTGGCCTGTCTCCTCCCCAGCTCCCAGCTGACTGCAAGCAAAGCCCCAAACCAAAGTGCTGACCATTCTCCTAAGGAGTCTGCTATGAGGCGTGGTGTGCAGACGGTGTGCCCGGGGAGGGTGGGCGAGGGTGGGCGAGGGGCTGGATTCTGCCCGTGTTCATGGCCAGTGGCAGCAAAACACAAGACACTTAAAAAATAAACACACACAAAAAAAACAGGTTAGAGCCTAACCCACATCATTAGAGGTCTCCGATCGTCAAGCATTCAGTTCTAGAATCCAGGCGGTAGTACCTACATCCTCTCTTCTGTAGACCATAGAACTGCCTGATCCCCGATGCTGCTTTCCCCGGGTTCAGTTACCTGCGGTCAACGGTGGTCCGAAAATATTAAATGGAAAATTCCAGACATAAACAATTCATAAGCTTTAACCTGAGTGCTGTTCTCAGTCACGTGATGAAATCTCTGCCCGGGACGTGAACCGTTCCCTTGCAGCTGTAGACACCACCCGCCGATCATCACTTAGTAGCCCTCACGGTTATCAGACATTTTAAGAGAGGAGGACGAAGAGGCCACAGTCACATAACTTTTGGTACAGTGTGTTGTTATCTCTGTCCCATTTTATTATCAGTTACTGTTGCTAATCTCTTACCGTGCCTAATTTGTAAATTAAACCTCATCATAGGTATGCATGTATAGAAATAACACAACGTATGGAGGGTTCCAGGTATCCACTGGGGGTCTTGAAACATACCCCCTCAGATAAGGGCGGATGCTGTAATTAAAAAGAAATCTGTAGCAAACAGCTACTAATTCATTCCTTTGTGTTATGTACTCACAAGGTCATTTGCTTTGTTTGCAGACTTGCTCTTTATATAAAGAGCCCTTTTCTGGAAGATATTAGAACAATGTGGTATGCCTCTGGCTGTGTTTTAAGACAGGAATGTGCAACTTCCTAATCTGGGTGGCAGATGCGCAGTTTTGGCAGCTGGGGATGGAAGGAAGTCGGGCTGTGGCCTGCAGGTGCAGGAAGAGCCCTCACCTCAGGGAGGAGAGCGGCCGCCCCGCTCCCCGGCACCAGGCTGGCTCTCGCAGAAATGTGTGCTTAGCTTCTTGTTTTTTTAATAAGAGCCTTGCACCACATGGCTGCAGCAACCTGTGTCCAAGGCCGAGGGAGGACCACCTGACCTTGAGCTTCCAGATCCAAAGCCACACAGAGTGAGCAGTTTACCGCACTCCTCAAATCTAATCAAACTGACAATGTACAAAACAAAGACTCGACTTTAAGATATGGGGTAGGGGCATCCATACTGAGTTACTTGGCACTTAATATGTTTGTGACTTTCTCTCTTTTTAGAAGCCTGTTGGTGCACGTGCTGGTCCAGGTGCAGTGCTGGGGGGAGACTTTTTGGTCCGGGTCCCTGGAGGCTCCTCTCTGCTGTTTATAGATTTATTCTATTTCATCCCCTTTTCCATCACCCCAGCCTCCCAGGGGCAGCCACTTGGAAAGGTCTTATGTGCATTGTTCTGCCGGCAAGCGTTCTCGTAAAAGATAGTTGGTTTGTGTGTGAACTTTAATTTTGAAAATTCTTGTAAACACTACTGATGCCATGAATTTGGCTGTTTCTGTTGTCACTCACAGCAGTTAGGGTCCGTCTGTATTGCTGTATGCGTGCGGCCAGTGGGCACAGCACTCTGTGGCAGGCGCCCGCAGTTCCTGGGACCCCGGATTGCCTCGAGGAGCATCCTCCTGTGAGTCCCTTGTGAGCCCCTGCATGCATTTCTCTGGAGACTTACCCACAAGTGGGGTTGCTGGATCCTAGAGCTGGTGGGGCAGACCCCCCCCCAGACCGCGGGAGCGGTCTTCCCCGCTCCAGCTAACACCCAGCCCTACCTACTTTCTGACTTACTGCCAGTCCAATCATTGTGCAGGGACACCTCGCTGCTTCCTGGATTTATTTGCATTTCTCTAGTGACCCACAAGTGTGAGTGGGCCTTCGGAGATCTGTTAGCGTGAAGACCTGTGAGCAGCCTCAGAGCGGTCCCCGCACAGGCCCTGCAGACTGGCTGGCTGGCTGTGGTTCTGCAGGTACAAGCATTGACTTAATAGTATTGTCTTAATACAAAACTTGAATTCTAGCAATCATTTCTGATCCTGAATTACAAAACTGCTGGCATTCACCTTCTAGTCGGACTCCTGTCCATCCACCACATGCTCCCCTGCATTTCCAGTCCCCCCCTCACTCATCCGCCCACCACCTGGCCTCCTGCGGTCGCTCCACTGACTCCAGCCACCTCCTCACTCCAGCTCCAGTTCTCCTCGCCCTGGCCTTCTCCAGATCCTCTCTCCCTGCCCAGGGCTTCCTGTTTCTCTCAGGAGAAAGCTCTCACTGCAGCCTGCAGGGGCCACCTTTGCCCACCTATCCACCTCTTCCTGTCCCCCGCTCCCCTCTTTCTGGCCCCTTGGGGCTTCAGCCCCCTTGTTCCTTCCGTGTGGAGTGATTTCCCAGCTGCCCACCCCTAAATCCCCCAAATCAATTCCGTTTACATCTTCAAGGGTCAGCTCATAAAGGTGCAGCTTAACTTCCCCATCTCTAGGCTGGATCAGTTCTCTAGTTATGCTTCCAAAGCTCTTCAGCCACGCGTGACCAAATAATCAGTTCCACAGTGACCTATGGGAAGCCCTTCTCCCCACCTGCCTGCCCAGAGGGCAGGCCTGTTTCTGTTGGCACCCAGCACAGCGTTCCCAATAGGCAGCAGCTCATTATCTCGGGATAATTTCCACCCGCAGCAGGATCAGCAGGATCAAGAGGCTCAGTCCCAGACAGAGGCCCGAGGGGCGTGGCTGCACCTATCTCGGGAGGCCCAGCGGAGCCGCCTCAGGGGAACTCCTGACTCAGTGAGAGATAAAAGGGCGGAATCTGGATCAATGATAAAGTACAACTAAAAATACAAAAATCCATTTTGAACAAAATGTAGACGCTTTTAAGAGTGCCTAATTAAAACGGAACAAAATGTAGATGCTTTTAAGAGTGCCTAATTAAAACAAAACAAAAGGTAGATGCTTTTAAGAGTGCCTAATTAAAACAAAGTAAGGAAACCAAATCTGCGAGGAAAACAACACTTCAGAAGGCCGGGCTGCACGCCGACCCGGCTCACAGGCTCTGCCCCCAGCGCTGTCCCAGCGGGGAGCGGCCCCTCGCTGACTTCCACGCGTTTCCAAAACACTGTGCAGACCAGTGGTGTCTTAAGCACTCTATTTAAAACAAGCATGATGATATCACCAATAAAAAAGACTCTTTTTGTGGTTGACCCGAGCAACATCCAGACACGTAGAGAATCTGTGTAAGTAAGAGCTGACCTGAACCTGAGCCAAGCGGATGACACACGCCTGAGCACGACCCCACCTGCTCCGGAGAAGAGCCGCTTCTTTTCTTTGGAATTAAGAAGGGAAGTGAGGAGGGTTGCCCGGGGGTGAGAAAAAACAAAGCGGGGATCAGATTAAAGGATAGTTAATGAGACCACGTGCTCTCTGGAGGGGGGTCATTTCAAAGGTGTGTTAATGTAGATGCACAAAACCAGTGGCTGGACTTGCTTAAGGCAAAGGCAAATGTTTTACTAAAAACTTCTATGCCTGGGGCGTGACTACCCACTGTGACTTGCCCAGAGGGAATTTATGATCTGATCTTTCTCCATCCACGTCGTCCGTCCCCACGTACAGTGAACAAGCACATGGAATTTAATGTTGATGTGTCGGTTGGTGGTCCTCAGAGTTCTTGGTGTACACACCTTCCCTGGGGACAGCATCAAATTCAATGGCTTCCACCACATCTGAGACCAGAAAAGTCGGTGTTCCGGTCAGTGTTTGTGTAGCTTGTCACTACCAGAACCAATAAGTGGAGACAAGGATCGAATCTTTACGGGAGCTATATTCACCCGTAAAACCGTCTTAACATATCCTCCCAAGCCAACCTTTTTATAAGGAGAAGAAAGGGTGGGTAAGGGGTTTGGGAAAACGTTAATTAGATAGAAGGATAGATAAAGGGTTTAGAAAAAAAGGGCTAATTGGATGAGTTGCAGTCAGGCAGCAATTTTTCTAGTACTTCTTTATCATTGATCAACAATTCTTTACCTGCATCACAGAGGTACCCTCCCTGGGATGCCGTGGCTCAGATACCGTCTCCGTGGCTTTGCAGACCCCCTGGCACACAAAGGTCAAATTGCTAGTCGCCCTCCTGGAGCCAAGCATTCCAGTTTCCAGATAACTGCTTTCCACTTGCATTAATCACTTAAGCCTATCAACTAAAGCCGAAATCTTTAACTCCCGAGTTCGAGTTTGCCTATCACTTCTACTGAATCAGCTTCTATCCATTCAGCTTTCTTCCAGACAGCTCTGAAGTCTCCCAGCACCAGAGATTGTACCCGCCAACTCTGCTTCCTCCTCCTCTTCTCATGAATGGCCTTACCACTGACCCTGTCACTCTCCACCAGGCAGACTGAGGGGCGTCCCTTACTCCTGTGTAAGAGGGCTGCACTCAGGGCCCCACAAGGATGTGAAGGGCAGACTCCTAGGTCCTACATGCAGTAGGCAGGAGGCCGCCCGGGCTGGTGCAGCTGGCAAAGCAAGGCACAGACCCTGCTGGCAAGTGGAAGGGCTGCCCTCTGTGAGTTTAGTTGTTTGAGGGGCCCAGTGTGGCTGAGGGTGGCACAGGCAGCAGGCCCACAGTCCCGTGTGTTCCTCTCCCTCGGGTGGGGGCAGTGAAGACACCGAACTTCAGGGGACAGAGACAGAAGCCTGGGGACAGAGACAGAAGCCCAGGGACAGCCTCCTCCAGCCACTGTCTTGCAGGTCGCACTTTGTACCCTCCAGCCGCTCACTGGGAGCCTCAGGAGGAAACCCAGGCTTTAGACAGGAATCCATGTTTCCATTTTCCCCCAGCCTCGAACTGGGACTGGACATTGGTTTCTAACACAGTGCCTTCTCTCCCTCGTGTCCATAGATTTTAGTAACGATAAAAATAGTGAACAGACCTTGAACTTTTACCCCGACCCAGGCTGCCTTAAAGCTGTGTCTGGACTCTTCCTAATGTTAGTGGCAGAAAAACGGTACCAGGTGTTAACCTCGGTTCAGCAACCGCAGTTCTGGAGTTCCGGACAAGAGGAGACTTCAGGCCAAGACTCACAATACAAGAGAAAGTTTTCTTAGAAAGCCACAGAGGGAGAAGGAGGGAGCCGTAGAGGAAATGGGCTCAGGAAACAAGTTACAGCCAAAGAAGGGGCCTTGGAGGTTAGGAGTCGGGGAGAGAGATACGGGCTTTGAGGGGGGAGACGTGAAGGAGGGAGGAGAGGCTCAGGTGTCCTGGGGGGCAGCTGTTGATGTATGTGTGTGTTTGTGGGGGCAACGGGGAGAGACAGAGAGAGAGAGCCCCTGTGGAAAGAAGGGGGAGGGGACAGGCACTGGTATGCTCCGTACAGAGAGCCTCTCTGGGTTCTCCATCCTGGGGGCTTTTATCAGAGGTCTCAGGGGAGGCTCTCCATAGAATATTCATCAGCTTTCTGGGTGTGTCTCCTCAGAGTTGTGATCTCCACTGATTGGCTGGCACCCAAGGTCATTAGTCATCAGCCTCAGCATCCTCTGCCTGTCTTTGCTGCTTCTCTGGGCCTGGAACTGAACCACAGCTGAGGCCTAGGTGTCACCTCCAGGAGTTAATGCTTAAGGGAGTGGTCGTGCCGGGGTTTGTAGTTTGGCCCCTTGCTCAGCACCCGGGGCCCCTTCCCGAGTGACACACTGCACTGGGCCCATCTTTCTGCTCTGCTCATGCCTGCCTAACCGCCTACCACCACAACACCCTAAGTACTGCAGTTAGGTCTACTTTACTGGGCTCTCAGAGACTTTGGTATCAAGTTCTAAGTCCTCTTCATAAAAGTGAGTCCTTCCTGACCCCGGGCCACACACACCAGGCTTTTCCTAGCCTCTCTGCCTCCCTGGAGGACCAGTCCCTATACGGTCAATGTCAGAAATGTCCAGACCTACAGGGAATTTTTTCGAGGCTTCATTTGAGCCAAACTGACCGCATATGACAGGGAGCAAGATCTCCAATGATCTGGAGGGACTGTCGTGAAGATGGCATGGAGGTGGGAGAAGCCAGGTGGGGATTGGATTACAGGATAGTTAAGAGCTCCCTTTGAGGGGTATTACATCTGGCATTTCAAAGGTGTGTTAACTTAGATGCACAAGAAAATGACTTGAAACCTTTCAGTAAAGAAGTTACAGGCCTGGCACATGACCACCCACCGTGATCTGGTCGGTTAGGAATTTACGATTAGATCCCCTTTGAGGCTGCTTTCCGCAGAAACCCCCTTTTTCACCCACAAGTCCTGTCCCGTGCCTTTGCCTGGCCGACACCTGCTCCTCGGAGAACTAGGTCAGCCCCCACCGGCTCGAGAAAGCCTCCCCAACCTGGCACCCTCCGCGCAGACAGCACCAGCCACGCTGACGAGCTGCTCTGCGCCGCTGCTGACTTGCCGGTGTCTGCGCCAGAAGCGGGTTTCTGAAGTAAGGCCCGACTGGATGCTGTGTTTCTTCGTAGGTCCCGGGTCCCTGGCATAGTAGGGGGCAAACGGGGAATGCGTCAGGAGACAGACTGGTGGGTGCGAATTTTGTAAATCGAGATCAGTGTTCCAGTTTACACCAGGACTTGACTCCAGGTTGAAGATGAGCCCTAACTAAGCAAACTGCTCCTGGGAGCCGGGTGCTCCCCTGCCCCCAGCAACGTCCATGCATTCGCCTGTTTAAATATCCTTTAGGTGAATAACGGCCCCAGGATCCTATCCCCCGGCTCTTCAGTTTCCCAGAACTTTTTTAAGAATCTGTAGCAGCAGCGGACGAAACGCGGTCTGTTTCAGATAAGATAATCCTGTTCAGTTACTGTGTTCCTGGGCTCAGAGGCAGCGGAAATCGGTGTTTCCAGAGTTTAACTTCGTCAAGATTGTATGAAATAGCTTCAGCTCCCTGCAGCACAAAGTTCTGTCTTCTCAGAAAACATTCCCTTGTGCCGAATGGTCGTTTTGCTTGAAAAATATATACAAAAATTTTAAAAAGATGATGGCACATGGTATAAAGGTCTTCTAAACAGTTTAAATGTCTTTAATGATGTGGGTATGTCTACTCTAAAAATATGCATTGGAAAGTTTACAGATGTCTGCTCGTGGAAGCTGAAGGGAAGGAGAGGCCTTAACAGCTGAGGGTCTCTAACCAGGGTCGGTAATTAGCCCGGAGACTACGGGCCAATCTCGGCTGCAGCCTCCCTGGCAGCTCCCTCTGCCACGCCCCGAGTGCGGGAGGGGCTGGCTTCCCGCAGTCCCCCAGACCTCAGCTGGCCTGCCCTCCTCCCAGGCACTTCTCTCACCAGCTGCTGGCCCACACGCATGCGGGGAAAAGCCCCGAGACCTAAAATCTGCCTCTGTGAGGGAGGACTGGGAAAGGACTGGGAAGATGCGGGCCACTCCAGCCTGGCACCCAACAGAGTTGGTTAAGGGACATTTACACACATGGCAAGTCTTGGGCCGTGGAAGGATGGAGTGGCTATCCTCTGTGGCACTTGGCAGGTGCTGAAAAATTATATAGAACAGGGCAGGATGGATGGGGGGCGGGGCTGGCCACCGGTATCAGATAAGGGAGGCCAGGAACCAGCATGCTGTGGGGTCTGGGGAGAGGGTCGAGCAGACCCTCTCTGAGAGGCATTCGAGAAGCAGTCTCTGTTCTGCCCCTGACCTAGCTCTCTGGTCTGGCCGTGGTCGCATCATGGAACAGTCCCTCCTCCACACCGTCGTGGTGAAAACAGTCACTTCTGCCCCACCTCTCCCTTCCTTCACTGTCACCATCTGAACACCCACTTTTTACTACTGGGTACACCTTTGTTGCCAGACCCCCTGTTCAACCGGAGGGAGGGGCTGGCCTGTGTCCCCCAAGGATGCAGCCCAGGGCCCCAGACGGGCGTGGACAGGCACTGAACAGGGGTCCGTGAAGGAGCCCGCCCCACAGTCCGGCAGATACCCGTCTGCCCTTATGTAGCTGCTCTCACCAAGCCAGCCTCCAGCCTCGGTGCGACTGCTTCCCTTTCTCAGCCTTCTCTTTGCGAGTAGGTGTCAGCCAGCGGTGAAATGGCATGATGAGACCAAAATGGGAGATCTCCCCCTGAAGAAGCACAGACGGTGTCCAGGTACCACGGCTGCTGCCAACATTCCGGTGCCACATTCCCCCAGGATGTGATTCACGGCAATGAAGATGCTAGCAGAGCTTCCACTCACTAAGACTCAGTTTCTCTATTTCAGGAGACTCCGGAGAAGGAACATCACGTTGATGTGGCGTTCACAACAGAGCGCTTTAAACCAGAGGTAAGCTGCCCTAATTCATGAAGTATCTCATTAACAACTCAGATGGATGTATTTTTTAAAAAGTGAGAATATTGCCCCTGGCTGGTGCAGCTCAGTGGTTTGAGTGACAGCCAGCCTGTGAACCAAAAGGTGGCTGGTTCAATTCCCAGTCAGGACACATATCTAGGTTGCAGGCCAGGCCCCCAGTTGGAGGTGTGCGAGAGGCAACTGAATGATGTATCTTTCACACATCAATGTTTCTCTCTCCTTCTCTCCCTTCCCTCCCCTCTCTCTAAAAATAAATAAATAATACCTTTAAAGAGTGAGAATATTAATATATAGTGGCCTGAAAATTTGTGGGTTTTCTTCTCGCCTTTATTTTCTATTTGTTTTCAAGAACTGAGAAACGAAGCTAGGTGGGAACTCGAGAGTTTATTGCTTCTGCAGAGCTGCCTTTAAAACCGTCCACACAGCCCTCACTCCTCCTTCCTTGACTCCGGGAGGGACTTTCGCAGCTCCCTCTGGTAGCCCTCCCGACACCCCAGAGTCCTCAGAACGATTCGCTCTCAAATGCCAACCTATTCCCCTTCCTGTCAGCTGGTGACATTTCTTGTTAGCAGACCCACATAGCATGAGGCCGATTCCAGAAGCTACCTTCCACAGAGGCATTCTGTAAAGCACAGAGCAGGGCCGGGCATGCCACAGGCATCATCAGCTTCCCTGTAATTCTTTTTTTTTTAAATCCTCACCTGAAGACATGCTTTATTGATTTTAGAGACGGGCGGGGGGAGGGAGAAAGAGAGGGGGAGAGAAACAATGATGTGAGAGACAAACTGATTGGTCACCTCTTATGTGTCCCAGCTGGGACCCAAACCCGCCACCTAGGCAACCTAAGATGATGCTCCACCCAAGCAAGACACACAGCCAGGGCCTCTCTGTGATTCTGACCAGGCAGGCCGTGGTTTGCCAGCTTCCTTTCCCCTGTCCTCAAAAAGAGAGTAAACAGAAAACACAGACATTGGAGCCAGATGAACTTCCATGTGCTGGGCTCAGCTGGGAGGCAGCAGCAGGGCGGAGGGAGACCAGCCCAGATTCTCCCTGTGTGCTGTGGAGTCCCAGCAGCCAGAGAGGTGAGCCCTCAGCAGCCGGCACCAAGGTGTCTTAGGAGGCAGAGGTTTGGAGGGGAGGCCATGGCCCTCAGCCTGGTGCTTTGGGGGAAGCGCTTACCTGTGTTCAGAAACAAGTCCTAGCAAGACAATACTATACTCAGACTTTGCTAATTTATCTAAGAATTAAAATTGTTCTTTCTTTTTTTAAGATTTTTATTTATTTATTTATTTATTTAGACAGAGGGCAAAGGAGGGAGAAAGAGAGGGACAGAAACATCAGTGTGTGGTTACTCTTGAGTGCCCCCAACTGGGGACCTGGCCTGCAACCCAGGCATGTGCCCTGACTGGGAATCGAACTGGCGACCCTACTGGCGACCCTTTGGTTCACAGGCCAGCACTCAATGCACTAAATCACACCAGCCAGGACTAAAATTTTTCTTAAAGCATAAGGAAGATGCCTTTAATTGCAAACTGAAAGTGTTATCTTAAAGATAAAGGGAAAATAATTACTAGCTTATTTTGACGAACAATGTTTCTCTGAAAAGCACATCCAACTAATTGAAATGTTCCATTTCATGGAGTGAAGAGTCCTTTCATCTTCAGACAACTGCTTTGATTCTGCAGAGCCATTTTGGGGGAAAGAAAGGAACGGAAAACAAAACAAGGGGCGACACCTGTTATTTTCCTTCTTCTCTAAAAACAGCTTTGGCATCAAAGGATGTACCAGCCCATCTTCTGCCTTTGATAAGCCTCTTCCTGATGCCCTTCACCTGTTTTTCTACATTGCACTATTTATTAGGATTTTAATGTACCAGGGAAATGTCCTCTCTCTCAAAATAAGCACTCACAGGAGGAAAAGTTGCCCATTGGAAAGCCAATAAGCAGATCCAGTTTTAAAGACTTGTTGTTTCCTTGGGGGCTTTTCTTTATGTTGTTTGTTGTTGTTGTTGTTGTTGTTGTTGTTGTTGTTGTTTCAACTGAGACTCCACCCAACTGAAACAACTGAAAAAGTGAAAAGAACTCAACAGCTCAACCAACCACATTATCACAGGAGTTCGTAACTCGGGGCCCACGGATGGGTCTGAGTGGGGCCATGACTAGGGGCCCACGAACTTCCTCAGCTTCCAGACCCAGTGTCGATGGGATGCCCATATGCACATTTTGTTCTGGGAAGATGTGACCTTTTTGAAAGGGTGGAGAAACGCTGTCCTGAAAATGAGTCATACATTTGCTGTCCACTTGATGCATCAGTACCCAGCTCCAGATTTCCCTGGATGGGACATGCGGAAGGGGACCCCAGAATGCTCAGTGCATGCACACTTAGAGTGAGTGCAAACAGATGTACTCCCGGTCACGCAGGGAGTGGGATCAGTCCCATCTGGGCGCTCTCAGCCTCCACCGCGTCCGGATCAGATTTCGGAGGTGAGTCACGGAGTTCGTGCAGAGCCAGAGCTCTGGCATCAGACAAACAGGAGCTCAAGTCCTGGTTTCCCGCTCCCTAGTGTGAGACGTGGAGTGGCTTCCTCTTTAAACTTCAGCATCTTAATCCGTAAAATTAGAATAAGAAGACCAAGTTCATAAGGCAGCATGAAGATGTTGCTGTTTTTGTTAATAGGAACCAGTCTCACCTTCTGGTTCAAGTTAGCAAGCTGGAGGCCTGTTGTAACGAAGCATTACACTGGTCCACAGCAGACAGTCGGGTGCCCACTGTCCCGGAGGTTGGATCCAAGCCGTACTCACGAGACATCAGTGGTGTGTCTGTGGAACAGGCCCAGCATTATTTTATGAGGGCACCATCAGCAAGCGGTTTACATGACAGCAAAGAGTGAAGGACTGTTGTTTGTGTTCAGCTGTGAGCACAAAAATCACTCTCTACGAAGCAAAGGCCCCCAACTCTGTTGATACTGCTTATACCTGCCAGGTACAAGGAATTACTCGTGTGTGTGTGTGTGTGTGTGTGTGTGTGTGTGTGTGTGTGTGTGTATTTGGGTGGGGAGTGAGAAGGAACCCATCTATTTAATTCTAAAATCTTCATTTCAGGATGATAAGGAGAAGCCTTTGGGTGAGTGCGCTGCTCGGGTGATTTTCAGGAAGGGGAAGCCCAGACCGGCTGTCAACATCTACTGTGAAGGGCTCACAGAGAAGAACAAAAGACAGCAAGAGGATTACCTGCTTTACAAACACCTGAAGCAGCTTAAGCCCCTCTTGGGTGTAGTCCGCATACCTGGTATGAACCAATGTCTGGAATTTCTATATTCAGGAGTGTATGTGATTACAGAACCTTAAAAAGAATCATCATTTAAGTTTTTATCCCCCCAGTGGCATTCTAATCCAACTATAAAATGTGGTGCCCCTCACTATTTGAACAAAACTCAGAAATCTCATTTTCCTGTTCTTCACCTCCAGTACAATGTAGGGTCTGTGCTATTTTTCTCTCCTCTGACAAGGGAAAGGCAAGAGGTAACTCTCCAAGGAATTGGTAGGGGTCCTTGCAACAAGACATGCACGTAGGGGTGCACTCTCCCAGGTGGAGTCCAGAGCCTGAGATGACATTTCTAGAGGTTTCTGGTGGTGGCTGCAGAAGCTTGAGGTGACAGACACCAGCCAGGGCCTCCACTGTGCCCATCAGGCCGTCCGTGCCAGGCCTGAGCGAGCCAGCCGACCGTCTCCAGGCCTCGCTGGGAGTCTGCAGTGGAGTCAAGTTTATCTTATTTTAGGGCAACAGCTAATGGGCAGCAGTGCCATCTCTAATCAGGAGTGAGCCCCGTCCGCAGCTGACGCGAAGCAGAGCTCGCCCGTCCAGGCACTCAGCCGTGTGCGGGCAGCCACGGAGACTCGGCCCTTACCGGCAAATTCAATTTTCAAAACCACAAAAGTCATCTCTGGACTCCCACTTGGGTATTAAGCTTGACATCTGACTGCTGCTGTTCCCTCACTTGCCCAGAGACTGTGACAGACCCACGTCAGTGTGGGAGGTCTGTGGTCGCCACTCTGAGCACTCCGTCCTGGCGGGGTGAGCGTCCGGCCCCATCGATGTACTGAGACTCGGTGTTCTCCAGGCCCGGAGCTGCACCACTGACCCCTGCGTTTCTGAAGTTCAGAAGCTTGGGTGACTCTTGCTCTAGTTCTCTGACCACTCAGATTGAATCCTGTTCCAAATGGTTGTGAGCAACAACTCAGGTCCTATGTTACAGAATTTGTTTCTATTTAGCACTGCCTGAAATAAGTGGGCTAATGGCAAATACTTAAAATATATAGTTATTTAGGGTTTTTTTCTCTCTTTAGCATTAGTTGGGGAAAAATGTCCTCTTTAAAACACAACTTTTAGAAACTTTTAGGACCTTTTCTTTGCAGATTTGCCACAAAATCCCTACATTTTGGACACTTTTTTTTTTTCAAAAAGATTTTTATTTATTTTTATTTTTAGAGAGAGGGGAAGGGAGGGAGAAAGAAGGAGAGAAATATCAATGTGTGGTTGCCTCTCGTGTGCCCCCCACCAGGGACCTGGCCTGCAACCCAGGCATGTACCCTGACTGGGAATTGAACCGGCGACCATTTGGTTCACAGGCCAGCACTCAGTCCACTGAGCCACACCAGCCAGGGCAAGTTTCAGACACTTTTTAAAAGTGCAGGTTAACTGCTTCATGTTCAGTTAATAAATCCTATATGCCCTCAAGGATCATTCTACTACAATCTAACTTAATGTGGCTACAACAAAGCTTCAAAAAATTTTTAGTAATAGAGGGTACCTTTTCATCAACAAAACTTACAAGTTCTCTTGTCACTTTAAATTCAGCAGAGATATTTAATGGTGCCCTATTTATAGCCTATGTATGTACATAAAATTGTCCATTGAAAATGGAAAATGTTTGGTTCCAGAGAAAGTGAATAAAAACCATGGAGCGATCTTTGCAGTAGCCAGTTCGGATCTTAGCAGATGCCGGTCAGTGAGTAACTGGCCTGCAGCACTGGCCTGGGGCCCTGTTTCCTGAGGACTGACCAGTAGGATGAGCTGACGGGTCTCGGGACATCCTTGCTCCGCACTGTTTCTCCTCTGAAGAAGCAGTTGTCTGGGTTTCATTATGAGTCAGTTTCCCTTTTTCTAATGAACTTGTAGGCTTCCTAGGGCCCACTGCATGCAAAGCAGAGGGTGGGGGCGCCCAGCTGCAGCCCTCTGCCGACTCTGGGGCAGCACCAGGGGTGTCCACACTTTCAAACGCCCTCGTTATTCACCACCTTTAGTGCGACCAATTTCTCTCCTCTGCTAATGGGTTTTCATCTTGCAAGTCCATGAACAATTATCTCATAAATTACTTGCTAAAATTTGAGCTCTTAAAAGTCACAAGAGGTCATTTATTAATCATTGTATCCCTACCTCTAGCAGTATCTGATACTAAGTAGGATTTTGGGCTTTTTGCAAATGTTTGCTAAATTTAAAAGATTTCAGGTCCAAAAAAAAATGCCACAGGAAAAACCCACTTGTTTCTTCATGTGTTCAAAACCAGTGATAGTGATGCTGCCAGTACGCGCGTCAGAGAAGGATGGAGAGCCGGCAGGTTGGCAAAGCCCCTCGCAGGGACTGGAGACCCCAAACTAGGAGGAGATGTGGGCTGGGGGGCGTTTTGATCTAATTATAAAATGCTCCTCAACTAACAAGATTTTAAATTGTCTTTGAGTGCCATTTTTTATAACACAGCAAATAGCCTTGGAATTGTTGTATAGCAGCTCTACTTGAAGCGTGTACATCTCAGCGTGATGGAGACACAGACACGCCTATTGCTGCAGCGCTTGCTGTGAGAGAGATGCCTGCAGTGACCAAGCCCTTATTTAATTACTGAAATTTTTGTGCCCCAAATGCTTAATACAAATGGTTTTGTTTTTTTGTTTTTGTGCTCTCAGACCGTCACGGATACATCGATCCCTCTCTGAGACCCTTGTGGGATCTGGCCGCCCTTGGCAGTTCTTACGTGATGTGGGACAAGACAACGAGTGTTTTACGATACTCCCTGGTACAGCTCACCAGTGTGAAGCAATGGGTAAGGAAAACTGAAAATTCACTTGTGCCACAAGAGCTGCACCAGTGCTGTGTGCTTAGACTAAATTACTGCCAATGTGTAACTTCACGGCAGGAGCTTTGACTGCACTTCATTCATTCAATACATATTTGCAATGGGCCAGGTGTCGTGTTAGGGACGGACAGAGCCGTGAACAGAAAATGCAGTGTGGTTGCCATCATCAAGATTAATTCCAGAGAGGGAAGATAAGAAAGACAGTGAGCTAATGCATAAGTAAATATGTCTCAAATGGTGATCCATGCTATGGAGAAAAATTAAGTAGGGAAAAGGGAATGTGGGGTGTTGACAGAATTGCTGCTAAGATGGTCTAAAGTAAGCCCCCTCCAATTTGAGCAGAAGTGACACTGGAGCAGAGGTCCAAGGGAAGCGAGCGGCAGCAGAGAGCTCCAGGCAGAGGGAGCCGAAGCAGCGGGGTGGCTGATGGGAGGGAGAAACATCAGTGCAGGCCCGTGTGGCTGGAACAGCGGCCAGAGCGCCAGGAGGGACCAGTTCATGGCACGCTGGAGGCCATTAGAAGAGCCTCTCCTGCCCACTAGGGGCTCCGCAGAAGAGGGGCCTGATCTGACTTGCAGCAGGATCCGTCTGGCTGCTCTCCTCAGAACTGACTGTAGAGGCACAGGTGAGGTGGGAAGACCAGTCAGGTGTGGCGATAATGCAGACGAGGCCTGGTGGGAGCTCGGACCAGGGGTGGCAGCGGTGGAGGTGGGGAGGCGTGTTTGGATTCAGGCTATATTTTGAAGACAGACTGAGAGTGTCTGCTGGTGGATAGCATATGGATAGTAGAGGATGAGAAAACTCAAGGATGGTTTATAGAATTTTCGCCTGAGTAACTGGAAAGGGAGATTTCATTCACTGATTGGAGACAACTTCAGAAAAACAAATTTGGGGAGAAATCAGCTTGATTTGGGGCATGCTAAATTCTATACCCAAGTAAGGGTGTAATGTATAGTCACCTGTACATAAGGGTCTGAGTACAGGGGAGAGAGGTCTGGGCTCAAATCGTCACCTTGCGGGTGGTTTTTAAAGCCCCAGGACCTGGTGAGACAACAGAGAATGAGTGCCGTAGAGAAAGACGAGCTGTGTGAGGACTGAGCTCTGAAACACGTCAACTGCAGAGGGGGGAGGCTGGGAAAAGAAAGTGTTTCAAAGGTGAGGGTCAACTCACTGTACCCAAAGCCGATGGAGAGTCGAGGAGCCGAAGACTGAGAATCACCCACGTGGTTAAGGCAGCTGGACGTCACCGGGGCCATCTCACCGGCACCATCTCACCGGCACAGTGGGGCGAAGGCCTGACCGCATAGGTTCAGGAGAGCGCAGGAGCAGAGGAGGTGGACGCCCCATCTCTTTCCAAAATTCTGGCTGTCCAGGGGAGTAAAAGGAAGGGAGGGGCTGTAGCTGGAGGATGGGCAAGCACAGGGTTGAAAGACGGTTTGTTCTTGGTTGTATTTTTAGGTTGGGAGATTTCACAGCATATTTATAGGTTGATGAGAAAAACCCAGTAGAGGGGCCGAAGTTGGACTCGTAGGAACGAGAAGGAAGAATTGTTGGAGTTAAGATCTCTGAGTAGGCCGGAGAGGAGGAGATCAGCCCAGGAGATGAGCTCAGACAGGAACACGGAGGCTCACCTGCAGGGAAGGCAGAGACGAGGGGCGGCGATGCCAGTAGGAGGGTGGATATCCGGTGGTAGCCCGTAGAAGCTCTGTTTCAAATGGCTTCTGTCGTCTCAGTGAAAAACCAGGCAAAGCCATCAGCTGAGAGCCAGGAGGTTCGGGAGTGCAAGGACTCGCGCATCGAACGTCTGCGGGAGTTAATTTAGCGGCGCGCCAGGCACCGTCAGCGGGGTGGTGGGTTCAGCCACACTGGCGTGCGTGAAGCACAGAGACATGGGCGTGTCCAGAGTAAACAAGAGCGACGGCTCTGAGAGAGGCACGCTGAGCCAACCACACGGATACATGTCTAAAACTCACCTTCTTTATGGATGTGTGGAGCAGGGCACTGACCCACGGCAGGATGGGCGGTGAACGTCCACGAGGGCGAGGACTTGCCCAGCCGCGTGTCAGCGTCAGCAATGCCCGCAGTCCTTCCGGGCGCCTTCCAAAGGCCGCTTGTAAATCAGACAACTACACACGTACTCATCACCGTGAACACATCTCTTTCCCTTTAAAGGGTGCTTTTTCATAGAAATTACATTTGACTGATTGATTACATTTGCTTCATAGTGAGGCAAAACTTGCTCCCTCTCTCTGTCTCATCCACCAAGATGAGCATTTCCTTAACAACAGGCTTTTCCCTGAATTGAGAAACTGGGGGAACTCTTTTGTGTACAGTTGAAGATCGTGTCAAGATAATGAATGAGAGAGAGAGAGAGAGAGAGAGAGAGAGAGAGAGAGAGAGAGAGAGAGAGGGAGGGAGAGAGAGGGAGAGAGAGAGAGAGCAGATCAACACAGATAACAGAGAAAATAAGGATCTTTCAAGGCCAGTGTTACCTTGCAGTTTTACATGCGCTGGCCACACTAACCACCAGAACACAGCGCAGTTCAGAGACAGCAGCCCCTCTCTCCCAGGCTCTAGCCAGCCCTCCATCTGTCCATTAATACCCCTCAACCCACCGGCAGGAGGGAAAGCGGGAACATTGTCAGTGTGGACAACAAAAATGCTGATTTTTTTACATTGTGGGGTTTGGGTTTTAGATGAATAATAAATGAATATGCAGCCGACTGGCTGGGTCACCCAAGGCAAACTGCATCTCTTAGGGCCTATTAAATGAGGATTAACAAATTCACTGAAGTCACTGCAACTAACATAGATCTAAATCACTGATGGAATTGGGTAATTTGGTTTCAAAGTTAATATGCATTTCGGCTTAGAGTTCTCTTAAAAGTATGTACATATTTCCAGATTTTCAAATTCTGCCATTCAGTGGCTACTTAAGATTCCCGTGATCTTTCAGCAACACGCAAAATAAGCAACGGTTTTTTAGAAAGTCACCCAAATCAGGAAATCTAGGTACTGCTGTCCTGGGGGACTAGAAGGCGGATGGCAGAGCCAACAAAGCTGGGACTACCCAGCACACACACTGGGGGTCCCCGGAGGTGCCCTGTGACCCTAGGTCGCTCAGGAAAGTACAGGGATTGCAGTTTTTCCAGAAGGTTTCCGGGTGGAAATTACTACCTTGACACTCAGGGTTAAACTCATCTTTTAATGCAAGTGTGTAAGGGACTGCAGGCTTATAAACCCACAGCCTCAAATGAACTAAGCTTGAGGGGAGTGCGGGCTACGGAAGAGAGGGCTGAGTACAGATATAACGTAAGACCCATCTTAACTGGCCCAGTTACTGCTTTAGAACCGAGCACAGATGTCACTCCCAGTATCCCACAGACAATGACAAGGTCAGGGGAGATAGCTGCTGGCTAGAGGGAAAAAAATGGGTAAAGACTTTCCTTACACTCCGAGCCTTTAATACGACTGAGAAAAGCAGAACTGAATATTGTTCCAACTCTTGTCAATACCGGGTACTGTCAGCACCCCAGATGGTCCACCCTGCAGCACATCGCAGTCCGTCCGTCCAAGTCCCCCCGAAACTGGAGGCCCCACTGGCCAAGGGGATGTTTCAGAGACCATCTTACTTATTCAGCTAAGACGTCTATTTTTGATAGCATCTACTAATAGCCTAAGCTTCCTTACGCTCTACTCAAACCACACTGATTCTGCAAGGGATCATTCTCTCTCTTTTTGGGGGGATTGTGGGCAGGTAGGGGTGGGTGGTGGGGTGGGTGGTAGTGAAAGGGAACAAACAAAGCACTTCCCGTCTGTCTCTCTAGGAAGATTAAAGTGCCGAGCTACCAGGAATTGTCACAGTAAATCACCCTCGGTTTGGACTACAGTGATTTGGCATTTGTGACGGTTTGAAGAGAAGCCAGGGAGATTATTTCTGAATAGTATTAAAAATAATGACTTCTTGGCAGAGCTCGGTTTTGTGGGGGCAGTCCAGCCCTGGAACACCTCGCCAGGCTGGGATGCGCAGTGTCCCCTCTGCAGGGTCCGCTCTGCAGTCTTCAGCGAGCCCTGCTTTTCGGTCTGGTTGAAGGGGCTTCCTCCCGCAGGCGGAAGAATCTGCAAATACAGACGTGCGAGGGTCTCCGTGACCTTGCTGAGGAAGGTCTTCATTAGGTGGCCCAGGGTTTCTAAGCATCACGATAACCCAAGTTTTTGCATCAAAAATGAGTAACACTGTGTATTCAGCAGAGCAGTTTGTCAAATGCGGTTGGAATCCCATCCTTTGTGTCCAGCGCTGCCTTTTTTTTTTTGCTACAAATCTGGAGACAGCCATGACTTCTTTCAGAAGTGCTACTTTCAGAAACAGAAGAAGGCGTTGCTCTGAAAAACCCTTTAAGTTTATAAGTAAAACCAGTTTTTTATTACAGAAAAATACATGGTTCCTAGGTCTTGAGAAACAGTGAAGGCAGAACAAAAGCCTGAGGCAAAAATCACGTGACTCAGCAGCCTGCTCGAGGGGG
The DNA here is from genome assembly GCF_019186645.2 of Phyllostomus hastatus. Taxonomy (NCBI): domain Eukaryota; kingdom Metazoa; phylum Chordata; class Mammalia; order Chiroptera; family Phyllostomidae; genus Phyllostomus; species Phyllostomus hastatus. The sequence goes on along the minus strand of NW_025333977.1, from coordinate 13,437,659 downwards.
CCGCCTTAGATAACGGTTCCTTCCAAGGCCAGACAGCTGCCAAGTGGGAGTCAGGCCAGTCTCCATACACTCTCGAACCCAGCGATGCCCGATCGACCCCTGGGGCCTCCAGAAACGGTTTCTTTATCAGAGAGTCACCCACTTTTCTCACGAGGTCTCTGACCTTGCAGCTTGTGCCTCAGACACTGGCTTTGAGTGTTCACATATGCACTGCCGGGCAGGAGGCAGGGAAGCCTGCCTACTGATGCAAAGGCCCCGCGGAAAAGCAGTCAGTTTCTGATCGGTCCAGGGCCCTCTTGCATCTTCTCCCTCCAACATCCTCCTCCCCTGCTGGAAATGCCATGGCTTGTAAACATCTCCATCATTTTAAGCAAAACCTATTATCAAGCCCTGTTGTTTGCCTTTGCATTTTGATATTCTGTAATAGTCTCAACAAAAGCCAGATAGATTAAAATTATAATCCAAGTTGAATTAATTTTTTTAAATTTTTTCTCTTCCATTTTTATTAGAAAGAGAAAGAGATAAACACCCTAGCCTCCTCCCCACCCCCCCACCCACAAAGAAAACAACCCAGGAAATGTCAAAAAAAAAAAAAAAGGAAATTGGTTTAGTCACTAGTGAAACTTACAGAAGTCAGTGAACCGAGCGGTGAGGACTGCCCGCTGCCCTACAGATGGACCATAACGCAGTGCCCTGGGCTTCAAGGCAATGTGGTAAAGCACGAAGCATGTGGGCGGAGGGGTCAGCAGGTCTGGGCTGGAGTCCCCCATGTGTCACTTTCTAGCTGTAACCTCAAGTTACCTCCCCTGTAAAGCCAGGCTTGTAACACACACTCTTGTAAGGCTGTCAGAATGACGTGGAAACAGGAATAAAGTGCCCAGCACAGAACTCGGCCCAGGGGCACCCTGGGAGAACTGGTTGTCCTGCCCAGGTCTTACTGCCTGGCATATCAAGACTAACATATCAGCTTAAAGCACATGCACAGTACCAAGATTCCTAAGGTTGTCAAAAGATTCTCCCTATCCCCACGGTTATCCTCCATCCAAAACGGTTAGTAGAGAAAAAGTGATGATAGAAAGACATTCAACTCGATTTTCCTGTAAGTGACCAAACAGTAATCTGTGACTTCCATATCTTGATGTAGGATCCTTGATGAAGGGAACTGAGGCTCAACTCCAAGAGGTAGAAGGAGATTCAAGGCATTCATGCAGTTTATAAGATAAACCTTGCAGATTCTGAGCTAATATAAACCTGCCTATTTATTACCTTCTTTTCTTCCTTCTTCTAGAAAACAGATGGTGAAATTGACTTTGATTATACTGTTCAGCTCCACGAATTCTCAACACAGGTAAAACAAAATTAAATATAGAATTGTTTTTATCAGAAGGTTTTACAGATCATAATATTTCATAACTCTTCTTTCCTAGGAAATCATCCCCTGCCGTATTCACCTGGTCTGGTACCCTGGCAAACCGCTCAAGGTGAAGTACCACTGCCAGGACACACCGGGCCAAGGCTCTGAAATTGAGGAAGGATCTGGTGTGGTACTGACGGAGCTTATTAATTAATGAGGAAAAAAACCCCTGCTTATCCCAAATTCTAAACAAAATGACTGTAGCCTAAATCATTATTTTAGTAAAATAGCTAAGGTATAAGGCATTCCAATAATTCGGGGGAGATTGTGATACTCAAAAATGAAAAGATGTTGAGGTTTTTAAAAGCTAATAAATGTATTTCAATGAAAGTGAACTGTAAGAAAAATGTTATCTGTTTAAAAGGAATTTTACTATTATGATTTCAAGCGAAGTATTCTTTTATAACTCAATAGCTACTTTAAAATAAATGTTTACATCTCTAAATAAACTGTGTTAAATGTGTTTGTAGAGATTTGTCTATGTAGGAAAATTTTGTGCTAAGATGGAATTAAATGAACTCTTAGCATTGTTTAATTTGTGTTTTACAAACATAGTGTCTTGCATGCAAAGCAGAGACTCTGCTGACAACAGGTATTAAACAGAACTGGGATGTAACCGAAAGCATTGGGTTGGCCAAAACGTCTGTTTGGTTTGTTCTGTAAGATGGCTCTAGTAGTGCCTAGTTGTCTTTAACTTCATTGAAAACAATTTTGTTAGACTGGATTGTGACAGCCGTCATATCAGCATGCATTTAAAAAAAATCAAAATTGGTGAATTTTTGTGTAGCCATTTTAATATTGAAGATGGAAGAAAATAAGTGACATTTTTGGCATATTATGCTTTATTATTTCAAGAAAGGTAAAAGTGCAACTAAAACACAAAAAAAGATTTGTGCACTGCATGGAGAAGGTGCTGTGACTGATCGAATGTGTCAAAAGTGGTTTGTGAAATTTCATGCTGGAGATTTCTCGCTGGACGATGCTCCATGGTCGAGCAGACCAGCGGAAGTTGATAGGGATCAAACTGAGACAATAATCAAGAACAGTCTATGTTATACCAGGCGGGTGATTGCCAACATACTCAAAATATCCAAACCAATAATTGGTGAAAATAAAAAGTGTCTTTTATTTTATGGAAAAAACTACACGGATCTTTTGGCCAACCCATATATCAAGTATTTACAATTTTCATTTTTAAGGACAACTGGGGCCCAGTGTTGGCCTAAGTACTTGACAAAAGCAGACACAATATGCACCATAATCTGATTCAGTGTGTCACCTCCCCGGGGCAGGCAGAAGTGATCCAGGAAACGGGGCCATCATTTGTCTCTCAAAATGAGTATCATTTAATGGAATACTCACACTGGTGTGTAAAAACCTTTAGCCAGATTCCTTGGCTAGTAATTGGTTAGGAAGCATAAGCCTTAAAAAATACCAAAATATCACTTTTAAGTTTGCACTATTAGAAAACTGGAAAACTTTACACAGAAGAAAAAACATTTAAAGATGTGGATTCTTACAAAAATAAAAGATGGATGCCACCGTTGCTTTTTAGGTGTAGCTTATCTATTTTTCTATTTATAACCCCAATGTGAAGCACTGGAAACGACCATTTAAAGAAAACATCAGATCTCTCCACCTGCATCATAATGCAGAGAAAACACTTTTTCTAAAAAAACAACCTATAATGACTAAATTATGCCAAACGAAAGGACGAACTCCTCTAACTGAGATTTCCAAAAAAGTCTCCGGAGAAGGCACCAGGAACATTGTAACGGCACATCCGACCCCCTCTGCCCTCCAGGCCCTCTGCAGTGGCACACGTGAAGGGCTGGGGCGGGCCCTCGGGTTCCCAGAACCTCACCTCATCCTCCTGAAGGCGTTTTTCATTAGTGAGATCAGACTCACACGTTACCAGCACTCAATCAGCTCAGGACCCTGTATTGACCCTGTAACAGATTTACTTCAGTTTAATAGATAATGAAGGGGAATTCCACACATACAGATGACATACATATAGTTACCTAACTGATACATTTACAAAACCCACAAGAGTTAAACCTACTAAAAATTTCTCAGCATCACTGTTAGAACATCTTTCACACACAAATTCTAAAATTGCTGATTTGATTTTACTAATCCTTATTTTGCTAGCTTACAGCAGAGGAAAATTACTTCCATCTGTTTTGACATAATATGAAAAACTCTAAATTCCCTAAGCCCTCTTTTCATTAGGTCTAAATTCTCCTAAGGCAATCCGAGCCGATGACAGTTGTATCCAGCACCCCATCACTTTCCTGGCCTCTTTCCGAACTTGAAGACAAACCCAGCAGTACTGGGATTTTGTCTACATTCCATTTGATTCTACTCATAGTTTCATTTTTTTTCCTATCTGAATTATGAGTTGTTAGAAGTCCTTTTGCAAGTCAGTTGGAAGTTTCTATATTTGCCCTTGAATGACAGTCCTTCATGACATGAGTTCATTACACCCATTTTTCTCGGCTTAGATCCTGGTCTGTGACCTTTCCTGGCTTTCCAAGGGCTACAGCGCCTGACCTGCTGCCTGACACTTATTTCAGTGCTCACAATAGTCTCAAACACAATGAACTACTTCAGTGATGCATTCTAGTGTTATGTATTTGAAGACAACTTAAGCAGCAGTAAAAGCTCTAATTCAACAATTTGTAGTTTTAGCAATGCAAACAGCTGGCTTCTACAAACAGATGTATTCCTTCATGTCACAATTTATGACTTCCTGGTGGCCCTCTAATTGTATTGGCATCAGTTTTAAGATTCACTCATATTTCAAAACTATTATAATAAAACTTTAGAATGGATTACATTTCAGTGATTTTACCACTGAACAATCTGAGCATGAGCAAGAAGAAAGTAACAACAGAAAACTGATTGTATTTCTCTCAAGGTAAAGATATCAAACTAAGAACCAGTAGCCCAAACGCTACCGCCACACCAAAGAATCCATCTCAGGTCTTGAAGGTGCAAGCAATACTGCAGTGGTCTTTCATCTTACCTGTATGTTATCACCACTTGGGAAACTTCTGATCTTGACCCAGAGAGTCAGACTGCCTTGGGGTTGGCCTGGGTGTTTCTTCCCAAGGTCCTCGGGCAGTTTTCAAAGTCCAGCCAGGAGCGGGGTCAGGGCGATTCTGAGTGTGCTGCCGGCTGCTGCTCTCCAACACAGGTAGCACTGCCTTTCCTTAAATGACTCAGTCAATGGTTCGCTTCCACGGCAGCAGTAGTAAAAAGATCCTCATTTAGGTATTCTCTTTGACTTCTTTCTTGCTACAGACCTTGGCTGCTAGGTGTCCTGTACTATAACCAAACCAATGAGTTAGCAGGAAGTGTGGGTTCTGACCCTGGATCTGCCCTATGGGACCCTATTCTAGTTGCTCCTGCCAGCTGGGCCGTGCTGTCTAGGAAATGTTGGTGTTGGATTAGATGCTTTTCTGACACTGTGTCTCTATAACTAGAATGTTTAACCAGCTAAAAACATCAACACTTACCCATCTTAGTTCTGAATGGCAACAGCTAGAGAACTGTGCTGAGTTCTTGGAAAGTGGTTCCGCATCAGGAACAATATTCTAAGAGGCTTTGAATAGCAAAAGATGCCAATGAAATGCAGCAATGCTTCCCAGGCTTGACAGTATTGCAGCCACTGACATATTCACGTGGAAAACGCACTTGAGATAATGAATAGTCAATTTAAATTATCAACTGAAAACAAAGCAAGCCACATGGTCTCGGACAAGTGCTTACCTGTTCTGTGCTTTCACTCCCTCCATTTCAAAATAGATACAATAGTACCTACTTTCATAGGGGAGTGAAAACTAAATTAGATAATGCACTGAAAGTATTTAGCAAATGCCTTGAAAGCATGTGCTCAATACGTTTAAAAACTCTTTTTTCTAGAAACCTTAAGTTATAAAGCCAAATCTATAAATCAAGAAAAACAAAGGAATTTAAAAGTTATTTTATTTCTATCATGCACTAAAGGAAAGGATTTGGGTATGTCTGTCACATCAGAGTTTTGGAGGAGAAAATCCGGAACAATGTGGTGGAGCTGCCAGGAAGTCCAGCGTATTCCAAAAACAAGAGTTCGACACTTGCTCTGTCCCAGTCTCTGTGAATACAATATGAGAAGGTCCAGCAGACGCAGATTCCACTAGCATTTGGTAGGTGAATGAAACTGGCTACCAGGGACTCTGAAAATTACAGTTTATCATTTAGAGCTGCAGAAACCTTCAGGTGAACATAAACAACTGCCTGTAAGGGTGTATTTACCTCATGGTCCATCAGGAGGTAACATTTGTACTCCTAAGAGAAGGCAGCTACAAATTTGCAGAGCCCACAAACCGAAGCCATCAGCTCTATGTAAATCAGCTAGAAATTCAGCTGGCATTTGAATATCCCAATGAAGAATCTGAAAAATGCTCTCTACTTAGATCCTACGGAATCTACTTGTCAACAGAAAAAAGCCTGCCTATGAAAAGATGATACTCCAAGAAGGGTCTTGATGTGTACAATTCACTTTCAAGTGTTTAGCAAAACAATCATTTCTTAAAAATTAAAAGTATAAAAGTATGAGACATACAGACAACAGACAAGCAGATAAAACAAATATTACAAAACAAACCGTTAACAAAACTGTTCGCTGTTGACACTCGATGGAAACTACATGGCTGCTCTTCGTGCTGTTCTTCAGCTCTTCTATGTTAAAAATTCTTGTGATAAAAATTTGGAAAGGAAGGTTATACACACTCTAAGCTTAGAAGTGTACTAATATATTTCTTCCCCCTTAAAATAAATATTGCATATATTTCAGTAATAATCATATTTTATTTGAGGCTTTTAGGTGAACTATAAAAGCAGTCAACAGAGTTGAGATATACACAGAATTAACTTTGACATGATAGCAGCTTCTGAATAAAATAGAAAGGACTTCCAAAATTTCTTGTTTCTGCCTGAATTCATTCCAGTGGAAGCCATTAAAAATCTAACCCCTGCAGATTCAGTTCAAGTTAGTCCATGTAAGTGAGGAGAGTCAGTTCTTGGCTTTTCCTTTTTTCACAGGAAGCTGGCCTGTAGCTTCCAAGTACTTATTGATGAGGTCCTCTTGTGTGGACGGCAAACACGGCTGGTATCTGCAGTACTCCATCGTGTATTCTCCCTTCCCCTGGGAATTTAAAAAGAAAGAAAGAAAAAAGCAGAGATTTATAAAAATTTATAACTATCAAGTAAAATCATGCAAAACAAGATTTCACAAATGTGATCATTTTGTAGTATAACCTCCTTGAGGAAACTGAAGTAAAACTTAAGCACTGGCTTACCTCTGTGCATGACCTAAGCTCAGTGGAATAGCCAAACATATCATTTAGAGGGACCTGGAAACAAACACAGGAGACATTTTAGCACTGCTCATTGAAAAATGTCTGGGAAAAATACAGAGAAGCTTTACCCATTTAATTCCTTTAGAGTCAGGTTTCTACTAACAACTCTTGGTTTAAAAGAACTAGAAGCCAAAGAGAAACATACTTGTGTTCTACTGCAAGTAGAGATCCTATGTGAGAATAACTTCACCTGACAGTCCCAACGAGAAACCAAATGTTTCCGTTTCCCAGAGCAGACCTGGCTGATGACTGCTCTGCTCACCCCCACTCCTGTCTCCGGCCCGCTCAGCATTCAGGAGTGTTTCTTCTGTGGGAATGTTAACACAACTTTCCTTGGACACCTTAATGATTTGCTGATAGCAGTGTCTTCTAGGGAGCCTTACAGAATGTGGTAACATACTTTCTCCCATAAGATTTAAGTCAAGTAAGGTACAGGTAAGAAAATGAAATATTATCCCAATAAATTAGAGATGATATAATAAAGCTGTAATGAGAAAAATAACCAAATATCCAAGAAAATGATATATTCACAAAAGACCTACATAAAATGAATCTTATTTTTAGCTTTTGCACTTAAGAGTTGCTCTACCAGTAAATTACAGAAATTGCCACATGTCTATAAGACACAAGTTCAACACCCAAATAGCCATGGAAATGTGTCAGTTTGCTTCACAAGCTCCCAAAACAAAAGCTGACTCTGATTTCTAGCTGCGGTCAGTGAACGTGAGACTGCCCATGGCCGACAGCACTTACCTCCGCGTACAGTGTGAAATAGTCCTCGATCCCATCCTGCCCCGTGACCACCCCGTGGCGCCGGTTAATCCCTGCAATCACTGCTCCTTGAAATTCATTTGGGGCCGTAACTTCCACAGACATAATGGGTTCAAGAATGCATAATGTTGCATTTGCCAAGGCTGGATTAAAAATATATATATATATATATATTAGTTTATTAATCTCTAAACAAACTAAAACACTTTTTTATCCAGATATACAAAAGGGAGAGAGAAGGTATTCTCCTAAAGACACACACACAAATGATAAGGTTAAAATATCTAATCTGGACTCCTTTTTCTGTAGCAGTAACAGTCACTCCCCTAAATGGAAATTTCAAAAAGACAAAACTTAGTATTTCCATTACTGTCATTTTATCCTTAAGAATCACTAATCTGCAGAGGATAATATAAAAGGGGTCTTAACATCACATTCAGTCAAGTCCTTTACCATTTAAATTACGCAGTTGAGAGTTACTTATTCTTTCTCTCTGAAAATTCTTTCTTGTTGGTCCCTGGCAGACAACTATTTTTAACTGTACAAAAACAACTTCTATCACAGGCACGAGTGGGGAGGAGGGTACCCTTCACAGACTTGGAGACAGTAATCAAGTCACATCTGAGATCCATCTTTCCCTTTCTAGGCTGAACAATTTCAACATCTGCTTGAGAATTAGGAATACCAAGTTTCTAGTTTCTACTCTGCCTTTAGTAAGTGATATGCCTTTTAGAAAACACAATCTGTCCATGTCTTAAGTTTCCTCACTTAAAAATTACAGACATTGGCCCTATCCGGTGTGGCTCAGTTGGTTGGGCGTTGTCCTGCAAAGCAAAGTCACTGGTTCGATTCCCAGTCAGGGCACATGCCTGGGCTGCAAGTTTGGTGCTTGGTTGGGGCATGTAAGAAGCAAACAATCAATGTTTCTCTCACATCAATATTTCCCCCCTCCCCTTTCCCCCTCCCGTCTTCTATAAATAAATAAACAAATAATAAAATCTTTAAAAAAAGATATCAGGCCTGTGAATCAAGGGGTTGCCAGTTTAATTCCCAATGTCGGGCACATGCCTGGGTTGCGGGCCAGGTCCCCAGTAGGGGACAACCACTACTCAGTGAAAGGCAACCACAAATTGATGTTTCTCTCCCTTTCTTTCTCCTCCCCTCCCCCTTTCTCTAAAAATGAAAACAAAATCTTTTAAAAAAAAAGGTCCCACCCTGGCTGGCATAGCTCAGTGGATTGAGCGCAGGCTGTGAACCAAAGTGTCACAGGATTGATTCCCAGTCAGGGCACATGCCTGGGTTGCAGGCCATGGCCCCCAGCAACTGCACATTGATGTTTCTCTCTCTCTCTCTCTCTCCCTCCCTTCCCTCTCTAAAATAAATAAATAAAATCTTAAAAAAAAAAAGGTCCCAGTGACTTGCCTATTTCCATGTAGGAAGTATGAGGCAGCGGAGCCAGGATTTAAACTCAAAGCCTGGCAAGTAATTGGGCAGGAGATTTAAAAGGCAGTCCTGTTGAGTTAAATGAGCTTACCATGACTCCAGTTGGCTACAAGTTCAATGTTTCTGAGAGACCAAGCATAGTGCTCTTTCTAAAATTTGGTCATAGGAAATGAGGGCAAGGTCACATCCATAAGGTGAAACATGCCCTTAACATTCAACTCCACATTTCAGTTACATCACTGACGGATCTAAGGTCAGAGTTTAAATAGTCACTGAAAAGTTTCTGTTTTCATTTTTTTGAATGAAAAACTGGGGTCCTGGCCATGTGGCCCAATTGGTCAAAGCATCGTCCTATTTACCAAAAAGGTTGAGGGTTCGATGCCTGCTTGGGGCACATACTAAAGGCAACTGATCGATGTTCTTCTCTAACACCCTCTCTCTCTTCCCCTTCCCCTCTCTCTAAAATCAATAAACATATCCTCAGGTGAGGATTAAACAAGCAAAAAAGAAAAAATACACAGGAACATAAACTATTTTTCTTGCAATTTTGGTATCAGAGAATGATAAGTATAAGCTATTTTAACACTAAGCTCATTTATCAATATTTTCACCCTAAAATTCTCCAATGACATTCAATGGAGATGTGTGTTTAAGGGTGATTTTCTTACTGAGCTTGGCAAAAACTTTCTTTACCCTTCATATTTCTGTCTTTTGTTCACAGAAAAATAAGAATTAGATGAAGAAATAGCAAAATAATTCATTTTCCATGCTAGCACTCTGCTTATTTGCACTTGTTTATCTCACAAAAAAATCCCCCATATTTCTCAATTCAATTATCATCTAGTGCTTTTCCTTTGCACACCCAACAGGCAATTGATCATATTTAATAATATTTACAGACTTAATTAAAAATTAAATGGTACATATTGAACTGTTCAGTTAATACTCACTGATATACAGGCTTTTCTCATGGATGCATATGTGTATATTATAAGCAGATACATCTATATTTATTTATATTTCATATAGGAACAATGAAAAACATTGAGGCTCTTCATTATTTGATAACCATACCGATTTCCTTGCTGTATGTAACCTGTAACCTCAACCTCCAGGAAAGCTACCAATTTCCACTTGAGAACTAGCATTGAACTACTGGTGATTTCTAATTTAACTGTACTTTTAAAAAGTATCACTATGTATACATTTACCAAATCATCACATTGTAAACTTTAAATATCTTACAGTTTTGTCAATTGCATTCCAATAAAGCTGAAAAGAACATAAAGTGATTGCAACTAATGTGTCAGTTTAAGACTACAGTGGAAAGACTTAGAGGAAAGGGGGCAGGTGTTGTAACCTCAATCATGCCTAATGAAGTCTTACTTTCTTCGTGACTTTATTTCCCCCTTTTCCTATTAACATAATCTTCAGGTTGTCTCAGGATTTCTAGATCATAGATTTCAACTGCATTTTTAAATATGTTTATTGATTTTAAAGATCAAAGGGGGAGAGAGAGAGAGAGAAACATCAGTGTGAGAGAGAAACATCGATTGGCCACCTCCAGTATGCACCCCAACTGGGGACTGAACCTGCAGCCCTCTGGTGTACGGGACACGCTCCAACCAACTGAGCCACCTGGCCAGGGCTCAACTGCACTTTTAATACACAGCTGGCGTAAAGAAAATGGAGGACTCTCTTTCCCTTTCACAGCCACAAAACAAAAGCAGAAATTACTAATGTCTCCCATTAGTTTCAGTAAAATAAGGAATTAGCAAACTGGCTATGAACAACCTTTTCCAACCATTGCCCCACCTGATCACAGATGCAAACAGACCAAAAACAACAGAAAGTCCAAAATTCATACAGAATCAATAAAATCGTGATTTACAGAATGCTTAGAAAATGTGTCCATTAATCTAGTTTTCTATTGTCCATTTTGAAATGAAATGTTGAAAACATTTCTGAAATGTTTTGTGCATCATGATATAACTTTCCTGAAGATGCTCACAGACATCACTACAGATACAAATGGCCACAGGGCAGATATGGAAGAGGTGACAGAGAGAATGAGTTTTCTGGCTCCAGGACACAACTTTGAAGTTCTTCTGTCACATAGCCCTGATGTCAAACTGCTGCCCTGTCACTTGCTTCCTTTCTTAAAAGCAGTGCATCCGATATATTTGCAGTTGCTTAGGGCTCTGTTTCATAAGGGTTTTTAATGTACATATTATTCTGTGTGAGAAAGGTTGACAATTTTAGCAGTTTAGCAAGAAGTTTACACTGTGAATATGTGTTACTAAATCCTTTCAAAAATATTTTGCCATTCTCAAATTGCCTAAAAGCAATGTCCTAAATGAAAAAAAATTATTTATAAATTTATGGATTTCCTGACATGTGAACAAATCACAAAACCCAGGATGACTGTAGTTAATGTTTAAAATATTTTATAAAATTCTGGGCATTTCCATCTTTTCTACTAAAAAACTTAAGAGTTTATTTATGATTTTAAATATATAAAAATTAACACATAATTTAGAAGAACAGGGTAGGCTTTTGATTTCAGAAGAAAGAGAACAGAGTCCTCTCTCCCCACTGGATGCTGTGAACACTGGCCCAGGACCAGCCTCGTTCCCTGTGCGCAGCCCAGTGCTCTGGAAGGGAGGGCAGAACGGCACAGGGAAAATGGTCAGCTCAGGGATCGGGAGCGCGAGGACCCAGCATACCTTGTTTAAGAGCACCTTCTCCCGCGCGGATGAAAGAGATTTCATTGGAATCCACCATGTGATGCGCTCCATCTTGCAGGACAAACCGGAGCCCAGAGAGCTTGTGACCAGACAGAGGGCCCTTCTCGCAGGCATCCAGAAACCCCTGTTAATGAGTGAACACCACTTCTGGGGTGAGTGGCTTTGACTTGTACATGCATTACCCAGGATCCCCAAACATTTCAGTATTCAGAAGTTTAACATTTTTGTGCTTGCTATATTTCACTCCTCAAAAAATGTTTTACAAGTTGAACAGCCTACCATTTAATTATCGTGGCATCTAGATGAGTATTCCCCTTAGGAAAAGCATACTGGCTAAAGGCGTGAGCTGGTTTGAAAGTGATGCCGAGAGTGGTAACGATCACCTTCTCAAAACCTCACCTGCAGGAATTACATAACGTTCTCAACCCACAAGAGAGACAGTGTGACCTTAATTTTACAGGGAAATCTAAAGGCAATTTTAAAGGCAAATCTAAAGAACTCCCAAAAAGAACACCCCCAGCAGAACAGGCGTTTATTCAATGGCTGTGTCTTGAGCTCCTACTACACACCCGCCACTGCTGTCCCCACCAGCAGATCACGACAGGACAGCTGCAGCGTCAGAAAACTAAAATGAAGAGGTCGTTTTTCCAAATGCGATCGATTCTTCTTTGGAAAAATAGCTTCACTGAGGTGTAAGTGATATACAATAAACTCTTTACATCTTTAAAGAGTACAATTTGGTAAGCTTGCAGCTCTTTTTCATTCAGTCATTAACATGTACTTGTAGAGCTCGTACAATTCAATTTTTCTTGGCAAAACCGCCACATGACTGCACACGCAGCACAGTGTAGTCCTGGTATTTCGAAACTGCAGACACTGTCTCCTGCAAAACACCTGTGCCCTCACTCAGCTACACTCACCTTGGAGAACAGAAGATACTGACAAAATGTTGCCTCAAAATAAAGTATAATTAATAAAATATACCAATCGCAAAAAATGCTATCACCAATTAAGTCAAAATTATTACTTGTTATAAAGATTTGTAAGTTAAAAGTTTAAAAAAACTGAATAGAAGTTTCTCAGCCTATAAAAACAGTTATTAAAAGTCTACAGTAGTCTTAAAGCCGGTGACCTAGAAAGCAAACAATACACTAACCACTTCCATGTGCAAAGCACGTCACAACTCCCAAAGAAAAGTCAGTCTTCTGTGACCCTCGGTTTTGTGAGGCGCTCCAGTCTGAGTCCTTCACTGTCACTTCACAGACAAAGAGCTGGCTCGGAGCACTGGGAGTGACCGCAGCGCACAGAGGCCGGGAGCAGACTTGATGGCAGCGCCCAGCTGTGGGGATTCTGAATTAACGATCACCCCTCCACAGCAGTCACCTAAAACCTTCACAAACCCTCAGGACTACAACAAATTTCAATTGCTAATCACAAGCAATGGAGCAGTTTCAATTTATTAAGAGAAAAATGTAACTTTTATCAACTTACCAAGAGAAATAATCGTGATTAAGAAACAGAATGGATCTCCCCTCAGTGTCACACCATACATTTATAGCTCTTGAACTTACCGAACTGAAGATTCATAATCAGATGGAAAGCTTAACAATTATATGAAGAAGCAGCACGGTAATTAAAATGAACCATGGAAGACAATGTGATAGAAATATGATTTGATACCACCTAAAAAACTTTTTGATTTTGTAAAATGCAGTAAGTATATATTTTTTACCTTTTCTACAGCAGGCACAAATTGCTTTGGAATATTTGACCCGAATGTTTCATCTGAAAACTCCAACTTAGTGTAGTTCTCCGGGTCCAGAGGCTCCAGGACACCCATCACTTTTCCAAACTGGCCTGCACCGCCCGACTGTTTCTTATGTGTAAACTCAAACCTGAAAGTAATTTAGGAGGAAAAAAAAATCAATATAGCATTATGTAGTTAGCAAAATGAGATCAGTCCTACTGATTTAAATGAAAAACCACAGTTCATCATTTTTATGTTTTCTTTGACTATGATGGCCTTGCTATAACATTTTATTGCAGAATTTATTTTAAAAGGAATTCTCTCCTTTCTGTTCATACTAAAAGGTGAGGGTGGGTTACACCACCAAAATAATCCATGGTCTCAGTCCTGCCAATTCTGAATTTATTCCCCAAGTAGAAAAGTAGAAGTAATTATTAATTAAAAAAAAAAAAAAAGACAGTCTAAGATTCTCGTTCCAGTAGCCTACATTCCAAAGAGCTTACCCATTTCTTTTGGAGTGCCTCCCTTTCCCGGGAGAGTGCTCGCTCCTTAAATCTCTACAACCAAGGGCAGTTATTTGAAAATGGGAGATCTGCAATCAATTTATTCAGATGGTTGCTATGTGATTTTACAACTTGGACATTATGGACTGATGCAATACAAAAAAAGGGAGTTTCAGGAAGAGACCTGAGTAGCATCTCCTACCAAAACTGATATCTACTTCTTCCAAACCACCCTGGATATGGATGTGGGAACACACACTCGTCCATGTCCACTTATCTGCAGTCACTCACAGACAACTTTGAAAGGAGCTGGTCTCTTCCACGTTATGGTCTCAAGGAAGTTTCATTTTAAAGGAAGAAATGTCTTGCAAACAGCAGATATTCATGAAATGTTCTTTCAATGAAATAGTAGCCTATGTTTACATATGCTTAATATGTATGTAAAATGCTTCATCTGTTCTGTTTATGTTGCCATTAGTGATCTGAAGTAAACACCGAACTGTGTCTGTATATGTGTCTATTTGAATGACATATTCAGTCACTATCATTTTGCCATTTAGGCTGTTTCATAAAGAGCCTAAGTGTGAATGTGCCTGCTGAAATCCTTTAAGTAATCCTCCAGTAGTCAAGAGCTTCAGGATGGGCTGGGAAGAACAAAATGCTGAAAGGTTCATTTTCCTGGGAGGGATGAACCAGTCAGCAGAACAAAGAGAAGGAAAGCAGAAGAGAAACAAGTGCCAAGTCACCACAGAATTAGTGAAGGGATTCCAAAACTGGTTCATCGACATACTGTCAGGTATGCCTGAGCTTCTGAGACATTTTCAGTTGTCTTCAATTTGACAGAAATATAACATCCATGCACCATAGTCTAGATCTGTGCTGTCTATGTGGTCATTAGTAAGCACTGATATTTACTTCAATTTAAATTAACTGAAGTTAAATAAAATTTACAGTGCAGTTCCTCAGATGCACTGGTCCCACTTCAAGCGGCCAGCAGCCAGACGTGGAGGACAGCTGCTGTACAGGCCGGCACAGACAGAGCGCATCCGCCACCACTGCAGGTTCTGCCGGACAGACCAGGCGGTCACCCACGAAGGTCCAGGGACCAGGTACGAGTTTATAACCAAGTGGATGCTGAATAACAACACTTCTGTGCAAGATTTTTGTACCCAGCACTTTTTACAGATTGTCATACTGGTACTGCACCACAAACTGATGAGGTAGGGACTTTTTTACCACCACTGCACAGAAGAGAAGCCTGAGGGTTACAGAAGGTAACTTGTCACACATGGTAACAGTGGTCATGTGGCTCAGCCAGGATTTGCACTGAAACCAGTGCTCATAATCAAACGTTTTTCTAGAAAGCTAGTAAGAATAGAAACTGACTTACTCTGCGAATGAAGCATTCACTTCCAAAGCTGCTACAGGGCGCTGCACAAACAGATTGTACAACAGTTCGAACAGAGAAGTGGTGAAGGGTGCAGGCATGCCGAAACCAAGAGAACCCATGCCCCTGTGGCGAGATCACTGAAATGCTGTGAAGGGCCATCTCGTTTTGGCAAAACGTCACTGCTCACATTAAAATTAATGTTAATTAGACCTGTGTTGGTTTTACTCTCTCTATGCTGTGGATTCACTTTGACTTTACAGCCATACCAAAGTTGCAAGCCATACGTGTTTTTTCCTAGTTCTATGTTTATAGTTATATAAAATTATAATTTATCTGATCTCAGAGGCCAATAATAATTTTGTTACTTTCAAGATAACCCATACATCATTTGAGGATAATGATCTCTTGACTAACCATTCATGAAGTTTTAGTAAGATTTTAAGGTCTCAAATATATGAATGAGATTCTCTTAATGCAGTTTATTTGAATTGGCAGTTAAACTTTTTAATGTATTTATATTTTCAAAAGAACCTAAATTGGTATGTGTACTTTTAATAAATGCTGTTAATTCCTAACCTATACTTACTAGCTTTGAACTACAGAGATAGCAATTGTATTCCTAAAGCTCCCAGAGGGTGACCTTCTCTAGGAAGCACACGTGTGCTTCTAACCACTCCTGTAAGGACACCAGCTATTTGTGAAACTACAATTCATTATCAGCACAAAGCTTGTTCGAAAGACTCACACCCCTTCTCCTCAAAAGAAAAACGTTCAATTTTTTTTAGAAAAACCCTTGAGGAGAAACTAACCCCTTCACTCTCTAGTTACTTCACAGTTGTTGGCTAATATAACTAGAAATCATGAAAAATGCCTTAGTTCTTACTAGTATACATTTTTAAGCTTTTTAAAGTACCACTACGACATATGTCTAGGAAAAAAAAATCTTCAAAAACCCATTCTGAGGAAAAGGGGAAAGAATCTTTATTTCCAAGCCAACAAGTTAAAGTGAAGTTCTGACAATACATCTGATGAAAAGAAACCTTAGCTTCTAGACCTGGAGAAAATCTGAAGGGCCTAAACCAGAGCTCCTTCAAAGGTGACCCAAGAAGGTGATTAAGAAACCTAGGCGGAAAATGCACTGCCCGATAAGAGTTTGGGCTTGCTTAAATAAATCAAGTGGCTTTAAAAATCCCTGCTTTTCTAATTCAATGTAGTGGCTCCGTATAAGTTCAGTCTGTAAGTGTGTTTAATCCTTACAGTAAAATTTTCAAAGCGACTGAGCAAGTTGGAAGCACACTGTGTGTCAAAATCTCATCCTTCTAAGCGAAGGGAGACGTGCAAGCGCATTTTCAAGTTTCTCCTGAATCGAATCACAAAATCCTCCAAATTGATGCTATAGTTTGCAGTCTCTCACACCCTGATTTGGGCAGAACTGGCCCAACCCCACAAAAAAGTGGGGGACAGCAATCCTGTTCCTGGACTCTCACAGTGGGAGGGGTTAAGAAGGAACAGGAATCTGGTCACTGACGGGATCTCCTCTGCACTTTGTCCAGGGTGATACTGTGGGTGGTGTACGAGGAAGCTGTGCTTCACTCCGCAACGGAAGCGACCAGACTGCTTTCCAAGGAGAGGAAACTGGAGGCTCCAGAGGAGAGGCTCCAGAAAGGCAAAGGCCAAAAAGCCCCTCCCACACTTACTTCTGTAAGGGCTACGAAACGGAAGGGTGAAGTGCTAGCCAACCCAGCCTGATCCAGGTGCTCTCCGGCCTGGCGGGAACCTGAGAGTAAAAGTGCACGGAGCAAGGTGGGGCGACGGCGTCAGCCAGCGCCCAGGGGCAGCTTCCTGAAAGGGAAAGAGGGAGGGAAGGGAGGAGAGGCGGGGAAGGAGTCGCGGACCCGCCCACGCCCCACCCAGCACTGCCACCCCGCGGCTGGCGGCAGACAGCGGACGGGCGGGACACGCACTCGTGGCGTCCGGTTAGGCTGGAGCAGACTCGAGCTGCCCCTCACCAAGAATGGAAATCCCACCGACCCACTACCCCGCCTCCAGGGCGGCCTCGGTGGTGGAGAACTGCATTAACTACCAGCAGGGGACCCCCCACAAGGTGTTTCTGGTGCAGACAGTCCAACAAGCCAGCATGGAGGTGAGTCCAGCAGCGGGGCACCGGCTCTCCGCGCCCGAGGGTCTGCAGCAGCCGCCCGTCCCGCGTTTTGGGATTGACTGCTGCCCTTGCCAGACTAGAGGGGCTGATGTTTCCGGGGAAGAGGCGACAATGCAGTCTCCAGGGACAGTCCGGGTCTGTTTGTGGTCTAGGGACGGCACAGACAGGACAGTTTTTTATGGGCGCTAGTACAAGGAAAGGGGAAAATGTTTACGACGGGAGGCAGCATTTTCCCCTTTCTCCGAGTGAAACCTGTAGGAACCATTCACACGAATCTTAACACTGCTATGACATTTCTCATCTACTACTCCACAATCTGGATCAAGGAGAGCTCCTGTCTTGCAAATGATTCTTCATTTTAAGATCAGTCCTCGTCAGACCCTTTGACCAAAATGAAAGGGCGACAAAGAGCAGGAGAAACTGACAGCCTGTACCAGTGCGCTCTGAAGCCCCAAACACTGCGGCAACCGACTGCCATAAATTACGTGGTTTGGGGTTTAAGTTAAATGCTTAAGACCTCAGCAATCACTAAGCCTGTTTCCATTTTACTAAAATCTAATGGGTTTGTGATTGTTCATTACTTATCTGACATTAGTTTAACTGTTAACAGTCTTTAAGAGCTGACAGGGAATAGAGGTTAACTGAACCAAATCATGTAATTAGGTATAAATGCTCAATTGTACCTTGATTCAAAAGTGAAATACCTAAATGTTTCTCTTACTGTTATAAAATCTGTTAAAGTATCAATTTTCAGGTCTACTAATATACAAGTAAAAACAGTACTTACTATATCTAGTCACTTTGCAGTAATCTGTCTCAGAATGGAATTCACCTTCAATGAACACTATTTGGAGGGTACACAGGGCTCTATGAAAAATTTTTTCAGTGATGTAGCCCATTTGTCATCTTCAGAATTAAAAGCTGTTTCAAAATTTCTTATATAGAGAATCAGGATCACATACCCAGAGGCTGAAGTCCTTTCACTGAAAGTGAATTGGAACCGCGTTGCTTACATGTGCTTTTATCCCAACCTGTGCTCTCATCCAAAATAAGCCCGAAGGATATCCTGTGACGCTGGATGTCACATACATGGTGATATGCTTTTAAGGTCTGAGGCTTTATTTACCCCCACCAGTCAGCCACCCCCTCCCCCAATGAAATGGGAATGGGTTCTTCTAACAATGCAGAGAACTGAGTTATTGTCATAGTAACTCATCACATTTCCTTAATTTTAGGATATTCCAGGACAAGGACATAAGTATCGCCTTAAGTTTTCTGTGGAAGAAATTATCCAAAAAGTAAGTGAAATGTCCTTTATTATTAAATAAAATTTGACTCTAAATATTCCAGATTACCTTTGCTGAAAAAATCACAGGATTAATTTGTATTTTTATAAGTTGCTGTAAAACCCTGCCTTGAAAAAATAATGACCATTCAAGAGCCAGCTTTTACTCCTTTTGGGTATTCTGAGATACATGACATATTTCTGTTGATCTAGGAAAAAGACAGACTCTACAGACTTCACTTCAAATGTTATACTCATAGGGCAGTCTGAACTCTATTACCACGTGAAATAAATTACTCTCCAATCATCATCACTTTGTCTGCCTTTTTCTCATTCTGCCTTTGATTTCTTTTATTTAAAGAAATTAAGTGTTTTTAAAAACGTATGAGCCATAGAGTGGCCAACTGATATCACCATGTTCAGATAGGAATGGTTCAGTAATAGGGGAGGGAAATTTTCATATACTTGTCATGTTAGTAATGGGGCAAACTCAAAAGGAAGGAACTGCAATATATACTGTAACCATCTTGAAATTTAAAAAGCTTGCCCTTTTGTTAAGCATAGTTTGGAAGAGATACAGGCTAATGTAAGGAGATGCATTAAAAGGCATCTGAGCCGCTAGACAATCATCTTTATGAAGCAGAACCAATGTTACAATCTTTAATTTTACATCTAGATACAGATAGTTGTGTCTTAGTTTGAAAAAATGTGTTGTTTCTGGAGCAGAGTAAGAGTAACAGAAAGAATTAAAAAGTAACCAGAGTCTGGAGTTGGTATATAAAGTGAAACTAAAATCTGGCCTTGAAAATGGACACCCCATTAATACTGAAATATATTCCAAGTTTTAACATGAATTTAAAAGATGAGACCAAACAAGTTATAAAGCAGCTGTCTATTTTAGAAACATCTAAGAAAATGACCAGGCCACCCCCAACCAGATTACCTCTGGAGTAGGCACACTGAAGGCGAGTCTGAAAGAACACCATTAGGGGCCAATACTTTAAATACTGTATCTCAAAGGGCAATAGTTAGTAATGGATGGCTGCCTACATGTAAAGATATTTTGCAAAATGTCTCAAACAGCAAGTGACAGTGAACTGCACAGCTGAAGTCCTTTACCCGCCAGTGGGACAAGATACTGCACCTGAAGTCAACTTCACGTTTGAAGGGGAAATTGGAAAGAACCCAGATGAAGAAGATAACACATTTTATCAAAAACTCAAATCCATGAAGGAACCACTGGAAGCACAAAACATTCCAGGTATATAAATGTGACATGGGAAAACATACAATTTAGATTTTGTAAAAGGTTAATTCTGTATATGTAAAGTAATTACATTTATCATGTTTCCCTCACCAGACAGTTTTGGAAACGTATCTCCAGAAATGAAGCCAGTTCGACATTTGGCCTGGGTTGCCTGTGGTTATATAGTATGGCAGAATTCTACTGAAAACACATGGTATAAAATGGTAAAAATTCAAACTGTCAAGCAAGTGGTAAGTAATGCCTATAAAATATGCTATTAATAGGGTTAATATTTATTGGAAGTATTTTGAATCATTATTATATAAATAGTGCCCCATTAGTAATTTTGTATTTAAAATAGTGTTCCCAGGATTTTGAAAGAGAAGCTGATTCCAATCAAGGCCAGAGAAAATGAAGCTGCAGTTTCAAGAGAAGCAAAGTCTTAAGTTATAATTTGGCAGTCAGTTTTTGTGCTCAGCTTAATACAGATTATTTCCTTTGGCAGCCTAAGTTTAGTGTTCACATTACTATAGTCATGCAATATTGAAACTACCTCTGCTTTTTTCCTCTCCTGAAATCATAGTGCCAGAGTTACTCAGAAACATGGCTGCCAATTCCCCCACAGTGGTCAGCCAGGACAAAAATATTAGCATCTCAGGCTTTATGAAACTTTCTGTATATGATTTTCTTTCATAACCCACTGAGTTGTAATTTATAACCTCATACTTTACCTCTTGCTTTCCTTAAGTCTGATATGACTAATACGAACTGCTTCTTTTTAGACCTTAAAGAAAGTGTGTCAACTAGTAGTATCTAATGAAAAAGAAGGAAGACAGTGTGCAAAGAGGCCACAACAGTTTTAGTCAGCTCCATAAAAGACAGACTTTCCGGTGACTTGTTGCAGCTTGTGGGTGACTGTAAGGCAGCACCTGGAACACCTTTACTCCAAAGGCTTTGGCAACAAGTTACTAGATACCTACGGGCACTGGAAGGCAGGGTGCCCAGTTACAATACTCAGAGTGTGGTGTCAAATACCTAGTGCAAACATTACAACAACATTTTAAGAAATAGTCCCTTTTTCTAATGCATTTTTGTAGACATTGATCCTGATTACACCACTCCTATATGGGTACTACGGCCTCCAATAACTGAGAAGCTGACTGGTCCAGGTTGCAGAAGCTATATAACCATACTCATGATTTTTCAAACCATGTTTTAATAGTAAGATATGCAAAAAGATAGGGCTAGGAGTTTTAGAAAAGAAAACTTCTCTAACCCTTCACCAAACAGTAATTTTAAAGCACTAATAAAAGTCTCAGCAGAAGGGTTTAACCACTGCTTCCGGCTATATACAGGGTCCAGCACAAATAATGTCCTTTTGTTACAAAATCATAAGCATGTAATTCTGTAACATGACAATATCACACTCAAGCACACCATATGACATTTTAGATGAAACATTCAAATTAAAACTGTAAATTATTACACCCATATTATTTATTACCTCACCAACCACAAGTAGGCATTACTTCTTTCAGACCCTGTATTATTACCTATCTTTACTGAGTAAGATCCAACATGTAAGAAAGCTTACTACTGATTTTTACCTTATCATTTTTCACTGATATAGTCAAAGAAAGGATTACTTCACGATACCATAAGGAGAGACTAGTATATTTTCATTTGACCCTGGGGTCACACTTATAATCACCATCAACCAAAGGAGCCACAGGAGCCTGTGCTGCCCCGTGAGGTCTAGGGCTTATTTCAGTATGTTGATTCCAAGCCTTGAAGGGCCCTGTGTCTGCTGATCATGGTTTTAAACCATGTGGATGCAGTGGTTCTGTGTAGCTAACCGTATAAATACTTCACATGCACAAAGCAATAGGCAGCACAGATCGAAGCTTTAATTACCAAATCAGGTAACTACATTCACTAAATTTTACTATTTTCGGTTTTTTAAAGAGAATGTCTATCATAAAATTGGTTTCCTTTAATGTAAACACTCATTTCAGTACCTTATCCCTTAAGTTATGCTTTTCTGAACACTGCGAACCTTACGGAACTTTAAACAGCCAACTGCAGACTGTACTGCTCTTAAGCAGCTAGCACAACTCAAAAACTAAAAACAGAAAGGGAAATGATTTGTAGAGTAACAAATGAAAAATCACAACTTTAAGTTGTAGTTTGAAAAAAAACTTATAAGACAAAGTTTTTCTGTCAAGCTAAATCGATTATGACATTCAATTTTTATTTTTACTTAAGTGGAAGTATTATAATCATTTAATGAAAGCTGATTTTTAAAATTAAAGTACTGTTTTTGCCAATGATATTGTTTTACATACCAGATTTTTATTTATTACAGCAAAGAAATGATGACTTCATTGAGTTAGACTACACCATTCTACTTCATGACATTGCATCTCAGGTAAAGGATCATTTAACCTTCACGTGATGCCACTTTGAAAATCGATACTTGTTTCATAGCTACTATGCCTTATTAATTCTGACTCTAAATCAGAATTCATGTAACTTCAAATAGGCACCAGGTATATTATACTTGTAGCAAATGAATTTGTGTTGTGCTATTCTTTATGAGGACTATTTTGTTTCTAACAAAATATAAATCCAACTCTGTTTTCTTAAGCTGTTTTCTGAATTTTATCAGAGCATTACTTTCCTTTACTTGCAGGAGATTATTCCTTGGCAAATGCAAGTTCTCTGGCACCCACAATATGGCACTAAAGTAAAACATAACAGCCGTCTGCCGAAGGAAGCACAGCTGGAATGAGCGAAGACCCCGGGCTCACTGCTGATGTGCTCGTCACTCCTCACCGACATCTAGCTAAAGGGCCAAGCAAATCCCAGTGTCAGTCTGTACAAATGTCTGGATTACAGCACAGAACTGTACAGCTTCCATAATAAAGAGTTTCACGATGTAAAAGTGTCTTACTAACAATAACAGTGCTGTGCATATCCCATAATAAAGAGCTTCAATTACAGCCTCACAGGATGTTCAATTGTGTAGCATACTCACGGGACAGGGGCAGCAATGGTCTCTTTGAAAGCAACTTTTGGCTTTCCTGTGATACAAGGACAGTCATATTCTCTTTCCAGCCTCTAGAAAGAGCAGGGAAATAATTTTTTGGTATATTGAAATTTAAAAAAAATAAAAAGAAAAATCCTAAGAATCTTAATTATTGGAAGCAGTTATTTAAATATAATAAACAAATAATCAATCTTAAACCATTTAAGTGTCTTACAAGAATTAGCTACATAATATTAAACAATAAACTGCTTTTATATGTTCTGTATAAGTGCATTCTAATTTAGACTAATTTACACTTATATCCATTTGATATATCCACTAAAACGTCATCTTTGTTCCATCTTATTACATATTCACTTGAATAGTATATAGACCTGTTGTCAGAATTTTGTACTGTCTCAACTGCAAAGATATGATCACAATTAGAATTTTTAATCTTAAGTCACACATCTTGTTTTCATTTGGATGTACACAGGATGTTTCCTAGGAAAGCACATATCCTATCTACCCATTCTTTTATCTATATTACAATGATCTCCAAGTACGGACTTGAGAATAAAACAAGCAAGAAATGGCCGGAAGAGTGGGCACTGGTGGGCCGACCTTCTCAGCAGGCTTCTCCCGGCAGGTGGTCTCCCTAAGCTGGGACCAAGATACACTGAACCTAACCAACCATGACCTGAACGGATGGCCTTATTACAAATCCCCTGCACCTTGATTCTAGAAGTCCGCAATGCTTTACAAATAAAAGGATTTACAGAGCAAAAATAATTTGTAATACATAGAAGAGGAAGCAGTGTACCACAACTGGATACCAGGGTGACTGAAAAGCCACTAGTAGTCTATGGACATTATACTGAAAATTACAGAGTTTTACTCTTAACAAAACACAAACATAAATAAAATCAATTGAACTGAATCTCCCTGGTATTCATTACCTGAGCATAGATTTCCAGGTGTAATTCTCCCATTCCAGAGACAATTGTCTCTTTGCTCTCGGTGTCAAAGTGGACTTTAAATGTGGGATCTTCTCTTGTAAACCTGCCAATACCTTTTGAAAATTTTTCCAGATCATTCTTTAAAAAAAAAGAAAGTCATGACAGATTTTACTAATCATGATAAGCAGTGGGACTGCTGAAAGAACTTCACTGCATAAAATTAAATACATACGCAGTTAAGAAATGAAAATGATCTACTATCTAATTCCTAGAAAATACCCTTTAAATATGTGAGCCTGGATACCACCCAGCCAATGGAGCTGGAAACGGCTAGCTGACGGAATTTTCTTTCCATACCAAGATACGACAGCCCAAGACTTAACTCTGTGCCCTCTCCTATTACACTGACAAAATCTGTCCAATTGTGGAAATCTGCCCATGAAGCGGAAAGTAAAATCTGTGTTACTGTGTTAGATTTCAGAAATCATATATATAATCAAAGGATTAAGCATGTTTACCAAGACTCAACTGCAGATTCAGAGAACAGTTAAGACCAACAGTAAGGCAAGTGCTGCACCAAGACTTTCAAAACAGTCTGTTTGGAGGTGACTTCATGCTTCTTTATCCTCCTTGGATGTAATTTCCTTATGTGGGAAGCAGAGGAACAGCCGTCTAAGGGTGTGCACTCATCAACCCCCAAACCTGTGAATGCTGCTTTACATGGTAAAGGGCAATCTGCAGTGTGATTCAGGGAACAGACAGAAATAACTGTTGGGCCCAACGTAACCACATGGGCTTTTAAAAAACGGAAGAGGAATGCAGAAGGGTAAGTCGGAGAGATGTGAAGAGGGAAGAGGCAAGAAATATGTAGGGTTGTCCAATCTTCTGGTGTCTCTGGGCCACATTGGAAGAGGAGTAGTCTTAGGCCACATATTAAATACACGAGCAGTAATAAAAACTGATAAGCAAAAAACAGGTTTTAAGTAAATGTACAATTTTGTGTTGGGCCACATTCTTAGCCATCCTGGGCCACATGTGGCCTGTGGGTTGGACACCCCTGAAAGCACTAGAGGGCTCATTTCGCTGCTGCAGGCATTGGAGGCGGGAGGAAGGGGGTCAGTCTCTAGACGCTAGGTACAGCCCTCAGGTGACAGCAAGGAATGGGGACCCCAGTTCTGCAACCACAAGGAGCTGAATTCTTCCAACAATCTGTGTAGCAAGGAAATAAACTGTCCCCTGGAGCCTCCAGAAAGGAACACAGTCCCGCCAAGACCTTGATTCTAGTCCATTAAGAACTGTGTCAGATATCTCACCTACACAACTAAAAAATGACACATCTATGATGTTTTAAGACACTAAGTTTGTGGCAATTTCTTATGGCAGCAACAGAAAACTAATACACCCTGAATCACCAGTATTAACAGTTATTACATGTGCCTGGAACTGTGTGTTCTATGTTCTGTAGATGTTATCTCAAATTCTTACTGCAATGCTGCAAAATAGAATTATCCACATTTTACAAGTGAGGACGCTGGGCAGAGAAGTGACGTGACTTGCTCAAGACTGCACAGATGGTGCATGGCCATGCTGAGAATGATCCGGGGTTAGTCTGTCTCCACAATCTTTTCCCTTTTCCCTGTACTTGCCAGGTACTCTCAGCTTACTAGATCATCCCTGCCTCCGCTCCTGAAATGCACAGCTTTATGCAGTGATTTCATTATTTAATTTAATTCACTCCAGCAAGCAAAGAATCCTGAGACACCAAAACACCCTTTGGATATTGATGCATTTGATTTCCCTCCATTACTTTGAACGATCAGGACAAAAGTCTTACATAAACTCTGAAGTTAGGAATGAAGAGCTTTATATCTATCTTTAATCTAGTCCTGCATATTCTGAAGGGAAAAGCAAACAATTAAGCAAAGTCCTCGAAATAAACTGTGACATCTTACTGTAGTAAGATGTAAGATTTGCTTTTCTTCAAATTTCTGAGATGGGAGTATTTTAACATTTCTTGCCACCTCAACATTCTTTTTTCTATAATGAGATGGGTCTGTAAAAATCTCAAGTTCCTCAAAATAGATGAAGTAGTAGCTGTTCATACATCCACAACACCAACCAGAATACATTCTGTAAATGACAGTTCCCAGATGACAAGAGGTCGTAACTATTCGCTCAGTGCATGAATGATTCATTTCAATACCATATTAATGTGATTGGTACGAACATCAAAGAAATTTAAGTACTAAACAATTATGATTCAATTCCAATGGCAAGCTAAAGTGAATGCAAACTTAAGTAATCTTGGCTTTGTAAAAAGCTAAATGATATCCAATCATAAATTTGTTATATTTGAAAGTGAGAAAAACAGTCTTGTTTACAGACTTTCCATGTTACGACTGTACATTTACTTTATAACTACAACAAATCTGGAGATGTATTATGATCCATGAGGCAATTAAGCTATGCAATATTCTAATGTACTTTACAGTGAGGTTTTCCTACAACTTATGACAAATGCCCGTTTCCCCTTGTCCATCCTCTTATGATCTGAACCTAGGAAGTTACATTTACCAGTCTGGAGAAAGTTACAGCTTTACTTAGTAAAGTTATGAAGCAGTCTCGTAAATACCATCAACTTCTTTAAATACACTGAGGAGTAATTACTGCTAACTGACTGGTAAATTTTAAAAAGTGATCTCAACACCAAAAGAGGAAATAGAAACAATAAGATTGCTGGTTATCACAAGATACCATGTGTACTGTGCAGACAGATGATAAAGAGCTTAGCCCTGGCTAAGGAGGCTCAGTGGATTGAGCACCAGCCTGTGAATCAAAGGGCCATGGGTTCGATTCCCACTCTAGGGTACATGCCTGGGTTGTGGGCCAGGTCCCCGGTAGGGGTCGCATGAGAGGCAACCACACACTGATGTTTCTCTCCCTCTCTTTCTCCCTCCCTTTCCCTGTGTTAATAAACAAATAAATAAAAGATTTTATTTAAAAAAGTTCAAGTCTTTATTGTGATAGTGAGTATTAAAGTAAATTCCTACCTTGTTAGATGGCTTCATTGCTACTGAAATGACAGGGTCAGGAACATGAATTGACTCCTAAAATATTTTTTAAAAAACAGAGAAGAATTCTAATATAGTACTGAATGAATCAGAGTCGGGGATGGATTAATTTTAATGGTCTGTTTTACAACAGAACAAAGCACTAAACATCTTTAAGCCAGACAACATATATCCTGGAGTTAAAATGCATTAACTATATGCATTAAATAAATAAAAATATTAATATACTCATAAATAAAGGCATCCATTTATATGATCTCCTCCCTCCCAAAACAACAATAAAGTATCTATTTATTTACTTAACTGTTTATGACCCTTAAGTCTATCGATACTTTCAATTTAACACAATCATTATAATGAATCCAATCCAAATGCTGAGATGTAGAATTCTTATTGACTGGTGGCTACATTTACTGTTGCTATCTTCTGACAGGTTACTTATTTAATCAAATTAAGGTCACTGATACGAGAAACAGAGAAAGGGCACTAGATTCTTTATACATGATACTTCATTTAATCAACCACGACTCTGAGAGGCAGATATTATTAACCCCATTTTACAAATAAAATCTGAAGGGCAAGGAAAGAAGAGAAAATACTGTGGCCAAAGGCTGGTGGGAAACACAGGGCAGACTCTCACCCAGGTCTACTTGCTCAAGCCTGAGCACTTCCCACACCCCCGGTCGCTTCCTATTGCTAATGACAAGCACGTGGAGAAAGCCTTATTAATCATGCTCACATGGCAGTCCTCTTATCCAGAGCCCCCAAAAGCCTGCACAGATTTATTTAATTTTTGTACTGTCTTACATCAACATTAAAACCAGATATGAGACGATATTTTACACGAAACACTGTACTATAAAATTATGAGTCTGTCATACAATCTGGGACTACTACAGTGCTCATCTGTCAGGGTTGGACCAGTTCTTACATCATGATCCACTGTCAATTTGTTTCCCACTAATTACCTATCCTGTATGTAGTCATATTCTTTCTTTACTAAATTCAGTAAAGAGTCTTACTGTACATGGAACAGTCTGTCCTCTTAAAGGGATGAAACTGGGGAGTGAAGGGAATTCAAGGGCAGGAACTGCCGAAGCAGGTGTGGAGGAGAGACTGCCCCACGGCACGACCGCTGTGTGGACCGCAAGCTGACCTGGGCCAGGACAGAGGCGGCTTACTGCCAAACCCTCTTAGAGACTCGGACTCTAACTGACGTTCACTCCGACATAAAGAAAGCACCCCTCTCATGCCTCCTGCTATGAGCTGGATCCTGGAACAGGCTGATGTCCTGACCTGGTCACACACGTTATGTAATTTCCATATCAGGTAGCATTCCTATACTAGTCCCTGTGACTGCTCCCCTCTTTTTACCCCATAGAATAATTGTCTGGCACCTGTTGGAAGGGTAGAGACTGCCCAAGATGTGCCTCCTCTGTAAGCTTCCCTTGAAAAACACTGTTAGATGCCAGACTGGAGTGGCCTGCCTCTTTTCCTGTCTTTCCCTGCCCTCCATGTACAGAGGTATCTACCTGTTCAGCCTCAGGGCTTTGCCCAGGGTCTACCTGTACTAACAGCATGTGCTTCCCTTCAGGGTGCCTCAGAGATAAAAAGGGACCTATGTGTGCCACAGAGCAGGCTGTCTGACTGTCTAGTTACATCCTGGTTCCCTTCCGTTATGTGACAGCCAAGTCTAGTCTAAATGTTAGTCTGCCCTTACAGTTCCTGAGGGAAGGGTCTACTCTGGTTGCTGAGTTACTAAGGGAGGAGCACTCCATGGGGACCAGCCTGAGGACCGTGACAGCAACTGGAGACCGACCCACAATGGGGAGGCAGAGCTCAGGAATCGGAGCGACACGGACCAGGTGTGTTTTCTCCCTACACTAAAAACCCTGAAGGATCATGAAATGACTTTACTAAGAAAAGCCAGATAAATTAGCTTACACAGCACACTTGTCCAACTCGTATTTAAAGAACCACAACCAATCTATACTTGAGTCTATACATTGCACTGTGCAATGAAAACATTTGTGGTTGTTTTTCTGAAGTACTAAATGTACTGCATACAAATGTAGACTTTTGAAACTCAAGTGGTAAACAGTTTTGAAATTAAATGACTTACCATAGAAAGTCCACTATTATCTTTGTTTGTAAATGTGTCTCCACTAGCACAGTCAATGCCAAACAATGCACAGATGTCTCCAGCAAATGCTTCCTCAACATCCTAAATAAAGAAATAACAAGTAATACAAATCAGAACAGGGCAGCTGGACAGTACTTGCACACTAAACCCACTGAGCATAAACAAACACGGCAGAATCTCCCCACGAATTTTATAAAGAATTAGCTAGAACAAACGCACCGCCACCCATGGCGAGACATACCTTAAGCTGGGCGCTTAAGGTATTTAAACCACATTTCAACAGACAAGATTTTACTCTAATGGGAACTCAGAGCCCCAGCAGCATTACTGGGAGTGTCCGCAGTGCTGACGGAAGGCAGACACTCACAGTTCTCCAGTGCCTCCCGTGGATTAAAAGCGTGGACTAGGTGTGTTGCCACAGTCCAACAACAAGATGCATATGACAAAGGTGTACAAGAAAAGCCTACAAAGGAAGTTCTGAAAACAAAGGCAGGAGAGTAGAGTCCTTTTACTTAAAATAATCTAATTTCTCACAGATAGATGCAGTTGAGAAAACAGGAAGTCTAAGAACAAAGCACTGGTGCCTCTAAACTTCCTTGTTTTTGTCCTTTTAAATATAGTTCATTCATACCAGCTGTGGCTGTGAATGACCAAGTGTGTGTGTCTTACTTTAATGGTAACACAGCCGTAAAATTCTCCTGGTTTCTGGCCCACAAAACAGCTGTGACAATCATTAATCCCTCTAGCCTGCCCCCTGCTGCCTATATCTCAAAACAGCAATTCTGTCCAATTTTGAAAGACTGCCTATGCATCTTCCAGGAGATATAAAAGTTACAAGCACCAAAAATTGCTGAACATCTGAAGATTTTGCGTAGACTAGTAAATCTCTCCAGGAATACAGAACTGAACTGGGAAAAGGTGAGAGAAGGAGACAACCTCACACACTTGGTATTCCTACCAAGGCCTAACCCTATGTATGGATCACAGATGGCTAGGACAGATTCAGAACCAATTCATGAATTCAAGCCAAAATGTATCTCCCGGACCAGACTTTAGAGGTCTGAAACCTGCAGATGGATTCTAACACCATTAGGGCCATTCTCGGGGTGGGCTATACGAATATAAAGCTCTAGCATTACACAGAGCTTCCAGACTGGCCATATTTCAGAATTTTTTACTGAACAAAATGGGAAAATGTGTGAATCTGCTATTCTCACCTTTCAGAACCACAGTTCCACTGTCCTAAAAACCTACTGTATTCTTTGTAATGACAGCTCTTGAGGATAGTGCTGAGTTTGTGTTCTGAGTTTTGGGGAACTAATTGTCCCCTCTCCTTCACCTTGGTCACTGAGGAAATCCAGCTAACTCACAAACAATGGTATAAACTGTGTGTTCTTAACATCTGCTAATGTAGCCCAGACTAAAGTGCTACATCAGAATTGTGCCACACCTAAGTAGAAAGGAAGAAGTTAGGAAAACACATTCAATGGCAAGTGATTTTCTTGTGGGCTTGGGATACCAAGAAAGTAGACCTATTCCGACTGCAGTGGAGGAATCTCTGACTGCACGGTGACCAGGCACTTGCCTCCATCATGTCAGCGTGCATGCGCACCAGGCGCTGCACCCGCACTTTCTTTCTTGTTCTCGCGTTGTAGATGGTGTCACCCTTCTTCAGCTGTCCTTGATAATTGCGAACGTAAGTTAACTGTCCAAAGCGACCTGCCTAGAAGTCGAGATTGGGTAAGGGCAGAAAGAAAAAGAACACATAAGAATCAAAATCAGGAGGAAAACTTCACAACTATCTCCAAATCTTCCTTCACCAATTTTAGTAGTTTTGAATATCGGTAATTAAATGGTTGTGGTATTCTTTTTGGTATCATAATCCAAGATAATACTTCTGCTCTCTCTGAAATAAAAGTTATTAAAAAAAACTTTAAATCATTTAAGGAATTATACTTTTGTCTTCTGTATTATTTTATAATTTCAGTTTAAATAATAGGACATAAAAATAAGGTATAATTATTGGAAAGACAACAAAAATATCATTAGAAATAATAAGACATCTAAAAAAAATTGATAGTCACCCAGAAATCTTACAAGTGAGAGTTTTGTAAAGTGACTGAATATAAAATGAATAATTAAGGATCAATTTCTCTTGAATAATAATAACAATAAGACACATATTTAAAACTTGACAGTTCTTCCCATATTAACTTACAGGTTTACCAAAATTGCAATCAAAATCCCAAGAAGAATTTTTAAACATTTATTTAATGATCTTAAAAGTCATGTAGAGGAATAGGTAAGAAATAAAAACTTTTGAAAATGTATGTTAATGAGAAGAAACTAAGACTAATATAAAAACATTTCAAATCCTCCAAAACTTGAAAAGTATAGAACTAGCGCAAATCAGACCAAACACTCCACAGAGTACGGTGTAAACATCTAAAACAGTTAATTCCTTTATCAACACGTGACGCGGGAGACTCGGCATCCAACGGAACAGCGCAGCAGCATCGTTCAGAGCCGTGGCTGGACAGCTGTCGGAGGGAGAGGCGGTGCACCGGGCCCTGCCTCGCCGTGCACAGCACAGCAAGTTCCAGTTGGGTTAACAGTAAAAAAAAAAAATCCCACCAAAAAAAGTAAAAAATAAAAGAAGTGTTTATTAAATATATTCAAACAAGAGAGTTTCTAAGGTTAAAACTGAAAGAATGACTAAAGATAAAGATTCACAGACTTGACTATATAAATTTTAAAGTACTGACTGTTTTTAAAAAATTAACTTTATTAGAGAAAGCTCATACAAGTAAAAATCTTTGACCCTATTTTTTTAAAAAAAGGCAATTACAAAAGAAAAAACACAACTGCATAATACAGTATATGGAAAAATATTCTCTATCATTAGTAATTAAGGCAAGGCAAAATACTAAAATAACATCTTTCATTTATGAAGTCAGCAATGATTTTAATAGTAATATCCTGCTGATAAAGATTCATCAAAATAATCTAATACATTAATTCTGAGTATGAAAGCAATTTGGCAATACAAACCATTGAATACTAATATATTCTGTACCTTTAATTCTATAATCATTATTCTGGGGATCCTAAGAAAGTATTCCCAAACATGTATTTTTAGAAGCTTCATGTATAAAAATTGTCACTGCTATGTTATTTCTATTTTATAATTTAAAATTACCATTTTTCTCATTTTACTGATGATAAAAATTACATTATAAAAATTTTAAAATTTGGAAAAAGCCCTCAAAATAGAATTCTGTCCATACCACTTCCAACGTATACACCTTTCTTTCCCCACATAAAATATGAACAGAGCAAAGATATCCCAACAAAAAAGCATACCCAGTGGCCAAATCTTGGTTTCTGATACCATTCTCTTTATTAAAAGGAACAGGACTCCCGAAGAAGAGGCCGATCCTAGGGCCAGGGCAGGGAATATCCAAGACAAGCCTGGAATACCCTGCACTGCCAGGAAGGGAAGGAAGCAGCCAGAAAAGCAGACACTGGGGCACGTCCAAGGAGCCAAGTGAAAGAGCTACCAGGGCCAAACCTGGTCAGCCTAGGCCACAAAACAAGTAACATACTACTGAACTGTAATTCAAAGTACCAAGTATTGTATTTTGCTGTGTATAATGCGCCCTTTTTTGCCCACATTTTTTAGGGGAAAACAAGGGTGCGCATTACACGTGGGTATAATGACTGCACGCCGTGGGGATAATGATGAGTACGATAACCCCGTGTGCAGTGCGCACAGAACGCAGGTGCGCATCATACGCAGCAGCACGGCACGCGTGGCAAAATGCAGTACATGCCCTTAAGTCCATACTGACATAAACAAACGACTGAATACATACATAAACGGGGAGAAAGGACAACTCTCCCATACAGAAGAATCCCGAATAACTTAAGTAGATGTTGCTCCCTCAAGGAGGTGGGGAGTAATCTCCACTCCGTAAGTGTGGTCTGTGCACAGTCCCCTCCTTCTACAGAGTCAGTATGGAAAGGGAGAGAAAGAGTGGCAGTGGAGAAACCTATAACCAAATAGGTCATAAGAGTTCTTTTATAATAGGAATAAAAGCCTAAAGGAAAATTTCTACATATAACAGTTAAATACATTAGAAAGCAACGTACCTCCAATTTAAAAGCCAGGCCTACAAATGGGTGGGAATTGTCTCTCTTGGAGTTCATTAAGATTTTGGTTTTCTCCTTTGAGTCACTTAAAGTAAAACAAATACAACTCTGTGAGATACAATATTTGATATTTCTTTTATATCAATTTGTTTCATCAAAGAGTATTATCTGAGAAAAAGTGCATGTGCCAAACACTCTGACTTCACACATTAGTGAAGTTTCCCTGAAAAAAATCTGTAAGAATAACTTCTTGGGCCTTAGTCATTACATTGGGACAGGCCCAGAGGAAACTAAAAAAACCATAAAAATGGTCTGATAGAGAAAGAAAAGCAAAATACAAGGTCTGTCCAGAAGGTATCCAGCCATGTAATGTTAAAATAAACATTCACTGAAGAAGATACAAGATATAAGAAACATTGTACACAGGACAATGATGCCTCAGTTCCCTTCAAAGTAGGCACCTTGGG
Organism: Phyllostomus hastatus; assembly: GCF_019186645.2. Taxonomy (NCBI): domain Eukaryota; kingdom Metazoa; phylum Chordata; class Mammalia; order Chiroptera; family Phyllostomidae; genus Phyllostomus; species Phyllostomus hastatus. The sequence goes on along the minus strand of NW_025333977.1, from coordinate 13,403,724 downwards.
ACTTCACACAGTTCTCCCACTCACCATCAGCTGCCTGGTCATATTTTCCTGAATCTCATCGATAGTCTAAAATCTCTTCCCTTTCAAAGGTGGTTTTAGTTTTGGGAAAAGCCAGAAGTAGCAGGGTGCTATAGAGGGGCTTAGTCATGTGGGTGATTTGATGTTTCACTAAAAATCTCTGTATAAGACATGATATATGAGCAGGCACGTTGTCGTGATAAAGCTGCCAATCACCAGTTTCCTATGGTTGCGGCCTTCTGAATCATCTGAATAGTTTCTGTGGGGGAAATGTTCAGGCCTAATGCAAAATATGATGCAGAATCATTGCTCTACTCGCTCAGTCATCTTGAATGTGATGGCCACACAGTCACATCCTCACTCAACAGCATCTACCACCCCACTGACTAGCACAGTGAAATTGTCATTGTTCATTCATGGGCATTCCAGTCTACTCTCCTTGGCGTCCAGGTTTACACTGATATTGTGCAAACCATTCTCATTATATTAACAATGCCTGGACTTCTTCTGGACAGACCTTGTAATCAATGAGCATTCAAAAAAATGTTTTGGTTTCATGTAGCCTTTTTTAAAAAAAATTATGACTGAGAACAGCTGGTCCTAAATTTTTCTAGTGATGTAAACCTTGATGGATAATAACACAAATAATACTTCTAACTCACAAATACAATGTAATATGGAAACTGGAATAATAAATATTTTTGCATGTGCCAAAATTGTTACCCAAATAGAAATGGTAATTGTTTTTGTAAATTATGAAAAATAACACAAACACAACTACAAGAACACTTCTTACATTCTTTCATAGTGTATAAAGGTTAAAGTATTTCTGCATAAACTAAGACTTAATCAGTTTCCAAGACTTACTCCTCCTTATTGAGAATGGCATAATTCTGGACTTCAGATGGATTTGGGAGGTATTCTAAGACAGCATCTAAAAGAGGCTGAACTCCTTTGTTCTTCAAGGCACTTCCCACAAAGACAGGAGAAAATGACCTAGTTAAAGTAGCTCTTCGGATTGCAAGCTGCCAAAAAAAAAATTAATGATTAGTCAATCCTAAAAATTACACTTTGTGTTTCAGACCAATTACAAACTAAAAAATGAAAGAATGTATTAATACTCCTTGGAGTATTGGCTCTATTGGGCATTAGAATCAGGTTCTCTATAACTTAAGGTCAAAATACAAAACAAAAAGAGAAAAAAACAAATAGCTTTTCAGGGCTAAAAAGCTGCTTTCAACACTTTTGAAATGTCACTAATTTTTAATTTGACAAAATTATATGCACATGCACACATATATACACACTTAGAAGACACACACATAGAACAGTGTAAACAGCATGCTATGTAAAACACTATGCTAATTGAGTAATATAAAGGAGAAAGAATATATATATATAAATCTCTTGAAAGATACACTGGCAACTTATTAACTGGTTACCTATTCAAGGGAGGGGGCAGAAAACTAAGCAGCCGTGTACTTTTGTATATTTTTAAATGTTTAAACCATAAACATTTAAAAATTGTTTCATCTAATAAAAATATTTAGTGTCATCTAATAAATAATTAACTGATTTATTTTCTTTTTTTAAAGAACACACATACTTATTGCTATAACATTTCTATATTTATCTTCTTTCTTAATAAAAATGTACTCAAAAGGTTGGCTGTTTGTCTTTTTTTCCTAGAACAAACTATGACTCCCTTTCCATTTTAAGAGATTACATAACTCAGTTATACAACACAATATATATTATGTAACACCTGAGTTATATAGAACTCTTACATGACAGTAATATGCATGTCAAGTATATTTTGAAGAAACCAATTATGTTAAATAAATTTACTCCAATTTCATTAGTAAAACCCATGCATAAAAGCATCATATTCAGGTCCATCCACGCTGTCACAAAAGGTAAGATCCCTTTTTTTTTCTTTTTTAATTTTTTACAGCCAAGCAGTACTCCATTGTGTAAATGCACTAAGAAATAACTTTTTTAAACAAGGCATCATGTTCACTCCCTGAGAAACAAAACAAAACTTCCTCTCTATTTTTGCTTAATATAAGACTTCTTCTGAGAGCACTTGCCTTTAAATCAGAAACTGAGGGGATTTTTTCTTCCAGGAACATCTCGCCAAGCTGCTCATCTGAATTGGCAACACATTCAATCAGCTCCTGCCGGTGGTCAGCTGCCGCTGCCCTGAATTCTGCTGGAATCTCCTCATATCGAATGATCTGGCTAAAAACAGAAATGGTTTATTTGGGTACTTTAAGGATATGCCATCAAACATATAAAGCACCAGTGAAAAAGTTAAACTAATAGCTAACAGTCTTTTTAGATGAGAAAAGGCTCTCATATATTTGTATTAATATGGTAAATAGTACCAATATATATCTTTAAAATTCAGACAGCAGGCAAAACAGGCAAAGCAAATTGCTCCAGACTGTACTACTAGTAAATGGAAGAGCCAAGATTCAAAGCCAACCTAACTTCAAAGCTATGTGAACACCTAAATATTTTATTAACAAAATTAATCAAAACACTGCAGTCTCTTAACAAGCAGGATCAGAGACCTGACTATTCCTTTCCATTCGTAACAAACCCAATCACGTAATCTTTAACACAGACTACCCCATTTTCTAGTAACGAGGGTCACCAAACACAACAGACTCGTCCACCTTGGCAGCAGCTCTCCATTCCTCTAGAGGCCAAAGAGGTGGGAGTCACAAATAAAATACATATAGTGAATAAGCAAATACACTTGATATTTAGAAATAATTAGATGAAAGTTCTCAAAGTATTTTAAAAATGAAACTAATACCAAAAGAATAATAATCTTTTCAGAAAAAAAACATAACTAAATAAAAACAGCTAATTGCAAATAGTTCTAAAGAATGTTCTTCATAATCTTTAGAGCTTAATTTCTTCCTTTCTAGCAAGCTCTCTGGTTCCTTGACTTTTACATCAGGATCATCAAAATACATGAACCCAGTGGTCTAGGGCTGGGAAAGGGGGCAGGTTTATTAAGAAGTTCCATCTGTGGTTCTGATGTAGTCCTGGGGAAGTGGACTGATTGATTTACAAATATTTGTTCAGTCCCCACTATGTATCAGACAGCCCTCTGGCTGGTGAAATAGCAGCGGGCAAACCTGATAAAAACCCCTGCTCCTGGGCCTTACACTCACTTGAAGGAATAACAGGCCAACCCTGTTGTCATCACTTAGCTGTCGCACAAGAAGCGTGAGAAACACTCCGGCTGTGGGACAGCTCTACAGGCCAGCTGCTGCAGATAATTCTCCGTTCAATGACCACAACACCCTTTATCCATCTGCCAGGGCAGGGACCCCAGCTCACAGCAGAGGTAGGAAACTGCCCGGCTGCTGGGGCCACTCCTCAGAGCAAGGGTCATGTATGACCCTCACTCTGTCCAGATCAGTGCCACTCAAAGCGTGCTCTGCAGCCTGGGACAGCAGCATCATTGGGAGCTTTCCAGAATGCAAATTCCAGGCCAAACCCTGAGATCTACTGACTTGATCTCTGGAGGGGGACACAAGAGTATGTGTCTTAACAAGCTCTCCAGGCGACTTTCCGAATGCCGTGGTTTGATGACCACCGAGCAATTACAGTGCTTTGTATGCTAAAGTCACCCAAAAGTTGACTGACAAACCAAATACTATGTCAAACAGTTACCAATTTGCTTCTTGTATGCCAAAACATCTGTACAAATTCTAAGTGCCTTTTATACATTAATCTTTTTATCTTTGTAATGCCGTGAAGTAGGTAGAGGAAATATTTATGATTCCTAGTTTCCTACCAGTTTTTATCACAATACCCAGGACGTAGCTGCTCCCTAAAAGTCCACAGAATGAATGAGTTGATGAATGAATGGGCACTACATTACTGACCCAAGTTGAAGGCCTTCTATCACACCATACATGTCATAATGGTATATAAATATATTACCCAACAAGTACCATACTCTCCCTCTGAATGAATACTAAGCAAAATGGGAAGTAACTATGATTAAAGGCATTAAAACAAAATCATCTTAGAGGATATTCTTCCAGCAACATTTCAAAAAAGTGTTTATGTTTCAAGAACGCATCCTTTCCTTCTCTTTAGTACTTTCTGAAATGTAAGAATTTAATGGTATATTTTTAATACTTACCCAAAGTCCCCATCAAAATAGATGGCTCGTTCTTCAATAAGATCTATAATACCTTTAAAATCACCCTCCAAACCAATGGGTATCTGCATAAATGCTGCATTATGACTTAGTTTAGACCTAAAACAGAGATAAAAATGAATCAACGGTAGATGTCGTAGACCTGGGAGGGTGTCGTCAGCAGGTCAGAACAGAGGACAGAAAGCAGCTGGGAAGAGACGGGCGGCCAAACTCGTCATGCCCAGGAAGCCACAACCCCATTCGGCAACAAAAAGCACTCTAAAAGGATGGTGGGATAACCCTGCCCACATCGAGTCAGCCGACTCCAGCACCCGACTCCAGCTTTCTGGACAGGTTCTGACAGGAGCACTCTCAGCGCAGGTGTTGAAGTCAGACACTGATCACCAGCCTGTAGCCGCCACCAGGCACAACCGCTGACAGGGAACTACACTCACAGGCTGGGACTCTCGCTGACAAGAACCATGCTCTAGCTCCCACTGTTTGCTACGGACTCCAGGTGCCCATCTATAATTATGGACAGAAAACACGATGTACCCAAATATTTGAAGGAAACCAATAGCTTAAAAGAGACACAGGAGTTCAAGAAATAGTACTAACCTCCAAGGAGAGATTTACTAGAAGAAATAAAATATAAAGCTCTGAGAAGTAATTACCTCTATTAATAAGGACATTGCAATAAAAGAGAAAGTTTATGTAAATTAACTATATATAACTGCTGAAATTAAAAAGAAAAACACAGGCTAGATCACTGCAGGGCTGCAGATGAACAGGCGATGAGTGAACTGGAAAACTGACCTCGATAATTCACTCACTGCTCGTTTCCAAACAGAGACAGAAAGCAGAAGAAAGTATGGAAGAAAAGTTAAAACACAGAGACCAGATCTAGAAGTTCTGAATACTGTCCAGTGGGGATTACATAAATGAGAAAACAGGTAAAAAGGGAGTGATACAAACCAGTGGTCAAACAGATGCTAGAAAAGAATGTTCCTGAAATTCAGAAAAAGGCTTGGCAGGAAGAGTCCCTGCATTGCCGAGCACAACTGAAATATGAGTAATAAAGGTAAAAAAAGTGAGAATGTTTCATTTTACCAAGAAAATATTATAAGTATCTAGTAAAGAAAAATTTCACTCTCGTATTCTCATATACATCACGTTCATCAAAGTGCTCAGAGTGGCACGGTCACTCAGAGTTCCTCAGCACCCTCTCTTTTGTCACCACTCCCAGCCTTTCCGCTCTCGTCACCTTTGCTGCCTACGACCATCAGCTCTGCCTTGTGTGAGCTGGGCCGAAACTCCACAGCTCCATTCACACGTCTGCAGGAGGTAAGAAGTGGAACTCTGACTCTTTCCAAAGACTATCTGAAATACGCAGAGCTGCGCACAATGTAACAAACTCTGAAAACCACCGGGCTCTGTCTGGTGCAGACAGGAAGGGCTACTGCTCTCAGCAGGCGTTTCACCACTGAGAGCACTCAGCTGTATCCCTCGGGCTAAGGTGAAACTAAAGAAGATCCTCAACATTTGTCTAAATAAATGCAAAGCACTTTTAGAATCTACTCGAGGTTCTAACTTCTTTAATTGCAGCAAAACAGAAATTGCCAGACTGTTTTCTGAACTCAGCATCCTTACAATTTAGGTCCTGTTCTCCCCATTTTATGGAGAAGGCAGTTGATGAGATCACACCACCCACCAAACTACCGACTTCAGTGCTCCATTTACTGAAATAAGTCACTCACATAAATACATTTTTTAAAGGAGGGGAAATGTAAGAATAAAGGTTAATGATATTGAATGAATTGTCCTGAATACAAAGTTTGTTATCAGACCGTCACACCCCCTCTGTCCTTTGTAAAGTTCAGTACCTCATTTGCTGCAGCGCCCTGGCGGGGTTGGAGCCCATCCGGTCCAGTTTGTTAATGAAAGTTAGAAATGGAACGTTGTAGCGCTTCATCTGCCGATTCACAGTCATGGTCTGGCACTGCACCCCTCCGACCGCACACAGCACCAGGATGGCGCCATCTAACACTCTCAGGGCCCGTTCGACTTCTATTGTGAAGTCCACGTGCCCTAGAGGAGACAAAGAAGCATGTGGTGGTCTTAAAAAGCAGTGTGAATTTTTATAACATGCATAATTACAAGTCTTCGTATCTCTGCTCATCACATAAGTCTTCTAATTAGAATGTGAATTTTTTAAATCACCAATACCGTTCATCACCATAAGGCCCAGGCGCCCCACAAGATTACTTCAAAAGCGATACAAGGGCATGGGAACCTCTGGAATCAGCTACAACCTGTGAAAGGTACAGCCTTCCTAGTCACAATTTACTAGCACGATTTTTCAGGGAAACCACAGAAGGACGAGGTGCTCTAGTCAAAGTTCTCAAAGTTCCCAAGTCAAAGTTCTCTAACAGGGACTCAGTCACACTTTTGAGTATTATTTGATACTCAAAAAGGAGCTGCATCAGAATAGCTAAAGGTGGTTTTGCCCAAACAATTTGCTATAAAACCAAGAACTGAACCCACCAGGAGTGTCTATAATGTTGATATTGGTATCTTTCCACACGGTGTAGGTGGCCGCTGACTGAATGGTGATTCCTCTTTGTCTCTCCAGTTCCATGGAGTCCATGACAGCACCAACTCCATCTTTCCCTTTCACCTAAACACAAACACAGCAATTCAGATTGCCCCATCCCTGCATTCCAAGAAGCAAAGAAATCTTTACTGAGATGTAGCCAGAACACAGGTAGTTAACTGATGTGATTTGCAGAGAAGCCTCATTTGTCAAACCATGCCACCTCATGAAACAGAAAACACTATAGGTTTCACCCTCCATTACTTGCCCAACCCTGCTTTCATTGGCGTTCTCAGTGACTACAGCCAGAGCAATCACCCCGTCTCAGAGCCATCCCTGCCCCTTCCGCACGGGCCCTGTCCTCCAGCCCCGTGTTAGTCTGTGAGCAGATGTTCAGAGAACAGAATTTTCCCTGCTCTGTGCTGCATATGGATTTTGAGGCCCAGGTGGGAAGGACTCAGCTTTTAAAACATGTGATTTAAGAAGATGATCTTCATCTGAAAAAATATTTTTAAATGGAGAGTTAAGTTACTCAATGATAATGGAATTTCTTCAGGAAAGTTTCGAGATTTTTTTTTCTTAGAAAGTTGGAGAGGGAGCGAGGGAGAGAAACATTGACCAGTTGCCTCTTGCACGTGCCCCAACTGGGGACCAAACCTGCAACACAGGCAGTTGCCCTGACCAGGAATCAAACCTAAAACCTTTGGGTTTACAGGACGATGCCCAAACAAATGAGCCATACCAGCCAGGGATGATATATGTACTTTTAACTATTAAGCCCATACTATGTATCATTTTAAATCCTTCCACTTAACACGATAATCATCTCTCCATAACATTCAAAATTATGTAAATGAACCCTGGCTGGGTGGCTCAGTTGGTTGGAGCATAGTTCCATATACCAAAAAGTTGTGGCTTCGATTCTTGGGTCCAGGCAGGTATGGGAAAGCAGTGGGGGGGTTGGTGGGGGTGGCAGCGGCAACAGATTGGTATTTCTCTCTCACATCGATGTTCCTCTCTCTCAAATCAATAAACATATCCTTAGGTGAGGATTAAAAATATAATAAAAGTTATGTAAGTACTATTTGGATGGTTGCCTAAGGGTACATCATATGGACTTAACACTCTCAAAAGACAATCTACTGGTACTCAATTCACCAAGATGGTCTCTAGAGAGATTCCTTAGGGCAACATTTCAAGCCTATTTGAACTATCCGCTTTGTGATAGGAATTTGATTAAAGATCCGCTGTAACCCTTCTTTGACCCTTTCAGGTTTTGTGAAGCTTATTAAATCGTAACTATGAAACCACGAAAGAGCTCTAAGTAATCTGGAATCAGTATGAACCACTACCTCATGCATCTTTGCAATTCGGCCAGTGTAGTAAAGCACTCGTTCTGTCAAAGTAGTTTTCCCAGAATCAATGTGAGCTGAGATTCCAATATTTCTTATCCTTTCGTTAGGAATCACCCCTGAAGAACACCATCGGCAGACCTTCCAATTAACCTGAAAAAAAAAAAGAAAGAAATTTCAATTCATTGCACAGCAAGAAATTAGAATGGGCTTGGCGCACATCTCTCCTCCAAGGATTCTCCATGGACACAAAGCCTCATCCCAGACAGCCTGGAAAGGCAAAAGAATGTGTCTCAACCTGCAACTCTTGGAATCAAAGGAGAGACTGCAAGAAAGGACAGAAAAAGATATATTCTTAAAAATAAATAAATAAATAAATAAATATTCAAACAATTAAATAAACAGGGCAGATACTTTTACTGAAGGTTACAGGTTTGAAACTATACACTAGGGCTGATAAAACCAGAAGGACAGCTCCCAACAACTACTTTAACAGGAAACAGTTCTTGGTTTAAAATTTACTTAGGTTTTCCCCCTTCCCCTTTATTGTAGTTCACCCCAAGCAAGGCTATTCCAGGGCTTGTATGCCCTATGCAGTGGTGAAATAGCTCCCAGGCAGCCTACAAAAGGTTTCTGATTCCTTCTACACAAAAACAATGACATTTTTAAAAATTTTATTTTAATCGTGGGGAGGGGAAAAATCTTGCATTTTATGGAAACAAGACACTATATAAACCTCTGCAGCCACTCTGGGAAAAGAAAAGCAAAACACCTTGCAAAATATGGGTAAAAAATTAAATGGAATCTGGGTGATAGGAGCTTAGTTGAGTCAATGCCAGAGACACCAGCAAACGAAGCAAATGAAGTTTGCATGATAGGAAAGACTCAACTCCTACCTAACCACACTTCTTCATTCTGCGCCCCCCGCACAAGGCAGAAACAAGACCACGGAAAAGTACCGGGACGTTTGAGCGCCAAATCAAATAACCCAGGGTCGTACGAAAGAGAGGGCAGCCAGACCAATGACGCTCTGCAATGAAGAGAGCACTTGATAATGAGTCTAGCGCTGGGTCCGAGCCCTGAACATACTAATTTTTCAGCTGTCTTGACCTTCACTCCAGTCACTTCTCTTTAAGGTGCTTTACAAAAAAGAAGAGGCTTAACCATAAATCGGGGGCACTCAAACCTCCCAGGGCACCGAGACGCTGTTCAAGAAAGACAAGTAATTGTGAAGGCACGATGGGCTTTTCAGCACAGAGACACGACGCTTGTATTCAGAGCTGTCAGTAACCAGTTGCCAGGAAGGGAGGGGGTGTTATTACCTCCCTGACCCCGGAGGGACGCAAGGTCCCGGGGACAGCCCCTAGTTCGGTCTAGTCTCGCCGGGCACTGATAAATACCTGCTTCCCCAGCCTGCCCGGGACTGCCGGGATCCGCGGGAGCGGCCCGCGTCCCAGAGCCGTGACAGCGGCTGCGCCCAGCAGCCTCATGACAAACGCAGAACAGGTGCGGAGGTTCAGCTACTCCGGGTGTGCTCAGCAACAGGCACCGCAGCCAGACCGTTCAAAGTCACGCCTGCGATCAGTGCCGGACGAGCACTTCCGGGGTGAAGGACACAGGGGTGGAAAAAAAGAGAAAGAGGGAGGAGCTTCCGGATCTCCAAGCAGAGCACCGCCATTCGCTGCCCGGGCGCCATCTGCCGGCTTGGAAGAGAAAGTGTCGTCGCTTTGCGGCACTAATTGGGCTTTTGCATACTTCCAGAATGATGCAACTTTTAAACGTCAATGTTTTGCTGATATAGCAATGTGGAGATATGTTTGTAACAGAATTTTAAGTGAAAAAAATGCAAAATTGTTATCTATGCTATTAGAAATATAAGAAAAATTATTGTAGAAACTGACCTGAAGAGAAGGTGGGAAAATAATGAACCATCAATTATCTGTGTATTTTCTCATTACAGTATGTTCTGTCATTGTTTGATGTTAAACGTTATATGCCCAGTCCAAGGAAGACAGTATTCTTAATGATTCCACTTGAGTCTCTTAGAGGCATCTCAAACCTAGTATGTCCCAAATAGAGATCTTCTGATCTTCCTCCCAAACACTTCTGCAGTCTTCATTGTATAAACGCGAACGTCGATTGCCCATACCAAACATGTTAGTCACTTTGACGGCACTCTTTGACACTCCTAATCAGTCAGCGTATGATATAGGCACTACCTTCAAAAACAGATCCAGAACCTGCGCCTTCTCCTCACCTCTCAAGCTTTGACACCTGGACAGAATTGCTGCAATAGTCCTTGCTGCTGTTCTTTCGATTGTCAACACAGTAACTAAAGGACCCCTTTAAGCCAGATCATGTCATTGCATGTCAACACTCCATCCAGTGAATTCATTGTTGCCATTCTCTCTACTTTTGTGTAGGTTTGACATTTTTCATAACTGATTAAAAAAAATCTGTAACGACTTCCCCTCCCAGTCAGAGTAAGCACCTAGCTGCAGGGCTGTGCTGGAGCAGCTGACAGCGCAGCTCTACTTCCCTTGCCCTTTTGCTCCAGCCAGGTTGGCCTCTTTGCTTAGCCTCACATGACCAGAGAGAGAGCTTGCTCTTCCCCAGATACCAGCATGCTTCTTTCACTTACTTTCTGCTCTCTGTTCAAACAGCCTCTAGGTGAGATGTTCCCTGACCAACTCTTCTAAAACAGTAAGTTCCTCTGTCTTCTCACGTTACTTCGATTCCCTGCAGAGCATTTCTTACACATATCAAGACAGTTAGATATCTGCTGATTGTCTGACTAGCAGGGAGAATGTCAGTTCCGTAAGGACATGATTTGGTTTTGTTAACTGCTGTATCCTCTTGCATGTGCAGGGTGCTCAATAAGTATTTGTTAAATGAATGAATGAATGAGACCAAGTGAATAGAAATCAGAGCAAATTACAAGGGACAAGAAGAAAAGCAAAGTCTCAATGATGAACTTTGAATTTACTCTTTGCATATCATCCATGTATTAATTTGCAATAAAGGGTTTATAAGCTGCTTTGATAAATCCATTAACATTGACTATAACTAAACTTTTTCATTTATACACTTTTAAATAGTCTTTATATGTATTTGTCTAAAAATATAAATTAAATACATAATTATGTAAATAGTAATAAAATTAAGGTTTTTACCTTAAGATAATTATGTTAAAGTGTACCAATTAAATGGAAATTACCACTTTAACAAAATTTCCTTCAGTAAAATTTCATACTCATTATCTGTTTTTCTGTAATTATACCAAGTATATTCTGAATTATTTTTAATACCATTTTAGCCAAAGTAGTCAATTTTTGCTTTCTCTACATAAAAAACTGAAAGACAGAAAATAAAGCACTGTTTAGCTCAGTTTTTGTGAGTACACATTATAGATTACCTCTTTTAAGTTGTAAAGGGGTAAAATATAAAATATCACCCACCTATTTGCACATTGTGTTAATTCATAGTCATAAAGTATAAAAATAAAGATAAATTGAAACTATTTTTAGTAACCAAAGATTTGTATACTTAGAAATTGTCCAAGTATCTAAGAATTAAGTTAACATTTCTAAGGTTTTGAAGTCAACTGAGGGTCTGAAAAACTAAATTAAGCTAAAACATAGCTAGAGCCAGCTTTGCACTGCTAAAAGATAAACGGGCATATTTTTGTTTGAGCAAAATCGATTCCAATGGGCAGCATCAATCCACAAGTGACTAGCAGCTCTCCACCAAGGGCAGCAGCTGGGGAAAGACAAGGAGGCAGAAGCAAAGCAATGAAAGTCTTTGACTGGCTGTAGCTTAAGCGGTTGCCTTACTTACAAAAGCCTATTTGGCTGTTTGTGCTTGGGTGTCTTTAGGTTTCAATTCTTCACCTTGAGCCATTACAGGCTTAGGTTTTACTTTGCTCACAGGGGCTACTGAGACATGAAAGCCACTTCAACCTAATGGCCTCCTTGTTTCATTAATTTAATAATACAAATATGAGAGCATCCATGTAAAAGTCTAATGACCTTCCCTCCTCAAGAAGAGAGCTTAAATATAAGCTGTATAGTTAAAAAGCCCTGAAGCATGAAAATAGAAGATTCAACAGAAACAAAGTGTTCATTTTCAGATAAATGACACGGAGGCTTTGCCTATATTTTTTGGTGTTGTCTTCTAACGTGCCTCTCAAGGGAAAGTCTTCAACATGTCACAGTTCCCCAAGTGATCACTGCAAAGCCTTGCTGAAGTTATGCAAGGTATAACAAATCTATTACCCAAGGTAATACAAATCTATTAGCCAACAAACCCATGAAGAGCTGTCTGATGTTCTAGCAAAAGTAAGGCATTGCTATGCCCGTCTCAGGCTGACTACTGACCTGAGAAACATGTGGTTAGAAGGCAACATGCATGGGCAGAAGGATTCTCCCAAAGCAAACTTCTTATACAAGCCCAAAGTAAGTTTTCATGGACAAATAATATAAGACGGTGGGAAAGCAGACAGAAGGTAGCAGATGGTGTATAAAGCAAAATTCACCAGAGGACACCAAATCTATTAGAACTCCCAAACCTCAGCATGACACTGGGGCCAAAGAGATCATTAGAATGCAGATCACTGCAAAGCTATGTAAAAGGGACCTTAAGAAGTATCAGATATGTACATTTTCACCACAATGAAGGTCCTATTCTTTGCAGTCTAGGTCCAGCCTCAGTAGAATCTCCCAACTGTCCTAGCCTGATCAGCCTGGGACCACTGTCTCAGTTCCTTCGGGCTGCTGTAACAAAAGTACCATAGACTGGGTGGCTTATAGAGATTTCACATAGTTCTGGGGGCTGGGAAGTTCAAGAGCAAGGCTGGGAGATCTGACATTGTGTGAGGAAATACTTGCTGGCTCAAAGGTGGTAACTTCACTCTTTGCTCACTTGGGAGAAAGAGCAAGGGAGCTCTCCAAGTCTACTTCAGGAAGTCACTAATTCTATCGGTGAGGGCTCCACCCTTGTGACCTAATCACCTCAAGGCCTCACCTCTAAATCCCGTCACACTGCCATGTGCATGACACCAACAGACCCCAATGTGCTCCCAGCAATGCCCCATGACAGTACAGGACAATGGAGTCATGAAGGTCACGAAAACTTATCACTGGGACTGGCCAGCACCAGGAAAACCTTTTAAGTGGCAAGGAGCCTAAGTATGCAACTTGGCCTTATTATTAAGGCCACAGCCACCAATTTGTTAATATCCTTGCATTCCCAGAAGACCTAGAGTTCCAGAAAGATCAATGTTGCCCATTAAGGAAAAAGAATACAATATGTGAACTGCAAGCTACAGAGAGCCTTCTTTTTGATGCTGGTTGATTTCCATACTATGGTAAAAATAAATTCTGAAAAAAAGACAATGTCAGCATGATGTGAACATAAAAGATTTGACATTTAATCTCTATATGTCTGGTGGCCCCTTAGGAAGCACTGTGGGATAAGAAATATATATATTTAGTTCAATTTTTATTTAATTTTAATGGTAAACAAACTATGAAGAAAAAAGTGTCCATGAATTCTCAAACTTCTACATGATGCACAGAAGTTATACAGTTTGCTACTGTTATTTACTGAAGTGTTTTCATATTTGGATATAATGATTCCAGTTATCATGAGTATAATGATTTAGGCAAAGGAGTATAATTACACTGTCTACTCTTGAGGTTTTGCTCTATCAAATGAATTTCTACAAAAGTGTTCTTTAAAATTTATGCCTTATGACAACCACCCAATTGTGATAGTATGTTATGAACACTAAAGTGTGTAGAAAAGAAAAAAATTAAACATCTTTAATTCTTGTGCACTTTTTGTTATAAAAATTAATTGATACATATGCACCTTATCTTAGCAACTAAAGGCGTGAAACAATGACTAGTAAAATTAACAGATGATGCAGAACACGAGAAGAGTATGAGCACAATCACATGATTCTACTTTCCAAGCAAAAAAAGGACGGTATTCGGATTGTAGAGTGATAGTGGATTTTCTGTTTTATTTTTCCCCTTGACATAACAAAGACATAAGGGATAAAGTTTTAGATTCTAATAAAGTTCAAACCTAACTTTTATAAAAAGCAAATTAATGTTCGAATTCTAGAATAAAAATGCTAGAGCTGAATTTTTAAATGGTATAATTAAAAAGGGAACAATTGAATTATTAAATACCTACCTCAAACACACACACATCACCTGTCTAAGAAATTTTGAGACAATCAATCATTTAGGTTTGCAGAATACCAAATGCATTTTTCTAAATGTCACAGGAAGGCTGAGCAGTCTCTTCAAGGACACTAACGTTAGGGTGTTAACAGCAGAGACAGATTAAGCTGTTTGTAAGAAAGAAGAGTAGAAATGTGCTACCTTAAGAAGTTACACAGAAAGGTCAATGTAAAGTCTAATACATGTTAAGAATATAGAACACAAAATACTATATAAAAAACTACAAGAAGGAAATTCATGAAAATTAGCAATTGAAAATATTTCTTTAAAAACAAACTATTTGATTGTTCCTTTTCTTTATCAAAATAATAACTAATTTCTCATAAGACAGTACTAGTATAGTTTTGCTTTACCTTTTAAATAACTCTTTAAGCTGACTGGCTTTACAACACATAAATTTTGAGCTAAATAATTTTAACCTTTATTAACATGACTCTAGTGTAGTGTTAGTGAAAATCAAGACCACCTTTTAACAATTTAACTTTCTTGTAACTAATTATATAAAACTAGTTCCACATTCAGTCTTGTATAAAAGAATACCTAGCCAATCGGAAAATAATTGGGAAAGCAAAACCAAGCCTGTGGACTTTAAGAACCAGGATATTTTAAAGAGTTTGACAGAATGTTTGACAAATTGGCTGTGTCATTGAAAATCAAAGTTTTATTCTTCCAGTAGGACAATTATAAAGCTAGCACTTCCATTACATCGAGATATCAGAAGAAAGTTGCAAAGTACAGTATTGATTTAACAACAAGAGATTGGTCTTATGTGTATTACCCAGCACCATTATTTTCTCTGTTAAAACAACCCAAACTAAACACTTCAAATGCAAGGCTATTTATTTTTTGTTGATTTTCACAGGTGAGCCTTTGATGTTGAGTTTGTCCACAAAAGCATTTGCTCTTCTTCCGTGTTCAATGGCGGGACTTTGATGAGGTCTCTCCCTGAGAAATGTACATATGAACATTAATACCATTTTTTAAGTGGTCAGTGGTTTACAAATCAGTACAAACATGTTTAAAACCACTGTGAGTTAAGCAAAGATTTATCTTAACAGTTCCTTAACGGCTTTGAAAAACACACGGTGGGAGGGAAGTGGGGAGGGTTGGGAGGGTGGGCTGGAATGGGAGTAAAAGGGAGAAAACTGTACTTGAACAATGATTAAAATACAAAAAAAAATTAAAAAAAAGAAAAAAATAGAAAAACACATGGCAGACTATTTTGCTTAACATTTAAGGAAGCGGCAGCTGCCTTCCCGAGGCAGCGTTCACCGTGTATGGTTTGACCACGCTGCCCAACATGGTAGCCTTATCATTTATGCTTAAATTAATTAAAATAAAAATTTAAAATGCAGTTTCTCAGTGCGCCGGCCACATTTTAAATGTGATTCAGTAGCTACATGAGGCTACATTTTGGGGCAGGACAGATATAGAACATTTTCATGGTTATGGAAAATCACTTCAGAAAGTTCTATCACATGGTACTAGCTTACAGAAAGTGCCCCTCGTAGGACCATAGATTTAGAGATCATCCATAAAGAACGCGCTTTCTTTCACTGGCACCTGGATTTCATAGTCAGTCTTACCACTGGTAGGTTTTGATCAAGGAACTTTTCAAAGTGGGACAAATATTATCCAAAATTAATATGGCAGCAGATTTTCTATAGCAAATATTAGGGTTCTAAACTCCTAAACACGTATTTTAAAATGAAAGATGCTAGCTCATAAAATTCTGCACAAATGTTCTGATTTACTTAATACCCGCTGGTCCCCCACTGGCTCTGTGAAGCCCTCTGCCCTCTGCACCAGGCCCCCCTATACCTCGGACAGAGTTCTGTTTCAAGGCCTGTTGAGGTCTCTCTCGTGCACACATGTAATTTCAATAGGAATTAGGTATTATGTTCTCCATTCCCCTGCCCCAGAGACCCAAATTAAATTACACCTCTAGAAAATACACTAAATGCTAAACATTTATACACTAAAGAGTTATACTTCACAGCTATTCCAAATGTAATTCCAAAGGATGATTAAACAAGTGTCTAAAAATGCACTGGCTATTAAATACTGCTTTTTGACTTATTAGGAAATTTTGGTGAAGCCTTTCAAATACAGTCCCTTATCCCTTACCACCTCTCTAGATACCAGTGTCTTTACCTGACATGAAACGTGACTTCCACCCACTACATATCCACATTAAAATCTGTTTCACAAGAATAACTACATTATAGCACGTCACTGTTCCTTAGAGAATTAAGCCCTTATCTTCTGAAGGGTAGTTTGAAGTGAGTTACTAATCATGTAATCCTGAAATATTATTGGATTTTAGGTATAAAGTTAAATTTGTGTGGTATACCCAGATATAATGTAAAATTACATATTTCACAAAAGATACTGTTGACAACAAGCCACTAGGGATGTTGATGAGAACTTCTTGATGACAGAGGTAAAATTACATAACCTTTTTTCCTAAGTCTTCTTCAAATAACACAATTTATTTTAGAAATAATGTTTACCTTCTTTTAAGTTCTCGGGATCCTGAATTCTCATGCCCAACACCACGCATCCTGCTGTTTTCTAGATTGCGCCACTGTCCCCCTGGTTTGTATTTTAAGACCTCATTTTGCCACTCGTCATCAAAAGCATGAGCATCACCTACATTCAATATGGAAACAAAGGGATAAGTATTAAGGTGTCAATTGTCAGTGAATGCCTTGCTTCTTACCCACTTCACTCTACCCTGATGTTTCCATCCGCCTAACCTCAAGGTAGAGGCAGGAAACTGCTTCAACTATAAAGGTTCTGAGTCAGGGTAATATTGCCTTTTCTGTTTGTTCCTCTCCTGTTCCTATTGACAATTTTGTTTTTGATGATCTGGTTTTTCACGTACTTGCCTGGATATCATATTATTCTACCTAGTGGACCACTTGACCCAATTCACTAACTTATAGTCTTTCCAACTGGGTTTCCCATAGTGATCACCTTTTTCTCTGCAGGTAAACACTCCGCCTGTGGCCAGCACTTCCTATTAACCTCACCATTTTCCTACGTCACTTAGCCTCACAAACTTCTGTTTCAGTGTCCGAAGGCAGGTCACCCACCTCGACTGTCAACTTATGTTATTATGAGATAGGTAATCTATCTTCCATAACAGCAGCAATAGGTAAATGACAATTTGCATTCTTTCAGATTACCTTTATCATAATGTACCCTTCACTAAATTTTTCTTCAACATGTTAATTACGGTGAAGTATTCTGTATATATTTCAACATGACACAATTATAGAGATTAAAATTACAGAAAGGTAAGACATTGTGGCTTTCATCTCATTACACAAGAATAAGTTTATCAAACTCCAACCCTCAGAGAAATTCTTTTTCTAAAATTATATAATAATTCAAATGCTTTACTATGATAAAATATATTTATTCAGGATGTTTTCTGAATACAGGAGATGAATATAACTTAAAAACAACAATGATAAGAGTTATGATACAGGAAAGACAAGCTCATTCAAGAATGAATATAAAATCTAGACAGAGAAGATTTTCTTGATATACACATAATATATTGTATATTTATAGTACATATTTCTAACAACACCAGATATTAAAATCTTATCTATATAAAAGTTTAAGTATCCAACAATATGGAACCTTTTAAATAAATTATGGCCTACTCATGATAAACTTTTAGAGGTAACCATTTAGAATGCTTTGAAAAATATAGATGACTGTTCATAATCATAATGGAGAATTCAAATAAGCACAATATAAATTATAAAGATAGTAAAATATTAACTTTGAAAAAGTAGGTATTTATACATGAAGTTATTAAGAAGAAATATACTCAATATTTTGGATTGAGATTACAAATAATTTTAATTTTCTTCTTTATGCTTTTTTATATTTTTCAAATGTACTTCTTTGAAAATCAGAAATATTTTACACTCATTTTGCTTTCTGAATCTTACTAAATAACAATTCAAAATATTCCATTTCCCAAATAGAAAACAAAAAATAAATGATACCAAGCATTACCAAAGCTTACTATAAAAACAGGTCTGTTGTGAATTATGAAATCACAATTATATTACTTTGATAAAGTATTTCGTACACTTTCATAAACTACCTCAAAATGACATCTTATGAAACATTTCTATGAAACACGTTTAAGGTCCACCAGTACAGATGCTACTTTGACTTTAAGAGCAGGAATGCCATCTTCTGTGATAACTTACTTTCATTCATATTGATGAACTCCTGGTTGACCTCTTCATCTCCAGTCTTGTTGTTCTTTGATTTTTTAATGACATGAGCTCGGTCATGGAGATGATGGCCAATAGCCATTTTTTCTAGTCCACTGTCAGAGTCTCTCAATGCCTTCCTAGTTTCCTTTATCTGTAAAAGTAAAAAATAAAAATTAGCTATTATTTATTATTATCTTTCTTTTACATTTTATTTATTTTTAGAGAGATGGGAAGGGATGGAGGAAGAGCAGGGATGAAACATCGGTGTGTTAGAGATACACTGATTGGTTGCCTCTCACATGTCCCCAACTGGGGACCCAGCCCGCAACTCAGGCACGTGCCCTAACCTGGAATTGAACTGGTGACCCTTTGGTTCACACAGCAGCACTCAATCCCCTGAGCCACACCAACCAGGGCAAAAATTTAACTACTATTTAAATATATATAGAATGGATATAATTCTAAACTCCTCAGGGACTGTTTACTGTAAGGATAAGACCCTCTAGTAAAAATAAACAGTAACTCTACTGGTCTAAAAATAATGGGCACTCAGTTCCACTACCAACCTGCAGTAAAATTATGGTAATAGTTCTGATATTTCCTGAACTGCTTGAAATTAAAATGTCTAGGACAAATAGAACCAATACAATTTAACCTTTTTCAAAAGTGCAATCAAATATGAGAACAAAGAAAAGCAATGATATAAAACATAGTGCCTTCAACACTGCCGTTACGCATGTGCTGGACCAGATGGGAATGCATCTAGCAGCGTGCCTACAAGTGAGAGCAAGTAATGACTCAACAGTCAGGTCGGTGGGGCTGAATCTCATGATTCCCACCTATGAACTCTATGGGTTATTAGAATAGCCCAGAACTGCTAACATGGTCTGCTGTGGGACATCTCATTTATATTCTGAAGCATGTCACTTACAGCAAGGTGAAATTACGACATCTGAGATGAATTAGCTGCACCATTGCAAAAGCATGATTAACAGGTATGCCTTATATGTAAGAACTGAAAAATGAACCACTCACATCATTGGAAAGGCAAATCTATTTTTTTTAATATAAGTACTAACGAAGATATGGAGAAATGGGAACTCTCATACCATTTTGTGGAAGCTGACTGTTTCAATCCCTGTGTGACAGTAATTTAGTAATTTCTAATGAAAATGGTGCAAATCTCCTACAAACTAACAACACCATTCCTAGACCCTTTGCACAAAGAGACATGTTTAAATATGAATAAATAAAAAATTAGAAATGCCTAATTGCTTATCAGTAGAAAAATAGATTTTAAAACTGTGGTATATTCATATTTTGGATACTGTTAAGAAGGCAAAGAAACCAGATATACACATATCTACTTGAATAAATCTCAGAAGCATATCACCGAGCAAAGTCAAGTAGTAGAGGACATGCAATGTGAAGCCATTTATATAAAGTTTAGAAACCTGAAAATGATTCCTTATATTGTTTATAAAGCATATGTAAGTAATAAAATTGTAAAAACATGCATAAGAACAATAAATTCCAGATGCAGGATAACAGTTCTGTTTGAGGGGGAGAAAAGGAAAAGGGACCAGGAGGGAGGAGTACACTGGAAGCTTTAACTGCATCTGCAAAGTTTTTGCTTCAAAAGAAAATAAAAAGAGACCATTCAAAGCAAATAGAGAACCACTGCACACAGGTCAGAATGGCCATCATAAACAAACCACAAACAGTAAGTGCTGACGAGGCTATGGAGGAAAGGGAACCCTAGTGCACTGGTTGGTGGGAATGTAGACTGGTGCAGTCACTGTGGAAAGCAGTATAGAATTTCCTCAGAAAACTGAAAATGGAACTGCCTTTTGACCCAGTGATCCCACTGCTGGGATTACACCCTAAGAATCCTGAAACACCAATCCAAAAGAACCTATGCACCCTGATGTTCACAGCAGCACAATTTACAATAGCCAAGTGCTGGAAGCAACCTAACTGCCTATCAGTAAATGAGTGGGTCAAAAAACCGTGGTACATTTACATAATGGTATACTATGCAGCAGAAAGAAAGAAGGAGCTCCTACTCTTCATGACAGAATGAATGGATCTGGAGAATATTATGCTAAGTGAAATAAGCCAGACAGTGAAAGAATAATACCATATGATCTCACCGATAAGTGGAACCCAATTGACAAACAAACAAGTGAGCAAAACAGAACAAGAGACATTGAAATAAAGAACAAACTGACAGTAACTGGAGGGTAGGGGGGGATAACGGGGAAAATCAAGGAACATGTATAAAGGACCTGTGGACAAAGCCAAAGGCAGGGAGGATTGAGGGTGGGAGGTGGGTGTGGGTGGGGCAGGGGAAAGTGTTGATGGGGATAATGGAGACAACTGTACTTGAACAACAATAAAAAACCCAGAAAGAAAAGAAGAAAAAATGTGATTTGACTAAACTGGGTGAAAGGAATATGGGTATTTATACTATTCTTTATATCCTTTCTGTCTAATTGTAATACTTCATGAGTTAAAAAGTGTATTTGCTTCAAATATATTAAAAGTAGACATTTATTTCATGAAACAGAGACTTCTTTTGGTGTCTATGCAACTGTCAACATGTAATGGTAATAAACATCAATAGATATTTACATGAAAAAAATGTGAGATCGTGGAGACAAGAAATGCCTCATTGTTCTCCACAGTAACATGGGTCTTCTCCCCTCCAAATGTCTGCAGTACCAGGTCGGATTTTAATAATTAGCATTTGGCACAGGCGCTCTACCATTCCACAACTTTATAAAGCTCGAAGAATGCTTAGAAAATACTCACTCCCCCTGGAGCCCGACGGGTCTGAGTTGAGGCCTGGAAAACCTTTGGTGGTTCGTCTCCTACTTTGGAATAAGTCATAACTGAGGAAGAAGTAAACGAATGTCCATTTGGATCCATTGAAAGGTGATCCTAGAAATATAAATTGTAAATCCAGAGAGTTTAGTCAAATATGAAGAGTTGGTGTCAGAGAACTGAAGCAAGTAACAACACTGACTGGCAGTTCTGCTAAGGACACTGCACCATCAGTACGGCATATCCAATGGCACCCCCAGGAGGGGCCTAACTTCCCTCCATTTTAGCCACCAGTTCCTGCTGTCCTCGTGAGGAATAATATGCGATTCACTCGAAGATCCTTAAGTCTTTGGGACCTAAGACTTTCAGCTTAGATTTAAATACATTGTAGACGCCATGATACTTTGAGTCAGTGGTTGATGCTCATGTGCCAATTTGCCCACGTTGAGCCAATCAGCTGTATACCAAGAGTTTATACCTCCTGTGGGTACCAGTTTGCTGCATTACTAAAATTGCTCTGAAATGATCCTTAGATTTCAAAGTAGATGACTAAAATAATATGGGTCTTTTTCATATCAACTCAAGTAACCATTTTGACATTAATATTATGAGCAGAAAAGTAAGAGAGTTAGTACTAGTTTTTAATAAGTATTTGGACTATATGAATCCATTCCAATGTCTGAACACCATTCCTGAAATTTCTATTATCAGATTTTTTCTTAAACACCCAAACTTAAATTCTTAGATGACATAATTCCTTTTAAGTAGACATGTTATAAAATAATTTAAAAAATCTCAATTCATATAAAATGTTCCTTTACAGTAGTGGCCTTCAGCAGAACAAATTCTTTAGAGGTTGCATTTTTTTCATTTTGAAAATTAATGCTGTTTTTTCAAACTTGTAGGTTGTAAAATCAATATTGTGGGTTGTGACCAAGATTTTGAAAATATGAAATAAAATAGAAAATATCAGCACATACTGTAAATAGTATGATCATTTACTTATAAAATATTTTTCAGGTATATTCAGGATCATGATATAAGATATATTTTTCAACTACTGTGTACTGTGGTTAAAGAGAGTTTGAAAGCCACTTTAAAATCAGGTACCAATAACTGAAAACAATGTTCCCATCAATTTCTTTAGTACTTACAAAGTTTCTTTGTAATTCCTGCATACTGTTTCGCATATTTAACATCATTCGGTCCATGGCCTGAAAAGGGTTGACATCTGTACGCTACAGGGTATTAAGAAGGATGTTATTAACTATAACGCAAAAGAAACAAACCAACCTTTCCAAAATTTTGTTTCTCAATTTATGCAGCAGGATCTCATGCAGTAATTGTCCAAACAAAGATAATTTAAAGACTGTATGGTGAAAATGATTTGTTAAAGAAAGAATTAAAGGATACACAAAATGCCAAACAGCCAACTTATAAATGATTAGGAGGCCATAATACTATAAATACAAGCATACATACACACACATACAATTGTATCAAAACAGTTTACTCTTGTATTATTATGTATTAACTATTGTATTATTTTCCATAAGAACTGCAAACCTACTTTTGCCCCATCCTATACATGCAAGAGCATATAAATATACATACACATATCATTTGTCAACTTGCTCAAAACATAATTTAGTTAATATTTAAACACAGAGTGATGTATTCTGGACTGGAATAGCTCTAGCCATAGACTAGTCTTAAAATCTTTCCTTCTTCCCTCTCCTAACACCCCACCACACAAATAAATAAAACTTGGGCATAGACACCAGTGTCACCTCCTCCAGTACCACATGGCTGACAGAAGCAGAGTCAGCCCTCCTTTCCATCATTGTAGTGTCCGAGTAATAGGAGTTAACTCACTCTACTAACAGGCCTTGAATTTGCTGCATACCATCGACGGCTCAGTAGGGCCTGCCTTTGAAGCACAACGTATATACTCTTGTAGGAGGAAAGCTAAGAATCCTCCAGAACAGTGGTTTCTCAATCAAGAGAGATTGTGACTCCAGGGGCATTATCCAGGGAAATACTCAGTTTGTTTGTCACAGGTGAGGAGGGTGTACGACTGGCGTGTAGTGCAGAGAGGCCAGGGATACTGCTAAACATCTTACCCCTTACGACCAAAGGGTTACAGCCTTTTTTCTGTCTGTGCTCCCACAGCCTGCTGAACTTCCTGTCGTTTCACTGATGACTCTGTGCTATAACTGCTTCTTTTCTTCATCATTTGTCCCACTAAAAACTTAGGTCAGAAAGGACAAATGTGATAGGTCAAACTTTAAGGAGACAAATAGTGGAAGTCTGGCACAAGAGAATTTAAAAAAATTTTTTTTCATGAGAGTACAGATCCATCCATAGGAAATGTTCCAAAATCATGCTGCTCTCTGCTACTCCTCGGATGGCCTTTAAGTGTATTAGAAACTAGGGTCACAGAAATCAGGACCCAAGCCCAAAGAAACAGGTGGGAGAAGGGCGGGTTGCAGAGCAGGCATATGTGGACGTGGGAAAGAAAAAGCAGCGTGAACAAATCGCCAACAGGAAGCAGATGATCTGAGCTTTTCCAGATGTGCCTCTGTCTACAGCCTGGTGCTTTTCCACCCTTTGGAGAGTCACCGTGAGCACGTCTCCAACTTCAGTCCCTTTTGTGCATCAAGTGAATGTTCATTCATCTACTAAAATGTCCTTTTTATTTTTGAAGACTAATTTTATACAGGTTAACAGGACTTCAGAAAACACATGCCGAAATGCTCTAAAATAAATTTAATACATGAAACGGGTTTTCAGTACAAATACTAAAAAGCCACTATAAAAGTGAAATTGCATGCCAATTAAATTTGCCTGAGTTAATCAAGAATAAATGTTAGAAAATATTGCTATAATTTTTTATGTCTGATGATACGAACCATAGCACCAAAACTGCCAAAAGGCAGAAGAGAACTCCTTGCCTAGAAAAAAAATCCAATTAATTTTGGTTATGATATTTATTACATAATAATCCTTGAAAAAAGAAAGAAATGTACTATATGCTCACATAGTTCAGTGCTAATAAAATTACAGAACCTCTTAATCAAACAGAACTCAACATATATTTTTTCAATTCTCTGTTCATTATTCATTGAACAGCCTCACAGGAGCCTGGTGGCCAAACAGGGGAGGCCATATATCACTTTTAAGTATGACCACTCCAGTATTTATTAAAGGCAGTTGAAAAAGTATTTGCTATAGATTAAGACATAGATTTCTCAAAGGAAAAGCAAATTCACATCAATATTAATTAAGACATAATGTACAATAATTAAGATTGTATCATCTTTCCTTTGCTTAGCTATTTCACATTTTTAAAAGGTCAATTAATCTTGCCTGCAACTGATTAAAAATAAAAATTTATCTACATTAATAACACTTCAAAAAATTAGTAGAGGTATTTGACAAAAAATTTAATAAATACCTCCTAAGAACTAATTTGTTCAGTAAACAATACAGACTTCAGAAAGAATCTCACAAACAGATTTAAAAGTGTTTATGGTCTTTGTAGGGAAAAGAATGTAAAGTATAAGAATGTTAAGATGGAATAATCAAATGTAATAGTTCAAAAATTATACTCCTCAATAGGTACAGATGAATAAAAATAAAATTGTAAATATATGTCTATAAATTAAAAACTTTCATTACTTGAGAGTTTCAAATGTTGAAAATAAATTTTGGATTTCTGGGTAAAAGCTATATATAGTCAGTGATAGATAACTTTCTTCTTGTGTAACAATGTTGGAAAATAGAGAAATCTGTTTAAATTAAAAATTATATATCAAATTATTTATACTTAGATTGTGTATCTACAATAGTAAATTCCAAACTGTCTTGAACACACCAATAACATTTCTCTTTTTATTTCTTTTTCAATGACTCTGGCACCATCACTCAATCTAAATGTTAGATGTTCACAAGTCATATCTTCAATTATAAATTGCCTAATTAAATAAATTTTAAAAACTTCCAATCAAAATGGTGGCATAGGTAAACATGGCTCACCTCTTCACACAACCACATTAAAATTACAAGTATATTATAGAACAATATCACTCAGAATTGACAGAAATAGAGTTGAATAGAAGTCGGACAACTATGGAATTAAACCACCTCCATCCAGACTGGTCGGAGAGGTGGAGATGTAGAACAGGCTGGTCCCACATCCACGTGTGATAGATAAAAATTTGGGAGGGATATCTCGGGAGTGAGGAGGCCCAGCCCCACACCAGGCCCCCCAGCCCAGGGTTTTCCAGTGTCAAGAAGATAAGTTCCCATAACTTCTGGCTGCAAAAACCAGCAGGGAGTGCATTGGTGGAAGAAACTTCTGGAGTCGCAAGCATACTTCTTAAAGTACCCACAAAAAACTTACGCAGACTCCCTCGCTCTGAGCTTCAGCACTGGGGTAGCAGCTTGAAAGGCATACAGAGTGGAAGGGAAGTGGCTGGCATCAAGGCAAGAGCTGGGGGACAGCTTTCTCCCAGACAGAAAGGAGGGCAGATACACAGAGCCAGCCACCTGAGACCCCATCAACCTGGCTAACACTGTTTGCCTCACCCTGGAAATCTCAGGCTCCATCCCACCCAACTTATAGCTGTTAAAAGTAGCTTTTTCCATAAGAGTGGCTGGTCTGGGCTCAAGCTTCACAACTTCTTATACCCTTTCAAACATATAACAGCCGGCCTCAGTGAGGCCCCAGAGATACCTCAGCCCCCATACCTCTTGCTAAGTGGCCCTACGCAGGGCACTAGCAGAGCCAGCCTAGATTCACAGCTTGGCTTTGCCTGGGAATCTCCAAGCCCAGCATAAGTAGCAGCCATCTCAGATTGCTCCATAGCTGAGGCAGGGTGGCCCTGGAAAAACATAGGTGGGGGCTGACCTTGGCCTGCACCACCTGGGAAAATCCAGGCCCTGTGCACCTAGTGGACAGTTACAGACCACACTAAAGTACCAAGACCCTGCCCCTACACAGCTGATCCTCCACAGAAGGTGGAGGTTTGTGGTCAGTGGTCATAGCTAATCTTTGTAACTGACTGGCCTGGGTAAATCTCTCCCATTGATCTGCCAACATCAACCAAGTCTCACCTACAAGAGAAGGGTATACTTAGCCCACACAAAAGGCACATATTGAGTACCACGATTGGGTGATAAGGGAACCTGTGTGACTGGACCCTAGAGGACACCTACTACATTAGGCCACAATACCAAGGCAAGGAGTCATAGCAGCTCTACCCAATACATTGAAACACACACAGGAAGGCTGCCATATTGAGGAGACAAAGAAACATGCCCAAATGAAAGAGCACATCAAAACTCCAGAAAAAGAGCTGAAGAAAGTGGAGATAAGCAATCTATCAGATGCAGAGTTCAAAACACTGGTTATAAGGATGCTGAAGAAACTTAGTGAGGACCTCAGCAGTATAAAAAAGACCTAGTTAGAAATTAAGGATACACTAATTGAAATAAAGAATAATTTACAGGGAAACAACAGTAAAATGAATAAAGCCAGGAATCCAATCAATGATTAGGAACATAAGGAAGCAAAAAACAAAAACAAAAAATAAGAAACAAAAAAAAACCACACAAACAATCGGAATAACAAGAGGGAAAAAGAATCCAAAAAAATGAGGATAGTGTAAGCAGCCTCTGGGACAACTTCCAGTGTTCTAACATTTGCACCATGGGGGTGCCAAAAGGAGAAGAGAAATAGCAAGAAATTGAAAAGCTAATGAAAGAAAACTTCCCTAATATGGTGAAGGAAATAGACATTTAAGTCCAGGAAACACAGAGAGTCCTGAACAAGATGGATACAAAGAGGCCCACTCCAAGACACATCATAACTAAAATGCCAAAGGTGGAAGATAAAGAGATAGTTTAATTGCAGCAAAAGAACACCAGTTACCTACAGGAGAGTTCTCATAAGACTGTCACTGATTTCTCAAAAGAAACTTTGCAGGTTAGAAGGGACTGCCAAGACATATTCAAAGTCATGAAAAGCAGGGACCTACCGCCAAGATTGCTCTACCCTGCAAAGCTATCATTTAGAATTGAAGGGCAGATAAAGAGCTTCCCAGATGAGAAAAAACTAAAGGAGTTCATCACCACCAAACCATTATTAATATGAAATGTTAAAGGGACTTATTTAGGAAGATCAAAACTATGAACAATAATATGGCAATAAATACATATCTATCAACAACTGAATCTAAAAAACAAACTAAGCAAATGAGAAGAACATAGACAGAATCATGAATATGGAGAGCGTTTTGATGGTTGCCAGATGGGAGGGGATATAGGGGTGAAGAGGTGAGAGGACTGAGTAGGACAAATAGGTATTTACAGAATAATGATGGGGATGTAAAGTACTGAATAGGAAATGGAGCAGCCAAAGAAATTATATTCATGACACATGGACATGAACAATGGTGTAGGGATGCTTGAGCCAGTGGAGGGTGCTGGGTGAAGGGGAGTGAAGGGGAGTAAAAGGGAAAAAATTGGGACAACTGTGATAGCATAATTAATTAATTATAATTAATAAATAAATAAAATTAAAGATTAAATTATTTAGTTTTACACATTAACCCACCCAAAATGGAGAACTGCTTTAAAACTAGTCCCATAAAGAAATCATGAAATGAAAAAAAAATGCTCTTAAGACAAACACAAGAATATCACATAGCTGATGCTTCTCCTACTCCTGTGGAGTCTGTTTTCCCTCATAATATGGCTGATGAAGATGACAAGTGTCAGAAAGTGGGCCAAAAATATTTTTTTAAAGGATCAAATGTCTATTTTAAATATATATTCTCATCTACTATGCTTAAAAGCATCAGCATAATTTCTTATCGCTCCATCAAAACACTCTCATTTTAAAACATAACTTCATGAAAAGAGAGAAAAGCTTTGTATAAATTTTTATTAAATTTCAAATAGACCATCCTGACCTGTGTGGCTAAACTGATTGGGCATCATTCTACAAAGCAAAAGGCTATTGGTTCGATTCCCGGTCAGGGCACATGTCTGGGTTGTGGTTCAGTCCTGGTGGGGGTGTGTATAAGAGGCAACCAATTGATGTTTCTCTCTCACTAGATGTTTCTATCCCTCTCTTTCTCCTTCCCTTCCTCTTTCTCTAAAATTCAAATAACTAAAATCCTAAAAAATAGGTCAAATAGATCAGGAGAGTTAGCATGTTCAAAAAGCCTCTTGTTTACTTGGCTGTGCTCTTTTCAAACTTAGTGGCACTGTCTTCCATCTTCTGTAGTCAATTTCTAATTTTTGTTTTAAGCACAAGTATCCAGGAAAGTTAGATTAATACTATCTCCAGTGGATGGTGACCAGCATGATTACAGCTGATGTGGACAGGCAGCCTTTATAAGAACTTTACAGCTGAATTAAACACAGATCTCCCTCCCATACTTACAAGGGGATAAAACGGTCACTTCTTGCTTCTTTCACAAAGCTATGAATAGCTCATTTATGCACATAAATACAAAACCCTGTATATAGCCCTACTCTTTCCTTCTTTTGGTTATAAGCAGATATACAAGGTATTTCAATGCTCATGTGAAAAATAAAATTTCATAATGTCACATTTGATTCTTCTGCCCTCTTTGATAATTTTTCCCTGAATCTTAATTTTAGACACTAATGGAAACTGATAAAAGTCAGTCTCTCTCTCTCTCTCTATATATATATGAACACCACTATTCACTAATTATAGAAAACTAATTAGAATGTGAACAATATATTAGAATATGTATATAAAAAAGAATGTGAAGATACTTTTATTTAAATGGCAAATGTAATTCTATCCATCAAACTTCTTAGTAGTATTTAAAATGTTTTGCTCTATTTAAGATGATTGCCAACAGAAAATATAAAAATGTTTTTTTATGAAAGATTCTGGAGCTTTTCTAATTGACTGATTTAATGTTTACTAAGTTCCAAATATCTACATTTCACCTGCAGATTCATCTTCATAGAAACTCCTATGGATTTGGTATTCTAGAACTACCATTACTGAGGCTCAAAAACCAATAGAAATAAAATAAACAGAAAATAGTTAAGATATATAACTATCTTGAGGTTTGTTTTTGTGTTGAGTATGTTTGTAATCTTCTAGCTTTGCTCTCAGACAAGACTCATGAAAATACACTGAGGTTAAGCAAGACTTGATATAGTTAAAAGTTAATCTAAGTTTTAAAGGTCTGAAACTTAGACTGACTTTGAAGAAGTCAATTGACTATGAAGATGATTGGATTTTCCTTGTCCAATAAAGATAAAGCATTATGCTATAGCTTTGGCTTCTATTTTAAAGTGGAAAAAAGAAAGTGTTGTAAGGGACAGAAAGGATATTTCTTTGCCTGTTCTAATTTAAGACAGGCGAACAATTCTAAGGTGAGGACAAATCACATATATACATGTGAAAAATAATGCTTTAAGTTTGGCTTATAATATATAACGCTGTGATCCAAAAAGTTTTGGTAGCACTGTGAAATGCTACACAGCTACATTTCATTGTGAAAGGGTTCAGCTTTCCAACAGGTCCCTCACTTTATAGAAGAGTTATTTCTATAACATATGCACTAGCCATATCCTAGCCTGATAGATATATTCTTCTTTTTTTTATAATTTTGAAGACTTTTTTAAAGATGTTATTTACTTATTTTTAGAGAGGGAAGGGAGGGAGAAAGAGAGAGAGAGGAACATCAATGTGCAGTTGCTGGGGGCCATGGTCTGCAACGCAGGCATGTGCCCTGACTGGGAATCAAACTTGCGATGCTTTGGTTCGCAGCCTGCGCTCAATCCACTGAGCTATGCCAGCCAGGGCTTGATATATTCTTCTATAATACTGTTCTTCAAATTCTGACAGGACCTTCTCACTAACATTAAAAGAAAGAACTTACAGTCAAGTGATTTTCCCCATCATCATCGTGTCCTGTACGACTGCGAGCTCTTCTTCTGCCATCGGAGATGCTAAGCAAGTCTCTTCCAAAAGGTTCAGAAAAACTTCTCATCATCTGTCGCATACTTTCTCGGTGAGCATTAAAAGAATCACTGTTGAAAATACATATAATCATGTAAGAATAAATGTTGGAATTTGAGCGATAAGTAGGCAAATACTACAAAGAGGTATTTTGAAGTAATATGTTTGTTAAAAGAGACAAAAGGGACAATTGAGGAGAGTAGAACTACCTCATAAAAACTTGCTAGTCACGAATACAATTATAGACAATGGAATTAGCTTGTAAAAACCTACTATTCATAAACACAAAACTGTTCTATTTCTTATTCCCTGTAATTCACTTATGTATAATAATAAAAAGACACCTTTACATGCCTCTTATAAAATATAAATGATAAACACAAAGGAACACACATCTGTTAGCACACGCCTGCACTGAGGGCAATGGCACAAAGACTGGAAAATTCTGCTACCAGGTAGAGACCACCACGGGCAGTCAACAATATAAATTCTAGTCAGCACTGATAAAGAATGCTGGCTTATTACTTATTTTTTAAGTTAAATGTATTGGGGAGACATTAGATAATAAAGTTACATAGGTTTCAAGTGTACAATTCTACAATAAATCCTCTCTATATTGCATTGTGTGTTTATTACCCAAAGTCAGATCTCCCTTTTACCCTTTACTATAGCCCCCCACCCTCCTTTCCCTCCAGTAACCACCACACCGTTGTCTCTATGAGTTTTTGTCTGTCTTGTTTGTTCATTTGCTGCTTTCAATATGTCCCAAATATATGAGTGAAATCATATGGTTTTTGACGTTTTCCATCTGACTTACTTTTTTTATTGTTTGATTACAGTTGTCCCAATTCCTCCCCACCCCCAACCCCCTGTTGCTTTCTCCTGCCTCTGTCTGACTTATTTGCTCGGCATGGTGCTCTCGAGATCTATCCATGTTGTCACAGATGAAAGTACTTCATGTTTCCCTATGGCTCAGCAGTATTCCATTGCATACATGCACCGCATCTTCTTCACACAACCGTCTACTGAAGGACACTTTAGCTATTTCCACACCTTGGCCACTGTAAGTAATGCTGCAGTAAACATAGAGGTACACATACCTTTATGAATTAAAGCTTTCAAATTGTTAGGGGAGATACCAGAAGAGGGGTTGCTAGGTCATATGGTAACTAAATTCTTAATTTTTTAAAAAGATTTTTTAAAATTTATTTTTAGAGACAGGGGAAAGGAGGAAGGAAGAAACATCAATGTGTGGTTGCCTTTTGCATACTCTCTACTGGGGACCTTATCAGGAGTTCATTCATTTTTATTGCTAGGTCCATTGTATAATGTGTATATGATTATATCACAATAAAGTAACAAAACTGTGCCTAGGTTTATGCTATTATGAATAAAGCTTCTATAAACATTCATGGACTGATCTTTGTGTGTACACAGTTTCAGTTCTCTTGAGTAAAATACTTAGGAGTAGGATTGCTGGATTGTATGGTAAAAGTGTGTTTAATTTTATAAAACAGGGAACTGAGAGTTCCAGGTATGCTACATTCATGCTGACACTTGGTATGGTCAGTCTTTTTAATTTTAGCTATTTCAGAGGTGTTGTAATAATATCTTATTGGGCTTTATTTTGTATTATTTGTCATTCATATATCTTCTTTGATAAAAATGACTGTTTGATTAAAAAAACAGGTTGTCTTATTAAGGATTTGTATTCTAGACTTTTGATATCTGATATCTGATATCTGATAAGACTTTTATCAGATATATATTTGTATTTTTCCCAGTCTTGAACTTTCTTTTCAATTTTTTAAAAATTGTTGTTCAATTACAGTTGTCCTCATTTTCTCCCCATTACTCTCCCCTGCCCTACCTACTCCCACGTCCCACATTTAATCCTTCCCCCGACCCCTCTGCCTTGTCCATGGGTCCTTTATACATGTTCTTTGATGACCTTCCTCTTCTTTCACCTGTTATCCCCCTCCCTGTGCCCCTCTGGTCCCTGTCAGTTTGTTCTTTATTTCCATGTGTCTGGTTCTACTTTGCTTGCTTGCTTGTTTTGTTGATTAGGTTCTACTTAAAAGTGAGATCATAAGGTATTTGTTTTCCACCACCTGGCTTCTTTCACTTAGCATAACGCTCTCCAGTTCCATCCATGTTGTCATGAAGGGTAGGAGCTCCTTCTTTCTTTCTGCTGCATAGTATTCCACTGTGTAAATGTACCATAGTTTTTTGATCCAGTCACTTACTGATGGGCACTCAGGTTGCTTCCAGCACTTGGCTATTGTAAATTGTGCTGCTATGAACAGTAGGGTGCATAGGTTCTTTTGGATTGGTGTTCCCGGATTCTTAGGGTATAATTGCAGCAGTGGAGTTGCTCGGTCAAAGGGCAGTTCCACTTTTAGTTTTCTGAGGAAATTCCATAGTGTTTTCTACAGTGACTGCACCAGTCTGCATTCCTACCAACAGTGCACTAGGGTTCCGTTTTCTCCACCATCTCGCCAGCACTTGTTCTTTGTTGATTTGGTTATGATGGCCATTCTGACTGGTGTGAAGTGGTATCTCATTGTGTTGAGCATCCTTTCATGTGTCTCTGGGCCCTCTGTATGTCTTCATGGGAGAAGTGTCTGTTCAGGTCCTTTGCCCATTTTTTAACTGGATTGGTTTCTTAACATCAACTTATTCAGCCATATAGCCATGAATTTTTGTTCGTTTTTTTTGTGTTCACCAGACTATGACCTTGTGCAGTAGTTATCCCTAACTTAGTTTTCTATATGTCTTTTCTTTCACCTTTGTTTCTCTAATCCCAAATCCTTTTTTATATTTTTTCAATTAAAGTTCCCATTCAATATTATTTTGTTTTAGTTTCAGGTGTACAGTATAGTGGTTACACAGTCACATACTTCCCCCTGAGATTTGAAACAAAAGAGAAACAGATTCATAGATAGAACAGACTGACCATTAATAGGGGATTTGGAGGTTGGGTGGAAAATGGGAAGGAATTAAGAAGTACAAATTGGTGGTTACAAACAGTGACAGTGATGTAAAGTACAGCATTAGGAATATCATCAATAATATTGTAAAATCTATGTACAGTGCCAGGTGGGGAACTAATTCCAGTTCTCATAACATTTTACATATCTTTATAAGTTGTATTTGATTATTTTTAGAATATGAAGAATAAGTAGAGCTTAAAAAGGAAAGAATTGTAAGAGGAAGGTAAAAGTAGACAATCTAAGGGGAGTAAGATAAAAGAGTAATTTATGTTGATTATTCTATTGTACCTTCTTGGATTTCCCATCTGAAAAGTTAAAAAGTTTCCATTTTTATTTTATATCTTCTAATATGGGACTGCAGTATTTACTTTTATAAAATGTTCTGATATAATTCAACTTAATTTCAGTTAGGAATATTATAAACTTGATTATTTAGTCTGCCAGACTAATGAACCTACCATATATATGTGTGGTAGACAGCTTCTAAAATGACCCCTGATGCTCTCCCCTCACTAGTGTTCATGCCCTCACATCGTCTCCTTCCCTCAAGCACGGGCTGGACTTATTGGCTTCCTTCTAACAGAATACAACAGAAGTGATGGGGTGTGCTTCCAAAGTTAGGTTTTTAAAAAGACTGTGGCTTCTGCTTGGGTGTTCTCTTAGTGGGATGGCTTACTCTTGGAGAAGCAGCTGTCTCTTGTGGGGCAGCCCTGTGGAGAGGCCCACACAAATGAGCTTAGAAGCAGAGAGTTGAGACCAGCCAGCAGCCATGTGAAAGAACTTGGACATGCATTCTACATCAGTCAAGCCTTGAGATGTCACAGGCTTGACTCACGCTTTGTTTGCAGCTTCCTAAGTAACTGTAAGTCAGAACCACCCAGGTAAGCTGCTTCTGAATTCCTAACTGACAGGAATTATGACATAAGTATTTGTTTTAAGCTAGGTTAAGCAGCAATAGATCACTAACACATGTTATATCCCAAAGAGCAGTGCATAGCACATTTAAAACTCCCTTCATTCTAAGTGTTCTATTTTGAGAACACTTAGACTGGAAGAGAAATAAACACAAATCTATAAAAATAAGTAGTTTACCAGTAGGTCTGTTTCTGCATCTTAAGAAAATGTTCTACAGATTTTTCACAAAATTTTAGGCTATATTTGGGATCAAATGAATTAAAATATAAGATTCTAAGGCATAAAACAAACCTTATTTGAGGGTGGGGCTGTCAGACAGACTGAGTCTCACTCTAGAGCAGCTGGAAGTGAGGTACGAGAAGCCCATGGAACTGTGGACCGGGACACACGGGTTTCGTGTGTTAAAACACCTGGGCCAGAGAAGAACCAGCCCTGGTGTAAAGGAGCACATCCACCCTCCTGATCAAGAGTCCCTAAGGAAGAAGCTCAGAAGTGCAGGCACTGTTCTCGATGGAGGTGCTTCTCTCTTGTAGCATGTATGCAGCTGAGTGGAAACTCTATTTAAGAATGGTAAAGGGCTCTCCCCCAAATGATGGAGAGACGACCTGATATACAGGAAAATTAAATAGACATTTTAATGCATACTGTGTGTTAAGCACAGAGGCTGATTACAGGTCTGGAGGAATTTAGAGTCTGACAGAGAAGTGAGACTTACGTTTTAAAATTAAGGTTAAAAAACTTGGACATTGTAGTTTACTACTGCTTCTGTGAAAAATTACCACAAATTTAGTAACCTAAAACAACACAAATTATTTTCTTACAGCTCTGGAGGTCAGAAGCCCAGAATGGGTATTTCTGGGCTAGAGTCAAGGTGCTGGCAGGGCCCTGTTCCTTGTAGCAGGGGACAGACTGTGTCCTTGCCCTTCACAGTTCCTAGAAAATGCCTGTGTTCCTCGGCTTGCAGTCCCTTTCTCCACTTTCAAAGCCAGCAGCATAGCGTCTTCAAATCTCTGAGTCTTTAATATTTAAAGGACCTTCCTTGTAAATGGAGCCCACCTAAATAATCCAGGTTACTATCCTGTATTAAGGTTAGCTGATTAACAACCTCAATTCCATCTGTAACTTTAATTCCCCCTTGCCACGTAAAATAATGTATTAAATGGTTCTAAGGATTAGGACATGGACATCTTTAGAGGGTCCATTAGTCTGCCTATGATGGATATATTCCTAAAATCACATTATGTAAGAGAATTCCAACGGTTCCTGCCTGTCTACATAAAATAGTCTTGGAAGATTGAAATGCTATGCAATACAGCCTGTGATTAACCTGGCACTAGTACGCTGAATGAGATTTCTATGGAGGATGATTAAGACAGTGATAAAGAACATAAACCTGAGTTAGGATAAGCCAACAGGGATTTTGGAAGCATCAGTTCCTGAAGAAGTATCCACCCCAATGGCAGCATACTCTCTGCACTAATGGCCTGATTTGTAACTGTTATTTCCTGTTACAATTCAAGGGAGCTTTTGAGGTATTATGAAGCCAGTAAATGATTGCAAAGTTAAAAATAAGAATTTATGAACTCCATAACAAAAAAAAATAATTTTCTGTTCCTAATGTAGCAAAGAAGCTTCTAGTATACATCCCTTTCCTGATACCATCTCCTCTCCTTTATCACTGAGAATAGTCTGTCATTTATACTTGTGTCCTTTCATTCACTTTATTTCTTTACAAGTCCTTTTTCCTTCCTCTCACCTCTGAATTAAAACTCCCCAAATCACCCTAACTTTCCAATTACTGAAACCCAAAGTTTCATTCCTAATCCTTGAATTCTCTGCAGCATTTCTAATCTGAGGAACAATATACTATTCTGAGCCTTGTTTTATACATGTCTCCTCTAAAATCTCCTTGGATAGTTCAGTTTCCTTCTTGTCCTCGGCACCGCTTCCTGGTGCCACAGACACATTACCGCTGTTTCAAAATCAAAATCTGGGTACCCTTAGCCTTGGGCGGACGAGCAAGCCTGGACCTGCCTGCAGGGGCCCACGGTCATTTCCCGCCTCTCTCAGTCACCCCTTCTGGTACTCCAATGTGCTTTACAAATGTTTTTTAATTGTGAATGACCTTAGAATGTTGAAAAGCACTGCCCACCAAAAACATACTTTCTCTGTGGACTATTTCCTTTAATTTGAACATGCTTAACAATCACTAGAGGTACTTAATAAAATGCAGATTCCTGCAGCAGACACCCGGGGATTTTTGGTTCAGCCTATTTGGAGCATAAACCCGTAGTCAGGATTTTAATAAGCATTTTAAGTAAACCTAATGCAGACGTTTCAAGAGTAAACACTAATGAATAAACACTAATCTACTCTCCTCAACCATTTTATCTGGAACCTTTGCTTCAATTTCTGCTTGTTCTGATGCCAACGGTATCCATTTATTTAACAAATACTCACTGAATAGCGATGTAAAGGACACTGTGCCAGGCAGTGGAAACGGAGCCCTGACTTTTGGAGGGCCACCGATTTTCAGCTTCCTTTTGGCCAGAAAGTCGTAATACTTGCTAAAGTATTCAGAGTATACATACAAATAACAATAGACTGATTATTGAACATTTGCCTATTTCTATCCGAATAAGTCTTTAAACCTAACATTTCTAACACTGCCTTTTTCCCTAGACAGCTTTTCCTCTTTGTATCTCCATCTCCATCACAAGGACTGCTAGGTGGAAAAGGTGAAGGGATTAAGGGGAAAAAAACTCATAGACACAAAAAGCTCATAGAGGGAAAGGGGGATGGGGGAGGGAGAGGAAGGGAAAGGCAGGGGATAAATGGTAATGGAAGGACATTTGACTTGGGGTAGTAAACACACGATACAATATACTAATGACGTGTTATGGAATTGTACACCAGAAATTTATGTAACTTTATTAACTAATAAATTCAATAAATAACATTTTTAAAGAAGGTTTGTAATATACAGTTGCAAACAAATGAACAAAAATTAATGTATAAATGCTTATAAATGTACAGAAAAAAAATCCCAGGAGGCTATGCAGCAATCTGATCAGAGTGGCTGTATTCTGGGAGAGTTATAGGTAGTTGAGGGCCAAAGGTGGAAGTCCCTTTTTTTTAACCTTATTTTGTTCAAGTATAGCACATACAGAGAAGTGCACAGATAATGTGTACAGCTCAAAGAGCTTTTCCCCCAACTTAAACATTTTTAAATGTACAGTTTGGTGGTATTACGTATATATTTACATTAGTGTGAGGAGGGAGTCTCTTAACCATGTAGTCTTCTGTACCTTTTGAGTTTTTTTATTACATATTCCAAAGATACACTTTTGAAAATGTAAAGCACCTTGGTACTTCATAAAATAAGGTATTAATTGCCAGATTTTGGATGGTACTGAATTTTAAATAACTTTTTTCATTTTTAAAATATATTTTATTGATTATGCTATTACAGTTGTCCCATATTTTTCCCCTTTGCCCCTTCTGCCCAGTACTCCACTTCCTTCTGGCAACACCAGCCCTTAACTCATGTTCATGGGTCGTGCATATAAGTTTGCTGGCTTCTCTGTTTCCTACATTATTCTTAGCATCCCCATCTATTTTGTACCCACCAATTATGCTTCTTAATTCCTGTACCTTTTCCCCCCAATTCTCCCCCTTCCTCCTCCCCGCTGATAACCATCCATGTGATCTCCATATCTATGATTCTGTTCCTGTTCTAGTTGTTCGCTTAATTTTTGTTTTTTTTAGATTCAGTTGTTGATAGTTGTAAATTTGTTGTCATTTTACCGTTCATAGTTTTGATCTTCTTTTTCTTAAATAAGTCTGTAACATTTCATATAATAAGGGCTTGGTGATGATGAACTCTTTTAGTTTTACTTTGGGAAGCACTTTATCTGCCCTTCTATTCTAAATGATAGCTTTGCTGGATAGAGTAATCTTGGATGTAGGTCCTTGCTTTTCATCACTTTGAATACTTCATGCCAGTCCCTTCTTGCCTGCAAAGTTTCTTTTGAGAAATTAGCTGATAGTCTAATGGGAACTCCTTTGTAGGTAATGCTCTGCTTTTCTCTTGCTGCTTTTAAGATTTTCTCTTTCTCCTTTACCTCTGGCATTTTAATTATGATGTGTCTTGGTGTGGTCCTCTTTGGGTCCAACTTGCTTGGGACTCTCTGTGCTTCCTGGACTTGTATGTCTATTTCCTTCACCCAATTAGGGAAGTTTTCTTTCATTATTTTTTTCAAATAAGTTCTCAACTTCTTGCTCTTCCTCTTCTCCTTCTGGTATCCCTATAATTTGGATGTTGACACTTTTTGAGATGTCCCAAAGTCTTCTTTTTTCTCATTTTTTGAATCCTTATTTCTTCATTCTATATTGGTTGACTGTTTATTTCTTATGCTACAAATCATTGGTTTGAACCCTGGCTTCCTTCCCTTCACTGTTGGTTCCCTGTGGATTTTTCTTATTTCACATATTGTAGCCTTCATTTCTTCCCTTATTCATTTGCTGTACTCAATGAGTTCTCTGAGCATCATTATCACTGATGTTTTGAACTCTTGCATCTGACAGGTTGGCTATCTCCATTTCACTTAGTTCTTTTTCTGGCGTTTTGATCTGTTCTTTTAATTGGGCCATATTTCTGTCTCCTCAATTTGGCAGCCTCCCTGTTTGTTTCTGTGTACTAGGTAGAACTGCTTGGACTTCTTGTCTTGGCACACCTATTACTTTGTAAGAAGTGGAACCTTAGGTATCAGCCAGGGTATGGCTTTGCCACTTCATGGTGCTATATGTGCAGCAGGGGCTGGAGAGGGAACAATGCTTCTTATTGGAACTTGTCCTGTTTCCAGTCACTTTACCCACTCCCTGTATGTGGTTGGTGCCCCACTTGCTGCTTGCCTGGTGGTGGTTCCCGGAGTGGGTGGGTTTGCATAGGTTCCAGGACGGTGGGAGCCCTTTGAATGAACTCTCCTGAGAGACTGGAGGTTTCTTCCCCTAGCCCAACACCTACTGGTTTTTTTTTTTTATAGCCAGAAGTTATGAGGCTTCATTTCCTGGTGCTGGAATCCTGGGCTGTGCAGTCTGGCCTGGGGCTGGGATTGCTCACTCCCCAGGTGTCCCTCCCGGTTTTTATCTGCCACACGTGAATTTAAGACTGCCCATTCCACTGGACACTGCTGCCTGGCCACCACCACACCAGGTCCTTTCCCCAGCCCCCCATCTCTGCTCCTCCTACCCATCTGGATAAATATTTCTTCTTTAAATTCTTGGTTGTTGGATTTCCATACAGTTTGATTCTCTGGCAGTTCTGGTTGTTTTATGTTTTGAAGTTGGTTGTGATCCTTCTTATGGCTGTGTGAGGAGGCAAAGCATGTCTATGTACGCCTCCATCTTGGTCAGAAGTCTGCATCTCATTTTTTAAAGTCTTAATAGTGCATGTATAAATATGGAAAGTTAAAATGGAAAAAAACTCCTGTAATTCCAAATCAAATGTATATGTTCAGTCCAGCCTGTAAAAAGTTTTTCTTTTATAATAGTAACAAAGATTATTTTGTGGCAACTCTCACTAAAATGCTATTAAAAATTATGCCTATTTATCTCATTCAGTGAAAACTGTAACATATGTTGGCTTGTCAAATTTCAGTGTTCACGATAAGATGCTACTAAGTTTTGTTTTGATAAATTTCGTATTTCCCAGCTGTTACTAATTAGGCATTAGTTAAAATATGCTAAGGTAGATACT
Source organism: Phyllostomus hastatus (assembly GCF_019186645.2). Classification (NCBI taxonomy): domain Eukaryota; kingdom Metazoa; phylum Chordata; class Mammalia; order Chiroptera; family Phyllostomidae; genus Phyllostomus; species Phyllostomus hastatus. The sequence continues at coordinate 13,363,584 of NW_025333977.1, read as the reverse complement.
GTACTCTAAAAACACTAAGTTGTTCTGAGGCCTTATTGCCTTAAGTAAACTTTAACATAATTACTGAAAATTGAATGGAGAAATTTGTTTTGTAGAATGCTTTAAATGATTAAGTTGATTTTATCATAAATCGTGTGAAGTTATGTAAAAGATTTTTTCAAAACTACTGAGGTCAACTAAATTAGATTGCTGCTTTGCAGTTCAGAAACGTAGTATCTCGGCAGCGAAGTTTTACTAAAAATAAAGAACAAGGAGTTAACAGTTCAGCAATCATAATCTAGGCTTTTACTCTGAAAGCTGTGTCATTTCCTAGGTACATCTGAAGATATTACAAAGTATTAAGACAAAACAATAAATAAAAAGATGAGCATTCTCTAAATAACTCTAATAAGGAAGTTGTATGAGTGTCTCCTGACTCTCTTGTTCTACAGATCTCTTTATTCTTGTGCTACACCAGCTGTTTTAAAGGAAACTGTTAAGTAGAAAAAGAAACGTAGTTATGAAACATTGAAATAACTAGCAGGAGCTTTGCATGCTTGACGGGATGACAATGTCCAATCACCTCTGCCTTAGGACCACTATGTGGTTGATAGTCCACATTTAAAATTTTTTAACACGTCAGGACTCTCGCTCCTCCATTTGTGCTCCTGCCACAGCCCTTTTGTCTCTTTTATAGTGACCCATGTGGGGACACTGCTCTGACACTCTCCAGCCTCCTTCCTGCTCACTGGAAGATTTTAGGCAGAGCCATCGAACGAAAGAGTTCGCCAGTGACTGCAGATTAAGGGTGCTCTCTGTGCAAGGGGACAGACAAATTTCAACAGGAGTGCAGAAATTAAATCATTCTTAACTGAATTAGTAACTGGGTCAGAATGAAGGGACTCTTCAGTTGAATGTTGGGTATTAACTGGAGAAACATAGTTGTATTAAATTCAGTTAGGAAATAAAGACACAAGAGCATTTGGTTTATTTAGACATTATATTTTATATCCTTTTCAATGAGAAACATACTCTAACATATTAAGGAAGAAACAAGTATAGATATTATACATGCAATGCATAAAAATATAAATAGGTTCATTTTCCATGAATTCTTGTGGGATTTTTGGTTTTGGATTTTTGTATTATTGATAGGAGTGTCGGGCACCAAAAATTTAACAGACTACCATTCCTAGATCTTCTACCTGTTAAAAAATGTAAGAATCACTCTTGCAGCTGAATCACAGGTAACTTGCATTATGGGAAAATGATACACTTTAAAAATTAAATGGATCAGTGGTGCATAACGAGCAGCTTACATTTTAGGGCACTTCTAGAAAACAGGAAGTTGTTTTGTGTTTTTCTAAGTCACGTTCTGAAGATCAAAAGTTACTTTAAAATTAAGGAATCAGAATTTGGTGTATCTCCCTACCTTTTACATTAAAAAAAAGTTTCAAGTAGTTCTAAGACCCTAACTGAGTTGTCTAAGAAACAGTTTCTAATTCTTACCTCTAAAACTAGATTATTCCAAAGTATTTCATATCTCAATGATAATGTCAGATGATACCATGCAATTGGATTCTTGTTAATTTTGTTTGATGTGATTTAGTGTTGTGGTTATGTAAGAAGATGACCATATTTTTCACAGATAGATGTATTTGGAAATACACAGGGACATATGGGTGAGATGAAAAAAAGTCTGGAATTTGCTTTTAAAATACTTTGGAGATAGCAGTTATAGAGATGGATCAGCAGGTGTAGATTTTGAAATTCTGGATATTTAATACATAGTATTGATATAGTTATACTTTTGTAGTATATCTTTAAAATTTTTATCATAGAGATATCTTTAAAGAATAAACAAGAAATAGAACTATGGAGAATTAAAGGAAATCATAACCACCTGAGATATTTTAAGTTTTTATTTACTGATCTTAGAGCAAAAAAAGAGGAAGGGAAGGAGGGAGAAAGAGAGAGAGAGATGGGGGGGGCGGAGAGAAACATCTATTTGTTGTTCCATTTCTTGATGCAGTCATTGCTTCTTGTATGTGCCCTGACTGGGGAGCAAACCTGCAACCTTGGTGTGCTGGCAGGACATGCTAACCAGCTCAGCGATGGGGCCAGGGCCCCATCTGATATTTTAAAATGAACCATTCAAAAGAAAGTCCTTTTGCTTAAAGCTCTATAATCACTGGATATTTAGAGCTTAGAGCATGGATACAAGGATGGAGATTAAAATATTGAAATGTTCATTCTTATTAATATGCAGTTACTTTTCCCTATAGATATATGGATGAGATTCAACTGCAATGAAGAAAGATACTTCAGGGAATACTAGGTTTTGTACTATGAATAAATGAGTATAGATAGCTATTATTTTCCTATAGAAACATAAAATTTAGTGAGATTTATTTTTCCAATTGCATTACAGTTGGGCCAGAAATCCTACAACTAAACGTGGCTAATTTAAAATGTTGCCCAGGTTTCTCTTTATTTGAACAGGAGTAGGTGTATTTAAACGTAGGGCAAATGCTAAAAAAAATTCTTTATTTTTTGAGTGACATGAACAAAAGGCTGCCTGTTGGAAAAAGCATTAATATAAAAGTGAGCTTACAGCCTGGCTTTTGCACCTGTCTGAGCCATTCAGGAAGAAATCTGGCTGGATGGACCCTTAAGTAACTTCAACTTCTGTCTACCTAGAACAGCAATGGCTTAGAGAAAAGACTTGACAATTCCTCTTATTCTAGCCTGAATTCTTTTTTATCAAAGCCAAAAATCTCTTGTGGTAGTAAACAGTTGTTTTAATATGTTTTTAATTTAACCTAATACAGAGTTTATCAGGTGAGAAGTTAATCATTTTATGTTTCTATCTATTCATATTGTTCTCTTTTGTAAATTAGTGTTTCATTCTTTCAAGAAAAATTTACTTATTCTATTATGATGGCCACACTACTTTTTGCAAGACCACTGACACAAACCATAGCCAAACATAATGACATTTGATACTAAAAATAGTTTTTCTACTCCATATTATTAACCCATGACAAGCTAGGAAAAATTAATTATTGTTCCCTCCCCCCACAAAAAATTTTAGCTCCTAAATTGATTCTGGGTCTCTTACGAATTTCAACATAAAAATTTTTTAAGGGCTGGTATAGTTTCACTTCAGAATAAGTCCCATTTTTAAGACTCAAATACATATATATACATATGTATGTATCCACATGCACAGATATATTTGGTGGGGGCAGCTTACAATTTCACTTGGCCTGTACAAGAATATAGATGTTTATGCTCCTAAGTAAAAGCCATCATGTTACTTATTACATAAGGGTCTCAGATTGACATGGCAGTCCCATTCACCAGGGAAAACCCCTTCCTTCCACTCACTATCCCTAGTGTAGCAAAAGCTTAGGCAGCAGATTAAGGTTCTCTGGATCCTAATGAAATGCTCTCTAGTTTCAGTGAGGTGTATGGGTCCATAAAGGAAATGCCTCTGGTGATCCAAGTTTTGAAGCTAGAAATAACACATATAAGATTCCTAAGAAAACTTGAGGGCACGGGCCATAACTCCTACAAATATATGTTAGAATCCAGAGGGCTGAGCATATGGTAGAAACCTAAGGAAAACTCGAAGAATGAATTACATTGCTATAGGCAATTCTAGTCTCCCAGTGATTAGAAACGCAGTTTGAAATGGTGGTCCAGCATAAACCTTTGATACTAAGTGAGCTGCAGCAACAACTATGGCCCCCCTCCCATCCTGCAAGTATCCCCTACCTTTGTATGGATATTTACAACGGTTATGGATATAACCAAGCATTATGATATGATCAGATCCTATCCAATGGCATTCCTTGGCCCAGCAACTATGTCATCAGTATATTGGGCTCCTTAATTACCCAAAAACTGCCCCAAATCAAATCTACCTTAGAAATTCTTTCAGTTCAAGGTTTATAGTGCTTCATTCTATCATATGTGACATTCTGAAATAGGCAAAGTTCATTTATAAGAAATATCTATATAAAAATATTTCGGAGAACAAATTTTTAAGTGCTAAAACTCACAGTAGCTGTTAGGAGTCTTAGCATAAAAGGGATCCTGAAAATCAAAACTTTAAATCTTAGCTGAGTACTCTCAAGCTACCTTTATTAAGTGATTATAATTAGAATACTAATTAGCACCAAACTAAATCATCTTTATGGAGATTCTACCTCAAACTATGTGTATGTCTGAAAACAAACATGTAAGTAACCTCAAACATTATTCACAAAAACTTATCTAATAGAGTAATTTTGTCTTATTTCCTGCTATGACAATATTCTCAATCAAGAAAATATCAGTCAATACCTTCCCTGTACATGGAATACAGTTACTTTCAACTCAGTCAATGACTACACCAAAGAAGTGTCCTCAATTACCTCCAAAGTGCAAAGTAAGTAAAAATTTTAAAAAATTAAATAGAGATTAGAGAAACAAGTTTTAGCTTCTGTGGAGACCAAGGAGATGGAAAAAGCAACCTCCTATGAATATATGCAGTTCTTTGACCAAGATACATAATGATTTATGATTAAAAATAAGGCTGATTGATATGTAAACCTGCTTCTGAGCCTTTAACGTCTAATAGCGTGTGAGTGGTAACGTAGGTATTCTTTGTAGACGTGTACAATCAGAATTCTATGTCTGCAGCTCAGGAGACTCATGTTCCTGTACAAAGTAGAAATTTATAGATTGTACTAGATATATGTAAACTTTTACAGTAAATAATCAACTTTTTTAGGGTTTACCATAGATACCAAAATCACTTTAACCTCAAATTAATTTTCCTGCCCATACATAAGTACTTTTACTTCTAACGGGAGGGGAAAGTAGTATTCTTGAGTAAAAATTGCATGCCAGGAAGTACCAGGGCTTTTTTTTTTAGCCTGTGTATTTTTTAACCAAATTACAAGTATTATTTATTTACAAGGTATATATAAAGGTGTGCTGTGAGTCAATTTTCACTGAAATAACTTCAGCTCAGAAACATAAAAAGATGCCAATATAAAAAGCCCCAAATATATAATAAAATGAACTTTAAAATATCACTTTTAAAGTTTCTCTTTAATTTTCTGATGAAACATTTAATACATGTTATTATGTGAAGGTAAACATTAAAATGGATATACTTGAATTCAAAACCACAGTTTGTTTTTTCACTCAGATATTTTAAGCATTTGACAATTTGACCACAGTATTTCACCAGTCTCAAATTATTTAATAATTCTAATGTTACATCTAAGAAGTATATATAGTTTTCATCTCACTTTTGAATGATTAGTAAAGTAATATGGTATTACTTATATTGATATCCTTGATTCTCAACTGATGGGTTATTTAGAAAATGGTTGTGTTCAAATTACAAAGTGCCAACATCCACAGTGGCATCTGTTGAATGCAAATAATCACTTTCAGCAATAAATAGCAGATTAACTAGATGACAGAAAGTAAACGACACCAGGTTGTTATTACACAATATTTATTGAATACTTTCTACATGTCAGACATTAAACTACCCACTAAGGAGCCCAATGACCAGACACACAACGTCAGCAATAGAGATAATGTTTGTATAAGAGATGGGGTGAATTCCTTATGCTGGACTTAAGTAATGTAAAATCATTTTGTTTGAGGTTGGGGGACAAGGGGTACATCAAATGATATCACTTGAAATAACTATAAACTCACCTTCTTTTTCTCTCTAACCTCCCCAAAATATGTTTACTCTCTATATCATTAATTGTGGAACAATGAAATTAGTTCACCATGAATCAGTTTTATAAAGTTAAGTACATAATTGTAGCCTAAATTTTTATGAGATAGCTCCCTACACTTGAAGAAGGCCAAAGAGAGTGACGACTGAAAGACCTACAGCCTATTAACTGATGGTCCTGCCCAAGCTGAGCCCAGGGGAAGAGTGTTCTTTGATGCGTGCCTACTATTTGTGGTCTGTTACTATTTCTGACCCTGACTCTTGGGTTCATTGCCTTAGCTCAAAAAGAGTCGCCCAAGAGTTTAAATTACACTTTTGCTAGACATTTTAAAGAAGGTACTAATTATACATTCACAGTTCAGTTAAGGCCATTGTTCTTTTTGATATAATCAAGGACATAAAACAGAAAAGTTGTCTATCATAATCTTCTTAACGCATAGTACTGCTGTCACAATTACATAAGAACCACGCCTACAGCTCAACTAATCTATGGATATATTTAGTCCTTACTCTCAGAAGCTTTTAAAAGATCAAATCATAACACAAAATTTGAAATCTGTTAAAATGACACACTGATTGTAAATGTCCCAACAGACTGTAATCAAGTGAACTAAAACAGCATAACTACTTGGCCTGAGTCCATATACACCTTAATTATAATGAATAACCTTTAGAATAAAATATTAATAATTTTCTTATTAACAATTTTATCTATTCTACTTTTAATTATTCTTTCAATTATTACCTTGATGTTATTTAGTTTTAAAATAGTACTGACACAATTTAAACCAGTATTTTCCTTTAAAAAAATTTATGTAGTAAGTTGTTAACATTTTAACCTTAAAAAAATCCCTAAGTTGCCTAGAGAGAGAATTTAAGCAATCAAATTAAATTAGGACACCTAGTCAAAATTCAAACTGGCAAAACATTTGGGCAAAAGTATCACAAATATTCCTGTCCTAAGAGATGTCATTATACCATTATTTTTATATAATCGCCAAAGCAAGAATTAAAAATAAACCAGAAATCTAGATCATAACGAAACAAGTAATTAACTTCTGAGTATTATCTTCCTAAGGCATCCCATTATTTCTTTCATTTGGAACCGTTCACAGGGTTGGCACTTGTTACCTGCGGTCTTAAATGCACCCTCTCTCTGCTTCGCTGACCTATTTGTACTTCTGACAGAAAGCAGAGTCCCTTCCCAAACAAGGCTAGCTTTGTAACAGAGCAAAGAAAGAAAACAAACATTGCACATGGCAACTTCCAAGCCCTTGGAGGCGAGAGACAGCACAGTTCTCCAACTCTATTGTGCTGGCATACAGACTTATATTACTCAAAATGCTGTTTTAAAAACTTTTCCCTTTACAAAGAACTGTAATCCTAAAGGACATTCCTCACCCCTCATTGGCAACTAAAACAGGTGTGGAAAGGATCCTGCGCGCATGCAAAATTCTCACCAGAAGTTTCACCGAGGTGGCAGTTACCGTCACCTGCAAAGTCCTTGCAGCTGCGAAGGCGTCACTCCGAAGGTGGAAAGCAAAGTGGGGTGCGTGAGGTCTGGCCAACTTGAGAGCAGCTTGGGGGGACAGGGAAGAGCTGCTCGGGTGGGGGGAATGGGCAGGGGAGGGCTGCTCGGACCTCTCCTCACGCGCCCCCGATCCCTCTCGCCCCCTCTGCCATGTCCCCAAGTTCTTTCCCATCCCGCGCCCCCAAATCCTTCTCATTTCACCCCACGGCCCCAAACCCTCTTGCTTCACTGCGCCCCCAATTCCTCCTCTCCCTTCTCATACACCCCTAGTCTTCTCCTCTTCTCATTCCCCAAGCCCTCCTCTTCCTCAAGTTGCCTCCTGGAACCCTCCGAAAAAAACTCTCCCCCTCTAAAACTCGCTTTCCCCTTAAAATAGCTCCCCTCGAAAATCCCTAAATTCCCGCGCGAACGCGGGCTACGGGCCCCTGACACTCACGAGAAGAAGGGGTCATCCTCAAAACCGCTGCTCAGCATCCTGAACATCCTGGCTCCGGCTCCGGCGGCGGCGGACGCGGACAGATTGGAAACGGTGTAACTCGCCGCAGCCGAGGCTGGAGCTCCTGCCCGCTCGCCCCGCACCGTTCTCGCTGCTCTCAGGACGCCGAAGGCGTTGCCCGCCGGGAAAGGCGGAGCGTGACGCAGATCTGCTTTCCCATTGAACGCTGGTTTCCTTACGTCACAACGGCGAGGCGGGGACAAGAGCCGCTGCCATGACAACTGCAATCAACAAGCAGGTGGGACTTGGGTCCGGCGTCAGCTAGGCGTCCTTTTCTCTGCTTCCTAGGGGGTTAGATAACGTGTGCTCCCGCCTGCAGGAACGCGAAAATTAGACCTCCCACCTTGTGACCTTGGGCGAATCGCCCTCCGCCTGGGAACCCCAAGTCTCTTTTCAGGAAAGTGGAGAGGGTCTACATTTGGGCTTGGTGGTATCCAAACACCCATTCACTCCCCAAGTTTTGTAACCCACTGGAGAGAGTCTTATATCCCGAATATTGTCTGTGGTAGTTGGTCAAAGCTGTGCGCAAATAATGAGGAAAAGTGTGCAAAAAGTCTTTGAGCATAGTTAGTGAATAGAGTACTGAGTACTTGAAGGAAATGGCTGGATGGCGTCTGTCGGAGTTCCACAAACTTATTAAGTCTAAAACTCAGAGCAGCATATCCAAAGTGGGAAATGCTTAAGTTATATGCACACACGGTATTTAACAATAAGATGAGAAAACTGCTTTCTTGTTGGTCCCCTTTCCAGACTCTATTATTCAGGGGTGTCCAACCTTTTGGTGTCTCTGGGCCACCCTGGAAGAAGAATTGTTTTGGGCCACACATCAAATACATTGCGACACATAATCACAAAAACCCTCATAATGTTTCAAGTATTGGGCTGCATTCACAGCCATCCTGGGCTGCATGTGGCCCCAGGGGGTCACACGTTGGACACCCCTACCAGTCTATTTTAAGGAGCAGGTCTCACTGATGCTGGCATGTCCTCAACACTTCTTCACCATCCTTTAACCTAGCAGAGCAGGACTCAGGCACAAGGCTTGCAGCAAGCTACCCTATCCAACTCAAATTCCACCACTATACACTTTTTGTTTTAATTATATGTGAGTCTTCTTTTTATGGCAAGTGAAACTGGTTTTAAATTCAAAGCACACATTAATAAGTAGTCTTTAAAAATTTAAGTGAAAAGTGAGCTAACTTAAAGAAACAGTGCAGGTGGAATTTGAGCATGGGGGCAGAGAGATCATGACAATGGTGCTCACTGAGGTTTATGAAACACAGTCCTGCGGGCTTCCAGGAAACTAGAGGCAGGTGGAGGAGAAGAGGGAGGAGAGGACATTAAAGAAAGAATGGTAACACTGTAAGAGACAAAATGCACCTTGCACGTCCACCTCTGATTCATTGTACTCCCCGACCTCTGTAGGGTGCTGTTCTGTGGAGACAGGGGTCATCCACAGCTCCACGGGGCTTCCTGGGATGGAGCCAGAGAGAGGCACTCAGCCAGCGTGAAGAAGCGTGCAGGGCCTGATTTGGAGGTGGCAGCAGTACTTAGGGGTTATTTTGGGACCTGGAAATTTAATCCTTTGGACTTTTTACCTCTCCACCGTTTGCCAAGTTCTCTGGTAGCCTCCTTTTTCCTGAGACTGGTGGCATGAGGTAGGGCAAACTTCACAGTCCAAGGGAAGATAGTATAGCCCTTCCAGGGAAGAGGATATTTTCTTCTCTGACCTCAGAAGGAAGCTCAGGAAGCACACACACATTATGAAATTTCTAAATTAGTTTCAAGAAAAAAAATTGTTTTAGAAGACCTGAATTATTTTCTCTTTAAAATACTGCAACCCAAGATGTTAAAGAGGCCACACATGGAAAAAAAAATAAACAAGATGGGATAAGTTATTGGTGATCGTGACAACATTAAAAATACAATGGAACCTTGGTCCTTGAACTTAATTCTTACTGGAAAACTGTTTGAGAAGTGACTTGTTCAAAAACCAAATCTCCTTTGTTTGGCACCTGAGAGATGTGTGAGTGATCATACAGGTATCAGCATGAAAGGGCTGTCAGGTAGAGAATCAACACCTGAAGTTTTGTTGAACAACAGAGGCATTTTTCCCATGAGCAACTTAGTTGAGAACCAAATTGTCTGAGAACCAAGACAGTCGAGAACCGAGGTTTGACTGTAGTTCTGGATTGAGGTCAAGTAAAGCAACTTGTGAGAAAATTTCCCCTGTTGTTCCCACAAGGATTTATCTTAGAATCACATGGTTAAAACATGAAAGCTTTAGTGGCACATGTTAATCAGGGAGTTACCTGGAGCTTTTAGAAGCAGTTTGGGCCTAACGGCAAACGCTTTAAAAAAAGTTAGTGGAGGAAATGGAGTGGAAGCTGAAGAGACCTCACCCATTTCAGATGTGATGGTTAGGAGGAGGGAGCTAACAGAACGGGCCAGTCGGGAGAGGAGGAGTACAAAGCAGGGGAGAACGGAGAAGCAGAGCCAGACCAAAGGGGAGGGCGCTGGACTTGTCTGTACACAGAACCACAGTAGCCAGTGTTTATTGACTATGTGCCGGGCACTGCTGTAGGCACTTCATGCACATTAAGTCATTGGATCTGCTGACAGTGACCAGAGGGGAGAGGGAGGGAATTTCAGGGGAGAATGGGAAGGGTTTACAGGAACAAATGTAAAGGGCACACAGACAAAAACTAGGGGGTGGGGAATGGGAGGGAGGTGGGGAGGGATGGGTGGGTGGGCTGGAATGGGAGTAAAGGGCAGAAAACTATACTTGAACAATGATTAAAATAAAAAAAATTGGGAAAAAAACATTTTTAGGGAGTAGGGATGGTTTTTATCCCCATTTATAGATGATGCAACTGAGACACAGAGGGGCTAAGTAAATTGCCACGGTTCACACAGCTGGCGATGGACTGGGCTGACTCCAGGTCCTGTCTCGTGCGGGCTGCTCGCAGGGAATGGGGATGATGGGCCACACTTACGGAGTCAGCAGAAAAGCAGGTAATCATTTCTCAGAACTGTGCTGACAAACTCAAACATGGGCCCAAGCTAAAATGTATAAAATTCAGTAAGAATATATTCAAATCAATTCAAGTTTGACAAATACTGAGTGCCTAACTATGTCAGGCCCTGATCTAAACACGGTGGTGTTGGTGAACAACAAATGAAAATCCCTGTTCCTGTTGTTCATGTTCTTGTGAGGGCAAAAGAAAATAAAGGACATCGAAAGCAGGATGTTAGAAGGTGATAGTCCAGATTAGTCCTACTTTAAGGTGTTGGGGGAGAATCTGAGTAGGCTAAGGGAGATGGAGGTGTGCAATTACAAGCGGGCCATTCATTCTGTCCAGGCCCTATTACGAAGGTGAATTTGAGCAGACTGACTGGTAGGCAGTGGATGTCCACGGGAAGAGCGTTCCAGGCCAGCGCAAAGGTGCTGAGGCAGCACGTGCTTGGTGTATACAATGTACGGTCTACTCATATGTCCTACAACTTGCCTTCAGAGGAATGAGATAAGCCACATAAAGAGAAAATTACATATTAGGATAATAGTCCTGCCTACACTTCCTTGTTGCAGGCATTGCGTTAAGTGCTTTACAGATATTTTCTCATTAAGTCCTTGTAACAACCTTGTATATTATGTTTATTCCCATATTACATAGGAAAACACTGAGACCCAGAGAAATTTGGTGATTGTACATCCAAATTCAAAAGTCAGTTCAAATCCAGATTAGTCTTACTTAAAATTTTATATTCTTCCCACTACCAAACTTTGCCTCCCTATAAAACGTTAAATTAACCATTTACTGAGCACCTCTACGTACTAGGCACTTTTACATATACGAGGTCCATCCAGAAGGTATCCAGCCATGTAATGTGAAAAATAGAGATATTTATTGAAGAAGATATAAGATATAAGCAATGTTGAATATAGGACAATGATGCTTCAGTCCCCTTCAAAGTAGGCACCTTGGGACCTCATATAGTTCTTCCAATTGCCACCAGCTGCCCCACTGTGTCTTCCTCAATCTCATTGATGGTCTGAAATCTCTTCCCGTTCAAACATGACTTTAGTTTTGGGAAAAGCCAGAAGTAGCAGGGTGCCAAATCTGGTCTGTAGCGAGGCTGAGTCACCTCGGTGATTTGATGTTTCACCAAAAAACTCTGCATGAGATATTGTCATGATGAAGCTGCCAATCACCAGCTGCCCATAGCTGTGGCCTTCTGAATCACCCACATAGTTTCTGCAGAGGAACATTCAGGTTTAACGCAAAATTTGATGCAGATCTGTTGCTCTACTCAGTCATTTTAAATGTGACAGCCACACATACATTTACTTAATGGCGTCTACCACCCCCTGACTAGTACAGTGAAGTCATCATTGTTCAAGTCCATTCCCCTTTGCTGCCAGGTTACATCGATGTTGAGCAAACCATTCTCCTTATATTAGCAATGCCTGGACTTTTTCTGGACAGACTTTGTATATTCTATAACTGCATTATGACTTATGGTTTATTTGGAAGGTCACTGACCTTGTTAAGAGAACAGAGAAAAGCGTGAAACCCAAGCCAACCCTACAGTTCTATTAAAAACACCAAGAATTCAAAATGTCAATGAGTCTTCTTTTTTTCATTCATAAATTTCAATATTTATTAAGGCCCAATTACATCCCAGGCACTCTTCTCCGTATCGAGAACACAAAACTCTCTGGCCTCTTGGAGCTTACATTCTACTGGCCAGCTCCTTCACTGGTCAGTTCTGTGGTTACCCTTGGTACAGCCCATCAGAATTTCCCAAATGCTTCTGAGGACATTATCTCAAGTACCTGAGAAGAAATAAATGGGCTCTTGAGTACTGGACTTTCAGACTTAATTATAGTTCTACAGAGCCATGGGTGTCAGGCCATTATAAACACCTACACTTCAGTTCATTTCAGTGTGTCTAGGGTTCCATCGTCCTGATCCCTTTGCTTTGAACTGCACGGAGGTGGACTGGAAGTGAGCCGTCACAACAAATTCACAAGCGACACCACAACACAGTTAAAATTGTTGAGAGAAATAGAGAAACTTGACGTCTGTTGGACATTGTGCAAACTCCTACCTTGCCATGGTTCACATATTTCAATATTAGATTGTGCTGTATTCCTTTAGATGATGTCCTATCTTTGGGAAGCTAGGTGTTTAAAAGTGGACATGGTGAAGAGGAAGTAGCTTGTGAAAATCAGTGTGGACAGGAAATGCCACTGGCAGAGTTCAGTCTGTGTACAGAGCTTGAGAAGTTGAGCTGTGCTCGACCTGCACACATCCATGAGTTAGTGTGATTATTTAAGAATGATATATATTTAAGCCCTGGCTGGCATAGCTCAGTGGATTGAGTGCAGGCTGCAAACCAAAGTGTTGCAGGTTCGATTCCCAGCCAGGGTACATGCCTGGGTTGCAGGCCATGGCCCCCAGCAACTGCACATTGATGTCTCTCTCTCTCTCTCTCTCTCTCTCTCTCCCTCCCTTCCCTCTCTAAAAATAAATAAATAAAATTTTTTAAAAAAGCAATTAACAAGTTACAGGTAAAAAAGTATGATATATATTTTATTCACTTACCTGTATTATTTTTTACAAGGCTACTGAGCTTTTAGAACATAAATACTTAAGTTGTTTGGACCTTCCTAAATAATAAACACAACTATTCAGTCTTTCTTTGGTCCTAGGGATACCGTGGAAATATCACTGAGGCACTAACAGTTTGGGGGCCTCTGTCCTCTTACCACGATCTTTCTTTTTTTCAATTTTTTAAAAAAATTAAAGTTGTATCATGAATCCATTTTCTCTAAAAGATATGATTCATTTCCTCTTCAGTGCTTACCATTTTTTCAGCTAGCTATCTTACCATTCCCCCAGCAAGGCTGCCTGGTGCCTTATGGCAGATGGGGAAAGGGGCAGCGGAGCAGTTGCATGGCTGATGGACAACAGCGTAGGTCCCAGGGGCTTCCAACCTCCTGTCAGGGCTGCCTCTAGTCCACATGGCATCTTTGTTCAACTAGGAACAGGTGCCTTTTCACAATGCCTTCATTAATGGGAATGTTTGTCTAATAAATGTACAAATCAGCAATGTGTATGATATGCCTGGGGCCCTCTCAGGTCTTGCACACTTGTCCGTGGCAGCCCCACTCTCAAGCCCGAATTCCTTCCACTAACAGAAGGGTGTGAGTGCCAAATTCCATCCAAACTCATGTGCAAATATGTGCTTTTATTTTCCTGCTAATGAACTTGATTTATATTCTTGGCTCCCATTCCATTGGGAGTGACACCCCTCCCCCTCACCCAGATTCTGTCAAGGTGTAGTTGGTTGTCAGTCACACTGCATCCCTGAAGGCATCTTTATCTCCTCAGTGGGTGGAGCCAAGGACCCTGAGCCTCTCTCAGGGCTGAGCCCCGGCTGCACAGTGAAGAACTGTCTTGTCCTAAATGCCAACAGCACCCCCTCCCTTGAGAAGCGCACTCTCTAGAGCATGTTTACCTCCAGTGCAGTGAAACTTCCAAGCAGATCTGAGTTCACAGAGGGAAGTGTCTCATGTACATTCTCCTTTGTGGTGCCTGCCACTGAGGTGAGGGCCAGCAGTTGTGTTTGCAGCAAACGTGATGGAGCAGCAGACTTTCTCGGCCGCGCTGACTTGTACAGCTCATTTTCTCCGTGGCTGTGCATATTCATGGCTGGGAGTTGGTTTCGTACAAATTGTAATTGGATCATATTTTATTTGGAATCATATCGGAAAATGTCGCCTTCTGGGGTGTTGGTGATGAGCTGGCCTTTGTGGAAAGATGCTCTAGGCAGCCTCTTGGGGGCAGACACCAAGGCTTCAGTGACTCTGGCGGGGTTTTAACATGCAGTGGCAGAGGGAGGTCGGGAGGAGAGAAGCAGAGGAATGCTCTGCTCTAGTGGTGGAAGGCCGGAGAGGGTGGGGATGCTAGAAAAACCTGAGGAGGAAGTGAGGACCCACTGTGGGGCCACAAAGGGCTGAGTCAAAGATTATATTATGGTTAATAAATATGGTCCAAAAGTTTTGGCCTTTCCCACATTTCTTAGACGTAAGTAAACCTTTGAGGCTTGGACACTTTGGGGCACTCGTCATAATCTTTTTAAAAATAAAGATGTAGATGCATGCTCACTTGCATTTAGTAATAATTTCCATTTAAAAAGTGTCTACCGAGATTTTTACAAACGTTATCACAACGGATGCCCTCAGGAGGGCTCTCCATTTTGCAGGTGAGAACCCAGAGGCTGAGGGAGCTGGAGTGATTTATTCACCAGGGTCCTCTGGCTGGTGGGTGACCAGTAGAACAGGGCCTGGCCGTGACCCAGCCCCGACCCTGGCAGGGTCAATTTTCGTCTCAGAATGCCCGCGGTGAGCACTCATGACGAGAAAGGACAGACGGTGTGCAATCCCGTAAACAGGAAGCCATCGGGACTGACCAAACTCGGACGCAGATTGTTTGGTTTAAACACATGAGGAGGCTTTTGAGTTATCCTGAAAAACAACAACAAAAATGCTCTTTAAAGACTAAAACCACGGCTATTGCTCCAAAGACAAAGAATTTGAGTGACAATGTAAAATGCAAATATGCTATCCTAACTTTCTTTTAGCAACAAAACTCAGACTTTTCACAGAACCCATAATGGGGCCAGGCGTAGCTGAAAATCCACTGTTAAGGCCTGATTAGTTTTTTAAATTAATTTTTAGAATGAGTGATAATTTAGGTATGGTAAAGCCCATTCACCTTACGTGTATACTGCAATACATTTTTGCAGATGCATAAACTTATGTAAACCCTGCCCCGTTGAAGACACAAAATATTTCCAAAATATCCCAGAAAATTCCCTCCGGCTCGCTCCCAGTCAGTCTCTCTCAAAAGTGACCAGTATTCTGACACTTGCTCCTTCTGTTTAAATTATGTCCGCAAAGTTCATTCATATTGTTGCATGTAGTGGTGGTTTATTCTTTTCGGTTTATGTGTAGTATTTCATTGTATGAATTCACGCCAGGTAATTTGCCCAACTACAGTTGATAGATTTCTGGATTTTTTTTTTTTTTTGCTTTTACCTGTGACCATCCTTCTGTGTATCTTGATTAGTTTTTAAAGTCGGTCTAACATTCAGCTACTTTAAAGTCTTTATTGCCAGTAAGATTGGAAAAGCTTTTTTTCTGTAGACAATTTCATAGAGAGGATTTTCTCATCGCATCAACACTTTGATGTCTGTGACTGTCCACATTGCTTTCATGTATGAAATAGAAGAAACACTTTGTTGCTTCTTTAAAAAAATGATTAACGTTGGAACCACAGCGCCTAAAACAAGTTGAGTAGTAGAAAGCATTCTTTAAGAAACACTGTTGAGGTCATCTGTCTCAGGAACTATTTGATGTGATGGTCTAAAGCATTATTTTAAAGGTTATTTTTAAGTCTCTGATAAGATTTGGAAAGAATTCAAGCTGTGGGTGGATGTCCCACTTCGAAGGCAACCATTGGAGAAGCCTGTGCAGGGAATGAGAAAAATTATTTTAGAAAACGTTAAGAACTTGAAACGCTTTCATCCTTTGTCATATGCGTAGATGCTTTTACTATTTGAAATGGCAGGGAAAATCTGCTTCCATCCTGGAAGAACTGGTCCTAATTTCAAGGGCATGCGAGTTTTAATACTATCTGGGGCATATATTTTAGGTTAACAAAGGGGCAATGGGGAGAGAATAATGAGTAGCTTCAAGCTATACGTGGTTTCCTTCTAACTCATTTCTCCCGAGGCCTGGAACTGCCCCCGCCCCAGGACACGAGCTCCTGCAGGCTCATACCGCCGAGTGGCCCTGGCAGCCAAGGCCTAGGGTTGCTGGTTGGCAGGAGAATGCTGTGGTCTACTGTGTTTGTTAATAATAATAAGCTAAAATGTACTATGTACTAGGCGTGTTGATTCACAACAGTCCCATTACTATTTTATGGAAGTAAACACAGACTTCAGAGAGTTGTTATTTGTCTAAGGACATATTTATAGGAAGTAGAAGAGTTGGGTTTGGAAGCGAGGCTGCCTGGCTGTAGATTCTTGGCTACTCATCAATACACCCAGTCTGACCCCTGCCGCCCCACTGCACACAGGAGACTTGACCAGATATCTCCTCCCCCTCCCCCTGGGGGTGGGGCTTTGCTTAGAGCCCGAGACAAAAACACAAATGGCACACAGGTAATAAAGGTGAGGGAAATGGGAGAGGTAAGACGATAAGGTTTAATAATAATCAAAATCATATCAAACAGGCACTGAGTTTCCTTGTGAGGGACATGCATCTTGCATGCTTTAATTCCCTTAATCCCCAAAACAATCTGATGAGATAGCCGCCATTATTATGGCCATTTGACAGGAGAGGAAGCTAAAGGTCAGAGAAGAGACACCTCTGGCTCAAGGTCACACATTCCAGGAGTCTGGCCGAGAACCTGCTCTGTTACCCCTATTCTGTCTGTGTGGACACAAGCCTCTGGAAGGGTGGGCACTCGGGGGGCACTGGAAGGGGCTTGACTCCAGCAAAGGGGGGCAACTGCTATTCAGCTCCAGGTGATTGCCCTGCAGAAGTTCACGTTCACTGGTAATATGGGATTTCACATAAATTAATTGCTCACTTTAAAACAAAATGTCCGAGCAGGCCAAACAAAACCAGCTTCTGGGCCCAGTCAGGCCCACAGGCTTCGCATGCGTGATCTAGTTACTGCGAGCGTGAGTTCCCACGGCATGAGACGATACCCGAGCCCAGCAGCATCCACAGACGGGCTTCTGAGTGTAATTCAAAACTGGGTTGATGGCGAATCTGGGCAGAAGGGTTTTGTGAGTGGACATCAGTCACTACCTCCTTAGTGGCCGTCCATATCTTAAAATAGGAGGGCCATTAGGTAATAGTTTCATTTCTGTAGGGTATTTAGATTATGAACTATTGTTTGCATCTGATTTGTGGTTTGGCACGTTTATCTGGTTCTGGGTATTATATTACCTTGCTTATTGTGTCCAGCGTTAAAGGGGATCTGGAACCACCTTGCCTGTGCTCTAGAATGCCTGCACTCCAGATTTGTGTTTACTGAACACTGTCCTCCCTGGATGGCTTTGGAAAGAGTAACTCTTAATGTAGGCAATAAAATATCAAAAGCCTACTTACCCATATAAAAACAATCTCTTAAACATAATGTGACCAGATGCTTCCCAGGTTGTCCTGTTCCCTAATATTTGTCACTTGTTTACTGGCTACTCGTTTTGTCACCAACCAGCAAGCAAGCACGGGAGAGCCATAGGTTTTAAACAGAAAGTTACCAGGCAACATTTTCAGAATGTTGTTTCTTGTCCTTCATTGTTTCCCTTCCAAGCCTTTATGTGTATACCGGCCACGTGCTCTGGGTCCTTAGGAAGACATGTTTTAGTGTCATGTTAGTGTCTGGAGGCCGTCATAACAGCACCACAGAATGGGGGCTTTTATGGCAGAACTGGACTCTCTCTCAGTTCTGGAGTCTGGAAGTCGAGCTGCCCACAGGGCCGAGTTCTCTCTGAAGACTCCAGGTGTCTTTGCCTCCTCCTAGCGGTCAGTCTTCAGTGCTCATTGGCTGGCCCCTGTGTCCATCCAACCTCTTCCTCTGTCATCAGGCATCCCACAGCCTTCTCCCCTGTGTGCCTCTCAGTACAAACCTCCTTCTCTAATAAGGACACTAGTCACTGGGTTGGGGGCCCACTCTAATCCAGTATGGCCTCATCTTCACTAGATAACATCGGCAAGGATCCTGCCAAGTAAGGTCACAGTCATAGGTTCCAGGGAGACATGAATTTTGGGGGGTATACGATTCAACCCAGTGCGTGCATCTATTAGTAACAGGTACAAAAATAATAAAATAGGTACAGGACAAAATTTTCAAAATCATGAACCAAAAGTCAGATGGCAAGCTAGGAAGCGCATAACTTCACAGAGCTTTACGTTACGCACTTTGGAGATTAACCTCAGCTCTCGGAAGTTCTTCCTGCCTTTCTACTGTCACTCTGTCCTTTGCTCTACTTTCTTCATTGACTCTTTGAAATTTCTCTTTTATCTGGTCATATTCCACGAATATGTGTTTATAAAACACTTGATACTTTCCTGGAACAAAGAACGGTGGAAAGAAATAGAACAATAAAGTAACCACTGTTAATTTGATGGTAGCGTTGGGATGTGGGCCTCCACTGGGGAACAAACTCATTATGAGGTGCTTTCTAACGTGATAGCATGCCAGTGTGGATCTCAGAGTGCTGTCTCTAATTGCCTAGACCTTTTTACATTAGGTATCTGCATGAGTTATAACGCTTTTGTGAAGATAAAAAGGCTGCTGCAAGAAATCGCCCCAGTGCTGGGAGGGCTGTCGGACTGGAGGGCATCTCAAATGAGATTAATGATGTCTGCCTTAATATCAGAGAAGATTCAGCGTAACCAAGATTAGGGATTCTATGGAAACCTGCCAACACTCATTTATTTGGAATAAATATTATTTTTAATTAAAGTCCTAAGGTGGGTTATTCCTGAACTAATGAGATCTATAGTGATTTCCTTTAGGAATTAATTTTCTTTCTTAATTCTCAGTCACTTTAATGATTACAGCTCGTTCAATCTTACTCACGGCAGTCGGCTTTATAGGACGGGCCGATTGCTGGCTAAAGGCACTAAATAACCCTGTATTTGTTTTTACATGGCACCCTCGTTTTCTAATTATATTTGTCACTTAACCCAAACACTTTTATAGATCTGCCTGTCCAACTTACCTCTATTTGGTGGGTTGGCATGATGAAATAAGATGACTCACAAGAGTATATACATATTCATGACATAAGGTCATGCGGCCTCTCCATCCGCGGTGGCAGTCACCCAGCTTTCAGAAGAACTCGAATAAACATCAGTGTTTACCAATATGTGCTTCAAACAGGTTTCCGGTGACTCGGTAGGACTGGTGTTCTGGTCACTCTTGCCTTGTAACAAACACCCCAAACTTTGTGGTCTAAAAGAACCATTTTCTTAGGCTCATAGATTCTGTGGGTGAGGATTTTAGACAGGGAAATGGAGACCGTTTCTCTCTAAGGGCCTCAGCTGGGGAGACTCTGTGGCGGGAGGAGCCTCTGCTCACATGCTGGTTGACCGGAACCTCAGGTGGGGCTGGAACACCAATGCGCAGACGGACTCTCCACATCACCAGGGTTTTCTTAGAATAGGACCGCCCCTCAACAGTTGGTCACCGTATATGGCAGTTTAGGGCTCCAGGGGTATCCCAGGAGAATTAGGCATTAGCCGTTTCTGAATTAGCCTCGGAAGTTATGATGTGCCACTTCTGGTGCATTCTGTTGGTTACAAGCAAGTCACTAAGAATGGCCCAGATTCAAGGAAGGGCACAGCGACCCCACCTCTCAATGGGAGAAGTATTAAAGAATTTGTAGACATGCAAATCGCAGTGGGTAACAAACACTCTACTACATGTTGTTTCTTGTGGTTTAGATGTTGGAGTGGGAGTTCTTACTTATGTCCCTTGTGGGACCCTGCCTGCCAGCTCACTTGGTTCCCAGAATTAGAAGCATGCCCAGGCAAGTGTGCCTCTACTACCAGCTGGGGGTCCTGCCCTCATTCCTAGCTGATCTGCTCCCTTGATAAATTGGCAGACTCCTTTCAACCTTTCCTTCTAAAGACCGAGAAAGCCAGAATATGCCTATCATTTACCTTAGATGGGTTCTCTTGGCTTTTCAGGAACAAGAGCAGGCTGAAAAAATTCAAATTTATTGCTTCACTCGGATGAGATCATGCACTTGGCTAAATCAATCTTCAGTAAATTAAAATACTTGTTGACAGGAAGACCCTGCTGGTGGAGACAGAAATCATTGATCACGGTTGGTTGACAAATGTAGAATTATAATTGAATCGAGCATTTTCCATGTGCTTACAATATAAGATCAATGAAAGGTGGGCTTTTTTTTTAACCTTTAAAGGATAAAAAGTTGAATAAAGACATGGAAACTACTTAAATGGAAGAGCAGGTGATGAGGCACCAGAGTTAAATTGATGATTTGGTGCCTCCTTTCCCCTGGGGCCTTCCCCCGAGATAGACCATCATGACATGAAGACGAGCTGAAACATTTGTGCTAGGTCTCTCTAAATGTGGTATGTTCAGGGTCAGAGAACACCCTTAACTGATTAGTATGGGCCTGGAACAGAGAGCCGAGGAGACTGGTGATTAGGAATTCCCAGGGTCTAAATGCCACTCGCACCCCCTGGAAGGTTTGCGCACACGGCCATTGTGGCTGCTGCCTCACACAGCCTCACAGAAAGGGCGCCTGTCTAGCAGCCTCTGGAGGGCAGAGAAAGGGCCGATGCTGCCCAGCAGTATTCCGTGAAATGGTTTTCAGAATTAATGAAAATTTGAATGGGTAGATGTGCTATATAGCTAGGTTTCTTCAGGATTTGACCTTATTTTTAAAGGAAGTATTATCTTATGGGTCACAATGAACAGGATGTCCTCTGCTGTGGCGAGCTGAAACACTGCATTTCCCCCTCTCCCTGGCAACAGAGGAATAGTCATTTGACCAAGTTCTAGCCTGTGAGGTACAGATTTCCAAATATCCTTTAATTGTAACGTCCGAGCCTTCTCAAAAGGGAGTCCATCCTTCACGCAGCTTCAGCAGCCGTCCGCCACCACGCGGTGGGAGCCACCCACCGAGGACGGTGGAACGAGAGCCTGTGTCCCTGACACAGGACCCCACCATACCTGCCTTTAAATGGCTTTCTCTCTAGAAACAAACATTTTTAAAATTTAAGCCGCTGTTCACTGTTGCTACTATTGCCATTATTTATGAAAACATGAATTGGTATACTTGATTAACCCTAATTGATACACTGAAGGTAATTTCATCAGCGTCTGTCCTGGCAGTAGATAATGACATACTCAAAAGGCTGACGAAAGCACTGCACACAGGGATGTGGGCAGGGTGAAGGGAAGCAGTCAGGGACCAGCAGTCACAGGAAACTGTTCCAGCCTCCAGGTGGGAAGGGGCAGAGGGAGGGAGCTGCTACTACGACGTTGTGAAAGCGGTATCCTGGGGGAGGGGCCAGCCCCTAGGAGTTGTGGTCTCAAGAAAGCAGCCACCCCGGAGTTGTGGCCCAGCACGGGGACAGAGGCCCAATTCTCTCCCTTCTGCGTTGCAGCCTGAGCTTCCCACCAGCTGGACCTAACTAAAAGCAGAGGGCAAGGAGAACTGGGCGATGGCCTCTGCAAAGTCAGCCTCCTGGAACACCACAGAGGGAAAAGAAAGTGGAGAACGACTATGAAGGGCGATGGAGAAAACTAGCTACATACAATATACACTAAGTAAAAAATGACCTTTTAGCTTTTAAATGATTTAGAGATTGATACAGTCTTACTTTGCATGAAATCATCTATTTGAAAGTTTACGTAGTCTTGCTGTTGCTTACTAGTTTATGTGTGGAAGGCACATACCCTATAGCTCAGCAGTTCCACTGTTAGACTCCATGCGGCCATTAATAGAAAGAGTAGAGTGCAGTCCGGAGAGTTACCCAAGGCTTATGCCCAGGGAAAAAAGTTAAAGGCACACCAGTGTGTTCTCATGGTCTGCACAGAGAGCCCATGTCAGTATCTCTAGAGTTGTGTGTGTTCCAACATAGGGAGAGGCTGGGAAGGACAGTGGCCACCTTGCCCGGCACAGGACAGAGCTGCAGAACACGAGGGGCAGGCGTTTCTTTGCATTCACAGATTGGTTGCATATGAGTCAATTTACTTTCTTTCTGCATTTTTATTATTTTCCAATGAAAAAAGAAAATGCAAATGACAAAATGAAACCAACACATAGAAAGCTTAATTCTTTTTAAAAAAGATTTTATTTATTTATTTTTAGAGAGGGAAGGGAGGGAGAAAGAGAGAGAGAGAGAGAGAGAGAGAGAGAGAGAGAGAAACATCAGTGTGCGGTTGCTGGGGGTTATGGCCTGCAACCCAAGCATGTGCCCTGACTGGGAATTGAACCTGCGACACTTTGGTTCGCAGCCCGCGCTCAATCCACTGAGCTACGCCAGCCAGGGGCGAAAGCTAAATTCTTGATATAACTTATTTTGTGAATTCTTCCATCAGGTTGCCTGTGTTCACACAAGGTGAGCAAATGAGTGGATTTAATAAACTGTATGTGGTCATTCACTGCCATATTCATGTAATTTTCTAGGAAATGAGTACACGGATATTGAAAAGAATGTCTAAGTGGTTAGCAGAAAGAGAATTAGTAAATGATGGCCGTTCATATTTAATTAAAAAATTGCACATCTGAACTGGAACTCAATATGAAAACCCTCAGTGACATTTAAATTATATTTTTTAACTCCAAAAGTAAAAATACATTTCAAATCCATGCTGCCTGTTAGAAAAAGAACAGATTTTTTTTTGTCATAGATTGTGGGAATTCTAACATGGGTTTTTCAAAAAATAAGAGAAAAAGCACAATATTTTTATAACTAACAGCTTTCTAAGGTCTCCGTAAATGCCTTTCATGGGGATTTAGAAATTAGTTGAACAATATCTCTTGGGAATTACACTGCAGTTTTTATAGCAAGATAAAATATTTAGTGGGATGTTAAGGGCCCCAAATAGAAGCTGGGTCTCTGGTATTTTTCTAGGCTGTGGTGAATGCTAATCTACTGACCAATCACTTGTCACCTTCTCTTATTAATTATAAAGCAAGTGAAATAAAAGTCTCTGAGCACCTTTGCTGAAAACAGCACACATGATCTTTGAAAGGTGTGGTCATTGGAGAACATGTGTTAATGTGAAAACGGTTTTCTCCTTGAAGGTTCAAGTGCTTTTGGTGGAACAACTATTAAGTGACATGGCTTGGGATGCTAATTATGCTCTATGGTAGGTGTATACATTTTTTTAAATGAAATATTTCAACATAGAGATAAGTATATTTATCAGAGATTATAAATTTGTATGACTTTCCATTTTTACTTCCTATAATGAGGTTGCAGCTGATTCAAACACACAGCATTTAAAAAAAAAAGTATTTTCCGCCCTGGCTGGCGTAGCTCAGTGGATTGAGCGCAGGCTGGGAACCAAAGTGTCCCAGGTTCGATTCCCAGCCAGGGTACATTCCTGGGTTGCAGGCCATAACCCCCAGCAACCGCACATTGATGTTTCTCTCTCTCTCTCTCCCCCTCCCTTCCCTCCCTAAAAATAAATAAAATCTTAAAAAAAAAGTATTTTTCCCCAAACTATTAATAAATGAGTTACCATGAGTTATCTTCTGCAGGTCAATTAGACTTACCATAGTAGGAAGAGGAAAGAGAAAAATGGGGCTACATAAGTAATCCAGTTACAGAATTTGTTTTTTAAAAAACTCACCCAGTCATTAATATAGTCATTCGATCTGTGGTGCTGGTATTTGGAAAACACGGATTTCTCAAATATATGTGTTTTCAATTTGGTTTTAAGTTTATGACAATTTTTGTGGAACATACACAGGTAGACAGACTGCCGTTTTGGGTTTTATTTAGGACGAGGGATTTTAGCCGCTCATTTTAAGTGATTATGAAGGTTGGGTGCACCGCACTAGGTTTTTTACACGGTGGGGCTGAAGCCTGAGCACCGTGTTATGAGATGCTAATGAGAGGGGGTCAGTTCAGTTCATCGTTCTGAGAACTGCAGCGGGATCATTTTGCCATTCCTTTTCAAGACCTAAAAATAAAACGGTACACATTGTTGCATTTCAAGTGTTGTCTTACAATATTGGTAGCCTTTATTTCTTGAAAATGGACCCATGGCTTGCAAGGGAGAACCGCCTCCCACAGGAGACAGTAGGTGGGCCCTGAACGACCACGTCCACGCCATCTGAAGTATTACTTACGCAGTGAGAAAATCAGGCCAGAAAGAAGGTCTGGCAAGAGCCGCACCAGCCGAGTCTAGCCCCCGTCGTTAGTCCCTAACGCAAGGGAGAAGGCACGCCGTCCTCTGTGCGTCTCCAAGACGTCCGAAGGTCTTTGTCCGCTCAGGGACGTTTGGGGATACACATCAGGGAACCCCAACAGACTGGGCTATAAAACTCATCTATTTATTTATTTTATATATGTGTATGCGATTTTACATGTTTATTGTGGTAAAATACACATGAAAATTTCCATCTTGACCGTTTTTAAATGTGCAGTTCAGTGTATTAAATACTCACACTGTCGTGCAGCCAGCACCCCCAGCCGCCCATGACTCTTTCCTCCTGTAAAACTGAAACTCCGTCCCCACCAAACAGTAACTCCCCCTCTTCTCCTCCCCCAGCCCCTGGCAACCTTCATTTATTACTTTCTGTCTCTATGATTTTGACCACTTACTTTAATTAGTGACTGGATTATTCCACTTGGCATAATATCCTAAAGGTTCGTCCATATTGTAGAATAATTTCCTTCCTCTATAAGGCTGAGTAATATTTCATTGTACGTATGTGCCATATTTTACTTATCCATTCATCCAGCCATGGACATCTGTGTTGCTTCCATGTTTTAGCTACTATGGATAATGCTGTTTTGGACCTAGGTGTAGAAATATCTCTGCAAGACCCTGCTTTCAATTATTGTGGGTATACATATACCCAGACACCTATTTATTTTTGCACTGGCTCCAAATAACTTAACCAGACTGTTAAACAGACTGCCCATTTGAGATGAAGAAATCCACTCTTCTTTCACTGAAAAATATTTATTGAAAACCTTGTGTCAGGCATGGGCTTGATTCTGGGGATACAAGAATAGCAAAAATAACAAAAATATTATGACGGAACGTTTTCTTTGATTTAGGAAAAAACCCACCCAAAAGAGCTGAATACACTGACCAATGTCCATCCCCGTGATGAAAGATGAAGACGACCTGAGAATTCAGTTTCTGACCTCCGTTTTCATTCCTGTTCTGCTGCGCAGACTCAGACATTTCTTATCAAGGTGATTTGTTTTTCCATTTACTCCACAAGGGAGTTCCAAAGAGTAAGGCTTACATTTAAAAGATGGCATTTAGATACTTGCTAGACAACTCAAGCACTGTATCAGTTGAGTAATGGCCAAGAGTTGGTTTAAAATCTCTTCTGTAATACTCACCAGGAATATGGGGGTTGGAAAATGGGGGGGACAAAGGAGTAACATGGTTATAAGAATTCTAGATCAGTTCATCCATGGTTTGGGGACCAAAAATTTCCCATGTGTTCTTTCATTCTTAGCTTTTGTTACTATCTCATTTGCTCACTTAACGATTTTCATTGATGCCCAACCAAAGGACATTTACAGAGGGACCTCAGCACAGGTAAGAGAACTGGGTCCTTCAGCTCCCCACTGATGATCTGTGTAACACACAGTAGGAAAACAAGGAGTGCCAGGGAACATGCCGTGGTCCATGTGGCTGTGCAAGGCCTACTGGCAGATGTAACCCTTTCCGAGGCACTGCAAATCTCCTTGCACCTACCATCACTCAGCTCGGCTCATGTCATCTTGGCTGACAAGCAGTCGTGACCCAAAGCTGCTGATGCCAGTGGCCAAACAAAGGGCTAGCTTATTCAGCCGATTCTCCACCGAAAGGAAGAAGTGATCAGAGAATGCCAGAGAGTGGGAACCTAAAATTTTTTCTGGATTTTCAATAAGATTGAGAGGGAAGGGCCACTCCGATCTCTTATGAAAGGGACTCTTCCCTGGGTTAGAGCTGCAACAGTTCCCAGCCGCCTAGAGCAGGTATCGGAAAGATGAGATGGCTGGGTGTGAGTGCTGGTAGTTCCAGGAGCCGCCTTTTCCTTTCAGGTCTTCATTCAGTTGTGGTTTCTCCATGGAGCTCACCTCAATTTTGTAACTTGGAGTAATTTCTTTCCTCTTTGCAATCATGCCCTCTCCTCTGCCACTGAATATTTTCCTTCTTACATCACATATATGCTGGGGGCTTCACAATGAAGCCTCGGTATACCCAACTGCCCTTATTGTGCCTAGAACAAGCTAGGTATTTAAAAAAAGTTTAAAAAGTGGGTAAATCTCCTGGCTGGTGTAGCTCACTGGATTGAGCGCAGGCTGCGAACCAAGTGTCACAGGTTCGATTCCCAGTCAGGGCACATGCCTGGGTTGCAGGCCCATGAGCCCCAGCAATGGCACATTGATGTTTCTCTCTCTTTTTCGCTTCCTTCCCTCTCTAAAAATAAATAAATAAATAAAATCTTAAAAAAAAAAGTGGGTAAATCTGACCGAAGAAGACCTGAGACTCCTCAGGTCAGCTGGAGCAGTAACTGCAGACCAAATGGGGCTTCTTGTGGTCTGGGCAGGCAGGGGGATCAGGGGCAGCTGGGGACCGCGGGAGGAGGCCTACCGGCCCCCTTCAAACACACGCAGAGGGAGCGAGCACACTGCGCTGCAGCCGGAGCACAGCGTTTTCAATCGTTTTCTGTGCAACTGTTTGCTTCATATCGCATTAAGATGGCTACCAAACCCAAATGTCCCACCGGCATAAATAGTAAACTTTTTCTGTGAAGGGCTTTCTTTTAGGTTATTTTACTGAAAAGTCAAAGTAGGCAAGTCCATAATCAGTATCCTCATTCCACACGTGGGGATGCGGAAGGGAAGTAGGTTAATGACTCAAAATGTTCTGTCCCTCGATACTTACATACTTCCCTCACCTTAACTAGGGAGAGCCAGAAAAAAAAAAAGTGTTCTTACTCATTTTTCCTGAGAATGACTCACTTCAGGAATGAAAATCCAACTTGTCTATAATTAGTATTCATCATTGTACACAAAGTCAACATTTCAGAAAACACTTGGAGGTCTCTTTAAATCCAAATTACTGTCATTATGCAAGTGACATGAAAGGTATTGCTCTGTTTTACAGGCTCGTTATGTTAGGATACTAGAGGTATGTTAGGATACTGCACCACCGAGCCCGAGTTGGGTAAAATATTTGATAATGTTCTATGAAGTCTTCCTCATTAAATTTGATTTGGCTTGTGTGGTAATACTGTCATCTTCAACAGGAATGTAGGTAAATGCAGCTAATAATGCAATAGAAAGAATCATATTAGAAAGGAATCAGGAAGAAGGGAGAATAGTCATAGACGTCCTGCAGGGACTACAGTTTAGTTATTAAAAAGAAAACCGATTCTCTATCTTCACAAAAAATTTAGCTTTAAAATAGAAATCTACTGCAGTTCGAGCCTCTGTGTTTTGGGCAACTTGCCACAGAAGAACGCTGGCACTACTCATAATTAAGGCAGATCACAGGATTTCCCCTCACTGCACGGGTGAGGAACATCGGCCGCACCGAGGAAGAATGTCCAGTCCAGTCTCTTCGTAGAGTCTCTCGGGGCACCAGTGACAACCCATATTCTTGCCACTAAAATGTACTTTCCAGAAGGGGACAGTGCTTTTACTGTTCACAAATTATGCAGAGAATGAAATGCAAAATATTTCAGAAACTGTAATCTTTTTAAAAGTCACTAAAATTTTATATATCTGGATTAAAACCCATACAAACGTGAGTTCATACTGGGCACTTACAGTCAAGGAAAAAAGGGCACTGGCGTCTATTTAAAATGTGAAAACCTGTACGTTATCACCAGTCTCTTTTCCATACCTTTTGCAATTAAGTGTAAGCTCTTTATTGTTTTCGTTTTTAACAGGAATTAGACTTTGAATAGTTTCAGAAATAGAAAAAAAGATATCATTAGGTATCCTATAGATTGGTCATCCTATCCCCCAAACTCTTCATGTTCATCTCATGTTCTGAGATGAACATGATCTGAGATGAGGGACAGTCCTCACAGAGACTGACTTAGAGTGAGCCCAGGCGACAGAACAAACTAGGAAAGGGCAATGTTTAGGTCAGCTGGTGAAAAGTAGTTTTGTAGCACAAGGCCTCAAAGTCCTCATCTCTGGCACGTTCAGGATGGAGTGCGCTGCTGATTTTCATTCAGCTCCTAGAGAAAGGCATTCTTCAGTGACAGACAGTCTTCGCAGAATTGCAGGTGGCTGGCTGGCTTGCTCTCCCGGGGACGGTGGACGGTGCAGTAAGCCTGAAGCGAGAACTCTACCTGCTTCCTCAGACGTGACTTCCCTATCACGGGTGTGCGGCAGCTGGTCAGGTCTAGCAGGGACCTGTGATTTCTACAAGGATGGACTGAGCTCTGCTAACGTGTTGAAAGGAAGTGCTTAGTAAAACCTAATCTCTAAGCCATAAATCATCAATGTATTTGATTTCCTACAAAGTTTTTCATTAATATATTATTCTTTTAATATTAACATGCTCATTCTGCTTAGATTGTTAAGACTGTTTTTTACTGGGCCTAAAATTTTCCAGTAAGGTAAAATAAAAGATTCAAAATGCTTTCATAATGCATGGAAGATGAAATCTCGTATTTATAGCATAGAGTTTGATTCTTATATATGCATGATTAATCAAAACTATGTCTTTAAATGACAACTTGACATTTTAGAAATTGTACTTAGAAACACTACTGTGTGCTATTTATTAAGACTGATATTTTTTGGATTAGCCTTTATTAACAGTAGGATAATTTCATGCATTCCTCAGTCTTATACTAGTTTTAATATTCACAATGTTTAAGTTCAAATAAACAAATATTTAAGCCCACACGAGAAAAGAATGAAATGAGATTACCTTTTTATATAATTGGGTCAATTCTTTTTACGAATAAAAAGTTAAACTGGGATTTAAAAGCCTAAATTTTAAATGTACTGTTAATTCAACCGCATATATTATTTAGGCCACGGGACTGCCCATTAGCCTTTCTTGTCGAAGAGCAATTAATCTCTTGAACCACTTTTCCTCAGCATCAGCTTTCTCAATAAATAGCTGAAACAAAAAAAAGAAAGAAAAAATGTTACTGTCTGCCAATAACTTGGATTTGACCTTATATGACACAAATTACCTTTATAAAATAATCTTTCAGTATGAGATTTGGGTACTGTTTTAACTCTTGATGACTTCTTAATTAAAGATCATCTGTTTGGAATTAATAATGATCAGGCAGTTGTGGAGTAAAAGGACTAATATCAGCATCATTGGTTTACAACTTTATACCTTATTTTGTGAAGTGTATCTCCTACAGTCTTTCTGAGAGACACAGTGAAAAGACACCGTTTGACAGAGGACGCAACACAAGTCGGTGACGTGCTTGTAGTCAATGAGTCAACGAGAGCTGAGCCTGAATTAGATCTGTCAGTGGCAGATTAAACACAAAACAAAACTCTTCTTTTTGACACTTTTTCTTAACCATAGAAAGACTACTTCTGAAAGTCAGGCAACATGTGTTGGACATACCATATTCAAATATATGCAACAGTTCTAAGGGCTGAGGGTCAGCTGCCTATTTGTTTATTATTGTTTACTATATTACAGTGTCCCAATT
The DNA here is from genome assembly GCF_019186645.2 of Phyllostomus hastatus. NCBI lineage: Eukaryota > Metazoa > Chordata > Mammalia > Chiroptera > Phyllostomidae > Phyllostomus > Phyllostomus hastatus. The sequence continues at coordinate 13,333,368 of NW_025333977.1, read as the reverse complement.
TTTTCCCCTTTGCCCCCTTGCACCCAGCCCCCACCCCGCCCCCACAGTCAGTCCTCACACAGTTGTCCATGTCCCTGGGTCATTCATACATGTTTTCTGACTAGTCCCTTCCCCTTCTTTCTACCATTCTCCCTCTCCTCCCTGCCCTCTGGCTCATCTGCCTGTTTTTTAGCAGATCAGAACATATGAATCCAATTCCTTCAATGGTCTTCTCGTCACCAATGCAAAAGGACCATAGTATGAATTAATTTCAGTCAACTAGACTTCAACTGGCAATGTTAAGGATTAAGGATCTTACATTTGGATGAGCCAGAGAATTGTCGTCTTGGTACTTGATGGCAGTAGGGATGCTGTTAGGGTCTATTTCTTTTTCACTACTGGGCAGATCAGCAACCACCGATGCTGGTCCTGATGTTGCCGCCGCATGCTTCACTTCACTGGGTTCTGCCGACTGAAACACAAAATCCATATTGATTGCATCATAAGAAACAGAATTTCATGTTAATAGTATTTCTGATTTTGAATAACAATTGCACAATAGTCTCATTTGAGATGATACTAATCATGAAAAAGCCCGTGATTACTAGAGAAGAAATAATTATTCCTAAAAGCAAAAAATCCCTCCAAAAAACACTGGGAAAATGTGTATCATTTCTTATGATCAGCATAATTTTCTTAAGAAATTGGTACTTATGAGTCTATACTATTGAAAAAATACTTCATATATGTAAATTCTATTAGAAAACAAGCTTGCAACAAATCTCTAGCACTTAGGTGGCCTCTTTAGGTATAAAAGGCAAATTCATAGGTTATTTTTTTTAAATAGCAGTCTTCCTGAGATCTAATTCACATATTACAATTATGGAGTTTTTAGCCTGGTCATAGTTTTGTAACCATGACCACAAGCAACTTCCGAACACCTCCACATCCCTTAGAAGCCACTGCTCCCCCTTCTCCCCAACCCTCCCACCCTAGGCAACCACTAATCTGCTGTCTCTCTCTGTGGATGTCTATTCTGGGCACTCATATATGAGAAACCGTATAGTACATGTGTTTTTTTGTGACTGGCTTCTTTCATTTAGCACCGTGTTTTCAAGGTTCATCCATGTTATGTCATGTATCAGTACTTCATTCTTTTTATTGCTGAATAATGTGTACCAGGCACCGTGTTAAGTGCTGGGGACAAAAGGACTAGTGAATCCTAGTTCCCTTCCGGAAAGAGCCAGCAGTATGTGCTAACCTGGGCTAACTCCAATATTTCCTTCCCTAAGAAAGGAGAAAGCCAGGGAAGTAGCTGATTAACAGAAAAATTTCAGGGGTAATATAAAATGGATTAGATGAGAAGTTGAAATTAAAAATTAAAATAAAAAGGCAAGACAACTGGGAGACTAATTCAACATATTAGCCTTTTTTCTATACCTAATATTTTTAAATTTCCATTTCCTTTTTGAATTCTACTTCAGAACACTCACTTCTCTGAATGAAGTGCTAAACAGATTTCCGAGAAAATAATATAGAAAGTGAAAAATGCATGAAAGAGTTCATCCTTTCTTAGAATAACTTACCTTAGAAAGAGAAATTCATCTAGTTAATCAGTGTTTACTGAGCACTACTAATTGCTAAGCACTAGGTACACAAGGCAGAATGAAATAGTTGTGTTTCCTGTTTCAATGGGAGTTTGCTTTTTTGCTAATAGGACCGACAGATTGCTAACAAATAAATACCATAATAAATACAGAATCACAAGTTGTAACAAGTGACATAAAAATATTTAAAGAAATATTTGTTGAATTTGACTTGGCAGCATTATTCTGATATTTTGGAGTAATACTGCCCCCCTCCCCACCCCACCCCACCCCACCGTGCCAAGTGTCAAACATGTCTATGCCTCTAGCATACGGGCCTGGAAGACTCGCAGCCCTTCCGTAAGTGATATTATACTGGCTCTTTAGAAAACTGAGGACATATAACAGCAAAGCCCAATCTTCTGCACGGGAAAAATGGGAAGTATTTTAAGCCAGTGGGGTCCAGGGCATCTTTTGGTAGCCTGGCGCTGTGCAGAAAATATAAGAGCACGTCATTCTGCGTGTCTCAGCTGTTCTGATAGGACTTAGCTAGAAGACTGGCTGTCTGTGTAGAACTGCCTTGAAAAATTGTGGACTGCTGTTATTGTAGTTGCCAAATGTATGGCAGGGATAACATTTTATTATAAAAACCAAGCAATCTCATTATATTTTTACCTATAGTCCCTACTTCTTTGAGAAGTTCTTACGCACACATAAGTGAAGTTCTCAGAGGTCTGAATCAGAGCGTGGAAGTTATTCAATAATGTGTAATTAAAAATGTGTGAGGAGAATCATTAACTGCTTCTTTAAGTGAGGAGAATTGTTAGAGAAAATCTGACTGTTAAAACCCCTTCAGCATGGTCACTACCATGCATCAGGCTTTGGGTATTACAGCCACCTGCTGGTTCAGTTTAGAAAAAAATTGTTTTGTAACTGTATTTCCAACTTAAAGAACAAATTGCCCTCTTTTTAAACATGGGTGGATATCTGCCAGATATAACAATTTCAGGGCTGAATAATTGGAAATAAGCTTATTAGGGACAGCAGGTTGAAAACCGGCTGCATCTCGGTTCCTGAGGTTGATGCTGTGGCAGGAGCTATCCAATTATCTACTCACAAGAGAAATATGATTGCAGAGGGAGAAACCAGTTAAATCGATACGTGCCACACACGACACAATGTCTAGCATATCATTAGTAATAGCCACTTTTCTGGTAACAGCTCCCTAGCTTAATTAGTGGAATTAACAGAGATAAAGAGTCTACCACCTGAAGGGGTGGCTCGTATAGAAAAGCCTTTACCAAAGATACACACTTTATACCCACGAATGCAGAGCTCTCCAGGAGAGGAAGATGTTGAAGTCTGGGTCATGGGTAACTTAGTCCTCAAGAGAGTCTTTGCTATGTGTCAGGGATAGCCCATCCTGTCTCCCCATGATCTGGACGAAACAGTCTTCGAGATAATTTACCTCCCTGTGCTAAGTAATCTCCTAATAAATAATTCAGCTTCTTGGGCATTCTGAATTCCTACCTTACACTGTAGACACAGACATTTTAGAAACTGAAAAAGGATATCACTTTCTAAACTAATAAATTGGCTCTCTGTTTTATATTACAGCGGAGTGTGGATTTAGTCATTGTTGGCCCATCACTGCTCTTCTGATCATTGTGAAATGCAGTGACTAAGAAAAGCCAGCGTTTAATGAAGTTACATAGTTTAAGGATGCACAGCCAGTAAATGGTGGAATCAGAATGTGGCTCCAAGCGTGTCTTCCTCTACATTTCCTGCTCTTGACCACTGCTTCCTCATGGCTAAACCCTAGGTTTCTGTAATTCGGTTGTGATTTTAGAGGGAGGTAACAAAAATGCTGGTAAGATATTTTAACTAAATACATTTATAACTGGCTCAACTCACGGTGCTGAATTAATGTTCCTAGGCAGTTTTTGCTTCTGTCATACTTATCCAACCTAAAAACTAGCTAATTCCGGGCTTCCCAGCTTGATTTTATGACTTTCTATGATTTATAGATATAAAATATTTTTGAATAATTTGTAATTATATTATGTCTTTGTTATATGTATGTTACTAAGAATTACATGTCTTTCATGTAGAATGCCTTCTCCTACAAAAGGAAAAAAAAAGCAACCCCAATGATGACTGAAAGAATAAACAAAATATTCAACAGAAAAAAAAATGCCAGTGAAAGCCCCGTTTGCTAGAGTTGAGTAAGAGATGCCCATCTGGGCAAGAGTGTAGATATGTTATGATGCTATCTGGATTATAATTTTATTGTTAGAGCCCTTTTCTAGTTTTCCCCTACCAACGTCGATTCAAAAAGGAGGCATGTACACCCGAACAGGAAACCATGCACGTATGCCCATGAGATGTGTGTGACTGCTACGGAACTGCTGGGCTGACATTTTACTTTGTCTCTGCAGTGAACTTTAGAATAAAAATGGCATCGGATATGTTTCTACAGTACATTTTTGACAAGTTAAAGTTAAACTGATTCTCACTGGTTCATTCTCTCTCTCTCTCAATAACATGCTGACATGCTCTCACCCTACTTCATCTATCTATTAGAAGAAGCACTTACATTTAAGTGAAATCCATTAATAAAACATCTCTTCAGTTGGAATCTAAAGGCTTATTCATAACGCCTGGATGAAAACTTACCTTTTTGACTTCTTTACTTGATCTGAATGTCTGCTGAACAAAAGAATCACTTTCAATGGCTTCGATTTCTTTGACTCTTTTTACTTGTTCTACCAGGGTGGTTTGGTCTAAAAAGAAAGTACAATGTCAGTGTATGGTGGCATATAAGCTTGTTAACGCCACTATACCTAAGCAGTGCTCTTTCTTTCTATGAAGTAATTTTTGCCTTACAAAATTTAACTGCATGAAAAGACAAATATAACTGGATGAAAAGCTATAGTTACGGTTAAGCTACAGCAAGAAACTCTCCTTCCCCAAGTTCTGCAAATATAACGTCCCTGCACACTAGGACTCCCACCTGAAACCTACGACATTGCTGAGGAGGCACTGCTGCGCTGATCTCAGCTGATCTGGCCTGGTCTGGCAGGAGAACTTAAAAAAAAGAACCCAACAAGCAACCCCCTCCCCCTTATTCTGAACATACACATAAAAGGACTGTGCACAATAGATCTACCTGCAGTCATCATCCAGCTCTACAGTTATTAACTTCCTGTTATTCTTTTTTTTTTAAGATTTTATTTATTTATTTTTAGGGAGGGAAGGCAGGGAGAGAGAGAGGGGGAGAGAGAGAGAGAGAGAGAGAGAGAGAGAGAGAGAGAGAGAGAGAGAGAGAGAGAGACATCAATGTGCGGTTGCTGGGGGGTTATGGCCTGCAACCCAGGAATGTACCCTGGCTGGGAATCGAACCTGGGACACTTTGGTTCCCAGGCGGCGCTCAATCCACTGAGTTACGCCAGCCAGGGCAACTTTCTGTTATTCTTAATCAATCATCCCCATTTCAGTTTTTTGGGTAGACCTGGAGTATTTAGAAGTAAATTCCAGATATACCATGTTTATCCCTACATATTTCGGCAGACATCTTGGATAGGGCTTAAGAAAAAAAACAAAACAAACCCCAGCAACATAACTACAATACCATCTTCACACCCAGAATTACCAACCATTCCCTTAATATCACCTTCTATAGACTGTGTTTTATTTGCACTGATTGTCCCCAAACATTTCTATTTACAGTTGGTTTGCTTCAAACAGGATCTAAACAAGGCCTGTATGTTGCACTTGGTTAACACATATCTGAAATCCCTTTTAGTCACTTCCAGTCCACTATACTTCCTTTCACTGCCACTTACTTACTGATGAAACTGGATCATTTATCCTTTAAAAAGTTGCGCCTTCTGGATTTGGCTTATTTTCATTCTCATGGTGTCATTTAACATGTTCCTTTCTCCCTCACAGTTTGTGTAAACCAGTAGTTAGATCTAGAGGCTTGATAAGATTCAGTTTCAATTTCTTTGATCAGAATACATCACAGGCACCACTGTGTAATTCCTATTGCATTACAGCAGGGTGCGCTGCTCCCACTTGCAGTGAGGTTGAGCTTGAACAGTGGGTCCAAGGTGGCTTCAGCCTGCCCTTCTATTATGAAGTTCTCCATCCACCTCTCACTTAAACGTTTCAACTGACACTAATTTGTTGCTTAGATCTATCATTTCATTAGAGGTTGCAAAAATGGTAGTTTCCTAGTTCCATTATTCTTCCCACATTTATTAGCTCTGATTCCTCTATAATGAAGAACTTCCCTTGCAGACTATTTGGGGACTGTAAAATACAGTCTATACAGGAGAAGGCAGAATATATGTTTAATTTATTCCCTCTACCAGTTTTGGCCCAAAGATGACCAATATGAATTAATAAATGTTTATATAGTTAATGTATTTCAGTCCATGGTAGTCATTTTCATAGCTTGATGCTCCAATTATCCTATCTTTGGGTGGTGGGAACCTCTTCAAGGTGGTTCCTGCATCCTTTTGATGTGATCCCCAGTAGTTAAGGTGTGGTAAGATGTTCCAGGCTCATCTAATAGTTCCCATCCCAGACTTGGGAGCAGCCGTTTCTCTACAGAGCTTGGACTCCTTTTAGTGAGGAATGGGTTCAGAGACAATAACCTGGGTGGCAGGGGTGCTCATTGTTACTGGATTGTCATCGTTCCTCAGCCTTTTCAGTGGGTGGGACAGAACATACATGTACTCCCCCTGCTTTTCCAAAGTTCCCATTATGCCACTTCACTTTTACAAAAGACCTACCTTACTTAGTACACGCTTTTGTTAACTGAAAACTCTGAAGAGGATTTCACTCTTATGGAAAAAGGCAAAAAGTGAAAATAGCTCTCAGCGTTTGTTTTGCAGCGAGTCGTTACAGAGGCAGCAGGCGTGGAGCAGCAGGCGGCACTGCTTTCACTGCATGTTGGTAACGTCACAGGCTGCTTGGTGTGATTTGCAGGTTGTATTTTGAGTGTGGGAACGCTCAAAAAATTTTCTATATAAACTAATAGTAGTTGCTTCATTGCTTTACGGCATTTTGACTTATGAAAGGTTTCATAAGAATGCTTTTCTTTTGGGTATCAGAGAAACTTGTACATATTTTCAAAAGAAAAAAATTATTGTGAGTTCATGCTTACACTACCCGCCAAATTTAAGATCATAGAACTTTTAAAGTCTTTGGTTTTATATTTATATATCTTTTCCTTGAAAAAACTTAGACGTTAATGATAATGATCAAAAGCACATGATTGTTTTTCCTATATATGTGAATTGAGTATGTATTAATTTCAAAATAATAAGGCAAACATTACTATTACCAACAAGATGAATTAATACAATTTAAAATTTCTTTATGGTTCTTTTTAATCTTAGAATTTATTCCACTGATGAACTGTCAAAACACTATACTTTGAAGTCACCTGAAATAATTCTCCATGTGACTATGCTAATTATGCTACCTACCTGATATACAGTTAGGGTAGTTTGTTTCAGTTCATTTTTGACTTTCAGGTCTTGCTTTATCGATTTTGCAATTAATATTTTTTTAATTGCATAAAACACATGGTTCCAGAGTAAAAACTTAAAACAACATCATTCAAAGAAGTGTAGATTTCCCTTCCATTCCTGCTCTCCTAGTTCTCTCCCCAAGCCATCAGTAATCATTTTTATTAAGTTTTGGGTTTTATATTTCCATTGTTTATTTCTGAAAATAGAACTACACATATTCTCTTGTTTCTTACACAAAATAGCATACTACACATCTTTATGTATATTCTTTCATTTAGCAATATGTCTTCACTATCACTCCATAGCAATATAGAGACTTTCTCATTCTATTTCATGGCCGTAGCAATCTCTTTTAAGGATTTATGATAGTTTTTCCCACAATGCCCTATTGATGGCCATTTGAGTAGTTTCCAGTCTTTTGTATTTACAATTAGTGCTTTAATAGTCACATGCACGTGCCATTTCATATATATATTCTCACATAGTAGCTGGAAGAGAACTGCAACATTATAATTCAAACTCTTGCTGTTTAAACCCTTCTTCTAAGCTAATATGAATAAAAAGCAAAATTAGGAGCTACTGTATACTCAGTTAAATCATCCAAAAATATCAGGATTTTAGACTATGGGTAGCAGCTCGATTTACTTTCTAAGAAACAACTGTAATAACTGGTAACTAGAAGATGGAATTAATTGCATCAAAGTAATATTTACATGCCAGCAGATGTAAGCTGAACAGGTTAAATGTTATAGAAAGCATGAAAAAATTTGATTTCATTAGTTCACTAAAAATGAACATTTTATGAAAATCTTTTTCTTGACTTTTGGCCAATCACAAATTATAATTATATCGTCTTGTGCAAGCTCCAGTTTACTTCAGAGAAAGACAGTGCTCCCAAAGATGCATCCCTGGCAGCTGTAACGAGTCTTCTCTCCTGTGAGAAATCACGTACGGAATGTTTGAAAGTAACAGCCGCCAGAGCCAACGCTCCCATCTTCGGAAGAATGTATTTTCCTACTTAAAAGCGAGCACTGTTAGAGTGTCATGGAAGAGCTAATAGTTCCACACGCTGCAGAATAAAAGCTCCTGTGGATTTTAATTATGCAGTGTACTAATTGAGCATATGAAATGAGAGGAGATTCTTTGCCCAGCTAATTTATTAATATTAACACATCTCATGCCAGTGGATAATATTTTTATTAGTGTTAATATAGCAGAGGAAAACTATACTGTATACTATACCACATGGTCCAACTTTAATTTATCAATATGAAAATTTGTTTGTATAGGCCTTAATTAGCTCACTATTATTTCACAAGCAAAAGTCAAATATTTCTGATTTCAGGATGATGTCTCATCTGCATCAACTGTTTGGCCCTTTGGAATTTTTCTTTAACATATTCTCTCATTTGGATTTACAAAGCACGTCATTAGTATTAAATGTCAAGGTGAGCTCACAAGCCATACTTGATGTATAGAGCTTACAGTGTTCAGAGCTTTAAATATGGACATACAGCCATTAGTATGCTTAACAAAATAGCACTGGAGAAATTATAAAGCAAGGAAGATTAGAGAAAAATAGAACAGTATCTTTGTGTCTTGTTACCAATCACCCTACAAAGTGGCAGGCAGATGGGGAAAGCTGGTTTGCCTAACCTGTAATCTGAAAATAAAAAGCACAGCTTTTACCTTTTGACGTGGGAAGCGTTTTACTGGTGATATTTGAATTAAGGAGCATAATATTTAAATTAAAGAGTAAAAGTGATATTTAAATTAAAGTTTGGAGATTTACGGGAGATTCACAACTTCAGCACATAACGGGTCAGCCCCACGCTGTCTGGCAACAACAGGCACCGATCTGCCTTGCACGGCCCCATACGCGAAACGCTAACATCAATGTCCTCAAGTGCATGCCTGAGTATAACCCTGTCATTTTGGGATACCCAATGAAACACATTAGTAATACATATTCGATTGTTTTAAACTCAGGCTAAGTTATTTATGCCACATTGTCATTTAAAAATCCTGTACCGATTTTAAGACTGAGAAAAATGTGAATGAAAACTAGCCATTGTTTATATACTTGGCATGAACGCCTAGCATATAAAGTACCTTGTATTCATCCAACATGAGGTAAAAATATAACTGACAAAGTTACTTGGAGAATTAAAATGATGGGATTTAAACATATTAACGTGGCAAACACAAAGGAGCATCTACTAGCACTCGGCAAACACACAACTGGTTGGAAAATGACTTGCACAGGGGTTGTCAGACGCTGTAGAAGGGAGACGACACTTCGCGGCAGTGAAGTAAAAAATGACGGCGCCAGAAAGGCAAGTCAGTAGAGACTGACACAATCGATACTAACTCAGTGCTTGGAAGATCATTCTGTTACTTTTGTGATGGGAAGTTAAAATCAAATGTTTTATTAGTTACTGCTGATGTTATATTATGAAAATCAGGCTCATCTGCTACTTCACGTTGTATGTTTGACAATCAATATCACCTGACGCAACAATGACAACTTCCTTTTAAGATGTTATCAAATGGTACACAAATTTAAAGTTATAAATAAAGAAGAAAAACTCCAATATAAACCTTTTATTTGAAAAGACAGAATTTTAATCTGTACACCATTTATAAACATAAACAGGTCTCTAACCTGGCAGCAATACTACATTGAGAACAGCAGATGGCACTATTACCCAAGATGTAATTACGGTATAAGCGAACGGGAGTTTCTGTCACACGTGAAAATCTCATCTTCAACTGACTCCTTTTGAATATTAATATTTTGTGAATTTATCCAAAGTTAAAATGCATTTTGTGTTACAAAGAGTTTGGGTTTTTGGTTTCACAGTTATTGAGGTACTTATACACTTCCATAAAAAAAATATTTATGCACTAATAGTACTGCCACAAATACATGAATAATACAAAAGGGTATCTTACTTTCAGTTTAAATTGACTCAAATTTTCATCAAGAATGGAAATATCTGTGAGGTTCTTTTTTAGAATCCAACAGATACTGAAAACAAAATGTTTGGACACTGAAATGTGAAGCATTTTCATGCACTTTACAAGAATGGGGAAAAGCAAACAGCAGCAAAGTGGCTATTCAATAAAGAAATAAACAAAACTGCTCAATAAAATTTATAAACAAATAACACACACCATCAAACTGACTTGAAATTCTAAAGTTTTAAAAACAATGTGTTAATGACCTGACCTTGAACCAAACACAGCTACTGCTTTCCCTCTTGAAACAAAGCATGCAGAGCTCAGAGGAGAAGCCCATCCAACCCCAACGTTTTAGGGTGGTGTTCCTAAGTCCCATATCCCTGGACATAAATTTTCAGAGCTGCTACCCACAAATACTTTGAAAGATGAGAAAGCTTCTTAAGTAGAATGTGGTGTGTTTGTTAGTCCTCTGGAAGCTTACGCTACGGCACCAAGTTATATGTGTCAGCGAGGCCCCAGAAGTGTCTCTAGTAACAACCCACCTTGGACGGACTCCAAGACAGAGTCATCTTACATTAAAGTGCTTTCCATATCAAATTAAGTTACAGGAATAACTTTATTGTGAATGTACCAGTGAAGAATTTCTGATAAACATTTTAATGAGTGCAAGTGAATTAAGTATCAGGCTAGGCAGTCTTAAAAACAAAATCCATACTGAATGCCTCATTTAGCTCCTCTTACCCAAAGTGCTCTCAGCTTTTCTGAATCCTTCCTGTCATTTAAGGCCATGCCTAACACCCACTTTTTGGTGACACTGTCCCTTGCCACCTGTGAGAACGGGGTCTCTCTCACCGTGTGTTGCTATGCGCTGGCTTTAATCCCTTCAGTTCTCCAGCCAGAGGGGACATTCCCTTGTGCGTCAACTCTAGGGCCTGGTGTAGTGTGCTTTATTATTTAGTAAGCTGTCAATAAACATTTGTCGAAAAACTAAAAATGAGAGGAATTACAGTAACCACTTAAAAAATAAAACTTCAAGGGGAAGAAATGTCAAATTATTAGAGGTTTCTGTAACTTAAAAAATTAAGTGCCTCTGCACAGGAAACAACGTCAGTTATGTAGTAACTGACATTTGTCTCAGTCGGGCACCGGGAGCACCAAGGGACCACTCGGCAAAGTATAGGACTGTCTGACCACTGCGCTGCACACCTGAAACTAATACAAACTAACAGTGAATGTAAACTGTACTTCAAAAAAATATAAAAATAATAAAAAAGTACATGTCTTTAAGTGGTTAGTTTTAACAGCTCTAGGTTTAGACTATCGAGGTTAAACCCCGTCTCTGCCACTTACTCGCTGTGTGTCCTGGGCAAGTGGCTCACGCTGTGGGGGGCTCGGCTGTCCCTCCGAGGCATGGGGTTAGCAGCTACGCAGGACAGGAGAGTCGAGAGGTGGGCTCCCTCCCTCCCTTCCTAGAAAGGCATTCCAAATATTGATGATCAATATCAATATACTTTCCTTTCCTCCTATCCTTTCAAATATTTGAGTACATTTAATGTACTAGGCACTGTTTGACATATTAGGGCTTAGAAACAAGTAATAAACTTGTAAATAAACTATATAACATCAAGGGAAGAACTCTGACATGAGGATATTATAGCAGAGAGAACACCCACGTAAATGAGCCGGTCGTGAAAATCAGGGAGGTGGTATCTGCGCTCAGTACAAGGCTAAAGAAGCATTAAAAGCTCTTAGTAAATGACTGATAGTACTATAATAGTACAAGCATGCTGATTTAGTAATTGTACTAAAGACATGGAAGTTGGCTAAAACTTTGCATATAAACTCCATTTCTGACCATATGGTTTGGAGACGGCAACCTTTATCTGAGTTCAGCTGGTAGTAACCAGCTTCAGTCGCACCTCTTGTGGCATCACCTGTGGTGTGGCAGCCTTGTGGGAATGGTGGGAAGAGGGGACAGGCCTGGGCACACCTCTGAGAAGGCACAAAGGGCCAGCTGAATTCCATCACCCACCACGACGCTGGAGTCCACACTGACCCACTGAATGCTGCAGGGTGAGGGGCGAAGCAGTGCTTTGCTGGCACATGGCCTCCCAGGCTCCAGCGACTCAAGAGATGGGAGGTCCTGTTACTTCCTAATGGATGTCTGGTAACACGAACTGCCCAAAATGGTAGCAGTGTGGTAGACATCATGTTAAAAAGCAAACGTGTTTTAGTTTAGTGTCCGTAGGTCTACAGACACTTGGTTTTGATCATCAATATTTGGAATGCCTTTCTAGTGAGGAAGGTCATAGAGGCTAATTTTTCATTTAAATGTTTGTTTAAGAGGCCAGATGAGCCGTGTTGGTAGCAGAAGTAGTAATTGCAGCAGTAACAAAAGTTTACATTCATGGCACTCTGCTGAGCTAAGCACGTCACACGCACTACCTCATTTAACTATCATAACCAGGAGAGATAAAACTATTAAAGTTCTCATACGGATGAGAAACTGACGCTAAGTAACCTTGGTCAAGGTCACATGACTAGTTAGCCACTGAAAAGGGGTACAATCTCTGAATTGTGATCCAGTCATTACTTCCTGGTCAAATAAATTCTTTACCCACACGTGCCAAAACAAACTATCTTTTTACCTCCTTTCCATTCATTTACAAGAAATAATAGGTGTTCTTGGTGTTGTTCTTATTCTGCATTTTAATGCTTATTCATTCAGTAAAATACGATGTAGCTTTATTTGTAGAGGAGATGCCATATATATTATCTCGGTCTTTGGGCATTTTCTTGAGTTAAATTACAGAAGTATACTTTCAGAATCTTTCACATTTGAAGAAGTTTTTTTTTAAGAATTATATGTCACACCCAAAAACCTTTATTTGCAAATACAAAAAATAAATTTTTTAGAAAACCTAGCATTCTTCATTTAGTCCTGAAAACAACCTGAGTAGTAAATTACCACTTAGAGCTGTTCTGTATCTATTGTATAAAATTGTTGTTATAAAAATCAAGAATGGCATTTGTGAATCTGGCTAAACCAATAACCACTGTGCAGTCCAACGATAGAGACTACTGCCTTATGTGTGTTTCAAAGGAAGTAAACAATGGTAGCCAAAGCCACTTTAGTGGAGAAGTAAGAGATAATCATTCTAACAAAGCTAAAGCTATTGGAAGTTTTCTTATTTTAATAGGATAGAAGAAAGAAATATAATTTGAGGTTTACCAGATTAATAGGGCAGAATGCAAACTCCAAAGTGGCCATTTGCTGTCCATTTTAATCCTAGAATTCTTATTGACTCTAATTAAAATTCTGTAGATGGAGGAGCCGTGTGTTTCCAAGGAACCGGCAGTGAGTGCTGTCTGCCAGCCATCTCCAAACACCCCATAACCACACACAACTCGCCTGTCAGGAGAGCTAATGCAGACATCGCAGGGCACACCACATTTGTCACTGTGGCTAATATCAGAGATACGCAGCTCTTTTTTCTTAGCACACAAAAGCAAGATATGTAATTCAATGCTCAATTTACCCTTGTCTCGCAGGAGATTTTTCCCCGCTAATTGATAGAAATTAAGCCATTAATCAAGCCACTAGCCATCATTCAAACCAGAGAAGATGAATACAAACTTTCATCATAACCACCTTCCCCATTTTAGTGTTCATTAGCATTAATTTTTAATGCAATTATGCTATTCTTTTACGCTGAGCTCATAAATTACTGCTCTTTTGTTGCTGGCTGGCCTTGTAAAATCCAAACTAATGCTTTGTGCTCTGATCTTAAAGGCAATTACTAGGTTCTTCTATCTTTTATATCTCTGCATCCCCAATAACCTTTATATATAACGAACACTGTGACTGACTGTGCCTGTTTGTTATTTTAATGCCTTCATATAAATCTCTGTGAAGGTATAAACATAGTCAAATGTATGTACAATATATATATATGTGTGTATACACACATACATACACCACACAGATACACCATATACATCACAAAATATGGATGCTAATATAAAAATAGAATCTCACAAATCCATATAGTAGTTTATGTTCAAATACAAAGACTTCATTATAGCTTATGATTAAAACATAGTGCATTATTATATTAGAGTTATAATTTTTATAACAAAGAAGAGAAAACAGGAATAGTGACTGGCTATTCTAAACATTTGTAAGGGTCAAATAACTACTAAAAACAGAAAGAATAACTATGAGATATCAAAATACCTTAGTTCTTTACCTAGGGTTATTGTTTCATATTCAAATCCTTACTTACAAAAAATAACTGTTGAAACCTGAAAATTAATGAGATGAAAATGAAGAGTACTGGAAAATAAAAAGAACCATTTATTCAAAAGTGTGTTCATAAGCACATATAATAACTCCATATTCTTATATTTTGCAAAGTGGATGCATCAGTTTATTGGAGGTTAATAGTAAAATGAAAAGACAAAATTGCAAAAACAAATACTGAACTGAGAGGCAACACATGCACTCGGTCCTCCATCCCGGAGAAGGTGGAGAAGGTAGGTTCTCCCTATAGTCTCCCAAAGCAACGGTTGTGCTCACTCTCGGGTGCAGAGAAGATAAAAACCTACAACTCTCTTTTTGTGTCATCCCAGTAACGCCTTTGCATTTGGTTGCAAGTTGTTATGCTCTGGCCACCCACTGAGTAGAGAAAGGTTGCACGTGTGGCATTAAGATTCATGAAATAAAACTCAGTGGGAGGATGTCAGCAGCACTGGTGTCCGTGCTGTTCCGGTCACCTTTCGGAGATGCACAGCGGCTGCCCACCCCTAACACTGCAGGGTAAGGGTAGGGAGTAGAGAATATATCCAGGAATTGTGTACCAAAAAGAAGTTTCAAACCATTAACTTATTAAGACATAAAGACGGTGATGATTGGCTTGACTTCATCTTATGCTTCCTCTCATGGCTAGTTCTTTATTAATTTCATCTTTAATAGGAAGTTACACATGGGTTACAAGCAGTGAGGCTTACTTCTGTAAGCACTTGATTCTCTGAACCAGGAGACTTGTTATGTCAGGATAAATGGACAGCTACACCCAAGACTTTTGTGATTGTTCCTTTGTGATGTCAGAAGCAAATAGGCATCTAACACGTATGTATTTGAACATCAATATTGTTGGTGTAAGTGTGGTATGTGGTGAGTTCTAAGACCTCTCCTTATAATACAAGCATTTTGCGTTTGGGCTCAGAGGCTTAGAGAAGACAGTCCACGGCTCCACATGCCTTCATCTTCCTGAACATGTTCACGCAAATGCTGGGTTCAGAAAGAGCAACTGAAATTAATTCACCCAACATGTTTGTAGCTTATATATGCAGGTGCTTGAGATTTCTGGTTGAAAATGACTGACTTTTTGCTCTCACAGAGTCCATGGACAACATGGAACTGACTTTTATTTAGAAATTCTCCCTGTAAATAGTTATAAGCTGCTAACAACAGGGGTTTGTTGTGTTTACAAGGTGCCTTTGCATCTATTATTTCACTCGGTCCTGAAATAGACATAATTTTTGGTAATAAATCACACCTCTATTTTTCAAATCAAATATTTAATACTCCCATGACTTAGGAGATCTGTAAGAGGCAGGCTGGAGTACCACACCGAGCCCTTGTACTTCGGACTCTGCGTGCCTCTCACTGCACGACGGGGCTCCTCTGCCTTGGAGTCTCCGGCAGCCTCGCAGCAAGAAGAGTTATGATTGTTTACACTTATTTCAAATGCTTACTAAATTTATATAATTTTTATCTTTTGAACAGAGATGGGGCAGGGAGAATGACAGACGATAGGAGATACTAATTTCTCTTAAAAGCAGAGTATAAAGTTTGAAGAGACCATTAAATACTTCAAACTGCAATTTAAAAAATTAGCTTTCTTGAGATTTATATATAATAACGACACTCAAAGCATACAATTCAGTACGTTTTGATAGATGTATATACCTGTGTAACTAACAGCACAATCCATATATAGAATATTTCTATTACCATCAAAAATTTCTTGATGCCACTCTGTGGTCAATCTCTATCTGGACCCTGAACCCAGGCCATCACAGATTTGCTTTCTGCCAGAGAATATTAGTCTGCATTTTCTAGAATTTCATATAAATGGCATGCTCTTTCACGTCTGATGTCTTTCACTCAGCATAATTTTGTGGTAGCTCCATGTTACTGGTTATATCCGTTGTTTGTTCTTTCTATTACTGGTAGAATTCTATTATATGAATATCCATAAATTGTTTATCCATTAACATGCTGATGGACATTTGGGCTGTTTCCAGTTTCTGGCTTTTGAGAATAACATTGTTGTAATATTTATGTAGATGTTTTTGTGTGGACAATGTTTTCCCTTCTTTTGGGTAAATATGTAGTACTGGAATGGCGGGGCTGTATATGGTAGGTTTGCATTTCTCTGAAGATTAATGACATTGAGCATTTGTTAATACATTATTGCCCATTCACTTCTTTTTGAAGTGTGTTCAAACCTTTTGTTCGTTACTTCATTAGGCTGTTTGTATTCTTATTATTGAGTTCCTTGTGTGTACAGAATATACATCCTCTGACAGTATGTATTTCCAATATTTTCTTCCATTCTGGGACTTGCCTTTTGTTCTTAATGAAGCTTATCAAAGAACAAAAACTTTTTTATATTTAAAAAGTCCAACTTATCATTTTAAAAAATGCTTTGTGCTTTTTGTGTCTATCAAAGAAATACTTGTCTACCTCAAGGCTGCAAAGATTTTTTTCCTATATTTTTTCCCCAGGAGTTTTACAGTTTTAGCCTTTATATTTAAGTCTACAATACATTTCAAGCTAATTCTTACATAGGGTGTAAGATAATGGTCAATGTTTATTTTTCCCCATAGGCTATCCAGTGTTTTCAGCACCATTTATTGAAAACAGTTTCTTCTCCTCAATTCAACAGTTGAATTGTCTTGGTAGTTTTGCTGAAAATTAATTGGCCATATACGTGAGGGTTAATTTCTGGTCTCTGTACTCTTTCCATTTATCTGTATGTTTATCTGCACAGTCCTGATTGCTGTAGGTTTACAGTAAGTATTGAAATCAGGGAATGTAAATCGACTTTGTTCTTTTTAAAAACTGCTTTTAACAGTCTATGCTATTTGCATTTTATATATAATCGATTCTTAGTAGAAATTTTGCTCCTAACACTTTACATTAAGTTTTACCATTACAATGCAAAGTATAATTAATATATAGTAAAATTTAGTTTCAGAGGTAAGCTTAAATACAAATGATTAATAAAATTTGTCACTCTCCAAATATTAGTTTCTTAGGTACGACACTTAGAAAAGAAACCATTGCCAATTAATTAAATCAACTTTAAAAACAGTTTTTGGAACTGATCAAGTTGTAAAAATGTTATCACAAATAAATACTGTTATTGTGAATTTTATATCTTCTGGTTTTAGAGTCAAAAACTGAGCCACGTTCATGTTACTACTGTATAAAGGAGCTGCCACGTAAGGTAGTAACGGTTTTGTTTTGGTCAATGAATGTAGTTCAGAAAATACAAACTCCAGCTGTGACTGATGAAAGGAAAACCGGAAGGGAGAAGAACAGAGGATGACAGACTGCCAGGGTGTCCAACCTTTAGGTGTGTCTGGGCCACACTGGAAGAAGAAGATTGTCTTGGGCCAAACATTAAATACATTGTCACACATAATCACAAAAAAAATCTCATGTTTTAAGTAAATTTACGATTTTGTGTTTGGCTGCATTCACAGCCATCCTGGGACGCATGCGGCCCATCGGCTGCAGGTTGGACACCTCTGGTAAAAGCAGCAATTTTTTAGGGATTGTCAAGAACCAAGAATGAATGTATATGTTTAAGAGTCTGAACTACCTGGAGACATTCTAACTGTGCTGGGCACAGAACTGGAACCCCAAACTGAATGGATGAATAGTCTCTATTCCTCAAACCATCATTTAAGAAGCAACATACACACACATCCTAAACTGAACTCAGAAGGCTGTAATTATAATCTCCATTCTATTTGGTCAATCATTTTGCTGGTACTTTGTCCTCAGTACAGTTCTTCCCGTCAAGAAGTGTAAATAGGATTCTTGGCTTTTAATCAGGAAAAGTCCTAAATGCCACAGTATCTATATAATTAAAGTGGGATGGGCTCTGTGTGTTTCTATGCGTTGAAATAGTTGGCAAAGCTGCATGGATATATATATATATATATATGATTCTTATTTGGTTTAATTTATTGCTAACTTTGGACAGGCCTGACATCTTTTCTACAATGTTATGAAAATGACATGATAGTCACAGCTATGAATTATATGGATAACTGCATAATTTTTTCAGCTAAAATATTCTGGTGAGATTGCCCAATGATTTGATATTTTAAATTCTACTTTAAGAAAAAGAGGGTAGCAAACATTTAAGTTGGAAATCTCACATCAATAACAATCATACCCCTTATAAAAATGGAGAAAGTTTCCATAATTTTAGCCTGTTTCAAGTACATTGTGATATCAATAAAGCAAATCATATTCAATTCCCACATTTGTCATATTAAACTGAGACATAAGTAGAGCCATTCAGATTTAAGGAACAGAGTATAAACAAAGAAATAAAAGAATTAACAAATGGGAAATGGGATACATAATTTAGCCCATTCCTCCATGGCTTTGAGAGAAATCAGCTATAAGAAATAATAGTAACCATTCATCTACTCCTAATAGTGTTTTTTTCATGCACACACAATGCTTTAAGTCACAAAGTTGCACATAATAGGCAAGTCCAGCTCTGCTTAACAGTGAAGTAAGTGACTGAAAATTACTACGCTAAGTTTTAGCTTCTCGATTAACCATACTATGTTAAATTAAGCAAGTCTTCTCACTAAATTTCTATCTTCTCTTCTGAGTTAAGATATGGAATCTACCAACGTGCAAATGTGATCCCTGGATGGAGGAAGCACTTTAGTGGAGATGAGTTTATTGTTCCCCAGAAGAGAACAAGGGCCCTGTAGGACTGATGAATGTAGAGGAAGAAAAACTCCGGGAAATAAGGAACTGACGATGGAAAGATCAGGATTGTGTGGGAGCTAAACTCTGAAAAGATGGTAGGACAAAGGGTTCTGAAGATGTGAGCAGAGGGGGCAGGGCATAAAAAGGGAAGTGAGATGGTGACAGAACATTTATAGTAGTTCTGAACTTCAATACACACCTGCCAATGACAGCCCAGTGTGGGAGGACAGTGGCTCTAGGCACAGTCTCTAACCGTAGGAACATAAGTTCAGAGCAATCTATTCTTCACACATTGTAATTCTTGTGGGTCCACATCAATTACCAATATGTGATGGGTATCCTAAAGGGCTGTGATCTTAGGGACTGGGGAGAAGGCAGTGCTAGTGACAATCAGTTTGTAGTATTTCAAAATCTGGGCAGAAAAACCTATAATGGATCCACACAAGTGGGGAAATGTATAAACCTCTTAAGGTATATTTGACAGTTTGTAGCACCTGTAACTGAAATAATGAGGACATATTAGTTATGTTAGATATAAGTGAACTTTGAGTAAAACATGTGAATTCATGAACAATAAGACTGACTACAAATCTAAATTTTAAACACACACACATATACATACATGCATAAACACTTCTGGGCCTACTTAAACTCGTTTAATAAACCCAAACTGATACCATATAAAAAATATTAGCACCAAAAAAAAATACTTTGAAAATGAAACCACTGCAAGTCCACACTTAATTTTAAGCATTTCAAGAAGAGTTTTTACACACTGACTCAGGGCTTGATGTTGGCAGCCAGATGGACAGAGGAGGTCAGTAACCCAGAAGCAGTGAGGCGGCGATCAGTCAGACAGTAGAACAAGTCCCTGGAAGCAATTACTGTCTAACACGTCAGAGAGCTACTGGACCAGAATACTCGGAAAATGGATTTAGAAGTTTCAGTGTCTCCCTGCCGCCCCATTTCTAAAAATAGTGTCAAGTAAACACATTCATAAAGCCAGTTACTACCTCAAACAATAACTACTGCAAAAAGTCTTTGTTCGAAAGTGATGATTGAAGGAAGGTTCTTCTAAACAAGACAAGTTTACTGATTGCCAAGGAGGACATATTTATTTCTTCGTGTTTGTCCAGTCTGAGACATTGCAAAGCTGTAAGCTCTAAAACAATCTGATCTGGTTCAAAAAGTGATCCACCATCCTGCAATTTCTTCTACAAAACAGCAGTGGGTCAAGCCGGCATGAATGAGGGAATCAAATGAGTGACAGTCTAACGACAACAGTGTCTGGACCACACTGAGCATTCACAAAGAAAGCTAGCAGGTATTAGTATCTGCCGAACGAGGAGTTGAACACAGACTGCTGCTGCTGGGAGAATGTGGCCTTCCTTCATCGGGAACGGAGGCTCCTTGAAGATTCTCTCTCTTTTGGGAAGTATGGCAGATACTTGTTTATTGTTGTGAAGAACTGCTCAAGAGTACCTAAAAGCTACTTTTCATTCTAAAAAGAAAGTCAGTGGAATAGGAGAAATATTTACAAATGATATATTTGACAACGGTTGACTATCCAGAATGTAGAAAGACAAAAAACTCCTATGCTAAATAATAAAGACAAATAACCCAGTTAAAAAGTGAGCAAAGGATCTGAAAAGATGTTTTTCCAAAGAAGATATATGAATGGCCAACAAACAGACCGGACCAGGGTGGCTCAGCTGGTTGGGCATTTATTCCACAAAGTGAAAGGCCACCGGTTTGATTTCCTGTCAGGGCACATGCCTGGGCTGCAGGTTTGGCCCCTGGTTGGGGCATGTACGAGGGGTAACACATGGATGTTTCTCACATCAATGTTTCTTTCCTACTCTTTCTTCTTCCCTTCCCCTCTCTCTAAAAATAAATAAAATTTTTTAGGAAGTGGCCAACAAGTGTATGAAAGTATGTTCAACATCATTAGACATCAGGGTTTTGAAAGTCAAAAATCACAAGATGCCACTTAATGCACACTAGGATATCTATAATCAAAAAGACAGAACATGTTTTGTTGAGGATGTGGAAAATCGGAACTTCCTACATTGCTGGTGGGAATATTAAATGGTGCAGCCACTTTGGGAAATAGCCTGGCATTCCTATCAGAGGTAAACACAGAGTTACTACATGATCCAGGAATTCTATTCCCAGGTATATACCCAGGAGAAATAAAACCATGTATCTGCACAAAAGCTTTTAGATGAATGTTCATGGCAGACGTATTAATAATTGGCAAAAAGAGAAACACTTAAATGTCCATCAAATAAGGAATGGATAAATGAAATGTGGTAGATTCACACAATGGAGTATTATTCAGCCATAAAAAGGAATAAAAAACTGATATCAGCTGCAACGTGGCTGAACCTTGAAAACATGATGCTAAGCAAATGAAGCCACTCACAAACACCACATGCTGACTGATGTCATTTGCACGAAAAGTCCAGAATTGTACAAGGCAAGCTATGCAGGCAGAAAGCAGACTAGTGGCTGCCTCCTGCTCGGGTGGCAATGGGATGAGGAATGACTGCTAACGGGTTCACAGTTTCTTTTTCAGACGACAAAAATGTTCTAAAAATGATTAAGTGGTGGTCACACAACCCTTTAAATACAACTATTGAACTGTGTATCTTAAATGAATCACTTGCGTGGTACATAAATTGTATCTCAATAAAGCTTGTATATTTTCAAAAAAGTAACAAGAGGTAAAGTAGTGGAAACCACACGTATGGAAAGAATCTGGGTGTGAAGGCAAAGAGAGAAACAGGATGATGACTGTGGGTTCAAGGGAGGTTACTTTACGATGGGAGATCCTAGAGCGGGCTTGTCCTCTGTTACAAAATGATACAGAAGGCAGGGGAGAGCGATGGTGCTCGAGGGAAAGGTGATCATTGAAGGAGGAAAGTACTTGATAAAGCGAGAAAAGCATTAGAGGAAATGATAACACCCCCAATGAAGTTTTTAAAAAAATTTTATTCACTGATGAGAGAGACAGACAGACAGACAGACAGACACACATACACCTGCTCTTCACACACATATGCATTCGCTGGCTGATCCCTGCATATGCCCTGACTGGAACTGAGCTCACGGCCTTGGAGTAAGGGGAGGATGCTCCAACCAACTGAGCTACCTGGCCAGGGCTGATAACACCCTTAATAAAAGAGCAAGAAAGAAAAGGATGGGAGCAAATTCCAGCTGGTTTATCATTGTGAGGAAGTTCCTGTTTGATGGATTCCATGTTGTCAGTGAAGTAGGAGGCAGCTCCCCCATGGAGCATGAGCAAGAAGAAGAGGGTGTGGTGGGTGTGCAGAGAAAAGAGATGACCTAGCTGACTTGGGACAGTGAGCCTCCTGGAGAAATACAATGGGACAGATGTGTACTTTGACACGTCTACTTGGGCTTTGTGATGAGGAAAATAAAAGAGGAATAAGCGAGTAGATGGCAGAGCTAGGAGTCGTAGGCAGATCTCCCCGACTCTGCCATGTTCTGTCCACTCTAACACGCTGCTGCTGGGACAGAGGGTCAGTGTTGTACTGAAGGATCAAATCCGAGTCCTATGTGATGGAACATCAGTATCTTTTTTTCCATGAGTACTTAACTGAAGTACCTGACAATTATTTGGGGCTATCAAAGACACCACCCAAAACAAACAACATTTTATATAAATACAGGGTCTGGCAGAAGTAAGGTCTGCTTGGCTGTGGTTGGTAGAGCACATGAATGTCTTGAATAAGATGGACAGCAATTTGAACATTTCACCTAAAATGTCAAATGATGTGCTTGAGTGTGATTGCTGTGTTACAGAGCTGCATGCTTATGATTTTGTAATAAAAAGGGGGCGTTGTTTGTGGCACACCCAGTATTCTTTTGTTTTTAGTATAGTGCATTGATATCAGATTATTACTTTCTAACATTAATTGTCAAAATATGACCTTCCTAACATGTTACTAAAAACGAGTGAGTGTGGTGTGCAGCAAGAGGTGGCAACGCCTGTGATGAGGACTGGACAGCCAAGTGAACATCTCCGAGGTGAGTGTCAGCTCACAGACGATGCCTCTGCCTAGAGAATGCTATGGAGTGAAAAAATCAAGTAGAAGACTGTACTTACTTCCTCCATGAAGCCTTCCCAGATTGTTTTAATAATATCTTCTATGCCATAGGGACCCTAGAGAAATATCCCAACCCAACCTTTGCTAAAAACAGCTGCAGACACTGACAGCAACTGAAGATGAATTGAAACTCCCTCCTCACCTATTGTGTACGTTACTCAATGAGAAAGTGTCAGTTATTTTTTCATATATGTCATTGACCCGGGGGGGGGGATAGAATATATAAGTAAGCAAATCACATATGTTTACATATATGAAAAATAGAACATATCTGGATAAAATATCCCAGGTGTCGATATATATAAATGGATAGAATATCCCATCTATCAATACATACATATTTTAAAAGAAGAGGAAAACAAAGGGACATTTATTAATTTATAACAAATAAAATACAGACTTTGGTTATATCTCGTGAAGAGGAGAATAAGAAAAATGCGGGTAGGGGACAAACAGATACAGAAAGAGAGAGGGCAGGGAGGCACATGTGACATGAACAGACCCACAAAAAAGTCATGAAAAAGGAAGGTGGAAGAGAAAGGAAAAAGATAAAAGAGAGACAGAAAACAAGCAGGACACGGAGAGACAGGGAAGATCTCTGGCCTTGTCCCAGGGTGTCAGGTGACTGGGCCACGCGTGGTGTGGTTATCACAGCCTTGAAGCTGGCTAAAGCTCTCAGAAGCCAAGTCTAAATCAATTAATACTCCTCACTAAAAAGGCTAATATTTAAAACAAACAAAACACAATCCCCTAACACTCCCAAATCTTTAATGCCCCAGGTTAAAAACTAAGATAGTATAAGAATTCTTATTAAAAGTTTTTGGTTAACATTTGAAAACCCTCACATTCCTGTAATTTTTTTCCCTGGATAGAGAATAATCCTAATTCTGCTACAAAGCAAAGACTGTGACATTTTACTGCATACACATAAAAGGCCATCTACTTTCATTAAGCAACACGACTCCTTTACGGTCTTTCAAGGTGTTGCTACTCAAATGCTGTTCCCAGAACAACAGATATTCATAGTATCACCTATAAAAATCTCTCTGGGTCAATCTCTAGCCTTACCACATTTCTAGAGTTTTCCTTTGTTAAGGAGGGTTTGTAAATCTCTGCATCAGGTCTGTATACTTGGAGTGCCTCGTTACCATACACACATCACTTGGTTTCAGCCATTCGGAAATCCTTTCAGTTCTCAGTTATTTGAGAAACCATGTTTTCTTGTGTCTAGGTTTCACAAATGCTGTGCTCTTTACCTGGAAAACTCCTAACTTCTCCCTCTTTCATCTAGATAACCCTTATTTGTTCTTTAACTCTCAGCTCAGAATTTACCTTCTACAGAAATTATCCCTTGACCTGTAAGTCTGATTAGGAACTCTTCCTTGAACTTTTACAGCATGTAATACTTCTTTTCGAGTTCTTCCCTCAGGTCGAATGTCTATCATCTAGTCTTCACAATGTGAATTTACTTCTACAAAATTCAGCTCAAAAGCCATTCTATAAAGCTTCCCAAATTCCCACTGATTAGAGTTAATTGCTTATTTGAATGCCCAATATAAAATTTATTTTATTCTCTTTATATTATAGTTTTATACATCCCCACCAACTAGCTGACACACTACAAAACAGCTAAGATCTACGTACTCCCACAGACTTAGCACATAGGAGGGATTCAGTGAGGGTAAACTGGCTGAGTGAACAGACTAGATGAAATTAATCCTAGGTTGGAAGCTGACTTGAGAGTTAGAGCCCCTGCTTAAATGAAGAAAGGACTAATCTAGGAATGATACCTCCTAGGTGGGAGGTGCTTCCCATAGAGTGGAAAGACCACAGATTATAAGCAATATGAATCCCATAAGACAAAAGATTGCTTCATTAAAAAGTGCTGTAGCAGCTATATGTAGTCATAAATAAAATAGTGTATTATAAAAATTTTGTGGCAGTGATCTGGTAATAGATTTTGACTGAATTGATCACTCACTGACAGTACTCAACATAGTCCTGCAAATGCATCAACTATGTAATGAACAGCTATTAAGTTTATTGACTTTCTGATTTCCATTGATAGCCAAGAGGCCAAAGCTACACATCAATATTTGTGTTAGCAATACCCAAGAGCTAACAATTTTGACAGATGAAAACCTCAAAAGTCTAACCAGTCCAAATTAATGGAAATTTGAAGGCCAAACCTCAGAATTTAAATGAAATACCTAACAAATGAATCTAATACGTTCAATAACTCAGTGAAGTCAGTGTTGATAATTTTTTCCCCCAACAAACTTTTAAGGTTTCCTTTTTCCTAATGATGGGATCACTTCCTAATAGGTATGCTCTCTATTTCCTCCCGTAATCAGGATTCTGAAGTTACACAGTCTCCAGCTAACACCTGGAGGAACTTAACAAAGTACTTTATGAGTTAGTTCTCATGAAATTCCTGTGAGATAGGCATTGCTTTCTTCATTTTTATACAAAGCAGTGAAATTCAGTGCGACTAAGCAACATGGCCAGGGCCACTCAACAAGTAAGCAGGAAGTGCAGCATGTGCATGCAGGTCTCTCAATGAAAAAAGAATACAACATAGTAAAGGGCCATTTCGTCCTTCCACTTTGAACACAATCTTCCCTGCATTATTACCATACATTTGTTGACTATACACAATTACTAATTTTTCCTGTATATATTGTATTTTATATTCTATTTTTCTGTCCCTGCTGAACAAATCCACTTAATGCTACGGCCCTGCTCTAGGAAAGGGTGGCACGTTTTCAGAAGACTCAGGCTAATCTCAGTGAATGCTGTCACAGGTCCCTGCAACCACTTTGTCATCGTCAAGGTCTGTCCCAGTGGCTCTCTGAGTGTGGTCCCCAGACCAAAGCATCATCATTACCTGGAAATTTGTTACAAATGCACTTACACCAATCCTCAGGTGATATCAAGACACACTAAACTATACTTTGAGTATATCATATATATTCCTGTGTGAGGATACATAGTGTGCACACGGGGATCATTATATCTTGTCTTACATCTGTAGTTATGCCATGGTATTAGAATTACTTTCTTATGATGTGATTGAAGCCCAGGGTCAGCAAAATTTTTCTCTAAAGATCCAGACAGTCAATATGTTAGGCTTTGCAGGCCATGCTGCCTCTGTTGTAACTAATATATTCCGCTGTTGTAGCACGAGAGCAGCACAGACAACATGTAAACAACGAGTGTGGCTTTTGTTGCAACAGGACTTTATTTACAAACCAGGTGGTGGGCTGGATTTGGCAGGTCAGCTGTAGTGTGCTGACCCCTGATTTAAGCTGTCATTAAAACACATTTCCATTACCTGAGCTTCCTGAGCGACTGAGGGCAGTGTGTGCATAATCAGGCACCAAGCGTCTCATGAATAATTCATACTGGAGATACTGCTTTATAAGAATAAAATACGGATAATGTGATAAATTAAGATTGTGTATATTTTTTAAAGGCATCCACAGAATTGAATTTCAAGGGTAAAGTATTTTGAAAGGAAAAATCTTAGAAGTGCCTGTTCATACCTAATAAGGTTTATGTACTTAATAACTATTTATTAATACGTATCTGTTGATGTGATGAGTAGTGGGCTTTGTGACAAGAGAAACAGTACACTTTATCAACTGTTCTTGTTAAGAGCCAAGTTTATTCCTTTTTTTAGGAACTGAGAAAATATACTTAAAAAATCAAGGGTTTGGGACATGTAAGCCGAGTCTGAATCCTAGCTATGGTCGCGTTAGTATGACTACAGGAAAATGATCCAACTGCTCCTCTGTTTGCTAAGTAAACCCTAAGAATACAAAATATTTCATTTTTTTCCCTAACTGCATTCAAGATAAAAGGGGGAATATTACAAAATTGAACTGAAAACATAATTTCAAAAATTCCATTGCTAAACCTTATAAGGAGCCCCCCCTTTTTTACAACTTCAAGTATTATTTTCATTCTAGGCTTAAATATTTATAACATGATTGCTCTGGCCAGATAAAAATATCCATTTTCTCTAGTTTTGTACATGTATGGAGCATTTCTTTACAAAGGAAGGAGTTGTTTTTGAAGGACCTCCGAAAGAGGATGGGACAAAAAGTATTTCCTATATTCTCTGCTCGGACTTCTCTTTCCCTTTCCAGCTCCCAACAGAAAACCACCTAAAAGCCAACCTAACCTGCACACAGGGCTGGAGTGAAACCGCCGGAGAAGCTGCTGCTCCTGGGCTGGGAGAACGACCATTTGGCAGTTCAGTTTACTGGCACCTCCAGCCACGGTGCGAGGCCCAGTGCGAGGCGCTCAGCCACCGCCTGGTTGTGAACAATGACCTGCTGCTTCAGCTCAGTAGGTGATGATTAGGGCTTCTTGTAGCATTTGTTAAAAGGGATTTAACAAGTCTTACTCTCCTTCAATCTGCTTCCCAGAACTCCCCGACTCGCTGAAGATAAATGAAGGTGTCCACTATTGTAAACCCACCAGAGTCAGGTCAGGAACCACTGAGTAAAGTGAATTAACATAAAATACTAACCTGCCTCCTTCTGCCTGTTTCTGTAGTAAGGCTTGTCCTTCCAGAACGAGTTTTCCTGATAGAAACTGCCACTGTCTTTCTTTTTTTTTTTTTTTTTTTTTTAAAGCAGGGTGACGTTTAGAGTTTCTTTCTCTAAACCATAGTCTTAGAAATACCTTCCTCCCTTTGCCCTGGTTTTGCTTTTACCCCTTTACCACTGCACATTTTTGATGAGTCAGGGGCGGGGTCGGGGGGTGGAGGTGGAGTGAAGGAGATGGGGGAAATTCTCAGAAAGACAGCAATGAGTCCACTAAATTACGTATGATCTTTAAGATTCCTCACAGATCTATCATTTTATGACTTATTTCTGATGGGAATGAGAGGAAAACCAAATGGCACTTAGAGGAGAAATAAAGTATTAACTTAAAAAGTATCTGAGACAGAAGTCGTTTCTCCAGAACTTATTGGCAATGTCTTTACAGGGGAAATAAAAAAAGAAAGAAAGAAAGAAAGGAAAAATAATCTGGAGAACGTCCTGGGGCAGGACACACTCGGATCAGTTTCCCATTCCATCTGCAGTTATCCAGAGAGCACTATGCAACAAAAACAGCCTAGCAGAAGCTTTGGCCTGACTGGCTCAAAATTATCCAATTTCAGAATGAGAGTACTATTTGATTGAAAATACGTTATGGCTTTAAAAACTGTCTTAAGTCATTAGTTAACACTGTTAGAAAAGGCTTACATTAAAATGTATACAACTTAGAAGTTTAACAAAAAACTCAATTTTTCAAGATATGAAAAATTAGCTTCAACAAATGAAAATTGTACCCTTGTTTTCATATTCTACATAGAAGGCAAAACTTCTGGATAAAGGATATAAGAACGGTCTACTGAGTTGGTTCCAACTAGTACCACGAGATGTCAAAAGTACTAGAGGTATTTACCACTGTGTTCTGTGACCACACATGAAAATTACATTGAGTTACTTTCACATTTACTATTTTGGCACGACAATATTAAATTGTTACATGTCAAAATGGTTAACCAAGTCTAACTAAAAATTTGAGTTCAAGTCCACCTAGCAGTTAAAATTATAGAATTTTAACAAGGTCAATTATATTGAAACCCTTCACATTCTTCATTTGGAATCTAAAGAGCCACAGCTACTTAGGCAAACCTTCCCCATGTCCCCAAAATAAAAAAACCCTGGTGCTCCCATTATCTTGGGTAACTTTGAAACTGACTGAGTTGTCTGGCTGCAAGAGCCAGTTTAAGTTTCCATCTTTCCACAAATACGGTGCTTGATCTATACTCTGTACACCTACTTAATGTACATTAACACTTCTCAGTTTTATATCTGCCAAATTAAGACAAAACTGTCTTTAATGGGCAAAGTTTTCAGTGAAAGTGCTGCTATAGCTAGTATTTTATTTCTTTTAGAGTTCTTCTGGCCTATTTCCTAGTACACAACAGGAAATGAGATCTCTATTATATAAATCACATAACTGGGGAAAACCATGATAAAATTACCAGTTTCAGTTGACCTCAAAATAGGGCAGCAAAATATAATTGAAAAGCAAAACTTTTATGTAATCTAACGTACTGACCTCACTTAAGTATCAGAATAATTAATGATGTCTCTACTCCCTGCACAAATTATTAGAGAGGTTTGTCTTCAACCGCTAAAATTACACTTAGTGAATCTGCTTCATTAAATTAGTGCTTGATGCTGCTGTTAATCTTTGTCCCATTAAGTTATGAAAGCAATGCATTTAATAGCTGCACAAACATCACAATCTCAGCTGTACATGTACACGAACACTAATCAAGATCACTCAGCAGGTCAGCAGATTAAGATCGGAGTCGGTCTCCATCTCCTGCGCTCCAGGCTGAAATTTCCCTCGGCTCACCTACAGATCCATTACATGTGATCTCGACACTGTCCCATACCATAAGTCAATATATACATTATGTCTACTTTATCTAAATTAGATAGACGCAGCTGACAGCTCTACCATATTTGGTAATTCATTTTTAATTTTCTTCTAATAAAAATATTAAATACTACTACCGGGAATGACTACATAAATACACAAACAGAACAGCACTTTGTGTTACTACATACTGTTTCTATTTTCTGCACAAGGTGACCATTTTGCTTCATTTTGAATGCACAGAATAATTGGAAGAATTACACTAAAAATAATTTCAGTTTTTTATATTTATTTAAAAATTGTTAAGGTAATAAGGAAATAGATTTGCAATTAAAAACAAGCCACAGGACTTTTGGTTTCATTGTAACTAGTTCAGTTATAGTTACCCAATAAATCCTTTTACTATTTTTTCAGGACATAATGGATAATGTTGTTGGTTTTTCTGTGATAAGGCAACACTTTCATACAGTATTTAATATTTCCTAGTTCATAAACTCAACTACATTATTTTTCAGAAAGTTAATAAGATATCCATCCCTTTTCCTATTTACTATCAAATCATCCTAAATGTTTTAACCTATTAAAAATGATATTAAAAAGCTACAACAGTTTAATAGCAGAAGAAATATGTAATTTCTTTTTAAGGATGATTGGCATTTGATGCGAGATTAATAACTCAACCAACAACATTGCCCCATCATATCTTTTATATTATATACATTCACACTAAATTCTAAAATAAATTAATTTGACATATTTATTGATCTTTTACCGTGTTGTTTCTTCTATATTCTGTAAACTACTATGGCATAGCAAATCCACTACAGCTTTATTTTATATTGTTCTATACACCTTGCTAATTTGTCCCACATTCTTTTTCTCATAAAATGTCAATAAAGAAATTAAGCATACGTATACAAAGATCATAGCTAATGCCAGATGTTGAGAGAGTCTCTCGTGACGAGAGACTCCACACCAGGTGGTTGAGCTGGCCTAATGAAGCAACACATGCCCATGAGGGACACAAAGGGTGGACTTGGAGGGACCTGCTCTCATTTAGTTATTTATGAAAGTAGAGAGGAGGATTAGAAATCAAGGTAAAAATGAAATTAAATCCAAGGCTTCCCATTTATAAAGCAGAGTATTTTCTTGTTAAAGGTTTTAAAATTTGTCTTCAAAATTAAGGCTAAAGAAAAAATCTTTTATGTATATGTTTTATGTATATGTTTTATGTATATCGTGACATGATATTAAATATTTCTAACTCCTCTACTGAGTGGTAAACATGAAAATAAATAATTTTTCTTTAAGTGGATTAAAATACAAACATAATTTCTTAGGACTTAATATGTTTCTTATATCAAAGGACTTAAAAATGTGAGTTTGGGTTAGTAAATGGACTGGCCATAAAGCATGACCTTAGGCAATAAGTAATGAACCTGAGAGCATTTTAATATATTTTCTTATCACCAAGTGAAGCACTTTAAGTTATTACAGCTAGGCTGCATGACCTCATACAATTGAATCATGCCAGAGCCAAATAGGCTAATGTCTCTGATAGCAATTAGATAAAGGCAGGATGTTAACTTTTACTTCGAGAAGTGTTAAACAAAGAGACTCAACTCCTGGCTTAACTTGGTTAGAAATAAGTTACTCATTTAACAGTAAAGGTTGATGTGGGAATGGCCTCTTTCACCTGTCAAAAAGGAAATTAATTTTTAAAAAAAATATCAGGGAATTTTAGTTCTATAACAGACACTTTGCCAGAACTTCTGAAGTTTCTAATAATATCTTGATACTCTAGCATCTAAGCACCTCCTCTCTCATGTCTAAAATCTCCAGTATGTTCAGCATTGGTTGAGAAAAGTCCTCTTGTCGGTCATTATTACAGAGAATGGCTTATCTGAGCTGAACATGACAGGTCACAACAGAGGCATTAAATGATAAAACTGTACAATAAAATAATGTGATGCAGGTACTAATATCGCATTTCCTCAAATCTAAGATGCCACTGGTTGCAACACACAATTCTTTTATACATCAGTAAGGAAGAAAAAGCTGTCAAACTATGGCACCGTGCTTTCTTATCACTTAGATTTTTTTTTTACTTATTAGAAGAGCTCTTTCAGACTGAAAACAGATTTTTAAAAATTATGTTCTCTTAACACACAAGACAAAGAAAAACAAATTGCCTACGGTATTTCTAAAACTTCTTCACATTCAAAATCTTACAAGTTAGGCTCGTCGGTGTCTAGGTTTGTGCTCACAGTAACCTTTTCTGCCATCAGGACTGTTTGAGAGGCAGCCTTTCTTAAACGGGTGCTGCTCGCCGCTACCGTCCCTGGGATTTCCTGCCAAGTTTCCGATACCCATTCTTCAAGTTCTGTTTGCAAATTAAAAAAAAAAATCCAAGTCTGATTAAAAATTTTGGCACTTATAAAATCATACCACGGAATCAGTGACTGCTTAAAAAGTGAGATGCGGTTAACTACGAACACACGACTACGGGTTCATTCTTGCGGGAAATCACGGCTGTGACTGACTGGATCAACCGCTGGGAGCCGAGTTTCCAGGTGCTCGTCTGGGCATCGGTGCCGGCTGAAATTCAAAATCGGTGGAGGAACTTGAAGAAAGTGTATAGGTTCCTGGGTCGACTCCCTCAAAATGCTGAAATATATAAGGTGTTTGGAACATAAATATTTAAAAAACCACCCTCAGGTGATTCTGATGTATGCCAGGTTTGGGAAGCACTACATAGTTTAGACCATGTTGCTGTGGAAGGCAAGATCAAGGTCCAATCGCCGTGCGGGCTAGTTAGCTGCAACATAGTAAAATGAGCTCTGAAAATAAATTTAGAACATAAATTTCCAAGTTCCAGCTCTACTACTTATTAGTTGGATGACCTTGAGTAAGCCACTTAAGCTGTCGAATTTCCTTATTTACAAAACGAGAATATGTCATTCATAGGATTGTCGTGGGGCTGAAATGCGGTGACCTATGTTTAGGTACTAGCACTGGTAAAAACACTTGGTATAAACTTAAAAACTCTTCTCTCACCTCCCCCAGCCACCTACATGTTTACTCCAGGCTTGTTCATACTGACAGATTTGAAAAATGTAAGCAATTTCCTCAAGGCATTCCCCAATTCTCTCAGCTGCAAGTAATCTCCCCCCTTTTCACAGGCAGTCTACCTGTATTTCCTTACTGGGGCTTATTTCTACACTGTTAATACTTATTTATTCACATTATATATCCCTCCCCGCCAAAGGTTGAAAACTTTTTTAGAGCAAAAACTTTGACTAATTTCTCTTCAGAGCCCTCCCATTTAACACAGTGCGTGGAGCAGACACGGGTTTGCTAATGCAAGGATATGAATGACAGAGCAAGGCAGAGATCCCGTTGCCATACTGACCTCTCCCGCTAAACCGCCATGTACTGTATGAGGGCACTTACTGCTCAGTCAACACGGAAAGCCAGGTAAGGGGCATCACAATGCGACTTACCAGTCAGTCATTAGATCAGCTAACATTTCCTTAAAGACTGGCAGAGGGAAGGACAATTGAAGAGTAATATACAGGACGTGCATTTTCTCAGTCTGAAAATCTCTGTAAAGCTTCTGGGGAAGGGATGGGAATGTGGTACAGTACTGCTTAATATATGAGGAAATAGAATCAGCATGGCTGCTATATAGTAATGTAAGCATATTTGATGAAACAAAACTTAGTTTTTTCTTCGATGCTTGTAAACAAACCTTTAAGATCATCTAAGTTTAAGTACTCAGGGGGAATTTTATATACATGTGGACTACACATCAACCCAGGTAGAAAACTCTTTAATTAAAGTTAGAATTTTTTCTGTAATTAAACAAACTAAACCATAGTTGGCATACAATATTCAATATTATATTAGTTTCAGGTGTGCAATACAGTGGCTTGACGTTTACTCTGTATTTTTCATTGTTTTAGGGAAAAGCGTCTTTGAATAAAAACTTCATGTCAGTGAAAACCATGCCCATCTAATCCAGCCTACACTGGAAAATGATAAGCTCATGTGAATCTACCATATGACTAAAAATAACTCACAAATCTTTCTAAATATAACTGTGTGGTGGTAGAGTCATCAGTTGCAAAACAGAGCCAGATAGTTACTGTCAGATGTGAGAAAAAAATAAAAACCACAGAACTTCAGAGCTCAGACAATGATGAAGGGGAAAAGGGATCCTGAATGGAAAGTGCAATCTAATTCCAGCCACATGGGTTTTAATTCACAGGAAAAGGCTTGATTAGAGGCAGAACTCTGGTGTTATACACGGCTTGGGTGCTTAGTGAGAGAACAGATGCTATTAATGATCTAAATATATTCACATTATATCCTTGGTGGAATGTTTAAATAGATATATTAGAATCAGAATAAGCTGGCTTAGTGTATGCAATAAAATATTTGCTTTTGGCACCGTTGATTCAAATGGGATTTAAATGTTTATCTTTTTTGGAAATAAAAACATTTGAATATTTAAAATATGGAATCATTTCAGTTATCTGCTGGAAGTACAACCTCCAACTATGTTCACGTGGTGACTGATGACACCACCCAGTAGGCTCTTCAGTAAACAGGACACACGCAGTGGCCTGTGATCTTCACTTTCAGGTTACCGGAGAAAAACAGAGTTTTCCTGAACCATTTGATAAAGGTACAGCACCAGGGACTGCTAATGAATAAATACTGAGGAATCATCCAGAAAAATAATGAAACCAGCTGAAAAATGGGCTCTGCAGATTCAGGACCCAGTTCAATCTGTTCAACATTCTGCTCGAATGTTTCAAATACAGATCAAGAGAAACCACCACACATCTTCTATTTTATATTTTAGCAAACATATTTGTTTGTTCTAACTGGAAAAAACTCAAATGCTCCCATTTTATACAAGGATGACAGTAAATATCCAACCGAGTGGCCGGTGTGCGCCCCTGCCACACTGGGGTCTGAAGCCCCCCACAGTGACACCTGAGTGTTTGCCCATCCTCCTAGTGGTAACTAATAATGCAAAACTTCTGTAAAACAATACTACTCCGAAATAGTTATTAAAGCATTGTATAAATTGTTTGGAATCAGCATTGAGTTCTTTGATTCAGAAATTCCTACCTTGAAAAGCACAAAAATATACTGCTGCTGGAGAACTGCCTGAAGACATTAGAATGCATATATTTTTAAAACTAGTATACACAGCTTAATCATGATTTTCTTACATGACAGGTTATTTATTTTTACATTTTACAGACCAGCAAATCTTCAAAATGGTATATGTGGATTTCACTCTGTTTTGAACATCTTTTTATAGCATGGTTTATTTTCATTTAAAAATGATGGTGAAATTTCCTTAATAACCAATAACATCTTTCTTATTTGTACTCATTCTTTCTGCCCACGTGGGCCTCACTTCTAAGCTCATTCAAAATGATGTTTTCCAAGCCTGTGCCACATGACTTGTTCATATAAATGTAGCAAATTAAACTGTCTCCACATATATCCTATCACATTTGTAGCCCTGATTTCTCTCTTTAACACGTGGCCGAGACACCGTATTATCTGCCTGCAGAGGTTGACCTCAGGATATTAGATTCTGCCACATAGCTCTCTTGTACTAAACCGAGGGGAAACACTTAATCACCCCTGCCTTTTCAGGAAAAAATCAACTTTAAATTTGCCATGATGAAAAATCAATAAACCAGTAATTGCTTGGCTTATCATTGCGTGGAGGAACAAATTGGGAAGCGAAGCTTAGCGTCCACACAGATTTCAGTGAGACACATGGAGTTTCAGGATCACTAAGCTAGAAAAGGAAAAGGTCTCAGAGTGATAATTAAATCTACTCATGCTGATTTTCTGCCAAATTTATTTCCCAAGAGTATATAAAAATGTTTCACTGCTTACTAGTCAGGCATAACTAATCAAATCA
Source organism: Phyllostomus hastatus (assembly GCF_019186645.2). Lineage (NCBI taxonomy): Eukaryota > Metazoa > Chordata > Mammalia > Chiroptera > Phyllostomidae > Phyllostomus > Phyllostomus hastatus. The sequence continues at coordinate 13,297,723 of NW_025333977.1, read as the reverse complement.
ATGTTACACAAACATATACAAGGAACAAAAATGCAAATTCAAGACTGTAGGCATCAGAATAATATATTCTTGAGAGTGAATATTAATGGAGAGTTACTTTTAAAATAAACTTACTTAAATTTGTCTTAAGATCTAAAGTGCATCTCTTTGCTGTGTAAATGCCCCATAATTTTTTTTATTTCATCAGCCAATACAATTATTTTAATTGCTTCATAACTTGCCAATTCAGAATTGGAAACGTTTTCAATTAAGTAGTAATATTTAAAAATAAATCTCAAACTATAAAACATTAAATATTTTTAATTACCAGAATGATCATTCTAGGTCATTTTACTTGACTTCTGTATGCTTTGCTGGTGCAAATACACACTATCATGTCTAAATTAGTCAATTATTTCCATATATTTTTACCACATTGAATGTGAACTACTAGACCTGTTTTCTAAGTTAGGCTTTACAAATAAACAAATCTATTGTCTCTACAATAAAATGAGAAATATACATCTTTCCTATAAGGAAAACACATACCAACTGACAATATTACTATACATGTTGAAGCGGTTTAAAAATCATTACTACTAATAGACCTAATTTAATGCAGCAAATTAGTACAGTTCCAATGGAAGTGAAAATGTAACTACACGCCAACATTCACATTAAGAGGAGGAAGGAAGACTAAGCTTTTTCTTTTTCTTTTGTTAAAAAATGATTTTATGTGTGTCCTTCAACTGGCTACTGGGACTATGATAATTAAAACATTTAAAACAGCGCAAGCCCCCCAGTCTCTAATCTGAGCTCAGGTCAGCTGTCTGTAGATTCCAATTTGTCCTCCATTTGTATTCATGACAAGAAAATACTGAATATTTAACAGCAAACCAGCAGGAGGGGGACCGTGGGCTTGGAGGTTAAATAATTTGATTTCTGTGCAGATTACATGGAACATCCAACATCTAATCTCACACCTGATTTGCCAATACAATCACAATAAAAATAATGTAGGGAAACTATAGCTATAAAGTAGAGAACAAAAACTTTATTCCAATGGGCTGAGAAACAATTTTATTTAAGGCGTTACATTTGTTTACTGTATTTCTAAGGTCTAACTTTTCAATAATAAAGGTGAAAATTCCTTTACAGAGCATGGTAATTCAGGAGAAAGGTGTAATTTCTACCGTCTTTAGTGGATACTGTGGGTTCCATCCATTCTAGCTTATTAAAAAGCAGTGAGATTTGCTAACAAAACACAGGGATGTGAAGGGAGGGGACTTTAAGAAGTTTTCTAGTCCATTCTCCTGCCTTTAGGCAAGACTAAGTGAAACAGAAGCTTTGTTTTGATCTAAGATAACTTCCATTTGTTGAAAAATCCAAGAGCTGTTTTAGAAGAACTGACTGTTTCTTAATGTTAGATAAGAGAATAATTAAATGGAAAACTGGAAGTTGAAAAACTCAAATTCTTTGTAACATCGTAGATTTGACTATAAAGTTTACATTAAAAATTGAATTAAAATATTTGCTTAAGGTTTATGTTACACAGGTAAAACAAAGATTATTAGGCTTATTAATTACATGAAAATATGCAGAAATGCAAATACATTTTGATTTTATAGTTTTCAATCTTTTGTTTTGATTTATTTTTTTGGATAAGATCCTCAGCACCTATTTCAACCTATTTGTTTCTCCTACTATGGGTAGAAGCTTTCTCTTCATAAATGTAAAGTTTATCACACTAATTTGTAATCATTATTAAAAAAGAATTTCTTTCAATAAAACTGAGGACAAAAACAAAGGCAAACACAGTCAGACCACCATAAATAGGAAATGCAACACTAACAGTATTTTATTAAGCTGAGTTTCTAGATTGATAAGATCCAATGTCACATGTTTAAAATGAACTCTTTACTCTCTGAGTTTTTAGAATTCTTTGGGGAGTTATCATTTTTAATTATTACACTAATTGCCCTATTCTGGGTGCTGGGTATACCCAAAGTCAACACACTAGCATGGTCTCTGCTCCCTTGCAACTCACATTCCAGGATGCAATTATTATTATTATTATTATGGGAATTTATCCAATTGTAAAATGGAAAGAGTATATATAAAAAGAAAAACAGGACCCTCTCTGTATTTTCAAGAAGCTTTCAACATTTGCTTGTATACAAATTCACATTCAAAATAATTTCAATTAGTTTTTTATTGCTTTTGCTTGATTCCTGTCTTTCTTTAGTTTGTGACATAGTTTTGTGGGCTGCTTTGCTTTGCCTCTCTGAAGGACTGGAAGCTTCAATGTAGCTGACATGGTAACAGAAAAAACCCACAAAACTACAATGGTATTGACCAATCTGAATTCCAAACCCATGGGCTTCCCCAATCATTATAGGTAGTTTCTGCATATTTGTGTAAACAATATAACCATTCGTGACTCCAGTTCCCGAAGTATAAGATGGGAGAGGTGGGCCAGAAAATCATTAAAGTTTATTATTCAATGAGCAAGTTTTAATGAGTGCCTGTGAGTTGCCTTTTCATGTCTCGCTATGTGAACAAAGCACTACAGGGTGAGCTGCATGCACAGAGCAGAAACACCAGTTCTAGCCTGATGGGTGTGAGGAAGTGGTGGGAACCATAAGACAGCTTTATCTGACACCTAGCGTTACTTAGACATATGTTCAACAAAAAGCAATCTATGATGATCAAGGAAATTGTGAAAACTTTCTCTGGGGCTGAGTAAGAGGACAACAGAAATGACAATGCTTCCTAATAGCCCACAAACCGGCCTCCAAGAATGAAGTTCAAATGCGTAAAGTGGCTTTCTGTTTCAAGGGCTCAGAACTGTCTTTCCTTCTAAATTTTTTTATATGCAAACATTAATTTTGTTGAATTAATTCAAATTAGCAGTTTCAAGGGTCTCTAATTTCATTTCCTCAGAGGTTCACTAAGCTCCTGTCTAAATTCACTGATCACTGAGCTGTGATAATGAGCTCTGGATTATGCAGATCACTGCACTCCTGGACAGTCACTGCATGATGTGAACTGATCCATGTTTAAAAGCACATTGATATGGTTCTTTAATCAGTCACGGACTTTAAATATCATCTAAGAATGTTTTAAAAAGTGCACAAAAATTTTGTTTTATTTTCCAGTGGAAGTGGAATTAAGATGGTATTCTTCCAAAACAAAAACAAAAAACCAATTCACATGCATTTACAGTTTTTGTGATAGTCACATTGCAAGGTAAAATAGTTCAAAGACTGATTATTGTAAAATGCATGCATTTCATATGGTTTTAGTGCACTTCAATTATGATAAAATGTTAGTTACTGATAAGCAGGCTACGGTGTTTATAATTTGCCTAATTTCCATCTAAGAGACTAATATAAAAATTAGGGGAAAAAAACCCAATTTTCCCAGTCACAGGACTCTCAACTCAAATGCATACATTTTTTCCTCCAAATTCCTCCATAGGTATTTCAGTAATAAAAGGAAGGTATTTTATCTTTTATACTTTAAATACATTAAATTCTAAAGTAAATGACCAGGCTAATTAAGGGCTAAATTAATCTAGAAAGAATAAAAGACCTTTAAAATGTACAAATGATTATCTCAGCTTTAGGGCTTTTTATTCTTTTAAAATAAATCCAAAATAAATATTTATTTATGATATATCTCTTACCTTCCAAAGTGATTGATTCCAAAGCTTCTAAATTAACATAGATTTCTTTACATTGTAGCTAGAATTTTATTTTATCCAGATATACTAACAGATGAACAACTTTAATTTTTAGGGAAAAAAATCTCATTTCTTATCTTTTCTTCCCATATAGTTTTGTATGCTAGGGGTATTCTGCCCAGTTCCAAAGGTGAACAGTAAGCAAATATACGTGAAAGATGAACCTGAACCTGCTAAATAATTACCCTTAACTTGTGCTAAGAAAAACATTGAAAGCTCAAAAGCAAGAGCCATAATTTTAAAAATGAAGAGAAAATGGGGGGGTAATCAGGATTTCTAGGATAGCATTTGAGACCTATTGGCTCAAATATCTGTTAGTAACAAGGCCAATGTTAAGAGTAGGATGGATCAGTTTAAGTCATTTTACAGTGATATCACCCACCTAAGTGCCCTAACAAGTCTGTGTGGTTTATCACAAAATATCACAGTAAAAGGCTTATCAGTTCAGCAGAAAGACATCATTAATGGGAAAATATTGTCAGCAAACATGAGAAGTGACTATTCTTAGTAAGGTACTATGCAAGCTTGAGATTACAAAAAAGTGTGAATCACATGGTTTCTATATGTAAAGTTCTGTAATTCTGTACAGGAGACAGATTTAAAATAATGTGACTGATTTTAAAAAGCAAACCAGTACACATAAGTGTTTTCCTTCAAACATCACTTATTTAAATGATATGGAGATTGCTTTATTTTGTTAAGACTTTATTTTTAGAAAGAGGGGGAGAGGGGAAAGAGTGGGAGAGAAACATCAATTATGTGGCTGCCCCTCATGCAGCTGCACTGGGGACCCAGGCATGTGCCCTGACTGGGAATCGAACCGATGACCCTTCAGTTCATAGGCTGGCACTCAAGCCACTGAGTCACACCAGCCAGGGCTGGACATTGCTTTAATACTTCGATTTTCATAGCCTACCTTACAACCACAATAAGATTTTCACAGCTTAGTTAACAATCTTTTGAATAATCTAAATGTCAAACACTCAATCCTTGGAGGCTGGATTTTATCTCTGTCAGTACTATTAGACATTTGGAGTTATATCTGGTGAACAAAGTGGGACATCAAACTTGGTTAAAGTGTTTTCAGTAAGGCAAAACCAAAATCAAAATTGGGTGATGCTATAAGGTCACAAGACTTAGTGCACTGTATGTCTTAAAAACTGATTTCACTGGAGGAGACAATAACTTTCAGGCATTAAAGCCAATCTCATTTTTAAGAGACGTAACATACCACCTCATATTATTATTAGCTACAAAACCGAGTGGTTGAGAGCAGCGGTTCAAAAATGTCCATCTAAGGCTTGGTGTTGGTTGGCTGGTTAGTTAACGCCCGCTGGGTCTGTCCTGATCCGTTCAGTCTGCGGTGAGGCCTGGGAATCTATATTTAAAAGGCTCTTAAAGATATTCTGATGGCTGTGCCCACAAAGCAATTACTTCTATTATTTGTCTGATACTATCTCATTAATCCAATGGATGTATAAAATTAATTATAATTAGTAATTCCAAAAATAAGGACACTCATGAAAATTAGTCCACAGTGATAAAATGCCATATGATGCCGATTACCTTCCATAAATTTGTTTTCTCTTTATTAATATGTTTCTTCTGCTTAGTTTTTCCCTTTTATCTTTTAGTCAACAACCTTCTACATATTAAATAATGAAAACAATAGTATTCTCCATTTTCAATCTCTTTCCCTAGATATAGTTCTTTTAGAAAATAACTGCTGGGGACTTCATATATTAAAATTGAAAAGAATTTCTAGGATAAAACAGACCAGATTTCTGATTCATAATCATTTCTTCTAACTAGCTTTTCTTTACTTCACTTCAGAAACTTACCCAGGTTTTAAAATTATATTATATTATGATATTACAGTTGTCCCAGTGTTCTCCCCTTTGCCCCTTCCACCCAGTTCCCCCCATCCCCTCAGGCAATCCCCCCACCATTGTTCATGTCCATGGGTCGTGCATATGAGTTCTTTGGCTGCTCCATTTCCTATATTGTACTTTACATCCCCATGGCTATTCTGTAACTAATTATTTGTACTTCTTTTTTAAAAATATATTTTATTGATTATGCTATTATAGTTGTCCCATTTTCCCTTCACTCTCCTCCACTCTGCACACCCCCTCCCACCCACATTCCCCCCTTTAGTTCATGTCCGTGTGTCATACTTTTAAGTTCTTTAGCTTCTACATTTCCCATACTATTCTTACCCTCCCCCCCCTGTCTATTTTTTACCTACTGTCTATGGTACTTATTCTCTGTACCTTTTCCCCCTCTCTCCTCCCACTCCCCTGTTGCTAACCTTCCATGTCATCTCCATTTCTGTGGTTCTGTTCCTGTTCTAGTTGTTCGTTTAGTTTGTGTTTGTTTTAGGTGTCGTTGTCAATAATTGTGAGTTTGCTGTCATTTTACTATACCTGTTTTTTATCTGTTTTTCTCTTAGATAAGTCCCTTTAACTTTTCATATAATAAGGGCTTGGTGATGATGAACTCCTTTAACTTGGCCTTATCTGAGAAGCACTTTATCTGCCCTTCCATTCTGAACGAAAACTTTGCTGGATAGAGCAGTCTTGGATGTAGATCCTCGCCTTTCTTGACTTAGAATACTTCTTTCCAGCCCCTTCTTGTCTGTAAGGTCTCTTTTGAGAAATCAGCTAACAGTCTGATGGGAACTCCTTTGTAGGTAACTGTCTCCTTGTCTCTTGCTGCTTCTAGGATTCTCTCCTTCATTTTAATTGTGGGTAATGTAATTATGATGTGCCTTGGTGTGTTCCTCCTTGGGTCCAACTTCTTTGGGACTCTCTGAGCTTCCTGGACTTCCAGGAAGTCCATTTCCTTTGCCAGAATGGGGAAGTTCTCCTTTATTATTTGTTCAAATAACTTTTCCACTTGTTGCTTTTCCTCTTCTCCTTCTGGTACCCCTATAATTCAGATATGGGAATGTTTCAAGTTGTCCTGGAGGTTTCTAAGCCTCTCCTCATTGTTTTGAATTCATGTTTCTTCATTCTTTTCTGATTGGATGTTTCTTTCTTCCTTCTGGTCCACTCCACTGATTTGAGTCCCAGTTTCCTTCCCATCACTGTTGGTTCCCTGTACGTTTTCCTTTATTTCACTTAGGATAGCCTTCATTTTTTCATCTAATTTGCGACCAAATTCAACCAATTCTATGAACATTCTGATAACCAGTGCTTTGAACTGTGAATCTGATAGGTTGGTGATCTCTTAATCGCTTAATTGTATTTTTTTCTAGAGCTTTGATCTGTTCTTTTGTTTGGGCCATTTATTTTGTCTTGATGAGCCTGTTATGTAGTAAGGGGCGGAGCCTTAGGTGTTCACCAAGCTGGGGCAACCCAGCTGCTGGGTTGTGACACTGTATGTGGGGGCGGGGTCCGAGAGGGAACAATGGCGGTTGTTCCACTCTCTGCTGGATTTCAGCCGCTTTGCCCAAGCAAACTGAGCCCTTCTGGTACTGATTCCCAGGTGGGTGGGTTTGTGTATGTGCTGGGACCCTGTGGGTCTCTCCTGCGAACTCTCCTGTGAGACTGGGAGTCTCTCCCACCACCTCAACTCTCACAGGTGTTTTCAGTTGGTGTTTTGAGGCTTTATTTCCCTGCCCTGGGGCGCGCAGTCGTCTCCCTCCGCGGTTTCGCCTGGTTTGTCTGTGTGCAAATGTGGGACCCCTGGTCCGCCAGGCACCTTGTGCGCCACGTCCCTGCAGAATCTGCTGCCTCGCTGGGTCCACCCGCTGATGCCTTGTGTGCCCCTGTCAGCCACTGCTTTGCCGTGACCCTTTTCCACCCAGCTGCCCATCTCCGCCCCTCCTACCAGTCTGGATGAATGTGTCTACTTTAACTCCTTGGTTGTTGGACTTCCATACAGTCAATTTCCTGTCAGTTCTGGTTGTTTTTTGTTTCTAAATTGGTGTTGTCCTTATTTTGGCTGTGAGAGGAGGCACAGTGTGTCTACCTACACCTCCATCTTGGCAGGAAGTCCTAGAAATTTACTGAGGTTTTGACCTTATTAGTTTAAGCTACTACTGGAGAAAGAAAACTGGTGGAAAGGGGTGAGGAAATTATAAAAGTGATATCCTACCTCTGTAGATACACACGACTGTCCTTACAGTAAAAAAAGAACTCTCAATAGGTAACACGTGGCTCTTTACAGATACACAAATTGAATAACAAAGCAAGTAGCTTGATAACTTAAGGCAGGGGTGAAGACAAAGTAGTCAGAATTGGTTTTTGTATGATGTTTAAGACAGTTTCAATTTCATTATGTCAGAAAGTTTAATTTTTCTCATTTTAGCAAATTAAACTCTTTCCTTGCTCTCTGCCATCTCTACAAGAGAAATTACTACTGTTTTGTTTTTTATAAGTTCATAGACATGGGATAGAATTTGGCAATTATGTAAAATAATTCTGACACATTCTGGAGAAACTGCTAATGTTTTTAACTTGCCAAAGGGTTTAGAGTGGTAACATGCTATGTAATACAAATTTACAAATGTTAGTTGGCAAGTGATTGTAACTACATATTTACATTTTTGCATCTCTTATTTTGAAGAATGATCAAACACACACAACACTACACAATTCGAATTTTAAGAATATTGATTTACAAGAGTGGTATTTACCAGGGAAAGGAGGAAACCAAGAATGCATTACTTTGAAAGGTATACATATTCTTCCTTCAAAACTCTGCTCAACATCACATTATTACAGACCTTTCCTGAATACACTATATAAAAAACATCCTTCCCCCAAACCGACACCATGTCTTATTGTTCTCCCTACCAGTTATCATCTTTTCTTATATTATATATTTGCCTATTTGCTTATTATATAACTCTTCCCACTAAAATGTGCTCTATGGTTTGTTTTCTCCTGTGGCCCAGGACTGGAATAGTATACTTGTTGAGTAAGAAATGATTCACAATTGTAATAAATACCAATGAAAAGACAGTATGAGGTGCTAGAAGAGAGTATCATAAGAAGACTTGATTAAATTGAGAGGTAAGGACGTAGTTACTCTGAAGATACAACATTTAGGATGACACCTTAAGTATTGGGATGTATTAGCCAGGCAAAGAAGAGGGAGAACTTTCCAGTTTTCCAGGTATAGAGAATTGTACCAGCGAAGAGCCTAAATGAGGAGTTCCCTCTTTTTGGTTGCTTTGTTTTGAACAAGGGAAGAGGCCAACTGAAGCTCAGTGTACATTCCCTGTACAGTGTATTTTACATTCCCTGCCCCTGCCTCTGGCTTGATTTCTTTTTTTTTCCCTTTTTTAAAAAACTTTTCTTAATGATTTTATTTATTTACTTTTTAGAGAGGGAAGGGAGGGAGAAAGAGAGAGAGAAAAAAACATCAATGTACAGCTGCTGGGGGCCATGGCCTACAACCCAGGCATGTGCCCTAACTGGGAATCGAACTTGCGACACTTTGGTTCCCAGCCCGCGCTCAATCCACTGAGCTACGCCAGCCAAGGCCTCTGGCTTGATTTCTGGACATTTGCTTCTATAGACATTTCATATAAATGGAACTATGTAATATATAGTCTTTTGTGTTTAGCTTCTCTAACCTAGCACAACGTTTTTTAGTCTCGTTCACGTTGTAACATGTAACATGCATCAGTATTTATTCTTTCTTATTGTTGAACAGTATTCTATTAGATGGATATACCACATCTTGTTGATGGGTAGTTTTGTTTCTACTTCTTGGCTATTGTGAATAATGCTTTTGAATAGGATCTACTCTATTTGTTGTTTTAAGATTTTCTTTTCATATTTGGTTTGTATAATTTCTATTGTAATGCTCTCAGGTGCAATTTTCTTTGTATCTTGACAGGAATTTGTAGTGTTTCATTAGTTTGTAGCTTGATGTCTTTCCAAAGTTTTGGAAACTATTCAGATGTTTCCTGTCAAATACTGCTTATCCTAAATCTCTGCCTTTTCTGGGACTACAATTATATTCATTGTAAAACTTTCATCATATCCCTTATGTCTCTTAAGCCCCTTCCAGTATTTTCTGTGCTGTTGTTTTCCAGTGCTTCATGTAAGATGTTCTCTTCAAGTCTGTCTAGCACTCCTCTAATTTTTTTCTGTTCTGCTTAGCTGAAACTTAAGCTCTCATTAAGTTCTTGATTTCAATTAATGTATTTTTCAGTACTTCCAATCCTTTCTTTTGATTTTTTAATGGTTTCCAATTCTCACCTGAAATTGTCTTTTATTTCCATGAACAAGTTAAGCACAGTGATGTTAAAATCCATGTCTAACGACATTATTTTGATCCTCTGTGTATCTATTCCTACTGACTGTTGTTTCTCTTGTTCTCTTGTTTTTCATGATTTTTCATCTTGTTTTCGCCTTGTTTTCTGATATGCCTGGTTATTTTTAATAGATGTCATATAAAAACAACTGTAAAGATAATCTGACACTTAAGATAATGCTACCTTCTTTCATAAAGAATTTATATCTGCTCTGGTAATTGACTAGGGGCACTAGCAATCTTGAGTCATCTTAATTCAATTACAAATTGAGATTCAAAGCTGGGCTCCAGTCCCTATGGGGGTCTATTTCTCGTTCACCCTTACTGTTAGGGAGTAATCTGTTCAGAGTCCCCACCCAAAGCCTGGTGGTGTTATCAAAGTCTTCCCTTCCTTGAATGGCCTGGAACTCTGGATTTTTTTTTTTGCCATACCTCCAGGAGTCTCTCAAATAGTCTGCCCAGATTCCTAACCTTTCCGTGACCTCTTCAAGAACGGCAGACAGATGCCACCACTGGAATTCTCTTCAAGGGAAAACGGACTCCAAATATTGAACTCAACCTTCTTTTCTGCAACTGGGACCCATACTTCTCCACTGCCTTAGTAACTCTCTGATGCCTTCAGACACACATTTTACTATTTTGGCCAGTGTTTCTATCTGTTCTGAGAAGGAAAGTGAGTTCAAATAAGCTAGTCCCACCACATTATCTTCTTCCCGCAAGTGATACATGGTCTTCTCTTTCCTACTGTGATTTTCCGTTTTACCTATGAATCACTGACGAGTGCTAGTTAAAGTATTTTTAAAATAAATAATAAAAGAACAATCACTAATATTTTATAAAGTCTATAAAATGGTTTCAAATCTACTATAGCACTATAAAAAGAATTCTTTGGTTTGTTAAAAAGTTAGTTAAAATGAACTAGTACACATGTACTGGAAGTTTCAAAATTGAGGAATAAATAATATATAAATGATATGATACATAAAACTATATGAAAGAAAGGTTAAAACTATTTAAAAATCAAGTTCTTGCAGACTTGGAATCAAGGGGACTCTAAAAGACAAGTCACTGCTGAGGGAAATAAGACAGATGGCTAAGCTAAATAACTGCTGCTGAGTGATGTTTGGCTGAATAAGAACTTGAGGAAAAAATATGGACTACAGCAATGGATTCAAAGTAAGCAGATCAATTTACTTAAAGGAAACAGCTCTCCAACATTAAAGTTAGTGTTAAAACACTATTCAGGTATTTTTTAAAATACCACATTATGAAAGATGTAGGACTGTTAAATCTCATACACGGGAACACAAATTTCCTTAAGGGATATTTTACGTCTTGGAACAGAACTACCTGATACAATATGACAAAGAGGGAAGCGAGGTAAATTTTCAAATATTTAAACCTAACAAGGAAACAGTATTGCAATGGGCAGCCACTTCAGGACAAGACATAAAAGGACAATCTTACTTCTGTCTGACCTACTTATGTCAACTTGCCAACTGAACAAACAGTGACTGCAGAACGACAACTCTGCACCTACCAACTGCACACCAGCTTTCTTGATAAAGGGTCTGCAGGAGCAATAAGGGATACTTCAGAACCCCAAACATTCACCTTCTTCTCCGGTCTCAGGCAGGGAACTAAAGGGAGGAAGCAAAGGGACTGTAACAGTTCTCCCCTGAGTGTAGCTAAGACTTGGTGCCAAGTGTGCGTTCGTAAGCACTAGGAGAGCCAGGGCCTTGGAGAAAGGGACCTAAGAAACCAGATACTTAGGGCTGGCTCTGGTCCAGGCTCTGAAGGCTGGTGTGGATTTGACAAGAGGATATCTTACATAGACAAACCAGTCACTAGGGAGAAAAAAAAGATAGGGATTGTGAAAAAAGGACATGGACACTTTGAAAAATGTGCTCCTGATGGGGGTACCTCACCTGTTGGGTGTCTCAGAAACCCAAGTGGTGCAGCCTAATACGTGTACAGATCTGAGGCCGTGAAAAATAAGGTAAACAAATGCTTTAGAGCTAGAGGGCAAGATCCAGAGAAGAAGGCAAAGGAGAGAGGAAGACTGAACTGAATCATATCTATTTGAACCCTGATTGTAAGGGTTGTGACCCGTGTAGACTGTTTAGAGAGGGAGAGTGCATACTGGAGTCATACTGCCTGGTTTGGGTACTGGCTTCACCTACTAGTCATACAGCAAGTTATCAAGCACTCCGTGCCTTAGTTTCCTACCCTCCCTACAGTACAGAGATAACAACAGCACAAACCTCGGAGAGCTCATGAGGATTAAGAGAGTTAAAATATGTGAAGTACTTAGAACATTGCTTGGCACCTGTTTCTTCTTTCAGCTCCTAGTACTTCTACCCTCACCTTCCCCAAAAGATTAACAACAACAAAAAAGATAAAATTAAGGCTACTTTATTTTACCTCCTGTCAATCAGATGTGGCAAAAGGTCTGATGAATTTTAACTTAAATAAATGAGACTTGTACCACCTCATATTATGTTCATATTATCACTGTCCACCATGTCCATGAATAATTTACAATTGGTTGCCTAACACTTTTGGAAACAAAAATATTTGAAGTAGAAAACTAACAGATGGGTAGAGCTATTTTGAATAAACACAAGGGGAGAAAGAATTAAAAAGCTACTATACTTACGCCACAAATAAGAAATTCATATTAGAAGTCAAAATGCAAAGAAAGACTGTTATCCTCATAACTGGATTTAAAACATAAATAGAACCCTTAAATGCATAAAATATTAAATATAAAAAATAAAATCAGAAAACCTAAGCAGTTATGTTCAAGCATTCAATGATATAAAAATAAATCAAAAGGACAAAAATGGAAATGACTGTTAATTCTATACAGTCTAAACATTTTCCAATACATATAGAGAAAAAGTGCAAGTAGAAGTCAACCATTTAGTAGGTCAAAGAACAGGAAAGAATGCAGAATAGATAGATTTAATGCTATTCATTTTTCCTAAAATATAATCTAGAATTAGAAAATGTTTAGTTTTAAAGAAGAAAGCTGTACACTTAAAATATTCAGTTGACTTTTAAATAACGTGGCCTTTACATAATACAACTGAAGTGGAAAGAGTTAGAGACTAAACAGTTGGAGAAAAAGGGCCCGCACTACTGCACTAGTGATACTCAAGCTACAAGCTACTTAGCTGTGTAAAGGCCATGAAGAGCACTGAATGGGGACCCACTGTTTAAAAGGTAGAAGGCAAAGTAGTTACCCTGGACAAGTTTTGGTGAGTAACCTGACTTTTGCCTGGATACAATACTTGCAAAAATAATTATGATATTGGTTTAAGAACACTCAAAGGAAAGGACTGCATAATAGAACGTATTTGCAAGGCCCAGATCTTGCTATGCTAACACAGCAGCTCTACTGAGATAACAGAGTGGATAAAGGGCGCTGAGCAGATAACATCTATCTACATTTTAACAGTGCTTTCAACTCTCTGCTGCATATCAGCGTGCTGAGAAATTAAGAGATGAACTGTATTAATGATCTGATAGAGTTAATTACTAGTGGCTTCTAGATTGGGAATAAAAGATTATTATTTTTTCAGATGCAGAAGAAAATACACATACAGATGTACCTCACGTTTCAATTGCAGCTAGATTAATTACATAAAGCAAAATAAATATAGCTTGTATATTAATCATTTTCAGAAAGGTTAATTTAATAGCATTCAAGTCTCCAGGCAACCCATAAGAAAAAAATTTTAGAAGCAAACAACAACAAATATAGCTAGTGTTTTATTTTTATGTTTTCCTACAATGAAAACTATTAAATAAAACACATGTTTTATCTTTTAATATTTGTGTCATTAGATTATTTTACCAGCAGAATTTTCCTTAAACATTTGTGGTAACAATTCTCTTTTCTTTCTTTCTTTTTTCTTTTTTTGGATGCACAAAAGATTCTGAGCTCAGGTAAAGACTTGATAAATCCATACTAGCAAATGTTGTAGTTACTTTGCAATTCCTTGGTTTTTCAATGGCTGTACTTGTTTTGAGAAATAGAGTAATTGGTGAGGTCCTGTCTTAGAAAAGGGTTACACTCTCAATTAGGTTATTTGGAATCAACTGCAAGGTAAGACAATTTACTTAAGCATGGGTTTGAAGGAATGAAGGGTAAACTGGTCATTCATTCATGCAATAATCAAGAAACTAAGTATCTACTATATGCTAGGCATTGTGGATACTAAACCTATGTAATCCTAGGTAGGATGACAGCCTTATAAACATGCTAATTAAAACAGCTGTGATTGGAGGGATGTGCTTTTCCAACAACTCACAGGTATTGAAATACAAAAGGTTACTGTAAATCACAGACTAAGTACAAGGTCAGTATGACTTAGTGAAAGTATAAATGAAAGAATACTTTCAAAAGAATTACAATATAACATTAAAGTATTGACAGTTACTTAACTTCTTAACAAAATATCATTTTAAAGGTATTTAGAACCAATTAAATAAAAAAGAGACTATTAGAAATATCAATTGTCACCATGTAAATGAGGGATTCTGAAGTGTTCATACAGTTTCTTTCACTAGTGCATGCATTCATATCATATACTTTTCAAAATAATAAAGCACATAGAAATTTTAATATCTGTAGTTATTTCAGTGCCATCCTTTTTCAACTGATTAGGACTCCAATTAAGATTTGAATTAATGGGATTAGACTAATAACTACTGCAAGATATATTCATTGTGTCGGTTGGTAATAAGTACCACACTTGTAATTTACAATACCACAGTTCTTTTTATAAGGGCTATTATGTTATTAATTAGTTACATTGGTCAGAATACCACATAACATGGGAGCACTCAAATGTTATAATTTTCTTAGATTATTTTGCATCTGGTATTGTATCTATTTGTACTATGGGTGACCATAAGCATAACTGAAATCAGATACTTGCTTCCACTCACAATGCCAAAATGTGCACTCAGAAAGCCAAAAGAAGAGACTTCTACTTAGGATTTTTGCCTTTGGAATTCACTTGTTTTCTACATTTACCATAAAGTAAGGACTTATGGGGGTCAAATAAGGTAAGAACACTATACATTTTTATCTATAAATTAGTTCACATTTAGTTTGAATATACTCATTTATAGGGTTCTTCACTGAAATCGCCACAGGGTTTTTTTTTCTCTTTCTCTTTTTAATTTGCTCTGGGGGCATGGCTCTCACAGAAT